>NC_090924.1:288094529-290594529 GCF_040938575.1 Ambystoma mexicanum | reverse complement strand
CCCCCAGTGCCCTCCTCCTGCTGCTGTGTCCTTCTGCGCGGCCTCAAAAAATCTCCAGCAACATCAAATACATACTCCCGCAGCAAGATTTAGATGTCATTCCACTTTCAGCTCTTTGAGCCTTTCGTGACAGTATAATAAAATACAAGCAGTAAAAAGACATGGTAAAAAAAAACTCAATATAGGAAAAAACATTTCGACAAAAACACACAGTAAAAACAACAAATCAATCATAAAATAATTAAATAACACCACTGGAGTCTTACAATGGTTAAATGAGGGCGTGTTACTAACCCTCCACTCAAAACTCCTAGGTAAATGTGATATTACATCAAAATAAACTGGACACTGTTAGGGTTCAATGCCTGAATATTGCTTTTCACCAGTGGGCAGAGCGAGGAATGGCCAGCATTAGATACATGTTGGCATCCTCTCTCGCAGCCCCAAAATCCCTATATTTCAAAGGCTCTAAACACAGGGGTTACTAGAGTTTTTTGCCCTGTGATGCCAAGCTCATAAATAAGACTCATGGTTGCTTTGGTTATGTTGCTATTAAGATCCCCCAAGAGAAATAAAAGAGGGGTGTAAGGGTTATCCAGGAGTCCTTCACTTCTGAAGAAGGGAAGGATGTGTCGTGCCATAAAGAAATCACAGGTAGGGCAGACAAGAAGAAAATTAAATAGATCTTCCCTCTCTGCCGAGCACATATGGCAATTTGGTATTGACTGTCCCTTCCATTTATTAGTACTAGAATCTGGAGGTAGAATGTCAGCTCGAGTGTGGGTGCAGAAGTGTCAGATCTGTGGGTTGGTAAGCATCGACGGATACACTTAATGGCTTCCCGTGTCTAGACATGTCAGGGCAATTTATGTGGGCCAAGCCTGCCAACATCATCCTTAATCTTACCCCTTGAGCGTCTTTGAATTTTTGAAATAGGGGCTTATAAGAGTCTTTTACATGATAATCTGGATCCAAGATATGGCTAAAGCCCAATTTGGTAAGGTCCTTAGACAATATCTTCCTATATAAGGAAATGGGGGATTGAGAAAATTGTCAATGCCACGTCAATTCATCCAGGTTTCTTGCACAAGAGACCACCATCTTAACAGCATATCTCACTGTCCATTACCCTTGACTCCTCCTTCTTAAACCTGACCCTGCATACAGAACAACCAATAGAAAGCATTCAGGTAAATTGGAGAGATTCTTCCAAAAAAGCCTTTCACAGATACCGTTTTGACTGACAAACTTCTCAAGAACCCAAGGATCAGCACCATAAGCAATGGTGCTTCCGAACTGTCCACAGTAGGCCGTCTATTTCAGCAGCAAATGTATCCCTGTGTTTACACACCAGGTTTATGGTGGCTCTACCTGTAATAGATGGTTTTTCTAGAAACTAACTTTATTTGGGCATTCCAGGAGAGATTTGGTGTGAATAATACACCCAAATGTGAGAAACTGTCCACCACGTCTATTGTTTCCCCATCAAATCTGAAGCTGGGCTTTGGTCTGCCCCTTTTTAAATTTTTGAGGACTATTACTTTACACATGGCTTTGTTCAGGATTAGATGGTTAAGGGAGCAATACGATGAAACAGCATGTAATTGGGCACTGAGACAGTTGGATATCCGAGCGAGAAAAACAGAGTTGTCCACATATTGAAGCATGGGCACAGGCCTTGCATTGATGTTTGGGATGTCTCCTGCAGCTTCTTAAACACATTTTGGCATACCATTTATATAGAGGCAGAAGATAGCTCAGGTGGGTAGGCAGCCTTGTTTAACGCCTCTCACGGTTTGGATTTTCTGTGTAACTTGACCCTGGGAAACACACCTTATCTGTACTGAGGTACTGTTACAAAGGGCCCTGATCATGTCATGCAGATTTATGTCTGTTCCCATGGTTGCCAACTTCACCCACAGCCTCTCTCTGACTGCCAGGCTGAAAGCTGAACATAAATCTAAGACTGCTGCATAGATGGACATTTTTTTAACTATGGTAGATTTGGATGACAAATGCCATAGTACAAAGGACTGATCCACAGTTGAGAGACCTAATCTAAAACCGCATAGGGTCCGGTCCAAGATTTCATTATCACCAAACCACCTGTTCTATTACTGGGGAATTATCTAAGAAAAGATTTTACTGTGTCTATCGATCAGACTGATTGGATGATAAGACTTGTCCTCATTTGTAAGACCAGGATGATGGCTATATCCCATTGCTAACAAAAAAGGGAAAGACAACACTAAAGATCTGAACCCACCAGTCCCTTAAGAACTTAAGACGTCAGCGGGAATCATATTAGGACCTGGAATATTTCTGCATGCCAAATGGTCAATGGATTTGCAAATCATAGCTTCTGTAAAGAGTTGTCTTTCAAATTGACTAATTTGATGGGCTAGGAGGTTTTTCCTTCCCAGTAGATAAGGGAGAGGATTCCCTGCTCTGCACATCAAATGTGTCTGATGAAACCTGGCCTCATTGATGAATATGTAGACTTGTGGTCTCCACCCCCATTTGACCAACGATCTGAGAAAAATGGGCAATCCACACTGCCTCTGCAATGCTTGGTTCAATACACACATTGTATTTCACTAATCCCTGAGACACCACTCTCAAGAAGGTTTTCATGTGCCTCTCATTTGCTGCTTTTATTAGGTTTTGCCAAATATGATTCCGAAATTCTTTCTTCTTTTCAGCAGTAAGGGAATTATAGGTTTTCCTAACCATGCAGACCTCTGCCCTTCCCCACCCTGCCTGACCCTATATTGCAACAGACCCTTCAAATGTACACTTTATTTGTCGAACTAACATAGATTTTTCGATTTGCAGGACATCTTGTTATCATTAGCTCTCCTATCTTTTGTTACGTAAGTGAGCAAAGAAGCTGTCAGTTGATTGTATAATTCACAAAGATTTGCACCAATAGGTAGGCCAGACTGTGCATCTGCCCCAAAGGCATTCTGAATTGTGTGGGAGCCCCTGATTTCAGTAGTCCTTTCAAACCATCGTGATATGAACTCCTCCAGTCTGGGGCCCCACCTGAATCTTACTTTGTCACGTTCACCTCTACCGCTATCTCCATGGGTCCGTCCCTTTCACTACTGTCCACAATATATTTGATGAAAGAAAGAGCATTATGGTCGCTTTCCACCCTGGGATTGATTTCAAAGTCACCATAGGATGCCCATGAGTCAATATGTAGGCAACTATAGGTAATTACAAAACTTGTCCCTCTTGCTTCATAGTTGGGCTCAAACGTTGAGACTAAAGCAATCATATTTTGGGCAACGACTAAATCCAGGTCTGTGCAAAAGTTTCCCAACCTCTTTCGATCTACGACTGGCGATTGCTCAGTATTGGGATCCCTTATGCAGCAAGTCGTTAACCCTGGGCTTCATTAATCCCTCCACAGGGTCCCATTTTGGCATTCATGTCCCCAAAATTGATAACTTCATGTTGATCCTTTGAAAGAACAGTAACCTCCCCTTTTGCAATAGAGATGCAAATTCCATGACATTTTTGCAGCATGCATAAACATTGATAACTGAGCTTTTTCTTGTCTAACAAGAACATATCTACCACCATTACAGATTTAGAAATTATTTGGTGTTCTGAAGCTTAATTGCATGAACTGATCCTGCAGGCTATATAATGACCACCCATGTGTCTTGATGCAGATCCTTTTTTTGGTGCTTTTAGAAAATATTTAGGCAGTCCACCTACCCCCAGTGTCTACGGTACCAAAGACAAGGTTTCCTGCTATATGATAAGCTTGAAGCTAGTGACGATGGCCTTGAGGTTGGGATCCCAGACAAGGTTTCCTGCTATATGATAAGCTTGAAGCTAGTGACGATGGCCTTGAGGTTGGGATCCCCCATTTCCTGTGTCAAGCTGGGCACGTTCCAGCTCACTAGTTTCCTCATTAATAGTCAATTGTAGTCAGATGTAGAAGTATCAGATGCTTTGTGGGCTCCATTCAAGTTTACCTTGAGCGTAGGACATCCCAATGAAAGGTTTGATCTTCAGGAGCAGATGTTCAACAAGGTACAAAGTGGGATTGTGGACATTGATCATGCACATGTTTCTTTTGTCAGCCAGGAGCCTGCGGAGAGAGACTGCTCATGCAAATACCCAGAGTCTTCCAATTGTCTGCACAATTTTGTTTCTTCGATTGCTTCCAAGGCAGACATAGGGACTGATCAATACTGCCAAGGCTAACTACTACCAAAACCCCATAGGCAAGGCCAACATCGAAAGGAGAACCCTCTTCAAAACCATCAAGCACTTCATCAACCCTCTGTTCAACCCACCCATAGCACACTCCATCACAAAATCCACTTCCATCAACTCTTTCTTCTTCAACAAGATCAACATGATCCACCAACACATAGAACCAGTGCCATAACTGACAGCATACTACACATTCCATCTCGCAAAATCACAACTCCTTCGACAACTTTCAAGTCACTATCCATGGAAAATATCACTGCCACCTTGGCATCCCTCAAAGCCACATTGTATGAGGGTGATATTCTACCTGCCTCTTTACTCAAGATCCTTCTGACTGGAGCACTCCTCCCTTACCTGACAATCATCAACAGCTCCCTAACTCAAGGCACCTTCCCCTCAACCCTCAAGACTGGACAAATCCACCTGTTTCTGAAAAAAAAAACACTGGACCTTGACGATCTCCACAACTATTGTCCCATAACCCTTTCTTCCCATTCTAGGTGAGATCCTTGAGAAAGCAGTAGCCACACAACTTCTCCAACACATTGAAGCCAATAACCTCCTTCATTCACACCAATCTGGCTTCAGACCCAGATGCAGCATAGAAACGGATTCCATCAAAGTGATCGATGATGCCCTTAAAATCCTTGAAGATGGCCGTCCTTGCCTACTAGTTATCCTTGCCCTTTCAGCAGCATTTGACACAGTAGACCACGAGACAACTCACCAACAATCTACATCGCTGCATTGGGATCAGCAAGATCATCCTCAGCTGGTTCAAATTCTACCTTGCAAAACACCAACAGTTTGGACAAATGGATTCTTCAAGATAACCAAGTCTATCCATCACCTGTGGTGTATCGCAAGGATCCATCCTGTCCTCTGTGATCTTCAATCTTTACATGGAACCTCTTGGAAACCTTCTTTCGCCACAAAATGTCCCTATTTATCAATACACAGATGACACTCAGATCTACCTCAAGATAGCCTCCATCGAACACATCCGCAGGCTCAAGGCCTGCCTCACATTGATCTAGTACTAAATGTCCAGTGCTTAACTGAAGCCCAACCCCTCCAAGACTGAATTCCTACTGCTGACCAACAACACCGAACACCCTGACATCCAGACTTGGCTCTCTGCTATGAGGGACTCACACCCCAGCTGGTCCGCTATGCCGAGGCCCTTGGGTTCACCATCCATAGACCCCTCACATTCAAACAGCCCATAGCAGGAAAGACACAAACAGCCTGGTACCCACTTTCTCTCCCATGGAAAATTAAGCCCTTCATCCCAGACACCGAATTAAGATCTGCTGTCCAAGCCTTGGTCCTCTCCAACATGGATGATGGCAATGGCCTTTTGGAAGGCCTTCCGGCGACTCCCTTGACATCCCTGAAATGTGTCCTGCATGCTGCAGAAAGACTCATAAAAGGACTCCGTAAATTCGACCGCTTTACCTAGACCTTCAACGAACCACACTGGCTCCAACTGCAAGCCTGTATCATCTTCAAATCATGTTGCGTCATCTACAAGGCTATAATCCTGAAGTCCCCAAGCTGCCACACTGAGAAACTCAGCATCTCCCGAGTCTTTATTCCACCAGAAGTGAGGAAATATGCAGACTTGATTTACAACAGTCCTGAAGGAAAGAACCAGAAGACAAGCCTTCTCTGTCTACGCTCCAAGACTCTTTAACCACATGGTTGCCAACATCAGACTAGCCCCATCACATCTACAGTTCAGGAAAGAGAACACAACCTTCCTCTTCAAGGATTGGCTCCACCTTAACATCTAGATCCACACACCCTGCACTCCCCACCCTACCTGACACTCAGTGATCTGCCCCTACTGTCTTCCCGATGCTGCCAATTGCCCACACTCCCCTGTTAGCTCCATGTTCCTTTTTTCTCTGCTTCCCTCACTGTGTTCTTCCCCTATGATTGTAAAGCACTGTGTTGCTTCCCGAAGCTAGGTCCTCACTCAATAAATACAACAATAATAATAATAATAATAATAATAATAATAATAATAATAATAATAATAATACGTTATGTGGACAGTGCACCACAGGATCAGGCACATCATGGAATGTGTACATTGGCACATCAGTGTTTGAAGTGCATTGATACCCTTCTTACCCCTTTCATTGACACTTGCAAATGGTTGACGTGAGATGAGCTTTTATTTCAAAGTGCAGTACCATACACATCCACGGCAACAAGGCTATCATTGCTGTAGCCCCTCTATGATGAAAGGAGGATTGCTTTGAGGCAAGATCATGGAGATGAGTGTTGGCCCTGGGAATCATACGCACATGAAGAAGAGCAGGTCTCTTTAACAAACTGTTTGCAGATTACTGCTGTTCTACCTGTGTCTGCTATGGAAGACCTGCTCTTCATACGTGGGTGGTAGAAGGGACACTTGTGTCCACTCACTGGCACCTACCATGTTAGGAAACCCATCAATGTCATATTACCCCGATGTTAAGACCTTCAGTGCAGCTGAATCATTCGAAAATGTCAACGTGAGGTTCACGTGTCGCAACAGGGAGTGAATGACCAGCGAGCGGATTTGGGGGGAAAAGGGCTGTCTGATGCTAAGGGCAAGTGCTACACTGCTCTGGAAGTTGCTGCTTGAGTGCAGCACAATGATAAGATTTAAAAGGGAGGTATTTATGTAATTGTATCCTTCTTTGCCCTGAATTTGAGCCAGGAGTGGCAGTAGCGTGGGAATCTCCAGATGGTAGGTGAACAGAATATGCTGTTAAATCAAGTTAGTGGGTGAGGCTGGGTCTGTACACCCTTGGGGGGGCATAGCATTCACAATCTCCTCCCACTCCTCTTCTGCTGGAGCTGAGGCTGTGGCGGCTAGTGGCTAGTTTATGGGCTTCGCGTTGAGGTTGATGGGCTATCTACTAAGGAGCTAATGAGCAGGCTATTTGGCTACCTGCTGGGGGCTTTGGGCAAGCTACCTGCTTGGGTACCGCTGAAAAGACTGATGTGATATTTCGTTGCTGAGCAAGCTATGAGGCAATCTGCTGTGGGCATTCTGGACAAGCTGATGCACTGCCTGCTGGGGGCTGGGGGTGCCGGCCAGCCTGAGTGGGTACCTGCTGGTGGCCTAGTGGCTAGATTGATAGCTTACCTCGTGGTGGGCTGCTGGTCCAGTTGATTGGCTTCTTATTGGGTGAGATGATGCTGCTGGTACATCAGAGCTGCTCATAAGAGTGGTACAATTCACCTCAGGACAGGGATCCATGGTGCATCTTTTCACAGAATATAGGCAATTGTTCACCTTTTATGCTCCAACCACCGTCTAATTGCTGCATGGTTTCAGGTGCAGGCTGTTTCATGTGCTGTTCTGACAAATGTCACTTTTATGGGGCTGTTGCGTGGCTCCAGACCCCCTATTTGCACCTGTGATGAGATTTACATGCATCTGCATACAATGCATGCATTGTATGATTGCTTTCTATGACAGTGGTAAGGTATGCTTTCACATGTAGGGTTCAAGTGAAATGTCTGTCTGTTTTGGCTTTGTCAACAGACTTTCGGCCTCGTTACATGTTTGGTGGTATCCCGCGAGTAAAACCTCACTTGGTCTGGTGGAATCACTCTCAGATTACAACGGCTGGTCAAGGCGGTAAATCCCCTTTCCATAGAGCTCTATGGGACTCCATTGAAGGATTTGCTGGTATTATCGGCACCTTTTTGCTGGTAAGGGGCCTGACTTACCTCCAGCTCTTAGCTCTTAGCTGGAGGTAAATCAGGCCCCTTACCAGAAAACTAGTAGTTGGCTGGTGCAGTAGCGTGCCGCTAAATGGTATTACTGGCATGTTAATACTGCACTGGCCAACCTGGAATGAGGCCCTTTATTTGAAGCAGTGAAGCAGGTGAACATTGGGTTTCTTCTTCTTTTATTGCATCCAGGTACACCATCCGAATAAAGATGTATGTAGCCATCTGCTTGTCCATTTCCATCATCAAATTCTGTGGTCCTGTCACTAATCTCGCAGACGTTCGAATGCTGGTCACTTAGAACAAAAAAAAAAGGAAACTATAGCTAACCCACTCATCTCTCTCGTAGGATATATAATACTTTTCTTATTATCATCATTAGCAATATAACCACTGAGGTGGGGGGGTTGTACCATTTCTTAATTGGCAGGAGTGTAAGTTGCAGGTCTGAGGCTATAAATAAAGACCTGAACGAGGACAAGGGCAGGGTTACAGGTGGTTAAGAACCCTGCAAGGGGATTAAAGTGATTACTACTCTGGGACTGCAATTTATAACAAAAAGGTTATTACTAATCTGTGCTCCTGCTTGTAATTGTGCAATAATAATTCAGTGACTCCAATCTGAATTAGCTAGTCTTTTTTGAAACAGTGCACTTGTTATTGGGCGGTCTGCAGTGCCTGGTAATTTAATGGAGACATTGGCCCTCATTACGAGGTTGGTGGTAGTCATGGTGCTATTTGCGCCATGACTACCACCAATAACGGTACCGTGTCCGGATTGGTGAAATGGGGACTTACCGGTCCAGTCCAACCTTGGCGGGACCGGAAAGTCCCAGTTCACCAAACCATTCCCCATTCCCATTTGAGCCCCCATAGGGCTCAATGGGAGGGCTCAATGGGAATGGGGATGGTGCAAATAACGGGCCGGCACATGCCAAGCCCGTTATTTGCGCCCAGGTCCCTTAACGGGTCCCGTCCTTAACACCAGGCCAGACCTAGCGTTAAGGAAGGGACCCGCTAAGGGGCCTCGTAGTAGGGCAGTAAGGGATTACCGGCACCGGTCTCCTTACCGGTGCCCGGTATCCCTTACCGTCCCACTCGGAATGAGGGCCATTGTGGCAGATGTAAACTCCTCAACGTATTATGGGCACTAAATTGCAACATATGATATGATATTTTATTTTTAGCACACTCGTACACAAGTGTACACATGGGCTTAAAATACATGAAAAAGGGGTGTGCATTTTTAAAAGTGAAAATCTATTCATATATTATAGTGTGGGGGTCTTAGCGCTATAGTTAAGTTGAGCATTAAGTTCCATAGGAAACCCGAAATTTTTACTGAAATAATTTATGACTTACATTAAAGATATGGCTGATATTTTGCAAACAAAATATTTGTCACAGGACCCGCACAGTCTGCAAACTTTGGGTAAGATTTGTTAGAAAATGAAAAGTCAACATTTCCCCATAGAGGAAAAGTACAAACTTCTGCACAGTGCACAGCTAAAACCGCTGGACGGAATTAGACCAGGCACAAAACAACTTCGGCACAAAGCATTGACTTGATTTCCAGGAGGGGTCTGGTGTTAATCCGTACAGTAGTTGTTAAAATATGTGTTGGAGAACGGGGTGCCCTCTTCTCCCAAAATTATAGCTATATATGTGTCCCACAATGCAGAAATGAAAAAGGCGCCTTTTTTGTTGTTGTTCGATGAAGTGATAACCAGGGTTATAATGAGTATAACAATGGGTTAGCCAAAAATGAAAAGTGGAAAAAATACCCTTTGGGGGAGGAAAAGGGATGAAATGGCATCAGGCTAGAGGTGGAGAGGCAGAAAGAGGACACCGTGAGAAATTGGGGAGTTATGGCGGGTTGGGTCCAAGTTTCAAACTTGAATGTTTTCGCATAATGGGATAACCGGGGTTATAGTAGAAATCGGATCGGGAATGAAAGTACGTGCCATGAAAATAACCAGGGTTTTTTGGAGGCATTTACAAATAACCAGGGTTCTGTGTAATACATTGAAAATATCTAGCAGAGGATGACACTGTATGGCCATGCATTATATGAAATAAAATATCCCTTAGCATACATAAAAAGCATATTGCAAGACATTTCAGACATCTGTGACATTCTGCTTCTGCCCCGCTCCGCCCTACATCACTGGCATTTGTGAAGCGTCAGTCTATTAAAATGGACGTGGGATACAAGCAGTTTTCGGCATTGTGGTCCATGATGTGTGCCCTCATCTACTTCCGTCCCCAATTGAATGATACCCATTCACACACTGGTAGCAAAGTGTGGTCACAGAACTCAGGTTCCGACACTGGTGATGCAAAGCCCTGTGCCAAAGGGAAGCTATGGAGTGGATATTGGAGGAGTAATTATTTTATAGCATGCTTAATACCAGCAAGTGGTTTCTAAGTGCGGGATCGGAATCCAAACCTGTGTTTCGCTGCGCTCTCTTGCTTCCAAGACAAACACATTGCCCCTGAGCTATCCTTACTCCCCAAAGGTGTGCTCTTCTACCCCTTTTTACACAAGTAGTTTGGAGAAGGTGAGCAATGGTGGAGCCAGGGTGGGGCAATGGAGTTGACTGTCACCCTTGGCTCCCCACTGGTGCCCAGTGTGCCCCACAGCCTCCTGCTGGTTCGCTATTATCCGCCCTCCCGCCCCCCGAAGCAAAAGCTGCCTCTGCTACTGAAGATGAGAGGACTACCAAATCGGTGGTGCTAATGCCCAGAACTAAGTGGGTGTCTCTTAAGGCCGTCCCCAATACGGCATGCCAAACAGTGGAAACTTTGCATTGAGGAAGAAGCAGGAGTTGTATCAGTGGGTAAGATGCCCTCCAGCCCCATCCAGCACGATGGCCATGCCAGCGTGCCAGCGTACCAGTGGGATAATATGACTATATAGGTTAAGGAACTGTGGGTGCTCTTTCATTAGCTTGTCACAACGTTTCATGCGACATTGCTAAAAACAAACACACTGTGTTGCATATCTTGTGGCTCATATATAAGTACAATAAAAGGGTATTGTGAAAAGATTAAGTTGTGGCTGTAACACGAAATATGATTTAGCTTTAATGAAATAACACCCAAGTGTACTGCACATTACAGTAAAATGGCTAAAAGTTCTTGTGTAGAAGCCATACATCTTATTGCATTCTGGCCCTGATTTACAAAGCCTTTTCCAATGGGATTGCACCAGTGTAAAAGGTGTTTGTAAATCGGGGCCAGGGTGGGTCAAGTTATGGGTCACTCCTGGTCCAGCAGGTTTATCTAAAAGATCTTGAACCCGTGCATGGGAGTGAAGTGTGTGTGTTTCCATCACACTGCCAGAGGCTGGAAGGCATGAGGTTCGTGTGTGCAAATCTCCTGGGTTACTTTGATATCAAGGGAGTCAACCCAGCCATGTTAGGTGCATGTGTGCAAGTCCTTAGAGGAATCTGATATGCACTGCTTCTCACATAGGTAATGAGCGGCTTTGGGGGAACATATTAGGGTCTAATTGGTTTAGGTGGGAAAAGAGGTATTGACAGGAGCGTCACGCCATCAATATTCGACATTTGGAGATAGGGATTGTCTGGATGCATTACTGGAGATGGAAGGATTGGACTCATCCTAACCCATCACAGAAAATGGAAGATCAATGTGATGCAAGAGATTGAGGAACAGGTCACTTTACCCAAGAATGTCCATCCCCCACCCTCATGTCTCGGGGAATCAGCGAGGGGGGGGGGAACAGTAGATTTTTGTTCACAAACCCATTTATTTATATGAAGGCACTTCTTGGTTTCGTGATTGCACTCTGGAGAAGGACATTGTTTTACACATTGTGCAGATGACACTGCACAACAGCAGCAGGCTCGGTATCGTGCTCAGCAGAGATAATACAAGTTATCTCCTTGGTAGCTAAATGTTTACTGGGTTCCAGGTCCTTTCATAGGTGCACCTTATAATGCTCAGCAGACATAATAAAGGTTCTCTCCGCAGCGCTTAATGTTTACTGGGTTCCAGGTCCTTTCATAGGTGCACCTTATCATGCTCAGCAGACATAATAAAGGTTCTCTCCGCAGCGCTTAAAGTTTACTGTGTTCCAGGTCCTTTGGTATGTACACCTTCTCGTGCTCAGCAGACATAATACAAGTTCTCTTCTCTGCGCTTAATGTTTACTGGGTTCCAGGTCCTTTCATAGGTGCACCTTATCATGCTCAGCAAACATAATACAAGTTCTCTTCTCTGCGCTTAATGTTTACTGGGTTCCAGGTCCTTTCAGAGGTGCACCTTATCATGCTCAGCAGCGATAATACAAGTTCTCTCCTCGGCGCTTAATGTTTACTGGGTTCCAGGTCCTTTCATAGGTGCACCTTATCATGCCCAGCAAACATAATACAAGTTCTCTTCTTGGCACTTAATGTTTACTGGGTTCCAGGTCCTTTCATAGGTGCACCTTATCATGCTCAGCAAACATAATACAAGTTCTCTTCTTGGCACTTAATGTTTACTGGGTTCCAGGTCCTTTCATAGGTGCACCTTATCATGCTCAGCAAACATAATACAAGTTCTCTCCTTGGCACTTAATGTTTACTGGGTTCCAGGTCCTTTCGTATGTGCACCTTATCGTGCTCAGCAGACATAATATAAGTTCTCTTCTCAGTAAAATGTTTACGTGCTCAGCAGACATGTCCTTTCATATGTGCACGTTTTCTCATGGTGCGTTCCAACAAATTCCAACTTTTGTTGTTTGTTTTGTTTTTATAAAAGAGGTGAGTGTCCAAAGGGAAATGGGGGAGTTATTTCCCCCTTTCTACTCTCATTACCCCGTTTATGGTTTTTGTTGTTTTTATGGTGCTTTAATGTCTGACCCGTTGAGCATCCACTTTTGAACTAAATAAAAGGCTCAGAAAAGATCATTCTTAGAATGGCGTGCATGCAAAGCATTTAGGGGGGGTGGGGAATTAAAGAACTTCCGTGTCATCACATACACAAACTCCCAGAAAGATTGTACGTACCAAAGAACTGCATCCCTCTAGGTAAAAACATGCATGTTTCTAGTTAAAGTAATGCTGTCCAAGGGTCTCCATGCATCATCAAAATAATGTTCCTCGCAAATTACTGTTCTGAGCCCAATTAAGGTTTATTTTGAGCATGTCTAATGCCTTTTGTATATCTCTTCTCCTTGTTCTTTCCTTTCTCCTGCTGCATTGATTATTCATTTCAGAGACATATGTATTGAGTGTTTATGGTCACTTATAACACAGCCTTGAAAAAGCGTGAGCGAGGCGAAACTCGTGGCCACAGAGCCTTTGTTGTTCAATGCACCTAAAGTGTACTGTTCGATATCTTACATGTATGGTGCATATCTGCCTCATGTGACCTATGGATCTGTCACTTTACTAACAGCACAGACATATGGATTGTCCGCATCTTTTGGAGGATTAAAAAGCCATGCAAATTATTGACCACTGAGTTCAGATTACACATGTTTAGTCAAGCGCTTCATCCCCAAACCCAAGCTCTTCAGTGCTGTATTTGTATCACCAGCATTTGGTTGTGTGCTGCGGTCTAGGGTACACAGCTGCATGTCGTTTCTTAATCAAAGAGAAATAGGCATTTGTTTACCCACACCGCGCAAGAGGGGCTTGAGGGGGATTCTCTCCCAAAGTTTTTTCTTTAAATAATGGGTGAAAATGGTACATTTTAGAGCACAAATTATTTAAGAAAATTGAGTAAAAAGCCATGCAGTTTGCAGTTGGGTTTTATAGGGTAACTCATAGATGCAAGTCGCCAACAGTGCACAGGAGCATTTTGTCAACACATTTTCATGATGCCTTTTTCCACATTATGTGCCAGTAGAAAACATTTTCACACTGGCTGTGCCCATGTATGCCCATGCCGACTGCAACATTATACCCTATTATTCACATATAAGAACATACTCATGTTTATTTGATTGATTTATTTATTTATAGAGCGCTTTACACCAAGGCGCTGAGCGCTTTACACCAAGGCGCTGTGCATAATGTCAGTAATGATACTATAAGAAAACATGTCCTGCTTGTTCCGCCAATATACGGCAGTATCACCACATAAGAACATACTCCAGTTGGCTTTACCACTATAAATGCACCAAAGTATGAAAACATGTCCAAACTGGCTGTACCTAAATGCCAGTCGAGCTACATAATAACACTTGTCATGCTTGCTTTACTGAAGATGCTCAATACAAAATGTCATACCGCAATACGAAATGGCTACAATAAGTGCATAAAAGTAAGGTCTTGCTTCATAATGAAAATTATCATGCTTGCTTTACCAACAATGCCCACTACAAAATGCCATACCACAATCCAAAATGACTGAACTGGCTGCATTCAAATGCCAGTCTTGCTACATAATAACACTTGTGTTTGTTTTACCAAAGATGCCTAATACAAAACGTCATGCCACACTAAGAATACTACCACTGATCCTGCTTGCTTTATGAAAGATGCTCAATTCAAAATGTCATACCACAATAAGACATGGGCAGACTGGCTGCATCAAAATGCAAGTCTAGCTACTTAATAACACCATCATGCTGCGTTTATAAACCATACACAGTAAAACACACAATGCCTGCTCAATGGTGTGCCAGCACCTTGCAATCAGGCATAATCACAATAATAATGAACGTGATTATGTATGATTGCAAGGCGATGGGGGCACTGGGGTAAGGCATGTTTTTTTTTTACTGCCCATCTATTGTAGATGTCCAGTAACAAAATGATACGCTTGTCCCCTGGGTCCCGAGTTCGTCACACATGTACACAATCAATGTGGTTATGTGTGTATGCCAGGCACTGGGGGAACAGGGGGTAAGAGGGGATTTTTTTCTGAACATCTATAAAAAAAATGTCCAGTAAATAAATGCCATGCTTATCCGCTGGGTCTCACAGCGCCAAACACACACACACAATCAAAGTGATTATGTGTGTATGCAACTCACCGGGGGACCAGGGGGACAGGTATGGTATTTTTTACTAAACATCTATCATAGATATCCAGCAAAAAAGAAATACCATGCCTGTCCCCAGGGCCTCACTGTGCAAAACACACACACACAATCAAAGTTATTATGTGTGTATGCAAGATGCTGGGGGAGCAGGGGAGCAGGTAAGTTATTTTTTACTAGACATCTATCATAGATGTCCAGTAACAAATACCATCCCTGTCCCCTGGGCCTCATAGCATCTCAGATGGAGAGCTGATTTTGTCAGGTGGGGTGGGGGTTTATGCAACAAAGGTATTTGTAAACCCCCCCTCGCCAAAATCATCTTGGATCAGCACAAACACACACACAAACACACTTACAAATAAAACACACAGCAAGCACTCACTGCCTCATTCACAGTCACGAGCACCCATCATGCACTCAATCATAACACAAGCATACACGCATCCATACACATATTTAAATAATAAATAAACCTACAAACACACACATTTACACAACATACACACAGCAAGCACTCCCTATTACATTCACACAAACATCCATCGTACACTCACTCAAAACACAAGCATGCATGCATCCATACACATATTTAAATAATAAACATACAAACACACACATTTACACATCACACTCACAGCAAACACTCTTTCATTCACATGAGCACCCCCATCATGCACTCATTCATAACACAAGCATACACACCTCCATACACATATTCAAACAAAAAACATGCAAGCACACAAATTTACACAACATACACACCATGCACTGTCTTTTTCATTCCAACATCCATCATGCATTCACTCAAAACACAAGCATACGCGCATCCATACACATATTTAAATACTAAACAGACATAAAAACACACACATTTACACAACATACACACAGAAAGCACTCTCTCATTCACACCAGCATCCATCATCCATCATTATACATCACCTTACAACACAAGCATGCACGCATCCATACACATCATTTCAATTTAAAAAATGAACATAAACAAATGTACCTTCTGCCGCAGGTCCGGAAGTTCCAGTGCTCCAGCCCCCTGTAAGCACGAGCAGGAATCAGGAAGTTTCCTGGTTACTGTACATGCGTGCAAGGGGCCTGAGCGTGGGTCCGTAGATGCCCCTCTCCAGCCTGCTCTGGCTGTATGTGCAAGGAGCGCCTCCTTGCCCATACAGATGTGCAGTTCCCCAGCCAGCATTTCCTATGAGTCATGCGAGGCTGGGGAAGAAAAAGCCCCTAGCCTTGCATGGCTCATTGAGCTTGCGAGGATGGGGTAATGTAACTGTGAAAAGGAATCAAAGTTTCCCTTTCAAAGTTAAGAGCATTCCCTCAGCTGAAAAAAACAGCTGAGTGAGTGCTAGTATTTTACTGGGCTGGCTCCTCCATAAGGGGCGAGAAGGGGCCAAGATCCGGTGGTTCAACGCCCCCTCACCAATTATGGACGAGCCACCCCTGGATAGATTTAGGGAACAAGGATACACCAACATAACCTTGGAAATTGATGCCAACAAAGCAGACAGGCTCATATTACTTACAAGAACAAGCAGCAGGCATTATAGACAAAAGTGAGAAGGTGAGATTCATCTTGAATTATGGCAAAGACAGTTCTGTACTATTCAAGCGATTGAACAAACACTGGCACATTCTTGCTCTGGACAAGACCTTGAGTAACTACATAGGATGTAAACCTAACATAACATATAGAAAAGCCCCTACCATAAGGAAACAAGTATGCCCGAGTTATATGCAACCTTTAATTCAACAGAGTAGCTAGCTTACAGAGGCAATGCCAATCTCAGTTTTTTTTCATATGTGGGTTTTGTAAGATGTGTTCTTTTGCCTTACACAAAATGAAGGATTTGCATCTTGGCTAATTAGACTGCCTCAGCATCACACAATTTCTAAATTGTCATAGTAAATGTGTTGTTTACATTATCCTACTTTACTTAATCTTCTGAAGACCCAATTCATGGCAGCCGGACAGAAATGTTCCAACAGACAATACATTCACAGTCCGTTAGGCCCAATCAACAGAACAGAGCACTATAGGTATCTTGGCCATGATCTTACGGATTATTCTCTGGTGGGTATTGTTAACATCTAAAAGCAGAAGTTGGTATCGTCAATTTTGTATGGTTTGGAAGCGTGTTACATGGATTGGGGAGCCTGGGCGGATCAACTAGCGGGGGTAATTTGGCATAGAATTATGGGGCTCAGTAACTATACTCCCATTGAGAGCTAGGACTTACTTCCATGGCCACTATGATTGACATAAATAGAGGAGCGCTTTACATTAACATCATGTATGCTAATGATCAATCTCTAATGTCAATAATGAAATCTGCTTTGATGGAATGTAATAATGAGACCATGCAAACATTTAAAACAATGAATGACAACTTTTTTGATAAAATGTCCTGGGCCCCGAATTGGGACTTTGGGGAAGGTGCTCTCTGCCAGTGCTCTCTACCAATCATTAAAGAAATGTGCAGAGCAACAGAGACATGGGATTGGGTGGCTTCACACGAGAAGATCATAAACAAGAAATCCCAGGCAACGTTTGCAAAGCTACATTGTACCTATAAGGAGCTCCAGCCATACCTGAAGCTGATAACATCCCCGATAACAAGGGAAATATTCCTTAATATGAGACGCAAGAGGCTGAAGATTTTGGAGGTTACGGGAGCATGGTTAGGGATACCCATGGAAAAGAGAACATGTAGAATCTGTTTGAATACTGAAGCCATTGAATCTGCTAGATGTGTGTTAACTTTTTGCCCCAGTATGAAATCATCATATGAATGTTACCTGTTAAAATATGTAAATAACCTGTAAGAAAAAACCAGGGAGAGCTTCTGATTTAGAAGTCTCTCAGGTACAAATCATGGACTCATGATTGCAATGACTCAGGTGTGGAAATGTGTGGAGAAATTTCTGCTTAAATTTGAAGCCAAAGTGAATCTAGTGGCCAACCTTTAAGCTGAGTAGGGGGAATGGTTACCCTCCTGTGGCGAGGCTGTTAAATTGGTGTTAGCTTGTGACGGTTATATTCCTAAACAGATTGAATCAGTGTTTGATTATGGATGATAGGATGTTCCCGGATGAATGTCGTGGGTGTTATGACAGTGATTTGTAAAATCGATTGGTGAGCTGGGCAAACTGAGATTTGTCTGCCTCTTTTATTTGGTGTATTAGGCTCAAAGATGATATCTGTGAGGTATTTGTTTTTCTTTTTGATTGTATTTGTGAGATATAAAATTGGTATGTGTTTGGTATATTGTTTATGAATGACGAGATGTGTAAAAAGTTTTTGTTTGAACTAAAATATACAATAAATAATAATAATAATAATAATAATAATAATAATAATAATAATAATAATAATAATTAGCATATGCAAATGTGGCAAATTGTATGTTGGCAGCACTATACGTGGGCTGCGTATTCCTATTCGTGAACATCTGACTTCTTTGAACAAGGTAGACCCACGATTACCATTAGCGACACATTGGCTTGCTGAGCACCAAATGGAAAACAAAAAGGATATTAGGTGTATTTTATTATTATTATTATTATTTTATTTACTGAGCTCTGACCTAGCTTCGAGAAGCAATGGAGCACTTTACTGAGGTATACAACAGAACAAATATACATTGGGGGAGGGTAGGATACAGAGGGGCACAGAGGAGGGCTACAACTTTGCTGGGTGGCGGGGAAGAAAGGGGCGGGTGGCATCAGGTGTCTTGCCATTGACCAGTCCTCATTGGTAATTGACATTGAGAGGAGGAAATAAAGAACAAATTCTGAGACGTCTGGAAATGAGATACATTTGTCAGCTGAGAACAACTAAGCTGGCATTGAATATACATAAGAAACCGGAGGTTTTTCTTGTGTATATTTGTATTTTTGTTACGTTATTATCGTATCCGCATGGGTGTTTTTTCGTGTGCTTCTAGTGCTTAGGGGCGTTACTCTGTTCTCGTGAGTTAACTGGACAATTATTTAGTACTGGACTTTGTATACGTGGTATTGTTGCCGTGCCATAGTGGTGAGGCTTTTAATGGCGGCCTGCACCTTCTGGTCTCTTGCTCACACTTCCTGCTGCCTGACAAGGCGCAGTTCCTCAGTTTGTTCTCGATGGCTAAGATGCACAAACTGTTTGCTTAGTGGATTCAGCATAGATCCTGACTTTTAAATCACGCAGACCCTTTGATCAGTGTCATGCTTTCGGAGTGTGACTCTAGCACAATGCATTTAGACATTTCTTTCAGGAATTGTGAGAATGCGGATTTGACGCCAAGGGCCAGATTCAAGGAATTTTGCCAACAAACACCCGGATCCGTGGAGCAGTGCAAAGTGCATTTTTGCCGTGCAAAGTCACTTTGCACGGCAAACATACACTTTGCACTGTTCCATGAATAGTGTGGATTGTTGGGGTGTTTGTTACAACAAGTGAAAAGTGACTTTGCACCGTGCACAACATTCCATGAATCAGGCTGGATGAATTGTACTTCTGTTCTTGGGTGAGTTAAATTTGGATTATTGTTTTCCCAACCCCTGCTTTTTTTATTTTGGATGCCATTTTGACATGCACGAAAAATAAGATGAATAGATTTTTTTTCTTTTTTTTTTTTCTTCAGACAGACTGGACACGTTAAGAAGAGTCTCTTGCAGGGTGTTATTATAAGTGATTATTCTTATCGCCATTAGTAACTGTTCAGCTCACTCTAATAATCTAAAGGACGTATTATTTTTGTCAGGATTTTTATAGGTTCCCAGTACCATTGTTGCTGTGACATTTATGCCAACTTAGTTTTAAAATGGTCTTCGCGTTTTCTTTGTGTGTGAGGTTGGACCCGTGATGATAAACTACTATACAATACTTTCATGTTGGCGTGTGACTCTGCATTAATGTCTTTTCTATGCTACATGACGCTCTTGCACATGTCTGTATCTAATATTACTATAATCACTAGGTAGAAATCTAGATAAAGTTTATTATCTATTTTATTCTCTGGCTAATTTAATGCTGTCCAAAGGTCTCCATGCTTTATCAATATATTGTTCTCTGCACATTACTGTTCTGAACCTACGTGAGTCCAATTACGGTTCATGTTTAACATGTCTAATGCCTTTTGTTAATCTCTTTGCTCCTTTATCATTCCTTTTGCCTGCTGCATTGACTATTCATTTCAGAGGTGATTTTTTATGGTCACTTATAACAGAGCCTTGAAAAAGCCTGAGGGGGCGAAACTCGTGGCCACAGAGTCAGCTTTCTATAATGCACCTAACATGTACTGTTTAATGTCTTATATGCATGGTTTGTATCTGACTCATAAGACATAGACCTATGGATCTGTCACTTTACTAAGAACACTGACATATATATGGATTGTTTGAATCCTTTGAAGGGTTGAACACAGAGTTTGTATTATGCGTACTTAGTCAAGCGCTTCATCCCCTACACCAAGATCTTCGCCACATACACAAAGGGCTACATTTTTTAAATAGTAACTTTATTGATTAATATAGAGCCCCGTCTCCGGATGAGTCTCAGTGCTATGTCGCTAAGATGCAAATCTTCAAGCAAATAAAAATACCTGATTCTAGCATCAGACACAAGCACTTACATAGTTATGATGCAGAACTTCACAAAGAAAGATATTGCTAAGGCAAGCGATACGTAACCAAAGAGAGGAGCCAGCCCTTACCAGACCAACTTTGAAAAGGCTCCTGAAAGCCAGCTATAGACAGTGGTTGAAAGGTCAAAAGTGCCTACAATATCAAAAAGATGGAGAGCACATGTTGAGACAGATGCTCACCAAATCTACCAGTGGCATTTGGACTTGTCTCAATGTCGCCACCCATAGACTGCAGTCTGCTGTACTCACCTCTGCAGTCTCGAATGAAAAATGGTGTGAGCACTTTACATCTTTATACCGCTCCCTTTTTCCAGATCTTTTATGGGGATTACGGATCACAAATTCGTCTCATGTTTTCCGTATAGACCATGCAGATATACTAGAATGTATTAAAAACCTCAGTCGGTCAAGAGTGATTGCCCCTGATGGCCTACATTATTGTATGCCCAAAGATCATCCCCATGAATGGTCATCTATTCTCCTCGAAATCTCAAGCACATTTATAATGTTGGTGAAATTCCCAACTCATGGGGACGCTCAATCATTGTCCCTATTTTTAAAAAGGGCGATAGGGCTGATCCTGCTGCCTATCGTCCTATCGCCCCTCTCGATTGTCCGGGCAACATTTTTGCCGCCTTGTCTTGAACCAATTCAATCTCTGGCTTGATTCGACTGATTTACGGGATCCATTTCAAACTGGATTTCTGCCTGTCTTAGGTACCGCTATTAATATCATCACACTAAACTCCGTCATCCACCATGCTCGCCAACAATGCCAAGTATTATACATGGCATTTGTTGACTTTCGCATGGCATTTGACGCAATTCCCCGTGAGCTAATATTTAAAAAACTCATAGACAAAGGTTGTCCCTGGTTCATCTTGAAGTGGATTATCCAACTGCATATGGGCACTTCCATACAGATTAGATTGAATAACGAAGGTCTATTATCGGAACCAATAGAGAATGCTCGTGGCCTTAAACAGGGCTGCCTCCTGGCATCAGCGATATTTAATTTCCTCATCTCAGACATAAGCCTGAGATTTAACTCAATAATTACAGATTCTCCAAAAATGACATCCAAATCAAGCACTTGCTATATGCAGATGATATGGTGTTACTCTCGGAAACTGCAAATGGCCTCCGTGCCCTATTGAATGCTCTGAATCGCTATTCTATCGAAAATTGTATAACAGTGAACATAGCGAAAACCAAGGTAATTCAATTCGGCACTAGGAAACACCAATGCGTTGATCATCAATGGCCCTTACAATGTACAACCTTGGAAACTGTAAAGTCATATATATATACCAAGGCACCTTGGTTACAAATAATTTGAATATCAATGCTGATGATCAATGTGTAAAACAAAAGGTCACAACAGCTGTATCGCAGACCTGTTTAATTAAGGCTAAGTATTGTAAGTTCTCTTTGGTTCCAATAATTATTTACTACAGGCAAAAGTTTGTTCCAGTAATGACCTATGGAACTGAGACTTCCTTGAAAAGATCCTATATTTACTGGACCGCGATTGAGGGACGCTATTGGAAATGAGTCTTGCCCCTACCATTTTCTTACACTATGTGTATTGTGAGACATGAATCAGGTCTAGTGTCACTGTATGCCATTTGCAAATGGAAAATCTGTTCACTCTATAGGAAATGTCTTATGGCCGATGACAAACTGGGTTTAATCAAAATCATTGCGACATATCTCCTACATTCAATGGATGTGTTTCCTCTGAATTGGAGGTTGCAAGCGCTGGAAATCATCAATGAAACAAGGATCTCATTGACACTATTATTAGACAATCCAAATAGAGCAGAAATACGCTTATGGGAGTATGATTGGATACAAACGCGCCTGGCGGGTACCCAATATCAGACCTTTATAAACACTCCCTTTAATCTGAAACGCTATGGTACAATTGAAAGTTATTTAATGATGTTCCCTAGTTCACGTCTGCGTGATGATTTCCTGTGCTATCGATTGAATCTTTGGCCAACTAACAAACTCCTATACAAACGCAAACTAATATCTGAGCATGAGCGTGCTTGTCGCTTCTGTAAGGTTTCTCCGGAAACACTGAAACATCTGTGTTCAGACTGCCCGGCACTACTCATGCAAAGAATGAAGTATTTTAAACCTCCATTAATGGATCATGTCATAACCACCAGCGATAGATTGTGGGACCTACTGTTTCAGACTACTAGACAGTCAGTAAGATATGCTATTTTGAACTTTTTATATATCTTGAAATTAAGAGAGAAGACATCGACCCAGAGTAGACTATGATTATATGTATCTTACTCTTGCACTCAATTTTTTGTAATGAGGTAGGATGTTATGTCTTTCATCATTTAAACAGAGAATTGTATTGACTTGATATAAGTTGAACTGTTAATCATATTTTATCTGTATCATATATTGTTCTTTTTTCTTCCTTTTCAAGAATGTTGTACATTATTGTAATGAATTTTTAACAATATTTGTAATTGTATTTTTTGAAAAATCAAGTTTACTTGATTAAAACAACTGAAATATATAAAAAAAATAGTAATTACAAAGCAGTGGTGACCATGTGAGAAATTGGAAGATTTTGCTCACCCACAGGTGGCACATTTGCCCTGAACTTTCAGCAGAGAATGCCGTGTCTCCCTCTCATAAGAATGGTATGCAGCTCAACTGCGATTGTATTCAACACATATGTGCATAGCTTTTGCAAAATCATGAATAACTGCCCATATTGCCCTACACCCTGGGCAACAATGCTATTAGTACTGGGCCATAGGGTTAGGTTTTTGATGATTCTCGCAACTTTTGTGTATTTCATTTATTTTTATTTTATTGTTCATTTATAAGATGCTTAATACCAGTGAGCAGTTTCTAAGCGCGGGATCAGGAATCAAACCTGTGTGCGCCGTGTTGTCTTGCTTCCAGGACAAACGCGTTGCCCCTGAGCTATCCTTCCTTCCTACATATTACAAATTAAAAAGAGGACAACAAAATTCCAACAGGGCCGTCGACCAGTTGAAGTTCAGCGGCCCTGTGGGAGGTGGGTGGTGTGCCAGCAGCTGAAGGGAGTTACTGCAAGTGGCAGGTGAATAAGAAGCAGGCGACATCAGTGAGGAACATGATTGTGTTGTGCTGCAGGGCAGGGCTGATATGGCGTGAGTGTAGTTATGTGCATGCAGAGCGGCGTATTGAATCCTGAGATTCACTAGGAGTTATATCGAGCCAGAATTTGGGGAACGTAATTAGCTAATTCTAAAGTTCTACTCCCTTTTGGTCCTGATAAAATGTATATAATAATTGATC
Organism: Ambystoma mexicanum; assembly: GCF_040938575.1. Lineage (NCBI taxonomy): Eukaryota > Metazoa > Chordata > Amphibia > Caudata > Ambystomatidae > Ambystoma > Ambystoma mexicanum. The sequence continues at coordinate 290,570,580 of NC_090924.1, read as the reverse complement.
TGAAAAAATTGTTCAGAAGAAATGCCTTTCACGCCATCAGTCGTGGATCGATATAGCCCTTAAAAGACAACATTCTCAAAAGATGCTCCAATCTTGCTGAATAGCAATGAGCCTAATTCCCAAAAATGTGTAGTGGAGCACAATCAGGAAATGGGCGTTAGCATCTCAGATTTGCACCTTTTACTTTATACCTGATTCATGGATCCTGAAACTGACGTACATCTACTGATACCTGGAGCATCTGTCAGATACTCATTTGGAAATGTCAATCGCAAAGATCAGCCCACAAGCATCTCAGAGATGATCCAGGAATCTCCCTATTTCCTCGAGCTGTAGGCTTTGTGAATAAGGGGCAACGTGTTAGGTGCAAATTAGAGAGCATAGGGATCTCTTCATTCCCTCTAGCGCCAATCTTTGTCAATCAAGCCCATTAAAGCGCAGCATGTAAACCCAATATAAAGGTTTATATATCTGTAGTACCCAGACAGCTGCACAGATCCGTGATGCACACACGCAGCTCTAAAGACGGGTGCAATATTTGGTCACTGTATGTCAAACAGTGAAACCTATGCTAAAAATCTCAACATGGAGGTCAAGCTTCAGCCAATTAACAGCACACAGTTTGCATCATTGCTAAAAATGCAGCACATGCATTTTGCACCCGTTTTCCTATTTGTATAGTTATCAATGTCAAAACCTGTTTTCCCCAATCTGTATTACGTAAAGATGTTTGCAATTGGTACAATGGGAGCAAACGGGTTTAGATCATTCTTTAAACTGGGATTTTGCCTAATGTCTACCATATTGCATAGGGTTTTGAGCCAGGGCAAGTACATAGAGCAAACAAGTAACATTCTCCTTATTTTGTTGTTATTGTTTTTATATAATAAGGAACAAAGATAACAAATATTGCTCCACTTTTTAAATTACAACGATTGAAGTGATTGGTAAGCACACTTGGTTTGCCCCATGTCTTTTTCCGTTAATTAAAGCAGCAAAAAAATGACACAGCTATTTTGCATAATATTTGCCCTGGTGTAAATATCTGTATCTAATTATTTATAGCCCGCCTCTTCAATTTCCTATTACATAAACAGAGAAACTGCTGCAAACATTAATTTGATCAATGTTTTACAACCATGCACATTTTAGGCGAAATGACCAATGAAGCCATGTTATTCAAAACATATTTCAATGGAAGAGAAGGCTCAAAGGTTGTAGGTTTTTTACTTAGTCTGTACAGAGGCTTTTGTTCGAAAGTGCTCTAAACAGAACCCCCAGGATATTGCACCATGGACTTCCACATTGTTTGGCAAGAAAAAGAAAAGATTGCGGCGCAAGTATTTTAAAGCACTTACGCTTATGTAAAATAGTTATCATTTTTTTTAAATTTGATACGGCTGAAACATTCAACCTTTCAATTTTTACATAAAAGAAGTAATAGAAATTAGTATACATTTCTTTAAACTTAATTTAATTAAGAATCAAATCATTACATTGCAATTTACAATTTACAACTTACTACGTTCAAAATGAATTGATTTAACATATACAATTCTCAACTGTATATATAAAACGAAAAAAAAGAAAGGAAAAAAAGAAAATTGATTAATAAGGAATACAATACATAGGGCCTCATTCCGAGTTTGGAGGTAACCACGCTGCTATTTGCGCCATGGCTGACTCCAAACTTGTTCCGATTCCGCCATGGTGAATGGAGCAATTACCGGTCCATTCCAAGGACCCGCAAAGGGAACTCGTAGTAGGACGGTAAGGGTTTAACGGCACCGGTCCCGTTACGGGTGACCGTTAACCCTCACCACCCTATTGTAATGAGGCCCATAATGTTTGGACTTTTACAATCATGGCCTTAAAGCTCAACATTCTATACAATTCTATAGTAGTTGGTCTACTTAACTCATCTCAAGTTACCACATTATTATATATGGCGCAAGTATGTTACAGCATTTATGCTTATGTAAAATAGTTATGGGCCGCTACTAAACTGACACTATTCCATTTGGAATGTGCTTATTGTGGCTCTGAAATGAAAACAAGGGGCCTCATTACGAGGAAGGCTGTAAGGGTTAACGGGCACCGGTAAGGAGACCAGTCCCGGTAAACCCTTACCAGCCTATTCCGAGGTCCCTTAGCAGGTCCCGCTATGGGCGCCTGGTTTTAGCAGGCGCCCTTAGTGGGAGCCGCTAAGGGACCAGGGAGCTAATAACGAGCCCGCTATTATCGGGCCCGTTATTAGCTCCATCGCCATTCCCATTGAGCCCTATGGGGGCTCGAATGGGAATGGGGAATGGTTCTCGGAATGGGGACTTACCGGGTCCTCCAAGGTTGGAATGACTCGGTAAGACCCTATTTCGACAACCCGGACCCGGAATGCGGTAAGAGGGTAGCCATGGTGCTAATAGCACCATGGCTACCGCCTACCTCGTAATGAGGCCAAATGTCTCACAAATTGAGTTCCTTTCTACAAAGTAGGAGTTTTTTTTGTTGGACCTTTCATTGCTGGCTCTGGATATCAGCTATTGAGTTGGATTTGTCGATCAGATAATTAATAAGCGGCAGATTGGTAAAACATGCCATTGTGTGCCTTTGCAGCAGCCCATCATTCAGTTTGCACGTAGCTGTGTTTTGTGGTGAATGCAAAATGGCAGCATGTTGGATGATCTGCCTAAAGAGCCATAAGCGAGTCAAATGAGTTCCTGTTTTCCCCACACAGGCAGGCGCAGGAAGGAGTGGGGCGCCTAATACGGAGTCAATTCAAGCTGTCACAGTACAACTGATGGACAACAGAACAGTAGGTCAAGGCTCAACAATCCCCCGGTCTCTGAGAGCTTCAGTTGCGCTCACGTCACTCACGTCAGACGGCTGCACACATGACGTCCTAATGGATTAATTTGCCGCCTATTGATTTCCCACCACATCAATAAACTAACAGGAATGGAAACAACATCCTCATTATGTGCTGTGCACTGTGCCCATCTTGCCAAGGGACAGCAAAACACGTGTATTGGCAGATATGTTAAAAAAGCTCTTTTCTGCCACTCAAGATTAGCTTTTCAATTGGAGCAGTCATGTCATCAATTGTTGCATTCCTCTGTCGCCTACTGACATTTAGCTGCCCACAGCAAACTCATAAAATATACAAAAAAATCTATTTCAATAGTTCGCGTTCTGCTCAGTCCCTGTACTGGGGGAATATAGTGTTCTTTTCATTATCTATTTAATAATCTACACAATGTTTGTTTTTGTCCCAGATAACAGTAAAATTCTTTTGTTGGATTTGACCATGACAGTTGAGTGACAGAACGGTTGGCATTACCATGTATCCTCTCTGTTAAGTCATGACTATGTTCAAGGCCCTCCAAGGCTTTGCAGACCTTTTCCACTTGTATAGTTGCAATTGTGTATGCATTTATTTATAACACAGGTTGAAAGAAACCCTCCCCTGGGTTTAATGCACTTGGCAGACGGAAGAGAAAAGGGGAACATCACAAGGCAGGCTGGAAGGCTTTGAAGAGGATAACAACTGGCATGCACTGGGGCGGAATATTTTTTTATACATATATTCAGTGAAAAAACTTTAGTTGAAGCTCCGTTAAGTAGAAGCAATCTGATCCAAAAAGAAAACCTTGAAATTCTGTGAAAAATCTTTAGTTGAAGTGTCTTTAAGGGGACTATTTATTACAACAAACCCCCTGAAATTCGGCAGGTGCTGGAAGCTACCTTAACTATGAGGCCCGCATTGCCCATTCGATAAGCTCCCTGATGACATCACAAATAATATCACTGATGATATCAAATATGACATAACTCATGGCATCATAAAAGACATCACTGGTTCAACTGATCACGTATGCAAGAGAGATTAAACATTTAAAAAGCGTTTTCCTGCATATAATGGTGGATTTAGGTGCAAAGCTTGGTTAGAGTTTGTTTTTAAAAATACTGTGCCTGGGGACTGCAAAGTATTTGGGTGAGCTGCGTGCACACTTACATTTCCCTGTATGTCACACATGTGAATTGACATTGCATTGTGTCTGTCACTATGTGGCTTTCACTGACAGGCCACATTTTCATGCACACTCAACCTGATATCTACATGTGCAGTGATTCCAACCAAGCATTGAAAGTAGGCAAAGGTGTGTGCAGACTTGGGGCTGTGACATGCAAAAGTGAGCAAGTGATAGTGGGGGGACTCTGATGGAGAAGAGTGACATAGTGGTTGTGGGGGCTCTGAAGAGGAAGGGCAAGGTTGGGTTATTGGGGGACTGTGAAGAGGAAGAGTGAAGTTGTGTAGTTGCTGAATGTGAAGAGGAAGAGTGAGGTGGTGATAGTGGAGTACTGTAATAAGGGAGAGTGAGGTGGGCTGGTTGGGGAAAGTGACGATGAAGACTGAGGCTGAGTTAATTGAGGGCTGTGATGAGGAAGAGCGAGGTGAAGTTAGTGGTGGACTAATGAAGTAGAGTGAGGCAAAGTTAATCAGGGACTGATGAAGAAGAGTGAGATGGGGTTATTGGGGGACTGTGATGAGGAAGAGTGAGGTGGTAATGGGGAAATGCAAAGAAAAAGATAGCGGTGAGGTTAGTTGGGGACTGTGACGAGGAACACTGAAGTTGTGTAATTGGGAAATGTGATAAGGAAGAGTTAGGTGAATTTAGTGGGGACTATGACAAAGAAGAGTGAGTTGCAGATAGTGCAGGACTGTGACGAAGAAGAGTGAGGTGGGGATATTGGTGGACTGTGACAAAGAAAAGTCATATGGAGTTAGAGGGGGACTGTGACAAAGAAGAGTGATGTGGAGCTAGTTTGGACTATGATGAAGAAGAGTGAGGTGGAGTTGCTGGCGAACTGTGATGAAGAAGAGTCAGATGGAGTTAGAGGGGGGCTGTGATGAAGAAGAGTGAGGTGGAGTTAGTATGGGACTATGACAAAGAAGAGTGAGGTGGAGTGAGTGGGGGACTGTAACGAAGAAGGGTGAGGAGGATTTAGTGTGTGAGTATGACAAGGAAGAGTCAGGTGGAGTTAGTGGGGACCTGTGATGCATAAGAGTGAGGTGGAGTTAGTGGGTGACTGTGACAAAGACAAGTGAGGTAGAGTTAGTGGGGGACTGTGATGAGGTAGAGTGAGGTGAGTGCACAATTGTGTCAACAAAGAATGAGTTGGAGTTAGTGGAGGACTCTGGTGAAGAGCAAGAAGGTGGAGTTAGTGGCAGACAGTGATGAGGAAGCATGCAGTGGAGTTAGTGGGGGACTGTGAAAAAGAAGAGTGAGGTGGAATGAGTTAGGGACTGTGATCAAGAACAGTGAGTTTGAGTTAGTGGGGACTGTGATGAGGAAGAATGAGGGGGAAGTTGGGGACTATGATGAGGAAGAATGAGGTGGAGTTAGTACAGGATTGTGTCAAAGAAGAGTGAGGCAGAGTTAGTGGGGGACTGTGATGAAGGAGAGTGGGATGGACATTGTGGGTGATGTGATGAAGAAGAGTGAGGTGGATTTAGTGGGGGACTGTGATGAAGAAGAACGAGTTGGAGTTAGTGGGGGACTATGACGAACAAGAGTGAGATGGAGTTAGTGGGGATGTGTGAAGAGGAAAATAGAGGTGGAGTTTATGGTCGACAGTGACAAAGAAAAGAGTGGTGGTGGTAGTGGGGTACAGTGGTGAGGTACTGGGACAAGGAAGAGTGAGATGGAGTTAGTTAGCGACTGTGATGTAGAATAGTGAGTTAGAGTAAGTGGGGGACTGTGACAAGGAAGGGGAAGTGGGTCATTGGGCATTGTGATGAGGAAGAGTGAGGTGGATTTGATGCACAATTGTGTCAAAGAAGACTGAGGTAGTGTTAGTGGTGGAATGTGATGAAGAGTATTGAGGTGGAGATAGTGGGGTGTATGCTGAAGAACAGTGAGGTGGAGTTAGTGGGGGCCTGAGATGAAGAAGAATGTTATGTAATTACTGGGGGATTGTGATGAGGAAGAGTGAGTTAGGGTAGTTAGGGACTACGACAAGCAAGAGTGAAGCAGAGTTAGTGGGGGACTGTGATGAAGAAGAATGAGGTGGAGTTAGTGGAATCTCTGATGAAAAGGAGTGTGATGGAGCTAGTGGTAGACGGTGATTAAGAAACTTGAGGCAGAGTTTGAGGGACACTGCGATGTAGATGAGTGAGGTAGAGTTTGTGCAGGACTCTGATGAGGAAGAGTGAGATGGTAGTTGGGGACTCTGATGAGGAAGAGTGAGATGGAATTGATACACAATTGTGTCAAAGTAGAGTGAGGTGGAGTTAGTGGTGGCCTGAGACGAGGGGGAGTGAGGTATGGTAGTTGTGGAATGTGACAAGCAAGGGTGAAGTGGACTTAGTGCAGGACTGTGACTAAGAAGAGTGAGGTGAAGTTAGTGGGAGACTCTTGTGAGGATGAGTGATGTAGGAGTAGTTGGGGAATGCGACGAGGAAGAGTGAAGTGGGGTAGTTGGGGACTGTGAAGAAGAAGAGTGAGATGGAGTTAGTGGGCAACTGAAGAGGAAGAGTGAGGTGGAGTTTGTAGATAAATGTTATGAGGAGTTAGAGGGGGGCTGTAACTAAGAAGAGTGGATTGAGTTACTGGGTGACTGTGACATAGAAGAGTAAGGTGGAGTTTGGGGAGAACTGGATGAATAAGAGTGAGGTAGTGGAGTAGCAGAGTGTCAATCACAGCAGGAAACGCTGTATGCAAAGTCTGCTTTAACTTCCATTAATCTCGTTGGTCCTGGAGTAGGAATCCACATAAAAGCCCATTACTGCTGTGGAGTGGCCGCATAGTAGCAGAGTGGCAGTCACGGCAGTCTGGGCAGCCTGGGTGCCGCAATGCTGGAGTACGGACATCTTGGAGGTGCCCAAGGAAACAGGCATAAGATCGAGCGCCCATTTGTAAACCTTGAAAGTTGACTTTGGAGGAAATTTGTGGAAAGGTACCTGGATAAGGTAAAAGGGGGGAGATCTTGGGGTAGTAGGTCCAGCCTGTGACTCCCACCCGCAGAAGGTTTTGTGTGACTCATACATTTTAGGGCTTGCCAGACTGAAAAACCTGCAAAACCAAAAAGGGAACCTAGTCCTTGCTGGCTATTGTGGGTCTCTCCTCATGATAAAATGAAGCAAAAAAAAATGCCAAAGGGTCACACTTCGAAGTGACGCACAGCAGACTGGAAAGACAGTTTCTAGACTACCAAAAAAAGTTAAACTCAAATTCCTTGCACTTTGAGAAAGGGAAAAAAACGAGTATGAGGGAACACACCGGACACAGCCCAGTCCAGGATAGATGCTTTTCTTGGAAACAGACTACCAGTTATTGTGGTGCCTCAAGAAAAGCCACTGCAGGAGGACCAGAAAGTACAACCCAAACCATCACAAGAGATGCAAAGAAGCTCTGAGGCTGAATCCTCAAGATAAGTGAATACATCACTAGATAACACAGGTTCTCTATTGGAGCTCTGCAAGGTAATTCAGAGAAATTCTATAGGCCCCAGGGACTTGATATTTGACAATAATATTGCAACAAATGTGTCCCAGACTCCGGACATAGAAAAATTACTTACAAGTCAAGAATCCTCCTTTTGCTAAAGTGAATCAGAGGAAGAGGAAGAACAGCGGACCATAGCCTCCCGCAGAGAGCCTTATGAATCACATCAGCCTGGAATAGATCCTGTGGGTGCACTGGAGGCATAAATTGAAGCACTACTCTTGATATGCTCTAAAATTGCTGGTGACCCGCAGGGTCTTAAGGTTGAGGTGGTGCACCTTGTAAAGTTGCATCATCGTTAAACTATGGAGGCGGTTAAGGAAGGTAAATAAAGACAGAGACTAACACCACAGGACGTATTGGTCGCTTTCCCCCCTACCCACATAGAATAGAGAAAACTATTTATAAACATAGGGGAGTCGAGAATAAAGAAGAGTGAGCTTGAAGTCCAGGAGCCGTGGTCTGCCCCACACCCCCAAGCAAAATTGCAGAGAAGTTCCTGTCGGATTGTGGCAGAATCTGAATGCTCTGCATTGGAGGTAGTCTTGGCAGAAAACTTGCTATTAAATGCCTCTTTATCACCTTCACCTAAGACTTCCCGAAATAATGCCAATCCCTCCCACACAAAAGATTCCAGCTTTGCACCCCCATAAAGAAGTTGCCGGTGCATACAAAGAATCAAGATGGTGAATCCACTCTCCATAAACCAACAAGGAAGAAAATCATTACTAAAGGAACGGGTGACGGTATGGTCAGAAGGGACAATGTTACAGGGTCCTTTGGATAAATGGGTGGCACCTGAGAAGAGTAAATGCAAGCCTGCTTTTGAAGCCCACCACCAGCGAAGCCCCGAGCCCAAACCCACCAACCCAACCATCAATGTAGTAAGGGGTGATAATCTCTCCATAGAGTCGGAAACTCCACTGGGGCCAAGGGCCGTAATGGGAAAGGATTGCTCACCGAAGGAAGGACCCACACCCTCTGGCCCAAAGTGCAGAGAATGAATGAAAAATGTGGAAGAACTCTGCCTGGCAATCCCGGTCACAAGGCCAACACCAACTATAGGGACGTCATTTACAGTCTTGCACCATGTTAAATTGATGGAACTTAATCCTATGTAGTCAAGTCCCTTCCTAAATAGCTCTTTGCTGTTGGAGTTGCTGCACATTATTCCTGAGTTAAAGGCCATCACCTCAAATGACCTTAACAGGATGGAGCTACCTACATACTACAGCAGTACCAATTGGCTGGTGGTTAACTTTGAATCTTCATTTGTATTGGAAAGTGTCTGCAAAAATGCAGCCACATTGAAAGAACTATGTTTTGCGACAATGGTCTTTCACCCTTCTGCCCAAGAAATAACTGCTGACCCACAAAAGCCAGAAAGAGCGCAATGATTTTGGGGCTGGATCAGGCCAGTCTAGACTTATGGGTCATTGGTCTCTGGCGATTTGGGGACCCAATTTGACCAATAGATGGGAAGGAAGTGGCCTACCTACAGTTTCTGAATTATCAACCAGTGCTGGATGTTGTAAAGAACTCAAAGATTCTTATTTTTACAAGACACATGGATAACCTCTCACTTTGCACTTGATGGTTTTACTTCCTTTTTTGTCTCTCAAGCCACCCTGAGAAGGGTCGCCAAAAAGGTGGTCTTTGTATTCAAGCCAGGACAAGCCTGATCCTTTAGATTTTCCTCCCTCGAGTTGTCATCAGAACGTAAATTGTGGACATATTACTAATATGGGAGCTGGAATAGGGGCCACACTGATAGTGACCCTTTATGATCCTCTGTGCGGGGTCATTACAGTTCCTTTGAAAGACGTGTTGATAGACATCCTTCAGGACTGTACAACCAAGTTCCTAAAGGGAGCCATTATTCCGACCGGCGATTTTAATATAGATTGTTTCTACTCTAGTTTGGGCTCTAAAAGCAATGGGAGGAAAGGGGAATGGCTTTTCGAGCAAAGCAATGGCTTGAGGCCTTATACGAGTATGACCTACTCCCACTGATGGTAAAAGAGGGCGAAGATCAAACCACATGGTCGAATGGCATATACTGCATCGATTTTATTTTTGTAAATCAGATACTTAGGAATGATCATCCTCAACTTGAAATTACACCCATGACCAGTAGTGATCATGATATGCTTAACAGGAGCTGCCGGCTGCATATAAATAAACCAACCATTACAGGTGGGGGAAACCCATCAATAAATGCACAAGGGAATAGGCTTTGCTGGACAAACCACTAGATTTCTAGGCTTGGGGCCGATCTTAAGGAGTGGGGTGGGGTGGAGTAAGAAATCCTCAGTAGAAATGATTGGGATCCGTTCCCCAGATCCCAATCATGGTTGCCTGGTTTATGTCTTCTAGTCCTGGATACATTACCATTGCAAATGGTCGTGGGATAGCAGGCAAGTCTTTTGATATTGGCATAGCCAAGGAAAAGAAAGAATTAAACACACTGATACAAATACCCAAAAGAAATATAGTTATCCCAATGGAGGACAAGATAAAGATGTTGTCCAAGGCACGAGCAAACTATAAAACCTGGCTCCGGAGCTATAGACAGGGGGTAAACTCTGCTGCCACGGGGTAAACTCTGCTGCCTGGAAGTTTATTAACTTCTTGATCAGGACAAATCATTCTCAGACATTTTTGTATCTGATTTGAACTAATGAGGTGGGGGTGCAGCTAAAGAAATATGTAGTGTCTCTGAGGATCAATGGCGCACACATATCAAAGAGACCTATTGGTTAGATACTGAAAAAAGGGGAGAGGGGGAAATCCTTTCGATGCAGTCCTCATTGGTCGCTGATACCATTAGGGATGCAGATTTCAGATTTGGTGGCCATGATACTCACGATGAAGGCCTCCAGGGCCGTGGGGCCGGATGGCTTAACTAATATGGTCATAAAGAGTGATCCTATGTTATGGGGTACCATGCTTTGCCTGTTATTTTTACACATTTGTGATAAGGGAAGGATCCCAACTAAATGGAAACGTTCTATACTTATTCCAGTCCACAAGAAAGTTCCTCACAACTTGGCAGCACATTTCTGATTGCTTGCAATGCTAGATGCCAGTGCAAAGCTCTTTGCATCCATCCTATATTTCTTATACATACTATTACCCAGGAACGGCTCTTTACCCTGCCTTCATAGATTACTCTGCAACCTTTGATAGTGTCATCAGGTCAAGGCTGTGGGAGAAACTTGAGAGGTATATTTCATCAAAGCACAACACTCTGATACTGAGGTGAGGGTGTGGACCTCTCAAGATAAAGCCCTTACAAAGTCTTTTGCCGAAAATAAAGGCCTTAAGCAGGGGTGCGAGTTGGCCCCATTGCTTTACAATCTGCATACGGCAGAATTACATTTGGCATTAAGGGTGGTCCATATTTTTCCCCCGCGTTATGCAAATGAAGGGCTGAACTGCATTACCTTTGCAGATTATATCGTTTTACTGGACTATACTGCTATAGGTCTCCAAAGATCTTTATAAAACATTGCACAATTACGCAACAAAGTTGGGGTTGTCCCCCAACCCCTCAAAAACTAAGGTGATGTTTGTGGGTGGGTAGGGGTCAATGGAGGGCCATCGTTCAAGTGGAACCTATGTGGGAATACCCTAGAACTGGTTGCTGAGTACAAATATCTACGACTGGGAATTAGATCCAAAATGACCTTGGCTTACTTAGATGAGACAATTGGCAATAAAACATGGAAGAAATGGACGACACTTAAGAAAATCATTGACACACATGGAGGTTGTTCATTGGAGGCAAAGATTACATCACATAGGACCGCGATAGTGCCATGCATTGTGTATGCATTTTAGGTTTGTCCTCCTAGGTCAATTAATTGGCTGCGCAAATTAGAGGGCAATATCCTATGCTCGATGGTTGGTCTGTCGATAATGGTCCCAGTTGAGGCGATCCGTCTAGAACTTGGGCTTCCTTCCTTGATGTCTATTTGGAGGATGGCAGCATGCAACTATGGACCAAGATGAAGTTTGGAGGAACACAGGAAGGGACCCTGGTGAACCTGACAATCTCACATGCTAAGCATCATTCAAAAAGCTGTTGGAATAATGAATTGGTCCAACTGCTCTTGCTTCGTTTTAAAGAACTGGCAGCTGATATAGCTCCGAGTTCATGGCAGGATTTTTACCTTTTAAAGTTGGAGCATAAAACAAAACAGCTGGATGTGATTCAAGCAATTGACCATCTAACAAAGCTCAGGTGCTATGTAGATTATTCTCATCAGGGGTTTACAATTGTTTCCTCTAAGACATAACTCACAAAATGATCTTCACCCCCGCTGACTAGAATCATCCTTGCCGTGCAGTTCGATTTCCTTCCAGTTTTTGAAAATACAGGATCATGGTTGCGGATCCTCTTGGAAAAGCGCATTTGTAGATTATATTCTATGCAAGTGGAGACCCAAAGGCATATTCTTACCAAATGTATATATGTGAAAAAGGGATATGAAAAGGGATATAAAAAATTTGGTCTGGTGGGTTCTGCTAAATTTTGGTCTTTTGTTTTGCAGCAGATTCACATGTAATAGCCGCAGCTGCTTATCATATCTGGATTAAGGCTTTGGAAAAACTGAATAATCCTCCCCAAATTTAAAAGTTGGGTTGGATTGTCTATGAAGGAAACCAGGAAGATGCACTCTGCATGTTATTTGATTTATGGAGTATTACAAGATTTAACTTGGTTCAAAGGAGTATCCTTTCGACCTAATGAATTGTAAGATAAGATGTTTGTCTTTTTAGAACTATACGGTTGGGTTTAAGAATTGTTTTATGAATTACATGAATTTAAATGATGATGATTGTACAAATTCCAATATGTCATTTGTATGTGCAAAAGGAGGACAAAGTTTCTTCCATGTGCACTTAATAAAAAAATTTAAAAATAAGAGTGAGGTAGTTTGTTGCAGAATGTGACAAGGAAGATTGAGGGGGTAGTTGGGAACTATGATGAGGAAAAGTGGGGTGGAGTTAGTGCAGGATTGTATTGAAGAAAAGTGAAGTGGAATTAGTGGGCGACTGTGATGAAAAAAGAGAGTGAGGTGGAGTTAGTGGGGAAGTGTGATGAGAAAGAGTGAGGTGAAGTTAGTGGTGGACTGTTATGAAGAAGAGTGAGGTAGAGTTAGTGGGGGACTGTGATGAGGAAGACCGAGGTGGTGGTAGTGGGGTACTGTGAAGAGGAAGAGAGAGGTGGAGTTAGTGGGAAACTGTCTGTGACAAAGAAGAGTGATGTGGAGTCATTGGGGGACTGTGATGAAGAAGAGGTAGATGAGTTAGTGTGGGATTATTATTATTATTATTATTATTATTATTATTATTATTATTATTATTATTATTATTATTATTATTATTATTATTATTATTATTAAATGTTTTAACCGCACAACACACCCATAGCCTCAGAGCACTCACAGATAAGAAACAATGCACATAACATGAGCTAAGTGTTAAAGTAGGTCAAGTTAAAAATCCAGGTTGATAGCTATAGGGAACTCACAACTAATCCTTTGAGTTAAAGAAGAAGGTTTGTATACCTTTCTTAAAGCCTTTTTCGAGGATGGGTGAAATAAAGGTAGTTGGGGAATATGAGGAGGAAGAGGGAAGTTGAGTCAGTTGGGGAATGCGACTAAGAAGATTGAGATGAAGTTACTGTGGGATTGTGGCAAAGGAGAGTGAAGGGGAGCTAGTGGGGGACTGTGACCAGGAACAGTGGGTTGGCGTCATTTGGGAATGTGAAGAAGAAGAGTGAGATGGAGTTAGTGTTGGACTGTGAAAAAAGTGTGGGGTGAGTTAGTGAGGGACTGCAACAAAGAAGGGTGAGGTGGAGGTAGTGTGGGGCTGTGACTAGGAAGAGTGGGGTGCAGTTAGTGGGGGACTGTTATGAGGATGAGTGAGTTTGTGGTAGTTGTGAACTACGATGAGGAAGAGCAAAGTTGAGCTTATGTTGTGTATGTGACTAAGAAGATTGAGATGAAGTTACTGGGGGATTGTGACAAATGAGAGTGATGTAGAGTTAGTTGGGGACTGTGACAAGGAAGAGTGAGGTGGAGTTAGTGGTGGACTGTAAGGAAGAAGAGTGATTTGTAGTGAGTGTGGGACTGTTACAAAGAAGATTGAGGTGGTGTTACTGGGGGTCTGTGATGAAGAAGAGTGAGATGGAGTTAGAGTGGGACTGTAATGATGAAGAGTGAGGTGAATTTAGTGGAGAACTGATGAAGAAGAGTGAAATGAGGAGGAGTGAGGTAGGGTAGTTGGGGACTACGAAGAGGAGTGAGGTTGTGCTAGTGGGCACTGCAATGAGAAGAATGATGTGAGGTTAGTGGGGGACTGTCAAATCGGTAACAAATTGCACTAACCTGGGCAGACTGCGACCTGGAATGGAGACAACTGGCGGATGTCGTGGAAATGGATGAATCCCCCGTGGAAGTCCTGCTTCCCAGCTCCCTGAATGATAAACCAGTTAGGAGGAGAGTAGGATCCCCAGGGAAACCCTCCTGTGTGAAACCACGTACAAGGGATTAAGGAGGGTGTCCGCTAAGGAAAGAGACTTCTCTCGGAAGTGTCCGAGGGCTTGAGAAGCCGGTCCTGTTCCGGGGATGTGGTGGCGCAGCAAACAGAGAATAGAAAGTAACCCTCCTGGGGGAAAAAACCCTGAGCCGCTGCAACTCTTCGGAACGGGAGGTGGAAGTCTGGATGGATCCTCTATGCGCACTGGACAACGAAGAGGGTCGGAGACCTTTCCAAGGAAACAAGATAGAACAGGTAAGTTCCAGGAAGACTGGTAGCGAGAAATAAGTGAGAGTGGGAAGTGTGAAACCACGTACAAGGGATTAAGGAGGGTGTCCGCTAAGGAAAGAGACTGCTCTCGGAAGTGTCCGAGGGCTTGAGAAGCCGGTCCTGTTCCGGGGATGTGGTGGCGCAGCAAACAGAGAATAGAAAGAAACCCTCCTGGGGGAAAAAACCCTGAGCCGCTTCAACTCTTCAGAACGGGAGGTGGAAGTCTGGATGGATCCTCTATGCGTACTGGATAACGAAGAGGGTCAGAGACCTTTCCAAGGAAACAAGATAGAACAGGTAAGTTCCAGGAAGACTGGTAGCGAGAAATAAGTGAGTGTGGGAAGTGTGAAACCACGTACAAAGGGTTAAGGAGGGTGTCCGCTAAGGAAAGAGACTGCTCTCGGAAGTGTCCGAGGGCTTGAGAAGCCGGTCCTGTTCCGGGGATGTGGTGGCGCAGCAAACAGAGAATAGAAAGAAACCCTCCTGGGGGAAAAAACCCTGAGCCGCTGCAACTCTTCAGAATGGGAGGTGGAAGTCTGGATGGATCCTCTATGCGTACTGGATAACGAAGAGGGTCAGAGACCTTTCCAAGGAAACAAGATAGAACAGGTAAGTTCCAGGAAGACTGGTAGCGAGAAATAAGTGAGAGTGGGAAGTGTGAAACCACATACAAGGGATTAAGGAGGGTGTCCGGCTGTTTTTACTAATGTTTTTACTACCCGGCCGTTGTTACTGATATGTTGACATCTTTGTCCAACAGCCTTGAGTCGATGTGACCATTTCACCGGTTGGAACCATTTTTTGATGATGTACACCTCCACTGTGAGGTAAGAAACCCGTGCACATATATACAAAATGTTTTTATGTTTTGCGGACATGATAGTGAGGGTATTGTACTAATTTCGATTCCCTTATCTCTCTTTTGTCTTTACCTGACTCGGACATTGCAGGATTACACAGAGACAAGGCCACGTGGCTTTTGCAGTATAAGCCCTATACCTGTGGCATTCATAGCTCCACAGGTAAGCTGTGTGTTTTTTGAGTATCCACACAGTATGATTTAGTCAGTCTTAATCAACCTTATGATCAGACCTCTCCCTTACTATTTTTCCCTGCAGATAAGACATCAGTCTACCCTGAACCTCGTCCTGATGAAGGCCGTGTTTAAAGACGGGGCACACTTAGCCCTCTGAAAAACGGCTGAAACACCTGGTGTAGACCCACTACTCCCTTAAGCTACAGCTTATTCAGACTGTTCACACAAGCAAATTATTCATCTGTGTTACTATTTTTGTCTTACATGTCTTTAGAAGTATATGTTAAATCTGTACACATTGTTATGCGAATCTGTTAACAAACTCCATTTGTTTTTTGGTCTATGTTATACACACACTATTAGGAGTTTGTTCCAAAAGGTTTTGGTTCAGTGTGTGTTTCAAAAAAACTTTTCTCCTTGTTCAGGTGTAGCCAATCTGTTTGTGATGTCTTTTTTTCTGAATCATTTATTCTGAATATGAAAACCAAGTGTTTTTTATCTCTACTAGACAGTAGTGAAAAGTGATTCTTTGTGTATATATGCAGAGGTCAATTTGTTTGTTTTTGTCTGGGAGTGTATCGTTGAGCATAACGTCCTTTGGACCTATTCATTTGTATACTTTGTTCTAATTTACCCACTGGGTAGAATAGGTCCCCAACCAGGAGCCCTATTTTTTGCCGCTAAGGAAAGAGACTGCTCTCGGAAGTGTCCGAGGGCTTGAGAAGCCGGTCCTGTTCCGGGGATGTGGTGGCGCAGCAAACAGAGAATAGAAAGTAAGCTTTAGAATGCCGGGGAGAGAAATCTACTGAAGGGAGATGAGTCTGATTGTACTCACTAACACGGACGGCCAACCCGCCAGAAAACCCACGAATCCCACCAAATACAGCCAGCAGCTGAGTCTAAGCAAGGGAATAGAAATCAGAACAGAAGTAAGGAATAAGGAGAAACTCTGAGTCAGTAGAAGAAAGTAGTGTGAGTCCTAGAAGCGAACTTACGGAGCGTCCACAAAGACAGTAGCGATGCGTATACAGACAGCACTTCCTTCCTTATCAGGAGTCACGTGAACCGGCGCGAGTGCGTCATATGTACGTGAAACAACTAGACCGTTGTTGTCTCTAGGAAAAGTCGCCGTTATTGGAGCCTGCATTATCACGCTATGCGCCATTCTCCCTATTCTAAGGCTTTGCCACCATGACCAACATTGATAATGTGTACCAGTATGACCCCTCCTCAGGGGAGGTACTCCTGGTTTTCCGGGGTGGAAATGGTAGAACCTTTTCACCAATTTGGGGGCATGAACCCCCAAAGCATTTTCCCATGTCCTTTCTGAAGGTGAGTATTCTTTCCAGTCAATAAGGAATTGAAGTCGACCTCAATTGAATCTTGAGTCACAGATATTGGCCACTTCGTATTCCGGACCTATGTCTGTGTCCACTGGAGGAGGGTGAGAATTAGGTCTTCTTGCAAAACGGTCTGGTATGGATAGTTTAATCTGGGAGATGTGGAAGACCGGGTGCATTCGAGACCAAGAATGAGGCAGCTCTAAACGTACCGCCGAAGATCCTACCAAAGAGAGGATCTTAAAGGGACCAAAAAATCAAGGAGACAATTTAGAAGGAACTAAATGTTTGGGGAGAAAACAGGAAGCCAGCCAAACCAGGTCGCCCTCCTGAAGTGTAGGTATCGGTCTGCGATGACGATCTGCATATCGTTTGGATCTGTCCTGAGTGTCCTTCAAAGACCTGCGGGCCAAGCGATGACCTTCCTGAATGTTGCTCATAATGTGGTTGACCCCTGGGCATTGTGACAAAGAAGGAGAGACGGTAAGGAGAAAGGAAGGGTGATAACCATAAGAGCAATGGAAAGGAGTAGTCTTCAATGCAGAATGATACGCATTATTGTATGCAAATTCTACTAGTGGAAGCAACTCCAGCCAGTCGTCTTGAGCTGCGGAGACAAAGCATCGTAGATACCCTTCCAATGTCTGGTTCAAGCGTTCCGTCTGACCGTTGGTCTGCGGGTGGTATCCGGAACTAAGGGATCTCTTGATGCCCAATTTCTGAAATAAAATTCTCCAGAATTTAGAGGTGTATTGAGAACCCCTATCGGAAAAAATGGTGTCTCGAAGGCCATGTCGGGAGAATATTTCCGCTAAAAATATCTTTGCCATCTGTTCTGCCTTAGGAAGCTTGTAAAGAGCAGAAAAGTGAGCCACTTTAGTGAGGTAATTGATAGTTACCATAATGGTCGTGTGTTGAGATGAAACGGGAAGATCAACAATACAATCCGTAGAAATGTACTTCCAGGGTCGATCCGGGATAGGCATACGGTTTAACAGACCGTATGGAGACACACGAGGACTGTTGACACACGACACAGGCAGAGACATAATCATTTACATCACTCCTTATCTCGGGCCACCAGAAATGTCGAGATATAAGTTCTAGAGTATTTCGAACTCCTCTGTGTCCTGCAGCCTTGGAATCATGGCACATGTGGAGCACCTGTTTTTGTAAGGATGCAGAAGGTACAAGAACTTGATCCTTGTGAAAGTAGCAACCTTGGGTCAAATTGAGTGAGTGAAGATCAGCTAACTCTTCGCATCTTTGTCTGTTCTGGCACGTGGCCAGTCTTAGTCCTTGAAGAAAGTCACCCGTCATTGCAACAAATTTAGCTTTGGCAAATAAGGGTTCTGGAGAGAATTTATAGGAGGAGCAGTATTTTCGTAAAAGAGCATCTGCCCGAAGATTACGATTACCAGGGAGGTAGGTGAACTCGATCCTAAAAGGCAAAAAAAAATGTGCCCATCTTGCCTGCCTGCTATTCGTGGTATATGCTTGCTGCAGCACCTTAAGGTTCTGGTGATCCGTGCGCACTTCCACTGGATACTTCGTTCCCAAGAGCAAATGTCTCCTCCACTCTTGAAAGGCTCTTTTAATGGCCAATAACTCTTTTTCTAGAACAGAATAGTTTTCTTACGAACGATTGAATGTCTTGGATAGATAAGCTACTGGTTTCTCGTCTCCTTGTTCGTTCTTCTGGAGTAACACGGCCCCCAGAGCATGGTAAGAGGCATCCGACTCTACCATAAATGGTCGATTTTGATCCGGGGTAGCCAATATCTCAGCAGAAGTAAAAAGACATTTAAGTTTTTCAAAGGCTGTCTGCGCCTCAGTATTCCATTCGAAGGAAACTCCCTTCTTAAGCAGTCTGGTTATGGGTTGAACGGTTTCTGAAAAGCTTGGGATAAATTTACGGTAGAAATTAGTGAATCCTAGAAACCTCTGGATTTCTTTTATTGACGATGGAGGAGGCCAATCCAATACTGAGGAAACCTTTCTGGGGTCCATGGAAATCCCTTGAGGGGACAGCACAAATCCTAGAAATGTAACTTGGCTCTGGTGAAATTCGCACTTTTCTGCTTTACAATATAATTGATTTTCTTCCAGATGAGATAATACAAGGTTTACATGACTGATGTGTTCTTCCTTGTTTTTAGAGAAAATCAAGATGTCATCGAGATAAATTATGACAAAGTGAAGGAGGACATCAGAAAATAGGTGGTCCATAAATCTTTGAAAGATCGCTGGTGCGTTAACTTGCCCGAAGGGCATGACGTGATATTGGTAATGGCCAAAGGGAGTGCAGAATGCTGTTTTCCATTCATCTCCTGGTGTTATCCTGATGAGATGATAAGCTCCCCTGAGATCAAGTTTGGTGTAAACCGAGGCCCCTTGTACGGCCTCCAAGATGTCAGTAATGAGTGGCATGGGGTACTTGTCTGGGATTGTGATCCGGTTTAGACCGCAGAAATCAATACACAGTCGTAATTCTTCTGAGTCCTTTTTTGGAATAAAAAATAGTGATGCACCTGCAGGGGAAGTGGATTCTGAGATCAACCCATTTTGTAGGTTTTGATGAAGATATTCTTTTAGAGCAGCCTTTTCTTTCTGGGATAGTACATACATGCGGCCGAAAGGAATAGGCTCATCAGGCAATAGGTCAATACGACAATCATCTCTGCGATGAGGTAGAAGAGTAGGAAATTTGGGGTTACAGAAAACTGACAGAAATCGCTGATGACAATCAGGAATCCTACTAATGTGACTAATAGATGGAATGCTCAGACATCTTTTTATTTCAGACGGAATATGTACTCCTACTGTAGTATGGGACAAACAATGAGTGGTGCAATACTCCAAGCCTAAAAAGAGAGTGCCCGCTGACCAGTTGATGAAGGGATTATGTAATCTCAACCACGGGAGCCCCAAGATTATTGGAAAATGTGCCGTCCGGATGAGATCAAATTCTAAGTTTTCTTGATGTGTCCCTACAGCACAATGTAAAGGTTTGGTTTGTTCCCTGATAAGACCTGAACTCAAAGGTGTCCCATCAACCCCTTGAACTGGAGTGGCTAGTATCTTGTCAACCCTAGGAATTCCTTTCTTGGTCGCCCATGCATCATCCACAAAATTGCCCGCCGCCCCGCAGTCAATCAGTGCCGGGACATTAGTAAGGATGATAGTTGGAAGGGTTATAGTTAAAGAAATCACAATCATAGACTGCTCTACCTGTCCAGGATCTGAGGAAGAATTCTTGTTAGTAGGGGAACCCTGTCGAAAGATTCCTACCATGGTTCCCCCTACGGTAGGGTTCTTCCGTTTCCCGAAAGCTGAGATGGAATTCTACGTGGTGGAACAAGTGGGCAGTTTCTTAGAAGGTGTAAGGAAGAACCACAATAAATACACAGACCGTAAGACTTTCTTCTCTCCCTTTCGGAGTTGGAAAGAGGGCCCTTCACGGTCCCAATTTGCATTGGCACTTCTGGAGAGTGTTTCTTGGTAGTTCCGGGAAAGAATTCCATATGAACCCGAGAAGCTTTTCCCTTCTTTTTCTCCTGATGGCCTTCTTGCAATCGATAGTCTATCTGCATAGAGATCGAAATCATCTCTGCCAAATTGGCTGGTCTAGAGACCTTGGACACCTCGTCTTTGAGCTCTTCTGAGAGCCCTCATCGAAACAAAGTAACCAGACCATCATCTGGCCATCCTGTCTCTGAAGATAATTGTTTAAAAAGTGTGATATATGAGATGAGGTCTCTAGATCCCTGCTTTAAATCAAGTACATTTTTCTTGAATTGAAACTGAAATTTCTTTACGACCAAACATGGTTTTCAAGCTATTGGTGAAAGCAGCATAGGAATCGAGAATGATATTTCCCGAAGTTACCAAAGGGGTAGCCCATGCTAAGGCTGGGCCTGATAGCTGGGAAATAACGAATCCCATCTTATCTTTCTCTGTGGGAAAAAAATCTAGGTTTAAAGGTGAACTGAACATTGCAACTGTCAAGAAACTCTTTTAACTTAAGCGGATTCCTGTCAAACGTGTCTATCTGGAATGTTGACGGAGGAAGATCAGAAAATGCCCGACCTAACTGTTGTTTTAATTGCGAGTTATCCTGTTTTAAAGTCTGCATTTCCAATGTCATGGACTGCATTGCCGCCATAAATTGGTGCATCTGTTGTTCCATTTCAGATTGCTGTCTGCCGCGGCCAGTCTGTTTTTGGCGTCGCTATCTGTCAAATCGGTAACAAATTGCACTAACCTGGGCAGACTGCGACCCGGAATGGAGACAACTGGCGGATGTCGTGGAAATGGATGAATCCCCCGTGGGAGTCCTGCTTCCCAGCTCCCTGAATGATAAACCAGTTAGGAGGAGAGCAGGATCCCCAGGGAAGCCCTCCTGGGGGAAAAAACCCTGAGCCGCTGCAACTCTTTGGAACGGGAGGTGGAAGTCTGGACGGATCCTCTATGCGCACTGGACAACGAAGAGGGTCGGAGACCTTTCCAAGGAAACAAGATAGAACAGGTAAGTTCCAGGAAGACTGGTAGCGAGAAATAAGTGAGAGTGGGAAGTGTGAAACCACGTACAAGGGATTAAGGAGGGTGTCCTCTAAGGAAAGAGACTGCTCTCGGAAGTGTCCAAGGGCTTGAGAAGCCAGTCCTGTTCCGGGGATGTGGTGGCGCTAGCAAACAGAGAATAGAAAGTAAGCTTTAGAATGCCGGGGAGAGAAATCTACTGAAGGGAGATGAGTCTGATTGTACTCACTAACACGGACGGCCAACCCGCCAGAAAACCCATGAACCCCACCAAATACGGCCAGCAGCTGAGGCTAAGCAAGGGAATAGAAATCAGAACAGAAGTAAGGAATAAGGAGAAACTCTGAGTCAGTAGAGGAAAGGAGTGTGAGTCCTAGAAGCGAACTTACAGAGCGTCCACAAAGGCAGTAGCAACGCGTATACAGACAGCACTTCCTTCCTTATCAGCAGTCACGTGACCCGGCGCGAGTGCGTCAGATGTACGTGAAACAACTAGACCGTTGTTGTCTCCAGGAAAAGTCACCGTTATTGGAGCCTGCATTATCACGTTATGCGCCGTTCTCCCTATTCTACGGCTTTGCCAGCATGACCAACAGGGACTTTGATGAGCAGGGAAGAAGTTGTGTCGTTGGGGGATGTTAAGAGGAAGCGTGGGGTATTTGGGAACTGTGACAAGGAAGAGTGATGTGCTATTAATGGAGTACTGTATTGAGGATGAGTGCAGAAAAGTTGGTGGACTGTGAAAAAGAAGAGTAAGGTGGATTGAGTAGGGGACTGATGCAAGGATGAGTGAGGTAGAGATATTGGAGTAATGTGAAGAGGAAGAGTGAGGTGGGGTAGTTGGGGAATGTGATGAGTAAGAGTGAGGTGGAGTTAGTGGAGAAGTGTGAAGAGCAAGAGTGAGGTGGAGTTAGCGGTGGACTGTGATGAAGAAGAGTAATCTAACTGAGTGTGGGACTGTGACAAAGAAGATTGAGGGGAGTTAGTGGAAGTAGTTGATGAAGAAGAGTGAAATGGATCTAGTGGGGTACTGTGACAAAACGGGTGAGGTGGAGTTAGTGTGAAAATGTGAGAAGGAAGAGTGTGGTGAAGTTAGTGGGGGACTGTAATGAAGAAGAGTGAGGTGTTGTTCATGGGGGACTGTGATGGGGAAAATTGAGGTTGTGGTAGTGTGGTACTGCAATGAGGAAAAGAGGGGTGGGGGACAGTGACAAAGAGGAGTGAGGTGGAGTTAGTGGGGAAGTGTGATGGATGAGGAAGAGTTAGGTGGTGTTAATGGTGCACTGTGATGAAGAAGAGTGATGTGGAGTTAGTGGGGGGCTGTGATGAGGAAGAGTGAGGCAGTGGTAGTTTGAAACTGGCTGTTATGAAGAAGAGTGAGGTGGAGTTAGTGGGGGACTGTGTTGAAGAAGAGTGAGTTGGAGTTAGTATGAGACTGTGATGTAGAAGAGTGAGGTGGATTTAGTGGGGGATTCTTAGAAGGGTGAGTGAAGTAAGGGTAGTTGGGGAATGTGACGAGGGACAGTGAAGGTGAGTTAGTTGGGGATTGTGAACAAGAACATTGAGATTAAGTAACTGGTGAATTGAGACAAAGAGGAGTGAAGTGGAGATAGTAGGGGACTGTGACCAGAAATAATAAATTGGAATTATTTGGGACTGTGAAGAAGAAGAGTGAGATGGAGTTAGTGTTTGGCTATGACAAAGAAGAGTGGGGTGGACTTAGAGAGGAACTGTGATGTGGAAGAGTGTGGTGGAGTTAGTGTGGGGCTGTGACAAAAAATAATGGGGTAGAGTTAGTGGGGGACTGTTGCAAAGATGAGTGAGGTTGGGGTAGTTGTGGATTTTATGAGGGAAAGCAAAGTTGATTTAGTTGGGGTCTGTGACTAAGAAGATTGAGATGAAGTTACTGGGGCATTGTGACAAATAAGACTGAAGTGTAGTTAGTGGGGACTGTGACAAAGAAGATTGAATTAGGGTAGTATGAGACTGTGATGAGAAGGGGTTAGTTGGGGTTAGTGGCATCTGTGATGAAGAAGAGTGAGGTGGAGTTAGTGGGAACTGTGATGAATAAGGATAAGGTGGAGTTAGTGGTGGACTGTGACAAAGAAGAGTTATCTGGACGAGTGAGTTTCGGACTGTGACAAAGAAGATTGAGGTGCAGCTAGTGGGGGACTGTAATGAGGATGTATGTGGTGAAGTTTGTGGGTAAGTGTGATGAGGAAGAGTGAGGTGGAGTTAGAGGGGGTCTGCAACAAAGAAGAGTAGATTGGAGTTAGTGGGTGACTGTGATGAAGAGTAAGGTGGAGCTAGTTGTGGAGTGGATGAATAAGAGTGAGGTATAGAGTTTGTGGGGGAGTGTGGGGGACTGTGACAAGGAAGATTGAGGGGGTAGTTGGGGACTGTGATGAGGAAGAGTGGAGTGAAGTTAGTACAGGATTATGTCAAAGAAAATGAGGTGGAGTTAGTGCGGGAATGTGATGAAGAAGAATAAGGTGGAATGACGGGGCTCTGATGAAGAAGATTGAGGTGGAGTTTGTGGTGGACTGCGATGAAGAAAAGTGACGAGGGGTGGTGAAGTACTGTGAAGAGGAAGAGTGCTGTGGAGTTAGTGGGGTATTGTCTGTGTTGAAGAACAGTGAGGTGCGCTAGTGGGCGACTGTTACAAGGAGGAGTGACGTAAGGGTAGTTTGGGAATGTGACAAGCAAGAGTGAAGTTCAGTTAGTTGGGTACTGTGACTAAGAAGATTGAGATGAAGTTACTGGGGGAGTGTGACAAAGAAGAATGTAGTCGTGGGGGACAGTGATCAGGAAGAGTGAATTGTGGTTGTTTGGGACTCTGAAGAAGAAAGGTGAGATGAAGTTAGTGGGGGACTGTAACGAGTAAGAGTGAGGTAGAGGTAGTGGAGTACTGTAAAGAGGAAGAGTGAGTTGGAGTTAGTGGAAGAGTTTATGTGATGAAAAAGAGTGAGCTGTAGTGAGTGGGGGACTGTGATGAAGAAGAGTGAGGTGGAGCTAGTCTGGGACTGGTACAAGGATTATATTTAATTATATTATAATTGGTTATTTATAATGCACTTAATACCTAGAGGATTCTTAGAGCAGACCGGGATCGAACCTCTGTTCCAAGGTGAGCGTGTTGCCCCTGAGCTATCCTCTTGAGACATGAGTGAGGTAAGGGTAGGTGAGGAATTTGATGCTGAAGAGTGAAGTTGAGGACTGTGACTGAGAAGATTGAGATGAAGTTACTGGGGGATTGTGACATACAAGAGTGCAGTGGAATTAGTGGGGGGGCTGTGGCCGGGAAAAGTGAATTGGGGT
The DNA here is from genome assembly GCF_040938575.1 of Ambystoma mexicanum. Taxonomy (NCBI): domain Eukaryota; kingdom Metazoa; phylum Chordata; class Amphibia; order Caudata; family Ambystomatidae; genus Ambystoma; species Ambystoma mexicanum. The sequence continues at coordinate 290,546,023 of NC_090924.1, read as the reverse complement.
TGTTTGAGACTGTAAAGAAGAGTGAGATGGAGATAGTGGAGAACTTTGATGAGGAAGAGTGAGGTAGGGGTAGTGGAGTACTGTCAATAGGAAGAATGAGGTGGAGTTAGTGAGTTAGTGAAGGCCTATCTCTGAAGAAGAATACTGAGGTGAAGTTAGTGGGGTACTATGATGAAGAAGAGTGAGGTGGAACAAGTGGGAGACTGTTACAAGGATGCGTGAGGTAAGGGCAATTGGGGAATGTAAGGAGGGCGAGTGAAGTTGAGTTAGTTGGGGACTGTGACTAAGAAGATTGAGATGAAGTTACTGGGGTTTTGTGACAAAGAAAAGTGTAGTAGAGTTAATGGGGGACTGAGACCAGGAAGAGTGAATGTGGGTTGTTTGGGACTGTGAAGACTAAGAGTAAGATGGAGTTAGTGGGCGACAGCGGCAACATAGAGTGAGGTACAGTTAGTGAGGTCTGTGATGAGAAACAGTGAGGTGGAGTTAGTGAGGGTCTGTGATGAACAATAGTGACCTGGAGTTAGGGTGGGGCTGTCACAGATAAGAGTGGGGTGGAGTTAGTGGGAGACTGTTACAAAATTGAGTGAGATAGGGGTAGTTGGGGAATGCAAAGAGGACGAGTGAAGTTGTGTTAGTTGTGCACTGTGTGACTAAGGAGATTGAGATTAAGTTACTGGGGGGTTGTGACAAAGAAGAGTGAATTTTATTTAATTGAGGACTGTGACAAGGAAGAATGAATTGGGGCAGTTTTGGGACTGTGGCGAGAATGGGTGAGGTGGGAATTTTCGGGGCCAGTGACAAAGAAGATTGAGGTTGAATTAGTGGGGTCTGTTATGAGGAAGAGTGATATAGAGTTAGTGAGGAACTGTGACGAAGAAGAGTGGGGTGGAGTTAACGGTGTACTGTTGCAAGGATGTTGCAAGGATGAGTGAGGTAGGGGTTTTGGAGTACTTTGAAGTGGAAGAGTGAGGTGGGGTAGTTGGGGAAAGTGCAGTTGAAAGAGTGAGGTGGAGTCAGTGGGAGAATGTGACCAAGAAAAGTGAGTTGGAGTTAGTAGGGGACTGTCATGAGGAACAGTGAGTTTGAGTTAGTGGGTGACTGTGATTAAGAAGAGTGAAGTGGAATTAGTTGCATCTGTAATGAAGAAGAGTGAGGTGGATTTAGTGGGGGCCTGTGACAAAGAGGAGTGTGATGGACTATGACAAGGCAGAGTGATGTATGATAGTTTTGGACTGCGATGAGGAAGAGTGAAATGGAGTTAGTGGGGGACTTTAACTATGAAGAGTGAGATGAAGTTACTGGGAAATTGTGACACAGAAGAATGAAGTGGAGTTAGTCGGCGACTTTGACGAGGAAGAGTGTGGTAGAGTTAGAGGTGTCTGTGATGAAGAACAGTGAGGTGGAGATAGTGGGGGCCTGTGATGAAGAATAGATAGGTGGAGTTAGTGGGGAACTGTGTTGAAGAAGACTAAAGTGGAGTAAGTGGGGGATTGTGATGAGGAAGAGTGAGGTGGAGTTAGTGGGGGACTGGGATGAAGAAGAGTGAGGTGGATTTAGGGGAGAATTTGACAAAGAATCGTGAGGAGTGAGTTAGAGTTGATGGGGGTCTGTGATGAAGAAAAGTGATGTGGAGATAGTGAGGGTTTGTAATCGGAAAAACTGAAGTTGTGTAGTTGTGTAATGTGATGAGGAAGAGTGATGTTGTGTTTGTAAATTACTGCACCAAGAAAGAGTACAGTGAAGAAGAAGATTGAGATGGAGTAGTTGGGGACTTTGATGAAGAAGAGTGAGATGGAGTTTGTGGGGGCAGTGATGAAGAAGAGAGAGGTGGAGGTAGTGGGGGAATGTGATGAAGAAGAGTTAGGTGATGTTACTGATGAAGAAGTGTGAGGTACAGTTAGTGGGGGATTGTGCCGAAGAGGAGGGAGGTGAAGTTAGTGAAAAAACTGTGACAAAGAAGAGTGAGGTGTAGTTAGTGGGGGACTGTGATGAATAATGGTGAGGTGGAGTTAGTGTGGAGCTGTAATGAGGAAGATTGAGATTGAGTTAGTGGGAGGCTGTGACAAAGAAGAGTGAGGTGGTTGAAGTGGAGTACTGCGAGGAGGAAGACTGAGGTGGAATTATTGGGTGTCTGTCACGAAGAAGAGTGAGGTGTAGCTAGTGGTCGACTGTGATGAAGAAGAGTGAGTTAGAGTTAGTGGGAGACTGTGACGAGGAGTAGTGAGGGTGTGGTTTGGGACTGTGATTAGGAAGAGTGAGGAGGCAATAGGGTCAGGATTTTGTTGAAGAAGGGTGAGGTGGAGTTATTGGAGGACTGTGATGAAGAAGACTGTGGTGGAGCAACGGGGACTGTGACTAGGTTGAGTGAGGTGGAGTTATTGGTGGACTGTGACAAGGAATAGTGATATAGGGTAGTTGGGGACTGTGATGAAGAAGAGTGAGTTGGAGTTAGTGGGCGATTATGGTGAAGACTGAGGTGGTTGCAGTAGAGTACTGCAAGGAGGAAGAGCGTGATGGAGTTAGTGCGAGTCTCTGATGAAGAAGAATAAGGCAGAGTTAGAAGGAGACTATGATGAAGAAGAGTGAGGTAGAGTTAGTGGGGGACTGTGTTTAGGAAGAGTGAGGTGGAGTCAGTGCAGGATTGTGTCGAAGAAGTGTGAAGTGGAACTATTGGCATCTGTGATGAAGAAGAGTGAGGGGGAGTTAGTGGTAACTGTGAAGATGAAGGGTGTAGTGGAACTAGTGCAGGACTGTGAAAAGGCAGGGTTAGGTAGGGTAGTTGGGCACTGCAATGAAAATTAGTGAGTTGAAGTTAGCTGGTGACTGTGGTGAGGAAGAGTGAGGTGGTGTAGTTGGGGAATGTGATGAGGATCAGTGAGGTAGGGTATTTGGGGACTGTGACGAGGATGTGTGAATTGGAGCAAGTGGGGGATTGTAATCAAGAAGAGTGAGGTGAAGTTACTGGGGGTCTGTAATGAAGAAGAGTTAAGTTGCATTATTGGGCGACTGTGATGAGGAAGAGTGAGGTGGGGTAGTTGGCAACTATGAGAAGGAAGAGTGACCTGAAGTTATAGAGGAAATGTGACAAAGAAGAGTATGCTGGAGTTAGTGGGGGCTGTGACTAAGAAGAGTGAGGTGGCCTTAGAGGGGTACTGTGATGAGGAAGAGTGAGATGGAGTTAGTTGTGGACTGATAAAGAAGTGGGAGGTGGAGATAGTATGTTACTGTGACTAAGAAGAGTGAGGTGGTGTTAGTGAGGGACTGTGCGGAGGAAGAGTGAGTGGGTGGTAGTAGGGTACTGTCATGAGGAAGAATAAATTGTGGTAGTGGGGTACAGCAATGAGAAAGAGTGATGTAGTGGCGCTAGGTTCTGTGATGAGGAAGAGTAACATTGTGATAGAGGCAGACTGTGACAAGGAAGAGTGATGTGGTGCAGTGGGGTATTGTGAGGAGCAATACTGAGATGGTGGTAGTGGGGGGCTAAGATGAGGAATAATGAGTTGATATCTGTGGGGACTTTGACGAGGAAGAGAGACGTGGTGGTAGTGTGGAACTGATGTGAAAGACTGAGGTGGTGGTAGTGTGATTTTTGACAAGGAAGAGTGACTTGGTGCACTGTGATGAGGAAGAGTGACATAGTTGTAGTGAAGTACTGCGACAAAGACAAGTGAGGTGGAGTGAGTGATGGCCTGTGACGAGGAAGATGGATATGGGGTATATGGGTAAGATTACTATTATGAAATGGGAAGAGGAAAAGGGATGTAAAAGTTCAGGTAGGATCCCTAACTAGGTACTGTAACAATGAAGAGGGAGGTCACGATCATGTGGATCACTTCTTGCCTGATGTCAGGGATGAATCAAGGAGTTCACTGTTAAGTCATGTGAAAATCTTGTTCAATCAAAACAAAGGATATAGTAAACTAGCATCGACATCCTCCAGGGTTTCATTGCACACTTTTGATTAAACTAATGAATTAATGATATGCTTTTTAAATACAATTAACACCATAATAAAACACTAAAAGCCCCCCAATGCACCCCTCCCAACAAATTTTAAGCTCATTTAGGAAGCAATCTCTATAATCTACCCCATAATACGAAATCACAAGTGACGGTTTTGTTTAACGTTTTCATGTGATTTATTTTGTAAAGTTTTTTGTAACACTTGAAATTGGGGTCAACATATGTCCTACAGACATGGGACTGGTGTCATTCCGTTCCACAATTAGCCTACTTCAATGGTATACTGTCCAAATCTGCAATTCCTAAGGCATATAAAGTGTATTCACTGCTGAATTTGTGTATGAGTGACAATTTTGTGTAACTTGTTTTGTAACTCTTTCACTTGGGGTCATTGTACAAATGGAAAAGTGAAAAACACACCTATTTTTGACCCTTTATATCTTTTGAACAGTAACATGGATTTTCACAAAATCTTCCAGTACTGGGGGGACATGGCCCGAACATTTGTTTGTAATTGTTTGTGCTGATCCGTCCTATGACTCAAACGTTATTAGCCATAAAACTTTCACATTTCGTATCGATGATAGGTTTCACCTTAACTATAATGCGGTTAGCGCCGCCCACATATTTTAGCATTTAAGAAGTGTAGTCTGACATATTTCTTGCAATCAGGAAGAAAGGTGAAACACTGAGCCAAAGGGACGAGAGACATATCCGTGCTGGATTGCGACTATATTCAGTGTCCAATGGCACTATCGATCTGCAAAAATGTAGAGTGAAACAAATGTAGGTCACAATTTTTGAGGGAAATTATTGATTAGATACAGGTGAGGGAGTGACTAGTCACTTGTAGGGGAGCAGTGGATACCTCAGTCATATGGTGGTGTTGTAATGGAGTAGAAAAGTATACACATACTGCACTTAGAAAAGGCAATTTTAGTTTACAGGCTACACATGCTACCGTTCAAGCCAGTTGCCATTCCTGGTGTTTCACTTCTAGTTCAAAGCCACAAAAATATCGGTCTAAAAGATGCAGACAACCGCATACACATTTCACCTTGATTTAAAATTATTAATCAAATTAATTAATCTTTTATAACAAGCCTAATATAGGAGACCAGTCTCTAAGCCGGTACCAGGATTCCAACCCGTGTTGCTCTGTTTCAAGACAAATGTGTTCCGCCTGAGATTTTCCTCCTCGCCCTATCACAGTAGAAATTAAACATTTCAGCTACTTTGCATTTCAGCAATGTATTGCTTTGTGGCCCTGAACTGGGAGTGAACCTCCAGTGATGGGTATTGGGTGGCATGTTGGCATATGTGGCTTGATTTGAACTGAAATAGCCCAGTCTACTCTTACATTTCAGGTAGAGGGTTGTTTTTTCAAGCATTTTCTAGATTCACTGTTACATTGATGATGTTGGTATAGGTATTTAACAAGAGAGGCTCGTGATGTTACAAGAGATGAGCGTGACACACTGAGAAGGATGACCAGAGAAGAGAATACATAGACCTTATAAAATCTGATGGCAAAGTAAAGAATCGAGAAGACAGTCATGTATGAAATGAAGATTGCACCTGTAAAGAAGCACTGAAGAAAATGCTAGTCGGTTTATAACTGTACAGATGCCGAAACGCAAGTAGACTTGGAAATCATAAGGCTGGCTATATGTAGTGAGTAGACTGTAGGCGGTGCCGCCAATATATATATATATATAAATATGTCTAGAATCAGGACATTCAATACCATAATTTTAGTAAACTCAACCCATGAAAAAGGAAGATCGATAGCTGTGTGTGGGTTGCACCAAAGAATAAGCCAAAGCTCGAAGAGTTCTAATCCAAGGGGTATTCAGAAGGAGTTGTCATATACTTCAGTCGAAGTAACTTAGGCTACGTATTGGACAGGTCCATATAAGATGTCAACTCAAATCCTGTGATCAGGGTATAATTAGGAGCAGAAACAAGAGGTGTGATCACTGAGAATAAATGTGAAGAATGAACGTGTTTGTCTGTTTGTGTATTTGTGGTATATTAAGGTGTCGAAGAGCGACAATTGTGTAAGGAGAGTTGAAAAAAGGTTAAAAGAATATAGCATCTATATAGAGAAACTGTCGGTACCAACTTAGAGGTAGACCAAGATTTTAGTGAAAAAATAGAGGTTTGAGCAGCGATTTTTGGAGAGTGCTCATATTTGTTGTTTTCATATAGGCATATTGTGTCAAAATGGGAGATATTACTCCTCTGATGCATTTATGTAAGACATTGCCAAAACATATGTCCAAGCTCAAACAGTAAAATGCAGAATGGGTGAAAGGCCCTGCAGATAAAATGTCATGCAATAACCGCAAGGGGGATTGATGGCAAAAGCAGTATTTCAACACGTGACCAAATACCTGCACGCTGCATACACAGGAAACAATTGGAGAAAAGGTTAGCTATTTTAGAGCTTTGGAAAATGTACCAGGTAGAGAGGGAGGATCTGATACTTGAGGATTGGATGCTTAATCAATGCAAAGAGGAAGGTGTCGAGCCTTCTTGTCCCTTGCCTAGCCTGAAGTAAAAGGCGATAACACGGAAGATGTAGGATTGAATCCATTAAAGGAACTAAAAGCGGTAATGAGGTATAGTAGTCTGATACACGAACCACCGGCTTATAGTAGTGATGATAGTCTAGAGGAGCTAAGAGAAAAGAGAAGATCTTTAAGGTCTTACAAAATTGGGAAGAGAAAAGCAAGCAATCAAATGTATCAAAAGAGATAGAACGAGAGATCAAGAAGTGGAAAGGAGAGAAGGATAAAGCTGACAAAGTAACGCTAATACAGAATGAATAGATGGGAGGACAGATATTACTCAAGCTAGATCGGAAAAGCATTGAGGAAGTTAGGCAATGGGAAGATCAAGATGAACTGAATAGAAAAAACAGGGATCGGGAGAGGAGATTGAAAGAAGCAGAGCCTAAGAGGAAGAGCAGATTACAGCGAGAACAGATGTATCAGGAGGAGCATCAAAAGAAGGAAAAACAGGCAGACGAACAAAAGTAGTATGACAACAGACAGAAAGCAATGGAAGAACGGGATAAGCAAGAAAGGAAGCGAGATGAGGAGGAAGCGCAGAAATTAAGAGATAGAAGAATACAAAGATGAAGAGAAGAGGAGCAAAGAAGATCGGGGTAAGGAGAGATGAGAAGAGAAAGGAAGAAGAAAGAGTTAGATGGGAAGCAAGTAAGCAAAGAGAAGTATATGAAGAATTAGAACGAAAGAGGAGACAGCGGGAACGCTATATTGATTGCATTCAAAAGGAATTAATGGAGCCAAGTCCAGTAATAAAATGGAGCAGTATAGAAGAGTTCCTCCCATTACATGGAGCAACGTCGAGGCCATCCAGAGTAAACCTGATATAGGAGGACTTTGATATAGGGAGCATCAGTGATAGGATCGATAAAATATATCAGGATTTAAGAGAAAGTGGCAAATCAGAAAGTCGAGGGACGGGAGAGCAAACCCTAGTCCTCCAATCATGAAGCAAAGAGAATAATCCATTCAGTCTTGAGCACAGAGCCTTGTCTTCAAGCAGACTGACCTTAGATAAAGGTGAAGGGGATGAGAGCCATACTAGTTGCGGACTAGATATGTCAGACAAGCAGAGAGAATACTTCTGTGGGGAAGACGGAGGAGGCGCATGGGACCCAGAGGGAGGCCTGCAGGCAGATAAAGAAGTGAGATGATCTGATCTAGAGCAATCTAACGAAAGGATGCCAGCTCCAATAGCATTTCCATATCACCCTAAAGGACGATAGAAAAGCAAGAGTGGGGAGTCACCGCCATATGTAAAAAGGTTAAGGTCATTGACAGGAAGAAGTTGATTAGGAACCATTGTCCCTACTATGGATAGGCAGACAATGGGAGCCGATTGTGAATCAAGATTTACACAGTTTCCCTTATTGGAAAAAGGGGGAGCAGAGCCTTAGTGTATTCCTTGGCCACAGATGGATAAGGATAATTTAAGGTGCGTACTCCACAGTTTAACGGCGGGTGCTGGAAAATAAATGTATGAGTTAAAAAAAATGACAGAAGGAAATATTGTGTCAAAAAGGGGATATTAAGGGTCTCTTAGCAGCCAATCTTGGGGAAAGAGCTGATGAAATTTGGACAAGAGCAGGATACTCAATTGTCACGGCACAGAACATGGCGCAGGACGGAGCGCCATTTAATGATTGTAGCACAGACATCTGGAGAGCTCTCAGAGTACAGTATCCCAGTGTATCAGACATGGGTGCAATTATGACACGTAAGATGAAAGGGGACATGGATAAGATTGCTTATATTCAGGATATTCAGGAACCCTGGACTCTTGAAATGTGCGAGCCGTGGGGAAAGACAGAGGCAGTATTTTCCCACATTTTATGTCAGGGATTGCCTGAGCAGGTACAGAGTCAACTAAAGAAGCAAGTGGGGATGGAAGCAAACCATGGCCTGAACAAAAAAACAGTTGACTAGAGTGCATCACTGCTGGCTGATCCAGGAGAAAAACAGGAAGAAAAATGATGCTAGAATGATTGAGGAAGCCAAGTTGGTCCAGAAGAAATTGTCAAAGTACGCCATAGGAGGAGCCGTATTGACAAGTAGAGAAGGAAAAGGAGCACAGCAAGCAGTGAGTTTATCACAGGTGAATAATCACCGCCCGATGGACCAAGGAGGGAACGGGTTGATACCCGGAGGAAGAGGCACGGGCTACAGAGGAAGGGGTGGATTTCAGAATACTCAAAAATGGTTTCAGAATATATAGAATGAGAATCAGAATGCACATGGAGGGTTCAATCTAGGGGGACTAATATGACTAGGTCCTCCTATATGCTGGACATGTGGGATGATAGGGACAATGGTTCCTAAGCACATGTGGAAGCCAAAGGTATGTACAAAATGGTTGGTTCCCAAGAGGGGGGGGGCATCTTATCCTCCAGCTCATAGTTCACAAGTTAGGGAAGGATTTGCCCAAGAAAAAACAGCATATCAAGCACAAGAACTGAAGTGCAGCAAGCACAGCAACCACAATGGTTACAGCAAACACCAGTGCATCTACACAAGGACAGTCACAGCATGCCCCCATTAAGATACAGCAGAATTCAAACACAGGGCAATTACTGACACCAAGAGTAGGGGTGTCACTGTGGTGGGAGGGGATCCTTTCACAGGTAAAGGCGTATGCATTATCCGCAATAGGACAACTCACAGGGCGACTTGATGTGTTCAGTACTATCTGTGACACCAGACCCCCAGAGGAACCAAGGATTGATATGATGAAACTAGTTCATGTATACGAGAGGGAAAACATTCATTGTTGGGAAATGCCATGAATGCTCAAGGATTCTTTGGAACTACAAGTCGGGTTCCTTTTACTAATGAATTTCCTGTCTCAATAGGAGAGTGTGATATGTTTGTTCCATTGTTGTATTCGCGGCAGACACCAGTTAATATTTTGGGAAGAGACTTAATGACAAAACTTAACATGATGATTTCTTTTACTGACAAAGTTATAGTGTGCTCCACTCCTGGGATACACTATATGAATGTGGGTGAGTTTATATTGGCATTTACAGTGCTAATGGCTCTGCGAGGTGTGACAATAGAACCTTTTATATTAGAAGTTTTTCTTAATGGAGTGAGCATGATGTTAACATGGCAACCTGATTTAGTGAGAAAAACTATGAGATTACCTGATGAATTTTTGTTTAGATCACAGATACCTATGCGTGAAGCGGGGAACAGACTATCCTCCTAGAATTGGATGCAGTCATAGTACGAGTGTAAATGGCAATGATAAGGAGAAAATAGAATGAACTGAAGAAATGGAGGAAGGATTTGAAGAATTTAAAAAGGCAATTTGTACATCTCCTGTTTTAGGGATTCCCAATTATGTTGATTTTTTTTTCTTTTTCAGACATGAATGGCATATTCATGACATCAGTACTTATACAGAAGACTAAATTATGGTATAAACCTTTGCCATATTAAAGTTGGATTTTAGACCTGGTTATGAAAGGGCATTTTCCTTGTGAACAGTCATTGGCAGCCACCGCATTAGCAATTGAGAAATCTACAAGTATTGTAATGGGTTGTTCTATGACGCATGCTTTGTTTGCCATTTTAGACAAACCTAAGGGTACATTGACATTACAGAGAGCTTCTGTATATGAAGTGATTATATCACATCCAGCTATAAAAATTGTCAGGTGTAAAATAGTGAATCCTGCCACTTTTGTAGCTGAGCCAGTGGCAGAGGGCGAGCATATGCACGATTGTGCAAACTATGAGGAGTTTTACGATGACATACCGCACGTTAAAACATGTGCTGGCAGGAGGGGAGATTCTCTTTATTGATGGTTCTTCAAAGATTGAGCAGACAAGTAGGGAAAGGCATTCTGGTGCAGCTGTAGTGACACATAGAGCAAACAGAGAATTTGAGGTTGTAGCAAGTGCAAGACTATCCTCTCACTTTTCAGCCCAAGTGGCACAATTGGTAGTGCTTTTTATCGTTCTTGATACACAAAGGGCAGGTAGTGATGGTGTACATTGATTTCGCCTGTGTGTCGTCAACCGTACATGCAGGGTTAGCACATTGGAAGAAGAGGGGCTACCTCTGTCCGGATGGCACTTCAGTGCAGCACGCATCCTTATTGGACAGGCTTATTAAAGCACTACAACTAATAGTAGATATAGCCATAGTTAAATGTGCAGCACACACTAAGCAAACTGACTTTATTTCTTGGGAAATGAAGCCACAGATGCAGAGGCCAAAAGGGTGGCATATTCACCAGATATTTCAAGTTTTGATACTCCAAATGTTAAGGAGAAAGGGGTTACGATTATGGTAGTAAATGAAGGATTTAATCATTTACCGAGAGCTCAGTTAATGGAGATTCAAGGCAGTTCACTGCAGGAAGAGCAGGCATTATGGAAACAAAGGGGGTGTTCTTTATCACCCGCAGAAGCATTATGGCGACAAGACAACACTGGCAAGCCAGTAATGCCAGTAGCATTGTTAAAGTTAGCGCTTGAAGAGCTGCACTACCCCACGCATGTAACAAGGGAGCGTGTCACTGCAGCAATTGCAGAAGACTGGTTCATACCGAACCTGTTAGAAAACGTTGCATTTTATGTAGTAAATAGCATCATATTTCAAAGGTTTACTGCTGGCCATATACTGTAAATGATTAGAGGAGCATTTTCTCAACCGAATGGCCCTTTTCAGCATTTATATATCAATTATGTTGACATGTTGCAAGTATGTAATAATACAGGTATCTGATAGTGGTGGTGTGACTCTTCACAAGGCGGATCGAAGCAGGTCCTTGTACACATCCTGATGCTACTTGCACAGCAAAGTTTTTAGTACAAGAAGTCTTTCCTAGATGGGGAGTGTGTGAGGTGCTGAGATCCTATAATGGGCCACATTTTGTTAATGAAGTATTTGAACAAATAGGATTATTGCTGAATGTTAAGCACATTTTCTTCTGCTTATCAACCGCAAGCGAACAGGATATGTGACAGACTCAATGTCCTCCTAAAGGAAAGAGTTGCCAAGCTTAAATTGACACTGAATGAGGGATGGCTATATTGCCTACCCCTAGTTCCATATGCCTTAAGAAATCAGCCCGGGTCTGACCACCACCTCCCGCCCCACGAGTTAGTGAGAGGAAGACGAATGAGAATGCCTTTAACTCCTCCATCGAGGAGTACAAGTGAGGCCCAGAGCACTGAGAAATTGCTAGGAAATTAATTAAATGAAAATTTGACAGGTATAACTGCTAGTATCTCTGCCATTTCAAATCAACTGAAGCGTCAAGGAGGTCGGTCTCAGAACATAGATGAAAACCATTTAGCAACCGGATTTTTAAAATTATTACCAGCACCTAAACTCTTTTCCAACGATATGGTGTTGATCCGTAATTTTACTATAAAGTGGCATAACCAACGATTTGTTGGACCCTATGTTGTGGAGGACATTACTCCCTCAGCAGATTTTGAATTTGGCTTTGACAACTGGAGGAGGGACCAGTACCCCGATTTGTTCCTTACTGAATACTTGTTCGACTGAGTTTATGGTTTTCCTGAGGGTAATGTGCATTGAATTGTGCTTGTTATTTTTGTGTTTATTCTTCTAACTTATCCTGCACTTGTTAAAAGAAATTTAGATATCCACACATTTTTACAGGATCCTAAAAAAGGCCCTATAATAAGGAGGCTGCTTATAACTATCATAGAGGAGTTACTGCAAATACCAAATATACTACAATTGCTGGAGTAGTGTTTTCCCTTCCGTAAATGAGCATAGAAAAAATGAGGACTATTGATAATGGCAGGAATTTCAGAAAATGGGCAAATTCAAGAGATACTAGGGTGGCACAAATGGTGAGGATTAATGAGTTGGTTTGCAATATACATATGCACAGTTATGCTTTGTGTACGTTTGTTCCTTATGATTTATCTTTTCTATTATTATGACTCAAAAGGAGGCATAAGTTCCTTTAATTCTTCCTACTCTAGGAACTCTTGCAGATTTGCCCATTATTGATGAGCCTAGGTCTCGAGTGCTTTCTGCTCAGAGCAAAGCTGCTTTAAAGCTGTTTCCATGGGCTGCAACCATTATGTTGGGAAGACACCTGAGAAGTACAGAGGAAGATGATGGGATTAACACCTATCTAGACAGTACAGCACATTTGGGTAATAACGTGTTATCAACACATGAAAAAGGTGGGAGCGAGAACTTCCAAGGAGAATTGCTATGTTTGTGCTCTCATACCGTATTCCCTGGGTACTTCCAAGATATTCATAGCTACAGAAGTTGCAGTACAGAAAGCTCATTACCTAACACATATCACACGCTGCCAGACATGAGGACAGTTTGAGGGTGGAACAGCATCCTTGATATTGGTGACTCAAAAGACATCTCTGAGAGAAGATAATTATGTGCAAGATTTGAAGAAAAGAGAGAAGGCAGAAACACTAAATCTAGTGATAATAAATGAACAGCCAGGAATACATGAAGCAGGAATCAGAAGAGAAGAAAACAAGATGCTTAATGTTTAAGGCAAGAACCAAGAAGAAATATGGAGATGCAAGGAAAGAGGTCTATTGCAAATCAAGTGAACTCTGCTGACTCAGGAAGGATGGGTGGAACGTCTGATTGTGTGTAAAGCATCAGCACTAACAGGATATTGTGGGCCAGTTAATGATACTTCAGAGAATGAATTCAAGCACCACTGGCCGAATATTGTTAGTTTGCTGGCATGGGTCGATGATAAAAGAGGACCGTTGTAGATAGTACCTCGGACCAGTGCAGCTCTGTGTTCAAAAACAATGGCATGAGGAAATTTGAAGTAAATCATCAGTGTGGCTGAATTTTTGATGTACCAGGCATGAAAGATGGTACAGTAGTTCTAATGGATCACTACTGGGCCTGTGGGTCCAGAGCTTACATGGAGCTGCCCCAGGATTGGGGAGGGATGTGTTCCATAGTGTTTATTCATGTTCCAGCGTTAGTGATTCCCCAGAGTGACCTGAACATTGCAGAATTCCCAAACGCAGATGCCCACTGGAGAAGGAGGAGATCACTGGAATTTCTCAACCAAACAAAGAGACTGAACTATTTTTCAGCAAAATCGATAGAAACCTTTGATGCTATTCCGTATGAGAATAGGCTATTCAGCAAGACTGCCTCAATCTTCACAACTATTTTCTTGCCAGGGATACAGACGATGGCCAACAAAAAATGGTTACAGATTACCAGATGGGAGCTCCTGCAGACAATCAACACTACCATAAAGGTATTCCATGCAATCAAGGAGGAATTGAGGGCTATAAGGCTGATGACCCTCCAGAACAGATATGTCCTTGATATGATTACAGCAATGGATGAAGGTGTCTGTGCCGAAATTGGAGACTCATGTTGCACGTTCATACTGTCTCATGATGATGAGTATGGGTCCTTGACAGAGGTCATAACGTTTCCAACGAAGTTGCATAACAAGATGGAAGATGAAACCGAAGATATTGTAGATGACAGCTGGTTCGCGTCTATCTTCTCGTGGGTTCCACAATGGATGAAAAATATCTTGATATTGTGAATCCAGTCAGATTGCAGTTGTTTTTGGTACCATCTGCATTGTAACGTAGAAGCATTAGTATTACGTATTTACTATGTGTTTGTATTAGTAATGTGGAGCGATTATCTGAATTGCAGATAGTACATAATCTACCAGGGTTTGCATTTTGTACAAGTTGCTGAAATGGAACAGATTCACAATTAGGTATGGATACATATATAAAGCGCTCATTAGAGATTTGTTCCTGTGTCACATTGTTGCATAGAGTGCATGTATGTTTCAACATGTATGAAATCTGGAAGATTTCATTTATAGGTATGTTTTTGTTTTCCAGTACTTCATTAGAAATTCTTGTGGATCTTCTTGTGAGTTTATATTGAATTTTACCATTCCAGCAGAGTAGTTCAATTCTTGTCTTATTCATTGAATACTATACATGTTGTCAGGATTGTTTGTTGCGTTTCTATGAAGTACTAACATTTGCAAACACAATTGATCTGTACTGTGTAAGTACAGGTTGTCAACAATTGGTGGTAATTGAAATAGAATATTCATTGCTACATTTGTGTAGCAATTTACACCAGTTATATTTGAAAATTTGAATGGACCAGATAGGTCTGTGTCCAAGTCTTTTTTTTGGAGTGTTTATTGCTTCTTTGAAGAAGTACCTGAGTTACTTTCAGTAATAGGTTCTTCTTTGGTTGTGGTAATTGATGAAGTATTAGATGAAGTATTAGCTTCTTTTCCTCTCTTTGGAGGATTTGCAGTGAGATCCTGTTGCATTTCTGTTTGAATTAGTTTTCTTTTACAACATTTTCCTTTTCGTGGAACAGGATATGTTTTTAGATGGGGGGTGTATAGTGAACATAGTATATTGTATTCTAAAACGCAAGGAATATCAGCGTTTACTTTACTTTGATCAAAGTTGATTAGAAATAGACCATCAAGTGTACGTAAGCGTGATAGTGCTACGTAGCTCATGCCTTCTTTAAAGACTATGGGCCTCATTACACGGATGGTGGTAAGGATTTACCGGTACCGGTAAAATACCGGCACCCGTAAATCCTTACCACCTTACTACGAGGTCCCTTTGTGGGTTGGGGGATTTAACGCCTGCTTTTTGTAGGCATTAAAAACCAACCCGCAAAGGGACCCAGGGAGCTAATTACGGTACCGCAATTTGCGGTACCGTAATTAGCGCCTTCCCCATTCCCATTATACCCTATGGGGCACAAATGGGAATGGGGAAGGGCAATGGTGGAAGGGGGAATTACCGCCCCGCCAACCTTGGAATGGGGCGGTAATTCCCCTTTCCGCCAAGGCGGTGCCGGTATTTTACCGGCATGAACCATGGCGCTAATAGCGCCATGGTTCTCCGCCATCCGTGTAATGTGGCCCTATGTTACCAATATCTATCAATGCTTTGTCTAGGGTAAGACCTTGTGATTTATGAATGGTGACTGTGTATGCTAGAGTTCGAGAAAATTGTTCTCTGCGTACAAACATGTCTTTGAACAGAAGGAATCGAGCTGTTGAGCACCCTATCCTTTTTACTTCTGAAAGTTTGTCAAAGAGATTATTGACAAAATGAATGTTGTTGTCACGTGGGTATGTTTGAAAGCCAAATTAACAAGGGGGGTCCTGGGAGTCCCTCTGCCAGACATTAGTCCTGGTTACGAGAGACTTACCCAGAGTCTTTAGCTCACTATATGTTTGAAAGCCAACAACTGTACCCAGTGCTCCATAAACTAGTCCTTGTTCTACTTCAAGGTTATGTTTAAGCATTACTCTACAGTTTAAGAATCATTTTATTATTTTCTCCAAACCAGCTGTGTTGGAGATAGAATTTTCTAAGGTATTTGGTCTTGTGGCTTGTTGACACATGGGTAGTGTCATACCATGTACGTCCAGTTTGTCTGTGGAGCATCCTTTCAATTATTGGTTGCATTTCTTTTTTCAACATTGTTTAATTGAATTTGGAACCGCTTGCAAGAGTTGGCAATAAGGACATAAAATTGACATTTTTGTGTGCTAATTTTTCCATAACATCAGTAGCACATGACTTATGGCCATACAGTGCATGGATGTGCCGGGTTTTTAATATTGCTTGTGCTTCTTGAGATAGTACACCAACTCTAATACTTTTTAAAATGTTGGCATAGGTGAGGTCTGCAAACTGTTGCATGTTTTTTGTTAATTCTCTGTATTGGAAATGTTGCCAAAGGTTACAATTTCCTATGCTGCTAACAGTTTTATGGCAGAGTTTGTGTCCTAAGGTTTTAAAAATAGGTTCACCTTTCACTAGTGTCAATTGAAGAAGATCTCCGAAAACAATAATGTGTTTTCCTCCAAAGAGCTCTTCATAGTTTGTTTTAAGTACTTCTTGTAATCCGAGGTGAATCAAAGCCAACATTAGGTTGGAGACCATGCTCACTTCATCAATTAGTAGCATTTTCATTTGTTTTAACACTCTGAGTAGTTCCATTGCAGCTTCTGTAGAAGTGTTGTAATAATCACATTTTGTTGGTGTTCTACTGGCAGGAGTAATAATCAGTGTAAAGTGACACCACCTATGTTGTAGGCAGCTAAACCTGTGGGGGTAGTTACAATAGCTGGCAGTTTGTTGTTTGTCAATTGTTGAAGGAACTTGCTGATAATTTTGATTAAGAATGCTTTGCCTGAACCAGCTTCACCACTGACGTATAGTAGTATAGGTTTGTAATCTTGGCAGGTACATTCTTTATTTTCATGTTGTACACCATGTGCAATTTCTTTTGTTACTTCTTGAAAAATGCTACACTGCTCATTGTTTAGTTTGGATTGTAGTATAGTTAGTTTTCTACTTCTGGCATAGCTAATTCTGCCTCATTTGCTATTAGTGGCTGTCCCAGTGGTTCTTGGCTTCCTGTTACAGAAGGTTGACTACTGTCAGGAGTGTCTTATCTAGTTGGGTCTGGAGTTCTTCTTTGTGTTGCTGTTCATTATGCAACATTGTTTTGCACTATGTAAAGTTTACATCGATGATAGTGCTTTCATTTGCTTTGAAAGTGTCTTCATAGGAGTCATAGTTATCTAGTATTTGTTCTTTTTTCTCCATGGTTTAAAGAGTTGTAGTAGGGACATGTAATATAGTTCTTTATGTTGAGGAGTTTTTAATGACAATTTGATATGGCTAATTAAACTTGGTTTGGTAAGTTTTACTATGCTGCCTTCACAATTTGTCACTTTGTATCTACCTTTTTTTCCATCGGGTTTTGTATTATTTTTTGTATGTGAAGTTATGAGCTATGTGGTATAGACACGTGGTTTCCGAAGTGGTAGTTCTGTTTGTGTAGTATGTGTCTAGTGAATTGTTTTTCAAAATGTCTTGGCTGTTGGGATCATTTTTGGCTATTGTTTCTATGTCGTTGTATGATTTGGGAACTCTTTTTCTAGATTTAGCAGGACCAAGACTTAGCCGTACTATATTTTCAGATTTTCCATACAAAGCAGTGCCAGTTAAACGATCTGCAGCTTCATAACAACCATATTCTCTATGGGAGAACATTGTTATGCCCAAGCTGTGCAATTTCTGAGACAGTGTTTTGTCTGATGACAGGTCATTCCAGAGGTTTTGATGCTCTGTTTTTTCTGCTTTGGTTAAGTAGGCTGTAACATATTGTGCAACTACAGTGGAATTGTCTGCAATGTACTGCACATCTATGTTTGCATTCCAAAATAGGGCAAAGATTGCATTGTAATAATTGATATATTTTGCTTCTTCTGTTCTTTTTATGTAATATGTATTTTTAGGTATTTTTAGGTGATTTACCTTTAACACTATGTCTAACTGAAGACATGAAGTTGTTCACTTCACCTGTTTCTGTAACTGATTTAGGGAAGCCAAAGCAGCATTTGGTGTAGTATATCCCTTTGTTTTTGTATTTGCGACAACAATATTTGCCACATTTGTGTATTTGAAATTGTAGAATTTGTGCATGAAAATCACATTTTGTTTCTTCTGATGTTATTTCACAAGTGACATATTTTTCAATAAACTATAACACAGTGGCATCACTGTCTTGACCAAATTTAGGAGCATCTTTAATCCATAAAAGCATGTGGATATGTGGTGCTCCTCTGGCTTGGTATTCTTTTCGCCAAAAGAAGTGTTGCACTTCCGCGAGGGGAGGCACAGTTTTATTACAAATAAAGTGTAGCATAGCAATGAAGCGATGATGGAAATATCTTGAAACATTAACAGGATCTAGAGAGCTAATTTCTGTAGGTGTTATTAAATCTATGTTTGTTTTGTTTTTCTTTGATATGCGTAGGAAATCATGTAGATCTTCCAATGCATATTCCGCACAACTTAATGTAACAAACCAAGTGGGCGGGCCAAGGTTTCTTATCATACAACGTACATCTCCATGATGTCGGAACCAGTACTCTTTAGTACCATGCATGTTTTCTAACAGATTTGTAATGCTTGATTGTAAAACCTCATATTTTTCTTGCACTTTTTGTAGTAATTGTGTAGCTGACATATTTTGAAAGTTCCTGATTTTAATGTGTGTGCAACTCCGTAACAGAGAGTTGCTAGTTCACTTTCATAGAATAGGTGAAATATGTATTCCACATTTTGTCTAAATCTGGGATCTTCAGAATACATTCGTAACGAGCTGTATTCTGATGCTGTTATCTGAATAGGTCTATCATCGTACCTTCCTCCTTTGCCAGTAGGAAAGAGTAGAGGAAACGCACGTGCTTCCATACTTTTTTCCCATATGCTGATTGGTGATCCTTTGGTTTGTCGCATTTGGTATGTTTCTAGTGCATCATCTATGGTGTCATTAGAGTGTAATGGATGAATTGTATAATGGTCTAAACTATTGGATACTGAAGCAGGATCTAGAAGTTCGAATTGACCAGTTTCTGGTGACTCTTGAATATTTCAGTTGTTACCCTTAAGTTTTCTTCAATATTTATTTCTTTGTAGTATTTATTATTGTCTTTTAGATATTGCATGGCTTGTCTAACTTTATGTAAGTCTACCAGTTGTTGCCACATTTATTTGTCTTTTGTAGGTACACCATTTACTAAGACAATCAAAGATTGCTCTATTGGACGTTGCACTCCCAGAGTGTGCACATTTTCTTTTAGATCTAATGGTAGATATACTACTTTGCCACAAATACCTTTCACTAATTCAGAGGGAGGTAATTTTGCTGTTTTTGATTTAAGGCATATTATTACTTGAAATGGTTACACTGTTCGAATTATGATGCTCTCATATAAATTGAGTTGTTGCATGGGTTTGGTAGTGGGAATAATTCCAAATTATTTGTGATAGCACATGAAGGAGTTTGATTGTTGTCAAGTTTTGTAGTGCAGTAACCGCAAAGTGTTATGGGTCAGTTATTTCATATTTGTTTTCTGCTATAAGGTAGAGAGCTAAATGAAACCATTTGGAATCTTCATTGTCTTCTATTTTGTATGTTATGTCTATAGTTTTTGTGTTACTTTTATAAAAAGTTCTGCAGCAACACACACACACATGGTTTGGTACATCAGCGGATGTGCTTTTGAATTTTAGTATTTCATTTTTGTATGTGTTTAGTAGAAGGTTGCCATGTAGAATTGTTGCTGGTCTGTTGTAAAGCTATTGCATTTTGTAAGTGGTTTTCACTTCCAAAATATTTCCTCTGGATATGGTTGATTTCTTAGAGTAGGTCTTTGGCTGTACCATGTAGAAGATTGTTATTTAAATTGGCTAGTGCTAAAGCAGGACTTTTAGCATAGCACAGTTTATAGACTAGATTTCTTATAGTTGAATGATGTGTTGATATCATTTTGATATGATGGAAGCTGCTTTTGCAAATAGGTCCTGAAATGCAGGCTAATGAATGTCCTTGTAGTCCTGTGTATTTGCGCACTGGACAGGTATCCATATTTTGCAGCCATTTTATTTTGATTTTGTCTTTGCCTTTCACATATTGATTGAGGAACTGGCGTAAAGATTTGAAAGATGTTTTAGCAATGTTAAACATTGACGTGCATGGCCATTTGTATACTGGACGTTCTGGTTCATTCAAATGGAGAATTGATACTGAGTTTTCTGGGGATATTTTTGTAAGCAGTATTTCTTGTTCCATTATGGTATTATTACTTTTTTTATAACCTCGTCCACTGCTATGGATGGCAATTGTGTTTGTTTGATTTTGTTTGTATGCTTCTTCATTGAAATATGGTTCTGTGCTTGTGATGTGACTCCATTCACCTCCACAGATATTTAAGAAGTTATTTTTGTTGACATTCCGTTTATTGAGAAGCATTTTTTGTAATTTAGTACTTAGTTTTGTTAGTGGTTTCATTTTGTTTAACACTAAAATAAATAACTTTCTTTTGAGAAGGATTGCACTGTCTATTAAAGCTTCTAAGATTAATTTTCTATGGTAGTTTTTAAGGGTTGTGCATGATTTGTCTCCTGTTTTTATAAGATTCTGAGGGACTCCGTGGCGGAACATTTTTGCTAATAGACTTTTTTTGGTATTGTTACTTTCTACTATATCAAGATTTTTAGGAACAGTTTCAACAGTAGTGGTAGCTGCATTTCTGTTAATCATTTTAAGTTTTCTTTTACATTTTGATAGAGGAGGCAAAGTTTATGTACTGGAAGATTGTTTTGTTTGCTAAATGACTTTATTAGCTGTTTTGTTTGAACTATTTCTACATACTCTGCTAGAGATGGATGCTTATTTTGGACATTTTTATTTTCATTTGCTCTATTTCTGCGTTGCTTTCTATGGACTTGCTTTCTGGTAGGCATTCTGTGGGGTCTGTTGAAACAAAAAAAATATAAGGTATGGGTTGGGCTTTTGTGCAATGTATGTGTACTGTATGCATGAGTGTCTGAGTATGATGGTAAAGATGTATCTGGTGGTGTGTGATTGTGCATTGGGCAGCTACAATTAGTTGGGAAGGCTATTCTTCTATTTGTGTGTTACTATACTGCGGTTCAGATGACAGCAGAAAGTGTACTAGTGGTGAGGATAAGCACTAATAGTAAATCAAATGTAATACTAATATTCTAGGGGCTGAGTTATGTTATTTGTGCTCTGCAAAACAGGGATTTGTGTGCCATTCTGTGTGCTAATCCCTTTTTAATAAATGGTGATTTGTGGGCAGAATGGTGCGCAAATCTTCGTTTTTTTTGTGCACAAATTACATAAATCACCTGCACAGTGTGTTTGAGTAACACATTTTAACAACAAGAGGATACATATAACAATTAACATTATAACAGTAACAGTGGAAACAATTGAAAATTGAGAATCAGACCAAGAAAACAGTAAGTAGAGCAATTAAACTGAAGGGGAGAAGGAGAGTAGTGCAGTAGGAGTGAGAGAGAGAGAGGGGTGGGGAAAAGGAGGAGGAGGGAAACGGATGGGGTTAAGGGTGAGAATGGGGGAGGGGGAAGGGAAGGGAGATGATTAATAAGATAAGGCAAGGGGGCAGGGGACAAGAAGGTGAGAGGGGTTTCATGATGGGGAATGGAGAAGGAGAGATTTGAGGTAAGTGCAGAATGAGGAAAAGGTAGAAATAGATGGAGTGAGAGAGGTAAGGAGTTCCAGTGCAGGGGGGCTAGGAGATGGAAGGAGCGGAAACGGGATGTGGCACAAGGGGAAGGAGGAAAAGTGAGAAGAAAGTGGTTAGGAGAGTGTAGGGAGTGGGAGGGAGTGTAGAAAGAGAGGAGAGAGGAGAGATAAAGGGAGCAAGATCGTGGAGAGATTTAAAGACTAGGAAGAGAAACTAAGGTAGTACTTTTCTTTGGAATGGGCAGGTTTCTTTGTAGTTGGTGTTTGTAGTTCAGATGTTGCTGTTTTCCAGGAGAGTGGTCTTCACTGCAATTGTAAAATAAAGAAGATAGTAATTTTGTGTGTTTATAGCAGTCATGTTAATTGAGAGATTCATTTTAATGTCTTTGTAGTAGTATTCTTGTTTTATTTATGAGCATAGTGTATGCATGCAGTTTCATTTGACTATGTGCAGCCTTTATATTTTATTTATATTATGTTAGTTCAACATGCTTTGTAAATGAGGAGAATATTAAGGGGGTAATTCATAGAATTCAGCGCATAAGTGGCGCACGCGACTGGCGCACATTGTTCGCGTGCGGCAGTCTGCGCCAGCCGCATGCGCCAAAATCCATTTCCGCGAACATCGTATTCATGGATTGAAACATCCATGACCAGCCGTGGCACAGAGTGGCGCAGCGACCCTGCTGCAGTGCCAGTTACGCCCCCAACCCCTCCCTGTGCGCCATGAACAGTGCACAAATCCCGTACATGGCGCACAGGCCAGTGGACCAGCATACAGCCGCCTAACCACGAATACGCCTGTAAAACTCCCCGCGCACCCCTCCGAATACAGGTACCCCGCTGGGAGAATCACAGGCGATTGGCCCTGTGCGAGTGGGGTACGTGTATTACGGGGTTGCGCAGGGAGAATCACACACAATAGGCCCTGTGCGAGCGGGGTACGTGTATTTCGGGGGTGCACAGGAAGTTTTACATGCAATTGGCCCTGTGTGAGCAGGGTACGTGTATTTCGGGGGTGCGCGGGAAGAATTACACGCTATTGGCCCTGTGCGAGTGGGATACGTGTATTTCGGGGGTGCGCAGGAAGTTTTACACGCGATTGGCCCTGTGCGAATGGGGTACGTGTATTTCAGGGGTGCGCGGGAAGTTTTACCCGCGATTGGCCTTGTGCATGCGGGGTACGTGTATTACGGGGGTGCGCAGGAAGTTTTACATGTGATTGGCCCCGTGCGAGCGGGGTACGTGTATATCCGGGGTGCATGGGAAGTTTTACCCGCAATTGGCCTTGTGCGAGCGGGGTACGTGTATTACGGGGGTGCGCAGGGAGAATCACACGCGATAGGCCCTTTGCAAGCGGGGTACGTGTATTTCAGGGGTGCGCAGGGAGAATCACACACAATTGGCCGTGTGCGAGCGGGGTACGTGTATTTCTGGGGTGCGCGGAGAGAATCACACGCGATTGGCCCTAATGCGAGCGGGGTACGTGTATTTTGGGGGTGCGTGGGGAGAATCACACGCAAATGCCCTAATGCGAGCGGGGTACATGTAATTCGAGGGTGCGCGGGGAGAATCACACGCGATAGGCCCTGTGCGAGCGGGGTACATGTATTTCGGCGGTGCGCGGGAAGTTTTACCCGCGATTGGCCCTGTGCGAGCGGGGTACATGTATTTCGGCAGTGCGCAGGAAGTTTTACATGCAATTGGCCCTGTGCAAGCGGGGTACGTGTATTACGGGGGTGCGCAGGGAGAATCACACGCGATAGGCCCTGTGCGAGTGGGGTACATGTATTTCGGGGGTGCGCAGGAAGTTTTACATGCAATTGGCCCTGTGCGAGCGGGGTACGTGTATTTCGGGGGTGCACAGGAAGTTTTACATGCAATTGGCCCTGTGTGAGCGGGGTACGTGTATTTCGGGGGTGCGCGGGAAGAATTACACGCGATTGGTCCTGTGCGAGTGGGATACGTGTATTTCGGGGGTGCGCAGGAAGTTTTACACGCGATTGGCCCTGTGCGAGTGGGGTACGTGTATTTCGGGGGTGCGCGGGAAGTTTTACACGCGATTGGCCCTGTGCGAGCAGGTTATATGTATTTCTAGGGTGCGTGGGAAGTTTTACCCGCGATTGGCCTTGTGCATGCGGGGTACGTGTATTACGGGGGTGCGCAGGAAGTTTTACATGTGATTGGCCCTGTGCTAGCGGGGTACGTGTATATCGGGGGTGCATGGGAAGTTTTACCCGGAATTGGCCTTGTGCGAGCGGGTAACATGTATTACGGGGGTGCGCAGGGAGAATCACACACGATAGGCCCTGTGCAAGCGGGGTAGGTGTATTTCAGGGGTGCGCAGGGAGAATCACACACAATTGGCCCTGTGCGAGCGGGGTACGTGTATTTCTGGGGTGCGCGGAGAGAATCACATGCGATTGGCCCTGTGCGAGCGGGGTACGTGTATTTTGGGGGTGCGCAGGAAGTTTTACACGCGATTGGCCCTGTGCGAGTGGGGTACGTGTATTTCGGGGTGCACGGGAAGTTTTACACGCGATTGGCCCTGTGCGAGCGGGTTATATGTATTTCTAGGGTGCGTGGGAAGTTTTACCCGCGATTGGCCTTGTGCATGCGGGGTACGTGTATTACGGGGGTGCGCAGGAAGTTTTACATATGATTGGCCCTGTGCGAGCGGGGTACGTGTATATCGGGGTGCATGAGAAGTTTTACCCGCAATTGGCCTTGTGCGAGCGGGGTACGTGTATTATGGGGGTGCGCAGGGAGAATCACACGCGATAGGCCCTGTGCAAGCGGGGTACGTGTATTTCAGGGGTGCGCAGGGAGAATCACACACAATTGGCCCTGTGCGAGCGGGGTACGTGTATTTTGGGGGTGCGTGGGGAGAATCACATGCAAATGCCCTAATGCGAGCGGGGTACATGTAATTCGAGGGTGCGCTGGGAGAATCACACGCGATAGGCCCTGTGCGAGCGGGGTACGTGTATTTCGGCGGTGCGCGGGAAGTTTTACCCGCAATTGGCCCTGTGCGAGTGGGGTACATGTATTTCGGGGGTGCGCAGGAAGTTTTACATGCAATTGGCCCTGTGCGAGCGGGGTACGTGTATTTCGGGGGTGCACAGGCAGTTTTACATGCAATTGGCCCTTTGTGAGCGGGGTACGTGTATTTCGGGGGTGCGCGGGAAGAATTACACACGATTGGCCCTGTGCGAGTGGGATACGTGTATTTCGGGGGTGCGCAGGAAGTTTTACACGCGATTGGCCCTGTGCGAGTGGGGTACGTGTATTTCGGGGTGCACGGGAAGTTTTACACGCGATTGGCCCTGTGCGAGCGGGTTATATGTATTTCTAGGGTGCGTGGGAAGTTTTACCCGCGATTGGCCTTGTGCATGCGGGGTACGTGTATTACGGGGGTGCGCAGGAAGTTTTACATATGATTGGCCCTGTGCGAGCGGGGTACGTGTATATCTGGGTTGCATGAGAAGTTTTACCCGCAATTGGCCTTGTGCGAGCGGGGTACGTGTATTATGGGGGTGCGCAGGGAGAATCACACGCGATAGGCCCTGTGCAAGCGGGGTACGTGTATTTCAGGGGTGCGCAGGGAGAATCACACACAATTGGCCCTGGGCGAGCGGGGTACGTGTATTTTGGGGGTGCGTGGGGAGAATCACACGCAAATGCCCTAATGCGAGCGGGGTACATGTAATTCGAGGGTGCGCGGGGAGAATCACACGCGATAGGCCCTGTGCGAGCGGGGTACGTGTATTTCGGCGGTGCGCAGGAAGTTTTACCCGCGATTGGCCTTGTGCGAGCAGAGTACGTGTATTTTGGGGGTGTGCAGGAAGTTTTACCCACGATTGGCCTTGTGCGAGCGGGGTACTTATATTTCGGGGTGTGCGGGAAGTTTTACCCGTGATTGGCCCTGTGCGAGCGGGGTACATGTATTTCGGGTGTGCCCCAACGAATTGGCAGTGTGTGTCATCCCAGGTGTGCCCTCTCCCCCCTCCCCAGGCTCTGCAGGCAGACCACAACAGGGGAACACACTGCACCCCTGGCCATGCCCCACAGGCAGCCCATCAACCCTGGTGAAGCCCCCCAGCCAGCCTACATGTCACCACGCACAAGTGAGCACCAACACATGTCCCCCAGCACCCCCATCCACCCAGCATTGAGGGTCAGGCCCTAACTCATGTCCCCCACCACCCCCACCCACCCAGCATTGAGGGTCAGGCCCCGACTCATGTCCCCCAGCACCCCATCCGCCCAGAATTGACGGGCACCTGCCAGCAGGCCCCGACTCATGTTCCCCAGCACCCCCATCCACCCAGCATTGAGGGTCAGGCCCCGACTCATGTCCCCCAGCACCCCCATCCACCCAGCATTGGGGGTCAGGCCCCGACTCATGTCCCCCAGCACCCCATCCACCCAGCATTGAGGGTCAGGCCCTGACTCATGTCTCCCAGCACCCCATCCACCCAGCATTGACGGGCACCTGCCAGTAGGCCCCGACTCATGTTCCCCAGCACCCCCATCCACCCGGCATTGAGGGTTAGGCCCGACCCATGTCCCCCAGCACCTCCATCCACCCAGCATTGACGGGCACCTGCCAGCATGCCTCGACTCATGTTCCCCAGCACCCCCATCCACCCAGCATTGAGGGTCAGGCCCTGACTCATGTCCCCAGCACCCCCATCCACCCAGCATTGAGGGTCAGGCCCCGACTCATGTCCCCCAGCACCCCATCCACCCAGTATTGAGGGTCAGGCCTCGACTCATGTCCCCCAGCACCCCCATCCACCCAGCATTGAGGGTCAGGCCGCGACTCATGTCCCCCAGCACCCCCATCCACCCAGCATTGAGGGTCAGGCCCCGACTCATGTCCCCTAGCAACCCCATTCACCCAGCATTGAGGGTCAGGCCCCGACTCATGTCCCCCAGCACCCCCATCCACCCAGCATTGAGGGTCAGGCCACGACTCATGTCCCCCAGCATCCCCATCCACCAAGCATTGAGGGTCAGGCCCGACCCATGTCCCCCAGCACCTCCATCCACCCAGCATTGACGGGCACCTGCCAGCAGGCCCCGACTCATGTTCCCCAGCACCCCCATCCACCCTGCATTGAGGGTCAGGCCCTGGCTCATGTCCCCCACCACCCACATCCACCCAGCATTGAGGGTCAGGCCCCGACTCAGGTCCCCACCCAACATGTCATGAAGATGCACATTCATGGGCCTCATGTCCACCAAAAAACCACTGCACGCCACCCCAGTCTTTAGACACAATCAAGTTTCCCATCCACCCCACAATGAAAGGCCTATTACTTGTCACTAACCAAAAGTCAAATTTGCACATCAACACATGTCCATCACACACACACACTGGGTGAGAGTGATTGTGTAAACCACATTGTGACATGTAGTAAACCAAAGAGCAAATACCACACATGGAATTAAGAAATCAAAATGTATTGTGCACAAAAATAATAAAAATGATTCAAAGCATGTAAATAATCATAAACAAGAAAAAAAGTCATGTCCAAATCAAAAAAAATAATAATGATGACACAATCCAAATGAATCCAAAATAAAGTTTCTCAAAAATCCTTGTCCACCAAAGTAAATCCAAAGGAAATCAAAATCCAAAAAATCAATTGATCCATGGTGAGGGTAAATGATGTTAGAAAAAAAAATCCACTCTCTAACTATGTACAAATATTGCAACAAGGGTCCATGAACCCAACAAATTAAATGAAACCTATATACAAAACCCTACCTAATTTACAACTATATACAAAAACGTGGGGCATTGTCCAAGAGTCCCAAAATAATTAAAAAAAGAAAGGAAACCTATCACTAACTAACTATATACAATGGCAGCGGGCAAGTCCTGTGGCTCACTCTGTGATGTTGCGAGCCAGGGCATCATCGAACTCCATGTCTATCTCCTGGAGGTGGGTCTCTGTCCTGGCCCCGAGGTCTCGCCGGGATGCACTCATGGCCTGTTCCAACTCCCTTCGAGTTGCCTCGAGGCACTTAGCCCGCCTCAACGCCCGACGCATGGAGAACTCCGCCCTGACCATGGTGAGCCGCGCCTCTTCTGCCCACCACCGCTCCGCATCTATACGCTGGCCTAACCGCAGCCACACGGAAGACACTCCCATTCCAGGGTTCTCTTGCCCTCTGGCTTATGCCTGCCCCTCTGATGGTGATGGCCCTGAGCTATCATCGCTCCCACCTAGAGCCTGCTGCTGCTGCTGTCCATGTGCCCTGTCCGATGATGCCTGCACATCCTCCATCTGCTGGTCTCCAGTTGTTGGGGTGTCCACCCCTGCTGGACTGCCGACTCCCGACTGTGGCAGGGATGGGATCTCCACCAAGCTGGATGTGTTGGTCGGGCCAGGTCCATAGTGGGCCCTGGTGGAATCTGGGCCGGAAGACGGCAGGGAGAACGACTGGTGCATAGTCTCTACAGAGGAGGAGAGGTCCGCCAGAGTGTGCAACACATGTAGGAACCTACTGACCAGGGCCACAACCAACAGTGCCACGTCGCCACGCAGCTCTTCATGATGGCGTGCGTGCTCCCCCCAGGAAGCACGCACGTCATCCCGAATGTCATGCGTGTGCAACGCGAAACCAATCAGGACTGAGCGCATACGGTCATGGGACTCCTCGTCCGCAGGTAGTGGAGAGCCAGATGATGTGGGCCTCCCCCCTACCTGTGGACGGCCCTGGGACGGGGCATCCCTGCTGGTGTATGGCGGTGCAGTCACAGGGTCAGGGACAGTGACATGCACAGGCCCCTCCGCGGTGACCTCTGCTGCCTCCTGACCCTGGCCCTGGACGGCACCACTTGCACCAGTGGTACTACCCCCACCAGGCCCCATGTAGCAGGCTCCTCCTCCTCTGTGGAGACCACCAACCTGGATGTCTCTGCACCGTCTTCCGCCATTGCAAGCCCCTGTGGGGGATCACCCGGCCCTTCCGCTACAGCCGTAGTGGCAGACGCGGCACCAGTCCCCTCGCTCCCGGATGATGGCAATTCCTGGGAGGGGGGCTGGGCCTTGCGTTGCCGCCCAGTGGAGGCATCCCTGCCACTTGACTCCACAGCGCCTTCTCCGCCCTATTCTTCACTCGACACTGCGTAGAGGGAGACATATAACACAAGCATCAGGGCACTGTACAATAGTCCCCTAGACAGGAAGCAATAACACATGAGTGGCACTGTCAAACGTCACTTCCATCCCGTCCCTCCAGAACAAATGGGTTAATTCAAGCAACACACATGCAGAAACAGGCACAGCGCATGCAATCAACATCAGCATCCATGTACAAGGCCCTCCATGGACATAAATGTTGCCTTCAAGCTCACATGCATCATGGCTCAGACTGCTCCCAGGCACACACATCACTGGAGGGTCATACATCATGGCTCGTACACCACAGACACAGTGGATACAATGGTGAGCTGACTGCATGAGTGAATCTACACATTGTCACGGACATGTGTCATGCATCCATGGTGTTTCAAAGACACAAACATGCTTCTAAGACACACAGACATGCACACCATACATGTAAATGAGAGCAGCACACATCTCTCACCCCCCACCCATGTCCAAGAACAGGGACTGGCATACATTCATGTGTGCATTCCGCATGCAGCTCCCCATGTCTCATTGGAACACATGCAACATCCATGTGGTTCACGCATTACTGGTCTCACATGCATTACCATGATGTCCCGGCACACACACATCCATACATGGCCTATGTTACACATACAGGCAAGTAGCTGCCTACCAGCACACTGCAACATGCCCTGTTTCACACAGCAATGCATGGCCACTTACCGCTCGACTCCAGACGGGTCTTCCTCTGAAGGATCTGTGTGTGGAGCGCTGGGCTTAGGCGTTCCAGGACCTTTATCTGGATGTTGCTCATGTGGACCCGGCACCCCTCTGCATCCTCTGCCTTCACGAGGCGCCGGGCCTTGTTGAGAGTCCTGGAACTGAGGTCCTCCCTGCGCTTCTGGACGTGCTTGATGTTGTGATTTGCTACCCCGTCCACGTTTATGTCAACCACAACGTCCTCCCAGATCCTCTCCTGTCCCTCCTTGTCGGCACGTGATGGTGTGAAGAGGGCATCATAATGCCCGAGGACATGCTCCACCAGGACACCAACTTCCTTCTCACTGAAGCTGGTGGCACTCTGCCTCTCTGGCTGGGGGTCGCCAGTGGTCTCGGATGGTGTTTGCCCCGACATGGCGACCCCGAGGCAAGCGTGGGTGGGCAACTGGGTCCTGGGGCTGGGCTGTGGAGCGATGGTATCCCAGTCGGGAGTCTTCTGTTCCAGCAGGGGTGGACACAGCAACTGGACCCCTGCAGATGGCTGACATGCAGGCACCAAATAGCAGGGCACGTGGCCAGCAGGCAGGCAGCAGCAGGTGGCAGGTGGGAGCGTGCTCGGCGCTCTTGGGGGCAGGAAAATGGCCTTTTGGGCAGGAGCATGGTCTTCCGTGTGTTTTCACGTGGCCAGCTTGATACAGAGTGATTTGGCACGTGAAAAAATTGCACGTCAGCGTGCATAGTGGATCAGTCCGTGTGTGAATGCGTGTAATTCGAGGAAAGGGCCTAAGCGCGTAAGTGACGCGTTTCCTTCAGAGCGGGTTAAAGGTGAGCGGGGCCAGCAGTTCGCTGTACATGCCTTTCGTGGAGACTGACGTGTGTGTTGCTACTTCGTGTTGTTTCGCGCACTATCAGAACTTCACAGCGGATCAAGGACGTATCTCTTCTTTTGGCGGGGTATTGGCTACGCGTGTTTTTCATCATCGCGCTAGTCTGACGGTGAGTCGCACACGCTATTTTTCCCACTGCGGGTGCCCCTGTGTATCGCGTACCCGTTTTCGAGGTCATAGTAGCCTGCGTGTCCTATGTGTACACGTTTTTTGTGTTCCTGGGTGCCACTGCGTACTGCGGGAGGTTAATTCCATGCACGTAGGCTGCAGGGGTTGCATGCACAGTTTTACTGCAGTTTTGGGGTGCCTGAGGGTTGTGTGACCCGTCACTTAATTACCTGGGTCACATATAGCCTTGCAGGTGCAGGGGTGCTGTTAACATCTTGCATCCCACCCCCTTCACCACAATTTCCCAGGACAATTGTGGTGTACACCTCCCATTGGCACTTCTCCATCTGTGCCGGCACTACTCCATCTGTGCCATGGTTGGGAGGCCACCAAAGGTGAGGGGCGCCTCAGCTGGGCATACTCCTCGTGGCGGGTGTGGTCAGGGACGTGGCCAGGGTGACCAGGGAGTAGGGGGACTCCAGGATGTCCAGGGAGGCCGCAGAGGGGGAAGAGGCAGGGGTACGCCACTTGGGCATGATGTTGTGCCATGTGTCGGTGCAGTCATGCCACCACCACCTGTGGTTATGGGAGATGCAGCTTCTGCATCTGCCACTGGCGCCCACGTGACCCGGCATGCCATTTCATTGACTGCCACAGGCCCAAGGGTAGTGGTAGCTGCAGGTGCAGCTGTGGACACCACCACCCAGGCTCAGGGTCTGCCAGCGAAGGCTGCGTTGGCACGTGACGAGTCCATGGAAGATTTCCAAGAGGGCAGGAGGCAAACTGTAGGTGCACGCAGGGCTGCCCTGACCGAGAAACATCTCCCTGGGGCAATAATGTCATCTGCTGCCCCAACCAGCCGGGTGTTGGCAAGTGCAGGGGCAGATTCAGCCAACAACACCCCGGTTGTGAGTCTACCAACCAGGATAGTCGCGATCAATGACCATGCCACAGTGGATGTTGCTGCGCAGGGTCCATTAGAGGGCACCCAGCTGCCACTGATGCAAGTCAGGCCTTTGGTTGTCCCTC
Organism: Ambystoma mexicanum; assembly: GCF_040938575.1. NCBI lineage: Eukaryota > Metazoa > Chordata > Amphibia > Caudata > Ambystomatidae > Ambystoma > Ambystoma mexicanum. Next base: position 290,514,501 of record NC_090924.1, on the reverse strand, counting down.
CACCTGTCACTCCCTTGGCTCAATCCACCGGTGCCACTGGCCATACTGATCAGGTCGGCACTTCCAGCCAGGGTCTTCGCCACAATCCAAGAGGAAGAAGGTTGCACCTGAAGCACAGGCTGGGACCCCACACACAGCCACGACCTCCTGCATGTCGAGGAAGAAGCCTTTCTGCAACTAGGAACTGGACTACGTGCAGGACCACAGCCGTGACATGCTAGTGGGGCCTAATTGCCAAACTACGGCTGCCCACCGTGATACCCACTGGAAGCAAGTTGCGGAACATGTGAGTGCATTCGGCCATGAGGTGCGAATGGCGCAAGAGTGCAAAAAGCATTGGAATGACCTCAAACGCAGCGCTAAGGCTAAGCGTGCATCAAATTACAACTTGACTCTGGTGACTGGCAGTGCTCTGGCACCTGAGGAGGAAGACCACACTCCACACGAGTCACTCGTTGCAGAGTTCATACCACCTGAATCGGTCAATGGAGTGGGAGAGATGCATGGCTTTGATGCCCAGTCCAGTGAGTGTTGCTGTGTGTTTGTCGAGGACATGTGTGTTTTACTTGTGTGATGTGTTGTGCATGACTGCCACTACATGACATGTGTACATGGTTCTGATTTGCAAGTAATGTAATGCTTCACTGATGCATGGCTGCTCTGCAGGATGGTGGACATGTGGAGCAGACCGGGACTGTCCGCATCACCACTATTGCACCCTACTCACATGCTGCTCACCAGGATGCCCCTCCGGTCCATGTTCCAGCTCACTGGCCCTTCTGCATGTAGCCTGGGGTGACCTTCCTCTCAGCCCTGCGACTATGTCATAGCATGACTGACGTGCATGTGTCCTCTGCCTGCATGCGGGTACTCCACGTAGGCATGCTCCCTTGCCCCTCCACCCCCTCTCTGCACCCCAATTTCACCTTTGCACTGGTCTGCATCAAGTACTTGCCTGTTCATGCGCCATGTGTACATGCTAACTTCCACCACCCAACCTGCCACACTGTGCAGATGTCAGATGCTCCACAGGGACATGAGTGCCTATTCATGCTCCATGTGCATTCCATGCATGCCCCTATGTGTCCTTGACTGGATGATCATTGTAGTACGTGTCCAGGGTGACCTACATTGCATGGCATTTCATCAGCCTTCCCATGGCCACTGTGGCTCAGTCCTGCGTCCCACACATGTCTAGGGTGTGACAGTCTGTGTGGGTCAAAGACCTCAGCCTGTTTCATGCCCAATGACTCTGTCCAACTGGTGTAGTGTCTTCTTCACACGTGGGTGTACTACTGAGGGTTCATCATGTGTCCTGCTTACTGTCCCATCATCATCTGCTGTGTTGTCACTTGACTCAGATGATGCAATTGATGCTAGTCAACACTGTCAATACACCGGTCTATGGTCATCCTTGTGATACCATGCAAGGCATCCCTGCATTTCCACTTAGGGTGAGGGGTGGTTTGCTTGTAGCCATGCTACCCATTGCATGCACATTGCACGTGATGCCTGAAGTTGAATTTGCACTGCCTTCACATTTTCTGATACACATCATGAAGTACTTGTACATGTAGATAGTGAGTAACATACACATTTGCTGCACTTCATTGACCCACTTCTGAGCGGTATACCACCCTTCTACATGCCTAATCACAGAAGAAATGTCAAGTTGACCCAGCATGCATGGCAGGTTCTCTTTTATGTGTGACATGTCTGCTTGATGTCTTTGGTGTCTGTGTGATGTCTATGTGTGTGTGTGTGTGTTGTGTGCTTCTAACATGTGTAGTGTCCTTTTATCTCTCTACTTTTGAGATGATGACGCAATGGAGCCAAAGGATGGTGTTGTCATGCCAGGCACAGGGTTTTTATCACTACAGCAACCCGGCACAAGTAGGGGTCGTGGGGTGGTAGGCCACAAAAACCCACATGTGCTACAGACCATCTCGTCTTTGGCTGGCAATGAATCCAGCCCTGATGACCACTCTGACGTCCATGTCGAGTTGGATGTGCATCAGGTCCATATGTCAGGGGTGAGTGATTCTGATATGGACACTCCTCTGTCCGCGACACCTGCACTGAGGGGTCAGACAGTGGTGGAACCTCCGCCTGTGGTGGATCGGGACGCAGGGTCACCCTCCACGGTTCCATGCAACAATGTCACCACAAAAATCTCACCATGCAAAAATATTGCCGAAAAATTGCCGTTTTTTGTGACGACATTATTGCATGGAACATGCGGGGGACACCCCCGCAAGCCCCAAGAATGTTTTATTTTTTTATTTTTATTTATTTATTTATTTATTTATTTATTTATTTATTTATGTTTGCCCATGTCCCCATATATATGGTCACCCATATAATATCGCCACGACCTTTTCCCAGCGATATTATTTACGGCGACCATATATATGGGGATAATATTACCCGATACCCCCTTCCGCACCAGTCGCTGATGTGCCTGGGCCATCACGTCGATGGGGGCATGTAGTCGTGCAGCTGCGGGCGGTGCCAACCCAACGAGGACACCCGGTCCTTGGGTCCCACAGGTGTCAATCCCAGCAGCGCGGTGGCCGTGCGCAACCGCAGTATACTGAGTGGGATCAAGACATGACTGCCAATTCTGAATGACAGGGGGTAGCAAAGGAGAACATCGCTGTGAGCATGGAGCGTGTGGCCCAATCCATGCTCCCCCCTGCTAGGCAGGTGCTTCTCCATCAGTGGGCGGGACGGTCCACGGCCTGCTCGCTCAGGCTGGGCATGGCGGCCTCAGACAGGGCACGCCAGGCTGAAATGTCTCTGCGTCAAGCAATTGCTGCTTATGCAGAGACACACATGGAGGCCCTGAGGGCTGAGTATGAGTCCCTCAGATCGACTCTGGGTGTCCTCTTGATGTCCCAGAGGAAGCGGTCAGAGGAGAGGTTTGAGCAGCTTGAGCGTACCATCTCAGCTGAGCTACGTGCTTGCCGGGAGGTGCATCAGTTGTCCAGCCAGGCCTTGCAGGAAGAACTCTGTGTTACACGTGTTACCTTGCAAGAGGAAGCACACGTATCACGGGAGGTTCTGCATGCAGACCTACATATCATCGCCGCACAGAACCAGGCTCACCCGTCTGGCAGACTTGCTGCCGACGAGGGGCAAGCTGGCACTAGACGGGGTCAGGCTCCTATGCCACATCTTCCTTTTCAGGAAGAGCCAGACTCGGACGACGAGGTATCTCCTACATAGGTCGGGCTGTGCAGGCGTTGAGCTATGAAGGTTTTTTTTTTCCTCAACATCATCGCATGTGGGTGTTGAGCAGTACCCTGTACCTAACCCCTCCTGGGTGCCTCCCCCCGGGTCGTATGTGGCCATTTTTGATTTTTCTTTTAGTTTAGTTAGTTAACTTTCAATTTGATAGTTAGTTTAATTAGGTAATGTAGGTTTTTTATAGTTAGTCTAATTAGTTAATATAGTTTCAAATTGCTTGTCTATTGTGCTTTCATGTGACGGTGTGGTGCTTTGTGGCTTTTGAAAGCATCCACTGTCTGTTCCAGCTGGTCCCTTCAAGCTTGTCTCATGTATGTGTTTGCAGCTTCGGGTTCTGACTTGCATATGCCACTCCTGCTTCCCTTATCCATGGGCTTGCAAGGATGGTTCGGTGTTACAGCCTATTACACAAGGGCTTTGGACTGTCATATCTGTGGCATGTCTGCTGCTGTACTACTTGTGTTGACACCCCTAGTGGGGATGATAGGGGTGATATTGACCACAGTTCTTCCTTTGATAGATGGGTGGTTTCATGATTCATGTGTACATTAATTGCTATACATTGTGTAGTATGTTTCTTATCATTACTGTACATGTGCTTGATGCAATTCATGCTGTAGACAGTGTCTAACACACTTTGCCTGTGAAAGTTGCACTGATGGAGTGATTTCTGATGTACGTCTCTGACATGGTGCAGTCATGACATGCCTGAGGAGACACACACAGGGAAATTTCAAGCATTAATCATGTGTTTTCTGCCCTTTCTGCAGGGGGATGTGCCTCCAGACCACCTTTCCCAGCAGACATGGCCCATTGGACGTCTGGAAGCTGGCCACGTTCGATGGTGCAGACATGCGCCTGTGTGCGCAGGCAGAGCCACAGGGATTGCGCTCATACATCCTAAAAAACCTGACGTTTTTCAAGGAACTCCAGGCAAGGTGAGCAGTACAAGGGGGCCACACCGCAGCCAACCTTCCACCAGGCCAGTTGCACATGCATGCTAAGTAGCACCACTGACGGTGAGATTGGTGTTGAAGCGCACAGTACAGCTAAAATGCGTTGGTGGACTAATGGCTAGTTGATGGGAAAGTTGTCAGGGGCACATGCAGGGGCAGTGGCACATATTCTACGGTCCACCATGGTCCATTGAGGAAGTTGTATTAGCCATGTAGCGTTCCAAGACAGGGAAAGAAGCAGCTCACAGGGACAGACAGCGAGGGACAGACTCGTGTGCAGTGCATTTCATTTTCATGTTGAAATCGCCACGTGCACTACCTACTTTATTTGGGTTATGCTGGAGCACGACTTGTACTGAAGTCGTACCTTGCTAAATGTGTCTGGCTGCTTACCCAGGGAACATTGGATGTTGTGTGAATCTTGACACATTGGTCTTCCATTTGCCACGCACCCACCGGCGCCTGACTTACTGCATTGACTGTGTATGAACCATCACGGGGGGAATCTTACGTATGGGTACAAAGCACCACACCAGATAGTTTGTTTGTAGAGTATTTTGTTACTTTGGGGCATGCATGGTGGTGTGTGTGTGTGTTATGGACACGCACAGATTAATGACTCCAGCTCTCTTTGCAGCATTGAACTGCTCATGTTACCGGACCTGAGAGTGCGCAGGCAGGAGGCAAGCACTCACCCCAGAAATAAGTTTCCTTTGACTTCCATTTGAGTAATTTGGTACTATGTGCATGATGTACACGTTTGGTCTGATTGTGTATGTGTTAATGTGATTATTATATTTTTGTACATTCCCTACTTTCCCTTATAAATCCTACTCCCCTCTCTTGCCCCTCATTCCGGTCATCCAGTATACCAATGCCTGTCCCGACTGCATATCCCTGACCCTCCTTCCCCACCAGGGTCTCAGAGGCCTGTGTGAGTTTGACCTTGCAGGCACCCAGACCACGGTGGGGGTGGTTGGTTCGTGCCACTCCTGCGCCTGTACACAGGAGCTGTGACAGTACACATCAGTTTGTGGTGCATCATTGTATATTATGTACCAAACATGGTACACATCCTGTTGTGACATTGTTTTACTGTGCTACCTTGGTTGTTCCATCATTGTGCTAGTACTTGTGCTTTGTGATGTACTGTACTTCAGTTCATCTACTGGAGACTCTTCTGGTTTATTTTGCTGCCTGCAGGCTTTTTGCTTGGCTTGTGTGTTTGCCTGCTTTGAGTTCTCTTTGATTTGGTGTTTTTGCAAGTCAAGGTGGCCTCTGAGGGATCTGGACGCTTTTTACACGCAAGGTGGAAGATGGAGACAAAGGGGAAGGGTGATCCTGTGGCCAGGTAGACTTCAAGGATGAAGGCTACATACCCCATGCGCTGTTGTTCATTGGATCATGGTGATATGTGAGGGGGGGGATTTTGTTGTTGGACAGTTGCCTTGCCCCACAGTGTGATGGGCACCATGACATTGTAATTGTGGTATCCACTGGCGTAACAGGGGCCCCCGCAGCCCCCGCGGTGCGGGGGGCCCGAGGTGTGGGGGGCCCCACCAGCACATGGCTGGGAGGGGGCCCCAGTAAAAAAAAACAAAAAAAAAAAATATTTTTTTCTAAAAAAAAAAAAAGTTTCTTTTGAAATTCACTCTGCATTCATAAAGAACATTTCTGTAACATAAATAATTTCTTTATGAAGGCAGAGTGACTAAAAAAAGAAACTTTCTTTTTGAAGTCTGAGGGCCCCCGTACCCCATGACATGGAAGACCCTAGGCTGGAGGCCTCCATGTCATGGGGTGAGGGGGGGGGGGGGTGGGGAACCCTATGCCTTCAAAAAGAAATTGTTTGTTTTTGAAGCCACTCAGCCATCATAAAGAAATTATTTTGATTATGGTTCGGTCCTTAACTGAAATAATTTCTTAATGAAGTTTTAGTGACTTAAAAAAGAAACAATGGGGCTCATTCTGACCATGCCGGTCCGGAAACAACGGTGCTGGTAAGCTTACAGGCACTGTTGTTTCCGGACCGGCATATTGCAGGTCTGCCTGGTGGGGCTGCCGTGCCCGACAGGTCTGACCCTGCCAGGCACAGCAGCCACGGTAGGCAGACCTGTCACGGAAGCACCGGCACCGTTAACGATGGTGCAGGTGCTTCTGTGTCCCCATTCCCGTGGAGTCTGGGGTTTAACGAAATTACCGGCACCTGATTTCCCAGACACCGGACTTGAAATAGCTCGGTGGCACCGGGAAGTCAGGCCACAGTAATTTTTTATGGGACTGGCGGCAACCCGCCAGTAGCACCGGCACGGTTACCGCTGGACCCGTAATGAGCCCCAATTTCTTTTTTAAGTAATAGGGCCCCCCCTCAACTCCATGAGGTGTGCCTGTATGAGTCTATGGTGAAAGGGTGCACACTCAAATGTATAGCCGGCTGCCTGTGTGTGTATGGTGAAAGGGTGCACACTTAAATGTATGGGTGCCTGTGGGGGTGTGCCTGCATGGTGAAAGGGTGCACACATAAATGTATAGGTGGCTACCTGTGTGAGTGTATGGTGAAAGGGTGCACACTTAAATGTGTGGATGACTGGGTGTGTATAAGGTGAATGGTGTGTGTGCTTGTGTACAGGGGCACAAGAAAACCTTCATTTCGGGGGGGCTAACCCTTCAAATGTTGGGAGAGGCGCTAACTTCACATGCGGTGGGGAGGGGGAAACTTATTTGTGTGGGCGCATCCAAATTATTTACGCATTTTAATGAGACTATTCTAGTGCAGATTCAATGTTACAAGCAGTTAACTCTCTCCTATAAGTCTCCTGTTCCCTCTCTACCATTCCAATCACTCCCCTGGCATGCAAGTACTAAACCCACATCACGATTTCAATTGCCTAAACAATGTGGAATTTGAATGCAGGTACTAACAGTGAAATGCTTTACGTTGGTAATTGCTGGATTCTTGTTAACAGCAAAAAACAGGTGCCGTTTAAAATCTGTGTCCTGTTCGGTCTGGCAACTGCTCTAAAGGTTAGCCAAGTTGAGTCAATATAGCCCAAAATGTCAGGGGGGGTAGTGCTGAAGCCCAGTCAACTCAATGGTGTTGCGCTACTACTTGTGTTTAATGCCTTGCTTACTCCTAGCCCTATTCTTCCTCGTCCCAGTACTTATATACGAGGCACTCTGCCTCATACAAAAGTACTGGGAAGAGGTAGAGGTACATGGAGGTAATGCCTGATTTAACTACCTGTAATCTTCATCACTCCTAGTCCCACTGTTCCTCATCCCAGTACTTACCTATGAGGCAAGGAGCCTCATACGAAAGCTCTGGGACAAGGAAGAGGGACACAGAGGTAATTCTGGGCCAAGGAGCTGATTGTGGAGGATGGGGTGGTGGGTGGGAGGGAGAGTGGATGTGTGGGGGGGCAGGATTGTGTGATAAATCATAATGTTTGTGCATGTCCAGGCTAAGCAGGCATGATATGTGGTATTAGTGGCTAGAGAGGCATTTTGATTTAGCCAGTCTAGTCATTCCTCAGTTTAGTTTGACTTTCTTTTAACTGGACATTTCTGATAAAGTAGTCCTGCTAACTTTAATTACCTGGCTAGATTGGCATTTGGGTGCTGCCGGTCTAGCCATTTCTTACTGCGGCATTGTATATTTTTCTGGGCATCTGTGATAAAATGATATGATGTGATTCAAGTCATTTATAATGCGCCTGCACACAAGTGTACACAAGGGAGGGATGATAGAGGGAGGACAAGACAAACAATCTCACTAGGCCTTGTGTCATTGTGAGAACGAGAAGTGCAAGGGAAAAGGGAGCAGGGAAGTGCAAGTGAGAGGGGAGGGGAAAACAGGGCAGCAATGCTCTCAGTAAGTGCAGCCAGGGCAGAGCAGCTATTGGTTGTGCAAGGAGAACAATGGACTGCAGGGTTACAGTTACAGCCCCTAAGTGCATGGTAGGCCCGGAGGCAGTGCAAGGGTGACCAATCAAGAAAGAGCCTGGACTCAGAGAGACTCTGAGGGTAGCCAAGCAGCCAGTCAGTACAGCAGACATGTAGGTCAGGTAGGTCAGCAGGGGGGGAGAGAGAGCGAAAGCAGCAGAGAAGAGGAAAGCTTTTAGCTGCTTCCGAAACTTCAGGTTGTCCGCCTCAAGTTTGAGAGGGGCAGGGAGGCCATTCCAGTTGGAGGCACCAGCAGAGGAGAGAGGTCTACCCCCACTCTCTGCCTGGAGAAATGTCTAAGCCTTAGAGAGTTGGAGGTAGCTGAGTGAAGGGTTAGAGAAAGAAGGTATTTTGGAAGAGAGCATTGGATTTAGTGTTGGCACTGGCCCCAGAAAGCCTTGTGGGCAATGCAAAGGTTCTTGAACTTGATCCTTGCAGCCAGTGGAGAGATTTCAGGGCTGGAGAAATACAATCCCAGGGCTTGAGGCCAAGGCTAAGTCTTGCAGTCCTGTCCTGGATTATTTGCAGATGAAGGAGACTAGAGGAAGACAGATTGAGAAAGTGGCTGTTGCAGTAGTCCAGCTTAGAGACAGTGAGCTTCTGGTGGAGAGTGAGAAAGGGAAGAGTCCCTTTGAGGAGGAGCAGCTGGTAGTGGGACTTCTTGGTGATGTCCGAGATGTTAGGAGAGAAAGAGAGTGTGGCGTTGAAGATGACACCAAGGTTTTTTGCCTCGCAGGAAGGCAAAGGAAGAGGGCCCAAGGTGGTCTGCTATAGTGAGAGAGGAAACACAGTGGCAAGGGTCCCAATGAGAAGGATCTCTGTCTTACTGGCATTAAGGCAGAGATTGTTGGAGGCGCACCAATCCTGAATCGTGGATAGACAGTCAGGAATGAGCAAGAGAGGAGAGGAGGATGAGGGGAGCCTGAAGGAAAGCTGAGTCATCCGCACAACACTGAAAGTTAGAGGATAAGGTAGAGATCAGGGAGGCCAAAGTGGCCAAGTAGAGGTTGAAAAACCAGCGTGAGAGGATAGAGCCCTGGGGAATGCCACAGGTAGAGAGAGGTGGCTGAGAGAATGGGACCACGATCGACCTGGGAGCGGAGTGGCGGTCCAAGTGGAAGTAGGTCAGTCACTCTAGGGTCTGATCTGTGATGCCCAGGTTCTCACAGAGTCGATTGATCAGGATGGCGATGTTGACCCTGTCGAAAGCAGAGGAAAGATGAAGGATGAGAATAGAAGGAATGCTGGAATCAAGGTTAGAGAGCAGCACAGGTGTTAAGGAGAGCAGTTTCCATGCCTCTGGCAGCTCTGAAGCCAGACTGATGGTCATGGAGACAACCAACAGATTCAGTGTGGAGAGTAAGCTGGGAGATGGCAAGCTTTTCCAAGAGTTTGCTCAGGAAAGGTGGAGATTGAGCGATAGTTTTCCAGTAGGTAGGATCAGCAGACTGCTTCTTGAGGAGTGGGTGCACAAGGGAGTGCTCAAAGGGAGAGGGGAACATTGCAGTGGCGAAAGAGTGATTACAGAAATCAGCCAAGGCTGGAGCGAGGGTGTCAATATGGGCTTTGATGGTTCTGGAGGAGCAGCGGAGCACCTGTTTGGACGACACTTTCATAGATCGGACTTGTCTAGAAACCTCGTCAGGTGTTGTCAGAGAGAAAGAGGAAAAAGGAGGAGGAGAGAAGAGATGGCCAAAATGGGCTGAGAGAGGAAGAGGACATAGAGGACAGGATGTCCTGAGATTTAGCAGAGAAATGAGAGGCCAGAGCTGTACAGAGGGCATGGGAGGGAACAGAAGAGGTATAGACCACAACAGGATTGACCAGTTCCTTGCAGATTTTAAAGAGTTTGGCCGTGTTGTTCGAGGCCATGGAGACACTTGCTTTATTGTGTGCTCTCTTCTTGATGAGTGTTATTGCTTTGACTGGCATTTTGCTGAAAACAGTCTAGGTATGTCTAAATGTGGCCTGGCATTCTGTACTATAATGTTATTACGTGTTTACACTGGTCTACATTGTGCAGCCAGTTGGAAGCATTAATGTTCCTGTGCACTGTTGGTGACTTGCATGTATTGGATTGTGTTACCCTACAAAACAATTGCAAACACTCTGGCTTTATAGCCAATTTATCTCAGAAAGTGTGCTGTATATTGCATTAAAACACATATTTATATCTTTTTCCTAGTGCAGTGTGCGGCATACCCCTTCAGCAGCACGTTCATGCGTATTGTGCAAGCGTGACAGTCTAGGCCGGCCCAGAGTGTGGCGCAACCCGTGATTTGTTGCCGAGTTGGGGGGCCCCCTCAGCATGGCTCGCAGGGGGGCCCCCACATTTTGTGTTACGCCACTGGTGGTATCCTATGTACATGATGTATTCTGCTGATCAATGGCTGTTCATGAGTTGTGTTTACCTTTCAGGTGTGAGGGTATAGTTGTGGTATGACATGCTGGGGTGTACAGATGGGCAATGTTCACATGCGATGAGGACACTGATGGTCACTTGATTGCACATGCATGTATTGAGTGCATGTCCCTACTGACACACACACTCGCACTAGGATCCACAACCACCCTTACATGTCCACATGTGCACTCAGTTTGCCTTCTGGGGCCCACTATGTCCCTGCAGCACATGATCTATTGCCATTTGTGGATCCTGTACATGTGTGATTTGTTTTTTTATTTAGTTTGTCATTTTCATGTGATGCTCAGGGTGTGCGTCACACACAATTGCTGGTCACTATGCTGTGTGCTGAGCCGTGTGTTGCAGGAGATGGGCACAGCACACGTATTATGCAGTGTTGATTTTGCCGTGCACAATGTGCATGTAAACAGGCATTCATTGTTATGTTCAATCAACAACTGTTGGTATGCATTTGGGTGTGACTTGCTTTGTGTGGGAGGTTGTTGGTCAGTCATTTCATCTGATTCCATGTCAGGCATCATTGTCTGATGCCACTTTGCAGTTTTCACATGTCAATGTGTACATTATTGTTACTGTGTTGGTGGTTTGCTATTGCTTGCCATGTCATGTTGTGGTTTTGGTGGCTCTGGGTGACATACCAGTGATTGTCATGGCCTGTTTTGCAGGTCTGTGTGATACACACCTTGCATGTGTACCTTTTGGTCACACAGGATTGGTTAGGTTTGAGTAGCTAGGGATGCACACAATGTGGCACTTCCATGGCAACATTCTCAGGGTGGTAAGGTTAAGTGCACATACAGTAATGCTTATTAATTTGGTTATATAGAGAAGTGTCTACCATTAGTATCACTATCTTCAGACATTTCCTCACGTGGGTAATTCTCCTCAAGCCACTCTTAAGAACTGGACATTCTGTGAAAAAAATATATATTACTTTTATTGTATCTAATACAGAAATTTTAGAAATATATAAGAAAAATGAAATTTACTTACTAGCTTCTGGTAAGTTGTGTTCTTACTGGTCTGTGGATCTGCTGTTGCTCCTAGTTGTGCAGTTTCTGGGAGGTAATTATGTCAGAAGCATATCTTTGTTGTTTTGGTATATTCCATTTAGTACATATGGTATTTAAATGGATGGTTGGTGTGTTAGATATATAGGTTCCACTTCTTATTTATTACTACATATAATGTGTTTGTGTGCTGGTTTTTGAACTTGTGCAGTGTTCATATGGCATGATATAACAAATTTAGATACCCCCTGAGTTTTTGGGTACTGTTGCTGTTGTCCGCATAGATACGCACAGTCCGCGGACATCACTAGCTCGGGGTTCAGTATGTATATATATATGTATATAAAGTCAGGGACATTATGGTTAAGTTGTGCTACTAAAAACCTATGAAATTCAGTAAAAAAACTTTGTTAAAGGGACGTTATGGTTAATTTGCGCTACTAAACACCTATGAAATTCAGTAAAAACTTTGTTAAAGGGACGTTGTGGTTCCAAGTAAAACCGAAAACCCCCTGAAATTCACTAGTTATGGTAAGCTAAGCAACCATAACTCGCGCCACCACCGTGCTCTGCTAAGACTAACACCCAGGACGTCAAAGATGACATCACAAATGTCATTAATGACATCACTGAGGACATCACATGTGCATTTACTTTTCATGAAAAGTGTGTACACGGGATTGTTATTATAATGTTGACAAAAAAAGTTTCAAGGGTCATTGGAATAAATATCATGAGCTACTTAGTGCATTAAGCAATGCTTTGATATAAATAGCATTCTATTATGAAGTTCTATCCAGTATACTAAGCTACTCATGTAGAAACATAGACATTGTGTGCAGAATACATGATGGAGGTGCAATATTCATAATCTTGCCATGTTGAACAGTGAAAGGATAACTGTTTTCTTATTAGAGTGTTGCATATTGTGAAACATGTAATAAGTAGCTAATGATCCCACTTACTACATAATTGCATTATTACAGACAAAACACAAAAAGACAACAACACATACAAATATAAATATATACAGGGAAAGTGAAGTAAGCAAAAAAACAGCAGTAGTAGCAGAAAGTGTTCATAACAAACTGATTATCTTAATGCAGAGAAATGATTGCTCTTTTTCAAAGCTGCTACTTCCCCTATGTATATGTATCACATGATGTGATACGACCCTAAGGAAAGTAGTGTGAGTACAATGTATACAAATATGAGCATATACAGGGAAACTACAGTACCAAAAAAACAACAGAACTATCAGAAAGTGCTGATAACCCTACTTATTATCTTCATGCACAGAAAGCATTGCTGTCTTTCAAGCTTGTGTCTTCCCCTATGTATATGTTTCATATGATGTGACTAGACCCTAAGGGAATTACTGTAAGAACATACTTCAAGGATAAGTCTACAAATATAGTACCTTTTCAATGTTTTGTTCCTGACTATTACTGAAGAAAACCATGTGGCCTAGATATGTCAGTAAAGGAAAAAAAGGGGAGCCAGAAATGTGATGTCTTCAGTGATGTCATCAATGACATTTGTGATGTTATCTTTGATGTACTGGGTGTTAGTCTTAGCAGTGCACAGTGGTGGCGCGAGTTATGGTTGCTTAGCTTACCATAACTAGTGAATTTCAGGGGGCTTTCGGTTTTACTTGGAACCATAACGTCCCTTTAACAAAGTTTTTTTACTGAATATATATATATATATATATATATATATATATATATATATATATATATATATATATATATATATATATATATATATATATATATATATATATTAATTACATGGACGCGGTAGTTTGTGTTTCCATAGGAAGAGCATTTTTTGGGTGGCTTATAACTTCGCTCCCTCTGGACGAATCCTCACCAAACTGTGCAAAAAAAGTATATGGCCCACTCTGAATTTTTTTGCAAAGGTTGGAGAGGTTTGGTCCAGGGGGGGCAAAGTTATAGGGGGGTCCCAAAACTTTTGTTTTTTCCCATAGACATAATGGGAAAAAACTTTGCGCACGCCTACAGCCCTAACCGTTGGACGGATTTACACCAAATTTGCGGCAGGAGCAGGGGCTTGGTCCCGAAAGCATGCTTTTGGTGTAAATCTGTCCAGTCGTTTTTTTTAAAATGACCAAAATGTAAGGCAAAAAAATTAGTGATATCTCCGTTCGCTCCGCGGACGGACTTCCCGGTTCGCTCTGCGGACAGTGCCCTGATTGGCCGAGCGGCTTGCATGATGTCCGCAGACATGCGACGTGTTCGCTGATTGGACGGCATGGTGCGTGAAGCGCATCAGATTTTCTGTGGCCCCCGCCATCTTGCATTCGCGGACGACCGCGGACAGCACAGTGAAACTTGGATTAAAAATTGCATTTAGTGGAGTGTGTTGGTGTGTAAGAGTGCTTGGGGAGGGTGGGGGAGTATGAGATAGGTTCAATGTTCTGTTTTTTATATGCTAGACACTTTTGTTGTGTTCGATTTGTCTGCGGACAACACGGCTGTTCTGAAATGTTCTATATAAACTAAATGGTGGGGTGTTCTGAGGACGGAGTATGTGTCCGTTTTGTTCGCAAGCAAGCTAAAATTGAGCTAAGAACACTCGCAGTGTCCTTAAATGTTTGTACATAAACAAAATGGGGGTGTCCTGAGGACGCTGTCCGTATTGTACTCTGGCAAGTTGAATGTGTTCTAAGAACACTTGCGGTGTTCTGAAATGCTCTGATTACTTACTGGTAATCTGCATTACTCCTAGTCCTACTCTTCCTCGTCACAGTACTGACGACCCTCCTCACCCTCCCTGCGGGGAAGGTCCCATGCTCCGGCTTGGTAATATGAAACTGAGTGATGTGGATGTGGGGAGGAGTTATAGGAATTTAAAGAAATAGAAGAAGGTCCTGTGTCAGAGGCAGGGGCCTCATGAAGTAAGTACTGGGACCAGGAAGACTGGACGTGGAGGTAATGTTTGCAATTAAACAAAATGGGGGTGTTCTGAGAACGCTGTTCGTATTGTTCGTTGTTAGGTTGAAAGTGTTCTAAGAACCCTCCTTATGTCCATTGACATTACAATTTCCTATGGGCCTTACCCAACTTTTTGTCCACTAAACAAACGATAAATCAAGCTGCTGTGCACCGACATTATGTGATAATCCTATCACTTGCACCATCGACCTGGCTGACCTGCTTTTGCGACACTAAATCATATCTCCGGCCCCTAACCCTGACATTATCAAAGCATTCATATTCCCCGTCTCTCTCCGTGACGGTACAGGGTTCGTAGCCAAACGCGCCCAGTCGTCTCCAGTCCTACGTGACTTTACACAGAACCCGGAAAACAACACAGATCATCTCACAACACAGCGCGCAACAATTCGGAATATGAAACTGTGATTTAAAAGCAAACAGCAAGATTGTACATTTCGTAAAGTACTTTTATTTGACATCAAATGTTTAGAGAATATTCAGCGATTTGCATTTCTCTTTGCTGTCGATCCGCAACAGTTCATTTTGAGTCACGCGCTGTTCCTTTGCGGTACACAGGGTGTTTGTTTATGATAAAAGAAGCACTATGGTTGCACTGATAATCGGAAGGCTGTTCCAACAACGAGGCATTAGACCACCATAATGGTTGTTATGTTGCTTCTAGCCGCTAGTACCGCGTAAGGGCATATTGGTCCTTGGCGATTTTCCCATAAAATGGTGAGGGTCATGAAGTTGTTTAGAAGTAGCTGCACCTGGCAGTTAAAAAAATCTGTCGGCTGGGGTCTGAAAATCGTGGCATTGACAGTACGGAAGGACGTACCTCTTTTAAAAAACATAAATTAGTCTCACCAGCCGATCTTCATTAAAAATATTCATTTTATTTATTAGGGCGTGAAACTATTTGCTAGCAAGGATAGTGCAACAGAGTGTGTTAACTTATTCCCATTAACCCACCCTCTGTCCTCTGCCTTTTTCAGAGCCCTCTAAGCGACACGGGACCAATTCGGCGGTGATAGTGCGCGGTAGAAAAAACTATGCCACATTGAACGAACAAGTACAACTTAACCGGGCTTTAACGCCACGCTATTGTTGTTATATTCTGATATAAAATAATCTAAAGGGTTACTTACATTTTATTGGCATTTTCCATTGTCTAAGCGTAGTGCAGTCCCAAAATACGACTCCGTCTGTGCCAACGATCTTTCTCATAGTGATATAATATATAAAAGTGGTTTCATTTCAGAAATGTCATCCTTATCATGTCTTACATTTTTGCAACACTCCTTCAAAAGAAGTCTTTTAGCACGATCCCTGTCTGTCAAGGTCAAAAAACAATAGAACCTTATAGTGCGAGTCGTGGGCCTCTCCGGCACGCGAGCAAAAAATGGAAGCAGCTGACCTTCACTTTAAACGACCATAAATACTTAGTTTGCAAAATTCTGTGTACAGCCATCTCTGAGAAATTGCTTTTTACACTCCGTCTTTGTATATTGTTTGCGTGCTAATAAAAAAACTTTGTTAAAGGGACGTTATGGTTCCAAGTAAAACCGAAAAACCCCTGAAATTCGCCAGTTATGGTAAACTAAGCAACCATAACTCGCGCCACCACTGTGCACTGCTAAGACTAACACCCACGACATCAAAGATGACATCACAAATGTCATTGATGACATCACTGATGACATCCCATGTGTATGTACTTTTCATTAAATATGTGTACAAGGGATTCTTATTATAATGTTGCGAAAAAAGTGTGAAGGATCATTGCAATAAATATCATACCCTAATTAGTGCTTTGAGCGATGCATTGATATAAATAGCATTCTATTATGGGGTTCTATCTAGTATACTAAGCTACTAATGCAGAAACATAGCATTGTGTGCAGAGTACAAGATGAAGGTATACTATTCATAATGTTAATATGTTGAATAATGAAATGATAATTGTTTTCTTAATAGATTTTTGTGTACTGTGAAATATGCAATAAGTAGCTAATAAAACCCATGTATTACATAATTGCATTACTATAGAGAAAACACAAAGAGACAAGAACACATACCAATATACATATACATAGGGTAAATAGCAGCTTTGAAACAGAGAAATCATCATTTATTTGCTTGAAAATAATGCTATCTTTAAAGCTTGTGTCTTCCCCTAAGTATATGTTTCACATGATGTGACTGGACTCTAAGGGAATTACTACAAGAACCTACTTGTAGGATACGTCTACAAATAAAATAAAATTTTTAGTTTCTGACTGTTACTGAAGAAAACCATGTGGCCTAGATTTGTCGGCAAAAGAAAAAAGAGTTAGCCAGAAGAACACTCGCGATGTCCTGAAATGTTCGTACATAAAGAAAATGGGGGTGTTCTGAGGACGTTGTCCGTATTGTTCGCTGGCAAGTTGCATGTGTTATAAGAACACTTCTGGTGTCCTGAAATGTTCGAAATAAACAAAATGGGGGTGTTGTGAGGACGTTCTCCGTATTGTATGACTGCTTAGCTGTATGCAATGAGGGAATGGCACAGAGAGTGAAGTGGAAATGGTAGAAGGGCTGTCCAAGAGTTACACGGTCCGCAGACACCGCGGCTATCCGTGGACAGGGCGTGCTACATCCGGGGTTTTCCAGCAAATCCAGCATGGAAAGAAGACTGTAGAGATCAGCCAATCAGATGTTGAGGTTGTGGATTTGTGTTGAAAGTGAAGATGGCAGAGGTGGAGAAAGTCAGGGTGTTGGTGCTCAGAGATATGTTTGTGCATGGTTTAAGACAGTATGCTCAATGCAGGCATGTTGCAAAGAATTTTGATGTTAAAGGAGTGGAGGTCGTGTGGAGCACTGTGCCTGATTGCAATGTACAGGGAATTGTACAAGTTTGTGAAGATATGGGCAGGATCAACAGTCCCCATGTGGTAGTTTTGCACTATGGTGCTTTCCGTTTGGGCTATGTGAGTGCCCCTGCTTTGTTGGCAGATTTGGAACACTTGGTTCAAGCAGTAATGAACATCCTTCCAAATGCCAAAGTAATTTTTTCTGGATTACTACCTAGGGCAATATGGGACAATATTTCAGTTTTTTGTCCTCAGCAAAACAATGCTAGGTGTGTAATCAACCGAGGCGTGTGTGCCTTCATGCTTAGAGCTGGTATGTTCTTCTGTAATAATGAGAATATTGATTCCAGTAATGCTGTTTATTTTAAAGAAGATGGCATTTGCTTATCTTTTATGGGAAATGCCATGCTGTTTTGGAATGTAAAGGTTGCTTTGGAGAAGGTTATGTGAAGATTTTAGGAGTAAAGTAAGAAAAAAAGAAAATAAAAATACAAAATAACAGGTGTCTGTCAAGCATCTGCAAAAAAAACAAAAAAACTGCTCTTTTCAGAGTCAACCTCAAAGGGGAAATGGGGCACACTATTTAAATTTACATTCACCAGGCTCAGATTTTCGATATGTCCGCAGACATCAAAATCACTAGCTAGGGGTTCAGTATGTTCTATGTTACATCTATTTAAAGTCAGGGATATTATGGTTAAGTTGTGCTACTAAAAACCTATGAAATTCAGTAAAAAAACGTTGTTAAAGGGACGTCATGGTTAAGTTTCGCTACTAAAAACCTATGAAATTCAGTGAAAAAACTTTATTAAAGGGACATTATGGTTCAAAGTAAAACCGAAAACCCCCTGAAATTCGTCAGTTATGGTAAGATAAGCAACCATAACTCGCGCCACTGTGCACTGCTAACACTAACACCAAGGACATCAAAGATGACATCACAAATGTCATTGATGACATCACATGTGCATTTACTTTTCATGAAAACTCTGTACAAGGGATTCTTATAGTGCTGACCAAAAACTGTCAAGGATCATTGGGATAAATATCATGAGCTAATTAGTGCATTAAGCAATGCATTGATTTAAATAGCATTCTATTATGAAGTTCTATCCAGTATACTAAGCTACTCATGCAGAAACATAGGCAGTGTGTGCAGCATACATGATGAAGGTGCCATATTCATAATCTTGCTATGTTGAATAGTGAAATGATAACTGCTTTCTTATTAGAGTTTTGCGTACTGTGAAACATGTAATACGTAGATAATAAAACCCACTTAATACATAATTATTACAGACAAAACACAAAGAGACAACAACACATACAAATATGAGTATATACAGGGACAGTGAAGTAAACAAAAAAGCAGAAGTAGTAGCAGAAAGAGTTCATAACCTAACTGATTGTCTTTATGCAGACAAACTATTGCTCTGTTTCAAAGCTGCTACTTACCATATGTATGTGTATCACATGATGTGACTGCACCCAAAGGAAAGGAGAGTGAGTATAATGAATACAAATATGGGCATATACAGGGAAGGTAGAGTAATCAAAATAAAACTATGAAAAAGTGCCGATAACCCTAATGGTTATCTTCATGCACAGAAAGGATTGCTCTCTTTCAAGCCTGTGTCTTTCGCTATGTATATGTTTCATATGATGTGACTTGACCCTAAGTCTACAAATATAGTACCTTTTCAATTTTTACTTCCTGACTGTTACTGAAGAAAACTATGTGGCCTAGATTTGTCAGTAAAGGGAAAAAAGGGAGAGCCAGACATGTGATGTCATCAGTGATGTCATCAATGACATTTCTTTGATGTCATCTTTGATGTCCTGGGTGTTAGTGTTAGCAGTGCACGGTGGCGCGAGTTATGGTTGCTTATCTTACCATAACTGCCGAATTTCAGGGGTTTTTCGGTTTTACTTTGAACCATAACGTCCCTTTAACAAAGTTTTTTCACTGAATTTCATAGGTTTTAGTAGCGCAATTTAACCATAACATCCCTTTAACCATTTTTTTTAACTGATTATATATTTATATATATATATATATATTTATATATATATATATATATATATATATATATATATATATATATATATATATATATAATCTGGACATTCAATGCTATAATTTTAGTAAGCTCAACCCGTGGAGAAAGGAGGATCGATAGCTGTGTGTGTGTGTCGCAGCAATTAATAAGCCGGAGCTCGAAGACGGACCAAAGGAAGACTGCTTGGCTTGGTTTCGAGGTCTGGGGCAGCCAAGAACTGGTTATCTATTCTCAAAGAACAGTAAAACATGAGAAGCAAAATCGTCCCTTGTTAAATTGCAAAGAGAGAACACCATGAGAGCCAAGTTTCTTCATTTAAGACAATACAAATAAAATGGTCGATTTACGGTCTCTTATCATGTCAGTCCAAGATGGAAATAGATGTGGGCATCCAAGCCTGAACATTGATAAGAATGTGCTCACACTCCGATATATTCCCAGGCAAGAAGCAACTACAAGGCCAAGTTCAAAGACAATCTGAATGGCAGACGGCATGAGTGATGAGAGACGATTGGCTGGTTGGGTGAGGAGGTATGGTCAAGTCCACTCACCAGCACATGGGGTACCAGCTTACGTGCTGCAATAGAATCGAAAGTTACAGAAGGATACAAGTGTGCCAACCAATTGTAGAAGGCCATAAAACTAATGGCTTTATAGTCTTATACCCAATGGTGTGCTGTGTAGCTAATAACTGTTGAAGATGACTGGCACTCTGGGTGGGCATGAGTTGTCTACCTGACTGTAGAAACCCAATCACAATCCTATCCCACAAAGAAAGTATACTTAGATGTTCCCCTTAGTGCTATCACATTCTCACATAGGTTTTTTTAGTTTGCCACATAGTATGATGTCACACATGACACATTTTTTTCTAAAAGTAATGCTTTCATGAAATGCATTGAGATTGTGCTGTACGACGTCCATTGATGTCTGTTGTACTCCCTGTTTTAGATCATTGATATTAAACCAGAATTCTTTGTCAACTTCCTGAGTTGGTCTTCTTGTTTGGTGTGAGGGTTACACTCCATCCCAATCATCGTACAATGTGTTACATGAATTAAAAGGAAAATAAGGGTTCAAAGCCACATGCGACATGGGCCAAGCTGCAGGATGTCCGTACACTGCCCAAAAGCAGTGGAAGACTGTCTCCAGATACAACACTGGCAACAAGACGGGATCGCTGTCACATGACAGAAAAAACAAAACACTCATTTATTTTCTCAGAACAGTGATTTCAAGACCAACAAGGAAACTATTGGAGAAAAAAAAACAACAGAAAGGAGATACTCGCAGATGGCTGGAGAACATGAAAGAAAGAAGAGCAGTACCATAAAACATGATGGGCACACCAGGATCAAGCAGTACGCCAGGTCACAGCCGGATCATAAGCACACCAACATCAAGCCGGTTAGCAGCCCGTTTTTAATGCAGCCAGTGTGTCTGGGATGCTACTGTCCCCATTTGACATTTAAACAGATCCTTCTTCAGTCTGACTCAGATGGACAATATTTCTCCAAAAGTGTGAAATGCTGCAGGGACATAGCTATCCCAGAAAGATTACATCACACCTCCTTTTGAACATTGGTGATGAATCACTGCACATATTCAATTCACTTGCAAATGTAAGAGGCTCAAATGACTATGATTCTGCCAAACGAGCCCTTACAGACCACTTTATATTTTGCACAACCGTTCAAGAAGAGTCTGAGACAACTGACGCATATCACACGCATCTGTGCATGTTAGCATTATCATGCAAATTTGAAGACGATGAGAAGGAAATTAGACATCAAGTCATCAATGTGATGCACTCCAAAAAATTGAGTGAATAGCCCTCAGTGAGAACGGAATACCCCTCCACCACATATTAGAATGTTGGTGTCAATGTGAACTTTACACGTGAGAGCTGCGCACATGGGGAACATCCTACAGAAACTCAATATTTCCCAGTCTACAAAGTTTGCAAGTGTCTCTGATGACAGCCTCTGAAGATGACAAGATAGAGCTTCAAAGAGCCTCCAGATGTGGAGATCACGTATGCTAGACCCCAAAGAATGTGGATGGCGCAGAGGCCCACGACACTGGAGAAAAGACTGCCCGGCACGAGGTATGACATGCAGTGTGTGCAGATGGCTGGATCACTACACAAAAGTGTGTCGATCCTGAGCACCAATGGAAACAAGATGCTACACACCGAGAGTGTTGGCCAGAAAAAGATGCGGATAATGACTCCTCCACAGAAAAATCAAGGGAAGAAGATGAACCAACGGCAACAGATATACAGACCAGAGTAATAACGACAAGAAGGAGGAAAATACACATCATCTCAGCTATGAATAGGGGGGGAGAAAACGTGATACAACCCATTTGCATGATAGAGCTTGCAGGACAAATGGCAGTTGTCACAGCCGACACAGGGATATACCACAATTACCATATGCAAAGATGGGGCCTAAACCTGTGCTGAAGAAAACAAAGACATTACTTTTTGCATACATGTGTTGAAAAACCGTACCATTACTAGAAGGCTTTGGGAAAGAGCTGAAAAATGGTGACAGTTCAGAGTATTTGCAATTTTTGGAATCAGTTGAAGACCTGGGACTCAAACAATTAATATGCAATATACCACCAACAAATACTATTCAAGAACTTCTCTCCAAACACCACAAACTACTGAGAGGAATTGGGTGCCGAAAAGGACGCTCAGTAAAGCTCCATATCGAAACCACAGTGCAACCAAATGTGGTGAGACACCGAAGAACACCATCTCTCATGCATGAACTAGTGGCAAAGGAGCTCCAGCACCTTGAAAAAGCAGGAATAATTAAAAAAAGCCAGGGGACCTAGCCCATGGGTTTCACCAATGGGCTAGGTCCCAATGACCCACAAACAAAACAACCAGGGAAGGTAAGAATCTGCATTGGCATGCTCCTCTCCACGCAGCAATTATACGAGAGAGGCACGTCACCCCCACTCTGGATGAGATCATCACAGACCACATGTTGTGAAAAATATTCTCGAAACTACACCTTAAAGAAGGGTACTATAAAGAGGAATGCAACCCAACACCCCAATGGTTAAAAGAATCCAAAAGGCCAATTAATCATTGCACCTCTTTGCAAGGGAAGACAATGTGTATTGCATGCAAAAAGGTCTCTGATGGTCCTGTAGAATCAATCCAGAGCTTGTAATTTCCCAAGAGGTTACAGGTTATAATGCGGTAAAACACAGATTCTGAATACATAGGTTACAATGTATTCCCACCACCCTCATTGGTTAACACCTATAGAACATGCTAATGTCCCACTATAGTCCCTGGACAGATTGGCCACACCTTATCTAAGCCCATTCCCCTAAACACGTAGTCTACTACTTCGTCATTATTGAATCCAGGTATGGGATTGGATCTTCAGACAAATTAACTAATTAATAAATCGTGACTGTCACGTGATGTGCACCCCTCTGATTCAACAGATCCTAACAGGAGCCACTGCAAAATACAGGACAAGCGACCCACACCTTTCAACCAAGACCCCACAGGGGGCACCACATCTGAACCAATAGGTAAGAGGCCCAAAAACTCCTCACATGACTGAATTGGAACTCAAAACCTTTTGCTAAACAATTTCTCTCCTTTCTTCTCTCTCCCTCTGCTCTAACGTTGGCTCATAATGTATTGAATATATTGTGTTATGTATAAAATGTGCCACTTTCCAACACACCACTATCACCCAAAACCACTCACTCTACACAAATGCAAATAATCTATGTCACAATATTGTCACAACTTATCACCTCACATGGATTTGAATACGAATCAGCCTTGATAAAGACCTATGGCTGGAAACATGTGTTGGCTGACTACTTGGGGATATAAGAGCCCCAGATGTACTGTATGTGTACTACGAATTCAAGAAGAACTGACCTGTTTCACAAATAAAAGCGACATAATACTGCAGCAAACCGCGTGGAATAATACTTTCTTTGAAGCACAAAATTCAAGATAGCCAGGAACAAACCCCCTTCTTCCTTCTTATTGGGAGAGCTCCATTTTTTGGCTTCAAATTTAATAACAAGGGGGTAGTTGCAGACACCCTCAAAGTAGAAGATTTCAAGTAAGCATCACCCCCCACAATGCCCACGGGGGTTAGGAGTTTCCTGGGCATGGTGACCCATTACGCTCGATTCATTTACAACCTGGAAACAATTTACGAATGTCCTCAGAGAACTCACAAAAACCAGTGCAAAGTGGGCATGGGATGACCGATGCCAACAAGTGTTTCAGAACATTAAAGACTCATTATCTGCTGACACAATTTGTATTTTTGTATTGTATTTATTTGTATAGTGCTCCAAACCCAAAGGCATCTGGGCGCATTTCTTACATATACATAGGTTACTTGCTATACCTTTACACAGTTACATATTAACATACTTACAGTTCCTTCATGTACAGATGTTGCACAGTTACATACAGTTTAGTGAGATACAGCAGGTTTAACTTGTGAACAGGTGGAGACAGGAAGTATCTAAGTCTCTCGCGTGAAGAGCCACATTTTTCATTTCTCCTGAATAAATGTTAGGAGGGTTCTGTTCTTAAGGTTGTGGGTAGGGTGTTCCACATTTTAGCTGCGAGAACGGGAAAGCTACGAACTCCTGCCTTCTGTAGCTTGAACCTGGGGATCTTGAGGCAATGTGCCTGTGCAGATCTGGTTGGGCAAACTGAGGTGTTGCATGAGAAGTTTTTGGTCAGGGATCTCAGTGCTAGATTTGCAAGGCACTTATGTGTAAATGACAAGTATTTGAATGCAATCCTTTAATTGACTGGAAACCAATTCAGGTTGTGTCTAGAATCGGAGATGTGTTGCGATCTAGGGATGTTCAACACTGACCTAATGGCGTTATTTTGTACAACTTGCATCTTTTTAAAGTTCTGTTGGTTTGTTCCTAGGTAAAGGGCATTACAATGGTCTAGTTTTGATAGTACTAGAGTTCTGTCTATGGAGATGCAATTGGTTGTAGTTAGGAATGGTCTGCAGGCGGTAATTAATTTGCAGGTGTAAGCCATGGAAGAGGCTATCACATTATAATGGTACATCCATGCACACCAAATTAAATGTGGATGCCAGCCCAGTATGCCTAGGGGCTATCCTGATACAAAAATCCTCAACAGGTGGAGTGAGGCCCATCGCCTATGCGGTCAGGGCACTCACACATACTGAATAAAGTTACACCCACATAGAAAAAGAAGCAATTGCAGTGCTGTGGGGTGCTGGCACTTCCACATATATCGATAGAGGAGGAAGTTCACAGTATTCACAGATCATAAACCGCTCAAACCCATACTGAAAGGGTTGACACCTCAGTCACCAGCGAGAAAAGGGAAATGCCTTTTACACCTACAGCAAAACGTATTTAACCTAGGATATCAAGTTGGAGCTGTGTGAGAAATCTGAGGGAATTCTCACATTTTATCCCATCAGGGCCTCCTTTTAGGGGACCAGGAAAATGTCAAGACTACCCGATCCTGACTCTCGTCTAGCAAGGGAGGATCTCCTGGGTGGAGGGTGCTTTGTTATTGGGAGTGAGGAGCCAGGAGGAGAGACATGGTATCCCCCTTTTCCTATGAAAAGCAACTAAACTCTCCACAGTCCTTTATGGGCTATTGTAGAACACCTCCCCTTCATTCCCCACATTCACATTTACACTTGACTGAGCCGGGGAAGAGGTGACTAGGAGTAGGAATGATAAACACTGGTAACCTATTTGACCACTTTGGTACTGGTAAGAAGAAAATGCCTGCTAGGTGTAGAGAGGGTCAGGGATGTTCCCTTGATTATGGTCAGGCAAACTTGGGTAATAACTTACACCTGTAGCCCATTGACTGCCTACAGGTGTATACAATGAGAGTCCAAGGGAGATAATGGGAAGGAGAGGCAAGCCGACACACGCAAAGAGGCTGTATGAAGTGGACCGAAAGACTGCGGGAGACCGGAACTGCATGGTGAGAGAGAGAGACCAAGTAGAGGGTTTGTCCAAGGGGATTGTCAGCGGTCATGAGCAGAGTGCTGTGCAAGAGAATGTTGTGGCTGGCTGGCGGGTATGAGAGCAGCTTGGGAGAAGAAAGCTCCCCATTTTCCCAATGTCGGCGAACAGCAACTGAAACTGCCTTTGGGGCAGAAGGACGGGCAGATAGAAGAATAAGGAAGTCGCAAGGGAGAGTGCGACGACACAAGAAGGGGAGAGCAGCCTATCCGGTGAGTCCACTGTGTACAATTGGCCCTGGAATGCTCTCCTCTCAGCCAAGTACAAAGGCAAGTTGGCCCGCTGTGTCAAAGTACTCGTGCTTGATGCTAGATGTGGGGAAAAAGCACCTTTGAATCTTCTGATTTATATTGGAAATCAAATAATATGCTCAAAAAGCTGACAGAGCGGTTGGAAATACAGAAACTGAAGGAATAGGAGCAAGAAAGCCTGGAAATATAAATGAAGTGCACATCCAGTAATACAAGCACTATTGTATGGAGATAACAAGCATTGGCAACGGCAATAGAAGTGACCTGTAGAGAAAGACATTTACAGTGTGCAAGCTAGGTACTCATGATAGGAGGGTTTGGAGCCTGAATAAAGTCATAGGGCCTCATTATGATTTGTGCGTAATGGGTTTAACGGAGCTGGTAATGGTGCCGGCGCCGTTAAACCCATTCTGCACAATTACGAGGTCCCCTCGCGGGACCCGCTCTGGACGTCTGGTTTTTCCAGACATCCGTAGTAGGTCCCGCGAGGGGATCATGGAGCTAACAAAGGGCCTGTTCGTAATGGGACCGTTGTTAGCTCCCTCCCCATTGCCATTGAGCCCTATGAGGGCTCGAATAGGAATGGGGAAGGACCGGACCCGGGTTCCCTGAAGGAGGAAATACCGGGCCCTCCATACTCAGAATGGCCCGGTATTTCCCCATTCAGGGAACCCGGACCCGGACACGATTTTGGAGGCAGCCATGACCTTATTAAGGGCATGGCTGCCTCCAAAGTCGTAATGAGGCCCATAATGAATTAGGGTGAGGAGGTCAAATATTTGGGTAAATACAACCACAAATAGTGAATACTGAACTGAAAGAAACCTGCAATTTGAGTGAGCATAATAAATGCTACATATATTGAATACCGAACTGAAAGAAAAGCTGCTATTTGAGTAAACTATGATTTGCTGAATGGTGAATGAACAATCCAAGTCAAATAAGCATATCCATCGGCACACTGCCAGTAAAATCCAGTGTGAACAAAACTAAAGGCATGTGAACGACTGAAGAGTTGTTTTGTGTATTACAAGTGCAAACATATGAAAGGCTGTCATTTATAAATGCAAACATGAGAAGGAATCACAAGTATACGACACGCCAAGAACTTGTATTACACAGTGTTTCAAGGAATACATGTGTGGAAAGTGAGGGCCCAAGGCAGACGAGCCTCTGAGGGGCCCAACAGCTTTGTGGAGACTTATGGTGGCGTGACCTGTGATGGGTGGACCGTGTAGTCTGACAACTGTGCCTAAACCAGAAAGTCTACTATTGTGAAAGTTACAAACATCAAGAATGAAGCCAAAGAAAAGTATAGGGTTACTCGATGCTTGACCTGTGATGGGTGGGCCGTATGGTCTGACAACTGCGCCAAGATTAAGAAATCAAGCTCAACAAACTGTAAAGAACTGTGAAACCACTGGTGAAGCAAACCTGAAGGTGAGTTAAACAGA
The DNA here is from genome assembly GCF_040938575.1 of Ambystoma mexicanum. Taxonomy (NCBI): domain Eukaryota; kingdom Metazoa; phylum Chordata; class Amphibia; order Caudata; family Ambystomatidae; genus Ambystoma; species Ambystoma mexicanum. Next base: position 290,487,294 of record NC_090924.1, on the reverse strand, counting down.
CCCAGTGTTTTCTCTTGAAGTTTGAGCAGATGAAGCCAACATGAGTGATATGTTAAAATCTTGGGGAAGGGAACCCTGAAAGTCACACAACCGGAGAATGCTGTCTTGAGGAAGGGAGTCCCAGGACCTCTTTTTTATGTGAACTGTGCTACATTTGAAGTTCTGGAAGGGAACCCCCAAGACATCCACTTTGCATGAATTGTGGTACATTCAAACTTGAAGAAATAATTTCAGAATTTGACAAATCTCTATTGAAGTGAACCTCTATTGGAAATGTATTGGACTTGAGACAGGGAAGCCAAGAAGAACTCAAGCAGAAAGTAGCTTAGACTTTACTTTTGAACACATATGTTCTAGCTGAGAACATTCACACACCATGTTTAGTTATATTTGTGAGGGCAAGCATAGGTTTTAACACAGATAGCGTAGTGTGGATTCAAAAATAAATATCTGTGCGCTGGTAATCACTAATATGTTATGGGGAAATAGTAGTTTAGAGGAGATGCAAGCAGCACTTCAACACCCGCCAACCAATCCACCCTGGTTCGAATTGAAAACTTGAGCAAAGTGGAGGGGGTGATTGTGTGCTTTACACCATTACAATGAAACAACGTAGCAAAATTGTTTGATGTTTAATTCTGAACAGCCGACACGTGTTTCGACACAGGTTTAGGTTTTAACACAGACATACTGTGAGTCCAGAAAATTACCCTACCGAAGGATAGATGGTATATTATGTTGGCCGAAAACCAATTGCATCATATGCCCTACATCGCCAATAAGGAATCGTCAGCCTAACCATAGAGCGTCCATTTTGTGAAATGTCCGCCATTTGCTCTCTTTGCTCTCTTTGCCTTTCTGTTCAAACACTTTGCAAAATACATGTATTTCATTCTGCTCATGCACAGAGCAAGGCCACAAGTTACATGTTGAGAGACCAGCCCAGACAGAAATGCCAAACAGTACATAAATACATTGTTTTTCTCCCTCAAAAGTCCTTGAAGGTGAGCAGAGAGGCATTTAATCACTAAGCCAGGTGCTAGCCGGTCTCGCAGAAACTGTTGAAACAGGCCGTTAAAGCATGAATAATACTTTCTTTGCGGACCCCCCTTTCGGGGCCCACTTAGATCAGGCTGACCCCTAGTTCACGAATAGAAACCAGAACACAGCTTTCTCGCTAAACAAGTGCTTTGTGTTCTTCATAACAAAGAATCATGTCTGCTTGCTGCAAATTGCAACTGTTGCTAAACCAAGTAATATAAATTAAGAAAGAAACCTGTCATGGAGTGTTATATTTGTCATAATTGTCAATTATCGAACCCTAGCTTAAGAAGAGGTATTATGGGCAGTTTTGATGTGTCACAAAGAGATTGTATGATTGTTTTTTCATGATAGGGTTGTAGAATGTTCACTCTCTTGCGTCTCAAGAGATCTGGGTGATCACATGTTGCGAGAAGTTAGACCCAGTCGGCCGACTGAGAATATTTGCTTTGCAATAAACCCTAGTACTTGGAAATCGATCCTCGTGTCTGTCGTATTACTGGGTGTATGGTGATTGTGCCTTGTTTCCATACGCGAGGGTCTTCAGGTCCTAGCAAATAATGGCACCCGAATAGGGACCTCGCCCATTTGCTCCATCGTGTACATTGAATTTGAAGAAGGCGAAAACTAATCGAGGACAAGGCCGTCAAACCAGGATCGAAAGGTGTTCGGGGTGCCCCTGTGAAAGTGATGAGAGACTCCTTTGCAGATCTGTACACAGCCGGTCCCTGATCGACGAGCATTGGCCCAAGGGGCATGAGGTAAGTTTCCCAAAACGAGGCAGATTGAGCCAGATACGCAGTCACAACGATTCTTCGTTGTGTCTGTATACGGAAGAATTGCATCCTGAGAGACGAACTGATTGATCAGGTGAGTCGTGCCCCGATTCTTAACAGCCCTGATACTGGTGTTGCTCTTGCAAGATCAAACACCCAGGGTAAGGTATGAATAAGATCAATATGCCTGGGAAATTGTCTTCCGGTCTAGTGGGATTTTTCCACTGTGGTAGACAATCTTTGGAAACTGGCCAGGTTGCTCCGCCCATAGGGTCACCAGCGTTTGAAATGTATGTGAAATATGGAATAGGAGCGATAATGTTTAATGAAATTTGGCGTAGGCAGACCAGACATGTAGTAGATTTGCAATGGCTGAAAGACGGTACTTTTGAGATGGCCTGAATAGAGCACTTAGAATCAGTATTGCTGCGCAAGAAAGCACGCACCGCGACATTTGACATCATAAGAGACTGGAGGAAAGAAGCTAACCTCCGTTTAAGAAGTAGGGAGAAACATGCGTGAAGGCATAAATCAAACACAGAAAAAGCGATAGAACTAGAGGAGCTAAAATGCTAAGAGGATATCAGAAGAGGGGATAGGAGTATCCAATTAGGCATACAAAAGATATATCCACAACAAGAGTAACATGCATCAGACGAATTGATAAATAACATTTTTGAGTGAGAAGAGACAAGAACGCCCTAAAAATAATATTGACACGATTGCACCAGTACCCATTGCTCCACCTCAGTTGCCACCCCCATTCCTGTTGTTCCAACTGCACCATCTGCCCTTGCACACGTGACACCATTCCCTCGACCGCCGACAGAACAGGAATTAGAGGCTGCAAGAGAAGACAGTTCTTCAGAGGTGGGGCCTGCACAGAAAGGAAGCACCAGAGTAACCAGTAGTATGATTAGCAGGGAGAGGAGAGAAGAACTTATTGAAGGAAATGACGAGGGAACTACTCTGAGTGCAATGCATGACTATCAGAAACTCAGTGAAAAACAGGTATTGTTGGAATGCATGGGGGAATATCTTGTGGATAGATGGAATAAATTGACTGATATGATAGCGCCGCAGAAGCTATGGGATCTGAATGCTTTTTCACAGATGAGGGAAAGTGTGGCAGAAATAAAAGAGCACATAGACAGGCTATTTGAATTTAAAGACGAAATTGATGAATTGCAAGCGGAGAAGAAAAGAGGGAAACGGGACGAGGTGGTCCCATATGCCGTGCAGCGTTTTTTTCCGCCGTCAAAACCCGTTAGTGAGGAAATGAAAATATGTACACGAGAGGCGATTAGATGGATTATGGATGCTAGCATTCCTACAATGGAGGTGCATGATAGTTCGATCAGTATACAATAGAGATGCAAAGGAAGGTATTGCAGGTGATGGTTGAGTATTTGCAAGATGAATGTGTTGAGAAAAATCATTTTTGTCCCACTGAACTAATGACAATATACAAGAGAGAGTTTTCACCTGAAACTGGAAAGACTGCCCTTTCACTCGACCTAGCTATAGTGCTCAATATGAGAAAGAACGAAGAGAGGGCCAGTTCGATATTTCCCATGAGGGAAGTGCCTCCCACTTTGGTGCCAAAGGTAGAGGTTCCTGGCGTTGATGGGGGTCCAGCGCAGGTAACAGAAGCCCATTATACCGCCCAGTACATGCATGTCCCTTTTTCTAGACAAGCAATGAATAATGTAAAACAAACAATAACTGATTTGAGGAAGAATCCGGCAGAATTTCATAAAGAGATTGTGTCGTACTTGAGATTGTCCATTTTCACGAGTGATATTGACCGATTATTTCCTGTGATTCTCCCGGTAGATATATGGAAGCAAATTAGGAATGTAGATGACACTAATATCTTGGGTGATACCTGGGAAAACTTGATAAAAGAGGATACGGACAGAAAAGCTGGCGAGAAGCCATCGCCAGCTCTGTTAGCATTACCAGCGCAAATACTACAGAAATTAAAGATTTTGGTACGTGAAAGGAGAATCAACTGGGACAAATTAACGGCATGCGTGCAAGGTAAAGATGAATTGTCCACTGACTATTTTAATAGATTTGAAGAAGTATTTGTGGATTTTAGTGGGCAAGATTTAAGCACTGAACCCGGAAAGAGATTGTTTGTCGACAAATATGTGAGAAGGTTGTTACCGAAAATTCAAAATTTAATAATGACGTCTGAAAGTGCGTGGCAAGCCAAATCAAAGAGTGAAGTGTTACACATGGTACAATACTATGAGAATAGAGTTAATACCGAAAAAGAGAAAGAGGTGAGGGATAGGGTGAATCTAAAAACAAGAGTATTGATGCAACAGGTAGTAAATAATAATAGGGGCGGAGGGAACGCACAAACGCGAGGGAATTTCTCCAACATTCACAGAGGTCCAATTGGGCTGAATCAATGTGCATATTGTAAGGAAGAAGGCCATTGGCGAGCACAGTGCGCACATTTACAGAATAGGAATGGAAATGGCCCGGGAAGACAGAATAGAGGTCACCCGGGAACACAAAGACAAAATAGAAACATAAGAATGCCACAAAATAACCAAGGAAATAATAACCCGAATCAGAACCAAAACCCACAGCAGCAGAATAGTGCAGGAGAAGGAATTGTTTTTGATACTCAATCGAATTCATACTATTCTGGTAACTTCACATCAGATGATGTATTGACAGGGGTCGGAACCAGTATCTATTCCCATTGATCAGAAAGGGCCCTACGTAGAGATGAAAGTAGGTAATAGAGAGCACACTTTTCTAGTGGACACATGTGCGCAGAAATGCTCGATTGATCATCACTTGGTGCCGGAGATACCACTGTCAGGGCAAAGGAATGTTTCAGTAGGATTCGCAGGTACCCCAGTAATCAGTCTAGGGTCACAATCAGTACCCATTACACTAGGTCCATTCACTGAGTCGTACCCATTTCTTTTGACACAAAATTGCGGCGAAAATTCATTGGGTTTAAATTCGTTGAAAAAATTAAGTGCAGTTATTCATTGTTCTCCTGATGGAGTGTATTTGACAATATCACCACAAAAGATGCCAGTATCACAATTTTTGTCTAAACAATTACCACCTGAATTGAGTAACATACCTACTTGTATATGGGCAATGAATGACAACGATGTTGGTTGTTTGAAAATAGAACCAGTGACAATTGTTTTGAAGGTGGGAGTTACATTGCCACGTATCCCACAGTATACAATTTCGATGGAGGGTCAAAAAGCATTGAAATGTATTGTTTCTGATTTGATTAAACGAAACATGATAGAAGAAATTACTGGTAGCACTTGCAACAGTCCCATTCTTCCAGTTTATAAGAAAGGAGGTAATGAAATACCATATTGTTTTATAATTGATTTGCGCGGATTAAATAAAGTAGTTGATCCCCAATTTCCATTGGTCCCAGATGTCAGTACCATTTTGACAATGATTCCAGCCTCTGCTTCACATTTTACTGTTGTTGATTTGAAGAATGCATTTTTTAGCATCCCAGTACAAGAAGATACCAGATACTTATTTGCTTTCACACTAGGAGGTCATTCTTTCACATTCACATGAATTCCACAAGGTTACACTGAGAGCCCGAGTATTTATAGCAGAGCACTAAAAGAACAGCTAGACATGTTAGAATTGCCAACAGGATGTGTACTATTGCAGTATATTGATGACCTGTATATTGCTGCCGACACAGAAGACATTTGCAAAGAGAGTACCTACTTTCGAAAGAGGGAAGGAGACTGACACCAGAAAGGATAGAAAGCATCTCTGGTATGCCTATTCCAAAGACACAGAAGGACGTCAGAGCTATAATAGGCATGGCTTCATATTGCAGGCAGTGGATTGCAAATTTTGCGATGGTTGTAAAACCTATGGTGGCATTGACAAAGAAATATGCCTTTACCATGGAACAAGGAATGTCAGAATGCATTTGATCTGCTCAAAGTTGCGTTGTGCTCAGCTGTAGTTTTGAACACACCAAATTATGAAAAGGATTTTAAGTTATTTGTGCATGAAAATAATGGCGGTGCTCTGGCTGTTTTGACACTGGAACAAGGAGGAAGAAATAGACCATGCATTTTTTTTCTTCCACGCTGGATCCTGTTGCATGCGCTTTGCCGCGCTGTTTGTGAGCTGTTGCTGCGGCTGCTGCATCAGTGAAACAAACCGAGGGATGGTTTTGAGTCACGCCTTGACTTTGATGGTGCCCCACACGGTAGACTTTCTTTTAAATAGAACGCAGACGCAACATCTTACATCAGCTAGACTGACGAGATACGAAATTGTGCTCTTTGCACCACATATTCAAATTTTTAGATGTTGCGCTTTGAATCCTGCATAGTTAATGCACCCTCTCTATGAAAGTACGGGTGAGAAGAAACTACCATCCCATGATTGTATAATGGTTACTGAACAAGAAACGAAAGGAAGAATTGACCTAACAGACACCCCACAGAAAGAGCCAGACAGAGAACTGTTTTGTGACGGTTCTTGTTTTAAATTGCCCGATGGCACATCAACTGCTGCATATGCCATCACGACACTAAAGAGTGTTGTAGAGAGCAAAAGGATCGCATATAATTCAGCAAAGGCTGCAGAGATAATAGCATTGACAAGAGCATGTGAGATTTCTGAAAATTTGAATGTAGACATATAGGGCCTCATTAGGACCCAGGCGGTAAGGGGTTTACGGCGGCGTAAACAGCGCCGACCCTTACCGCCTGATTCCGAGGTCCCTTAGCGCCATGGAGGTTTTAACACCTGGTTTTAGCAGGTGTTAAAATCCATGGCGCTAAGGGACCTTGTTGTTAATTACGCCACCGTAATTTACGGTGGCGTAATTAACGCCTTCCCCACTCCCATTATGCCCTATGGGGCAAAAATGGGAATGGGGAAGGGTAAATGGGTTAATGGGGACTTACCGCCCCACTCACCTCGGAATGGGGCGGTAAGTCCGCCAACCACCATGGCGTAAACATGGTTTACGCCATGGTGGTAAAGGTACGACCCAGGCGGTAACTTACCGCCTGGGTCGTAATGAGGCCCATATACTGACAGTAAATACGCATTTGGGGTGGGACTCTGTGCTGAGAGGAGTTTTCTAACATCACATGGAATCAAGATTCAACATGGTGCTTTAATAGCAAGATTGTTGTCTCCACTGGCGTGTCCTAAGCAACTAGCAATAATGAAATGCGAGGCGCATAAGAAAGTAACGGTGTCCGGTCAAAGGTTCGAATCTAAAAGGATCGAATGCCATAGGGTCGAGTCAATAGGACCTAAAACAAAAGGGTCTAATTATTTTTTTTTTAAATATATATTTTTTGGGGGTTTCCGTATAGGAAAAAAAGTGATTTTTACCACAAAAACGTGGGTTTGAATAAATAATTAAATAAATTGACCCTTTTGTTTTCGGTCTTTTGATTCGACCCTATTGTATTTCGATCCTTTTGATTCGAATCTTTGACCTATAACCGAAAGTAACATGTAACGTTGGAAAAGGAAACTCATTTGCAGACCAAAATGCGAAACAAATTGCCACTGATCCACTGATCCACACACAAAAATGTTTATAGCTAAGCCAGAAGAAGTGCCCTGCATGATAGAAAATGGTATTGCCACTGTTAAAGAGATGCAAGCAGAAGCAACTGTAGATGAAATAAGAACATGGGCGGAGGGCTCAGCAGAATTCGACGTGGAGGGATGCTGGGTAGATAAGGAGAGTAGAAAGTGGATGCTGCCCAACTCCTATGTAACCGCGATGGTCATCCTGGCCCACAGTCCCACACAAATATGTGCTAAAAAGATGATTCAGCATTTGGCCTCAGTGTGGCAGAATCCACACATTAGAAAAACTTCGGAAAGACTAGTCCAGAATTGCATGACTTGTTTGCAACAAAACATTGGGAAAGGATCCACTACACCAGTAGGTAGTGTTGCCCCCCCCTCTATGCCCTTTGAAGTTATCCATTTTGATTTCATAGATGTCAGAACCTTAGATACATCCTGGTGGTAGTGTGTGCATTCAGTAAATGGGTGGAAGCATGCCCGCTTAAAGACTTCACAGCAATGAGCACAGCAAAAGTGATGCTGAAAGAATACTTCTCTACAGTCTGCCACGGGTCATATGGTTAGACAACGGCCCGCATTTTGATGCCGCTGTGATACTACAGATTTGTGCAGTCCTTCGATTGACAAACGATTCCATTCCGCCAGACACCCAAAGAGTGCCGGTCTTGTTGAGCGCCAAAACGGCATCTTAAAGAATAAAATAAGTAAACTCTGTTCAGGGAATCAATTGAGGCAGCCTAATGCGTTGCCCTTAGCTTTGTTGTGCATGCGCACATCTGTGCAGGCAAGGACTGGACTCTACCCATACCAAATAGTCATGGTGAGACCTGCAAATGTTTGGTGCGCCCCACAGTCGAGGCGCTTGAATGAAGTAGAGTACCCTTTGCTCAGCACTTATTGTAACTTGTTAACGCAGAAACTCCCTTTGATTCATTAGCAGGTGCAGGAGGCTCTTCCTGTCCGATACACAGGCCCAGGGCATTGTCTGCAGCCGGGCGAGTGGGACCTGGTCAAAAACTTTGAGAGAAAATTGTCACTCACACCCACGTGGAGGGGCCCGTATCAAGTTCTTCTGGCAACACAGACTGCGCTCCGAGTGGATGGTCGTAAGGCATGGATCCATGCCACCCACACGAAAATAATTCTATTTCTGTTGAAAGCACTGCCTGATCCAGATGACAATAAGGATACAGCTGCCCTTGACTCGAAAGACACGATTGCCAGTTCTCTACAACAAATACTGTCTGAGCCTGAGAAAAAGCCTGAAAAGATTGCCACAAAGGAAAAAGGGCTAATTGTGCCCCAACTTTGCACAGCCAAACCTGCATCATCATAAGCTGACATAAAGCCTGCTTCATCACTTGTTGCATCACAGGCTGACACTGAGCCTGCATCTGGAAGTGCATCTGCACTGTTCATTGATCACACAGTACCTGGAGCGATAAGGTACAGCCTACGCTCTCAAAATCGGAAGTGATCTGATCTACATTTTTTGTTTTCGCCTCTATTCCCATCATGGATGAATTGGGAATCGGTGGCCTAGGGAAGTGGAGCGTGGAGGCTGTACCAATCTGCATCAACTTGGGAGCTCTGGAACACGGCTTCCCGGTGCTATCTTTGAAAAAGTGAATGACATATGTTGATCACCCCATGGGACGAGTGGGGTGCAAATGATGCAAACATAATTGATGCCTGCTCTGGAGTCTTTGGAGCACTGTGCAGAGGCACAATGATCTTGCCACATGTTTAACAATTCAGACTGCTGAGAACTGGACTAGATGTTTCGCTGACCTCCTTTGCCGCTTTGCTGTTTCAATGGGTACTGCTGAGAAGAAAGTATTCACGATGAACATTGTTAGAGAAGGAGAATTGCACAAAATGCCCATACTCGCTTCAGTTCCCTTCTGCACCAACGCTGATGATGTTAGAGGTTGAGACTATAAAAATGTCAAGAAGAGTGTGCTGTAGAAAATTTATGATAATGATTATAATACTATTTTGTATTCTCAGTACACTGATCCCAGTACTATGGTATTTGGAGAGCGTGCATCCTTTAAGATCTCTTTTGTCTGTTACCAATGCACCTGCCACAGACAGTGCAGTCCATGTACTCTCTTATACTCTCCCTCCATTAGAAGAAAGACACAGGGAAGGTTATGGCAATAACACGTTGCTTTTGATAATGAATATGAATCACTCCATCCTGAACAGAACACATTTCTGGGTCTGCTCCCATTTACCCCAGCATGGCAGGAAAGGAATGGGTTGCTATGTACAGCCATTACCCCTCAATTCAGCATGCTATGCATCATTAAGTGCACTATTTTATGGGAAATGGAATAAGAGTGATACAGGTCAGTTAGATAGGACAAACATAGATGAATTTGAAAAAGTGGTAATGGAACCTGTAGGTTGTTCCATATTTAACAGAGCAAGAGTAATAACACCAGTGGTAAGGCCAGTGGACAGACTGAATGTGCCTTATAAATCATCTGTAATTACATTCCACATTAACCAAGGAGGGAAGAAGGAAGTAGTGCCCCCCTCGTATACAATAAATTACAATCCTCGCACTGTCCCATTTTGCCTACGAAAAAACAATTCCTATGCAGTAGGGACATTCAATAGATGCATGAATATTGCAGTACTTGAAAGAGAAGAAGAACCAATATATGTAGGTGATCCTGTTTAATTTATATGTGGAGATAAAGCTTATCCCTGGTTGCATAGAAATTTGGGAGGGACGTGTTACTTAGGGATCTTTTTCCCATGTGTATTTCTGTCCAGAACGTCAGACATATCAAAATTATCTAGATCCAGGCCCCGGCTGGACTAAGCAGGATTGATTGCAGAAGACATAGCAAAATCATTTATCCCATTTTGGGGCCAAGCAATAAACTCATGGAATATACAGAGGCTGTCAATTATAGTAGAAAAAACGATAAATGGAACTACCGACATTCTGTATAATATGACCCTAGAAGAGAAGGCAGTTAGGTTAATGACACTTCAAAACAGGATGGTGCTTGATATAATTTTGGCCGACCGTGTAGGTGTTTGCAATATCGTGGGGTCAGCATGTTGTGTATTTGTAAGTGACTCCTCCCCTACAATTTTTGAGGCGATAAAGAAATTACACATTCTGAGCTCTGACCTTCGTATCCCGACAGGTGGTTGGGAACTGAATATAAGTTTGTGGTTTTGGGAATTATTGAGCTCATGGGGATGGAAACTAATTGCAATCATAGTAACATTACTTGGGCTCATCATGACATGTTGCTGCATACACTGCCTGCCAATCAATTGCTCTGAAATAGCAAATGAATGTATACACATGGCAACAGAAAAAAGAAGTTCCAAATTAGATACGAATACAAGCTACGAAACAGAAACTATGAAAGAGTTCATGTCGATTCATATTGATGATGACGATTACTGTAGTATGTATAGCTCCAAATTTGATACGTGGTCAGAGGAAGATGTGAGGTATGGATGATGCTCTTGGCTTACGGCCAAAAGGAGGGTTTGTGAGTCCAGAAAATTACCCTACCGAAGCATAGATGGTATATTATTTTGGCCGAAAACCAATTGCATCATATGCCCTACATTGCCAATAAGGAATCGTCAGCATAACCATAGAGCGTCCATTTTGTGAAACGTCCGCCATTTGCTCTCTTTGCTCTCTTTGCCTTTCTGTTCAAACGCTTTGCAAAATGTATGTTTTTCATTCTGCTCATGCACAGAGCAAGTCCACAAGTTACATGTTGAGAGACCGGCCCAGACAGAAATGCCAAAACAGTACAGAAATACATTGTTTTCCTCCCTCACAAGTCCTTGAAGGTAAGCAGAGAGGCATTTATTCACCAAGCCAGTGCCAGCCGGTCTCGCTGAATCTGTAGAAACAGGCCTTTAAAGCATGAATAATACTTTCTTTGCGGCTCCCCTTTCAGGGCCCTCTTAGATCAGGCTGACCCCTAGTTCACGAATAGAAACCAGAAGATAACATGCTCTGGAATGTGTGTCTCCTATGAACACAGCTTTCTCGCTAAACAAGTGCTTTGTGTTCTTCATAACAAAGAATCATGTCTGCTTGCTGCAAATTGCAACTGTTGCTAAACCAAGTAATATAGATGAATAAAGAAACGTGTCATGGAGTGTCATATTTGTCGTAATTGGCAATTATCGAACCCAAGTTCAAGAAGAGATATGGGTGGTTTTGATGTGTCACACAGAGATTGTATGATTGTTTTTTTCATATATATGATACTGTCGTAGAATGTTCACTGTCTTGTGTCTCACGAGGTCTGGGTGATCACACATTGTGAGACGTTAGACCCAGTTGGCTGACTGAGAATATTTGTTTGGCAATAAACCCTAGTACTTGGAAATCGATCCTTGTGTCTGTCGTATCACTGGGTTTATGATGTTTGTGCCTTGTTTCCATATGCGAGGGCCTTCAGGGCCTAGTAATACGTTTATTTTGGACTTGCAGGCACAGACTTTCCTTAGTTTCTTTTGGTAGGGAAAATCACACTATAGTATAGGGCAAGTTAGGCGTTACACCATCCTGATCATTAATAAAGTTTTGTTTAGAACATCTGTTGTTTGTGTCATCTCTCTTGACACCATGCCTGTCTCACAGCAGACAATCCAGTGGATTTACTCTTGAGGAACCCCTTACCAGCAACTACGGTAGAAAACAAGGAGGCCAAAAACATAAAGGAACACATCTACCAGTTCATGCACGGGGGCAAAGCCGGGAGCCATCAACATCACAGAACCTGTCGAAGTCACATGTAAAGACTAGTGCTGTGAAATCCCTAAGAATGAAATACTGTCTAGCAACTGGAATCAGTTTCTGGGGAACTTACAGAACTGCACGAAAGCAGCCCACGACTTTTTGACAGGCGTCTTCACTGTTCACCACTAGCTATCAATCTTGGAAGAAGGCCTGCTCCTCCGAGGTAATAGGACAGGTATCCCAGAAAAATTGCAAGACAGATTAGTCGCCCTTGGGCACGAGGGCCACAAGTTAAACATCTCCACCAGGTCCCTCATATTGACCAGAAAGTCGAAGAACTGATTGCATCATGTCTCCCGTGTCAAGCAGCAGGAACACCCACATGACCATAGCCTATATGCTCTGCTCTAAGAGGAAAATCCTGGTGGAAAGCCATCAGTGTAGACTTCTTCACAGTACAGGAAGGAGTCCATCTGTTAGTTGCAAATTATGATCACTCCAGATATCCTGAGGTTGAAGTAGTAGCATCCACCGCCACTGAGACCATCAAGCGGGCCCTCTTTAAGATGTTCACCCACGGACTCCCATTATCAGTCAAGTGACAATGGCCCACCATTCAACAGGAGAGAGTGTCAACGATATTTGAAAGAGCTTCAAATTCATCACCACGTTATCTCATTCCGGTGGCCCCGAGGGATGCTGAGCACTTCATGCGTAGAATAAACATAGTTTGCAGGATCGCGAAAGCACAGGCCCTCCCGTGGAAAGTAGATCTTTATAGGTTCCTACAAAACTACTGAGTGTCTCTGCGTGTATCAATTGGTGTATACCCCACAGACATGAACAATGCACTACTGTAGTCATTGATACCTTACTACAAATTGTCTGGTAAAAGATCAAAGACAAGGAGCTCCTTGCATGATGATCCCAAGCAAAACAACCAAATGTGTACCAAGACACATGCTAAGAAATCAAAACTATGCTTGGGAGGGTCATGTAATTGCAAACCTCACCGTCCCATTCGAAGACAGCCCCATGGATGGTAGTGGAGAAAAAAAGGGAACACTGATAACAGCACAGAGAGGAGCTGAAATTATATCACGGAACGCCTCCTGGTACAAATGACTGCCGAAAGAAGTGGGGACGGAAAGCCAAGGACAAGGAGTCATGAGTATGTCCCCGGATCGACTACTGGACTTCGACATGTTGCAAAGCAGGGAGGGAGAAATGGAAAAAGCATCCCAGAAGAAAGAGATGAGACAGTGACAGAATCAGAAGAAGTGCCAAGCCCGGAATACCACAGGCCAGTGAGAACAACCACCAGAGGTCACAAAAGATACTCACTGAGGGAAGACCCAGCACCGTTGTGAGACTAAAAGACTTTATGTACTATAATAAAAAAATTCTGTATAGTTTGAATTTGATTTGTTTTGTAGTATCCTTGCCTCCACCACACGTCTCAGTGCATGGGAGATGACGTGCAAATAAATACAGCGTGACCTGGGATTCCAGGTCACTGGCCATGTGGCATGCGCCACCAACTTCTACTGCCTCTGCTTCCTTCCTGTACCATGCTGCACCCGCGCAACCGTGCATAACACGGGTCAAGCCCCAGGAGCCCCCTATATTGCCCAAGAGCAGTGGGAGGCTGCCTCCAGATACAACATCCATGAAAACAGGTTCACCAAGAACCTAGCAAGCTCTCTTATTCCTGCCACTAGTCAACTGCTACAGATCATCTGACCAGACCCTGTTCATTTGACTCTGCCACAAGGCCAAGCCACACCTTCAATTGCAGTCTATCTCCTGGGCATCACACTGATCACGTGCCACAGTGCCACAGTAATCACCTGCGATGCATGCTTTTGCCTTCTACAGCTTCATGTTCTTGGCTCCGCTTCCTGCCTTTTTACCAGTGACGGTTTCTTAAAGACAACATTCAACAGGCAGAGACCACACTCTTAGCCAGGAGCCTTCTGATGTTCCCATTTTCTATTCGTTCTGCAAAGTCCATAAAGCCATGGGAACCCTTCTTTCAATCTCCGGTATAAATAAAAACATACGCAATCGCAACTATACAAGTGCAAATCGTACGCAAAGCTTGAAAGACTGTGTTGAGGGACTTGCACATAGTGTTGACCGATCACAGAAGCTAACTGGTAATGTCATTCTTTCACTCAACTGTCATGGGCAAATGCAGCAACACATTTTACAATTACCTGGGATAAATATTATTGTGTTTGTTATTAAACAGTTTTTGAAAAGGGCAATATATTCCCCCTGTACAGGGACTGAGTAGAAAGCCAAGTACTGAAATCGCCTTTTTTCTATATTTTATGAGTTTGCCGTGGGCAGCTAAATGTCAGTATACAGAGGAATGCAACACTTGATGACATGACTGTTCAACTAGTAGGTTTTCTGTCTCAAACTCAGACTGCATCAAATATTGGGGCAGCTTTTCTGTTTAATCCAATTGAAAAATGTGTCAGGCGTGGCAGAAAAGAGCCTTTTTAACTGATCTCCCAATACATGTGTTTTGCTCTCCCTTGGTAAGATGGGCACAGTGCAAGGCACATAATGCGGATGTTGCGTCCATTCCTTTTAGTTTATTGATGTGGTGGGAAGTCAATAGGCGTCAAATGAATCCATTAGGACTGGCTGATGTGAGTGACTTGAGTGCAGCTGAAGCTCTCAGAGACCAGGGGATTGATGATCCTTGACCTAATGTTCTGTTGTCCATCAGTGGTACTGTGACAGCTTGAATTGACTCTGTGATAGGCACCCACCCCTTCCTGCACCTGCATGTGTGGGGAAAACAGTGAATTAAAATGACTGATTTATGGTACTTTAGGCAGACGATCCAGCTTGTTGTCATGTTGTGCTCATTGGAAAAAACAGCTTCATTTGACATTTTCAAAAATGCTGCTAAATGATTTAATTGGTCCAAATGCACAAAATATATGTTTATATATAGCAGCTTCTTTTTTAATGTGCTCTCAGAAAACAGACGGTGTCTCAGCTGCTAGTCCTTGGGGATCTCTCTCTCAGGTGGCCAGGGCACGTCCATCGCCTTTGGATCCAGACCCTGGGGGTGGACCAGTGCAGGCAGATCACCGGGTTGAGGGGTCTTCGGGGAGTATAATGGGGAAAAAAGGGGTTCTGGGTATTGAACACTCCTGTGTCCCACACCACACTTGAAGCAAGATGGCACTAGCCAAAGAACACGTACCACAAATTTACTTGAACACACTGCCACTTGGCATCCTTTGAATTCTCTGGGGCAACATCCCTTAGACCACCTTATCTATACCTGCTTTGAGAAGGACCATGCAGGGTCGAAACACATGTCGGATTACCACTTTTTTTTAGACTATGGGCCTCATTACAACTCAGGCTTTAAGGGTTAACGCCGTCGTTAACCCTTAACGCCTGATTCCGATTTTAACGGCTGCTTTTAGCAGCCGTTAAAATCCATGGCGCTAAACCGCCTTGGTGCTAATTACGCCACCGTAATTTACGGTGGCGTAATTAGTGCCTTCCCCACTCCCATTATGCCCTATGGGGCAAAAATGGGAATGGGGAAGGGTAAATGGGAAATGGGGATTTACCGCCCCTCTCACCTTGGAATGGGGCGGTAAATCCGCCATCCACCATGGTGTAAACGTAGTTTACACCATGGTGGTAACGTTGGCGTACTTACCGCCTGGGTCGTAATGACCCCCTATGTGTCTACACCACGGACAATAAAAAGAAACACACACTAAAACACAGCAACCAGCATGAGATTCTTCTTACTTATAAAGGTCCAACACAAAACCTTCAGTTGCAAGGTAACCAGGACATTCTGCAGTCTTCAGGGAGCAGGGGTGAGACGCCAATGACAAGATGCGGTATTCTCCCCTATTTTGTTTATTCAACCCATCCTTTATTTTAGGAGGCTCTGAGGTCCCAACCCCTCCTTTTTTACACAAACACTGGGCCAAGGAAGAGGGTGACTGAGAATAACAACATGAACGTTCACACATTATACTGGCCATGTTCCAGTAAATGGGTCAGGCAAAGTCAGGCACTTTATTCTAAGTGCATACACCTGATACCAATAAGCTCTCCTCGCATGAATAAAAGGCAGAACCCAAAGACATACTCTGAGCAAGGATGACCAAGAGTTCGAGCAGGGCTTCCTGGACAAAGGCAAACCTATTGGAGCAGAGCGACAGACCAAGAGGTGAGAGCAGCGGTCAGAAAACTCCAGAGTTCCCTACTGGAGGTAGTTGCCTATGACAGGGCGTGAGAGACACGTGGAGAAGGCCAGATCCCACAAGTGAAAACTGCACTGCTTTTCAAGGGCACCAGTGACCCTCCCAGATGAACAGCAGAGTTGGGGAGGCGAGGCCAAGCCTGTGGTACTAACTTTGACTCGTGAATTGGAAATCATAAAGCAAAGAAGAAACGCACACAGCCAGTGAGTTGGCAAGCGACCTGACAAGTGAAGGCTGCACGCATATGAATGAGATGAACTTTGAAGTAAAAGGCAGTTGCAAGTTCAGAGATACTAAGTAACGGAGTGGTCCGGCGATAGCAAGTAGCCCACTTGAAAGTCTCTGCAAAAGCGAATATAGAGCAAAAGTGATATGGAATTGTTTAACTCCTGGCAAGGGTGAAAGTAAAAGTTGAATGATACATTTTGAGTCAAGTGGTCCTGCAGTGGTCTGAAAAGTTAGCCACACATATTCCAAAGCCTTCAACATCTGATAGTGGTCTGAGCCTGACAGAGGAAGAACCAAAGTGAAGTTACCTTGGGCAAGGGAGCTCCCCATGAAAGTTTGTGTTGAACTTTTATTGCGAGAGGTCTGAGCCCGGCAGAGTGGGACCTATGAGAACAGTATGGTAAAAGGTCTGGCCCAACAGAAGGGGACCTTTGTGAACAATTTTGGTTGAAACATTATTTTTGGAAGTTGTGAAAAGAGTCTTAAAATGTGGAACGCCAGAAGTGCCTCGATCCACGTTCCAGAACTGTATTCGTGTTGGAAGCCGACTCAGAGGGTGTCGTCCTGCCTACAGTGACAGCCTTACTCTGTGAGGTCTAACATGAGTAGGAGAGCTGGTTCAACCACATTTAATTCATTTGAACACTGATCTTTCCTTTTGCACACATTTCTCCTTTGTTCACTTTTTTGTACAAGAGATAGAGGAGGCATTTGGATTTGTTAGCATAGGCCAGTGGTCTTCAAACTTTTTTGGACTGGGCCCCCCCTGACCAAAACTGCCAGATGGACAGTATGTAGTAATCGCTGTGAACTTTTGCGTGCCGTCACCGCACCCTACACCCAGTACAGACCCTGGGCTCTCCCCAGCCTACTCCCACCACTATCCCAGTGCTGCCGCCCATCCTGCTCCCACCACAGTCAACCATTATGGATGAGCTGGCAGGTTTGGAGCTTGCCTATAGGGCGATGACCATACCAAAAATGAAAAATGCTAGTGTAGGTCAGTCAAAATGGGCCACTTTTTTGGCCAATGTGGGCCAGTTTGAGGAGTTACTTCACTATGCAGCTAGTAGTTTTGACCATTGTTGCTGAATAAATATTCTTTAAATATCACCATGTGTTTACATTTGAACATAAAACAACCCCTTGGGTACCATTCAAACAGTCTGTGGGGACTGAATATCCATTTGCAACTGATGGCCATTTTTTAATTGGTGCCTAAGACCGTTTCATGGTCCAGTCTGATCATATGAGTTGCCCCTTCCCAATTCCTCCAATCTAAAAAAAAGAAAAAGTTTTTTTTTTTACATTTCATGCTGGGCTCCTCTGGCGCCCCCCTGAGAGGCGGCCGTGCGCCCCTCTGGGGGGTGCTCCCCACAGTTAGAAGACCTCTGGCATAGGCCATTTTGATATGACAGACTCCACTAGGACTGTGTTATTTATTATTTGATGGTTGAGACTACTGCCCTCTTAGTTATAGGGCATACTAGGAGCTTCTCCAAACCCAACCATTTCAATAAAGGTTTTACAAATTGTACCCATTGTGTCAGTGTTATACTTGTGAAACTAAGCCTCCCCTACACTGGTCACTTTGGTTGTGCACTTTTGTATGACTAGAATCCAATCAGTTTATTTTAATGTATGCTAGCAAAAGTACACATTCTCTGAACATGTTCTGTAGGCAGACATTATAACACTCATCAATTGTTGAAAATCAATGATCCTGTAGGTCACTGAAGAACGGTTGCGTGTAGCTGGCTGACATGTCCCAGAGCAGACGTTGTGGGAGGCGAGAGTTGGTGTGCTGCTGCATACTGGGACCTTCTGTGCTCTCTCCCGACTTATCAACTCACCCTGTTTTGGTGCAGTTCGTTGTGGTGCATTGTGGTGCAAATACCTCGAAAACCATGCATCCTAAGGCCTTGAAATGTGGGTATCAAGGAAGGCACCTTGAGTTTTGTTCCTTGTGTTGGGAGGAGTCCTTCTATGACCACAACGATGTTCCAATGATTTCAGGTTATAGTCTTATGCGTGAAGGTGCTGAAACCTGGGGAACGCAGTGGGGTATCCAAATATTATGTAGGCAGTTATGTCTGGAGGGTCCTAACAGGTAACTATACAAAATTTGGTGCAGTTTGGTCAAACATTGTGGAGTTGTATAAGGAATAATGCTACACCAAGCCACAAACCCACAGACACATTTTGACTTGTGCTGAAATTCGAGGAACGGGTTAGGGTGTCCAAATGTCATGTAACCCAAGTTGTCCAGAGTTTCCCAACAGGTAACCACACAAAATATGGTGCAAATTGGTGAAACAGTGTGGAATTGTATAAGGAACAATGCTTTTCCACAAACCCAGCCACCTACAATTTTTCACTTTTACAAATATAGATAGCTGTCTACTCCCTGCTTCTGGCAACAGGCTCCCAGAAGACAAGACCCAG
Organism: Ambystoma mexicanum; assembly: GCF_040938575.1. Taxonomy (NCBI): domain Eukaryota; kingdom Metazoa; phylum Chordata; class Amphibia; order Caudata; family Ambystomatidae; genus Ambystoma; species Ambystoma mexicanum. The sequence continues at coordinate 290,468,209 of NC_090924.1, read as the reverse complement.
AAATGCTGCTAATTTATTTTCAGAAAGACGTGTCCCTATTGCATGGCCCATAATCACGTGACATCACTCTTCATTGAGATCATATCCACGCCACCCAAACTGAAGGGCAATGACAACAAGGGCCATTCCTGTTGGAGCTGTTGAGACATTGAAATCGACATGGGCAATGCACCTGTTCTTTTACTTCAGTCAAACACATCTATCACGCCGCACTCCTTGTTCCCACACTCGCTCACGCTCCCAAATACTTACCATACCCCAGCACCATCACACACGTTCAACCCACACAATTGCAACAGCATCGCACTCACACAGACTCATCCATTGACACCCGCACACTAAACAAACTCATGCTTTTTAACGCACACTCAGCAGTACTAATGTCAAAGACATTACAGATCGCATTACCTCACATAAGATTCAAACGTTCTTTATAACTGAAACATAACTCCCCCCACTCCCTTCCATGTCTTTGGTGCCCTTGTCCACACTGGCCGCAGAATGCAACACATCTAGTGCATAGAGAACACAAGGGATGACCTCACCATCATTAACAAAACCCATAAGGATCTGCATCTGAAAGAACCCCTCGTCAACCAAATTCATGGAAACCCAGACCTGCCAATTCTTCCCCTTCCATGCTAAAATAACTACATTCCATTGGTTCTTCTGCCCACACAAGACCAGCAAAGGCACATCATACACCAGATACACTGTCAAAGTCTTCTTCAGACATCACAATTTGCTAGTAAGCAAAGTCAGCAGAAAATAGAAGACATTGGGCCTCATTATAAGTTTGCCGGCCTACCAGCACCATTGTTTCCAGACTGGCACTACAAGTCTGCAGTGGCCACGGTAGGCAGACTTGTCACGGGAGCACCGGCGCCATTATTAACGGGGCAGATGCTCCCGTGTCCCCATTCCCATAGAGTCCCATGGGAATGGGTATTAATGAAATTGACTTGGAATAGCCCGTAATTCATCCAAGGTTACCGCCGGACTTGGAATGAGGACCATTCTCTTGGATCCACTGGATAGCTTCAACATCACACATCTTGTAACATTTCCCAATGACGGCAGAGAAAAACACTTGACCTTCTATTAATTGCATCCCAAGTGTGAATAGCCTCATACTTCTAAACCTAAACTTCACCTGCATTAAGAGGAATTAAGCAGAAAGATGTATAGGGAAGATAGGGCTTCTTCTCTACTGTAGCGCTTACCCTAACAACAGTATTGGAAAATCAGTTACAAATACATTTTTAGTGACCACCAGGAGGCGCAGACAACATGGATGCCTGAACCATTGTTTCCCTCGCCCAGTAAAGTTTCATGGTAGCACAAGAGATGTAAATACCTTCCCTATCGGATTCTACAGCATGGAGAGCTCAGGGAAAAGGTCAGGCACTCTCATACCGAAGGTGAAGGCTCACAAGGAACAGAGTTATTGACCCTGGAATGCGGGCAGCCTAGCTAAGAGCAGCAGACATAGATGCATGCAGGCTGAAGTGCTAAACAGCGCTACACCACTCTGTGATGTAGCGCGTGAGTTACCGACAGAGTCGAGGCAGTCAAAAGAGACAAAGAGCGCTTGGGAATTCCGAGACGTGTCCAGAAAGCCAAGCGATCGCATCAGACAGAAAATGACAAAGCAGAATTAAGCATAGAAAACGTAGTGTTGAAAAAGGTTTGCCAAGTGGCACACAACATGGCAAGTGGCCCCTCTCCAAGATGAGCATGGATTGATTTTGGCTCGGTAGAGACACGTTTACAGCCTCATGGTGGTCTGCCGTCGCACCTTTAGTACACAGACACAGAAGTGTTCAGTGGCACCGCTTGTGATCAAAGATGGAGGCCCCATCAGAAGTACTCAAAGGAAACATGGCTTCTCTGCCGCCTAATCCAGGGAAGTTGAGGGAGCAGTGATCTCAACTTCACAGATTGAGGAACGCAGTAGCAAAAAGGGCACAATCTGCATGAACCACATTTAGAAGACAATGACAAGATTAATTTGAGCATCAGGTAAAAATAAGCCACTGGCGGTAAACAAAACCGATGATGCTTGCAGGAGTGAAACACTTAATGGTAGGATCAGTGATAGTGGGCCCATTAGGAGAACATTTGTAATAAATCTCGGCACTAGCCATCAGGACACCAGGAGCACAGACTGCGCATATACACACACATACGCCACCATTGCAGATCACAATGTCATCTTGTTTGGAGACACGTTTATGGTCAGTCAGTCCTGACACCCCGGTTCAGAAACAATTCAGAAATGTGTACCCCCAGAGACATCCCGAGCATGGGTCTCAGCAAAGGAGGCAATGCGGGAGTTGTCATTAAAGGCAGGCTTTACGTTGAGCAACCTACCATCAACAGTGAGCGACTAGCCTTCAGTTCATGGACCAAACAGTAAGGATTACATTAATGATCAGATTGGGCATCAGGCTCTATTTAGTTGGAAAGGCTTAGCAGTGTGCTGCGGCATAAAACCGGTGTGGGTAGCAATCATCACTGGAAGGCCCCTGCATAGGAAGTGTCATGCATGGCTGAGACATGGAGAACAAAAAAAAGCTGAAAGCATTATACATGTGTTACACCACCTAGTACTATCCATCGAGGTCACACTGGACACCAACACTGCAGTGATCTTGCAGAGTTTACAACACAAAACAGCCAAAATGGAGCTACACCATTCGACAGATTCACCATGCATTCCGGTAAGTGATCAAGAGTCATCAACCAAAGCAGATGTGCATTAATTATTGGATGAAATAAGATCCATGAAAAGCAGACTAGGGTGGACTAAGTAGGGGATACATTGGAATCACTAGAGCACAATCAGATGTTTGCAGACCGTAGTGAGATGAAAACAGAACAAAGAGAGGAACACAGAGAGGCTGATGTTGTGTCTAAAGTCGATGATCTCGAAAACCGAGAGAGACGTAATAACATTTGCATAACGGGGCTAAAAGAAACACCAGGAGAGAAGACTTTTCCTCTAGACAAGAAAGAGAAAGCCCTAACAAACTCTCTCTTTGAGACTCATCCAATACCTGAAATAGCATGTGATCAAATCCACAGGAATACAGAATTGTAACGGAGGAGGAAGCAACAAACTTCCTGAAATGCTTGAAGTCTGAAGATCGTAGCTCAGAGCTAGAAGATGTGCAGCGATATCAAGAAGTCATAAAAGGGATTCGCAAACCCCAGCCCAGAAGAGGCTGTGCCTTTGGATCCAGGACATTTTGCAGATTTAACATCCTGTGAATAACAGTTCCGCGCTCTGAGGCCTTACGCCAGTAATGATATGAGTAAAGAGTCTTACTTTACATGTGATCATAACAGTACTAGAAATGTTGCCATGTGAATCCTCTTTCAGAAGGGAAAGGAAAGAGCATAAGGAGTTCTTTGTCATAGTTATTAAGTTCAATGGTTGTAACTTTGATGTCAAAGTAATATATGGAAGTACCTTTATAAGGAATATTGCTGCATATTGGGGAGAGGGCTCCTCTTGAGTAGACCTACATTGATAGAGAATCTCCAGTTATCTTGGAAATCGTTTGTTGCATTTCTCCATTACGGTGAGGAGGGATAAAGGGGGAGGGGATCCAAATGGTGGACACCCGATTCAACGACTTATGGCAAGTATGACAGCAAGGGAAACAAGAATGAGAAAGTATCAGTGAGACGAATTGAGAAGTGCAGAATGATCAGTTGCCTTATCTTTCAAATGTTGGCAGGAAACACGAGAAAAAAATCGCACTATAGCTATGGCCAAAAACAATATCAGTTTTGGGTGCCTAAATGTTAAGGGGTTACATTTGCCACAAAAGCGAATTCATACATCCAGGGTTGGATGTATTGTTTATCCAAGAGTCTACGTTTAAACAAAATGGGAACAACATGTCTTTAGAGGCAAAAGCCTTGCCGTGGCCATTTGGGCTTCAGGACCCATAAAGAAAGCTGGAGAGGGAATATTATACCAGACATCATTAAATTTAGAAATCACACAGATTTATAAAGGTACAAATTGTGGGTACCTATAGTGATAAATGGGAACATAGGGTTGGCTGCAGTCACACTATGCTTGGTATACACACAAACCAGCAGCAACTTTCATTCTGCAAGGAAGGTTTTATATTCTTAGAGACATGGAAAAGGGCACTGCTTATTTGTGGGGTGGGGGGATCTTAATACAATGCTAGATCCAACATAAGACTGTGACTCACTAAGGGCTGGAGCACTTCCCCTGCACGTACCCAACAGGGATAATGTGTCCTCCCTTTTGCAGGACTTATACTTAATTGATACCAGGAGGGCTACACATCCACGATCAAAAGCGTTCACTTTTTATTCACCGCCACATCAGACATGCTCACGCATCGATTATATTTTGCTAGACGCAGTTCAGGAATATACAATAATGGAAACGACTATTAGCATAGTGGGACCATGACATTTGTGGGCTAAAGTTAAACCTGGGACCATGTGTTCTGTTTGATAAGAGGGGGATTTTCAATAACATGCTATATAAGGACACTGTGTTTAAAGAGACACTTTGCACTGAAATCAAAGATTTTCTCCAGCGAAATGACACAGGGGAGGTGACTATTAAGACAATATAGGAGGCGACCAAAGGTACCATTTGATCTGTGTGAATCGCAGAGGGAACAGAGAAAAAGAGAAGAAGAATGTTCAGAGAAGAAGTCTTGAAACATAATATTAAAGCAAAGGAGGCCATCCTGCAGAAGAATATAGATTCATGAAAAGACTTGCTAGTTGAAGTTAAGGAACTAAGTAAAAAACGTGGTGATATTTGGAAAGGGAGGGCCTTAGCTGAGCATTGTTATCTGAGACATAGGGCCTCATTACAACACTGGCGGTACGGAGTGAACGGTGCCTTAAAAGGAATTACCGGGCCTTCCGAACTCAGAATGGCCCGGTAAGTCCTCATTCCGAGGACCTGGACCCTGAAGCGATTTCGGCGGCAGCCATGCCGCCAATAGCGGCATGGTTACCGCCAAACTCGTAATGCGGGCCATAAACTTTATGAAAAAGGTGACAAAGCCCACACTCTTCTTGTGGTTCATCTAAGAGGCCAGAGAGCACAAAGAACAACATTCAAAATGAAAAGTGACCTGGGTGATGCATTGGATAATCCGTTAAATACATGCAATAACAACTGTATTGAAGACAATCCAGAGAGGCTCACGCCTAAAGTGTTAGCAGCAGAGGAAGGTGCACCACGCAATACTCCCACAGAAGTTAGCAAAGTACTATGAGCCATATCAAGGCTAATAGCAGGGTCAGCACCAGGGCAAGATGGCTTCACATCTGCTTTAACAAGGTGTATGGTGGAGTGCTCACTCCCTTTCTAGCAAAGCTTTTCAATAACATCCTCAAAACAATCATGGCCCCAGAAACATTTGCACAAGCCTGAATAATCGTCCGCCCAGAAGATGGTAGACATAAAAATGAATGTGAAATAAAACTATGGGGTGTTATCTGGTTTCTGGATACATGTGAATAAAATTATGGCCCTCCCTTTGTCAAAGGATCCTTTCCAATACTCACAATTCCTAACTGACTGTGGGATTCAGCAGATACTATAACAAGATTGTTTGGCAACCTTTATAAAACTACCCGCCTTTTGGCAACAAATCACCAAAGACTTACAAAAATGGTTTAAAGACACTCTTCCATGGGTGGCAAGATTTGTGTTGATAAAAAGGAACATCCTAGCTATGTTGCTATTCTTATTTCAATCCTTACCAGTCGCAAAACCAGCCACCTTCCATGGTGAAACAAAGGATACGCTCTTAGCTTTTTTATGAACAGGGAAAAAGACACGAGTCACATACAGTACCATGATATTTCTCAAAGAAAAGGGTAGCATGAGCTATCCAGACATATATGAATATTTCAGAGCTTCACAGTTTAGGGTCTTGCTGGGACAATGCAGAAAAGCACTATGTGCATTTAGAAAATCGCCTGTGCTCCCTTTTGACCTTGGGGGAATGGCTACAGGTGCCATATAAGTGTTTGCCACGCAGGATATAAGCACCGCCGGTTCTCGCGTTTCTCTGGTTCATGTGGTGGAGATCTAAACAAATGGATGGTGTCTCGACCTGGACGGCACCTCTTAGTTGCATCTGGGCCCCCCTCATCAGATACCTTATAGCAGACCCCAACCGCTTTCAATCATACTACGAGGCAGGCTTAGTGAGAGCTGGAGACATGTGGGGAGATGGTGTCCTCCTGACTAAAGGGGAGTTAGAGCAAGCCTTACACACAGAAACAATACCACCATTGATACATTTCAACTAAAGGGCATTTTGTTAGATCAACAATGGGAAACACGGTTGCAGCGTTTGTTCAACACTCTTTCAACAAACTCTTAACTCACACCACGGATGCAGGGCGCTTGTCTCCAAACTGAATACTTCCCTTCTATAACAACCTAGGACTGCAGCAAGATGCAGAAGTGTGGAAAACAATGTATAGGGTAGTATGGGCCTGCACAATAGCTGTTCAATATAAGATGCACAACAGAAGATTAGTATTTCAATGGCAACTAACCCCCCCAAAAAACTATCGAACATGTATCCTGGAGTAAAGCCCAACTGCTGGAGGAACTGTACCACTGTCTGTCATTATTGGCATATGTGGTGCCCTTCAATACAACACTATTGGGAGGAAATCCTAGGATGGATACATGCCATAGATGGGATTCAGTGAGAGCAAGCCCCCCCTAGCTAATTTTTTTGGGACTAGAAACCAAGGATGAAGGATGCATGATTGTCGCACATGCTGAGGAATCTGTTATTTGCGGCATGAGTTTGTCTCACGGCTTATTTGAAGAGGAGCTTCCTCCCAACAAAACATGAATGGTTAAATACAAGCTAACGAAATATATGAGATGGGAAGCCTTACAGCAGCTTTAGTAGACACTCATACGCACGTGGATATGGAGTGGCTCCCCTTTTTAAGACTGAGGGGCCAGGGAAAGTGGATGCAAGAGATTGAAAAACAATGCGGACTAGGAAAATGTACAGAAACCCAGAACTGACCTGATATAGGCAAGATGAGAGATCAACGTGTGGATAAGACACAAGTAGGTACTGATGAAATATCCACTTCCGAAATGCGTATAGGGTTATTCTTGTTATTTCGCTTTACATGCGGCAACACTGTGGTTGGGAAAGGGGGAGGGAAGAAGTGGGACGGTTTATAGGTTGAGTGATTAGCCAACAAGAGCTGTTATGTCGACGTCCTGAATTATGGTTTGTCTCTTTGTGTTGCCTTTTACTGTCGGTGATATGATACTCGGCACTGTTAATCGTTATTGTATTTGTTTGGTTCTGAATCAAACTTCAATAAAATGCAATTTTTAAAACAGAAAATATATATTTGTTGTCCTCCCATCATTAACTTTTGTAGGGGCTCAATTATTGAACAATTGTTGTTAAGTAGTAGCCTTCTTTGGTAACACAGATGTATGTATTCATTTATTTGTGTTTAGTCATTGAGTAAACAAGTATAACATTTCAATCATAAATGACATGCATAGAATGAGATACAGTTCCTCTCTAGGGTTCCTCTATAATGGGTACGTGATGAATCTATGAATGAGAGTGAATTGGTTGGCATGGAAGGACATAGACCAGGGACCCAGTTAAAGAACAGGCATACATAGACAAGGCAAATGTGGCCCAGTGCCATTACATTTTATTAATGTACTTTTCTACATTAATTGCCAGAATATGGGACAACCTCAAAAGGAATGGGATTCAGAACGAGGATGTGAGCTGTCTCGCATGTGACAAGCTAATGAGATTTGAGTTGCATTTTAAACAATTTTATTAATGGGCTAGCTTTTTTGATGTGGGGGTAATTCCAGTGGAAGGGAGAAATAGCGAGAAGGAGAAAATTAGGATGAGGGCAGGGTGTGGGGGATGCATAAATGGCAGAGAGAGGATTACATAGATCAGAATTTAAAGACCTTAGCATTGTATGAAGTTAAATAGGAGGTTTAAACCATAGAAAACCTCTCTAAGTTTAGGGATGCATTTCCTTAAATAGCCAAGCATTCCATATAAAGCTATATACTGTTGAAAACATGTTGATATAGAAACACAAACCATAGTCGTAACAGCCTCTTTTTGGTTTTCCTCAGCTTTCTACTGGGAATGCCTGTTTATTATGTTGTCCCAGTTTTTTTTTCCCTTGCAATTCAGTGACCTTTCTCTACATCACAGATCACAAAGGTCAGAGGGGTGTTTAGTCATTCCAGTTCTGCAGTGGAGTCAAGACTGACCCGACTACTTCCCATAGTCCCTTGACCCACTGAAAAGTTTATAACAAGCAAAGAAAACTTCAAAGACAAATTCATCAAGTTTCAATACTCCATTAAATACACCCAACCCACCCTCCATCACCCCATGTCCTTACATGGTTGGAATTCAGGATCTTAAGAGCAAAATAACTCACAAACATCCCCACAACCCTCACAGCTATATCTCAAGAGGACAATGTTGTCTCTGCCTCCATCTTGAAGAACATCACTGGAAGCACACGTATTCCTCCTACACATGTTTAATTACTTGCTTACTCAAGGCATCTTCCCTGATGCACAGAAAATTGGTCAAATCTGTTCTTTGCACAGTAAAAACCACACTCAACACTAATGACCTAGAGATTTACCAATCTATGAAATGTTACCATTCACCAATCATATCTTTGAGAAGACATTCACCCTCCAACTATATACAAATTAATCACACACAAACTCCTATTAGATTACCAGTAGGATTTCTGACTCAGGTACAACACATTTCTCATCAGGGCTAAAGAGGAGATGGGGATCCCTCACCAGCATGGAATTTGATAACTCAGTCCTACCATTGTTTGATGGTTACTTCACTATTTAACACCAACATTTCCCCCTCTTTGTCTTATCACCCCTAGAAACACTTGTGTACAGGCTTGTTGTAAATGACTTACCTTATCATATCATAACCGCTACAGGTGGCCACCAGCAGATCTGAAAACATTCCCTGTGACCTGTGGAAGTGAAGGAAACAGGATTTTACATAGAATGGAGTAATACAAGTATGTGTTCTTGTGTCAAGCATTACTCTGCAACCCCCATCCTTCCCTTTTTTCCTACCCTCCATGGCATTTTTTGGAATGGAAAAGATAGGCCACAGAGGTTCTGAAGTGTGTGCCTGCTGATGGCACAGGTGACTAATTTCCTTTCATAGTCATGGCTTATGGAAGAGATCCTTTATTGGATCAGAAGATATTTGGAGCAGACATCATGACCCATAATTTCTGGACTGGGCCCAGAGAAGCTGAAACATCTTTTTGAGAATCTTACCTGATGTAACAATTCTGCTTAAACTGATATAAGAAGACAACTGTCCATGGCTAGTGATCCACATGATTTAAAATGGAAATATGTGAGATAAAGGCAATCTTTGCTGTTTAACACTGATGTGTGTGTGACACTTATGCAAGCAGTCTGTTGTCAATGTTTACAGTGTGTAATCCAGGTGGGATACAATATTTGATTTGATTTGATTTGAGTCATTTGTATCGTGCACCAGACAAACTGAATCGTATTTGGGCGCAGGTGGAACTGTAGATATTGAGCTGTCTTTCTCCAGAATAATAGGTAAATCGCCTCTGTTAGTATCTCCCATGGGAAGTATCAACAGAACAAATGGGTTTTTAGAGCCTTACGAAATGTCATAAGAGTCTTGGCCTCTCTGATATGTCCCGGTAGCTTATTCCATATTCTGGGTCCACAGACCCCAAATCTGCGGTCTCCTTTGCTCACATATTTTGACCATGGAACTTGGAGTAAGTTCTTTTCACCTGAGCGTAGCTGCCGACTAGGAATGTGGCTCTTAATTTTGTCAGATAAATAATCAGGTGCCAATTTCTTTACACATTTGAAAACCAGGCAGAGCGTTTTGAACTCAATTCGCTCTTTCCCAGCTAACCAGTGTACAAATTTCCTCAAATTGGTAATTGGTGCCTTTTTTGATACCCTAGACACTAACCTGACTGCAGCATTTTGGGCCACCTGCAATCTGCGCAGCTGGAATGCTGGTATTCCTGACAGCAGTGCATTTTCATAATCCAAGAACGCATTTACAAGTGTCCCTACAACCACTGCTCTATCTTCATTTGCAATAAATGGTAAAATGTGTCTCAGTAGTCTTAATGTGTAGAATGCTGACTGTACCTTTGTACTAATCTGTGCTGCGCAACCCAAATTGTCTTCCCACACGCAACCCAAATTTTTGATTTTCTTTGCAAAGTTGAGCTGTGCTCCTAGGAAACATGGTGGCAATATCTGTTTGTTCTGTTTCAGATGATGTCTTGAGGCAAATAGTGATACTTCCGTTTTGCTAGCATTCAGCAACAATTGGTTAGCGCACATCCAATTCTGGACCTCCTGTAGGCACTGTTCCACTATTGCAAATGTGTCTTCAACTCTCTGCACCTTTAGGTACACCTGAGTATCATCTGCGTACAAATGAAAATTAATGTTATGCTTCCTCAGTATGTCCATAAGCAATTTAACATATAAGTTAAAAAGCAAAGGTGAGAGTGAAGATCCCTGAGGAACCCCTCATTTTTGTAAGATGGAATCTAACAAAAAGTCACCAAGCCGGACCCTTTGTTCTCTTTTGAACAAAAAGACTCAAACCATTGAAGGGCTTGTTCAGAGATTTTTCCTACATCCCTCAATCGTTTCAACAGGATCCTGTGATCTACTGTATCAAATGCAGCAGACAGGTCCAACATGACCAGCAAGTACATGTCCCCCTGATCTGCCGTTTTCAGTAGATCATTCCATACTGTCACCAACGCAGTCTCTGCCCCGAACCTTGGTCGAAAACCAGATTGTAATGGGTCTAGGAGATTTTCCCAGTCCACATGTTCTTGCAGCTGGGACATGACAATTTTTTCTAGAATGTTTGCCGGCCATGGCAGCCCTGCCACTGGCCTATAGTTTTGAAGATTCTTAGGATCTAAATTAGATTTCTTTAATAGTGGAGTTACTATAGATTTCTTCAGGATTTGGGGTACTATACCTGATGTTAAGGATTTATTTACAACTTCGTCATAAATAGGGCAATATCTAGAGCTACTCGTTTAGCTACTGCAGATGGAATAACATACAGCATATCATTGGTAGCCTTCAGCTCAGAGAGAAGGGAACAAACCCTACCCTCTGAAACTTCCATGAATGTAAACGAGTTAAAACCCGCCTCCATATTGTGGTTGGGAGCCTCCAGTCCCTCAGCCTCTATCTTCCTATTATCCAAATCTGATTTCTGGATCCCCAGTTTTTCTGATGCATTACTTTCTAATGTCTCTGGATGGTCCTGGGGATATACTGGGGTAATTTCAGCAGTTTTGGCTCGTATTAAGTCTATTTTGTCTGAGAAATAGTTGTTAAAATCCTCAGCCTGTGCTCGAGAGATCTCTGAGGCTGTAGATGCACATCTCGGATTTGCTAATTGAGAGACCACTGCATATAAATCTCGTGGTCTATTAATAGCTTTATCAATTTTTCCCATCATGAATTTAGATTTGGCCTCAAAAATGGCCTTCCTATATTCACTAGAGATATACTTTACTGTTTCTAGATTACTCTCTGTATGCTTTTTTCTCCATATTTTTTCGGAGGCTCTTAAAAGTCTCCTTTTTACGGCCAGATCCTGTGAGAACCATGGGTTAGTAATCTTCCTGGCTCTATTTTGCTGGAGAGGAGCATATTCATTACAAATCCTGCCCATAATATCTGTGCCTTTATTGAAAAATTCTTCACATGTCAGGTCGTTATCAGCCTATTTCCAGGGTTGCATGACACAAAAGAGGGGTTGGTGCCCCCTCCCACACCCTTGGCCTGCAGTCTCATTATTAATCACATACATGATATTCATAGTCAGCTGATCAGCCGGCACATCACTTCTGCACAGTTAGGAGATGGGGCTATCTGACAGAAGTCACTGTATCCTTGCTTACACCTCAGACCGAGAGCTGCCAAACTCAGGCGTGAAATGTCTTTGGTGAATTCTCCTCTTCTGATCCATCCCAAAACACTGAAGAGCCAGGGGGAGTGAGGAGATGGAAAGGGCATAATCATTACTAAAGTAACATGTGACTTTGTCTGCATATCTAGCTGTTTAGCTCTACCAACCAGGACAGGCAAGCTCCTGACACGTCACTCTGGCTCCTTGGTATTTTTAAAAATGTTCTGGTCTAATGCCCGATGGTAAAATCAGACTGTGTAGATGATTTTTGGCGTTTCTTTGCTGAACATGTAACATCTCTGGAACCTGCCTTAGCCTTTACTAATCATATTAGTTATGTGTCAGGTTACAAGCAGAACAAAGTAAACGTTCAGCCAATCCCAATGTTGGTTGTCATCATAAGAGGAAGTTATGCGATGAAGAGTTTCACTGGATTAGCATGAGAAATATTTATTTGGGGATTAAAGTTACCTCTAAATCAACAAAGAAAATGTTGTGGCGAATACCACTGAACCTGACCCCTAATACATGTGAGATTAGGTGGATCTGCAGTGATCATTGGAATCATCCCTGGAGCTTTGGCTGACTCCGCCCACTTACTGGCTGGGATCTTAAAAAGCAGCAGGTACGCCTAAGCAGCATGAATACTACTGAACTTGACCCCGAATACCTGTGAAATTAGGTGGATAAGCAGTGACCGTTGGAATTATCGCCCGGCTGATTGCCGACTGGAAATATTGAACCAGGCATTGCCCGTGAGGGCGATAATGCCTCTATAATGATGGTATCAAGAGAACAGTCAGATCCAACTGCAGCAAATTAGGTGAGTACATCTGAATTCACTGTGATTGAAGCACTGTGCGACAGAGCAAGGCTCTCCAAATTATGCTGAAGTCTGCCCCTCCATGCATGAATGCTAAAATGCCAACTGTAACCTCGACTGCTTTACTGAACCCAAGCAGACAACCTATGACACATACAGGAGGAAAACTTAGTCAGTATGACTTGTCTGGGTACAAAGATCATGAAACAATTGGCCTCTATTTTGGCTAGCGGGCCTGAGGCTAGCAACACACAGGCTGAAAGGTAGACCCATCCATTTTATCTGCACGCAAAACATCTGTCCTTGACGATGCACCGGAAACATATTGCAATTTAAACAATAGGGCACATAATACTAATGCGATGCCCATGACGTCCTACAGCAAAGAAGCAGGTGTGGGTGAACACATCAAAAATGAATCCACGGACGGCACCTCGGGGGCCATATACTCCTTCCTTGAGGGGGTGACTGTGGGCTGAAACCCAATCCGTTCGGCCAGACCAAGAAAACATCTATTACTAATTTAACAGTATTATTATTCTAATACTAACATACTGGAGCAAAGTCTTATTAGAACTCGGGAACTGTCCCACATGAATGCCACGATGACTGACACAGATGGCTCAGACAACAATGACACAGAAGATGCCACCAAAATGGCCACGTATCCGGCCATAACATCTGAGGACACTGCAGATAGCCACAGTGATTGTGACACTCCTTCAATGAATGTCAGCAGCTGCACATCCTGGATATGTTGGAATAACTGACAAACGAGTAGAAGCATTAGACTATCTCTTACTACATTAGTCAAACTTTGTGAATCCATCTACACCGAAACACAGACACACAAGACATTTTTAACACATGTACTGGACATCATTGAACTTAACGGACAATGCCCTGGTGATATGGGCCATAGCAATAAGACTAAGGGCCTCATTACACGGGAGGCGGTAAGGGTTTACCAGTACCGGTATCTTACCGGTACTGGTAAACCCTTACCGCCTTACTACGAGGTCCCTTTGCGGGTTGGTACATTAACGCCTGCTTTTAGCAGGCGTTAAAAAACAAACCCGCAAAGGGACCGGGGTGCTAATTACGGTACCGCAATTTGCGGTACCGTAATTAGCATCTTCCCCATTCACATTATGCCCTATGGGGCAAAAATGGGAATGGGGAGGGCAATGGAGGAAGGGGGAATTACCGCCTTCCCAACCTTGCAATAGGGCGGTAATTCCCCTTTCCTCCAAGGCGGTACCGGTAAATTACCGGCATGAATCATGGCACTAATAGCGCCATGGTTTACCACCTACCGTGTAATGAGGCCCTAAGACGATCAAGAGTAATGCCAACTCAATCCGAACTAACAACACCACTAACACACATATTAAAATGGATAGCCCCATCCGCCATGATAGCTCCCACATTAGTACTGGCGACATGGAACATGACTTAAGGGATCCAAAGATGAAGCCATAAGACCTGAAAAGCACAGGAAAAAAAAATAATCCATCATATTACCATCTGTACATTGTAAGAATACTGAAAGGGTTTCTGGGAACCAAAGGAAAAACAAAAAAAGGAAAAAGCACCAAACAACAACAGTGGCTTTATTGACTCAAATAATGTTGAATTTATTACGAAAGACGATGGAACATATTGGGCCTCATTACGACTGAGGCGGAATGGGTTAACAGGCTTCGCTAAAGGAGCAGACCCGTTAAACCCGTTCCGCCTCATTACAAGCTCCCCTCGTGGGACCTGGTAAGTAACGCCTGGTCAAACCAGGCGTCCTTACCGGGTCCCGCGAGGGGAAGAGGAGCAAACAACGGGCCGCTCATAATCGGCCTGTTGTTTGCACCCTCTCCCATTCCCATTGAGCCCTATGGGGGCTCAGATGGGAATGGGGAAGGTCCGGGCCCAGGTTCTTGGAGGGAGGAATTACCGTGCCCTCCGAACTCGGAATGGCCCGGAAATTCCCCATTCTGGGAACCCGGACCCAGACCCGATTTCAGCAGCAGCCATGCCGCCAACAGCGGCATGGCTACCGCCGAAGTCATAATGAGGCCCATAGTCTTAGTACCAATAAGAAACCAAAAAAGACTAAGGGCTCCAAGTGCAATAAACAAGAAATCAAGATAACAAACAATAATGACGGTAGAAATTTCTAACCTTCAATGCAGCTCTCTAAAGTAGCTGATGGTGATCCAAATAATGGCATTAAAAACCTGGGCCTCTTTACTAACTGTGGTCCACGAAACATAGGGTTGTCTAATGGTGATGACTCTTTGGCTCTGGATGGTATATAAGATTATTTGACATACAGAAGGAAGTACTAATGCCACTTCATAGAAACGTAGTACCTGCTCCTTTGCAAAGTACCAGATCATATAAAACATCTTGATGCGTAAACAATATCGATAATAATATATCAGCTACATGCAGACCGTTACCAAACAGATTTGATGGCCCTGCTAATATCAATAACTATACTGGATAAGTTAACAGTATAACTAGAAAGCAGAACTAAGTGGAAAAACCTTGTTATAATACATTGGCTACGGGCAAAGCGATCAGTATGCAAACTTTGTTTTGCAACGAGACACCTAAACATAAACACTATATTGTACATCTTACACGATCCTCCAAACAGGAAACAGGTAAGAAGGCTTTTTTTAAAACACATTTTTTTTGTATGTGTATTTTGTGTTTGTGAGGTGCATATCACATGTATGTATGCAGCGTGGGTCAGTGGCCAGTGGGTAAATGAGTATGAATGTTATAGTGTGTGTTTCAATGTTCTGGGTCGGCGGGACTGTGCCTGTGTGGAGAATGCAGCGTGAGTGAGTGTGAGAGAAGGTGTGTGAGTGAGTGACTGGTGGGTGAATGGGTATGAATGTGATAGTGTGTGTTTGAGTGTTTTGGGTGGGTGGGGGCATGCCTGTGTGGAGAATGCACTGTCGGTGATTGTGAGAGAAGGTTTATGGGTGAGTGAATTGTGGGTGAATGAGTAGGAATGGCAACTCTGTGTGTGTGTGTGTTACTGTTCTGGATGGGTGGGATTCTTTGTGGAGAATGCAGTGTTGGTGGATGTGAGAGAACGTGTATTAGTGAGTGACTGGTGTGTGAATGCATATTAATGTGATCATGTGGGTGTGTGAATGTTCTGGGTGGGAGGTTGCCAGTAAGAGTGTGAGAGAGGTATTTGGGTGAATGACTGGTGGGTGGAATCGGTATGAATGTGATTGAGTGTGTGTTATTGTGAATGCTCTGGGTGGCTTGGTGCCTGTGTGGACATGATATGACATTTATAGCCACTTATAAACAAGTGTTTCAAGGCGCGAGAGAATGCAGGGCCGGTGAATGTGATTCCAGATGTATGGGTGAGTGACTGGTGGTTGAAAGGGGACAAATGTGATTGCGTGTGCAAGGCCCTGGGAGGCTGGGGATCACTAGAGCAATTATGACACATTTTTAAGTAACATGGAATGTGTTACTGGAATTTTCAGACAAAGCCAACTTCATGTGTGTTATTATGTGGGTAGTTTGGCATTTTGGTGCAGCCGGTTACGCCATTACTTGTTCTGGCATGACATTTAATACTGGGTATCTTTTATAAAGCAATCATATTAGTTATGTGACCTTTTATTACACAAGTACAGACTGGCCTGTGTTGGAACCAATTTGCACATATTTTTTATTTTTTTATTATTAGAGCATGTCACTTTAAATGGCCAATCAAACAGGAGTATGTTCTTACATATGAGTACTGAAAAGCCAAAAGGAGTGGGCACCACATGAACATAAGCACTTTAAGTGACACTCAAAAGTCTCGAAATGATTCATTAATTTACATAATTAAAAAAAAAAGTCTTGTTGGGAGCTGACCGCGAAGAGTCTGGAGACACCCTGACTCAAAATACACGCATAGCAGAAGGCTGAGTAGTAAACCAAGCCAGGCAGTCACTCTCCATTCGATCCCAGCTGGGATGTTACATTTCAGAATTTCTTATTCTTAGTTTTGAGGTATTTAGTTATAGGTTGTTGAGTTTGAAAATATATCCTGTTAGTTTTGTAAATCAACACAAATGACACTGGTTTTTGTTTCTTTGTAACCAATTTATATCCAAAAGGTGAGTTTTTCAGAAAAATGGTCACTAATAACTTCTTAGTGAGGAAGTGGTCAAAATATCCTTAAAATATAGACTTATTTTTGCCAATGCATTTCGGAGAATATCTCCTTCATCAGGGCGAGTCAGATTCTGAAAGGAATATGACCTTGATAAAATTGGGAATAATCCAGTGGTGAGGCAGAATTGCTGCTTGAAACCACCTTGAATTAGCAGTGAATGGCGGTTTGTCAATATTGAGCGGTGAAGCTGTTACTTTCTGACAGCGTCCTGCAGTGAGATGGGCGCGTGTGTGGGTACCTGGAGCTCGTAGCGGAGTGTACACAAGCCTGGCACATACCAGGTGACAATCGATGATGACAAAGAGACAGTCAACTGTCACACCCTTACCACCCTGAGAATGGTGCCACGGAAGTGCTACATTGTGTGCATCCCTACCTACTTAAAAATAACCAATCCTGTGTGACCAAAAGGAACACATGCAAGGTGTGTAACACACCACCCCTTGCAAAACAGGCCATGACAATCACTGGTATGTCACCCAAACCCTCCCAACCCACATCACCCTTGTCTGCCACACCATGACATGGCATGCAACAGAAAAAGCCCAACACATGTCCAATTACATATGAAGTGACATGTGATAAATGGAAAGAGGCCCAAGACAATCACGCCTGACATGGAATCAGAAGAAATGACTGACCAACAACCTCCCACACATACCAACTCATACACAAATGCTTGCCACCAGTGGTAGCATCAACAAAAGACTGAATGCCTGTTCTCATGCACATTGGCCATGCCAAATCTGCTAATCCCTAACCCGTGTGCTGTGTGTGTTTCCTGCAACACACTGCTCAGCACACAGCACAGTGAGCAGCCATTGTGTTGGGGATACACCCTGAGCATCACATAAAAAGGATAAGCAACAAAATAACCTATTGACGCATGTACACGATCCCCAAATGGTAATGGATCATGTGCCAGAGAAGGCAATCTGTGTGCACGTGTTGGAATGGAAGGGTGGTTGTATGTCTGGTGGAGCATTGTGTAAGTGTGTGTGTCAGTAGGGACATGTACTCAATATATGCAGGTGAAATCAAGTGACCCTCAGTGTCCTGTACACATCACATGTGAACATTGCCATGTGTACACACCAGCATGTCAAACCACAACAATCCCCTGACACCTCAAAAGTAAACACAACACAGGAACAGCCATTGACCAGCAGAACACATCATGTACATAGTACCCCACAATGACAATGTCAGAGAGTTGCCAAACACTGTAGCCCAACCTTACTGTCCAACAACAAAAGGCCCTCCCTCATTTACACATCACCATGACCTTCTGAAGAACTGTGTCTGGGGTCTGTAGCCTTCTTCCTTCTAGTCTACCTGGCTTCAGGATCCCCATACCCAATGGTTTCCATGTTCTACCTTGCATGTAAATAGGGTCCAGCCCCCTCAGAGGCCACCTTGACTGGTAGAAATACCAAATCGCAGAGAACTCCAAAGAGCCAAACCCCAAAACCAGATAAAAAGCCTGTAGCCACCAAAAAACCCCAGAAGAGTCTCCAGTAGAGGACTTGAAGTTGCTGAAAATATCCAAGCACATGTCCAAGCAGAATGATAGAACAACCAAGGTAGCACAGTTCAACAATGGTTCAACAGGATGGGTAGCATTTTCAGTACACAATATACAATGAGGATGCAACAACTGATGGGTAGTGTCACAGCTCCGGTCTCCAGGCGCAGGATTGGCACGAACCAGCCACCCCCTCCACGGTCTGGGCGTCTGCAAGGTAAACCTTACACAGGTCTCCAAGACCCCGGCAGGGAAAGAGGGTCAGGGATACGTTGTTTGGATAGACATTGGTATTCAGGATAAACGGAAAGAGGGGCAGGAGAGGGGATTAGGATGGGCAAGTCAAAGCAGACAAAATACAAAATACAACTATTGACAATAACACATACTCAATCAGAGAAACCATGTTCTTCATGCACATTGTACAAAATGGGTCAAATGCAAGGCAAAGAGAGACTTATGTGTGGGATGAGTGCTGGCCTCCTGCCTGCGCACTCTCAGGTCCGGTAACAGGAGCAGTTCAATGCTGCAAAGAGAGCATGAGTTACTAATCTGTGTGTGTTTCCAGCACACACACAACATCATTCATGCCTCAAACTAAGTGACTTCTCCACAAACAAACACTCTTGTCTGCTGCTTTGTTCGTTTACTTTTGCTAGGCCCCGTGATGGTTCATACTGTCATGAACCACCGGACGCCTCCCTTCTGGACTTCGTGGTCCCTGACCCATAGGGGACTGAACTCAGCAGTACTCCCAACATGGCCGCTGAACGTGAAACACTGTTTGCCAGTCTCCGCGTTGTACGCTCTGTGTTCTGCAAAGCAGACACGCCCCCGCAGCCATGCACGTCTCAACGCTACCGCTTGCAGTAGTCACACGTGTGCTGCCGTAATTCGTACAGCGATTTCCACTGATTACTGGTTCCCGGTCCCCTAATTTTCCTCCTCCTTCATCCTCCCCTTTTTGTCCTCACCTTGCATTCCTGGATCTCCTTCGCACTCGCCTTCTGAGTGCGCTCCTCGCCATTTCCTGGACTTTTTCCCGGACATCTGAACGCTCCCTGGAGATGGGACACGAACCGCATGCTGGAACCCGAGGAACCACTTACAGGGTTATACAAGACCCGAACTGTGTGAAAGAAGACTTCATCAAAGAACTCGAACAAACAACACAGACAGGTGAGAAGGGGGGGAAGCCTGTGATACATACACTGTCAATGCAGTAAGGCAGCCGCACGTGGCCCCGCGGTAAATGGAAGACCAATGTCTTCAGAATCACACATGATAGAATGGTCCTTGGGTGATCTGCTAGACGCGTTTGGCGAGGTGCGACTTCAGTACAAGTCGTGTTCTGCCACCCACGGATTTCAATAGGTAGTGCACGTGGCAATTTGCATATGCAAATGATATGCACAGCACTCGCTGGGTGCCCCTGTGCGCTGTATAATAGTCTGGCTAGGAATGCTACTGCACTAACAACTCAGCTTCTATGGAGCAGGGGGGACTCGAGGAATGGCCAACGCCCCCTGCATGTGCCCCTGACAAAAGCTACTTGCCATTTGTACCTCAATGCCTCTTAGCTGTACTGTGCGCTTCGTCCCCAATGCCTGGCCAAGCTCCCCAGCACTGGCGCTACTTAGCATGCATGTGCAAGGGGCCTGGAGGAAGTTCAGCTGGGGTATGACCCTCGTGCTGCTCACCTTGCCTGGAGCTCCTGGAAATGCGTCTGCTTCTGTTGGACGTCTGAGCACAAGCCCTATGCTTCTGCTTGCGCATGCATGGACAATGTGTGCACCACCCAACGTGGCCATGTTTCTGTGGTTCTTGGCCCAGTGTCTACTGGGAAAGGTAGTCTGGAAACTCATTTTCCTGCAGAAAGGAAATACAAGTAACTAACAAGGCTGGAAAGGTCCCTGTGTGTGTGTCTTCATGCTGGTTGTCACTGGGCCATGTTTGAGACGTACATCCGACCTCCTCCCACCATTAGTGTGACTTTGACAGCCAAAGGGTGCTGGCTACTGTCTACAGCATGAAGTGCATCAAGCACATATACGGCAAGAAAAGAACACACAATACAGTCAACATCAATAAATGTACATATCAAATATGTACTCACCAAAATTGATTGCAGACATGCCGTGGAGAAAAACTTTATTATCCCCACTAGGGGTGTCAACACAAGTAGTACAGCAGCAGACAGGCCACAGATATGACGAAAGTCCAATGCCCTTGTGTAAATGGTTGTAACACCAAACCATCCTTGCAAGCCCATGGATAGAAGAAGCAGGCACATGTGAGTCAGGACCCCAAGTTGCAGACACATACACGAGACACGCTTGAAGGGCTCAGCTGGAACAGACAGTGGATGCTTTCAAAAGCCACAAAGCACCACACTGTCACATAAATGCACAATAGACAAGCAATTTTAAACTATATTAACTAATTAAACTAACTATAAGAAAACAATTCTAACTAATTAAACTAACTATAAAAAACCATATTAACTAATTAAACTAACTATAAAAATCAAAAATGGCCACATACGACCCGGGGGAAGGCACCCTGGAGGGGGGAGGTACAGGGTGCACCTCAACACCCACATGCCATGATGTTGAGATAAAAAAAAAACTCCATGGGCTAAACGCCTGCACAGCCGAACCTGTGTGGGAGATAAGTCGTCGTCCTCCTCACCCTCTGGCTGAAAAGGTTGGCGTGGCACAGTACCCTGACCATGCCTATGCGCAGCTTGCCCCTCGTTGGCAACAAGTCTGTGGGAGGGGTGAGCCTAGTTCTGTGTGGCAATGACATGTAGGTCAGCATGTAGAACCTCACATGATACGTCTGCTTCCTCTTGCAATGTAACACGTGTGACACAGAGTTCTTCCTGCATGGCCTGGCTGGACAACTGGTTCACCACCCGGCAAGCACATAGCTCACCCGAGATGGTATTCTCAAGCTGCTCCAACCACTCCTCTGACT
Organism: Ambystoma mexicanum; assembly: GCF_040938575.1. Classification (NCBI taxonomy): domain Eukaryota; kingdom Metazoa; phylum Chordata; class Amphibia; order Caudata; family Ambystomatidae; genus Ambystoma; species Ambystoma mexicanum. Next base: position 290,446,628 of record NC_090924.1, on the reverse strand, counting down.
GCTGCCTCTGGGACATCAAGAGCACACCCACAGTAGATCTGAGGGATTCATAGTCAACCCTCATGGCCTCCATGTGGGCCTCTGCGTGAGCAGCAATTGCTTGACGGAAAGACGCCATTTCAGCCCGCCGTGCCCTGTCTGAGGCCGCCATGCCCAGCCTGAGCGAGCGGGCCGTGGACTGTGCCGCCCGCTGCTGGAGATCCACCTGCCTAGCAGGGGGGAGCCCAGATTGGGCCACACGCTCCATGCTCTGAGTGATATTTTCAATTGCTGTCACCGGTTCTTCGGAATTGGCAACCATGGCTTGCTCCCACTTAATATACGCTGGTGGCACACGTCTACCGTGTTGCTGGGCTTGACACCTGCGGGGCCCAAGGAGCCGCCGTCCTTGTTTGGTTGGCACCGCCCGTGGCTGAAGTACTACATGCCTCAGTTGACATGATGTCCCAGGCACATCAGCAACTGGTGTGGAGTGTGACCCTGCGTCCCGCTCCACCATAGGCGGAGGTCCCACCACCGTCTGGCCCCTCAGTGCAGGTGTCGCGGACAGAGGAGCGTCCACATCAGAATCACTCACCGTTGACGAATGGACCTGACGCACATCCAACTCGACATTGTCATCTGAGTGATCATCCGGGCTAGACTCATTGCCAGCCCTAGACACGATGGTCGGGAACACAAATGGGTTCTCGTGGTCTACCACCCCACAGCCCCCACTTGTGCTGGGTTGCTGGTTTAATAGCAACATTGTGCCTGGGATGACAACACCATCCTCTGGCTCCATTGCGTCATCATCCGAAAAGGGGAAAAAAACTAACATGAGTACACGTGTCAGAAGCACATAATCCACACACACATAGACCTCACATTGACAGCCAAAACATGAAGCAGACATGTTACACACAAATGAGAACCTGTCATGCATCCAGTAGCCTTGATATGCAAAGACATCACAAAAGCAGAAATGGTTGTTTATGAATAGAAAAGCCAACACAAGTACAAAAAGTAGTATATGAACTCCATCTTGTTCAGGCACATGTCACAGGCAGAAAAGACAGATGGCACCAAAGAGATGGCATATACCATAAGCATGCCTGAACTGCAAATTGACCACTGCTGCAAGTGAATCCAAACACACAATGACACACGTAATATACACATGCATCACTAAACCATTATCACCAAAATAACTCCATCCATTTGCATCTCGGCCCGTACCGGGTGGCATGGGCCATGTAGATATAGTGAATGTCCCAAGCAAAGCAGCAAGTGCCTGCAACCAGGCGTGAGGAACCATAACATCCAGTATGGTCCGGGCTGCAGGACATGAAGCCTCCACAACACCCCTCAGGGCCTGATTGAGCACATTGTGCTATGAATGTACCCTATTCCATCATTCCTTGTGTAAAATCTCCACGGCCAGGCGCCACCATATTAGCTAAGTGGACCTGGGCGTAGACATACTGCACAACAGTGCACCTTCAGGATTATGCCAGTTGAACATAACGTGCACAATGCAGAAATCTCACCAGCATGAACTTCAATCAACTACATATTAGTCATCAAAAAAGCTCCGGAACACACATGTGTAAATGAACACTTTCACACACACATAAGTGAGTAGTTGCAATGTTGCATTACACAACCTTGAATCTGCTTGCATATGTACATGTGAAAGCGTTTAAAAACACCCCTTTCCCCATACACCTGTATTGTGAACATGAACTCCATCCAATACAGCAAAGCAAGCAGCTGCAATGCTGCTTGCTTTGATGTATGTGGAAGTGTACACATACACATGTGAAGGCAGCTCCACAGTCATTACAAACCGATTGGCAGGCTACATTCATTCTGCGCCCTATGCCAGTTGGTATAGGCCGCAGATTGACCAATCAACTTTTCTAAACAACCACTAGGGAGTTCCATTAGTGAGTACATGTGTCCCAGGATGCACCTGTACCTGTGGCATTCATGACAGAGAAGGGATGAAAATCTGACCATACATGCCAGGTCACTTTGACATTGCATCAGTGAGTAGGCATGTAGAATGGTGTAACACGGCTCAGAAGTGGGTTGATGCAGCGCAGAACATGTGTACGTTACCCACTATCTACATGAACTAGTACATTATGATGTCTATCAATAACCATGAAGGCAGTGTGAGGGCAAGTTCAGGCATCACGTGCAATGTGCATGCAATGGGTTGCATAGCTACAAGCAAACCCTCCCCACCCCCATTGAAAATGCAGGGAGGCATTGCATGGCAGCAAAAGGGTGACCCGAGACCTGCGTATTGGCAGACAGTGTTGACTAGTGTCAATTGCATAATCTGAGTCAACTGACAACACAGCAGATGATAATGGGACAGTAATCAGGATGATGAACCCTCAGTAGTACACCCATGTGTGCAGAAGACACTAGTCCAGTTGAACAGAGTCAGGGGGCCTGATACAGGGAGAGGCCTGTGCCCCACACAGACTGTGACACCCTAAACATGTGTGTGATGCAGGACTGAGCCAGAGTGGGCATGAAATGGATGATCAAATGCCTTGAAATGTAGGTCATCCTGGACACGTACTACAATGATCATCCAGTCAAGGACACATAGGGGCATGCATGGAATGCACATGCAGCATGAATGGGCACTCATGTCCCTGCGGAGCATTGGCCATCTGCACAGTCCAAGTGAGACACCATGCATCAAGGATAAAGGATGTACCCCACTGTATGTGTCTGGCAGGTTGGCTGGGGGAAGTGTGCATGTACACAGGAGCCTTGAACAGGCCATTGCAGTACTCCAACATGATACACACCAGTGCCATGGTGAAATTGGGGTGCAGGGCGGTGGAGGGGCAAGGGAGCATGCCTACGTGGAGTACCCGCATGCAGGCAGAACACACATGCACGTCAGTCATGCGATGCCATGGTCCCAGTGCTGACTATACAGGCTACATGCAGAAGGGCCAGTGAGCTGGAACATGGACCGGAGGGGCAGCCGGGTGAGTAGCATGTGAGTAGGGTGCAAGTGTGGTGATGAGGGCAGTCGCTGTCTGCTCTACATGTCCAGCATGCTGCACAGCAGGCACACATCAGTGAAGCATTGCATGACTCGCACATGAGAACCATGTACACATGACATGTAGTGGCAGTCAAGCACGACACATCACACAAGCAAAACACACAAGGTCTGGACAAACACGCGACAACACTCACTGGACGGGGCATCTAAGTCATGCATCTCTCCCACTCCTTTGACCAATCCTGCCAGTATGAACCCTGCAACGACTGACTCGTGCGAAGTGAAGTCTTCCTCCTGACCTGGTGACCCACCGCCAGTCAACCCAGTCACGGCATAATTGGAAGCACGCTTCACCTTAGTACTGCATCGGAGGTCATCCCAACACTTTTTGCACTCGAGCTGTGCGCACCTCATGTCCGAATACACTCACACAATCTGCAACTTGCTTCCAATGGGACATACGATGGGCAGCCGAAGTGTGACAATTCAGCCCCACTAGCATATCACGGTTGTGGCCCCACACGTAGTCCACAAGGAAGTCCAGTTCCTGCACGCAGAAAGGCTTCTTCCTCAACGTGCTGGAGGCTGGAGCTGTGTCTGGGGTCCCAGGCTCTACTGCAGGTGCAACCTTCTTCCTCTTGGACAGTGGTCTGGACCCTGACTGGAAAATGCCACCCTGATCAGTATGGGCAGTGGCGCCGGTGGATTGAACCAAGGGAGTGGCAGGTGGAACAATGATGGAAGCCAAGACTTCCGTCGGTGGCTGCTGGGTGCCCCTGACTTGACCCTGTACAGCAACATCTGCTGTGCTAAGGTCACTGACCGGGACTGTCCTGGATTGTAGACTCACAGCCGGGGTGGTGTCGGTTCTATCTGCCCATGCACTTGTCGACCCCCCGCTGCTCGGGGCAGCAGATGACAATCCTGCCCCAGGGACATGTGCCTTGGTCAGGGCAGCCCTGCGTGCACTTACCCTGTGCCTCTTGAAATCCTGGAAATCATCCAGGGACTCTTCTGGTGCCAACGCAGCATGTGCTGGCCCACTGTGAGACTGGGTGGTGGTGTCCACAGCTGCACCTGCAGCTACCACTACCCTTGGGTCTGTGGCAGTTGATGAAACGGACTGCCAGGTGACATGGGCGCTAGTGCCAGATGCAAGAGCTGCATCTCCCGTAACCACAGGGGGTGGTGGCATGACTGCACCAACACATGGCACAACATCGTGCCAAACTGGTGCATCCCTGCCTCTTCCCCCTCTGCGGCCACCCTGGATACCCTGGAGTCCCCCTACTCCCTGGTCATCCCGACCATGTCCCTGACCACGCCCGCCACAAGGAGTATGCCCAGCTGAGGTGCCCCTCACCTTTTGTGGCCTCCCAACCATGGCACAGATGGAGTAGTGCCAGCACAGATGGAGTAGTGCCAATGGGAGGTGTACACAACAATTGTCCTGGGCAATTGGGGTGAAGGGGGTGGGATACAAGATGTTAACAGCACCCTGTGCACTTGCAAGGCTGTATATGACCCCGGTGATAAAGTGATGGGTCACGCAACCCTCAGGCACCCCAAAACTGCATTAAAACCGTGAACGCAACCCCCGGTAGCCCATGTGTGTGGAATTAACCTCCCGCAGTACGCGGTGCCACCCATGGACATGAAAAACACGTACGCATGGGACATGCATGCTACTACGACCTCTAAAACGGTTACCCGATACACCTTTAAACCATGCTGAGGGATACACCCACGCGGGTCACTTCACTTACGCGCTTACGCGATAAGGGCCTTTCCTCGTATTACACACTATTACACGCTGACGTGCTATTTTGTCATGTGCCAATTCACTCAGTATCAAGCTGGCCACGCAACAACACACAGAAGACCACGCTCCAGCCCAGAAGGCCATTTTCCTGCCTCTCAGAGCCCCGAGCCCACTCCCACCTGCCATCTGCTGCTGCCTGGCTGCCTGCTGGCCATGTGCCCTGCTATTTGGTGCCTGCACATCAGCCATCTGCAGGGGACCTGTTGCTGTGACCACCCCTGCTGGAACAGAAGACTCCCGACTGAAGTTCCATTGCTCCACAGCCCAGCACCAGGACCCAGTTGCCCACCCACACCTGCCTCGGGGGTTGCCATGTCAGGGGAAACACCATCGGAGACCACTGGCAACCCCCAGCCCGAGAGGCAGAGGGCTACCAGCTTCAGTGCCACAGAAGTTGGTATCCTGGTGAAGCAAGTCCTGGTGCATTATGATGCCTGCTTCGGAAGTTCACACGCCAACAATGAAGGACGGAAAAGGATCTGGAAGGACATTGTGGCTGCCATCAACGAGGAGGATGTGGCAGCCCGTGACATGCAACACGTCAGGAAGTGCTGGTAGGACTTCAGGTCAAGGACACTCAGCAAGGCCCGCCGCCTCTTGGAGGCAGCGCATGCAGGGGGGTGGCGGGTCCGCCTTACCAACATCCAATTGAGGGTCCTGGAATGTACACGTCCATCGCTCCACCTCCAGGTCCTTCAGAGGCAGACCCGTCTGGAGTCGAGCGGTAAGTGTCCATGCATACTGATTGGATGCAGTGCATGTTGAGTTGTGCGAGGAGTGTGCAGGTTGGTCATATGTCTTGAAAGTCCCATGTCTGGATGTGTATGTACAGGGTCATGACCCTGCCACATTTGAGTCCAGTCATCTGTGAGGCACATCAATGGCGTATGTGTTTGAATGCATGATGCCCAAATGCATGTGGGGGTGCACACCTGTTTACATTTCTGTGTATATACTCTGGCATGGCTGGGGTGTGACACATGGATGCTGGTTCCAACTTGATGTACGTGCATCGTCTACATGTGTGTGTGTGTGTATTTGACATGTGTGCGACTGTGATACACCATGGATGCATGTGACACCGACATGTAGGCGGATGATTGGCTGATGTGACATAGTTGATATTGATTTCACTGTGACAGGTGGTGGAGATGTTCAGATGCATGTATATCTGGTGGCGTGTGTGCATGTGTTCGGCACTCCCTGTGTTGCATGTGACGTCAGGCTGACCTTCGGATGTTCATGCTGTTGTATGTGTATGGATGGTGCTGCCTGCTGCATCATTCCTGTTAATTTGCGCATGTGTGTGGGTTCAAATGATATGTGTGTTGGGGAGTGTGATGCCATCTGTGAAGTTTGAGACTGCCACTCATGTGCAACTGTCATGTGTGTATCAGACCATTGTACAGTGCCCTAATGCCTGTGTTCTGTCTCTCCCTGTCTGCAGCGTCAAATGATGAAGAGGACGGAGACGGTGCTGTGGAGCACAACGGCAGGGATCCCACCGCCAGCCGGAGACGCAAGGCCCAGCTCCCCTCCCATGTTGTCATCTCTTTGGGGAGTAAGAAGTATGGTGCCACGTCCACAGCCACAGGATAGGTCCAAGAGGCGGAGGTCGGAGGTGGACTCCTCAGCAGCAGAAGGGGCAGCTGAGACCCTACAGGGTCCTATGGAGGAAGATGGCACAGAGTCATCCAGGTTGGTGGGGGGTTTGGTGGAGGAGGAGGCCGTGGAAGGCCCAAGCAAGGGGCCTGGAGGGGGGGATTCCACTGCTGCTAGTGGTGCAGTCCATGGGCAGGAGGCAGCACAGGCGGCCGTGAGGTGCCTGTGTGTAATCTTGTCCCCGATCCTGTGACTGCATCATCTGGCACCAGCAGGGATGCCTTCGTCCAGACCGGTTTTCAGGGAGGGGATGCGCACATAACCGGCCTTCCTCTCCCTGGGGACGTGGTAATCCGGGACCATGCTGAGCCCGTCCTGGCTGGGGTGGCGTTGCATCAACGTGGCATTCGGGATTACGTGCTGGGTTCCTGTGTTGACAATACACGTTATTTCAGATGCCTCGTTGACAGCGTCAACCTACTAGGATGGGTCACCAGTGCTCGGTTCCTCCGTGTGCTGGACCTTCTACCGAACCCCTCCTCAACTGAACCCCCTATGCGCCAGTCGTCCTCCGTGCCATCTTCCTGCCCAAGTATCACCTGGGCACCCTGTGGAGCTGCACCTGACCCAGCGGCCAGGCTGGTGGAGGACACATCCCTGCCACAGTCAGGAGTCGGAGGTCCAGCAGGGGTGGCCACCCCAACAACTGGACCTCAGCAGGAGGAGGACGTGCAGGTATCGACAGGAAGGGCACATGCACGGCAGCAGCACGCTCAAGGTGGGAGCTATGATGGCTCAAGGTCATCAACATCACAGGGGCAGGCATTGGGCAGAGGGCAGGAGGACCCTGTATTGGGAGTGTCTTCCCTGTGGCAGAGGTTGTGCCGGCAAATAGATGTGGAGCGGCGACGGGCGGAAGAGGCACAGCTCACTGTGGTCATGGCAGAGAACTCCATGCGCAGGGTATTGAGGCGGGCTGAGTGCCTTGAGGCAACACGCAGGGAGTTGGAGGAGGCCATGACTGCATCCCTGCAAGACCTCAGGGCCAGGGAAGAGGCCTGTCTCCAGGATGTTGAAGAGGAGTTCGATGATGCCCTGGCCCGGGACATCAACAAGTGAGCCGTTGGACTTGCCCGCCGCCTTTGTACATAGTTCTTTAGGGTGAGGTTTCCTTTCTTTTTTGTTTATTTTGGAGTCCATGGACTTTGCTCCATTTTATGTACATAGTTATTTTTATAGGACTTTTTGAAGGTTTCATTTTGTTTTGACATCATTGACTCTTCAGACTTTCACAAACTTGAACATACTTTAGTTATTTTGTCATCCCATGTACTTTATTTGGACATTTGAAATGGACCACTTCCCTTTTTTCCTCTTGTGGATTTTTGGCTTACATTGTATTTGATTTTATTTTGGATTCAATAATTTCTTAATTTGCAAGTTTGATATTTGTGTTTTTTCATTGCGTGTTTTAATACAAATCATATTTCTTCATTGTTGGTGTTGTGTACTATCATTGGTTTTGTGCATGTCTCAATGAGCATTGCCTCAGTCATGTGTTGCCCCTGTGTGGCTCTGTTGTACATTTATTCATGGCCATGGTGGTTCTTTTGAGGCTCTCATGGCATGGGTAATTTGGGAGTGGGGCAGTGGATGCTTGCGTGCTTGTACTGGGGAGCAGGGGGGATTTGTTTAGGCATTAGACCCATGGGTCTCTTTTGTTAGAACATGGTGTTTGGTGGGCCATGTATCGGTGCCCGTCAATGGTGGGTGGGTGGGGGACATGAGCCGGGGCCTGCTGGCAAGTGAACGTCAATGGTGGGTGGGTGATTGGGACGGGACATGAGCCAGGGCCTGCTGGCAGGTGCCCGTCAATGGTGGGGGGTGGGGGACATGAGTCGGGGCTCACAAGTGCTTGGTGCCATGTGGGCTGCCTACAGGGCATGGCCAGGGGTGTAGGGTAGTCCCCTGTGGTCTGGGCAGCCTGCAGGGCATGGGGAGGGGGGAAAGAGCACACCCAGGAGGGCCCACAATGTAAATCGCATGTACAACTCCAGGCGCACCCCCAAAATACACATACCCCTCTCGCGCCAGGCCTATGACATGTTAAACTCCCTGCGCACCCCCAGAATACTCACCAACAGCTCATCACCCTCCCATGCCCCGCAGGCAGCCCATTCACCCTCCCCATGCCCCGCAGGCAGCCCATCCACCCTGGACATATACCACAGGCAGCCCACACCGTAGGGAGGACTTTTTTCCACGCAATTTACCTGGTGCAAGTGGGTATGTGTATTCCAAGGGGTGCGCGCAGAGTTTTAAACGTGATTTCGCTGGTGCGAGTGAGATACGTGTATTCCGAGAGGTGCGCAGGGAGTTTTACACGCATTTTCGCTGGCGCGAGTGAGGTACGTGTATTCCGAGGGGTGCGCGGGGAGTTTTACACACGATAGGCCTGGCGCGAGTGGTGTACGTGTATTCCAAGGGGTGCACGGGGAGTTTTACAGACATATTTGCTGTCGCGAGCGGGCTATGTGTATTCCGAGGGGTGCGCAGGGAGTTTTACACGCATATTTGCTGTTGCGAGCGGGCTATGTGTATTCCGAGGGGTGTGCAGGGAGTTTTACACGCATTTTCGCTGGTGCAAGTGGGGTACGTGTATTCTGAGGGGTCCGTGGGGCGTTTTACATGCATTTTCGCTGGTGCGAGCGGGGTACGTGTTTTCCGAGGGGTGCGCGGGGAGTTTTACACGTGATAGGTCTGGTGCGAGTGGGATACGTGTATTCTGAGAGGTGCGCGCTGAGTTTTACACCTCTCCGCAACTGTCCGCCGCACATGTGTCGCACTTTTAATTAATTCAGAGACCTGAACACTGTCAGCAGAACACCAGCACGCAAGCGCTCAACTGGCACTATACATTTTGTGTCCTGCGGACAGCCGTCCCATGTGCGAACGTGTCCGCGATGTCATCATGGGACCGCACCCACTCTAAGCGTCTGTCCTTATTTCCGGACACTGCCCGGGTCCCTGAACATTTCAAAAAGTGTTTTTTAAGCAATCATAGGCCTTTTACAGTAAAGGTTCACCATTGCACATGTCCCAGACAATGTCCCTACAGATCTACATACTTTTTGGAACTTTTTGAGCCCGTTCTTGGTGTTCGAAGTGTTCGAGGACGGTGCGGGCGAAATACGCCCCGGCACCCCTATAAAAGGCCACACCCCAGAGATGATCTTCATTCTGCTTGTGGATTTCCAAGATTTACAACAGGACAATTGTGCAAGTTGATGTTCTTGGTTCCTGCTTCCCAATTCCTGTGTATTAACCGTCCAGATGGCATCCTAAATTGCTTCTGCTGCTAATGCCTCTGCATCAGCATACCCACCCCCTCAACCACCACCACATCCCCAAGGACCTGCAGAGGGGAACAGGCGTGAGGATGCAGAAGAGACGGATGAAAAGGATGAGTTAGTGGAAGTCTCTACTACTAGCACTCGTGAGTCTTGGGTGTGGTGGTAATTTACCACCATTGATGGAAAGTCAAAAGGTCATGCAAACAAGGTGATGTGCACTCAGTGCCACATGGTGCTGAGTCGTGGCAAGCCTGGTTTGAATAGCAATGGTACTACATCAATGAAGTGACACCTAAAGTCGTTCCACAATGTGGCTATTCGTAAGGTTGTACCTTGCGATAAAAGTAGTAGGTTGACTTCCTCTACAGCATCCCCCGTTTCCACTCCTGCCACCACAAGAGACACTCCTGTGGGACAGTGCATCCTTCCAGCTGCCTCACAGGCCATTCATGATGCTGTTGACCCTTACCTTTCGGGATCACAATATTGTGAATACTGCGGTGCAGTACCCTGCAGGGTGAAAACCTTCAGAGTGCTTTCGAGACTGCAGTCAAGAAGCACCAGAAGAACTGCTGCCTACCTAAGTAAGGCCCTCTCTACATCTTCCTCTCTCCACCTGCCCTTTCTTACCCCCATGGATGGTGTCCCTTCTTACCCTCCTTTCCCCCTCCTTTTCTTCTGTGTCATGTTTAAAAAAAGCCAAAAAATGTAAAACAACAAAAACAAAACAAAAACAAAGGCTCTTTTCAGAGCTCCCTTTCACAGTTAAAAACTAGAAGTGACAAATAAATAGTGCAGGGCCCTTTGCATTTTTTAGATGTCTGTGGACAGTCCGTGGACATCTCAAATTTTGAGGTACTGCCCTATTAGAACCATTGCACTTTTCTCTGGGAGGAAATGTTGGCCCTGAAAAGAGCCTTTTTATGTTTTTTTTGTATTTTGAAAACTTCAAATGGTCAATACCTACTGCAAAATTGATTGCTCTAATTCCAAAAAAGATTGCAATGCATTTTGTATATTTCACAGAAAAATCTGATTGCCAGCATAAGTAAGATGTACTCCATCTCTGCGAAAAATATGTGTGCTACAAAACATAATGTTTTCATTCTGAAAAGAGGACATACAAACATCTCTCAAAAAGGCACAAATAGCCTTGTTATCATTGTGCTTTGCTTTCTCCATTTGTGGACCAAATGAAAAAGAACGCAGCCACATTTGTCTTTGCAAAAAATGGGAAAAAATTACTCTGGTGTTTGGATACATGTCCATGACTTTCCCAAGTCCTTCTTTCATTGCAAATTGCAAAGAGATTCCAGACACATGTCCTAAACTGTTCCCTCCACAATGAATAATAATAATAATGTCTGGATGACGCTGTGTCACCAAAGAAGCACAGAGAGGTACAAAATCCATCCAATTCATTCCGTGCACTTCCACATGAGAGAATCCAAGATGTACAGCCACTTGTTGGGTGTCTTGACCCACATTCAAGTTATTATGCTGCAAAATTTGGTGCTGTGGGCTTAGAAAATCCAACATGGCAGAAAAGCCCACATTTGTGCCAGAATCCAGGAGAACCTCACAGTTTTGTGCACACCAAAATGGTCCCCTGACCTGCCACCCACCAGTGCAAAGAAAGATGGTTCTGTTCAAAATCTGTTTTTATTAATGTCAAAAATTGCTAAGATCATGGGCCCGAAACCACCAAACAAAAATCCAACTCTGGTTGAGTGTTTTACTTTACTCTACTGCAGATCCACATCAATGCCATGTCAAGCAAGGATCATATACTATCAAGTAAAATCCTTTCTTTTTGAAATGTATTAATTCAAGACAGAGGTCAAAAATAGGTGCAGTACCGGCATTGGACACTGACCAGCGCTGGCGCTCTATAAATCCTGACAGGAGAGCTGTCTTGCAGAACTGTGCAGTGAACAGAAGGGGGTCTTATGTAATTAAAAGTTCAAAAGACTTGCTTTTCCTGAGAACCATTAACACCTCAGAGACACACACAACAGCCCAGGATATCACATGGCCCTGTTGATTGAGAGGGAGGAGTTTCCCCTGCAGCCTGTAGGACACAACAAAATAGACCCTTTCAATTGAATGGGGTATGCTGATTTTGGGTGTGGACTGTAAACAGTCTTCTGGAGAAAGGAGAGGCCTGTGATCTCTGACTCAGCAAGCTTCTGGGGGTGGGCCAGACTGAATTGTGGATTCATATTGCAGCAAATATATGTTTAAGTTAAATGCTTCTGAAATATTGTATTAAGCTTACAAAAATGTACAATTTGGAGATCCTTAATCTGAGAAATGTACCCACAATTTGAGACCAGACTCAACTCTGTACCATGTTCTGAGGCAAAACCCCATGAATTATGGAGATTGCAGACACAGAGTTTATGCTAGAAAAATGAAAATGTACTGGAATATGTCTGGAGAGGCGGTGTACATCTGTGTAATTGTTGGTAAAAATCCAATATTGGTAAACCAACCAAAAAACGAAAAATGTTAGCATTTTTTAACCCTAGCTCTTAGGAAGATCAGGGTTAGGCAAGAATATACCTTGAGCAATCCATCGTGCAATTTAGGTAATATTAACAAGTGGGGTATATTGCAAATGTGGGTTTTATGAAAAAGAAGATATGTTGCACGGACACAAAGGGGCGTTTCTTCAATAGATTGTAAAATGATGACTCACTCTGACACACTATCCCTTCTCAAATCAGGTCACAGGGAATCCTTGACCTATCAAATCATGAGAGGCTTGGGCATGCAGAATGAGCGGACCCACCCACTTTCAAAAGACATAAAAAGAGCAACTGAAGCCAGACAGGGACATTCACTTCCCACTTCAAGCTTATTTCTTGCGGAGCACTCTGCCAGAAGACACCAAATCCATCACTTAGACTTCAAATCCAGACAGAGACCAGAACTTAGAACTCAGACTCCAGAACTTAAAGCAAAGGCCTAACCCACAAGCTGAGTTCTCTTCAGCAGGCCTCAAAGTCCTTTGCAAACTATTCAACCGCCGGGCTGCGCGGTTTTCTGCTTGCTAAGAATCCTGTGTATCCAGAACCGTCAGATCCAATTCAAGAGACCCAGACCAGACCGCTGTGCAGTGCTGAGACCAGAACCAGAGATCCAGATCTGAAGACCAGACCCAGACCAGATCGCTGTGAGCAGAACCGTTACTAAAGACCGTCCGTGGTGAGAGAACCAGCCAACCTGACCAGACCCTGATGGCCTATTTCAAATTTATAGTGTGAGTACTCAGCTAGAACTGTGCCAGAACCAATCTCTTAGTTTAAAATAATCTGATTCAAAACATTTGAACCTGTCCAGAACTGCATCATAGGGATCGTGTGTTCATTTTGTCATTTCAAAGCTGTAAAAGTGTCATTTTGTCATTCTGAAGTTTACTTTCATTTCGAAAAACTATCTCCACAAAATCGTCCGTATCTCTGGGACTTTCTATTCCTTATAGTTTTTCCGTAATCGCGCTCGACGCACTCGGAAAAAGTGCCGTGATTTGCGATTTGGTCCAATTAGCTCGTGTCAAAATAGCCGCTTTTGCTTGAACTGCTAAAATTCGTTTTCAACCTGCTCATCCCTCATTGATCATTGCCAGTGTGACTTGCAATAATATTAAATAGCTATCACCTACCCTAACCCTCTTACAGGGAATTAAAATAATTTTTTGCATATTTTTCCATTCTTTGCAAATCACACTTAAAGTATTTTGCCTGTGTTTTAAAATCATCCCTGTGATCTAAACTTGCTAGGGGGGAACTGAAATTCGTATTGTATTGTGATTGTATTCCTGAAAACCGTGTGCCTCACTTCCATCTCCTTATATTGCATAGGGGGGGAGTGAATTGCCACCAGGGGAAAAGTGAACATATTGAGCCTGATTCATGGAAATATTTGCGTGAAAAATGCAGATTTGCGTGCCTTACTGCCCGAAAATCCCTGTTTGAAGTATGGGGATTTTCGGGCAGAAAGGCGCGCAAATCTGCGTTTTTCACGCAAATAATTCCATGAATTAGGCAGATTATCTCTTGTGAAACCCTACCAGTTATTTCTGTACTGCATTCTTTCCATCATTGTTTTCCTTGAAACCATAAAAGCATTCTCAGTTACCTTTTTCCTTCCTATACCGACTCCTAAGTAATTAAATAAGCGTACAATTGTAATATTATCCATTGTTGATCACTGTCATATTCTTAAGTGTGCTATGAAATATTAATTTATTCATCAAAGTATGACATATATATATATTGTTTAATTTTTCCAATAAATCTTTTAAATTGCAAAACAAACCTTCTTCTTGGCTCAGTGAGGTCAGGGGGATTCAAAGAGAGGGGCGTTATATAAGGGTTTATCATCCAGAGTATAACTTGTCATAAAAATATATAAATAAGGGTTTCCCTTGGGCGTCCCAGACGAGGCACTGACTTAGTGGGATTGCTGAACAGAAGTCACTTAACACACTCCACAGTGACCTGCATGTACCTCCAACCAATTTATCTACAAATCTCCAAAAATCCAAACAATCTGCTTCCTGAAACACACAGCCATAGGTATCTGCTCTTCTATCAGTAAAAATACCTACTGACAAACTTTCTCCTTCCACAACACACCCAGTAAACCTTATTGACCAATCCCTTGCTCTGCTCAGATTAATTTACATGCCACTCAACCCCAAAATCCCACGTATGTAATACGCACTGTCCTCGAACAACTGTGCTGTCTGTGGACAAATCAAAAAATCTGAGCATATAGGATGAAAAATGAATTATAGTGCCCCATTTCCTCTTTGACTTTGGCTCTGAAAAGAGCCTTCTTTTTGTTTTTTTGCAGATGCTTCAGAACCTCCTTTTATTTTCAATTTATTTTGTGCTTATTTTCCTCCAAAAATCTTCACATTATCTTCTCCAAAGCAACCCTTACGTTCCAAAACAGTATGGCATTTCCCATAATAGATAAAGAAATGCCATCTTCCTTAAAGTAATCAACATTACCAGAGTCTATGTTGTCATTGTCGCAAAACAGCATGCCAGATCTAGTCATAAAGAAAAAGATGCCTCGTTGACTAAGCACCTAGTAACATTTTTCTGAGGACAAAAAACAGAACTATTGTCCAATATTGTCCACGGTGTCAACCCAGAAAAATATAACCTTGGAAGAACTTTCATGATTTCCTGAACCAAATCTTTCAAATTTTGCAACAAAGTAGGGCCACTAACATAGCCCAAATGCATAGCACCACGGTGTAGGGCAACTACATGAGGACTATGAAACCTAGCTACATCCTGACAAACTACTAGAATTGCCTGCAAATTCAAATCAGGCACAGTGCTCCACACCACATCCCCTCCTTTTGTATCAAAATGGTTAGACACATTTCTAGAATTTGCATATTGCTCCAACCTATTCACAAAGATATCTCTAACCACCAACACCCTGACTTTCTGCACCACCGCCATCTTCACTACACACATCCTCTCTCAATACAAAGCAGAACCTCAACATCTGATTGGCTAATCCTCAAAATAAACTCCCACTTCATGCTCGGAAACCCCGGATGTAGCATGTCCTGTCTCCGAACAGCTGTGCTGTCCGCAGAACACGTAAGTAACACTGAGGGCAGCCCTTCTGCCTGTTCCACTGCACTCTCTGCACCATTTCCTCATTGGCTACTGTTAAGCAGTCACACAATCATCCACCATTCACATCCAAGAAATCTACATCTAACTCTGTCATCACAGATCAGCAGTTTAGATGTACTATTGATCACTCTCAGCACAATTCAGCTGTGACTGCAAAGAACCTACAGCAACAACTACTATAAAACTTCCCAGGATTTCCACTTACGATTGATGCACATCGACATGCATGAACACAGACTACAGGTATAAA
Organism: Ambystoma mexicanum; assembly: GCF_040938575.1. Classification (NCBI taxonomy): domain Eukaryota; kingdom Metazoa; phylum Chordata; class Amphibia; order Caudata; family Ambystomatidae; genus Ambystoma; species Ambystoma mexicanum. The sequence goes on along the minus strand of NC_090924.1, from coordinate 290,430,910 downwards.
TATTTTCTACACAGTACATGTACACCTCTTCTAGAAATACAATACATCCCCGGAGCATAGCTCAGCGACAACGTGCGTGCCTTGAAAGCAAGACGACACAAAGCAACACAGATTCGATCCCCCGGTCCGTGCTTAGAAACCTCTGGGTGTTTAAGCATGTTATAAACACGCAACTAAGACAAAGGGCCTCATTCCGAGTACGGCGCTAACCAATGGCGCTATTAACGCCTTGGTTGACGCCGTACCCGGACCGGCAGCGCCTTGGTGGATGGCGGAATTACCGCCCCATTCCAAGGTTGGCGGGGCGGTAATTCCCCATTCACCAAGGCTCTTCCCCATTCCCAAATGAGCCCCCATAAGGCTCAATGGGAATGGGGAAGATGCAAATAACGGTGACCGTTCATTACGGTCACCGTTATTGGCTTGGAGGCCTCTTTGCGCCCTCGACTTTAACACCTGCTCAAAGCAGGCGTTAAGGGCGAGGGCGCAAAGGGAACTCAGAGTATGGCAGTAAGGGATCACCGCCACCGGTCTCGTTACCGGTGGCCGCTATCCCTTACCGCCATACTCGGAATGAGGCCCAAAATAATTATGCAACTATAAAATAAACCATTCCTGTATCAGCACCTCTACGCCCATGGGCTGTGTACGTGCTTTAAAAATGAAATAAAAATATGAACAGAGTAAATGCCACTGACCCTGTATAAACTGTAAAATAAAGTTACTGTAATTTCTCTCATCTCCTATAATGAAGTGTCACTTGCAAAGCTTTCAGCTCTCCAAATTTTTGTTTACACACACACCTATCTAAAATATATTGTTTCATATTATAAGATGTGAAAAATAACAGTATAATAATGAAAAAAGACTGTCCATTGTGTTATAAAATTACAAACAGCCAGGAAGAGTACATACATCTTCATTCAAGCACACACACAGACAATATCATTAGAAAGGCTCCCAGATCAAACAACACCACTGCATCTATATCAAATCCTTCTGCTTTATTACTCACACCTTCACAAAGGCATACAATGAATGTTTTTATGTACAATCTCTGCCATTTACCCTGTAAAAATAGCACAAAATGCATATGATTATTTCTTCTATCTCTTAAAGAAAAAACAAGTATGCTCTATACGTTTACTATTAGACACATTCGAAAAACATATTCAACTAACAGATTCTAAATAAAATATACAAGATGCACATAGGCAAAAAATAGTGCAAAACAATGTCTACATTAGCAAAACTGCTATAAACACACATATGCACTAACTTCTTTCTTTTACATTTTCAGTGAACACCACTCTCCTGAAAAGCAGCAGCGTCTGAAGTACTGTTCTGTCTTGATGGTCATGCAGATTATTAGAACCTCCTTCCCCAAGTACCACATGGGGAGATAGCAATATAACTACCTGTGCAATCCTTGAGGCCACAGGTGTTGAGTGCCAAGAAACCAGAACCAGGAACACAGGAAACACCCCTGACTGCTATAAGGCAAGCAATGAGGACAAATAAGATAATGGCAATGCAGGTGAGTATCAGAACAAACAGCAATGCATCACAGTGAGCCTTACCTTGAAGGAAAGGGAGTGGGTACCAACCATACCCCGGGAAGGGACAATGAGGGGCAGGAGCCTGCGAATAACTGGCAGCAGCAGGAGGTGTATAAGGTCCTGTGTAAGTGGCAACACCCGTACAGATGGAGAGAACCAGTGATTGATTTGCCAAGTGGGATGATCCGTGGGCAGTCCAGTAACAATCCGAGTCAAAAGCCAGAGGGTAGCGACAAATCCAAGGGAAGTCCAAAATCAAACCAGATAGTCGAGCCAGGAGTCGGGAGTTCCAGAAAACAGAAGGGTAGTTTACAGTCCGAGGGAGCAACCAAGGGAATCCGTGTAGTGTTCCGAAATCAAAAACTGTGAGTAGCAGATGAAAGAAGCGCCAAACGGTACTGGTAACGAAGCAACTGTGAAGCGTTGTTTAAGCATGTACCTGCTCCTTTTAACTGCACTGATGAGTCATTTGACTCGGGTCACATGATGTGTTTCTCCCGATGCTTCTGCGTCACGTGTTCCGAGATGATATTAGGTGATCGTGTCTTCCTGATCACGTGACACGGAACTAGGTTGGGATGATATCCGCGGCACACCATTGAATAACACCAGGGTAATTGCCAGTGAAGGAACAGTCGCCAAGGTCTCGGGTGACTGTCCCAAGTCGCCTTGCTCCGAGTGTGCTGGATCTGACCACCATACTGCTGCTGCTGGATATGTGGAAGTGAATGGGCCGTAGCAGAAGTGGACTGATGGGTATCTACAGGGGTGCTGATGCTAGAGGAACGGGGCTTTGTGACAGGAGACATGACAAGTACGAACAAGGACTTAGAAGAAACCTACTCTTTCCTTACATAAAAGTAAGTACAAAACTAACATAACGTTCTAACTGTTACTCAAACACACTAACATTTTTAGTGTTGTAGAAGAAACAAATATATTAACCCTTTACCAGGAGATGTAGTATTAGTGCTTCACCTTGCCAGCTACACACTTTATATAGCCATCTGAAGCCCAGTATAGTAACAACCAAATACAAGAATAGCATCCCAACTTGATGTACCTGCTCATTACACAATCACACACCTCCACGATCATACTTGCCATCATACTCAGACACTCATGCACAAAGCACGCATACACCGCACAACAGCCCAACCCACACTTTCTTTTTTTCTCCAACAGACCCCAAATAATGTCTACCAAAAAGCAACTCCATAGAAAGCAACGCAAAAGTAGAGAAAATTAAAATAAAAGTGTCCAAAATAAGAATCCATCGCTAGCAGATTTTGTACAAAAAGTTCAAACAAAACAGCTATTACAGTCATTACGTGAAACAAAACAAGCTTCCAGTATCGAAACTTTCACTCCTCTATCAAAATGTACTACTAAACATAAAGTGATTAACAAGACTTCAGCTACCACTACTGCTAACACTGGACCTATACATTTCGATGTAGTGACAAGTAAGCATACCAAAAAAAATATTTTACAAAACATTTTCCACCACAGAGTCCTTCAGAACCTTTTAAAAACTGGATCAAATGTATGCACAACCCTTAAAACCTACCGCAGAAAATGTATTCTAGAAGCTCTCGTAGACAGTGTAATCCTTCTCAAAAGGAAGTTATTTATTTTAGTTTTAAACAGGAGGAAACCACTAACAGAACTAACTACTAAACTCCAAAAAAGACTTCCCAATAAACGGATTATCACCAAAAATAGCTTCTTAAACATCTGTGGAGGTGAATGGAGTCACACCACGACCACAGAACCAAATTTAATGAAGAAGCATATAAATCAAAACAAACAAACCCAATTGCCATACATAGCAGTTGATGAGGGTAGGAAAAATGTAATAACACCATTATGTAACAAGAAACTCTGCTCACAAAAATATCCCCAGAAAACTCAGTATCACCTCCCCAATCTCCTGAACCAAAACGTCCAGTCTACAAATCGCCGTGGACATCAATGTGTAACATTGCCAAAAAATCTTTCAAATCTTTACGCCAGTTCCTCAATCAGTATGTAAAAAACAAAGACAAATTCAATATGAAACTGCTACAAAATATGGGTGCCTGTCCAGTGTGCAAATACACAGGACTACAAGGACATTCATTAGCCTGCATTTCAGGACCTATTTGCAAAAGCACCTTCCATCATTTCAAAATTATATCAACACATTCAACTATAAGAAATCTAGTCCTTAAACTCTACTATGCTAAAAGTCCTGCTTTAGCACTAGCCAACTGAAATAACAATCTTCTACATGGTACAGCCAAACAACTACTTGAAGAAATAAACTATATCCAGAGAAAATGTTTTGGAATTGAAAGCCACTTACAAAATGAAATAGATATACAACAAACTAGCAACTACTGTACAAATAGCAACCTTCTATTAAACACATACAAACAAGAAATACTACAGTTTAAAAGTACCTCCACTGAAGTACCAAACCATGTGTGTGTGTGTTGCCACAGGACTTTTTATAAAAGTACCACAAAAACTATAGACATAACGTACAAAATTGAAGATAATGAAGATTTGAAATGGTTCCAATTAGCTCTCTACCTTATAGAAGAAAACAACTATCACATTACTGACCCCTAAATACTTTAGGATTACTGCACTTCAAAACTTGACAACCACCAAACGCCTTCACATGCTATGACAAATAACTTGGAATTATTCCCAGTTCCAAAACCCCTGCAACAACTAAATTTATATGAGAGCATCATAATTCAAACAGTGCACCCATTTCAAGCAATAATATGCCTCCAACCAAACACAGCAAAATGATCTCCCTCTGAATTAGTCAAAGGCATTTGTGGCAAAATAGTTTATCTACCATTAGATCTCAAAGAAAATATACACACTCTAGGAGTGCAATGGGCAATAGATCAAACTATAATTGTCTTAGTAAATGGAGTACCTACAAAAGACTAAAACATTGACAAGAACTTGCAGACTTAAATAAAGTTAGACAAGCCCTGCAATATCTAGAAAAACTACAATGAATACTACAAAGAAATTAATATTGAAGAAAACCTGAGAGAAACCATAGAAATAATTCAAGAGTCATCAGAAACTGGTCAATTGAACTTCTAAAGCCTACTACAGAATCCAATATTTTAGACCATTATACAATTCATCCTTTACACTGTAAAGACACTATAGATGAGGCACTTGAAACTTACCAAATGCGACAAGCCAAAGGATCACCAAACAGCATATGGGAAAAAGTATAGAAGCACAGGCTACTCTTTCCTACTGGAAAAGGAGGAAGGTACAATGATAGAGCCACACAGATAACATCATCATAATATTGCTCTCTACAAATGTATTCTGACAACCCCAGATTCAGACAAAACGTGGAATACATATTCCACCTTCTCTTTGAAAGTGAACTAGCAACTCTATGCTACGGAGCTGCACACACATTAAAATCAGGTACCCATTTTAAAAATATGTCAGCTATGCAATTATTACAAAAAGTGCAAGAAAAAGATGAATTTTTACAGTCAAGTATTACAAATCTTTCAGCAAACATGCGTGGTACAAAAGAATACTGGTTCTGATGTCACAGAGATGTACGCTGTATGATAAAAAACCTTGGCCCACCCACTTGGTTTGTATCATTAATTTGTAGAGAATATGCATGGGAAGATTTACACGATTTCCTATGCATAGCAAACAAAAATAAAACATAGATATAAAAACACCAGGAGAACTCTGCTCTCTAGATCCTGTAAATGTATCAAGATAGTTCCATAATCGCTTCATTGCTATGCTACACTTTATTTGTAAAAAGACTGTTCCTCATCCACATGCTATTATGGATTAAAGATGCTCCTAAATGTTGGTCGGGACAGTGATGCCACTATTTTAGCAGTTCATCCAAAAATATGTCACTCGTGAAATCCCTTCACAAACAACACATAGTGACCTTTATGCACAAATTTCACAATTTCAAAGACACAAATATGGTAAATATTGTTGACGCAAATATAAAAAAAGGGAAATACTACACCAAATGCCGCTTTGGTTTCCCTAAACCAGTTTCAACAACAGGTCAAGTAAACAACTTTACGTCTTCAGTTAGACATAGTGTTAAAGGTAAACCACCTAAGAACACATATTACATAAAAAGAACTGAGGAATCAAAATACATCAATTATTACAATGCAATCATTGCCCTCCTTAGGAATGCAAATAATTCCACTGCAGTTGCACAATATGTCACAGCCTACTTAACCAAATCAGAGAAAACAGAGCTTCAAGACCTCTGGTATGAGATTTCATCTGACAAAACTCTATCACAGAAATTGTACAGCCTATGTATAAAAATGCTCTCTCATAGAGAATGTGGCTGCTATGAAGCTGCAGACCACTTAACCGGTACTGCCTTGTATGGAACATCTGACAATATAGTATGGCTAAGTCTTGTTCCTGCTAAATCTAGAAAAAGAGTTCTCAAATCAGATGAGGACCTAGAAACAATAGCCAAAAATGATCCCAACAGCCAAGACATTTTGAAAAACAATTTACTAGACACGAACTATCCAAACAGGAGTTCCACTTTAGACAGCATGTGTCTCTACCACGTAACCCAAAACTCTGCATACAAAAATAATGTTAAACCAGATGAAAAGAAAGGTACACACAGGGCCTCATTACAGGTTGGGCGGTCTGAAATTAACAGTGGCGGTAAACTCGCCGCCACTGTTAATTCCAGACCGCCTGATCCCGAGTCCTGCAGGCAGGAGGTGATGGTCCCACCAGGTCTGACCTGGCGGGTTGTACACCTCCCGCCTTCAGCCAGACGTGGAAACACCAGCACCATCACGAGATGGTGCCGGTGTTTCCACTTCCCCATTCCCATGGAGTCCTATATGACTCCAAGAGAATGGGGATTAACCGAATTCCGCCTCCGGAATTCCCGGGACACCAGGGTCGTAATACCCTGGTAATTCTGGGAGTCATGGAGGCGGAATGGTAATACGAGTCCGGCGGTAACCAGGCAGTTTCACCACCTCGGTTACCGCCGGACTCGTAATGAGGCCCACAGAGTGGTAAATTGTGAAGGCAGCTTAGTGACACTTACCAAATGTAGCTTAATTATTCATATCAAATTCTCATTAAAAACTCCTCAACATAAAGAACTGTATTACATGTCCCTGCTACAACATTTTAAACCATGGAGAAAAGAAGAAGAGTTACTGGATACATATGACTCCTATGAAGATGCTTTCAAAGCAAATGAAAGCACCATAACAGACGCAAACTTTACACAGCACCAAACAATGTTGCACAATGAACAGCAACACGAAGAAGAACTCCAGGCCCAACTACAAGTGGACACTCCTGACAGTAGTCAACCTTCTGTAACAGGAAGCCAAGAACCACTTTGACAACCACTAATAGCAAATGAGGCAGAATTAGCCATGATAGAAGTAGAATATACCATGTGTCAGTATGAATAAGCTACACAAGACTTTGTTGTACTGAAATCACAACTGAACAATGAACAGCATAGCATTTTCCAAGATGTAACAAAACAAATGAATCATGGTGTGGAACATGAAAATAAAAACTCTTCCTGCCAAGAATGCAACCCCATACTGCTATACGTGAGTGGTGAAGCTGGTTCAGGCAAAACATTCTTAATCAAAATCATCAGCATGTTCCTTCATCAATTGACAAACAACAAATTGTCAGCTGTTGTAACCGCCCCCACAGGTTTAGCTGCCTACAACATAGGCGGTGTCACTGTACACCAATTACTACTCCTTCCAGTAGAACACCAAAAGAAATTAGACTATTATAATCTTTCCACAGAGGCTGCAATGGAAATAAGCAGAGTTTTCAAACAAATGAAAATGCTGCTAATAGATGAGATGAGCATGGTCTCCAACCTAATGTTGGTTTTGTTTCACCTCAGATTACAAGAGGTCCTCAAAACAGATTACGACCAGCTCTTTGGAGAAAAACACATTATTGTTTTCGTAGATCTTCTTCAATTGACACCACTGAAAGCTGAACCTATTTTTAAAACCTTAGGGCACAAACTGTGTAGTAAAACTCTTGGCAGCATAGGAAATGTAAACCTTTGGCAACATTACCAATACAGAAAATTAACTTAAAACATGTGCCAATCTGCAGACCTCACATACGCCAACATTTTAAAAAGTATTAGAGTTGTTGTACATTCTCAAGAAGCACAATCATTATTACAAACCAGGCACATCCATACACTCTATGGCCATAACGCAAGTGCTACTGATGTCATGCAACAATTAGCACACAAAAATGTCAATTTTGTATGTCCGTGATGCCAACTCTTGCAAGCTGTTCCAAATTCAATGAAACAATGTTGAAAAAAGAAATACAACCAATAATTGAAATTAATGCTTAAACGTAACATTGACGTGGAGCAAGGACTAGTTAATGGAGCACTTGGTACAGTTGTTGGCTTTCAACCATACCCACATGACAACAACATTCAATTTGTCAATATTCTCTTTGACAAACTATCAGAAGTTAAAAGGATAGGACGCTCAACATCCTGCTTCCTTCTTTTCAAAGACATGTATGTACGCAGAGAACAATTTTCACTTACTTTAGCATAAGCAGTGAACGTTCACAAATCACACGGTCAAACCCTAGATAAAGCATTAATAGATATTGATAGCACAGTCTTTATATAAGTCATGAGCTCCGTAGCACTATCACGCTTATGTACACTTGACTGGCTATTTCTAATCAAGTTTGATTCAATTAATTAATGCTGATATTCCTTGCATTCTAGAATACAATAGGCTGCGTTCACTCCACAACCCACATCTGAAAACCTATTCTGTTCCCAACAAGCAAAACATTGTAAAAGAAAACGACTTCAAACTGAAACAATACAGGATATCACTACAATTCCTCCAAAGGGAAAAAAAGAAACTAATACTTCTTCAAGTACCACAATCAAACAAGAATTTAGTGGTCAAAGTAACTCAACTACTTCTTCAAAGAAGCAACACAAACTCCAAACAAATGACTTCCACACAGAACTATCAGGTCCATTCAAAAGTTCAAATATAACTGCTGTAAATTGCTATGCCAATGTAGCAATACATACTCTATTCCAATTGCCACCGATTATTGAGAACATTTACTTACACAGTACAGACCAATTGTGTTTGCAAATGTCAGTCCTTCATCGAAATGCAACCACCAATCCTGCCAACACTTCATGGAATAAGAGAAGAATTGGACTACTGTGCTGGAATTGTCAAATTCACTATAAACTCACAAGAAGATCTGCAAGAATTTATAATGTACTTACTACCAGTACTGGAAAACAAAAACATACCTATAAATGAAATATTTCAGATTTCATACATGTGGAAAAATACATGCACTCTCTGCAACCACGAGGCACAGGAAAAAGTCCCTAATGAACGCTTTGTGTATGTATGCATACCTAACTGTGAATCCATTCCATTTCAGCAACTTGTACAAAATGCAAACCATGGCAGTTTATGTACTACTTGCAATTCAGATAATCGCTCCACCTTACAAATACAGACACATAGTAAATACGTAATAGTAATGCTTTTACGTTACAATGCATATGGTACCAAAAACAACTGTAAGCTGACTGGATTCACACATGGTCAAGTATCACTTGGTAAGAAATCCTTCACAACAATAGGTATAATCTACCACGCAGGTGCCACAACCAATGCAGGTCACTACACTGCATATATAAAAAAGAATTGTGTATTGTTCAAATGTAACGATAGTACCATTACTCTAAAGCAGATCTTGTAAACGCTTACTTAATATTCTTAAAAACAAAATTTAATACGTGATCTGTGTATAAACATAAGCAAAACTTCCACTTCAAAACTCTGCACAGTTAGAGTACACCAACATCTATCTAACTGCCCCTAGATTCTGCAACAAGCAAACAGATAAATAAATACCACTAAAATGTAACAAGAAATACACAGTAAGAATATGCCAACAGGTATCTAACTTCCCCAAGATTCTGCAACAAGCAAACAGATAAATAAATACCACTAAAATCAAACAAGGAATATACAGTTAGAATATGCCAACAGGTATCTAACTGCCCCAAAAAATCTGCAACAACTCAACAGATAGATGAATAGCATAAAACTAGAAATAAACAATTAGAATACACCAGCAGGTATCTAATTGGCCCACAAATGTACAACAAACCAAAGATAGAAGATTAGCAAGAATCAAGAAATAAACAGTAAAACAATGAAAAAAATGTATTATACCACACCATAGAAGTTTTTTTATTTATTTTTTTATCCAGCATGCATTTCTTTCCCACAGACCCAATGATTTAGAAAACAAACACAGAAACTGAGCAAATTGCACAGTACACTGGTTTGAACTATAGTACTTGTAAAGTACTAAATGTGAGGGTGAATAAAATACAGAAATGTCTATTATACAATGCAATAACTCATTATGAACTACCTGCTCTAACATATGGTCTTTTCTTTTATCACAGAGATCGAAAAACTATGACTCGTCTAGTTACCCATGTCATGAAAAAACCACAAAAAACCACTGGACGGATTTCCGCCAAATTAACAACACTTTCAGGACTAAGCCGCTGTTCCTGCCACAAATTTGGTGGAAATCCGTCCAGCGGTTTGAGCTCTAGCCGTGCGCAAATCTTTTCCCCATTATGTCTATGAAAAAAAAATTGGGATGAGGATTCGTTCAGGGGGAGTGAAGTTATAAACCGCCCAAAAAGTGTTCTTCCTATGGGATTAGCAACGTAACCATAACTACACAGCCACTATTGTATATGAAACAGTAAAATATATACATATCATGAGTGATATATGACCATAAATAAATAAATGAAATAAATAAATAAAATACTCCACTCTGCAACTCCTTGGGGCTCATAAAACACCACTCACCTGTACAACAGTGGGGAAAGGAGCAGAGAGCACATTTGTTGAAAGCCTCCCAGCTTCGCTGAGCGGTCCCTCAGTGAGGCTGGGAGCTTGTCATACTACCAACCATGGCTCTCCACCACCAAAGCGACCCATTTTGGTACCATATATGGGCACCACTGCAAAAGTGGAGGAGTGCCACAAGAATAGGCTTAAAAAATGTAACATTCTGGAAGTGCTGCTTGCTAGGTTGATTTTCTGTCTTCCTAGCAACCAGCACACATATTCCGAAAGTGTCGCATTCATTCCGAATTCAGAATAGGTGTTAAGTAACAAAAAGGTTGTTAACACTTTCTGCAACGTTTTCGCTACTTAACACCTTGATGAGAATAGAGCTCTGAGTCTAGCGAATAAATTATACTTGGCAGAATCACACAGACTTTTAGTCCAACTACATAGGCACAGTTTAAGTGGCACGAGTATTACAACGCCCAAGACTCTAAATAAACTATGTAAAGATGCTATGATATGGTCTAAACATGCCAAGATGAATATTTTGGACCACAATAACAGATAACGTGGTTGTAAATAACATTTGAATCTACAAAGGTGCAATTGTTTCTTATGTTGAAGAGGCAATGTGTGTGTCATGCAATGACTGTCAAGAACCGTCACTGTTACACTTGTTATAATTGGTACAGAGGTGATCAGTTTCTGGCAAGGCACATTGATTTAATTGATTCACAAATGCCGAGCTGATACTGGGTCTTAGTAATACTCGTTTCACATAAACAGCTCGGTAATTTGATGTGGCAACATATGCAATTTCCTCTTAAATCAATGACAATGACAGTTGGGAAAATGTCACATTTAGTGTTTGGCAAAGTAAATGAAGGACAAATGTAGGTTAGTAGTTAACTGGTATGGGTACTCCTGCCTCATTTGAGATTCTATAACTTCAAAGAAGAGGTCAGCACAATGTTGAAAGAATTTGGCGTGCATTTCTTGAAAGTAACAGTTGACTGCTTTGTTCAAAACATAATGCATGGTAACTGTCCCCTCTCTCATATGTGTGTGTACATTTGTGTGTACACCGCAATAGTTTACATAGTTGTCTACTGCTGACCTTATTTTGAATGCACCATGGCTCACCTTGTCATGATATTCACTTGCGTGAAATATGATTGAAAGCCATCTTCAAAGTGACGTTATACATGTAAAGACCTGAGGGGGATGTCTGTACTTCAGCTCTCTATATGGCAGAGGAGAGGCACAGAGGACACCAGCCAAGATTATCTATTATTGGTATGTGGTTGAGCAATCAAGGCCTAGCTTCTCAGGAGGTGATGCAGGCTGGTTCTTAAGTACAGTGTAGTCCCCAAGCACCGACAAAGGAATAACCGCACACTGTATTAGTTAAAACACAGTCTTTATATAATTAATATTCAAGGTTATGTACAATATCACGATAAATCACTTTGGTCTTGGTTATCTACAATGGCAAATATACAGGTCTATGTGGTACCACAATTACTATTAGATCTCTTTGAAGTGCATCTTAAATGTCATACAAATCAGTCTGTAAAGGAAACCAACAATAGATATAAGAGGAAAGCAGTTGGTTAGAACAATTGGTAGAATACTGGCCCCGATACCAAGACACATTTCTGTGTGGAGATCCCCCCACCTGGGCAACCTGTAGAATAAAGATATATCAGAAGTCCAGTCCATATATTGTTCACAAGAGAACCCCAAAGTACCTGGCGTTACAGCGTTCCTCATTGGGAAATCAACAACCCTTCTTGAGTGCCCTGCCTTTAAGGCAGGAGTCATGGGTCGTCAAACGTCCAACGGAGAACAGGGTGAACTACGACGGTGAAGTGGCAGCTTCTTTCCTAGCGGTGGACCGCAAAGAGTTTGAAGAACTGTGGCCCAGCAAGGGTGTCGATTCGTAGGCGTCTCTGTGGTCTTTGGGTGGCGGGAAACCCACCGGCGGATGCTCCTCGACGCATCGACAGCCTGGCCTTCTCCGGCGGGATAAGGCGGGCGGCGGTGCAGACAAGAGCGTCCTTGGATCAAATGCTCTTAGGCAATGGGAGCACAGCATCTCCAGTCAGCGATGCCAGTCGTCAACAGTGGCAGACAACATTCCGGGTGCTTCTCTTTGGGATTCAGTGGCAGTCCCGTCTCCGATCGGCAGCCTGTCGTAGGTCTGTCTACCAGGGAGCTTTGGCAAAGATCTGGTGCACGATGGTCCCTCGTAGCTCGGGAAGAGGGCGCCTTACCAGGTACTCTCTGGGTTAGTCCTTGGAGACAGAGCAGCTTTCAGATTGATGAAGAAGGGCAACCACAAATTCTTCTCTTCCAGCAGGGCTTCAAGGTCAAGCTACAGTTTCACTCCAGTTACTCTTTGTAGTTTGGAATTCAGCTTCTGAACACAAATTCTAGCAGTGAGAGGCCCCCAGATATACTAGTTGTTCTCCCATTCATTCTGCTGGTTCACACTCAGGCAACCAATCCATCAGAAGGGCATTCATTCACTTCTCTCCAGACACTCACAACAAGTTATGTGTATTGGGACAAGTACCCAGCCATTCAACACTCCACACTGCATTCATAGCAGTTTCGGGCAGGGCTGTCTCAGTCATTGTGTCAAACACCAGAAACTAGATATCTACAAAAAGAAGTGCATATTAGTCACACACTCAATTCACCCAGGTCCCACCCACAGGCTTATCCACAGCATACAGTCATTGGGAAGGCTCCTGCCAGTCTGGTTGGCACTTCCCCACACTACCATATATGGAACTTCCACCCAACAGCCAGTCACAGGAAAAGAACATAGTACATATTACTTATGCTGGCAATCAGATTTTTCTGAGAAATATACAAAATGCATTGCAACCTTTTTTGGAATTAGATCAATCCATTTTGCAGTAGGTGTTTACCATTTTAAGTTTTCGAAACACAAAAGAACGCCACAAAAGGCTCTTTTCACAGCCAACACTTCCTCCCAGAGAAATGTGCAATGGTTCTGATAGGGCAGTGCCCCAGAACTCATGCTCTTCATCCTCTTCATCAGTCTCTCTTCTGCATCCTCACGCCTGTTCCCCTCTGCAGGCCCTTGAGGATGTGGTGGTGGTGGAGGGGGTGGGGATGCTGATGTGGAGGCAGTAGCTGCAGAAGCAATTTGGGATGCCATCTGGAAGGCTAATAACCAGGAACTTGGAAGCAGGAACCAAGAACAGCAACTTGCACAAATGTCCTCTTGTAAATCTTGGAAATCCAAAAGCAGAATGAGGATCAGCTCTGGGGTGTGGCCTTTTATAGGGGTGCTGGGGTGCGTTTTGCAGACACCCGCGCCGTCCCTGAACACTTCGAACACCAATAACGGGCTCAAAAAGTTCCAAAAAGTATGTAGATCGGTAGGGACATTGTCTGGGACATGTGCAATGGTGAACATCTACTGTAAAATATCTTTGAGTGCTTAAAAAGCACTTTTTTAAATGTTCAGGGACCCGGACAGTGTCCGGAAATAAGGACAGACGCTCAGACTGGGTGCGGTCACATGATGACCTTGCGGACATGAGACGGCTGTATAGTGTCCTTGGGACACCCCCATTTTGGGTATTTGGGGACATCCCGGACAGCCGCGCTGTCTGCAGACACCCTGACTGCCTTTTTTAAAAAAAAATAAGACAGGGGTATATACTAAGAACAAATTTAAAATGTTATTATTGTTTAACATAGAACAATTAGGAAAGAGAGGGGGAACAGAAAATGAAACAAATTTAGCGGAAATAGGGGTTTGGACATGATCTATGGGAGGGGAGCAAGGAAAGGAAGTTTCATCGTAACGTTTTTCTTGGTGGGGAGGGTTTGGGGATAGTTTGCTGGGACATGGAGAGGGGGAATTGGTACATGTGGGACAGTGGTATTTAATGTGGTCCACAATACACTCTTTTAGTTGGTTGAAGTGTTGTAGTAATAAATCCATTTTCATTTCCATTCATTTGAGAAGATCTTCTATTATCTCTTTGATATATTAGTTTTATTGATTGTCTGGTCTTTTAAAAAAATGTGTTAAATACAAGTAATAGTTATTAATTGGCAGATATAGAGAAATGTGTCTACCATTATTATCACTCTCTTCACTCATCTCATCTCATGGGAAATTCTCTTCCAGCCATTCCAAAGTACTGGACATTTCTGGGTTAAAAGAAATAAATATTACTTTTAGTGTGCATAATACAGAAAATGTATAAGTATATGAAATAAATGTAGTGTACTTACTACTTTTGCTATTACTGGTGTGTAAGCATGCTCTTGCTTCTTGCTGTGCAATTTCTGTGAGGTAATTCAGTTGGAGGCATATTTATTTTGTTTTGGTATATTCCATTATATTGGAAATGCGACTTCAGTGGATGGTTGGTGTGTTACATATCCAGTTTTCACTTTGTATTTATTATTAAATGTAATGTATTTATGTGGTGCTTTTTGAATATGTTTGTGTGTTTTTTCTATGATACAATAATGGAAGATACCCTCTAAGTTTTTGGGTAGTGCTGATGGGGAACGCATGCGCCTGCGGACATGCACACGGACCGCGGACATCAAAATCACTAGTGGGTCAGGGGTTTAGTAGTTTCTATGTTATATAAATGTAAGGTAAGGGAGTCCTAGTAAATATTCGTCACATTTCCATTATCTATATTTATGTTCAGTGAAAAAAAACTTTGTTAAAGGGACGTTAAAGTTAAGTTTTGCTACTAAAAACCTATGAAATTCAGTGAAACTTTTTTTGCTAAAGGGACGTTATGGTTAAGTTGTGCTACTAAAAGCCTATGAAATTCAGTGAAAAACACTTTGCTAAAGGGACTTTATGGTTAAGTTGCGCTACTAAAAACCTATGAAAATCAGTAAACAAAACTTTGTTCAAGAGACGCTATGGTTGCAAATAAAACCGAAAGAACCCAGAAACTCTCCCGTTATGGTAAGCTAAGCAACCATAATTCGCGCCACCACCGTGCAATGCTAACACTAACACCTAGACTAAAGATGGTATTGTGGACCACATTAAAGAAAACATTAAATACCACTGTCCCACATGTACCTGTTCTCCCTCTCCATGTCCCAGCCAACTATCCTCAAACCATCCCCACCAAGAAAAATGGTACAATGAAACATCCAGAGTGGCTGTCCGGGATGTCCCCAAATACCCAAAATTGGGGTGTCCCAAGGACACTATATCTGTCCGTATTGTCTGTAATTAGAATGGAGGTGGCCTTAGAACACACAAGATGTCTGCCTGTCCATAAGTAAACAAAATGGGGTGTCCTAAGGACAATATACCTCTTCGTACTGTTTGTAATTGAAATGCCTATGTCCTCAGAACACACAAGATGGCCACCTGTCTGCAAAGTTTTGACGCACATTTATTTTATTCGGGGAGTTCAACATTGTAGAACACCCAGACACATGCGCATCACACACTTGGGTCCTACGAACATCGCACCTCTCCGCAACTGTCCGCCGCACATGTGTCGCACTTTTAATTCGTTTCGGAGACCCAAACACTGTCCGCAGAACACCCATGCGCATGCGCACAACCAGCACTATGCATTTGGTGTCCTGTGGACAGCCGTTCCATTTGCGAACGTGTCCGCAACATCATATACAATTTATGAACATCCTACTTATGATCTTGTACTTGTTAATGTCGTAATTCAGTCTTCTCTTTAGTAAATTCACAAGTTTTATTGGAACAGCATTTGAAAAAACCTTGTGTCTTTTGGTCTAGCCATGGACTGGGTTTAGTGCAGCTAATTTTAAGGCGATTTGGGTTCACGCTATTGCCTAATGTAGGTGTTTTCTTGAAAATTAATGTTTGATTAATATCTATGTATTGACGTATTAAAGGATCACTTCTTAAAAGATTCCAATGTTTGCATAAGGATTTTCTTATTGTGTTATATTGGTAGCAACATTGGGATATGCATTTAACTTTCTCCATATTTTAGCACCATTTGTATCTTCTTTTGTAAGTAATAGAGCTCTATTTTTTGATCTACGTTCATTACAGCTTCAGTGCTTGTCACATTGTTGTGATATCTTTGTTTTAACCTGTTAGTGATGCGATCTTTAGCTATATTATAGTCTTAACATTGGTACAAACTTGTTTGGCTCTAGTGAGTTCTCCATTTGGTATATTGTTTAGCACTATCCTCTGATGGCAGCTAGTTGCATGTAAAAGAGATTTAACTTCTGTTGGTGTTCTATAAAGTTTACTGTTGATCGTATGAAAATATGTAATGTCCGCGATTCCAGATGAGAATCGCTGGCATTATCGCATGCCTTTGAAGGAAAGCGTACAGCATAGATAAATATTAGAGAATAGGTTGCCATCAGTTGGCTGTACACATTGGCCTCAAATAGGATTACAATCAATAACATGCAACCATTTGTTGTCTCTGTTTTTTACCAGCAGGTTTTGAAATGAAAACAACCACAGCAAGTAATAACGGCAAAGACAGAGAATGCAGTGCATGTAGAAGTATGTAACTTAGTATACACATGAGGCTTAGACTAGTCCTCTAGATGTTTTTTCACACAACATGGATATACACATCATTGTTTACATTAATCTGTGTTCACTTCATTTTTAGGTGCACTTGAGCCTGCAAACTGAGCACAGTGAATACTCCATGAACTGTCCTTGCATATATATAGTATAATTAAGATAAGAAACATCACTAACTCTTACACTGGCTAGTATGTTATAGCAATACTATCACCTGGTGCAGTCACAAATAAAATCACAATAATATTGATAGAACATATTATCTTATCATGATCAATGAATCCTTTATGTAATAAAGGAGAACATTACCAGAATTTAATAAGACATTATCTAATGGTTAATTTGTGGGGATGTTGCCAGGGCTCAGCCCTAACACTTATTTCTGAGTCACAGCACTTATTTTCTCAGACTCAGATTGATTATGAAGTAATGATAGCCAGAGCATCTATTAGCCCAAAGGAGCAGGTGTAAGCTGTAGTTAAACCCCAAATGTATCCACACTGTGGGGAGCCATTGTGGGTGGTGGCAGCAATGGTGGTGAACTGCCCGCCCACAGTGACACAAGCGTTCTAGAAAATATTTGGGCCCTGGCACTTATTTTCTTATAGATTAAGCACTGATTACTGCTCAACCCATCTATGGACCAATATATGTGAGGACATTAGATACATAGAACTTGGCAACTATGGACATGAATACATACCTAGCCCAGCATACATTTAGGCCACAGTGTTAACTGAAATAGGTGAGTGATTTAATCACTATCATAAATCAAAAGAATTAGCCCAACACAAATCGGCACTGGTCACCAATGACCAGAGAATAAAAGCTTTTTCAGAAGTAAAGCTTTTTAAGGGGCTTTATTTCACTAGTTAAGGAAACTTCAAGAAAAACTAAATGTAAATGAACATCAGGAGCATGAAAAAAAAATCTACTTAGGATAATGCATTTTAGTTTTGTTTTCATTTTGCATCAGTTACTTTTCATTAGGCAGTATTTTTCATTGTTTCTGTTTTATTTAGTTCTCCCTTCTCTTTGTTTTCGTGTTAACAATAAATGTGGGGTCCTAAAATGGTGAATATTTCATGTCAACATTAAAAATAATTATTTTGCTTGTTTTCATTTCTGTTCTTTAACAACCTATGTTTCCACCAAGATCCGTACAATGACGGTTAAAAGCAGGCCCTGAAGAAGCTCAATTAGTGAAACATGTGTAAACCAGACATGAATATATTTCTAATAGTAAGATCTCAGTCATACCAGTTGTTCCTTGGGAACAGTAATTAACATGCATCAATTATTCAGAGGAATACATCTTTTTGAATCACACATTGTTTCATCAATCTGTTCACAGTACAGGTGCATAGGGAAAGAAGATATTTTCAATAATATAATTTCCTTGGCAACTCAGGGTATACATGCACATTTTGTGACCCATGCTGCAGTATTAATTTAAAGGGAACTTAATTTAGGTGAGAGCAAGAGCCACTCACCTTTTCTTTTATGTAGAATGTGTGTTAACAGTCCAGAGCTACTTTATATGCCTGTGCTTAAGCATAGGATGCATACTGAGTGTAAAGGGCTATCAACATCCTATTATAGACCACTGACACAAGATATAATGCCATTATTACTTTGGCTGGCATACAGATGCTCCTCACCCTGGAGTCACCCCTGTCATTGGGAATTCGTCTGTTAAGGAGGGTTGGTCTGTCAAAATAGACGGATGATGCAAGCAGTTTACCAATATAAGTTTCTGGTATGTGAACCCTCATCTCCCCTTCCCCAACCCTATTTTCTCCTCTGGCTCAAAGAAAGGAATATGTTGGCACAGTGTACAAGCTCTGACACTGGTTTGGAAGAGCCCTGTGTCAGAGCAAAGCAATGGGGGGAGGATTAGAGGCACAGGCAAGGCGTTGCCCGCTCCCCTTTTCTACACGTGTAGTTGAGAACATAGGAGCAGACTTTCAAATATTGGTGATATCTCTAACAGCAAAGCAGATGTCCACCAAAGCAAGCCTTGATAGCACCTGTAACACAATGGAATGTTGCTGTGAGTCAGGAGCATGGCAAATGGGTTCTGTTTCATTAACTATCCCCATATTTTACCTGACATTATTAAACTCTTGGGCACCCTGTCTGCATATCTCTCTGACTGATGTTATAAATATGTCCATGAAAAGGGTAACTGACATATCCCAAAACAGTAGTTTGCATGAATGAAATGACATTCAATTACCACTAGCCCGATATGAAAAAATAATAACTTAAAATGCCTAACAATTCTTGTGTAAAACCCATACATGTTATTGCTTGCTGAATTTGCTTTGGCTCCAGTTATCAGGTCACAATATGTCCAACTATTTATCTAAAATATCTTGGCGCCTGGGCATGAGAGTGGAGTTTATTTTTATTCCACCAAACGATACTAATACTGCCATTGGCTGATGGCCATGGGGGTGTTGTGCTTGACACTGCTTGATATCAAGAAAGTCAGGCCATGCATGTCAGGCACCTATGTGCAGATACCTAGACGGATATGATATGCAGTTCTTCTAACATTGGATACTAATAACTTTGGAGTAATAGGTTAGGTGGGAAAAGAGGACAAATTAGGTTAGGTGGTACAAGAGGTGTTGAAAAGCACTTTAAGTCATCAATATTCCGTTTTACAGAACATTGAAATTTGGAGATTGGGTTCATATGGATGCATTACTGGAGATGGAAGGATTGCACTAATTCTAAAACATTGCAAAGGAAAGAAGATTAATGTGATACAAGAGGATGAGGGGAAGGCAACTTTATCCAAGAATTTCTATTGCTCACCTTTAAGTCTCTGGCGCTCTTCGAGAAGATGAACACTGTATTTTAGTTCATTGAATCAATTTGTATAAATAATCAAAATGTTTGGTTGTGTGGAGCAATTATTTGTGACGTGATTTCACGCTAAAAAAGTAAAATCATATAACCAGTGTTTTGCACATTCTGTAGATGGCACCTCAGGTGTGGCTCTTCATATAATGTGCAAAAAAGACATAAATAACGTTCTCCCCATAGCTCAACGTTTTTATTGGGTTACAGGACTTTTCTTCTGTGCACTTTAATTGTCAGTGCTCCTATTCCTGTCCCTTGTGTTTGTTTTGTTTTTGTAAAACAGAGGAGGCATCTGACCCCCATCTTTGTCTTCCGCTTTCTGATGTTCTAAACCCTTTGCTTTATTTATGTTTTTTTTTTAATTGTATTGGTTTGTCCGCCAAAGAAGACATATTGCTAGACATGACATTTCTGACTGGCAGTCAAGGGCAAAGCAAACATGATCAGTGTCATTAAGTATCTACACTAGCCTACAATGGTGCAGCCAGTCTGGATATATTTTCTTAATCTGTCATGGCATGGCATTATTTACTGGCCATTTAGAGTAAAACAAACATGATAAGTAGTATTACACATCTAGACTGGCCTACAATGGTGCAGCCCGTATGGTTATTTTTATTTTACTGTGGCATGGGATTATTTACAAGGCATTGACAGTAAACCAAACATGATAGCAGTATTACATGGCTAGACTAGCCTATGTTGGTGTAGCCAGTCTGGACATGTTTTTCTCACTGTGCATATGCACCCTTTGCTGGCAAAGCCAACAGGAGTATGTTCTTACAGGGTGATACTGGCCTATACTGGTGCAGCCTTCATGAGCATGGATTGTATGGGCACAACCAGCAAGAACATATTTCTAAAACTGACACAATTTGGGGGAAAATGCACCATGAAAAGGTGTAAAGAAAATACTCATGTGCTCTGTTGGTGACTTACATCCACTGAGGATTTTCATGTGTACCCCTGCAAAACCAATTGCAAATTCTATGGCATTTTACCCAATTTATCACAGAAAAGTGCTGTAAAATGTTCCTCGTTAACCAATTATCTTCATTAAGGTTCTCAGGAAGAGAACCCCATAGAAGCCTCTCAGTTGGTTCAAACTTCCTCACCACGCTCAGTCACTGCCACACATTAGTGCCCAACTTGAAAGCCTCACCAATGGAAAGCCTCCACTGCTGTATAGCCCGGTGAAAAGGTGCTAAATGGCTATTTGAAAAATCAGTCCAATGAGGGGAGAATGTTTGGTTGCAAGCATAGGCAGTAAAATGAGAATATTTGAAAGATTGGGTGAAATGATGAGCTATTACTCCTCTCTGATAAAGCATTGTCTTCAAAGGAACTGTCAACATTCGCAATGTCCTAATTAAGCAATGGAACCCGAGGAGGGGGGCATTACCGGTGGTAATGCCCTGGGCATCAGTTACAAGTCCCAGGGCATCACCATTCCGGTAACCACCCCCACTGAGGGTTGTATTGATATTGGTACCCTGGCATGTTGTACCAGGGTACTAAGAGCATTTTTTTCTTGAGTGGAGAAATGGCATCAAAAACCGTTTCTCGACTCAAGAAAAAGAAAAAACACAAAAAATGGCTGCCAGGGATCGGGCTAAAGCTACATGTAGTCCCTTCTCTCTTTCTATGGTGCCCATTGAAATTAATTGAAAAATAAATAAACATAGGAAATGGCCTCCATGGAAAGGGGAGAAGGGAATGAAGGTACTACATGTTTAGTCGTGTTCCCCACACTAGAGAGGGACAACGCTGCAGTAAGTAAGTGGGGAGGAGGAGGGGGCCCTGAATATGTAGAAAAGTGGGGTGTGAGGGAGGCCCTAAATATGTGGAAAAGTGGGGTGGGGTGGGTTTCAGGGGACACAGGGAACGCACTTACCTGATTCCCAGTAAGGGAAGATGGCAGCCTCCTGCTCCGAGGAGGCTTGGAGCTGGCTCTTACCCTGTCCATAAGGACACCTTTCCAAGCCTCCTCATTGGCTGGGTCACCACCACACCCCGTCCCCGGGTACTAATTATGATGACTAGACCCAGTGCCAGGGCAGTACTGGACGTAAAAAAAGCCCTGAGCACAGCACAAGGTGGATTCGAGAAAGCTATTTTAACCCCCTCTTACATGAGAAAGAAGTAAGGAGTCAAAAAGGGCTCACATGGTGGATGCAAATAATGCCTTTATGCATATGTATGAGGTGGAATGGCATTCTCTACACTCTGGGCATGAAGAGCACTTTTCTTTTGTTATTTACATCAACATGGTTACTCATAGACCTTGTGAAAGTATATACATGTGCATGGGTCATAGTGGGAAATTGTGTGTGAGAACGTTTGTACAGTCTGTCAGTACAAACAATCTGTTGACTATTCTGGTTCGTACAGCCTAATGATTGTACAAAGAGATTGCATTAAGAACGTTCCAAGAGATTTCATGTAATTTATATGATAACAGATATGAAACAATTACTCCTGAGCAGAAACTGTGTTAATGTCTTAAACTCTTGACCAATATGTAACTCAAACAACCAAACTATCCAGTGGCATTCTGGTGTAGCTGAAAGGCAATGGGACCGATTCACAAAGACGATGGGTGTGAGCATCACAGATATGCAACTGCTACTTGACTCCTGATTCACCTAGTCTAAACCTGGGGAAAATATTCAGTAAAACCTGCCAGTGTTCTAGGAACCACGACAATCAAGGAAATTGAAGAAGTACTCTGTGATCCTCTGGATCCTCTGGACAGCCTCAATGTCACACATCTCGTCACAGGCCCCACCCACAACAGAGGCAACACACTTGACCTTGCATTCATTGCATACCCACACATAAACTGCACTGCACTTTTACAGCTGGTCCTGACCCACATAAAGAGGAGTTATGAAGAGAGAGGAATGGTCCCTTCTAACCTTTAATGCCTTCTCTAACAGCAACATGGGGAAATCAGGTGCCAAGACTTGTGCTGTTCCCCCACCAATACCTGACTTTTTGCCACAACCGCTCATTGAATAATTGCTGTAAAGGGGAATACAGTAATGACTTATTTATTTAAAAGATATGAATCATTCCTTCAATACATCCAGGTAGATGAATAATCATATGCCTGCTTTAAAATGAATACATTTAAAGCCCCCTGATCTTTAGAATTCAGGAAGATAATTAATGCGATACTCACTTTAAAATAAACAGACTGGCTATACCTGATACAAGAAAATCGCGTTTTTCATCCTGAAGCAGGCAGTCGATATAAATAACGTGGGCCCTGACGCCAAAGCTAGTACAAACAGCGGATACACTGCTCCCAGTCCTATTAGCATTCATTGTAGACGCATGTGTCAGTCACGTAATTGCTGATAAGGATGTGGAGGAGTTTGATTGATGGAGAGTGTGGCAGCACTTTTTCTGACGTGAATTGCAAATGATCGCATTCGCAGATGAAATGTATATGGTTACGAATGCATTGTTAAGGCCAGGATTGTCAATGTGGAATTTGCTCCCCTTGGGAATAGTATTTTGAAAAACACAGCCATACCTAGCACCAGCTGCAGAGCCGACATTCACCGGCCATGACCAGAAAAACACGAACAAAGACGTCTCATCACGCCTGCAAAAACGTGTCCACGCACACCCACGCCGCTCTATCATCTGCTTCTAGCACGTATTCCAAAAAGAACGCTCAACCACAATCGGACTGCCCCCAGCACTCGAACACTGCTGAAACAATGAGGCGAACGATGCCCCCAGCGCCTGGCATGTTTCATGTGTTTTATGATTCATGTGGTGGCATTTCTAGAGCACATGGTCATTGCAAAGTTCTCTTTGCACTTATATGTCCTGCACTT
This sequence comes from Ambystoma mexicanum, assembly GCF_040938575.1. Classification (NCBI taxonomy): domain Eukaryota; kingdom Metazoa; phylum Chordata; class Amphibia; order Caudata; family Ambystomatidae; genus Ambystoma; species Ambystoma mexicanum. The sequence continues at coordinate 290,407,101 of NC_090924.1, read as the reverse complement.
ATACGTGGCACACATGTTAGCCCGCTAAGGGCGGGAGCAACAGCGTGTTTGCAAGAATATCCATGGTGTAGAGGCTAGTATCCTTCAGAAATGGGACACTGGGCGGCCAAATGCAGGCAGTGAATGGACAACACAAGGATGCATGCTTTTTGTTAGCCTACAAGTACGTCACGTGATGAACATTCTGTTTTAGGGAAAATCGACATGCAGAAGAATTATTGGAGATGGAAGGATTGAACTCGTTCTAAAACATCCCAGAAGATTGAAGAGTCATGTGAAACAAGACGAGGATGGGCCCTTCTAAGTCTCGGGCACTGTGTGAGATTAACGTATTTTTTTCATTGAATGCATTTGATAAAAAAATTACACTGTTTGATCTAGTGGAAACAGTTCTTGGTGTCAAGATTACCCTCTAAAAAAACAAGGAGGTGATGGCACCTAAGAAATGTAGCAGGCTCTGTAATGAGCACATCAGACATAAAGAACGTCCTCTCCTCAAAGCTCAACGTGTTCATGGGTTGCAGCTCTTTTCTTCGGTGCACTTCATTTCTCTAAGATGTGTATTCCTTTCTTTTTTGTTTGTTTTGTGTTTGCAAAATGGTGGAGACATCTGATGCTCTTCTCCCACCACTTCCACTCTCCTTTTCTTTCTTTCTTTCTTTCTTTCTTTCTTTCTTTCTTTCTTTCTTTCTTTCTTTCTTTCTGATTTTTTTTAAGTGGCTTTGGTTTGGCCCCCACTAAACATGCAGCGAGATAAATGCGCACAAGGAAACAGATAAATAAAAATAAAAAATAGAAAAGAAGACATGCCACCTTTTCAATGATGCCACCTTTTCAATGATGTGCAGGCATTACCATGTGCACGCCTTTAGGGGGCCCATTGAGGAATCGGCGAGCCACCACATGCACCAATGGGTATAGGGGAGAAACATTGGAATTCAGTTCACACTTGCCGTGCTAATCAGTTGATTTCCCGAACCCACACCATTTTGCTGTCCCTTGATCTTCCATCCTGAGCTCTCATGGGATACCACACAAAAGGTATTGCCAGAGGCAATGTTGAGGGCTAAGAGCTATGGGAGGGTCATTATAACCATGACCACTCTTGATGTCTATAAATCAAGCACATGGAGTTGCACAGAATGGAAAGGAGACTGATTGTAGGCCCTGCTCAGATTAGCATACTTTGAGTGAAGATAATACCAAGAATGATAAACTGCATTTCACGGTATCCGGTCATTGAATTGAATCCAAAGCATCGACAGACCATACCATTGAAAAACATGCTTCGAAAAAAAACCATCAAATGTATTTTTTTTCGAATGGTAAAGGGTTTAGTTTAGTAAAATGTGTTTTAATGGTTTAAAAAAGGGGGGTTGGGGAGGAACCCCCCATTTAAAAAATAAAAGAAAAAAAATGCATTTCATGTTTTTTTAAAGATTTTTTTAGTCAATGGTATGGTTGTAGATGATTTGGCTGTCAATGGAATCACTAGGAACCCATTTCACCATTCTGATTGGCTGAAATAATGGAATACATGTGCTAATTAGGCATTACTGCCCAGCACTGTCGAAAAAACGTGACAAGCAGCCCCATTTATGGTCCCAAGTAAAGTAGGGTCCCATACAGACGGATCTTCGCACAAACCTGCCCACATTACCCCTAGCTCTGGGTCATGATGCTATGACTGTAACGTATTGTGAATTTGTTTTTTTTTTTAAAAACAAAAAAACAAATAACATGGCTGCCAAGGAATAGATGTTCAGCAACTTATGGAAGAAGACCTTTATATTTTTTATTTATTTGCCCTCTGTGCTTCGAGCAGTATAGAGGAAGGCCAGTGGCAGAAGGGACCGTTGGCAGAGGAACAACAGCGGGGAGGGGTGGGGAGAATGTGAGCGGGGTCAAGAGCACCTTTACTGGGTCCTGAAATCCCGAGAGGCATCAGAAACGATGGGCACCACCTAGAATAAGTTCAGAAGCTGAGGATTCTGGTTGGCTCTCAGGATTCTAATTTTGTGATCTTGATGCTAACATAGAATTACAGCCCTTTCCAAAGATCTATACCCGCCATGACTGCTGACCCCACAACGATGGGGAGCACATCAAAATCTGTTAACAACTCAGTACTGTGATACTTTTAAAAGATGCCAGCCCAAACGCTGGACTTCCACACAGTGTACTGCACTCCTCTGCACTCCAGCTAGGTCTGCACTTTAAAGAATAACATAAACAACTAAATACATACATGGAAATTATAGCACAAGGCAGAAGGTCTTCAAGGCTATTGGAACGTTCCACACAATGAAGGTAGAACGTTCAGTTTTCAAAGGGGTGAAACAATGGAGAGACATTGAAGTTTGGGGGGAAAAGACTTATACCAACCATTGTTGCCATCTGGTACAGCATTGTCTGCAATGAAACTGCTAATATTCCAATGTTCTAATTAAGATGTAGAGGCCCAGTCCGAGGGCTGTACTTGGAGTTATGGACCCTGAAAACTGAGTAAAAGGCCTGATGAAGCCCAAGGGTGTCTAGAAAGCTACGTTAACCCCCATCTTTCATGAGAAAGAGCAAAGAGCTATGCACGCATACATGATGGTATGTATATATATATATATATATACAAGAGGCAGACTAGTGTGCTCCATTTCCTGGGGTTAGTGGCCACTCCAACTTTTGGTATTTACTTTACCATGAGTATGCAAGGTCCTATCCACATTATTATATGCCTGGACAGTTGTGGGGAATTGGCTGCAGATATGTTCTGCATTAACAGTAGATTTTGTAAGGTAGCATTCTGAACTTTCTGCTGTCTATACCGGTTCATGCAACCTGCTTCTTGTCCAAAGAGCATGTTTTTTTAAGGTTCAAAGAGTTATTATCAAATTTAAATGATTGCATATCTGAAACTATTGCTAATGAGAAGCAACTGTTTCCCTCACCCTTTTCCCTTCCCACCTGGCACTTTGTTTTTGCACAGACCTGCACTCCTCCCCTCCCTCGCACTTCTTGTTCTGCACTTGAATGATCCGAATGTCAAAAGGCCTAGTAGGAACGTAATTGTATCTGTACCCTTGTTCCCCACCCCTTTTTGTCTTGTGCCGCCTTGAAACACCCTTTGTTGTATAGGCACCTTACAAATATCCAGTAAATAACTACATAAATAAATAATGCCGTAAGCCATTTGTGTACTGATATTGTGCTCAAAGAACAACATTATCCAGAGCAATTCTGATGCAGCTGAAAGACAATAAGCCAGATTCACAAAGAAGATGGGTTTAAGAAGCACAGATTTGCACCTGCTTCTTGATTCTTGAATCACCTAGCCTGGAGTAAATATGCAATAAATCCTAGCAGTCTGCTTGGAACCAGAGCAACCAAGGAAAAGGAAGAAGTTCTCTTTAATCTCCTGCACAGCTCCAACATCACACAACTCGTCAGAGGCTCCACCCACAGTAGAGGCAACACACTTGACCTGGTGTTCACTGCATAACCAAATGTCAACTGCCATACACCTCTACAGCTATTAGTATGAGAAGATCAGGTCAAAAGAGTCGTTCTGTTCCCCATCCTCACCTGGCCTGTTGCCTGCACTCAATCATTGAATAATTGCTGTAAATAGAAATATAGCCATTATCTATTTTGTTTTAATTCTTTTAGGAAATGGCTTTTCAGGATGGCTTCCTTCAAAACATCTAGGTAGATGAAATGATACTACGGACCTCATTCTGAGTTTGGTGGTATTTTGGTGGTAAATCTGGCAAAATACTGGAATAATCGGTTACTGTTACTACCACTTGGTCCAGTGGGTTTACCACAGGATTACCAGTGGGGGTAGGGCAGTGTTAGCGCACATTTATGGATTCCAAAGTACTCCATTGGGGATTTTTGGCAGAATTACCACCGGCAGAATTAAAAACCCAACCTTTTTGGAGGATAAGTGCAAGATTTACCTCCAGCATAGGAACAGTGGAAAATGTACTCCCAGCATTAAGGTGGAGATAAATCCTCCACGTTTCTGCCAGATATATGTGGAATTACCAACCGGTTATTCTGCCAGCTGTCATTCTGCCAAAACTTGCAATTTGATGGTGCAGGAAAAATGGCGGTTACGGAATTACTGCCACTTTTTTTCCCACACATGCCAAACTAGGAATGGGGCGCAATGTCTATGTGAACATTGTTAAACTGAAGGCCCAAGTCAGATAGACACCCAACATGGTAGCACTTTTTTTTTTTAATGAACTGGATTTGACAAATGAAAATTGGGTTTTTATGCTGAAAAATGGAGGGCATAAAAATAATGTGTGCTCTCACGCCGAAGCAAGTACACGCAGCCAATGTTTCTGTTCACAACCTGATTAGTATTCCGTGTCTTTGTATGTGTTAGTCATGCCATCTCTGATTAGAATGTGAATTAGATTTGATTGACTGAGAGAGTGAAAACATTTTCCCTCACGTGATGTGTAAATGACTGTAATAGGAGATGAATTTTATGATGATGGATGCATCGCTCTTCAATGTCTAGGTGATATATGTGATTTCATGAGACAATACATTCGTCTGAATCTAAATGTATATTGTAAATAGTGACTAGAAATGAGCGTCTTGGTTTTAGGCATGCAGTCTCAATGTGCCATTGCTTTCCCCTGGGAACAGTATTTTGAAAAACGGATCCACAACTAGCCAGATGCATAGCACACAACTCACCTGTCATGACCAGTAAAACCAAGGTAAGATATGTCAACACTCCTTCAATATCTTCCCCATGAACGCTATCGTAGAAGACCACAATACTCTGGCATTTACTTCCACCTGGTAATCCAAAATCAACACAAGCTCAACCAAAACCTGAATGGCATTGCCAACACCCACTCACTGATGAAACTGCACTCTCACAAAGCAATGTCATCAGCTCCTAGGTACATTTCACGTGTGTTATGTTTTATTTAGTGACATTTCAAGAGCACATGTGCACCGCAGATGTTCCTTGGCCTTATATGCACTGAATTAATAGAACATTTTGTTGGGATAAGGTGATCAAAATATCTCTCAAGCCAGACATGACATTTCTCTATTGACCTGTGGGATGGTGTATCCCAATTTGAGTGAAGTGGATGAAGAGCTACAAGTTAGCAATCTCGTCCAGAGATGTATTCAAAAAATGAACATTTAGAGTAGGTAGTGGAAGTGATTTCTTAAGCTGGACCTGAGTGTTGTGGGGCCGGAGGCGGTCACGCAGCCGGCCTCATTGGTGCTGGGTGGCCCAGAACTATGCTGTGATGCCGGGGTCAACCCGGACTTACTGGTTGTCGCAAGGCAGGGCCATGGGTGGCTGTGGGGCACAGCCTAGGTGCCAGAGCACTGTGGATGCCTGGAGCATCCCGGATGGTGGGTGCCTGGGATGAACCCAGGGCACAAGGCTGGTCTGGGGGGCCCAGACCAGCAGGGACCGTGGACCTGATCACATGGTGTAGGCCTGCGGCTGTATGGGAGGAAAGGTCATTTTGACCCCCCTCCCCTGCATTTCCTTCCCGGTTAGCACTCTGTGCTAGCCCCACAACTGGTCATGCACCTCTGGCCAAAGGTGCCGAACAGCCTCGGGTCGACACACACAAGTGCAGAATCTGTAAGAGGACCGAGTACTGACTCCATTTTGTAATGAACCCCGACTCCATTTTGTGTCTGCCCAAGCAGGACTCATAGCAAAGCCAGCCTGCAGCTCTCCCCTGGAGCCACGCACAGTTAGCCAGCTACACCCCCCACCTCCTCCCCTCTGGTGTCCCTGCGGATGCCCCGTTCTCATGGAAGACTGGGTGTGAAAGACTACAAACTAAACAATGTATCTCTCGCCTTCCTCCTTACATCACTGCCCTGTGAATGACCGGGCCAGAGCCTGGTCCTGGAAAAAAACATTCATCTCCACAAACCTGTCCCCTTACTTGCAGACGCTGCCCATAAGATATATCACCTATGTAACCCCCCAACCTCACACCCTTTGATGTGACAGGTGCATGCCCCACGACTGTGTGCCACCCAGCTTCACCCACAATACTAATATCACCTCTGACTATAAATGCACTTCTGTGTTAACGTATGATGAAGGCGTCCCTATGAGATGCAACAGAACGATTGATAAAGTAAGATAGCTCGATCCACAGGCACTTGGTCTATGATGTATGTTAATTGTCTTCCCGTACTGTATACACTTGCAAAAATGTTAGGTGCTAGAAAAATGATATGCTGTGTTGTAAAGTACGTGGCTCATGGAGAAAATGTAAATAGAACAATCCTGTAGCACAGTGGACATTGCATATATGAGCATACAGCCCAAGTTTTAAGTATAAGCCCCCTCCCTATCCATCGCAAAATAAGCCACAGAAAGCATGCTCAAAGCCCATTCCTATGGTGTACTTCCAACCTTATTAGTTGAAATAGGCCACACTTTATCAAACGCAGGGTCTTCTCTCCCTCTCCAGCAGCGCAGTGCCCGGCAAGCACACAGGCCCCCACCTTTTTCCCCATTCATGCTAGTGCTGCTGCCAAAGGCCCATTTCTCACTGATGCCTTAATGCAACAAATGTATCCTCTCATCCTTCCACTGCGTCCGAACGGAGTGTCCACGCCCATGCCCCCTGACACAGATGACCCCCATACCTTTCCCCGATCAGTGATGCAAGACAAATGTATTGTATATACAACAAGTGAAATATATTATTCTCCCCCCACCTGTCATGATGTCAGCGGTTGTTTTTTATGGGTGTCTTTTATTGCGTGCTTTGAATTGGTGTTTGGATATCCAAAACCACACGACCTTCACCTCACGCTGACCAGCAAAGCTGATGCACGTGATGTCCGCCTTCCCGCCAAGCACCTATACAATCATCTGGAGGTGGCGCCTATGAAGCTATACGGGATCTGCAGCTCATCCAATGAAATGTAACTTTTGTACCTTATACAATTTCATCACTAATGATGCTGTAACCCCTTTTAATGCAATGACAGTGTAATGTTGGGCAGAGTGCTCTCGGAGTATGCTGAGCCCTCTGCTTGCTCTATTTTGGGCTAGATAAACTTTAGCTTTAACTTCACCCGCACTTGGTCTTGGTCTCATTCCCTCATGGGCTGTGACCATTATTGACTCTCATTGGGGAGTTTTGATTATGTTTTGGGGGACTGCTCACTTTCAGGGCCCACAATGAGAGATGGACACAAGAGTTCCATATTTAGAGTCTTCAGCCATTCTACTGCACGTGCTTGCAGGGGCTCCTTTTATTAGTTTGTGCCATGATTCAGTCATGGCCCATCTTAAAAGGGCAAAACGCATGGGAGGGACACATCCTCTTAAAGGGGTAATACACAATGGGAGGGTCACACATTACACTCCTCTATTTCCATAAGGAACAAAACAAACAGTGCTGAGACATACATAATTCCACCCTGTTACAGAACGACAATACTTATTACTTGGAAATTGTGGGGTACACAGATAATAGGATATGCCACTGATACATACATAGCTACTCAGGTAGTTACAGACATAACACATACTAACCCATTCTAAACATACTCAGCAGGTGACAGTCATGTTCGGTGAACTGCTGGTGGAATCTAGGCAGTTCTACCACAGTTTACAAAACCCTTTATTAACCTGGGGTTCAGAACTGCTACCACTGAAAAAGACACCATGGTTGGCGGCTGGCACAATATGCACACCTACTAACTGCAGGATCACAGCTTCACATCACTGTTCTTTACTGTGACCACTTTAAGCATGTAGCTACTATGCAGGTTCACAGCTTCAAAACACATGTACACTGAGTCCTCCTGAAGCAATTGCAGGACCGCAGGAGACCAGTTCACTTTCCATCAGTGTCCGTTTGGAAGTCACTTCCCTGGGTCCAGGTCCATTGATGGTACAGTTCAATGGCCGGCAAAGCCGCACCTGGCGGGTACCAGGGCCAAAATCGGCACAGTCCCTTGATGTTATGGGCAGGGCAGCGAGACACAGATAACGGGGCATCCAGGCTGCTCCACGTGACATTGACAGGGCATGGGGTGACAGGTTATTACTCACCCCACTCTTTGCCGATGTTCCCCCAGTCATGAGTGTCTCTTTCCTCCAAGGGCACAGGAGGGCCCACAAGCTCTCGCAATGAGCTGCAACCCATTGCTTGCCCGTTGCACTGGTCGTTGGTGTTGGAGGCCAGGGCTGCATGGCTTGATTGGTCAGACACAAGTTGTTGGTTTGGCTCAGGGGGCCGGCAGGTATCGCCCCCAAGCCCACGTTGGCCTGGTCATCCGATGTCAAGGCAAGCAGGGGGACATTAGTGGCAGGCAGTCAGACCACTCGTAGGTCAGACTGGGTGACTGTAGTGGCTCTGTGTTGGGGCCATCTACAGGGCAGGCAGGTCATCTGTGGTGGCACTAGTCACATGACAATGAAGTCATTTGGTCATCCCCCCACCCCAGGAGCGGGCACACCTCTTTTCTTCTGCTCCAATGTGGAGTGCTTTACTTTCCACCACAGAGATCTGCCTTTGCAGTGGCAGCAACCGCTCCTCCGCCTTTCTCCCCCATACTTGCCATGCAGCATAGAAAGAAAATACAAAGGTCAGGGACAGATCGGGGGACATTGCAGGGCCACCAGACCACATAAGTGCTTCCCATAGCCCAGGGCACCTCAGCTGTGAAATGGCAGCTTGCATATTGTACTGCTGCAGACCGGAGCACGTCCTTACCACCACCACCAGGCCCGGGGCCATCCACTTCATTTACATCAGCTCCGGCAGGGAGCATGCATGTTTTTTTGTTCCCTCTTATCACCACCAGGCGGTCCGGGATCTCATTTCACTGCCAGAGGGCCCTAATGTATGTCCTACTCTGCTCTGATGACAGGAGCTGTGTGGTTTCATCGCCGGATGGCTCGAGGTCTTACAGGTGCTCCTCATTTACTCTGCTCCCGACCGGAGCACTTCCTTCATTACACTGCCGTGCCCAGTATACCTGTTGGGGGCTCCGGCACCGGCGCAACACAAACAGTGCTGGAGCATGAGATCATCTGCTGTCCGGCAGCCCAGGACCTCTCTGAGGGCTGCCGGCACAGCTGACAAGCATTGTCAGCGTCTTTCTTCTCCCCAGCGTGAGGTTGTTTCGATGCGGCAGCTGCTGCTCCATTCTTCCTCCGCCCCGCAGCAGCAGATGTCGCAGGGAGTTGCAGGCCAGCTCCCTCCTCTACAAGACGGCGGGGCCTATCACTTCTTTTCTGTCCCCTGAGGACGGCGGGCACTTGCTCCACATTGCCGCATATTTGCTTCCTTTCCCCAGCGGCGGATGCTGCAGGGGCCTGCAGGCTGGGTCTTCCCCTGGACGCATGAGAACCCTCCTCGCAGAGGGCCATGGCTAGGGAGGACCCACAGCAAAGGCTGCCTCTTTACCCTTCCGGGGGTCAATGCCACCCTTTTTTTGGTCACAGCAGCGGCCGCTCATTACTTCTCACATGGGGGGAGCACACAGTTCTGATTCTTGAGGGAATGCTGCACGGGAAGGGCAGACACAACTCTCCCCCTGCAGGAGGTAACATATTACCTGTGGTTGTGGATGCTCCGTTTCTTTTCCCATTGGGGGGCAACTTTACTCTTCTGCAATGGGGATGCCGCGCCAAGGGGGTTTGAATGCATTCTTTGATCCCGGCCACATGAGCACCCTCCTTACAGAGGGCCGCGGCCGGGGCAGGGTCATGCTGGGGCATCCTATACTTCTCTGCGGCGGTGGCCTGCCGCTCCTCCTCCCTTCTCCCTCCTCTCGTCTCCCACCAATAACGCAGTGGAGGGACAGAGCAGAGGCATCATGGGGGCTCTTCTTCACTTGTCGCCAATGTTTGAGGCCAGCAGCTGCCATGCAGCCGGCCTCATTGGTTCTGGGAGGGCCCAGAACCATGCTGTGATGCCGGGGTCACCCGGACCTACTGGTGGTCGCAGGGCAGAGCCCTGGGAGGCTGTGTGGAAGAGACTGGGTGTCGGAGCACTGTGTATGCCTGGAGGATCCTGGATGGTGGGTGGCTGGGCTGGACCCAGGGCACCAGGCTGGACTGGGCCAATGGTCACACAGCATGGAGCCTGCAGGCCAGGGCCGCAGGACTGTGATCACACGGTGTAGGCCTGCGGGCCCACAATGAGAGAAGGACACATGAGTTCCATAGTTGGAGTCTGCAGCTGTTCTACTGCATGTGCCTGCAGGGGATCCTTTTATTAGCTTGGGCAATGACACAGTCATGGCCCATCTTAAAAGGGCAATACACGTAGGAGGGACTCATCTGCTTAAAGGGGTAATACACAGTGGATAGGGTCACACATTACACTGAGCAGTATTTAGAAAAGTTTGTATGGCAAGATTATCTGACCAGTAGAGAGCTACTGGAAATTAAGTAGAATGAAACACATCTCTTGAAAAGGTTTTGTCCAAAGTTTTGTCCTCAGGGATCTTAAATTGTCCAACAATTCTGAACTTAAGAGCAGTCTGATTGATTCACCCACATATTTAGATCTCACTAGAATATACAGCTGAGAGGTCTGTTTGTTGGTAATTGCAGTTAAATAAGCCAGCTCGTCTTCAAAGCAAGTTTGGAGTGATAAGAGGTTGACATCAGTTTATATCCGTAGGTAACATTTCATGCTGTAATAAGGTATGGTAGAAATACAGTATTTGAGTATGAGCTCTGATGTTTACAGAAATAGATTCCATAGAAATCAAGGCAATCCCACTTTCTGTGGCTTTCCGGTAAATATTACCTATTATCTTATATCTCAGTTGTGAAAGCTCAGCAAATGCTGGTGTGCTATGATCCGAAACCCACATTTGAGTGACAAATAAGAGGTCAAGGGAGTGTTGAATAATTAGTTCAAACATATTTACATAATGTTTAGATGCTGAGCGAGCATGAATGAACATTCAGCGATAGAATAGCATTGCTGTGTGAAGTGCTGAGACTTTTGAAATCACCACAGGCATCAATTTCAAGCATATGTAGGCACCAGTTTCAATTGAAGGAAGTACAAGAAAATACACATTGAAACCCCTAGATCACAAACACAATGGGCCTCATTATAACTTTCGCGGAACTGGTTAACGGGCTCCTCTAATGGAGGCGGACCCGTTAAACCCGTCTCGCGAAATTAAGAGGTCCCCTCGCAGGACCCGGTAAGGATGCCTGGTAAAACCAGGCGTTGTTAACGGGTCCCGCAAGGGGAAGAGGGAACTAACAACGGGCCGGTCCTAATCGGCCCGTTGTTAGCTCCCTCTCCCATTCGCATTGAGCCCTATGGGGGCTCAGATGGGAATGGGGAAGGTCCAGGCCCGGGTTCCCAGAGGGAGGAATTACCGGGCCCTCCGAACTCGGAATGGCCCGGTAATTCCTCATTCTGGGAACCCGGTAAAGGAGCCCGGTTTGGCGGCAGCCATGGAGCTAATAGCTCCATGGTTGCCGCCAAACTCCTAATGAGGCCCAAGATGTCCTTGGCCTAAAGGTTCACCAGCTGTATTTTCCAAACTACAGTAGGAAATCCCTGAACTTGAAGGTCTCTCAGGGCTCCATGGCAAAAGCACAGTGATGTTAACAGACTTTTAGAGAACACTGTGACATCAGGGCATGTGACCAATGAGCCACAGATAATGGGTGAATCCTAGACACACGAGGATAAGACCCAACCTACCTCTTTCTAGGAATGCATTAAAAGGCTGAATGTACATATCTCTTATCATTTGGGACTTGTTCCAAATGTTCCCATCGTCCAATTTATCATAATGTTGGAATAGGTTAAGCGCATAGAATAGATTTGAACATTGAGGTCATGTCTCATACATTTAGCTTACTTTTTGTGAGCACATATTGTGAATTATGGGCCTGTTTAGTTACCCACTGTTTTTGATCTACATACTATGTCAATTTTACGTCATCCCATTCACACAAATGTGACCATTTCATCCATTCCTGTTAGACCTTCATACTCAGCCTTCTTCTTCAGAGAACCTCAAATGGAGCCATGCCTTTGAAAGCTACAGGTGTACGGCCATACAAGGTTATCCTGTGTTGAACCACATTCTCCCTGTCACTTCCTGAGCAAATAGCCACTTGCACACTATCAAGCAAGGCACAATTAAACCTTTCAAATCTTCCACTGGTCTGGGGATGACAAAGCACACAATGGGAATGCATAACGCCATTCTCTGTAAGACTCCTCTCAATTTCCCTCAGTACCTCTTGGATCCCATTGCCCGTAATCAGTTTCTATCTGAATCCCACTCTCAAAGCAGCTCCTACAAGAAATGATTGACTTGTCTAGGGGTAACCTAACTGGTGCCTAAATAAAACCTCTGGTTAGTTTGAATGCACATCACTTAATTACAAGAAATAACTGCATCCCACCCAAGGTATGTTAATTGAGCCCACACAAATAAAATGATTCTTCCTCGCAAGAATCCATAGGAAATGCATTCATTTCCATTGGTTATTTTATCACCTGCAAGCCCCTGTTACTGTTCCTGTAAGGTTTGCAATATTTCAACATGCATTCGACATCCCTTGTGAGTCCAGGTCACCAATAGTCATGGTGAAACAGCAAATGGTTTTCTGAATTCTAAAATGCCATTCATGTGCCAACTCAACTAATGTGTCCTGACCCAGAGAAACCTTCCATGTACCTAATTTAGAGAGTTGTACATTTAATTTGGTAAATGACCCTTCAATTTCTGTGGGGGCTTCATATGGAATAGCAGCTGCAATGGATTCCCATTACAGGATTGTTGTCAGCATTGCTCATGCTCAGTAATCTGCTGTCATTTTAGATGGTTTTTCACAGATATCCACTCAGAAAGTTGTGGGACCAGGAAACTGCTCACAAAACAACCAGGATTATGAGGCAGAAACCTGTTTGTCCACTATTAGGGGATCAGGCACCAGACACAACTATGTTTAGAGTGAAAGTTTACAATGTGGTACACATCACACCTTTGTACACTGATATAGTTAAATGGTGAATTTGAATAGAGGGAATTATGTTAATCGAGCTTTGGGTAAAGGTTATGTGGACAGAGTGAATACATGGTTTATATATCATCTCAATAGATATGGAGCAAATATAATGAAAATAGGCTTTGCAGAAGGTTTCAGCACACATCTCAAGGGAGAGAGATTATGGATTTGATAGAAGAAACAATTGAGTTAGGCAAAGGTAACCTGGGGTAGCAGGAGAGAGGAGTAAAGCTGGCCGAGTCCTTTGATCAAATGAAATATGAAGACAGCAACATTTTGGAGTTGGCTGGTGGCCTCGCACTCTTGAATTCTACTGAGAAAGGGAATGGTGGAAATAGGTGGACATTATAAAAACCATCTGTGGTCATCTGTTCGGTTTGTTAGAAGACGAATGACAGTTTTGTATTTTTACTCCCTGGGAACAATCCCATATCGAAGGGTGACATTCAGAATATTTTCGGTTGCAAATGTGTCTATAATTGTTGAAATTAAATAATATGAGCATGGCTCTGCTGGCAGATTGGATACCTTGCCCTCTTATTAGCTGCCTGTAAAAAATGGGGGAAGGTGAAAGTGATGAAGGATGTCAATGACGCTATTCTTGTGAGGTTTGATGCTGCTGAAGGCAGTACTGTCCTGCTTGTTTTGCATTGCATTGCATATCTGCACAATATTAGATTAGGAGAAGGGCAAATGCCATTTGCACTTTTGGAGCGTTGCCTTGTGTGTGGTTTCTGCTGATTCCGGAATTGATAATTTCCAGAAGATTTCACAGAGTTTGACAGTAGATTTTTGATGTCATCAATATGGGAGGCACAGTTGACTATTTTCCCATGGAAATCGGTGATGTATCACAGACTGATGGCGGGGCACTACAAGCAATGCTGACCACCCTACTCTCCCCTTAAGCTTATCAAGGAAGTGCCAGTGACTCCTGGGCTGGCCTGGACCACTACTAATCTGTAATGCTTGTGATGATCATGCTGCCACAGAGGCTTGCTGAGCTCTGCACTTGGTGATAGATGTAAGTGTTTGTATCAATTCTCATATCTTACACCTAACATATCAACAAAGGAGGCAATTCCTGGCCCCTGTCATCCAAATGCTTCAGTTACCACTGTGTGCAGCTAGTGATATTATGATTTGCACGCCCAGAAGTGGAGACAGCGTTTGGTGCAAGTTGGGTGGATGGCTCCTGAGGATGGACTGGCACTGCAAATGATTTAAGGTCCGGGGTGGCAGCTGAATATCTTTAATATATGTGAATTAACATCTCCCACTAATTAGCACATACAACTAAGCAGAGCAAGATAACCCTAAATGATGTAGCAGGCACAGTGTGGTCCTCTCATGAGAACATGTTTAAAATTATCTTTTGAAATGGTGCATTCTAAATTGCAATTTTTCAGATAATTGACAGAAATCCATGTATTTTACAACCGGTTTCCTGGGGTAATGCATAACAAAATGCAACAGATGTGATGTCATCAACAGTACATAGGTGCATTTGACAAAATGATGTCCATGTCCACAACATATGCCAGCATTGCCATATTATATTTGTGTGCTGCTACACCCACAATATATGCAAGCATTGCCAGTGTAAATCATTTCATGAAGCAGAGTTGTAGAGGAGGAGTCAAGTCCCCCCACCAGAAACTCCGCCCCATGCTGCCTATCTGTTGGGAGCCAGAAATTGCAACAGGTGCAGTACCAGTAAGGATGCCTGTACCACAGAAAATCATGGAAACATGGTATCCATTAAGAAAACCTTATATGCATTCACGAAGAAATAATGGTCTTTTGGACAAAGTCCCGGAAGAAGTGTGAAAATGAGTGAAAGAGAAAACTGGTGATGTCATACGGAGCAGATGATAATGCACCTGGAAAAGATGCACGAGGCAGAAGAACATAGACGTTCTATAATCTCTGAAGAGGAGGTGGTAAAGATGAGCAACATTTCGCGCTCAAGGTGAAGATGCTCATGCTACAGAAACACTGAAGAACATGTAAATCAGTTTACACTTGTACAGACACAGTAACGCAGGTAGACAAAGTAATCCTAAGGCTGGCTATGTAGTGAATAGTTTACGGTGAGGCACCTATGCATAATACAAGGGAATGTATAGAACCGGCATATTCCACAGTGCACTTTAAGCAAGGCTGAAACCCTGTGATTGGGAAGAATTTTCAGTGTGGCGTAGTTGGAAAATTACTGATGGCGAAAGAGAAATTCAAGAAAGGCTTGGCTGGCCCAGCACCAAGAAAGCTTGTATAACCAATGAAGTATCAAGCATTAGAGTGACACGAAAGATGATTTGCACTTGGGATGGGCTTAGTTAACCACCTGACAGTAGAAAGCCTATCACAACCCCTGTCAGTATGGAACATATACTTAGATATTCCTTGTAATGCTATCACATCCCCAAGTAGGTTTTTGTAGTTTGCCATGTAGTATGACGTCACTTATGATGAGTTTTTGCTATAAAAGTTGTGTTTTTTGTGATATGCGCTGAGAGAAATCGAGCAAACGTCCATTGATGTCCATTGTAACTCCCTGTTTTAGACAAATGCAAATAAAACAGCATTGAGTTTTGCCAACTTCCTGATTAGGTTTGATTATTGATGTTTGAGTAACTTCTGCATCCCCATCCCTCTCAAAGTATTGCTACCTTGTCTTAAAGGGCCCTAGGTCACTGGGTTCACGTGGTAGCAGAGAGATGATGGTTCGAGGTCCATCTGCCTAGTAGGCTTTGAAGGGTGTCGGAAATATTGGATGTCCTCCGCCATTTAGCTGGAGGACTGCAAGGCTTCCTGTGGATAGCAGCCACAACTAAATCTTGCAAGAAAACGAAGCAGGTGGGACGGGTCCCTCTTTAATGAAACTCACCCCCTGGTTTCTACAGGCAGCTGAGCGGACCGAAGGCTAAGGTGGCCTGTTGAGGAGGAGACGATCCCGAGGGCCAGGAGCAGAATTGCAAATGATGAGTAGATTGAAAGAGCTGGAAACATAATGTGTACTAAATGGGGAAAGTGATAATGGGGAGTAAGTAACGGAGGGTTGGGGGTGTTTGGGGTAATGGTGAAGAGCGTCAAGTAGAAGTATTTAGTTGTGGACAAGGAGAGATCCATAAAAGATAGGGCTAGAATCCTACATCAAGGACATCTAGAAGGAGTTGTTTTAAAATCTGAATGGATATATAGGAGACAAACAGATATATCTGTTAAAGAGAACAACTCACACTCCGATCAGAGTCATTATTAGGGGTGAGAGTAGCCAAGAGGAGTGTTGGTAGAAGTATATGTGGCCTGGCTAGTCTATCTCTCTGTCTGTATAATTGTATGTATCATATGTGATAAAGAAATGATGAAATGCCGAAGAGCGAATGAGACAGGCTAGAAAAGAAGAGAGAAGAAGAGGAAGAACAGAAATTGAGAGAGAAAAGAATGCAAAGACAAAGAGACGAAGAGGTGGCTAGAGCAAATGAGAGGAGAGAAGCTAAGAGACAGGAGGAAGAGAGGGTTAGAAACGAAGCAAAGAACCAAAAGGCATTTAATGAGGAGTTGGAACGGAAGAGAAGACAGAGAGCATGCAACATTGATTGCATTGAAAAAGAGCTAATAGAGCCAAATACAGTAATACAATGGGAGGATATAGTGGAGTTCTTCCCATCACAAGAACCGATGCCTGGGCCCTCCAGGGTAAACCTAGCGGAAGATTTTGAGATAGGAGATATAGGAGATACAAGGTACAAGGTTTATTGTGAGATGAGGACAAAAAGTGAATTACAAAATAAAGGGAAAGATGATTGATTTGAGATTTCCCAGTCATGAGGTAAGGAGGGAAGCTCATTCAGTTTCGAGCAAAGAGCTTTGTCTTTGGACAGGCTGACTCTAAACAGAGATGGGAAAGAGGACAGCCACTCAAGTTGGGGGCAAGACATGTCAGACAAAGATAGGGAAGCCTTCTATGGGGAAGAGGGAGCTGGTGCATGTGGTTCAGAGGGATGTTTTCTGACAGATAAAGAGGTTAGATGGTCGGATCTGGACCTACCTAAACCGAGGACGCCAGAGTTTATGGTGCAGCCAGATCGACCTAAAGGGCGATCCCATGGTGTAAGGGGGACTCAGCACCATACATGAGCAGACTATGGTCATGCCAGGAAGATGGTGATCAAGAACCATTGTCCTTACTAAGGATAGGCAGACGATGGAAGCTGATTGCAATTTTGGGATTTCACAGTTTCCCTTGTTAGAAAATGGAGGGGCCAGACCGCAGTATATCCTGTGGCCCCAAATGGACAAGGATAACTTAAGGTGCAAACTCCTGGGCTTGAATTCTGATGCCGGAAAATGGATCTATGAATTAGAAAAAATGACAGGAGGAAACACGTTGGCTATAGGGGACACTAAGGGTCTTCTAGCAGCTATCCTTGGGAGAGGACTAGTGACATTTGGACAAGAGCAGGAAACGCAAGTGTCACACCACAGAACACAGTGCACGATGGTGCACCATTCAATAATTGTAGAGCTGCAATCTGGAAAGCGCTCAGGGTACAGTATCCTGATACATCAGATATGGTCGCTATAATGGCACATAAGGTGCAGGAAGGGGAAGATCCACATGCTCACATTCAACATTTTCAAGAGCAGTTGTCTTTGGAAACTCGAGAGCCATGCGGAAAATCTATACCTCCATTTTATGATGTACTATGTCAGGGGTTGCGAGACCAGGTACAGAGACAGCTCAATAAGCTGGTGGGCATGGAGACGAAACCATGGCCAGAAATATAGCTGAACATCGCGCATCATTGCCGATTGTTGCAAGAGAAAAATTAAAAGAGAGAGGATCCTAGGAAGCTCGAGGAAGCTAAGTTAGTGCAGAAGAAACTGTCGAAGTATGCTGTAGAAGGTGTGATGCTGACTAGTGGATAAGGGACAGGATCACAGCAAGTATCAGGTATGCTGCAGGTGAATAACCAACGGTAGTTTGATCAAGGAGGGAATGGATTTATGCTGATAGGCAAGGAAGGCTTCCGCGGACGAAGAGGCTTTCAAAATAATCAGGGAAACTTTCAGAGTAATCAAGGAAGATTTCAGAATAACCAAGATGTAATCAAGGCATGCAGGAGGGGCAAAGTTAGAAGATTCCCTCCAATATGTTGGACATATGGAATGGCAGGGCATATTGGGCGAACAGGTGGAAGCCAATGGTATGTACAGAATGGGTAATTCTCAAGAGGGGGGGACAGCTTATCTTACAGCAAATAGCCCACAAAGCAGGGAAGGGTTCGCCCAAGATCAGGCAGTGTATCAAACACAGGTACCACCAGCACAGCAGACCACAGCAAGAACCATTGAATCCGCCACAATGGCAGTCACAGCATGCACCCATGCAGATACAGCACAGTGCATACACAGGACAGGTACTGACTCCTAGGGTAGGGGGTGTCACTGTCATGGGAGGGAATGCTTTCACAGGTACAGGAATATGTACCCACAATAGGAAAGCTCACTGGGTGACTTGATGTGTTCAGTACTATATGGGATGCCTAATCCTCAAGAGGAACCAAGGGTTGACATCATGATAGGAGGCAAATCCATTTCTTTTTTTGTAGACACTGGGGCGACTCACTCATGTATATGAGAGGGAACATTTTCATTATCGGCTAATGCCATGAATGCTCAAGGATTCTCAGGAGCTACAAGTAGAGTTCATTTTTAGTGAGAAATTACCAGTCTCTATAGGAGAATGTGACATGCCTGTTCCATTGTTGTATTCGAAACAGACACCAGTTGATTTACTGGGCAGAGATTTGATGACGAAGCTAAATATGACAATCCCCTTCACTGATGAAGGCATAGTGTGTTCAACACCAGGAATACATTAGTTGAACATGGGTAAATTTATCATGGCATTTACAGGACACATAGCCATGTGAGGAGTGCTGCTAGAGTCAGAAGTCTTTCATTATTGGGTATGCAATGTGTTAACATGGTTACCTGGTATAGTGGGCAAGGTTATGAGAATACCTGATGAATTCCTGTTCAGGCCACAGATTCCCATGGACGAAGAGGGGGGACAGGTTTTTCCCTTAGAGTTGCAGGCAGCTGTAGGGCAAGGGGAGTTGGTCAAGCTTGAAGGGTTTGATGATGATGATGGTATACCATGGAGAAGAGTGATTGCTATTGAGTAAGGATATAGATTGACTGATGTCACTGACAAGGGTATGTTTAGAGACAACCCATCAGATGAAAAAGTAGTGCTTGAGAGGAGCATTACATATTGAATCAGGACAGAGAAGAGAGATCCCACACAAAATGATGATAATGTGGCAGTGCCCTGCATTTTTTGATGAAGATATGGAAAAAGTGTCAACTTCTATATCGACTACGGGCCCCATTGATGTAGGCCTGTTGAAAGGGGTGGGGGAAGTGAAGAGGCAGATGAGGGGATTTTTAAGACTATATCAGCCATGATGGATCAAGGCATCTTAGTGACATCCCGGTTGAGGTGCGATATTTCATGGAGGAGTGCAGATGAGATTTGATTCAGTTAATGATTATTCAAGCAGAGAAAGGATATAAGACAGACAAAGAGACATTGCAGTATTGCCAAGAAGAGTTGTTGTACATAGGGCAGTTAATCTCACACTAAGGAAAGAAGGTTACACCTGAAAGAGCTGAGTCAATTTTCAAAACAGCAAAACTGCACACAAAAAAGCAAATGCAACAGTTTTTAGGACTGTGGAACTATGTCACAGCATGGGTATTTGATTATAGTTCTTATCTGAGACCATTGTTGCAAGCCCTGAAAAAGGCACAGGCGAATCAGGAAAAAATTGAATGGACTGATTTAATGGAGTAGGGGTTTGATGAATTCAAAAAGGCACTATGCACAGCGCCAGTTTTGGGGATTCACAATTATTCTGAGGAGTTCTTTTTATTCTAGCACATGAATGGAACAGTTATGACAGCAGTACTTACACAGAGAACTACATTGGGGTACAAGCCTTTGATATATTAGAGTGGGATTTCGGACCCCGTAATGAGGGGTCACTTCCCTTGCGAACAATCATTGGCATCCACCGCGTTCACTATTGAGAAGTCTGCAACCATAGTAATGGGGTATTCCATGATGTTATTTGTCGATCATGCTTTGTTTGCTGTTTTGGAGAAACCTAAAGGTACACTGACATCTCAAAGAGCTTCTGCTTATGACGTGGTCATATCAAACCCTGCCATAGTCAGGTGTAAAATGGTGAACCCTGGCATATTTATAGCTGGACCACTGGCTGAGGATGAACAAGTGCATGATTGTTTGAATGATGAGGAATTATATGACGACATCCCGAGAGTGAAAGAAAAAATCCCTAGCAGAAGGGGAGATTCTCTTTATTGGCGGTTCTTCAAGGATCAATCAAACTGATGGATAAAGGCATTTGGTTGCTCCTGTAGTGAAGCACAAGGCTAATGGGGAATTTGAAGTAATGGCGAGTACAAGACTACCGTCTGACTTTTCAGCACAGGCTGCAGAATTAGTGGTCCTCATTGTCGTGCTCGAGAAACACGCAGACCAGGAAGTAGCAGTGTAAAGTGACTCTGCCCACATGACATCATTCATGTATGCAGAGCTAGCATGTTGGAAAAGGAGGGGCTACCTCAGAGTGGACAGCACTCCGGTGAAACACGCTGTTTTATTGGACAGGCTTATTAAGGCGCTACAACTCCCACTAGCCATTGCAATAATCAAGTGTGCAGCACACACTAATATAACAGACTCTATTTCACGCAGAAAGCAGGCCGCAAATGAAGAGGCAAAAAGGGTTGCATATTAATCTGACATAATGAGTTTTGACATGCCTGACATGAAAGAGAAACTGGTTGTGATGATGGTTGTGAATGAAAGTTTTAATCACTTGTCTAGGACGCAACTAATAGAAGTTCAGGGTGAAGCCCCAGAGGGTGAGAAAGACCTGTGGATATGGAGGGCGTGTTCTTTATCCCCTTCCGAGGCACTGTGATGAAAAGACAGCACTGGTAAACTGGTGATGACTGTAGCCTTATTTAGGGTGGCATTAGAACAGCTACACTACCCTGCGCATGTCAATAGCGAGAGCCTTGCAGTAACAATTGCGGAGGACTGGTTCGTACTGAACCTGCTACAACACGTTGCTTTTAATGTAGTAAATTGCTTCGTATGTCAAATGTTTACTGCTGGGCACATGCTGTGAACAGTCAGAGGAGAAATTCCTCAATCAAATGGTCATTTTCAGCATTTACATATTGATTATTTTGACATGCTGCATGTCTGTAATGGATATAGGTATATGATAGTGGTGTGCCCCTTCTCTAGGTGGTTCAAGGCCGGTCCATGCACACATCCTGACAACACTTGCACTGCAAAATGTTTAGTCCGAGAGGTATTTCCTAGATGGGGAATATGTGAGGTGCTGAGATCAGACAATGGCCCCCATTAAGTGAATGAGGTGTTTGAACGAATTAGCTTATTGCTTGGTATAAAGCACACGATTTCGTCTGCTTATCACCTGCAAGCAAATGGAGTATGTGAGAGACTCAATGGTCTGCTCAGACAGAATAGCCAAATTGAAACTGACATTGAAAAAGGGGTGGCTGCATTGCCTGCCCTTTGCATTATATGCATTTAGAAATCAGCCTGCTCAGATCGCCAACGCACACCTTCATGAGCTAGTTACAAGGAAGCAAATGAGGACGCCTCTAACTCCTCCATCGAGGATGAGAAGTGATGCCTAGACAACTGCAGAATTGTTAGATGAGGTGAGCTACGTGCGTACTTAACATGTGTGACGGCTAGTATCTCTGTCATTTCGGATCAATGAAAACAGACAGAGTGTCGGTCTCAGAACACAGATGAACAATATACAGCAACTAAAATTCAAGAATTACCTGTACCTAGACTTTTTCCTGGAGATCAAGTTTTGATTATACATTTTACACGAAAGTAGCATGAGCCTCATTTCAGTGGCCCTTTCGTTGTGGAGGACATCACTCCATCAGCAGTTAAAATCCTAAGGTGACGTGAAAGTCTACGCTTGAGAGGCTGCACCAACCCCAACCCATTCTGAAGCAAGTCAAGGAGAAGAAGTTCAGCACATGCACGCTAGATCGATGATGAGAAAGAAGGACACAAAGACTGTCCATTAGACGGATAAAGAGTACATTGCACTGTGGTTATCTTGAAAACACTCTTTGTAGTTGCTAAAGCAAAGGGGTGAAACACTATTTGTTTTTGAGCCACAGAAGCTTTGCTGGCATTGCACTGTGGAGTGCAAAAGTAAAATAGAACATGCCAGATCTGTATTGTGTGTTCAACGACTGGAAGAGGGAGCAGTTCCCAGATTTGTTTCTTACTGAATTTCACTTTGGAGGTGCCTGTGGTGCTTACCGATGATGATGTACACAGACTACTTCTTGCTGTCTTCATATTTATACTCAAAACTTACCCTGCTCTTGTTGGCAGGAGCACTAACATACATACATTTCTCCAGGATCCTAACAATGACCCAGCTATTTGACACCTATAGGCAGCAATAATAGAGCAGATTAGACTATTACCTGAGCATCTTACTGGAGGTACAGATGGCCTTATATAACGATGATGCCACAAACTACTTGCTATGATCTTTTACTATTTGTTTAAAGTTCATCCTTACCTTGTTTGGCAAGACACCAACACTTTTGTGTTCATGCGAGATCGTATAAACCGTCCAGCAGCAATCAGCCAGTTACTTGTGGAAATCGTTGACAACTACCAGAGCATTTGATGAGTTTGCCTGAATAAAACAAGTTTTTCCTTCCTTAAAAAGTAATCACAGGCAAATATGTTTTCCATAGAGCATATCGCAAGTACGGAAAGTGAGCAGAGTAAATGACGAGTGGAGAGGTGTTGATGGTGAGCCTTATGTATTGGTGAATAATATATGCGTGTTCTATGTTTATCATTGTTTTTTCTGATTCTGCTAGTTCACACTGTGTTTTCATTGGTCCCAAGAAAGCAGTGACCCCTTTGATTCTTCCCACTCCAGTTACCTTGGTAGTACTAGACATTGTGAGACAGCAAAGGACTTATGTGATTGTCCCTACTCCAGTAGCTCATGTAAGGGCACCAATTTCTCTTACAAGTGTCACTATGATTCGCCGATTAGGGAGAATGTATATTGATGTGTTTCATGATTTGCTTATACAAGCTCTTTTGGCAAGAATGAATGAAACAGAGACCTAATTGAAGTGCAAGGTAGGATGATCATGAATTGAATGAATATTTGTACAGTCCAGTGCATTTGGGGAACACCATGTGGTACCAGCACATGAAAAAGGTGGGAAAGAGCACCTCTGAGGAGGATTGCTATATATATGCACTCCTGCCTTATGCTATGAGGAAGTCTAAGAGAGTCATAGCTATTGAAATAGATGTTCAAACGGCTCAATGCTATACTCACCTTGCACTCTGCCTTACAAAAGGTCAGCCCAGGGCCAAACAGCATTTTTGATATGGGTAACAAAAAGGTCAGCATCTGATGAAGATGACTATGTGCAAGATATAAAAACAAGAGTGATAGCACACACCAGAAATCATGTGATATGATTTGAATAGCCTGTTATGAAGGGAGGAGGAATCAGATGGGAAATCAATAGACTCAATTGTCAATGAAAAACTGATGAGGAGGTTCCAAGATGCAAAGAAAGAGGTCAGATGCAGATCTGGGGAACAGTGCTTTCTCCAGATGGATGGAAAGAAGGTGTGGTTATATGCAAAGCACATGCAACTCATGTATCGCATAAAGCAGCTGTAGAAAACTCTGAATGGTTGTGCAAACCTCTATGGCCAAGATTGCTGACATGGATTGAAGACAAAGGAGGTACATTGCAGATAGTGCCTTTGGCTAGTGCAGAACTATGCCACAGAAACAATGGCACGAGAAAAGTTGGAGAAAATCAGCAATGCAGACGGATCTTGGATGTATCAGGAATGAAGGACGGGACAGCAGTGATAATGGCGTCTATTGGGCCTGTGGCTCCAGAGCTTACATGAAGCTGCCCAGAAATGGGGGAGAACTGTGTTCTATAGTGATTGTTCATGTTCCAGCATTAGTGATCCCAAAGAGTGACTTGAACATTGGTGAATTTCCCAAAGCAAATGCTCACCTGAAGAAGAAGAGATCTGTTGAGCTCCTGAATTGGATGAAGAGTGAGAATTATTTTTTCAGCTGAGTCAATAGAAGCCTTTGATGCCATCCTATATGAACACAGATTGTTTGTGTAGTAAGACTTCATCAATATTTGCGATAATCTTCATGCCCAGGATCCAGACAGAAGCAAATACTAAATGGTTACAAATAACCAGATGGAAGGTTTTGCAGACAATCACCACCACTATAAAAAGGATTCAATGCTATCAAACAGGAGCTCAGAGCATAAGACAAATGACTCTTCAGTACATATATGCTGTGGACATGATCACAGCTATGGATGGAGATGTTTGCACCAAAAATGAAAAATCATGTTGCTTCATACCTTCTCACGACGATGGCAGAGGCCATAACGTTGCTGACAAACCTACACATCAAGATGTAAGACGAAGTGGAAAAACTTGGTGATGACAGCTGGTTTGGGTCAATCTTCTCTTGGGTTCCACAATGGATGGGAACATTTTCAAGTTACTTGGAGCCCTGCTGGTGATGATCATGTATGGATTTTGTGTGATCAGGATAATAATTGCACAATGCAAAAAGATTGCAAAGAAGGCAGTAGGAATGAAGATTGTGATTGATGTCATATCAGGATTGGAACCTAAGGAACTAACAAATGAAGAAATCAGAGTATATGTAAAGGCCAGCATCCATGCACCAGAGGGAACAAAGTTCCTGTACCCTAAGAACCACAAGAAGTATGTGGGAAAATAGATCTACTGCAGTCCAATGCATGCTTATGACCTGGAGTGTTGATGAACATGTAAAATCAGTAGGAGGCCTGAAAGGAGTCATAAAGATATGGGTACCAAAGAAGCATTTCTTCAGACGAGAATGTCTTGATGTGAAGAGTAATGAGAGAGTGGTCGATGAACCGCCCAGAGGGGGGAGTGTAGAGGAGGAGTTAAGTATCCCCACCAAAACCTCTGCCCCCATGCAGCCAATAGGTTGTGAGCCGGAAATTGCAACACGTGCAGTACCAGTAAGAATGCCTGTACCACAGAAAATCATGGAAACAAGATATCCATTAAGGACACCTTATATACATTCACAAAGAAATAATGGCCTTTTGGACAAAGCAAAGAGAGGGGGTTGGACTCTGGCTGCCTCTTCCTCTGAGACACTAACAGGTGTCGCGCTAGCATACATGAGACCAAGTCTACGCTAGTAAGACTTGTGATTTTTTGTAATAGAACCCAACAACAATTTTTCACGGGTGCTTAAGAATTTTTATTTGGGACACACCCCAAAAGATTTTTTAAAAAAACATAGACAAACTAAAAGTCCATTGTCACAAATTGTATTTTCATTATATTGTATCGGCATATAATGTCAACAACACTTAGTCATTAATACAACAAGGTTATCAAATGCAATATTATTGTTCATGCACTGAGAAGGAGTCGACACTTAGATGTGTTTCCAGCTATATAACAACGCAGATGTAGATGGTGGGTTGTTCTATAGCTTTCCTCAGGACTGTGAAATCGGGTAGTCTTGTGTGTGTTTCTCTGACCAAGCTGTGGATGAGGAACAAGAAAAAAGGGGGGGACATGTGCTGTTTTAAAAGGGTTCTATAGAATAAGAAACTAAAAAAGCATGATGCTAGGCTCAGACATACCTGTCTTCAACAGTATTTTGTCTCAGGGCAGGATGGTGCGTGGGGAATGGCGAATCCGAGTATGCCAGACCAGGTGGTGATTGTTCTCTGGAGTTGCAGGAGAGGTCTCCGCTGCAATATATAGGACACAGCGTGTGTTAGATGCACGGGTCCTATTTGTGTCATGAAATTGACACTGTGCACGTGAGAAATTAAAGTGCTGTTTGCCTATTATTGGCCGGTACAGAGTGTAGTTAGCTGTGCGTGGACTCATGTCTCCTGTTATAATATATAGACAATGTATCCTAAATGGGATGTCAATAGACTGTTATAGTCACTTTGGTATTAATACTTGTAACACCCCGAAGGAGAGGGCGAGTTGCTTACCTTCTCGTACTGGGGAGAGCTCCTGAAGTGAGCTGTGTCGCTGACCGTGCTCCGCGCATGCGTGGTGTCACGTCGGTGAGGCGGGCAACCAGAAAAAGGTGAGCCAAAATGGTTAGCGCATGCGTGAGTAAATAGTGGTGGAGTTACCGTGCATGTGTGGGAAAAGAAAGTGTACGTGCGTTCATGGCTGGGATACTGTTGCTATGTCGCGTCAGAGATGGGCGTAGTCTGTCTGCACAGTTGATTAGTCCCGTGATTTGCAATGTATACAGGGGGGCTGTGTAGTCCATGTGTTTTCCAACAGTACAGTACAGTCTGCATTTCATACATTTTGAGATTGAATTTCAGTAATACAGAGCACGTACATGTGTATTTTGATTAATACAAACATGCGGACATTAACATACATAGAATTTTGTACCTCATTCTATCCTATGTAACATGATAATTGGTTAATGAGGAAAGTAGGGAAGTATACTAGTGGGAGGTAATTAAGGTGTATTTAGAAGAAAAGGTTCCACTCTATGCAGATGTTTAATCCATTCTTCACCGTATCTAATCTGTGGATCCATTTCTGTTCCAATTTTCTCAGGGCTAGGTCTCTGTCACCTCCTCGTTCCTTTTCATCTATGGTTTGGATGATCGCCCATTGAAAGTCTGTATATTTATGTTTAAGTTTGCTGAAGTGGGCCACTAAAGGTTTGTCCTCAACAACATTTTTTAAGCATGATCTGTGTTCGCAAATACGTTGCCTCACCTCTCTTTTACTTTTGCCGATGTATAATAGATCACAGGGGCACCGTATTACGTAAATACTCCACTTGGTACGGCAGTTGGTGAAGGTTTTGTACTTCCATTCTAGGCCATTAAGCGAGATGGTTTTTTGGTCCTTTGTCAAATTGCAGACTGAGCAGTTGCCACATCTGTGATGTCCAATGACAGGGGGGAGATCCCATAGGTTGGTCTGATTGGATTTTTTCGTGGAGCCTGGGTATGTGTGTACTAGGCGATCCTTTATGTTCTTACTTCTTTTAAATGCGAATCTGGGCTTTTCGGGGCTAAAATCTTCTGTTTGTAGAAGTTTCCAATTTGATAGCACCGATTTTCGAATGCAATTGCTTATTGGGGTAAAGGTGGTGACACATGTCATTTTTTCAGCGTGTTCCACTCTCGGTCTCTTGGTAAGACATGTTTCCCTACTCATATGCCTTGCTGTCCTACGTGCTCTACGTATAATATTCGGTGGGTACCCTCTTGCTTTTAGGCGAAATTCTAGGTCCTTTCCATTTTTGTCATATTCTGGTAGGGTGGTACAGTTTCTCCCTATCCTGAGGAATTGGCCGAAAGGGAGGTTTTCTCTGAGTGATTGTGGATGAAAGCTTTCAAAGTTTAACAGTGTGTTTTTGTCTGTTGGTTTTCTGTAGAGGGTAGTGACGAGATTGCCTTCTTCTGTAGTTTGAATGTTGAGATCCAGGAAAGGTATACTGTCATTGTTTGAATTCATGGTGAATTTGATGCACGGGTCTACGGTGTTGAGCCAGGTGTGGAAAGATTCTAATTCCGAAGGGGTGCCTCTCCAGACGGTGAAAACATCGTCGATGTATCTGACCCAACCGATTAGGTTTTGTTTATATACGTTGTCTACGTTGTAAATGTGCTTGCTTTCCAAATTGTCCATGTACAGGTTTGCTATATCCGGAGCGAATGTTGAACCCATACTGGTACCTCTTATTTGTTGAAAGTATTTGCCTTGGCACATGAAAAAGTTTTCTGTGAGAGCTATCCGTATACATTCTAGAATAAAGGATGTCGGTGTTGATTGATCTCGTCTGTTGTCTAGGTAGGTCTTTAGTATTTCCAAGCATTCTCTTTGTGGAATGCTGGTATATAGGGCTTCTACGTCGAAAGTGACCAAGATGTCATTTTGTTCTGTTCTGATACTGGCGAGATGATGTATCATAGCTGTAGTATCTTGTATGTATGATTTCATTTTCTGGACAAAGGGTCGTAGGAAGATGTCTGTATATATTGATAAAGGTTCTAGAAGTGAGCCTATTCCGGACACTATCGGTCTCCCTGTGGGAATGTGGTATTCTTGTGTATTTTGGGGATGCAGTAGAAGGCCGGGGTGATCGGGTGTTCTGTTGTGAGAAACATTTTTTCATCATTGTCGATCCAGCCCTGGGACTCTGCAAAAAGCATAAGACTCTTGATTTCATCCATTAGACGTGTTGTTGGATTATGATCTAATTTTTTGTAGAACCGTCCGTCTTGAAGATGTTTCTGTAGTTCATTGTCGTAGAGATTGTTTCCCAGAGCACAATGCCCCCTCCTTTGTCTGCTGGTTTGATACAAAATGTTTTTTGGTTTTCCAGATGTTGTAGTGCCAGTCTTTCCTGTTTTGTGAGATTGTCTCTTTTATGATTTTTGGTTTTGAAAAAGGTGTCCATGTCTCTTAGGATTTTATTTTCAAATGCCAGTATTTCTGGGCAGATCATTGATGTTGCAGGGGTAAACGTGGATTTCGGTTTTAGGCCCGTTGTGGTCATGTCTTAGGGTTCGTTTTGTTTGGAATTTCGGAAGAAGTATCTTAAGCGTACCGTTCTGAAAAACTTTCTTAATTCTACTTCTGTAGTAAATCGATCTGCTCTGTTTGTAGGTACAAAGCTCAGTCCTTTGCTGAGAATGTTCACATCCTCAGGGGTGAGGGTATAGTTGCTCAAATTAAAGATTGGTATTACCATTGTTGCTGTGGTGGTTGTTGTGGGGTCCATTGTCGTGTTCTCATCCCGTGGTACCCTTGTTGGCGTGTTCTGCCTTGTTTCCCACGTCCTTGAAAAAACTGACCTCGTTGTTGTCCTGTGCCTGATGTCGACGGGCCGCTAGCGGAAGAGTCTGATCCACTGCTGTTGGAGGAATTCGAAAAAGATACATATTTTTTGGGAAACCGTTGTTGAGTGCCTCCTCTGGTGTTGTTGCCTGGTTCAACATTCGCTCCGGATATAGCAAACCTGTACATGGACAATTTGGAAAGCAAGCACATTTACAACGTAGACAACGTATATAAACAAAACCTAATCGGTTGGGTCAGATACATCGACGATGTTTTCACCGTCTGGAGAGGCACCCCTTCGGAATTAGAATCTTTCCACACCTGGCTCAACACCGTAGACCCGTGCATCAAATTCACCATGAATTCAAACAATGACAGTATACCTTTCCTGGATCTCAACATTCAAACTACAGAAGAAGGCAATCTCGTCACTACCCTCTACAGAAAACCAACAGACAAAAACACACTGTTAAACTTTGAAAGCTTTCATCCACAATCACTCAGAGAAAACCTCCCTTTCGGCCAATTCCTCAGGATACGGAGAAACTGTACCACCCTACCAGAATATGACAAAAATGGAAAGGACCTAGAATTTCGCCTAAAAGCAAGAGGGTACCCACCGAATATTATACGTAGAGCACGTAGGACAGCAAGGCATATGAGTAGGGAAACATGTCTTACCAAGAGACCGAGAGTGGAACACGCTGAAAAAATGACATGTGTCACCACCTTTACCCCAATAAGCAATTGCATTCGAAAATCGGTGCTATCAAATTGGAAACTTCTACAAACAGAAGATTTTAGCCCCGAAAAGCCCAGATTCGCATTTAAAAGAAGTAAGAACATAAAGGATCGCATAGTACACACATACCCAGGCTCCACGAAAAAATCCAATCAGACCAACCTATGGGATCTCCCCCCTGTCATTGGACATCACAGATGTGGCAACTGCTCAGTCTGCAATTTGACAAAGGACCAAAAAACCATCTCGCTTAATGGCCTAGAATGGAAGTACAAAACCTTCACCAACTGCCGTACCAAGTGGAGTATTTACGTAATACGGTGCCCCTGTGATCTATTATACATCGGCAAAAGTAAAAGAGAGGTGAGGCAACGTATTTGCGAACACAGATCATGCTTAAAAAACGTCGTTGAGGACAAACCTTTAGTGGCCCACTTCAGCAAACTTAAACATAAATATACAGACTTTCAATGGGCGATCATCCAAACCATAGATGAAAAGGAACGAGGAGGTGCCAGAGACCTAGCCCTGAGAAAATTGGAACAGAAATGGATCCACAGATTAGATACGGTGAAGAATGGATTAAACATCTGCATAGAGTGGAACCTTTTCTTCTAAATACACCTTAATTACCTCCCACTAGTATACTTCCCTACTTTCCTCATTAACCAATTATCATGTTACATAGGATAGAATGAGGTACAAAATTCTATGTATGTTAATGTCCACATGTTTGTATTAATCAAAATACACATGTACGTGCTCTGTATTACTGAAATTCAATCTCAAAATGTATGAAATGCAGACTGTACTGTACTGTTGGAAAACACATGGACTACACAGCCCCCCTGTATACATTGCAAATCACGGGACTAATCAACTGTGCAGACAGACTACGCCCATCTCTGACGCGACATAGCAACAGTATCCCAGCCATGAACGCACGTACACTTTCTTTTCCCACACATGCGCGGTAACTCCACCACTATTTACTCACGCATGCGCTAACCATTTTGGCTCACCTTTTTCTGGTTGCCCGCCTCACCGACGTGACACCACGCATGCGCGGAGCACGGTCAGCGACACAGCTCACTTCAGGAGCTCTCCCCAGTACGAGAAGGTAAGCAACTCGCCCTCTCCTTCGGGGTGTTACAAGTATTAATACCAAAGTGACTATAACAGTATATTGACATCCCATTTAGGATACATTGTCTATATATTATAACAGGAGACATGAGTCCACGCACAGCTAACTACACTCTGTACCGGCCAATAATAGGCAAACAGCACTTTAATTTCTCATGTGCACAGTGTCAATTTCATGACACAAATAGGACCCGTGCATCTAACACACGCTGTGTCCTATATATTGCAGCGGAGACCTCTCCTGCAACTCCAGAGAACAATCACCACCTGGTCTGGCATACTCGGATTCGCCATTCCCCACGCACCATCCTGCCCTGAGACAAAATACTGTTGAAGACAGGTATGTCTGAGCCTAGCATCATGCTTTTTTAGTTTCTTATTCTATAGAACCCTTTTAAAACAGCACATGTCCCCCCCTTTTTTCTTGTTCCTCATCCACAGCTTGGTCAGAGAAACACACACAAGACTACCCGATTTCACAGTCCTGAGGAAAGCTATAGAACAACCCACCATCTACATCTGCGTTGTTATATAGCTGGAAACACATCTAAGTGTCGACTCCTTCTCAGTGCATGAACAATAATATTGCATTTGATAACCTTGTTGTATTAATGACTAAGTGTTGATGACATTATATGCCGATACAATATAATGAAAATACAATTTGTGACAATGGACTTTTAGTTTGTCTATGTTTTTTTAAAAAATCTTTTGGGGTGTGTCCCAAATAAAAATTCTTAAGCACCCGTGAAAAATTGTTGTTGGGTTCTATTACAAAAAATCACAAGTCTTACTAGCGTAGACTTGGTCTCATGTATGCTAGCGCGACACCTGTTAGTGTCTCAGAGGAAGAGGCAGCCAGAGTCCAACCCCCTCTCTTTGCAGTGTAAATTCGTCCTCCAGACTCAGGCCCCTCTATAAAATACAAAGATGATCCCCCCTTTCCCTTCCTTATAAACCTTAGTCGGACAACCCAACGGTTGGTGGAAAAAAGACTAGCAAAATAACCAATGGAGAATGTAAATATTGTGTCATTCCCAGATGATCTATATCGGAAACTTTTAGAAAAACCTTCACTGCTGGGACAAACACCACAAACAACACCAGCAGCAAAAACAACCTCTACCTCAGACTTAGACACTCTGTTGCAAAAAAAGAAAAAACTGGTTCGCACAGAATCACATGGATTGCTCATGCTAGAGTATCTTAAAAACGGAGTCATACCAGAAGGCCTGCAAATTAAAAACATACCGAGGGTATTTTTGGACAACCCCAGGTTTCAGGCAAAATTCAGTGGCGTAGGAAACAAATGCTCCAGAGATTGGATTATATTGATAATATAAACAGCTGAAGAGGAAGCGAAAAAACAAACAGAAGAACTCAAGGATCTCGAAGAAAAAATCATTGAAGACTCAGTCATACCAGATATCAAAACACAATTGGAAAAGATAGAAGAAGAAATAAAGAAATTTAAAGAATTCACTCTGGATAAGAAAATTTGGAAACTGAAAAAAGACATCCAGAACTACCAAGAGGAAAAAACGTACCCTTACTCCCACTAGTATACTTCCCTACTTTCCTCATTAACCAATTATCATGTTACATAGGATAGAATGAGGTACATTGTGCTCTGGGGTAACAATCTCTACGACAATGAACTACAGAAACATCTTCAAGACGGACGGTTCTACAAAAAATTAGATCATAATCCAACAACACGTCTAATGGATGAAATCAAGAGTCTTATGCTTTTTGCAGAGTCCCAGGGCTGGATCGACAATGATGAAAACATGTTTCTCACAACAGAACACCCGATCACCCCGGCCTTCTACTGCATCCCCAAAATACACAAGAATACCACAGTACCACCGGGGAGACCGATAGTGTCCGGAATAGGCTCACTTCTAGAACCTTTATCAATATATACAGACATCTTCCTACGACCCTTTGTCCAGAAAATGAAATCATACATACAAGATACTACAGCTATGATACATCATCTCGCCAGTATCAGAACAGAACAAAATGACATCTTGGTCACTTTCGACGTAGAAGCCCTATATACCAGCATTCCACAAAGAGAATGCTTGGAAATACTAAAGACCTACCTAGACAACAGACGAGATCAATCAACACCGACATCCTTTATTCTAGAATGTATACGGATAGCTCTCACAGAAAACTTTTTCATGTGCCAAGGCAAATACTTTCAACAAATAAGAGGTACCAGTATGGGTTCAACATTCGCTCCGGATATAGCAAACCTGTACATGGACAATTTGGAAAGCAAGCACATTTACAACGTAGACAACGTATATAAACAAAACCTAATCGGTTGGGTCAGATACATCGACGATGTTTTCACCGTCTGGAGAGGCACCCCTTCGGAATTAGAATCTTTCCACACCTGGCTCAACACCGTAGACCCGTGCATCAAATTCACCATGAATTCAAACAATGACAGTATACCTTTCCTGGATCTCAACATTCAAACTACAGAAGAAGGCAATCTCGTCACTACCCTCTACAGAAAACCAACAGACAAAAACACACTGTTAAACTTTGAAAGCTTTCATCCACAATCACTCAGAGAAAACCTCCCTTTCGGCCAATTCCTCAGGATAGGGAGAAACTGTACCACCCTACCAGAATATGACAAAAATGGAAAGGACCTAGAATTTCGCCTAAAAGCAAGAGGGTACCCACCGAATATTATACGTAGAGCACGTAGGACAGCAAGGCATATGAGTAGGGAAACATGTCTTACCAAGAGACCGAGAGTGGAACACGCTGAAAAAATGACATGTGTCACCACCTTTACCCCAATAAGCAATTGCATTCGAAAATCGGTGCTATCAAATTGGAAACTTCTACAAACAGAAGATTTTAGCCCCGAAAAGCCCAGATTCGCATTTAAAAGAAGTAAGAACATAAAGGATCGCCTAGTACACACATACCCAGGCTCCACGAAAAAATCCAATCAGACCAACCTATGGGATCTCCCCCCTGTCATTGGACATCACAGATGTGGCAACTGCTCAGTCTGCAATTTGACAAAGGACCAAAAAACCATCTCGCTTAATGGCCTAGAATGGAAGTACAAAACCTTCACCAACTGCCGTACCAAGTGGAGTATTTACGTAATACGGTGCCCCTGTGATCTATTATACATCGGCAAAAGTAAAAGAGAGGTGAGGCAACGTATTTGCGAACACAGATCATGCTTAAAAAACGTCGTTGAGGACAAACCTTTAGTGGCCCACTTCAGCAAACTTAAACATAAATATACAGGGCCTCATCACGACCCTGGCGCTAAGTGAAAAACGATGGCGGTAAATGGTTACCGCCATCTTTTTCCGCCAGGTCCGATCATGACATGTGACCGTTAACTACGATGCCATTAGCGGCATCGTAGTCAACGCTGCCGCTAACTGCGACAAGGGTCCGCGCCCGCGCCCGCCCACACCGTACTTAGCGCCATGGCGGAAAGTTACGCAAATCCCGACCCAAGCGGACATGCACCTAACGCCATCACCCAGCCCGTTAAGTACCTTACCACCATGGTGCTAACAACGCCATCGCGAACCAACCGTAAAGGGCCATGTTAAGTGAATGCAGCTGCCACAGGTGCACTGAAACAGCACAGGTGAAGGCAATACAGACTCAGGAAGTACAAAAAGAGCCCACCCCACCCCTTCCCACACCCAGACACACTCCACAATGACACCAATTCGAATGGCAATGTTGGGGCTGGAGGACCTGATAGCAATGCATGTGCTACAACAGCAACAACAACAACAACAACAACTACTACAACAGCAACAACACCAGGCAGCACAGAGGAGACGCAGGAGGAGAAGGAGGGCAAGGCAGGCCCAGCAAGCCCCACCTGCACAGCCAGTGCCACCACGCAGGCAGCCCCCAATCCCACGCACCAGAGCCAATCCATTCAACCTCACTGCTGAGCAGATCCACACCCTGTACCGTTTGGACCGGGACACCATCACCGCCATCGTAGACATGACACACAACGACATCGTCAGCATGATAGAAAGTCCAACCGCCATCCCCCCCCTACTGAAGGTAGTGGCTGTACTCCACTTCCTGGCCACAGGCAGCTACCAGCACACAGTGGGGCACCTGCATGGCATTTCACAACCATTATTCTCGCAAACACTCATCCAAGTGCTCGATGCCCTCCTCAAGCACACAGACAACCACATCTCATTACCACGGACTGCACAGGAGATAGCTAACACCAAAGTGGGTTTCCATGCACTAGCCGGCATACCCGGTTGCATTGGTGCCATCGACTGCACCCATGTGGAATTGGTGGTTCCACGTGCCGTGGAGGTACCGTACCGCAACCGGAAACAGTTCCACTCAATCAACGTGCAAATGGTCTGTGACTCCAACAAGATCATCACACATTGTTGTGCCCGATTCCCCGGATCAACCCATGATTCCATGGTCCTGAGGAACTCCACAATACCACGCTACATGGAGCAACATGCAGGCCCAAGATCCTGGCTACTCGGTGAGTCCAATGTAATGGAAGTGGGCAGGTGAATGACGTACCAATGCATACTCCACCTGGCAGAAAGGGGGGGGGGAATGCATACTCCACCTGGCTGAAAGGGGGGGGGATGCATACTCCACCTGGATGAAAGGGGGGGGGATGCATACTCCACCTGGCTGAAAGGGGGGGGGATGCATACTCCACCTGTCTGTGAGTAACACGGAGATCGGAGACAGAGGATGGGCACTTACAATGCACACAACCCCTCTGCATACATTGGGTGATGGCATGCAAAACAGGCCATGGAAGCCATGAGCATATACAGGTAGCATTGTGTGAATAAATTAGGTCATGTAGATGTGAGCCAAATTAACAGTTGGAAGCAAGCCATGATGGAACATCATGTTCCTGATCAGACAACATGACTGACACATACATTCTCGCCTACATACAGGTGATGCTGGCTATCCCCTGAAGAGTTGGCTCCTTACACCAGTCCGGAACCCGCAGAACCAGCACGAGGAGGACTTCAACCGTGCACATACACGTACTCGTGTGGTCATAGAGCAGACATTCGGCCTATTGAAGGCACGGTTCCGAAGCCTCAGTAGGTCTGGTGGGGCACTCCTGTATGGCCATGAGAAGGTGGCAAAGATCGTCATGGCATGTGTAATGCTACACAATATGTGCGTCAGGCAGAATGTGCCCCTGCCCCCTGACGCAGAACTACAACCACCTGACGATGAGGATGAGGAGGGAGCAGATGGGGCGGCACCCCATGGAGGAGGCGATGCACAGGAGGGGCGTGCAATGCGCCAAACTATCATCGACCACTGCTTCTAGCACACATGGCTGGTGTGTGTCATATGGTGACTGCACTTGGGGCACTGTGTGGCACCGGGACATGCACACTGTGGACTGTACACCAATAAAGCACACATGCGCAAAGAAAAAATCAACACACTCTGGGTTTTTTTTCAAGGTAAAAGTGTATTCAAGACATGGAACGTTGTGACCCACCACCTCCCACCTCCCCCCTGCACACACACCCCCCCCAAACTCCCCCCTTAACTCCCCAACACACCTCCCCGCCACCCCCCTGCACACCCCAACACACCCACTCCCCCCTCCACCCTCCCCCCCCCCTGGAATCCCAACAAAGGTGTGAGTTAGTCTGTGCAGCAGTGTCAGAATTAGGATTCCTACACTGTCCGGCCACTATTGGCAGCCCCCTCCACTGGCCCCCGGGGCACCCCTGCCTGTGCTGCGGAGGTTCCTCCCCGATCGGCGGATGGGGCTGCTCGGTGTCGAGCTGGCAACCGAGGAGGATCCTGCCTGCTCATTTGGACGCATGGCCCGTATTGTCTGCACAAGGTCAGTGATGGCGTGCCGCACAGCAGCTAGTTCCGCGCAGATGTCCTTTGTGGTCGACTCTATAGCTGCCTTCACTGTCTCTGCACATTTCTCCATTGCTGCACATGACCCCCCACATTCAGCAACATGTTCTTCGAGCAGCGAGGAAAGTTGCTGCTGCCGGGTGGCAATCGTCTCCAGAGAATGGTTGGTATTCTGGCCCATGGCTAATGGCAGTGGTATTCCCATTGGGCTGATCTGCCCCTGCAGCGGGGATGGAGTGGCTGGCCAATCGTCATCCTCTGGCTGACCCTGTGTGGCATCCGCATGCGGGCTGCTTAGGGACAGGTAGGGGGAATGAAGGTGGCCTGTGGGGTTTCTGACATCACTCTCCTCAAAGATCCCTGCTTCGCTGTCGGAGGAGGCAGCAATGGCAGCAGTTTCCCCAATTGTGCTGCTTGCAGCAGAGGCTGTGGCTTCTGTGGGCATGATTTGTGTGATGTCTGCTGCTGCTGCTGCTGCTGTACTGCCTGCTGGGGTGGCTGTCTGTGCCCTGTCCTGTTTCCCTTGCATGGATTTTGGCTGCTGTGGGGTTTTCCTCGGGAGGGCAGAGGTGGAGGGTTGTGGTGTTGGCACAGTTGGCCTGGCCCTCTTGGTGGGTGTGGAGGCAGTGGTGTCCTCTTCCTCAAGGTCGGAATTTGAGCCTGTGGTGGGACAGAGGAGGGAGAGTGTTATTGATGGGTCTGCGGACATTGGCCGGGCATTGTGGCGACTGGCATCTTATCAGTTAGTACATGTGGCACATTTCATGCAGGGGAAAAAAGTTGTCTCCCTTTTGTGTGGAAGTAGCATGGAGGTATGTGGGTGGCTGCTGTTAGGGTGTGCATACTGCATGTGTACAGGGTGCAGATCGGATGTATCTGTGGGCAGTCTCCGGCTGATGTGTTGCATTTACACTATGGGCCAACATTGTACTTCACATGAATGGACTTAGGTGAGATTTGCATGCCTTGATTTGAGCCACTTACCTGCATCGCCCGATGTCGGGGCTCCTCTCTCCATTCCTCCTACTCCTTCAATGCTCTGCATTCCGATTGTGGAGGCACAGATTTCCTCCCATGGCTGCAATTTTATAGGGGACTCCGATCCTCCCCCAGTTGCCATTGCCAGGTTCATGTTAGCTGATAGTATGCTCCTGACTCTGAGCCGGAGATCGTCCCACCGCTTGCGGCACTGTTTGACATTGCGGGGTGTTGTTCCCACGGCACTGACCCGCTGAGCTACCAGTGCCCATATGGCCTTCTTCTTGGATATGGCCGGTCTTGTCAGTTGGTTGGAGAATACCACTGCAGCGTTCTCCTGGAGGGTCTCCGCTAGCATGGTAAGCTCCTCTCTGGAGAAGCGGTCTTGCCGCTGGCGGTCACAGGCTTTTTTCACAACTTTAGGCATCTTCCTGCAGGTAGAAGGTTGAAGCCGGTATTTGCGGGGTCTCAGGCTCGGATGTCCAGTGGTTTCGGAGGATGGCAATGGATTGTGTTTTTAAAGATGGCCGCCGTGCTCTTTCCCGTTCCGCCGCGGTGACGCTACTTCCGGTTCCGCTTATCTACGGTCAACGCTAATTGCGGTGACCGCTAACTACGGTCACCGCTATGTACGGCGGTGGCGGTGGTGCACCTTGCGCCGCATACGATGCCGGTAGGTGCCGTTTTGGGGGCACTACCGCCATGGCGCAGTTTACATTACCGCCATGGCGTAATGCTCGTGCGCGATGGGTCGTAATGTGGCGCCCTTTACGCCATCGTCCCACGGCGTTAACGTTCATTACGCCATGGCGGTAATGACGGCGGATTACCGCCAGGGTCGTAATGAGGCCCATAGACTTTCAATGGGCGATCATCCAAACCATAGATGAAAAGGAACAAGGAGGTGACAGAGACCTAGCCCTGAGAAAATTGGAACAGAAATGGATCCACAGATTAGATACGGTGAAGAATGGATTAAACATCTGCATAGAGTGGAACCTTTTCTTCTAAATACACCTTAATTACCTCCCACTAGTATACTTCCCTACTTTCCTCATTAACCAATTATCATGTTACATGGGATAGAATGAGGTACAAAATTCTATGTATGTTAATGTCCGCATGTTTGTATTAATCAAAATACACATGTACGTGCTCTGTATTACTGAAATTCAATCTCAAAATGTATGAAATGCAGACTGTACTGTACTGTTGGAAAACACATGGACTACACAGCCCCCCTGTATACATTGCAAATCACGGGACTAATCAACTGTGCAGACAGACTACGCCCATCTCTGACGCGACATAGCAACAGTATCCCAGCCATGAACGCACGTACACTTTCTTTTCCCACACATGCGCGGTAACTCCACCACTATTTACTCACGCATGCGCTAACCATTTTGGCTCACCTTTTTCTGGTTGCCCGCCTCACCGACGTGACACCACGCATGCGCGGAGCACAGTCAGCGACACAGCTCACTTCAGGAGCTCTCCCCAGTACGAGAAGGTAAGCAACTCGCCCTCTCCTTCGGGGTGTTACAAGTATTAATACCAAAGTGACTATAACAGTCTATTGACATCCCATTTAGGATACATTGTCTATATATTATAACAGGAGACATGAGTCCACGCACAGCTAACTACACTCTGTACCGGCCAATAATAGGCAAACAGCACTTTAATTTCTCACGTGCACAGTGTCAATTTCATGACACAAATAGGACCCGTGCATCTAACACACGCTGTGTCCTATATATTGCAGCGGAGACCTCTCCTGCAACTCCAGAGAACAATCACCACCTGGTCTGGCATACTCGGATTCGCCATTCCCCACGCACCATCCTGCCCTGAGACAAAATACTGTTGAAGACAGGTATGTCTGAGCCTAGCATCATGCTTTTTTAGTTTCTTATTCTATAGAACCCTTTTAAAACAGCACATGTCCCCCCCTTTTTTCTTGTTCCTCATCCACAGCTTGGTCAGAGAAACACACACAAGACTACCCGATTTCACAGTCCTGAGGAAAGCTATAGAACAACCCACCATCTACATCTGCGTTGTTATATAGCTGGAAACACATCTAAGTGTCGACTCCTTCTCAGTGCATGAACAATAATATTGCATTTGATAACCTTGTTGTATTAATGACTAAGTGTTGTTGACATTATATGCCGATACAATATAATGAAAATACAATTTGTGACAATGGACTTTTAGTTTGTCTATGTTTTTTTAAAAAATCTTTTGGGGTGTGTCCCAAATAAAAATTCTTAAGCACCCGTGAAAAATTGTTGTTGGGTTCTATTACAAAAAATCACAAGTCTTACTAGCGTAGACTTGGTCTCATGTATGCTAGCGCGACACCTGTTAGTGTCTCAGAGGAAGAGGCAGCCAGAGTCCAACCCCCTCTCTTTGCAGTGTAAATTCGTCCTCCAGACTCAGGCCCCTCTATAAAATACAAAGAGGATCCCCCCTTTCCCTTCCTTATAAACCTTTTGGACAAAGTCCCGGAAGAAGTGTGAAAATGAGTGAAACGGAAGACTGGTGATATATGGAGCAGATGATGACGCACCTGGACAGATGCATGAGGCAGAAGAACATATATGCTCTATAAGCTCTACAGAGGAGGTTGTAAAGATGGGCAACATTTTGGCCTAGAGATGAAGATGCTCATGCTACAAAAATGCTGAAGAACATGTAACGCAAGTATGTTATGTTATGTTAGAGCATTTCTTAAGCGCAAGGCGATCCCAAGGTATGTTGGCGCTAGCGAAGCAAGCATACATCCATAACCAGAAAAACACAAAAACCAGACCACCTAAAACAGGAATATATTTACCGCCTTTCTAAAGGCCAAATGGTTAGATAGTGTTTTAATGGATAACTGCAGCTCATTCCATAGAATAGCTGCTGCTATGGAAAAAGCACAAGCTCTAATCCGCATATGTCAACAAAAAGGCACGACAAGCAAATCAGCAGATGTGGAACACAACCGGCGGTTAGGATGGTAGCACGTAAACTTAGCATGGAGGAATTCCGCACCCTGGTCATGCAGAGCACGATGGAAATACATAAAGCCTTGAACCTAATATGTTGGGTCACCGGCAACCAGTGAAGGGACTGTGGTACCGGGGATATGTGGGCTTTATAAGGTGTACCTGTTGCCACATGCGCTGCAAGATTTTGCATGCATTGCAGTTGTTGAATCAGCCCTTTCAGTTGCGCCAGATAAAGCGAGTTACAATTATCCAGCAGGAATAGTATCATAGCTGCCAACACCAGGAGACAGAGAGAAGCAGAGATCATGGGGAGCACTTTCTTAAGTACTTTCAGCTGAAAATGTCCCGCTTGGCAAACAGCTGCTACTTGGCTGTCCATGGATAGAGAAGCCGACAGGACTACACCCAGGTTTTTCA
Source organism: Ambystoma mexicanum (assembly GCF_040938575.1). Lineage (NCBI taxonomy): Eukaryota > Metazoa > Chordata > Amphibia > Caudata > Ambystomatidae > Ambystoma > Ambystoma mexicanum. Next base: position 290,365,813 of record NC_090924.1, on the reverse strand, counting down.
CCTTCCCCACCAGGGCGGGTAGGGGACCAAGAGATTGAGGCCAGAAAGAGGAAACCCAAAGTGAAGGATTGGGATGGCCGCCCACCACTAGCACCTCTGTCTTGTCTCCATTCAAATTAAGCCAGTTGTGGTTCATCCAATCCCCTATGGCAGCCAGGCACCCCGCAATCATGACGACATCTCAGCCTGATCAAGATCTAAAGGGATCAGGATCTGAGTGTCATCGACATAGGAGTAGCACCTGACACCAAAGGAGCGCATGAGACACACAAGTGCCCAGATGTAAATATTAAATAGAATCGCGGGACACACGTGCTTAACAAATTACTATTTGAACTCCTTTTTCATATTTGTTTTGTGGGAGGAACCCCCAAGCTATACTTAGAGCCCTTGCTTATTTTGCATTTGTTCATGGCTTCATTAAAGAGATCTTAGCTCATGCAAATGTGAGCAATCCTTCTCTTTTAATGTGTAAATCTCAGGTTCAAATACTCACAGTGCTGATTCAGACCTTTATCCTTCTAATGTTGATAACACGAATACCCAGACATTGGCCCTCATTCCAACCCAGGTGGTAAGTTCCCTACTTTACCACCATGGTGTAAACTCCGTTTACACCATGGTGGATGGCGGATTTCCCGCCCCATTCCAAGGTGAGTGGGGCGGTAAATCCCCAATCCCCATTTACCCTTCCCCATTCCCATTTTTTCCCCATAGGGCATAATGGGAGTGGGGAAGCGCTAATTACGGCACCATAAATTACGGTGCCGTAATTAGCGCCAAGGACGCTTAGCGCCTTGGTACTTAACGCCTGCTAAAAGCAGGCATTAAGGTGGAAATCAGGCGTTAAGGGTTAACGGCGCCGACGGCGCCGTTAAACCCTTAACGCCTGGGTTGGAATGAGGGCCATTGTGTAATACATACATCTGCCATTACCAGTGCTACAAAATGGCAGAAAATGTTACTATGACAGCGATGGCAATATATAAAAACAATTAAATACAACTGACAGACATTTCTTACATGAGAACACCAATAATCTCACCCGTGTAAAGTCTTTAAATCGTACCCAGTTTTTTTTTCTAATGTTACTTATCCTAATAGCCCAAGGCTATTTAGCCCTAATTGTACAAATGCAATCCATATGGCAGACGTGGTCTGTATCCATATAATGGCCCCCTAGGCCAGAGGCTACTCTGCCAGGTACCCCTACAATCCCAATACATGCTGTTTTATAGAAGCTGAACATGAAGAACATAATAAATAACTGCACGAGAAACAGACCATCAAAAGGCTGATTTAATGGATGAGAATTGGTTCCTGACAGCGGGAAAAGGCATCCCTCACAGCGTCATGCAGATCGCAAAATGGTTGGCTTAGCGGAGATGAAGGAGTGATTTCTGCACACATCACTGACTATGAGTATCGGAAGAATGCTGTAGTGGTGAACAGACAAAAATGGATGTCAGAAAGGCAAGGACTCCATAATGACAATTAGAATAGGGGGAAAAGAACACCTCCAGTGATGGTGCCCTGCGGACTACCGACAGAAGCTCACTGAACATGTGGCAGTGAGACCGAGGTGGCACATACATACCTGCATAGAAGTTGGGTGCTAAGGTCGTTTAATTTGTGCCAATGAAGCGGACGAAGGGAATCGCTGGAGGTATGGTGATGGTGGCTAACGGCGTAGAAACTTACGGCAAGGAGCAGGGAGAAGTGGGGTGGCATGAAGAGGGGGCAGCCATGCAGAGACAAATAAGCAACAAAACCAGCTAGTGAGACATTTGGGCTCATTCTAAGTATGCCGGTCCGGAAACAACAGTGCCAGTAAGCTTACCGCACTGTTGTTTCCGGACCGGCATACTACGAGTCTGCCTGCCGGAGTCGCTCTGTCCCACAGGGCAGACCCTGCCAGACACAGCGGCTATGGTAGGCAGATCGTCACGGAAGCACCGACACCGTTAATAATGGTGCTTCCGTGGTCCCCATTCCCATGGAGTCCAACGGGACTCCATGGGAATGGAGACTTACAATTTACCAGCGCCTGACTTTTCGGAACGCGGCGGTGGTAATACCCCAGTGTTTTCAGCAAGTCCGGCACCAGTAAATATTTACAGGTCCGGCAGCAACCTGCCGTAGTACCGTTATGATTACCGCCGGACTAGTAGTGAGCCCTATTGACATAACAAGTCTATTGGATAATTTAGCGTGCACCATATTTGATGGCAAAATATTATCATGAAAATGCATGGTGAGAGAATACAAAATGGCATATAATGATAGAAAATGGCATTCAAATTGAAGATTACAAATCTTTAAAATTACGATACCTTTAATTGGGCGATACATGAGAAATAAAATGAACACTGCAGTAGAGGTGAAATTAATCAAATGTTAAAAACGGAGCATCTTCCCCCTCTTAGACTATTGTCAGTAAAGTACACCATCGAGTACAAGACTCGCATGCATACAATTAAATGAAGAATATGTCAAAACCTAACGACTTCTAAAGATGGACCGACTTAACCAATAGTTTCCAACGAAGACAATATTACACGTAGCACAGCTATAATTAGAGGAAACCAAATGAGGCTTGAGTGACAAAAGGCTTAAAGCAGAAGAGAGTGCAGAATCAGAACACATTCCACCTAATAATATGGCAACCCTTGCTGAAGATGAAGAGAAACATATCATGGAGATGTTTAAATTTGATAACCACTGAAACAAATATCACATGACAATTACTAGTATAGATGTATGTGCAACAGAAACACATACAGGGTTGGCGACCTTGAAAACTGACACGTGTAAGTTTACAGATGGAGTGATTGAAGTTATAGAGAGGGTTGGCCAAGTAGAAGACGTGGCAGAGGAAATACATTACAGGTGCAAGTCGATGAGTTGAAAGCTGATTGGAATTAATTGGAAGACCGAAGCATTCATTTAGAATTCCTTGGTTTTCTGGCGAAAGTAGAAGGTAGAGAAGCCACATCCTTCTTAGAACACAGGAATTTAACCATGACACCAGCTAGAAATCCAGAGAGAAGTACAGAAACGAGACAACTCCAACGCTAAAATGCCCGGCCAATGAATGTATGCTTTCTCAGAAACCAACAGTGAGACAAATCCTGATTGCTGTGTCAAAGAAAAATCAAATTCTGAGGGAAGAACATAGAAATAATATCTCTTCTGACTCATGTAAGGAACCTATGGAGATCATGAAAGGGTTTTCAGAAATGATGCCCATGCTGTAGAAATAGGACACTTAGTATGGCCTGCTGTACCGTGCGTGTATAGTGATAACCAAAGATCACAAAACAAAATAATTCATAGATCCAGAAGAATTGTGGGAATTCATGGAGGATTTGAAAGGGAATCAGAGACAATCATTAGATCTGCTAGGGTTTTAAGGTGCTGGGAAACAAAAATTGGAGGTTTAGTTACCCATGTATGATGCTGCTTGAATCGAGGAAAGGCTTACAATAGAATGGGGGGGGGGGGGCTAGCAAGCTAACATCAGTTGTTACAAGTGGGCTAGCAAGCTAACATCAGTTGTTACAAGTGTTATGATATGTGATTGAGACTGATTCTGAAAATTGGGGATGACAGTGGTAGAACTACCTCCTGAGGAAAGCTTAGAGATAGTCAATGTCAATAAAACTCCAGGGTTCTCCTTTCATCTCCCAATGTACCCATAGTAGAAATAATCATGGGGAGGAAAACAAGTAAGGGGCAACAGAAGAAGGGACATTTCTTTTTTCTAACATTATTTTATTGAGGTTCATGTCTCACACAGGTACAGGTTTAGTCAATACAATGGAGCCAAAGAGGTTGGGTTACTGGGATGCCCCAGCCGATGGTACGTATTATAAGGAAAAAGCAAAACAGTGCATAGTGCCTCCAAACACGCACAGAAACGCTGCCTTATCAGTGCAATCATAACCATTGACAAAGTCTACCCTTTGCTTTCCCCTGCAACTTTTGTCAACCCACAAGGAGCATCAAGCATAACCATTCCCCACCGAGGGACTTATAATATTGTGGCCTCTTGTTGTTGAGCACTGAGATACATCGTGAACGGGCCCCAGATATCACTGGGCCTATTACCTGCAGCAAATTCCACACAGTACTCACGATCCATTTCACAGGGACAGGCCATGTCCACTGGCCATGTTTTGACCATGAGGTGGGGGTTAGAGCTGGTCCATTTCAACAATATGGTTCATAGTGCCAGTAGTTAATAGCTTACAGAAAATCATTGACAGTCCCAGAAGACAGCAAAACATACAGCAACACAATTCACTGAGGAACACATGACTAAATATCTTCGTAAATACGGACGTTACCTCTCTCCAATGCTTATGTACATGGGGACACGCCCACAACATACGGATGAAATCTGATGCCTCCACTCAAAACCAAGGGCGTATTTCACCTTTAGAGGAATCAAACAGCTTAAGGTGTGCAAGGGCCACGTACGCCCTATGTAAGGTTGTAAATTGTATACGCTGTAATCTAGTGCCAACAGATCAAGCGTGTGTGCACCCACTCATAATGGCCCACTGTTATCAGTGATCATAATCCCTGCATCCTTCTTCCACTTTGTATTACAACTCAAGGCTGCCTTCATTGACAAATTAAAACATTTTTTGTTGGGAATCATTACACTGATGGACTCCTTGAATTGATGTTGTTCTATTACATTAATATTATTGGACCACAATTGATTAGAAATTTTGATAAAGTACAGGTGTGAGCGCGAGATATCTTCCTGAATCAAGATTTTATTTGTATTGTTGTTACAAACTCTGTGGGAAGTTTGAGGGCAAGATTTCACTTGCTGCCGACCCATTTTTTAAGATTTTTATGGTGGAAAAAAGCGCACATAGTCTAATAGCGATCCCACAAGTACTGGTAATTTGCCTTTGGGGTCCCCTGCATGATTGCCTTGTAGATGGAGGAGACTACATGCTTCACATTAGCTGAGGTTAGGAGGTACTCCAACAGTGGCACTGTTACTGGTCCCCCCAGAAAAGATGGGCATTGCGCCCTGAATACCGCCCTCATGGGATAATACTGAAATACATGGCGGATGTCATGACCCACCTTCTCCGCAAACTGAACATAACTCAAAAACACCCTGTCCGGATACATATCAAACATCTATCTAATACCCAGAGCTTCCCATTCTCTGACTATTGCATCATCACAAGTCGGAAAGCAAAGCCTCCATACTCCATATACTGAGCATCGGGGCACTCAAGAGCTCCACTTTCAAGCATGCTAGTCCCCTTCTCCACGCATGAATAGTGCAGGTGACTGGATCTGACTTACAATTATTGTGCACTTTCAATGATAACAGTGGACTTTTCAAGGAATAGGGGCGGACCGAGTGCCACGTGATTTATATGTGGTGATAAGAGATCGCCCATGGCATCCAATGTGCAATGAAATGGTTCTACGCCACCAGGAAATAAAGCAACATATCGGGGGCACCCAGACCCCCATCCTCATGGGGACTGGCCAACATATCCAACAAAATCCAGGAACATTAAATGCTGTAGTTCCAAGAAAAACCCCATTCCTGGCCAAACAGTAACATTAAAAAAAAAGAAAAAAAAAAAAATATATATATATATATATATATATATATACACAGCAATTTCCGTACCACTACCATTTTAGCTATCCCAGTACGCCACAACATTGAAATGGGGAGGGCACACCACTTGCCAACTTTCGTGCACAGATCCTGTATAATGGCCAAGTGGTTCTCAGCCAGGAGAGACTCTCAAGTCCTACTGACCTGTATCCCCAAATAACGGATGGACTTCTGTTTCCATCTGTAAGGGTGCACAAACCGGGGCTCCACCATGCCTTCGTTAAACAGGAACAAGACCGACTTCAGCCAGTTTATGCAGAGTCCCGAAAGTTGCCCAAACCTCTCAACTTCGTCTGTCAAGAGAGCTAAATTAAGTTCTAGGTTTTTAAGATAAACAATGTCGTTGTGTGCATAGACACAAGCTACCAGCCACCTCCAAAGGCCAGTTCCCATTCGCTTTGAATCTTCCTAAGGTCTGCTGCCATCGGCTCAACAGTAATTGCAAAATGTAGTGGCGACAGCGGACAACCCTGCCTTGTTCCCTGCCCCAACAGGAATGCAGCAGAGTGCTTACCAAAAGATCATATACGAGCGTTGCTCCAGCATATAAAAGTTTCAATGCACTCAGGAAGTATCCCGGGATGACGACTTCCCCCAAAGCACAGAACAAATACTCCCACCCCACTATTCAAAGGCCTATTCATAATCTAAAAAGGTGGCCACTGCTTGGACCTTAGGGTCTATTTGTGAAAGGATAGCGGATAATCTATGCAGGTTGATTTCAGTAGAGCGATCAGGAATAAAGCCTGATTTGTCCTGATGAATAATAGACAACATTTCGGGAAGAAGTTTATCTGCCAGGACTTTAGCAAAGTACTTTGTATCTTAGTTGAGAAGAGAAATGGGTCTATATGACGTGCAATCTTGGGTGTCCTTACCCGGCTTCAAGATCAAAGAGATCACAGCCTCATGAAGAGAAGGTAAGAGGAAGCCTGTCCGCATTGCCTCCTGCCACATATTCAACACATGCTCTGCTATATCTGGGCTGAACACTTTATAAAATTCAGTGGTGATGCCGTTGGTCCCTGGCGCATTGGTGGAAGGCAATGACTATATAGTGACTAAAATATCAGCAACCGTTATCGGGATGTCTAGGTTCGATACAGCATCCTGATCCAATTTCGATAGGAACGCTCTATGAAAATATTCAATAAGCAAGTCGTCAGTCATAGCTACCTGTGAACTTTATAAGCGCTCATAGAAGGTCCAAAATACATCAAGGATCTGCTCTGGTTCCAACACTACCTGCCCGCTCTCAGTGCACACCACCCCCATATCTGCTAATCCCACCTCGTGTCTGATCACCTTCCTCTCCATACTTCCTGGTCATCGCTGGCCAAAAGTCTTCCAGCAGTCATAAAAAGAAACAGTAACCAGCTCCAAACAGTTCCAGCCGTCAGCCCCGGCAACACTGGCACACCTCTACAGCAATCCCCAATACAGAAGCAGGTCAAAAGACTTTGTGCTTCACAGAACACAGGCCTCGCGCCAGCCCAGTCAGCGATCACTGGAAGCGGGTGGTTTGGGAGGGACATAGGGTTGTTTCTACCCCAATCCCAGCCCTCGCTCCACTCACTGCCGCATCCGCTCTTATGGATCCTTGGCAGGAGACAGAGCATTTGACAGACTCCATCCAAGAGCCTAGAAACGCTCCTGCAGCCTCAGTTATCCACTCAGATTGGAACACCAGGGCACATATGTCCAATCGTAAGATACCGCCAAGGCCACTATGGCCAGCCCTGATGTGCCGAACAGTTGCAGCCCTCCAGGGACCTGATGGGCCTCTCCCTCCCCCATTGCACACACAGCTCACATCTGTTCCACTGCAATGGTCGCACCACAGGACTTCCAGCACATGGATCGACCCCAACCTGGGTCAGCAGGAGCACCAGGTCCTCAAGCAGCTATAACCATGGGCAAATATACAGCAACCACTCTAGTGATGGCTAGAGGCACCCTCCTCCGGACATCCAGCCAAAGAGCTCAAAAGGAAGCAACCATCTTGCTATCAAACTCACAAGCACCCCCAAGAAGGGAGGTTGAAGTGTTTAAGTTTATTTAATGATCATTTTGCTATTAGTTTTAATCAAACAACCAAACTATAAGATAGGAATGTGTACTGCACAAAAACAAGATTCTAAATATGCCTAGCTCTCAATTACAATGGATAATGCAAAACAGATTGGGAACTAAACTACCCACATATTGGACAGGAGACTATAATCTGCACCCTAAAGATAAATAGAGATGTATGGGTAATGTCCCTAATGTAAAAGTTTAAACAAATACATCGAAGTAAAAAAAAAAAAGATGTTGAAGTATCTAGCATTAAAAAAGGCAGATATCACACTGCTTCATGAGACATATCTCCAAAAAACAGAAGCAGAACAATTTTTAAGGGATGGGGTGTGAAGGGTTTATCATAGTTGTGTGCACAGGCGCAAAACGTATGAAGTATCCATTCTCATGCATAACTTGCTCTCGATAAAATATGATAAGATAGTTTATTTATATAGCACCTATACACAATATGCTTCAGAGTAACGCAATGTTGGGTGGATGGAGAAGGGAAATTCAGGGCAATTACAAACTATGTTGTCAAGAAGTCCATGGTTTTGGGTTGACTATGTGACCCCACTACTGATGTCTTTCATACTTAAACAGAATACTGTTAGACATCCATAAAACTCAAATAATTCTGGGCAAGGAACTGTAATATTCCAATAGATCAATTTCTGGATAAATGCATGAAACCTAATGATAAAGACATTTAAAATAAACTAATGGAGGGTCATGGCCTTGTTGATCAATAACGCTTGACAAACCCTAAAAATAGAGACTTAGCCTTTACTTGCTGTGTATTTGGTACACAATCAGGAATTGATTACTACTCAATGGGCCTCATTACACGGACGGCGGTAAGGGTTTACCGGTACCGGTAAGGGCACTGGTACTGCTAAACCCTTACCGCCTTACTACGAGGTCCCTTTGCGGGTTTGTACTTTAACGCCTGCTGTTTAGCAGGCATTAAAAACCAACCCGCAAAGGGACCAGGGTGCTAATTACAGTACGGCAATTTGCGGTACCGTAATTAGCGCCTTCCCCATTCCCATAGAGCCCTATGGGGCAAAAATGGGAATGGGGAAGGGCAATGGGGGAAGGGGGAATTACCGCCCCGCCAACCTTGGAATAGGACGGTAATTCCCCTTTCCTCCAAGGCGGTGGGACCAAGGTGCTAATAGCACCTTGGTCCTCCGCCTACCGTGTAATGAGGCCAAATGTCAATGTGAATGTTGTGTACAGTTTCCCACTGTGATATTTTACATGGGGTGTCTCGGCCCACTGCCTGGCTTCTTTGAACCTTTGCATTACTTTAAAGAGACCAAAAAGCAATAGATGGAGAATTAACGTTGTTTAATTAAGACGTTCAAAGGATGTTGACACATTGGTGGAATGCATATCAGACAGGCTGACTGTTAATGAAGGATCATTAGACATTGGATCATTAGACATTTTAGGAGGATAACAGGCAGAGTGAAAGCCAGAGTTGATAGGGACACTAATAATCAAAAAAGCTTCAAGAAAGAAAAAGGACTATAAGGAGCAAGAACTTTGAGAAATAAAACTAAAAACTTTTCTTGCTGCTATGAAAATCACACAACTAAGGCAACTTACTTGCTCATAGGGAAGCAAAATTTAAACTAACCGTATTTATTTATCAAAAAAAGCATTTTATTCATTATTTATATTAAAATCCATGTAATACAAACAATGGGAGTTGGTGGACAGCTTATTTGCAGCTCAGCTGAAACAAAAGGAAACACAGGGAGGCATTTCTGTCATAAAGAGCTGGATAAATGGGGAACACAGATTCAAATACTATAGCTCAAGATTGCACAATTTCTATGAAGCATTATATATCTCAGAATATTCTGAAGATCAGTTTACTAAACATTCATTCAAGGATAAACTTAGGTTACATACATTGGAGACTTAAGAACAGATATCATTAGGGGGACAATAACACTACAAAGAAGTCAAAATGTTAATTGGCAAAATCGAAAGTATTAAGTTACTTGGAAAAGTTAGACTGCCAATATAATTAATTCAAAAAAAAAGTAGCAATACCAACAAAAATACAAAAATGAGACTGACACGAAAACATCATTAAAGGTAGAGCATTAGTGATGATTATCCCTGGACCAGAAGGAGACTCCATATTATGTAGTAATAATCTCCACTTTCACTAATGGACATTGCCATTTTAGCAAAGTTACTAGCTACAGAGCTCTTGAACTGCTATCCATGGACATCAGGCAAAATACAAAAATACAAGGAGTCAAACAACAATATTGCACAATTTCAGGATTTACTTCAGCCAGACGACATTAGGCTAACCCTAGCAAATCCATACACCCCAATCAGGGAACTGATGACATTGGTGCAAACCTTCTCCACTTCTTCGGGTTATCAATTAAACTGGGAGATGTGTGAGGCCCTTATCATGATACCCGCAGAAAATAAATGGAAGAAGCTTATTCCACTTGGTCACTCATTTAAATATCTTGCTGTTAAGCTGAATCAAGGCATGCTGTTATGATAAAAGATAATATAGAAACAGTGTGGTCGAATAAACCCAACAAGCATTAAATAATTAGGAGGCACCTAATGAATGGCAGTGATAAGGAGACTGTCTATTTATTTGGTATGCTGCATCTGAAGATACTGGCTACCCTCATGAAGAATATATCAATGGGAATAAGTAGTTTTGCTTGTGGAAGTTTGCACCCAAGATTAAATTAGAGAAGCGGTATGCACAAACAATAGTAGGAGATCTTAGACTTCCTAATAAGGAATTATATAACTTAGCCCAATGGAACCGGAGAATAGACAGGTGTGGTGCTTCTTGGTGAAGAATGTATCAACAAAAGATGGTCTAGCAGTGATATCTGGCACCAGTTAGGCTGACAAAGAGCGCCCCACCTTGAACACCAATGTAACAACATGGGATAAGGTACATATACACTTCTCAAAGTCAATCATTGTTGGCATAAAGAGACCCAGTTATGTCACAACAACACAGTGCAAATAGCAAGAAGCAGGATACCTTGGACAGGGAAAATCGGAAAAATGATGGAGTCAGTACAGATCTTAAGTTTTGAACAAGCAAAAATGAATTATGGCTTAAGCAATGTAGATGTGTGGAGATACATGCAACCATTGCATTGCATACAACCAGTTGGACATTCCCAGAAGCAATACTTAAAATCACAGCCTTTTTGGTGGCAAAACAAGGAATGCTAAGACTATGGGGAAGACCATGCTCCCCATAAGCAATAATAAGGTACGAAGAAATGGTACAAATTGCGTTGTATGAGCCAATAAATTACAGAGCATGAGACAGAGAAGCAGACTTCCTTGATGCCTGGCTTCAGTTCTTCATTTTAATTTAGCAATATAACCCGAGCAAGTGGTTATTACCGGCCTGGTAATTCCATGTACATCAGTTACAAACCAGAGCAAAGCGAGGGCTTTAACATAAGCCCCGGGCATTACCAGACTAGTAATGTCCCCCTGTGAGGTGTATATTACTATTAGTTCCCAGGCACATTATACTGGGGTACTAATAGCATTTTTATCACAGGTTGAGGAATAGCGTGTTTGCCGTTTCTCTGCTCATGATACAAATACAAAAAAAGATGGCACCCATGGATCGGGGAGAAGGGAACTACACATATTTCCTTCTCCCTTTCCATGGCGGCCATTTGAGAGTCGGAGATGGCCAGGAACATTACTGTTCCAGGTCCTGGCGGGGGACAAGGAAGTACAAGGTAAGTGTGTCCTAAATATGTGGAAAAGAGTGTAGGTGGCAGGATGTGGAAGCAGGGGAGCACGGGAGATCTAATTTAGCAGATTACAGGCATGGGAATATTGCTCCGAGGAGACTCGGAACAGGGTCTTTACCTTGTAGCAGAGTCCCCATTCTGAGGCTCCTCATTGGCTAGGAGAACACCCCCCCCCAACCTCCCAATGGGTACTAATACTAAGGGAATCACAGCATTTAGGACAGAAAATGAAAGCATCTGCTTTGGACAGCCTACTTCCTGATGATACTTCTCATTAGAGATAGGTATAAAGACCTGACAAGTTAAGAAATAAAGAATGTCAAACTACTCTGATATTTGAAGTTGTTACTTTTACTTTCTTTACTTTAATTATTTGTAAGGCGCAACCAAAGTGGCCTGGGAGCATACGAGCGCCAATGCAGACTGAAGTACAGCAAAATGGACTGTCATACAACAGGGCTAACCGCTACCCAGGGTTATCCGGACAAGTGTTTTTTGAGGTGTTTCTTGAAACAATGCAGAGACGAGCAGCTCCTAAATTCGGGAGGCTAGGAATTCCTCTGGCAGGGTGCAGCCACCCAGAAAGCGGCTTTGTTTACTAGTTCTGAATTGGGTTTAGGTATTTGCAAAAGTTTGAGGCTGCTTGAGCGCGGAGTGCGTGATTCTCGTTTGTTTTTTAGTCTGCAGGCTATATATTCTGGAAATAAACCTGCCACGGATTTGTAAGTAATCGTCAGTAAACTAAATTCCATCCTGGCTACTATGGGAAGCCAATGCAGACTTCTCTGCACCTCCGACACATGATCACACTGCCTTATCCCCACAATGGCTCTAACGTTCTGTTTTGCGCTACGCACCTCCGACACATGATCACACTGCCTCATCCCCACAATGGCTCTAACGTTCTGTTTTGTGCTACCTGGAATTTAGACAGTTCTCCTTTATCAATGCCCACTAGGAGAGAACTGTGGTATTAAATTTTGAAGAGATAATGGCCCGAGCAACTGTTTCACAGCTCTTTTGAGAGAGAAAATGGCGAATATGCAAGAGAAACCTTATGCAATAGGCTGAAGACGAAACAAGGCTATTGATTCACCGGTGCTATCATGCTTAGTGTCTGGTCAAATACCACTCCCAGTATTTTTATTTTGTCTTTTATGGGAATGTCGTGATTTACAATGCATAATGTTTTGTGTTCTGTGTTTAGTGCTACTGTTACAGGAGCCATTTTACTTGTTAAATACTTTTGACAACCATTGAGATGGCATTCACACTGGCAAGATTTAATAGTTACTTATTGCAGTGAGCAATTGTTTAAGAGTCCTTTTTTTTAGTAATCCACCCATATTAGAGTGAAGGATTACAGAAATGACAACATAGAATGGTCCTTTCCTAAGAGGTACTTGATAAGGAACCGCAGCACTGCTCCTTTGATAATTAAAGATGTGAAAGGGAGGACAGAGAAGGGTTGTTTAGCGGTGCACATGCAGTTGAATGTTGTGCATTTAGTGACAGATTCTCAAAAGGAAATGTGCCACAAGTGGTGATATGCTCAAGTGCCAAGGGGCGGAGCCAGCCTCAACATTTATGAGTGGCTGGATGACAGCTGTGGAAGCTGGTAGTAGGTGGAGTCTTTAAACCCATTTAACCAGAGCAATTTATAAAGATGCTGAAATCCCATCTGCTTAGATAGATAGCTCCAACATGAATCCCACCTAAGGTTTCGTTTCTGTCGGGTGTCTGCGGTAGTTATCATCTGCGCCTGGATACAGTGTAGTATGTCTTGGAGTACATTTTAAATGAACAAAATCAAAATCATTAACCCATGAAGCCCATTTGACATTGGAACCCCTCCCCCTTCCTCTCAAGCTCATTAGATATTTGGCTTTCCCATGGCCCATTAGATGCATCTTTCATCCCAATGCAGAGGCAGTTGGGTTTCACAAGGTGCTAATCATCTAAAAGCTGAGCCCAGCAGTTAAGGGCTTCACCATAGCGGGGTGTAATGATATTGTCTTGGCAGGCTTTTGTCGTCTACCGCTGTATGTTTGCTTTTGTTTCTGACATGAAATTGATGGAATGATTGTTAAAATAATATAAGTAAATACATCACTCTCTGATTTCTGTACCTGTCATGATTTGTGAACAGCGGCAGTCATACGTGCAGTCATACCTGCATCTCCATCCCCCAAAGAGGGAAGGAAATGTTTTAGTTTTTCTTGGTCCCTTTCACACAGACAATTTCATTAAGGACCCATCTCTGTGAAATGCTCTCCCAGCAGAGCCTGTCTTACATGAAAGGGTGGTGGTGGAGATCACATCTTGGTGCTACTGTGCAACCCCTCTTGAAATGACACGTTTGAGAAGAAGGTGACCTGTGCATTAATAAAAGTAGTGCAAATGAGTTTAGTATATACTCTGCATTCCTTTCTTTTTTGCTACCTTTTGTGAATCTGTCGCTACATGTTTTTCTGTTTTCATTTCTTCTTTTTGGTTGTGGCGAGTCTTGTGGAACTTGTGCCACACAAATGCCAAAACCATTGTCACAGTGGAGAGAGAGAGAGAGAGAGAGAGAGAGAGAGAGAGGGAATGGGGGCTCTGAACAGAGAATATCTGGTTGGCAAAGCAACCAGCAACGCCATGGAATGAAATGGCCAACTCACGAAAATCTCTTTTCAAACTCCTCTACTATGCTACCCAATGAGGATCTCCCTAACAAGCTTTGCTCCAATCAGTAGCTTTGTAAAAAGAAAGTTGGTTTGACTCCAATTTTAGGGCTGCTTACCGGTTTGGCTTGTTGGGCTATTTGGAGCTATTTCACGTGTCATTAGGATATTGTGGGCTACTTTTAGCAGCAGCAGAAGAGGTGAGTATACACCACTAATACTTGCTGTATTGCTACTTTAACAAATATTCAAAATAAATACTAGCCAGAACATCAACAAGTACAGGTCGTCAGAAAGGAGCTGTAGGAAAACACAGAAACAGCACCCTATATATTATTGGAAGACAGGCGGCATACTCTGCATGCCACCGTCAGCCATATTGGAATGTTTTTTTCAGATATATGCAATATGTGCATCCTTCACATAAAGATGAATCCCAGAAAATAAAATTGCAGAAAATAATGCAGATACTCTGCAAAATATTTTTATTATTTTTATTTTTTTATTTTATTGATTAAGCTGACATTATATCAACTTTTCAATTTACAAAATAACAAGAACTATATTTGTTATAAAACATTCAAAATGCATTTACCAAATTGAACACACAAGAGCAAGGGATAAAAGGAATTGAAAACATCACATATAAAAATATGTGTTATCACTCTTAATCACAATCCTAATCAAGCTTCACTGCTTTTAAAAAGTTCACCGTTGCTAACTGAATTGATAATTTGCCAGCACATAAAATAAAAGACCACTGTTTATCTGTTTCTAAGGCAGCCTGATACAAACAGTGATCTCTGAAATAAATCTGCCTGAATAGTATTCATTTAGGACAAACTGAGATCAGATGGTATAAGTATCTCTATTTAGGCAGAATCAACAAAAGTTCATTTCTTTAGGTATTAGCTTTCGCCTTGCATGGATTTCGCGAGTCGGTCATAAATTAAAACGGAGCCTTAAAATAGCATTTCTCATAGCAAAAGAAGGGGATTCCACCAAATAAGGTTCCATCATTTTTACAGGTTTTGAAAAGTATAAGGACTCACAGTGATTCTTATATTTCAAGCACTTGGTTTGCGTCACCATCCAATCATATCTATATAACATTTGCTTGGCTTTCTCTGGGTTTGTGACCAGTATGTCTATGGGGTTTTTTAATGTGTAGGTCCTCCCAAACCCTGCTTTACCCCTTAAAACACATTATAGTAAAAAAATAAAACTTTACCTACAAAAAAATGCTTTTTTTCCAATGCTTTTGCATTCGATACTATGGGGGCCATTACGACCCAGGCGCTAATTGCGCCAACTTTACCACCATGGTGTAAACTATGTTTACACCATGGTGGATGGCGGATTTACCGCCCCATTCCAAGGTGAGTGGGGCGGTAAATCCCCATTTCCCATTTTCCCTTCCCCATTCCCATTTTTGCCCCATAGGGCATAATGGGAGTGGGGAAGGCGGTAATTACGCCACCGTAAATTACGGTGGCGTAATTAGCATCATGGCAGGTTAGCCCCATGGATTTTAACGGCTGCTAAGAGCAGCCGTTAAAATCAGAATAGGCGTTAAGGGTTAACAACGGCGTTAACCCTTAACGCCCGGGTCGTAATGAGGCCCTATGTATTCGATGCAATGCCTGGATACCATCTATGGAGATATCGGCCTTTGCCCGTGAGTTATATACTTCGCACATCCATTTTTGCACGAACTTATGTGTAGTCGTGAACATGTATGTAGACAAGGTTTGCAAGATGTTATTACTGCCCGTTGAAATTAGACACTTCCGGAATAGAGTGCAAATGCGCCACACATAAACAGCATGAAGCGACACAAGGCCAAGTTCGTAACAAAGCCAGGCTCCTGCGACATATGTGGGTAATTGTAAAATACTTCTCCAAAATTTAGCTTCCAATTTGTCTATGCTAAATTGTGACCAAACAGATTGAGTTTCAAGACCATATAAAAGACATGGCGTTGCTTTATATTATGGCTGGTTTTAAAGTAAATGTCCCATAACAATGTATAATGATCTTTGTTTGAGAAATCGCAGTGGGCAGTTTTCGCTCCACACCTTCTATTTAGCTTGTAGCGACGACACTGCCCTCAAAAATGGTGCCCAAATAGATATAACTGGGCACAATTAGTAGTTTTGCCTCTTTAATCGTCCAAACAAATCTATTATGTGTAGACTTAGTTTGTGTATAAGTCACAATTTGGGACTTTGTTGTATTGATTGATAATTAATTTGCATCAATGTAAATAGAGAATGCTGTTAAGAGATTTTGTAAACGTATTGGTGTTTTTGCAATAAGGACTAGGTCGCCCACATACATAAGGGCCTTAATAACATTCAGACAGAATAGATTTACGTTGGTCCCCAAGCCCGCTACAAACCCCGATTGTTGGGGGTCTCTGAAATTGCCGGCTTTGGTCCAGATGTTAAAGCCGCATAATATAAGTTTGGCAAATAATATGCCCGTCGCATCGAAAAGGGCGATCGGACGATGTCTCTGCGGTAACGTCCGGTCGCCTTTTTTATAGATAGGGATGATGATTGCCATTTTTCAATGTTTTAGGAATCTCTTTAGTACAGACCACTTGCTTGAAGATTGTATCTAAAATTAGAGACCAAGGACCTGGATTCAGCTTAAACATCTGCTTGTGCAACCTGTCTGGGCCAGCTGCCCTGGATGAGCGAGCCTGTCTAATGAAGCGTTCTATAATATCAGGAGAATATTCCACCGACCGCTGTGTAGCTGAATCAGAAATACGTTTAAACTGTTCGTCATTTTATCCAAAACCATAAAGCAAGAAAGATAAATCTAGTGAACACATGTGAGTCCTAATCTGGCCTCACAAGTGATGGTTCATTCTATGCTGGTAGATGCCAGCGGTGCATACATGCGTGTTCTGATGGGTAGCTTGAGGTGGTTTTTCCATTCATCGCTCCAGTGCCAGCGTGCCCACCTGGTGATGATTCAGATGAACGATCAGATCTACTCTGCCTGCAGGTGTGGTGCTCTACCCAGCAGCCTGCAGATTGTGCCTCCGACATTGCATCACATGTACACAGGTGAAGCAATGGAGGGGGCTAAAGGATGAGGTGCCGCCAATGTCTCCAGGAAAGACTGGTGCTTACATGTGTGCACACCCCATGCTGCACCCAGCCTGGGCCTGGACAGTGATCAGGTCGGTGGTCCTGAACCTATAGAAGGCAGGGCAGTATGTCATAGCATGTTCGATGCCCCCTGGAGGCCTGGGTAGTAAGCTGCAACATCCATGTGAACCAAAATCAGCCTGGGTTTTGCAATGCAGCCCTTCACTCTGGGATGGCAAAGCAAGGCCTTACCCTGCAACGCTCTCCAACAGATTAGGGGTTTGCTGTGATTTATTCACACCACCCAATGCATATATTTTGAATGGAGGCCTAGATACAATCCAATAGGTTTTGGTAACAGTTTAAAAGACATGCAATATATACGCTTCAAACTATGTGAACATTGTAAATGTGAGACTAATAGTGAAGGTGAACAAAAAGGAACATGCGATATACATGTACCTATCCTCAATACTATGAGTACAGTGCAGTCAGGCAAAATATTTCTGGATACTTCATGAGGTCACAGAACAAACAAGTTTTGGCAATGCCAACAGTATGGGTTTTTACATAGGCATGGGAAAGGCACTTGCTATGCACAACTGGCCATCGATGGTAGCAGGTGCAAAATGGCGCGAGAACCGCAGCATCTAACAGAAATGCCTGTCAAATATCTAATTCTTATTCACAAGCCACCAACCCCCACTTGCTCTACTGCCAACTGTTAGGGAGAATTCCCCAGAATGGCTAATTTCCCTTACTTACTGAGTCCCTCAGCAGCTTTGCTGGATTTCTAGGATGTATTTTTTTCACCTGGTAAGAGTGTGAGCCTTTTTTCCCACTCTTACATGCGTTTTGCTGTGTGTTCAACATTTTTGCGTTCATACACTGTGGAGCTTCACCTACTCCATCATCTTTTTACTGTGTGTCACACAGCACCTTTAGTGCAGTGACACAGGGTTGTCTTTTTCAGACTTCCCACTTTAAACTCCATTTTCTGGGACTGACTACTGTCTCCCAGAGCATGTAACGTTGCCATTGACTTTATTAGTCTTTTTAAATTCACAGACCCAGTACAAACTATCTTACATAGAGTACTGGAAAGGGTTAATATGTATCCCTTTTTGTCTGTTTCTCATTGAACATTATTTCGTTCCTCTTTCTTTAAGATTTGGCTGGTGGCAATGGTATCTACAATATTCTTCCTAACGCTGTCTATGAAAATAGCCTTGATACTGTTTTAGGCTGTGTTAGTAGCCTCAAACTTTAATCCGCTGGACCCCATTTACTTTTTTTTGGTTACGGCTGGGTTTATTCACCATTTCATTGTGTAAAGGTCTTTCTCGTGTTTTACTCTGCGCGCCAAACCAGGTTTGGTTCCTTTGTTCGCGGTCCTTTGGCGGGCTTCTGCACAGAAGCCCTCCTTACGCGCCTGAGAGACTGGGTAAACAGGATGTGAGGGAGGGGTTTTAGGACCCCTGCACAGGGTTCCTTTGGAAACCCAAGTTGCATACTTGTTTGATTGGCTAGGTGACTGTCCTGCCAAGACAGCCACCCTGCTGTGTGATTGACAGCCAGGCTGTGTGAATGGGGGAAAACTGCATTAAAAGCAAGTCTCAGGGACTTGGAAGGCAGAGTCGCCACTGGATCGAGAGAACCGAAGAAAAGCTGAAAGAGGAGGACCACTACCACGACTGAACCTCCTAGTGAAGCCCTGCTGCGGGTCAGAATCTCCAAAATTCGACAACAGAGAAGATCTGCAAGGAAACCTCTTCCCTTGAGCTGTTGGGACCAACCAGTTCGCCAAACACCAAGCAAGGCCTCCATCCCTAGGTCGAATTTGCTGTGCACAGCTGCAGTGAACTGGACAGCCAGGAGGACCAGACCCTGTTTGGGTGTAAAGGAGCGCACCTTTTATTTGTTGCTTTGCTCTGGTGCTGGTTTCTTCCCTGGGCAGTGCAGGACCCTCCAGTCTTCCTCCTTCGTGTCAGTCCGACAGTCGCTTCAGGAACCGAGAGCCTGCAGGATCTGCCAGGAACCTCTGCCTCAGCTACAGCATTCGTCTTCTTCTAAGGTACTGTTCAAACCCGGTTGTTCGTTCAGTCTGACCGCGGTGAAAGTGTTTTAAATCTTTCGCCAATCCGAGGGATTGTCCTTCTCTACTATTTTAAATAACATTTCCTTCAACCAACTTCCTTTCAAACTCTTGGCAAAGACTTAACCACAAACTACTCTGAACTGTGTGATCCTCTGCAAAGACTCTGAACCATTAACATTGGCCCAGGCCTATTGATTTGAATGCTCATTGTAGCTAGCTTTTTCTAGGTTGCCCTGCCTACTTACTTGTTGGTGCTGCTTAATTTTGTATAACCTTGTCTTTCCCTCCCTTTTTAATTGCTGTAGTGCCATTTTGCTCACACCTCATTTTGAGCCTAACATGTCCAGAATTGATTGGGTGTTGTGTAGTATATTAAGAGTGTGATTTTTCTGCTGCTTTATTTAGTGAACTGTTTTACAAATGAATGTGTAAATAAATGTATATGCATTTACTCAGAAACCTTGAGGCAGTGTTTGTTTGAATCATAGTAATTGTTGTCCTTTGTGTAACTATTGATACTGCTAACTTGCTCTTGAGATAAGTCTGGCTGCTCAGGCATCGCTACCACTTTACTGTGTAGTACAGGCTTGTACCAAAGGTGAATTTGTACTTACACTTGTAGTCTTTAATGTGTGTGGTGTTCCCAGAGGGTGAAGGCAGGGCAGTATGTCATAGCATGTTAGATGCCCCCTGGAGGCCTGGGTAGTAAGCCGCAACCTCTGTGTGAACCACCATCAGCCTGGGTTTTGCAATGCAGCCCTTCACTCTGGGATGGCAAAGCATGGCCTTACCCCAGGACGCTCTCCAAACAGATTAGGGGTTTGCTGTGCTTTATTCACACCACCCAATGCATATATTTTTAATGGGGGCCTAGTTACAATCCCATAGGTTTTGGTAACCGTTTAAAAGATATGCGATATATATGCTTCAAACTATGTGAACATTGTAAAGGTGAGACTAATAGTGAAGGTGAACAAAAAGGAACATGTGATATACATGTGCCTACCCCCAATACATCGAGTACAGTGCATTCAGGCAAAATATTTCTGGATACTTCATGCGGTCACAGAACAACCAAGCATTGGCAATGCCAACAGTATGGGTTTTTACATAAGCATGGGAAAGGCACTTGCTATGCACAACTGGCCATCGATGGTAGCAGGTGCAAAATGGTGCGAGTACCGCAGCAGCTAACAGAAATGCCTGGCAGATGTCTAATTCCTATTCACAAGCCACCAACCCCCACTCGCTCTACTGCCAACAGCCCCATTCTCTTTGCTGCCACCCTCCTCCACTCTCTCTAAGTCACCCACCCCCACTATATCTAACCCCACCTGCCCACCCTCACTCTTTTTACCCCCAAACACTCCACCCCTACTCTCTCTAGGCTCATGCAACTCCTACTCTCTCTACACCCACTCAACCCCCAATCTCCCTTCCGGCACTGAACCCCGCTCTCTCTACCTCCAACCATACTACCTCCACTCCCTGTACTACCATACCCACCTCTCTCTCTCTACCCCACCCACCCTAACCCCCTCTCTCGTTGGCCTTCACCCACACAACATACCCTCTCTTTACCCCCACCCACCCATTATATCTCTTTACCTCGATCCATCCAAACCCTCTCTTTATGCCTACACCACTCTCATTACACCAACTATCTATACCCTACCCCCTCTCTCCCTATGCCCTCTCATCCTCCATCTCACACTCTTGCTTTATTTCTTACTCTCACGCTTTCTTGCTCATATTTCCTCTTGCTCGTTGCCAATGGCACCCTCTATCAATGGCTTCCTCCCTTCCTCTATTCTCTTTGGCATTCTCTTGCACACCTGCACCCCTTATTGCATCATCCTTTGAAACTTTGCACTCTCCTACTTGCACCCCGGTGCCTTTAATTGCAAAATGCAACAAACAGCTTTAAAGGCCAAAACTATTGCCATTGCCAAAGCTCGTTTCTTTCTGTTGCTTCTTGATGTATCGGGACGAACATATCTTTCAATAAAAATCATTATGAATGAAAGGCTATGAGCAGAAAACAAGATTAACTTTGGCAAAGCTAACACAATCTATTGGGTGAATAACCACAGATCCAGAAGAATTTCTTGAACCTTACGATATACTCATAACGGAAGTGCACGAGTGCAGCGCCCTGAAAAATCGTTTTGGGAATGTGATTACACCAGCAGTCATTTTGGGTGATACATAAGTATAAAGCCTGCTCTAGTCGTCTTTATGATCCATGCAGAATATGTTTTTGTTTTTTATCAGAGAACAATTCGAAGCCAATCGGTTCCATGCCCTTGAGGCCAAGGAGATCCTGTCCAATAGTGAGCATTTAAGCTCATGTTTCCCTCCCTGACCCAAAGCGTGCGTCTTAGTTCTTATGGAGGCATGGCAGCCTTTCATCCACCCTCTCTTGAAAGAGATTGAATAAGCAGCGATCTCACTTGTCTTGGCGCCGTAGGAACCGTGGCAGCTTCTTTGTCTCGTGACGCGATCAATGCTACATTCTGCTTTCCATGCATGCACGCGCCCCTGTACACTCGCGTGCCTTCATTCAGTCTCCAGACATGGCGCTGACAAATGGGCAGCAAATCATGTGTCCAATCACAATAGAATTTCTCCGGGGACGCCGACCCGGCCTTCGTTGCTTCTCCAGACGTGGGAAGCGCATGATAAACAGGTTCATTCAGGGCACGTTTTTGAAGCGACTGCTACGCCGTCCTCTCAGTCTCCCTGATGGCGTACTATGGAGCAGGTTCCATGTGAAGGCGCGGAGTCGCATCGCTGTGAATCCCTGTGCTGCTAATTGGACAATCTCACAACAAACTGCTCAGTTGTTGATTTTTGTTGATTGGGTAGCTGTACAAAACAACATTAACAGAAGCTCTTCTCAGGTAAGTCTTAAATAAACAAATCGGGTATCTATTATTAGCCACCTGAACACTTGGTATTAATAGTCTTGGTATGTTTCTTTATGCCTTTAGTTCGTGATAATATATGTCTAGCCAGGGCAGGACTGTCAACATTTGGTTCCTGGGGCAAGTATTATTTTCTGTTCTGTAGTGCAGTGGCACAAGCCCATAATGCAGAATCCCCAACTTCCAGAACAGCTAAAACCCAATGGCTACTTCTTCTCCCCCACAAATTCTCAAATACATATAGTAGACGTTATTGACATTACTTTTCTTTTTATGCAACATATCTTTCAGATATTGTTGTGGTTTCTTAGAGACCTAGGACCCTCACCCACTTACCAAACGTAGTAGAAAGATTTCATCAGGATAATATAATTTGTTGAAATGGGAAAGTTGGGATTTGAACCCAGGTTTCCTCCTCTCCTACTTTGTAGTTTGACAGCAGGCTACATCTCCTCCCATCCCAACTCAGCTTTGGTTATAGACCAGTGTAAATAGGGAGTGGGGGGAGCTAGAGCATTCATTGGTGGCGTCAAGTTAAAGGATCTGGCTTTGCACTTAGACACTAACATGTGTTGGTACAGCAAAAGACCCAGACCTGGCTTCCTGCCTCGTCACCCAACACAAATAGAAATAAAACACCTGGGATCAGCCACCAGGGTGCACAGTGATGTGGTAGCTCATCTGCGTCGCTTCCCTCTGGCAGAGTTGAAATGAGAGAAGGCCCCCCCAATTAGCCCCAGAGTGTTGCAATGCCGCCTCCCCCCGACTCAGCTATGCTCAATTTGGGGGTGAAACGACAGACTGGTACAACCTTCTGAATCATATAGAAAACCCACTTGGAAGCAGAGACGAGAGAAGCAACAATGGCAGAGGCCAGATAACAATGTGAGGCTGCGGATCAGAAATGGCACCACCTGAGGTGAAGCACATAGGAACATATATCCCCCCAGGAGGTGCCCAGCTGCACCCACACCCCCACCAGAGACAACAGAATCGATGCAACCAGTGAGGGGAGAGCACACTCTGTGACTGAAAGTGCTTGCGGCAGAGGTGAGTACCAGAGTCCCCTGGCTGCTGTGTACATAATGTTCTGAGGGCCCAGGGAGGGGTCCGGATAACCCGCGCCCCCCACCCTCTGTTGAAGGGACAGACAGGCAGAGAGTGGTGGGGGAGAAAAAATAAAAAGGAAACATCCTGCTGCCCACCTAGACGACCACCGCTGTGGAGAGGGCTCCCCCTCTGCATCCAAACATGCCAGAGCACCCAGACCACATGGGTCACCAGTTTTCCTTCCCCCAGGGATTAGACTACCCGGAGACACGGGGCGGGGCATTATCCATGGAGGACGAGATGGGGCAATAACTCCGCCTCCAGGCAGCAACCCTACTTAGATAACGGGGGTACAGCCCAGGTTGGGCACGGAGGCCCTTGCAGGGCGCCTTCACAATCAGGCAGCATCCGGGAGGTCAACGGCACAGTTCTTCAAGCTCCCGGCACAGAGTGGCCCTAAAAGGTTAATGACATTGCAGTCTCTAAAACCAGCCCTACGCAGCCCCACAGGGTGAGCGGGGAGTGCACGCTCATGGGCGTTTGGGCCGACCCCGGCAGTCCTCAGCAGTGATGATAATGGTATTGGCATATGGGCATGAGACCCGGTGCAGGGAAGGCGTGGTACCCACTGGCTTTTATATCTCCTTTGAGTATAACGACTAAGACAGAGCGAGCCTGGGAGGGGCTGGAACTAGAGACCCCCAGAACTGCGTGTGTCCAATGACCTAAGAACTAAACCCACCTGCATACACATGAGCTTGGTTGCCCTGCTACGGAGATTCAAGATCAACCAGACCTCCAGTCCAACGACAGAACAGTCGGTCCCGGTGGATTAAGCCATGGCAGACAACGTGACATTAATGAGGAGAGATATGGCGACAATTATGTAAAAACTTAAGGGCTTCAGGTCCGACATCACCCGTAGATTAGATGGACTAGATAAGAAGGTGGACGACATGGATGAGAGACTCCAGGGGCTAGAGGCCAACCAGTCCACAGGAGATGTCCTAGAAACACAACTTGACATGCAGATCTTAGAACTAGAAAGACAGGAAGAAAAATGTGCCCTAAAAACTGAACATTTTGAGAATAGGGAGCACCGAGATATAATCTCCAATTCTTTGGGCTTCCTGAAAAGAAGGAGAAACGCAACAAGACATTGCCCAGGCAATCAATGGAATCATCAAAAAACTTTTCAATTACGAAAACACCAATGAACCCACCATTGCTTGGGCCCACAGAGCCGGTGGAGGAACCTGAGGCCCACGCTACGTACTGGTGAGGTTTCATAACTACCCGGAGAAAACCAAAATTTGAGAAAAGGCCAGAGTGCTAGGTCCAACATAATGTGGATAATCCCGGGTCACCATCTACCAGGGCTTATCTTCATTCATTCTGTCCAGACATCGCCTCTGTGTTCCCTTGACAAAATGGCTTAACACAAAAGGCAACCGCTATAGTTGGAGATTTTCCATCTCCCTGAACTTTGAGTATGAGTGATACAAATAATATTTGAAACCAGAAGAAGACATTGGCAGGGTTTCACAAAAACTAATGGGAGAGTCATCACAGAATGATCTGTCCATGGAGGTGGATAAGATAAGGGGAAAGAGCCCAAAGGCTGAAAGAACCAATGACAGGCGACGGATTAGGGGATTCCGAAAGTTCAAGAAGTTAAATCCGCCCGCCCCGGCACAATCCTGAAGCGACAATCAAGGGACCTATTTCTATTTCTGGAGAGGGTCCATGCCCATACACCATTAGTTGTAAAATAAACAATGCATGTCGGTAAGGGGCAAAGACTGACGCCCATAACTCTCAGCCAACAGATGCGGGAGACCCAACTCCAGGGAGAGGACTGGCAGACCTGAATCGGCGTAGCGTACGCAGGTGCAGGGAGGGCAGGTCGAGGTCTAGCGCACAAAGTATAATGTTTTAGGATTGCGGGTAGGCTCAAAGGAACACCAGTAAGGGAATCATTTTGCCTGATGAGAGAGGGAAGACTGATGGTCTGGACACATGGTGGCGTACATCCCGTCAGAGGCTCAAACGCGACCAAAAGAGTGGGGGAGGGCAGAAAGTTATTGTTTTGTTGTTTGTTTATATGGGGGGATTTTAAAATATTCATAGTGCGACACAACACAGGGGGATAACAAAACACCATGAAAAGCAAGGGAAGGAGACATTCTGGTCTGCACACAGACATCCTCTGAGAAAGCAATTTAGTTCGATGCTAAACAGAAGAACCCCGAATGCCTGATCTGAACACCGACATATCATTAGGCTCACTGAATGTTAGAGGCCTTAACTCCCCACTGAAATGATCACTAACGATCCGAGAATGTAACCGTTTGAAACTAGATGCTATGTTCTTGCAAGAGAACCACTGGAGGAGGGGGGAGGAACCAGCCATGAAAGTGAGGGTCATGGATAAAATTTGCCATGCCTCATGTGTAACCAAAAAGAGAGGGGTAGCTGTAGTTGTTGCTAACAAGTTGAGCTTCACAGATTGCTCCACCATTAGAGAGCCATAGGGACACTACATATTGGTTAGGGGTGGATGAAAGGACAAAACATGACCTTAGCCTCAATCTACTGCCCAAACGAGGGACAGCACCAATATTGGGACAAAGTGAAAGGAAAAATCCAAACATTTGTGGAGGGCTATCTGTGCATAGTGGGATATTTTAATATGGTCCTGGATCTGGCAATGGATAGAAAGGGGGCAACCCCGTCAAGGGGATCCAACTCACAGCAAAAGCTGGCTCAACACTTTGGTCAAATAAATAACCAACTGGGAGTGGTAGATGCCTTAACCCAAGAGGGAAAAGCTGTTCCATCATACTCTTTTCACTCAAAGGTCAATAATAACTATACAAGGATATACAATATCCTCCTAGACACCGACCTGATACATAGAGTGTCGAATTCAACCATAGAACTGGTTTCTGTGGTCGGTCCATGATTTGGTCAGAGTGGAATTGGGTAATTGGACTCCCGAACAGAGAAAGAGGAGATGGATATGCAATGATCTGCTGTTGAAAGATAGAGAGGTGGCCTAGGGCTTACTAAAATTGATAAAAGAGTTCTTACAGTTCAACAATAATGGGGAGGTGGGGTTAACGACAGTCTCAGAGGCATTTCAGGCCAGAATATGAGGGGAATTAATCCGACTAGGAGCAAAGAAGAAAAGGGAACGAGATAAAAAGGAGCTGGATCAGATGAGTAAAATTGACACGCTAAAACCTAAGGGGACTCTCAAAACCCAAATTAACCCAGATAAAATGGCAAAAGTGCCAAAATACAGAGCACAGTTGAGGGACCTTCTCCTGCATCAGACAGAGAGGAAGCTTGTGTTTCTTAAGCAAAAATATATGGAGAAGGGTGAACGAGCAGATAAGATATTAGCCTGGAAATTGTGGGCTCAGAGAAATGCTAAGAGAGTAGGGTCGATACGCAAGCAGGCTCAGAAAGGGTATATAGAGACCAACATAGAGCTGCGGAATTCCGCAAATATTACGAGGTCCTGTATATGACTGAATACAAGCGAGATGCAGCCTAGATAGGCAAATTCCTCAATGCCTTCCCGATACCTAGCATCCCACCAGAAAAAGCAGCAATATTGGACGCCCCATTCACAGTTGACAAAATAATCTCGTTGATTGTGAATATGAAATCGGGAACATCTCCAGAGGAAGATGGCTTCTCTGTCTGTTTTTTTCAAAACATACCCCTCTATTCTAGCACCCTTCCTAGCTAGAAAGTTTAAACAGGCAATGGAAACAGGTGACCTCCCTGACTCCCTATTGGGGGCCTTAAAAGAAGTACTTCCGAAGGAAGGCAGGGACCCGACACAATGCCAATCACATAGATCGATCTCCCAGACACAAACATGTTTGCAAAGACGTTGGCATCAGACTGGAGTCACTCAAGCCAGCATTAGTCCATGGAGACCAGGTTGGATTTAATGCTGGATGACAGGGAGCAGATAATATCTGGAAAACAATTGATTTAATGCACCTGACTCAAGATTGGAACCTGGATGGTTTCCTGGACTCCATCGACTCCAATAGGTTTGAGTGGGGGTACCTGGAGAAGGTACTTGAGAAAATGGGGTTTCGCCCCAACTTTCACAGATCGATCACGATCCTATATAGGGAGCCGGTGGCCAAGTTTCTAGTTAATGGCACAATATCACAGTCCTTTCACTTAAACAGGGGAACGAGACAGGGCTGTCCTTCTCCCCACCCTTACATGCCCTCACTATGGGACCTCTTGTGATAGCGATTAGGAACAATTCAGACATCAGAGGGATACAGTGCGGTGAAGTTGAGTTGAAACTGTCACATTCTATGTTACCTGTGCAATGTGCAACACTACCTCCCAAGACTAGATTACCATCTTTAGGGCTTTCTCGGGTCTAAAAATGAACAACACGAAGACTAGTGTAATGCCACTGCAGCTAAAGCACATACCCAGGATAGCCCAGGGAGCATTTAGAGGGATGAGGCTTGAACATAAAGAAATTACCTATTTAAGGATATGTCTCCTAGAACGTACACTCTCGGCCCCCTTGACCCTTTTGTGGCACGGCAGGATGACCTCAATTAAAATGTCGGTCCTCCTGCGCCTATTATATTTATTCACAGCGATCCTCACACGCGTCCTAGATCCCTTTTTTGGAAAACTTAATTCCATGATTTCCCGATTTATATGGCAATGGAAAAGACCCAGAGTCAAAAGATCCACCTTAACCCTCCACAGAGACTTTGGAGGATTTGCCTAGATTTCTTCCTGTATTACAAGGCAGTTATATAATTGCGTATACTACTAGAGCACACAAAGGATGATATGGGCACATTCTGGTCCTACCTGTAGACTATGTACTCCCACCCCAAGAAAGTGAGAGACCTGCTCTGGCCCCCGATCAGGACTGTGCCACTGAGACTCAGGGAACATCCAGTGCTGGAGGTAATATGGTCATTGTGGAAGAACAATGGAAAGAGTGAACGCCTCTCCTCACGGCCATCCCCCTGAGTACACTATGGAGTCCCCCTATAGATCTGGGTAAAAGGGAATTTAAAAGGGCACAAAGTGGTCTGACAGAGGCCTGGAGTGGGTGGGACAACTCTTTCAGGAGGGATGACGATTTAAGGAAAATTAGACAGTGAGGGAGATGCTGGGGGAGGAGGGGGTTATAGTGTTTGACTACTTGCAATTAAAGGGAATATGTACAGACCCCAGGATCCTGCCTAAACTCTCCCGACCACTAACAGCTTTTGAACGAGTCATCAACGAGACCTCTTCTAGGAAAGGGATTGTATCCAAGATGTATAGAGCGATGGCTCCAGAAAACCTGGAAAGGAGACATAATTGTAAGCAATTCTGGGAGGCGGAGACTGGGAGGCAAATAGCTGAGGAGACATGGGATCACGTATATCAGAATATGTTTCATGGGAATCTCTTTACAGCAACAATGGAACATAACTTTAAAATGTTACACAGTTGGCACTTAACCCCCAAGAAAATGTAGAAAATGTTCGCCCGGGTGGCCCCCCTCTATCCCAGGGAATGTGGAATGCTAGGCACATCCTATCACATGTGGTTGACCTGCCCCAAAATCTAGGTGTGCTGGGCGGAGGTCCTTAGTTCGATGAAGGATGTGGTGGGCATAGCATTGTCTCTGGGTCCACTGCATATGCTACTGGGGCTGCCGGAGGGTGATAGAGAGGAGGCTGGCTACCAAGAATGTGGGAGGTGTTGCTAAGAGCGGTGCGGGTAGCAATAGAGCAAAAATGGAAGAGCAGCACCATCCTCTCAAAGGCGGACTGGGTGAACAAACATTGGGACATTTTTATCTTGGAAAAACTCACAGCGATGGTAAATGATAAAATGGAAGTATTCCACATGGATTGAGGAATTTTTATATTGAAATGGGGTGAGAGCAGACTATAAATTGTCAATAAGAACCTTAGAAGGAGCCAAATGACCCAGTCTGGTGGAAAACACGGAAGGTGAACCTTGCGTTTACAGGTGGGAGGACTCTCTGGGGAAAGAAAAGGAACACTAATGAGCCTAAACTACTCCATACCAGAATCCTTGTCCTAATGTAATTATGAGTGCAAATATGATGAGAGAAACAATGTAACCCTATGTTCTGTAAGTGCGATTTTGGGGGAGCTGGTGGGAGCAGGGATAAAATGGGAACATTTATTGTTGAAAATATGTAAGGCATTGCACCTGTTTCTTATGTTATAAATCAAATAAGTACAACGTTTAAAAAAAAAACACACCTGGCACCCTTTCCACTTAACACACAACATACGACCCTCACTTGGCATCCTGCCTCCCCATCAGTATGCATTAAATACATTGGTAATATTATCATGTTTAATGGAGTAACACTATACTGTACAAACCCATATGAGTGAAACATTACTTATAGATAGGTAAGGAAATAAGGCACAGTGATGAAAAATGATCAGGATTTCATAATGTGTGAAATGTGAAAAGCAGTGATTTGAGCCCTGGTTATCTGGATCCACACATTTCCAATGTAATCAGCAAAGGAGACTCCATATTCTCCTATTCCATCTTCATTATCATAACCAACCAAACGCATTCTGCAATATTGTTATTCATGGGCTAAACTAGCACACTGTTCAGTAAATCTGGCTTTCAAAGTAACACGTCACAAAGTCACATGATAAAGCAACCTGAAAGAATATAATGGACATCATAATTGAAACATATGTTCATAAAGCAAGGACACATTATATAGTTAGACAAAATAAAGCAGTTGAGGCAGTCCTCATAGTCAGATGCTGTGTCATGCAGGTACAGATGCCAGCAACAGTAACTGAATCTGTTGACCTACCTTCATCTTCTTCTTCACAATACTTCTGGAATATGGCTTGAGAGCAGACTGTATGTCCATTTTAGTCTTCCTGGTCTTGGTTGTATTCATATTTACAGGGGAAGAGGAAGGAGTATTGCAATAGAATACAGTAGTGCTTTCAGATTTTTTCTCAGCAGACTTCCTAAGTTTCATGGTCTCAAGGGCAAGGGGGTCAGGGAGTTGCATCATGGAATAGGAATCCTTGTCCCCATGAAGGGAGTGTCTCCCTGTGAGGTCTCGCTTTCCACTACCCCTATCGGAAATGTTGCATAGCAGGCTCGCCTCCCTAACCTCACAGGGAAGGATTACCCCTCAGGAGAAGGGGTGTGAACCTATCAATCGTCACATTTCCTATTTTTATTTTTGTCCTGCATGTTTCTAAGTGCCACATTCAACAACTGTCTCCCACTGAATCTTTGCTGCTAGGTTTTCCCCACTGTGATTTTGCTCCTACCATTCCCTAAGTGTTCTGTATCATAAATGTTTACCACTGTCATTTTTCCCCACTGGTATTCTGATCTATGTATTCCATACTCTGATTTACTCCTAGGAGTTCACAACTATTATGTTGCTCCTAGCTGCTCTAAAGTTCTGCCTTCTGTAAATATTCTCCACTGTAAAAAAGCCCCCTACTGCGACCTTCATCTTTGCTGTCCTACACAGTTATGTGTTCCCCCACTGTGATGTTTTTATACTGTCACTTTTCTCCTATGAATTTGCTTTGGTGACTCTGCTCCTGCATGTTTAAACATGCTGCTTACTTTATTTGTCCACACTGTTCATTTGTTCGTAGGTGTTCCATACATGATTTGATGCTCTCTGTGACTTTGCACCTAGGTGTTCCCCATTGTTCCATACCAAAATTTGCCCAAGCTTGGTGATCTTGCTCCTAGTTGTAAATCAATCCATCAAATGAGATTGTTTATGTCTTAGCTGCCCACCATTATGGGTGCCTCCTAGCACTTAATATAAGTCCTCACCACAAAACACAGCAGCGCCACATTGGAGTCTTCCCTTTTCCTCAACTGATCTTGATAGTCAATAGCTGGGTAATAGGGTTCTGTAATTGGACTAACAGACATGTGGATGGGATGTATATTTAAATGTCTTATTGTTGTTTCATATGTGTCATGATGTACTTTTATGGCTTCGGCCAAAATAAAGTTATTGTTTATGATGTATTTCGCAGTCATGAACCTCCTTCTCTAATCCTATTAGATGTTTACATTTTAGAGCAATGCCAAAAACATTTCATGGCATCTTCACTGGTAGGTGAAAACCTGGGCCAAGAGACACGACGACAGCCAAAGTCAAGTATTAAAGAAGCTCAGAAAGCCTGTTTTGAGACACCAATGTAGAGGAGCAGTGACATGCCTCTGCAGGAAATCCCGGCCCCATATTCCTGTATGTTGGAAGCCTGAGTTTGTGCATTTCTTGACTCCAGCAATTGTGACCATACCACAGCGAATATTCGAAAGAAGATACCAAATGAGAAAACCCTATCAAATGTATTCCCAAAGAGATGATGATCTGAGGGAGGAACCCCCTGAAGGGATATGAAAACATGTGAAAGCTGGTGACACCACGAGAGATGAACATGACGCACTAAGAATACTGGCTAAAGAAAATACATGGACCTTATAGAAACTGATGACGAAGTTAAGAATCGAGTCCTATGGGACTTAAATGGGAATGGGGATTAAAGTTTTTCCAGCGCCTGACTTCCAGGAACACCAGGGTCGTAATACCTCTGTTTTTCTGTGGAGCCAGGCGCCAGAAAAATGCATGAGTCTGGTGGCAGCCTGACGGTTTTACCAGCATGGCTACCGCGGACTCGTAATGAGGCCCTTAGTCTATGGACGAGTGAAGACCAGGAAGGGATGGGAAGGAGGACTGATGTCCTGTGCAGCTCACCTACTGAAGTCAGAATATGTAGAAGAGGTGCAGAGAGTGAACAATGCATGTTTGAAGTCATGGACTAAACATGCCAAACTACTGACATGGGTAGAAGATGAATCAGGTCCAATGGTCGTGGTCCCATTGGCGAATGCGACATTGTGCTTCCGAAGACATGGAAAAAATCATGTGGGAGACAACAAAGGCTGCAAAACTACAGTTGATGTTTCTAGGATAGGAGCAGGGATAGCCGTCCTGATGGATCGATATTGGGCTTGTGGTCCTAGGGTCTATGTTAAGCTGCCCAAGGATTGGGGAGGAATGTGTTCCTTGATGCTTATCCATGTACCAGCATTAGTGATTCCTCAGAGTGGCCTGAACATTAGAGAATTTCCAAAAGTAGATGCCCATTTGAGAAAAAGAATTACATTCTCAATCAAACCAAGAGAGATAATTATTTTTCAGCAAAGTCAATAGAAGCATTTGACTGCATCCCTTATGAACAGAGGTTGTTCAGCAAGACTGCTTCAATATTTACAACTATATTCATGCCTGGGATCCAGATGATGGCCAATGCCAAGTGGTTGCGATTACAAGATGGGAGCTTCTGCAGACAATCAACACCACCATAAAGGGATTCAATGCTATCAAGGAAGAGCTGCGGGCCATACAACTAATGAAACTACAGAAGAGATATGTCCTTGATATGGTGACAGCAAACAAAGATCGAGTCACACTGGTACACAATGTGTGTATTGATATCAGAAGGCATTCTGGATTGCAAATCACCCCATTACATTTTATGCACAATCGCACTAAGCGTCCATGTACATGCACCAATAGAAAGTGTTTACACTCACTGAAAAGCTTTCAGTGCTAAAAGAACATCTATTGATTACACTCGGATACAAATTGCTACCATGTCCATCAAAAAGTCAATTCTGCTGACACTTGTTTCATCTCAGAACAAAGTGTTTTCAAGGCACTAAGTGTCCTTCTTATCCGTGGATCCTCTTATATATAGGTCACCCAAGGCATGCAGCATATTTCAAGAACAATAATTCAAATAAATCATATTAAATAAATATAGCCCTTCTTTCCCATACAACCTGTCAGGAATCAGGGTTGGCACAGGCGTGGAGTGCTAAAATACACTTATTGAGACATTATGTGCTGGAAGGACAAGGAAACTTCAGTTCCCAGCATCCTTTGTGTTGTTTTGTAGTTAGGCCCGTGCGCGCCTTGCCAGCTGTACTGCATCAAGAATCAAGGCAGCTTAAAGGCAGGCAACGGCGGTTGGCAGGTGTGGCTTATTGTTATTTGGAGCAGGAGTCAGGCTGCCGCGTTCGGCAACAGGAGGCGTTCGGCAACAGGAGGAAGGCATCCGCGTGCGACGAAACGAGATGTAGGGGAGGAACGCTTGATCGCACGTGTTCACAGTGCGGTAGGAGCAGGAGGGGCGCTGATTAGCCGGCAGAGACAACGCTTGCTGTTCTTCGTCTGGGAAGTCCCACGGGGCTCCCCAGACTCAAGATAAGTACTCGTGGGGGCAATATATTTCCTGAACTGCTTGGAATGATTTACCGCTGTTTCACTATTTGTCTGGAAAGTCCCACGGGCTCCCCAGACCTGAGATAAGTAACGCCCTAATCTCTTTGAATTCAATCGGTGTGAAAAACTAAAGTGTGTTTGTTACTCGTATAATTCAAGAACTTTGCCAATCTTGTGTGGGTTAATGCAGGAAGTACTGCTTATGGACAACGACATTTCACTAGTGCCAGGAACTAAAGGAAATGCATTTATGTTGTATGTTGCTAACGCTGCCCGAAGGGCCATGTGTATTGTCTAATCATTTTGGGAAGCTTTCCCTTATGTGTGCTCATATTGCTTGCTTATGTGTTGTATGAGAATGATATTTCAGAGCAGGATACAGTACACGTATTAAGGTGTGCTATTCAGGAATCAGGTATATGTTAATTGTGCAGGTGATTTTTCTGTTCATTCTATGTGAGTTAGAGTAGGGTTTTTTCCTGGTGTTTCCCCAGTCCCATCCACTTTAGGAGTTTCCTTACCCTCTTTCCGGCGTTCCTAATTTCCCCTCCCTATCCACAACCTCTGCCTAACCCCTCTTCCCCCCATTGGCTGCCACGTGGCGACCTGTTTCCTAACTCAGGCGCCTGTGCCAACCACGGTGGGAGGGTTGAGTTCATTCGGCTTCCGTGGTTCGGGGGAGAGTGTCGATCTCTCCTCCTTCCAGTTAGTGTGATTGTGACACAACCCGTGGACAGGTTTGATAGCCTCTCAGGAGACTGTCAACACCTACTGGGATAATTCA
This sequence comes from Ambystoma mexicanum, assembly GCF_040938575.1. NCBI lineage: Eukaryota > Metazoa > Chordata > Amphibia > Caudata > Ambystomatidae > Ambystoma > Ambystoma mexicanum. The sequence continues at coordinate 290,331,328 of NC_090924.1, read as the reverse complement.
GTGTTTGGATGTAAAATCAGGACACCCCAGCTTCAACATGCCTTTTTGCAAACCTGATATATCTATAGAACACAAGGGTACCTTGGCATAAGCAAGAAGAGCAGGGAAACAAACTCACAAGACACACAAATTCCCCTTAATTCCAAATTCATCTAATATTTAACTTCCTATTTAAAAAGTTAAACTGTCAAAACGGGTTGTTACCGGTATGTTGACTGATACCCACCCACTATAGACAAGTAATTCAACACAACCCATAACATCACTGTGCATAAAGCATAAACCAGTATCTTATTTACGTAAAACTTTACAAAAACAAAGATTTTCTTTATTCACAGTGGTTTGGTATCAAAGAAATGTACAGTTTGAAAAGTTATACACATTAAAATAAACCACTCTAAATGGCCACACATATATAAACATTTATTCTTACAATGTTTACAATGTAGGGAAATGCAAATAAGACAACAAATGTGTTTTTGTGTGTATAACAAAGCAATTAATCTATTTGGAATACAAGGTTCAGATGTGCTGTGGATCCAACTACATGTATTAACAATACTTCATCACATAACATTAACCTTAATAAAAATGTATAGATACACATACATCTGTGAAAAATATTCAAATTCTTAGTAGTGTGCCTACAGGTGCAAGAAATGACCCAAGCACATATCCAATTCATCAGTTTTCAATCCAGCTGAACAGTTGTCCTTATATATCTATAGAACACCAGGGTACCCTGACATAGGGGAAACTTTTGTTCTGAGTTTGTCGAACTTGCTTGTTGATCAATCTGAATGTACTAACACATGGTCTGATGACAAACGTTGTTTGCCATATAGTTCCCATACCGTAGATACATCAATGATGACTTCTTCATAATTTGGTGGAGTGATTTGGTTGAAATGAAATTGTTCTTGGTTTGTATTAACTTGCTTAATGAGAATCCAAAATGTACTGCTGAATACAGTTAGAAAGAGATTGCACACTCGAAAGATTAAACGAATATCGAGGCCTAATACCACATAATAGAAATACGCCAGTCACAAGGTCAAAGTATAATGTACATTTATTAACAGGCAGCTCTCTGGCTCTCAACACACCACAATGTGTGCAAGCAGACACCGTGAGATGAGAGAGTGGTGGACATTTCAAAAACACAAGTATTTATACAAGTTTTCCACAATCCAGCCCTTCTTTGTGTAATACATTTACCTAGTGTTCATGGCCTATCCAAACAACTAAGTCATGCTCAAACATTTTTGAATAGTTTGTTGTTTTCCATTAAACATTTCACGTTTACCAAGCATAAGACACAAAGGTAACATTCCTTAGTTTGCTCGTTTATATTTGTCTAACATTTGTTCTTGAGTTTAAAGTCAGCTTAGTTTCAAGAAGAGAAAACAAAGATTTCTGCAAAAGAGCACGTTCAACTATTCATCATTCTACTTTGCTGTTTGAACGGGGAAGGCAATATTGGAACAGATGGTATCCAAATGATTGATTAGTGCGGCTTTTGTTTAACTCCAAGGTTTCTCAGTGTAGAACAAACAATCCACTTTAGCAGCTTCAACATTCTTATCTACGTTGACATCATGGAAACAGTACAAAGTTAATTTTGCTCTGCTGGAGCCAAAAACACAATTCCAAACATGGGACAGAAAGCAAGAGGCGATCAAAATGGTGGATTACTCAAAATGGCGGCATAGGCATCCTGTTTCAGGTTCATTCAATGCAATTTATAGTGCGATGAGAATCTGCTTAGGCCAATTATTTACTATCCGGCGGTGTTCATGCTAAATATACTTTTACATACTCACATTCTTAGATCTACTTCTGAGAGAAATGGATGGTCAACTAGAGGTGATCTTGTTCCTCAAGTTCACAATGTGTAACGCTTTTTTACATGGGGAGAGCCAACATTGCATGAGTCTGCGCAAAAGTATTCCATTCAATCAGTACCTGAGGTCTCGATGCAATTGTAACTCTTTTAGATGAATTGTATGCGCTAGCATAAATAATGATGCAACATTTGGCTTAAAGAGGATATTCTAAAATGTTTTAAACACTCTATGAAAGGGGAGCGATTTTTCGAAAGAGAATACTTGCTCCAACAGAAGAAAGAAATCAATATGGACAGTCTTCTTTGTGTTAAAACTTAAGGTCCTTTAGTAACAAGATTCAGAACATTCTGAATAAACATTGGCTTATCCTGCTATTCTATGATCCAGATTTACCTAAACCATTATTTTCATTCAAAAGCGATGTCAATTTTCATCAGTCCTTGGTTCATGTATTACGAAAGGATGAAAACACCTAAACAGGATATTCACACACAACTGGGTCTGCACCCATTATGTGGGCACTACCCCTGTGGGTACTGCACAGTGTGCACATTTACATTGAAAACCACTGGAATTAGACAAGCATATACATTTTGGAGGCTGAAAGAACAAACTAACTCTAAAACAGCAAATGTGGTGTGCGTTATTTTTGCCTGGTAGACTTTCTTATGTGGGGAAAACTATGCGACCCATACACACCAGAATTAACGAGCATTGCTCCTGAATTAAAATTCAGGTCACAACGGCTCCCCTTGTGACCCATTCTGTTGAAGCACAACAGAAAGAAATTGATCTTATATGCTTTGTCATTGAAAATGCAGATGCTAATATCAGAGGTGGGTCCATTGAACAGATGTTGTCTCAAAGAGAACAGTTTTGGATTTACAATCTCAAATCCCATGTGGTTGGCCGTAATGATTTACTGGAAAGGAATGTTGTTATTGGGTGTTGAAACCTCAGATTTAGTCGTGTGGGTGACTTGTAGTTTTAGGATAATTTACTCCATCTCCAAGTCCTGTATGATCTAGGGACTTAGTCAACGTTGAGGCACACAGTTCGGTGTCATCTGGTGGTTGGTAATTAGTTGTTGTGTGAAAAATAGCACTTTAAATGATGGTGAAATATATCAGAGTCAGAGTATTTCTAGGCAGGAATACCAACTTTATGCATTGGTTCATACACATGTACTATTCTGAATAGTTAGTGTTTCGCACCTATGTTTCCTGTAATTTATATTGAGGGACTGTTTGGCTCTTTCTCATTCATCCTCGTGGGAATGACTCGCATGCTGCTCCATGTGGCAATGGGTGCAGCTTCAATAATGGCTGCCAGAGGACACAGGGTTCTTCTCCCGTGTACGTGAAGTGGTGCTTAGGTACGTAGGTTTGCCACACATGTCATTGTGTCACGACGCAGCATCGTTCTTGATTATATTGATAACCAGGAAGCATGGCACATTGTATATGCATTCAAAGTCGAGTGAAGGCTTTTTTCTCTCCCGTGGGAAGGTAAGAAAATCTTTCCCAGGAAGTCTGTGTACTCGAGTAGTGTACTGCAAGTAGACTAAATGAAGGCATTAATTGCATCATGTGTTCTTTATTTCTACTAGGGATTTTCACATCACTCTACGTACTAGGTTTACTGCATAGCAGTTTACAGAAGTTATGGAAGGGAGAGTACTTATGTCGGATTCAGTGAAGGTATTGATTTTAGTGTCCATATGCTTTGTTGGGCATGGCATCAGTGACTAGTTATGTCGCTCATTTATGATTATGCATGTCTTTTGCAGCAAGCTGTGTGTGAATAGGGGTATGTGACCTGGCCAGCCACTTCAGTGGAATACTTGCTAGGTAACAAGAGTTGCACATTTGGTGTTTATCACACGTTGTACTGTGTTTATATAGTTTTTGCACCTGGAGTGTCGAAGTGATGTTTAGTCAGGATAGGCATGTGACCTACGCCTTGGAGCTACTTCGAAGTGTAGGTCATTTATTGACAGTTGCTTGCATTATATTTGTTTTAGGGACCATCTTTACCCATTCTTTGAGGGAGGGGAAACTCTTTTCGAGCAATCTTCAATGAATCTATTGTCTAGTAGTAAATATCTTTTGGCCCTCAGGAAGACTACAATCCTCATTACAAGTATGGAGGTAGCCATGCCGCTATTAGCAGCATTGCTACCCTCATACCGGGTACCGGGTCTGGGTTCCCGGAATGGGGAAGTACCGGGCCATTCCGACCTTGGAGGGCCCAGTAATTCCCCTTCCTGGGAACCCAGACCCAGTACATCCCCATTCCCATTCGAGCCCCCATAGGGCTCAATGGTAATGGGGAGGATGCAAACAATGGGCCTGTTAATGACGGGCCCGTTGTTTGCATCCTGGTCTGCTCGCGGGTCCCGCAAGGAGACCTCGTAATGGGGCGGTAAAGGGATAACGGGGCTGGGATCTCTACCGGCCCCGTTATCCCTCTACCGCATACCTCGTAATGAGCCCTACATGTTCAAAAACAGCACACCTGGAAAAAGAGACAACAGTATGAGATGATTAGATACCGACAGTGGTCGGTTGCTGTTTAATCAGTGAAAGATAGACACTGTTTCGGTGTCTAGTCTTGGCATTTAGCCAGCCTTTCATCGTACACCAGTGACCTTTCGTCACACACTAGTGTGTGTATGTGTCACTGTGGATATGTACATGGGTCATTTCTTGCCCCTGAAGGTGCACTTAGTAAGGATTTGTCGATTTTTCACCGATGTATGTGTACCTATACATGTTTATGAAGGTAAATGTTATCTGATGAAGTACTGTTAACACATGTATTTGAATCCACAACACATTGGGCCTCATTACAAGTGTGGTGGTCCGGAAATAAGGGTGCCAGTCGCAATGTACCCTCACCCTTTCCGGAATGCCACACTACAACTCTGCCTTCCTGGGTCGTTGCGCCCGGCAGGTCTGACCAGCCGGGCACAACGTCCCCAGGAGGCAGAGTTGTCACAGAAGCACCAGCACCTTTAGCTGGTGCTTCTGTGTCCCCATTTCCATGGAGTCTTATAGGACTCCATGGGAATGGGGATTTACATTTTCCGCTGCCTGATATCCCGGGCCACCGGGATTTGTAATATCCCAGTGGCAGCGGGATCTCAGGTGGCAGAAACGGTGTAACTAGTCTGGCGGCAACCCGCCATAGCACAGGCGGGTTACCGCCAGACTAGTAATGAGACTCATTGGGGGTCATTCCGACCATGGCGGTAGGGGGTTAACGCCACTGGTAAGGATGCCGGTGCCGTTAACCCCCTACCGCCCTATTACGAGGTCCCTTAGCGGGTTCCACTGGGCCCGGTGGGTTTTACCAGCCGGCCTTAGCGGGACCCGTTAAGGGACCATGGAGCTAATAAAGGGGCCCGCAATTTGCGGGCCCGTTATTAGCTCCTTCCCCATTCCCATTTGAGCCCTATGTGGGCTCAAATGGGAATGGGGATTGGTTTTCGAAATGGGGACTTACCGGGTCCGCATAGGTCAGGTCGGAATGTCCCGGTAAGTCCCCATTCCGACACCACGGACCAGGACCCGAGTTTGGAGGCAGCCATGATGCTAATAGCATCATGGCTGCCTCCAAACTCGGAATGACACCCATTGTCTTATATGTCTGAATAATGTATTCCACATAGATTCATTGTTTGTATTTCTCTGCATTGTAAAAAAAAAAAAAAAAAAAAAAACATGATATACGTGTGACCATTTACAGTGGTTTATTGTATGTCTTTTCAAACTGTAATTGTTTTTTATACCAAACCACAGTGAGTAAAATAATGTAATATATATATGTCTTGATTGAGAAAAACTATTTTTTTGTTATAGTGTATGTCAATAGGATACTGGTTTATGTTTTACACACGGTGATGATATGGGTTGTGTTGAATTAATTGTCTCAAGTGGGTGGGTATCAGTCTGCATACCGTTAAAAACCCTTTTTTGAAGGTTTCATTTTTAAATAGGAATATAAATATTAGATACATGTGGAATCAAGGGGAATGTATGTGTAATAGGAGTTTTTGCAAACCTGGGCATCCTGCAAATCATTAAATGAATTAGAATGAAAGTCCTCACACTCGACCAGATAAACTCTGGATGTTTTTCTGTAAAGAAAATATCAGCACTGTGACATTCCCAATACAAACCTTGGGTTGACCCCCTTGCCATGCCACTCACATAATTGTCAACCAAGTTGCAGAACTACCCAAAAGTATCAAGGCTCCTCTAGCATCAATAAGGTGCTGAAATGACACAAACCTACGCAACATCCTCGACAATATAGAAAACCCTAACCCTCACATTAAAAAACTAGACAGGAAAACCAGATTATAGAAAAACTAAACAGCCTTCATACATGGACATTACAATCTCTTGACATATTGGCCCCATGTATGCGCTTCATATGTTCCAAAACAAGCAAGTCACAAATCCTCAAATTCAACAAGCACAAGAAAGATAACAGAAAAATCCCAGAAACCTAGAGAACAACATTGCAACAAACACAATGATATATCACAATCGACTCTTGCTCTAAAGAGTGAAAACGATAAACGCAATTAAAGTTCACCACAAACACGGCATGCACTTGACACAACACAGCCACAGGAAAATGTTAGTAATCATAAAATAATGCAAAAGCCTTTCACGATATAACACACCACAGCCCCCATTATATCAACCTCCTGACTTCCTCCTTGCTCAATTGATTAAAACATTGGACAGATAAAAACTACTTTTCCCAAGACCGCAAAAATCAGCCTCAGAAGTTCTACCAAGCGAAGACTATATATTGGCAGATGGAGCTTTCTTTCCGTATCCTTCTCAATATAAGAATTCATATCTAAAATCAATGCCAGCAACCCAGGACGTTTGCCTTAAGACCCATTTCCCCCAACATCTGCAAAGCCAAACCGCAACAGCCTAGGCACACACCCATATGCCAATCCCTCCTCAATTCTTCTACAGGACAAGCCATTGCACTGTGAGCCATCAAAACCGCTTTTGTTAGACCTATATTTTAAAAAAACTATAGTCAACCTGAATGACCAGGTGAGCTGCACACATCCAACATTTCCAACACATGCTTCGTAAATACGTCCTGGACAAATTCAGATATAAACAATTAATGGATCATGTGGAAAACAACAATTTTCCACACAAATCACTAAGCAATGCAAACCTGTCAAGTTCACTAATCACCTTGGGTATCACCATAGCATTCAACATTATCAGTCACAAAATCTTGGTCAAAAGGTTTATGGATATTAGACTAGAAGGATTCTAATGCTAGATTGCATTATTCCACATGGACAGGACAGAGACAAGGGCCCTCTTCAGGTCACTCCCTGCAACATTACTGGTTGAGTGCGACAACAATCCAGCATTTTATTACTTATCTTCAAGATCAACATGACCTGTCTTTTGGAACTCATCAACAATTCAGGTCTTATGTGCTTCAACTATGCAGAGGATTACCACATCATACATAAACATACTTATACCACAACCTCAAATGAGCCACATCGTGGAAACTGCCTTGTATAAGTGGACACATGGATGATAACTGACCTCACTGATAGCCTCAAAAGCACACCAGCTCCCAAAGTTGGATAAAGGGCTTTTATTAAGGCCTGAGACATGGCTCAATGAATGGCCTTCAATCTCTCTTTCTCTTGTCTTCTCTGGGTCTCCCTTCAGCCTAGCCCAGGCTTCTCTAATACCAAAGGTGGTAACTAGAGATTGGTAACACCAAGTGTCTACAGTCTGGCCAACTGATGGTGAGGACGTAAAGGCAACCACCTTACCTGTTTTATTTCCCTTGGGGTCTTTTAGGTGAATCTCAACCTAGGGTCCCACAAGCAGATATCAGGAAATGGTGCCTTCCAAATGCCGAGGTCTCACTTGCTCTTCTGCTGTCATTCTTTTGTAGAGAAGGAGCCAAGTACCCCCACCAAAAGCTCCACCCACATGCTTCCTTATGTTGGGAGCCAGAATGTGAGACACGTGCAGTAACAGTGAGAATGCCTCTACCCAGAAAATCATGGAAGTAAGGTATCCACTAATGAAACCATACATGCATTCATAAAAATATGATGGCCATTTGAACGTAATCCCGGAAGAAGTGTCAAAATGAGTGAGAAAAGAAGACTGGTGACATCATGCAAAGAAGAGCTGACACATCCAGAAAAGAGGCAAGAGGCTGAAAAATATAGACATTCTATAGTAACTAAGGAGGAGATGTTAAAGATGAGCAACATTTCTGGTTTGAGATGAAGATGCTCATGCTACAGAAATGATGAAAAACATTAAAAGTCATTTTACAATTGTACAGATGTAGTAACGCAAGCAGACAATGTATTCTTAAGGCTGGCAAGGTAGTGAATAGATTGCGGCAATGCACCAAAATATACACCTGGCAATGTACGGAATATGGATGTTCCACAATGCACTTTCGCAGAGTCTGGACCCTGTGACTAGAAAGGCTTTTGCAGTGTGGCACAGTTGGAAAACAGATAATAGCGGAGGAGAATTCAAGAAAGACTTGGCTGGCCCAGCACCAAGAAGTTGTGGCCAATGTGAGCCTGGGTGTTTATTCAGTAGTTACAAACATGAGAAAAGAACAAACCGTGTCTGAGGTGGGGTGGAAGAACACTGAAGATGTCAGAAGTTCATCATTTAATAGTATTTAATACAGCAAAAATCTCCAAAACATAGAATCCAGTAACATGGTCAGATGAAAATAGACATTGGGTCGAGCTACACCGAAACCAGGAGACAAACTATTCCTATACTCCCTTTTATTCTCAGGCACAGAGAACATTCACAAGGCCAAGTTCAAAGCTTAATTGACTGGCAGACTGGAAGAGTGATGATGGATACTAGACTAATTGGTTGGGAAGGTATGGTCAATAACAACCCACGAGCACCTGGGGTACCAGCCTGTGTGCTGCTTGCGTGTGTGGAATATTACATAGGGGTACGAGAGTGCCAACTAATTATAGAGGGCCATGTAATAGAGAGCCCTATAGTTTGTATAACCAATAGGACGTTGTTTAATGTATGACGTTCATAGTGACTTGCACTAGAGGAGGGCTTAATTGCCCACCTGATGTTAGAGACCCAATCACTATCCCTGTCAGTATGGAACATATACTTAAATGTTCCCTCTAAGCCTATCACTTTCCCAATTAGGTTTTTGTAGTTTGCCACGTAGATTGACGTCAGTGATGATGAATTCTTACTATATAACTGTTTTTTTTTTTTATGAAACTTGCTGAGAGATATGCTGTGAGACGTCCTTGGATGTCCGTTGTACTCCCTGTTTTTGACAATTGCAAATAAAACAGACAAACTTTGCCAACTTCCTGTGTCGGTCTGATTATTGATGTTTGAGTAAATTCTGCATCCCCATCTATCTCAAAGTATTGCTACCTCGTCTTAAAGGTCCTTTAGGTACACAGGCTCACTTTCCTACTCTGTGGCATGATGCTCTAGTTTTTCTCTCCCTTCTGTCTGTTCTCCTCCCTTTAATTCATCCCTTTCTCCTCTTTCTATCCCCCTCTTTACCTCTCCAACATCTTTTTCTCTACCTGTGGTGCCCCCCAGGGATCTAACCTCTCTCCCTGGCTGTTCAACCAATACCTGGCACTCCTTGCCCACCACATCACCGCTCTCCTTTCCAACTTTCAGTGCAATGCAGATGATACCCAGCTCATTTTCAGGCTACCATCGGCCTCCTGCTCCTCCTCTCCTTCCCTCATCTCTGACTGTCTTTCTGCCATCCAGGAATGGTGTGCCGCCAACAACCTCTGCCTTAATGCCAGTAAGACTGAGATTCTACTCATTGGCACACCCACTCCCTCCTTCCCTGCAGCTCTGTGGCTAGCCTCTCTTGGCCCTCCTCCCATTCCCACCTGCAAGGCTAAAAACCTCGGGGTCATCTTCGACTCTGCACTCTCCTTCTCCCCTCACATCTCTGACATCTCTAAGAAGTCACACTACCAGCTGCACCTACTTAGAGGTATTCTTCCTTTCCTCGCCTTCCCCCAGAAGCTCACTGTCTCCAGAGCCCTGGTCCTCTCCAAGCTGAACTACTGTAACAGCCTCTATCTAAATCTTCTTGCCTCCACTCTCCGCCCTCTGCAACGTATCCAGAACAGGACTGCGAGACTTGTCCTTGGCCTCAAGCCCACGGATCGTATCTCTCCAGGACTGAAATCTCTGCACTGGCTCCCAGTGGCTGCGAGGATTAAATTCAAAACCTTCTGCATTGTACACAAGGCCTTCTGGGGAGTGGGGCTGCAATACCTTCAACTCTCTCTTCCCAAATATCTTCCTTCTCGAGCTCTTCGCTCATCTGCCTCCAACTCCCTCAGGGTCAGTCGCTTCTCCAAGCAATGAGTTGGTGGCAGATCACTCTCTTCGGCAGGGGACTCTCTCTGGAACAGCCTTCCTGCCTCCCTGAAACTCGAGGAAAACCATCTCCAGTTCCGGAAACACCTCAAAACCTTCCTCTTTGCTTCTACTTTCTCTCCTCCCCTCCATTGCTGAATTCCTGACTGAAAATACACTGGTTACCTGGCCACCCTTTTTCTGATCTCTGGCCCAGGCCCCGTCAACAGCCCACCTGCACTGCCTCCCTGGTAACCCCTGCACTTGGGGACCGTTTTTTCCGTATCCCTTCAGTCCCCCTTCAAGCACTTATGTGTGCACTTCCTTGCACTTGCCACCAGCTGGCTGTTTCATGTGTTTTATTTATCTTATCTATTCCACTTCCCATGTACTGCACTTTCCCCTCTCCCTTCCCCCGGTGCACTCTTCCTTCCCCCCTCCCCATGCACTTGCGCGATCTGAATGTCACCTGGCCTAGTAGGATCGTTGTCTATCCTCCCTTTGTTCCCCCCTTGCCTCGTTGCGCCTTGAAACACTTGTGTATAGGCGCGTTATAAATGCCATATCATATTATATCATATCTCTGTCCCTCTGATGTGTTTCTGCCTTGCACCTAACTTCACTCTTCCTCTCCACTACTCACAACTCCCCTCCCCAATACTCTTTCCTCTACATTACTCTCCACTATTCTACTCTCCCATTGCTCTCTACTCTCAGTGCTTTTTTTCACTCCCACTACCCACTACTCAATCAGTTGAACTACTCTCCACTCCACTAGTCTTTCTACTCTACAACTGTCCACATCCACTTCTCTACATTCTACACTACACTCCTCCCTGAACCCTCCCACCGAATCCCTTGAATACCTCAACCTAACAAGCCACACTCCATTGGTCTTTCTGTGCCCCTTTATTCTCCTGCTCCTTTCCCATTCACCTTTCAAGCTCAGCTGGATTTATGGTCCAACTGTTGCCTTGCTCTCCTCCATGGGCTGGGCAACAGAGATGGGTAATCATAATGTCTTCTTTATGACTCAACCCTTTTGTGAAAGTGGGTCCATCAGTGTTTCGCAATTGTGGCCTGCTAGGCGAAAAGTGCATTGCAGTGTTTGTGTTTGGTGTGAACTGAACATCCTGAATGTGGCTGCTCAGTGAGAAATGTTCTGCTCAGTGCATGCTCGCTTCCTCCTCTCTTGCCGGTGGGTGCCTGCAGCACTCTTTGCCAGAAGCGCTACTGGATGCAGAAGTCCTGCAAAGGAAGAGAGAAAGCACTGGCCAGCATCATGGAAGGTAGTTATGGGGTGAGTGCAAGTGGTACTGTGCCCTTTTAATCAGGCACAAGTGGAGAGGACAGAGACTGGAATGGTCCAACTACCAACTGTGCATCTTTGGCAGGACTGTCTCTTACAAACACCCTACTAGGCCTCCTGCTCCAGTCTGAGAGGGGCCCCCATGCCCCTTTGACAGAGTCAGACCTCTGTGGAAACCCATAGTTTTCATGTTGACCATCAAACCGGTTTTCGACCACATCAAGGCACTGAGGCAAACCTATTTGATGTCAGAGAAGGCTTATTCTGGAATTTTGACACCCATCCCTCTTCACTTTAAATGATGCTCGACACCTTGGTCCTCCAACTCCTTCTTCAGAGGTGACATCTGTGGTCAGTGTATTGAACCCCTCTTTATACTGGTTCAGTCAATTGTTTTCCAATTGCCACTGTTGTCTTAACTTGGATTGTCTTTCCTCTAAATGCACTAACATTAATCATCGTTGCATCCCATATTGTTCAATCTTTAGGTTAAACGTTTTCACGATTTACTTGCCAGATTACATCTGGGGCATCATTGTTATGCTGAGGAGACGAAAATATGTTTGCAGGTATCTTGGTTCATGGTAATGATGTTCTTTCTGATAGTGTTGCTCAAATGAAAGGACGGATGCAAAATAATTGGTTAAGTCTACGACTGCTAGAACAGATACAGTAACTGTCTGTCCCACACATTCTTGCAATTTGTGCTGGCATCCATGCTCCATTTGGAAGAGTTCCCTCTTATTTCTTTGCTTAAGCTTTAGTATGTATATGTTATTTTGACTCCAATTCTGACGTCTCTAATTTTATTTTTGTTGGCATTTTTAAAGTGCTCACACAGCCCGCGGGCATCGAGGCGCTGCCACAGGAATTGTTCGTTTTTTTTTAGTTTTTTTTTTTTTGTCTTAGTTGTATTTATAACGCGCTTAAACACCCAGAGGTTTATAAGCGCGGACCCAGGTATTGAACCTGTCGTACTTCACGTCGTCTAGCTTCTAAGGCGCGCGCGTTGCCGTTAAACTATCCTCTCGGGATTAATAAATATGACTGTTAGCAGCTCTTTATATTGTCTTCACTTACTCAAAAAGGTATCACCTTATTAGAACACTGACATGTGGCTACTACTGCTAGAGCATTTGTCAGAGCTTAACTTGATCGCTATATAAGAGTTAGCCCAAATTCATATGTCAAAATCTTCAAACGCTACAGAAAAATGCTGCTAGGATTATCTTTAAAGTTACTTATTGTTCTCATGTTACACCATTGTTTGCGCCAACTTCACTGGCTTTCTGTTCCTGCAATTAAACATTGCTTCTCTAGGGCACAGATGAATTCATAGCAAAGACCCCTCTCACTTAACCAGCATACTGAAAATCTACACCCTTATCCATTCTCCTCACTCTGCTTCGTCAGTGACTATAATCCGTCCCAGATTTAATATGAATTATGCTGGAGGTAGAAGCGTTTTAATTCAGTTGCCAGCTTCTGGAACAAACTCCCTGACGTTTTAAGATGTGAGACTAACTTAAGTGTGTTCATGGAACATATAAAAACATTTGTAGTTCATTCAAATTTTCATTTTCATTAATTAGGTCACTTTATTATATTCCCAAAGCACGTGTGTGCCTTTGTTTTTGAGCACTATATAAACAACCCTTGCCAAATAACATAGCATACAATTTCTGTGAGTGCATGATGTTGTATGTGTGTCTGCGTGTGTATGTTACTGTGTTCTGTGCGTAGGCACCATGCGAAAATGATTTTACAATGTACATATTGGCAAATACTGTAGGGAAAAGGCGATGCATTTAAAGGGTGATTTTTGGGCAATGATTGCATATATTGGGCACATAAAGGAGGAACATGTGTACTTACAATGGGAAAACGAATGGACATATATTGGCATACAAACTGCATGAACATGTATTCTTACATTGGTAAAACTGGAATGTATAGGGGAACGGCCAAAATAAAAATGCATTTTCGTAATTAATGAATGCCATATATTGAAAGCTGTTAGCATGAACATGTGTTGGTATATTTGTAAAATTGCATGTATTGTACACAGTCAGCCATAAATTATGTTCTTACAGTGGCATAATTAACTGGCACTGTCAGTATGTATATGCACACATACGGTGGCAAACCTGCATATATTCGACACAGCTAGAATGAACATTTGTTCTTGCAATGTCATGATATCATATTTTGGGCATACACACAATAAAAATGTGTACTTACAGTGGCAACATTAACTGGCATACATTGTAAACAGACAGCGTACATATACAGTAAAAAAAACGAACTGGCATATATTGGGCACAATCAGCATGGAACAGTATTTTAATTGCATGTCAGCATATATTAAAACAACCAGAATACAAAGTGCCCAGTTGAATCTTATAGTTGAAAAAGCGGAATGTATTTGATGCAAACTGATGTCTTCCTGCGTCATGCTGGCATACATTGGGCACAGCCAGCACAACATGAGTTCTTACAGTGGCAAAATGATTTAGTATATATTTGCCAGTTCAAATTTGTGCATTTACAATGGCCAAATTGACACATATTGGGCACAGCGAACACAAAATGTATTTGTACAGTAGTAAATGTGACATATATAGTACATAGACACCATGGAAATGTTTTCTTACATTGGCATGCTGCATATTTTTGGCACGCTCAGCATGAATATGTGCTCTTATAGTTTCTTGCTTCCTAAACATTGTTTTAAATTGAAGAACCTATCTAGCATACGTTGGGAACAGCCATCATGAAAAGGTGTTTAAAAAAAAAAAAACTTGTTTATTGTTTTAAACTACTAACATTACAAAGAGTACAGTGGTTCAGCGAATCCTCTCGCAGCAGAAAACACCATCCGTTCATACTTTACATACACCATCAATGTCTATTTACAACAGATTCGTACAATTTCAGCATCGTCTGAGCGCCCGCCCCCCGCAATCTCATCCCATTTAGCCATCCTCACACATCCCAGCCCAACCTCTCAGAATACCTCCTCGTCAGGACTCTGCTCCACCAATCCTGCCTGCACAATTAAGTACTGCTTATATGGATCACATATATCTTTAGGTTTAGCACAAAGGTGAATGATCATGCCATATTCAGTTTCCATCTCATTACAATAAAGAATGTCCTCCTTTCATCGTTCCTTCATAGGACACTGCGCCCCTGCCCCACACCATGGCAATCCTTCGTTTTGCCAACACTAGTAATAATTACTGCCAACTCACTCTACCTGCAATATGTTTGGTGTATCCCAGCAGAGCCACCATTGGCGCAGGATCCAGCCTCTCCCCAAGGATAGCACTCAGCATCTCAAATACCTCTTCCAAAATGAAAAAGAAAAGGGGGACAGTTCCACGCCATATGGCGGTAGTCTGCCGGTGTAGCCATACATCAAGCGCATTTTCATACAGTATGGCAGGAAAAAAGCAGTGAATGGTCTGTACCCAACAATATCAGGACACCTCATCCGATATTATCGTCCCTAGCACCTCCTCCCACTTCCCCCAGAACGATTCCGCCCATCCTTCCTGTGTTCTTTATATTTTGCTATAATGTTTGGACACCATCCTACTATTGTCCATTGATCAAATTATTTCATCTAATATAGGACCCACCTCAGGTTCCATTGGAAAACTCAGGAAGAAATATTTCAGAGTGTTCTACAGCTGAAAATATAAGAACACATCCAGGGATGTAACGTTCCGTCTACCTTTCTTTCCTGCTACAGTCATAAACTGTCGTTCCAGGAACAAGTCTCAGAAACATGAAATACCTAGCCGTTCCATACAATGTAAATAGCCCAATTCACTGGTTAGCGGCATCCCCAGAATGTGAGTACCTGGTGATTTGGGAGAGTACAATACCCCTCCCTTCTGTTTCCCTTCAATATTAACCCATGCTCTACAGGTCAATTCCACCATGTCCCTTGGTCTAGATGGCCTACCCGGAGCTGTCAAGATAATTGCTTGCAGTAGTGACAGCATTGCCAGGGCCCTTTGTATCTCGGCATGTCTCCCATCTACCCCATCCCAGTACAAATAAACCAAAAACCCGGCCTGTGCCGCTTTATAGAATGTCTCCAAAGCAGGCAGCGCCAAACTGCCTCTCTCCAATGGCACAACCATTTTCTGCCAAGCTATGCATGCTTGTTTAACTGCCCAAATGAACCATGATATCGCCAATTGTACCTCTCTAAAATATGACTTTGACACTGGCAGCAGCACATTCAGAAAGACATACAGAAATCAGGGGAGTGAGACCATCTTTACCAATGAAATTCTCCCATATAGATTAAGGGGGAGAATGGTAACTTCCCCTCTCGCAGTGTCTGCTGATATACCTCCACCAAGTAAAGGGGTCAGTCATGATGTAAAACACTTATAAAACTCAGCTGTAAAACCATCAGGACCAGGGGCTTTCCCAGATGAGAGTGCCTTTATGGCTTGGAGGACTTTCTGCTCTGTGATGGGTCTACATAAAAATTCCTGCTCCTCCTCCCCACACCAATATAGTGCCACCCTATCAAAATATGCATTCAATTCGGACTGTGATGTTTGAGTTTGTGTGGAATAAAGACAGGAATAAAAATCATCAAATTCCTGAACAATTTCCCTGTCAGCATAATGCAGCGTTCCCTCCCGATCCTTGATACACGTGATATGAGATCCCCTCACCACACAACTAAATGCTTCCCAAAGCACTGAGTATGAGGTGACCGAACCAAGATTGTCAGTAAATAAGTTGTCAACAACCTGCGTACACTCCTTTGAAAGCACTGCATCAGATAATCCATCACTTTGGACACCCAAGTTGGCCTCGTCCCCACCCTCCCAGCAATCTCTAAAACAAGCATCACTGGCGTGTGGTTTTACAAGGTGTGTGCCAGTATACTAATCTCCACCAACCATCCGGTGATTTTATATGTTATCGAAAACCAATCCAACCCTGATGCTGACTGATGAACCATGGCGCAATATTTATAGCCCCTCTCACCTCCATGCCTAGTTCTCCAAATGTTACCCAGTTCCCACTCCCAGCACAAGTCTTTAAGTCTAGTGCTCGATTTCAGAGGAGACCACTGGAGCCCTCAAGTTCTATCTACCTCTGGATCCAACACTTTGTTGAAATCCCCAGCCCACACAATTACTACTGCGTCCTCCCTTTCTGATCTTTAAAGACCTTCTTTAATCGAAAACTAGCTGAGTTATGTATCAAGATCGAAAACCATCAGGAATAGTAATAATAAGAGAAGAAGTAGAGATGAAATGCCCACCTCTGCCCGAATCGTGATTCCGCAGCCGGTGTGAGATGCGTCTCTCTCCTGCAGAATCGCCACATCAACCTGATGTGCAACACTTTACAAGCCTTAGATGGACAAATCAATCCCCTAATATTCCAGCTCATACATTTCAACCCTCTAGCCATAGCTCAGCATACCTGCATTGACCACCCTACAATCCCCTCTGCATCTTATTATAGCAACCTCACCACATTGGCTGCTCTCTCCCCCACTGGACTCACAATTTAGTACCCCCTGTGCATCCATGAAAATTGGGAGGAAAATGCCCAAGTACCAACCAGGGGTGACTAGCCAAAGGGGACTCTGGGGGACTACCCAAAGGTCCCCTGCCTCTCTGAAACTTGAGGCGAGCCATCTTCGGTTCCGGAAGCACCTCAAGCCCTTCCTCTTTGCTTCTGCCTTCACTCTTCCTCTCCCCTGTTGATCTGTCTTCTTCAGCATTGTGCACCTGCTTACCCTCTGATTTTCGGGCCCAGGTCCTGCCCACCCCGCCACAAACCCGCACTGCCTCCTGGCAACCTTTGCACTTGGGTTTGTATCTGTAACCCTACAGTGTCCTTCCTGCACATATCAGACACCCTTGTGTGTGCTTTAACCTGCACTTACCACATTGCTGGCTGCACTACCAGTTGTTCTTTGTTTTATCCCATGCTTAGCACTTTCCACTCCTCACCTGTCCCTTGCACTTTCCCCTTCCCTTTACCCTGCACTTGTGCATTCTCAATGTCACTGGGCCTAGTAGGATCTTTGTTTTGTCCTCCCTTGTTTCCCTCCCTTGCCTTGTCATGCTCTGAAACACTTGTGTATGAGCGCAATACAAATAAAATATCATATCAAACCACTGCCTCCCCCAAAACACAGCTCAGTCCCCTCTATGCACCCCCCTAACCACTAGCAAACCCAACATGCCACCCTCCAACAAACCATCGACCATAAGCTTCTGCACAAGTGTAGCCCAGTGCCCAGCCACACCACACACCCCAAATCAGTAATTGCAACCCCCTCACTCTCTCCACCGTATACAGCACAGAATCCGTCAACCTTCTCACATATACACTACACTTCATGATGACTCTACCCTTTCCTCATTGTTCCCCTACAACTGGGTGATCTGTGATGCATCTCAAGAAAAGTGTTAGCTTCCTCTAGGGTTTTAAAAAATAATACCCACCCCTCATCTTCCACTCTGAGTTTGCTAGGAAAAAGCATATCGCATGCCCCTTTTCCAGAGCCGCTTCTTAACATCAATATATGTTCTCCTAGACAAGTGCACCTTGTCCGAGAAGTCTGGAAAGAGCCTGATGGTGGCCCCTTTATATGTCAGAGCACCTTTCTCCCTAGCTTTCATCAGAGCAAGATCTCTATCTCGATAGTTCAACATATGGGATATGATTGGATTGGATGGCGATCCCATGATCAGCCTCCTTCAACTTGGTATTCTGTGTGCCCTCTCCACAAAGAATACAGCCAAAAAGTCCTCACATGCCAGGGCTTCAGGTAAGATCGACTCCACCACTGGTTCCATCACTCGTTGTTCCACCGACTCCTCAGATTGTTTTTTCTGGACCTGGATTCAAGATCCTCTTGCTTATCAGTCAATTCCTTTAATGCCCTTTTCACCAGGACCAGCTCTCGGGAAGTGGTGGAAGATTCATCTCTGACTGTAGAAACCCGCTCTTCAAACTCATCCAGCCTCTCACCATGTTTATCCAGACAAACCTGCAAGTGGTCCACTTTAAACGTCAGGGTATTGTATACTAGCTTGAGGCCAATTGAACACTGTTTTGATATTATTAAACACTCCCCTGATACCCTGTGGAAATGACTGCGAACACCCCCCCAAAGTGGCCCACATGCTTTTGTGACTTTTGACCTGAGTGGGAGTCTCAAATATTAATTTTGATTTTTTTCTTCCCAGCTTTTCCAGATTTAGACATCCTTTTCTAGAAGACCAACCGGGCCAATGGCAGGCCGCAGCACTCACAGGCACGTTTACATAGAAGCAGCACCCCAGCAATCTCTGAACAGTCACCCGCAGTGTCAGTACACTCCCTCTGCAATCAAAGCAGACAGAGAAGGGGTAGAAAAATTGATCACTCCATGACAGCCTGTGCGCCTCCCGGCACCACCACCTATTTTTAGGACCCCCCTGTTACAGTGACTGTCTCTTTAAGACAGTCCCTTCAGGGGCGAGTCACGACAGGACGTGACATACCAAGAGGAGGGGGTCTATGTGAAGGAGCAGGAAGTTGGACGCACTTCCGTTACGTTAAATAATGAATAAGGTTAATGACCTCTAACAACTGGCGACGAGGTTCGACATGGCTCACCAGTGTCCTCCTGCCTCCAAGCTCCTGCAATCCACATTCGTGATCCCACGGATACGAAGCGCCGGGCAGAGCAGCTGTGCTTACACACGCAGGCAATCCTGCTGTGTGTTTCCTCCGGAGACAATGTGCATTGCTCTCCCACACCAACGATCTCGCTGCGTGTGTCCTCCCGACCCAGTGATCCCACTGGGCACTGGTGCTGAAACTGCTCCTGCATCTCCAAGGCCAGTGATCCCACTGGGCACCTGTGAAACAGACGCCTGCAGCAACTCTTTCTGAATCCGGAAACCCTGACTACTGCTAGTGACCCAAGCCTTGCTACAAAGGGCCACCCAGACCGGCCCAGCACCTGCAGACACACCTGTACCCCTCCAGACACAAGCTTCAACAGGCCAGTTGCCTGCTTGCAATGTAGGGCAAAGATAAGGCCCAAGGCACCAGCTACAAAGTAACCTGAATTGCCCAACAGACCAGGTGGGTGTCCTCACTCCCCCACAGTGACCCGAGTTCACTGCACAGGGGTGAGGGAAAGTCTAAGAACACTGTGTCCATTCTAGTGTGCAACCATACACATCAAGCACATCAGGCTTGCTGCATTGAAAAATATAGGGGATAGAAAGGACAACAAAAGCATAAGGAGCTGGACAAGGTCCCTGCTTTTTCTTCATTGGCCCACGCACCATGAGTACATCCCGGATCCAGCTGGACAGGCCCAACATCCCCCCACCAGTGTCCAGGTCGACTGCGACAGCATGGCGCATGCCCCCACCTTTCTCCATGACCCTGCAGGACGACAAGGGCCCTCGGTGGGTCGAATGGCTTGAAGACTTTAACAATTTCATAGCGGCTGCAGGAGAAGAAACCGCTCCACGCCTATGCAGCATGTTCATTAATACGGCTGGGACTGAAATAAAAACCTTAATAGAAACTATCCCAGTAGCAGAGCACCCTGATTTCGCCACTTTAATAACAGCCCTGAACAAAAGGCTGGTCATAGAACCGAGCAGGGACTATGAAAGATATATGTTTGACCAGTGCACACAACTCAGTGACGAGACAGTGGACACATGTATCACTACACTTCAAATCAAAGGGGCACACTGTCAATTTCACGCATTTTCCCTAGAGGAAGCCATCCGCCTACGAGTGATAGAAAGCTGTCTCTCGCTGACCCTGAAAAAACAACTTCTTAAGAAACCCCTCAATATTGAGGAAGTGAGCGAAATGGCTAGGATCCTTGAAAGAGTTGATAAGCAAGCCACACAGATGACCAGCACAACAACCCTAAAACAGGAAAAATATGAACTGATCGCTGCGTTCCAGACAGCTCACACCAGGGTGAGCGAGAGGCCTACCAGCTCCAACTACACCCCGACCCCACGAATGCAAAGACAATGGGCCTCAATCCAAGTATGATGGTAGTCACAGCGCTATTTGCGCCATGACTACCTCCCATACCGGTACCAAATCCGACTTGGTTCAATGGGGACTTACCGGTGTAGTCCGACCTTTGCGGAACCGGTAAGGCCCATTGAAAAAGCCATTCCTCATTCCCATTTGAGCCCCCATAGGGCTCAATGGGTATGGGGAAGGCACTAATAACGGTACCACAAATTGCAGTACTGTTATTAGCTTCAAGTTCCCTTTACGGGTCCCGTCCACAATGCCTGGTCAGACCAGGCGTTAAAAGAGGGACCCACTAAGGGACCTCGTAGTAGGGCAGTAAGGGATTACTGACACTGGTCTCCTTACCGGTGCCCGGTACCCCTTACCACCCTACTCGTAATGAGGCCCAATGTTACAGATGTGGAATGGCTTTCCCTCACGCAGGATCATGCCCTGCCCTCACCCAAAACATGTGCCTATTGTGGCAGAGAAGGCCACTTCCAGTCCTTTTGCAGAGAAGGGAGACCTTGTCCCACCTCATGACCAACCTCTTCACCACAATTCAGGTCGTATCAAAGGACTCCATCAAATCAACCTTACCAATCACGCCCCTACCAATAAGGGCCGAGAAGATATGTCAGAGTAATTGAAGAACTGTATCCTGAAGACGAGATGCAGGACTATGAGCCACAAGAGCCACACACAAGCATCCGAGATGAATACGACAATCCACCCCCAACAAGACCAAGCTATAACGCCATGTCTCCAAATTCTCAAGAATATGAAAGCGACCATCTTGACGGGTATGCGCAACACGAATTTGTAAACCTGTAATGATTTTGCACTAACCTGTCTCGTGCAGCAATTTACGAGGCAATTGGGGAGTCCCCTGAGGACCCTAACACCTCCCTCCTCCCTAA
Organism: Ambystoma mexicanum; assembly: GCF_040938575.1. Taxonomy (NCBI): domain Eukaryota; kingdom Metazoa; phylum Chordata; class Amphibia; order Caudata; family Ambystomatidae; genus Ambystoma; species Ambystoma mexicanum. Next base: position 290,309,778 of record NC_090924.1, on the reverse strand, counting down.
ATAGGGAACCGAAGGGGTGTGCAAGGGATCCCAGGGAAACCCTCCTGGGGGAAAAAACCCTGCTGGAACGGATGAGAAGCTGGATCGGTCGCGTCTCCGCTAGCTGCAGCTCCTCACGAATTGCGGGATTAACCGGGTCTGCTCACTGTACCTCGGTGAAGTCCTGATTGAAAATAAGTGTACGAGAGTTGAGAGAAGGAACTAGGTTCAAGAGGAATCAATATCTTGATTGGGTAAGTACCTATGTTGTCTGGAAGATGGGGACTGTGGGCGGTGGAACGGGAAGGCTAGGCGGAATGGTAAGGCTGTAGGAAAGAGTAGAAAAGAAAGGTAAGTACAGGTATGAGGTATAGAATAGTAACTCCCTAGTTGCGAACTCACGTAGCGTCTGTAGAGAGTAGCGACGCTCTGGGCTTCGGCTCTGCTGGACCATATCCGGAATCCATGAGAAAACGCGATGACGTCAGAGGACATCTGACTCGCGAACGTGAAAACACTGCACCGTAACCCAGAGGATGAGAGGCCATCTTGGAAGAGGGAAAAGCGGCGAGTGCCCGCAATCTCCAGCGTTGCCACAGGGAACGCCGGTGCCAGCTAGCCGTGACAGTATGCCCCCTTCCGAGGGCAACACCTCCAGGCTTGCCCGGATGATACCTGTGAAAACGGCGAACCAGTAAGGGGGCGTGAACTGATGAAGCTGGTTCCCACGTACGGTCGGCCACCGAGTAACCCTTCCAGTGGATCAAATATTGAAGTCGACTGCGATGATAACGGGAATCACAAATGCCCGAGACTTCGAACTCCGGACCTTCTGTAGTAGCTACTGGAGGCGGGTCGGACCTTGTAGATCGGCCAAAACGATCCGATCTGTGAAGTTTGAGTTGCGAAACATGAAAAACTGGGTAAATCCTAGACCAAGAAGGTGGGAGCTGTAACTCGAAAGCCAAAGGACCTTTTGCTCTTAATACTGTAAAAGGTCCAAAATATTTCGGAGACAATTTAGAGGGAACCAGATGTCTGGGCAGAAACTTTGCTGAGAGCCAGACCAAATTCCCCGGAACAATCACAGGAGCCGATGAACGATGCAAGTCAGCATAACGTTTAGAATGCTCTTGAGCTTCTAGTAATGCGGTTCTGGCCAAAAGATGTCCCTGTTGAATATCGCCCATTAGGGCGTCCACATCTGGAAAGGCCGAAGCTCTGAGAAGAGACGATGAATAGCAAGAAGGATCGTACCCATAGGTACAATGAAAGGGACTGGTTTTGATAGACGCATGAGGAGCATTATTGTAGGCAAACTCTGCCAAGGGTAACAAATCCTTCCAATTGTCCTGTGCCGCTGATACAAAACAGCGCAGATACGTCTCCAGAGTCTGATTTAAACGTTCTGTCTGCCCATTAGTTTGAGGATGGTATCCCGAACTCAAGGCTCTCTTTATGCCTAAAGCCGAGCAGACTTGTTGCCAATATCGTGAAATATATTGGGAACCTCGATCTGACACTATGCTGTCAGGAAGACCATGCCGGGAAAAGATGGAGTCTATGAACTGTCTTGCCATCTGTGGTGCTGTCGGTACTGAGGGTAGGGATTGGAAATGAGCCAATTTGGTGAAATAATCCACTGTCACCATAATGGTTGTATGATCTTTAGACACAGGTAAATCAACTGTAAAATCTGTGGAAATCAATTGCCAAGGACGAGTAGGTATTTGGACTAGAGCCAGCTTTCCCAATGGTTTACTGCGAGGAACCTTGACTTGCAAACAGACTACACAGGAAGAGACGTAATCAGTCACGTCCCTTCTTAAGGTTTCCCACCAAAAATGTCTCAGTATGAGTTCTTGGGTACTGGCTATTCCACGATGTCCAGCCACCATAGAATCGTGGCACATGTGCATGACTTCCGTTCGGAGCTGGAGTGAGGGAATGTACACCAGATGACCCCGGTAGAAACATCCGTCTTCGAGACTTAGTCCCCATTTGTCTGCCTGACCTCTAATGGAGTCCATTAAGACTAGAGTTTGGGCTGCGACAGAGTGGAGAAAGTCCTGTACCATAGATATGAACGTAGCATGAGGAAACAATCTCTCGGTCTGAAAACCAGATTTGCAATCAGGATCTCTACGTGATAGAGCATCAGCTTGAAGATTGATTTTACCAGGAATAATAGTGAAAGTGATATTGTAGGGAGAGAAAAAATGGGCCCATCTTGCTTGCCGGCTGTTACGTGTCTCCGCGTACTGCAAACTCTTGAGATTCTGATGGTCGGTGCGGACCTCAATGGGATGTTGGGAACCCAACAGGAGATGTCTCCATTCCTGGAAGGCCCGTTTTATAGCCAGCAACTCTTTCTCTAACACCGTGTAATTGATCTCAGAGGGAGAAAAAGTCTTGGACAGAAAAGCCACAGGGTGTTCTGGTCCTTGAGTAAAAGCTTGTTTAAGCACCGCACCCAATGCAAAATGGGAGGCATCAGTTTCTACTATAAACGGTAAGTTTTGATCCGGAATTCGTAAGAGAGGAGCAGAAGTAAAGAGTGTCTTTAAAGTATCAAAGGCTGACTGGGCGTCCTCTGTCCAACAAAAGGGCTTTCCTTTCTTGAGTAGTCTTGTAAGGGGCAGAACGATTGATGAGAATACAGCTATAAATTTCCTATAGAAATTCGAAAACCCCAGAAATCTCTGTAGTTCCTTGACAGAACTAGGGGAGGACCATTCCAGAATAGCGGTCACCTTACGAGGATCCATGGATATTCCAGTAGGGGACAAAACGAACCCCAGGTAAGTAACTGTAGTCTGATGGAATATACACTTTTCAGGCTTGCAATAGAGGTGGTTACTCCGTAATCGGTGTAATACCTGACATACGTGTCGGTGATGTTCTTTTGGATTCCTGGAAAATACCAATATGTCGTCAAGGTACACCACTACCGTATGAAGAAGGAGGTCTGAGAATATATGATCAATGAACCTTTGAAACACTGCCGGGGCATTCGCGAGTCCGAAGGGCATTACTCGGTATTCGAAATGTCCAAAAGGGGTACGAAATGCGGTCTTCCACTCATCCCCTTCCTTAACTCTAATGAGGTGATATGCCCCTCTGAGGTCCAACTTTGTGTAAATAGTTGCCCCTTTTACTGCTTCTAGGATGTCCGGTATCAATGGCATTGGGTATCGATCGGGAATCGTGATCTTGTTAAGTCCCCTATAATCAATGCAGGGACGTAATTCATCCGTGTCCTTCTTAGCTATGAAGAATAACGATGCGCCTGCAGGGGAAGTCGATTCCGTAATCAAACCGTTTCTGAGATGGGTATCCAAATACTGCCGTAGGACTAATTTTTCCTTCTCGGAAAGGATGTACATCTTTCCAAAGGGGAGTGGTTGAGAGGAGTCTAGCCGAATGCAACAATCATCACTCCGATGAGGTGGAAGTTCAGAAAATTGGGAAGAGGAGAAAATGTCCTGAAACTCTTCGTACTCAGGAGGAATAAGAGTAAGCAAGTCTACAATCCTTTGAGAGGCCACAGGGTTCGATGAAGGAGCACAAAATCCCACTGACCCTTCAGTAAGGCAGTGTCGGGTACAATATTCTGATCCCAAAAAAATGGAACCGGCAGCCCAATTTATGTATGGGTTATGTAGTTTTAACCAGGGCAAGCCCAGAATGACAGGGTAGTGAGCTGCTTTTATTATATCAAATACGGCTTCCTCAATATGTGAACCAAGGAGCATCGTCAAAGTGTGAGTGTGTTCTCGGATAGGTCCCGATATTAGTGGGGTTCTGTCTACGCCCTCAACTGGTATCGCGATAGCTTTGGGAGTACGGGGAATATTCAGTTTCCTCGCCCAAAAATCGTCCATGAACAAACCAGCTGCTCCACAGTCGACCAAGGCTGGGACAGAAACAAGGTTTTCATCTGGCAAAGAAAAAGTTACGCGCAAGACTACCATGCCCAGCGAAGGAGACAACTTTGTAGGAGATTGGGAACCGGTATCAGTTACCCCGACCGTAGGTCCCCTTACGGTTGAGGTCTGGCGTTTCCCGAACGAAATGGTTTTCTGAGAGGAGCGACTGGGCACTCGTGCACGATATGGTCAGAAGAACCACAATACATACAGAGTCCTCGGGATCTTCTACGGGCGCGTTCCTCTTGAGACAGAGGACCCCGTGTGGTGCCTAACTGCATAGGTTCGTCTGCAGTAGCTGTTTTGGAGAAGGATACTAATTCAGGCGCAGGGCGATGGCTTCTCCCTTTCCTCTTCTCTGCGTGCCTTTCTTGCAGTCTATAGTCCAGCTGCATAGTCAATGAGACAAGTTCAGCTAAGGTGTTTGGTCTCGGAACTCGAGCCAATTCATCCTTCAACTCCTCGTTAACTCCTCTCCTAAATAATGTAATAAGTGCATCATCGGCCCAGGATGTGCCTAGGGCCATTTGTTTAAAGCGGGTAACATATTCTAAGACTCCTAAAGATCCTTGCTTGAAATCTAGGAGTTTCTCTTGAGAGGAGACATTGTATTCTCTCCGTGAAAACATAGCTTTTAGACTTGCCGTAAAAGCAGGCACTGAATCCAATATGGCATTATTGGAAGTGACAATAGGGGTGGCCCATGCCAGTGCAGGGCCCGTGAGATGAGTAATCATGTATCCCACTCTATCTCTGTCGGAGGGAAAGAATGACGTCTTAAAAGCAAATTGCACCGTACAAGCATCCAAGAATTCCCTTAAAGAATGCGGGTTTCCGTCATATTTCCCGCCTGGCAGAGGACCAGGAGGAATTTCTGAACTAGTGGGGGCTTTATTTAGCATTTGCTGTTTAAGGATTGCATTTTCATGCTTTAAGGCTTGTACCTCGTGGGACAATCCTTGTACTGCGGTCGTCAACTGCTGCACTTGATCTAAGGCTGCTTGCAACGTTGCCATGATGTGCATAAAGGTATTCCTCTTCAATTATAGTCTTTTTTTTTCTCCTTTGGGCGTCGCTAGCTGTAATGATTTTGCACTAACCTGTCTCGTGCAGCAATTTACGAGGCAATTGGGGAGTCCCCTGAGGACCCTAACACCTCCCTCCTCCCTAAATAGGGAACCGAAGGGGTGTGCAAGGGATCCCAGGGAAACCCTCCTGGGGGAAAAAACCCTGCTGGAACGGATGAGAAGCTGGATCGGTCGCGTCTCCGCTAGCTGCAGCTCCTCACGAATTGCGGGATTAACCGGGTCTGCTCACTGTACCTCGGTGAAGTCCTGATTGAAAATAAGTGTACGAGAGTTGAGAGAAGGAACTAGGTTCAAGAGGAATCAATATCTTGATTGGGTAAGTACCTATGTTGTCTGGAAGATGGGGACTGTGGGCGGTGGAACGGGAAGGCTAGGCGGAATGGTAAGGCTGTAGGAAAGAGTAGAAAAGAAAGGTAAGTACAGGTATGAGGTATAGAATAGTAACTCCCTAGTTGCGAACTCACGTAGCGTCTGTAGAGAGTAGCGACGCTCTGGGCTTCGGCTCTGCTGGACCATATCCAGAATCCATGAGAAAACGCGATGACGTCAGAGGACATCTGACTCGCGAACGTGAAAACACTGCACCGTAACCCAGAGGATGAGAGGCCATCTTGGAAGAGGGAAAAGCGGCGAGTGCCCGCAATCTCCAGCGTTGCCACAGGGAACGCCGGTGCCAGCTAGCCGTGACAAAACCTCATCATGGATGAGGAAGAGGCCCGTGAAGCACCGCAAATACCTGTTGACATCTGTGACAACAAATTGTGCTTCCTCATTGCCTCAGGAGCCACAGTAAACATTATGGGGGGAAAAGAATTTCTTCAACTGCGAAACCAACCGCCACTGATGCAAACGTCATCCCGAATTTTCCAATGGGGCGCTGACGTCCCCCTACACAATGTTGGGTCGTTCAAAAGGTGACTTCACACAGGAGCAAGTCGACAACCACCGTAATTCACGTAATAAGGAGCCCAACAAAGGACAATGCCTCCTGAGCTACAAAACCGCTTTCTCCCTGGGCCTCATCAATATAAATGTACTGAAAGGCGACATGATCAGCTCGACTGTGACAGGAGATGAACCCCGATACCACGTGTATAACATGAGTCACATGCCACTTACGGGCCCAGTCATCACGAATGAGGACATTCTGATTGAATTTTCACAGCTCTGTCAAGGACTAGGTAAAATGATAGGCCAACCAGTCAAACTACATATCGACCCAGCGGTCTGCCCAGTTCCACAACACCCACACAGAGCGGGGTTCCACCTTCAAGAGGCTGTATCAAAAGAACTAAATCAACTACTACAGAATGACATCATAGAACCAGCCAATGGCCCGACCCCATGGGTCTCCCCACTCGTGATCATCCCAAAGGAAGGTGGGCGGTTGTGGTTATGTGTTGACATGAGGGCAGCCAATACAGCCATTCCAAGGGAACGCCACCCATGACCCAAGATCGAGGACATGAACCTACAATTGAACAAGGCAATCCTCTTCTCAAAGTTGGACCTAAATCAAGGATACCATCAGCTCGAACTCCATCCAGACTCAAGACCAATCACCACATTCACATCCCATGACAGACTATTCCGTTATAAATGACTAAACTTTGGGATATCATCAGTGGCTGAAATTTTTCATGAAACCATCAGGCAAGTCATCTGACCTGTAAAAGGAACCCTAAACTATAGCGATGACATCCTCGTGTTCGGTAAGACTTGGAAGGAACATGATGAGGCACTTCGAGCCGCCTGCACAGCTATACAAGACGCAGGACTGATCCTAAACTTGGAGAAGTGCCGTGGGTCTGGGAGCAATCCTTGCGCAAACCAGTGGCCCGACACTCACCCAAGACATCTGGTTACCTATGCTAGCAGGGCCCTGCTCCTCCAGAGTCAGTGTACTCTCAGGTGGACAAGGAAAGTCTGGCAGCAGTATCGGCCTGTGAGCATTGTCACAATTTCATTATTGGAAAACAATTCACACTTATTACGGACCATCAAGCCCTGCTGTCCCTCTTTGGGAACCCAAGAACAAAAATGCACCATAGAATTGAACGATGGGGCATTTGTCTACAAGAACATGACTTCGAAATAATCCATCGACCTGGAGGTGAGAACAACCCTGCTGACTACTTGTTGAGGCACCCGACGGGAAAACCTATTCCGAGGACCGGAGATGCCGAATACGTGAGCTATGTAACCACCAACACGCTGCCACCGGCTATATCTATCGACACCATTGCAGCAGCCTCGGCAGCAGATCCCTCCATGGCTCTAGCAATATCCCTGACAGAGAATAAAAAGAGGAATGACTTTCGCCAAACAGCGCAGAGTCACCCCGGCATGCGCAGAGACAAACTTGAAAGGCTTGCAAAGATACACACCGAATTGGCGGTACAAGACAAAACAATCCTACTCAGAGGATGTCGGCTAGTGATACGAGCAGCACACAGGTCTGAAATCATCAGGACAGCGCATGACGGACACAGGGGTGCAGAAAACACCAAAAGGCAACTTAGATGCCATGTCTGGTTCCCGTTCATGGATGATGTGGTCGACAGGTGGGTGAAGAATTGCGCAGCTTGCCAATGCACCGCAAAAGCAGAACCACCTGTGCCACTCTGGGTGACCGCAATCCTGGGTCACCCGTGGGAACGGGTTGTGGTTGATTTCTGCGGCCCACTCAAAACTGGCGAGTACTTGCTACTGTTCATTGATGAACACTCCAGGTTCCCCATCATAAAGAAAGTAAGGTTGATGGCGTTTGCCCATGTAGCTTCCACGTTTGACAAGGTCATCAGTGAATGGGGGATCCTGAATACAATTAAATCAGGCAATGGTCTGCCATTCAGCGGCCATGAGTTTGGGGTATTTTCAAAGCACATGGGATTTAAACACCAGAAGATCACACCATGCTGGCCCCAAGCCAATGGGATGGCAGAAAGTTCCATGGCCTCAATTAAAAAGACCATGCAAAGAGCAAGAGTGCAAGGATCAGACCCACACCAATCATTGTGCAGAATGTTGAGAGACTATCGGAACACCCCCCATGAGGTCACCAACAAAACCCCGGCCGAACTCATGATGAAATACCAAGTCAGAACCAGGATCGTCAACAACCCAGCAACGGGGCCTGAACCAGACCAGGAGGTCATCAGACGGGACGCTGAACGGAAAGAGAAAGGCAGGGCCCAGACAGATGGGGGGAGGAGAGCCCAGGAAAAGGAGTTTCAATTAGGAGATGAAGTCTGGATCCAACAAACCATGAATAAGAAAACAGACTCACTGTATGCAACAGAGGCACTACAAGTAATCACAGTTAACGGGACAATGATAACTGTAGCCAGTGAATTGAGAGAGGTGACCAGGAACAGCTCGATGTTCAAGCATGTCCTGAGGGGAGAAGAAGAGAGACCGCCTCCGGCTGACCTGGACCCTGAACTCTATGACCCACAGGATGAAGAGTGGGTTCCCCTCGAACTGCAGGTTCTGTGCCAGCTGATTCCCCATGGTCAGACTGATGGTGCCTCACACCGAGAGTCACAAAGATGTTGGGCTTCTAGGGCCCATCTGAAGAAGGAAGACATGCTGAGTGTATTCAAATGTCTTTCTTTATTGAAGATACAAAAGGAAGTGCCTAATCCCTTCTTCCTCTTTCCTCACCCTGACGTCACGTCCCACATGGTCTGGCTCACGTGACACTGTTTCTCCCTTAAAGGGACACTAGCCCTTCAACAGAGGATGACCCCAAAGGGTCATCAAGAGACCTCCAAGACTGGTGGAAGAGTGCTAAATTAAGTTAAATGTTTTTAGTTAGGATACCTTGTAAGGACATTTGTCCAGAGGTGTTGTTACAGGTAATGTCTCTTTAAGACAGTCCCCTCTGGGGCAAGTCACGATAGGACGAGGACGTGACTTACCAAGAAGAGGTGTGATGGAGCAGGAAGTGGGACGCACTTCCATTACGTTAAAGAATAAGGAAGGTTGTAATCCGCATTGCTGGTGTGCCTCATTATTTCCTGAGAGGTTAATGACCTCTAAGACCCCCTCCGCCCCCGGTGTCTTGTCAATCAGAAATGCTGAGGTTGTCAACTGCTCAGTAATAGTCCACCCTTAGTCTCTTCATTTCTCAGAAGCTCATAGGTTTGCCTAACTGTCCTCTCCTGCCCACCACCAAACCCATTGCTGTGCAGTGCAGGCTGGCTCAGTCCAAGGTGCCCCTCCACACTGTATGGCACCGCTGCCCAACCATACAAGTGGGGTGGGGGCTATCAGCAGGACTTAAAGGGTCTACAGATGACCACAATGAGGGTGTTTAAAGCACTGTTTGCTTGGCTGACCAGTTACACACTCAGCTCGTCCCTGCTGTCTGCCAGCCAAGCATTCACACTGGGAGTTGATAGTGCAGACGCCCGTTCCTGCGCACAATGGCACCTCTGACAAGGCATCTCATCACCTCCCAGTGCCCAGGGAGCTGCTCTCCTCACTCCCTTTGCTTCCCATGGAGCAATCTGTTTACTGGTGCTCCGTCACCGACAAACTTTCACTATGCGCTCTGCAGCGACACATTGCGTTACAGGCGGAAGAGCACTAGTGACCTCGGAACACAGGACCGGTGTAACGTCGAATTCCGCTCATCGTCGAAAAATGCTTAGGCTGCTTACTGCGCATGCATTTTGTTTGTGCGCATGCACAGTAACTACTGACAGGAAAGCATTTTTCGACGGGTGAGTTGTGATGAATTCTATGCGCCCCCCGCCCCAAACGGTTAGGTTTAAATAAATACAGTGCGGCCCCCACACCCCCCCAAGCGCTGCAACCATGCCTGCGTCACTGAAGCCCGCTCCGCGCCCCCTCTGCACCTCCTAAGCGCCACCAACCACTGAAGGGCATTTTTTGAAAATGCCATCCTCACTGCTTCACTGAAGCCCGCTCCGCGCCCCCTCCTCCCAGCCCGCTCCGCGGCCCCTCTGCCCCCCCAAGCGCCACTGAAGGGCATTTTTTGAAAATGCCATCTCCCCAACCACTGAAGGGCATTTTTTAAATATGCCGAGCATCACCCCACCCCAACCCGACCATAGTGTATATATAGAAGGGTCGGGTCCCATATGTTTTCACCGTTGTGTTTTCAGTGAACACTGAAGGTAAGTGAACATGCACCTTTCCCTATGTTCTTTACGTCCTGCTTCCCTTTCCTTATTATTACAATATTATGCTGTTCCCTGCTGCACCATCTCCTCCAAACACTTGCACCTGCTGTCTATGTTCCCTGCTGTCCTGCTGCACCCTCTCCTCCAAACAATTGCACCTGCTGTTTATGTCTATGTTCCCTGCTGCACCTTTCCATATGTTCTTTACGTCCTGTTTCCCTTTCATTTTTATTACAATATTATGCTTCCCCCTGCTGCACCCTCTCCTCCAAACACTTGCACCTGCTGTTTATGTCTATGTTTCCTGCTGCACCTTTCCCTATGTTCTCTACGTCCTGCTTGCCTTTCATTTTTATTACAATATTATGCTTCCCCCTGCTGCACCCTCTCCTCCAAACACTTGCACCTGCTGTTTATGTCTATGTTCCCTGCTGCACCTTTCCCTATGTTCTTTACGTCCTGCTTGCCTTTCATTTTTATTACAATATTATGCTTCCCCCTGCTGCACCCTCTCCTCCAAACACTTGCACCTGCTGTTTATGTCTATGTTCCCTGCTGCACCTTTCCCTATGTTCTTTACGTCCTGCTTCCCTTTCCTTTTTATTACAATATTATGCTGCCATGCTCCTGCTCCCTGCTGCACCCTATCTTCCACACATTTGCACCTGCTGTTTTATAGTAGATCTTTTTTCAACGGCTGATAGTGTTCAAATCAATCCTTCACATATTTTACACTTATTTTCGATGATTGCCCCGGGAGGATAGCTCAGCGGCAGCGTGCGCGTCTTAGAAGCAAGACGACACGAAGCAACAACAGGTTCGATCACCGGGTCCGCGCTTAGAAACCTCTGGGTGTTTAAGTGCGTTATAAATACGTAACTAAGACAAAAAAAAAAAACACAATTACGCAACTAAGAAGAACAAACAATTCCTGTAACAGCGCCTCGATGCCTGCGGGCTGTGTGAGCGATTTATAAATGTTAAATAAATAAATAAATAAATAAAAATTTGCCATGCTACATATGCTAGCTTTGCAGGACTTGAAGTATGTCGAAATTAGAAAAGGTGGTACATCTGCTGTTGTAAATAACCTGGTAATCTCGCATGTGATGAGTCTTTTGAATTTGGGGTATGAACTAAGCGGGGCCACCCAAAGTGAATATGCAAAAGAAAGCTTCCTAAAACAGCTTTCGAAATTGTAAAGGTGACAAGCACAAACGTTGGGTGGAAAGTAGTCAGTTCAAAGTAAGATCTGATGGTTGTAAAGTGTAATCAGCAGGCGGTCAAATGGACTTGACTTCCATTGATTTTGCAATCTAAACACATGGCCAAACCCTGATTAATTACTATAACTTCCTGTAATGCTAGGGGGGACAGACACTTTACAAACAGCAAGGAAGGACTGGATCATCTGGCAGAAATAGACATACCTGTATTGCAAGAAAGCTGGTTGTTAACCAATGTGTTTGTTGATGGCTTTACAGTTCTTTTTAAAAACAAAAAAAAGGCTACCAGTGGTGTTTTGGATGCCCCAGGGGCAGATTGGAAATTGTGCCGAAATTGGCTTCATGTGAGACAAATTCTATTGATTGACATAAATATCAATCTTTTATTTGTAGAAATTGAAAATAGACCTTGTGTTTCTTAAATGTTTCACCCACTAGGAAGCAGAATGTCTGAGCCCCTTAAGACATCTATTTATTGTGCTAGCCACGTACACACCACCAAACACTTTCACCTGCTGTTTAAGGCAGTCGAACTATGTTCCCGCTGGCCTGCACCCACTCCCCACAAACCCCATCATCATCACGTCTCCTCCCCTACACAATACGCACCACCAAATACTTGCACCTGCTGTTTAAGGGAGTGGAACTATGTTCCCTGCTGGCCTGCACTCAGAGACGTTTTTATGGGAGGGCAAAAGGGGCACTTGCCCAGAGCCCCCACCTTGGAGGGGGCCCCCACAAGACTGCCTGATCTAAAGAAGTAAGATTCCTTTGTTCACCAGACTTAAATAGCACACATCAGGATATGTTATGGCATGGTGCTGAGGCTCTAAACCTATTGCTTGTCTATTTTGGCAAGTACATTCTGCCTCGATCAATTCATCATGTGATGCTTTCTGTGTTCACTGTGGTATATGTATTTTGTGTGTTTGCTCCTTGCTGCACAACTCCTCTAGCATTCTTTACTCCTGTGGTAATTATGTTTATCTGGTACAATAGCCAAATTTGAAATGCCTATTGGTAAATTGGGTGTCACAATAGGTCAGAAGTTGGCTCAGTGTGTGAACACTCATTGCAGAGATATGTGTTCCTTTGCAAGATTAGAATAGCACATTCCTGTAAGGCTGGCTGAGCCTTTCCTATGTAAACATGCCTCTGTATATACTTGGTCTTGCAGCGCAACAGGTCTTATTATGAGCAACGTGCTTGCACCAGATAGGGGTTGCTATAAAAATGAACATGTCATCCTTATGGTGAAGGTCTAGAAATGGGTTTGTTCAAATGGGGTGTTGTAAAACTCTGGCAATCACCTCCAACAATGAGCATACACTGTTAGTCAAAGAAATGAATAAGTATCCAAATTTGGAACCAAAGCATTCATGCCTGTATCCTGGCTTTGCCAGCAGACAATACAGTGATCCTGGTCAAATCATTTAATATCTCTTACATTACTGTACTGTCTTCTGTGAAGTTGGCCTCCTCCCATGCTGGTGGCATCGTTTAGCCCATTCCTTGATCTTTCTTCTTACGTAGGCCATTTGAGTGGAAGGGGTGGTAGACAAAAGGGAGCATACCAGATGGTGCAGGACTCGGACAAGCATATTTAAAAGTCTGCTCATTTGACACAACTCTCTTCCCATGTGTTAACCATCTCTGTCCTTGTTGCCCCTGTCTCCATGGTTGCCCACCTTCATGCACCCTCTTCTCCCATGTGTTACCCATCTCTGTCCTTGTTGCCCCTGTCTCCATGGTTGCCCACCTTCATGCACCCTCTTCTCCCATGTGTTACCCATCTCTGTCCTTGTTGCCCCTGTCTTCATGGTTGCCCACCTTCATGCACCCTCTTCTCCCATGTGTTACCCATCTCTGTCCTTGTTGCCCCTGTCTCCATGGTTGCCCACCTTCATGCACCCTCTCCTCCCATGTGTTACCCATCTCTGAACGTGTTGCCCTCTCTCCAGGGTTGCCCACCTTCATGCACCCTCTTCTCCCATGTGTTACCCACCCTCTGCTGCCTTGCGTTACCCATCACTGTTCTCCCACCCTGCACCCTCTCCTCCCATGTGTTACCCATCTCTGTCCTTGTTGCCCCTGTCTCCATGGTTGCCCACCTTCATACACCCTCTCTTCCCATGTGTTAACCATCTCTGACCTTGTTGCCCCTGTCTCCATGGTTGCCCACCTTCATGCACCCTCTCCTCCCATGTGTTACCCATCTCTGAACTTGTTGCCACTGTCTCCATGGTTGCCCACCTTCATGCACCCTCTTCTCCCATGTGTTACCCACCCTCTGCTGCCTTGTGTTACCCATCACTATTCTCCCACCCTGCACTCTCTCCTCCCATGTGTTACCCATCTCTGTCCTTGTTGCCCCTGTCTCCATGGTTGCCCACCTTCATGCACCCTCTCCTCCCATGTGTTACCCATCTCTGTCTTTGTTGCCCTCTCTCCGTGGTTTCCCACCTTCATGCACCCTCTCTTCCCATGTGTTAACCATCTCTGACCTTGTTGTCCCTGTCTCCATGGTTGCCCACCTTCATGCACCCTCTCCTCCCATGTGTTAGCCACCCTCTGTAGCCTTGTGTTACCCATCACTGTTCTCCCACCCTGCACCCTCTCCCCACATGTGTTACCCATCTCTGTCCTTGTTGCCCCTGTCTCCATGGTTGCCCACCTTCATACACCCTCTTCTCCCATGTATTACCCATCTCTGTCCTTGTTGCCCTCTGTCCACGGTTGCCCACCTTCATGCACCCTTTCCTCCCATGGGTTAACCATCTCTGACCTTGTTGCCCCTGTCTCCATGGTTGCTCACCTTCATGCACCCTCTCCACCCATGTGTTACCCATCTCTGAACTTGTTGCCCCTATCTCCATGGTTGCCCACCTTCATGCACCCTCTTCTCCCATGTGTTACCCACCCTCTGCTGCCTTGCGTTACCCATCACTGTTCTCCCACCCTGCACCCTCTCCTCCCATGTGTTACCCATCTCTGTCTTTGTTGCCCCTGTCTCCATGGTTGCCCACCTTCATGCACCCTCTCCTCCCATGTGTTACCCATCTCTGTCCTTGTTGCCCTCTCTCCGTGGTTTCCCACCTTCATGCACCCTCTCTTCCCATGTGTTAACCATCTCTGACCTTGTTGTCCCTGTCTCCATGGTTGCCCACCTTCATGCACCCTCTCCTCCCATGTGTTAGCCACCCTCTGACCTTGTTGCCCCTGTCTCCATGGTTGCCCACCTTCATGCACCCTCTCCTCCCATGTGTTACCCATCTCTGAACTTGTTGCCCCTGTCTCCATGGTTGCCCACATTCATGCACCCTCTTCTCCCATGTGTTACCCACCCTCTGCTGCCTTGCGTTACCCATCACTGTTCTCCCACCCTGCACCCTCTCCTCCCATGTGCTACCCTTCTCTGTCCTTGTTGCCCCTGTCTCCATGGTTGCCCACCTTCATACACCCTCTCCTCCCATGTGTTACCCATCTCTGTCCTTGTTGCCCCTGTCTTCATGGTTGCCCACCTTCATACACCCTCTCCTCCCATGTGTTACCCACCCTCTGCTGCCTTGCGTTACCCATCACTGTTCTCCCACCCTGCACCCTCTCCTCCCATGTGTTACCCATCTCTGTCCTTGTTGCCCCTGTCTCCATAGTTGCCCACCTTCATGCACCCTCTTCTCCCATGTGTTACCCATCTCTGTCCTTGTTGCCCCTGTCTCCATGGTTGCCCACCTTCATACACCCTCTCCTCCCATGTGTTACCCATCTCTGTCCTTGTTGCCCCTGTCTTCATGGTTGCCCACCTTCATACACCCTCTCCTCCCATGTGTTACCCACCCTCTGCTGCCTTGCGTTACCCATCACTGTTCTCCCACCCTGCACCCTCTCCTCCCATGTGTTACCCATCTCTGAACTTGTTGCCCTCTCTCCAGGGTTGCCCACCTTCATGCACCCTCTTCTCCCATGTGTTACCCACCCTCTGCTGCCTTGCGTTACCCATCACTGTTCTCCCACCCTGCACCCTCTCCTCCCATGTGTTACCCATCTCTGTCCTTGTTGCCCCTGTCTCCATGGTTGCCCACCTTCATACACCCTCTCCTCCCATGTGTTACCCATTTCTGTCCTTGTTGCCCTCTCTCCGTGGTTTCCCACCTTCATGCACCCTCTCTTCCCATGTGTTAACCATCTCTGACCTTGTTGCCCCTGTCTCCATGGTTGCCCACCTTCATGCACCCTTTCTTCCCATGTGTTAACCATCTCTGACCTTGTTGCCCCTGTCTCCATGGTTGCCCACCTTCATGCACCCTCTTCTCCCATGTGTTAACCACCCTCTGCTCCCTTGCGTTACCCATCACTGTTCTCCCACCCTGCACCCTCTCCTCACATGTGCTACCCGTCTCTGTCCTTGTTGCCCCTGTTTCCATGGTTGCCCACCTTTCACCCAGACCACTGGGGGAATCTTGCCAAAGAGCCTAGTCTTGCGATGCAGTGAACACTATGGTGTTGCCTAGACTCTCGGTGCTGCTGTCAGATACCTTTGTTTGCTGGTGATGTGTCTCTGCTTGCATATAGTTCCTTGGCTGTGTGAATCCAGTCAGTTGATTGGATTCTTCACTATAGAACTGAGTGGGCTGCCTGTGGCAATGCATCTTGCACTATTTGGAATGTCCCTATGCCTCAGGCAGTTGCCCTGGACTGGCAACATTTTCTATCAATGAAACCATACAAAGAATCCTCCCGTTGGACTCTGTTGCAAAATTAATTCCAGTTCTGATTTGGCATGTATTTGGGCGACTTTCAACGGTAGAAAAGTTTTCATGTACTGGAGGGAGTCGTCTGTTTGCGCCTTATCCAGTAGCTTGTATAGTCTAGTGATCCCTTTTTCATGTGTGCCCTCCTGTATTGTTAGTTCTAGGCCTAACCGGGGTCGTAACCCTGCTCTTTTTACCTCTGGGTGTGAGATCCAGTGACGCAATTGAGTATATGTGAATCTGTGGTTTTCGACAAGGCCGAATTTATTTTTACATCCTTCAAAGGTGAGTGGGGCGTCGTCCTGATACATATCTTTTAGGGACAATGTGTCTGCTTCGTTCCAGCCTTCCCAGAATCTTTTGTGAAGGTAAGGTGAGAAATCTGGATTATGCGTGATAGGGGATAGTGGGCCCAGACTTAGTTTGACCCCCCTGCTACGGATAGCCTTATCCCAGCTGTGTAGGGTGGAGAGAAGCTCTGCGTCTGTCGGCAGCTTGACTGGTGTGGACGTTTACAAGTTCAGAAGGTCCGGGAACCAGATCTGTCTCGGCCACGCCGGTGCGACGAGGATCATCCTGCACCCGGACCTCTTGAGCTGGTTGATGAGCCGGAGCAGCAATGGCAGCGGAGGGAACGCATAAAAAAATAGGCCGTCCCAGGGGAACGAGAAAGCATCGCCCATGCTCCTCGGCTGGGGTAACCTGCTGGCGAACCTCCGGCACTTGGAATACATTGCCGTCGCGAAGAGATCGATTTGGGGTTCGCCCCATCGTCGGAATAGTCGATCCACATGATCCTGGTGTAGTTCCCACTCGTGGCACGAGCGCAGCTCCCTGCTGAGTGAGTCGGCGATCGAGTTTTTTATTCCTGCCAGATGAAGAGGCACCAGAAACATCCGTTGGGCGACGGCTCAATGCAACAGATCCTGGGCTTCCTTGGATAGGGACTTGGTTCCTCCCTGCTTCCGGATGTAGAACATCGTGGTGGTGTTGTCGGTGAAAATCCTCACCACCTTGCCCTTGAGGGACGGAAGAAAGGACCTGAGGGCCCAGAACATTGCGCGGAGCTCCAAGATGTTGATGTGGAGTGACTTCTCCTCCGGGAGCCAAAGGCCTCTCGCGTGAAGATCTCCGGAGTGCGCTCCCCAACCTTCCAGGGAGGCGTCTGTCGTCACCGTCACCTGGTGAGCTGGGGTCTGAAAGTCCATGCCCGCCGACAGATGGGAGCGGGTACCCCACCACTGGATCGCCTGACGGAACGTCTCGATGAGAGGGATCCTGTCCTCGAAGCTGCCCGTCGACTGGACCCAGCGGGCGTCGAGGAACTATTGTAAGGGGCACATCCGAAGCCTGCAAAGGTGCACCAGATAAATGCAGGAGGACATCATCCCGAGGAGGGACTTGATAGATCTTTACCTGGCCATGTCCGTGGCCAGCAGACGCTGCACCTTGCCCAGAATGGTCCTGGTCCTTTCCTCCGACGGCGAGGCCAGCCGCGCCACTGTTTCGAGCTTGGCTCCCAGAAACAGGGCGACTTGCGACGGAACCAGGTGGGATTTTGGAAAGTTGATGGAGAATCCCAGGTCCGTGAGCAGCTGAACGGTCTTCGCAATGTGCTCCACAGCGAGCTCCCTTGTCCTTGCCCGGATGAGCCAGTCGTCCAGGTAGGGGTAGATGTGGATCCCCTGTAGGCGCAGACGTGCCGCCACCGGTGCGAGGCACTTGGTGAACACCCTGGGTGCCGACTTCAATCCGAACGGTAGAGCCTTGAACTGGTAGTGCCGCCCTTGGACCACGAACCTGAGGAACTTTCGGTGTCTTTTTAGAATGGGGATGTGGAAGTACGCATCCTCCAAGTCCAACGACAACAGGAAATCGCCCTCCTCCAGCTGTCCCAGCACGTGTTGGAGGGTGACCATACAGAACTTCTGTGCCTTGATGTACTTGTTCAGTCGCCGCAGGTCCAGGATGGGGCGCCATCCTCCTGTCTTCTTTTTTACGAGGAAGTACCTTGAGTAAACTCCGGAGCCCCGAAGCCTCTTTGGGACGAGCTCGATGGCACCGTCCTTGAGCATCACCCTTACTTCCAACAGTAGTAGAGGGACGAGTGGGTTAACTGGCCCCCCGCCCCCCAAAAGCCCAGCGGCGGTGCCGGGGAGCCCCGGCGGTGTCCCCGTCCCTCGCTGGAGGGAGAAGCTCTAATGCGGAGTGGTGGAGGCTCCAAGGGGGCCCGGGCCAGGGGCTGCAGGCTCGTCGTTCAGCGCTCCCGTTGCTCGCGGACTCGCGGTGCTTAGCCTTTTGTTGGGCCCCCGTCGCCGGGGCGCCCTCAGAGGACTTAGAAGACCGCTCAGACTTCTTTTTCTTCTTCTCGCCTGACGGGCTCTTCCCTTCCAGCCAGTTGGCGAGACGGAGGTGGCGATCCTTCATGGTCCGCTCCGACATGTTCCCACAAAACGCACAGTCCTTCTCCGTGTGCGTCTTGTCCTCATGGAGACAGTAGAGGCATAATGAATGCTCGTCCTCCTTGAAAACATTCTGAAGCTGGCATCCAGGGCAGGTCTTGAACAGCTTCCCGGGCGTCGAGCTTCCTTTCTCCTGGGCCATGTCCGGGGTAGGGCTCGGAACTTCTGTAATCCTCCAAAAGCGTAACTCGACGAAATCTTCACCCTTGAGGGGCGTAGAAAACTCTGAAACGGATCCCCGTTGATGGGATGTAGAAACGGTGGAGCTTTAGGCTCTATTTAACTGAAAAATGAGAAACATCTCCTGAAAAAATGTGAAAACGAAGCAAAAGCTCGAGAGCTACAGCACGAGGACTCCCAACACTTGAACGTGCGGTAAAAATCTGAGGATGGCTGCCAGAGGCGGGGCTTAGGGAGAGGACAGTCATTGGCTGGGGGCAGTATGACCCAGAGACCAGTGATTGGTCTCTGGGTCAGAAAGACAGATCAGAAACGAAACTGATACTGATTTATTTCTATACCGAGGATTCCCGGCCTGACGACGGGGAATATTCATGAGCATGTGAATCCATGCCAGACCCCATGCTGGAGAAGGTTGTTTGTCAAGCTTAAGTAAATTGGAAAGCGTTCTACCAGCCTTGTTACCCTCCCCTTATCTGCGTGCTCGTATAGGGGCTGCCACGTATCGGACCTCCCTTATGGCCAATGTATCAAATTCCTGAAGGTGTGTGTATGTCGGCTAATAATTCCTTATCTTGCGTGCTTGTGTATGTTTTCTCCAATGCATCTAGGACCCCACTTAGGCAGTATGTGAGCGTTACTCGTTCCCACTCTATGGGTTTCTTGCAGCATTAGTATTTGGGGATTATGCCTGGCAATATAATTGCCGGTTTTCTTAACTTTCATGTGATTGTTTAATTCCCGTACATTCCATGTCAACAGTTTGACCTTCAACCCATCACAGGGACTCTGAGATTGAACATTTGACATTGTCACATTGCTTCTGCCTTTTCTGCTCCTCTCCCTTGCTGACTTCCTGGCTGACACTAACTTTCCACTGGTTGCCTGGCCGCCCTCTGATCTCGTGGCCAACCTCCCCCCCACCCGGCAGTCTCACTCCTGCACTGCCCTCCTGGCAAACCTGCACTTGGGTACTGTTTCTGTATCCCAACAGTCCCACTACCAGCACTTGACACCTGTTGTCAGCACTTACCCTTCCAGTTGCCACCTGCTGGCCGTACATTACCTATTATTATTTCTTATTCCATGTGCTGCACTGTCCTCTTCCCCCTTCCCACCCTGCACTTCTCAACCCGCTCCTTCCATGCACTTGCGCGATCTGAATGACACTTGCCCTAGGAGGATCGTTGTCTATCTTCCCTCAGTTCCCCTCCCTTGTCTCGTCACTCCTTGAAACACCTGTGTATAGGTGCGTCATGAATACCATATCATAAATCATATCATGACCACATGCTCATTTATGAGACTTGGGTATTTCCATGTTCAGGATTCTAAAAAAAAAAAGAACCAGAGACCACATAACGGGAGAGGACTTTTGACTGTGGGAATTTGTTTTAACTTACTCTGGTGTTGTACTTCTGTCTTTTGTACTTTGTGTTAATCGAATTATTTCCCCAGTTCAACAGAGAGTGCGAGTGAAGAAATAGCAAGAAGTGAGATCGTTCCAGTATTTATCTTTTGCAAGGATGTCGTTTCAGCAGAGCCTAATGCAGGGGACCTCGGATGCTAATGACACCGCCAGTAAGCTTTCCCACACTCTTAACAGGCTGCTAAATGCACTGATATTTAATGATGTTTTCATTTAGCTGAATGGTAGTGCTAATTATCAGTGACAGATATCTGAGCGAAGCTATTGCTCTGTGCAGTGTTCATGATCTTTTATGTTTAAGAAATGCATACCTACCATGTAAGTGGGCATGGTGAGTGTGGATGAATCCGAGTCATTACTATGAGGTGGAATGTTATGGATGTTTTTTTAGTGCGATACAGGGATCTGGCAGGCAAGTTAATCAAAGCAGCTTGCCGTGGAGAGGGGATGGGGATGAGGGGACATTATCAAGCCAAATGTTGCCATCCCTTGTATCGTTGCTGCAGCGGTTCCCAAGCTCTCCAACCTGACACTGGCCTTGACACATATTCTGTTGTGTAATGTCTTTATTAATTGCTGCATTTATTTTGGTATTTCAAAAACTATACAGATGGTCTTGTTGGGAATGAAAGTGTTAATGTAACTCTTCATTCATTTCTTCTTACAGACCAGGGCAGTCTCCAAAATGTCTGTGGTAGTTCAGAGAATGATCTGCAGCCTCAGTTCTCTGTCCCGACCCTGGAAGAAACCCAGCCAGCTTCCGGAGCAAGATGCCAGAACGTAGAGACTGTACACCAGAGGTATGCCTTGGCAGCACGTATGTAATACAGTAATGCAATAGGTAGTGTGCACAGGGTGTAAACCACTTATATACAGGGCAATGACAGATCAGGGAACATTTACTAATATTGAATTAATTAGTGAAATTTTGCAATACTTTCATATTCAGAGGGCTTCAGAGGCTGCTAACACCCTGGTATATGACTTACATGCTTGAGTTAATCAAGGGCCTTAACGCTCTACCCCTGTGCCGTTGATGGGCTGGTGATGCTTGCAGAACTCATTATTATATGATTATTATGATTATTACAGCCGCACCTTCTTAGACATACTCTTCCTTTCTTCTCCTTCCCCCAGAAGCTCTCTGTTTCCAGAGCTCTGGTTCTCTCTAGGCTGGACTACTGCAACAGCCTCTTTCTAAATTTGCCTGCTTCTACTCTCTGCCCTCTGCAACTCATCCAAAACAGGACTGCAAGACTTGTCCTTGGCCTTAAGCCCAGGGATCGTATCTCTCCAGGACTGAAATGTCTGCACGGGCTCCCAGTGGCGGCGAGGATAACGTTTTAAACCCTCTGCATTGTTCACAAGGCCTTCTGGGGCCTGGGTCGTCAATACCTTAAATTCTCTCTTCCTAAATATCTTCCTTCTCGAGCTCTTCGCTCATCCTCGTCCAACACCCTCAGGGTTAGTCGCTTCTACAGGCAGTGAGTTGGTGGTAGATATTTTTCTTCTGCTGGGGCATCCCTCCGGAATAGCCTATCTGAAACTTGAGAAGAACCATCTCCGGGTTCGGAAGCTCCTCGAGACCTTCCTCTTTGCTTCTGCTTTTTCTCCTCCTGTTCCTGCTGATGTGCTGGTTGAATCTGAAACTGCACTGGTTACCTGGCTACCTTATGATCCTGTGCCCATGTTCCCTTGCGACCAGTTGCATACCTGTACTGCCCCCTGGCAACCCTTGCATTCAGACTGTTTCTGTAGCCCTACTGACACTTGACACCTGATGTCTGCACGTACCTTTGCACTTGCTACCAGCTGGTGACACTTCCACTTATTTATTGTCCTTATTTATGGTCTTATGTATCTTTTTTGTTATCCGTTGCTCTGCATTGCCCCCTCCCCTTTTCCTCTGCACTTCCCCCCCTTTCCCCCCTTCCCTGCACTTGTGCGATATCAATCTCACCTGGCCTACTAGGATTGTTATCTCTGTCTTCCTTCTGTTTCCCCTCCCTTGGCTCGTTGCGCATTATAAATGCCATATCATATCATACTAATAGCAATTGAGAAAAATATCCCGGCTTTGGATTGTTTTTCTGACCTATTTTAATTTCTGTGATGGCATTGTTTTAACTGCATGCAGACATTTTTTAAAATGATGTGACACCCTGGCAATTGTTTTACAGCTTTGTAAACTTTGAAGCAAAAATAGGAGACGTTTTGAACTTCTTTAGTCGCAAAGTTTTTCCAGATGGGTTTACAGGCCCACAAAGGTTGAACCTGAAACGTTATGCATCCAATTTCTTTGTAAAAGGTGGGTATATTTGCGTGTTCACAATTCAGGGTGAGTTCCAATTTTGCTTACGCTTATCGGCAAACTCCTAATGAGGCCCTATGTGTTTAAGTAAGTAATTGGAAATGTTTGCCTTCATGCTGTGCATGTGTGGCACCAATATGAGTACTGAAAGAGTGATCATGTGTTGCAAGTGGACTATTTTGGGATTTCTTGTGATAAGCAAATAACATATGTAACATCCTTAAAGTATCTAGTAAAACGTGTTTTTGCAAAGGCAAGTGAAATGTTGAAAAAAACACACCTGGCATCTGTTTAATAGTGTTTTTAGGCTGGACAAATGCAGGTAATCCTAACTGTATTTTTTAGATATTTTTACATCTTCACAACACGTTACTGTTGTTTTCAACATATTAGAGCACATTTTGATTTCTCCCCTCCCCTCATCCCCAATGGGGAGCCCCAGTAAGTTTCTCCCACCTCTTGCCTTTTTAGACTGTATTCCATCCCCTTTCTATAGTGTGTTTCCTGAGGGGAATAGCACTGCCAGTTTGACTTTCAGCAGTATCTTCCCAGTGAGAGACCTTTTGTTTGTGGAGTTTAGCCCCTTCATGTTCAATGTCGCTACCTTCCAATTAACTATTGTCCCATCGTGGAAGCCCCCCTACTCCGATCCATTTGTGATGATGTACTGCATGTAGCTCCCCCCCTGCACCCGTCTTTCTGCTCCCCTTGTCCAACTCTTTCCCTTTTTGGCCCTCGTTCCCTTTTTTGTTCCTTCTTTCCCTCTTTTGTCCCACCTTCCCTCCTCCACCCTTCTTGTTTCCCTACCTCCCTTTTTCCTCTTGCGGCATTCGGCCACCCATTTTGGAAGATTCGGGCCTAATGGCTAAACCACCAAGGTAGTGGCTCAACTACTCCCCTATTACTCCTCACTTATGCAGCACAGGGGCTGGAGAAATCAGGCAACCATCTTGTTTGCGGCCATTTTTTAGACTAGGACAACATCGAGTACATTTAAGTCTGCCTGAGAATGTCACTGGCAAAAAGATATTGATTGTAGCACGTGAACTTGAGTAATTTTATGATGCACAATGTTTCAGTTGAAGGCACCATCAAAAAATGTATTTCTTGGCTACTCTTTCATCGCTTTAATACCTTTTACTCTGTACTTAGATGGGAGTCTGTACCGATCATCGAAAGTCAGGATGCAGAAAGTTGTGACTAGCCTGGCAGAAGCAATGAAAGTATTTAGAGAAGTTCATGCTTTAGGATCTGGTGGCCACACAGGCATGGTGAAAACGAGAAACGCCTTGTCTTCTCGTTTTTATTGGCTAGGCATGTCCAATCATATTGATGAATGGGTAAGTGTTTTGTTACTATTATTTTATGACGTGCATATATACATAAACTTTACGTTGTAAGTCTGACACTTATGAGTTAATTTTGTAGTGTTTTGTGGATAGTGAAGTAGCAGTGCATTGCGCTAACGTTTAATACTGATTTGGTTAGTATGTAGGGTGCATACATTACTTAATGTACTAGAATATATGGAAAAGGAAATATCAAGGTTTCAGTGAATGCATATTAGTACAAAAATAGAGAGTGGAAGTACACCAGCAACTTTTCGCCTACCTTTTCCATCTATAGCTCTTTAGTGGAGAAGTAACTTTACCCTTTCATCCAAGGTATCTACTTGTGAAGAATGCCAGAAAGATAGTGACATCTTCAATGTGGATCCTGTCCTACACAGCATAAAGGTAAAGTCATGTAAAAAAATAAGATGGACCAACCTCCAAAGAATTACTTTTTAACAATATTAATGGTAGCAGTATCTCCCTTTACTTTAGTCGTCATCCATACCTGTGGTTCTGTATTTCTGTCTCTCCCACCTATTGTGGTTCTTCCCTGCTACTCTGTCCTATGTTGTATCTCCCTTCTAGTCTGCCTCTCCCTCCAAACCTCTCTTGGTCTTTATGTCCCTCGTGTTTTGTGGCTCCCTCCTTTTTGGTACTAATATCTATCTCTCTTGCGCTATTCTCTTATTCTGTCTCCCCTTCCTGTTTGATGCCCCCCTCTTTTGCTACCCCAGTTAGTATCTTTCTACTTGTCTGTGTTTCTCCTATGGTGTTCCTCCATCTCTTTTACCAAGTTTAATAATGTGTTCTTCTGAACGATTTGGAGAGCTATCCATCTTTCAGTCGCATGTCTCTTGCAGCGTTTTTTAAAATCTTTAAATGTGCTTTCTACACCTAACTTGTGTCCATCTTGTTATTATGCAGCTTCAATTCAATTATGCAGTTTCAATTCCACTCTATAACGGTTATTACCTTGGGGCCCGTATCATTGATGTGCTGCATTTTAATGAACAGAGTTTCCTAAATACAGATTAGCAAAGATGTCTCAAACATTTAAATGCAACGAAAGCATCCTACACTTTTTGTGTTATCTGCATCATGAAATCTGCTAATTGCATTTATGTTTTTCCCAAATGTAGGTTTCCAAAACCTGGGAACTGGTTGGGATTGATCTGCTTGGTCCCCTCCCACGTACACCTGAAGGCTATCAGTACATCTTGACTTCTACTGATTATTATTCAAAATCGGTGTATGCATATCCTTTGCAATCAAAGTCTGCGGTGGAGGAAGCGAAAAATCTTGTTACCATGACATAAGAGCAAGGTTGCCCACAAAGGATTTTGTGGGATCAAGGGACAGAATTTGTAAATCGGGTAAGTAGTGTATGAACCGGTTTGGTAGTACCAGATAGACATATTGGCCCTCATTACAACACCAGCGCTAAACCATAGCGCTATTAGCACCATGGTTGGTCCCGGTGTTGTAACGGGTCCGCCATGGTTCAATGGGGAATTACCACCCCATTCCAAGGTTGGCGGGGCGGTAATTCCCCATTGAACCATGGCCCTTCCCCATTTCCATTTGTGTATTATGAGTCCATCCAGTGGAATCAATTTTTTTTTATTTGTATAAAAGATTTTATATCACAAATGTACAGGAGTTTAATAGTTTTTTTTAACTCCATTGTGCACAGTTGAACCAAACGTAGCACTTAACATTAACTATGCCATGGACCTCTGTTTCCACTGCAGTTAAATATGGATTTATGTAAAAGCTTACAAATAGAACACAGCGTGGCAGCAGCCTATCACCCCCCAGACCAATGGATTGGATGAGAAAACCAACCACAACATCAAAAGGTAATCTCTGGTCGGTTTGGAATATCTAATATACGTTCCCCATTGTTGTTTCGCAACCATTTCACCCTTAGGAAGGCAAAACAACATAGCGGCCAGTGGTGGTCATGGGGTGTGACATGGTGGGGATCCCCCTCCCTAACCGGAGAGAAAGGCAGTAACGCAGGATAGCCAGAGCTCCATGGCTCCTGTGAGATGACTAGATGGTGAAACAGTATACATAGGTGAACCTTTCTTAGTTGTGGGTTTTGCAAGGCAAGGTACAATGATGAGTTTAGGTCAAGAATTGGTTTCGGTCAGATGGCAGTGTGGGGTGAGAATGATGTGGACCTCTCACTGCAGTGGTTGGCTAGTTATTGTGGAAGTATTTCATTAATTCTCTTCCAGTGATGGTCTCTGTAAGGAACATTTATTCTGTCTCACTGGGGATGCCTGTGTCTTTCTTTAGTGCTCATCGAACATGGAAGGGAGTGAACATTTTTCAATGTTTTTACTGTAGTGAATACTGCATGTGTCGTACAACAAGAAAAAAAATGCAAATATTAAAACCATGTTGAAATGTTTTCTTTTCATTTCCACCGAAGGGCTCTCCTAAAGGTAGTGAATGAGAAGCAGAATAATTGGAACCAATTTCTGTTACCCATCGTTTTCTCGTTGCGAAGCAAGAAGCACAGCTCCACCAATTTCACTCCTTTTCAACTAATGTATGGGCGCGAAGCAGTGTTTCCATGTGAATTGCCTGTCACTTACGCTGTAAGTAGAACCATGTTGTATTGAAACCTATTGTTCAAAAACTTGTACCATGTCCTGTGATTAGTTCTATGTCACAGTACCGCATTTTAAATAGTGAACACAAAAAAACCTTTAAGTCCCGGCTTTATTTTGTGGTGCCTTTTGAAAATATCATATTTTTACATATTCCCTACCCCACCATCCCTTGCAAGGCGATTCCCTTCCCCACCCTCAACCACTTTTGACCTAATACTTCTGTTATATTGGAGTAAGACTTCCAAATTGAACATTAACATTAAAACGATATGGGTGTTAATCGTAAATGAGAACAAAGTTCAAAAGAATGTTTGTAGGGCATCCAGGTTAAAGCATTGGTGTTGCATTAATTTACTGTCATCCTTCTCTTCAGTGGTGCTATGTATCACCTTTGTACTTTACAAAGTGAGAAGTTCCTTGCAAGTTTGGTAGGACAAGATCAGGCGTACAGTGGCAGTGCGTATGGCTGCACCACGAGCACATATATGGGACTCATTGAAGTAATGCTGCAGTGAGTCAAGTGCAGCACATTTGCTTTGATTTGGCTTCAGCGAGACTGCTGATTTCACTGTACCCGTCCCGGCCAGTGAGCCTAATCTGGGCTGTTGCATCAAATAACCTTGCCATTTTGATTACCATTTGTAGCATGTCTTTATTATACATCATTAACTATTGACATAAAGTACTAAATAACTTGTGTAACAATACTTTATTTTAAGCTGGATCAGATCATAATGGCAGAAGAGAGTGATTACGTTAAAGGCAAAGAAGAGCAAGATGTAAAAAGAAAGGAAACTAGAGCAAGAGTAGCAGAGAATGTTGGTGTTGCCCAACGTATTCAACAGGACACTTATAAGAAAAGAGTTTTAAAGAGGAGCAGAAATATGCCTGTGAACGTTGGTGACAAGGTACTTTTATTGAATGCCAGGAATAAAAGTCGCAAAGGTGGTGTACTGGAAACTAAGTGCCTTGGACCTTACATAATTAGGTCTTTGGAGGGAAAGAAAGTGTACCTAACAACAATGGAAGGACAAGACTTGAGGAAAATGATTAATATTAATCATATAAAGCTGTTTAGAGACAAAGTGACTCAGCAGGATAGCACAGCTGCAGACCATCAGGATATGCAAGTTCCAGGTAATACAGAGGACAGCAACACAGCTGAGGAAATGCAGACAGGAGAGGATGAGATAGAATCATTGGAAACAGAGATTAGCACACGTGTAAAACATGAAGGGGGTGAGTTTACATTTTCTAGCTAACTGGGGTTGTCAATGCCCCAACTTGCTGGTTCTGTTACTGTATGGCCAATCAAATGCAAAATGCTGATGTTTCTTTTGTTCCTTGGTAAGGTAATGCAAAACATGTACACCCAATACATTTGTTTTCCGTTCTCAGACAAGCCTTGTAGCAGTACATCTTTCCCACCTCGTCTGGAAGCAATGGTTGGGCCGCACAAGATCTACGATACATCCCTACACATATTACAAAACAGAGGATGGATTTCAGATGAGGTAGGTTGTGTGTTTTTGCTTTTCTGTGTTATGATTTTGTTGTAGATTTAAAAATGTTTATTGAATTCTGAGGTCATTGCTACTTTAAAAGAATTGGATAGCGAAAAGAATGAGGGTAAAAAACATCAAATCGATAGGTGCACACAAAAATTGAGATATGCTGATGTAAAATTATTATGAATAAAGATGTCTAATTACAGTCAGGTTATAAAAAATATTCATCATATTTTTTTGTGTTATTTGCGCCATAAAAGAGAAGGTGAAAGTGAATTAAGCTTTCGGTGCACATCTGTATTTGTTTGTGTGAAATATTGTAAAAGTGATAGGTACTTAATATGACATTTTCTCTATCTTTATATAGGTTATCGATGGCTATTTGCATGTTCTGATACTGAAAATGCAACCCGCATTAGAGTACGTACATTGCAAATCATTTTGAATTTAGTTTCTTGTATGAAGTTATTCGTAAAAGTACATTACATTTTAATTTTGTACGGGTTTTTGGGGGGAGTAAGCTCGCGCTATGGGTAAATTGTCGATAGTGAAAGAGCAGTCGTTTTTGTCAAGGTTAGCCAAGATGGTAGGTGAGCCGATCAGCAGGAGCTCAGTTTTGTCGCTTTTGAGACACAGCCAGTTTTCTGCCATCCATGCTTGGATGGTGCTATAGATGGAGTTGAGGGTGGTCTTGTCTAGTTCGTAATCACCCGTGAGGGGAATGAGCACCTTGGTGTCATCAGCATAATTTGTGTATGAGATGCCCAAGGAGTCAAGAAGGTTGAAAAGGGGTCTCGTGAAGAGGTTGTAGAGGGTAGGCGTGATGCAGGAGCCTTGCGGCACTCCACATGTGATGTGACTGGGTGAAAGTATGAGAGAACTTTCATAGCCCTTTCCTGTAGAAATGAGGTGATCCATTCACAGGCTTTGGAGGAGAGGTTGGCTGCAATAGAGAGGTGATGGCAGAGGGTATTATGGTCCACAAGGTCAAAAGCGGCTGATAAATCGAGGAGCAGCGGAGCGCCGGTTTGCCAGCATCTCTATTTATATTGTAGCCATTCCCTCATTGATATTTGAATACTATTGTTTTCAGTGATAAAAGAGGATCAACTTAATGAACTGGAGATTTAATGCATAACAGTGGAGTTTGAGGCTTTCTTTCACCTTTAAAAATGAATTGCCTAAAAGATGTAATTTGTAAAAGTTACTTTATTGACCACAAAATACATGGCTGAAATGAAGATGGTCATGATAGGGAACTGAATTTCTAAACCTTTTTTAATGTACTCAGTGTGAAACAAGTAAAGTTCCAGGCCATCTCTTCCTGTGTAGCAACCGGTATACTTGGCGGACGCTACAGAAACGCCTCGTACAAAAAGGTATTTCACTTTCACATGCTGTGCTCGGGTGGCAATGCAACAAGAAAATATGTACACATTTTTTGTAATGTGATTTATGAACTGTAACTCTTTTTTCCCCATTTTCAGTTTCCACTGCAGAACAGTGATGAGCTGTTATGTCCCTACAATACTGGGAATCATTGGATGATTGTGGTAAAATTCCTTTTTAATCTTAAACAAATTAGGGCGGTGGAGTTGTTTCCACTAGTTAGTGTGTATGGTGTGTGCATCCCTAACATACATTTTTTTTAATGTGCAGATTATTGCCTTGAAGGACAGAAACCTTCTTCTAATTGATCCAATGGGGGAAGAGGGTCAACACAGTCGCAGGATTCTGCAAAACTGGAGGTAAGTATTATTTGTAAATTAAGTAGATTATGTTGTAAAACCATTCTCTGGCATGGATTCACATGCTCATGAATATTCCCAGTCGCCCGGCTGGGAATCCTCGTTAAAGAAAAAATATGTTTCAGTTTCATTTCTGAACTGTCTTTCTCCTAACAAGCAATGACTGAGCTCTGGGTCATACTGCCCCCAGCCAACGACTGCCCTCTAACTAAGCCCTTCCTCTGGCATCCATCTTCAGATTTTTACCGTACGTTCAAGTGTTAGGAGTTCTCGTGCTATAGTGGACATGGCTGAAGATAGAGGAGACTCGACACCTCTGTTCAGGATTTTCCTGGGATGTGGACTACAGAACATTTTCCTAGACGATGGGCACTCCCCTGTGCCTCTACTGCATGCATACCAACCTGATGCACTTGTAGGAGGCCTGTGCGTTCTGCAAGGATATGGTGCCCCGCACCAT
The DNA here is from genome assembly GCF_040938575.1 of Ambystoma mexicanum. Lineage (NCBI taxonomy): Eukaryota > Metazoa > Chordata > Amphibia > Caudata > Ambystomatidae > Ambystoma > Ambystoma mexicanum. Next base: position 290,279,596 of record NC_090924.1, on the reverse strand, counting down.
GAAGGACCGTCGCTGTCGGCTGAGCAAGTGGCTGCAGTTGGGTGAGCCCTGGTCACCCAGCTGTAAGAAGAAATCCGAACGGTCTTCTAATCGGAGGAGAGGATAGTGGCCATCCTGTGCAGGGTGCAACGGTTGTTGACTCTGAAGATCGCAAGGGTGGGTCCATCAAATCCCTTCTCGGCATGATGTTGTCATGCATTTACCTCATTCGACTGTGCAGGCTGCGGATGCGGCCACTGCAGGAGTACATTGACGCCTGTTAGTATGTCCCTACTGTCCTGTTCACGTGCCTTGTATCTGACGCCTCTACATATAACCACCATATCCCACCACTACTCTTACTCTACTATACATCCATCATTCAACTAGAACACAGCTATAAATACAACCCCATGAACACCCCATCACCCTAATAAAATGCAACTAGCTGAGCACATTCCAGCCTAGATGTTCACATAGGCGTTCCTCAGGCCTAACACAGCCGGAACTCAGTCTGAGTGTCCACCCACCTGACTGTACACATCCAACTGACTTCTCCAGCATCACACCTATTGCTAGAAAGCAGCTCATATACAACAACCACACCAGCTGCACAAACAACTGATCCACACACGCACCATACAACACCATCTCTCTTGACTCACTTGAACCACAGTTCCTGAGGGCGTTCAACCTACCAACGCTTTGAGGTCATAACAATTATATATAAGGCACTATATAAGTGCCAAGTAACATAACATAACTTATAGGTATTCTGCTGAAGACATGTTAGGACTTTGGGTTTGTAACTGGAAAACCTATTTGGAAACATGATCTACTACTTGCATATGAGTCAAATTCTGAAGGCCACCAGATGATTGTAACTTAGATGTTGCATGCCAAATCATAACACCACATGTGCAGATTGCATGGTGACATGAACAGTCTGCTTTCATTACGTCTTCAATTGAAATGAAATCCTGAGTTTCATAAGTAAAAAGGAAGTGTGATGCTGCAAGCTTTGAAATTCACGGGGACCTCTGACATGGTCATTTGGTGAAACCATTATTAAATGGTGTGGAATTAATTAGCATATGCGTTAAGATGTAGTGTTATCTTTACAGAAACTTTTTGAGGAGCCACTTCCCAGAGAATCTAACATCTTGTTCCTGGAAAGTAGAACACTGCACACATGAAACGCAACAGGATGGTTTCAACTGTGGACCTTTAATCTTGAAAGTAAGAATGTGCTGTACATTTCAACATTTGTCATTTATGTGCAATTGCCAACTCAGAAAACGTCCTTTCTTTTCTTCTCAGTTTGCCGAGACGTACCTTTGCGGTGGAGATCTAAAAGATGTGCCAACAAAAACTAGTGATTTGGATGACTTCAGAAACCACATTGCTATGGAGCTAATACAGAATTCCAGTGAGTACACATAACATATCTTTTAATGTGGTCTCCTGTAATGTAATTGTCATGTACTGATGACTTCATCTTCCCATGTCTGAATTCAAGTTTCCCCAATTTGTAACTGGAATTAATTGTTTTGTACCTTTCTTTACTGCTATATTTACTCCGACCGTACAAACCTCTATACAAAATGTAAAGATTCCCTCTAGTGTAAGGCATACCCTATGTAGCCAACAATAATGTGCTGTCACTAAAAAAGATGTGCATGTGTTTGTTTAGACGAGTATATTCAAGAAATTATCAACACTCGAGTTATAGAATTAAGCAGTGATTTACCCAGTTACACTTTTCTCTCTTGCAGGTAACATTGACGACTACTGTATGGCTTGTAACCTCATTGACTCAAACTGCTTGGATGAAGCAATGGTCAGTTGAAATATTCTTCTTTAAAGTTACGTTAAAAAAAATACAACTGTAACGTGTACACCCCACCCACTCCCGCCTTGACGGTAGTCCGTAGTGCTCAAGTGTCATCTCCATGCTTTCTTGTCCTTGGTGTCATGAGTCAGTTCTGCACCGCGTGCTTCTGTTGAGTCCTCGGGGCATCTCCCCTGTACTTGCTACATAGTAGGCTTTATGATCTGGTTCCCCCAACCTGCCTATCATTTTCATCCTGAGCCTTTCTAGGAGGGGCAGATAATTTGCTTCATACAGTTGTTAGACCAATTTGCCCATTTTGCTACCCAGAGGCGTGGCAGGTCGTCTGTTTCTTTTCAGGTTTAGGGTTATGGGTGTGTGATCTGAGTGTATGATAGTCTCGAGCTAGATCCCCGTCGTGTGGCCTAGCAGACTTCTGGAGAGCTACACGTAATCTATCCTGCAGTGCGTGTGCTGTGCCTTTGAGTAGAAGGTGTACCCCATCTTCACTTTCTTCAATCGCCCTCCATACGACAACCAAGGTCAAGGTTTCCTTTGTGTCCCCTGTGCTATTTTGGTTTTGTCCTTGGAGGGGTGGCACGCTATGTCAAAATTTCCTGTTCGGATAATTGGTGTTTTTGCAAATGTTTTCTGTTTGGTCAGTGCCTTTGAACAAATTTGTAATGGCCTGAAATCATGGTATTTAACGGTGGTGAAAGTATCACTTGTGCAAGTACAGAAAGGCCAGATGCTAGGACATAATTATAACTTATTACACATCTATTGGTGATTATTGGTACAGTTGATGTCTGTAACTTGAATGCATGTTGTGCTCATTAATCTATCGCTAAAGTAGTTGTCGGTGTACTGAAATGCAAAGAAACTTACATTGGTGTTTTCCTAATTAGTAAGCGCCTTTACTTTGAATGTTAAAGAATGTTGTTTTAAATGATACGTACAACTACTCTTGATTTTCATGTTTGCTTTACCAGGTACAATGTGAACTATGTAAGAGATGGGCGCATTTCAGTTGTCTGCCAACAACCATTAACAAGCAAGACCTACAGTTACAAGATTTCCACTTCCAGTGTTGGAAGTGTACAAAATTGCATTAACATTGTAAGTGATATGCAATTAGTACTTCCACTGATTGAATGTCACTGTTCAGTCTGTTGCTTGGCTTATGTTTCTCCCGGCTGAGGTCTGGTACTCACCTACTGCCCCTCAGATACTCTTGGTTTCTTCTTCTGTGGCCAGACAAACAAGCAACCCATTCTGCTCACTAAAGTGATTGCGGCGTCTTTGGGCTAGCTTGTCATTACTCTGTCTCCCTGGTGTGAAGACTAAACTGTGTTCTAGTGTTGCAACAGCGAGTAATGTACAGACTGTAAAGCAAAAGAAGAAATCTAACATGCCTAATGTAAGACAAAAGCAGAAATCTGCTTATGTGTGTTACGCGACAAATGTTTCCAAGGAGATGCTTACACATAGCGGAAGAATGCTGTACTAAATGAACAGCACTTAAACTCTGACATACTTATTTCCTTTGTTTCTTTAGTGTGTGCCTTAACCATCTACTTCCCTCTTGATCTGTGTTAACTGCTGGTGGTTTCAAGAGTCTATCTTGTAAAGGACTCTCTGTTAAGACAAGGCTAACCGTATCCAGATCATCTTTCGAAATTGTACTTTCATTTTCATATTTCCTTTTTATAAGGCATTTTTCCATTAGGTATTAACACGGATCCCCTCGCATCTTCAGTAGATATCAGATTCTCGTTCTTATTGGTTGCATTAAATCTCTTGGCATAATGCTTTATTTCTTTTGTATTTTTAGGAGAAGAAACAGCCGTGTACTTAACATTGTATTGAGTTCTGCGCTGGCTGAAATGTGGTGTCCCTGGTCGACAATGGGTGTAAGTCATCTAACAACTGGCATTCTGAAGAGGCACCCACGGATCCCCTCGCATCTTCAGTAGATATCAGATTCTCGTTCTTATTGGTTGCATTAAGTCTCTTGGCATAATGATTTATTTCTTTTGTATTTGTAGGAGAAGAAACAGCCGTGTACTTAACATTGTATTGAGTTCTGCGCTGGCTGAAATGTGGTGTCCCTGGTCGACAATGGGTGTAAGTCATCTAACAACTGGCATTCTGAAGAGGCACCCACGGATCCCCTCGCATCTTCAGTAGATATCAGATTCTCGTTCTTATTGGTTGCATTAAGTCTCTTGGCATAATGCTTTATTTCTTTTGTATTTGTGGGAGCCCCTCACACACTCCTGGGCTCTTCCTCTATGCCCAGGGGAACGAGCAAATCATTAAGCTCACTAAAGGTATTGCAGCGTCTTTGGGCAAGCTTGTCATTACTCTGTCTCCTTGGTGTAAAGTAAAGACTAAACTGTGTAGTAGTGTTGCAGCAACCAGTAATGTAGAGACTATAAAGCAAAAGAAGAAATGTAATGTGCTTAATGTAAAATAAAAGCATAAATCTGCTTGTGAGTTATGCGACAAATGTTTCCTAAGCGACGCTTGCACATATCAAAAGAATGCCATCTTAAATGAACAGAGCACTAACAATCTGCCATACTGATTTCAGCCTTTATTTCTTTAGTGCGTACCTTCACCATCTACTTAGATGGCACTTGGAACGTCATGCAAGCACAGAACTGACCATCCCAACTACATCTACAAGCCAGAGCTAAGTAGCCTTGTTTATTCAATTCAGGACTGTCCAACTTAGGTGGTTTTCCACCGGGTGTTTTTAATGATTTAATGTGACTGTTGAGTACCTAAAATTGCATTGTGAACCTAGTGCTTTCTCCCTCTATTCAGGACTTTCAAATTTAGGTGGTTTCTTTTCCATCCAATCTTAAAATGTCCATTCTGTGTTCTCTTTAATCCTGATTGTTGTTGTCTTGTCCCATTGCTTAACTTGCTTGCCTCACGCTGCCTTGTGTGCCTGCTCTATTGTCTCGCCCTCCCACCTCACCCACCTACTCTATGATGCTCTGTTTCTCCTATCTTTTCCAAGTGCTTCTCTATTGACTATCCTGCTCTCCTCACTAAATCTGGTAGGAAGAAGTTTACAAAGGACATCCTGGTCTCCAACCCAAGCCTCCTTATCGCTGACACCTACACCATTCCTTCACCAGACCTATGGACCCTTGATATGGTCTCTGTGTTCTCTCCTTTCTCTTCCTCTCCCATTAATGGTGGCACCTGGTGGGACGCCCTCCTGGCCTCCTTACATTCCTCTAAGGTTAACATTAATGTTTACTCTATTGGGACTGTCCTGGTCCAAGGCCCTCAGGCCAACCTTCACCTCTTTGATAGACGCTTCCCGCACCTCATCAACTTCCTTTGTTCTCCTGCTGTCCCCTCTCCGTGACTACCTCGCCTCCCCCTTCTTCCTCCCCCTCGGCTACCTTGCCTTCTCCTTCCCTCTCAGCCCCCTCTCGGCCTCCTTCTACACCTCCGAAGGGCGTACCTCTGATCTGTACGCCTCCCCGGAAGTCCTTCAAGGGTGGAAACCGTCTCCATATTGCCACGCTTAACTCTTGCTCTGCTGCCAAACATTCCTCTGATTATCTGCCGCCTTCTTGAAGAACTTGAGACATGGTTCACGGCCAGCTGTATCACTAGGTTTGACACGCTCCTACCTGACGGTTACAAGATCCTCTCCACACCCACGTCCAACCGCTCTGGTGGTGGTGTAGCTCTGATCTTCCCCGAGTGGATTCCTGCCTCTGTCACTCCTACGCAAGCCTATTCCTCTTTTGAATGCCTCGTCTGCTGGCTCTCTTTCTCCCCTAGCCATTCCCTCACTGCGGCTACTGTCCATTGGGCACCTGGTCAGATCTCCGCACTCCTCTCTGAGTGGGCGGACCTCTCCTCCTCACTCCTGGCCTCGACCACTCAACTCCCCCTTCTCAGAGACTTCAACATCCACCTGGATCCCGCCTCTCCTTCCTCTGTACTCTTTTGTGACCTCTGCGACTCTCTCACTCACTATTCTCCCCTCTGGCCCGACTCAATCTGCAGAGCACACTCTGGATGTTCTGATCTCCTCTGTTCCTCTCTCCACTCCTCTCTCCTGGAGTGATCACTGTCTCCTCTCCTCCCACCTCACCCTCCCTACCCCTCAGGCTAAGCAATATGTGGCATCTAACAACTTGGCTGAACTCTTTAAAATCTGCAAGAAACAGGCCAATCCTGCTGCAGTCTCTACATCTCTGGTCCCTTGCCAGGCACTCTGCACGGCACTGGCCTCTCCTTTCGTCTCTAAAACTCAGGACATCCTGTCCTCACTCTCCTCCTATCCACCCTCTCATCTCTGACTGTCTTTCTGTTATCCAGGAGTGGTGTGCCGCCAATCACCTCTGCTTTAATGCCAGTAAGACTGAGATTCTCCTCATCGGCACACCCGCTCCCTCCTTTCCTGTTGCTCTCTGGCCGGCCTCTCTTGGTCCTCCTTCCTGCTCCCACCTGCATGGCCAAAAACCTCGGGGTCATCTTCGACTCCACACTCTCCTTCTCTCCTCACCAATGACTTCTTATACCAAGGATTCCCAGCCCGACGACGGGGAATATTCATGAGCATGAGTACCAACTTCGGTTGGGTTGATAAATGTATGGAAATATGTTCTCTGTAAACCCCTTTCCTTCAACACCCTCTACCTAACTCTCCTTCTGGTTAACCTGCCTCCCTGTGCCTATCCAATCCAATGGACCCTAACCCTCTATCCCTGAGGGGTTACAGTAGCCTGTGTACTACTATAGTGCAGGTGCCATAACCCTACGGGAATGCATGAGTTTGTGCTGCTCCTGCATTACAGATAAGAGGACCTGTGACACCTGGAGACACGGCTTCCTCGCTACACCCCCTATGAGTACCCCAGTGTCAGGGACTCACAGGTGGCAAGCATGAGTGGGAAGCGCCAAGCAGACAATATCAGGGTTATGCAGCAGTGTGGCCATAAAAAAAGGTCTAAAAGACCCAAACACCTTTATTTCAAGACACTGCTTTGTTTTATGTACAGGAAAAGGGCTTGGTGTGTGGACTAAGAAAACTCTGGGGCATGAAAAGGACCAGTACATTTCCCAGAAGGCTCGCATGACCACTAGCCTCCGGGATCCTCTAGGACAACGCCCAACCAATCGAAGATACCAGATTGTGCTGGAGAACACCAGAGAGAGAGAGAGAGAGAGAGGACATGTATTCGGAGGGCTCCTGCAGGCTGCGAACCGCAGGGCCATTCCCCGCCTGCGAATACTACAGGCCCTGCATTCAGCAACAGATAAGTGCTTTTATCTAACAAGTCTGACTATTGGTTAATTCCGGAGTGTTTATTTGGATAGAACGCAAGCAGCGTTCGGGCAAGGCAGCGCTCTCGGGAGGAGCATTGTGTTTGGGGAGTAACTGAATAGAACGCAAGCAGTGTTTGGGCAATGTAACTCTTAAAGGCATTGGGAAGTGTATGGAGTACAGATGTGCTCACAGCTGATAGCAACTTCCGATGCACAGTAGAATGAGTGGCGGAGAACCGGCACCACAAATCGACTGCATTTGCATGCTGTAGACCGCCAATGGGCAGTTTTGGTAGCTTGTCAAGTGTTCTGTTATACTGTTCCGCAACACAAGCTCACACGTGCTTTTGATTTCTTTGTAGCGGTGCTCCCCTGGATCAAAACGGCTTGAACATTCGGACCGCAGCTCATGGCAGACGTACCCCGCTGCACGACACAAAGCTAAGTGCCATCTTGTTTCTTTAGTTAATGTGTGTTGCTTGTGAGTTCCAACAACCAACGCATTGCATGTAACCAGTGGGTATATGATTGCAATCTACTAGTGAACCTGTTTAAGGTGTGCCGGTTGTGAGTTCAAACAATCAGCACAATGTGAGTGCATGCCAGTAACGTACCAGAGAATCCTAAAATATAATGTGTCGGGTATCAAAGCAGAATTACTAAGGCCGGAGAAGGCCAGACTAGGCAGGGCTTTGGGGGGGATAGTGTGCCAGTGGGCAGGAGTGGGTGGGCGGAGCATCAGCGATCTCAGGAACCCCAGTAGGGGGGCAACAAGCCATACCTATCCCCTGAATCCCCTTCCCCACCCATTACCTCTTCCTGATCCTCTATCCGGTTTCCATAATCACCCCTACCTATCCAATCCAGCAGATCCTAACCCTCTTTCCGCGACGGGTCATGGAGGCCTGAGATTGTGTACAAGCCAGGCACCAAGATCCAACGGGGAGGCAGGTGTATGTGCTACCTTCGCGCAATACCAAGAAACCTGACACCCAGTCACTAAGTAGAGTAACTTGAATTACTCATATGTCCTGTCCCCTTTCCTCCATCCTTGTGGGTGATTCCACCAATCAAGACAACCGGGTGGTGCTGCGACAACCTGCCTCAAGATTAAGAAGAAGTAAGAATGTTCTCCAGAACCGCCTGACCGAACGCTGCATCCCACCTGGAACTGGTATCCAGGAAATAGTGCTTACAGAAAGCAGACAAAGTGGCTCAAGTAGCCGCCTTGCTAATCACTTCTGAGGAAGGGTGTTTCTGAAAGGCGCTCACCATAGCCTTGCCCCCCCTGACCGCGTGGGCATTAACCCCCGCAGAAACAGTCTTACCCATGGCCACATATACCTCAGAAATGACCTGGACCATCCAACCGGCGATGGAATCTTTGGACGCTTGGGTGCCAGTAGCCGAGCCCCCAAAGGTGACGAACAACGCTTCAGACTTCTGGAAAGACCTCTCCGGGAGAGATACAACTTCAGCGCTCTTCAAGTCTAAGGAATGCAATACCCTTTCAGCACCGATGGCGGGTTTGGAAAGAACACTGGCCAGCAGATTTCCTGGTTCAAATGAAACCGAGAGGCCACCTTGGCCAAGAAGTTTGGATGAGTGCCCAAGATTACCTTGTCATTGTGGAAGGTGGTGAAGGGCTCGCACGACAGAGCCTGCAGCTCGCCGACTCTGCATGCAGAAGTGAGCGCTACCAACATTATTGCCTTGAGCATCACCAGCCTGATGTTGACCAGGGCCATTGACTTGAAAGGTTTACGTTGTAAAGCCGTCAGAACCATGCTGAGGTCCCAGACCGGGTGTGCCCCATGAACCAGAGGAAACCGTCTGGACAACCTCTTGAGGTGAGCCTTAAGCACAGGGGTGGCTGCCAAAGAAATGCACTCTGGGGAGTTCTTGTAGGCCCCAATGGCTACCAAATAGGTGTGGCAGGTATCAACCGGGTCTCCATAGTGAGCCAGATGTGTAGAAAAGGCCAGTACGTTGTCCAGGGTGCAGGTGAGCGGGGTCCAGCCCCTTGTCGTGAGCCCAGTGGCAGAACCTGGTCCACCTACTCTTGTACTGAGAGCACGTGGAGGGTCTCCTGGATGATTTCTCAGTTGCCGTATGAAAACTGGGAGTGGCGCAGTCTCCGCTGATCAGGAACCAAGCCAAGCGGGCCAACTCAACTGCAGCAGGTTGGAGAACTAAGCCTTCGACAGCCACTGGGGGGTGGGGCGATTAGGAGGAGGCTGCAGTCTACTGAGGCTCAAAATGTGCAGAGGGTCCGCTGGAGCAATGAAGGAGGAGGAAATGGATAGCAACTGCCAGCAGAGTTGGAACGTGTCGCCCAGAGACCCCTGACCCCACCCCGCCCATGAAGCGAAGAGGGGGCACTTGGAATTCAGAGGAGATGCAAATAAGTCCAGATCTGGGAACCTCCATTTCTGGAATAGGGGCAACAAACAGTTGATGTGTAATTCCCATTCGTAGGTGTTTAGCCCCAGGTGGCGGAGATGTTCGGCTTCCGCATTGTTGTCCCCCTGGAGATGGACCGCAGAGATCCATGTCCCCTCCAACTGGGTCCCTCCCAGATTGACACTGCCTCCATGCACAGGAGAGGAGAGGGGGTGACGCCCTGCTTGTTCAAGTAGAACATCATCGTGGAATTGTCGGTCCTGACCAGAACCGCGTCGCCCCTGATGACCAGTAGAAAAGCCAGGCCTACCACTTTGAGATCCAGCAGATTGATATGCAGGAGGGCCTCCGTTCTGGACCATGCGCCATGAATCAAATGGCCATCTAGGGTAGCCCCCAGCCCGAGAGGGAGGAATCCGTCACTACCAGAGTGGGCTTTGGCTGGGTGAACGCGGCTTGCACTGCCACATTGTACTACTTCCTTTTCTTGAGAACTATCCCACACCCTTTTTATATTAGTTGTAAGGTTTGGCAATAGGTTTCTTAGTATAGGCCCTTTTTATTTTATTAAACTTTATTTATTTAGCTTGACAACACAGAAGAGGCAGAAGCCCAACAGGGGCAGACATGACAATTGCAGTGCATTTGCAGTCCGATTTCAACATTGTACATTGCTTTGCGGGTATGAGCAGAGGGGCACAACAACACAGGAGCAATTTGGGTAATCAAAAGTTCAGGCCATGGTGGAGGTGGGAGAAGATGAAGTAAGAGATGCACCATCAGAATCTGTAGCTATGGAGGCCATATAAGAGCAGAATCTCAGCCATATGTTCCTGGGCCTGGAATGCGTCGGCTGTTCATGGTTTCCGTCTGAGGATGGGTGGAAGATCCGACCACTCAACGAAGCCACCATTCTCAAAGATGTCCCGGATTGCCTCGTAGCCTGTTTCAGCCCACCGGCGTATGATGGATGATGGTAAGTATGGGACCCCTGGGAGGAAATTCCACAGTGGCAGATCGCTGTGGAATGGATAGGATGTGCCTGATAGTTTCCAGATTTTAGAGTGGGCTAGGGATGTGCTAACAGGGTCTAATGCCTCTAACATGATTGGCAAGGGGGAGATTATCAGGGAGCGGACGTCTCGACCACTGACTGCCATTCTCTCAAGTCTAACAGATCCAACAATATGGTCCCACTAGGGCAAAGGGCTTTCAACAGTCTGAAGAAGCTGGCAAATCAAGGGTTAGTAGTGCTCTGGTTCGCGGAAGAGGAAGTCCGAGAACCCGGGTAAGCCGCTGGAGCGGACCCGGTCGATCTCAAAGGGGGAGCGAGGCGCTGACCCACCCCCCTCTTTCCAGCCCATTGTTAAGACCCCTGTGAAGTCCCCGGCGGAATAAGAGGGGGGGAGGGGCTGGTGGCCATTACAGACTCGGAATCACCCTATGAGGAGGAGCTGGTGGAAACCGAGAAGGGCCTCAACGAAAGGTTCATAGGCCTCAACGAGGAGTTCATAGGCCTCAACGAGAGGTTCGAGAAGTTTCGATCCCAGGGGGTGGTCCCTGCTGACGTGATCGAAGATAGCGACGATGACGACGAAGAGCGGCCATCTCGTCCGTCGCAGCCATTACCCGAGCCCCAGGATAGCTCAGCGGCCCTTTTGTTGGCAATCCAATCCTTATGTACCGAGATAAGGACGAGATTACCACGGACCCCAACGGAGGATCCAGAACCAGGCCCGTCAGGAAGCCCTCCGAACAAGCGGAGGAGAGTCCACCCCGCTCTGCCCTTCATGCCTGCAAGACCTGTGGACCCCTCATCCCCCTCGCCGGACCCTAGAGAGGATACGGCGACGGATACAGCGACGGGGACCGACAATGACACAGCGGGCCTCCCGTCATCACCCTCCCCCCCTCGCGGGCTTCTCCAGCCGACGAAATTGGCTCTTTCCACGCCATGATAACCAGGGCATCCAAGCTCTTCCAGCTCTGCCCTGAAGAACAGAAAAAGGAGGGGTTTCTGTACCAACGACGAGAGGCCAAGAGGAAGACGGTCCTCGCTGTGCCTTTGCTCGACGACATCTGGGACGAAGGGCTTGCTGTCCTCAAGAATCCGTCCACGACACCCGCCAAGAGGGACAGGTACGAGAAGAAGTACTGAGTCCCCAATGCCCCCCCTTGTGCCTCAGGGCCTAGCCCATGCCAGACTCTGTCGTCTCGGCAGCGGCTAAGAAGAAGGCAGCGGGTGCGGCGGCTTCAACTTCCACTTCCCCGCCGGACACCGAGGGCAATAAGTTGGACTCTATGTACCCCTTTGCAGACTTCGGATGCGTCCGCTACAGGAGTTCCTCGACGCCTGCTAGTTTCAGGTGACTGGCTGCTTCGAGGGCAGGATCCCTCTCGACGAGGAGTTCCGTTGGGCGATCCTATGGTAGGGCACCCGTGCTCACCTCACTACTTGCACAGACTTTCAAACCCTGGCGTTTCAGGAGACGGTGACGACAGACGCCTCTCTGGAGGTTTGGGGGGCCCACAACAGAGATCTCCATGTAAGAGGACTTTGGCTCCCAGAGGAGAGGTCTCTCCACATCAACACTCTAGAGCTCTGAGCGGTATTCTGGGCTCTCAAGTCGTTCCTTCCGTCCCTCAAGGACAAAATGATGAGGATCTTCACCGACAACACCACCACAATGTTCTACATATGGAAGCAAGGGGGCACCAGATCCCCAGACCTATCCAAGGAGGACCAGGATCTGTGGCACTGGGCCGTCGCCCAGGGGATGTTTCTGGTTCCCTTCCACTTGGCAGGAATAAAAAAACACCATCGCCGACTCACTCAGCAGGGAGCTGCGCTTGTTCCACGAATGGGAACTGCGACAGGATCAAGTGGATCGGCTCTTCCAACGATGGGGCAAACCCCAGATCGACCTGTTCGCGACGGCGACGAACTCCAAGTGCCAGTGGTTCGCCAGCAGGTTCCCACAGCCGAGGAGCATGGGCGATGCTTTCTCGTACCCCTGGGATGGCCTGTTTCTATACGCGTTCCCTCCGTTGCTGCTCCGCCTCATCAACCAGCTCAAGAAGTCCAGGTGCAGGATGATCCTCGTCGCACCGGCGTGGCCGAGGCAGATCTGGTTCCCGGACCTTCTGGACTTGTCAACGTCCCCACCAATCAAGCTGCCGGCGGACGCGGATCTTCTCTCCAGAGAAGGAGGTGCCATTCTCCATTACGACCCACAGTCGCTGAACTTGTAGGCCTGGCTCCTGCAGCACTAGAGTTTGGAGGGTACGATATACCGGCTGATTACAGAGAGGTTCTTGCAAAAGCCATGGCGTCCTCAACTCTCAAGTGTTACGGTCATAAATGGAAGAGGTTCTCTGTCTGGTGCCATGCACAGAAGATTAACCCTCTGCGGATTACGGCCCCTCAAGTACTGCCGTACCTACTGTCGCTGGCCAAAGCTGGACTGGCTCACGCCTCCATCAAAATACATCTGGCTGCCATCTCCCGATATACCAGGACTACAGGACGGGCGTCTTTGTGGTTTAATCGCCTGGTGAAGGAATTCATGAAGGGACTATTCTGATCATTCCCGCCGGTGAAGGCTCCTGCCCCGGCGTGGGAGCTTAATGTGGTACTGACCAGGCTCATGGGGGCCCCACTCAAGCCTATGCATTCAGCGCCTTTGGGACTAGGTGAAGCACGCAACACTCCACGTGAAGGGGCAACGATCCACAAGAAATACCCTACCCGCAGACCTGCATGGAGCGCCCAGCAAGTCCAGTGCGGGTGAAGGAACACAGAAGATCGATCACCTGGTGGTGGTGACGCTGCTCCTGCAACAGCACCCTGGAATCCAAACCGTGGACCACCAGCGCTGCCGCCCAGAGTGCCCGTCTGGGGACTGTGGATACAAAGGTGGGGGCCTGCCTGGTGGGCGTCAGATGGTGTGAGACATGCGTGGGACTGGCCACCCCAACCAAGCTGCGTCCACAAGAGTGCTCACACCTACCAGCGAAAGAAGCAGCCCTAGCCGGCGGGAATCCAAGAGAGGCCTGAACAAGCATTGTGGCTCGCGGCGTGCTGAAGCACAGACGGCTCCACAAGCAGACCTGACCTGTAATCTTCTCCTGGAGTTTGCTGCATCCACCCTACATCTGCCTCCTGTCATTGACACGAAAATCGGGGAGGTAAAAGCAGACGTAATGCTAATGCGACAGGACCTACGGAATCTTACAGATCGCATGTCCACCACGAAGGCAACAAAGAAAGAATCCATCGAGACCCTCAAGGACATGCAAAGTAGAGTCCAAGAACTCAAGAAGCGCAACAAATTCCTGGAAAAGAGAGCAGAGGATGCCGAAGGACGCTCCAGATGCAACAATGTCCGCCTACTCGGTATTCCCGAGGGAATGGAGGGCTCTAACCCTACCAACTTTATAGAAACTCTTTTACAACAAGAAATAGGCGCTGTCCACCTTTCGCAAGGCTTTGCAGTCGAACGCGCACATCAATCCCTCCAGAAGAAACCGCCACTGGGTTCCTACCCACGCCCAATAATAGCCAGAATTCTAAATTTCCAGGACAGAGAGATTGTCCTGCGCTTCTTCCGGGAGGCAGGGGAAATCAGAAGAGGCAATGGCAAAATCGCCATTTATCCGGATTATACACCTTCAGTACAAAGGGCAAGGAATTTGTTCATCCCAATCAAAGCCAGAGTGCGTCAACTTAACATCAAATACATGCTAATGTATCCCTCGAGGCTCCAGTTAATCCACAAGGATAGAGCAATTTTCCTGGAGTCGCCGGTGGCGGCCACCATGTGGCTAGAACACAACAACTTGGCGGATGGCGAGGAGAGGACGCCGCAATCTGCATGAGGGTCCCACAGGACGAGTCCATCCATTAACAAACAGCGCAAATTGAACCAAAGATTGTGTACCGTATGGCAGGAGGGAGCTAACCTATCGGACCGACCCACTACACCTCCCCAGGGAAAGGACACGCGACAGCACACTGCTGATGCATCAAACCTGCCCAAGATGACCCGGACGGGCCTTGGCAGGGCAGGGACACCCGAGCAACGCAGTCACAATTGGAAAATTTTGGTATTTTTATTTGTTGTCTTAGGTCGGGGAGTCCTGTAGTTCTCAACATGCTCAACTTTCAGAGCCAAAAGACACATCACAATGGGCCGTGGAGCCAACCCTACAAGCATGGCAGCTGACATTAAGATACTGCCCTGGAACGTCAGAGGGATGGGGACCTACATGCGCAGGAACAGAATAAAATCCTTCCTAAAGCAGAAGCACGTCTCCATCGCAATGCTTCAAGAACCGTATCTTACCGCTGAAACTGACTCTCGCATCCCCGACTGGTGGGGCGGCCAGGGCTTTGGCGCAACGTACTCTAAATACGCCAGAGGAGTCCACACATGGATTAGCGGTCATGTCCCTTTTAGAATCTGGTCCAAAGAGGCAGATCCGGAGGGCAGGTACCTCATACTCCATGGAAGCATTGAACAGACAGAGGAGTGCTTGGTTAATACATACCGGCCCAACAGTGGAACCGCAGCATACCTCACCAAGCTCCAATCGAAATTAGCCCCCTACAGAGATTGCTTCTTGGTATCGGGAGGCGACTTCAACTTTGTCTGCAACCCTGCTCTTGACAGATCTGCTCCTCTGACGAAACCTACCAGCCAATGTCCCTCTGCCCTACAGAAAACCATACAAACACTGGACCTATCGGAGGAATGGCGGGACCTGCATCCTGAAGGTAGGGAATTCTCATACTACTCGTCCCCACACGGGGTATACACCCGTATAGACTACCTACTAATAGACAAAACCCACCTCCCGCAGGTAAATCTGCCTCGTACTTAGGTAGAACTACATCGGACCACTCCCCGCTCCTCTTAGTATGGAAGCCAAAGGGCCCTAGGCCGCCTATACCGATGTGGCGGATGCCAGCGGACACCCTGACGGAGGGCCTTCGTGACAAAATAGTCGAATATACGGACAATAACGTGGGAAATGTGAGCAGATGGAGCACCATTTGGGAGACCCTGAAGGTAGTGGTAAGAGGGGAGATCATAGCCAGTGCCGGTGGGATCCGGAAGACACTTAGAGATGAACTGGAGGGTGGTGAGGAGAAGATCAAACGTCTGGAGGCCACGCCCAGCAAGTCACTGGAACTTGAGGAAGAATTGTCCGCAAAGAGAAGGAACTGCCAGGAAGCCTGGTCCAGACTAGCCAAATTTTACTATGTGGCAAAAACCACTAGGGCCCACTCGGAGGGAGACAAGCCAGGCAGATTACTTTTGTGGCTATGCAAAAAGAAAATCCGAAAACCCCAATCCTTGAGATCCAAGATCAATCTGGATCCACACACACAACGCAAACAGCGATGTATGGGGCATTCAAAAGCTTCTACTCACAACTATATAGCCACGACTCTGTTGTTCCCCAATGTGAGATCCAAGACACGCTAGACGAAATAGGCCTCCCCACGCTAGAGGAGGCCCAAAGAGAAGCATTGAATAGAGAGTTCACCATTAATGATATACAGGAGGCTATTAGAGCACTATCCACTTGTAAGACCCCTGGGAGCGACGGGCTACCCCCGGAGTTCTATAAAACATTTGCAGCGGAACTGACTCCAATCCTACACGAGGTCTACACAGAAGCCTTCTAAATCGGGAGGCTACCTGATAGCATGAACGAAACCCTAGCGATTCCTATAACCAAACCCGGGAAGCCAACCGCCGAGTGTGGATCTTATAGACCCAAAGCCATCCTTAATTACGATATAAAGATCCTAACCACTATACTTGCCAATAGATTATCTAAAGTTATTGGGACCCTAATACATGAAGACCAGAGCGGGTTTGTCCCCGGCCGTAGTACAACAGCAAACCTACGCAGACCTCAACATATCATAGCGCAAACAGCAGACTTGCAGGAACCCTATGCAGTGGTCTCCCTATATGCCATCAAAGCATTTGCCTCTATATATTGTGAGTGGCTCCTAGCTTCCCTGCAAAAATTCGGCCTGGGCAGCCACTTCCTCCGTTAGGCAGAGATCCTGTACAAAGCACCGAGAGCAAGGGTAAAAACCGGCAGAACGGTGTCTGCACCTTGGAACATACAGAGGGGCATCAGGCAGGGATGCCCCCTTTCTCCTATGTTGTACATACTTGGGCTAGAACTGCTGGTTATATTTATCAGTAAAACTTTTTTGACGCTGGCATAAACATCGGGGGCCGATACCACGTGATCTCGCTATATGCAGATGACGTCTTACTTTATTTAAGGGACCCACAACTTAACCTACCTACAATCCTGGCAGTACTGGGGAATTTTGCAAAAGTATCAGGAATATGATTTAACCCAGAAAAACCTTGCATTTTCCCACTGGCGGGAATAGTAGGGGCTCAAATATCTGCTCTCCCGGAGGTCGGGGTAGGTTGGGAACCAAATACATTCCGATACTTGGTTGTCAATATTTTGCATACCCCCAAGCAAACACATGGGGGCAATACCCTGATAGCAGTACAAGGACTCAAAAAGTCGATGAGGTTCTGGACCAGGCTTCCACTTTCAATGATCGGCCGAGTAGCCATCGCTAAAATCATAGTGTCACCACGCTTCCTGTACTTCTTCCAAAACGTCGATTACTACATACCCGCAGCCTTCTTCCGACTGCTGGGCGTACCATTGAAGGACTTGGTGTGGGGGAGCTCCAGACATAAGCTTTCCCTAAATACGTTAATGCTTCCATATAAAGCAGGTGGAGTCCAACTCCCCGACTTAGAGCGCTATTTCCTAGCTGCCCAACTCGCCTTTGTGGCTTAATGGCTCGCAGATGACCCCACCTCCAAGACGGACCTCCTACGCCACCTAATTGCTCCGGTGCGACTTAAAGAAATCCTCTGGGTCCGATGGAAGCCGGCTATGAGAGATCCACTGCTCATCCAACTGGCCCGTAAAGTCTGGGACAGAGCTTTGAAGATACAGAAGTTTGTAAATCCATACTCCCCAGAGATATCACTCATTGCAGACACCTGCTCCAGCAGAAAGGAATTGTCGCCGACAAGACTGTGGGAAAGGCATGGCCTCTACACCTCGAGGGACATGTATGAGGAGGGCTCCTTTCGTGAGCTGGACTCCCTGATAACGAATGATGACTTCCCAAAGGCCAGCACCTCCGCTACCAGAAAATCAGGGAGGCAGCGAAACGAAATTGGAGCAAATGGCGTGAGGAACCAGACCCGGACCCGACTCTGACCCTGCTGCGCAACCTGGGAGATGGCTGGAAATTAACCTCCTTGATATATGCCCAGATCGCAGACAAACCTAACCCCAAGAGTGAAGCTCTAAAGACCGCGTGGGAAACAGATTTGGGAACCAGTATCACGGAACAAGAATGGGGAAGAATTCAACAATATCCCAGAGAAGTGTTGAGAAACGCTAGATTCAGACTGGTTCAATTGAATGTCCTTCACAGAACTTACATGACCCCCCAGGAGGATTGCAGAATTCAGTAGACCTCCGATCCCGCTATGGGATCAGGTTCCTGCTCACCCTGCCACCCTACCGCACTGCCTCCGGGCCACCCCTTCCACTGGGGTTTGTTTCTGTACCCGTACAACCCTCCCCTTTTTTTTACCCTCCTGCACTTATCATACCCACTTGATCTGCTGCCTCAAACCTAGCACTTGCCACTTGGCTGCGCTACCACTTTGTGCTGATTTTATTATTTATTTTATTATTATTTATCCTGTTTCACCTTCATGCCGTAAAGCCAAAGTATGTGGTGAGAGATTTGTTCCCTTCAATGATGGCTCAAGTCCCTCCCCGCTCCCCCTCATAGAAAACAAAACATGGTCATCCGGACCAGCCTTCGACCAACGGGGCCTCCAGCTGGGCCAACGCAGCCAACTTGCGTGGAGGCAGTTGGGCCTCCGCTGTTAAGCAGTGAAATCTCAGTGTGCGATGGGCGGCAGGCACCTCCTTAGGGAACTTCGTCCGTAACAGAGGTTTGTGGCAATGGATCCCGGTCAAGGGTTTTGGATCCTGAAAGCCAGGTGTCCAAGAGTGACCCTGCGCTATCCATGGTTACTAGGCCGCTTTCCCTTGAGTGGGGGGGTCTCTCATACTGCGACGTCTCTTCTCCACTTGGGACAAGGACTTTTTAGAGTCTTCTGGCTCTTCTTGCCTGGAAGGTGAGTTTCCGTAAGGGGCTCCGTCCCCCTCCCCGTGTGCAGCAGATTCTCGGCTTTGTGTACATTTCGTATATGGCGAATGTTGCCATCCCAGGTGAAGGTCAGGGAAGTGGACTAGCCCCATCGATAAGAGATTCCTTTTTCCCTCAGCCACTCTGTGACCGGTCTCAAAGCCTTCCTTTTTTCGTTAGTGTAACCGCTGCAAGGTCCTGATATAAGGAAATGAAGGTGTCTCTGAAAAGTACGCGGGGGAGCTTCTTGCTTCTTGCATTATTTCTTCTTTAACTGTAAAGTAATGCAGTCTCATTAGGACGTCCTGCGGGGGTGCTGGGGGTTGTGCTTGGTCTCGTTCTATGGACCCTGTCGAGCACCAGGAGGGTGGGGGGGAGTCGTCCGGCAACATTAGAATGAAGTGAAAGAGGTCACAAATGTAATGCTCCAGGTCAGCATCTGGAATGGTGGTTGTGATCCCCCTCAAGCGTATGTTGTTGCGGCGGGAGCAATTCTCAGCGCCGTCCTACTTGAGCTCAAGGGCTTCACACCTGGCCTCCAGTGCGGCTAGTCTGTGCACATCCTCTCGATCTTGTAGCTGTGCTCAGAGAGGGTGGTTTCCGCCTCCGCCGTTCTCGTCTCCAGTTGCCCTACTCGTTTGTACAGGACCGTGATTTTGCTCTTGACCTCTTCTGTGCCCTTCTGGTACTCTTTCGTAAGGGCCGACAGGAGTTCCTGGACATCAGATTTTGTGACCAACTGGGTCGAGCCTCCCGGGGTTGGTTCCATGCGGGCGTCCTCAATATTCACTTCAGTCACTTCTGGCCAGTCCCTCTATTCTGGGCCTTTACGCTACAGGGGTCAGCAGTAGCACCACAATGTCTGTCTGTTTGGACAACTTCAAATTCTTGGGCACAAGTGAGGTGCTTGCTCCCAGATCCCACGGATAAGGGATCCTCTGTGCTGTTGGGGGCGGAGATGACTAGGCGAGGCTGACGGGCCCTGGGTTGGGCCCCCCCCCAGTGTCTGTGTGTTTCCTTGCCTTGTTGTGTAGCCTTTATCGAGAAGACCTCTGTGAGGCATGCGTAACTGCTGTGGGGGTGAACCACCTCAGATGGGGTGCAGAGTCCGGTTTTATAGGACTGGTGCCCCCGGCAGGCTGGGTTTTAGGCTGTGGTTAGATGATGCCTTGTGTGGGTGAGGGATCAGAGATATGGCCGGTGCTGTGGAGGCAGGGGCTAGGCCAGAGGACCCGATCAAAGGGCTGGGCCCCAACTGAAGAAGTAGGTGCATCTGAGTGAACAAGTGGTGTTGGCTGCAGGCTGGGAGGCTTACTGTCTGACTGATTGATTTGCAGGCCTGTGATCGGATGCAGGCATGCTCACTGTCGGTTCTTTGAGGGGGAGCTGCTGGTTCCAGTGCCCAGGGACCCCTGCTGCAGGGGATGGGGTGCTCAGCGCCGGGTCACCAGATGTGGGCCGTAGCTGTTGACAGTGAAAGCCTAGAGAAGCCAGGGATCTCCCAGCATTAAGGGCCAATTGATCCAATCTGCTTTTAGATCCTCAGGTTGTGCGGGAGTCTTCTCAGATGATGGGTGCTTTAAGCGCTGTGTAGCGGTGGAGGGAATGGTGGGTGGACGAGGACCCAGGAGGCAGGCCACCTACTGATATAGGGCGTCCCTGCTGAGCCCCCGGGGAGGCACCTTACAAGCCGATGGGGAGGAAGTCCAGAGGAGCGTTGGGGCAAGTGGCAGGTGCCACCTTACCTCCGCCGGTCAGAGCCCCCCCATGGGGACCGGCATCAGGGACACTCGCGGAGGCTGCAGCCTGCATCACATGCTCTGAGGGCGGGTCTCGCTGCCTCCTCCCATCGACAATGTGGGCACCGGAGCAGGAGTGGCGATGGCCGCCTGGCCGAATAATGGGTGCTCCTTTTGCTGGGAGCGGAGCGTCTTTCCAACCCCAAAGGAGTAAAGTTGCAGGGGGTCGTTGTAGCCAGCCTGGGCAAACCACGGTGACGCGCCCCCAAGGTCTGTCGTTCCAGGGCTCTCCTGGTGTGTAGGTGGGTTGATTATGTCACGGGCAGCTTGGTGCCTCACTGCACCGAGGTGGGGGCACCCCAGGCAGAGGTGGAGATTGTGGGAGGACACCGCCACTCCATCAACTCAAGGTACCACTCGATCCAGGACCTCAGGACGCCCCACATCAGGCCATATGAGCCCCAAGAGAAGGGATCACCACTCCATCTGTTTGCTGAATGGAAAACTTTGTATCATCGGAGCTTTTTAGCTGGATGCGTGGCACCAATCGGGAGCTCTCACTGAGCCAGACCGACCGCCATGGCTCTAAGCCACGCCCCCCCCCATCTCCAGATTTTTACCACACATTCAAGTGTTGGGAGTCCTTGTGTTTCGCTCGTAGTGCCTTCTGCTTTTTTTTGTGCTTTTCGACTCGCAAAACTCTATTTTTGCTCAATCGAGCCCGTGTGCTCCATCATTTCTTCATCCGATTAATGGGGATCTGTTTTTCTCCTCTCCCCTTTGGACTGAAGTTGATGACCAGAATCTTGGTGAAGTGTTTGGCTCGGCTGGCAGCCCATCTGTGACTACAGGGAATTCATGTGTACCCATGCGACCACTTGAGGAATTACTGGACTCCCGTTGGATCCAGGTGTCCGGAAGCTTCAAGGACAGGATCGTGGTCTATGAGGAGTTCCGTGTAGCGAGAAGGTGGGGGGCTCGTGCGCGCCAACATCGCCAGGGGCACAGACTTCAGAGCCTGCTGTACCAGAAGACGGTCACGTCAGATACCTCCCTGGAAGGCTGGGGAAACCACAACGGACGTCTCCACGCCAGAGGCCTGTGGCTACTAGAGAAGACACTACACATCAACATCCTGGAACTACGGGCAGTGTTTTGGGTCCTCAAGTCATTTCTTCTGTCCCTCAAGGGCAAGTGGTGAGGGTCTTCACAGACAATACCACCACAATGATTTACATCCAGAAGCAGGGGGGCACGAGATCCCCGGCGCTCTCCAGAGAGGTGCAGGAATTATGTCACTGTGCCGTCACCCAGGTGATGTTTCTCATTCTCCAGCATGGGGTCTGGCATGGATTCACATGCTCATGAATATTCCCCGTCGTCAGGCTGGGAATCCTCGGTAAAGAAAAAATCAGTCTTAGTTTTGTTTCTGAACTGTCTTTCTACTAATAACCAATCACTGGTCTCTGGGTCATACTGCCCCCAGCCAATGACTACCCTCTACCTAAGCCCCTCCTCTGGCAGCCATCTTCAGATTTTTACTGCACATTCAAGTGTTGGGAGTCCTCGTGCTTAGCTCTCGAGCTTTTACTGCGTATTTTGTTTTTTTCAAAGAGTTTACTCTTATTTGTTTGGTCAATTCGAGCCTCAAGCTCCACCGATTCTTCTTCCTATCAACGGGGACCCGTTTTGGAATTTTTCTACGCCCCTCAAGGGCGGATTTTCGTTGAATTACACTTCTTGGAGGATTCCGGAAGACCTTTGAGGCCTACCCCGTTTCGGACACGGCCCAAGTCAAGGGAGATTCGACGCCTACTGGATCCAAACTGTTCAGCAACTGGCCAGGATGTGGATTACAGAATGTCTTCAAGGAAGATGAGCACTCCTGGTGCCTCTACTGCCTTCACGACGACAAATCGCACGTGGAGAAGGACTGTGCGTTCTGTAAGAACATGTCCGTCCGGACAATGAAGGATCTTCGTATTCGACTCACCAACTGGCTGAAGGGGAAGAGCCCAGCAGCAGATGAGAAAAAATCTGAGCGGTCTTCTAAGAACTTTTAGGGTGCTGCGGCGACGGGGGCCCAACGAAAGGCTAAGCACCGTGAGTCTGCAGGCTCCGGGAGTGCCGTTGGTTCGGGCTCCTTGGCTGCCAGGCAGGGCGCGATGTCGCAGATGCCATCATCCACCAGCTAACACTCTGGCTCGGTGAAAAGGAAGTCGGAGAACCCGGGTAATCTTCGGTAGAATCCCCGGTTGATCCCGATGGAGAAAGCCGAGGGGGGGGGTGAAGCGGTGACCCTCCCCCTAATGTGAAGGCCTCAGACACGTCCCAGGTCATGAAGGCCCTGATTCACCCGGCGAAGGCCTCGATTGAAGAAGTCGTGGCGGCCCTGGCGAAGCCTGCGGAGGCTACCCCAGTGGAGATGACCTCCGGGCCCAGAGTTTCCCTGCCACCCAGGATGGAAACATCTTTCCAGCCTATCGAGAAGACCCCCGTGAAACCCCAGGATGAGAAAGAGGGGTGGGACACGGTAGCCCTAACTGACACGGAAACCACCACCGAGGATGAGCTGGCTGGCGTCAAAAAAATCCTGGACAAGAAGTTCAAGGAGGCCAGAACCTATGGGAGGGATCCCGACGAGGCGGAAGTAGAGAGCAATGGTGGGGCCGACGAGGAACCGCGGACCATCGAGGAAGCGGAGGAATCCACACCCCAGCCTTCGCTCCCATCTCCACCGATACCACAAGACAATTCAGGCGCAATCTTGATGGCTTTGCAGACCCTGTGTACGGAGATAAGGACAGGGTTGCCCTTACCACCAGCGGACGATCCAGCGGCGCCTAGCCGTCAGGGAGCCCACCGAACAAGCAGAGGCGAGTCCATCCTCCACCTTCCTTCCCGCCTTCACCCCCATCCCCTCATCTGAGGGATGAGACGGGGACGGCGACAACAGGGACGGACGACGACGGTGACAACAGGACGGATCTCCCATCACCCCCCCCCGCCCGGTCCTCCCCTCCCAACGAAATTGGCTCCTTTCATGCCATGATCGCCAGGGCATCGGAGCTTTTCCAGCTATGCCCCAAAGAGCAGAAGAAGGAAGGGTTCCTCTACCAATGACAGGAGGCCAAGAGGAAGACTGTCCTCTCGGTCCCCTTACTCGACGACATCTGGGACGAAGGACTGTCCCTTCTGAAGAACCCGTCCACGGCCCCTGCGATGAGGGACCGGTACGAGAAGAAGTACCGGTTCCAGGACTCCGCTCCGATGTGCCTCAGGGCACAGCCATACCCGGATTCGGTGGTCTCTGCGGCGGCCAAGAAGAAATCGGCAGGGGCGACGGCATCAACTTCCACTTCCCCGCCGGACGCCATGTGGAAGAAGCTGGATGCCATGAGACGAGGGTTCATCTCGTCGGCAGCGACGACCATCAAGGCAGCCAATGCCCTCGCGATTGTGGCGCACTACGACAGGGAACTGTGGTTCAAGATCGCTCCCATCCTGGACTTCCTCCCAGATGACAAGAGGGCAGAAGCCCTTGAAATCCTGCAGGAAGGTGAGGTGGCATCGGACCACGCCATCACGGTGGCCACGGACATCGCCGATACCGGCTTTCACCAGATGGGCAACAGCGCTTGCCATCACTGGCGCGGTTGGCTCAGGGCCTCTGATTTCCTTCAGGACTTGCAGACCAGGGTACTGGACATGCCCTTCGACAGGAACAACCTGTTCGGCAAGGCAGTGGATGAGTCACTGCAGGCCATCAAGGTGGACTCCGAGACGGCCCTGGGTTCTCTCCATCAGCGACGGCAGTCCTTTCGGACCTCCGGAGGCAAGTGTCGAGGTGCCTCCAAAGGATTCGGCGGCAGTGCCTCGTCGTATCACCAGGCAGCCCGCTCCTCGTCGCAGGAAGCCTACAGAGGCCCCAACAAGACAAGAGGACACTGTCGTTGTCGCCAAGGAGGCAAAGGTGGCAAGGTCTCGGCGAAACAAGACTGAACCGGCTGTGACGTCGGGCCCCCACCCGAGCACCGCGGTGGGAGGCCGGCTGGCAAAATTCATCGGCGTGTGGGAGTCCATCTCCACCGACCGTTGGGTGCTGGCCGCCCTGGCCAGTGGGCACTCCCTGGACTCCAAAGAAAGTGTCCCCGTTTCCCACCTGTGGCCAGGAAGGAAAACCATGTGCCACAGCTGCTTCTGGAGGTACGAGTAATGCTGAGAAAGGGCGCGATAGAACTCTTCCCAAAGAGGCTAGGGGGCTCCAGAGTATACTCGCAGTACTTCCTTGTCCTAAAGAAGACCGGCGGCTGGCGGGCCATCCTAGAACTGTGCCAACTCAACAAATACATCAAGTCCCAGAAGTTCCGGATTGTCACCCTTCAGCACGTGCTGGGACAATTGGAGGTAGGCAACTTCCTGTTGTCGCTGGACTTGGAGAATGCTTACTTCCACATCCCCATACGAAAAGGACATTGAAAGTTCGTCACTACCAGTTCAAGGCTCTGCCCTTCGGGTTGAAGTCGGCGCCAAGGGTATTCACTAAGTGCCTGTCACTGGTGGTGGCGTGGCTGCAGAGGATCCATGTATACCCCTATCTGGACGATTGGCTCATCGGAGCAACGTCAAGAGAACTCGATCACACAGGGAAGACCTTCTGCCTGCTCACAGAACTGGGATTCTCGATCAACTTTGCAAAGTCCCACTTGGTACCGTCGCAAGACACCCTGTTCCTGGGAGCCAGACTCGACACAGTGGCACGGTTGGCTTCACCGACAGAGGAGAGGACGAAAGCCATCATGGGCAAGGTACAACGACTGTTGACCATGGAAGTGGCCAGGGTGAGGTCCATCAAGTCCCTGCTCGGCATGTCGTTGTGCATCTACCTCGTGCGTCTGTGCAGGTTGCGGATGCAGCCACTGCAGGAGTTCCTCGACGCCCATTGGATGCAAGCGTCGGGCAGCTTCGAAGACAGGATCTCCCTCAATGAGACTTTCCGCCAAGCGATCCGGTGGTGGGGCAACTGCGCGCATCTAGCAGCGGGCATGAACATGAACTTCCGGACCCCGGCACATCAGGAAACTGTGACGACGGACGCCTCTCTATAAGGATGGGGAGCGCACACCAGAGATGCCTTTGGCTCCTGGAGGAGAGGTCCCTACACATCAACATCCTGGAGCTCTGAGCCGTGTTCTGGGCCCTCAGGTCGTTCCTTCCGTCCCCCAAGGGCAAAGTGGTAAGGGTCTTCACCGACAACACCACCACGATGTTCTACATCAGGAAGCAGGGGGGCACAGATCCCCGGCCCTATCCAAGGAAGCGCAGTATCTGTGGCACTGGGCCGTTGCCCAAGGGATGTTCCTGGTACCCTTCCATCTGGCAGGAATAAAGAACACCATCGCCGACTCACTCAGCAGGGAGCTGCGCTCGTGCCACGAGTGGGAGCTTCGGCAGGATCAAGTGGATCTCCTATTCCGATAATGGGGCAATCCCCAGATAGATCTATTCACGATGAACACTTAGTGCTGGAGGTTCGCCAGCAGGTTTTCCCGGCCGGGGAGCATGGGCGATGCCTTCTCATTCCCCTGGGACGGCCTGTTCCTGTATGCGTTTCCACCTTTGCCGTTGCTGCTGCGATTCATCAGTTAACTCAGACGGTCCTGGTGCAGGATGATCCCTGTCGCACCGGCGTGGCTGAGGCAGATTTGGTTCCCGGACCTTCTGGACATGTCAGCGTCCCCGCCAGTCAAACTGCTGACGGACGCGTATCTTCTCGCCAGGGAAGGATGCGCCATTTGAGATCACGACCCAGGATCGCTGAACCTGCAGGCTTGGCTCCTGCAGCACTAGAGTTCTGAGGGTACGATATCCTGGCGAACTGCAAGGAGGTGCTTGCAAAGGCCAGGGTGTCCTCTACTCTTACGTGCTATGGACATAAATGGAAGAGGTTCTCTGTCTGGTGCCGTGCACAGAAGATCAACTCTCTGCGGATTACGGCCCCTCAAGTGCTGCCGTACTTGCTGTCACTGGCCAAGGCAGGGCTGGCTCATGCCTCCATCAAAATCCATCTAGCGGCGATCTCCCGCTACACCAGAACTCCGGGGTGGTTGTCGCTGTGGTCTCATCACCTGGTGAAGGAGTTCATGAAAGGACTGTTCCGCTCATTCCCACCGGTGAAGGCTCTGGCCCCGGCATGGGAGCTCAAGGTGGTGCTGACCAGGCTCATGGGTCCGCCATTTCGAGCCTTTGCATTCGGCACCGTTGAAGTTCCTATAGTGGAAGACAGCGTTTCTTGTGGCCATCACCTCCGTACGACAAGTGGGAGAGATCCAGGCCCTCTCCTGTAAACCTCCATATCTGACATTCCACGAGACGAGGGTAGTGCTGAGGACGCTTCCCTCCTTCATGCCCAAGGTGCCGTCGGACTTCCATCTCAACGAGCTCTTGGTGTTACCTGTTTTCTTCCCGTCGCCTTCGTCGCCGGCTGAGATGACTTTGCACTCGCTCGATGTGGCTAGAGCGCTGAAGTTCTACGTGGACCGCACGAAGAGTCTCCGGAAAACGTCACAGCTGTTTGTGAACTTTGGCCCTGTGAACCAAGAGAAGGCCCTCTCGAAGGCTTCCATTTCCAGATGGCTCTCCGGCTGTATCATGCACTGTCACCAGTTGGCAAACCGACCGTTGCGCAGCCGTCCGAGAGCCCATTCAACCAGGGCGATCGCTGCTACCAGGGCATTCCTGTCTGGTGTGCCCCTGCTGGACAAAGGGCTGCTACGTGGAGGTCAACGCACACCTTCACGAGATTCTACTGCGTCGACCGAGATTGCGCAACCTGTTCTCTTGAAGGTGAGCCTGGTGAAGAGGTAAGAGATGCTTAATGTTGAGTTGTTGAAATGCTTAATGTTGAGCCTTGCCACCTCTGTGGTTGTGCATGTGTGTACTGCTATGTATTCTTGTATTCATGAGCATGTGAATCCATGGCAGACCCCATGCTGGAGAAGGAACAAGTTACTTACCTGTAACTGTTGTTCTCCAGCCTGGCTCTGGCATGGATTCACATGCGAACCCTCCCTCCAACCCCTCTTCTCTTGGTCCTACTGCCACTTTACGTGCTACCAAATCTGAACATGGCTGCTAGAGGAGGGGCTTAGGTAAGTAACTTGTTCCTTCCTTTTCACCTGGTGGGAGTCAAAAACATTGACTCCCCCCTCAGCAGGGAGCTGCGCTCTTGCCACGAGTGGGAGCTTCTGCAGGGTGAAGTGGACAACTTCTTCCTCAGATGGGGCAGTCCCCACATCAATCTGTTTGCGACGGCGATGAACACTGAGTGCCGGAGGTTCACCATCACCTTCCCCCAGCCGGGGAGCATGGGGAAGGCATTCACCTTCGCTTTGGGAAGGCATGTTCCTGTATGCATTCCCTCAGTTGCTGCTACTACAAGTCATCAGTCAACTCAAACAGTGCTGGTTCAGAATGATCCTCGTCGCACCAGTGTGGCCGAAGCAAATCTGGTACCTGGACCTTCTCAGCATGTCAGCGTCCCCTCCAGTCAAGCTACCAGTGGTCGTGGATCTTCTCGCCAGGGTAGGAGGCGCAATACTGCACCACGACCCATGATCGCCCTGGCTTCTGCAGCATTCGAGTTCAGTGGTTAGGAGCTGCCTGCGGACTGCAGGGAGGTCCTCGCCAAGGCCAGGGCGTCGTGGACTCTGAAGTGTTACAGACACAAATGGAAGCGTTTCGTGACTTGGTGCTGATCACAGAAGATTAACCCTCTGAGGGTCACGCCCCACAAGTCCTTCCAACTTGTCGTTGGCTACGTCAGGGCTGGCGCACGTCGCCATCCTGGTGCATCTGGCGGCTATCTCCCGCTACACCAGGGCTCCAGGACAGTCTTTGCTTTGGTCGCACCATCTAGTCATGGAGATCATTAGGTAACTGTTCTGATCGTTGCCGCCGGTGAAGGCGCTGCCCCGGTGTGGCAACACAACGTGGTGCAGACTAGGCTCACGGGGCCCCTTTCTAGCCTATGCATAAAGCTCCGCTCAAGTTCCTGTCTTGGAAGACAGGTTTCCTCGTGGCCATTACCTCTGCCAGGAGAGTAGGTGAGATCCATGCCCTGTCCTGCAAGCAGCCTTATTTCACTTTCCACAAGACGAGGGTGGTGCTGCGGATGTACCCCTCCTTCATGGCCAAGTTTCCATCCAAATTTCATGTCAACGAACCCTTGGTGTTGCCTGTGTTTTTTCTGATGCCTTCGTTGCCGGCTTAAGACTCTGCACTCACTGGATGTGGCTCGAGGGCTGAAGTTTTGTGTGGCCCACACGCAGTGTTTCCGGAAGGCATCTCGGCTTTTTGTTAACTTTGGTCCTGTGAACCATGGGAAGGCCTTGTTCAAGGCTTCCATCTACCATTGTCACTAGATGGCATACCAACTGCTGGCTGGCCGTCCGAGAGCCCACTCCACCAGAGCGATTGCTGCGACAACGGCATTCCTGTCTGTTGTGCTCCTGCGAGACATCTGCAGGGCTGCTACGTGGAGGTCTACCCACACCTTCACGAAATTCTACTGCATTGACATGGATTTCAGAGAGGAGTCCAGAGTCGGCCAAGCAGTGGTACGCAACCTGGTTGCTTGAAGGTGAGGAGGTAAGAGTAAATCCTTCTGTTGAGCCTTGCCACATCCCGTGGGCGTGTATGCATGTACTGCTATGTATTCTTTATTTATGTGCATGTGAATGCATGCTAGACCCAATGCTGGAGAAGGAACAAGTTACTTACCTGTAACTGTTGTTCTCCAGCATGGGTCTGGCATGGAATCACATGTGAACCCTCCTGCCCCTCTGGGGCTCTTCTTGGTCATACTGCCACTTTACGTGCTACCAAATATGAGGATGGCTGCCAGAGGAGGGGCTTAGGGAGAGGGCAGTCATTGGCTGATGGCAGTATGACCCATAGCTCAGACATTGGTTTATAGGAGAAAGACAGTTTATAAACAAAAGTGAAACTTTTTTTTCTTATACCGAGGATTCCCAGCCCAACGACAGGGAATATTCATGAGCATGTGATTCCGTGCCAGACCCATGTTAGAGAACAACAGTTACAGGTAAGTAACTTGTTCCTTACCCTACTTTCCCCCTTGCTTTCCACACCCTCTACCTAACTCTCTTTCCAGTTACCCAACCTTCCTGTGCCTATCCAATCCAACAGACCCTAACCCTCTATCTCTGAGGGGTACAGTGTCCTGTGTACTACTATAGTGCAGGTGCCATAACCCTATGGGGATGCACAAGTTTGTGCTACCCCTGCATAACAAACAGAGCACCTGTGACACCTGGAGACACGGCTTTGTAATGCTAGTGTGTAAAATGTGAGCCAGAATAACATGGCATCGATGCACAGCCATTTTGAACACTCATCTACCATGACTTCCTACATTGCCCACAGTGGTGGCAAAGATCAAGTTCAAGACACTCTGCATTGTCCACAAGTCTTTGTGGGGCCTGGGACCGCACTACCTACAACTCCCTCTTCCTAAACATGTCCCTTCTTGAGCTCTCTGCTCATCCACCTCCAACTCTCTGAGGGCCAGTCGCTTTTCAAAGCAGAAACTTGGGGACAGATCTTTCTTCGGCTGGGGCCTCCCTCTGGAACAGCCTCCCTGCCTCTCTCAAACTTGAGCAGAACCACCTCTGGTCCCGGAAGCAATTCAAGACCTTCCTCTTTGCTTCTGCTTTCTCTCTTCCTCTCCCCTACTGATGACCCATCTGGTCCACGCACTGGTCACCCTCTGAAGTTGGGCCCAGGTCCCTGCCTGTCTAGTTGCACCTTGCACTGCCTTTTGGCTGCCCCAGCACTTGGGGTCTGTATCTGTAACCCTACATCCCCTTCACTTATGAGCTACCCATTGGCTGCACTTTTGATTACCTGCACTGAGCCACCAGCTGGCTGCAACTTTGGTTACATGCACTTCTCCATCCCCCCTTGCACTTCTCCCCTTCCCCTTCCCTGTAGTTGCGTGATGTAAATGACAAGGCCTAGTAAGATCGTTGTTTCGTCCTCCCTCTGTTTCCCCATCCTTGTCTTGTCTGGCCTAGAAATACTTGTGTATAGGCGCGTTATAAATTCCATAAATTCCATATCATGTCATATCATATCATACATTAAAATACAAGCCTACCTGAAACAACACAACATCCTCAGCCCTCACCAGTCAGGCTTCAGACCTGTCAATGGCACAGAATCCTCCCTCCTTGACCTGAAAAACCAACTCAACGATATCCAAGACACTGGCAACCTAGCCATCCTCCTTCTTCTCGACCTATCGGCAGCGTTTGACCTGGTCAACCACCAAACACTCTGCCACCACCTCACTTTAGCTGCCAACATTTCACCCAAATCCACCAAATGGATTGCCTAATTTCTTGCAGGCCGACAGTGTCTATGCTGGAAGCACTGCTGCCCATCCAACTCAAGTTCCCTGCGGGGTCCCTCAAGGCTCAT
Organism: Ambystoma mexicanum; assembly: GCF_040938575.1. Classification (NCBI taxonomy): domain Eukaryota; kingdom Metazoa; phylum Chordata; class Amphibia; order Caudata; family Ambystomatidae; genus Ambystoma; species Ambystoma mexicanum. The sequence continues at coordinate 290,248,599 of NC_090924.1, read as the reverse complement.
GCGTCTCCCCAACATTTTACAACATTTGTACAAAACCACGCTCTGGACATATCTTATACCAACTATGCTGATGATACCCAAACCCTCTCAGGGATTTATGACCAAGACTCCAGCTACATCAACAGAATGCATGACACTATCCAAGCACGGTTGGCCACCAGGTTGGCCTGGGGCATAACATTGTCTCAGGCACCAATGAAAAAGTGACCCACAGTTGCAAATGGCAATTCATTCCTTTTGTAACAGACTGGTTGAATTGTACACAAGTGGGAGTTTTTGTATACAATGTGATGCAAATTGTGAATTTAAGAATATGTATTCAGGAACAATCGTCAAAACTACTAGCCGCATAAAATATACATATTTTATACAATTATGACTTTCCTGGACATTAGTCTGGAAAATCTGAATTCTGAAAGTTCAATTTCGTGGTCTTTAGTCATGTGGGGAGAAGAAGTCGGAAGAGCATGATGGTCACACCTACGCACAAGGGCAGAGTGTGCCTTCACTCCCCTGAATTCTTCAGTAGCAAGGAACATTTCCAAGGACAAGTTCAACACCCTAATTGACAGCAGACCACTGAGGTGATGATGGATGATCATGTTAATTGTTGGGAAGCTGTGGTTAAGACTAGCTTATCTGCACCTGGACGCTCAGCCTGCGAGCTGCTAAAGTAGGTTGGGAGGGTACTGACACAGGTTGGAAAGTTACCGATGATAGAGGACGGCATGATCAATGGTCCTATAGTTGTTTAGCCAATTAGACGTTGTGTATTTAGTGACGTTCATAGTGACATATTTTAGGGAAGGGCTTAGTTGCCCCGCCTGATGTTAAGTAGCCTATCACTTTATTTCACTGCCCAAACGAGTATGGATCGTATACCTAGATGATTCGTTTAGACCCTATCTCATTCACCCGTAGGTATTTAAGTTTTCCCACGTAGGATGACATGAGTGAAACACAGGTTAACGTCATCAATGACGAATATTTACTATAAAGGTGTCATTTTTTTAATGTAACGCTGTGAGATAGTGATGATAGACATCTGCTGATGTCCGTTGTCCTCCCTGTTTTAGATAATTGATATTAAAACAGTTATCCTTTTGCCAAATACCTGAGTTGTTTCGATTATTGCTGTTTGAATACAATTCTGCATCCCCATCTATCTCAAGGGTATTGCTATCTCATCTTAAAGGGCTGGAAGGTCCAGTTCACTCTGATGACATGTACATTGTAATTTTGAATTTCACATAACTATTATAAATATATGTACCTTGATGCATTATTTGCTGTATAGGGGCATTATAAATACCCAATACATTATTGATTAATATGTTCATGCTGTCATACGTTACATGTTGGTGGCTATTGTATGCATCCCAATCTTTGAGCCTTACTTTTTCATCTCTTTACACTTACAGAGAAGTTATCCCCATTGGAGCATTCAGCGTTGGCTTGTGTGGATGACCTGAATTTCGCACCAACCTCCTGAGTGCCATTGTTTCTAAGTTGTCCAAAAATAAAATGTTCTTGCTGACTTTTGCAATTTATTTTCTGTTAATACATATTTCATTGTAAAGAATAAAATGATCAGCGTAAAACTTGATTGCTTCTCTACTACTTTGCTTCTTTGTGTTAACCTTGATCAAATCAGCGTACCTTCAAATGGCCTTCAACTATACAGAATGTGGGCGAATAAAGCAAATGGGGCCTTGTACATCTATGCTTGCTGACAGGAGCATCAAGGTGGGATGGAACATCACATACTGTTCAGTATGAACTCTTTTGCTGTGCCTTGAAACTTCATCCTGGAGAACTCCTTGGTAGTGCTAAAAGAAGGTATAAATCATAAGCTATACAGTATATATAATTTGAATCCGTTTTATGACACTCAACATTTTTGACTGGGGTGTATGTCTAGGCAAACAGCCTGACACTCTTGGGCCCCTATTGTTACGTTATTTGGCATTTATATAGCGCTCTATATCATTGGTGTGACCTCCAGGTGCTGGTAGGTTGAACGCCCTCTGGGACCAGAGTCCAGGTCAGTTGAGAGAGTAAGTGTCGTAGGGTGCATGGGTGCACCAGTTATGTGTGGAGCTGATGTAATTGCCTGATGGTAGCTGCATCCTAGCATTAGGTGTGGTGTTGATGATATCAGTTGAATGTGTGCAGTCTGGTGGGTGGACACCCAGACTGGTTTCTGGCAGTGTTAGGCCTGTAGGACGCTTATGTGTGCAGCTAGGCCGGTTTGTCATGGGATATAGCTGCGTTTTATTAAAGTGATGAGGTGTTTGTGGGGTAGTGGTCGTATGTGAGCAGCTAGGCTGAATTGATCGAGGGGTATAGGTGCACTCTACTTGTGTGATGGTGTAGAGTAGCGAGTAAGCATACTGATATGATATGATGTTTCATGCAAACGGCGCCTAAGCGCAATGCGCTTCAAAGGCGTTCAATGACAAGGGAGGGAAAGAGGGAGAAAGCAAATACACTTCCACAATGCATGAACAGCACAAATGTGAAGATTAGCTACTGCACTCGGTCTAGAGACACCTAGACAGTGCAGGTGCTAGGGCACAGACAGGAGGGCATGCCTGGGAACTATAAACGAGGACGGAAGGGGTTGGGTACACAGCGGTATCGCAGGGGCCCGGGGGTAGAGGAAAACGGCAACAGCCTGCAGGGGGCCAGAGGGTACAGAGAGACATCACGGAACCAGAAGGGCAGGGGGTATACAGCAACATCAAGGGTGACCAGAGGGGGCTGGGGGCACACAGCAACAACATGGGACACGAGAGAGGCATGGGATAGACGGCCATATCTTCGGCGACCAGGCGAGAAGCTGGGGGCAACACACTGGACCAGAGGTTGTTGGAGGGGCAGTGACGAGATGGGAACCAGGGGGTCTGGGCACACAGTGACGATGAGGGAAATAAGGGCGGGTTACACAGCGACAACTGGCGGATAGTAGGTCAAGAAACTCATATCAGTTAAGACTAGTGATCTGACCAATCATGGAGGAAGCGGGTGGGGAGGCATGGAGAGGGATTCCCTGAGGCACGGAGCACAGATTAATACAATTAAATAGAAAAACATGCTCGGAGGAGCTTTTAGATGCTTTCCACTCACCTCGCTTTCACGAAGCGATTATTACCCAAAGCAAAGACATTGGGCCTCATTACACGGATGGCGGAGAACCATGGCGCAATTAGCGCCATGGTTCATGCCGGTAAAATACCGGCACCGCCTTGGCGGAAAGGGGAATTGCCGCCCCATTCCAAGGTTGGCGGGGCGGTAATTCCCCCTTCCACCATTGCCCTTCCCCATTCCCATTTTTGCTCCATAGGGCTCAATGGGAATGGGGAAGGCGCTAATTACGGTACCACAAATTGTGGTACCGTAATTAGCTCCCTGGGTCCCTTTGCGGGTTGGTTTTTAACGCCTGCAAAAAGCAGGCATTAAATCCCCCAACCCACAAAGGGACCTCGTAGTAAGGCGGTAAGGATTTACCAGTACTGGTATTTTACCGGTACCGGTAAATCCTTACCGCCATCCGTGTAATGAGGCCCATTGGGTAATCATTTTATTTTCGCTGTGTTGCAACTAACCAACGATCCACGACTATTCGCAGATAAACCTGCCACTCTGTCCATGTTACCAAAATTGAACAAGGTTTATAATTTGCTTATGTTTCCAATCTGTTCACATCCCTTATGGTGTACTAGGGGTTGTGTGATGGTTTAGAAACCGATATTCATCCCTGCACCACTGGTGCACTAGAAGTTGATTTGTCATAGTGTGCCTCATACCCCAAACAGAACGGCTCTGCTAATTGGCTAATAGTCACCAAAGAGCTATAAACCCAATCAGAGGGGTTGGCTAGCCAACTATGATTCTATGAAGGTCACTTGCCTCGGGCACTAATACAGTTGTGTTCTGCTGAGAGCAGCTAATGATTGTCAGGTAAGGGAGGAGTGCTTCAGTCGGAAAGGGTTTCTAGTACAGAGGCAGTCAGGCACATACGATGTGGCCTTAGGGGATGAAGGATGGCAGTGAGTGTCTCAAATTGTCCAGATAGCTGCGGTTTTGCGAGATGGGATGTGTAGTGTGCAGTCGGTTGTAGCGTTGGTTTCAGCATGAGTGTAATTGTTTCAGTGAGGGGAGGCGGGACAAGACTTCTCGTCAATGGTGTGATAAACGAGAGGGAAGCCACACTTCACCTGGTGTGTGATACTTAGCAACACTTTATGCGCCAGGTTCCCATCCAGTCCCCAGGCGGTGTTTGAGCACGAATCCAGAGAACCCACAACCAGCCCTCTGCAAGAATGTTTTATATGTTACTCATACCCTGCTTCAAGTACTCCCAGGGCGTTGAGTAGGGTAAGAAAGTAAGGGGGTGGGGGCTCATTTGGGGGCGTGTGTTGCAAGATGTCCATGGTCTAATACCTGATGGGGGTGGCCTACCTACGAACATTTTAAAAATGGTGTGGCTTGCTAATTAAGTGCATATCACAACACAGTCTGCTTGCTACATTCCTTAAAGTATTAGAAATCAATGCTCAATATCATTACTTATTGGACCCTCACAAAAGGGTAGTTTTTTTAGTAGCAGGTTCATTAGCATCCCATTAAGTAGGTTGGGCAAGCCTAACCCTTCAAAGGCACTACTCATCTCCTCTGTCGGCCCCTGAAAGGGAGGCCCAGGCAATTCAAGCACTTTCATTTGCAGCACCTAAACAGCTAGTTTTGTTTGCAAAGAGCCTCTCACTCCATCCAGTGCCTTATGAGTGAGAAAGCAGCCGGAGCCAGCCCTGAGCCTTGAAGGGACAAGCGTAGAGGAGAGCAACAGGGGGATAGCAGGAGCCTTGAAGGGGCAAGCGTACAGGCGAGCAACAGGGGGACAGCAGGAGCCTTGAAGGGGCAAGCATAGAGGAGAGCAACAGGGGGGCAAGCGTAGAGGAGAGCAACAGGGGGACAGCAGGAGCCTTGAAGGGGCAAGCGTACAGGAGAGCAACAGCGGGACAGCAGGAGCCTTGAAGGGGCAAGCATAGAGGAGAGCAACAGGGGGACAGCAGGAGCCTTGAAGGGGCAAGCATAGAGGAGAAGAACAGGGGGACAGCAGGAGCTTGAAGGGGCAAGCTTAGAGGAGAGCAACAGGGGGATAGCAGGAGCCCCCGTGGAGCCTCATAAGGACCTCGACAAGTGCAACCCTGACAAGCCAACAGGTGAGGCCCCTCCATTAAAGTGAACACACAGAGGAAGATACCGTAGGACATAGCAAGGGAGGGAGGAGGCTCTGGGCCACAGACCAGTTGGGTATACCCAGAGGACTACCTCACAACCCCCAACACACCACCCATCCATGCCAGGAGAACATTGAGGCCAGGAAGGGCCAAGGCACCGCACCTTGTTGGCCCCGGCGAGATCCGATCAAGGGCCCACAAGAGTGACCCCAGACACCCCAGTTCCCCAGAGCAGGATAAAGGAGCTAAGGTGGAGCTTCCAGGGGGGCAGGCACTCCTAACTAGACAAAATGTGGCAACCACAGGAGAAGAAGCCTCTAATATCAAGAGAAGCACAGCTGATAACCCAGGCGGGGGGTGTCGCTGGCAGACGTTGCCCCATAAAAGCAGGGGAAGTAAAGGACTGGGGGCCCCGCAGACCTGGTCCAGGAGAGAGAGACAACCTGCCAGGTATAGCCCTGTGGACCTCCACGAGAAGAGAATCCCCAAGTAGCTCCAGAACAGAGGTCCCACAAAAGGAGGCCCAGGGGAGAAGGAGGGGGACCGACCAGCACCTCATCGCCACAAGATCGGACCTCGAAGACATTACATAGAGGGGTTACTTCCGCCCCCCCATGAGGCTCGAGGGGTCTGAGAGGCCCAGAACCAGAATAAAAGCACCAGGGAGGCTAACTTTTAAGGCAAAATGAAAGCCCGGGGAGGGCAACCACCACAATAGATAACACATCAGGGGAGGGGGGGGCTCTTCGAGTTGAAAATAGGCCCAGACAAGCCTGCAGGTTATACAGCTGGGGAAATGAAAGGACTCAATACTTTTTTTTAAACATTTTTTATTGTGTTTGGTTTAAATTTACCTTTACAAAACAATCATCACATGTGTAAACTAAACAAAAACAACCTTAATACTCTAAAAGAATAAAAGAAAAGTGAAAGGACTCCATACCCGCCAATCCACAGTGGATTCGCCACCAGCTTTAGCTAAAACTACCTAAATGATGCAACATAGGGTTAAAAATGATGAGGCACAGCTCCAGTTGCCCGGGAAGGACGGCGCCAAGCCATCATTGGGTTAAGTTGGCACAATTCCTCACAGGCGGCTTTGCAGGGCAGCAGAAAATGCCATTTTACGTGCCGTCAGATTTTGCTTAGGCTGCCGTCAAAATTTGCTTAGGATGCCCAAATGATGCAAGATAGGGTTAAAAAGGCTGAGGCACAGCTCCAGTGGCCCAGGAAGGCGGCTTTGCAGGGCAGCAGAAAATGGCATTTTACATGCCCTCAGACTTTGCTTAGGCTGCCGTCTGATTTTGCAATCGCACCATAAATGATGTAACATAGGGTACAAAATTTCCACCATAGGGTTAATGCTGCACTGCCCTGCACAACATATGGTTAAAATAGATAATATGCCCTGTGGAAAAATAGGGTTAATAGGGTTAATGTAGTGCTGCCCCCGCTGCCCCTGCCCCTGTCCCGTAGACCAGAAAGCATTCTCTGACGGCAGAAAGCATTTTCTGACGGGTTAATGCTATGCTGCACTGCCCTGCACAACATAGGGTTAAAATAGATAATATGCCCTGTGGAAAAATAGGGTTAATAGGGTTAATGTAGAGCTGCCCCTGCCTCCGCTGCCCCTGCACCATATACCAGAAAGCATTTTCTGACGACAGAAAGCATTTTCTGACGGGTTAATGCACTGCGCTGCACAACATAGGGTTAAAATAAATAATATGCCCTGTAAATAAATAATATGCCCTGTTGAAACATAGGGTTAATGTAGCACTGTCCGTGCCCCTGCCCGTGCCCCTGGCCCCGCTGTCCCTGCCCCTGCCCCGTAGACCAGAAAGCATTTTCTGAGGGGTTAATGCACTGCCCTGCACAACATGGGGTTAAAATATATAATATGCCCTGTAAATAAATAAAATGCTCTGTGGAAACATAGGGTTAATGTAGCACTGCCCCTGCCCGTGCCCCTGCCCCTGGCCCCGCTGTCCCTGCCCCAGCCCCGTAGACAAGAAAGCATTTTCTGACGGGTTAATGCACTGCCCTGCACAACATAGGGTTAAAATAAATAATATGCCCTGTAAATAAATAATATGCCCTGTGGAAACATAGGGTTAATGTAGCACTGCCCCTGCCCGTGCCCCTGGCCCCGCTGTCCCTGCCCCTGCCTCGTAGACCAGAAAGCATTTTCTGACGGGTTAATGCACTGCCCTGCACAACATAGGGTTAAAATAAATAATATGCCCTGTAAATAAATAATATGCCCTGTGGAAACATAGGGTTAATGTAGCACTGCCCCTGTCGCTGCCCGTGCCCCTGCCCCCCGCTGTCCCTGCCCCTGCCCCTGCCTCGTAGACCAGAAAGCATTTTCTGACGGGTTAATGCACTGCCCTGCACAACATAGGGTTAAAATAGATAATATGCCCTGTAAATAAATGATATGCCATGTGGAAACATAGGGTTAATGTAGCACTGCCCCTGCCCGTGCCCCTGCCCCCCCTGTCCCTGCCCCTGCCTCGTAGACCAGAAAGCATTTTCTGACGGGTTAATGCACTGCCCTGCACAACATAGGGCTAAAATAAAGACTATGCCCTGTAAATAAATAATATGCCCTGTGGAAACAAAGGGTTAATGTAGCACTGTCCCTGCCCCCGGCCCCGCTGTCCCTGCCCCGTAGACCAGAAAGCATTTTCTGACGGGTAAGCAAAATCCGACGTTACAGTACTGTCGGATTTTGCTTTGCCATTGAAATTCACGCATGCGCAGTAGCAGCCTAAGCATTTTTCGACGATGAGCAAAATTCGACGTTACACCGGCTGTTCTGGGGCACCCTATCCCTTCCTCCACCAGGCTTTTCTCGCTATTGCCCAAAAAAGCGAGAAAAAAAAGCAGAGTGCCCATTTATTGCACATTCGGCTTGCACAAAAAATTAGGATCCCATAATGCTCAACATGGGGAGCAGGGTTTGCGGGTGTCCACCGCTCCCCATGTTTGGCATTATGGGTTTAAGCGGACTCGGGGTTGTCCCCCACTTCCAATAACATTGGAAGCGAGGGACAAAAAAGAAAAACAAAAAGAAAAGAAAAAAAAAATGAAAAACGGACCCTGCAGCGCCAGCTCAGACCCATGTTAGTGGGTGGGAACTGATACTCCAGGGATAGAGGAGAGTCGGTGTAGAGATCTCGCCCGCGACCACAGCTCCGCCCCCGCACGCTACACGCGCATTGCGGGACGAGCTGAGGACGCGGACGGCTGCGTCTTCCCGGCTCCTCCGAGCACGGGGCTCAATCAGCATAAAAGCTGAAATATTATATCCGATGCAGCCCGGCCCCAGCTGGCCACGTTGGCCCACGCTTATCCGGGCACTGTCTTTATGAGGAATGTTCAGGAGCAACCAGGAGAAATAAAGCTCTGGTAAAACCCCTGCCTGACTCCTGTCTTCCTTCAGGGAAAATTGTACTACATAAATTGGCGACGAGGATCATCACCAGAAACCGCGCAGAAGCATGCAGGGAGCCATACCGCCACCGCCCTTTTTACAAACTCCAGGTAGGCCTGCCATTCCTTGGCCACAATGGCAGCCCCTATTCACGACGTACGTGGAGGCTATGGGCGGAGCAGGATTTTCAGCAGCAAGACGCAGGGCCATGTTACTCAATGCCTTAGGGGTGGAAGGACAAAGAATATTCGAGGGCCTTACCCCGATTCCAGTAGAGGATGACAATGATGATTTGTTCAAGGAAGCGGTTAGAAGAATCATTAAGAGGTTCGCCAGTAAAGAGAACACAGTACTCCATAGGATACGGTTTTACACTCGAAAACAAGAACAATCCGAACCCGTCGATGACTATGTCACGAAATTAAGAGAACTAGCAGCCTTGTGTAACTTCAGCACCAATGCTGAGAACCGTATATGCGACATGCTTGTTGTCCACACCAACAGTCGGAAAATTCAAGATAAGTTCATCCTTGAAAAAGAGCTGCAGTTAGAGAAAGCCGTTGAGATCACCAGAGCAGTGGAAGAAACGGCGGGAAGAAGGAAAGAGTTTACAGGGGCCCAAGGTCCCACTGAAATACAAGCTGTGGGGTTCCATTCAAGAAAAGAAAGGTTGGCACCAGACACGAGAGATGTGAGAAGCAACAAGAAAGAACCCCTCAAGTGTCATAGGTGCACCAGTACCAAACACCTGGCCTTTGACAGAGAGTACCCAGCCAGAGACAAGGAGTGCTCCGTCTGCAAACGCATTGGACATTTCTCGATAGTGTGTTGATGGAGAAACAAGAAAGTCACCAGCCTCAACACAGATTGCACAAGGGAAAGAGAATCCTCCTCAGATGATGAAGGAAGACCCACAGTTATCATGGTGAACAGCACACGAGCCAGGAGAGAGAAGCCCCACTGCGTGATCAAAATCGATGGAAGAGAGACAAGGGTCATGGCAGACTCCGGTTCAGACCTCACCATCTTACCCCTTCAGACATACAAAGAAATGGTGGGTAAAGAGAAAGTGAAAGTGCTCACCACGCGACACAAGCCCACGGTGTTTGGGGGGGCCTCAGTCGAACTGCTAGGTTATATCAACGGCAAAGCCGAATTCAAAGGAAGAGAAACCATCACCAGGGTCTACTTCAGCCACGAAGGGCCTGCAGTGTTGGGCTGGGACGATCAAGATAAATTAAAAATCAGACTAGATCCCAGCACAGAAGATCAAGTTCTATCAGTCAATGCGAGGAGCGGATCCGTTGTCAAGAGGGATTACCCAACACTTTTCTCAGAGGAGCCGGGGCACATTAAAAGTTTTCTTCACAAAATTGTGCTCAAAAGAAATGCTGTCCCCGTCAAGCACCGCGTGAGACCAGTACCGGCCACAGCAAGGGACGCCCTTAAACAACAGCTAGACAAAATGAAGAAGGAAGGAGTGATAGAAGAAATTGTAGCGTCCGAATGGCTGAGCCCAGTAGTCCTCATAAAGAAACCCCAATCACAAGAATTAAGGGTGTGCATAGATCTGCGCAGCCTAAACTTAGAAGTCATCACGGACAATTACCCGCTCCCAAGCATAAACGAACTCATTTTACTAATGAAAGAGGCCAAAATATTCTCTAAACTAGACATGAGTAATGTGTATAACCAAATACAGCTGCACGAAGAATCGAAACCCTTTACGGCATTTATCACTCCATTTGGCACGGTTCAATTCACCAAAATGCCTTTCGGGTTGTCATCAGCCGCATCGGCCTTTCAACGTATGATGGACGTCCTTCTACGGAAAGTTAAAAATGTGGTATACTTTCAGGATGACATATTGGTCTATGCAGGGGATAAACGGACGCACGATGCCACGCTCAAATTGGTTCTCAACAAGCTACAAGAAGCAGGAGTGCGATTACGCCATGAGAAATGTTCTTTTGGGGTAAAAGAAGTCGAATATCTGGGGTACAAGATTTCGGAAAAGGGCATCAGTCCAAAACAGAATCTCATGCAAGCCATCATCAAAGCTCCAGAACCCACCACCAAAGAAGAGGTGAGGTCATTTCTAGGATTGGCTGAGTACTATGCGAAATTCATACCCAAGTTTTCAGAAACCACTTCACCCCTACGCGATCTACTCAAAAAAGGGACAGAATTCTCGTGGAAAGAACCCCAGAAGTTGGCGATAGACACCATAAAGCAACATATCATGAAAGCTCCATGTCTTCAACCTTTTAACCCAGAGTGGGATACAGTCATCACCACTGACGCCAGTGCGTACGGACTAGGAGCTGTGCTAACGCAGAGGAGAGGTGACACCGAACATGTGGTGGCCTTTGCGTCAAAGGCACTATCAGAGGCGGAACAGAACTATTCCACCATTGAAAAAGAAATGCTAGCATGCGCATGGGCAGTCGAACACTTCAGAACATACGTGTGGGGCACAAAGTTCAAGCTGGTGACAGATCACAAGCCGCTCATCCACATGCTCAGTCCGGGAGGCACCAAAGCATCAACGCCCAGACTAGCTCGCATTGCAGCGAAACTACAGGAATACACATTTGAAATCCATCACATCTCAGGCTGGAAAAACTCGCAAGCCGACTGCATGTCGAGAATGCCAGAGAACAAGGAGAGGGCTACCACATTCCTACACGGAGAATGCATCGTTGCATCCATCTCAGACATAAGGGCACCAGACTACCTGGAACTCAGTGAGAGACACTGGGAAGAAGAAGATGAGAACGACCCAACCATGGCTAAGATTCGCAAATGGATCAGAGAAGGGTGGCCAAATGAAAAAATGCTGCCCGAAGGCATGAGACCATATTGGAAGGTGCAAGATGAGTTGTCGGAAACAGAGGGGATAATCATGAGAATGGATCAAATCATCCCCCCCACAGGAATGAGACGCACAATTCTCTGCAGGGCCCACGCGGGACACCTCGGATAACACGATGACCCGCCGCAGGGTGAGAGAAGCTTACTGGTGGCCGTCTATGGATCAAGAAATACGCTCCATGATAGAGCGCTGCCACGATTGCCTAAATAGCGACAAAAGACTGAAGGTTCGCCAAGCACCTCTCATACCCACGGAGATACCAGAAGCAGTATGGTCCAAAGTGGGCATAGACTTCATAGGGCCCCTGGAGGCGATGGCGACGGAACACAGATACGGCATAGTGCTGGTCGACTATCTATCCAAGTGGGTGGAAGCAGAGTTTGTCCCAAACATAACCACGGAGACAGTCATAGAAGTACTCCCTGAAATCTTTCAAAGGGAAGGCCTCCCCAAAGAAGTCGTCACAGACAATGGAGTACAACTAGTTTCCAAAGACATGGAAGAATTTTTAAAAAGGAACCACATCAAACAAAAGAAGGCGGCCCTATATCACCCCCAAGCAAATGGACTTGTGGAGAGGGCGAACAGGTTCATAAAGGGGGCCATCCAACTGGCAACAGCGTCGGGCATGGACCCCCTCAAAACCACCAAAGAAGCAATAGCAGCCCACAGGCTCACGCCAAACGGAATTACTCAAATATCCCCGTTCAAAATGTTGAGAGGGAGGAGTGCGGCATCTACGCTCATCCCACCATGGCTGTCGAAAGTAAGGGAAGATGAAGCAGTTGACATGACAGAAGTGGTATGGCGCATTGAAAGAAACAAGATACGCATGAAATCGTGGAGTGATGAAAGAAGGAGGACGAAACAAGCGCCCAACATAGAAAAAGGGAACTGGATCAAAATCAAGCTACCAAGAAAAGATCAAGCCACAGGATCCCGGTATAGTCAGCCCATAAAAGTAACTCACAAAAGAACCAATCACGTCCGCACAGAAGACGGGCGCACGTGGAACTTTGAAAGAGTAGCATTATACCAGCGAAGGCAAGAAAAAGCGAGGACCCCAGAGACACCACGCATAGAAACCGAAAGGGACGACGGGAGAAACGAGGAACGAGAACCCGAAGGAAACGATGGAGAAAGAGAAGAAACCGATATAGAACAGGAAGAACCCAATGTAAGCCCAGAACCGGTTCAGCAGGGACCGTGCCCTGGAACCAGTGAGAGGCCCAGAAGGGAGCACAGAAGACCGGTGAGATACAATGACTATGTGTTACAGTGAACCCGTTTCGCATTGAAAAAGGGAGGTGTGTAGAGATGTCGCGAGAGCTTCGCTCTCGTGAGATCTCGCCCGCGACCACAGCTCCGCCCCCGCGCGCTACGCGCGCATTACGGGACGAGCTGAGGACGCGGACAGCTGCGTCTTCCCGGCTCCTCCGAGCACGGGGCTCAATCAGCATAAAAGCTGAAATATTATATCCGATGCAGCCCGGCCCCAGCTGGCCACGTTGGCCCACGCTTATCCGGGCACTGTCTGTATGAGGAATGTTCAGGAGCAACCAGGAGAAATAAAGCTCTGGTAAAACCCCTGCCTGACTCCTGTCTTCCTTCAGGGAAAATTGTACTACAGTCGGCTAAGTAGGGGGATTAGGGGAGGCGGGATGTCATCGCTGTGCAGTCGGATTTTGCACTATCTTCAGATTCACAATTTCCCTCTTTGCTGTAATCACATAGATATCCTTCACCCACGCAAGCACACTTCGCTCGCAGCGCAGGTCCCGCGTATCACTCTTCCCGGCAGCAGGGGTGCAGCTACAGGCGAGCCCACCCACAGCACCGCCGAGACCAGCACCTTCTCTCCCCACCTGTCTCGGATTCACTCTTCCTCAATGCAAGCGAGCCCCACTCACGGGCCGTCGCACTCGGAGATCCCACCCAGCAGCCATGGGATGACCGGTATGCAAGCGCACTCTCAGCTTATCAGGCAGCTGGCTCTGTGGTAGCATCAACACAGGGTGAACTCCACTCCTCTGTGCATTTACTCGCCAGGCCACGCAAAGAATCCCTCATCCATATCTCAGTCACAGGACGGGCTGGGAACACCAACATTCTCTAGGATAGTCACAACCAAATTGTATGTTAAATATTGCATCTGCCAACATGAATGTGAATCGGGATGCGGCCAGATTTTTCCTGGATGTGTCAGGGCGTGTGAGAAATCAGAGGTTTATGGCCATCTTGGCTGGGTTCACCAGCGCTCCCCATGAATATTTGGCATAGCAAACTACAACATCAGGAGTGGAGGCACGGGTCTCCTTCAGCAGCTCACTGCAAAGCAGGAGGAGGGGAGATCCTTAAATACCTTTGTTAAAATGGAGCATGAGCTCCTCTTGAAGATGGACACCTTCTAGTGGCGTTCACCATTGAGCCTGATTCATCTGCAGGCTGCAACACTCTTCATGCTGTGGCCGCGTCTATGGTGGCTTACCCGACCCTGATTGGAGGAATCCTGTTATTTCCTCATTGGGCTCCCTGCTGGCAGGCTGGGTCAGCGCCCCCCTAATTAAGGCCCCCTTTTAAGGCCTGATGCCTGTTTGGGCCTGTCCGAGTACTGCCGTGCCGAGGGGCCTGCCTGTATGCCTCTCTGGATCGAGCGCTTACTGTACCACAACACTTCTAACCTGCTTGTTGTTCCGGCTTGCAGTGTCTTTATCCTTCACTTTCACAAGGTAATGAGACACCACCCTCCTTATTCCATTTATCCTCCCACTTTTACCCCTTCTTACCACTTCCTCACACCCTTTCATTCCTCCTGTGTTGCTCGTCTCCTCCTCCCCTCTCTGTGTCTGTGCCACTTCACTTTCTCTCTTCTCCCTCCCACCTTTCCTTTCACCTTGTTGTCAATCTACCCCCCTTTTCCTACTCGGCTGGTGGATCTGTTCCCTAACATTGTCCTGTTCTCCACTCACCTCCTGACTCACCCTCCTCCTGCTCTGCCCCTCTTTCACTCTCTTGCCATTGTGTGTCTCTCGCCGTTTTGCTCCTCCTTCTCGCTGGTCTATAGGACTCTCTTACTTTCCAGTTTCTTCCCTAGCCTAGTTTCTCTCCTATCTTCCATCACCTCTATCATCTCTACTTCCCCTGTCCCCTACTTCCTCTTATTCTCACTTCTTATATCATGCTGCCCTACCTGCTTTGCTGTTCTTCACTCTTGATCCCTCTCCCATGCAGTCTGAGTTGCGTTTTCCTTTTACCCTCCTCCTCCTTTCGGGTCAAGTCTTTTGCTGTGTATATGTTCCTCCCTTTCCTTCTCCCCTTTTTCCCCCTTTTCTGTTTCACTTTCCTGCTCCCTGCATTGTCTGGAGTCCTGCTGTGCTCCTGAGCCTGTCTCACCTGCAATCTCTGTTTTGGCTTTGGATCTTTGCTGGGTTGAGCACATCCTATTCTTCGCCACTGATTGACATTGACATTGTTCTACCTGTAACCTTGATTGTCCTTGATCCTTGCTGTGTTATGCACCTCGTATTCTGCACCACTGATTGTCTTTCACTTTGGAGCTCGGCAACGTTTTGCATTGATCTTCCTGCAATCCTTAGTGACTTTGGACCCTGGCTGTGTTGTGCACCTCATATTCTGCACCACTTATTGACTTTGACTTTGGAGCTCTGATGATGCTTTTGATTTGATTTCCTTCAATCATTAATTGACTTTCTGAATCTTACTTTATCTTGCCTGCATGTCTGATGTAGCCTTTCATGCCATGAGGCGAGGCTTTCTCCAGCGTGCTTGCTTGTCATAAATGCATGTTCGGTCTCCCTTACTTGCAACTCCCCTACTCGTCCCTGCACTTCTTAATTGTTTTTGCATGCTTACCCTCACTCCCCCATTCTTGTCTGAGCACTTGCACTTTCTACACCGTCTCATGACCTAGTCAGAGCGTTTTGTTTTGTCTCCTGCTTCTTTTTCTTCCCTCTCTCCGCCTCCCTGCACCTTCCTTCCTCCTCCACCGCCTGCCTCATGTTATCGCACCTACACGTACCAAAGAGAGTATAAGAACGTTTTTTTTGTTTTTTCCCCTCCATCCTTCTTCCCAATTGCCCCCTTCCCTTGTCTTGATGCGCCTAGAAACAGGTGCGTTGTACAGTGCGCATTACAAATAAGCAATAAAAAAATACATGCTAGCATATATGAGACACAGTCAGCGTAAACCTTTGCTTTTACAGTAGCATGACAATCAGTTTACTGTGAAAACACTGAATATTGGGTGCGCATTGGGTAACAGGCAATGCAACAATGATTTTACAGTGGAGATACGGACATATATTGGTCACAGTAAGCATGAACATGGGTTTTACAGTGACAGAGTAGCATGTTCTAGGCACATGCCAGAATCAAGATGTGTTTACATTGACAATACTTGCATATATTGAATACGGGCAGCATGAGTACGCTTTACATAGAAATAATTGCATGTATAGCACAGAGGCAGAACATAAATGTTTTGTGGTGTCAATGCTGGCATACATGGACTGGGCACTAGCAGCATTTAAATCTGCTTTTTCAGAGCGAGGGATATATTTTTCTGGCAAACCTCATTTTTTGTACTCTTCCTTTTTTTCTACTCCCACAGCTTACATTAAACTTTGTTGCACAATGCCCCTGAGTACTGTTGGTGACCGGGCATGTATTCGATTTTTTAATGCATTTCCCTACTGAAACAAATGTAAATTGAACGGCTTGTTTAATGAGTTCCGTAAATTGTGCCAGCAATCAAAAATGTTTAACACTGCCATTTGGAATCCCCCCCAATCCCAATTATTCTAAGAGATCTAGCTTTCTTGTTCCATTTGCTCAGGTGACCATATGGGTAAAACAAAATATTTACCATTAAAAACATTACAGCCCTCCCAAAAAGATATACAAAGCACAAGCTCTTTGAGCATGACATTTTTGGCCATGAGAAGGTTGAGCAGAAACTATGATGAGCCTCATTACAAGTTTTACTTTGCGGTAAAAACGTGACAGTAATTATGTTACCTCCACTTTTTTGGGCAGTAAGTGAGTTATCACTGTTTTTACCACATCATCAAATTCCGACTTTCACTTTGAAGTGGACGATTTACTGGCAGTAAACCTCGACCTTAAGGTAAAAAATCAGAATTACCGCTCTGGAATTACCACTTGCAGTAATTGTGCCAAAATCCCCCAAAATCGGTAATTGCACCTCCCTTTCAATACTCATAATCCTGTGGTAAACCCGCTGGAAAGGGGTTTGTCAATAATTCAGCAGATTTAATACCAAATTACTGCCAGCACCTGTAACGAGGCCCTGTGACTCCATTTCATTATGGGGTTCTTGAAGTTTGCTCCATCTCGTCACTGATCTCTAGTTATTCCATTCACTTATCATGCGAGCTGCTCGATTTGAATTTGAAAACAATATGTGTTTTCTTTAGTCAAATTCCCTGATATGAAATGGCTTGTTTTGCACAGAAATATTTTAGGCCATGTTCTATCAATGGTTTCATTCTGCAAATTTAAAGCGAACAGCTATGAGTGAGCCTCTGCATTGTGATCAAACAGGGATTATCTGGGGCCTTTCAATAGGCTAGGCTGACATTCGAGCAGGTTTTTTGCAGTGTGCATGGGAGGCAGGGCCGCACGTAGAACCTACTTCCAAGTTATTTAATTACGAAACGTCTTCCGATTTAGCAGCTACTGTTCTGTATGATCAAACTCCACTGCACAGCGAGTTCAATGCCACAGGATTTCATTTATTTGCTTGAGGGATTCATTTAATTATTTTGACTATAAGATTCCATTTTTGTTGTGCATGTTTTTCTTGTTTTTAATTAGTTTCTTTAGTCTTTACAGTAAGCCGATCAGTTGCTCATTGTCCTTGTGTCTGCGTGGTTCTTCACTCTGTGTGCTTTGTTTGGTGTTTCATCTCTTCACTGATGCAAAACTGCATTAAAATATGAGTTGCTCGAGTGCTAATACGATGCAAAATTGCACTTATAGCAGTGAACACTTTCTGTACTACAGCCCCAGTTACCCATTTGAACTCAACGCTTCACACATTGGAGGTGCAGAACCTGGCGTGTAGCTGAAGTTTGTTGAAGAGCTGCAAGGAGGCTGTTTTTGGGCGAGCCACAGGAAGCTGCAGAGTCAGATCATAGACAAAGCACATGATTTCACCTGCGATGAGCGACACCAAATGTGATGGTTCGGGAAGCATTTATGTACCCCAGATGAAAACCTAATAATAACCCATTGTTCAGGACCCGGTTGCTTGACAGCTAATGATTTCTTTAAGATTTCAGAAATTACAATTGGCTGTGTGTCGTGTGTTTTGGTGAATCGGAGCGAGAGGAGTACACTTTGGATCTCTCCTTGCTGTTCACACACGAGGAGGAGGAGGCAGGACTTAAAACCTCCTCCCTCACAGAGCATGTGGTTGTGGTGTGTGTTTTGGTGAAGCAGAGAGAACGGCGTAAACTTTGGAGAGTTTCTTTGCTGTTCATACAAGAGGAGGAGGAGGAAGGACTTGAACCCCCCCCCCCCCCACCGTCAGGCTGAGTGTTTTGGTGTTCTGGTATGTTGGTAGGTGAAGACCGGGACCAGGAACGCACTGTGAGAGACCTGCCGGACGATTATAGTGCACTGTATAATTCGTACTCTGTACAGTGTGCAAATCTCCTTTGACTTCTTGGAGTTAACAGCAATAGACTTGCATTAGATTTGCACCTCTATGATCTGCCTAGTGGGAAGAACATTATGCATCCAGTTATAAACATGAATCATATCACTGATGAAGAAATGATGGTAGCAATAAACCTGTCGTGACCGCCCTCTCCAAAACTGACCCCCAGTTCAGACTTTTTACCCCTCAATGATGTGATCCCTATGAATGAGTACGCTCCTGACATGTCGGCAATCAATGAAACAAGGCAAATGCAGACAAATTGCTGCAGATAAATAACCAAAAAGGAATTGTATTTTTTCCTGTAAAGAGGAAGTACTAAGTGAAGGTGTCCAAAGAACCTGGGAAGGTTCCTCTTCCACCTGCTACGCCCATAGAGGCCCCCGACTTGTCAATCTGTAGTGATTGCTCTCCCCTTCTACAATCAGATGTTGAAGAACACAGCTCCGCTGACACTTCCCCTGCCATTCAGCAGCGTTATGCTCCTGACTTTGACTCTAGCCTATCTTCAATGGCTTCATCATCTTTAAACAGACCTCCAATGAAGTCTACGACTCCTTTTGCAGACTATAAAGAGGGTAATCGTCAGCAGCACATTCATTGTTCGAAATTAACCAGGTTCTTTGTATTTTAGTGTCACTTTATGAAAGTTTAAATATTGAAACTAAAACAAACTCAGTTATTAGAGTCACTTTTATTTAAATTTGAGAACATTAAATTGCATACAACAGGATTTTTCTCAGGTAAGAATCTGCTTTTAGAAACTCTCCAATGTTCAAGTCACTCGTCGGAATCACCAATGCTGTGACATGGACAATCACTATAGAACACAGCCCTCCCCAGTCCTTGGGAAACTTCATATAAGCTCTGGATCTGCAGGCCCAGTAGTGGTCCATTATCACTACTGTTCCAAACTTCATTCCTGGTACATCGAAAATTCGCCCTCACTGCTGATTCACTCCAACCTTTCTTGTGCCATTGTTTTTGAAGCATAGCTCTGCACTAGCCAGAGGCACTATATGCAACAGGCTTTCTTTGTCCTCAACCCTTGTCAGCAACTTGGCAATCTGCGGCCACTGATGCTTGCATTCATTCTCTGCAGTATTTATACCTGGCTCATAGTATCCTGCAAGTGCCGGCGCCTTGCACACAATCAGGCCTTCCTCCCATCCATCTGGAGAAAGCACTGTTCCCTTTATTTGCAGCTTATCTCTCTCCTTACATCATCTTATTTCTTCATAACTCTTTCCTTGACAATCAAGCTATTTGTTTATTTCCCATCTGATCCCTGCTCCATTCATTCCAGGCTATTCATATCTTATCACATGATATCTGGTGTGGAATCTCTCTCTTGTCTTCAAATCTTGCACGTAATCATCTTCTTCTGGAACCATCTTCTTGCTCATGCATACCGGGGATGCTGTTCGACCCTGGAACTGACCTCTCGTATGGCAGAGTGCAAGATGTGTCAGGCAGTGAGCTTTCTGGGCTGCTACTTCTATAGCTATGAATTCCCCATGGTATATGGTATGAGAACACAGACATAGCAACTCTCCTTGTATGTCCTCTTCCCACCTTTTTCATGTGCTGATACCACATGTTATTCCATTAATGTGCTGTGCTGTCTAGATAATTATTTAACTCTTAATCATCTTCCCTTGTGCTTCTCCTGTGTCTCCCTCTTGCAAGGAGGGTGCGTGCATGATGCTCATTAAGTACATCAATAAGGGTCCTTCCTACAGGGGTAATCATAGGAACACTTGTCAGAGAAATGGGTGACCTTGCATGTGTCACTGGTGTAGGGATAATCACAAATGGCCTTGGTCTTTCTGTAACAGATAAATCTGTAAGAATCACTGGAGTGGGAAGAATCAAAGGGACGTCTACCTTACTTGGACCAATGAAGTCAACAGTATGGATTAGCAATATCAGAAAAACAATAATAAATGCTGAGCGTGCATATATTTTACACCAATACATTAATCCCCACCATTTACGATTCTCCACACATCAGTGATGTGTTCACTTTTCAAAACCGTACCATTCTCGACAGTCCTCATTGTGCCTGTGTACTGCTGTAAGGAAGGAAAAAACCTTTTTAATCAGGCAGCCTTGTTAAATGATCAGGTAACTGCAGGATTTGTTCAATTATCACCATAAGCTGCCTCCTAATGGCAGGGCCATTTTTAGGATCTTTGCAGAAAAACACGTATATTAGTAGTACGCCCAACAAGATCAGAACAAGCTTGAAGTATGTAAACAAAGACAGCGAGAAGTAGTCATTGGGCATCAATATCTGACAGGACCAGTCGTTGGGCATCAACATTTGACAGGACCATGGGATTAACCAAAGAGAAACTCTGTGAAAAATGAATCTGGAAACTGCTCAGGTTTCCAGTCGTCAAACTCACACTCCAGATTTGGCACATTTAGAATGTTAACACTTTCTAAAGTTCAATTAAAAGATTCTTGTGACTCAAAAACTTAGTTTTGCACTACTACTACAATATCTATAAAGAGAGTCCGGGGTGAGCCACAGTCCAAATGCACACTTGTAATTATTTAATCGGCAACCCTGGTGTCCTTCTTCCTCATCATTGATATAGTCTGCACGTGGTAAACTTCTTCTTCTTGTCTTGCTTCTGAATCAGCGGTTGGGGGTGCGTCAGTCTCACCAGAGTAGGACTTTACGTCACTTAAGTGGATCCATGTGCGTCTTTCTTGGACTTTTACTGCTGAGGGAGTAATGTTCTCAACAATGTGGGGATCAATAAAACAGGGCTTGGGCCACTTCCTTGTGAAGTTATGCACTAGGACTGAATCTCCAACAAATAGATTAGGTTCAGTAACGAGTTCTTGAAGTCTGGTTGCTGATTGGTCTTCATCTATGTCCTGAGACCGACCTCCTTATGCTTGAGTTGATCTGAAATGACAGCGATGCTACCAGTCATACATGTCAAATAAGCACGTAACTGTCACAATGCCCGCTCCCGGGGAGCCGGCTCAGGCCCTGCGTCCCCGAAAGCGGACATCAAGTCCCCGGGGAAGGTCCCAGCAACCCCTTATACGGGCCCTTTGGACAGCGTCCTGGCGCCTATGGTGCCAGGCTCATAGAAAATGCCAGTCCTGGCGCCATAGGCGCAGGCTCATTATGTAAGTGCACCCAAACACTCATTAAAAACTTACCTGATTTCCACAAGGATTTCACCGCTCACCTTGGGTCGGTGCCTGTTCCCCGGCATTCCGTACCCCGGCCCCTATGGGGAAAGAGACACTAGCATTAGAACATTAATGCATGGACAAAAGGGGAACCACTTATAGAAAAACTTACCTGGAAGCCAAGCAAGTTTGGTTCTCACCCATCCGAAAATCCAGTGACGTAACTGGATACCAACGCGCCCCTGCATCAGAAGCAGGATGGAGAGCTCGTCCTTCCAGACCCTAAGAAGGATACTTCTGCGAGTCAGACAAGCCAGATCTGGGGCCCGGTCCAGTCCATCTTCCGAACCCTGCGCATCACCTTAGACGAGGTCACAGCAGCGCGAATCAGGCCAGCGCCCCCGTGGGAGTCAGGTGAGCGTTACAGAACGCGAAGCCTTCCTACAAATTCCCACCCAGGCGCTATGGAAACTTCTGAGACTGATCAGTTGGCCCAATTACTGGGGGAATTACGGGCGGAAGTACATGCCGCTCGTCAAGAGACTAATGCCCTCAAGAGGGAATTAATAATATCAAAGGAAAGAAGTGATGACCTGGCCAGACAGCTTTTGCAAGGTCAAGCTGGACAAACTCCTCTACCCTGTTCCGGAGGGAACCCCGCTCCTGTGGTTCCCAGTAACCCTGTGCAGATTAATCTACCTGGAAACATGCCGCTGGCCCCACCTGAACGCTTTGCTGGGGACCCCAAACGATTCGCCGTATTCATGAATCAGTGTCGTTTGCACTTCCTATGCAGACCTGGGGCCTTCCCTAATGATCAGACCAAAGTAGCCTTTGTATTGTCATATCTCAGCGGCTGCGCTGCCGATTGGTCAGTTCCACTGGTTACTCAAGATGATCCGATTCTCCGTGATTTTCAAGGATTTCAAGCAAGCATGGAAAGGTTATTTGCTCGACACTCTCAGGGGCAGGCTCTGGATGACGAACTTCTATCCCTGCGACAGGGGAATCAGGACCTCCTATCCTATATTGCAACCTTTAATAGACTAATTGTGGAAACGGGATGGCCAGAGGATAAAAGAGTCACGTTATTTTCTCGAGGTCTACGCGGAGAACTTAAAGATGTCTTGGCCCAAGTTGTAAATCCGCCCCAAGAATGCACAGAATATATAGACTTAGTGGTCCAATTGGATCACAGACTTCAAAACAGAAAAAAAGATCGGTCCAGGTTTGAGACCCGGGTGTTGGTCAAGACCCACGCTAACCCCAAGGGAGTTGATGTCTCAGAGCCTATGCAAATTGGAGGGGTTAAAGAACCCTTAACTCAAAAGGAACGTGAAAGGAGGCAGCAGTTAAAATTATGTCTTTATTGTGGGAACTCTGGACACTTTCTACGAGATTGCCCGTCAAAACCGCCCCGAAAAGCGGTAGGAGCCGCTGATAAAAACCATGAAGACTCTGTTTCGGGAAACGACTCAGCCCGACAAGAGTAGGGGTCCGCTTGCCGAGCTTGAAAACTAACTCTCAGACCTCGCATTTCATTGTGCCAATGGTTCTCGTAGATCCAGAAAAGCCTAAGCGGTTGCATGCAATAAAGGCATACATCGATAGTGGGGCTATTGGAAACTATGTGGATCGTGAATTGGCCTCTAGGATTAACCTCCCTCTCCGTCCTAAAACCAGCAAAGATGTCATCATCACAGTCGATGGGACTGAAATTGCCTCTGGACCGGTAACACATTCCACTACTGGGGTGACTCTTATTGGTCCTGACGGCCATCGGGAGGCAGTTGTGTTTGATGTAATCAAGGCTCCACAGTTTCAGGTTATTCTTGGAATTCCTTGGCTAGAGACACATAATCCTCGAATTGATTGGCGAGCTAAGAGAATAACCTTCCCGGATTGTGCACAAACATGCTACCCAGAAAACCTGAAGATTAATTTAGCATCTGTAACCTCTGCCTCCATGCAATTACCTCCGGAATACCAGGACTTTCAGGACGTCTTCCAAAAGGAACAGGCCAACACGTTACCTCCTCACCGATCGTACGATTGCCAAATCGATCTGGTGCCCGGTGCACAACCCCCTTGTAGCAGGATTTATGCCCTTACCGAACCTGAGAACCTGCATTTGAGACAATATTTGGATCAATACCTCGCCAATGGTTTTATTCGCCCGTCAAAGTCCACGGCATCCTCGGCTTTGTTCTTCGTGCCTAAAAAAGAAGGCAACCTTAGAACTTGTATCGATTACCGCGCATTGAACCAGATAACGGTTAAAAACCGTTATCCTCTGCCTCTGATTCCTGAACTCCTTGACCAGGTGAAGGACGCTTGCATATACACCAAGTTAGATCTCTGGGGGGCATATCATCTGGTGCGAGTAAAAGAAGGCGACGAATGGTAAACAGCCTTCTGTACAAAATTTGGATTATTCGAATACCAGGTAATGCCTTTCGGGTTGTGCAATGCGCCTGCTGCCTTCCAATTCTTCATGAATGATGTCCTTCGGGAACTCATCGATGTTTGTGTTGTCGTCTATATCGATGACATTCTAGTGTACTCCTCTTCGGAATCTGATCACAGAAAACACGTTAGGGCAGTCTGGAAAAACTGCGCCAACACAAACTATTTGCTAAACTGGAGAAATGTGTTTTCCATACCACAGAAGTTGAGTTTCTCGGTTTCATCCTGACACCCAAAGGAGTCCGAATGGACTCAAGAAAAGTGGATGCCATCCTCAAATGGCCATCACCTAGCTCTGTAAAAAGGGTTCAAAGCATGCTCGGCTTTGCCAATTTCTATCGCAGGTTTATCCCAGAATTTTCACGCATAGTACAACCCATTACTGCACTCTTGAGGAAAAATAAACGTTTTGAATGGTCTGAAGAAGCCGAGCAGGCCTTCCAGGATTTAACAGCTAAGTTTACCTCTGCACCTATATTGAAACACCCATGTCCAGATCTCCCGTATGTCGTCGAAACTGACGCATCCAGCCTAGCCATGGGAGCAGTTCTGTCTCAAAGAGATCCTGAAACCAACCAACTGCATCCCGTAGCATTTTGGTCCAGAAAATTCTCGGCACCAGAGATTAATTACGCAATCACTGACAAAGAACTGTTAGCCATAAAGTCCGCTTTTAAAGCCTGGCGGCATTACCTGCTTGGCGCTCGACATACCATCACGGTGATCACTGATCACCGGAATTTACAGTATTTGAAAACCACCAAGGCTCAGTCATCACGGCAGCTCCGATGGGCTTTGTTTTTCGCTGAATTTGATTTCGTGATTACCTATCGACCTGGCTGCAAGAACGGCAAAGCAGACGCCTTATCCCGAATTGGAATGGGAGAATCTGATACAAACTCAGAACCAGTACCAATAATTCCCGAACAGAGAATTCTAGGCATGACTTCGTTACAGACGCTTGAAGACAATCAAGTCAGAGTGAAACAACTCCTGGACCCTACAGTCATACAGGATTGGATACAAAAGGGATCAGACTTTACCATAGATAATGGTTTACCTTATTACCAAGGAAGCTTATTCCTGCCGCACAAGGATTTACACGAACTAGTTATTTCAGGTTATCATGATACATTAATGGAGGGACACCCCGGTATTGCCAAGACAATGGAAAAGGTGAAACGACAATTCTGGTGGCCCTCTTGGCGAAAAGATGTTAAATATTTTGTGATGTCCTGTGGTGTTTGCGCCCAAAATAAAGGTCAAAAGAAAAGACCAGCCGGTCTCCTTCAACCTCTAGACATACCGCCAGCACCCTGGCACACCCTATCAATGGATTTTATTACGGACTTGCCTCCTTGTTCGGGATACAATACCATTCTGGTAATTGTGGATTTGTTTTCCAAAATGGCCCACTTCATTCCTTTGAAAGGTTTACCTTCAGCTTCTGTCCTAGCCAAAGAATTCCTCGAAAATATTGTTCGGCTACATGGATTCCCATCTATACTAATCTCTGACCGGGGAAGCCAATTCATTTCCCACTTCTGGCGCAAATGTTGTCAAATGGCACAAATCGACGTAAGATTATCGACCAGTCACCACCCTCAGACCGATGGTCAGACCCAGAGGACAAATCAGACCCTTGAGCAGTACTTACGGTGTATGTTACAGCAATCTGAAAGCAACTGGAAAGACATTCTTTGGATAACCGAATACGCATATAATAATTCGGTACACTCTGGAACTGGCCATAGTCCTTTTTATACCTTGTTTGGACATCACCCTCGAACCTCAAACCTCGACTCACCTCAGAACCTCGGAGTGCCCGCAGTAGAACATCTGCATTCTACCATTACCCGAGCCTTCAAAGAGGCAACCACGCATTTACAACAAGCCAAGAGAAAATACAAGGAGAATGCTGACCTACATCGGAGTGAAGCACCTCCGTATCAGATTGGGGATCAAGTGTGGTTAGCTACCAGACATTTACCGCTCAAAGGGCCTTGAACTTTTAACCCAAAATATCTGGGACCTTATTCTATTACGGCAATAATTAACCCAGTAGCGGTTAAACTTGATTTACCAGCTAATATGCGAATTCACCCTGTTTTTCATGTGTCACTTCTGAAACCAGTGGTCCCCGGAACCCGACTACTCAAACCTCCAGAACCTATTCAAATAGATGGGGAACCCAAATTCGAAGTGAAGAACATTTTAGATTCAAAAATGTTTAGGTCAAAGCTTTTCTACCTAATTGATTGGAAGGGGTACGGACCTCAGGAGAGGTCGTGGGAACCCAGTGACCATGTGCATGCACCTCGATTAGTCAGGAAATTCCACCGACTCTTCTCAAACAAACCAAAACCCCCGGAGGGAACAACCTTGGGAGGGGCCTTGGGGGGGAGTGCTGTCACGATGCCCGCTCCCGGGGAGCCGGCTCAGGCCCTGCGTCCCCGAAAGCGGACATCAAGTCCCCGGGGAAGGTCCCAGCAACCCCTTATAGGGGCCCTTTGGACAGCGTCCTGGCGCCTATGGCGCCAGGCTCATAGAAAACGCCAGTCCTGGGGCCATAGGCGCCAGGCTCATTATGAAAGTGTTTGGGTGCACTTACCTGATGCAGACCATGCTGCAGAACCCCGGCCTCCTTGAGGCCTGAAAGGAACTACTTTACCTGTGGGACTCATTTACCACCCGGGCGTGGTCGGGGAAGGATACATACCTGATTGGAGGAAGGACACATTCTAGGAACTTCTTCCAAGGCTATTTAAACCACACCCGATCAGCCACACATGCTTCGAGTTGTTCTGCATCTAGCAGCTGGACGCTCACCGTGTCTGCTCCTGCATCTTGACTTCTGCCACACCTGCCAGCATCCTGAATCACCTGCAAAGGAAGGGAACAAGAGAACAGAAGAAGGAAAAGGCCTCACCTGCTAAATCTGCATCCCAGAGACATTTCGCCGACAATCCTGAAAAGGAAGACATTTATTTTTAAAAGCACATCGCATCGATCGCTGCAGCGCCGCATTCTACTCACCTTTACAGGGCGCCTCCATGTTCAGCAGCGACCATCCGGATTCGCAGTCGCGCCCCCGCGCCTAGGGAGAAAAAGACAAGAACAAAGGTGAGAGAAAGAAGGGAAATGGAAGCTAAAACTCCATGTCAAGACTTACCTGTTGGGTCATTCCCTTTTCATTTCAGGTCCGCGCCGCATCCAGGCATTTTCGGACCCCGGCCCCTAAGGGGAAAAAGACATCAGCGTTAATGAGTGAATGAAAAGACATTACCAAAACACTCATTAAAGACTTACCTGATTTCCACAAGGATTTCACCGCTCACCTCGGGTCGGTGCCTGTTCCCCGGCATTCCGTACCCCGGCCCCTATGGGGAAAGAGACACTAGCATTAGAACATTAATGCATGGACACAAGGGGAACCACTTATAGAAAAACTTACCTGGAAGCCAAGCAAGTTTGGTTCTAACCCATCCGAAAATCCAGTGACGTAAATGGATACCAACGCGCCCCTGCATCAGAAGCAGGATGGAGAGCTCGTCCTTCCAGACCCTAAGAAGGATACTTCTGCGAGTCAGACAAGCCAGATCTGGGGCCCGGTCCAGTCCGTCTTCCGAACCCTGCGCATCACCTTAGACAAGGTCACAGCAGCGCGAACCAGGCCAGCGCCCCCGTGGGAGTCAGGTGAGCGTTACAGTAACTAATTTCCTAACATTTATGCAGTCTTCTGGGCATCACTTCTGCTACTCGATGGAGGAGGGAAAGGCGTTCTCATTTGTCTCCCTGTCACTAACTCGTGGTGTGTGAGGTGGTGGTCGGACCCCGGCTAATTCCTTAATGCATATAATGCAAGTGGCAGGCAATACAGCCATCCCTTCTTCAATGTCAGTTTCACTTTTGCAATTCTTTCTTTATGGAGGTGGTTGACTCTCACATATCCCATTCACTTGCAGGTGATAAGCTGAAGATACCACAAGTGGCATAGAGGTGTGTACAATGACCTGCTTCCATCCACCTAGAAAAGGGACACACCACCACTATCATACCTATATCCACTACATGCTTGCAGCATATCAACATAGTCAATATGTAAATGCTGAAAAGGACCATTCGATCGAGAAATCACTCCTCTGATCGTTTGCAGTGTATGCCCATTGGTAAACATTTGACATACTATTCAATTTACTACATAAATGCAACGTGTTAGAACAGGTTTGGTATGAACCAGTACTTTGCAATAGCTACTGAGAGGCTTTCTCTAGTTACATGCGCAAGGTAGTGCAGCTCTTCAAGCGCTACCCTTAACCAGGCTTGAGGCATCACCGGCTTTTCAGTGCTGTCCTGTCACCACAATGCTTCATATGGGGATAAAGAACACACCCTCCATTTCCACAATTCTTGCTCTTCCTGTGGTGCACCGCCTTAAACCCTTCATTTACAATCATAATCGTGACTACTTTTTCCTTTACATCTGAAGTATCAAAACTTGAAATATCTGGTGAATATGCCATCCTTTTGGCCTCTTCATCTGCAACTTCATTCCCGCGAGAGATAAAGTCAGTTTGCTTAGTATGTGCTGCGCATTTAACTATTGCAATGGCTACTGGGAGTTGTAGTGCCTGAATAAGCCTGTCCAATAATGCTGCGTGTTGCACTGGAGTGCCGTCCACTAGGAGGTAGCCACTTCTTTTCCAATGTGCTAGCCATGCGTGCACAGTTGATGTGACATAGGCGCAGTCACTGTACACTGTTACTTCCTGCCCCTCATGTTTCTCGAGTGCGACAGGCGCCACCAATTCTGCTGCTTGTGCTGAAAAGTGAGACGTAGTCTTGCACTTGCTACAACCTCAAATTCACCATTGGCTCTGTGTCTTACCCCAGCTGAACCAGAATGCCTTTCCCCATCAGTTTGATACATTTTTGAAGACCCGCAAAATAAAGGGAATCTCCCCTCCTGCTAGCGCATTTTCCTTTACACGTGGGAGGTCGTCATAGAACTCCTCATAGTTAGCGCAATCATGCACATGCTCACCCTGTGCCATAGGCTCTGCTACAAATGTGTTAGGGTTCACTATTTTACACCTGTATATTTTGATTTCTGGATTCAATATAACTACCTCATATTTGAAAGTCCTTTGAGATGTCAATGTACCCTTAGGTTTCTCCAAAATGGCAAACAAAGCATGCTTAACAAACTATGTCATAGAACACCCCATTATAATGCTAGTAGACATCTCTACTGCGAGTGCATCTGCTGCCAGCGACTGTTCACAAGGAAAGTACGCTCTCATAACTGGATCTAAAATCCCACTGTATTATGCCAGGGGTTTGTACCCCAATGTAGTCCTCTGTGTAAGCACTGCTATCATGACTGTTCCATTTGTATGTGAAAACACAAATAATTCCTCATCATAGTTGGGAATTCCTAAAACTGTCCATTCTATTTTTTCCTTATTCACTTGTGGTTTCTTCAAAGCTTGCAAAAGGGGTCTTTTGTATGAACTATAATCAAATACCCACGCTCTAACATAGTTGCACAATCCCAAAAGCTGCTCCATTTGTTTTATTGTGTGTGGTTTTGCTGTTTTCATAATTGCCTCAACTCTTCAGGTGTGACTCTCTTCCCATCATGTGAGATTAACTGACTTATGTACAACACCTCTTCTTGACAATATTGCAACTTCTCCCTATCCATTTTAAATCCCTTGTCTGCTAGAATAGTCAGCACCTGATTCAAATCTTGCCTGCACTCATTTTATGTCATACTACAAACCAAAATATCATCTACGTACTGCAGCACAGCACTTTTCAAATCAATGTTGCCTAAGTCCATCTGCAGGACCCTATCAAAGATCGATGGAGACCCACAGTACCCTTGGGGCAAACAAGTGTTCTTCAGTTTAGTTTGATGAAACATAAATGATGTAAGGTCTTGGGAGTGTACAGGAGGTAGTCCTACCCCCCTCAAACTGACTGTATAGAAAATAAACTCCACCCCCCTTAAGGCAAATGTAGATAACTTACTGGGTTGATCAATGACAATCAGAAATATAGTGACTTTCAGAAAAGCGTTTTAAAGGCAATCTATTTTGTGGGGTCAGAATGTCATGCACAGTAGAGAATCTGTCAAGTAATACATATTTATCATAAATTATCAAACAATCCAGATTCGAAATTGAGCAGGGACCAAGTTTTGTGTAAAAATAAGTTGGTCAGGCATTTTGTGATGTTGTCGGACATTTTTTCTAAGACAAGTCAGGCAACCCTAAGATGGATGCTTGAGCATACAAAATGGTCAATTTCTGCTAGTCATGAGGTCAGTGGATAACTTTTTCATAGAAGTTCATGAAGAGGCCACTGGTGTAGAATGAGTTAGATTAAACCTGTTCAGACTAGGTCTGAGTGACAGCTAAGGCAACCAACCAGGGATCGGAAAAGGGGTTCTCTTCAAATATCAAAGTCAATCAGGATGTCTTATGATGATCATTGCATTACCTCACCTTTCTAGATTGTATAAAAGGGGGTGAGAGCCCAGGGAAAGTTGGGAGTTCCAGATTTTTCTTCAGTGTTCTGTATGCTATGTCCTGCTCTGCTGCAAAGAATAAACAGATGACTTTTGAACTCCAGTCGGAGTGTCTTGATGTGCATCAGCCTCCCTTTCCTGATCTCGGGGTGCCAGGGCCCACAGAAGGTGTTGGGAGAGGGAGAGGGAGAGAGAGAGAGAGAGAGAGAGAGAGAGAGAAACAGAGGGAGAGAGAGAGAGATGGGGGCATACTGCAGCTGCCTGCAAATCACTAAAGGAGAGGTGACTCACAGGCCGATAGCGTGGGAGAGCGCCTTGGCACCTGGGGATTAAAGGGGTGTATTTTCTTGGAAATCTTCAAAGAAACATTTTTTAAAGTAATTTTTTTGGGGTCTTCTGGAAATGATTTAATTAATTATTCAATAATTTTTGGGGGGATCCCTTCTTAGAAAAGTTGTTTTTTATTTTTTTGTTTGTTTAAAGGATTATTTTTGCTGAGTCTTTAGAAAAATGTTTTATTTTTATTTTGGGTAAATCAAGGGTTTAGAGTGTAATATAGTAGTTTAGAAAAAGTAACAAGAAGGTGGGCTAACCTGAGAACGATGAGTGTTGAATATTGAGTAATTATCTTGAGGAGAGGCCAAGCAATTAAGAGGTATTGTTGGGAGAGGCCACGATAAAGGATACAACCAGGTTTCCTGTGTTTTAAAGAACACAGAAGAAGTGGCACCTATAGTCCTAGAGTCCTAGGTGACGTAGACAACAATCTCGGTTAAAGACGAGTTTAAAGAGAGCAACTTACATCCCATGTCGAGGTATTTTTAGGGGTAAGACAGGTCTTAAAGAGAAGACTGTGAGATATTTGTGGCCAGTCAGTCTGTCATGTTGATCAAATTTGTATTTTGAGTTATATGTTATGTTTTGCATGCATTAATGTGAGAAAAGTAAAAGAAAAGTTAGTTATTTAAGAAAAATTGGCAACGAGACAGACACTAAAGTGATCAATTATGAAGAAAAATAGGATATAAATATGAGCTATGGATGAAAATGCACATGCGTGCGTTGTTTAAAGTTATGGTAAAGGCAATATGTTGTGAGAAAATGTAGAAAAGGGTCAAAAAGTGGTTAATTCATGTACTTGCCAAAAATAGACAGGTTATGCTATTTAATTAACTATCAAAATATAGTCCATAGGCGCCCCTCTGTGAGAAAAAACACGGCCCATTGACCTGTTCTTTGGGAAGGTACCCACTCTAGAGTCTGTAGCCACAATTTAGCTCACTGTACCTTTCACAGATGGGAAATATACATTTTCATATCAGACTTTGTCCCGTCCACATGGACAGTCCAGCACCAAAATTCTACGGCAATAACCTTCTGAACAAGAGTATCAAAAGCAACCCCATACACATGTTTCTGCCATGTTGGGCTAAATATTTAATTAACTACACACAAAATGAAACCACATTAGTCTTGATAGAAACGAAGGCCAGTTAAAACTTGACAAAATGTGAAAAATTGTGTCTTGCTTTAGGCTGTTTTTTGCAGCTGACTGCGTAGCCTACAGAAACAGGGGGCTGTATTTCTGCCAACACATGCCTTTCTAGTATAAACAAATACAGATAACAAGTCCGCACACTGCTGAAAGGAGGACAGTGTTTGATTAAAGAATTAAAAGATAACAGCCGGAGCAGTTAAAAAAGGTGATTTATGATCACAGTAAAAGATTTCCTGACTAAAATTTAATTCAGATAGTATGCACAGCAAATATGACAATGAATAAATGATGAAAAAAAAGATGTCAGGACGTCCTTCTCTGAGAATGGAGAATTACAGAAGCTATTTTTAATATAAAAAGGTTGACTGATCATGTGGAAAATAATGGTGAAAGTCTTATATGGACGGAGTATTAATGGAAATTTCTTTTAGCTAGATGGTGATGAATGATTTTTTGGTGGGTGCACTTTGAGAAATGCCCCTAAAATGTATTGGTTTTATGTGTGGCAAAAACCTGGGACATTTAGAAATGTCCATAGGTTATGGTTATTGAGTCATGCACTAGTGGACTGCGTGATTTTTTATTGTACCATGAAGAGGAAAGGAGACAAATTGCTAAAAAGAAACAAGAGCGTGTTTTATATAACTAAAATGGCGAGAAGGTTGGGAGTTGGGAATAGAGAAATATTGCACTGCAATGATAGTATGAAGTATAAATGCATGCACGTTTTAAAAAGTGCATTGAATACACTTGGAATATAGTAGACAAGTGCCAAGCAGGGGAGCAATGTTTCGAGTGATGTATATTATGTATGCAACATGTGAGGACATTTGGAGACAAAAATAATATGTCTAGAATCATAAGAGAGAAGTGTAGCTGAGATTCAAAATGTATTTTTGAGTGCAAAATGTGGCAAAAAACAGACCAAGGTACTAGTAGATGTTATTTGAATTAGGCACAGTGTGTGTTTATGATAAATGAGAAAAACATTGTTTTGACAAGCATTTTTGAGATACATGACAAAAGAAGAAAAATATGAAATTTAGATTAAAGAAGTGGTAAATCATTGAAGGAAGTGCTCACAAGCTGTACCAATATGGACAGACATTCATGTAGATGCATTGACATGGGAGAGGATGTAAATATGTATGCACACACTCATGCACACATGCAAGCATGCACATATATGCACATGTGCACACGTGAATTTATGAAAGTATAAGCAATAAGTACTTTACAGACAATATAGCCTTGCACGCATGCACACACACCCATACACACACACAGGATGTTTTTGTATTTGTAAAATGCAAGAAGAGCAGGTACAGTATTTATATTTTACTGCAGTCATAAGCAAATACTGTTTGAAGTAGATATGAAAGCGGTTTCGGAATAAGTGGGAGTAGCAGTGAGTTTGCCAGAAAATAATGATGCAGATATCGCACATTCTGTGCTGGCTTAAGGAACAGTCTGGGAAAGTTAAAATTGGCCAGTGATGAAGAAAGTTGGGAATGCAGCAATCAGTAGGCACACCATTCGCAAATAATTGAATGCCAGATGAGTTAAGGAAGGGATGGGTGAATGCTCAAAAGCAAAGGGAACAGATTTCAAAGGAGGAAATGGTTGGCAGAAAAAAAACAAGATAGATTTCTGAAATATGCACAGTGATTAATGTGCAAACAGGGCTAATGAGAAGAATTCCTCCTGTACATTAAATATATGCGATGACAGACTGCACAGTGTAAATACATATGAAGACTAAGAATATAAAGGATGGACACATTTAAAATATGGGAGGCTTGTTTTGCCTCAAACATAGAGTTTTGTCTATGGACAGGTTGATTTAAAACAGAGACTAAAATGGTGAGAGTCACATGGGTTGGGGACAGGATATGTCAAATGAGGACAGGGAAACCTTCCATGAGAAGGAGGAAGGCAATGCATGTGGCCCTGAAGGGTGTTTTTCAATGGATAAGGAAGTAAGATGGTCCGATCTAGACCTACCCAAATCTTGGGCGTCACAATCATTGACACAGCTAGATTGACCTAGAGGTTGATCCTATGGTGAGAAGGGGGACTCACCACCTTATGTGGGACGGCTAAGGTTGCTACCTGGAAAAAGGCGGTGCATAACTATTGTCTCTGCTATGGATATCAAACAGAAAAACAGATTGACTACCCCTCTCTATATGGTCCTTTCTGCACAATAGGTTAACTGATCTGGGTCTACTTTGTCATTAAGTAGATAAACCTCCTAGATCAATATAGGCATTTCCATGTATCACACAACTTTAATTACAAAAAAAACACGTAAACCATTAATCAATAAACATCATTCACCACTTACATACAACATTGATTTTACATTAATGGGGTAATTTAATTCATTTGTCTTCAAACATAAGCTTTGGTGAGTTATGTATAAGAGATAGGGAAAGACAAATTTGATTCCCTTTTACAGTCGACATATATTTCGGCCTTTACAACATGTACTAAACCCTCTCTGTGTTGTCACTTCAACTTAGATATTGGGCCATCCTCAGGACACACATAATTTATTCAAGAAGGTGAATTTCATTCCCCAGTGGTGGAATCAGTGATCTAAAAAAATATAAAACATTTAAAAAAAAAAAGCAAATGCCAATCTGAATAGCTAGATTTGAAGGTGATGACTCATTGGGCCTCATTACGATTTTGGCGGCAGCCATGCCGCTATTGGCGGCATGGCTGCTGCCAAAATCGGTTCCGGGTTCCCAGAATGGGGAATTACCGGGCCATTCAGAGTTCGGAGGGCCAGGTAATTCCTCCCTCCAGGAACCCGGGCCCGGACCTTCCCCATTCCCATTTCAGCCCCCATTGTTAACTGTTAACGTTAGCTGTTACAGTTATGAACCTTGTTGAGAATGTCTCCAACAATGAGATATAGGATGATAGCACTAACCTGAACACTCAGCAGTGACCGGGAAGGCAATGGAACAGACGAATATGAGGATTCCCCCATGAACCCAGCCACTCCCTACCCGGGTGAAACAACCAGGGGAAGAGAGGACTGCGCCCCCAGGAAAACCCTCTATGGGAAAAAAAACCTGTGTAGCGGCAATGGCAGTCTGCTGTCGTCAGGTCTTCAAGAGCGGGAATCCTGCAGGAGTTCGTCTTTGAATCAGGTATACTATTTCTGCAGCGGAGTGGTTCTGCGAATGAGAAAGGACAAGTGTGAGAGTTTGCAGAATAGGGAGCAGAAGGGGAGTCCCATGGAAACAGCCACCCACCTAGGATCTGCTTCGGATGTTCTAATGCAGATCAATTATGCTTGCTACGTTCAGGAACTCGGAAGGCTGCAAGAAAGGGATGAATGGTCCTAAATAGAAGGGTGAAAAGGTTTTACGAAAGGATCAGTTGAATAGTAATAGATATTAGAATAGCATAATCTGAAAGATGGTAATACAATTGGGAGGAAGTGCGAGGTCTGGAAATAGGTACCCCTGCGCGAAGTCAATTGCGGAACGCTAGGACGAGTTCCAGGCAGAATTCCGGAGAAAGATGGGAAGGAGTCTCGGATGGCGGAGCTAAAGATCCCCCGATATCTGGAATAGTCAAATCTGAAGCAAACAAGAGGTAAGAGGTTAGAATTCAGTTAAGAGCCAGAATGTAAAGATCCCTAGATGGCGATCACTTACGAAGCGTCTGGACTAGGAGTAGCGACACACTGAAGCAATGTATTAGATCCCTTATATTTGGTCACATGACCGGCAGGCAACGTCGGGGAAGCACGTGTAACAACTAGACCGATGCTCAAAGAATGACATGAAAGATCAGCCGCCAACTTGGAAGGACTCATAAACGCGGAACGGCAAACTCGGCCGCAATGCCAAAAAGACCAGCATTTATAGCAAGATGTAACAGTATGCCCCCTCCGCAAAGGCGAGGAACCTGGCTTCCCGGGATGGAGCTGGAAGAACTTGCGCACCAAACGAGGAGCATGAACCCCTGAAGCCGGCTCCCAGGACCTGTCTGCCGGAGCAAACCCCTTCCAATCAATTAGGAACTGAAGACGACCCATGTGGTAGCGGCAGTCACAGATGGCAGCTACCTCAAATTCCGGTCCCGTTGCAGTGGAGACAGGAGGTGGATGAAAAACAATGGAGCGTTGAAAACGATCGGGTACCCCATCTTGATCTGGGAGAGGTGAAACACGGGATGGATCTGAGACCAAGATGGAGGCAGCAAGAGTCTAACTGCTGCAGTGCCCACCAGGGAAACAACCCTGAAGGGTCCAAAGAAATGGGGAGAGAATTTAGAAGGAACCAAGTGGCGGGGAAGAAATCGAGAGGACAACCATACTCTGTCTCCAACAGTGATCTTCGGTGCTGCCCTTCGATGACGGTCTGCAGATACTTTGGCCCGATCCTGAGCAGACTGAAGAGCCTTACGAGCGACTTGATGACCTAGTTGAATATCCGCAATGAGCCGGTCCATCCCAGGGCAACGGGAAGGAGATGGTGCCATGGTTGGGACATAAGCCGGATGCTAACCATAGGTACAGTAGAAAGGGATAGTTTTCAAAGCCGAATGCATGGCATTATTATAAGCGAATTCTGCCAATGGTAAGAGATAAACCCAGTTGTCGTGTGCGGCGGATATAAAACAACGTAAACAGGATTCCAATGTCTGATTTAATCACTCTGTTTGTCCATTAGTCTGCGGATGGTACCCAGAGCTTAGTGCTCTTCTGATTCCCAAAAAGGCGCACAACTTCTGCCAAAAAAAGGAGATGTACTGGGGACCCCGGTCTGACACAATTGTGCCAGTACCCCATGGCGAGAGAAGATATCCGAAATGAAGATTCAGGCCATCTGATCTGCATTAGGAAGTTTGGGCAAAGGGGTGAAATGGGCCATTTTCGTGAAATAGTCTATTGTTACCATTATAGTGGTTTGATGAGAGGATGGAGGGAGATCCACTATGAAATCCATAGAAATCAATTGCCAGGGCCTTTCAGGAATAGGCATTCAGGTAAGTATACCCAAAGGAGGTTGCCTGGGTGTTTTGGATCAGGTAACGCAAGCTGAAACATAGTTTCGCACATCGGAGTGAAGATTTGGCCACCAGAAATGATGTTTGACGAGTTCTAACGTAGATTTATATCCTCGGTGTCCAGCAGCTCTGGAATCATGGCACATATACAGCACCTCCTTCTGGAGAGAAGCGGAAGGCACAAGTACTTGCTCATTATGAAAGAAAAATCTGCAGTGTCTAGTTAGGTGGTGATTTCGTTCAAGATCTTCGCAGGACCGTAAGTGTAGAGCCGTGTCTTGCTTAATTGTCTGGAGAAAATCAGTCAGGAATGATATGAACTGAGCCTTGGGAAACAGGCTTTTAGGGCTAAATCTAGCCGTAGGGCGGTCGTTCCGGGAAAGAGCATCTGCTCTAAGATTCTGACTTCCCGGTAGAAAGATAAATAAAATGCGATAAGGAAGAAAAAAATGTGCCCAACCCGCCTGATGACTGTTGGTGGTTTGGGCATGTTGAAGTACTTTCAAGTTTTGATGATCTATGCGGACTTCCACAGGAAACGGAGACCCCAACAACAGATGTCTCCACTCTTCAAAAGATCTTTTGATAGCCAGCAATTCCTTTTCCAGAACCGAATAGTTAACTTCAGAGGGATTAAATGTCTTGGATAAATATGCAACCAGTGATTCCACACCTTGACTAGATCTTTGCAGGAGAACTGCTAGTAAAGCATAATGTGATGTGTCGGTCTCTAATATAAATTGCTTGGACTGGTCGGGGGTAGAAAAATCGGGGTAGGCGAAAACAATTTTTTCAGTTTATCAAAGGCCTCTTCCGCATTCGAATCCCAGGAAAAGGGTACTTCCTTTTTTAACAACCTGGTAATAGGAAGAATGATGTTGGAAAAACATGGTATGAATTTACGGTAGAAATTGGCGAAGCCAAGGAACCGTTGTATCTCTTTAATGTTCGATGGAGATGGCCATTCCAATACCGCCGACACCTTTCTTGGATCCATAGAAACACCTTGAGCTGATAGCGCAAACCCTAGATAATTGCCCTTATTTTTGTGGAATTCGCATTTTTCAGCCTTACAATACAAATGATTAGCTTGAAGTCGATCCAGGACTAACGTCACATGTCGGATATGTTTGGCTTCATTTGCAGAGAAAACCAAAATGTCGTCCAGGTATATGACTACAAAGTGTAACAGAACATCTGCAAATAGATGGTCCATAAATCTTTGAAACATGGCTGGGGCATTAGAGAGGCCGAAGGGCATTACTTGATATTCGTAGTGTCCTAAAGGTGTTTGGAAGGCCGTCTTCCATTCATCTCCGGGAGCAATTCGGATGAGATGATACGCCCCTCAGAGATCTTATTTGGAATAAGTGGTGGCCCCTTGTACTGCCTCGAGAATATCTGGAATCAGGGGCATTGGATATTTGTCTGGTACCGTGATCTTGTTGAGGCCTCTATAGTCAATACAAGGTCTGAGCTCCTCTGTGTCCTTTTTTGGGATAGAAAACAGAGGGGCCCCGGCAGAGGAGGTGGATTCGGTAATAAGGCCATTTTGTAAGTTGGTATGAAGGTACTCCTTGAGGACGTTTTTTCTCGCTGGGATAGCACATACATGCGCCCAAACGGAACAGGCTGATCCGGGATCAACTCTATATGACAGTCCTCCCTCCGATGAGGAGGTAGAGTAGGAAACTGCGGTGTGGAAAATACAGATTGAAATTTCTGGTAACATACAGGGATGTTCCCTTTCTGTGAAATCGTAGTTATTGGAGTATGACTGGGAACTTGTGAGGGAACCTGAAGTCCTACAGATTCATGGGAGAGACAGTGAGCCACACAGTATTCAGATCCCAGGAAAAGGGTGCCAGCAGACCAGTTTATAAACAGATTGTGTAACCGTAACCAGGGCAAGCCCAAGATTATGGGAAAATGTGCTGCCTTAATCAAATCAAACATGAGGTTTTCTTTATGTGAGGCTATTATACAAGTTAAGGCTTTAGTTTGCTCCCGGATAAGACCCGAACTTAAAGGACTACCATCTACCCCTTCAATAGGCGTATGCAGGTCTTGGAGACACGGGCGATTCCATTGTTTTCCACCCATTTATCGTCTATGAAATTCCCGGCTGCCCCACAACCCACTAAAGCCGGAACCCTCTGAATTACTTGGTCTTGAAACACTAATGCCAGAGACAAAACCACCATGGAAAGATCCTGTGGGAGAGACGCATGGGACATGTCTATCTGAGTTGAGGAACCGCCCTTGTTTCCCCCAGCCGTGGTTCCTCTTACGACTGGAATCTGGAGTTTCCCGACGTTTGGGAGCCTGGTCTTCGGGGCGGAACAGTCGTGCAATCTCGTAACACATGGATGGAGGAGCCGCAATACATGCATAAACCTAACGATTTACGTCGTTCCTTTTCATTCAAAGACAGTGGACCTCGGGCTGCCCCGATCTGCATGGGTTCATCTGTCTGTGGTGATTTGCTAGTTGTTGGGTAGTTCTCGGAACGAGGATGAAAAACTTTTCCCTTTTTCCGTTCTGCCAATCTCTCTTGGAGACGATAGTCCATTTGCATGGTGATGGTGATCATGTCAGCTAGGTTGGCTGGACGGGGAACTCTGGACACTTCATCCTTTAATTCCTCAGTGAGTCCTCTTCGAAACAAAGTAAGAAGAGTGTCATCCATCCAATTAGTCTCTGAATACAGCTGCTTAAACAGAGTAATATAAGCCAGGAGGTCCTTGTTTCCCTGTCTAAGATCGAGGAGTCACTCCTGGGAGGCCACCAATATTTCTTGCCTGGTAAACATGGACTTAAGGCTATTTACAAAGGCTGGATACGAATCCAGAATTGTGTTCCCCGAGGTAACTAATGGGGTAGCCCACGCTAAAGCGGGTCCAGAAAGGTGGGAAATCAAGAACCCTACATTGTCCTTGTCAGTAGGGAAATATCGTGGCTTAAACGTAAATTGCACGGTGCAACTGTCTAGAAACTCTTTTAATTTATGAGGATCCCCATCATATTTACCAGATAGCAGAGAGGACGGGCGATTTTCAGGAACTACACGAGCTATCTGTTGACAGAGCTGCACATTGTCTTATTTGACACTTTGCAGTTCCAGAGACATAGAGTGCATGTCTGCCATGAGTTGTTGCATTTGCTGTTCCATAGCCACTTGCTGTATGCTCAAAGCGAGGAAGTAAAAACCTATTTCAGCTGGCGTCGCTATCTGATAACTGTTAATGTTAGCTGTTACAGTTATGAACCTTGTTGAGAATGTCTCCAACAATGAGATATAGGATGATAGCACTAACCTGAACACTCAGCAGTGACCGGG
Organism: Ambystoma mexicanum; assembly: GCF_040938575.1. Taxonomy (NCBI): domain Eukaryota; kingdom Metazoa; phylum Chordata; class Amphibia; order Caudata; family Ambystomatidae; genus Ambystoma; species Ambystoma mexicanum. The sequence goes on along the minus strand of NC_090924.1, from coordinate 290,208,307 downwards.
AAGGCAATGTAACAGACGAATATGAGGATTCCCCCACAAACCCAGCCACTCCCTACCCGGGTAAAACAACCAGGAGAAGAGAGGACTGCCCCCCCAGGGAAACCTTCTATGGGAAAAAAACCTGTGTAGCGGCGACGGCAGTCAGCTGTCGTCAGGTCTTCAAGAGCGGGAATCCTGCAGGAGTTCGTCTTTGATTCAGGTATACGATTTCTGCAGGGGAGTTGTTCTGCGAATGAGAAAGGACAAGTGTGAGAGTTTGCAGAATAGGGAGCAGAAGGGGAGTCCCATGGAAACAGCCACCCACCTAGGATCTGCTTCGGATGTTCTAATGCAGATCAATTATGCTTGCTACGTTCAGGAACTCGGAAGGCTGCAAGAAAGGGATGAACGGTCCTAAATAGAAGGGTGAAAAGGTTTTACGAAAGGATCAGTTGAATAGTAATAGATATTAGAATAGCATAATCTGAAAGATGGTAATACAGTTGGGAGGAAGTGTGAGGTCGGGGAAATATGTACCCCTGCGCGAAGTCAATTGCAGAACGCTAGGACGAGTTCCGGGCAGAATTCCGGAGAAAGACGGGAAGGAGTCTCGGATGGCAGAGCCAAAGATCCCCCGATATCTGGAATAGTCAAATCTGAAGCAAACAAGAGGTAAGAGGTTAGAATTCAGTTAAGAGCCAGAATGTAAAGATCCCTAGATGGCGATCACTTACGAAGCATCTGGACTAGGAGTAGCGACGCACTGAAGCAATGTATTAGATCCCTTATATTTGGTCACATGACCGGCAAGCAACATCAGGGAAGCACGTGTAACAACTAGTACCGGTGCTCAAAGAATGACATGAAAGATCAGCCGCCATCTTGGAAGGACTCATAAATGCGGAACAGCAAAATCGGCCGCAATGCCAAAAAGACCAGCGTTTATAGCAAGATGTAACACCCATAGGGCTGAATGGGAATGGGGGAGGGAGCTAACAACGGGCCGATTTCGACTGGCCCGTTGTTAGCTCCCTCTTCCCCTCGTGGGACCCGCTCTGCACATATGGTAAAACCAGACGTGCAGAGCGGGTCTTGCGAGGGGACCTCGTAATGTGGCTGAATGGTGTTAACGGGTCCACATCCTTTTGCGGCACCCGTTAACCCATTCCGCCACTCTCGTAATGAGGCCCATAATATGTTAGAATCAACATCACCACCATCAAGGTTTACTCCGTCAAATTCTATGGTTAGTCAAGCTATCCTTGATTTTGAACAACATATTTCCCATGAGACCCAAGGTTTACTTAAAACAAAAAATAACAGCAGAGACAATCTTATCAAAGAAGAGACAGAGGCACTTAAATCATTACAATCCAATGACACCTTTATAATTAAGCCCACAGATAAAGGAGGAGGGATTGTCCTGTGGGACAAGGGAGCATATGAGACAGAAGTCATGCACCATCTGAATGATTGAACTGCATATAAAAGATTGGAAAGAGATCCCACATCCAGGCTCGTACAGGAGATTAATATCCTGATGAAACATGCTTTAGAAGAGGGATGGTCTGATACAGATGAAAAAGCATTCCTAATCTATCAATATCCAACTACACCAGCTTTTTATAACCTCCCCAAAATACATAAGAACCCACTAGTACCACAAGGGAGACCGATTGTGGCAGCTATACATTTCATCTTAGAACCTTTGCAAATCTATTCAGACTGGTTCTTAAGGCCATTCGTCTCTAAGATGAAATCTTATGTTAAAGACACCACTAGCATGTTAAAAATACTTCAAACAATCAATTTGGGTCCTAATGATATCCTTGTGACCCTCGATGTGGTGAGTCTCTACACCAGTATCCCACAACAGGACTGTCAGGTGATGACTAAATATCTGAACAATCGAACCCACACAATAACAAAAGTTCCAACTGCATTTATCTTGGAATGCATGAGGTTAGCCTTGACAGAGAATTGTTTTCTCCATAATGGAAAATGCTACAATCAACTACAGGGGGGCAACATTTGCACCGGATCGAGCTAACCTTTATATGGATAATTTGGAACAACAATCCATTTAAGACCCTAATAATCCTTTTGCCTAATACATCAACATATGGCTGTGCTATATTGATGATATTTGCATGATATGGAGCGGCACTTCTGAGCAACCTACTTCTTTTCACAAATGGCTTGACACACAAAATTCTTTCATTAAATTTACCATGGATTCTGACTCCAGAAAAATAGCATTTATTGACCTTGAAATACAGAAAACAGACCAAGGAACTTTAGAAACGGTCCTGTATAGAAAGCCTACAGACAAGAATATGCTTCTTGACTACCAAAGTTTTCACCCTCGCAGCTTGAAAGAAGGCCTTCCTTAAGGGCAGTTCCTGCGCATCCGCAGAAACTGCACACAACTCGACACTTATAAAGAACACAGCAAGATTCTCAAATCTAGGCTTAAAAATAGAGGCTACCCGTTGTCTACTGTACAGCGTGCATACAAGAGGGCTGAACATATGAACAAAGCCAGCTGTTTGGAACAACACATCAACACACTTTAGATAAAATCACATGTGTCAGCACATACAGTCCTATCAGTAGCCACCTGAGAAAAAGCATTTTGAAAAATTGGAATATGATTAAAACGGAGGACATTAATCTGTCTACACCACGATTCATCTTCAAAAGGCAAAGAAATCTTAAAGACACTCTAGTACACTCATACCCGAATGCCCCTATAGAGAAACAACCTAAAACCCCTTTTTGGGGTCTACCCCAAAAGGAGGGCATCATCGATGTGGCAAATGCTCAGTATGCCCGCAAACTCAAAATATGAAAAGCATCAAACTTAGAAACAAAGTAATCCAACTTATACCGTTTACCAACTGTCTCACACAATGGGCAGTTTATGCCATCAAATGCCCTTGCAATTTGGTATACATAGGTAAAACAAAGCGACAAATTCGCCAAAGAATTTGCGAGCATAAATCTTGCATTAGAAATAAAATAGGATCCAAACCATTGGTAGCCCATTTTTCAGCAAAACAACATAAATGCACAGAAATGTTTTGGTGCATCATTCAAGGTATTAATCAGTCCCCAAGAGGGAGGAACAGAGACCTTAGCCTCACTAAATGTGAGCAGCAGTGGATCTACGATCTAGATACTGAGAAACATGGCCTCAATATTGCTGTAGAATGGAGTGTGTTCATTTAGGCTTGCCCCTTTCACACGGATCCTAATATCAATGCAGTTAGTCATTTACAGTCACTAACAACAGAAGTTACAACATCTACAACCAGAAACCATTATACCACCTGTGTCTGGAGTCCCCGATGACAGCTCCAGGTATTGCAGGACCACCCAACATCACAAGTTGATGCCTCGGGCAAACTTGGCACCACATCTACTGGCTATAATATACTGTAGATGTACAATGTTGCCAATGTTATAGATTATCTTCTATAACACATGAAATGTACTTTCTGAAAATAAAATATTTGGCTCTTGATAGCAACTGAAATTGGAATTGACAACAAACATTTCTTCAAAAAAGCTGGCGCTTATACTAGGATATCTATGGTATTGCCTTCAAATTACCGCATACAACCAAATATACGGTAAGAATCCACGAGACAACGCTTGTTTGGAAATATACTTCCAGAGCAGGATTGTGCTCGCATGCAGTATTGACAATGAACTGCCTCCAAGCAGATAGAATGATTATATTGATAAATACATATAAAGAAAATAAATGTTTTCAGGCTTTTTTGAAAAAAACAAACAACAGCACTTAGTATGTCACGTGTTTCAGTTTCCTCATGTCACGTGACCAGAAGAGAGTTAAATAGTTTAAGCCCGGTACTCAAACTCATCACACATCCGGGAACTGCTGTCAAGGGAAGCCACGGCAAGAGCAAGAGAATTAACAAGTAAGTGCCAAAATACTTTAGCATGACGCTCACTTTTGGAGAAGTATACTATGAGTCTAATGACTCGGTGTGACTCGCACAATCTTTCTGGCACAGATCACCTTTAGGGTTCAATCATGTCAGATTACATAACGCTGCCAGCCTGCAACCATGAGTGGCTATTAGACAACTTTAGACTGTTCACAGCCTTGTGTGTACAATTTTGAAAATCAATATTGAAAAAATAAAAGGCAAAAGTTTTAACATGGCCTTTTTCTGAACCACATATCTCTTTTCATCTCTTTTCATCTAGCTTTTTAATTAATTCCCCCCTCCTTTTTTTGGCAGACTCTGATCATTGAAAACCAGAGCATTCAGGGGTGACGCTCCATCCCAGTCTGATGACACCGCTTGGTGCATTAGGAGATCAAATGATATGTGAGCAGTCAAAGAATAAACCAACACGTGAGTTGCACAGAAATAGTTCTCTGTAACTAAGAAATAAGACCATTAACCATTAGTTATAAGGGACAATTAAAAAACTCCCACTCCTTTATTTTTAGGAAAAGATACTGGACGCCACAAATCTAATTTGCCAGTATAGATGCTCAAAAGTCCCAAGTCACATTATGTGGACAGAAGGTTAGTAATATGGTTGATTCTAAAATATTATGAGTCATCACCTTCAAATCTAACTATTCAGCTTGGCATTTCCTTTTTAACAAAAAATGATTTATGTTTTTTTAGATCACTGATTCCACCACTGGGGAATGAAATTCGCCTTCTTGAATAAATTATGTGTCTCCTGAAGATGGTCCAATAACTAAGTTGAAGTGACAACCCAAGAGAGGGTTTAGTACATGTTGTAAGGGCCGAAACATACGTCGACTGTAAAAGGGAATAAAAAAATATCTTTCCCTATCTCTTATACATAACTCACCAAAGGTTATGTTGAATTCAAATTAATTAAATTACCCCATTAATGTAAAATCAATGTTGTATGTAAGTGGTGAATGATGTTTATTGATTAATGGTTTAAATCTTTTTTTAGAATGGCTTTATGATGAATAAATAAAGCAAACATTTTTGTAATCAAAGTTGTGTGATACATGGAAATGCCTATATTGATCTAGGAGGTTTATCTACTTAGTTACAAAGTAGACCTAGATCAATTGACCTGTTGTGCAGAAGGGACCGTATAGAGAGGGGTAGTCAATCTGTTTTTCTGTTCGCTGAATATAATTTCTCCCCAATATATAGATTTGACCCCCTGTTAACAAAAATAGGGGAGCACCCAATTCTATATACTGGCTACGGACAGACAGACGAGAGGGGACAAAAATGTGCCTGAATTAGAGAAAGGAGGAGCCAGGCCACAGTATATACCTTGACCACAGAAGCATAAGGATAATTTAAGGGGTAACCATCCCGAATCCGATTTCAGGCGCTGAGAAGTGGATACATGAGTTTGAAAAAATGACAGGAGGAAACACATAAGCTATAGGAGACAGTACAGGTCTACTAGCCGCTAATATTTTGGAGAGAACAGAGGATGTTTGGCCGATAGTAAGACACTTGAGTGTCACTATGCAGAGCATGGATCATGATGGAGCACCATTTAATAATTGTAAAGCGGTAGTCTGGAAAGCGCTTAGAGTACTTTATCCGGACATGTCAGCTATGGGAGCTATAATGATGTCAAGGGTTGCCAGAGCTAGTACAGAAGCAGCTCAGGAAGTTAGTGGGTATGGAAGCAAAGCCATGGTCAGTAAATCAGCTGACCATTGAGTATTATTGCAGATTTTTACAAGAGAAGAATCGTCTGAAAGATGAAGGAAGCGAAACGAGTGTAGAAAAATTGTCAGAAAACGCAATAAAAGGGGGGTTGTTGACTAGTGGGAAAGGTCAGGTTCCCAGCAAACTACAAGGCATGCCACATGCGAACAACCAAAGGCAGTTTGAACAAGGTTAAAATGAATTCATAACCCGAGGTAGGGGAGGCTTCCGAGGTAGAGGTTTCAGGATAATCAGGGACATTTCCAGAATAGTCGAAGTGGATTTATAAACATACAGAACGATAATCAAAGCAGGTAGGGAAGGGAAGTTAGGAGACCTTCTGTATGTTGGACTTATGGAATAACAGGACACATTGTACGCATGCGTGGAAGTCAAGGGTTTGTGCAAAACTGACTATTGTAAAGAGGGGGGACCGCATACCCGCCTGCATACATTAAAAAAAAAGTGGAGAGTTTTCTTTTGCCCAGGATCAGTCATTGTATCAGACATGAGAGCTGGGAGTGCAGCAGATACAGCAGTTTAGGAAAAGTGCAAAATGGATTTACTGCAGAGGGCAAGTGCAGTGAGCCCATATACAGGCTCAGCAATATGCAAACATGAAATAAATAGTTACACACAGGAGTGAAGGTGTCATTAAGAAATTAAGAAATGCTTTCACAAGGACAAGGTTATACATACACTCACAGTGGGAAAGCCTCATAGGGCAACTTGGTGTGTTAAGAATTGTGATTGGCACTAAGCCTCAAGCAGTGCTAAAAATTAATATGACAAAGGGAGAACTATTTTTGTTCTAGTGGTAGAAAGTAGGACTGTATGTCCATACAGCGAAGACAGAAAAGTGTTGAATGATTATTAGAACAATTGAGAATTTTTTTTGAAAACTATAACACAGTCTTCTTGCCTAGTGTTGAATTAGTAGGCTATGGAGGAAAGTGTCTTATGATGCATTTGTTACATTTATCATAGGCACCTGTCAAATGTTTTGAGAAAGGGATTGGATGATACAAGCCTAAACATGATGATTTTGTTTAGGTGGTTATGGGAAAGTGTGTTTTGTTTTGGGAATGCACCATTTGAATATGGGTGAGTTCATAGTGGCCCGATGAGACATTTCTGGTAGAAACCAGAGGTTTTTATTGTTGTAATGAAAGCACAGTTTTGCAGATAGCTGTGTGACCTAGTGGAAAAGTGGTGGGAGTGTTTGATGAATTTAGTCTCAGACCACGGATATATACGAACAAAGAGGGGGGACAGATGACTCCCATAAAAATGATACAGTCATAGAATAAGGGAACATGGCAAATGATCAAGGAATGCATAATACAAATGGACCACAGATGACAGTGATGGTTTTCAAGAGAAAAGTCCAGGTTGATTAAACATCACCAATAATGACATATATAGATAGGGTTTACAGAAAGATGAAGTGGTGTTTCTTTAGGAACATCATGCACTAAAAAGAAAGGAAAGGAAACATTTTATTAAATATAGTAATAATATAGTAGCATCAAGTACAATTTAAGGAAACTTTGAAGAGAATGTTAAAGTGTCAGGTGGACTATGGGTCCAGAAACATTAATTAGGAGAAGATGAAAATAAATAATTTACTTTAAACAGTATAAGAATAAAGAGCTCACTTTCAAACATTGATGTCATTTGGATGACATAAATAAATAAAAAATGAATGAACGGAAAAATTAATGAAGAAATGGTTGGATGAATGAAAGAACAAATAGTAGAGTAACAGGGAACATAAAATAAGCAAAACATTCAAATATGGAAAATAAACAGCACCAATGAATAGTAAAGGCCACAATTGAAAAGGTATGCATTTCAATTAAAATAAATAAATATGGGATTGATAAAGAATCAAAAGGGGTATGGTTGGCTAACATTGTGTTAACCGTACAAGAAACATTTTGTACAGAGTCAATTCAAGAGAACATACAAGAGTGAGTACAAATAACATTATTTGAATGTACTTGATAGTGTTGATTTATATTTTCTAGATGAAGATCATGGACCCTTTTTGAACATAGGAGGAATGTCTGCATGACCTTAATAGGGGAAGATACAGTATATCATGATGCAGGTAAGTGTTAGTGAATAGGGAGAAAAGAAAAAAGAGGTAAGTACTGGTTCACACCAAAGGGTGTGAACACACTGTTGATCATTATTAGGATTAAGAGGACCCAGGTGAGTAACAGAAAAAATGGCAGACAGAGACACAGTGTTTCAATTATGTAGCCATTCCTCGCTGAGCCATTTGCCCTGCAAATGCCAATACAAATTTGGCCACATTCAAATAATGTATCTCTGGAGTAGTACACACTATACCTTCATCAGTGAAGAAAATTGTCATATTAAGCTTTGTCATTAAATCTCGTCCTAGAATGTTGACTGGTGTCTGCCTTGAATGTTATAATGGAACAGACATGTCACACTCTTCTATGGAGACTGATAATTCATCAGTAAAAGGAACTCGACTCGCAGCTCCAGAGAAACCTTGCACATTCATGGCATTTCCCAACATTGGATATTTTCCCTCTCGTATACACAAATGAGTAGCCCCAGTATCTACTAAAAAAGAAAAGGATTTGCTTCCTATTGTCACATCAACCCTTGGTTCCCCTTGAGGGTCTGGTGTCACTGATAGTACTGAACACATCAAGTCGCCCTGTGAGCTGTCCTATTGTGTGTACATGCTTGTGCCTGTACTTATAAAAGGACTTCCTCCTACCACAGTGACACCCCCTACTCTAGATGTCAATAACTGTCCGCGTTTGCTTTCTGCTGTATCTACATGGATGCGTGCTGTGACTGCCCTTGCAGCGGATTCAATTGTGCTTGCTGTGGCTGCAATGCCTGTTGCATTTGTGGCGATTGTGCTTGATACACTGTCTGATCTTGGGCAAACCCATCCCTAGCTTGTGAGCTATATGCTGGAGGATAAACTGTCCCCCTCTTGAGAATTGCCCATTCTGTGCATACCTTTGGCATCCATATGTGTGTGCAATGTGCCCTGTCATTCCACATGTCCAACATACAGGAGGAGATCTTCTGACTAGCCCCCCTTGTTTGAATCCTCCTTGCACATTCTGATTATCATTCTGCATATTCTGAAAACTGCCTTGATTATTCTGAAAACCACCACTTCCTCTGTAGCCCATTCCTCTGCCTCGAGGCATAAACCTATTTCCTCCTTGATCCATGTGGCATTGATTATTCGCCTGCGAGGCACCCACTGCTGGCTATATTCCCAATACTTCTCCGTTTGTCAGTACCGCCCCTTCTATGGCATACTTCCACAATTTCTTCTGAACTAACTCGGCTTCCTCAAGTTTTCTCGCATCTTCCTTCTTATTTTTCTTTTGCAACTGCCAGAAGTGATACGCTATAGTCAACTGAATCTCTGTCCATGGCTTCGCTTCCATTCCCACTAATTCCTTGAGCTGTTTCTGTACTTGTTCTGGTAATCCCTGACATAGAATGTGGTAAAATACTGCCACTGATTTTCCCCACGGCTCCCTCATTTCAAGTGCCCACCGTTCCTGAATACTTTGAATATAAGCAAGCAGATCCTCATCATCTTTCATCTTACGTGCCATAATTGCACCCATATCTGGTGTGTCAGGATACTGCACTCTGAGAGCCCTCCAGACATCCGCACTAAAATTATTAAATGGTGCTCCATCGTGCGCTGTGTTCTGTGCTGTGACACTTGAGTATCCTGCTCTCATCCAAATGTCATCATCTCTTGTCCCAAGAGTGGCTGCTACGAGACCCTTGATGTTCCCTATTGTTAAAGTATTTCCCCTTCTCATCTTTTATAGCTCCTAAATCCATTTCCCTGAACCTGCCATTAAATTGGGAAGTTTAAACCATAAGTTATCCTTATCTTTTTGTGGCTATGGAATATACTGCACTCTGGCCCCTCCTTTCTCCAATAAAGGGAACTGTGTGAACCCAAATCTGAAATCGGCTCCCATTGTCTGCCTATCCATAGTGGGGACCATGGTTCCTGATCGCCTTCTGCCTGGCAATGACCTCAGCCTGCACACATATGGTGGTGACTCTCCCTTCTCACTATGCAATCGTCCTTTATGTCACTCTGGATATGTTATAGGATCTGGCGTCCTATCCTTAGGTTGCTCTCACTATCTTTTCTGTCTGCAGATATCCCGTGGGATTGCATGCACTTTCTCCCTCTTCCCCACGGAAGGTTTCTCTCTCTTCATCTGACATACCTAGTCCCCAATTAGTACGGCTCTCGTCCCCTTCACTGTTATTTAAAGTCAGCGTGTCTAAGGACAAGGACCTATGCTCGAGACTGAACGGGTCTCTTTCCTCGCTCGTGATTGGAGGACCAGAAATTGTTCTCCATACCTTAGGCTTCCCAATTTGCTAATTTCTCTTAAGTCTTGATAGGCTTTATCAATCCTCCCCCGAATGCTCACTATGTCAAAATTCTCCACTAGGGTTACACTAGACGGTCCTGACGTTGCTCCCTGTGATGAGAAGAACTCCTCTATATTGCCCCATGATACTACTGGACTCAGTTCCATTAATTCTTTCTGAATGCGATCAATATTGCGATCCCTTTGTCTTCTTTTTCGCTTTTTTTCTTCATCTAATTCACTTTGCTTTCACGCTTCCCATCTAACCCTTTCCTCTTCTTGTCTTTTCTCTTCCCTTCTTTCATTTGCTCTACGCTCTTCTTCTTCCCTTCGTCTTTGTATTCTTTGATCCCTTAATTTCTGTGCTTCCTCCTCTTCTCTCATCTTTCCTTGCCTTTCTCGTTCTTTGATTGCTCTCTTGCATATTATCATACTTCCTTTGCTCCTCTGCCCTTTCTTGCTTTCTTTGCTGTTCTGCCTGATACATCTGTTCTTGTTTCTGCCTATTCTTTCTCTTGTGCTTATCTTTTTTCAAACTTTTCTCTCATTCCCTGTTGTTTGTCTTGATCTTCCCTTTGCCTAACTTCCTCAATACTTTTCTCATCGAGCTTGAGCAATATCTTTCCACCCATCCATTTGTTCGGTACAAGCGTTACCTCGTCAGCTTTATCCTTTCCCCTTTCCATCTCTTAATCCCTCATTCTATCTCTGTTGATATTTTCGGCTGTTAATTTTTCTTCTCCTTGTCCTGTAAGATCTTAAAGAGCTCCTCCTTTCTTTTAGTCTCTTCTAGACTATCGTCACTGCTGTAGGCAGGCGGTTCATATTTTGGATTACTATATCCTTCTGCCACTTTTAGTTCCTTTTACGGATACAATCCTACATCTTCTGTACTATCGCTGTTTACTTCGGGTGAGGTATGCGGAGCAGAAGGCTCAACACCTTCCTCTCTACACTGATTAAGCCTCCAATCCTCAGGAGGTAGACCCTCCCTCTCCTCCTGGTATATCTTCCAGAGTTCTAAAATAGCTAGCCTATTCTCCAATTTTGTCCCTGTGTGCACAGCATGCAATTATGTGGTCATGTGTTGAAAAACCACTTTTGACAGCGAATCCCCTTGTGGCTATGACATGAATATCTTGTCTGCTGTTCTCTTTACTCATCCCACACTATACTTTTTAAGCTTAGGTGCGTGTTTTGGTAGTGTCTTGCACAAATACATCAGTGGAGTAACATCCCCCATTGTGACAAGCCTCAATTGACTGTCAATACTTACCGTTAATTACACAAATACATTTCAGAAAAACAACCAATATGAGTGCGCTCCAACCTTCGCTGCTCAAAGCTTCTACTTCTCAATTATTTCAATCTATCTTTTCAGTCGGTGCCGACAATGACCTAAAGTAGATAACAACTTTTTATCTCTTCTTTAACCTCACAGTTTACTCGTATTGCTCTTCCACACCTCTTTTCAATTACAAAATACACAAACAGACATATAAGTCGACTTTTCACATATACACCATGGTACTCCTTTACTCCTAGCCCCTAAAATACCCTGATTGCAGTTTGAGTCATTACTTATCATAAACCTGTTTATGTGCCACATATTTACCCCCTTGGGGTTTTGAAATGACTCCTTCTAGACCTGCCTTGAGGTAGGAAACCGGGCTCTATAAAATGCTCCTCGTTTAAACGCTTCTCGTGATATGCTAAACAAACCCCTGTTACTTTTCTTCATTACCACAATCCCATCCCCTTATTTTGCCAGCCCACTCAATCTACTCACCATTCGCTCTTCATCTCAAGGCCTTCGGTATCGTCTCCCCTCCTCCAATCGACCACCATCGCCTTTAGTCTGCTCAGCACCTGTGGAAACCAGGAGGGATTTCGTCAAAGTGGGTCCCGTCCCACATGTATCGAACTTCTTGCAAGTTTTCTATATTGGCCACTCTCCACAGGAAACTTGGAGATCTTCTGGCTAGATGGCAGAGGGTGTCCGATCAGCAGAAGCACTGGAAACCTACTAGTAGATGAGCATTTTAACCATCCTCCGTCTGCTACCACGTGAACCCACAGGAAATTTAAGCAAGGTATCGCTACATGGGATGGATGGGGATGCAGATTTTACTCTTACACCAATAATAAAACCACTCAGGAAGTTGGCAAAACATAACTGTTTTAATTGCAATTATCTAAAACTGTGAGTACAACAGACATCAACGGTCATCGCCCAGCATGCCTCTCAATGCCTTTCATAAAAAATACTTATTTTATATCAATGATTTGTCATCATTGACGTCATTCTATGTGGCAAAATAGGGGAACATCTAGGTATACTTTCAATGGGAGATAGGATTGTGATTGGGACTCTAAGCTAGTTGGACAGCAATTCCTACCCCTAGTCAAGTCATCTTCGCCGTCATGAAATACATGACATTTCATTGGCTTTCAAACTATAGGGCTCTTTACTATGTGGCCCTCTATGATTGGTTGGCACACTTGTACCCTTCTGGAATATTCCACTCGCCAGCAGCACGCAAGCTGGTACCTCAGGTGTATCTGGGTTGGACTTGACCATTCCTCCCCACCCGATTAGCCCATCATCCATCATCACTCCTGCTGTCTGCCATTCGAATTTTCTTTGAACTCAGCCTTGCAAAGTATCACTGTGTTTGAGAATAGAAGGGAGTGTGAGCATGGTTTTACCTTCAAGTCCCGGTATAGCTTGCCCAAAGTCTAATTTCATCTAGATATGTGACAGGAGACCATATTTGAGCTCTTTGTATCGTATTTAACACTATTTAATGAATACAACCTGGCTCTTCTAGTATTTTTCCATTACACCTCAACAGGAGCTCGCCCTGCCTCTCACGATCATTGTATCTTCTCGAATAGATAACCAGTTTCTTGGCTGCCGCAACCCTTGACACTGGGCCAGACAACCTTTCTCGAATCTTCCCTCATTGTCAGCTGTTGTCTTCTACTGCATCACACTTTCAGCCCTTCTGTTCATGGGGTCTTAGTTTGCTAAAAAAACAATGTAGAACATCGATATTCTATACACTTATATATAATGGCGGCACCGCCTGCAGTCTATTCACTACGTATAGCCAGCCTTATGATTACTTAGTCTACTTGCGTTTCAGCATCTGTACAATTATAAAACGGCTTGCATTTTCCTAAGTGCTCTCCGCATGTGCAATCTTCATTCCGCTCATGAAATGTTATTTAATTCTTCACTTCGCCATCAGATTCTGTAAGGTCTATATACTCTCTTCAATGGCATCTCCTTTGGGTGTGTCATTTCTGCTTCATGTGACTTCACCAGTCTTCTCTTTCATTCATCTTCACACTTCTTCCAGAACCTCATTTAAAAGTCTGTCATTTCTCTGTGGGTACATCATATAAGGCTTTCACAATGGATACTTTGTTTTGAGGATTCTTAACGGTATAGGGACAATTACTGGCATTGTGCATGTCACAATTCCAAGGTTCCACCATATAGGAGGAATGGGGCGGGACTTCCGGCAGAGGCATTTGGCTCCTCCTCTACACTCTTCTGACGGATATGCTCCGTCAGCACACCCTACCTTAGAGCAGTCACAGGGTTACCCATATGGTGGACCTAATGGTACAGAACCCTAACCACAACCTGGCACTACCCACTGTAGTGGGGAGCCAGAAGATTACTCAAGTGGGTTTTCCCAACCCTTAGACAGTCTCTGGCAGGCTGATGCTTCCATTACCTGTCTCATGCCAAGGCACCAATAACCCCTTTTTATGTCTATGTCCCTTATCTACCCACCACTATATGCGTCCATCTACTTAAACTCCTACCCAAATCTAAACCCCTACGATTAAAATTCACCATATTGCAAAAATATTATACTACATAACTATGAATATAAACATTGACTTAAATATACATTTAAACATAAAACAAACAACACATAAAAACATATTATATCACATAGGGGTTGCTGCAGAAGCCAGCCACAACTTCTCAGTACCTGTTCTTTGGTGCTGTCCTTGGTGGTTGAGGGGGGTCTTGCCCTGGATGGAAATATGAGCTGTTTTCCTCAGTCGTTTCTTTTGGGGTGGCCCTGTCTTCACCATAAACGTAAATACAGTGCTACGTATCTTCTGGTGGCTTTCCCATTGCTGTGGGAATGCCACTGTCTTTCACTGCCGTATCTGTGCTGCACTGCAAGGTCTTCCGGCTGCTCTCTTCTTTGTGCTGGAGTGATGCAGAGGGTGGGCTGCGTACTTTCCGGTGCTCCGGCTGGCATGCCTAAGCGCCCTGGATAGGGCGGTCCGACACTTGCCTTCACTTCCGCTCCTCTTTTCACCCAGGCTTCCCAATGTGACAGCCTGGGTCTTCTCTTCACGGTGGGGCAGTTTTCAGCTACCGCCTCTTCATCTCCCGGGCCACACTTGTCATATGTAGCCTGGGAGTATTTCTCTCTGGGCCCACCCCAGCTGCCATCAGTGCTGGGTGACAGGGGCATGGCCGGGGCACTCATTTCGGTGCACCCCATGCACATGGCCCAGACTGGGCACATGTTTTTTCCCATGGACTGGCTCTCAAACGCAGTCCAGGTATTGAATGTTTGGCCCACCTGGGCTTGTGTTAATGATGCCAGGCTGCCCCAATCAAACAGCCCACATTTCAAGAACTATAGACCATGGCCCCCCAGAGAGCAGCTTCCTCTGATGCCTCCTTTTTCTCTTCCCCCTTTTACATGTTTTATTCTCGTAACGCTCTTGTAGTGTTGTGGTAAGTAGGGATCGCGAACACACTGAGGTTGGGGATACAAGTATTTATTATACCCGGCATTTACAGGTATCTACATCAGGCCCCACCGACTAGTGCATGCAGACGTTGGACTTTGAAACCCGCATCTCCCCGTCACCGGCGCCGTCACGTTCCATAAGACGCTCTTCTCTCTCGCGCGTCTCCAGCTACCCGCAAGGTTAATATAGCCAGTGAAATGCTGATACTACACATCTCCCCTTCTTAACTTATCTAATACTACAAATTTAATGTTCAAAATATATACAGTCTTTCATTTAGCTCAATGATCCCACACAAAGTCTGTCAACCCAGCACTGAAGATCATATGTGGAAAATGCAAAGGCAAGGGCCATTATGCTAGATGTTGCAGAGCACAAAATACCTCCATGAATTGGATCGGCGATGATAATGACAGCAATGAAGGTGATGATGAGTGCGTATTTGTCATGATGGACGAAGAGCATGAAGAGGAATTGGAAAGCCCTAAAGCTATGGTGTGTGTTGATGGAGTGAATATGCACATGATGATTGACTCTGGTGCCAAATACACCTTGATACCGCAAGATATGTGGGATAAAAGAAGACATGAATACTTACATGAAGCAGATATAAGACCTAGAGCCTATGGTGGAATAAAAATTGATGTTATCGGATGGTTTTGGGGTGCACTAAAGTTTAAAGATAGGAAGGCTAATGGGAAAATCTATATTACAAGAACAGGCAGAATTCCCTTATTAAGCTGGACTCATCAAAGTAAACTCAAAGTTAAGTTGGATGCCGGTGCTGATGAATCAGTAATGAACATTGACAATGGAAAGTCAGGAAAACACATGAGAATGAATGAAACAAAAAGTAACGAAGAGATGTTGAAAAGTGTCTTCAAGAATGAGATTGGATGTTTGAGGGGTTACTCGCATAAAATCAAGATGAAACCTGAGTGTGTTCCAGTAGCACAGAGACTTCGCAACATTCCTTTATCCATGAGAGAGGAAGTAAAAAAGGAGATAAAGAGCCTAGAAGATCAAGGTATCATAGAAAGTATTGATGCCAGTGAATGGGTATCTCCATTAGTTGTCCTGAGGAAGAAATCCGGGAAATTGAGAATATGTGTAGACATGCGGGAGCTAAATAAATGTGTAATTCCTGACAGACACCCACTCCCCAACATCCATGAAATAGTTTCCACCATTGGGCCATCGAAACATTTCTCCACTCTTGATTTAACCTCAGCATACCATCAAGTAAAATTACATAGAGAATCTAGGTGCATGACAGCATTTATCACACCATATGGTTTATATCAATATAAGAGGTTACCGTTTGGACTTATATCGGCTGCATCTGTCTTTCAGAAGATCATGCATAACCTGTTTACGGAAGACCAGGGTGTCATATGTTTCCAGGATGACATACTAGTACATGCTATTGATCAAAAGACGCACGATGAGAGATTGCAATATGTGTGCAAGAAACTTTATGAAGCTGGAATGACATTAAGTAAAGAGAAATGCAAAATTGATTGTTGTGAAATTGAATATTTAGGACATACTATATCAGCTGGAGGAGTACGGCCGAAGAAACAACCATTTTGGCATCCCATCCTCGTCGCCACTTGTATTGTTGTGGTAAGTAGGGATCGCGAACACACTGAGGTTGGGGATACAAGTATTTATTATACCCGGCATTTACAGGTATCTACATCAGGCCCCACCGACTAGTGCATGCAGACGTTGGACTTTGAAACCCGCATCTCCCCGTCACCGGCGCCGTCACGTTCCATAAGACGCTCTTCTCTCTCGCGCGTCTCCAGCTACCCGCAAGGTTAATATAGCCAGTGAAATGCCGATACTACAGCTCTCTTTAACCTCCTATACCTAGCCCACTCCTCGGCAGGGGAGCTCTTTCCTTTGTTTATTTCTTGTAGTCATTTAACATTCCATCCAGCCCCATTATGGGCTGGATGGATTAGTCCAGGTAAGCAACCAAGTAATACGCAAACAATGCACACATAAGCACTAAATTTAAAGTATTTTATTTCCTACACCATGTTGTCTGTCAGGGGTCCAGAACGTAGCCAAGCCCGAATTCCGGCTAAGGGATACACCCATTAGACATTAGCACCACCCCACAATCATCATAAAATAAATCCCAGAACAGTAACAAAACCTCACCAAAATGGAGAAGAACACAGCTTGAAATCTAATGATTCAGTGTTACCCTAAAATGCTAAAAGGACTACTCAAGCAGCCCAGAAAACCTCCCACCATCCTTTCAATCTACTAGCACCTTGACACTACACACAAGGAATATAGCAGGCACGTAGCAGATTGCAACACCATCTCAACCACAGGAACCTAGTGGAGTAGCTCAGAACTCATTGAGCACCCTGCAACATCTTTTGCTCCATCACATACCGTGTTCTGTCAGGTCCTCTCCCACTGTCCCAGGGCTGTCATCTAATAGAAACTGAGTTATTTTCATCTACATCGAACACATAACCAAGTATCAATGCCACAACCCACATAGAAACATACGAGCACTCAGGACTCTGGTACTTACAGCCCGCACTGATGAACGCCACATGTTTATAACCTGCCTCACCCTTATAACCACTCCTCTATTGTTTTGGCAAAACCACACGCTGAAACACCACCACATATTTCAGGACTGCACTATGCAGGATCCTTTTACATTATATTGTATTACCATGAGGGTAATAACAGTACTTAGACAAGGGAGATATTTGTCATGAACACTATCTAAAAACGTTATTATTATTTTGATTGGGGAGCATGAAATAATGGAACAGGGTTAGCTGGAACATTGTTAAGGATTATTTGTTTGAAATACTGAGTGTGCACTTCGAGGAAGACAGTTGTAATGTGCAAGTATGGCTGGGTAACATGCAGGGTGCTGCGTCTTAGACCTTGAAAGTACCTGATGAAAGGGAGGGGCAAGATGGTGGGGGGGATTGCAGACTGTTAGTTTCTTCTATTAGAGCAACACATGCCCATGGAAGCATTTGTGAGGGCCTTTTTGCAACTGTCAGAGTTCACTCTGTAGGGTGTATAATAACTTTTATTGTCTTAAACTGATTCTCCACTTATATAATGTCACATTTATTTAATCAGCTTGGTAAAATATATGTATACTGAAACCGTTCGACCTGTTGGCCTCACTTTAACGTGCTACCACCGTGGCCCCACCTGTTTTATGTGTGCGTCCTTGTTTCCCCCTAATACTGATTTCTAGAGATGCAATGACTATGGATTACAAGCAGAATATCCAGTACTTGTCACAGTGTCACTTAGTAGGCCGCAGTGTATCAAACAATCAATAGCCCCGCCTCTCTCGCTGTCATAATACCCTGCAGATTATTGCTGCCAGGGTGCATGCGCATTCTATTTTGGAGGGCCTTTTGTAACTGCTGAAGGAAAGTATAAAAAGACTCTTGAAGAACATAAAAGGAACGCTCGATATATTCACTTAATTGGTTTTGCGAGTCCCTGACATCATTCACCTCTCAGTAAAATACATTGGAATTCATCCCATGAAACTAGCCCGGCGGCTTGAGCTATCACATTCTTTTGTTTAGATGTTCTCAGTGACGGACTATATTGGAATTTCTTCATGCCATGCTAGGGCTGGCACCGATGCTTATTCCAAGCTAAATCCCTAAGCACTCTAATTAGTATAATCCTTCTCATAGCTCTCAACTCAGGTTAAAATTGGGATAAAGGGGAGGGAGTCAAGGAGAATTTATGAGTAGGAGAGGTATGGAGGGTTTGTGGGGTCCTCCCCTGGAAATAGGTACTTTTACAATGTGCACTGCAAAAGGCATTTCAATATTTGTTCATGCAATAGCTATTAAACTTTGTAATTGTACGTCACTGCTATTTCTGCAATAAAATCACAGTGAACCGCAGTCTAGATTGCTAAACACTATTTGACATGTTGAATGCCCAATTATCTCCTCCGCTCCATCAACAGGTGGCAGGCCTGCTACTGAACAACCAAGATGTAAAAACAGCCTCAGAGATCATGGATGCAGAGCAAATCTCTCTGACACCTGTGTCCTTTGTTTCATCAATCCATGACACTGTGTTTCTGGCATCTGTCATGACATCACTGAAGCTGAGGCGATGCACAGGGCATAAATCTGAGCCGTAATGCGAGTTGCTTGGACGTAGATGGCAATTGATCTCCACAGTCAGCAATCCCAGGAGCTACACAGATGCTCAGATAATTGTTTTGTTTGTTTTCTATGCAGAGCTCTAGAACCTCTTTGCTTACCAACCCTCTGACAAGAGCCATGCACATTGTACATAACCTTGGGGCTAGAGTATTGTGATGAAATAACATCTGGCAAGGGTGTGAAAGCTGTGTGTTTTTAAATGTGTATAACTTAATAAAATGGTGCTGTTAATTCCATCTGTGAAAGGGTAATCTGCTGATCAGATTCCCCTTCCATGAACTGCATGCAAAATGCATAGTATGTACCTGCGCTCTGCTGCATCAGTATCCTGATCCACTGCACCTGCTCCACCAGTGGCACAGAATTGATTCAGAGGTCGCAGATGCCCATTTGACAGCTGTAGTGACAGCCAAGTATCTGTAGCGCAGGGGCTGCTTTTAGGATATGCACCCCTGTATACTAAGGTGATCTTAAGTAGCCCATGCATGTGGCAGGTTAAATGCTAAAATAAGCCATGCTTGAGTGAAGGCATGGTGCATTGCCCTACTTATATGATATGATGTGATATGCATTCATAACTCGCCTATACACAAGGTTTTCAATCACATCTAGTTTGATATTACACGTGTCAGCTTCAGTGAACTAACTCAGCAGTGGAAGGTGATGTGTATTCTAGACAGCCATGCTGTTCCTGCCAAAGTGAAAGGACAGGAATGTGAATTGTCCTGCCTCCTCTTTGACCTCCTTGTCTAGGGACACCCTCCACCAGATGCACCTACACAACAGGGTCTGTCCTGGGCCCAGTCATTAAAGGCGCATATCCATTCAAGGGGAGCAGCCCCCACCACCATGGTGCTGCATTTCTAAAGGCCTTTGATCCTCATGATAAGTGTAGGGGGCCTGCTTAGTGTAGACGGGAGAGTTAT
Source organism: Ambystoma mexicanum (assembly GCF_040938575.1). Taxonomy (NCBI): domain Eukaryota; kingdom Metazoa; phylum Chordata; class Amphibia; order Caudata; family Ambystomatidae; genus Ambystoma; species Ambystoma mexicanum. Next base: position 290,188,289 of record NC_090924.1, on the reverse strand, counting down.
GTACAGTTGGGAACACTCTCATCATCTTGTTTCTCTCTGCCTCTCGCTCTCTTTCTTGTCACCTCCACATTCTCTAGAGCAAAGCACTTTGGGTGTGATGTCAAAAGGGCAAAGGCCACTTCTTTTAAGAACAGGGTTTGGACCACTAAGGGAGAATAGCTTTAGTCCAATCACAAGTGGGTGTTGGCCTTTAACAAATGTGGTCTGACAAAACTTCTTTGAATCATCATTTCAAATACAACCCTAGATGTTGATTTCATTTGTACCTTACTGAGAGAGTAGTTCTTTTCAGAGTCCTTAAGTTGTGATTTGAAGGCAGCTGTTCCAAGGCAGAGACGAGTTCTCTCTCCTAACCATCTCCAGGAACCATTTGGGGTGAACCAGCTGCTGGAACTTCCTCTCTGCCGGCCACAATGCTACCTCGGATCTAACCAGTTGTGTCCTAGCCTCCCATGTGCATGTGCAAAGGACTCATCTTGTATCTGAGATCCTGCTTGGAACCCTGAGTCACGAACCGTTCAGCACATTGTAACCGCCAAGAACCTCCGTTGCTACCTTTTGCACTCTCCCGATGTTCAAATTGCTTGCACACTCACAGGAAGTCTAGCTTGGATCTGTCCGACCCCCCTCTAAGAACTGCAACAAGGCACTATTAACTATTCACTGCCCTCTTGGTCTATTTTTGGGCAATAGTAAATGGTTTGGTCATTTTGATCACTTTGCACCCAAGAAAATAACCTTTTAAAATAAAATTGTGGTTATTACTGCATCTTGCTATCTCATTCTGTGTTCTTTCCTTGGGGGTGGGTTTTGGGTTTTGTTTTGCTGGTTAGTTATTACTGGGGTGTTTAATTAAAGGTTACATATTTGTATAGAACCTTGACTGCTCATTCCTTTCTTTTGAACTGTTATATTGCGATGAACCATCTTCATACCCATCTTGAGAGTATAGCCTTCCCTCGGCCCTCGTTACCACAAAAGGCAAAGGAGGTAGCTGTATGTGTATTTTATTTGCATTGTTAGAACACTTTCAACATAGTGCTTTACAATAAATTGAGAACCGTACATAAAATAAGTGGTAAAGGATAGTCCTGTCAGAAACCAGTGGCAGTAGAAGATGGGTTTTATGATGGGATCAAAGGATAGAAAGGGGGGGGGGGCATGGATGTCAGGTGGGAGATTCTTCTATAATTTAGGAGCCAGAAGTGAGATTGAACGGAACTGTGAAGGAGCACAAGTAGGCTTTAGAGAAGTAAGAAGGAAAAGATGCTGAGAAGGGAGAAAGTCTGCCGGTATTTAAGGAGAAATAAGAGAGCAGACATAAGGAGGAGCAAGACCATGATAGCATTTGAATACAATACAAAGAAAATGGAAAAGAAGGTGTGAGTTGAGGGGACACCGGGAGATGGAGAGAAGATCGGAGTGAGGCAGCAATTGAATTGAAAGAGAAGACGAACTGCAGAATTGAAGAAAGAACAAAGAGTCGTGAGATGAGATGAGGGTAGACCAATAAGCAAGGCAGAGCAATAATCGAGTTTAGAAAAGATGGAAGAGAATATTATGAGCTTAGCAACCTGGAAGGAGAGAAAGAGGCACATTTTGAATAGATGAAAGAGATGAAAATGACAAGTGCAAACAGTTGATGAGATGTTTTGAGAGAAAGATAGATTATAATAATAACTAACACCTAGGTTGCGGGCAGTAGGAGATGGTGAAACAAGGGAAGGGGGAACAAGATAGAAGGAATTGAATGTGGGGGCAATGAAGAAAAAGGGCTAAAGAAGATAATTTCAGTTTAAGAAGGGTTAAGGGCAAAGTAGCATGACGACATCCAAGATTGGATAGCTTGAAGACAAGAAGAGGCACGGGAGTGACAAGAGTCAGAAAAAGAAGAGAAAGAAAAGTGCATCTTGGTGCCATCTGCATAGACATTTTACAAGAGATTAAAGGATTCAATTAGGCATGCAACGGAAATTGTATAAAAAGACAAGGTACGAGCAGAAAGACATGGGTTAAGTCATTGTAGAGCGCAACCTGAAAAACTCAGGGTGGAAATAGCTTAAACGAGAGTAGGTTTATCAACAGTATCAAAGACTGAAGAAAGATTCAAGAGCATTAGAATAGAAAAGAGCTTATTGTGTCCAGCAGAAATCATAGAGTTAGACACATGGAGAGGAGTGGTTTCTGCAATGTGTGAAGAACAAAACCAGATTCAGTAGAGTGTAGAAGAGCATGTTGAGTGAGGTAAGAAGATATTTGAGAATAAGCCACCCTTTCAAGGAGTTTAGAAACAAAAGGTAGTTGGGAAATAGTATGAAAGTTAGACGGAATTGAGGTATCCAGGGAAGGTTTTTGAAAGTATAGGGATAGCCGTCGCATGTTTGAAGGGAGAACGGAAATTAGATTTTGTAAAATAGAAGTATTCATGATAGTGGTAAAATAGGGTAATATAAAGGAATACATTGGAGGAACAAGAGAAACAGGAATAGGATCAAGAGGTGAGACAGTAGGATTAGCATGCGATAGAAAGTTAGAAGTGTCAGCCTCAGTCAGCATAGAAAAGGAGGAAGTAGTTGTAGAGTGTTGGACACGCAAAAGCGGGGGACTGGAGAAGGAGCCAGAGAAAAAGAAGAGTGAATAGTAGGCATTTGCATAATAATTTGACAACTCTGAGGCTGAAAGTTCAGATGAGGTTGAGGGATCAGGAAAGGGGGGAAATAGTTTATTATTAAGTAGAAAGAGGTGACGTAGATGGTGGGAGAGGGAAACAGTGAGAGAGGAGAAGTAGTGTTTTTTGTCAGCCAAAAGAGAGGAATCCTAACTAGAATGGAAAACAGACAGGTGGTCATGATTAGCTAGAGAGTCCGAGTTTTTTCCAGCATCGCTCATTTTTTCAGAAGGATGAGAGGTGTGTACAGAGAGCAGGGGATAGCCAAGGTTTAAGAGAGGGAAAAAACATAGATGGAGGATGAAGTGTGTCCATAGTGGAGAGCAGGTTGTTATTCAATGTAAATAAATGCAACATCGAGTGACAAAGTAGAAAAGAGGTCAACAGATGGTAAAGAAGAGTAAATAGGTGAAGAGAAAGAGAGTCGGGAAAACCACCAGAGATCCCAATATCAAAAGGGTCTAGTAGAGGAAGAGAGACTAGTAGAGAGATGTCATTATTGCCCACTCTCATTGTTGGAGTCATTGGCAACATGTTACTCAAAAACCTTCCTGGCAAGTGTAGAGTCTTGTTTGAGGCAAACCGTATCGTTGCAGGTTTTAGGAAAATCTGGATGACTATTGTTCAGTCATTCAGGCTTTATTTAATTATTCAAATGTGTGTTTGCTTTAAAGATCAGTAAACGTATATGGCATTTGTTGATTTACAGACATGCTTCTGTTTGGTTCAACCTGCCAATAATGGCAGATGCTGCTTGACCTAAAGGCCACCATCACATACATGCTATTGAATTAAGATATAATAACAACTATGCTTTAATAAGATGGGACACACATGGAGTATGTATGTAACAATTGTCTGTAAATAGGTCAGACTATGAGGTGATCGAAGCCTAAGTTTCACTGTGTACCTGCCAGCCTTCAAAGAGATCAGGACCCACAACCAGGTGGTACACTGCCAACCTCAAATCACTAAAAACCCTCAAACACCATCTAGAACGGACCTGGAGAACCATCCCTACCGCCGAGAACTAAACCACCCCCGCAAGGTTAACCAGAGCATATACATTGAAAATAACAAAAACCAAGAAAACACACCTATCACAACCCGAGCAAGAAATTGCATAGAATATTTTCTGAATGTATTTCTGCTGACTACTCTAACCCCCTCCACCCAACTCCCAATCCCTATGTGACACCTTATCAGAACACTTACACAATGTCAGTATCGACAGACATTCTGCCATCATCTCTAAATTGGAAAACATGCCCCGGCCCCCTACCCACCCACAGCTCGACCCCTGTACAAACCCCCTTTCAATACAAAACTTCCCCTCTTTCTCTCCAATCTCACAGCAGGAGGTATTCTCGCTCATAGCACAAAGTCAGGCATCAGGCTCCCCTGAGGACCCCTGCCCACTCTCCCTCCTAAAAAACATCCTAGAATTAACCTGGGCAGGCAGTATCGCACGCTCAATATTTAACAACTTCCTAACATCAGGAATCTTCCCAGAAGCATTAAAAAACCTTCTACATCTAACCACTCCTCAAAAATCCTACACTCGACCCACTCCTACCCCAGAACTACCAGCCCATCTCCAACATATGCATCATGGCCAAACTCATGGACTGCATCGCATACCAGCAACTCAGCCTTTTCACTGAAGCTAACAATCTCCTGGATCCTGCCCAGTCTGGCTTCAGACCGCTCTGAGGTATGGAGTCCTCCCTAGTGTCCATCTGGGATGACCTAAAAAGAACTGCGGATGCAGAAGGCTGAGCTGTACTCATCATCCTTGACCTCTCTCCCATCTTCAATAACCATCAATCACACCATCCTCCTAGACACGCTACAATCAGTAGGAATCAAAGATACTGCCCTCTCCTGGATCTCTTCTTTCATCTCTAACTGCTCACAAATCATGCTCCTCCACCCGTTCACCTAAACCTCATGACCAGTAACAAAAAGGGTCCCACAAGGAGCATCCCTATTTCCCCCCTCTTCAACAACTATCTAAACCCACTCCCTGCACTCATCCACTCCCAAAATCTCACCAGCTACAACTACGCAGATGACACCCAGATCATCCTTAACATTTCAAAATCGCCAGGCTCCAACCATCCAGATCTTGCATCATGCCTCTCGGATATTGACTACTGGATGACGACCTACCACCTCATCCTTAATCCTGGGGAAACTGAAATCCTAGTCTGGGGAAAATCAGTGCTCATTCCTCAACCTATTCCCTGGACTCCATTGAAAGGCCCGCCACCAGCAACCTCCACCTCAGTGAAAAACCTGGGATGCACACTGGACACAGATTTACCGCTCTGCCATTTCATCAACTTCGTATCCACAACTTGTTTCTTCCTTTTACACATCCTTAGGTGTATCTTCCCAAACATCACTTAACCTCAACGATTTCCTGCAATGATCTCCATCATTCTCTCCCACTTAGAATGTGCAGGCTGCCATTACCGAGGCACACTAGCATTTCAGCTAAGGAAACTGCGAAGAATCCAAAAAGCTGTGACACACCTGCTCATTAACTTACCACCAAGATAACAGATTGGCCCTACAATATGAGTCCTCCATTGGTCAACACACTACCATTAAAGCCATGTGCATCACTCAACGAGCCATCCACAACAGCGGGCTGGAATTCCTCCAAGACAAAGTCACTCGCTACCACCCATCAAGGATGCTCAGATCTGGCATAGGATCTCTCCTAATTGTCCCACATTACAACTCCACCAGACTGGGCGGATCCTCCTTCTCCGTCCAAGTGCTGATAATCTGGAACTCCCTTCAGCTGCACATCTGCAATACTGACAATCACTTTACAGTCAGGAAGACTATTAAAACCTGGCCTTTTCCTGCCTCCTCTTGAAACCACTTGCATTCCATACTATTATCTAGACCCAAAAACAACAGCCCCCTATCCACCAAAACCCCCAATGATGCCGGCAGCGGTCACAGTGGCAAAATGTTACAAACTCATCACCCCAACCCCCTCCCTTTGGGCCCCTCTTCCACTTCTCAGACTTTCATTCCAGGGAGACCGCGATTAGCGAAGACCAGTCAATCGCATTGGACCAAGAAAAATAACATTGATGCAGAACTCCATCCAAGTTTACGGTATGGATACCTTGCACCCATAAATGCACCCTATAATGCAACTACAGCTATGCTATGCTATTCTAGTGTAGCAGCTCACATAGCCATCCACACTGAAACCCCTGATGTACCTCAACACTTCTGTCATTAGTTTACAGCGACAACCTACGGAAACAAATTTGGTCTAACTGGGAACACATCGAATCTCCAGCACTAGCACTTTATCCTAAACCACTAACAGCACACGCCCACATGCCTGACCTCTGGGCTGATTATTGGAGCCTAGCCAGCCTACAAAAGTCCTACCCTGGCAAAATGCATACCAATATCTTTAATTTAACTCTTAGAACCTCCTACACGTGGACTGTGAACACAGAGTGTGTTAGAACCACAAAGCACATTGAGGCCATACAAATAGGAAAAGGTATATAAATGACGAATACAATACAATAAAATCCTCTGCAGTGAATGGAATCATTGCAGTTTTTAGGCACTCGCTGTCATAGATCATCTAAGTGGACTGCTCAATTTGAGATGAGCCTATTGACTCTAATAAGAAAGGGAGAGGTAGTAAATAACTTGTCTAAACGTTTTGGGGAGAAAAACATATCTCATGCCCTAGAGATTTACAGATTGGTGCCAGCAGTAACGGATTTGGGGCTTTGTGCCAACAAATACCCTACAGGTTGGTGAGAACAGGATTCTCAAGTTACTATGCCCTAGAGATTTACAGATTGGTGCCAGCAGTAACGGATTTGGGGCTTTGTGACAACAAATACCCTACAGGTTGGTGAGAACAGGATTCTCAAGTTACTTGTGGGCTTACTCTATAATGTGCCTACTCCACCCATTTATTTTGAACTTGGCACAAGGGTCATTGGCTATAGCATTGGGATGAAACCTCTTTTATGGTGACTAAAATTGGCCAACACACCGGAGTTGAAAATATTTTGTGACATGCTAGGAGATGTTTGTAAAAGCAAAGGCGCTGTGACCTTAAAATGGGTCCAATATGTCTAAAACATGTTCACGAAGGGGTTGGCACTGTTTATGGGATGAATCCTGTGTATTTGAAAAAACTTCAAGGTTATTTTACTCCCTGCTTTTAATGATTGGGCACTGAGGATTCAGATACACCTAGGTACCCAACATATTTTATCCTCCAGGCGTTTAAAGGTGAAGATAACATTGACAAAATACCTGGATTTTCCAGAGGAGAAGTGAGCAAAACCATCATATCCCAAAATGTGGCTTAGTATTCTCCCCCTGGCCGCCCACGCGGCACAGTGGGGTGCACATAATTCTTCCACATTGCCTTGTCTTACCAATTGGATTGAGGACAGAACAGATTTTCAATCTTTGAGAAAATTGTATCATAAGCTAAAACCAATCCTGATTATCCAAGCAATTAGTAAAATGAACAATGCCTTATGCAGTGTCTTAACAAATCACACAGAATAAGCGATCCATGCAATTAGATGCAAATTCCTATCCAATGAACATGCTCTTGACGAATAGTGGCTGTATTATTTAATCTTGTTTTGCATTTATTCTACATGGTAGAATGTTTAGATTGTTGAGATTCCTACTTGTGTACTTTTTTACAGCCAACTATGCAATATGTCATCAGGTATACATGAATTTTATTTACATTTGTAAAAGGTTTCTGCATTTCTTTGAATGTCCTCAGGTCGAAAAGGTACGATGATTGATTGTACTATTGAAATGTGTATATTATGTGGTTGCCGCTCTTTTTCACCACTTAGCAAGCCCAGCCCACCTGGTGCCTTCCTGGTTGCCGCTCTTTTCCCTACTTAAGAAGCCCTCCTGCCTCTTTTCCTTTGCAGCTGGGGAGCAGGTATAAGTGGATCTAGGTCACCTGTCCTAAGCACCACCCACCTTCTTAGCTCTGCCTCTTCCTTCCTGCTCTTAACTCTTAGATCAAGGGTGTCCCTCGCCCAGGCGTCCAATGTGAAGGGCAGTCAAAGAAAAGGGCAATTCCTATTTGGACCTGTTCGGAAAAGGAGGATCCAGGGTCCGACCCTCTGCTAAAACAGCAGGTAAGCATGCACCAACATGTGTTTACACCCTCTGTCCCCACAGGCCATCCCCACCTTCTCTGGTCCCCCCGTGTTGTTCCCTTGTGCCCCCCCTTCCTGCACACAGGAGTCTGTCCTGATACATTCTGGTATCACCATCACCGTCTTGTGGCCAATGCTGGATTTTACTTTTATAGACTTCATTGATTCACGGTGGGTCACCCTTTTTCAACTCTCATGCTGGACCTCCTTTGCATCTTGTAATCATGGTTAGCCTTGAATCATGCTGTTCCCATCTTCATCTTGTATCCTGGCTTCCAATATTATGTGTTACTACTGACTTCTGCAATTGTATTCGCTCTCCCCTCTTGCTTCTCCACTCTTTTTGACTGCTTGCTCTCTGTTCTCTCCTCCCCTCCCCTCACCCTTTTCCTATCTCCTCCCCTCCTCCCCTTACTTTCTTCAATGCAATTACTCTGCAGAATTGTCCCTGGACCTAGTATGATAGTAACCTCGTCTGTCGCTCCGCCATCCCCTTACTGCCTCCCAACCTCCTCCAGCACTATCTGAAACATTGTCAGGCCTATTACGATAGTCACTTGTTTTGTCCCCCGCCTCCCTTTCTGCACCCCTCTCCCTCACCTTTTGTTTTCCTCCGGCTCTACCAGAAATGTTGTCAGGCCTATTACGGTAGTTGCCTGTCTGTTTCCATTTCCTTCCCACTCTCCCCTCCCTTCCTTATCTATGTTTTAGCACTTGCACTATCGGAAATGTCGTCAGGCTGAGTACGATAGTTAATTTCACATCCTTACTGTTCATGGCCTGTAAGAATGTCGTTCTATTTTCCCTTGTTCCCGCCCTTGCCTTGAAGCGCTTTGAAACACATTGTGTATAGGCACTATGTAAATAAACTATCATATCATATCATACCATATCATATGTGAAATTAACTGATTTTATGGGTTTGCCCTAAAAAAAGCTAATACAAACAAGCCAAATGCATCAACAACAGCGCTAATGGAAATTAACATTTTCAAACTTAAAGGCATAGCAATGCAAAGTTTGCAAGTGTGTATTCGAACTTTTATTTTCAAGGTTTATTTTTTCTAACTTCAGTGTTTCAGATTTTAGGTTTTCAAATAGCCCTATATCATCTGGAGCCTTAGGCTGTCACAATTAATATTGCAGCATGCAAATTCATCAATATATTGCAAAGAATAAATGCAGATTGCCTCTTTGGCCAAGTATTAGCCTAGCTCAAGAACAGGACTTGATTTTCTTTTCAAGTCAAGGTAGAAAGTGGACTTAATATCATTTGCACCTCTATAACTTTGTCAACTGATCTAGTACACCAAACTTGTGGGTTGTCTCCATGACCACCAGTCTGGCTTCAGAGCATCCAGAGGCATGGAAACTGCTCTCGTGAACACCCTTGAAGACTGGCTTTCTAACCTTGATTCCAACTCTCCTGCCATTCCCATTCTCCTTGATACTTCCTCTGCCTTTGACGCGGTCAATCATTCCATCCTTGTGGAATTCCTCAGGGCTCTTCAACATATATCTCACCCCTCTTGCCCACTTCATCTCCTCCTTCGCTCATCATTTCCATTGTTATGCTGATAACACACAGCTCTCCTTCAAGCTTCCATCCACTTTCTATGTCTCTCCCCCTCTCATTCCCGACTGTCTGACTGCTATTAAGGCATGGTGCACTGCTAACAATCTCTCTCTTAATGTCAGTAAGACTAAGATCCTTCTCATTGGGTCCCCTGCTCCCTGCTACACCTCAACTCTCTGGCTGCCCCTCCCCTCACCATCCTGTGAGGCCAAGAATCTAGGTGTTATCTTCGACTCCTTTCTCTCCTTCTCCCCTTACATCACGAACCTTGCCAATTAGGCCCACTTTCAACTTCACCTCATAACAGGCATTTTCTCCTTCCTCACCTTCCCCCAGAAACTCAGTGTATCTGAAGCTCTTGCCCTCTCCAGTCTGGCCTACTCTAACAGCTTCTTCCTCAACCTGCCTCTTTCCTCTCTTTGCCCCCTTCAACTAATCCAGAATAGGACTGCACGACTTATCCTTGGCCTCAAGCCAAGGGACTGCATCTCTCCAGCCCTAAAATCTCTCCACTGGCTACTGGTTGCTGCAATGATCAAATTCAAGACCCACTGCATCATCCATGAGGCCTTATACCCTGCTATATCCAGCTCTCTCTCCCTGAATACCTACTTGCTAGAGCTCTTTGGTCCTCTAGCTCCAACTCATTGCAGGTCAGACGTTTCTCCAAGCAGAGAGTGGGATATATGTCTCTTTGGTAGGACGTTCCCTCTGGAATATCCTCCCTGCCCCTCTCAGACTAGAGTCAGACCTCCTTAACTTCTCAAGACCTCTGTTCCCCTCTCTTACCCTGCTAAATCCACTTCTGCCACTGTGAGTTATGGCCTTGTCCCTCATGAGTCTTACAGGCTACCAGGTCATCCTGGACCAGCCTATGCCAGCACTCCCACTTATCACCACTGCCCTCCTCGGCCCCCTCCCCGACTAGCATCCCCCCGAGTTTGGTCCTCCACTGTCCTCACACCGAGTCGGAGATCTACACCTCTAGTACCCCCTGGCACTTACCCACCTGGGCTACCCTCACCACTTCCTAGCGCCAGGGCCACCTGACCCCCCTCACAGTATGCAGTTCCTCCACCCCTCCTGCCTTCTCTTTGCACTTCTCTTTACTGCACTTGCATGATCCAAACATCACAAGGGCTAGTAGGACCGGTATTATTTTATTATTTCCCCTGTACTCTCCCCATGTTTGCCTTGTGGTGCCTGGAAACGCCATTTGTTGTATAGGCACCTTACCAATATTCAATACATAAATAAATACAATAACATAAACTTGGTGTGTTCCTGTTTCAGATTGGGTTCACTGGAGGATGGGTTGGTGTTTACCTGTTCCATTGTGAGCAAATGCTCTGCACACGGGACAGGCATTATGCCATTGCCCTGCTCTTACCATGCAGTTCTGCAATGCTCACTATGAGAAATTTACAAAGAAACCTTTACAACGATTACAAGTTAAAACATAATACAATATAACATAATCAGTTACTTATATAACAAAAGAAAGCAAATTACAAGGATATTAAATTCATCAATTCATCTGAACAATTATAATCTATAAAATGCATATCAATTAATGTAAGCGTCATATAAAATACATAAAACCCAGATCATACCATTAAACATACAGTGCATCATTAAGTATATAAAACTAATATTTCATCCACTATAGATTTGTAGATTTTGATTTCCAAAGCAAGGGAAGGGTATGCAATATGTGTAGCCGGGAGCTCTATATTATTGTATTTCACATTTGGTATATAAATCCATTGACTTGACAAATAAAGCAATCACAATACCTTCTGTAGTGTTCTGAATATTAATACAGTGGGACCAAATATATTCATAATTTCCAATGACTCACCACGTTGCATATTTTGCCATATTAATCGACCTTTTAGTACGCAATGCAGGACAGTCCAATAGGAGGTGCCTCAATGATTTAATTTCTCCCTCTTTGTTCCAAAATCTACACAGCACATGCTGTAAACTGACCATTTCTTTGTAATAAGACCTCACGGGTCAGCAAGATGGTCCAGCATACTTTTAACAGAAAAGTCCAATAATATCGATTGGGGGACTGTAAGAGGAGGGGGAAATTACCCCCTTCTCTTATGTTCCTCCCGTAAATGGCTCAAGGATGGATATGCATGTAATCTGTCAGTAGTTAAGATCCAGTCTTTCTCGTAGATAACTCTTTTTACCTTATCAGGGTTAGTAACCAAGGACACCCTATCCATAGAGAGATTCTCAGAGTCTGGTCAAATATATTTCGTATTTTAGCCAAAAATCTTTCAGAATGAAGACTTGTCCAGTGATTTGCCCAACACTTCATAAAGTGTATTCAGCAGGGGATCTATCATACTTCTAAAGAGGGAGAGCATTCTCCACAGCACCCTAGCCTTCATGGAAACTATTCCAAATTCTTATCTAATAGCCGAGGCCGGAATAGAGTTCGAGAGTTTGAGTCTGTCTTCACAACCCTGCCTCAAAGCATTTCCCAGAAATTCTCCATATCATCATAGTGCAGTTCCATCCCATAGATGAGTTTGGGGACCACCTTTCCTTCATAAAAACAGACTGAGGATTTAAAGGAAAAGCGTCCAAAGGTATGTTCCAATTTACTCATCTGATTAGACAGGACTGAAGTTTTCGGTCTTAGGAAGGTACAAATACTGATCCTTGAAGGCTCTGCAAAAGGGGGAAACCCAGATAAAGCATGCTTGGTGTATTAGCAATCGGGACACCCTGCAGGCACAAACTCAGCCTTTTTCTTTCCCGCCCTCTCGGCAGCACCAAACCCCCAATTTACCTAAGGTTTACAATCAAACCATTGTCCTCTGCATATTTCATGAATGTACTCATTAGTCGCTGAAGACCCACCTTGGTGCTATCGAGAATGAGAAATTCATCTGCATATGCCAGCCATGGAATACGTAGCTCAACCAATATTGGAGGTTCCAGGCCCTCCTCAGCTATGCAATCCCCAATATCTGAGACATGTAAGTTGAATAGACAGGGGGCAAGAGCGCACCCCTTTCTCAGGCAGACACAGGTTTAGATCCTCTGAGACATAGTCCCATCTAGGTTTAATCTAACACGGATGCCAGCTTAATCATAGAGTGCCATAAGTAGTGAGTGGGAGGAGGGACATTCAAGTCTCCCCCCCTTATTCCTATGCTTCCTGGGTGGACCCAGTCATGACTGCTCCAAGTCCAGGGGCCCGGACTTCGGGCACTCATGTGGGAACCCCTCATGGAACCATCGCCCCTTTTGTGCAAATACACCTATGATCACTACCACATCCTTATACCTTACATTATGAGGTTAAGTCAAGACTCCATTTTGTACTGCACAGACTCCATCTTGTAGTAAGCGAGAGGGTGTTCAGGTGTCACCCCAACCTGCAACCATCTTTGGAAGCACACAGTCAGTGCAGCGCTTCCCCCGCCACCTCCTCCTTGCCGTCTGCTTAACTGCCTGGTTCCCAGGAGAAGGCTGGCAGCAGAAAAGCAACAAAATCCGCACTGTATCACTTGCCATCTAAACTCCGTCTGCTGACTCAAAGGCAGCTCAAGGGGAAGAGGCGAAGGCCAGGGCTATCTGTCTCTGTAAAAACCTGCCCCGCAGCCCTTAGACCTTGGCCGCAGACACCTAATGCCTGTGCACCCTAGAGCAGAGTCAGCAACACAAGAGACTTTTAAGGTGACAAATGTATCTTCCCTTTCCAACCAAAGTGCATGAATGAAGGCCCTCTCCTCGTATTTGTAATGCAAGTAAACCTGCTGAAACCTTCACTTCACTAGTCACTGAGCATAACAGTGTAAATACATATATGTAGGTATTAGAAGCTTTTATGATAGCTTGTTCTATTGAAATCAGAATGTGTATTGACTGCCAGCACGATTTACATGCAGTCCCGTAATGAGTAAACAAACCAGAGACCTATGCAAACTCACACAATGCTACCTCGCTGTTAATAAAGCAGAATGTACATCTAGACATGTCATTAGACGGAACCATGTGAATTGTTCATTGAACTTAGTTATTCATGTTGCATTGATTGTGCGCCAGCCATCTCTTTCCTACCACCCCCTCGTCCCTGTGTTATGAGATTGCCCAAAAGCATATGAAATTTGAACAATGTCATAGAGTGTTCCTTTCAAATACAGAAACAGCTAAGTGCACATGAAGCAGTAACCTGTTATATGTAAATGTAAATGACCCCCGCCATTTCTTAAGTGATGTGAAACCAAAGACCTCAGTAGAAGGGCCTTAAGCTCATTCCAGAACAGCCTGTCCAAATGCAGAGTTATGTTGTTTAGACGCACCATCAGGAAGGCCCTCAAAGAAAAGATATGTCCACAGATGTAATGGGTTTTCTGAAATCCATCCGCAGTAACCACATACCCCTGCCTCCCCCTGTCAATAATGAAGAAATGTCCCCAACCGTATTCAACTATGTTTATGTCTTTTTACATGAAAACGATATCCTTATAAGAGGCGCGCAAGTGGTGTCCAATATTAGAGAGTCATGCATTGTGTTTCCAAGTGCAACTTATTGCCAAACAAAGTGATTGAATGTGTGACCTGATGGGAATGCGTGGCCACAATGGCAAAATGTGATCGGGCCAGGAAGAGATGTGTCCATTCGTCGGAGGTTGGACAGATGAGCCCGGATGAACTCTTGACCCAGCACACCACATCATGATGTCAACTCACCACCTACCCATGGACCAATCAGCCATCGCCGATCATATAGCACCTATAGGTGCCACCTCTTAGTGACCAATCCCAACTGTTCATGTGCCCCCTCAGCCTTCCCACACCTCAATGACAATTTCTCTGTATAAAAGTAATTTGCAACATGTTTTCAACAGAGCGCTCTTGGTGTGAGCAGAGTTGATTCTGTTTGCTCTAATTTTAGATAAAGCCTTTGACATCACTCTCACTTGGTCTTGGTCTTATTCCCTCCTGGGATGTACCTTTATTGATTCTGGTGGTAGTTCACTGGCAGGCCTGCAGGGGGCCTCTCCCCTTCATTGGCGACCCCGATGTGATTGCGTTCTTTCCCGTTCTTCTGGCACGAGACGCCCCCTGCTTTGACCCTGAGCGCACTCCCTCAAGAGCTACCCGCCAACGGCAACCGGTACACTTAGATGTGCACACACAGTAGGGCGAGTGGGTACGGGATCCCTCTTAACAAAACCCATACATACCACTCACCGGAGCTGGGCGTGGTCTTTGAGCCTTGTCGGTTGGGTCCAGAGGGACTCGGATCAAGACAGACACATGAGTATTAAGTGTGAGTGATACTAAAGGCGTGGGTGGGAGTCAGATTAGGAAGGGTTGAGGGTGCAAAGAAAAAAAATTGGGTAGCACCGTGGGAGTATAAAGGTGAATTAGAGGGGGAGTGACCAGAGGTTCTGGAGTCCGGGGTCTTTCTCTATCTTTCCTACTACTCTCTTCCTATCGCATATGGCCATTAGGATGGAAATGAAGTAAAAGGCATAAGATGTTGACATCCCTACGGATCCTATCTCCGTAGGGAGTACAAGGCGGCGCTGCATAGAATAGTACAGTATATAAAGGTGTAAGAAGTCAAAGTGAAAAGGGAAAAATAAAAGAGATTAAGTGGTCAGCAGAGAAACCAAGAGTATTAGGTAGAAGCACTTTTTTCTAACTTTTTTCTTATTCTTTTTCTTGCCCTCCAAAGTGGGTGGATTGGTACGAGGGAGGGGAAGGGGTTAAAACTTGGTAACGCAACAAGGGAGTAGGTGAGAAGAACGGGACATTGGGAACAGTGGGAAGTGTCATGTTTGTGTTTTATGTTTTTTATTCTCTATGTAAATGTTAAATGTCTATCCTGCATATGAAATTATTATTTTTGGTGTACAATGTGCAATTGTCAAGCGCCTCACTTCATGGCGCCTGCTGCCCCGGGTTCACTTATGAGGCGGTCATTACGGGTGCCGCCACGTATCTTCTGTGCATACTGTAGCAGTCTAGTTGTTTCTCATAGCGTTCAGGGAGTCCTATAGTCCACGCCCTCGCTGCGCGCTGCGCATTGCAACCACTTCAGTTCCGGTTTCCTTCCGAGCCTGTAGCGTCTTTGGTTTGCTGTGCTAAGTATTCCATTTTTCCTTACCCACACTGGGTATTCCTTCTTGCTCTTGCTCATTACTTTCTCTCAGCCTTCTGCTTGACTTGTTTTCCTTTGTTCCGTTTTCCGTCTCTCTGCCTCTGTCTCTCTCTCTCTCTTTTTCTCTCTCTCTCTCTCTCTCTCTCTCTCTCTCTCTCTCTCTCTCTCTCTCATCCCACTCTCTCTTACCTGGCATCTCTGTGTTTCTTCCTTGGAGTCCTACCTTTCGGTGTGCGTTGTTCAACGCTTCCAGTTCCTGTGTTGCTCTGTTGTTCTGGAAGGTCTTCCCCGTCATCGGTCCGGATTTCATTCGAGTCTGCGGAGCCCACCTTCCATCTCCGGCTGGGTTTTTTTATGCAGTACGGCTTTTTCCCCATAAGTCCCTTTCCGGGGAAGGGGCCACTGGTAACGTTTTCAGCTATCCATTGTGGCTTCTCTTCGGAAGCGTGACACTGTCCCAAAAAAAAGAAAGAAAGAAAGAAGAAGGACTATCTCTCCAGGAGACCGTATGTAGAGGCTACGTCTGATTCTTGGTTGTCAGGTGAGGAGGAGATTGAAGAGGGGAGGTCAGGATCTTGGGAGTCATCAGCCCAGGGGTCTGACAGTTTTCAACGCCAAAAAGGAGATATGGCTACTGCAGAACAACTCCAAGAGATGGTGGCTGCAGTCCAGAACCTCTCTGCGAGGTTCGCAACCTCTCGTTGGAGGTGCAAAACTTAAAGGCAGAAAACTCAGTTTTGAATTAGCTGGTTACAGTCCGAGAACCCAAACAGGTCAACTTGCCTCCCATGCCTCTTCCTTCTGGCAAATTTGATGGGACTCCTAAACTGTTAAAGGAGTTTTTGGATGCTTGTAACGTGTATTTCACCTTCCGACCTAATAAATTCACTCCAGGCAATTCCCGAGTTGGGTTTGTCATCTCAAACATGTCAGGAAATGCATTATCTTGGGCTACCCCTTTAGTCACCAGAGCTGATCCTGCATTTCAAGAATATAATGCATTTCTGACTCTACTCAAGCAAAATTTTGAAAGACAGGAGATATCGTACACTGCTTGTGAAGACCTCCTCGATATACGCCAAGGACAAGCGGATGTTCTCTACTATATCTCGACTTTTAAAAGACTGGCAACTGAGACGGGGTGGTCGGAGCAACACCAATTCGTCATCTTCAGGCGAGGTCTTCGAGAGGACATCGAGGATGAGTTGGCAAGATCCCCAAGACCTGCTACATTGCCTGACTTACAGGCCTCGGCCCTACTGATTGAGTACAGACTTCAGGAGAGAAAGCAGGAAAGACGTTGTCATCGCTCCTCAGACTTTGCTACTGACCTTCTGCCTGCTCCCTCATCTGTCAATACACGCACAGAGGAACCTATGCAGATTGGAACCACCAGACCATCACTTACTGCCGAAGAGCGTAAGAGAAGAAGGGAGAAGGGCCTATGTGCCTATTGTGGCTCTGAACAGCATCAAATCCAGAATTGCACCGAGATTCCTTCTCGGAAATCGGGAAACGAACACCCTCGGTCCTACGAGGGACGGGACACCGAGGGGTTTCATCTAGTCCCTATGTTTCGCTGTCTGTAGCTCCAACTAACCAGTCAGAAGACTCAAGACTCATGATAATCAAGGTTACGCTTTGTGTGGATCAGCGCCAAGTGGAAGCACTGGCCCTTTTGGACTGTGGTGCTGTGGGAAATTTCATCAATACCATTTGGGCCAACAAGGTAGGGTTACAGAGAGTGGATAGAAAAGAAGACCAGAAGGTAGAAGGGGTAGATGGTAGCCCACTCAGCTCTGGGCCCATTGCTCAAATTACCGAACGTCTTCGACTTCTGGTACACCAACATTCAGAGGAGATTCAGTTTGACATTATTAGAGCAGCACATTTTCCTGTGCTGTGATTCTCAGCATAACATGGCTGCGAAAACACAAATCAGTAATTGACTGGTATACTAACAGCTTGAGTTCTGAGTGTCTTTACTGCAAGAAGAATTGTTTGTGTAATCTCCTTTATCTGGAAGCAAGAACTCACACTCCACCTCCGACAGATACCATTGGAGTCCATTCACTTCCCATTGGGCTGGCAGAATTTGAAACAGTCTTTGCCGACACCACACCAATGGAATTACCACCCCATTGTCCAGAAGATTGCTCCATCGACCTAATACCCAATGCTCTAGTGCCCTTTGGTCGCATGTTTGCCTTATACCAACTGGAGAAGAAGGCCCTTCACTTATATCTGGACGAGAATCTACGAAATGGTCTCATTAGACCTTCCAATTCCCCCGCTGGGGATCCACTTTTCTTCATACCCAAGAAAGACTCCAAAGATCTCAGACCTTGCATAGATTACCGCGGGTTGAAAAAGGTGATGATACGGGATCGATATCCCATGCCTCTCATATCAGACATCATTGAGGCAGTTCAGGGTGCCAAAATCTTCACGAAGTTAGACCTCCGCAGCGCCTGCCATTTATTGAGAATCCGTTCCGCGATGATGGAAAACAGCATTCCGCACTCCATTCGGACTATTTGAGTATCATGTGATATCCTTTGGGTTAGTCAACGCCCCAGCTATTTTCCAACGATTCATGGACAGAGTGTTCTCCGATTTAATGTATGTGTCAGTTATCATGTATCTGGGTGACATATTGGTGTTTTCTCGAGATGCCGCAGAACACAAGAGACACCTTACAGATGTTCTACACCGTCTAAAGACAAATCAACTTCTTGCCAAGAAAGAGAAGTGCATTTTTGGAGCAGACCAGGTCCCCTACCTGGGTTATATACTGTCGGCTCAAGGGGTATAGATGGACAAGAAGAAGATAGATGCCATTCTCCACAGGCAGTCACCCACATCTGTCAAGGAAGTTCAAAGATTTTTGGGGGTAGCTAACTTCTACCCGCACTTTATTCCAAATTTCTCAGAGGCAGTTCTGCCCATCACTAGACTGCTTAAGAAGTCTTTGGATCCTTTTGCATGGGACTCTGTGGCGGAAGAGAGCTTTAATCACCTCAAAGGTTTGTTTTGTAGTGCTCCCATTCTCCGTCACCCTATACAAGAGAAACCTTTTCTCCTGGAGACCGATGCTTCTGCATCCGCTATTTGTCATGATCTCTGCTTCCAAAAGATCAGGACTTGCCCGACTCCCTTGGAAGCAGACCCATAACCCCGGTTCCGAGTGCCAGCCAGTCCCAATTGGGACCTTTTGGACCCTGTCCTGGCGCCAGTGGTACCAGGCTCATAAAGATGCCCAGTCCCAGCGCTGGAAGCGCCGGGCTCATAATGCTTGGGTGGACTTACCTGCAGCAGACCATGCTGCTTACTTACCTGCCAGTTGAACCCCTGATCCTCTTCTGTTTGGGACTACTTTTCCTGTTGGGTGGGGCAGGAGCCACTCCCTAGGTTCAGAACACTGGAACTCTTCTGGAAAGCAGGAACTCTTTTCTTACCTAGGCGTGGCTGTGGAAGGAGACACCTAAGCACTACAGGAGGCTATTTAAACCACACCCGATGGATGAATCTTGCTTTGCGTTATTCTGCATTCTCTGCAGCAGAACGCTCATCGTGTCTTCTGCTTCTGATCCTGGGCCTAAGGGAACAAAGGCTTACCATCCTGGAATCCAGTCTTCAGCAGCACCTGTAAAGACAAAGAAAGAACAGGTTAGCACTATGGTCTTCAGTGGCAGCGCATCTCTTACCTGGTCCATCGGCTGTCACCAACGCCTCGCGCTGCATTCCGGCATCTGAAAGACAAAGGCTTACCTCCTCTTCGCATGCTCCGGAGGTCTTCGCACTGCATTCCGGCATCTGAAAGACAAAAGCTTACCAGCTCTTCGCACGCTCCGGAGGCCTTCGGCGCTGCATCTCGCATCTGAAAGACAAAAGAAGGTGCGTTTAAAGACATTGGGCAACTTTATTACTCACGTGCCATTACTCCTTCCCACGCCGAATCCAGTGGGTATTCCAGCACCCTCAGCTTCTCTAAAGCTCCGAACTTGTACCTGCAAGATAAAAGGGACAGTTAGTGCGCATCGTGAAGCAGGCTATAAGCGCTTACTTACGTGCTTCCAGGCGCTTCTATTCCTCACGCGGGTTCGATCCTCAACTCTCATCAGCCCGCCATCCGCCATCGCCGGAACCCTGCAAAACAAGAGATATCATTACAAAAGACTTTTAAGACATTTGAAGTGCCCAGAACTTACCGTTCGTGCAGTTAACGACGGTCAGCAGTCCTCTGAGGTCAAGAGGCCTGCACCCTTATCCAGTGAAGAAACTGGTTACGGCACCCTGCCCCGAGGCAGATGGAGAGCTTGGCGTTCACTTACCTAAGGTGAGGGCGTTAACCTTTGGGGTTCTACAGGAGAAGAGAAAGGGAAGAGGAGAGAGGCACCCAATAACCCCAGTTCATTAATCCCATATTTTCTATCTGCAGACATCTTACTCTTCGAGTCAGACATACAGTGCACAGAGGTCCAGCCCAAAGAGCCAACCGTGTGTTACATATCACCTTTGAAGATACGGCATTCACCCAGTCAAGACCGGCGCCTCTGCGGGAATCAGGTGAGCGTTACACTATTGGTGCAGTCCTGTTGAAGGAACAAGAATTGGAAGAACATCCTACAGCCTACCTATCAAGAACACTCACAGAGAGCCAATGGAATTACTCGGTAACAGAAAGGGAACTTTTAGCCATGAAGTTGGCCTGTGAAGAGTGGAGGCACGTGCTGCAGGGAAGTTTGCATCCTTTTACCATTAGAACTGACCATAAGAACTTACAGGTTCTCCAGAATATGGATTGCGTAAACTCAAGGCAGGCCCGCTGGGCTCATTTTTTCGCTCAATATGATTTTCGTATCACCTTTATTCTTGGAAGCCAAAACACTCTAGCAGACGCTTTTTCCTGCAAAAGAGACCACTCAGGTCCCCATTGTCCTCCCTTAGAGAAGCTTTTTCCTGTAACCAGAGTGATGAATCAAATCTCAACTTTCTTACAACAGGTTAAAGAAGCCACTGTATCTATGACTCCCATTTCTCCCAGGGAAAGGATCGTTGAGAGAGAGGGTCTGTGGTTTAAAGGGCATTGATTATACATACCCACGGAATCCCTACGCCGTCAGGTTTCGTCTTGGTGTCATGACCATAAGATTGCAGGACATCGAGGTCAAGCTGGTACGATGGATCTCATTCGCCGTACATTTATTGGCCTGAAATAAGGGCTGATATCATTCGATACATTAAATCATGCAGAGTGTGCAATCAGAGCAAGAATAGCACTTTCAAACCTTTGGGTCTATTAGAGCAGAGCCCTGTTCCGGATCGCCCTTGGAGTCATATCCCCACGGACTTTATTGTCGATTTACCCAAGTCCCAGAACTGTACTTGTATAATGGTCACCGTCGACACTTTGAGTAAACTAGCTCATTTCTCCCCACTACCTGGAGTTCCTACTGCCAAAGAAATGGTGGTAGTTTTTGTCAGAGAAATTTTCCAGTTACATGGGCTTCCAGAAAAGATCATTTCTGACAGAGGAAATCATTATATTTCAAAGTTTTGGTCTGCCCTGTGTCAAGAGCTGGGTATTGAGCGCGCATTATCTTCCGGATTCCACCCACAAACTAATGAGCAGATGGAGAGACTTAATGGTACTCTGGAACAATACCTTCGCAGTTACATCAATCGAGAACAAGATGATTGGGTTACCTTGCTTCCCACAGCGGAGTTCACCTATAACAACTCTCGTCACTCAGCCACTGGGCTCACCCCGTTTTTCTGTACCTATGGACTCCATCCCCGCACTTTCCTACCTAAATGGAACAGGCATTCAAATATCCCTGCAGTAGGAAATTCCTTATCCCGAATCCAAGAAGCTCATCAAACGGCAAAGGCCAGTCTCGAAGACAGTCAACGGTCGTACAAGGCCCAAGCTGACCACCACCGCTTGCAGGTTCCCGGAATGGAAGGTGGGCACCCGGGTATGGCTCTCCACTAAATTTTTGCCACGATGGACTCGCCCCTCTAAGCTGTCACCTCGCTTTATTGGTCCCTATGCCACGTTGGCTAAGATCAATCCCGTAGCCTATCGTCTCAAACTTCCCACTTTTTTACAATGAGTACATCCTGTATTTCACTCCTCTTTACTTGGAGAGGCTACATCTGCATTTCCTCTTCGCGCTACTCCACTAAGGGCGCCTTCTTCTGCTGATACCAAGCCGGAATACAAGGTATCCCAAATCAGGGATTCTCGGTATCGGAGGGGTCATCTTGAGTATCTTGTACATTGGAATGGGTACTCAGAAGCAGAGGATTCATGGGAACCTTCCTCGTACATACGAGCCCCAGTCCTACTTAGAAGGTTCCACTGGGCTCATCCTGGCAAGCCAGGAGGCTAGTGATGCAGGGGGGGCATACTGTCAAGCGCCTCACTTCGTGGCGCCTGCTGCCCCGGGTTCACTTACGAGGCGGACATTATGGGTGCGGCCACGTATCATCCGTGCATACTGTAGCGGTCTAGTTGTTTTCTCGTAGCGTTCAGGGAGGCTAATAGTCCACGCCCTCCCTGCGCGCTGCACGTTGCAACCGCTTCAGTTCCGGGTTCCTTCCGAGCCTGTAGCGTCTTTGGTTTGCTGCGCTAAGTATTCAATTTGTCCTTACCCACACTGGGTATTCCTTCTTTCTCTTGCTCATTACTTTCTCTCGGCCTGCTGCTTGCCTTGTTTTCCTTCGTTCTGTTTTCTGTCTCTGTCTCTGTCTCCCTCTCTCTCTCTCTCTCTCTCTCTCTCTCTCTTTCTCCCTCTCTTTCGCTCGTCCCACTCTCTCTTACCTGGCATCGCTGTGTTTCTTCCTTGGAGTCCTACCTTTCGGTGTGCGTTGTTCACCGCTTCCAGTTCCTGTGTTGCTTT
Organism: Ambystoma mexicanum; assembly: GCF_040938575.1. Classification (NCBI taxonomy): domain Eukaryota; kingdom Metazoa; phylum Chordata; class Amphibia; order Caudata; family Ambystomatidae; genus Ambystoma; species Ambystoma mexicanum. The sequence goes on along the minus strand of NC_090924.1, from coordinate 290,165,800 downwards.
GTTGCTCTGGAAGGTCTTCCCCGTCATCGGTCCGGATTTCTTTAGAGTCTGCGGAGCCCACCTTCCATCTCCGGCTGGTGTTTTTTATGCCGTACAGCTTTTTCCCCATTAGTCCCTCTCCGGGGAAGGGGCCACTGCTAACGTTGTTTTCAACTATCCATTGTGGCTTCTCTTTTGGAGTGTGACACTGTCCACAAAAAAAAGAAGGAAAGACAGAAGAAGAAGAACTATCGCTCCAGGAGACCGTATGTAGAGGCTACTTCTGATCCTTGGTTGTCAGGTGAGGAAGAGGTTGAAGAGGGGAGGTCAGGATCTTGGGAGTCATCAGCCCGGGAGTCTGACAGCAATGCAGATTTGGTGATGTAAAAGGGGAATTGCTTGGTAGTTAGCGCAGTGTAAAAATAATAAAACGTAATAGAACAGTTGAGAATTGTAACATAGAGTAAATTGAGTATACAAGCAACAAATAAATATACGGTCGGCCAATCAGGTAAGTTGTCGCACGAGCGAGGGACTACAATGGGCACAGAAATGCTCCTTGCTCATATCTATAAGACACTGACAGGTTATGCTGACAAGATCAGAAAGTATCATGAGCAGTGGATTACAGAATTGAAGGGGGCGGGACTGCCCTAAGTATGGCCGGAAGGGGGGTCTTCTGATAAGGAAGTATTGGATATGGTTGCCACTTGCTTGTTCATTAAGAACAAAGGAAAGCAGTTCGATAATAGGAGAGAGATATTGTATCTATGGCGCCTATTTGAGGAGGTGCCCCCAGGTAAAGATAGTGAGCAAAGTGCATCCCCCCTGACAACAGCTGGCAATGCAGGGCCGCCCACTTAAGATGAAAAAAACATAGAGGTAACACGTGTTTATCCCTTGGTGTCAAAACCAGAACCTGCTGAGGGGTACAGTAACCCTGTGTATGTAGCACAGCCCACAGCCCCACCTGTACACAAGCCATCCGCTACTGCACCACCCCCATATGAGAGCCAAAGCATAACACAACCTTTGGACAGCTCAACGGTCGATATCGGAAAACTAGCCCAAGACCTGGATCACGCCTCACCATGGCCCGCACAGAACTGTCCCGTATAAGGGCGCTGGGGGAGAGGGGAGGGACATCCACACCACGGGCAAACCAAGGTGACACTCCCCCACCGAGTACGGGGACAGGGGAAGATGGATGGAAAAGGGGAGAGATCTTGTTCCGAATTAATGATACCCCAAAGCGAATAATAGAGATAAACACTGTAGAGAGCGGGCGAGAGGCAGAAGAGGGAGGGGCACTATTGGAGAGAGAGGAGGAGGACTGGAGTGACTTAGAAGAACAGGAAGAGGACAGGAGGTTGGGGATCGCTATCGGGGCTGCATTAGTCGCAGAAGGGTTGTTGCCATTAGAAGAATGGACAGGGAGGCTGAGAAACAGGACAGGGTGTATGGCAGTGGTCGGAAAGAAAGGGAAGAAGGTGAGTACGAAGAAGGGGGGATGTACAGCTGCCTCTGATACACCAGGGGGCGGGGAGGCCAAATTACATACCATGGGCCCAAATGGACAAGGCCAACCTGCTCAAGCAGTTACCCCCACTCTCTGGAGGAGCCAGCAAGTGGATATACGCATTCAAAAAACACACAGCACGGGTGCCCTTGGCGGTCGGGGGGTGTTAAGAGCCTGCTTGTGTCTGCGGTGGGAGATCAGGCTAACAGGGTTTGGGTGAAGGCAGGGTTCCCAGGAATAACGCTAGATTGTGACCGTCATGATGGGGCTTCGTTTAAAACGCGCTGAGAGAAACTTTTCCAGACACCCCCAATTTACAGTCAGTGATGCAATGTACTATGAATGATGAGGAAGATGTGAAGTCCTTCATCCTTCGGGTGCAAGACATGTGGAGAGCGGAAACGGGTACGGCCTGGGATCAATCCACGTCCCTGTTTTACTGCATTATTAAAAGAGGGCTCCCAAAGGAAGTGCAGAAGGCCCTTGATAAAATAGCTGGGATAGAAGCCAAGGGGTGGCCTGAAATTCAAAGCATTATAGTGCACCACTGCAAAAGGATCAAAGAGAAAGAGAAAGAGACAAAGCTAAATTAGTACAGAGTAAGTTACTAAAGTCAATGCAGCAGTAGTCACCAGCGCAGCAGGAAGGGAGCGGAAGGAAGAAGACGAGCAGATGGGGGTCCCAATGCAGATGGTGACCAACTGGCCAGGTAATGGTCAGGAACCATGGGTGAAGGAGAATGGATACGAGGGGCAACAGTGGCAGTCGAGGGGTGGGCAAGGAAACAGAGGAGGATTTAGAGGGTCCAGAGGAGGTGGTGCAGGGTATGGAGGGCCGCGAGGGGGAATGCAAGGACAATGTTGGCAGTGTGCAAGGTGGGGCCATTTTATGCAAGAGTGTCGAAGTAGGCCAAGAAACCCATACGCCAGCGGACATCCTCACCCAGGAAGCCCCCATGGGCTGCCGTTGGATAGTGGGAGGAGAGACGGTCAGCCCGACTACTGGCACACTGGTGAACACCACATGCCCCCGCAGAACGCACCTACACACCTCCAGTGCCATAACCACGCCGCCCACATGTGCAATCAAACCTATCCCACTACCGCCAATGGGGCCCCAGAAGCACCATGCAGAGGAACGGCCGTAGTAATAGGGAATGTTTTTGATGTAGACAAACTAGACGAGGTACTCAGCATAGGACAGCCCACAGAGATCGTTTGCATGTCCAGTACTATTGGTAGCCCGCGATGCAGCAGAGGAACCACTCGTAGGGGCAGGGGTAGGAAACAAGCAATTTATTTTCATCGTGGATTCGGGAGCAGAAAAATCATGCCTTAAGGAAGGTAGGTTTCTGCTTTCGATTCAGACCTTGGAGACGCAGGGGTTCTCTGGTGCGCTGGTCGAGGTTCCATACACAGAAGAACTAGACATAACAGTGGGTGGGAAAACTATACGGGCCCCTCTCCTATACTACGAATAATCGCCTATTAACTTGCTGGGATGGAACCTTCTTAGTAAACTCAATATGTCCATCTCATTTACAGAGAGAGGGATAGTATGCTCCACACCTGGCATATGCACACTGCGGGCAATGTTATTGATACACACTCAAGCAGGCTTCCCACAAACACGAGACATACCTGTGAATCCTGACATGTTTATACAGGGGCTAAGAATATTAACACAAGTGGTGCCAGAACTAAAAAACAGCAAATGGAGAATGACCTCCAAATTCATATTTCGCCCCGTGGCAGATCCAGAAATAGTGCTAGGATCCATTGTGGCCCTGGACATATACGCCATGCAAGATTCAGAGCACAGGATAGCAGTGATAGCCATCAGCATGCAGGGGTGCCAGTGGAGGACAGTACTGTGCATTGACGCCAATATGGCACTGCAAGACTTATCCGATGAAGAACTTTTTAGTGACACAGAAGACGCAGGGGAAAGAGTAATGGAAATTGAAATCCCTTCCAAAATAATGATCCAAAGGTGTGAAGTACAGTTACCCCTTGCAGCCATGATCAGAGCCCCACCAGCGTATTTTGAGGAAGATATGTCTCTAGTGCCTCAACAGTTGTGGACAACAGGCCCATATGACATAGGGCTGCTACACGAAGTAACACCAGTAAAGATTAAGCTGAAACCTGGAGCCATTTTGCCCCGAGTAAAACAATACCCTATATCAAGGAAGCAGAGGAACGAATAAAAGACACAATTTATGCACCAATAGTGCAGGGCATAATAGTACCTTCTAGCTCACCTTGTAACACGTATTTACCCGATTAAGAAAGCAAAGGGAGGAGCATAGAGGATGATCCAAGATTTACGCCCCCTCAAGAAGTATTTTATTTGGGCCAATTGATCTCAAAAGATGGTAAAAGAATCAATCATACCACACAGAGCAGCAGCAATAAAAGCAGTTAAAGAGCCCAACACAGTGAAGGAAATGCAGAAATTTCTCGGCATGTGTAATTACTGCCGGGCATGGATATTAGACTACGCGTCATACACAAAGCCCCTGTTACAGGCCCTCAAAGAGGCACAAAAGGAGAATACTAAACTGCAATGGATGCAAGAAATGCACGCAGCTTTTGATACACTTAAACAACTGATATCCAGTGCACCAGTTCTTGCGACCCCAAATTACGAGCAGGAATTTTACCTTTTTTCACATTGCAATGGCTCACTCATGACTGCCGTGCTGACACAAAAGACGTCACTGGGCCACAAACCCCCAGCATTTTATAGTGGAACACTCGACGCAGTGATGCAAGGACACTTTGCGTGCAAACAGGCTCTCACAGCCGCTGCGTTCGCAATAGAAAAAGTTCCACTATCGTGATGGGATGCCCCGTTCGAGGTGATTGTGCAAAAACGGTTGCCCCCACATTTTTCAGCTCAAGCGGCAGAATTAGTAGCGTTGATAGAAGCCCTACACGCAACAAAGGATTGCATGGTAACAGTGTACACAGACTCAGCAAACATGACAACCACGGTGCACGGAGGGCTGGCCTGGTGGGGCAGAAGGGGATTTAGGAGAGCTGATGGGTCACCAGTACAACAAGCAGCATTATTAAGTGATCTGATCAATGCCCTAAAAGAGCCTGGACTTGTTGTGGTCGTGAAATGTCAGGACCACACTCGAGGTGATGACGTCATCTCATTAGGGAATGCGGCAGCGGACGATGCTGCCAAAGAGGCCTCCTACCTACCCAAGAGCCCAACAGGTGAGTACATATTACAGAAGGCAATAGAAGAGGAACAGCCAGAGAGCTTCAATGCACTACCAGTTTCCCAAATCATTGAACTCTAGCATGATGCACCAGGTGAGGAAAAGGAACTTTGTCTGAAGCGAGGCTGTAGTCAGTCCCCGATTGACCTACTCTGGAGACAAAACATCACCAGTAAAGTGGTAATGCCAACCAAATTGCTAGAGGTAGCATTTAAGCAGTTGCACTTCCCAGCCCACAACGCCAAGCAGCACATCATTGCAGAGATTCAGGAAAACTGGTTTGCCCCCGGATTACAGGAACATTTCACAAAGCTGATAGTAGAATGTGTCACGTGTCAGACCTATAATTCTGGCATGACACTACTTACACTCAGAGGAACATTGCCAAAACCAGAAGGGCCCTTTAGAGAACTACACATAGACTACGCCGACATGGGAGAACGGTGTAATGGAGCCAGATACTTGATCGTTGTTGTGTGCCCATTCTCCCGGTGGGTAGAAGCAGGACCATGTGCCCACCCAGATGCACGATGTGCGGCTAGATTCCTAGTGAGTTAGGTATTCCCTCGCTGCGGTATTTGTGACGTCATACATTCCGACAACGGTACACATTTTGTAAACGACATGTTCAAGCACATCACAGTGATGTTAGGCATAACACACAAGCTCTGCACGATTTATCATCTGCAATCAAATGGCAATGTAGAAAAAATGAATGGATTGCTCAAGAGTAGATTTTCTAAACTGTGCCACACTCTCAAGAAGAACTGGGTGTATTGTTTACCCCTAGCACTTTTTGAAATGAGGAATCAACCCAGTAAGGACCACCACCTGTCACCACACAAAATTGTGACAGGTCAGAGAATGCACACAGTTCACTCACCCCTGCGCAGCCAGTCAGACACCCATCAAAGCACCACAGTCCTAGACGAGGAGTTCCATGAGTATCCCAAGAGCTTGACAAAAGCGGCACATGCAATAGCAAAACAAATAGCACCTCCCTTCATGCATGACATGCCGACGAACACAGCAGCACCTATAATAGAAAACACAGATTTCCAGCTGATGGCAGGTGACATGGTTTATGTCAGGAGTTTTGTAAGGAGATGGAACTGACCCAGGTTCAATGGCCCATATAAGGTAATATTCTGCACACCCACAGCTGTCAAGGTCAAGGGGTTGCGCTACTGGGTGCACTTGACAGATGTGCGCAGGGCCTGCGGAAATGTAGATGATCGAAATGCCCAAGAAGGTATGGAGGAAGGTGACACTCAAACACAATAAGGGGACCGGCTGAGACATTGGTATCCCATTGAATGCTTGACAAACCCTAGTTAGGGTAAGAGCTGTGAACAAAAGTGTAAATATGGCAGCAATATATGTAATCATGAAACATGAGAAAAATAATGAAAATGACTGCATTTTATGATTCAAGGTATGGTGTACAATAACGATGTGTGAGTAGCATTTTTTCTCCCCAACAGCAAAGTGATACAAGCATGGCACAGGCCTCCCTCCCTCTCTCCTCCCCAAACGTACGATGTGGAAGCAGTGATGGACGGACGAGAAGAAATATAAATAAATACCAAATTATAAGCAGAAACAATGAGAAAAATTATAATGACAAAATGATAATGATGAGAGTTTAAAAATAGCGCATTGAAGGTTAAACAATGTAATGTATATAACGCCATGGATGATTAAAAAGTGCTTATGTTTCATTTATTAGGAAACTCAACAGGCATGGATAAGTCTCCGAACACAGTTAGCAATAGTGTATAAAGGAATTGAAGGAGGAGAGAGTTATATCCTAGCTATTCATATGAGTGCATGTTGTTTTTGTGTGCTGTGATGTTCTTTACCGTGTTATTTGGCCTGTTTCTGTACTGGGCCATAGTGTATATTTCCATTGATGTTGGTAAAAGAGGTGCCCGCATAAAGACAATAGAGAGAGGAACCCACCTGATTTGGGACGGGGCAAGGCTAATATGGGGTTATTGGTCCCCAGAAAACATTACAAACAATGCCACTGAGCTGCACAACACAACATCACCCCCGACCATGAAAAATGCACATTTCAATGTATACACAATGAATGACAAGACACCCTCTGTATTAACATGGGTGTTAAACCATCCATATCCCACCACTGTGGCAGTAGAAGAAATAAGCAAACACCCTGATTCAGCTATTAAAGGGGGGTATGATGAAGGGAGGATGGTGCTTAGAGGTAATGACGACTTCCATACTGTTGTGAAGAGCAAGCAAAGGGGGGCAGAGGGGAAGAGATTGGAGAGGAAGAGAAGGGAGACGGAGGCAGACGGGGAGGGGGAAGAAAACAGCTTTGATTTAGATACTGTTGATAATCCCCAACACTCCCATCAAGCAAATAGATGGTATGCCGACATTAGCCATACGGCACAGCAGACCACTTATGAGAGCTGCTACGTCTGCTCCCTTATTCCCCATGCCTCAGGTACTCCCAAAGTGTTATTGCCACAAGAAATACCAGTTGCAGAGGCCCAATGTCTTGTACATCTTACGCTGTGTTGAATCAAAAATACTTTTCAAGCACACACCGTGTCTTTTGAACTGCTACAAAACTAACGAACAGGCTACTCCCAGCCCCAAGCAGTAGTATGTGTAAAGGAACCCTTCCTGATAATTAAAAGCACGTTGCATGCTGACAACAAGCGGCAGAAGGAGGAAGTCCTGTGCAAAGCAGAAGCGCTCCAGGGCCTCTCAGAGGACAAACTCTCATGGGTACAGAGAACATGCACCCCCACATGGACTAAACATATAAGCAAACTAACATGGGTTAGCACCAATGAAAACCCCTTCAACTACAGAAAAACATCTCGTATGAACTGTGCTTCAATGGAGAAGGGAAAAAGGACATAGGGAGAAATGAAAATTGCAGCAAGTTGCTTATAATACCCAACATCAAGAAAGGCACTGCTGCTCTGATGGACACATACTGGGTTTGCGGCAGCATGGCCTATCTGCATCTTCCACAGCATTGGAAAGGGACATGCTCCATGGCGACGCTGCACTCCGCACAGATGGTGATCCCAGAGAGCCACATCAACGGGAACGCCCATAAATACAGGAGCACCTTCCCCAACACACTTCAAGAGCGGGCCTGCAGACGTCCTGAATGAAGGAGAGGAGCAAGGCACATTCAGAAGGAGAAGAAGGTCATCAATTATATCTCCACAAAGTCATCCGAACTCTTGCCCGAGATCCCAGACAAGTACAGACTATTCAGCTCAGTGGAGACATTCTTTGCATCACTCGTTCCCGGCATCCAGGCAAGAGCAAACGCCAAGTGGTTGCAGATTACGAGATGGGAGCTCATTCAGCTGGCCAACAACACTGAAGAAGGATTTAACGTCATCAAGGTGGAACTGCGGGCAATGCGATTGATGACAATGCAGAATCGATATGTGCTGGACCTATTGACTGCAATCGATAGAGGTATTTGCCGAAAAGGCGGGAGTACATGTTGCACATTTGTAACTTCTGTCGACGAGGAAAATGGTTCCCTGTCACACGTAATTGCTGCAGTACACGACCTCGGTCGAGCGGATGAAAAGCAAAGCAGGAACTAAACCCAGCACCTGGTTCGACAATCTATTCTCGTGGGTGCCCACATGCCCTGGAATGACTGTAAAAGTACTCATGCCTCTCATCGTCTTTCTAATCCTAATATTTTGTGTGTGCCAATAAGGACTTTGATGCTGTGCAAAAGCAGTACCAAACGGTGCGCTAATGATGGTGACAATGGGACGTGCAAATGGTGTGGCACTGATAAAACAAGAGGCTGAAGTGCAGACGGGAGATACCCCGGGTCCCAAATACAGAATGACAGTAGTATACAACACAGGACACATAGTTGATAGCTTATACCACACAACCATAAAAGAAGCCTGTGTGTTATGCTGGTATGAGGAGGTATGGGTAGATTTAGAAGGAGAGGGAGGGTGTATGTATCTAAGCTGCACCCCAGCTCAGTATGCTAGATGGGGATATAGCCTCCGTGCAGTATGTAGAGCATGGATGCCAATAAAAGGAACACCAGCATGGGACGAAGTCGTGGCAGAGGAGGAAGAACGCAAGAGGTTGGGGCAGTTGCAGTATTTGTTACTTAAGTAACGAAAGGGGGGAAAAGAGTGGGAGGAGGGGACATTCAAGCCCCCCCCCCTTATTCCCATTCTTCCCAGGTGGAACCAGTCAGGCCTGCTCCAAGTCCAGGGCCCCGGACTTGGGGCACTCATGTGGGAACACCTAAGGGAACCATCGCCCCTTTCGTACAAATACACCTATGATCATTACCACATCCTTATACCTTACATTATGAGGTTAAGTCAAGACTCCATTTTGTACCGCACAGACTCCATCTTGTAAGTAAGCGAGAGGGTGTTCAGGTCTCACCCCAACCTGCAACCATCTTTGGAAGGAGACAGTCAGTGTAGCGCTTCCTACGCCACCTCCTCCTTGCCGTCCGCATAACTGTCTGGTTCCCATGAGAAAGCTGGCAGTAGAAAAGCAACTAAATCTGCACTTTATCACTTGCCGTCTAAACTCCTCTGTTGACTCAATGGCAGCTCAAGGGGAGGAGGCGAAGGCCAGGGCTATCTTTCTCCGTAAAAACCTGCCCCACAGCCCTTAGACCTTGGCCGCAGACACCCAATCCCCGGGTACCCTAGAGCAGAGTCAACAACACGAGAGACTTTTAAGGGGACAAATGTATCTTCCCTTTCCAACCCAAATGTGTGAATGAAGGCCCTCTCCTCGTATTTGTGATGCATGTGAACCCGCTGACACCTTCACTGAGCCACTGAGCATAACAGTGTAAATACATATACGTAGGTATTAGAAGCTTTTATGATAGCTCGTTCTATTGAAATCAGAATGTGTATTGACCCATAACATTTAAATGCCAGCACGATTAACGTGCAGTCCCGTAATGAGTAAACAAACCAGAGACCTATGCAAACTAACACAATGCTACCTCGCTGTTAATAAAGCAGAATGTACGTCTAAACATGTCATTAGACGGAACCATGTGAATTGTTGATTGAACTTATTCATGTTGCATTGATTGTGCGCCAGCCATCTCTTTCCTACCACCCCCTCGTCCCTGTGTTATGAGATTGCCCAAAAGCATATGAAGTTTGAACAATGTCATAGAGTGTTCCTTTCAAATACAGAAACAGCTAAGTGCACATGAAGCAGTAACCTGTTATATGTAAATGTAAATGACCCCCGCCATTTCTTAAGTGATGTGAAACCAAAGACCTCAGTAGTAGGGCCTTAAGCTCATTCCAGAACACCCTGTTCAAATGCAGAGTTATGCTGTTTAGACGCACGATCAGAAAGGCCCTCAAAGAAAAGATATGTCCACAGATGTAATGTGTTTTCTGAAATCCATCCGCAGTAAACATATACCCCTGCCTCCCCCTGTCAACAATGAAGAAATGCCTCCAACCCGGTATTTAACTATGTTTATTTGTTTTTACATGAAAACAATATCCTTGGTAAGAGGCGCGCAAGTCGTGTCCATTATTAGAGAGTCATGCATTGTTTTTCCAATTGCAATTTATTGCCAAACAAAGTGATTGAATGTGTGACCGGATGGGAATGCGTGACCACAAGGACAAAATGTGATAGGACCAGGAAGAGATGTGTCCATTCGTCGGAGGTTGGACAGATGAGCCCGGATGAACTCTTGACCCAGCACACCACATCATGATGTCAACTCACCACCCACCCATGGACCAATCAGCCATTGCCGACCATATAGCACCTATAGGTGCCACCTCTTAGTGACCAATCCCAACTGTTCATGTGTCCCCTAGGCCTTCCCACACCTCAATGATGATCTCTCTGTATAAAAGTAATTTGTAACATGTTTTCTGCAGAGCGCTCTCGTCATGAGCAGAGTAGATTCTGTTTGCCCTAATTTTAGAAAAAGCCTTTGACATCACTCTCATTTGGTCTTGGACTTGTTCCCTCCTGGGATGTACCTTTATTGACTCTGGTGGTAGTTCACTGGCAGGCGTGCAGGGGGCCTCTCCCCTTCAGTAGCCGCAGCAGATCCCCCCTGCAAACCAACATTCCACTATTTTAGAGCAAAGTGGGCCTCGATTGACCTGGTCAAAGGCCGCTGATAGGTCAATTGAGTCCATATAAATCTCTCCCAAGCATTTTCCCCAAGCCGATTCCTGCAGTACTCGACCTAAACCCAGTCTGAAATGTATTGAGGTGCTTTGTTACAACCATCCACTCAGTCAAATGGGTCAACAGTATAGATGCAAAGATTTTAAAGTTTGCGTCTATTAGAGAAATTGGGGATAGTTTCTTGCCTGATCTCTTTTATCAATCTTGAATATTGAGACTACACAAGCAGTTTGCCAGGACGACTGGAGCACTCCATTTTAAAGTATACTTTTAAAAGCCATGGTGAGGACATTAGCACTGGTTTTAGAATGGCCCTTAAATGTATTGTTGGCCAGACCGTTAGGCCTTGCTGCATCGGAGATTTTAGATCTTTTCATCAATCCCAGGACCACCTCATTATGAACGATTGGTTGCCAGTCCTTACTTTCAATGCCTAGCTTTTAATCACTGTCTCCATAGGCACCACCTGGGTCAACCCTATAGCGATCAGAAAATAAATTGACCCACTGCATCTCTGATACGGCATTCAATTGAGCAACAATTGTGGCTGACACTTGGCCATTAATCAGACACCAGAATGTCCTTAGATCCCTTTTCACCAAAATGCGCACCATGATTTCTGCATACTTTTGCAGCAAGGCAGCTTTTCTTGATCGACATACATTTTTTATACTTTTGTTTCATGTGTCTGTTTTTATTAAATGTTTGTGCCTGGTCCCAGTTAGAACAGCAGATCTATCTCAGGGATCGCTGCATAGATAATATTTCATTGTGAAGCTGCTGGTCAAAGATATGCCGATGTCTACAGGATGATGTGCCAGACCTATCCCAGGATTTAAGCTAGCCCATTTGATCAGGCTGTCCAGGAATGAGTCAAACCTACATGAGTTAAACATATAAAGTTTACATTCTTGTGTGCTGGTGGTCAGGGCAGATTAAAGTTCTGTGTTCACTATCCCGATATTCAGGGGAGGCCATCTGATTGCTTTACCTTTTCCAAGTTTAATATAGTTGCCTCTAGCGACTTGTTTAGCAAGATATCAAAGTTCACTTTCAGGGCACTATGATCACTCCATGTATTTGGTATGATCTTAAGTCCGGCACTGGAGTTAAAATAGAAAAGTAATCAGCCAAGATATAGGGCCTCATTACAACCTTGGCGGCTGTGGTATGAACAGTATTGGTAAGGTAGCAGCACTGTTCATACCGGGTCGCCACATTATGAGTTTGCCAGACCAGACGTGCATACCGGCACCCGCGAGCAGACCAGGATGCTAACAAGGACCCGTCATTAACAGGTCCATTGGTAGCATCCTCCTCTTTCCCATTGAGGGCTATGGGAATGGTGGCACACCGGGTCCCGAAAAAAGGGAATCACTGGGCCCGCAAAAGCCAGAATGGCCCAGGAATTCCCTTTTTTCGGGACCCGGACATGAGTTTGGAGGTAGCCATGCTGGTAATGAAGGCATGGCTACCTCCAAACTCGTAATGAAGCCCATAGTCTATAGTTCACGAATAGTCCCCTCTTTTCCAGGTTGCTATCGGTGTCTCAGAGGCATCCGTATCCCCATTCAAACAAATAAGCCCCATGGACTCAAGCAGCTAGATCCCTTTTCTCCCATGTTGTTGCTTTTGGTTTTCAAGAAACATATTTGCAGGATCTCACAAGGCTCTTTGTCCATGTTCGATAAGCAGCATCATGAGTTAAGGTCCCCTGCCAGTATTACCCTTCCATTCATAACCTCCCCCTGCCAGTTCTGAATTATATTGGTAATTGTTTGTCTGCCACCCCTCATGCAAATAGAAATTAACAAGAAGTATTTCCAGATCCACAACCAAGAAGTGTACCTTCACTGCCATAATCCCAAAGGGGAGGTTAGACATTAATCTGATGTAACACCCTAAGTACTCTTTAGAGCAACCTGCAAGCCACCTGATTGTCTCCCCACCTTGTTCTGCTTGGCAGGTTGAACAAAAACCTCGTAACAATCGACAGAATGATTTTCCACCATCCAGGTTTCTTGCAAAAATATACAGTTACTCTCCATCAACATGGCTATTGTTTCTGGGTTAGTTTGCAAATGGGAATTCCCCCTCATATTCCTAGAAAGGAATTTCAGATATATATACTCCTGAATCAACCCTTCAGAATCCACACTAACCAAACTGGGATCATTTTTATAATGCTGCTTTAACGTCGACCCCGTCTTTGCTATTATTTATTATTATAAAGGCATTATTATTGCCTTCATAATAATGCCTCACTTGCCTCGGAACTGATCTATCCGGTTGGAAAACTACCTTTAATTTCCCACCATAGTTGTAATTACAACTTATGGGAATCTGCTGTGCCCCCAAAATATTCACTTGAAACCCAGTTTTCCCAGTATATCATATTCAGCAATAACCAAATTCAAGACTAAACCAGAGTTAAAATAGATGTTACATTGTCCCCACTGATCACACTGGAAATTGGACCCTGTTCAGGTCACCAGAGGATAAAAGACTATGAATCTGAATCTCCAAAAAGATGTTAACTACATTTCCACGGTTCAGGCACACCGATGTATTGGGACCCCAGAGACTTGTCATCTAGATAACTCTCACATTCAATGGTTCATTGCAGTGAATAATATTACTACCAGCTGATGACCTCTTTCCCTCCTTATTTCTTTAATGTAATGTTCTGAGATCTCACCAGCCCTGGGCCAGGAGGTTTCCTATCCTGATAACCAAGGGCATCACTAATGTTGGCATTATCCATATATAATCCAGGATTTGGTACATATAATTTACTTAGAATTGTAGCCTGCTTTGGGCACTGTTGGTGGGTACTGCCAGATGGTCCTGAGTAGCTTTGTGGATGGAATATTTTTCCACTATCGTTGCTGGCCGTAACAGATTATGCAACATGGTAGGGTAGTATAATATCCTAACAAATAACTGTTCACTCTCAGGGTCCATAAAGGGGGCAACGACTCTGACTGGATCTCAGGCAATACCAGAGGAGTCCAGCTTAACAATTATAACCCCCCCCTTTTTTCCAGGACAGGAGAAGTTCCATGACACCCAACCATGCCATCTAATTTCCCACCCCAGGGTTCCTCTAAAGGGTTGGTTTGGATCCCCATCTCGACCCTCATGCCTTGTGGGCCCTGTGCAAAACTATCCTCTCCAGGGTTGTGATATTTACTATTTGAGGTTGGCTGATTCTCGTCTACATGGTTAGCAACATCCCTTTACTTCAGGGATGATCCCCTCTCATACTTTCTTCCAGGACTGGTGTCATTACCCTATGAGAACCATTTCTTCCATTTACACCCTTAGCCATTGGCTCTGGTATGGTGAGGTTGCGGAAATATTTACAGGAGGAGATATTACCTTTTTGGATGTTTTTAACATTTTTTGATTTCTTAGCCTTGTACCATCTTTCTACCATATTATGCCTATCTTTTCCCCTGAATGCCACATCTCTGGTCAGATCTATGCTATCCGGTTCGACCATTACAACCACTCAATCTTGTATTGTTCCACCATTAACATAGGGGCCCTCAGTATATTTCACAATCTCAATATACACATTCCCCTTTACCTCGTCCTTCAGTTGATTATTGTTAGACAGACCCCAGTCAGAGGTACTTTCCCCCCATAAAAGACCTTTGATTCACTGCGGACACACAACTCTTTTCAAGGCCTTCAAGACTTTTGTAAATTTTAGTCATTAATTCGGTGTGCGTTCTCACTTCAGAACAAATGTTATCATAAGTTAACAAACAAACTAAGAACCATGTTAAATGTCGAAACTCTGGACTGCTTTAAAAGGATTCTGTCATCTACTTCCCTGAGTGTATAGTGAACTGCTGCCTCTTCTGATACCTGATATTTATTGTTAGCCTCTAGAATAAGGCCCCTCTTTCTAAGCCACTGTTGTTTTTTTATGTATTCATCAATAAAGTTGGGTAGCTCCATGGGTGATCCCCCAAACAATACATCACATGTTGGCTGTAAAACACTGTGGCCAACACCATGGATAACTGAGACTGAGTTCATATTTTCAATGTGTTGCACTACATGGTCTGCAAACTCTATGATGCTTAAGTCACGGAGTTCGGTGTTTCTTGGCACCCATATATCCTCGTTCATCATAGAGTATTCCAACCTGGCAATCCCCCTCACCGAGATTGTTGATTTTATTTTGGTAAACGTGCAGTTTGTTTGCCGAAGAAGTTTATCATTTTTTTGCCCAGCAATTTGGGAGAAAAGGGTTGATTGCTTTAATTCTCTTGCTGGTGCCTTTTTCTTTGGAGTCTTTTGCTCCCCCCAGTGTGAACACCTGCCGGGCCCAAGGATGTGCCTTCTAATCCTGTCAATTGAAGTCCAGCAGAGAAAGGAGTTAATTGCTTTAGTTTTGCTGGTACTTTTTCCTTCTGAGTCTTTTGCTCGTCCCAGTGTGATGACCTGGCAACACTTGCCAGGCCTGGCAATTCTCTTGCAGGTGCCTTCTTCTTTGGAGTCTTTTGCTCCTCCCAGTGTGACGATCTGCCAACACTTAGCAGGTCCAAGGAGGTGCCTTCTTATCCTGTCAATTCAGGTTCAGCAGAGAAAAGAGTTAATTGCTTTAATTTTGATGGTACTTTTTCCTTCTGAGTCTTTTGCTCATCCCAGTGTGATGACCTGGCAACACTTGCCGGGCCCGTGGAGATGCCTTCTAATCCCGTCAAATCCAGTACAGCAGAGATGGTGAAACCTTCCCCTCAGTTATCAATCAAGGCCACCACTATAAGATCTTCCTGGCGGGCCAATACATATTTGCTTATTGGCCTGCGGAGCCACATTGGTGTTTTCTTTCATGGTTTCATTTTCATAGATACAAATGTGAGAATCGATCTTTTCTTGAGACATTATCAAAGTGTAATTTCATTCTGAACACCAATGAAGTTGGCTGTTTCCTTATAATTGAGGGTTTGATGATCATTCCAAAAGAGTATGCACACTGAAGACTATTAGCCTCTAAATGGAACCTGTTATACTAAAAGAAGGATAACCGGATAAAATCAAAGGTCGTCCCAGGAAGGACTAATTAAAGACAAACAATGGTTTGTGATTTTCAAATGTGTGCAATTAGTGCTAGCCTATGGGGCACATTATGTCTTGTCTAGTGCTCTGAGATTATTTGAACATGCACCTTCTTCAACTTTCTGCAGAAGCCATTTCCCAAACACTTTACATCAGACATCCAGTAAAGCAATAGCACAGTAACAAGCCGGGGTATTCTTCCGACTCTTTTTAGGTGTGAGTGGTGTGAGCTGTGCTCGATTGTTGTCAGAGCAATCAAGCTTAAAGAGGTGGCCGGTGTCAGTCAGCAGCTGCATCAATACTGCGTCAAGCCCTGTTATGAGAACAGCCATTTTGTAAGGCCCAGTGGAGCTGTTTAAACTGGGGGAGATTTGCAGAATGGTTCTTTGACAGCTCTTTATTGAAAACAGATGTGCTGAATTATGCAATTAAAATCATGTTTTGTTTTCTGTGCTGCATGCACATCGAAGTATATTTCACTTAAATAAATACAAAAATAAAATAAAATACCCAGTTTCCCAATACATAACATTAAATTGTGTAATATTGTTCATGGGATCCATTTTAGCATGCCCCCACATGTCTTATAGGTGAGTGTAATGCAGATGGATTGTGCAGAAACGGTGAAGTTGCACCCTCAGATTAAATGGCAGTCGACGGCTGCTATTCACCAAGCAGCCAACATATGTCCCCCCAGTAGATAACATAGAGCCCAGAATGCAAATACAATTGTGATATAGACTGCTGTTCACCAAACAACCAACAGATGTTCTCACAATTAAGGCTATATGTTTAATTAGCTGTGAATTTAAATGACCACATATGCCCAACCTGTCATAGGAATGTGCAGGGAAGATGGTGCTACACAACTGATTAAAGAGATGTTTTATGATGCAGTTCTCAAAACAGCCAACAGATCACCTCACACTGGATGCAATACATCCAAGGAATACAGTTAACACTGTGATGTTAGACTGAAGTTCACCAAACAGGTTACATATATCTTCAAATTGGATTACAGAGCCAATACACGTATTTAACATTTTGCAATTTGAATGACAGGAGCAGCCAGCGGTTATAAGATGTAATCCTGTATTGCCAAACAATTAATGCAACCAATAAGGCTGCAAGGTGAAATTCACATTTTTAGGGATGTCCCCCAAGTCAGAAGAATCACATTTCCCATGGTGCATCTCACTTGCAAAGCTCTCCTCCACCCAGAAACATTAACACCTTTTCTTTGTGCCTCTGTGCCGATCTTTGCTGGATCGCAATCCATTAGAAATTTAAAAAATCACAAGAATAAAATTAGATAAATTATAAAAGTGAGTGCAGTCACTGCCCCACTCCCCACCCCCAAGTGAGATTGTTAAAACGTTCTTGTCACAAATGCTTAAATGAGAACTGCACACAGCACATAACTGCTATGGTAGTTTGTTTTCTGTATTTATGTAAAACCAATTACAGTACAATTAGAGTGAAAAGGTTAATACAATAAACATACAGTTTACAATATGGATTGCAATGAAAAAGTTGTTAGAGCAGCACAGAAAATAAGATAAGAATGAATAGATCGCAGAGAGAGAGGAAGAGCATTCCAGTAAAAAGGAGCCAATAAAGAAAAAGAGAGGAAAGGAGTATGAGTACGAACATAATGAGAAACCAGAGAAGTAAGATTGCTAGGAGCAAGTCCATAAAGAGATTTAAATTCTATACAATGAAAATTGACTTTAAGTTGAGAATGAAAAGGAGCCAATGAAGAGAGGCCAAAGAGGGAAAAATAGAGTCACAAATAAGTAAAGAATACAAAAAACGAATGAAGGAATTAAAAAAAGATCTAAGAGGAGCAAGGTGAGATACAGGAAGACCAAAGCGGGGTACAGAGCAGTAGAATAGTCAAGAACAAATTCAAGAAGAGATTAAAAGCTTAGTGGCACTGAAAGTAAGAAAAGTAAGAAAAGGCCTAGCTTTCTGCATATTAAAAAGATGAAAAACGACAAGAACGGGATATGATCAAGATGTGATGAGCAAATGAAAGATTGTTGTCTAGATGAAGGCCAAGATTACTGGCAGTTGAAGAAAAAGACAGATGAGAAGGAAAACAAGAATGAAATGAGGAGACACAGACAATGGAATAGAAGCAGGAAAAAAGAGGACTTCTGTCTTGGATGGATTAAGGACAAGAAAGTGGTCCAACATCCAGACTTTAATAGCAGAGAGACAGGCAAAAAGATGAGTGTGTATAAAAGAAGTAAAGGAGGAACAAGATACAAACAGCTGGGTATCATCAGCATAGAAATGATGAGACAACCCAAAGCAGGAAATAATATTAGCCAGGGTAGAGGTATAAAGAGCAAAAAGAAATGGGCCAATAACAGACCCTTGTGGAACACTGTGCAAGAGAGGACGTGAGTCAGAGCAAGCACCAGCCCAAGAACCAACGGGTTCATTCACATGCTGGCCACAGAGTCGAATCCTGGCAGATCTAAAACATGAATGCATAAGCTGGTTGGAACCCAGTGAAGAAGGTTACATCCAGCATACTATGGCAGCATCTGTAAATGTGCTTCGAGAGGGATTTTGTCGAGTTATTTTGGTTGAATACGAATTTGTAGAATTTTATTTTTTTTCTTGTACTCAATTTGGCGGCAGATAAATGCAGGGGGAGACCCAACACAGGACCCCTCCCCAATCACCCCCTATATATATGATCATGATTACCCACCCCCACAAATATATATGTGGGGAAATTCAGCCAAAATAATTCAATAAATTTGAATAAGACACATTCTACTGTGACAAAACCTCCCATTACTGTGTATGCGAGACTGTATTTAGCAAATGAGGACTGTACCTGGTGTGTGAGTAGTGGTAGGGTGGCACCAACAGGCAACATGCAACTGTACTGTCCTCTGTTTGTTCTGCTGCTTGCATCCCTGTAATATTATGACATGATATCATGTCATGCAATATCAGGACATGCAATATGACATGCTATATATGGTCTGCAGTCATTATCATGATGGTTATCCTAGTTAAAATATGGTTGATAACTACAGTAATCCTTTGTCTACTTTGGTAGCTAATTGTTATTGATTGAAATTGTTTCCATCTTCAATGCCGCTTCCTGTGATGCCATATGGGTCACAATGTGTGTGATGTGATTTCCTGTTCTGTCATCACTAGGACAATTATATTTTTGAACTGTGAAAGATCCTACCAGTTTGTGGTCACAGAATATTAGAACGTGTGCTTCTCCTTGCCAAAGTGCTGTGGCAAGATGTTCAAACATTGCAGCTGTGTCTTGAGCGAAATGGTGTATTCTACCCTAGCTGTGCAGATGTCCTCCACATCCCCTTCTACCCATTGAGACGCGTTTCTGTACCCTGTCATGCTCTAGTTACAGTGTCAGCACAGTGGGGACCTCTATGATTATTGAATGAGAGGAAATGCAATTTGTTTAAGGGAATGCAAGATTCCTACCTCTCAAGTGACCCTCCTTTTATGGGTTCAACCCTCATTTGATCCATAAGTTATGTAGTCTATGGCTGTGATTGCATACATCAATCATTTAGTCTAATGAATGTCCATGAAATTATTGAGTTTGACCAGCATTTCCTATCAGAAGACTGGAAGCAGAGAACAGCAAATACGACACCAACAGCCTGAGCTTCCTCCTTGGTGCCTCAGTCTGATGTCCTCTCCAGTCAAAATGATTACATTGAGGCAGCCTCAGACTGCAGCATGGGTAATCTTGCTGAGCCGTCATAAAGGAGGCATGACCCAAGGTTAATTGAGACTGTGTCTAAGGGAATCACTGCTTGATGCAGATTTCAGTTGCATTTTCTGTGGGCATTCGTACTGCAGTTTGTCTCGGAGAGCCCCAGGTAGAGATCAACTACAGAGGGCCTAGGATGGATTCTAGTTGGCTCTGTTTTGGGGTAGAAATAGCGCGTTGGGTGCATGCATATGAAAAAATTCAGACATCTAATGTATTAGATGTTCTAGGATAATTTGCCAATTTGCGAAATGTATTAAAACTGTACTGAGTATGGAAGAAAAATATAGATCGGTGAAATGGGGAGCCAAAATAAGGTAAGTTGTAATGTATGTGCAAGTGAATTCAGATAAAAAACGAAATATACTGATTTAAGAAGACTGGCCCTTATATTCCCCGTTCATCATGATACTGTAAGATAGACTCCATTTTGAATTACACATATGTTTGCTAACAAGATGGAGTTCCATGTTTGCACACAGAGGCAATATTTTTCTCACACTTGCTAAATGAAGCCTGAGCCTTTGTTTATGATTCTTCACACACCCAACCAATTATTACTCCAGTGTGAGCTTCAAAGGTAATGTTTATAAGAGTGTACACGTTTAAAGGGGAAGTGAGCGCACACCTGTGTTGGTATCTTTAGGCGGTATAGGGAGTGAGTTGGGAAAGAGAGTCTGGTGCTTGACCGCTTTCACATAAAGGATGACTGTGTTACTTATAAAGAGTGAAAACCTAATTAAGGACGTCATATAATCTTTTGCTAACCTCATTGGGTTAGGTGTTCTAACAAAGCAGTGAAAGAGCGATGCCAGGTTTGTGGTGTCTTGAAGAAATAGCGCAGGCCATTGCAAAGGAGAGGCACTGATTTTCTCATAAGCCAATCCTTGTTTTACATCTTTGAAAAGGGGATCTGGTAGATCGAAGCTAGTGCCACTTCCCTTTAGTGAAATCCAGGTTATTGTATGTACATACATTTTTCTACAAATACTTGCAAGTTTTCTAAATAAATGGCGCTATTTTACACATAGTGACCTTGCTAAGCAATTGCTGGAGGAAGATACTTTTAATCTTGATCAAATTATATATCTACTGGGTACCCTATAGAGCTGGCAATGGAACTTGCACCAACAACAGTGGAATTCCTTCTTTGTTGGTGCGCAGAAAACACAAAAAGATGTTCTGAGTCGAAGAGCAAAGCTCTAAAAGATGCGCTTGAGAAACTTCAAGAACAATTAATATAATTGAAATAGGAGCATGCTCCTCTGGCCATTCCTAAAAACAAAAAAGATTGCAGCAGACTGTATTCAGAACTCCAGAGGAAACTGTCCACCAAAACAACGCCAGATTACTTTTTTAGAATCGTTATCCTGCTAAATTGAATCCTGAACCTGATGAGGCGCCTGACCAAACTCCAGCTGCTGCATCTATTCTGCCATCTCCATCCAATGAGCAGATCCACTCCACAGCCTAGAGAAATCCCTCAGCGAACCGCCAGCATATTGTCAATCTACACCTATTCGATCCCTAGGGGGCCCCACATCATGTTTGATTTCAGCTTTTAATGCAGTGCACGATAGATGGCAGATTTCTAATATCTTTGGCACTTTATTTGCATCTAATGCTTTGGAAACCTTTGAAGGGATTCCTAATTTACCCCCTCAAATTGCACAGCAGCATATCTTTTGAGACAGTTACCTGTGGCAGGGATGGCATTAGTGACTATGCATGCACCATGGAGATACACTGATCAATTCACTAGTGTGCACAGGAATACACAAATGTGTAAAGACCCTGCTAAATTTCAGGCAGAGCTCCACAATATCATCGACTGTTACAACCCCATCTGTCCCTTTCTGGTGGTAAATCAGGCCCTCAATGGCATGAAACTGCCGATATTACTGGCACAGGTGTAGCCAGGCCTGTAATACTAGCAATTCCCTCCATGGAGTCCGATGGGACAGGAATGGGAATTTGATGTCCTTCCCGCCACCTGGGAGATTGCTCAACAACTTTCTTAAAAAAGATCACTATGTTAATGGGAGAGTATGAAAACCTCCTTCATGAAGTTAAACATTTATTTTCCTAACTCAGTGATTTTAATGCATTCAGTGTCTATATAAAATGCGGTAATGGGGACAGGGTTACTCAGGATCATGATTGGGGATTGTCATGTTTGTCTGTTCTTTATTCCCTCTGCAACGCTGCAATGAAACATTTATTGAACTAGCCTCAAGCTTTGAATCACACTTCTGATTTTCTTCCACATCAGATGAGGCAATCATTACTCATTGGGTTTATGCAGCATCATAAAAGTGTTTTAACATCACAATGATAGCATATGCTGTTGGGCATATGCATCAGGAAAATGTTATAAAATGTTCTTGTGGCTGGAAGGTTTGGAATTAATACTAACCGCTGGCATTGCTCTGGGCAACCCTCCAAACCGTCGTTCTTCGCCTGCCAAACCATTACAAAAGGGGAAAGACCATATGCAGAACAGTCTTGGTCCCACCCCCAAAAGAGGCAGTCCAGCCCGAACTGTTTGGTCACATCCCTTCTGCATGAGACCACACGCATCCCCAAGCATGTTCTAGCATTGTTGGGCCTCATCAGTGAGTAGTAGCTTGGGTCTCTAGACCAAACAGACACGGGACCCACGTCTGGGCGTACTCGTCCAACTCGGGGTAACTTACACAAAACAAAAGAGGTGATGGCTGGAAGGTTTGGAATTCATCCTAACTGCATTGCTCTGGGCAACCCTCCAAACTATCGTTCTTTGCCTGCCAACCTATTACAAAAGGGGAAAGACAATCTGTAAATCAGGCTGGTCCCATGCCCAAAAGAGACTGTCCAGCCCGAACTGCTTGGTCACACATGCAGAATAAGACCACAAACATCCCAAATATGTTTCTGCCTTGTTGGGCCTCATCAATGAGGAGTAGCTTAGGTCTCTAGGCCCAGCAGGCATGAAACCCACATCTGCGCATAGCCGTCCCACTCGGGGTGACTTACACAAATCAAAAGAGGTGATGGCTGGAAGGTCTAGAATTAATCCTAACCTCTGGCATTGTTCTGGGCAACCCTCCAAACCATTGTTCTTCACCTGCCAAGCCATTACAAAAGGGGAAAGACCATATGCCAATCAGACTTTATCCCACCACGAAAAGAGGAAGTCCAGCCGAAACTGCTTGGTCACATCCCTTCTGTACGAGACCACAACCATCGCCAAACATGTTTCAACCTTGTTGGGCCTCATTAGTGAGGAGTAGCTTGGGTCTCTAGGCCCAGCAGCCATGGTACCCATGTCTGGGTATACTCGTCCCACTCAGGGCTGGTTACCCAAAACAAAAGAGGTGATGGCTGTAAGGTTTGGTATGATTCCTAAACTGTGGCATTGCTCTGGGCAAACCTCTACACAATTGTTCTTTGCCTGCCAAGCCATTACAAAAGGGGAAAGACCATGTGCAAATCAGTCTTGGTTCCACACCCAAACAGGGTAGTCCAGCCCAACCTGCTTGGTCACATCCCTTCTGCATGAGACTACAAGCATCCCAAACATGTTTCGGCCTTGTTTAGCCTCATCAGAGAGGCATAGCATGGGTCTCTAGTTCTAGCAGTCACGGGGCCCACGTCTGGGCATACCCGTCCCACACTGGGTGACTTACACAGAACAAAAGATGTGATGGCTGTAAGATTTGAAATTACTCCTAACCTCTTGCATTGCTCTGGGCAACCCCACAAACCATTTTTATTTGACTGCCAAACCATTACAAAAGGGGAAAGACAATATGCAAATCAGACTGCAACATAGGGAACCAAGTTGCACCTCACTGAGGAGGCCCAACAAGACCCAAACATGTCTGAGGTTTCTTGAGCTGCTGTGCAGAGGGGACCTGGCCCAGCAGTTTGGGCTGGGCTGCTAATATTGGTGGCAATACCTGACTGATTTGCATATGACTGGATCCCTTTTGCAATGGTGCAGACGGGCTCACAAACGTGGATATGGAAGGTGGCCCAAAGCACTGCCAGTAGTTTAGATTAATTAAAACAACCTTCCACCCATCACCTTTTTTGGTTGTACCAAAAAACAATCCTGAAAGTATTTATTGTGATAGTACTGTATTATGTTTGGCCCAGGCAACATGAACGAGGGCTTAAAAGGACAATAATACTAACAGATGTGCAAACAGCCTTCGTTAACATGTGGTTTACAGTGGCCATGCTTGCCTACATAATACATTGGGCACCATCATGAAAATGCGTTACAAAGGCATTGGTGGCATACAGTATTGGTTGGACATGGGCAGCATTAACATGTGCATTGCTCATGTGCACTGTTTGTGAGTTGCCATTCATTGTAATTTCTTTAAAGAACCAATTGAACATTGTGTGGTTTGTTAACCCATTGTACTCATTGCACACCCCAGCAACATGCCCCAAACCCAACCCCTGTTCTCCCTCACACACACCACACCAAACACCTCACTAAACACCTAACCATTTGAAACATATCACCTTTACCTCCCTGTGCGACTCCGCCATCCCTCACCAGCTCTGTCCGGCTTACACTACATGCAAACAACAACTCTGTGACTTATACCAGTACCACCTGCCAGTTCCAACATGCCCAGCACTAAGTAACGGTTTACAGTGATAATTTCGACAACAAAAATGTCGAAAGTCAAAATATCGAAAAAAAGATGTCGAAAAAAAAAATGTCGACTTTTTTTTCAATGCATTTTTTTTTAAAATGGGGGGGTTCCCCCCCAACCCCCTTTTATTTTTTTGTTTAATTTTTCCCTTTTTTTTAACTCCCGAACCACTAAAATAAATATATAATTAAAAAAAACGAAAGTCGCCATTTTTTTTTCGACATTTTTTTGTCGACATTTTTGTCTGTCGACAATTTTTTTTCGAAATTATGACCACCCACCCTAAGTAACACCTGATGGTGCTATCATTTGCAAGACTTTACACCCACACCCACCCAATCACATCTATTCACAGATTAACAATTCAGCATCCATCTAAACAATCACGTTCATCAACCCACCCATCTTCCATCCATATGACACGCTTTTGCATTGTATGGTATTGTATTGTATTTGTGTTTAATATAATACAATCCTAGCTCGTGAGAGTGCTAGACAACAGAAAAGGAGGGCAGTATACAATGGGCCCGTAATGCTGGTAGAACTGAGGATAGAGTTATCTAAGTTGAAGCTGTGAAGCTGTGAGGGATATGAAAAGAAACTGTGAGGAAAGGAGATGGGGGTGCAACGTTTCTCCTCAAAGTAGTGGATGATTATCCATGACAGATGAGAAGGGTGGAAATCTTGTTCTGTTAATTGGTGCTGGTTGACAGGCCTTGGCCACGCAGCATGGCAGGTCCGCTGATTTGGCAAGGAAGCCAGAGGTATTGGAGGTGGCCTCGGGAGATGGAATGGTTGAGGAGGCAGGTCCATAACAATAGGTCCCAGACTGGTGGCATGAAGACATGGGGGACAGAGCCTCTTGTGGACACCCCACAGATGCAGAGCAATTACAACTCAGGCGGTAAGGGGTTTACGGCGCCGTAAATAGCGCCGACCCTTACCGCCTGAGTACGAGGTCCCTTAGCGCCATGGCGGATTTAACACCTGCTTTTAGCAGGTGTTAAAATCCATGGCGCTAAGGGACCATGGAGTTAATTACGGCACCGTAATTTACGGTGGCGTAATTAACGCCTTCCCCACTCCCATTATGCCCTATGGGGCAAAAATGGGAATGGGGAAGGGTAAATGGGGATTGGGGACTTACCGCCCCGCCAAACTCGGAATGGGGCGGTAAGTCCGCCAGCCACCATGGCGTAAACGTAGTTTACGCCATGGTGGTAAAGTCACGGCCCAGGCGGTAACTTAAGGCCTGGGTCGTAATGAGGCCCCGTGCCACTAGTTGATACCGCCATGGAGGCAGGACCATTTGAAAAGCAGGAAAGAATTTTCCTCAAGTGGGAACAAGGGAAAGCTGCAACAAACACTAAAGAGAATTGTGGGTCTCCTGTCTGGGTTGCAGGCCTTAAGGATTCAGTGGTCTCCATCCATCAGGTTAAGAGTGCAGAGGACTAGCCAGCTGTCATTCAGGGGGAAGCTAATGAGGAGTAGCAGTCTCTAGACATGCAGCAGCAAGTACTAGAACTAGTGAAGTAGGATGAGAAAGGAGCAGGATGGGTAATTTATGAGGAGAATATTACTGTTTCTCCTGTATCAGAGTGGGAAAGCCCAGAAGGAGCCCTGTTGGGGAGTGAGAGTCTCTCCTACGCAGCTCACACTTTCCCTAGTGCAGAACTACTTTACCCTGCCACCAGGGAAGACAGGATCAAAGAGGGTGGGAGTACTGACAGCAACATGGTGGAGGTGTGTGCGAAGAGCATGAAGAGGGTCCACAAGATAAAGGGGAAAGACCGTACCATGTGGTTGATAACCATGAGGAACCACATTCACCTAACCATGCTCAGCTGGCTTGAAAACTGGCTGACAAAGCCTGCACTCCCATACTATTTGCCAATTTGCTGGCGTGGCACTGGTAACTGTGACGAGTGGCAAGACCCTGATGCTTGTGCCTCCCTAACAAGCAGATTGCGGCAGTGCACAACTAGCAGCACCTTCCTTTAGGCATGACCCTCTGGGCTTCAAAATGTTGCATGCATGAAAATATTGCTTTTATGTCTGGCCTTTTTATGGTATGGTGCTGGGAAAAAGAATGGGTGAATCATGGTGGAGGAATATGCCTCACAGGGAGACTCACACCTGTGAGAGTAGCAGGGGTCTGCACGAGAGCTAATGAACTCCAGGAAATAATCTATTGGAGAGATTCTGAGTTTTAGTGGGTAGCTGCACACTGGGAAAGAACCTAAAAAGATGAATGGGTGTCTGTGCACTATAAAACTACCTAATAACTTTAGTGCGTGCCTGTGTGCTGTGATTGAACCAGAGAATATTATGGGGTGGTTGCACCCTCTGAGAGAACCTTAGAACCATAGAACCATAGGCCGTGGCTGCACACTGTGACAGGAACTGAGACCATTAAGGGGTGACTTTGTCCTGTCAGAAAACCCAAGAACCCTAAGGGATGGAGGAATCCTGGAAGAGTATATGAGACCCCCACCTTTTTATAATGGTGGTGGAGACCCCACCTCCTCAGTCCCCACATTAACGATTCCCCTTCCACCACCCCACACCTATATTTAAAAAAAGAATGTCCCAAAATATTGCCATAAAGATGCAGTGATTTTTCCATTCGGTATTTTTCTTGCAAACATTTCTGCAGATATCGTTGGCTTCACCCCGTGACATTGCAGTGAACATTTTCCAAACATGACTTAAATAATAGGCAATGCCATTTGTAAGTCATCAACTCATCAGGTCCTCTCAATGACTACTGCAGTTATCAGTTTACCAACCACACGCACCACGAAACATACTAATCCACCTTTTGGTGTTAGACATGTACCAGGAACAAATCATCATCCTCATCATCACCCCTGGTGGTGCATTGGATATTGGTAGATGTCCTTCCACAGTCTCCCATAATTAATTGACTCCTCATTTTTCTAAAATAAATCTCAATTGTTGAACATGCTGCACTGTGAGGCTTCTCCTGCAGTAAAGAAAATAGATCCGGACACATGCAAAACTCTCTTGGACTGTACGCCGGTGAGGAGCACCTTAGTCATTCAGTGGCAGCTCCCTCAAGTGTCTTTGGACAGATAGACTGCTGCTGTACCAATATATATTGATTTATTTCTCATACACCGCTAAACACCCATGGGTCTCAGAGCCCTAAGATAACAGATGACATTATTATCCAATAGAGTGGTTCTCAATGTATGGTCCTCACAAGGATGAAAGGCTGAGTTGACCATGCCGTGTTCTGACCCTACCACAGCAGGCTTCACTCAGATATCAGGGGTGAGTGTTCATCTCGCTATACTATCTGACCAGCTTCATACTGTACTGTACTGAGTCATTATCCCTCTCAATGGGTGAAATGTCCAGTGAATATACATCACTCATCTGTATGGCTGATGATGCTTTGTCTCTTCCTGTCAATTACCTGTCTTTAACCAGGATACTTGAGTCTCCTTGTCAAGGGCACACTGATCCCTGGTGCAGGGGTGGATTTAACCAACCACCCCCACACTGGTCTTGATACCTGTAAGTCAAGGCTTATGCAGGCATTCGCGACCAGAGCAGGGAAAGAGGGTTAGGGTCTTGTTGGTTGGATGGGTAAGGGTAGTTAGGGAAACCAGAAAAAGGGTTAGGTGTAGGTTGTGGGCAGGTCTGGGGAGATTGCGAAAGGTTCAATTGTTGAACACCTTCATCTTATGCCAAATATGACAGTTTTTGCACTGTTCGAGGGTTGGCAAGGTGTCCCCTCCAGGAAACCAAATCACTATGTTAAAATCACATAGACGTAGGCCTAAACACGTTATACAATCACAATATGCAGTGGCAGTGGTAATTCACTGACACAGACTAGCCATGCATGCAACACTTAGCTCTGTTAATTGTCCAGTCCGATAACGTGGTCCTTGTGTCACCAGTCCCGAGCTGTTAGTCTAGTGCAGCGTCTTGAAGGTTGTGCAGGCAGGGTTCAAGCTACAAAGAAAGAATATTGTGTTATTCCTTGTTGTGTACTCACACGGTCATTCACACTTCATGCTGCATTCACACATTCATTCACACTCCTGGAGGGTTAATAACGTGGCTTTCCACGAACTGTTTTTGCATTGTACTTGTTTCTAGTAAACAAGTTGTTCACTAATGCCAATGTGAACTTTGCTGCGTGTGGCTTGCGGTATCGGGTTTTCCCCTTGCTTCTGCGGTCTCTGAGTTACGTTCCTCTAATGGTCGCTACACACATTATTACGCCTGGTCGACCCCTGGATTAATGTCCTCCGGAGCATGGAGGCAGGCAGAACGAACGTGGAAATATGGTGCCCCCAGTGAGGCTACTTATCTTGTGGTCCCGGTGCAGGGGTGATCGGTACGGGCTGAGACAAATGTGCCCCTGCGCTCCCCCAGCTCACTCTGCAGTACTTCCTAGATCTCTGCGTAGCGCTTCCCCACTCCCTACAGAGCACGTCCCAAACTTATCTGTAGGCTGGCGAGGGGCCAGATTCTTGATCAGGTGGGGCGGGGCCCCTCGCGCATGCTTTTTGCCAGAGCTGCTCCCAACACGTCCTCCTCCTCGGGATCCTCGAGCACAAGCCCCATGCTTGGGTGTTCACGCATGCGCGATGACACGCGCCATGGCCGATCTGTCTCCTGGTTGGTTGCCCATGCGCAAAGCATGATGGGCATGTAGTCGCGATGTGCTTTTAGCCTACAAAGAGGACAAAGCAGTCTGTTGTAAGGCAGCACGCCTCTCTTAACTGATTTTGCTGTGTGCTTACTTTTTATACATGACCCATGGTGCAAAAGCACATACATATTTACCTCCCTTAGCATTGGTCACGTGTTTTGTTTGCATTGTTTGTTTTGCTTTTGGTCTGCCCCTGACATCTTTTGGTCTGCCCCTGACACTCAGATATTGTCGTCCTTCTAACCTGTACCCACATTGCTCACAAAGCATTCAAAAGGTGTCAGTAAAGTTCTTCCCATTGATGGCATTAGTCATTTTGAGCTTGTTATTCCTGGTCTAGTTTGGCAAATGTGGGCAGCTGTCTGTTCTTCCTGATGCTTCTAGTTTTTCTCCAATTGATGTTGTAAGTGCTTCAGCAAAGCGTCCTTGAACTTGTGTACAGTGTTCCGTTCTTGTTGTATTTGCTGTGAATCCTCCTCTTTGTCAAATGCAGATGAAAAACATCCTTCATAACTCTGAAAGTCAGGTTCATAAAAGAATCCTGGAATCAATATGACCTTTAAATCCAACTATGTGTGGATCACCGCACATATTAGAAAGCATGTCTTTCCCCATCTGTGCAGCATCAGCATCACATGTCCTAAACATGTTGGTCAGGTTCACTCCAAGTAAGTATACCAAAGGGAGAACATCACTCAGGGATGCATTTTAATGGGTACACCATTTAGTGGCCTACGGAGCAATCTTTTGGGAGAATCTGATGCATTACATTGTTTGAAAAATGGGCCATCCTGATTTCTGCTGTGAGCTCTAAAACAGTCTCCTCAACTGTCCCTCATTTGTTATGCACTCTCTCTAGCTATGGACTGATTGTGCTTTTTTGAGGACTTCCTTCTAACTGCTCTGCCATCTCTTTCAGAATGGCTTTCTCTTTTTACTCTGTTGCTTTATTCCGGATCTCTTTCTTCCTGACACTCTCTACTTGCATGTCGCATTTCTTGCTTCACACAGACATCGTTTTACTTTAGAATGGAGTTCAATGAAAGATCCGAGAGAAGGGTTGACAAATGTACCATTTCAAACACAAAATAAAAACATTGTGATCGTTAAAAAACACCTTTCCCACTAAAGTCCCCGTAAACGCATTCTGTGTCAGGAGGACATTTCTATGTGGACTGCTGAACAGTGAGGGAAATTGAGAAAAAATGAAGAACATAAAAAAAATCCCATCACATACATGAAAAAGAGATGATGCTTTTGATGTCTCTACTGTTCGTTTCCCACATATTTGTTTCTAATGAAAGGAGGCGTTTATGTATTAAAGGGATTTACAAAGCTGAGGTATAAACTGTAGAAATGCAATGTACAACTGTCAAAACTATTGGCTTTTCCAATCCTTCATTGCTCTTGTTAGCGAGAGCTTTAGTAGCATCCACTCAATTGCTTGCATCAATCCTATTTCACCCTTCCACCAATCATTCTAATCACATGCATCAACCACACATTCAAATCCATTCATCAATAATAGCCATGAATTTATTTGCACTCAGGCCTCCATCCACCTAAAAACAACATTCATTAACATCCATCCAATCTTGCTCAAACAGCCATTCATACCCATATATAAACACAACTTCACCTCATCAATTATCAAAAACAGCAACCTATTCTACTGCACAATCACACCCCTCCATCATGTTCTTGTACCTTCCCCTTTGCCTCTTCCGGATTGTCCAGCTGTTAGTCTCCTTTAAATGCTGCAGAAGGAAACCCACCAGCAGCCTTTCAGAGTACTGCTCAACCTTGACCAGATCTCCTGGACTTCAGAAAGTGTTTTGCTAATTGCATTTTGTCTCTGGGGCATGGATGGTAAGCCACCCCTGTATGTTCAGCTATTTTACAGGGCTGCAATATCGGGGTGGCCTGTTTCGTTGATTGCCTCTTTCTCTTTTCCTGACAACAAACACCATGCAATGCAGCATGTGAGAGATTGGAGCGAGAGTTGTTTTCTGTAGGTAAAGCTGACACAATGACATCCACCATCCATATAAACAATTATGCTCATCAACCCATCCATGCATCCTCCATAAAGAGAATCAAACTGATTCATCTTACTTTCTATCCATCTATAAACACATACTAAAACCTATACAAAAGCCATACCTAATCTTGTTCCAATGCTTGCTTTGATATCTCCCTTAACCTCTTTTATATGCTTTGCCTGTTCCCTGAAAAACGAGCAAAACGTATATAAATGTGCCTTTACATTTATTTCCTAAATCTCTTGCCCTTTTTTATCTGTTTTGCAGGTTCCCCTAAAAACGAGCAAAACTGATGTAAATGCACTGATGCAAATTCAAAACGGTGCAAAGGCATCAATGTAAATACATGCCACTTAGTTAAGAATGTTCAGTAATCTGCTTTAGTGCTTTATGGCACTCTATTCGGTGCTCTATACCTATATCTTATTTAGTCATTTCTATTCGCTGGTTGCTAGCATTTCTTTCTTTGTATTGTTGGTAATATTACATTTATTATTATGAACATTTGTTCCTTTGCAATGCCGGGTGCACATTTTGTACTTGATAATATCCTGTGAAGTGCCTTAATAACACTGAGCTATGTTAAAAAAAGGTGAACATGTGTTTGAAGTTCAGAATTTTTTTTTAGGGCAAATAAACTAAGAAGTGTGGTTAGTAAATCCCAAGTGACATAAATATACATATTAAAAAAGCAATTTTGGAGTGCATATAGCCTAACAAATAAAAGATAATTAAGGTCAGGGGGATAAATCAGGCACAATACAGTTGACTTGGAAGCAAAACAACACAGATGGATACAGATTTGAATCTCTGTCCTGCGCTTAGAGTCTGGAATTAAGCCTGTTATAAAAGATGAATTATTCAGATAGTGAGCAACAAATGATAATCACACAACATAAGCAATGTAACCGGAAATAAAGAAAAAGGCAATACAACGTAGTTGTTAAGTTGAATTCATGAAGTAAAAATGGATCATTTATTCATCAGATCATCAGTACTTGGATTCATGTTGTAGAACCAGAGCAAGTTTTTAGTTCATCCAAATTACGCAGACCAATAGTGAAGAAAACAACATGAAGCTTTTTCAAGCTACTAATGGTTTTCCTTTGATTGTCATTTTATGTACTCTTTTACTTGTGTTCATTTTTTTCTTGTGACCTTTTTTTCTTTATCTTTGTGTTGCATTCTATGTATGGCAACTTTAGGCTGAGAGATATGGGATAATACATGATCCTAGTTTACAATTTGTTGTAAAGATCTTCAATAATTGGAGATACGTAAACTAACCCTTGGCTTCACATCATTTGTGTATCCTGTTCCTGATATCTGTTGTTTTGTACTTTAATATTGTTTTGTATTCTAAGACAAATCAATGGAATAAGTATTACTATAAAACAAAGCAACATGTGTTCTCTTTTATAATTGCCATTTAAAATAAATAACCATCAATTGCTTTGGTGGATAGTATTTTTAAATATATGGTGGCATATTTCTCCAACTATGTTGAAGGTGTAGATCAGTTTGAATGTATTTTATTTTATTGCTCATACTGCAGACAAACCCCAATAGCAGCTTGGAGCTTTACAGCAGGAGGGGGCCAGCATTTGACTAGGCATTCTATACAGTAGTGCAGAAATGTTGGAGGAGGCAGAGCGGGATCTGTTTTCATGCAGCAGCTATTGTTGAAAGAGGCATGTTTTAGTGTTTTGCAGAGCTGGAGAATGGTGGGAGTATTTTACGTCTCCGCCATGATTGAGCTTCAGATGGTCGGATGTGGAAGGAGAATGACTGATTTCTAATCTTCTCTTTATGGGCTAACTTTGACTCCAACCTTTCCATAGTTTTGTTATGTGATGTGTGAGAGCCTCCAGAGCTGTGGAATTTAGCCGCCAAGTACGATGGTGTTTCGTTTGAGATTGCTTTAGAGATGTTAGATGCAGTTTTTAATATAACCCAGGCATGGAGAAGGAGCAAGTGAAGCTTGTTCAGTGTTGGAGAGATACCGTTGAATGTGGGCACAACTGTAATGAGGCAGGCTGCAGCGTGGGGGGCTGCATTGAGAGGGGGCGGGTGTGTGGCAAGTGCTTTGTGGAGACAATGGTCTAGTATGACTATGACCTAGCTACCCTTAAAAGTAAGTGCAGGGGGGCTGAGAGGAAATGGAGGGATTCTTGTTCTTCCTCTGACAAACTGGCCTGCTGCCTGCTCCAAAGGCAAAACTGACTCTCTGTCCATACTAAGAAGAAAGCCCACATCCAAGCCCATGTCCCTGAGCCATATAACAACTCGGCCGAACTCTCCAAAATCTGCAAGGAGCTGGCCAACCCTGCTGCAGTCTCTACCTCTCCTGTCACCTCTCAGGCCCTTTGCACAGCCCTAACTTCATCTCTAAAACACAGGACATCCTGTCCGCCCTCTCATCCCCCCTCTTCTCCCTTCTCCATTTGCAAACTCTGGCCCTCCTGCAGCCACACCCCCACCCTCTTTCTCTTCCTTTCCTCTTTTCTCCCTTGACAAGGCTCCTCAAGAACCACATCAACACACTTTCTCTTGCCCTGGCTGACTTCTGCAATGACTCCTTTGCCACTGGAGCCTTCCCTTCCCCTCTGAAGCACTCTCTTGTGCACCCTTTTCTCAAGAACCCCACGGCTGACCCTTCTTCCCTGGCAAACTATCGCCCAATCTCCATCCCACCTTTTGTGTGCAAACCCTGGGAACAGCTGGCCATCTCACAGCTTAACCTCCACACCAATTCTGTTGGTTGTCTCTATGACCACCAATCTGGCTTTAGAGCAGCTGGAAGCATGGAAACTGCTCTTCTGAACATCTGTGTAGAACTAATCTCCAACCTTAACTCTAACATCCCTGCTGTCCTCATTCTACTCAATCTCCTTCTCTACCTGTGGTGTTCCCCAGTGGTTCAACCTCTCTCCCTGCTTTTTCAACCAATACCTGGCAACTCTTGCCAATCGCATTGCCTCTCTCTGTTCAAATTTTCAGCGCTATGTAGGTGACACTCAACTAATTTCTGGCTTCCCTCGGCCCCTTCTCCCATATCTGGCTGCCTCTCTGTTATTCAGGAGTGGTGTGCCGCCAACAAACTCTGTCTTAATGCCAGTAAGACTGAGATCCTCCTCATTGGCACTCCTTCTCCCTCCTTCCTGTCACTCTCTGGCCTGCCTCCCTTGGCCCTCCTTCTACCCCCACCTACGAGGCTAATAACATCAGGGTCATCTTCAACTCCACACTTTCCTTTTCTGCCCACATAACTGATGTCTCTAAAAAATCTAACTTCCTACTCGTTCTCCTCAGAGGTATTCTGTCTTTCCTCTCCTTCCCCCAGAAGCTCACTGTATCTTGAGCCCTCGTTTCTCTCTAGGTTGGATTACTGCAATACCCTCTTTCTAAATCTACTTGCTTCTATTCTACTCACCCTTTGCAATTCATCAAGAACAGGATTGCGAGACTTGTCCTGGGCCTCAAGCCCTGGGATCATATCTCTCCAGCCCTGAAATGTTTTCATTGGCTCCCAGTGACTGCAAGGATTACATTCAAGACCCTTTGCATTGTCCAAAAGGCTTTCTGGGGCCTGTGCTGATATACCTTCAACACTCCCTCCGCAAATACCGCCCCTCTAGAGCTCATTGTTCCTCCACCTACAACTGTCTCAGGGTCAGTCGCTTCTCAAAGAAACATGCTTGGAGTAGATCTATGCTTTCGGCTGGGGCCTTCCTCTGGAATAGCCTCCATGCCACTCTGAAACTTTAGGAGAACCATCTCTGTTTCTGGAAGCACCTCAAGACCTTCCTCTTTGCTTTAGCCTTCTCTCCTTCACTCCCCTGTTGATTGGCTCTACTTAGGCATTGTGCACCTGGTTACCCTCTGATTCCGGGCACAGGTACTTCCCACCCTGCCTTGCAACAGCACTGCCTCCTGGCAACCCTTGCACTTTGGGTCTGTATCTGTTATCCTACAGTTCCCCCCTTTCCCTGCACTTATCAGACACCCCTTGTCTGTGCCTTAAACTTAGCACTTGTCACTTGCTGGCTGTACTACCATTTGTTGTTGTTTTTCATTCCTAAGCACAGCACTTTCCACATCCCCCCTCCCCACCTGCACCTCCCCGTGTTAAGATGGACTTCTGAACTCTGACCTGGTGGGCAGAGGTGCAGAAGGCCATTGTCACACATGGGAGAATGGTCCAGCTCTGCCGTGCAACACAGTGGTTGCAGCCTTTCCATAAGGTGAAAAGAGGCGCGAGGATTTCCCTCTGGCAAAGGTGGAGGTTGCCATGGAAACTGTCAACCAGAGCGCATTTGTGTC
This sequence comes from Ambystoma mexicanum, assembly GCF_040938575.1. NCBI lineage: Eukaryota > Metazoa > Chordata > Amphibia > Caudata > Ambystomatidae > Ambystoma > Ambystoma mexicanum. The sequence goes on along the minus strand of NC_090924.1, from coordinate 290,130,317 downwards.
ATGTGACATGTCGGCTATTCTTGCAGGTTGCGCTTCTGCGTAAGCCCCGCCCAGGAACCACAGCATAAATCCAACACTGACCGTCACGCCAGACTCCTGAGCATTCTTCTAACATACTGTAAGAGTTTGCATTCCGTATTCATTCACACTGTCATTGGTTCTCAAGCTACTTGTTGTTGGCACTTCAACAGCCTCTGACTTTGGTCTGCAAACACGAATTACTGCTTTTTCTGTTGCTGAACAATCTGCTGAACTCTCTCCTGCCTTCACCATTAACTCATATTAACTCCTCCCTTTTTCTGTGGAATGAATTCACATCTGCACACACAAATGCTCTGCAGCCCAGTGCACCAACCCGTCACAAGTGTGTCCCTTGTGCCGCCCGGGTTACTAATCCCTTTACTAACATTCCCTTTTTCTCGATTAAGGTGTGTTTTGGCTTCACTGTAGGTGCAGATGCTCTATGACCCATCGAGATAACCTTTCAGATATTCTATAAACAAGTTTAGGTAAATGTTGTGGTTATTGATGGTAACTGGATATTAATCAACACTCTGTGCTTCCATTAAAGCATTGGTTTGGCGATGTGTGGTATCACCACTCTTTTGTGGGATTTTGTGGGATCAACCCCTCTGTCTGTCTATTATTAGAATAGCAGAGGGGTGTATCGTAAAAAAGAGTTCCCTCAAGTTGAGGAGGCCTGACTGGTTGGAGGTCTTAGTAAAGTCAGGCTCGTTGTCGATTGTGAGGTTCTGCTCATTCGTTCACCTCGCTGATCTTGGGGCGTCTATTAACGCCCCTAGCTGAGTAACACCCTTGGTTGGGTGAATAACAGCCAGCCTAGTTTCTTGGAAATGGGTAACCTTCTGGACAAGCCAGACCAATCATGGTAGCATTGATGGCTGCCAAGACTAGGTCAAACATCTTCGCAGACCTTCTAGTTTGATCAGATGCGGAGGGGTTCAGCGGGATGACAGCGGGCTCAGGGTGCCAAACCTTCCAACGGGTCACCAGCGGTTCCTCGACTCGGCTTCTTAATTTCAGTATACTTGGATCCTATCCTTCGTTCAGTGAGAACTCAAGAGATCGAAATGGTTTGGATGTTTGGAGCCTTCTCTTATCCAGAATCTCCTTCATGCTGAAACGAAGAGGACCCAATGGGAGATCTGCTCACATACAGGCACACCATACATGGACCAATCATGGACCACAGTTGTCTCAGACATACACAGCACACCAGGCTCTCTGGCACCAAGGATGTGTATTGGAACCAGACAGTCCAACCCACATGCTGGCAGCACACACACAAGGGATGCAGAAGCCGGCAAAAGCTTTTCATTTTGTGGGAGAATGCATGCCCAAATAATGACTGTCCCGGGTAAGCTCGACCTAGGGAAGATGAAGGGGCAAGAAGGCCAAAGGAGAGGACAAAGAATCTTGTGGCATGGCCATTTTGGAGTCGGGCCCCCTATTTCTGCCAAACACAGTAAACGCAGTTTACCTGGCAGGAAAGGGTTACAAATATATGAAAAAGATAAGCTGCCACCAGCCCTGTCCAAGGCACATCTGCACTTCTCCTAAGAAATCCTTCAAGAGTATCTAGGACCTTTAGAAATGACAGTAAGATCCAAGTGCACTATACTGTAAGGTACATTGTGCACTTACAACAGGTTGCAGAAAAGTTGCAACATTGCAAGGACAGTACTGACTGTCTTTAAGGACATGTCAGTTTCCCCATAACAAAAGTGCAGCTGAAGGCTGTGCTCCTCTGCAAAGTCAGACTATGGTTTTACACAGCATCAAAAAGTTGGGGTGTACAAAAATGGATGGAAAATTACACATAAAATGGAAATCTTTCCTAACACTCGCCCCTTCCAGACCAAGCACAGGGGGAATTAATCCACCCCTGGATGAGTCTCATATTCAGGTTGGTTAAACATTCTGGACAACACATCAGCATTGCTATGTTGGACACCTGGCCTATGCTCAATAGTGAAGTCAAAGGGCCTCATCATGAGTTGGGCGGTATTGCCGGCGGTATTACCACTGGAGCTGTTAGCTTTACCACTAAACCCCCAGTGCTATTAGCGCCGGATGACGGGTTTGGTGGAATGGTAAGTCCCCATTCCCCATTGGGCCCATACAGGAATTCCACATTCCCCATTGGGCCCAATGGGGAATTTTCGGCATTACTACCCCAGCGGTATTAGTGCGGCAGAAATCGTGTGGAAAATTGGCAAAATCGCAGCATATTTGCCCCAGCTCAGAGCTGGGGGTAAATCCTGCTGAACTCGTGATTTGGGGGACCCTTAAAGGCGGCGGTAATAGTGTTACCACTGTCTTTAAGGGTTACCGCCAAACTTGTGCTGAGGCAGAAAGCCTTAAAGACGTATGGACCACCTGAGCAACTTTGGATTCTATCCCTTCATGTTCATTAGCCACTTTAAGGGCTTATGGTCAGTTTACACAGTGAAGTGGGTCCCATAGCGGTAGGGCTTCATTCTTCCTTAGGGCCCACACAACAGAGAAACATTCTTTCTCTACTGTGAACCATCAGAGCTCTCTGTCCTTAAACTGGCGACTAATGAAACCAATAGGGTGTTCCATACCCTTCTCATCTACTTGTGATAGTACAGCTCCTATCCCAGTGTCAGAGGCATCTGTCTGCACAATAAAAGACATTGAAGGCCTTCCCACATTCTTCAGACCAAGTTACAATCTTGGGTTTCTTAGGAGTTGGGAGAGCAGTCAGAGGGGCAGCTAAATAGGTTCTCACTAAGGTTTGTGTAGTGGGGGTAGGCCAGTATTGTACTGCTTGTACTTTACTGGGTAGAGGCTGCATCCTCCCTCCACCTACTTCATGCCCAAGGTAGACCTCTGAATATTTTCCAACCTGGCCCTTACTGGTCTTTATGGTCAAATGGGCCCTGTGAAGAGCCTGCAACACAATCCTAAGGTGTTTCACAAGGTCCTTCCAGGTGGCACTGAAGACTGCTATATCGTCCAGAAATGTTAGACAGAATTCATCCAACCCATTCAGGGCATAATTCACAAGCCTCTGGAAAGTGGCGGGTTCATTCTTCAACCCAAAGGGCATTACCATGAACTGGTAAAGACCCCCTGGTATTGGGAAAGCTGTCTTCTCCTTGGCATGTTCTGCAAGGGCTATTTGCCAATAGCCTGCAGTGAGGTCAAATGTGCTGGTATAATTGGAGGCACCCAAAGTATCCACCAGCTCATCTGGTCTAGGCAAGGGGTGTGCATCTGTCGTGGTGACAGCATTCCGAGCCCTGTAATCCACGCAGCACCCTAACTCAGAGGTACCTGCCTTTGGAACCAAAACCACTGGGCTGGGCCAAGGACTACTAGAGGGTTCAATCACCACACGATCCAACATTTTGTTGACCTCTGTCTTAATGTAAGATCTTACTTTGTCTGACATTCTGTATCCCCTACTTTTGGTAGGTACACTATCTCTGTGTCAATGTCAAGTTTGCACCAAGGTGTCAAACCAGGAGTTTGTGAAAACAAGGGGTAAAAACTGCCTCAGCAAACTTTTCACCTCCGCTTGTTGATCAGAAGTCAGGTGAGGGGCCACTTTGACACTCTCAATGGAGCTATCTGAAGGACTGCCCTGGAACAGGTCAGGGAGAGGTTCTGACTCCTCTTCCTCAACATCTGAAGCCAGCAGCAGTGCATCGATTTCAACTCTTGGGATGAAAGCCTTCAGTATATTTGCATGGAACATTTTTGGAGCTTGTACGACTCTTCCAAGGTCCACTAAACAGTTGACCTCACCCAGTGACTCTAACACTGTGTAAGGGCCTGGCCATTTGTCCTGTAAAGCTCTAGGCCTTATAGGGTTCATGATCAAGACTTGCTGACCTCGTGTGAAATTTATGAGGGAAGCTTTCTGGTCATACCAATGTTTCACCAGTGCTTGCCCTGCCTTCAGTTTCTCACTAGCCAGATCCATCAGGAGTACCATCCTCTTTCTGAGCCCTAACACACTGCATTGTTAGTGATAGGGGGAGTGGGCATCTCCCATCCCTCCTTGACTATTGTTAAGGGTCCCCTCACAGGATGACCAAACAGAAGCTCAAAGGGGCTGAAGCCAAAACCTTCCTGAGGTACTTCTCTGTAGGCAAACAGTAATCATGGTAGTAGAAGATCCTATCTTCTACTGTGGGGATCTTCCAGAGCCCCAATCATGCTCTTTAAGGTTCTGTTAAACCTTTCTATGTGACCATTGGTTTGTGGGTGGTATGCGGATGAAAACCTATAGGTGACACCACATTCCTTCCACATGGTCTGCATATACTTTGACGTGAAGTTGCTGCCCCTATCAGACACAACCTATTTAGGAAAGCCAACCCAAGTAAATATGCCAATAAACCTTTTGCAACTGACTTGGCAGTCACAGTCTTCAATGGGATGGCCTCAGGATACCTGATGGCATGGTCGACCAGCACCAGGATAAACCTATTAGCTGAGGATGTTTAGGGGTCACTTTTCCCAGATAACTGGCATGTGGCATAACTCCTGCAGCGACTTTCTACTTGCAGCCCCATCTTGGGCCAGTAGAAGGTCATGGATAAGAATTGCTTGATTCACTTGATATCAAGGTGACCAGCAAGGTGATTTTATGCTCCAACTACAAGAGGATGGATCTTACAGCAAGGGCAACCACCAATCTCCTATGGTCTCCTTATGTAGACTCTATGGGCTCACTCTAGAGGAGCCCAACTTCCCAATGAATCCTATGCTTCCCAGGAGGTTTACCCTCAAGTTGGGTGAAGGCCTGTCTCCTTAGGCCTTCCTGAGATGTGCACTCACATTGGCCCTTACTGAACTGAACCTTGTCAGGACCTTCTACTAACAAACTCTGTAGTTCAGGATGGTAATTGGGATCAAGGATTTCAGGTTATACCTCTTCCTCATCAAGTTCACATGTTTGACCAACTACCTCCAACTCAGTGGTAGGTGTGTTAGGGGGAATGTTCTCTTTCCTGCTTTTGTCCTTCTTGACTCCTTTAGCCTTGGGTTTCCTCTTTGGCTTATGCTTGGCATTGGACTTGGCCAATTCAGCCCTTGATTATGACCTTGTGCAAGGTCTCTCTGCTATGTTTCCCACAAGCCCTAAAGCTCTGAGATCATTCCCCAGCAAGACCTTTCCCGGGACATCTCTCTGAATGATCACTGGAATCCTGACCACTGTACCATTTATAGTAAGATTTACAGGCACAACTGGGAACCTGAGAGGTGGGCCATCAGCCAACCTAGTGGGGAACAGAGGAGCTTTGGCAACTTCCTTTGGGTCTACCAGGGTGGCATCCACTACAGTTCTGCTGTGCCCACTATCCCTAAGGGCAGGACTATCTACTCCATTAATCAGCACACTTTCTTTAAAATAGTGCTTGATATTATTAGGAATACTAGCACAAGCTTTTGAGATGTTAGGCTCCTAGGAACCCAGAGAACCTAAGATTGCCTCAGAATATATCCCAATGGGGAAGGAGTCTGAGGAGAAGGATGCCCCTGTGATCTTTTCCTCCTCATAAGAGGAGAAGGCCAGATTCACAGAGTGAACCCCCAAGGTGTTGACCTTACATCTGGTGTCCTCTTCACATGGTCACTTGCTTCACAAGCCACACAAGATCCACTGGGTCTTGGGACATAGGGAGGCTTATAGTAACCAGAGGTCTGTGTATTCTCTTGTGACTTACACTTACATTTCTTTTTGTGGCTCTTTTGGGAGTTCGTTTTATCAGATCCCTCACCATCCTTATCTTTGGACTTTTTCCCCTCCTCCTGCTTACCTTATGGGACACTCTCTGTGACACCCACAAATCTGCTGCTATGGTGAACTTGTTAGGATCTAACTCCTTTGAATATGCCAAATGCTGCTTAAGCTCAGGGGAACAAGATACAAAAACATGTTCAAGCATGGCAAGACATATCACACCCTCAAAGGTGGAGACCTTATAGCCTTCAACCCAGCCAGTCAAGTTCTTTAAAGAATCAGTCACATATGACACCCAAGTACTATCTTCTTTCTTTTTGCATTCTCTAAACCGATTCAAATATTGGGCAGGAGGCTTCTCAAACTTTAAGATGCCCTAAAAATTGTTACTCTGGAAGTGATACATTAGCCCTCCCGGTGATTGGCTAGTGATTCCCGCCAACTGCCCCTAGCCCCCAGTGTCCTGATTGACCAGGCTGTGGGCCCCCAAGCCTGGGACAAACTTTGTTCCCAATCCACAAGACACCTGGTCATGGATAATGTGTATCAACAATGTGCGACTATGTGACAGTGAGTAACAATGGTGTGGGTATACTACTGCCATGAGAGCGTTCCATTCCCCGCGTATATAATTGCTGATATGTTGCGATTTGTTGCACATCTGGTCTTAGGTGTGAAGCTGCTTGTGCTTTCCCAGCCTACAGTTCTTGGCAACACAACAGCTTTGGGCGAGTGTGAGGCTGAATTACTTCGATTTGTTTTGTATTTTGCATGGATAAGTCCCTGCTAGGGCCTGTGTCACCTTGGCTCAGCATGTGGAATGTCATTTAGAACATTGTGGCCTTGGCTGCCATTGTGTCTGCCATGGCGGTTCTGCTGACACAGGGTTCTGTGAGATGATCCTGGCTTGCTGGATTTTCCTGAGGCCTACTCTGGCTCTGAATAGGTGTTCTGCATAATATCCATAGGTTAGAATGAGACATGGTCAGTCAGGTCCCTCAAGTGCTCCTGTCCTTCCATAGGGTTAATAGCAAGTAGCATCTTCAAGCATATGCACAGTCCCTTCTGGCATCTTGCATTTCTGTGGAGCGGTAGCGGCCTAAGTGACAAAATAATAAATGTGCAGACAGTGGGCCTCATTATACGGTATGCAGTAAGGGTTTACCGGTACCGGTAAGGGCACCGGTACCGGTAAACCCTTACCGCCTTACTACGAGGTCCGTTTGCCGGACCAGACCTCAACGGCTGGTTTTACGAGCCATTAAGGAACGGGCCCGCAAAGGAACCTTGGTGCTAATTACGGTACCGCAATTTGCGGTACCGTAATGACCTCCTTCCCCATTCCTATTGAGCCCTATGGGGGCAAAAATGGGAATGGGGAAGTGCCTTGGTGAATGGGGAATTACCGGCCCGCTCACCTTGGAGTAGGCCGGTAATTCCACCATCCACCAAGGCGGACACGGTAAAATACCGGCGGCAACCATGGCGCTAATAGCGCCATGGTTACCGCATACCGTGTAATGAGGCCCAGTATGTATATGTTACCATCTTCTGTCTAATAGAACTGCACGCATGTATTCTTCGTGTAGGTTGGTGTGTGAATGTCCTGTAAGTGCAAAGTGCACGTGTGCTTCCTGTCTAACAAGGCTACATTGTCATGACTGTCAGAACCAAGTGCCTAATGGGCATGGGGTACTCTTGAACTCGTAGTGAAGAAATTAGTTCTTCCCACCAATGCAATACTCAGTTGTACTTAAGAACAGTGCTGAGCGTTTAATTGGTTGAAAGAGTAATTGACGATGGCTGGACACGCTGGACCCCAAATGGCTGCAAAGGAAACACTGGGTTAGCAACTGGTATATGGACGGTACTCAGTAACATAAATGACAATCAGTAACCCACCTGACTATAACCAAGAAGAATCCTGGGATAGCGCGTACGAAATGGCCAGCACTGGAGTCAGGTAGCAAATCTATAGTAAACACAACACACCACAGGTAAGCCTAGGACTGGAAATAGAATTGGATAGAAATAACCAGGCAATAATACCCTTTGCTTACCTATGTGTCCAAAAGCAGGACCCCTTTTGTAGCACCATCACAGCAAGACGTAAACTTGAAAAGCGAATATTTCCAAATTCCACAATGAAGCAAGAACTCCACCTGTACCGCCGAAAAGAGGACGCCTAGGTTTTACAAGTGCTGCAGGCAGTCTCTAGTCCAACACAGTAGTTCCAAAGTGCTGCAGGAAGTCTCTAGTCCAGCACAGAAATCAACACCCTATTCCCGCTGGCACGAGTATGCCTACGAGATGGTATTTCCAGCGCAGCTCCTTGTAGAGGTGTTTAAACAATGTACATAAAGCAAGGCATTCCGTAAGCAGTCCAGGTCCTCAATCCACAAACAACAAGAAGAAGTGAAATCACAAGACAAAAGCACATCCAGATGCACAGTCCGGGTCGTAGCAGTTCAAGAAGGCTTAGACAGAAGGGCAAGACAAAACGAAGTCCAAAAAACAAGCAAGGGTCAAAAACCAGGAGTTCAGTAGTACATGAGCGCTGCTGTTGAAGTCCGAAGAGTAAACAATTAGAAGCACTGGGGGAAGGAGGGGGTGTGACTATATCGGCGTTGCTGCGGCGTGGGAGTCGCGTGAGCGGAAAGCAGACGGGAACGTGACTGAAGCCATGTCAAGTGCAAGCGTCGCCATGGAAACCCCCAATGCCTTCGAAATAGTCCATTGTGCAATCGCCTGCCCGTATGTGAGATTGTTCATTTTATTGTACCAGGTGAGCGAGAGGAACGTGCCGGCGATTGCAACCTGATAGTACCCTCCTCCAAAGGTGCCTCCAGACCCCGGGAGACAAGAAAGCGGGACAATAAGGCAGGAGCATGGATGTTGGACTCAGGCTCCCATGCGCGATCCACATGACCGCAACCTTTCCAATCCACCAAGAACAAACACACTCCACGAGAGAGTTTGGTGTCGAGGATTGCGCTGACCTCATACTTCTTGATCCCTTGTACTAATAAAGGTGGAGGATGGAGAGACAGTCTGGTTTTCTCAGTACATGGCTTAGCAAAGGAAATATGAAAAACTGGATGTACTTTCCACGTCTGAGGCAACTCCAATTTGACCACAAGGGGACTAAGTACCTCCCTAATAACATAGGGACATACAAAGCGAGGCAAGAGGCTCCGACGCCCAGGAATAGGGAGATGCTTGGCTGAAAGCCAGACACACATACCAGGAGTGTAAAGCGGGGCCGGCCTGCGATGATGATCCGCATATTTCTTCGCCTGGCCCTGGGCATGAGTCAAACGCTCCGTAATACTGGTACGTAGTGTGGATAAATCCCTGATACAGGATCGAACTGCCGGACAATCTGAGGATGAGTTAATGTCCAAGGCTAAAGAACAAGGGTGTTGTCCATACATGGCATAAAAAGGAGAGACCCCAGTGGAGGAATGTACCGAGTTATTGTAGGCGAACTCTGCCATGGACAGGACTGAGAGCCAGGTCTCCTGATGTTGCAGAATAAGGCATCTCAAGTATTGTTCCATTGTGGCATTTAGTCGCTCAGGTTGTCCATCTGTCTGGGGGTGGTAAGCAGTGGAATACCTCTCATCTATTCCCATCGATTAAGTAAGATGTCTCCAAAAACAAGAGGTAAATTGCGCACCCCTATCAGATACTATGATGCAGGGAGGCCAAAGAAACGGAAAACATTCCGTAAAAGCAAATCAGCCAGAATGGGAGCAGAGGGGAGACCCTGACATGGCAAAAAGAGAGCTAACTTAGTGAAGCTGTCCACCACTACCCAAATGGTTTTGAAACCGCTAACTAGAGGTAATTCCACTACAAAATCCATGGTGATCATAGCCCAGGGTCGAGCGGGTACGGGTAGGGGTTGCAGTAGGCCCATGGGTTTGGCTGTAGAGGTCTTACATTAGGCACAAACAGCACAAGTTGCAACATACTGTATTATATCTTTAGACATGGAAGGCCACCAACACCAGCGTTTAAGTAATTCCAATGTCTTTCTAGGGCCAGGGTGTGCTGCCAACTATGAGTCATGACACCAGGACATAGCAAAACATTGTGTATTTGAATCTGGTATGTAAATCTTGCTTTGAACATACGGCAAGGACTGGGCCACATCCATATTATAGTGATCCAGCTCTGGAGGACCACTGAGTACCCACTGTTGGATGGCAGATTTTAAAGAGGGTTGCAACGTACAACCGCATATCACCTGGTTGGGTAGAAGTAGAGTACCATCTTGCAATCGGGGTTCGGGTTCTCCATGTAACCGAGATAAAGCGTCTGCCTTGGAATGCATAATCCCAGGACGGTAAGATAAGACAAAGTTGTACATGGAAAAGAACTCATGCCAGCATGCCTGACGTGCTGTGGTGCATTGCAATGATTGAAGAGCTAGAAGGTTCCTATGGTCGGTGTACACCTGAATTGGGGTTTCCGTTCCCAAAAGGTGATGCCTCCAAACCTTAAATGTGTCACGAACCGCCAGAAGTTCACGTTCTGTAATGGTATAATTTACCTCATAGGGAGTGAGTTTGCGGGAGTGAAAGGCAACCAGGTGTAAGACCCCGGTCTCGGGACACGGTTGGGACAAAACCGCCCCTACCGCAACGTCTGATGCATCTTCCTCCACAACAAACGGTTGTTTGACATTAGGGTGTTGTAGCACCGGAGCTGAGGTAAAGGCTTCTTTAAGAACATCAAAAGATTGTTGTGCTTCTGGGTTCCATAAGAACGGACGCTTGTTACTTGTTAGTGCCATGAGAGGAGCCACAATGTTGGAGAAGTGTCTAATAAAGCGACGATAAAAGTTTGCAAATCCCAGAAAGGACTGCAAGGCTTTCACCGTAGCAGGTACTGGCCAGTCCAATACTGACTTGACTTTCGCTTGGCTCATCTGTACACCATGGCTAGTGATGTCATACCCCAAATACTCCACTTCAGAAGTATGGAAGGTACACTTCTCTAATTTTGCGTATAAGTTGTTATCACGCAACCATTGTAGAACGTCCGTAACATGTTGTACATGAAGGTCATGAGAAGGGGAATAGATCAGAATATCATCTAAATAGACGATCAAAAATCAGTCAGTCATGTCTCGAAAAATGTCATTGACAAAATGTTGGAACGTGGCAGGCCGTTACAGAGCCCGAATGGCATAACCAAATACTCAAACAGACCATATTTGGTTTTGAAAGCCGTTTTCCATTCATCCACCTCTCGTATTCTCACTAGGTTATATGCCCCCCTGAGGTCCAGCTTACTGAAAATCACTGAGGATCCCAATTGATCCAAAAGAACAGAAATCAGTGCTAGTGGATATTGGTTCCGCACAGTTATGGCATTGAGTTCCCGATAATCTATACATGGTCTGAGGTCTCCCTCCTTTTTGGGAACAAAAAACAAAGGAGAGGCCGCAGGGGAACTGGAGGGACGGATGAGGCCAGAAGCCATGGCTTTATCCAAATACTCCTTCAATACTGCATCCTCTTTCACAGCAAGGGAGCATATTTTCCCCGAAGGAATCTTCGCTCCCTCCTTGAGACCTATTGGACAATCATATGGGCGATGGGGTGGGAGTTTTTCTGCCTGCCCCTTATCAAAAACATCCTTACACTCCATATATTGTGGGGGTATGGTGGTATTGAGGATGCCACCGACCAGTGAAGCATTTTCCAATAGAGCTTGACATGGGTTATCTGGCACAATGCTTGATGAACTACAATGATTCAGACAATGCGGTGACACAAAAGAAACGGAACCGGTAACCCAGTTAACAATAGGGTTGTGGAGTCTAAGCCACGGTAGGCCTAAAATGAGTCAAAATTGGGGAACAGCAATAACATCAAATGAAATAAGTTTGCTATGGAAGCTGTCAAAAATCAAGGTCAGAGGCACAGTGGATTTGGTTACTAGCCCGGAAAGAAGTTTAGTGCCATCTACCGCATTGACCACTTCGGGATGTTCTTTGGGTACAAGTGGTATTTGCCTATCCCGGACATACTGGCTATCAATATAATTACCAGTTGCTCCGGAATCCAAAACAGCTTCGGTAGACCAGGGCTGTCTTTCCAGGCATGCAATGGTGACTTTAATCATAAATGGGACAGAGAAACTGGAGCCCTGAACATTAGTGCTCGGCATAGGGGCTCCCTCTCTTGCAAGGCCTTGGCGTTTCGTGATTTCAGTGGTTTCTTGGTACATGATCGTATAAAAATGCTCAGACGAACCACAGTAAAAACATAAGTTGTTTTTCTTTCGGTTCTCTCTTTCTTCTCTGGACAATGGTCCCCTTACCGCCCCTATTTGCATAGGTTCTCCATTCCCAGGGACCGAGCTCACAAGATTGACTGAAACCGGAGGCAGTGTCCTTTATTCTCCCTTCCTTTCTGACTTCTGAGCATCGATCTGGAGAACCAGATCCAAAAAATCAGGAAAAGAGGCTGGTACCACAGGTACCGTGGCTATGGTGTCTTTGAGTGAATCCGAAAGGCCTTTGTAAAACAAAGCTGCCTTCTTTTCATCTGGCCAGTTAGTCTCAGCCACAAGCTGATTAAATTTAGCGAGGTATGTCAATAAGGGAGTATCACCTTGCTGAAGATTTAGTAGCTCTAGGTTGGTGGCTTGAGATTTATATCTGGTGTCAAAGACCCCTGTAAGTGTCTCTATAAGGGCGTCGCAATGGAATAACAAATGACTACCCTGTCCCAAATAGGGGGATTGGCCCAAACTGCAGCAGTACCACCCAAATTAGACAGGACAAAGGTAGCCTTGGTAGTCGAGTCAGGAAATGATGATGGTCTGCATAAAAAGTGCAGTCTTCATTGGTTTATAAACGTTCTAAAGGCTTTGGGATCACCCAAGAATCGTTCCGGAGGGGCCAATGGGAACTGTGCTGCCATATAGACAGGTACCGTTTCTGGGCGTGGCTGGGCTCCAGGCATACCTGAACAGGATGCCACATCAACTGGTGGCGTTCCAGTGACACCGGTTCTCATTACCGCCTGAATGTCGTCAATGCAGCGATGAGTGGCGTGGTGAGCTGTCTGCATATCAGCACGCAGATCAGCCACCAACTGAACCAATGTCGCCAAGGCATCACTAGCCGTGTCCATTATAAGGCTTCTGATTCTGTCAGAACCAAGTGCCTAACGACCATGGAGTACTCTTGAACTCGTAGTGAAGAAATTAGTTGTTCCCACCAATGCAATACTCAGTTGTACTTAAGAACAGTGCTGAGCGTTTAATTGGTTGAAAGAGTAATTGACGATGGCTGGACACGCTGGACCCCAAATGGCTGCAAAGGAAACACTGGGTTAGCAACTGGTATATGGACGGTACTCAGTAACATAAATGACAATCAGTAACCCACCTGACTATAACCAAGAAGACTCCTGGGATAGCGGGTACGAAATGGCCAGCCCTGGAGTTAGGTAGCGAATCTATAGTAAACACAACACACCACAGGTAAGCCTAGGACTGGAAATAGAATCGGATAGAAATAACCAGGCAATAATAACCTTTGCTTACCTATGTGTCCACAAGCAGGACGCCTTTTGTAGCACCATCACAGCAAGACGTAAACTTGAAAAGCGAATTGTTCCAAATTCCACAATGAAGCAAGAACTCCAACTGTACCGCCGAAACGAGGACGCCTAGGATTTACAAGTGCTGCAGGCAGTCTCTAGTCCAACACAGTAGTTCCAAAGTGCTGCAGGAAGTCTCTAGTCCAGCACAGAAATCAACACCCTATCCCCGCCGGCACGAGTACGCCCAGGAGATGGTATTTCCAGCGCAGCTCCTTGTAGCGGTGTTTAAACAATGTCCATAAAGCAAGGCATTCCGTAAGCAGTCCAGGTCCTCAATCCACAAACAACAAGAAGAAGTGAAATCACAAGACAAAAGCACAGCCAGTTGCACAGTCTGGGTCGTAGCAGTTCAAGAAGGCTTAGACAGAAGGGCAAGACAAAACGAAGTCCAAAAAACAAGCAAGGGTCAAAAACCAGGAATTCAGTAGTACATAAGCGCTGCTGTTGAAGTCCAAAGAAAAAACAATCAGAAGGGCCGGGCGAAGGAAGGGGCATGACTATATCGGCGTTGCTGCGGCGTGGGAGTCACGTGAGCGTAAAACAGACGGGAACGTGACTGCAGCCGTGTCAAGTGCCAGCATCGCGATGGCAACCCCCAATGCCTTCGAAATAGTCCATTGTGCAATCGCCTGCCTGTATGTGAAATTGTTTGTTTAATAGCACCAGGTGAGCGAGAGGAACGTGCCGGCGATTGCAACCGGACAGTGACGTCTCTAACGACTTGCAGCATGGCTTTCATGATGTTGTTTGTCGATTCTGTCCATGTTGTCATTTCCAGCTGGTGGGATCAGTGGAGATCGGTCTGAACTCATATGGTGGGTTGTCGTTTTGCCGTGGATACTTCTTCCAGTTTGGGGGTCCATCGGGAGGGAAGGTATGTTCGAGTTTTCCCTCTTCAGTCCCCCCTCTGGTCAACTTGTGGACCACAACATTACTATTCCTCTTGTCCTCTCTCAGTATTCACACCTTTGTGATCCCGGCTAGCTGTCCGTAGTGGTTTACATGATCTTTGCATGACCAATACATGTATACACACCCTCCTCCAGGCTTAGAGTAGACCCACTTCCCTACATACTTTGTTGGATTCTTTGGATTTTCTAACTTCATTGAAGGTTGGTACAGGTCTGATTCTATTAGCTGTTGGTGCAGTCTTTCTCGTTCCCTAAGTATGACATCTGTTTGCTGTATGGCATCCATGGGCATTAGTAAGTTGATTCCGATCACTTCCTCTGCTGTTTGTTTTTCGTCATGCATGCTTTCACCCCGAACAATGAGGTGAACCCCAGGATCAGTACACCTGCCAGTACCTTCAGACCATCCGACAGCCATGACAGCATCCAGGACCAGATATACGAGAACCAGCTACCAGGCCTTTGATTCTTCTTCCATTTTGCCATGCATCTTGGCCGGTTGTGCCACTGCTTCCGACAGCATCCCATTGTCTTTGTCATTTGCCGGTATGAACGTGCAACAGGAACTTGCGCACAGTCCTTCTTCCATTGCTGTAGCTCTTCTTTATTGCATTGAACCTATTCACTGTTGAGTTTATCCTCATCATTAGTTCCAATCTGGTAATTTGAAGACATTTGGCATTGGCGTATGTTTGAAATCCTGGATGTATCAGTGGTGAGAGAAACATGGCAGTTCTGCTGAACAGTCTGTGTGATAGTAGTATTCCGTAAAAAGCCATTTCAGACTTTTCCCAGAAGTAGTTTTCTTGTTGTTTTACTCTTCTTAGTCTTCCATTCATGGCAGTGATGTCACTTGTAAGGCGCTCTGCTGGTGATATCGATCTCTTCCTTCTACTGCTGCCTTCATCCATTTTCGGGAAAATCATCTATTTGAATGTGTTCCTTTGGTACTACAAGTGAAGGTACATTGACATGTGCTAAGGAGCATATTCCTCCCCTATTTGGTGGTAGCTTGTCGTATGCTTTTGAACCACAGCCCCAATAGTGATCTGTGAGCCTGCGACGTGCCTGTCCCCATCTCAGCAAGTTTCTCAGTCCTTTTGCAGCCCTCATTGGTCCTCACGTCAATGTTCCCATTGTGTTGGTAGCACAAGGCTAGTGTTGTTAGGGGAATTATTGTCAGTGGTCCATCTTCTTTATCTAACCATGCCAGCAGGCTTGCGCTTCTGAGCAATTTTTTAAGGCACTTGTCATTTTCTTCCCTAATATATTTTGCTGGCTCGAGTTCAGTATAGTAGTGGAACAATTGTACTGGGTAACTGTAGCATCTCTTCAGGAGCTACTGTTCAGGGGAATAATTAATGTCCAGGCAAAGGATAATGATACTCTTTTTCAATCATCAATTTTCACCAGTGTTGCAATGTGAATTTCTAATGCTTGGGAGCATCTGACCATCAGATGGCCAGTACCTTCTTTATCACTCATGCTGGGAGATGTATCTAGTTCCCTAGCTATTGAGTTGGGGGCGGTATTGGCTGGTTGTACGATGTTTGTCGCTGCAGCATTTATCCTGTTAATCTTCATCGTGTCGCTTTGGGGCGAGGCCGGTGTGTTGTAGGGCTTTATATCATGGGAATGGTGCCAAACTTGTTTACCTGCTAATTTCACTCCCCTATCTGTAACTTCCTCAACTCTATGGGGGCCTGTGAATCGTGGTACATTCCAACGCCTCATAAAATTCCAGACAAGGACTGTGTCCCCTACAGGGGGTTGTTTAGTTCCTTCAAGGAAGTTGTCATTCTTTTCTGTACTGTCTTCTTGCCTCTACTTTGTACATTGTATCTGTCGAGAGATAAAATATGCACTAGAAACACATGAAGTCACGTATGTGTACATTTCATCCCCAAGAAAATGTGCAGTTGATTCAGAGTCCGTCATAGCCCATGTGTGTGGAGCCAAAGGGAGATGCATGCGTCGTCCAGTTACCAAATCGTGGGGCGTTAAATGGTGGTCGGACCCGGGGTTGTTTCTGAGTTCAAACAGGGCCAGGGGTAGACAATGAAGCCAATTCTTTTTAGTACTTTGCTGTGTCTTTGCTATGCTCTCTTTAGGAGACAGTTGAGGCATTTACAGACGCCATTAGCTTGCGGGTAATATGCACACGCAGACTTGTGCTTGATCCCTAATAGCGCTGTTATGTTCTGAAACAGTTCATTTGCGAAGTGAGGTCCATTATCAGACCGCAGGACCACGCAGGCCTCCAATCTCGGGAATACTTCTCATACTTGGAATCTTGCTGCTCTAATGGCGTCGGCATGGGAGCATGGTCCCGCCTCTACCCACCCTGAAAAGGGGCACACTACCACAATCATGCATCAGTAGCCGTGACAGACATTGATCATGTTTATGTAGTCAATACAGAGGTGTAAAAATGGTCCTTCTGGGCTGAGGAGAGTTCCTTGTATTACTCTTAGTGTGTGTCCAGCAGTGAACTCTTGGCACGTCAGGCAGTTGCTGATAAAGTTTGTGACCTGTCCATTTAGGTGGCAGCAAAACCATGATTCTCCAATGTGTGATGCAATGACCTCCTTCCCTGTGTGTGTGGGATAATGTAATTGTGCCAGTGCTATTTTCAACCGTGCTAGTGGCACGACTACTTTTCCAGTGTTGTTTTGTCACCTCTGGGCATCAATGGGAGACATTGAACATCCTCGTTTGACACATAACTTTCTTACCCATTGGTGCTGTAGCCTGTAGTTCCATAATCTGGGTTTCTGGCAGGTGGTTGTATCCTTCCTTCATCAGCATCTGTCTCACCCTCAACCCCACTTTCTTTTTGTTTATTTTTGAGGTCCACATTCCCCAAAACTATGAGGCATGTTTTGCATGGCAGTCTGCTGCCTCGTTCCCTTTCGATATTGGATCGTCTCCATTGGTCTGTGCTTGGCGCTTTACCAATGCAAGTTCCATTGGGTAGGTAACAGCCTCTATTAACTCCCCCAACAGGTGGGCATGCTGTGCAGGCGTCCCATACACTCTTCTGAACCCCCTTCTTAACCATCTTTCTAATCTGGAGTGTACTGCTGATGTTACGTAGGCACTGTCGGAGTATATTGTAACCCGTTTCCTTCACATTCCCCGAGGGGTGGGCCAATATCAGAGGCACTAGTTCTGCGGCCTGTGCTGAAAATGGGGGGGTAGTCGAACATTTCTTACTACCACGCTCATCCAATCGTCTCTTAACAACTGCTGTGCCTGTTCTCACAATCCCATCGCCCTGATCAGTTGTTGATGAACCATCAATAAATAGCACATCTCCCCCTCAAGTGTATCTTCCTCTGCCTTCCATGTTGCTGTATATACTTTAATATAATTGCTGCAATCATGGGCATATTCCCCTTTTTCGTATTCTCTGCTAAGAAGTGGGTTGGGTTTATATTTTTGTACCTCATTATTTTTAGTTCGGGTCGTGATAGAATCTCATATCTTGCTGCCCTCTGTGTTGTCAGAGTGCTTTTTGGTTTGTGCAAGATCGTGAAGAGGGCATGTTCCACGTAAAGTGTGGTGGAGCATCCCATAGTTATTGACAATGCCTTTTCTACAGCGAAGGCTGCAGCAGCCAAATGCTGTTCCAAAGGGAAGTGTCCTGTCATTACTGAATCCAATTGTCCACTGTAGCTGTCACGAAGGCCAAATTCCAAGGCGCAGGAGTGACGCAGTACCAACCACCCCCACTTTGGTCACAGAGCCCGCAAGTCAGAGCTTACACGGGTTTCCTGGACCAGAGCAGGGAAGGAGGATTAGGGTCTCGATGGTTGGATAGGTAGGGGGAAGTTAGGTAAACCGGATTGAGGGTAAGGTAGAGGTTATGGGTAGGAATGGGGAATTCTTAGGGTAGACTGATTGCTGCGCACTTTAGTTCAGGTGTCCTCAGCCCTTACTTTGCTAGTCTTACATAAGCACCATTTTGCACATAAGAATGCCCTTACTACCCTAAGTCAACAGACCAGTAACACGAATTAGCATGCAAACTTAGCTCTGGTCTTCCGAGTCCTGTCCATGAAGGGCGGTCGCGTCCTTGAGCACCTCTGAAGTGTTGTCTTCAAGATGCAGGCTAAAAGAAAATGACAAGCATTAAAACATGCCCTTTGTATTTGTCAGCATTCACCTCATGCGACATCCGCACACACACACACACACACATGAAAGTGCCCCTTAGGGCCTAGATTGTTCTATGCAAGATGCTGCACAGCGGTCTTCCTGCAGACCCTCGTGATCGATCGTATTTCCAAGATCGTAACATGATTTCTTCGGTACGGTGTTTTCGCCTCGCGGGCCTTCAGTGGTGTCCAGGAGGCGGAAACACCCCTATGATAATGCGCCCCCGCACGGGTTAATATTCCCCAAAGACTGTACGACCGGCGCGTAGGGCGCCAAAGTTATGCCCACTTAGCTTTTTGCATCGGTGCAGGGGCTCTGGATGGGCTTGTGGTCGCCCCCTGCACTTCCCCCTCGATCCCCTTGGGTGCTTAGCAAGGAGAGGTACTTAACTCGTGTAGGCGAGGGGCCGGGCTGCTGCTCGGGTGGGGCTGGGCCCCTCGCGTATGATTCTCCTGGAGCTCCGATCCACATGTCCTCTCGGCATGGAGTCTCAAGCGCAAGCGCCGGGCTTGGGGCTCTGCGCATGCGCGATGGGGCTGCTGCGCCCTTCATGGTCCCTGATTGGCCCAAATTGGCCCTTGGCATGCTGGGGATTGCAGTCCTTAGACGCCGGCTGCTGGGTAATGCAGTCTTTGACTTCTGTTTCCTGCACATGGGGCAAAGCAGCCTTTTTTATGGTTGCAAGCTTCCCAGAAAAGTTGACTTCCCCACAACAGTACCCACAACAGCACCCACAGCCCTCCTGTGCCCTGCCTGTCCATGTTTCTGTCTGCCTGTAGTCCTGACAGTACTCCCCCTCTCACAGAAGGTAGCTGTCCCAGGTTTGCTAGGGTAATTCCTGTGAAAAGCGCGCAGCAATCTGGGGGCATGTATATGCTGAGAGGGTTACCATGTGCGTTCTTCAGGGCCGTACCCCACCCAGTCAATGAGATAAAACACTTGCCCCTTTTTATCCCGCTTGGAATTCAATATTGCCTGAATTTCGTATTCAGGTTCTCCTTGTACTAAGACAGGAGGTGGTTTCTTAGTGATTGTCCCATATGGGGCAGGTTTCAGGAGGGAAGTGTGGAAAGTGGGATGAATTTTCATTTGGCGAGGTAAGGTCAATTGTACCGCAACTGGATTTACAATTTTCGCTATTGGGAATGGACCCAAATATCGGGGTTGTAATTTTCTGGGCCCATCTATGCGAAGGTTGCGGGTGGATAACCACACTTTATCCCCTATACGATACGGTGGGCTAGGTCGACGATGTTTGTCCGCATAGTGTTTATATGTGTCCTTGGCTTTTGTGAGATTTCCCTGCACCTCCTTCCAAACCTGCTCTATGCCAATCCGTTGTCCGGCCAACGTAGGCAATTCTAATTCTGAAGCCGGAATACCCATTGGGAGTATCCGTGGGTGTCGCCCATAAAGACAGAAGAACGGAGTCCTTTTGGTAGAGGCATGTGTGGCGTTGTTATATGCCAACTCTGCCAACCATGTATGCTGAACCCAGGTTGTCTCCCTACTCGTGGCAAAACAACGTAAGTACTGCTCTAGGCACTGATTTACACGTTCTGTCTGGCCGTCTGTTTCGGGATGGTATTGAGACGACAAGCGGACTTCCATTCCTAGGATCCTACAAAACTCACACCAAAAGCGAGAGGTGAACTGCGGGCTTCTATCTGTAACCACACAATTGGGGAGGCCATGGAGGCGAACTACATTTTGCAGAACTAGTTCGGCGATTGCACCAGCGATCGGGACTCCCTTACAAGGGATGAAGTGGGCCATTTTCAAAAAGGTGTCTACAATCACTAGTACTGAAGTGAATCCCTGAACCTCGGGAAGATCCACAATAAGATCCATGGTGATCGTATGCCATGGTACTGTAGGAGTTGGTAAGGGACGGAGGAGCCCAGCGGGTTTTTGATGACTAGCTTTGTTTCGAGCACACACCTCGCAATTCGAGACATATTGAAGGATGTCTTGACGCCAGTTGGGCCACCAAAAATGTCTGGCTACTAACTCCTGGGTTTTTGACTTTCCCGGGTGTCCTGCTAATGTCGAGTCGTGGCACCAAGATAATTCCTTTTCCTGGAGCTGCTTATTAGGCAAGTACAAAGCTGACCCATGATAGGGAAGCCCCTCAATAAGTGAATTCTGAGGATCTTGCTTGCACCACTGATGTATTTCATGCATGGTGAGATCCTTCAACACGGCCTCAAAAAAGTCCGAAGTGGCCCCAACAATACGGGTCGAAGGAATAATAGGCTGAGGTGTGATACCAGCCTCTCGCTCTGCCGACTCAGGATATCGTGATAATATATCCACCTTTCGGTTGTTGGCTCCGGGCCTATATGTTATGATAAAATCAAACACAGCAAAATATTGAGCCCATCGCAACTGGTGCGGGCTTAGCGTCTTGGCGGTTCTTATGAACTGGAGGTTACGATGATCCGTTATTACCGTGATGGTATGACGTGCCCCCATTAGGTAGTGTCGCCACTCACCAAGAGCCACCTTTATCGCCAACAATTCCCGATCGGCGATGATATAGTTCTGTTCAGCAGGGAGTAATTTCCTTGAGAAGTAAGCTACTGGATGTAGTAGGCCTGTGTGAGGGTCCCGCTGGGACAGGATGGCACCCAGAGCGTAACTTGACGCGTCTGTCTCTACCACAAACGGTCTGGACAAATCTGGATGTTTCAGTACCGGCGCATCGGTGAAGGCCTTTTTGAGCTGTTGAAACCCCTGGTTGGCTGATGTGTCCCACACGAATGGGCAGCCCTTTCCTAGAAGCTTTGTGATTGGAGTGACCAATTCCGAAAAGTTCTTTACGAAGCGTCTGTAGTAATTCGCAAACCCCAGGAAAGACTGTATCTCCTTCACACTGGTAGGGGGAGCCCAATCCAAGATTGCCTGCACCTTTTTTTTGTCCATTTATACGCCAGTCGGGGTCAGGAAGTAGCCTAAAAATTCCACGGTGGTGCAGTGGAATTCGCACTTCTCCAGCTTTGCATAAAGGTGGTGTTCTCGCAGCTTTTGAAAAACCGCACGTACATATTGGACATGTTCCTGGAGGTTACGAGAATATATGAGGATGTCATCTATGTACACTACGGCACATACGTCTAAATATTCCCTAAGGACCACATCCAGGAAGTGTTGGAAGGCTGCGGGGGCGTTACAGAGACCGAATGGCATAACCTGATATTCGTACAATCCGAACTTGGTTCGGAAGGCGGTTTTCCATTCATCTCCCTCGCGCACCCGCACAAGATGGTATGCGCCTCGAAGGTCCAACTTGGTATAGATGGCCGCGTCCCTGACTTGATCAAGAAGAACTGGGATAAGAGGAAGCGGATAACGGTTCTTAATGGTTATCCAGTTCACTCCGCGGTAATCAATGCAAGTCCGGAGCTTCCCAGACTTCTTCGGTACGAAGAACAAAGGTGACGACACGGGTGAATTTGAGTGTCGGATAAAACCGTTCTTTAAATTCACGGATATGTACTCTTGGAGGTGATTATTTTCAGCCTCTGTCAGGGCATAAATACGGCTACAAGGTAGAGTAGCCCCCGGCTCCATGTCTATTTGGCAATCAAAGTGCTGATATGGGGGTAAAGATTCAGCAGCTTGTTTGTTAAATACGTCCGCGAAATCTGCGTATTCTTGGGGTAGGTTTTCGGGACAAACTACCATTTGCTTATTCGGGATGCTGATAGCGCACACAGAAGGTGACATTTCTTGTCGGCATTGTTCTTGATATTGCGGTGAGTCCAAACTGATTAATCCTGTGGACCAATGAATTTGGGGGTTATGCTTCTTTAGCCATGGTAATCCCAAAATCAGCCCGAATTGCGGGGCAGCAATGATATCAAAGGCAATACTTTCTCTATGCCAAGCTCCGCATTGTAAAACCACCAAACAGGTGTTATGTGTTATAGGCCCAGAGCAGAGGGGAGTGCCGTCCACGGCACGTACAGGTTCCGGCCTTGTTTTTTGCAGTACTGGGATACCTAATGTAACCACGTACTGGGCATCAATAAAATTCCCCGTCGCTCCTGAGTCCACAAACATTGTAACCGGTTTTCTATGTGTTTGGAACTCCAAACAACCTGTCAAGGTGACATGCGTGGCATAGTTTGAAATGCCAGCCATTGGGGCCCTGCTACTCCACAGGCTCGATCGGGTGACCCCCACTACCGACGAGCCAAAACGTTTCCCTGGTTTTTGGGCTTATTTGGGCATTCACGGACAAAATGACCAGACTTACCACAGTACATGCAGAGGCCATCCTTCCTCCTTTGTTCCTTCTCCTCTTTAGTTAGGGGACCTCGGATTGAACCTATCTGCATTGGTTCGTCCCCCTCAGATTTGGCCGCCACCCCCCGGGTTGCCTTATACAGATCTAGTCGAGGTACAGGTCGTGAATCTCCTCTTCGCCTATCGCCCCGCCTTTCCGTCATACGATGATCGAGCCGTAAGGCCAGATCAATCATTTCCGAGCACTCCCTTGGTTGTGGGTCTACCTGGGCTATGAGGTCTTTAATATCATCCCTCAAGCCTTGGTAAAAGAGGTACATCCTCTTATCATAGGGCCAGTCGGCTTCGGCTACCAGCCGATTGAAATGTGTGACGTAAGTCACAAGTTCTTTGGACCCCTGCTTGAGGCTTAACAATTCCCGATCCTTACATAGGGTGGCAGCTCGCCGGTTAAATATTTTTTCAAACTCAGCCAGGAAATCATCCCAGTCATAGAGAATGGCATGGCCCTTTTGGACCAACGGGTTTGCCCAGGCTGCGGCGTCCCCTGTGAGGTACGATATTACGAACGCCGTTCGGGACTGAACGGACCTAAAGGCTGCAGTCTTGGTCAGGAAATGGAGACGGCACTGAGTAATAAAGGTGGAAAACGTTTGTGGGTCTCTAGCATATCGCTCTGGGGGCGCCAACGGAACTATGGGCTCTGGACTTACATGTACCTGCACCGGGGTAGATGGTTGACCAGGTAAGGGCGCTGTTTGAGCTGCTAAACTGCATACCTGCGCGGACAGGGTGGCATAATCCTGTCTAGACGCTGCCAGTTCACCTTGTAAGTCCTGCAGAGCTTTGGCTATTTCTTCCATAGCTTCGATGGGGGCTGGTTACGCTGCTCGAGCGCCTGAATAATATGTGGGCTTGCGCTTCTGTCACGAAGGCCAAATTCCAAGGCGCAGGAGCGACGCAGTACCAACCACCCCCACTTTGGTCGCGGAGCCCGCAAGTCAGAGCTTACACAGGTTTCCTGGACCAGAGCAGGGAAGGAGGGTTAGGGTCTCGATGATTGGATAGGTAGGGGGAAGTTAGGTAAACCGGATTGAGGGTAAGGTAGAGGTTATGGGTAGGAATGGGGAATTCTTAGGGTAGACTGATTGCTCCGCACTTTAGTTCAGGTGTCCTCAGCCCTTACTTTGCTAGTCTTACATAAGCACCATTTTGCACATAAGAACGCCCTAACTATCCTAAGTCAACAGACCAGTACCAAGAATTAGCATGCAAACTTAGCTCTGGTCTTCTGAGTCCTGTCCATGAAGGGCGGTCGCGTCCTTGAGCACGTCTGAAGTGTTGTCTTCAAGATGCAGGCTAAAAGAAAATGACAAGCATTAAAACATGCCCTTTGTATTTGTCAGCATTCACCTCATGCGACATACGCACACACACACACACACATGAAAGTGCCCCTTAGGGCCTAGATTGTTCTATGCAAGATGCTGCACAGCGGTCTTCCTGCAGACCCCTGCGTATTTTGCCGTAGTAACTTTTCATGAGCGGTCTTCCTGCAGACCCTCATGATCGATCGTATTTCCAAGATCGTAACAAGATTTCTTCGGTACAGTGTTTTCTCCACGCGGGCCTTCAGTGGTGTCCAGGAGGCAGAAACACCCCTATGATAATGCGGCCCTGCACGGGTTAATATTCCCCAAAGAATGTATGACCGGCGCGTAGGGCGCCAAAGTTATGCCCACTTAGCTTTTCGCATCGGTGCAGGGGCTCTGGTTGGGCTTGTGGTCCCCCCCTGCACTTCCCCCCCGATCCCCTTGGGCGCTTAGCAAGGAGAGGTACTTATCTCGTGTAGGCGAGGGGCCGGGCTGCTGCTCGGGTGGGGCTGGGCCCCTCGCGTATGATTCTCCTGGAG
The DNA here is from genome assembly GCF_040938575.1 of Ambystoma mexicanum. Taxonomy (NCBI): domain Eukaryota; kingdom Metazoa; phylum Chordata; class Amphibia; order Caudata; family Ambystomatidae; genus Ambystoma; species Ambystoma mexicanum. The sequence continues at coordinate 290,105,711 of NC_090924.1, read as the reverse complement.
CTCCGGTCCACACGTCCTCTCGGCATGGAGTCTCAAGCGCAAGCCCCGTGCTTGGGGCTCTGCGCATGCGCGATGGGGCTGCCGCGCCCTTCCTGGTCCCTGATTGGCCCAAATTGGCCCTTGGCATGCTGGGGATTTTAGTCCTTAGACGCCGGCTGCTGGGTAATGCAGTGTTTGACTTCTGTTTCCTGCACATGGGGCAAAGCAGCCTTCTGTATCATTGCAAGCTTCCCAGAAAAGTTGACTTCCCCACAACAGTACCCACAACAGCACCCACAGCCCTCCTGTGCCCTGCCTGTCCATGTTTCTGTCTGCCTGTCGTCCTGACAGTAGCATGCAACTGGTTTGTAGCCCATACTAGTTTTTTGCATGAGTACTGCCTTCATGACAGCCCCATCAGAGTGTGAGAATATAAAGAATTCCTTTTTGTAATCTGGTGTCCCTAAAACCGGGGCTGTAGAGATTGTCTCCTTCAATTCATGGAACGCATCTGTCATTTCCCTCATCCATCCCAGCTGAGTCCTTCCTCTTTGTGCTTCTGTAAGGGCAGTAAGTAGAGGACACGTGTAGGTGCTGTAGTCAAAAACTCATGCCCTACATTAGTTGCAGAGGCAGAGGAATTGCTGCGGTTCCCGTACCATTTTTGTTTGAGGAGTGTCAAGTATTGCCTGTGCTCTCTTTGGTGCTATATATCTGTGGTTTTGAGATATCAGCTGACCTATGTATAGTACTTCCTTCTGATAATATTGTAATTTTGCTTTGTCTACCTTGTACCCTTTTTCTGCTAAGACAGTGAGCATGTGTACTGAGTCCTTCCGGCACTCTTCCTCTGTGCTGCTAAAAATGAAGATGTCATCTACTTACTGAAGGATCATGCTCTCTGTTTGGATATTGCCTAAGTCCATCTGGAACACTCTGTTAAGGATGGATGGTGATTCGCAATATTCTTGGGGTAGTCTAGTGTGTTTCCATTTTTGATTGTGGTACATGAAACTTGTCAAATCCTGTGGGTCTGCATTTAAGGGTATTGAGAAAAAGGCATTCTTGAGGTCGATAACAGTGAACCATTCCACCTCAGCTGGGATGCCACAGAGTATCGTGGCACGGTTAGCCGCTATGGAGTATTCTGCCTCTATAAGGTGGTTGAGGGGCCGTAAATCCTGGATAAAATGCCATGACCCCCCATTTGCCTTGTGGACGGGATACACAGCAGTGTTACATGGGGATTCTGATGGTACTAGGATATCTCTGTCTATGAGGGTGCTGATTGTCTCATAAATGTCTTCTTCTGCTTCTTTCGTCAGGGGTTATTGTCTGACTCTGGGTAAAATCGCCCGCTTCTTCAGCTTAATTTTCACTCCCCCTATGCTTTTTATGCATCCTAACTCATAGGGGCTTGTTGTCATGAGTGTGCTGGGTACCTTTGCTAGATCTTCCTTGCAGAAGGGAAGTGGTGCTAGGAGGGGTGCTTCTAGTGCCATTGCTATTTTTTGGGCCACCTCTCTGTATGTTATGCGTAACCAGAAGTATACACTCATTCCCATCATCATCTCGCTTTTCTGAATCTCTTGTGAGAATAGTTCCTCATCTGACACCTGAGTTAATTGACACCCTTCTGATAGTGCTATTATCGCCCTCCATGCCTTACCCTTGTCATCTAGGGCGTGTACTGCAACCCAGTCCTCTCTTGCCACAATTCCCTCTATATCAATTGATATGAATGCTCCCTCCTTTTCATCTGCTGGTGTCTCTGGCCAGAAGAAGTACTCACCTGGCCTTCTCCAAATTATCCCAGCTATTCCTGGTAGGCATGCAAGTGCCATGTCTGTCCCGTATTGGAACTTTTCAGGATCAACCGGCTCCCCCCTCTGTACACTTTTTCCGCATTATGCCTGTAGTATGTGCCTGGCTGTGAACACGTGAATGCCTGGTGTGGAGCACACTATGCTCATTATGTCGTGGCCAAGTATGATTACAAGTGCTCGTTTAGAGTAGAGTAAAGGTAAAGATAAATCATGATCTCCTATTGATAAGAAGATGTTATCAGTAAAGGGAACCACTTCTCAAGCCGCAGAAAATCCTTGAGTGTTCATGGCATCACCTGACAGTGTGTACCTTCCCTCCCATATGCATGACCTAATGGCCCCCAGTTTCAACAAGGAAGGAAAAAGGTTTCTCACCTATCGCCACCTTTATGCAAGGTTCCTCCACAGGGTTAGGTGTTACTGATAGGATGGAACACAACATGTTTGTCTGTGGGCTGTCCTATTGTGGTTATAATGATTGTTTCCTGTATAAGGGCTGTGTCCCACTATAGTTACCCTGCCCATCCTAGTTATTGGTACCACTTTACCAACACTGACAATGCCACCTTGCCCTCATTCTTATTTACACATCCCCCACCCACACAATATTTGGTTGCTGGTTGTGTGGACCACACTTACTTTAGTTCTGCGTCTGCGGGTGCCGCTCAGCCGCTGACTCTCTGCCCTCGGTTCGTCTCGCCTCCTCTAGACTGTGTTGGACAACTCGCCAAATGCGGACGGGATGATTTTGAAGTCAGCACTTGATGAGCAATTTCCGGTTGCGCAATCCGGTTCTCTCGCAATTACTTCGAGGGTCCTGCAGTCCTCCGAGTTCTGGTGGAAGAGGGGAAAGCAACTGGCTGAGCTGACATCACAAACCATCTAGGTGGGACCTCCAACTTGTTAGGGTAATTCTGGGGCCGGCAGAGCCGCACCTAGGGTCCGTGGACCTCGGGTTCACGGAAGGCTCTATATCCTTTCCTTTGTCCCAAAGAATTTGAGGTCAACACAAGAAGCAAGCGTTTCTGCAGTTTATTAGCACAAACCACAGGGATCATCTACATGGAGTACTCCAGGCAAAATAACACATTCTATGGCTCGCAGGCTGGTTTTGTAGGGAAATTACATTGCTATTTGCATCACCCGGTGGGTTCCGTTCCTGCCACACAGGATTAGCTCCCTGAGCAATATTAGTGGAGGCCGCCGGGTCAGGTGGTGTGCTTGGATCATCCCAAAAAATTGTTACTCTGGAAGTGATACATTAGCCCTCCCGGTGATTGGCTAGTGATTCCCGCCACCTGCCCCTAGCCCCCAGTGTCCGGATTGGCCAGGCTGTGGGCACCCAAGCCTGGGACAAACTTCGTTCCTCGCCCGCAAGACACCTGGTCATGGATAATGTGTGTTAACAATGTGCGACTATGTGAGTGAGTAACAATGGTGTGGGTATACTACTGCCATAAGAGCGTTCCATGCCCAGCGTATATTGTTGCTGATATGTTGCGATGTGTTGCAAGCTTGGTCTTAGGCATGAAGCTGCTTGTGCTTTCAAAGCCTGCAGGTCTTGGCAACACATCAGCTTTGGCCGAGTCACGTGTGAGGCCACCGTGTGTGAGGCTGACTTACTTCGATTTGTTTTGTATTTTGCATGGACGAGTCCCTGCTACGACTGGAGTCACCTTGGCTCGGTGTGTGGAATGTCATTTGCAACATTGTGGCCTTGGCTGCCGCTGTGTCTGCCATGGCGTGTCTGCTGGCAAAGCATCTCGCTGCTTGAGGGTTCTGCGAGATGATCCTGGCCTGCAGGATTTTCCTGAAGCCTACTCTGGCTCTGAATAGGTGTTCTGCATCATGTCCATAGGTTAGAATGAGACATGGTTGGTCAGGTCCCTCGAGTGCTTCTGTCCTTCCAGAGGGTTAATAGCAAGTAGCATCTGCAAGCATGTGCTCAATCCCTTCTGTAATCTTGCGTTTCTGCAGTGTGATAGCGGCCTAAGTCACAAAATAATAAATGTGCAGACAGTATGTATATGTTACCGTCCTCTGTCTCATAGAACTGTACACATGTATTCTTCATGTAGGTTGGTGTGTGAATGTCCCGAATGTGCAGAGTGCACGTGTGCTTCCTGTCTAACATGGCTATGTTGTCATGATGTCCTTAAAGACTTGCAGCATGGCTTTCAGGGTGTTGTTAGTCTATTCTGTCCATGTAGTCGTCTCCAGCTCGGTCTTGCTTCTTCTCACTCACTTTGAGTAGCATTCGTACCACTGAAGGGTTCTATGGTCGGCTGGTCGGGTATCTTTCATGGTGCATGCTGATGGTGGGAGCAATGGGGATTGGTTCAATCTCATATGATCGGTGGTCATTTTGTCGTGAATACTTCTTCCGGTTGGGGGGTCCATTAGGAGGGAAGGTATGTTTGAGTTTTCCCTCTTCAAGGGTAACCTTCTGGACAAGCCAGACCAACCAAGGTGGCATTGGCGGTGGTCAAGACTAGGTCTCAGGAGGGGTGAGGGTGACTGAAAGACTTCAATGAGCACACAGAGTAAAGGACACTTACAAATCACTCCCAGTCAGGTGTATATACATTAAAAATACAAATACATGTATTCAAGGCCTTGGAGTTTCAACACAATAGTTATGAACTGTAACACTTTTAAACCAACACAATCCTACTAAAATACATATATACAAGACCAAGTGGCCTGAAGGGTTGATTCACAAAATGGGTCCACAACTTAGAAAAGGGAAGGAAGCAGGTAGTACAAAGAGTCTTTAGGCAGTTCTGCAGTAATCACAATCTTAACTGAATAGCAGTCCAGTCCCTAAGAAGAGGGGAGCCTATTGCTCAAATGCACTTGCAATGCTGGTGCACGCGGTAGGGCAGATGGTTGAAAACCTGGTCTCTTGTAGGGTCTGTAGCAGCTCAGGAAGGTGCATGAGATGATGCAGAATAGGTTTCCACTATTCGTGGAGGGTCTCTCCAAGAGGGCAGGACAGGTTCCAGGAGTTGGGAGTAGTTTGATAGCTCAGGCCATTTGTGGAAAGGAGAGGGGCCTTCAGGGGCCACTTGTTCATAAAAATGGATGGATGCAATAGGGGCCACTGGTAAGGATTGCAAGTACTCACTGACCCCTGGCACACTCTGGACCAAACCTCGGCAGTGGAGTCCAATTGGGTTGCAGGTTCAAATGTGGCAATCTTGTGCCTCTGAAGCTTTAAGCGACAAAGTTACAACGTTGATTCCCAAACAGTACAGTGGCAAATTCTCTGCTCCTGGTGGATGGATCAGGCCAGTTTCACTGTAGCAGGCTTCAGGGCACAAAGGGGCAGAGTTGCAATGCACCTGCAAAGTTTGTCACCACGGCTGGGCTACACGGTAACCGCATATACTCCGGTTCAGATGCTCTCTCTTTACTCCAGACCTGGCAATGCCAACTATATGAAATTCAGTGAGAGAGTGCCGTAAACAAAGAGCTTGCCCTGTACCAAGTTTTGAGGGCCTCCTCGAAACGGCGGCGGTGTCAGAGCAAAGGTCATGCGCAAGCTGGTCAGCCCACTGGTTGGCCCAGGGACACTTCCGAGAAGGCTTACTTGCAGGGTTTGATGAAGTTGCAGAGAATAGTTGGTCTCACTATTCCAATGAGTTGAAGCATCTTTGCAGACCTTTTAGTTCGATCAGATGCAGAGGGGTACAGCTAGACGACAGCAGTATTAGGGTACCCAACCTTCCAGCTGGTCACCAGTGGTTCCTCCACTCAGCTTCTTAGTTTCAGTATACTTGGATCCTATCCTTCGTTCAATGAGAACTCAAGAGATTGACATGGTATGGGTGTTTGGAGCCTTGTCTTATCCAGAATCTCCTTTGTGCCAAAACAAAGAGGACCCAAAGGGAGATCTGCTCACATACAGGCACACTATACGTGGGCCAATTCACGGACATCAGTGGTCCCAGTCATTCACAGTACACCAGACTCTCTTGCACCAATGATGTGTACTGGAACCAGACAGTCCTACCCACATCCTGGGAGCACACACACAAGGGATGCAGAAGCCTGCAAAAGCTTGGCATTTCATGGAGGAATGCATGCCCAAATAAGGACTGACCCGGGTCATCTCGACCTGAGGAAAGTGAAGTGGCAAGATGGCCAAAGGACAGGACAAAGAACCTCGGACAGGACAAAGAACCTTGTGGCATGGCCATTTTGGAGCCAGGCCACCTATTTGTGCCAAACACGGTAAACACGGTTTAACTGGCAGGAAAGCGTTAAAAATATATGACAAGATAAACTGCCACCAGCCCTGTCCAAGGCACATCTGAACTTCTCTTAAAAAATCCTTTGAGAGTATCTAGGGCCTTTAGAAATGACTGTAAGACCCAAGTGCACTATACTGTAAGGTACATTTTGCACTTGCAACATGTTGCAGAAAAGTTGAAACATTGACAAGGACTAAGGGAAACAAAGTCTACCAGTTCTAACTGTCTTTAAGGGCATGCCAATTTCCCCATAACAAAGTGAGCAAAAGGCCCCGGGGAGTGCAGCTGAAAGCTGTGCTCCTCTGGCAAAGTCGAATGATGGTGTTAAACAGCAGCAAAAAGTTGGGGGATGCACAAGTGGAGGGAAAATTACACATGAAATGGAAATCTTTCCTAACACCCCCTTCACTCTCCCGTGCACTTGCTTGTTCTCAATGTCACTGGGCCTAGTAAGATTGTTGTATTTTGTTCTGCCGTGTTCCCCTTCCTTGCTTCGTCGCGCTCTGAAACACATGTGTATGAGCATGATACAAATGAAATATCAATATAAATATGAATAACAATGAAAAATATGAAATAAAGAGACCCTCAGAACCAGGCTGAGTGGCAAATGCAGCCTTTCTAGACACCAATGAGAACTGGAGAGAGTGTCACAGCAAGTCTCAGGGAATTGTCATAACGTCTTTTAAGATTACAGAGAAGGATCATCTTATATAGACAGATCAATAATATAAATTAACATTGGCCCACATTGAGGTGGGCGCTACCAGACAGTTTGCAAAACGGCAACGGTTCCTTAAAACATATTACTTCTAAACAACAGTTAAGCTTTGCAGTGTCCACGGCTTTGTAAGTGGGTTCAGCTAGCATCGCCTTTTCAAGTGTTATTTGGAAAACAAAGTTAGATTGACTATGTATTGTTTACCTTGTAAGGGCAGCATCCTTGTAAGATCCATCAGCATGATTCCTGTAAAGAAAAGCAGCCAATGCCCAGGTGTTGCTGGAATATTGAAATATCTTAACGTAAAGAAAGAAAAATGACTCAGTGGTCATATAAACAGACTCATTATGTTATACATGTAGACACTAATTTTGCGCATTCTATAATAAATATTACTCATTGTTGAATTATCAAATCAGTGTCACATTGTATCATGTAGTTATAGGTAAAATAACGGTTGTTGAACTCTTCATGCTTTTTAGAAGTGTCTTGATTCATCCTGGTTTGATTATAACTTACTTAGAGGTACTAATTCATAATCTAATTATGATCCTTGCTTGAATTCATCTACTATACAGAATGGCCGGAACCAGTGATTGTGTTGTAACGTCAACTGTTTGACTCTAGTTCGCTGGTTACATACTCAACAAATATTGTATATTGTCAGGACCACAACCACACACCCCCACTCAACCACACATCCAAACCCTTTCCCTCCCTTAACTCAGACCCTCAATCTGGCTGTGACCTGCCACCTGACCCCATGACGCAAAACCCATTTCTCAGTGGCCCTCAGGTTTTGGGAGTAAGCCCATGGAGCCCACTAGTGGGTGCATGGAGAGTGTAGAGACTGGAACTCCATCTCCGCGAAGCCTGCATACTCACTCCAAAGGGGCTTTCTCAACATGGCTATCTAATCTGTACCCACCATCACACCTGTGCTTAGTATTCTGGTGAACAAGGGAGTTTTGTCGAGCCACACCCATACCTGAAAGAAACTTTGACATCTGAAAAAGTAAAAGAGGAGAACGTTAACGGCCATTGCACAGTGAGATTTGAGACTTTCAGCACTTGTAATCCTTACAGTCTTCCACTCCCGACCGTCTGTTTGGGACATCATAACTCCACAGTAACCTCTCACTCCAGAGGAAGAGAAAGAGAGGCAAATTACGAGGTAGCACCAACATTGTATTATGAGGTAGAACATAGTGGCAGTATTGTTGCTTGCCTCGTTTGGTTCCTGACTGCCTAATTCAGATGCCCTGAAGCCGCAACACCTTTTAACCTAACAAAGAGAAAGGAAGGCAAGTTAGAAACTGGCTCAAACAATGTCCACACAAGTGTATTTGCTAGCACGTCTTCTGGAGTTACAACCCTAGTGAAGCAACTAGTCCTATGAACCAGTGGCTGCGAGGATTACGTTCAAAACCCTCCGCATTGTACACAAGGCCTTTTGGGGTCTGGGGCCACAATACCTTCAATTCTCTCTTCCTAAATATCTTCCTTCTTAAGCTCTTCGCTCTTCCGCCTTCAACTCCCTCAGTGTCAGTCACATCTCTAAGCAACGTGTTGGTAGCAGACTACTCTATTCGCCTGGGGCCTCTCTCTGGAACAGCCTTCCTGCCTCCCTGAAACTCGAGGAGAACCATCTCCGGTTCCGGAAGCACCTCAAAACCTTCCTCTTTGCCTCTGCTTTCTCCCCCCCCTTCTTATTTCCTGACTGAAACTGCTTGGGTTACCTGGCCACCCTTTCTGATCGCTGGCCCAGGCTTGTCAATTGCTCACCTGCACTTCCTCCCTGGCAACCCGTGCACCTGGGGACCATTGTTCTGTATCCCTACAGTCCCCTTACCAGCACTTTGTCTGCCCTTCCTTGCACTTGCCACCAGCTGGCCGTGTATTTATTTTCTTATTTATTCCACTTGTTCCCATGTACTGCACTTTCCCCTCTCCCTTGCACCGCGCACTTTTCCTTTCTTCCCCTGTCCCATGCACTTGCGCGATCTGAATGAGACTTGGCCTAGTAGGATCGTTGTCTGTCCTCCTTTTGCCCCCCCCCCCTTGCCTCGTCGTGCCTTTAAACACTTGTGTATAGGTGCGTTATAAATGCCATATCATATCATATCAGAACACTTACAGACAGTATCAGCCCAGTGCAGATACTGGGAAGAAGAACAAGTTAATACGCCCGAAGCAGCAGGACTGTACAGCTGAGGGAAGTGCTATGAACGTCCCCAGATTGCTTAATGTACCCAGCCTCTCTTACTCTCCAGTACATTGCAGAACTCCCAGGGGTATAAGTGGGGAGTTAGAGGGGACTCTAATGCACACCATACTAATGGCTGTCCATGTTTCTAGGAATCCAGTCATTATCCAGAGAGGAGAATGCATGGGCCATCTAGAAACCATAACCCTGCTCCCTCTATCGTACTTCACCCTCCATAATTACTGGCATGCAATCTGCTGGAGGTGACGGGGAATTCACAAAGCTCCCACCGAGGCATTTCAGGTAAGGCGTTACATGTATATTCCATTTTTTTTATTTATTGTGAATTAATTTATAAAAGCATACACAAATTTCAAAAAGCCTTATGACAACAATCCATGCATTTTGCATAGTCCATAAAACAATAAAATATCGCGAGTGACAGAGCATAGCCAATGCAGTCATATATGTACCGTAGCAGCATTAAAATATGCAAATGCCACGGAATTAAGTTACTATATATTCACTACGCACCCATACACAAATGCCTCATATGATTCTTATACGTAGCTAATATGAACTTGTGAGAAACTGATTGGATTTTGGAAACAATATTGAGAACTTTATAAGAGCCTATATGTGTCGCGATCTGGCAAGGTCAGAGTGACTTTCCTCCGGAAGCAATGATCCTCTTGATAGCAAGGAGACCATAGAAAAAGGGTTCAGGCGGAAAGACGAGGGAACACCGCACGCTGAGGAAAGAAAGAAACATAATAGGTTATTGTCTGTTCTTGAGCACACCCCTAAGATAAACCCTTTCCCATGAAACTTACCCTACATGCGTTGTGATATGGTCCTGTAAATGAACCTAGAAAGGCGTTCCCAGGTGTGGTTTGAAAGTCCATGGATCTGAGAACCGCACGCTTTAACGCTACCATCGGGATGCAATGTTAATGTTTGTGTAAATTTCAAATGGACTTAATATGAATGGCACAAGGACGCACTTCTAATAGAAACACAAGAAGGGGTGGGCAGTTCTTCCTGTCTAATGCACAGAATCCCACAAAGGTCCTTCTTAGTGGTCAAGGCAATCCAAAAAGAGCACGAGATTGTAATCCAGAAGCAGTAACATAGACAGGGTGGAGACCCAGGGATTGGTGAGCAAGCCAGGGTATAAGTGGCAAGAAAACAAATAGCCACCTAATCCAATGAGGAGTATGCAGAAAATGTGGTCAAGAGGCAAAACAGGATTCGGAAGCCAGGAGAGACACATTTTCCACAGAGAATCAATCAGAAGAGTAATCAGAAGGCAGGCTCTGTTTCGTTTACAGATGAGGCAATAGAGTTTCACAAAAGGGTCAGGCAGAAGAGCAGTCAGGATGCAGACCAAGATTTGATACACAAATAAGGCAAATATAGTTGCACAGAACGTCAGGCAAAAGAGCAGTCAGAAGGCAAACCAGGTATCGTTACATGGAAGAGGATAAAGAACACATCAATTCCAGACTGAACAGGTTGGCAAGGCACTTACTTTAGTTGTGAAGTGCCAGAGGTTTCATCGCCGTCATAGATATGGAGCCTCTTGCAGCATTAACAGCGTTTGTTCTTGACGTACGTTATGACATCACACAGAACATCCTCCGTGTGTGTGATGCTAATTGGACTCCATTGGTCGAGAGAGCACTATGGTAGTGAGGGAGATGCTGTCTCAATCTCCATGGTAACCTCCAGCTGTTTATCAATGATCGGGTGCCGACCCGGCTCATGACAATATGACACCATGACACCAATATACAAGTTCTCTCCCAACATGTCATAGATAATTTTTACTTGTCTAATTAATGCTAAAATTATAGAATTTTTATTTCCTGCAAGTAGTCACCACCAGAAAGATTCAGTATTGAAAGTTTCAAAGTCCCTGACAAATGGCTCAAAAGCCTTATGTCTGAAGTAAGTTGCCTCACAATCTGAAAGTATATGTCTCCAGCTCAGCAGAGTATCCAAGGCCCATCAAACCCTCCCCTGGCAATGACGGAGGACTCAGGCATGGGGAAGTTATAACTGTCCTTTATTTTTCAAAACAAACAGGGATCATACAAGAAATAACAGAAGGTCTGGCAGTCACAGCTTCTGGGCCTGTGTCACAAGCAATAGTGATGTCACAATCTCCAACCATTCCAAAAAACCTAAGAACCAAACCCATTGGGTAGCTCGGGTAATAACACCTGTAACGATCCCCTACATGAGTTGTTCGGTTGGTTTTCCCATGTCAGGTGGCTTCACCTGAGATTTCCCCAAAATTATCTATTACATTGTTGCAGGGTCACAGGATGGCAACTGGCCCTTGCATCCTTGCACTCCACCCCAGAATTTGAGCATCGTGATTGGCTGGAGCAGGTCTCCCTAAGCCTGGGACCCTGTACTGTTCACAGCACTCAGTGTATCTTTTCAAAGTAATGAGAAAGACTATGTGTCCCCATTGTTGCCACTGATATTGCCACGTAGCCTAGCCTCAGTGTATCTTTTCAAAGTAATGAGAAATACTATGGGCCTCATTACGACTCAGGCGGTAAGGGTTTTACGACGGCGTAAACAGCGCCGACCCTTACCGCCTGAGTACGAGGTCCCTTAGCGCCATGGCGTATTTAACACCTGCTTTTAGCAGGTGTTAAAATCCATGGCGCTAAGGGACCATGGAGTTAATTACGCCACCGTAATTTACGGTGGCGTAATTAACGCCTTCCCCACTCCCATTATGCCCTATGGGGCAAAAATGGGAATGGGGAAGGGTAAATGGGGATTGGGGACTTACCGCCCCGCCAAGGTCGGAATGGGGCGGTAAGTCCGCCAACCACCATGGCGTAAACGTGGTAAAGTCACGGCCCAGGCGGTAACTTACCGCCTGGGTCGTAATGAGGCCCTATGTGTCCCCATTGTTGCCACTGATATTGCCACCTAGCCTGGGAGAGTGCCTGCAGGTTGCAATGTTCGATGGACAACACATGTATCAATCTTGTCTGCTTCACTGGGAACTGCTCCTCTTCACACTGCGAGTAAATGGCCATTGTTCGGCTGGGCTGAGTCACGTGGGTGAGGACCACAAAACTGAGCTTTTCGGTCTGCAATTACTGAGGATTTGATTTTGTTATTTTGCAGATGTTTACCTGCCTCGAAAGCCAGGAAATGTCCACTCGCACTTGTCCTTGGCTCCAAGCACTGGATTCATGTGAATTCACAACAGTCCTTCTATGGTTTCCCTATATGTTTTATTATTTTCTTTAGAGGTTAGTAGTAACCAAGCCCTTCGAGGTTCCTTATACGTCCCTGTAGTTCCATATGGTTGGTTGTGATAAAGTGGTTGCAAGTTTTCTCCGGGTTAACTTTGTTGTCTTGTGTTTCTGTGTTTGACTAGTGAAAAGAAAAGTATTCTGATAGTATGTATATGTATTTGTCCTCTATCTACAGAACGGTGTGTGTATGTTCTTTGTGTATACATGCGTGTGTCTGCATAGCTTTGTACAGGGATGCAATATCACTTTGTGGCTAACGCTGCTATGTTGTGTTGTCACAAATGACATCAGCACAGCTGGGCATTTATCAGTCAATCTGGTCCACTGAAGAGGCACCTTTATCCGCGAAGGCATCGGCTGGACAGAGTTTGAATGGTTGTATAAGAGAATATATTCATTTCCATACGTGGAATACTATAGTCCACCTGGGGGGTAGCCAAATAGCATCTGACATCTCTCTTTTCTCATCTTTCAGACTGACGGACACATAGGGCACATGAGGGCCATTCCGGGGATGCTCTCTTCAAAAGAGTGTGTGCACCGGCAAACGTGACAAACCCACTTTTGTGACAGTGTACAGTGGGTTGCCTCGGAACTCACCAATAAAAAATTACAAAGTTAATCCAAAAAGAAGTGTACACCGAGCACAAAGTAATGCAATTTATTCTGGGTCCAGTCACAGCTCGGAAAACAAGATTCATACACAATGCGGAACAGAACTGCATGAAAGGCGCTGTCAAAGATACGCCCCAAAAACAAAAGCTTTTATAACCATACAAATTAATTAGCATTAAAACACATTGCAACATTAGGTTATTCCTCCATGTGAGGCTCAATGGTGGAGCTGCTTAATTCCCCTAAAGTAGGACATACATTATCCTGAAATGATTAGGCCCTCAAAACCTTGCCACACCACCATCGACCACCTCTGTGACGTCACAGTCAAACCCACAATTCCTGCATCATAATTGCCAAAACATTAAGACATTTCAGATGACCAGCCGATCTTTATTCATTTGCCGCTGGTCATATCCAGTCATTTCTCATGGCAATACAACTGATCATGACACTGCAAGAGCCTTGAACCATTGACAAGTTACCATTTTAATGTTGCATTTTAGGAACTCTTCAAACCTCTTCCCAGGCTAACCTGCGTGAAACAGCAATTTGAAACCACCATGCAGCATTTTGAAACTATCAGTAGACAAGTTTCATTAGACTAATATGCCGAATTATAACATGTTTGTGCATTCACTGCCTTTCCCTGGCACCCTGGAGCTTTGCTTCCTGATCTCAAAAGTATCAAAGGCTGTTCCTTTCTTACCATATGATCCTGGGAACGTGCAGTTTGCAATGTGCTGCCAGTCCTCTGTGGCTACCAAACGAGTTAATAAAATGTGAATTTGCTTCTAGTGAAAAGCATGCTGTAGGCCTGTTTATAGTGCCTGGTCTAAAGTTAAGCCCTGTATACTAACCTGTAACCCAAATGTATTGCCTATATGTTATTTGCTTGAAAAACAACTACGTAGGGCATTCTTCAGCCTAGTGCATAGAACGGTGTGGCTATCAGCAAAGCCCCTCCCCTTTTAGTGTGCTAATCACACGGCTGGTAAATTTGCACCCTTTTAATGTGCCATACTTGCATTCTTACCACATTATTCCCCTCTTTCATTGATCTACCAATAACTCTTTTCCTTCCCCCAGGCCCCACTCTGCTGTTCTCTTTTTTTGGGGACCCATACACTTTTTATTCTACTCATGTCAACCCCATCTTTTCCCAGTCTTCCAATGGTCCCACTTTAAGCACACAACTGTGCCCATCCATATCTCATGAAATCCAATAGGCATCATAGTTTATTTTCTATATCTTCTGGTAGTATTGTAACCCAGTCAACTTCATCATCAACTTTTCATATTTGGTTAGTTTGTTAATGGGGTTATGTTTATCATTCACCCTGTCAACATTGAGGGGCAACATAAATGTTCCTCTCATTTTGTTAGTATAAAGTCTCAAAATAGTTTTGTCAATGCAAAATGTGACGAGCATGAGGACCAGTGTGGGGCGAGGCACTTTAAATACTCCTGAGAGCCAAGCAGTCACACAGGTGAAAAGGGTGTCTAGCCAATTGTTTGATTGCACTCCATTAGCTTCATTTGTCATCTGCTCACATAGTGTCTGTATTTCATTAATAACTGCTCTCAATGTTCCATTTGATGATTCTCTACTGGGCACTATGGTACAACAGCTGCTCCCTATCTTGGCACAAACTCCACCCTCTACAGCATTGAGATGGTCCAACACATACCTATTTTGGAATGCCAACAAAAGTAGTGTCGTGAGCATTTCTTTTACTGTATTAATGCCCTTTGCTGTTGAGTTGGCTAATTGCAGCAACTCATATCTTGTGAACTGCAGCCAATTGGCATAAGCTGCAGTTTGCACTCCTGGAAGCTGTAAAGAAAGTGGTTGCATTGGATAACAATAGTTGTTTGCTCTCTTCTTTCTGTTTAGTACTTCTCACATTGTTTGCTCCTTGCTTTGCTGCACCACTTTTTCCTTCAGCACAATTGACTGCTCCTTTAACGAAAACCCCATATTATTGTTGCTTTGGGGGACCACCAGGGCAGGGCGGTGTAGAGTAACAATCACACAAACCCCACTCCAATCAGGAGGAAGCTGTGCATAGGCCTTCGATCCACATGCCCACTTCAGGTCCATTATGACGGCTGTCCCCTGCGTCAGCACCATACTACTCATCACCAAATGCGTTTCCAAATGGATGGACCCACTGGACCTGAAACACAGAGGACATTGCGTAAAGCTCTGCATGTAAACTGGTTGATGAGTTTCACCTATCCAAGTCAATGCATGTACATATTTCCTCCAAACTGCCTTGCACCTATTGTTTACTTTAGACACCGCATTTTGTTTGAATCCCACCAAAACATCAACACGACATTGCACTATTCCCCCTCCCACTGGCCATCATATCACACTGTTCCTTTTATTCCCATTAAAGGTCTTGTGTGACACCAGGAAATGATTTGCCCTTTTTAATATATACACTGTAATCACTTGTGTTCACTAATCATCTGCTCCCCCCTTTTAAAGCCTTCTGTTATATATTCAATTATCATCTTTTTGGTTCCTGTCAAGTTGCATGTAATTATCTGTGTAAACCTTTTCCCCTTCTTCCACCCACCGGACAGAAACACATATATCTTGAAATAGACCTCTAGTTTTGCAGAGGGATATGTACAATAGGCATCCTGCTTCCTCATATGATACAGCCTGAGGCAGGAAAAAATTGGGGGCCCGTATTACTTGTGGGATGAGTGAGCAGACGCAACATGTGCTTTTTGCCCTTTCTTTTGGCTCTCAGGAGTATTCAAAGTGACTGTCCCCACATGTAACATTTCATCGTACCAGACATTTCCGGATGATAAGACCTGCCCCTTTTTAGTGTCATGATAATAATAATAATGATAATGATAATATTAATAATAATAATAATAATAATAATAATAATAATAATAATAATAATAATAATAATAATAATACGTTTGAATTTATATAGCGCTACAAACCCTCAGGTATCTGAGCGCTGCTTATTATTACCCATACCCATGATGGAACGCTTCTTCGGTTAACCCATTTCTTTTTGTTCTGTTCACACTAATGTTGAACGTGTAACACTCTTTGCTTTAAGGAGAAAACATAGCAATAATATTTATCATATACCAATGCATGTTGATATTATCACAGTCCATAGAACAAAAACTTTTTTGTTGTCTGTTTATAATAACATTGTCCCAAAATACACCCTCCCCTTCTTCCGTTGTTGGCCTTCTATAAAACCTTATTGCTGAGAAAAAAGTTAATGATAGCTGTTGTATACTTCTCATCATGTTGCGTTCTGCCCCACTTCTCTGGTGGAGCTGGTGCTCTTGTCCCTGAACACATGGGTGATTTGAACCCATCCTCGCCAACCTTCAACCTTGAACGCTGTTGGAGTTGGGTAAGTACTGTCTGGGTACAGGTAAAATGTTCTTCTTTCCACTTTCTGATATGATTTATTATGAACAATTTATCTCTGAGGTAGGGAAGGGCTGCTTGTGGAAATTCCCTTGCCTGCTTGCCACTGTTTATTTCATCTGCTTATTCTGTCCTTATTTTTGGATTAGTCTGTTGGGATATATAGGCAAGTGATCTTGCAAGGTATGTGAGGTACATATGAACCTCCTCCCCCAAGATGTTTGAAGAAGAGTTAGCATAAGAAATTGTACATGCCAGAGAGATAGACACACACATTCTCTGACCAATAACTATTTCATGAGGAGTCAAATGGTTATCTCCTCCAGGTGAATTGCGCAAAGCAAAGAAAGCAAGAGATAAGCAGTGCTACCTGTCTTACCAATTGTCAGTGTTAGCTTAGGAAAACACTCTTTTGGTAAGCCATTCATTCTCTCAGCCACACTGTTGTCCTGTGGTAGGTAAATAGTACATAACTTGTGCTGTATTCCCAGAAGGTCAGTTATTTCCCCAATCAAATCATTGGGAAAATGCTGACCATTGTCAGAGCGAATTTCATGTGGGATCCCCCACCTTGGAAACACCTCCCTCACCAATAATGTTTCTGCTGAGCAGGCGTCATTATGGGCACAGGGACCAGCCTCAAGCCAAAATGAAAATGGACATACAACAGTAAGCATGTATCTATAAGAGGTACATCTGATTTGCATATCAACAGAGTCTATATGGAAGTCCTGAAGGGCCCTTCCGGTCATGGTAATGCTGCTTGTATTACCCTCACAGTGGGCCGGATAAAGACATTTGAAAAACTATACAATTAATTCACAAATTCAGACACACATTCATGTACATTTGGCACAAACCAATCCTCACTTATCCCTGCAGCCACATGATCTTTTTATATTTGGTCAGGATAGTGAAGATGTTCCAGGGCCATATTCGAACACTTTCTTGGCATTACCACCTTCCGGTGCTGGCTTTCTGCCAAATCAAATCTGTTGGAGACAGAGAGCACCCCCTTTTCTACCAAAGCTATTTTTCATTATTTGGTTCTTCTCCCTGTAATTCTATTATCTGCACTGTTGCTGTTGCATTAAAGCCCTCTGGCAGTGCATTTTGTTCTGTAATTGTTTTCATCAACACCATAAGTGGTATTTTATCCTTCTTATCTTGGAACTGCACATGTGTCGCTTCTGGAAAATATGCTGTTTCTGTTGCTACTCTGTCTGCTTTTTCATTACCCAATGAACTAAAGTATTGCCCCCGAAAATGGGCTTTGCACTTGATTATTGTCAATTCTACTGGGAGTGGTAGCATTTCCAATAATTTACTGGGGCAATAAGACCCGAGGCGGTGGGCCAATACCGCCCCAGGTATTGCCCCGGGGCCGTTTTTACAGGCGCAAGGGCCTTAACAAAGCACCGGGGCATTACCGTGGGTGGTATTGGCACACCGCCGAGGGTCTTATTACCATTAGTACCCCGGCCCGTAGACCGGGTACTAATGCCATTTTTTTTCTGTTTCACATGTTTTGAAACAGAAAAAAAAGTGAAAAAATGGCCGCTGAGAAAGGGAAAACGTAGTCTATTTTCCCTTTCCATGGCGGCCATCGGGAGTGGATGCGCTGGGAACAGAAATGTTCCCAGCGCATTCGCTCCCAAGACCAGAAGAAAAAAGAAGATAAGTGGGGCTGGGAAGGCGGAAGGGAGGGGAAGGGGAAGGAAGAGAAAAAAGAAATGTACCGCGGACTCCAGCAGGGGACGATGGAAGCCTCCAGCCGTGTGGAGGCTTGGAGCAGGAATGGCCCCGCTCCGAGTTTCCACATGGCTGGAGGTTTCCATCGTCCCCTGCCAGAGACCGTGGGATAGAAGGTAAGTGGGGTGGGGTGGGAGGAGGGAGGAAAGGGGAAAAAAAAGGTCTTACCTGAGTCCCCAGCGGGGTACGAAGGAAGCCTCCAGCCATAGGGAGGCTCGGAGTGGGGATTGTCCTGTTTCGAGCCTCGTCATTGCCTGAGGGGCTGCCATACCCCTTGCCGGGAACAGATTACCCGGCATGCACGGAGTACAAGGGAATACCGTGTGGTATGGCTTGTAAATGAGCCAATCACCACGCTGTATTCCCGCCACGACACGCATGCCGGGTACTAATTAAAAGTGCTGCATGTTGTACCTGAGTGCCATCACTTCTTTTGAACTCTCTCCTTTCCCATCTTGCTAGTCCTGAATGTGCTGTAGATGTTACATGTACAGAATCCAAGAAGGTATTTACTTTATTTTACTAGCTCTGCTTCAGCTCCAACGTGTTTCCAGACCCTGCTATTAGTTTTCGCCTGATCCATTAATGGCGGGAACAATGTGCAACCATATCAAGGCTGGACCCTCGTTGCCCGGCAACTAGATTGTATTTTTAGTGACAACATCCGCCGGCAGGCGGAAACACCGGCGGCCTCCCATGAAGGCCGATACTAAGGCCATTTTTGCCCCCTGGAACCTGCACTCTGCAAGCAGTACCACAGGGAGAGGGCAGGAGCCCTTCTCCCCCTCACCACGCCAGGAGCAGCTAGCAGCCAGCAGCCGCATCAGACCGCTGCATCCAGCCGCCCTGCACTCACCACCATGTGTGATCCAGCAACGCTCACCATAGTGGTAAGGCTTCTGCCCATGCCTGGCCATGCGTGCACTTAAATTTGTTTAGTGATACCATAAGGAAAGACCTCTGCTTCAGCTCCAATGTGTTTCCAGACCCTGCTATTCATTCATTTTTGCCTGATCCATTAATGGTGGGCGCAACGCGGAGCCATATCGAGGCTCTAGCCTCGTTGCCCAGTAACTAGATGGTATTTCTAGTGACAACTTCTCACGAAGGCCGATACTAAGGCCCTGTTTGCCCCTGTTCGCACGAGGGCGCACCCATACCTACCCTGCAAACACCCCCTTCACTTGACCTCCCTCTGTAGCACACTGATCATCTCCAGACATTCCGATCACTCTGTAACTATTCCGGTGTGTCAGTGAACTATCCTGGCTGACACGCGAGTAAGTACGCCAAAACACATGCCTTAGGTTAATTTCTGAATGCGTGTCCTCCCATATGCATCTGCTCGCTCGTCACCAGCTGAGATTTGTAACCAATTCCAACTGTATGTGTAGTCGCCCATACTCTCTGCTCAAGTCCTAAATTGGTCACAGTCTAACTTTAATATTCATCATTAGCTTGCCTATTATTGTACGGTGCTAATATACGGCGCACCGAAACTTTCAGACTAGTTCACCCTGTCTGTATCAGCCGTTGGCGTTGCAGCTATGAAACCTTATGGCGGACTAGTTTATTTTAGCCGCATAAGCACTGCAATATCCTTGAAGGCCTGCCTATTCAGCCCAATTGCTGCTATGTCTGACTAGCCTATTTTGTCTACTTATCCCAAATGTTTCTATATTGTATCTAATGCTTCTAAATGTGTCCGACCAGCCTATTTTGTTTAGATTTTCCTAAGTGAATTATGTCAGCCTAGCCCAGTCCTTGACCGCTCTAGCATAGCAAACTTATACTGGACTAGCCCATCACTCTGAACTAGCACTAGTCTATTTTAGACTTGCCTACCCTACATTAGCCCAAGTGAATTTATGCTGGACTAGCTTATTTTTTTGAACTAGCACAAGCAAATGTATGTCAGACTTGCCTTTCCTAAATAGGCAGCCTTAGCCTGCAATAGTCCTAATACAACTCTTGCTCTCTATCCGAGCTGAGCCCCCCCTCATAGTGATGACCCTGTGCACCTCTAGGTCCATTTTAGTGCACTATGCATACCACATTCACCTTACCACTACTATCACTTGATCCCTTACAAATTGCTCACTGGCTCATATCGCTCAAACCACAGTTGCGTATCAATATGCTGCCCCAAGAAAACGCTGACCATAGAATTAAGGCCACCCCATTCCTACCAGCATTAAAAACCTTCATCACAGATGCCAAAATCAAGCCCACTTCAATCTTACCCAAACTACTTACAGACACCTTGATGACTAATACAATGATGTTCCCCAATCATACCATTTACAGGAACACCATAAACCGCACCTCCAACCCGCCGTACACTCACCCTAGCCTCAAACTTAGAAATCTCAGATTTTGCACCAAGTTACCTTCACAACATCAGCATGCCTCTAACAATAACTACACCAGACATCTCCCCAACACTACAGGGAAACATCCAAAGTGGCCCGGGCCTCCAACCCTGCCCACAATAGCAAGCACGTAACTATGAAACAAGCTAAAACTGACACAACTGTGCCAGTTAACCCAGAAATCCTGAGACAAGCTAATATTGTCAGCACTGCATCAATCAATCCCACAAAACCTCTCAAAGGACCCTTAATCAACAAGGTCTTTAGTAGCACATGCTACCGATGTAGCTGACACCATATTATCCAATAACTTGGACTTCCTAGCAGTAACAGAATCCTGGCTGAACGTGGCAGCTGGCCCTTCTCTACTACTAGCCATCCCAGACAACCTCTCCATCATTAGAGTTGACAGACCCACAACCAGAGGAGGAGGCATTGCCCTCATCTTCAAGAACACACTTGATATGAGATTAGTCCCCTCACCGCCATTATCCTTGTGCAAAATCCTCTCAGCCAATCTCCAAACTTCACATAAAAGTACTACCTCCATCCACCTTATCTACAGACCTCCTGGACCCTCTGACTCTTTTGAAGGGGATATAATGACCCTACTGTCTGACAATATCCAAACTACCTCACAAACCCCAATCTTAGGAGACTTCAATGTAGGTTATACTGACCCTAACAACACCCCTGCAACCTCCCTAGCTAAAACTTTGGTTGAACATGGTTTCACTCAAAAAATCACCAAACCTACTCATGAGAAAGGAAGGATCCGCAACTGGGTAGCAGATTTAAACTGTAACATCTCAGTAAATGGTATCATACCACAAACCTGGACAGACCACCACCTCATCACATTTGAGCTCAATATGGACTTAATTCATAATAAAACATGTCCCATAGCAGGAGAGTGAGATGAAAATAGTTGTACTGCGCCACATCAGACAATTCAAAGTTTGTGCAGTTATGCAGATTTTTTATAGATGTTCCGAACAGCCTGACACGTGTTTCGAGCATAGCTCTTCATCTGCATAACTGCACAAACTTTGAATTGTCTGATGTGGCACTTTGTTCCTGTCCATACACGCCATACAATCATGTGTATAATCCTCCTCCTCTATTGGTTCTGCAATTAATTCTCCTGGGTTTAAGTCCTGGATCTTACAATCTCTATTGCAGGGTTTGTCAGTATAGGTTCATAACCTGATGTTCTCTGAGTTGTCAATGTTAATTTGGAGCTTTCTAGTACTGCAAACAATTCATGTTCCACGTAGAAAATGACTGGACATCCCACTATTACTTTTGATGCCTTCTCAATTGCGAATGCAGCGGCAGTAAGTGCCTGTTCACATTCCAGGCACTAATAGACCTTGCCATGCAAATAGATTTCTGTATCCAGGAAAGTAAGGCAGAGAAGAAGAAATCCAGAGGTAATCCTCCAAAAGTGTCCTTTGAGAGTACAACCAAGACTGACACAAACCCAGGCTCAGTCTCTGAACCAGAACCCATGCAGATAGGAGCCTTCCGTGGACCTACATCCCCGCAAGAAAGGATGAGAAGGATTCATACGGGGTTGTGCATGTATTGTGCCTCAGACAAACACTTGGTTAGGGAGTGTCCTCTAGCCCCTCCTTGGCATTCGGGAAACACCAGCTCCCGATCCTAGATGGAGCAGAGCTTCGGGAGAGAGATTTTTGCTCCACATCAATTCCATCCTTGAACTCTCCTGGACAAAACAATTTGGTGATACTACAGGCCTTCCTATCGCCCTCCAAGAATAAGACCTATCCCATTCTGCCCTTGGTAGACTGTGGAGCTTTGGGAAGTTTCATTGATCAAGATGGGGTTGTTAGTCATCATATTCCATACGAGACACGAAGCATCATGCAGCCGGTGGAAGCAATTGACGGAAGACCCCTCACTTCAGGACCCATAAGCCTGCAGACAAAAGAGATCCAGCTTTCTTTAAACCATCACCAAGGGCGGATTACATTCAACATCATTAAGTCAGCTCATTACCCCATGCTATTGGGTATGCCCTGGTTACAGAAGCACAATCTGTATATTAATTGGACAGCAGGATCACTATTCCTAGGCTCAGAGTTTTGTATGTCCCACTGTCTATTCCTGGATCCCTCCTCGACACCCCCTAAAGAACCACCAAGAGACCAGCAAACACCACTCATGGTTTCCAATAGCATACAAGTCCCAGAGGCCTATCAGGGATATGCTGATGTATTTTCAACTGCCATAGTCCAGGCCTTACACCCTCACAGACCTGAAGACTGCACCATAGATACAAATCCCTCAGCAGTGATTCCCTTCGGCAGAATGTTCATCCTTTCCAAACCTGAGAAAAAGGCCCTCCGAGAATACCTAGATACGAACCTTGAAAACAGCACTGTAAGACCCTCAAAATCTCCAGCGGGCGCTTCGTTGTTCTTTGTTCCCAAGAAGGGCACCAAGGAACTCAGACCTTGCCTCGACTATTGTGGCTTAAATCAATGCACCCTCAAAGATCGGTACCCGCTGCCCCTGATCTCGGATATCCAGGAAGCTGTGAGAGGCACCGTAATATTCACGAAGTTGGATCTCGGGGGTGCCTATCATTTGATCCGTGTCCGGGAAGGAGACGAATAGAAAACAGCCTTTAGAACACCCTCTGGTCACTATGAATATCTAATCATGCCCTTTGGACTAGCTAATGCCCCCGCAGTTTTTCAACGTTTTATGGATAGGGTGTTTTCTGACATGTTATTCCTCTTCATCATTGTTTATCTGGAAGACATATTGATATTTCCAAGGATCCTGTAAAGCATGAAGAACATGTAAAGGCAGTATTACAACGACTCCATGAACACAAACTTTTAGCCAAACCCGAAAAATGTTTGTTTCACGTTACTTCTGTTCACTACCTAGGATTCATCCTTAGCCCAGAAGGAATTGGTATGGACCCTTCAAAGGTAAAGGCCATACTGGCATGGCCCGCTCCCAAGTCCGTGAAACAAGTTCAATCCTTCTTGGGGCTTGCCAACTTTTACTGGAAGTTCATATCTACCTTTTCCGAGTTCGTTCAGCCGATCGTTGCTCTCTTGAAGAAAGACACCCCCTTTATCTGGTCTACACCGCAAGATAAGGCATTTCAACGTTTAAAGACAGAGTTCACGCAAGCCCCCATCTTGGCCCAACCCGACATAAATCCACCATTCCTAGTGGAAACGGATGCCTCTAACTACACCATAGGAGCGGTCTTGAAGCAGGAACTTGAGGATAAACTGGAACCCCCCCATTGCTTACCTTTCACGAACCCTGACTCTCAGTGAGACACATTACTCCGTCCCAGAAAAGGAACTGTTAGCCAACCGCCAAGCCTTCACTGAATGGCGACATCTACTTCTGGGTGCTAGATATCCAGTTCAGGTCCGCACGGACCATCGGAATCTTCAAATTCTACAGTTATTGGAGTGTAGGAACAGTCGTCAGATGCGTTGGGCCTATTTCTTTGCCCAGTACGAGTTCCACATCACTCATGTTCCTGGATCACAAAACCTGATTGCTGACGCCTTATCTAGACATCCTGACTATGTAGCTACTGAAGATAGGGCCTATCCTAAGGTGTTTCCCCACACAATCTTTGTAGCTCAAGCAGTCAATCTCCTGGAAGAAATTCAAGTGCAAACCCAATCCTCTGATCTCTGGAAGGATATTTCAAGGAAAAATCAATGGAACTTAAGAGTTAAGGAAGGATATTTATTCAAGGACAATGCACTGGTCATTCCTACACAGAAATTACAACAAAGAATAATAAACCTCTGTCATGATACCCTTCACTCCAGACATCGTGGCATAACCAACACCCTCCATCTCAAACAAAGACAGTTTTGGTGGCCTAGAATGAAGACCAACATACAGCAGTACGTCATAACTTGTACTATCTGTAGTCAAAATAAACATGATAACAAGAGACCGGCGGGTCTTCTACTGCAACCTACACTGCCAACAAGGCCATGGGAATTCATTGCTACAGACTTCATTGTGGAATTACCACCTTCCCGAGGATACACGACCATCAGGGTTACCATAGACTTGTTCACTCATATGGCTCATTTTACACCCCTGTGTAAGCTACCATCATCGTCCGAGCTTGCCGGAATCTTCCTGGAACACATATTCCGTTTGCATGGACTTTCTTCCAAGATCATATCTGATCGAGGACCTCAATACGTCTCTCAATTCTGGAAACATCTCTGTCGCATTTTGGGAATCCAACGCGCCCTCTCATCTGGTTATCATCCCCAAACCAACGGGGCCACAGAACGTGCTAATCAGACCCTGGAGCAGTATCTTTGATGTTTCTCCACCAAGGTTCAGGATGACTGGTCGCTCCTGATACCCGTGGCTGAATTCACCTACAACAATTCCGATCATTCAACACTTAAGACCAGTCCCTTTTATTGTAACCAAGGTTTCCATCCATCGGTTCTATCCTCTGTTCTCCCTTATCCTACACCAGTACCTACTGTCGACTCCTGGATAGAAACCCTCATCAACGTAAACCAGGAGGCCAAAGAAAACTTAGAGAAGGCCAGAACACTGAATAAGAGGTATGTGGATTCCAAAAGAAGACCAGGCCCTTCTTATGCAATTGGTGATCAAGTCTGGTTGTCCTCGAAATTACTACCCTGACATCTACGGCCAAACAAGTTGGCCCCTCGGTACTATGGTCCATTTCTCATCAAGGAAATTATCAATCCAGTTTCATACCGGATCAGACTGCCAGACTCCTAGAAGAAGATTCACCCAGTATTTCACACATCCTTATTAAAACCCTACACCTAATCCTCATGGAAATCCTGCCGACATCCTCCTCTGCTGGTCGACAACCAATTGGAATATGAAGTATCCCGAATATGTGACTCCAGGTATAAACGGGGTCAGCTTCAATACCTGGTTGAATAGAAAGGATATCCTCCTAGTGAAAGAACCTGGGAACCACTTTCTAATCTCAAGGCTCCTCGACTACTCAGAAGATTTCACCATATACAACCGGGCAAACCCAGAGGAACGGGACTTCGGAGGAGGCATGCTGTCATGACCTACAGAAGACGCCCCTTTTGGACTTCTTGGTCCTTGTCTCAATGGGACTTAGACTCCCTGGTACTCCCAACATGGCCGTCCACTGTGAAATACCTCCCTCGCTCTACACCTTGGCGTGTTCTATTTATAGACGACACCTCCCGCGGCTCTGCGCATCTCAATGCTATTGCGAAGTAGCGACCAGACGTGTGCTCCATAGCTCGTGGTATTGCTTTCCTTGGTTCTTTCCCAGCCAACCCCATTCCTAGTCCCTTTCCTTCCTTTCTTGATTCCTGGACTTGTGTGCTGAGTAGCACACCCTGAAAATTTCCCGGATTCCTGGATCTTTGCATCCCAGAACTTTGAACGCACGCTGGAGTCGGAATAGACTCGTGCAGCCTTATTCAAGACCCGATCCGTCCGCAAGAAGGCATCGACCAAGAAATCCAGCAAGGATCGAACTCAGGTGAGAAGGGGGGAACTCCTTGACACCTCCCTGCACTCATCTTCTGTTGTGCTACACAGTAAAGGGTCATCCACATATTGTATTACTGTATTTGCTACTTGCAAATTGCTCAAATCCATTTGTATTATTCTGTTAAATATGCTGGGTCCCTCACAGTACCCATTCTCATGGGTTAAAATCTGGTCCCGCGATACGTAAACACTGTGAGATACCTGGAGTCTGGATGCAGGGCAGTGGAGAAGAAGTCTTATTCAAATCCACTACTGTGATGTAGCGTGCCTCTGCTGGGATGCTGCAAAATATTGTTGCAGGATTTGTAACTTGTGGAAATTCTGCTTTGATGATGTGCTTGAGAGGGCACAGATCCTGTATGAATCTCCAAGGCCCACCCTTTGATTTGTTTATCGGATAGGTCACTGTATTGCATGGTGATGTTGATTCCTGAATGATACCTTGCTGCCATAAGGCATTCAGTGTCTCATATATGCCTTCATCTGCTTCTCGTAGAGGGGGTATTGCTGTCCTCATGGCAGCAGTGCTCCTTTCTTTTGTCCTTTTACACACTGATCCCACCCCCTTCAGTATTCCCACATCATGTGATCCTTTGGTCCATAGATTCTTTGGAACTGTTTCCAAACCCTCCTGCATGTATTTTTTCTCCTTTTTCACCAGTTGCGTCATCTGGGGCACTGCTCTTCCCTTTATCTCTACTGGACAGGGTATGCTCAACTGAAACACTATCTCTCCCTCCTCTTCATCTTTTGTGGTGAACAACTCTGCGTCTTTTACTGCTGTCAGGCTCCTCTTCTGGGTCTTCGGTTACTGCAAGGACAGGATACACTGGTACTTCCCGTGTGCACCTCTTTTGGGAAAATGTACTGACTGAAGATGTGAATGGATTTCCACCCATCACTGTGACACTGGTATAATGGGGTACCTCATTCTGTCTCAATATTGTTACCTTCTCTTGCGCATCTGTCTGCGCTGGTGCCTGCAACACACTTACGCTACCCTGTGATCCAGCTATCATTCCCCCTTGGGCTGAAACTTGACCCTGTGTTGGTGTAGGCTACAGTTGCATCTGTTGCACTGGTATCATTTGAATGTGTTGAGGTTGTGTGGATGTCTGTACGTATTGCTGCAGTGGCTTCTCTCGTCCTTGTTGTCCTGTTTGTTGAATGAGTGGGCATGTTTAGGCATAGTGACCAAAATGTCTGCATACAAAACACTGTCCTCCAAACGGGCGCCCCATACCCCTATATCCAAATCCCCTTTCCCCTTGGATAATAACCCATTCCCGTCTGATATTGTCCAATCTACTGCTTTACTCCTCCTGCGCATGCAAATACAGACTGTTGTGCATTTATAAATCTGGGCTGCTGTTGCAGCTGTTGTGGGTTATATGTTGTGTATATCCCCCTTGCTGTGCTACTGCTGTTATTGGAAGCCCCCCTTGTTGGGCGGGTGGAAGTCTAACTGGTCCTGTGAGCACTGTCCCTTCCGTTTTATTTTGGCCTGTTTTTTATGCACAAGTTTATTTTCTGTGTTTACTGTGTTGTCTACTGCCTCCTTGTCTTTTTCCTGTTTTCTTTTACAATAATGTACACAAGTCTCCTGTATCTCAGGCCATCCTTTTGCTTCTATCCCTACTATCTTTTCTATAGAAGCCTGCAAATCTTTTGGGAGGCCCCTCACTAGAATGTGATACAATAAAGGTATTTTATTGTCCCATGACTGTTTCTTCTCTTCTGTCCACATGTCTTGTATTGATTGTATGTATTCGACAGGGTCCTCCTCTGGCTTAATTTTGTGTGCTAATATTGATCCCATATCTGACGTAACTGGATGCATCTCTTTCAAAGCTTTCGACACGTGTGCTTGTTAAAAGGTGCCTGTCATGTATATTGGTGCTTAATTGTACATCTGTATACCCTTCTTGCTGCCATATCTTGTCACCTTTTTCCCCTACCAAGACTGGCAACAAACTCTTGATGTCCCCTATGGCCAGTGGGATCCCTGCTCTTTCCTTCTGAATACATATATCCATTTGCTGGTCCCTGCCATTAGTGAAGGTAAACTATATAGAAAATTATCCCTATCCATCATCTGGCAGGGCACGTAATGTACTTCCCCTTTTGCCTTCAGTAGAAGGGGCAACTGAGTTTGTGCTCTTGGCTTACCCTCCCATTGTGGTCTTTTTGCTACTGTCATCTTTGCTTTCCTGCTTCAAAGCCTATTTCCCCAATACTCTGTTTGTTCCTCTGTTTCCTCTTCTCCCTCTCCTTTTTGCCTCCTTCCTCTACCTACATTTGTTAAAATGCAAGGATCTAATTCATCATTCCAACTGCCATTGTCACTGCTGTCCTCCCAGTCTCATGCAGTATTATCACTTTCTGCTGTGTCTCCATCGTCTTCTTCCATGTCCTGTACCCAGTTATCAATTTTAAATGTTATACGTCCTGCTGTCCATCCCTGCTGGTCCTTTCCCCCGTTCCTTCCCTTTTTTCTCTATCTCTCTCTACATTACCTTTTCAACATCTCTAAAGATTGAGTCCAGTTGCTATTGTGTCTTTCCTTAATGTCCGCTAATATTTTGTATTCCCTTTCACTGTCTTATCCTTTGATTAAGGTTCTGGTTTTGCCTTATTTTTATTTGCCTTCTCCCTATCTGGAGGTGCCCACCTAGGATTTGTATATCCTGCAGCTGGCTTTAACAATGGAAACGATCCATAGGGGGGGTTGGAACACTAGCTTTCGCCTCTTCTCCTTCTCCCTTCTTTTTCTCTACTTTAGTTTCTTCGTAACTCTTTTTAAGCTTTGCACCTTTATATTTTGCTAACAGATATGAATACAGACTGTCAATTATATCCTTTTGAAATATTCCTTCTCAGGGACCTTCCTGATAACATTTTCCCACTGTGTTATTCATCCACAGAAAGTGATATTTTACTATGTTATCACAATATTGGGGCAGTTCTTTGCACACCCGATCAAGGGGTGAGTCCATATAATAGGAGGATAATATTGCACCCTTTTCCCAATTTTTAGAGTAATGGTTTCTCCCTCTTCTATTCCTGGGCCCCCTTACTAATCTCTCAAAATACTTTCACTCACTCACTCACTCACTCACTCACTCACTCACTTACTCACTCACACTGAATCACTCCTCTTATCCTTACCGTCTTACTTGTTCACACTATTTCATTCACACTGGCTTTCTCCTCATGCCCTGCTTTTTCACAATGCTTACACGCAATGGCCCTCTCCACAGGCCCGTCCAGTTAATTTCAGTTGATACACAACTGGTCATCTCCACCTGCCTGCCACCTTAACAAAAATGCCCTATATTAATGTACGTAGGATTTGGTTGCTCCTCCCTCCATTCAACCGCACCCCCTGCACATGCTACACAGCTCCTCCAATATTTACATATTAGTTTGGCTCTGGCACTTCCGCGACTTCCACAGCCACAATAAACATAAAACACAATAACTTCACTTTACTGTTTCAACAAAACACCAATGCATATGCCCGCTCTCCTTCTCTTCACAACTTCAAAACTCCTTAACCCGTAAATAGAAAATGACACAACTTTACCAATTGCCTGCACTTTGACCAACTCTTGTCTAACAAGGTCCAACACTTACTATGAAACCATCTGCTTTAACGCAGATGTGACACCACCCACTCACTCCCTATCGGGTAAGTGGACCTAAAATCTTCTACTACTACTGTGGTCAATCACCCTCCAACTCTTAAGGGTGCATCCTATACACCGTAAAAAATAATCCCTCCCCCTTGCGCGTTCATGCACGGGTACACTCACATATCCTTCTACGGAGATTCTCGAGTCTTCTCGACCTCAGATTCTTCCTTTAAAGGCAAGTACCCCCTTACCAGCGCAGGGAGCGTTTCGACCAGGTAGACCTTCAAAACTCGGCTTCTGCACGGCCTCCTAAAAGTAATCCAAAAGGGAGTGTAAACCGAGCAAGAAGTAACACAATTTATTCTGAGTCCATTCACAGCTGGGAAAGCAAGATTCACACATAATTCAGAACAGAACAGCATGAACGGCACTGTCAAAGATACACCCCAAAAACAAAAGCTTTTATAATCATACAAACTAATTAGCATCAAAACACATTGTAACATAGGTTAGTCCTCCATGTGAGGCTGATTGTTGGTGCTACACAATTCCGCAATAGTCAGACATCTATTATCCTGAAATTATTGTGTCCTCCGAACCTTGCCACACCACCCTTGACCACCTCTGTGACATCACAGTCCAACCCAAAATTCCCACATCATAGTGCCAAAACATTGAGACATTTGAGATGACCAGCAGATTTATCTTCATCTGCTTCCAGTCAACTACATCCATTTCTCATGGCAATACAACCGATCATGACACTGCACTGAACCATTGACAAGTTACTGTTTTAATCTTGCTTCTTATTAACTCTTCAAACCTCTTACCAGGCTAAGATGCACAAAGGGGCAATTTGAAACCACCATGGTATCTTTTGAAACTTTCAGTAGAGCAGTTTCATTAAACTAATATGTTCAATTTTAAAATGTTTGTGCATTCACTGCCTTTCCCCGGCACCCATGAGAATCTCTTCCTGACCTCGAAAATATAAAAGGCTGTTCCTTTCTCCCCAAATGTTCCTGGGAACATGTAGTTTGCAATGTGCTGTCAGCCTATGTGGCTATTAGGCAAGTTAATAAAATGTGAATTTTTTTCTAGGGAAAATCATGCTGTGAGGCATCTTTACAGTGCCTCGGTCTAATGTTAAGTCCTGTATCCTGTAATCCAAGTTTATCAGCTATATGTTATTTGCTTGAAACACAATTATTGAGGGCATTCTCCAGCCTAGTGCATAGAACAGTGTGGCTATCAATGAAGCCCCCTCCCCTTTTACAGGGCTAATTCCGCAGCAGGAAAATGTGCACCTTAGTCATGCAACGAAGAGTGATATCATTGCTTGCCTAACCCAAATATAAGATACTAGGATTCAAACTACATGGAACTACACTGATTCCCAATTTGGGGCTTTTTGGCACTATTTTCCACAGGGGGATTCAACCCGTGACTGTTCATGCTTCCATTAAATGTAAAAATTAGACTTGGAATATAGGTAAGGCCCATCACCTGTACTTTGGCGGTATGATCGTCATATATAATTTTTGTTTTTTCAAATATCTACTAAATGTGGTTTTTGTTTTTTGTAATTACCTTCAACCTCCTACTATGCCCCCTCCTATTTTTCTGTGAACTTATCACATGGTGATTATTTTATTTCATTTGTATTCATTATGCTTTGTAGTTGTATATGATTTATGTTCACATTATTAATGGTTAACATATGCCTATTCTGTGAACTCAACCACATGAACGATATACTTATTTTTGATTTAGCCCTGATTTGAAAAAGACATTGGTGTGTCGAAACACGTGTTATCCAGAAAGGGCAAATACATTAAAGATACTTTATCTTAATAGCATCTAAAAGCAGCTCTGTCAACGCCTGAGAGGTTTCATTAACCACCTTAACCATTACACAATCTAATCTAATGAAGGATTTATAACTACCACCAGCTAACCCCCATACACCCACCTAGGAAAACGCAAGTGCTAAAACCTCAGGTTCTGATAACAAATGCACATTAGAAACGCAATCCTGCGATAGGCCAATATTATGAACGGAACGTGAAGTACAATGAATCGCAGGTTGTAAAGGAAACATCATCAAACCGAGCTGTGTCAAAACACAAGTTCCACCATAAATATTCTCAGGAATGTAGATTGAAGTAAAGTTACCACAGGAAAAAAGCTAACCTGTTGGAAGTTTCACATGTCGAAGACAACATTGAATTCGAAACCCTAGAGCATGCGCTGTCAGAGAGTGCACATAAACGCTTCTCAAAGTCAGTCGAGGTCACTCCAATCATCAAGTTCAATTGCTGGCATTTGTCAACGTGACAAGTATCACAAGACATAATAAAAGACACATCGGCTGGAGCAATGTCATAGGTGACAATGCACATTATATTCCTCCACATGCAATCAGTATCAAGACAAAAAAAGAAAAAAGAAAAAGAAATCACATACGAATCCTACACTAGAAAATCATTATGCAACACTTTGAAAAAGTGCCACAGCACAGGTGCCGGCATTGGTATGGTCACAAGACTTGTTGAAATCAAGTTGAAAGCACTATGCAGGCAAAAGCGTGAGATGTTCAAAACAGGATATGCTAGAAAAGCCCAAATATTCTCAGGTTGCTTGACAGTCACAGCATAGCCATGCCGCACAAAAGACATGAAAGTTGCGTAAGAAGGCAAAATATCATGCCGATATTCATGTCGTTTTCTCGACAAACTACTGTACAATGTAGCCGGATCGGTGTTAGGCAACACAGCAACATCAAAGCTGTCAGTCGTCATTCAGATCTTCTGAGTCAGTTGTACAATGGAGACATTCACCACATTTTTCGCATGTCACCGGACCCTCACGAACGGACTCCACACAAATCCAAAAGCACACACATCACAAACAGGGTCTGGACATTTAAAAAAACAAAATCCAAGATTACAGTGAAGTACATCACTCACATAAATAACATTTGTCTGCAGGAATGTGGCTCCCTTTCTTCTTTCCCGGTTCCATCACTAGAACCTGATCCTCTCCTGCCGCAATCACATCTGCTGGAACCAGCGGGCCACTAGGTTTCCAAACGTTTGGTCCTGAAACCATTTTGTCTGATGAGCCAAACCTATGTCCCCACGTGTAGTTACCACTCTGGGCGGCTCTCTTTTTTTTACCATGGATAATTTTACGGGGAAAATAATCAGTTTTGCCACTCTTTACGATTTGGTAAAATTCTCTCTTCACTATTGATCAGAATTACCTTTATTTGTCCCTGATAATCTGCATCCACAATCTCTCCCAGTGCCTGGATCCCTCTCAATGCTAACCCACATCTAGAGCCAATCAATCCCATATGTTCTGATGGAATTTGTACTCCAATTACTGTGTCAATAACACTGAATCCCAAGTCTGATCACTTCCATAGCATGAAAATCAACCATTGCATACTCTTGTGTTGCTCGATAAGGAGCTAGAGTCCCAGGTAGCATTTCCCAGTACATCAACATTTCAAATGCTTTGTTTGGTTTCATCTTTAAAGCTGGCGTCAACATAAGCATTAATGGAGTAGGCATGCATAAAACTATAAAAATAACTGCAACTGGTTATACATAGATAAATGAACAAAAACAAACCCAACAAGTATACATCACCGTTAGGGCGGTTTTAGGACAAAGCTTCATCTCAGCCTCGGCAACACCACCCAGTCAAAAGGCAGGTAGGCAGAGAGATATTTGTTTTACTAACTGTGTCATGAGCGGAGCGTCCGCCCTCTCAGCGAGATTTCATCACACTGGGGTTCCAGTTCTCTGTCTCCTCATTGGGATACCTGTCTTCTTAAGGGGAACAGATCCCTGAGCCTCATATGTTACTGACTGCCTCCAGCAGAAGGACAAACAGCAAGTATTGTAGGCAAGAGTGGAAAAATCCAGACAGTGGAAAAACCCAGCTGGTCTCCCACGCTCTCCTTCTCAGCACCCCGTATCAATGCACCTGAACATCTCTGACTCCCCTCCCAGCTCGTCTTTGAGCGAACAATGTGCAAAGTATCCTGCACAGTGAACTAATCTACTATGCACTAAAATATTTCAACTGCTGCCAAAATCATATTTGCCTCCTAACTGAGCCGCTGAAGCGTCGACTTTCATTGTGGTGTGGAAGTGAATGTTCAAAATGGCCGTGCACTGGCGCCATATTATTTAGCTCATTTTTGCACATGCACTACAGCTGGTCAGATTTCCACTTCTCTCTCTGCCATCTCTGCTATGAAGAATTCTACACTATTTTAAAAATGAATGTTAAGATTCACCTCTTTATAGGCATGTGGTTACTTTATCAGGGGCATTGATTGCTGAACATAGGCATTTCAGGCTGCCATCTGAATATTATGATGGTAGCTGGGCAATTGATGAGTTTGCAACTTGCAAACCCAGACCTATATGCTTTGTCAATGTTTGTTACTGCTTGTTACTGCTCCAGCAAGGAGTACCCTGGACCTCTTCAGCACATATGGAAGGCTAGCAAGGAAAAATATTTTGTCCAATAGGTTAATACAAGTGTTAATGTAATGAGTTTGCTTGCGAGGATCAATGAGCTTGTAAAACGCAAACTCATTGGCCCTTGCCCAGGCTTTACCTGCCAGAGAAGGCTGAAAGCCTCAGCAGCATCCAGAGTGCCTAACGCGACTGGCCCGCATGGAAAGGGAGAAAGGACTGCATGTAGTTCCTTCGCCCTTTCCATGGTGGCCATTTTATTTATTTACTTTTTTTTGCATTGGTTTTAAAGGCCGCCATGGAAAGGGAGAAGGGACTACATGTAGTTCCTTCTCCTCGACCCCAGGGGCCATTCATTTTTTTGCTTTTTCTTTCTTGACTTCAGAAAAATTGCATAGTACCCCGGTAAAACATGCGGGGAACTCATGTCAATATGACCCTTGGAGGGGGGCCATTACCAGTTGGGTAATGCCCCAGGGCTCCAAAGCCCTTGCTTCACTTGGGCTCCTAAATATGGCCCATGGGGCATTACCCGACTGGTAATGTCCTCCCTCCTCGGGTCATATTGCCTAAATGATCATGTTTTTTGTGCTTTTTTGTATTTTGGGTAGTGAGTCCTGAAGCCATAACTATGTTATTTGCTATATTGTGTTCTATTTTTTTTAAACTGCATTTAGTGTGCAAGTGATGGGTGAGGGAGTGGGTGTATTAAAGAGCAAGTGTCTCAGTGAGTTAATTATTTAGTTAGTGGGTGAATCATTCAATGGGAGTGACGAAGTAGCTCCTTTTTGTAGGATTACAGGGGTGAACAGTCTCT
Organism: Ambystoma mexicanum; assembly: GCF_040938575.1. Classification (NCBI taxonomy): domain Eukaryota; kingdom Metazoa; phylum Chordata; class Amphibia; order Caudata; family Ambystomatidae; genus Ambystoma; species Ambystoma mexicanum. The sequence continues at coordinate 290,070,769 of NC_090924.1, read as the reverse complement.
AAAATCCCTACTCAGCCCCGCACTACTACTAAACCAGCAGTGATCACAAGCACAAACAGGCAGTGAAACAGGCATAGTCTTACTGGTATACCGCCTTCACCTATTAGGGTAGGGCAGGCCGAGGGCAGGTTATGCTCTATAGGAGGGGTGTGAGCTGATACCTTTGGAATACAAACAATACTGTTGTTCAAAAATAGAGTAATGTCCAAGCAACATTAGGAGAAAATAGGAACATAAACATCAATCTTAAGATTCAAAAATATGTCTTTGAAAGGCAAAAAATAAGATCAAGTCAGCACTCAGGATGCAGTGAGTTGGGTGTTTCCACAGCAGCGAGCCGGCCATCGAGTCCCAGCTGTAATCAGTTCACTGTGTCAATTCTGTGTCGAGACAGCTCAAAGAAACAGATAAGTGATTCAAAGTTCAGTGAGTTCCTTTGTTTCTGCACTTCCAATCCAGGATGTTTGCCTGGCACCTACTGGCATTCTTCACCTCTAGTGAGCAGGATCCTGATTCCAAAGCAAAGGCAGCAGAGAGACCATGGTCCATAACAGTGTCACTCCTAATGTTACCCTGATGTGGTTAGGGAGATGAGGTTTCAATTTCCTTGGTAGCTTCTGTCTTCCTGTCTACGGCAGAGTAGTTTGGAATAGACTGTATCGCCAAAAGAGATCCAGGTGAATCCTTCTTGTTTTTAAATCACAAGATGAATCAACTAAGGGCAGGGTTTCACCCCTTATAAAGGTAAAATGCAACGGTTGACTGCTGAAAAGCAAGTCTGTCGTCGGGGTTCCATTCCAAGCTATTGTAACAAGTGTTCTTTGCCTACTGAAGTCATACCCACAGTGATTCCACGGGAATCCTGTGCTTGAAGGAATCTGTCAGCCTTCTTTAGGGGGTCCAAGAAGCTGCTTCCTGGGCTAGGTCCCACATGTTTGTTTTGGAGACACCTAGGCCAAATGTCTAGTACACACCAGCCATGCCATGACAGAAGCACAACCCACAAAGTTGACATTTATATAATACCCAAATGTTGTAGATGTATATCTATGTGATTCCAGGAGCCACCATGCCATAACCTGACATGGAAGTTGAATGTATTACCATGCTGACTAGGATATGCAAGTATGAGGTTTAGAAACAGAGGATCAGACAATTAAAAAGCTATATCTGCCTGTTGGAAATGTGTGTTCTAGAAGCTGTCAGGAATGCACATGTCACATTTGAACCATCCCAGCTGCCACTCAGGGCATTTGCTGGAGATGTCAGGAGATGGCCACACCAAAGATACATGTGTGAAATATAATTTCAGCGGAGAGTGTTAACAAAGGGGGAACTGACTAGCAGATCTATATTTCAGAAACAGAATCACCTGCATTATTTTATTTCTAAAATCAAATATGTTCAGGCTATCCTGCCCTCACCAAAAGACAATCTGTCAGAATAAGTGTGGGAGTAAGTGAGAGAGTGGCAAATGGAGGTAGGAAAGGGATGAGGGAGCGAGGGAGGGCGGAAGGAAAAGAGGGTGAATGATAGGGAGGGAAGAAGAGTGGGATGGACATTGGGAGAAACAGGAGGATAGCTCAGGGACAACGTGCTCGCCTTGGAAGTATGACGGCACTGGGGGACAGTAGCAGGCTTGCTGGTCCCAGCCAAGCAATGTAATGGTTCACTAACAATGTAATGTCTCAGTTTGAGCATGCCACCAAACTGCAAATGTTCATGCATGATAAACCTACCTTCATCATTACAAATAGTTTGGGAAAAGTAGGGAATTCCTTATTTGATTTGTTAGTATGACTTCCAAATAATGAAGGAAACTAAAGCCCCAGCCTCAAAGGCTCCTCAGCCCCACAAATCCCTTAGCCCTTAAATACCCTACATGACTTTCACTTTGCTTGACCCTTGGGCCTGCATGTCTAGTGTGTGTGTTCTTCCAATCCTCAGGTTTGCCAATCCACAGAATAACTAGTAGCAGATGCCCTACACCTCAAAATGCCTTCTGTCCTTGATTGCCCCTAACCTACAGTTGCTTGCCATCCTCATATGTCCAACCCTGCATATCTTCTCACTCTACAGACACCCCCAGCTCTGCGGGCCACTAATTCTCTGATCAGGCCCTTAGTCACTAAGGGGGTCATTACGAGTGTGGCGGTAAGGTATTAACGGTGCCGGTAAGGATGCCGGTGCGGTTAACCCCTTACCGCCGCATTATGAGGTCCCTTAGCGGGACTCGCTAAGAGCGGCTGGTTTTACCAGCTGCCCTTAGCGGGAGCCACTAAAGGACCAGGGAGCTGATAACAGGCCCGTTGCTAATGGGACCATTAATAGCTCCCTCCCCATTCCCATTGAGCTCTATGGGGTCTCGAATGGGAATGGGGATGAGTATTTTGAATGGGGACTTACCGGGTCCTCCAAGGTTGGAATGACCCGGTAAGTCCCCATTCTATGAACCCGGACCCGGACACGAATTTGGAGGAAGCCATGACGCTAATAGCGCCATGGCTACCTCCAAACTCGTAATGACCCCCTAAGTCTTAGATGGTCCCTTGTCATGGTTGACACAAATACTTTGCCTCCACAGCCCTGCGGCCCCAAAACGTCAGATGCCCAAACCACAGAAATCCCAGTCTCAGATGTCACAAAAACCCAGAAGCCTGCAGATTTCTTCATACCCTCAGGTCCTGAATGCCTATGATCCTCAGTAAACCACCATCCTCAGATTCCCCTGACACTTTAATGGTCCTTACCGGGCAGGCAGCCCCAGCTCTATATGCCTTTATTCCTCAGACACCCTTAGTGTACAAATATCCCCAATCCTTTCAAGACTCTGGGCCTCATTACAAGTACGGCGGTAGGGGGTTAATGGCACCGGTAAGGATGCCGATGCCGTTAACCCCCTACCGCCGCATTTCGAGGTCCCTTAGCGGGTCCCACTAAGGCCGGCTGGTTTTACCAGCCGTCCTTAGCGGGAGCCGCTAAGGGACCAGGGAGCTAATAACGGGCCTGCTATTTGCGGGCCCGTTATTAGCCCCTTCCCCATTCCCATTGAGCCCTATGGGGGCTCGAATGGGAATGGGGAATGGTTTTCAGAATGTGGATTTACCGGGTCCTCCAAGGTTGGAATGACCCAGTAATTCCCCATTACGACTACCCGGACGCGGGTCTGGAGGCAGCCATGCCGTTAATAGCACCATGGCTACCTCCAAACTCGTAATGAGTGACTCTGACTCTGGTAGCCGCAGCCGCAGAGGATTTCCTGCTATCTATGCTCTGATACACCTTCGGTCCTTCACTCCCGTATATGTAAGTGCGTGGCCACCCTAAAAGGACCCATCTCTCTGCATTTTCCAGAAGGTTAATCCCACACACACACGCCATGGAGCTTACAAGCAGTGCAGAGTGCTTGCTTCACGTTAGGCTAACGTAAAAGCATCCAGTTTCAGCTATCAGTCATCCCGTTATCGAATTTTCCTAACTTAATTAACATTTGTCCAAAATTCGGTTTATCTCACACTGCGGAAGACGTGCACATTTTATTGGTGATTGTGATTGAATTTGTTCACCTAGAAAATGATTTGTTGATTATCTGAAGTCGATGCTCATCTAGTTTTTTTTTCTTTTTTCCTTGATGGAGGCAAGACGTAATGGACTCCGGTTTCTTGTTATTCTATAATTGTATTTGGAAGAAAAATTCTTCTCTGTGTAATTTAATGTCTCTTTTTTTGCCAGTTAATGTGATCCATCTACTACACTCTATGCACTTTAACATATCCAAATACTCCTCATTTAGTTGTATGTGATTTGTTCGAAGTAAACCTGATGGAGTTGTTTGTGATTTGTTTGGAATACTGTATGTACTTTAACCACACAGATAACATGTTCAGTGTGTTGTTCTTAAGACAACGTCTCCTTTGCACATTTTTTGCTGTCTGTGCTATAAATGCCATGAATATGTATTGTTCTTTGAATAACATTGTTTGATTCATTCATTGCCATTTGAATCTTTCCCATTGATACCTTTTTTTCTGTTCACTTTTGTTCTCTCTGTATGACAGCCTTCTGTGAGTAAACTCCCACTTGGCACTCCCAGAGAGTGGACGAAGTGGGCGGGAGCGGTTGGGAGCGGTGCTCCTCTACGTTTTTTAATTACAGTTTATCATTCCAATACTTTTATGTTAAAAAGAAACCATTCCAGAATGTTTTTTTTTTTTTTAAATAAATGTGTAGGAAACAGTTGAAACTTGCACTTCAGTGCACTGCACTGAACATTCCCTTAACAACCAGACACATTGGTTTTGGGGGGCTGTATTGCGCATGGCGATGGGCTTTATGGGAAGCGGGGGCAGGCCAGCAGGGAACATTGCTCCAATACTTCCTTTTGTACACTGTTCCCAGCTCTGTAAACCTCGTCCGGTAATGGATGGTCCCAATGCACAGATATCACTAGCACTGCAGGCTCTGCAAACATGCATGTCCTTATTCTCAGATTCCTGATTCCTTCATGATCTCAAGGCTTTCCTACTGAACCTAGACAGAATTCACATAAACGATCAATGAACAGGATCTCAGACCTACGTAATGACGGTCGTTTGAATGGAGAGCAGTGCACTTTTTGCACTGCACACTTTAAGTTTTCCATATGTAAAACTTCCCTAACAGACTGTCAAATGCCCTATAATGCTGCACTTAGCACATATTGAACTTTCCATATGCTCCCAATAACTACATTTTACAGCTGAAATCCCCTAATGCAGGGGTCTTCAGTTTGCAGTTTTCCAGTTGTTTAGGAATAAACCTCTAATGATCCTTCACAATGTATCATTCTGGCCAGGGTTGATGGGAGTTGCATACGAAAAGAGCTGGAGAGCCAAAAGTTACAGAGCTATACTCTCGTGTTTCAGTAACAGTTAGTAATTTAATTTTAGCATACTTTCTTGCACACAAACCCTTATAAAGGACATTTCTTGATCAGGGCCAGCTAGAATCTTTCCTAGGGCTGTCTTAGAAACTATCATGTACTGGTGACCTAAAACTGGAGGAGGAGAACCAAGCATCGTTTTGAAGACACTTGGGACTGGCTGTAACAATTGATGGCACTGGATGTGGGTTGTGTGGGGCTTGTCAGTGAAGGACCTTGCTGACTTAGGTTGTGGTGTCCAAAATTCCTATATCATTTAAAGGTTTAACATTTACTCACAACTACCCGTGGTCAAACTTTCTCAAAGGTAATCTGCAGGCTCAAACAAATCTCTTGTGGGAGATTCAGACAGGTTTGTGGGTTCGCATATATTTTTCTTCTAGCTTCAATCTGGCCAAATTTGCTTTAAGAGCCATAAAAACTCAGGGATGTTTGGGAAATGTTGAGCCAGTGTATGCTGTGATGTTGGAAAAAAACATACACAGACTCTCCATCTGCTCTAAGAAGAGGGCATATATCCAAGTCCACATCTCTGTAGCCTCTACAACACGTCAGAACCTTTCAAAATCTGCAAGGAACTCGCCAAGCATGTTGCAGTTTCCACTTCTTCCTCGCCCTCCGAGGCCCTCTGCTCTTCTCTGGCCTCTCACTTAATTTCCAAAACTCAAAACATCCTCTCCTCTCTCTCCCCTACTCCACACCATTTTCCCTCGCCATCTCTCTGTCCACCCTTGCCCTCCCTTCCTCCTGCCTTCTCCCCTTTTTTTCTCCCATAACACCTGACAAGGTTTCTAGACAAGTTCACTCTAGGAAAGTCTCATCCAAACGGGTCCTCCCTTGCTCATATCAAGGACAACATTGTCTCCCTTGCTCCAGCCTTGGCCGATTTCTGCAATCACTCCTTTGTCACTGGATCATTCCCCTGACTCCTCAAGCACTCCTTTGTGCACTGTCTCCTAAAAAAGCCTTCTGCAGACCCTTCCTGTCCAGCTAACTACCACCCTATCTCTATTATCCCCTTATTGGGCAGACTTTTGGAGATGTTGGCAATCTCACATCTTATCCACCACACTGAATCTGTTAGTTGCCTTCATAAACACCAGTGTGGCTTCAGAGCTGCCAGAGTTATGGAAACTGCTCTCCTGAACACCTGTGACTTGCTGTCTAATCTCAAATCCAGCTCGCCTCTGTTCCCATTCTTCTTGACCTTTCCTCTGCCTCTATGCGGTCAATCATGCCACCCTGATAACTTGACTCAGTGACACCCCTGACATCACAGATCTGGCACTGTATTGGTTGACCTCCTTCCTGTCATACCAACCTTCCCAGGTCAACCGGGCCCTTTTCTCTCCACTATCTCTCTCCCCACTTATGGTGTCCCTCAGGGCTCTCTTCTGTCACACTGGCTCTTCAATATCTACTCTTGCCCATTTGATTTCCACCTTCTCTCCTAACTTCTAATGTTATGCACATGACACACAGCTCTCCTTCATGCTACCTTCATTTGCACCCCCACTTCCTCTCTCATTCCTGAATGCCTTTCTGCTATTCAAGCATGGTGCCACCAATGATCTCTGCCATAATGCCAGTAAGACCAATACCCTTCTCATTGGGACCCTGGCTCCCTCTTTCCCTCCCACACACTGGCCACCCTCTATGGGGCCCTTCCCCTCACCCTCCTGTGAAGCAAGAAACTTGGTGTAATCTTTGACTCCTCTCTATCCTTTTCCCCTCACATCTCGGACCTTGACAAGGAGGCACACTTTCAGCTACACCTCTTCAGAGGCATTCTCCCTTTCCTCACCTTCCCCAAGAAACACAATCTCTCCAGGGTTCTGGTTCTTTCCAGGCTGGACTTCAGCAAAAGCTTCTTTCTCAGTCTGCATAACTTCTCCATTCCCCCCCCCTTCAACTGATCCAGAATAGGACTGCAAGACTTACCCTTGGCCTCAAGCCCAGGGACCACATCTCCCCAGCCCTTAAGTCTCTTCACTGGCCCCCGGTAGCTGCAAGGATTCAGTTCAAGACCCTCTGCATCATCAACAAGGCTTTCTGGCACCTGGGACCCCTCTCCATCCAACTTCTTCACCCTAAATACCTCCCTGCTAGAGCCCTTCAGTAGCCTAGCTCTAACTCTCTGCAGATCAGATGCTTCTCCAAGCAGAGAGTGGAGGTAGATCTCACTTCTCTGTAGCTTCCGTGCTTTGGAACGGCCTCCCTGCCCCTCACAGACTTGACCCAGATCTCCTTAAATTCCAGAAGCATCTGAAGACCTTCAGTTTCTCTTCTTCTTTCACTCTCCCCCTCCCCTGCTAATTTCGCCTTCTGCCCTAGACTGGCAGCCTGGTTCCTTCAGTGTCATTCAATGCACCAGACCCGCCCTCCCTGCCCAGTCTACCCCTGCACTTGGTCTCCCCTGACCCACCCCCACCCACCTCCTCACCTTGCACAACTAATAAAGACATTAAAATAAATACAATAACTTAAAAGGCTTCAGGAAGGGAGATACTAGTCAGTGGAAAGCGAGGGGACAGGTGAGCATGAGTGTGAGGGTTTAACAAGATGAAATATAATAATTTGTATCTATGAATGTAATCAAACCAGGACATCATATATATAAAACTCTGCAATCATGAATATAAGATAAATGAACCCACTGCAGAGATCTATGTGAAACCTCCAAATCCTGGACTTGAATCTGGGTAAGAAGGATTCAGCCTTTCATCCACCTAAAGTTGATCAGGTTAGTGATGTTTATATGGGGAGTTGTACGGTTGCATGTCAGACCAACCAAGTGATTCAAATGTCAGGCATGCGTGGGTCTTTTTTCATCATTCAAAGGTAGCACACATTGTGCATTATTGTGGTGTATAATAATGCAATATTGGGAATTCATAACAGACATTGACCTCTGAAAAAAACACATAGGGTTGGGAAAGGGTCAGTCATGCATTATGAGTGCAGAACATTTATTTCCGATGAATTTGCTTACATGATGACTACAGAAGTTTTGTATTTAATGGGGAGACGATGGGTGCAGATCAATGACTTTAGAAAGGTCAATAGGGTTGAGGAAGAGTCAGGCACATGCCAAGCATTCATGATGTAGATTTTGATGTTCCTTAAATGAATACCATTTAGTCAGGTTGGCCTGTAATTGTATGAGGTATATACGTGTGAATAAATACATAACATATATCTAAAGTAAGAGACCTTATGGGTACAGGGAGCACCATACATGCTGCAACACTAATGTATGCAGGGGGACTGGCCAACACATGATTTGTGTTGCAGCACAGCACCTTAGAAATATGCAGGCCACCCTTGTGAATAAGATGATCTGAACATATTGCAAAAAAAACAAATTGATTGATTTATTTGCTTTATGTTGTGTAAGTTTTTGCAAGTGTTTTTGTAAAGATTTACATATTTGTCAGCTGAAAACAGATGACTAATTTTAGTTTTTAAATTAAAGAAACAGCAAGTTGCAAGCCATTCGTTATTTACACATTTTGCTTACTTTGAGCATCCTTGGCAGGAAAGGTTTTGAGTCTCTGACTTATTCCATTAACATCATATTGTTTCTTGCTTTGAACATGTGCTTGCAGGAAAAGGTCTGCTCTCTCCAGCCTGATGTTTAGCTCAACATTTCATCAGCATGAATTGTCATAAGCTTAAGCCAAATACCTTCAGCGTTTCGCCAAACCCGAATCACCAAAATATATTAAAACTTCAGGTCATTTGCGGTTGAGCCGAATATATTAATCCCAGCTTACTTCCATCCCATCATCATCAAACTGTCTTCAGGTTCCTTTTAAAGCATTTGTTATGTTATGCCATGTTAGTGGGCATTTGTTTAGGGCTTTTTTTACCATTGCATGATCTCAAAGGGCTGTGGGATACACACCCTTGGGGACCGTAATCCAGGTCAGTGGAGAGAGAAGCGTAGTAAATAGTGCTTGGGTGCACGCCGTATGTGTGAAGCCAGGGCGGTTTACGTGGTGTGTTGCTGAATTCTATTGCTTGGTGTGGTGTGGTGGTTGTGTGAGATCAGTAGAATGTGTGCAATAGGGCCGATTTGACTTTGGAAGCTGCATTCTGGCAGGTTGTCCAGGCTGGTGCTTATCATGCATGTATGTTCATCAAGTGTTTGCAAACATACATATCTCTATGTCTACATTTCTGCCAAAAGAATATGAAAAGCTAGGGTTTTACCACATTTGTAGTGTTTTTTACTTAGTAACCTCACTAGTCACATTCAACTAATCTGTAATTAGATTTATGAAAAATGTCCAGGTTGCCTAACCTGGTGCCAAGATCACCCGGAAGTTGCACCCAGATCTAGAGAACTGAATCTGCACAGTTGGCATCACTAGCCCTCATTGGGCCTTATTAGGAGTAGCGCGGTAAAACCGTGGTCATTACCGGCATGGCGGAACGAGCGGGTCCGTGCTCGTATGACGCCGCTAATACTGGGTGATTACGAGTGCGCGAGTGCGCGCGAGCCCCCATGCGGGTAATGGCCATACCGGCATGCCGCAAAAGGCCCTCCAACCCCCAGTTAGCGGCATCATGGGACCCGCCGATACCGCTACCGCCTAGGAGGACCCCCTAAATACCGACCTGGTAATACCAACATGCTAATACCGAGCTCATAAAACTGGACCCAGAAATAACGTCATCGCGTTGGAACGGGAAATTGGCCGGCAGCCATCTTTAAAAACACAATCCATTGGAATCCTCCCAAACCGCCAGTCGATTCCTGTTGTGCTCTGTGGAAAATCCCTGAGGATGTCCAAGGCTACCCGGAAGACGACCCCCGGCAGCGTAAACAACGTTTCTCTGACGCAGAGCTAAATATGTTGGCGGACACTCTCGCTGCACATGCAGACATCATAAAAGCAAATTATATGAAGCGTGAGGCCCAAATGAAGAAAAAGGAAATCTGGCAGGAGGTTGCCCACGTACTGTCCGTGACTACTGTAAGAGGTGGGACGACCTCCGCTTGAGGGTTAGAAACATCATGTCAAGCAACAGGAGGGCGGCCATGGCGACAGGCAGGGGTCCCCACTCACCTGCAAAGATGATGCCCTGGGAGGAGACTGCTAGCAGCTTCATCGATCCTGAGTCGATTGAGGGATTCGGGGAGATGGAGATCGGTGCAGCTTCATCCCCAGAAGGAGGTGAGTGACCCTGCACATCCCTGTAGGGGAAACCATGAAGTAGCACAAGTGATGTGGAAGAGAGACTAAGCAAGGCAATGCATGTCCCTACACCCACATCAACATATCAGTCTATATTGTGGCCCAAACCCTGCCACACAGAAATGCATGCTGATTGCCAATCCCATAACCAACACACGGCCAGCACACCTGGACTGTGCCCATGTAACACATCACACAACCCCCAAATCAACAGCATGCCACCTGCCATGCAGTGATTGCCAATATGCCCCCTCAGGACACCAAGTGCGACACACCTGTTAGACATGGATGCATGAATGTATGAATATTGAACAGCACAATTGTATGACTCTGGCATGTGACACCATCACTGATGACCTGCATCTCTTCTACCCCCCAGGCACCGATTAGGAAGATGCCAGACAGGAGAGGACCACAAGGGCATCCACATCACACCATAAGAAAAGGGCCACCGCCACCACCACCCCCCTGCAAGACAAGCAGGCCACACCAACAGGCAGTGTGCCTGACCGGGTGGTAACACAGCCACCAACACTTGCTGCCAGTGTGCCGGACACACATCAGGCCCACACCAGTCGGAGGGGGGTTCCTTCCTGCGCCGCCCACCACCGAGGAGGTCTTGAATGGCAATGTGGACCTTGAGGGAGTCACAGTAGTGATTTGTCCACCCACCCCAAGCTCCCTCAAAACCCCCCGCCCCATATGGAGCCCTCAACCACCTACAGCAGTGATGATCCCTGCCTCCATGACTCTGACCTGAGGGATTCGGACCTGTGCCCCTCCGAGGAGAACAGCACCCAGGATGCAGACCCCGTGCGTGCACCACCCACCACCCCAGCTCCCACCAACACCCTGGAGTCATGCCTGTCGTGGGTGGAGGCCCGACAGGAGGCCATGTTGTATCTCCTACGGCAGTATGTGGGATGTATTTACCCATGCATCCGAGCCCTACCTCAAAACTGTGCAGTACTGACATGAAAACTTCATGATGGCCAGAGCTTCCCAGGAAATGCAGGAAGAATAGGCTGCCACCCATTTTTGCCGATGTTATGGGCACAGAAGGACGCTGCCTAAAACCACCATTGGACTACCCGCACAGTAGTCTGAAACCATTGGGAATGGCAATGCTGATTGCCAAATGCAAACCCATAACTGTGGGGAATTCATTTGTTAAATCCCAAAAATGGGTGCAGTACCAGTACTCACCACTATCCAAAAGCCGGCAATTTAAAACAACACCAGATTTTACTTTTTTGTAGAAAACTGAATAAATGAACCCAAAACATGCCAAAGAAAGACTTACTGAGAGGTGGATACAATATAAAGTGATATTCTGAAGTGACTTGAAGGTTTATAACAAGACTGGCTGAGCTGTGGATTGCAGCAGTTTAAGTTGCACTGGATTTAAAGACACTAAAATCGAAAATGTTTAGATGAAATGAGTGACCTATGTTTGGTGTCACATGCCTTTGTAACTGTTGAAATGCCATAGTTTTGCACTTAGAATCAGCATTTTAGCTGCATATGTAAAAATGTTTAGTTTTATTTGAATGCAGGAACTGGGGAACAAAAAGTGACATTTTATCTGAAACCTGGCTTAAGGAACTGAATTCTGCCTGGCAGCTACCCCCATCAGAAGGGAAATTTGAGTCACAGCTGTGTTCCCAGGCCATCTGCCCTTTTGCTGCTCACACAAAGGATATGCCATCTATCTGATAATTGAATTACCTGCTCTGCAGGAAAGTGAACAAAGCCCTGTCCTGGCCCAGGCAAAGGTTTTATTGGCAGGAGTCGTAAATGGTCATAAAAAGTGGCTTCCTCCTGAGGAAAGGGGAGGAGCACTGCCTGTGAGAGCAAGCTGGCTTGGCAGAACTGGATTGCTGAGAGGAAACCACACCCCTTTGGAGCCAGAACATAACTCTAAAAAGATGAATAACTCATAGAGCGGACATGTGAAAATTTTATAAATGATACCATAATTCTTGTGATTTTTCTGCCCACATTTTAAGAGGTTTTTCGACCCGGTGGCGTGTTCAGGGGGGTGTCAGCGGAAAAGTGGATATAACTCTAAATGTATGCATGTTAAAAATCTGAAACTTCATCAGTTAATGTCCCTACTCCCTGCGCACATGTATGTAAAGTTGGGTCAATGTCAGAAATTGCAAAATCAGTTAAAAAGTGAAATATGTGCCATTTCTGAATGCAAGCTCCCAGGAAGAGCAGAGTTTGAACAGGGGATACCTCCTGTAATGCATGATGGGTGCATATGATTTTAAAACAATATGTACCTCTGCAAATATGTATTTGTTTCAAATCTAGATTTGTGTGTAAGTTGACAGGAGGAGTGGACTTTCTGCAGGCTGTAAAATGACATCCCTCTGACTCACAGTTCATTCCCCAATCAAATGATAAATGGAAGTTTGACCAATTAGAAGCTGAGAGAGAGGTAGGGTCAGTGATGCTAGAACACACCCACATTCTAAACACATAAAAGCAGACAGACAGGACAGATAGAGACCTTCAAAATCCATCTGCAGCGGGACGCTCTGCCGGAAAAATCCATACTTTACCTCCATCAACCTCCAGAGAGCCAAACTAGAGACTTCAATCTATCCAGAACTAAGAGACCAGACCAGAGAGAAAGCAGTGCTGTACCCAGAGAGACCCAGACCAGCAGAGAGAGCTGACCCAGATCACTGTGAAGTGCAGAGGCCAGACCAGACCAGACCAGAGTCCAGTCTAAAACCCTGACCAGATCCGTGGCGAGGCCCATTTCACTCAAGAATATAGTGTGAGTACCTAGAAAACTGTGCAGAACCAATCTCTTAGTTAAAATAATATAATTCAATCCTATTTTAATCTAAGTAGAACTGTCTCCTAACTGTCACCTGTCACTTGTAAAGCTGTCACCTGTGATTTGCTAGTTGCAAGCTGCACTTGTCATTTGGAGCTTTTGAAATTTGCAAACCCAAAAACGACCTTTATTAAATCGCTCATATCTCCGCGACCGTTTGGGCTAGAGACTTGCAGTAACTTTCCTCTGATAGCTTAGAATCGTAGCTTTGAATCGCACCAGGAACCGCATTCCTACCCCTTATAGTTTTACCGCAATCGCGGAACACGCATCCGCGAATTTTACCGCGATTTGCTAATTTCTTCACATGTAAAAACTGCTGCTGTTTGCTTTCCATTTGCCAGAAATTCGTTTAACCTGCTAACTATCCCTGCATCATTGCTAGTGTGAGCCTGGACTAATATTAACTAGATACCACTCACCCTGAACCTCTGAAAGGGAATTAAAAGCGTTTCCAGCATATTTCTCATCCATTGCTAGCACATATCAAAGCATTTGGGCCTGTGTTTTCAAAACTCCTATCTGTGTTTTAAACTTCTGTTGTCTAAGCTTGCTGGATTGAACTGATTACATTGATTGCATTTCTGAGAACTGTGTGCTTTCCTCCCATTCCCTTGCATTGCATAAAGAGGGGGGGAGTGAATAGCCAGAGAAAAGTGATTACATTGTTTGGTTGAAATCATATTGAGTATTTTCTGTACTGCATTCATTGAATATTGCATCCACCTGAGCTTACATAAAGCATCCTCTACCACATTATACTTTTGTTCCTATTTACCAGTGTGTTACCTTATCTATTCATGTCAACTCATTAGTGATTATAAGAAGTGTGCTAGTGCCAGATTCTCCGTTGTTGATCTTTATCATGTCAGATTAAGTGTGCTATTCAATTATTAATTTATTATAAAGTGTCATATATATATCTATTGTTTAAATTATCAAATAAACCTTTTAAACTTGCAAAACAGAACTACTTCTTGGCTCAGTGGGGTCAGGGGGATTCCAAGAGAGGGGTGTTATATAGGGGTAGTCATCCAGAACGCATGAACTGGACCTAAAGATATATCAATAAGGGTTTTCATTCAGTATTATAGACTAGGCGTTGACTTAGCTGTAGTGTTGAATTGAATCCTCTTACAAAGTGGGGGCTCGAGCCGAGACGTTGGGTTAGATTTACCACTTGTGCAGCTTAATACAGTGTGCTAACTGACGGGATACATACATCCGGTCGGATCACCACGCTGCATTACGCTGTGAAGCATTCCTCAAAAGGGACACTCCAAGAAAAGTTCTGTTCTGCAAAACTAAAATACTAACTTCTGTAAGTCAGGACAGAGACCAATCTCTAGAATGACGACCTTGGTAGATATGAAAATAGCCAGAGAGCACTTCTTACACAAACTATTTGTGAGAGGTGAATGGACTCACCAGGACCAAACAGTCTGGTTGCAGGCCATCACGCAACAGGTCACTGAAACAGGGTCAGATATATATAGAGATCAGGGTCCATTACACGTGGCCCTGAGTGAACTATATATGGCTCCTAAGGCCAAAGATGAGCACGACAAGATTGTTAGGATAGCGGCATATTTATATTTATACATGGGAGCCATACAGAATAAATGTGCTGAAGGCCATGATCTGGCAAAAAGGCAACAGATGGCGTTAGAGAAGGCCCAATCTGATCTGGACTCTTCTGAGCAAAGGCTGCACAGAAGCCAGGAGTCAGAAAATGAGACCAGACAGTACATCACTAAAATAAAGAAGGATATGGATGTGCTGCAAAAGGAAAAGTCAGAACAGGATACCAGATTTCTGGCCTTGCAGAAGGAACACCAAGAAGGTTTGGACTCCCTACTACAAAGCCAGAAAAAGCTGGAGCAACAGCTAGACTTCAATAGGGCATGTGCTGAGCAGGTAGTCACCCTGCAAGGCCACCTAGATAGAGTGAAGGAGGAGAGCAATAAACTGATTCTGAAAGACCTGGATACCCAGGCAGAGTTTGATCAGGAGCGCCAGAAAGCTGGTGCCTTCCAAAGGCAAAGGGACGACCTGGCGGCACAAATGCAGGCTCTTAGTCAGGAAAGAGACGCCTTAGGCCAGGAAGTCTGCCATTTAAAAAGAAAAATGGAAGAAAATCACCTGGCCCACCAGGGGCTGGGTGATCTCCAAAAAGAAAACCAGAACTTGGTAGAGCACACCAGAAGGGTGGAAGATGCTCTAGCAAGAAAGGAGCAGGCCAATAGGGGCATTGCCCAGGAGGTAAACCTCCTGCAGCAAAGACTGGCCCAGTTCTCCAGGACCAACCAGGAAGCACAGAGGGAGAATGAGGCCCTCTGTCAACACAATGATAGGCTCCAGCAACAGGTAGCGATGCAGGAGAAACTGATAGAGTCGAGTAAGGCCTTAACAGAGGAACTGAAAGCACAAATGCAGGCTCTTGCATTGCAACAGGGAGCAGGGGCGGATAGAGATGAGGTCCGCTGGGAAAGAGAGATTCCTGACCATAACCGCAGGAGCCCTAACACCAGGGGCCTTCATTTTCCCCAGTCCCTGGACTCTACCACCGCCATGTCCCCTGGCGCACATGAGCACAGGGCCGCAGGGATGGCAGATCACTATCCAGCTAAGAGTATGGGGCTCATAGGCCAGTACCACTCAGGAATGGAGGGGTGGGCATCCGGGTATGGGCACCCAAGTACAGTACAGTTCAATGGGGAACCCCAGGAGAGTAGGCCCATTAAGGGCATCCTGAAAACCTCTGCCCAGTTAGGTCAGTGGAGGGGGTACCCATCAAATCCTGGCAGCAAGGAGGAATCTGAAGACTCCTCTGAACTGCGCAGGACACAGGAGACCAGGTCCCCACATTCTGCCAGCCATTCCCAGGCTCGCAGAATCCGGGAAAACCTGGAAGAACAGACGGGAACCTCTGGGAGCAGTGCCTCTGAGTCCGAGGAAGAATGGACAAGGGTTACCCGAACCAAAAAGGCCAATAAGGCAAAAAGGGCCTTGCTTAAGGACCCCTTAAAGCAGATTAAGGCGATCAGGAGCGTCATCACGCCTTACCATAAGAACGCTAAGTATTCTGTTTGGGAGCACTTAGAGTTGTTTGAACAAATGATGGAGACTTTCCATTTGAAGGACAGCCAAAGCTGTATTCAATATGTAAAGTGGACCTTCTCCCCGGAATACTCCAGTTTCTTTGCGGGGCTGGAGGACCAAAATCATTTAAGATGGTCCACCTATAAGGCGGCCATCCTGAAACATTTTTCTGTTCACAGAAATCCTCAAGAGGCTCGCAAGGCAGCCTACAATTTGCAATGTGGGGAGGATCAGGCCCCACAAGAATTTGTGCAGGAGTTAAAGCGTGCTTTTGCACAGACCACAAGAAGGGTGCGCACAGATAGTAGAGAGTTTATAAATACGTTTTTCCATGCCTTGCCCAAATATATCATGACCCAGCTCGTGAGGGATTTTCATGAGAAAAGATCTTTAGACTGGGTCATTGAACAGGCTACCCGGATCTATGAGGTGCAGAAACCGGTAGATAGCAAAAGTAATGCCCAGAAAAACCCCAAAGCCAACACCACCCCTGCTGCTGCCAAGGTGGCAGAGGTAAAGGTCACCCCCGTTTTAGATTTGGAGATGGGGGGGCCTAAAAACCTACCTGCACCTAATAATGCTAGGCCCAGAAGGTCCTCGGGCCAGTCACAGACAGGGAGCCAGGGAGGCAGCCCCACAAATGGGGTCCCTCGCTCTCCTGATTATGTAAGTCCCCGTTACAAGGGAAACAGACCCATCCTGGGTTATGTGTGGACTCCTCCAGCCCAAGGGGGGGGATCCAGCCAAGCGCTTAACCCAGGGAACTTCCCTCCTAACTTCCCACCGGAGGGCAGAAACTCTCCAAATCCTGGGCAGAACTTTTTCCCCAGGTATCCACCCAACTTTCAGCCCCAAAACCATCCATCCTTCTTTCCCCAATTCCCTGAGCCCAGACCACTGAATCCGGGAGAGGGGAGGCCAAGGGTGGAGGGGTACCCAAATCTTCCCAACCCGGGGTATTACCAGAGGAGGGATAGCTACCCTTCCCGGGATCAGCCCAGGGGAGAAAACAGAGCCCCGTATCAGCCTGAGCGGGTTTCCCAGTTAGAGCGCCAGGTTCAAAACATGGCGCGGGATATGGGTCATATACTGAGGGCGCAGCAGAACCCTCAGATCAGCATGCCGGCGCAGAACGCACCCAACCCTGGACCTGGCGCTCCAGAACAATGACGGGGGCAGCACCCCGATAACTCACCGGTTCCCAGGGAGGAGGCACAAGGGGAAGGGGGGTGTAAAGCCTTGGAGGAAGCTTCCTTCCTCACTTGTAAACAGCCCCTGGAAACCCAGGAACCGGAAACAAAATCTCTTGCCCCTGAAAGTCTGCCTCCTAAGGAACAGAGGGGGGGTAGGAGAAACAAAAGACCCAAACAGACTCAGTTTGAGGAGGAGGTACAGATCTTCCAATTTGAGGGAGAGGGATCCTCAGAGGATCCTGGGAAAAGGATCTTCTCCTTCAGAGAGGGGGGAACTCCTCCCAAAGAAAAATGGGTCCCTAGGGATGCAAATCCAGACTGGGGAGATGTGGAGACTGAGCTACCGCCGCCCACCATCTCATCCCAGAACCAACAGCAAGAAAATCCCCTGGTTCAAACCCATCCTGGTGACTGCCTCCAAAAAGGGGGGGGCGGCCCAGAACCGGAGCCAGGGGAACCCACAATGGCTCTGATCTCCAGTTGCCAAATTTTTCTTTCAGATTCCCAAGGCTCTCCACAGAATTCTGCCCAAATCTCTTCGCTAGCAATGTCCAAAACCAGAAAATTAGCCCACCAGTTGTCCAAAAATGTACATTATCTGTGCCCCCTTGAGGAGAAGGAGGGAAGATATTATGCCCCGGTACAAGTACAGGGGCAGGGTACAATCTCGGCACTGGTGGACACTGGATCTCAAGCTACCCTTCTGTCCAGAAGGGCCTTTGACGAACTGAATGCAGGAAGGGGAGAGGATTACCAAATTCCTCTCACCTCTCTTCCTGGACAACTGCAGAACTTTGACGGGAAGGAAATTCCCGTTGAGGGGACTGCAGACTTGGACATTAAGATCGGGCGACACAAGTTGAAACACCCGGTCATAGTTGTGACCCCAGAGGGCACCCCTTGTTTACTAGGGAATGACCTCCTGAGAAGGTTGTCACCCCTAATAGATTGCGTAAACAAGGTCCTCTGGACCCAGACTAGCCGACCAATAAAATTAAAACAGAGTGTCAACCATGTTAGTTTAAACGGCACCTGCCACATGGTTGAACAAAAATCTGACCAAGTAGAATTTCACTTCCAGAACAACCAAATTCCAGACGTGACAGTCATAGCAGTAGGACAACAGACTGGTGATGGGGGGTCCTCTCTATTTCTGAAAATCAACCTTCCTTCCCGTCTAAAGTGGTATTCCACGCTGGAAGGAAACACTTTGAAATTCTATACCAATCCACAATCTGAAACTCCCACTCCTATAGTCCAGAAAGATGTGAAATCAGCTCAAAGCCTGGCTGATATTCAGCAAATTGGAGAGCAGTTGTTCATCCCTGTTCAGTTAAATGATGGGAAGGACTCTGTTCTCGCTCGAGTGTGTGTGAACAACGGTAAGAGCTTCATCAGCGAAGCCATGTTTCGCCAACTCCCAAAAGATCCAGCCATTCCCACCTTCAAACTGATAGACAAATGGGAAATGGACCTGGAAGCACCTAATTCCAAACATCTCCTGCCAAGCAGGTGTATGCTCAAAATCTCCATTGGCAACAAGAGCATAGTCCACAATTGTTGGGTCGTGCGAGACGTCCCTGCCGCCTTTTACTTAGGCAGTGACATTCTCAATCGCTTTGCCATTAGTTTGGACCTAATAAACTTCAAAGCTTGGTCCCGATTAGCGGATAATCCCATGAGCTTTGATGATCCAGAAAAAGCATTTAGGTCAGCTCAATTGCTACCTTATGCAGTTGAAATTCAGGTTAAAGAGGAAGTCACCATCCCAGAAAGGACCCGACAATTCTCCCTGGAAGTGAAAGTTAAAAGGGGACAAGAGTTGAAAAACCCTGATGCTTACATACATCTAAATGCTTCTCTCCAACAGCAAGGGTTGGGGGTAAACCCAACACCATTAGTCAACATAGAACATGACACCATTCCAATAGAGGTGGATAACAGCGACTTAAAGAGTATTACTCTAGCCGCAGGCACCATTATTGGAATGGCGGTTGATGACCGACATTTTTCCATCGACTTAGTAAATGAACTGTTAGGACCAATCCCCAAGGACTGTTTTCACAGTGACAGTGAGGACAATACAACACCAGACAGGATTTTTACCCGGCATGGGGGGAACTTCCTGGTGTACACTTCCTGCCCCTATGGTAAGGAAGATGTGACTTGTGACTTCAGGAGGGATGAGGTGATTTTCCAGGTGCATGAGGGCTGCCTTTCCCACCTGAAGCCTCCGGTCCAAATCAGCACCCTGACCAGGGACTTCTCCACCCAGCTGGAGGAGGCCGCGGAGATAGCCAAACCAGAAGTCTTTCCAGGCTTCAGGCAGATGGTGGAAGAGAGAGTCAATCTAGCTGATGCCTGTGTGACTCTGGAACAAAAGCAAAAGTTGAAACAAGTTTTCTTGGATTTCCAAGATCTCTTTGCGGTAGACTCATATGACTGTGGTCGCACTGACATCCATACAACAACAATCCCCACGGACCCTGGCATGACTCCTGTGTTTGTGAAGCAATATCGATTGCCTCTCGCATCAATGGAGTCCCTTACTGAAATAATTAAGAACCTTGAGTCCCGGGGAATAATCCGTCCAGTCCACAGCACCTTCAATAATCCGGTGCTGGGAATATTGAAGCCAAACGGCCAGTGGAGACTCTGCGCCGACCTCAGGGAGCTCAACAAACGGGTCCATACTTCCCGATGGCCTCTGCCCTACATTGACCAAGGGCTGGCCCAGATCCAGGGGTCACAGGTATTCACTGCAATAGACCTGACCAATGGATACTGGACTGTGCCTGTCAGTAGGGAGGACCAATACAAGCTGGCTTTTACCTTTGGGGGCCAGCAGTACACATGGACCCGGACTCCCTTCGGATACCTCAACTCCGGCAATGAATTCAACATTTTCCTACATAAGGCCATGCCCGACCTGGGTGCGAGGGGTAACCTGGCTTATGTAGATGATGTCCTCATCAAAAGTTCATCTGTGGAGGAACACATAGCGGAGATCCGTTATGTTCTGACACAGTTGAGGGCCGCCGGAGCAAAACTTTCCTTTCAGAAAGCACAGTGGTGTAGAACCCGTGTTAATTTCTTGGGGCATGAGATTACTCCTCAGGGCCTCTGTCCCCAGGAAAAGAAAGTGGAAGCACTTCAGAAACTGAAAGACCCCACAATTCTGCGGGAACTAAGGAGCCTCCTTGGACTGACTAATTACAGCAGAAAGTTCATTGAGGGCTACGCAGAGATCACCAGACCCCTGATTCATCTCCTAAAGGGGGGGGTCAAGTGGGAATGGGGTCCAGAACAAGCCGAGGCAGTAAGACAACTCAAAAGAAGCCTCTCACAAGCGCCTTGCCTAGCTTACCCTGTCAGAAACAAGGAGTTCTTCCTGGAGACGGGGTTCTCTAATACGTGCTTGACGGCAGTATTATACCAAAAGCATGACAAGGTCAATAAAGTAATCTCATATGCGAGCAAAACTTTATCCTCTGTGGAGGAGAAATTCAACGATTGTGAGAAGGCACTCCTGGCGACGGTGTGGGCATTGAAGAATTACCGCCCGTTTATCCAGGGGGAACACATCATAGTGGAGACTCCACACCAGCCTCTGCAATATCTCCAAAGTGATAGAATCCGGGCCGGAAATGTGAGTAATTCCCGAATTACTTCCTGGATTCTGTCAATGCAAGGCTTTCCTGTGGAGGTCAGATATGGCCAAAACAAGAAGAGTCCCCTCGCGCAAGGTCTGGCTGACTTGCATGATTGTGCCAGAGAAAACTGTCTCGAGGACGAAAGTCTAAAAATCAAGGACAACATGGAGGCATACCTTAATTCCCCACACAAAGTCTTTGAAGAGGACAAGTGTGAGGGAATGCCCACTGTGTATGTGGATGGATGCTCTTACCATGTTGACAACAACGGGGAGAAAGAACTAGTGGCCGGCGTAGGGAATGCATGGGTGAATGAGTCCCCAGAACCCTCCGCCGGATACAACATTGGTCCCCGAAGTAGTCAGGTGGCAGAATTGATGGCTGTGCATCAAGCCATCCTCACTGCTGTCCAGCATCAACTCCACGAACTGGTCATAATCACAGATTCGGATTATGTACGGAACGGGTTCGTGGAGCACCTGGTTAATTGGAAAACCCGAGGCATGTTATGTGCTAACAACAAACCCTTGAAACATGGGAAGTTGATCCAAAACATTGATGATCTGGTCACCTCGAATGAGATGACCATCTATTGGAAGAAGATCAAGGGTCATTCCAAAGTAGAGGGACCAGACAAAACTGGAAATGACTTAGCTGATCAGCTGGCCAAAACCGGGGCCATCCAAGAGGATCTAATTGAGATTGAGTCCCTGTTGGGGGAAATCCAGGTCACTGCTATCACTAGGTCCCAGACAAATGCTCACAACGACCTTTCAATTGCACAATGGAGTAAGGAGACCCCTGATGCTGATTTGATTACCGCTCAGAAGGGGGATCCAATTATTGGTAAATTTTACCAGCACCTGGAGGACCCTGAGAACTTTCCCCTGACGGATACCGATTACATTGGGAAAGAGGACCTAAGAGTGTTGATGAAATGTCCAAAAATGTTCCGGATCTAAGACGGTTTGCTGGTAAGGAAATCCAAAGCTGGCCACGATCAGTGGGTGGTTCCTACCTCATTCCGAAGCCTGATGTTAAGTCACGCCCATGATGCGGCCACCGCCGGTCATAGGGGGTTTCACACAACATTGGAAATCTTAAGAGAGGTTGCATACTGGCCACACATGGGCCAGGACCTCAACCAATATTTGAAGGGTTGTCTTGTGTGTGCACAATTTCAGCCGACATCCCTCACACACCGGGCGCCTTTACAAAAGAGGGGAATGACACTGCCATGGTCAGATTTACAAATCGACTTTGTAGGCCCTGTGATTCGCTCGGCTAGGGGGAATAAGTACATGTTGACTGTGACATGCTTGTTTACCAAGTGGGTGGAATGTCTCCCAGCCCCAAATTGCAAGGCGGAAACTGCAGCTGCATTGATGATCAACCACATCTTTTCCCGTTTTGGTCTACCTCAAAGGATTGAGTCAGACAGAGGTAGCCACTTCACCAGTGAAGTAATGACAAAGATGTGGGAGATACTAGGGGTCAAAAGGAAGTTGCATATTGCTTATCGGCCAGCTTCTTCTGGGGCAGTAGAGAGATATAACCGAACCATTGTGAGCATATTAAAGAAGTTTGTGGCAGATTCTGGGCCAAGTTGGGATATCCGATTACCTCTGGTCCTAATGGCTATCAGATCTACCCCTTCATCTGCAACCAAAATGTCACCATTTGAGTTGATGACTGGACGCAAGATGGTGCTTCCTCAGCATTTGCTCTACAGGACCCAAGAGCAGACACTGATAAATGCCTCCACTACTCATGAGTATGTAGAGAATTTAAGGAAACACCTCCAACATGCTTTTGCTTATGCTCAGCGGAATCTAGAAAGATCAGCTGATAGCATGAAGACCCATTATGACCTGAAAACTTCCAGGAAGGAATATCAGGTGGGAGACCGGGTCTATCTATACAACTTCCAAAGGAACCAGGCCAAGCAGCGAAAATTTTTGCCTACATGGAAAGGACCCTTTGAGATCATCGACAAGATCTCCCCTGTGGCCTACAAAATCCACATCCCCAAAGGTCCTTTGGCAGAGGGGGAAGACAAGTGGGTCCACATAAACCAGTTGAAATGTTGCCATCCCAGGCACACTCTGCAACAACTGGAGGAATCCTCTGGAATCCTAGCGGGTACTGTATCAGACTAATTCTGTTCCAATCATAAAACATACCACATCTAGTCTCTAAAATATTGTGATTTGCATGAAACTGTCTCTTAGTTATACTGTTTTTTTTTTCAAAATAAGAATGTAATGTTTCGTGATGATGAAATGCATATGCTGCCCCACTATCTCAACGGTGGTGGAAAAACGTCTATGAATAGGTATTGCCGCTCTTCCTTTGTCGTCCTAGGAGAAAGAAAACCTTGAGACGGGCCAAGGAGGACGATCCGGAGACCGGGAGCTGAGACGCAACGGGCTCGGGGTACCGCCCAATATTCCCATCAGGACCGGCGAGGAGAACCAATCGATCCGACCGGATGGAGGAAAAGATGCTGAACTGTGCCATCTATTGGAAGAAGATGAGGAAACATCCCTGATCTTGCGAGTCCCATCAGTGAAACCGAATGGCCATCGCAAGAGGGGGGCTTGTGGGATGTATTTACCCATGCATCCGAGCCCGACCTCAAAACTGTGCAGTACTGACATGAAAACATCATGATGGCCAGAGCTTCCCAGGAAATGCAGGAAGAATAGGCTGCCACCCATTTTTGCCGATGTTATGGGCACAGAAGGACGCTGCCTAAAACCACCATTGGACTACCCGCACAGTAGTCTGAAACCATTGGGAATGGCAATGCTGATTGCCAAATGCAAACCCATAACTGTGGGGAATTCATTTGTTAAATCCCAAAAATGGGTGCAGTACCAGTACTCACCACTATCCAAAAGCCGGCAATTTAAAACAACACCAGATTTTACTTTTTCGTAGAAAACTGAATAAATGAACCCAAAACATGCCAAAGAAAGACTTACTGAGAGGTGGATACAATATAAAGTGATATTCTGAAGTGACTTGAAGGTTTATAACAAGACTGGCTGAGCTGTGGATTGCAGCAGTTTAAGTTGCACTGGATTTAAAGACACTAAAATCGAAAATGTTTAGATGAAATGAGTGACCTATGTTTGGTGTCACATGCCTTTGTAACTGTTGAAATGCCATAGTTTTGCACTTAGAATCAGCATTTTAGCTGCATATGTAAAAATGTTTAGTTTTATTTGAATGCAGGAACTGGGGAACAAAAAGTGACATTTTATCTGAAACCTGGCTTAAGGAACTGAATTCTGCCTGGCAACTACCCCCATCAGAAGGGAAACTTGAGTCACAGCTGTGTTCCCAGGCCATCTGCCCTTTTGCTGCTCACACAAAGGATATGCCATCTATCTGATAATTGAATTACCTGCTCTGCAGGAAAGTGAACAAAGCCCTGTCCTGGCCCAGGCAAAGGTTTTATTGGCAGGAGTCGTAAATGGTCATAAAAAGTGGCTTCCTCCTGAGGAAAGGGGAGGAGCACTGCCTGTGAGAGCAAGCTGGCTTGGCAGAACTGGATTGCTGAGAGGAAACCACACCCCTTTGGAGCCAGAACATAACTCTAAAAAGATGAATAACTCATAGAGCGGACATGTGAAAATTTTATAAATGATACCATAATTCTTGTGATTTTTCTGCCCACATTTTAAGAGGTTTTTCGACCCGGTGGCGTGTTCAGGGGGGTGTCAGCGGAAAAGTGGATATAACTCTAAATGTATGCATGTTAAAAATCTGAAACTTCATCAGTTAATGTCCCTACTCCCTGCGCACATGTATGTAAAGTTGGGTCAATGTCAGAAATTGCAAAATCAGTTAAAAAGTGAAATATGTGCCATTTCTGAATGCAAGCTCCCAGGAAGAGCAGAGTTTGAACAGGGGATACCTCCTGTAATGCATGATGGGTGCATATGATTTTAAAACAATATGTACCTCTGCAAATATGTATTTGTTTCAAATCTAGATTTGTGTGTAAGTTGACAGGAGGAGTGGACTTTCTGCAGGCTGTAAAATGACATCCCTCTGACTCACAGTTCATTCCCCAATCAAATGATAAATGGAAGTTTGACCAATTAGAAGCTGAGAGAGAGGTAGGGTCAGTGATGCTAGAACACACCCACATTCTAAACACATAAAAGCAGACAGACAGGACAGATAGAGACCTTCAAAATCCATCTGCAGCGGGACGCTCTGCCGGAAAAATCCATACTTTACCTCCATCAACCTCCAGAGAGCCAAACTAGAGACTTCAATCTATCCAGAACTAAGAGACCAGACCAGAGAGAAAGCAGTGCTGTACCCAGAGAGACCCAGACCAGCAGAGAGAGCTGACCCAGATCACTGTGAAGTGCAGAGGCCAGACCAGACCAGACCAGACCAGAGTCCAGTCTAAAACCCTGACCAGATCCGTGGCGAGGCCCATTTCACTCAAGAATATAGTGTGAGTACCTAGAAAACTGTGCAGAACCAATCTCTTAGTTAAAATAATATAATTCAATCCTATTTTAATCTAAGTAGAACTGTCTCCTAACTGTCACCTGTCACTTGTAAAGCTGTCACCTGTGATTTGCTAGTTGCAAGCTGCACTTGTCATTTGGAGCTTTTGAAATTTGCAAACCCAAAAACGACCTTTATTAAATCGCTCATATCTCCGCGACCGTTTGGGCTAGAGACTTGCAGTAACTTTCCTCTGATAGCTTAGAATCGTAGCTTTGAATCGCACCAGGAACCGCATTCCTACCCCTTATAGTTTTACCGCAATCGCGGAACACGCATCCGCGAATTTTACCGCGATTTGCTAATTTCTTCACATGTAAAAACTGCTGCTGTTTGCTTTCCATTTGCCAGAAATTCGTTTAACCTGCTAACTATCCCTGCATCATTGCTAGTGTGAGCCTGGACTAATATTAACTAGATACCACTCACCCTGAACCTCTGAAAGGGAATTAAAAGCGTTTCCAGCATATTTCTCATCCATTGCTAGCACATATCAAAGCATTTGGGCCTGTGTTTTCAAAACTCCTATCTGTGTTTTAAACTTCTGTTGTCTAAGCTTGCTGGATTGAACTGATTACATTGATTGCATTTCTGAGAACTGTGTGCTTTCCTCCCATTCCCTTGCATTGCATAAAGAGGGGGGGAGTGAATAGCCAGAGAAAAGTGATTACATTGTTTGGTTGAAATCATATTGAGTATTTTCTGTACTGCATTCATTGAATATTGCATACACCTGAGCTTACATAAAGCATCCTCTACCACATTATACTTTTGTTCCTATTTACCAGTGTGTTACCTTATCCATTCATGTCAACTCATTAGTGATTATAAGAAGTGTGCTAGTGCCAGATTCTCCGTTGTTGATCTTTATCATGTCAGATTAAGTGTGCTATTCAATTATTAATTTATTATAAAGTGTCATATATATATATCTATTGTTTAAATTATCAAATAAACATTTTAAACTTGCAAAACAGAACTACTTCTTGGCTCAGTGGGGTCAGGGGGATTCCAAGAGAGGGGTGTTATATAGGGGTAGTCATCCAGAACGCATGAACTGGACCTAAAGATATATCAATAAGGGTTTTCATTCAGTATTATAGACTAGGCGTTGACTTAGCTGTAGTGTTGAATTGAATCCTCTTACAAGTATATTGCCGATGGTGAGGACACAAGGAGGGGAATTGCAATAGCCATTGCTGGAACCACAGCGGCCATCGAAGTGAACACAGCCGCTGTAAACGCGTCAGCTGTTCTCATGAGGGACTGTCTGGGGGCAGTAACCGAAGTTCTCACATCCGTCCTGCTCCACATGCAGCGGCCACACCTTGGAGCAGGCGTGGAACCTGCCTCAGAGTCATCAACAGCCACCACACCTGCATCCTCAGTCCCCGCAAGCCCTGTGTGCCAGACCCGGAGGAGTGCACAGCACTCCCAGATGCCACCCCCGGACAGCAAAAAGTCCCAGAAGTAGTGTAGCCAGACACTGGGAGTGGGACACATGGTTGTGGGCGAAGGGGAGCATTTCATGTAGTATATTTGTTTTTTTGGGGGGTTTGTAGGGTGGTTTGGGAGTTCACAGGGTATTTTTGGGGTTTGTAGGGTGTTTTGGGAGTTCACCGGGGTTTTTTGGGGTTTGTAGGGTGGTTTGGGAGTTCACTGGGGGTTGGGGGGAGTGGTCAAATGTTTCCTGTTATAACTAATACACCCATTGAGTGCAAAAACATTCTATGGCTGGACATTGTTCATTCTGTGTACATCCATTTAATGTGTGACGGTGTTCAGTGGCCAACTCCCAACAATCCCTGTGTGCATGTCCACATGGACCCAGTGTGTCACTGACACATGTCTATCATAGTCCCTGTGATTCAGTAATATTTGTGATTCAGTGCTTGGCGTACTGTATGGCCATCCCGTGCATCACGTACTGGCAGGGGGGCTACTTCACCTCCGTCTCCATCCTCATCATCCTCACCCGGTGCATGCATGTCAATGTCAGGTGGCAGTGGTACATTTCTCCGGATGCACATGTCGTGCAGCATGACACAGGCCATGGTGATCTATGACACCTTCTCAGGACTATGTAGGAGTGCCCCACCAGACATGCTTAGGCAGCGGAAACGCGCCTTCAAGAGGCCAAAGGTCTGCTCAATTACAACACGGGTAAGGGTGTGAACCTGATTGTACTCCTCTTTATGGCTGCTCTGCGGGTTCTGCACAGGGGTAAGTAGCCACGGCCTTAAGGGATATCCTCCATCACCTGCAAGCAAATCCAAATAGGTGTGTGTCACTCTGAGCTGCCAGCTTCAGGAGGCACAGTCATGGCCGCAGCAATTTGGTGTGGACATGCTCATGTCACTGTACGTATGCAAGTATGTTTACTAGATGCATACTATACTGCTTTGAGTTGTGGTAGTCTGGATGGCATTCAATGGATGATGCAGGGTGATATAATGTATGCTGAGGCGGATGTACTGTGGTTGTACAACAATGTATAGCCTCCCATTTATGCTGTGTATCATACACTGTGCATGGTCGCACCTGCCATTTTGCCACAGTTGAAATTCTGTTCAGTCATGCACTGCTAGACGTAACCATGGTGGCATGGTCATGGCTCTTACTAGTTGTATTCGATATGCCTTTATGGTCGAATTTGTGCCAGTGATGTGTCATGTTTGGTTTGGGAGGTTCAGGTCAGGAGTGTTTAGCTCTGCATGCATTCTCCAATCACCGACAAATGCCACCCAGGTTGAGTATGCACCCCCCCTTCCCACCCAGGTGGAGTATGTACCCCCCCTTTCCCACCCAGGTGGAGTATGTATCCCCCC
Source organism: Ambystoma mexicanum (assembly GCF_040938575.1). Taxonomy (NCBI): domain Eukaryota; kingdom Metazoa; phylum Chordata; class Amphibia; order Caudata; family Ambystomatidae; genus Ambystoma; species Ambystoma mexicanum. The sequence continues at coordinate 290,042,478 of NC_090924.1, read as the reverse complement.
CTTCCCCACCCAGGTTGGGTATGCATCCCCCCTTTTCCCACCCAGGTGGAGTATGCATCCCCCCCTTTCCCACACAGGTGGAGTATGCATCCCTACATGTCAGTACCCCAAAGCACTGCTCTGGGCCAGTTGGCCAACTCACCAAGCAGACAGGCATGGGGGTAGCATGGAGTTGCGCAGCACCATGGTATCATGTGTGGATCCGCGAAATCGGGCGCAGCAACATGTGATGATCTTGCTGGAGTCACATACCATTTGCACATTGATTGAGTGGTATTGCTTGTGGTTGCGGTCCACCACCTCTATGGCATGGGGGACTTCCAATTCCACATGGGTGCAGTCCAGGGCACCAACACAATTGGGCATATCTGCAAGTGCTTGGAAGCTACTTTGGTGTCGGCTATCTCATGGGCAGTCCGTGGTAGGGATATGTGGGTGCTTGCGTGCTTCAGGAGGGCATCCAGCACTTGGGTCAGAATGTGTGAAAATAGTGGTTGTGAAATGCCATGTAGCTGACCCACTGTGTGCTAGTAGGTGCCTGTGGCCAGGAAGTGGAGCACAGACACCACCTGTCACAGGTTTCCCCATTTCTCACCTGTTTTCTCTGTTTTGCGGAGTCCTTTGTCGGGGTTTTCTTCCGAGCAGTTCGAGTCTTGTACAAGCCCGCTCGGCCGTCTTCGGATTCCAGGATTCATTCAGCTTCTTCGTCCGGGATCTATGGAAACTCCAGGAAGCTTGGAATGGAGGCAGCACACTGAGGCGTTCTCCGCGGAACACGGAAGAAACAGGATCAAGGAAGGTAGAAGGAAAGGAGAAGGAGGAAGGTCCGGGAACCAGGAAGCAACACAGTTCAGGAGAACGAACTACAGAGCATGTCAGGCCACAGCTATCGGTAACGTTGAGACGCGCGGAACCGCAGGGGAGTGGCTAGTTTATAGAACATGCTGCATAGGACGTAAAGGTCGATAGACCACGTTCCGTGTATACGGCCATGTTGGGTGTACTACAGCGAGTAACCCCCGATGTGCCAGGGACCAGGAAGACCAGAAAGGGCGTGATCGACGGATCATGACAGCATGCCCCCTTCTAAAACCCGTTCCACCGGGTTTACCTGGATGAATTAGGTGGAACCTTCTCAGCAATCTGGGGGAGTTCAAATTTGAGACTGCTTCCCAGGTACGTTCGCTGGGTGGATAACCTTTCCATTCCACCAGGTATTGAAGTTTGCCTCATCTATATCGGGAATCACAAATACGAGAAACTTCATGTTCCAGCTGGTCATTGACAAGCACAGGACTAGGTCTAAGATTAGTCCGGGTAGTTTGGATGAAAGGCTTCAACAGGGATTTGTGAAACACTGGATGTATCTTCTTCCAGGAGTCCAGGAGTTGGAGTCTAAAGGCCACAGGATCGATGATCTCTTTTATAGAGAAGGGTCCATAATACCGGGGAGCCAACTTATTCGGTCTGGGATGTCGGGGTAGATGTTTCGAGGATAGCCATACTTTATCCCCAATGGAGTATGAAGGCCCTGGTCTTCTCCTTGAATCTGCATAGTGTTTGGTTTGGATTTGCGCTCTTTCGAGATGTTCCTTGGCTTCTCTCTGAACATTTATGAGTGTTTCAATCCAGGAATCGACAGTAGGAACAGGTGTAGGGTGTGGAAGAACAGAAGGTAAGATCGAAGGGTGAAATCCTTGGCTGCAGAAAGAAGGGCTGGTCTTAACAGACGAGTGGTCCGAATTATTGTAAGCGAATCCGGCTACTGGTACTAAAAGTGACCAATCATCCTGGACTTTGGTAGAGAAACAACGAAGATATTGTTCAAGGGTTTGATTTACTCGTTCTGTGACACTGTTGGTTTGAGGATGATATCCCAAGGAGAGAGCTCGTTGAATCCCTAGTACCCTGCAGAGGTGTTTCCAGAATTGAGATATATACTGGGGTCCTCTGTCCGATATGATCTTTGAAGGAAGTCCATGCAGTCGGAAGACTTGTTCCAGGAAAATACCAGCAAGTTCTGAGGAGGATGGTAATTTATACAGAGGAGTAAAGTGAGCCATATGAGTGAATAGATCAATGGTGACCATGATAGTTTTATAACCTATAGAAGGCGGCAATTCCACAATGAAGTCTGTAGCAATGATTTCCCAAGGTCTGGTTGGTGGTGTAGGCTGCAATAAGAGACCTGCTGGTTTCTGGTTATCATTTTTGTTCAGATTACAGACGGAGCAAGATTGAATATACAGTTTTACATCGGTCTTCATCTTGGGCCACCAAAATTGTCTTTGTATTAGACGGAGGGTGTTGGAAATACCACGATGACTGGAATGAAGAGTATCATGGCAGAGATTTATTATTCTTGGCACTGGTTGAACCGTATCACAAAAAATCAACAGCAAAAGCCTACCTACATCTAAAAGCGTCATTCGTGATTAAAGACCTTGAAGACACCCGGCGAGAACTATATAAATCTGGAATCAGGATACTAAACTGGTCGGAGTCCAACAGTGAAGCATCAAGGGAGAGAGAAACAATTAGAACCCCGCACCCGAAATCCCGAGACCGCTTAGAACCAAAGAGACGGGACTACGAGACCTCGACTCGCACCCCGCGTTGGAGAAAACAGAAGCGAGTGTCTCTGCTAAACCGACACCAAACCTCAAACTACGAAAGAACCAACTTGGAAAACCGAAGGGAGTACGCATTGCACGAAACACCTAAGCAAAATCTGAGGAGAGAACGAGACCGCGAACCCACTTCCCATGCGGAGGGAAGAGAAACCGAAACAAGAGAGGGAACAGAAAAGATGAAGGAGCTAAAGTGGCAGATAACCTCTCCTACTCCTCCCTGCGACTCGAATGCGTCAGAGAAACCGACGACTCAGAATTCCATCCAACAAAGAACCAGCGCGCCTCTTGAATTCCAGGACAGCCAAAGCATAAGGAATCAACTGTGGTCCTGGCTACCGAAAGCCCTTCTCAAACCATCACAAAAATAGCAACTAGCAGGGCCTAAACAGCTTCCCCGAGACACCATGGGCACAGCTAACAAAATCACCCTAAAGCTGGGCTCTTGGAATACATGCAGATTCAAACACTTAACACAAAAAGGAGGAATCAACTTAGGGCTGTTTGATATCTTGGCCCTACAAGAAACTTGGCTCACGGAGGTACCGTCTTTGGACGGCTTTGAAATTGTTCTCTCCCCGGCAGTGAAAAGCCGCTTGGGCAGGCCATCGTCTGGAATTCTATTAGCGGTTCGTGCAGGGAGAGGAATCAGCATTACGAAAGTCCTGGATTCATCCAAACACCACCTGGTAGTATCCTTGGAATGGGCAAGCCCCCGTGCGTCAAAAATACAACCAAAAGAAGACCCCCAGAAGGCCAAGCTCACAGTGATTGTTGTATACTGGAATTCCCTAGTAATCTCTGACGCAAAGTTCCTCAAACTGATTGAAAAATCAATAGACATCCTATTTGTGGAGGAAAACACAGTTCACATAATAATCTGTGGAGACTTAAACGCCAACTGTCTGACCTGAAGGGAATGGTCGAGAGAGTCTATAAGGAAGAGCACTAAGGAAGAAAGAGGAGCCCAATGGAACGACCTTATGGCTTCCAGAGGATTCAGCAACATGGCTAAGGACTTTCCAGCTACAAATAGACCTCCGACGTGGAAAAGAATGAAAAAGTCTGCGACAATAGACTACATCTTCACATCTGCAGAAATGCAGAAAGTGATGTCCTCATTCGAGGTGATTAAAACAGAAGCAAGCGACCATAACTTACTACAAGCGACGTGGAACTCAAGCTGTAAAGACAAAAGGAGGATGAGGCATACGGTCGAAAGTAACAATCAAGGAACCCGCCTAAGGCTAACCGAAGAAAGAATCGACCAACTAACTTCGAAATACTCTTTCTGCAATTCAACAATAGATTACCAACCCCTGCTAAGCCCTTTCAAAATCATCCTGAACAAGAAACGGGAGACGGACTCGGCCAAATCGCACCAATTTGACAAACAGGTGGTGGCCAGAAGGGCCATAATACGAAAGCTAAAAAGGTGGACAAAAAGAAACAACTCGACAGCACTGCAAGAAGAACTGAAAGCAGAAACGAAAAAATATAAAGCCTGGATTAAAAACCATCAAATAAATTTGTATCAAAAAGACTCTGAAACAATGCTGAAAAAAGGGGCGGGAAAAGATGCCAGAGACTTTTGGAAACTGCTAAACCAAGTGTGCACGACTAACTCAAACACCCCTTGTAACGCAGTAAGTGAAGAAAATTGGATAACGCACTTCACTGATCTGTTTCGAGCACCATCAAAGGCGAACCCTACAAACCATGAGGAAACCGAAACAGAGTGGATTGACGTGTCCGATAAAGAAGACATCCATGACTTGTTGAGAAAACTCAAAGCTTCCAGAGAACCTGGACCAGACGGGATCACAAACACCGATCTGAAAACATACTCCGAAAACTGGGTGCCTCTTATAAGCCAGGTGCTCAGCAAATGTTCAAATACCAGATCCATCCCGAGGTCCTGGACCTCAGCTATAGTGGTACCCATCTATAAAAAAGGCGCAAAGTCGGATCCACGCAACTACAGGCCAATTGCCCTGTTGGACACAATCGGGAAAACATACGGCTCCCTGCTCCTAAAGAGATTTCAAAACTGGGCAAAGAGCGCCCCCTGCGCTGATCCATTTCAAGCAGGATTAAAAAAAAACCAAACGGCCACAGTTAACATCATGCTACTTAGCATAACCAAAAGTAAGTCTCTGCAAGGATCCTCGAGAACTTTTCTCGCTTTCATCGACCTATCGCAAGCATTCGACATGGTGGACAGAGAAATGCTATGGGAGAAGTTAAAAACATGGGACTGTCCCCCGAACATCCTTGCTCCAATAAAAGCTCTCCACAAAGGAACAACCATGTGGGTCAAACTAGATCAACAGGGCCTACTCTCGGAAGAGATCTCAACCAACTGAGGAGTGAAACAGGGGTGCCCGTTGGCCCCCGAATTATTCATTGCTTTTCTGGGTGACATAAAAGAAGCAACCAAGAAGACTTGATCGTTTCCTCCGAAAATTGGCAACACACCAGTCTCGAGAATGCTATACACCGATGACATCACCCTGCTGGATAGAACAGAAATTGGTCTCCAGAGACAAATGAACGATCTAGCAGAGTTCATCAACCAGGCCAACTTAATCATAAACAAAGCAAAAACAAAAGTGCTTATACTGGGAAAAAAAACCAAAAGAGCGAAAGATTTCACCTGGAACCTTGAAAAAGTCAAAGTGGAAACAGTAAAAAACTTCAGATACCTGGGTGTAATAATAGATAGCACTCCCACAGACTCAGCGATGCAAACAGAACTCTGGAAGAAAGTGCGATCCCTGACCTCCCAAGCCAGAGTGCTGGACAAGAAATTTGGTCGCTTTTCTCTGATTCCGACAATAACTTTCTATAAAGCCAAAGTTGTCCCGGCCCTGACATACGGAGCAGCTGCGATGCCATCGTTTCCAAACACAATATGGAAAAAACTCGAGGGTTACTTTTGGAAATCAGTACTAAATCTGCCAAAATCAACCCAGATGGAGGCAATAAGACGAGAACTAGGCCTTGTCTCACTTAGCACGACAGTGGAATTGGCAAGTGTATCCTTGTTCAGAAAAACAATCCTTCCCGACGCGCCACCTCTTTACAAACTAATTGACTTGGAGATCAAGACAGGCGCGTGCAGTATGATTCTGAATTGGGCTGAACATATAAAATCAAAGCTGACCCAAATTGCGTGTACAAAAGAAGACCTCATCATGAATCCAAATAAGATTAAAAAAAAATTGGAAGAGGCTGACTGGATCAACACCGAAGAGACAGCCAAAAGAAACAAGACCTTGTCCACTTTCCCTCAAGTACCAAAGAAGCTAAATGAGACAACCCAGCTACTCAGAAGATTCCCAAACAAAACAATGAGACACTTTCTTCTAAGAGCTCGTTTAAACCTGCTACACACAAACGAGATTCTGTTTGCAAGAGGACACTCGACCTCCAAAAGCTGCCGTCTATGTAAAGCTGATTCTGAAACTGTAAGACATTTGTTAATGGTATGCCCAGCGATGCACCAGTTTCGTTTACTATATCTTCACCCGCTCCTCGAACTATACACTGATAGCGAAGAGGAAACATGGTGGAACCGCCTAATCAGTGAACAAAAAACAAACTGGTCGATCGCAACTGCAAATATTCTACAGAACGCCCTACTGCAGTGCACAGAGTACGCCACCGACTGCAATCATATAACTAGAAGAAACTGAGATCTTTTGTTAAATCCAGATTTTGGATAAATACAAATAAAGAAAAAAAAAAAAAACATTATTCTTTGTTGTAATTTTTGTGTAGGAATGACCAGATTGGTATCTTTGAACAAGTATCCGTCCTTGACTCTCAAGTTCCATTGATTCCTTTCTGAAATTCCTTTCAAAAGTTCCGAAGTCTGAGTTTGCATACGAATCTCTTCCAGGAGGTTGTTTGCTTGAGCTACGAATATGGTATGAGGAAACATCATGGGATACGTCCGATCTTCTGGAGGTTCATAGTCTGGACGACGAGAAAGTGCATCAGCTATTACCTTTTGGGTTCCAGAACATGGTGAATCTGAAACTGATATTGGGCAAAAAAGAAGGCCCACTGAGCTTGGCGACTATTCCTACATTCCAGGGCTTGCAACACTTGTAGGTTTCGATGATCCGTGCGGACATGGACCAGAAATTTGGCTCCTAGAAGTAAATGACGCCATTCTGTGAAGGCTTGATGGATGGCTAGCAGCTCTTTCTCTAGGACGGAGTAATGGATTTCACTAGGAGTTAATGTCTGAGAAAGGTAGGCGATGGGATGTTCCAAGCTATCCTCAAATTGCTGTTTTAGGACGGCTCCAATGGCGTAATTGGAGGCGTCTGTCTCCACTATGAATGGTAGATTAATATCAGGCTGAGCAAGAATGGGAGCTTGTTTAAATTCAAACTTTAACTGTTGGAAGGCTTTCTCTTGGGCCATGGTTCAATGGAAGGGAACATCTTTTTTCAATAAGGCAATTATTGGTTGGACAATCTCGGAAAAGGAAGGTATGAATTTCCTATAGAAATTAGCTAAGCCCAGGAAGGATTGTATCTGTTTCACCGAGGTGGGGCTAGGCCAGGATAAAATAGCCTTAACCTTGGATTGATCCATACCGATACCATCGGGAGTAAGGACAAACCCTAGGTAGCGAATAGTAGAAGTATGGAAGATGCATTTCTCGGGCTTCGCCAGGAGTTTATTTTCGTGTAAGCGTTGTAATACTGCTTACACATGTTCTTCGTGCTTGAGAGGGTCCTTCGAAAATATTAGAATATCGTCCAGATAGACAATCACAAAAAGGAACAGCATGTCCGAGAACACTCGATCCATGAAACGTTGGAACACCGCTGGGGCATTATTAAGTCCAAAGGGCATGACTAAGTATTCAAAATGCCCAAAGGGTGTTCTAACGGCTGTCTTCAACTCGTCACCTGCCCTGATACGAATCAAATGATAGGCGCCCCTGAGATCCAGCTTGGTGAACACAACTGCGTCTCTTACTGCCTCCAGGATATCTGAGATCAAGGGCAACGGATAGCGGTCCTTGAGAGTACATTGATTTAGACCTCGATAATCCAGACTCGGTCTGAGTTCTTTAGTGTCTTTATTAGGACCGAAGAACAGGGAGGCCCCTGATGGAGATTTAGATGGTCGTATGGTGCCATTTTCAAGATTTGTATCCAGGTAGTCACAAAGGGCTTTATTTTCAGGTTCTGATAGGATGAACATCCTTCCAAAAGGAATCACCGTGGAGGGTTCCGTTTCAATAGCACAATCTTCAGGTCTGTGGGGAGGTAAGGCCTGAACAATGGCAGAGGAGAAAACATCGGAATATTCCTGGTAAGCCCCCGGAACCCGGATGATGTTTGAGACTGAGATTGTGTTCTGATGAGTTTTAGGAAATCCCTTCGATGGTGTAGGATCAAAGTCTGGATGTAAGCAGTGGGACATACAAAACTCAGAACCCAGGAACAAGGATCCCGCTGCCCAATTGATATAGGGGTTGTGTCTTTGAAGCCAGGGCATTCCCAAAACCATGGGGTAATGGGCTGACTTGATGATGTCAAATCTTATCCTTTCTCGATGTTGATTTCTAGCAAGCTCGATCTCCTTGGTCTGCAGGGTTATAGGTCCAGAAGAAAGGGGTCTTCCATCAATTGCTTCTACAGGTTGCATGATAGTCCGGGATTCGTAAGTAATATGGTGTTTTAGGACCCATTCATGATCTATGAATACCCCCATAGCTCCACAGTCGACTAGTGCCAGGATGGGGTATATTTCTTTCTTGGATGTTGTCAAGAAGGCCTGTAAGATTACCAAGGAATTTTGTCCAGGAGAGTTCAAGGATGGAATAGAGGTGGAGCAGACATCTCTCTCCCGAACCTGCATTCAGTTTAGGATTGGGAGCTGGCATTTCCCGAGCGCTGTGGGGGGGGCAATCGGACATTCTCTTACTAAATGTTTGTTGGATGCACAATACATACATAATCCAGTATGAATCCTTCGAATCCTCTCTTGGGGGATAATGGGTCCACGGAAGGCCCCTAATTGCATAGGCTCAGGCTCATTGCTTGGAGTAGTCATGCCTTCTGAGCTCGAAGGGGTTCCCATGGGGGTTTTCTGGAGTGGTAACTTGGTTTTCTTTTTTTCTGCCTTTCTCTACCGAATGCGAAAATCAATCTGTAGAGCGAGATCTATTAGGGCTTGAAAGGAACCCGGGCGTGCCACTCTGGCTAGTTCATCCTTGATCTCTTCATTTAGCCCTCTTCGAAATAAAGTAAAACAAGCTTCAGAGGACCAATCCGCTTCCTTAGCCAGCTGTTTTAAGCGTGTAACATACGAGAGCAAATCCTGGGTACCCTGATGAAAGTCGAGTAAACGTTCCTGGGCACTGTAAACTTGTTCCGGGCGTTCGAACATGGTCTTGAGGGCCTCTATGAAGCCGTCGTAGTCATCCAGGAGAGCATCACCAGAGTTAACCAATGGGGTGGCCCAGGTCAAGGCATTCCCGGAAAGATGAGAAATAATAAAGCCCACTTTAGCACTGGGCGTAGAAAAATAATAAGGCTTAAATGTAAAGTGGACCAAACAAGAATTTAGGAATCCACGAAGGCTCTTTGGTGAACCGCCGTACTTGTCAACGACACCGCCTAGAATTACACTCTCCTTCGTGGCGGAATCACGGGATAACAACAATTGTTTTAATGCTGCGTTTTCCGTTTTGCACTTCGGTCGTCAGCTCTTGCATGCCACGCATAAGATCCTGGACGGCCGCTTCCATGTCTGTATCGAGATCGGTCAGGTGGCGTCTCAATCTTGTGGGATGTTTTTACCCATGCATCCAAGCCCTACCAGAAAACTGTGCAGTACTGGCATGGAAAACATCATGATGGCCAGAACTCCCCAGAGAGTGCACAGGGAAAACATGAAGAATAGGCTGCCACCCATTTTTGCCTATGTTGTGAGCACAGGAGGGCACTGCCTAAAACCACCATTGGGCTACACACACAGTAGCCTGAAACCATTGGGAATGGCAATGCTGATTGCCAAAAAGCAACTCAGAACTGTGGGGAATTCATTTTCTTAATCCCAAAAGTGGTGGTACTCACCACTATCAGAAAGCCGGCGTTTTAAAACCACCAGACTTTTGTGTAAAACTGAACAGAGGAACCCAAACCAGACCAAGGAAAGACTTGCTAAGAGGTGGATACAATGTAAAACTATATTCTGAAATGACTTGAAGGAAGTAATTATTTAATGTATAGGTAAAAATTGTAAGTTTGATTTAAACTGGGAACTAAAGTGACATTTAGCTGAATTCTGCCTGATAACTACCCCCGACAGGAGAAACCTGCTCAGCCACTCTTCCCAGGCCTAGCTGCATCCTGCTTCCCCACCAAAAGGAGTTGACACCTCTCTGATTAGATTAGGGGAGGGGCACCAGCAGGAGGTTGAACAAAGCCTTGTCCTGGACTCAGGCAAATGTTATATTGGGGGGGCTGTAAAGTGGCTTCCTCTTGGGAGAAGTGGGAGGAGAAGTGCCTCTGGGAGCCACCCGAGCTGGAGGCGGAGGCAGGCAAAAGCTTCCCCCATGTGCTTTGGAACCTAAACCACACCCATCTGGGCCAGAGCATAATTTTAAAAAAAGATGGATAATTCATAGTACGGACTTGTCAGAATTATATAAGTAATATCATTATTCTTGTGATTTTTCTGTGCACGTTTTAAGAGGTGTTAGGACCCTGTGGTGTATGCTGGGGGGTTGCTAGCGGAAAATAGGGTCTTACTCCAAATGTCTGCATGTTAAAAATCTGACACTTCATCAATTAATGTCCATACTCCTTGCGCACATGTGTGTTATTTTTGGTAAATGTCTGATATTGGTAAACCAGTCAAAAAGCGCAAAATGTTGTCATTTTTGAATGCAAGCCCCCAGGAAGATCAGAGGCGGACAAGCATGGACCATAAGGAATATATAATGTGTACATGTAATTTCAACAAATTGTGTATCTGGGAAATATGTATTTGAATCAAATATAGATTTGTGGGCAAATTGACGAGGGGAGGATCCTCTGACCCATAAACAGACCTGATCATGATGACAATCCATTTCCTTCCCCCAATCATGGGAGAGGGGAGAATTGGGCCAATGACAAGTAGAGAGGGGCAGGCTCAGTTATGCCACGCAGACACCCACTTCCAAAACACATAAAAAGAGACTGCTGGGACAGGTAGAGACATTCAATTACATTTTCTGCGGGACGCTCTGCCGGGAGACTCCAGACTTCACATCCATCAATCTTCAAAGACCAGAACTTTACTTCAGAACTTAAAGCAAAGTCCTAAACCCACAAACTTAGAACTCTTCTCAGCAGGCCTCAGCATCTTTAAAATCATCTGCAAACTATTCCACAGCCAGGCGAGCTGTTTGAATTCTGTGCCAAGAACTTTTACCGGAACTGCAGACCAGACCCAGACCGCTGTGAGCAGAACCAGAGATCCGGATCGCTGTGAGCAGAACCGGTGCCTGATTGACCCACCGAGCAGACAGAAGCGCCACCGGACGTGTTGACCAGATTCGTGACGAGGCCTATTTCAAATTTATATTGTGAGTACCTAGCAGAACTGTGCAGAACCAATCCTTAGTTAAAATAATCTAATTCAAGCTATTTTAACCTAAGTAGAACTGCCTCCTAGAAATCGTGTCATCTGTCATTTTTAAAGCTGCACAACGCTCACCTGTCAATTCTGCAGCTGCAAGCTGTCACATGTCATTTTGAGTTTACTTTAAATCCGAAAATCTACCTTTATTAAATTGTCCGTATCTCTGGAACCGTTTGGGCTAGGATTTAACGTTCATTTTAAAGATGTGATTCTAGGCTTTCCAACGAACCTAGAACAGACTTCCTACTCCCTATACTTTTTCTGCAATCGCGATTTACGCACTCGCGAAATTTACCGCGATTTGCGATTTTGGCTCAATTTCTCCACTTGTCAAAATAGCAGCTCCATTCTTTCCTTTGTTAAAATCGTTTGCAACCTGGTAATATCTCATAGAGCATTGCTAAAGTGAGCCTGAACTAATACCAACAAGCATCTCTCACTCACCCTGAATCTCTAGAGGGAATTAAAATCAGTTAGCACATTTTCCCATACGTTGCCATCACATTTAAAAGCATTTTGGGCCTGTATTTCAAACTTCTACCTGTTTCCTCTAAGCTTGCTGTGGGGGGAACTGAATTTCGTATTGTATTTGATTGCATTCCTGAGAACTGTGTGCTCCTCTTTCCATCTCCTTCTATTTCTTACATTGCGTAGGGGGGGGGGGTGAATTGCCAGAGAAAAAGTGATCACATTGTTGTTGGTTGAAATCATATCAAGTTATTTCTTTACTGCCTTTTATTCTGCCTTGCATTTCCTTGAAACCATCAAGCATTTTCAGCTACCTCATCCTCTATACTACTCCTAAGTAACCAAATCAGTGTACCCCTGTAACATTATCCATTGTTGATCACGGTCATATTCTGAAGTGTGATATCAGTTATCAATTTATTTATAAATTGTGATAGATATATATTGTTGAATTGTCCAAATAAACCTTTTAAATGTGCAAAACAAACCTACTTCTTGGCTCAGTGGGGTCAGGGGGATTCTAAGAGGGGGGTGTTATACAAGGTTTGTCATCCAGAGTACTGAGCTGGACCTAAAAATATATCAATAAGGGTTTCCCTCAGCATCCCAGACTAGGCATGGACTTAGCAGTAGTGTTGAAGTGAATCCGCTTAACAAAGTGGGGGCTCAGAGCCGGGATATTCTGGGTTAGATCTATCACTTGTGCAGATTAATACAGTGTGCTAACTGACAGGAGACATACATACGGTCGGATCACCACGCTGTGTTACGCTCTAAAGCAATCCTAAAAGGAACGCTCTAAGGAAACGGTCTGTTTTGCAAAAATAAAATACAAACTTCTGTAAGTCAGGAAGGAACTCAAATTCCAGAATGACAACACTGGTAGACATCAAAATAGCCAGAGAGCACTTCTTACATAAGCTATTTGTGAGAGGTGAGTGGACTCATCAGGACCATACGTTCTGGTTGCAGGCAATCGCGCAACAGGTCACTGAAACAGGGTCTTATATATATGGAGAGATCAGGGTCCCCTGCATGTGGCCCTGAGTGAACTATATATGGCCCCTAAAGCCAAAGATGAACATAATAAGATTGCCAGGATAGCGGCATATTTGTACCTATATATGGGAGCCATGCAGTACAAATGTGCTGAAGGCCAAGATCTGGCAAATAGGCAACAGATGGCGTTAGAGAAGGCCCAATCTGATCTGGACTCTTCTGAGCAGAGGCTGCTCAGGAGCCAGGAGTCAGAAAAGGACAGCAGACAGTACATCACTAAAATAAAGGAGGATATGGATGTGCTGAAACAGGAAAAGGCTGACCAGGATACCAGATTTCTGGCCTTGTAGAAGGAGTACCAAGAAGGTTTGGACTCCCTACTGCAGAGCCAGAAAAAGCTGGAGCAACAGTTAGACTTCAATAGGGCATGTGCTGAGCAGGTAGTCACCCTGCAAAGCCACCTAGATAGGGAGAAGGCAGAGAGCAATAAACTGATTTTGAAAGACCTGGATACCCAGGCAGAGTTTGACCAGAAGCGCCAGAAAGCTGGTGCCTTCCAAAGGCAAAGGGACGACCTGGCGGCACAGATGCAGGCTCTTAGTCAAGAAAGGGATACCTTAGGCCAGGAAGTCTGCCACTTAAAAAGGAAAATGGAAGAAAATCACCAGGCCCTCCAGGGACTTGGTGACCTCCAAAAAGAACACCAGAACTTGTTAGAGCACACGAGGAGGGTCGAGGATGCTCTGGCAAGAAAGGAGCAGGCCAATAGGGACACAGCTCAGGAGGTAACCCTCCTGCAGCAAAGACTAGCCCAGTACTCCAGGACCAATCAGGAGGCACAGAGAGAGAATGAGGCTCTCTGCCAGCACAATGATAGGCTCCAGCAACAGGTAGCGATGCAGGAGAGACTGATAGATTCTAGTAAGGCCTTAACTGAGGAACTGAAAGCGCAGGCTCTTGCATTGCAACAGGAAGCAGGGGCGGATAGAGATGAGGTTCACTGGGAAAGAGAAACTCCTGAGCATAACCTCAGGAGCCCTAGTACCAGAGGCCTTCATCTCTCCCAGTCCCTGGAGTCTGCCACCCCCATGTCCCCTCGTGCACATGAGCCCAGGGCCACGGGGATGGCAGATTACTGTCCAGCTAGAAGTATGGGGCTCATAGGCCAGTACCTCCCAGGAATGGATGGGCGGGCATCCGGGTATGGGCACCCAAGCACAGTGCAATTTAGTGGGGAACCCCAGGAGAGTAGGCCCATTAAGGGCATCCTGAAAACCTCTGCTCAGTTAGGTCAGTGGTGGGGGTACCCATCAAATCCTGGCAGCAAGGAGGGATCTGAAGACTCCTCTGAGCATTACAGGACACAGGAGACCAGGTCCCCACATTCGGCCAGCCATTCCCAGGCTCGCAGAATCCAGCAAAACCTGGAAGATCAGACGGGCACCTCTGGGAGCAGTGCTTCTGAGTTAGAGGATGAATGGACCAGGGTTACTCGAACCAAAAAGGCCAATAAGGCAAAAAGGGCCTAGCTTAAGGACCCATTGAAACAAATTAAGGCAATAAGGAGTGTCATCACGCCTTATCAAAGGAACGGAAAGTATTCTGTTTGGGAACACTTGGAGCTCTATGAGCAAATGATGGAGACTTTCCATTTGAAGGACAGCAGTAGCTGCATCCAGTACATCAAATGGACCTTCTCACCAGAATACTCCAGTTTCTTTGCAGGGCTGGAGGATCAAAACCATTCAAGGTGGTCCACATACAGGGCGGCCATCTTTAAACATTTTTCTGTGCACAGAAATCCTCAAGAGGCTCGCAAGACAGCCTACAATTTACAATGTGGGGAGGATCAGGCCCCACAAGAGTTTGTGCAAGAACTAAAGCGTGCTTTTGCGCAGACCACCAGAAGGGTGCGCACGGATAGCGGAGAATTTATCAATACGTTTTTCCATGCCTTACCCAAATAAATAATGACCCAGCTCGTGAGAGATTTTCATGAGAAAAGATCTTTAGACTGGGTCATTCAACAGGCTACCCGATCTATGAGGTGCAGAAGCCCATCGAAAATTAAAATAATGAGCAGAAAAACCCCATAACCAACAGCAACGCTGCTGCTGCCAGAAAGGGGGGACTAAAAACCTGCCTGCACCAAATAATTCACAGCCCAGAAGGCCCTCGGGCCAGTCACAGACAGGGAGTCGAGGAGGTAGTCCCACAAATGGGGTCCCCCGCTCCCCTGACTATGTAAGTCCCCGCTACAAGGGAAACCGACCAATCCTGGGTTATGTGTGGACTCCTCCAGCCCAAGGGGGGGGATCAGCCAAGCACCTGACCCGGGGAACTTCCCTCCTAACTTCTCCCAGGAGGGCAGAAATTCACCAAATCCTGGGCAGAACTTTTTCCCCAGGTATCCACCCAATTTCCAGCCTCAAAATCATCCATCCTTCTTTCCCAAATTCCCTGAGCCCAAACAACCTAATCCGGAGAGGGGAGGCCAAGGGTGGAGGGGAACCCGAATCTTCCCAACCCAGGGTATTACCAGAGAAGAGATAGCTACCCTTCCCGGGATCAGCCCAGGGGAGAAAATAGAGCCCCGTATCAGCCTGAGCGATTTTCCCAGTTAGAGCGCCAGGTCCAAAATATGGCACGGTATCTGGGTCACAATCTGAGGGCTCAACAGAACCCTCAGATGAGCATGCCACAGCAGAATGCCCCAAACTCTGGACCTGGTGCTCCAGAACAATGACGGGGGCAGCACTCCGATAACCCACCGGTTCCCAGGGAGGAGGCACAAGGGGAAGGGGGGTGTAAAGCCTTGGAGGAAGCTTCCTTCCCAACTTGTAAACAGCCCCTGGAAAACCAGGAACCGGAAACAAGATCTCCTGCCCCTGAAAGCCTGCCTCCCAAGGAGCAGAGGGGGGGTAGGAGAAACAAAGGACCCAAACAGACTCACTTTGTGGAGGAGGTACAGGTCTTCCAATTTGAGGGAGAGGGATCCTCAGAAGATCCTGGGAAAAGGATCTTCTCCTTCAGAGATGGGGGAACTCCTCCCAAGGAAAAATGGGTCCCAAGGGATGCCAATTCAGACTGGGGAGATATGGAGACTGAGCTACCGCCACCCATCATCTCATCCCAGAACCCACAATACCGAAATCCCCTGGTTCAAACCCATCCTGGTGACTACCTCCAAAAAGGGGGGGCGGCCCAGAACCGGAACCAGGGGAACCCACAATGGCTCTGATCTCCAGTTGCCAACTTTTTCTTTCAGATTCCCCAGGCTCTCCCCAGAATTCTGCCCAAATCTCTTCGCTAGCAATGTCCAAAACCAGAAAGTTAGCCCACCAGTTGTCCAAAAATGTGCATTATCTGTGCCCCCTTGAGGAGAAGGAGGGAAGATATTATGCCCCGGTACAAGTACAGGGGCAGGGTACAATTTCAGCACTGGTGGACACTGGATCCCAAGCTACCCTTCTGTCCAAAAGGGCCTTTGATGACCTAAATGCAGGAAGAGGGGAGAATTACTGTATCCCTCTCACCTCTCTTCCTGGACAACTGCAGAACTTTGACGGGAAGGAAATTCCTGTCGAGGGGACTGCAGATTTGGACATCAAAATTGGGCGACACAAGGTGAAACACCCGGTCATAGTAGTGACTCCAGAGGGCACCCCTTGTTTACTACGGAATGACCTCCTGAGAAGGTTGTCACCCCTAATAGATTGGGTAAACAAGGTCCTCTGGACCCAGACTAGCCGACCAATAAAATTAAAACAGAGTGTCAACCATGTTAGTTTAAATGGCACCTGCCACATGGTTGAACAAAAATCTGACCAAGTAGAATTTCACTTCCAGAACAACCAAATTCCAGACGTGACAGTAATAGCAGTAGGACAACAGACTGGTGGTGGGGGGTCCTCTCTATTTCTGAAAATCAACCTTCCTTCCAGTTTAAGGTGGTATTCCACACTGGAAGGAAACACTCTGAAATCCTTTACCAATCCACAATCAGAGACTCCCACTCCTATAGTCCAGAAAGATGTGAAATCAGCTCAGAACCTGGCTGATATTCGGCAAATTGGAGAGCAGTTGTTCATCCCTGTTCAGTTAAATGATGGGAAGGACTCTGTTCTCGCTCGAGTGTGTGTGATCAACGGTAAGAGCTTCATTAGCGAAGCCATGTTCCGCCAACTCCCAAAAGATCCAGTCATTCCCACATTCAAACTGATAGATAAAAAACGGGAAATGGACCTGGAAGCACCTAATTCCAAACATCTCCTGCCAAGCAGGTGTATGCTCAAAATCTCCATTGGCAACAAGAGCATAGTCCATAATTGTTGGGTCGTGCGAGACGTCACTGCCGCCTTTTACTTAGGCAGTGACATTCTCAATCGCTTTGCCATTAGTTTGGACCTAATAAACTTCAAAGCTTGGTCCCGATTAGCGGATAATCCCATGGGCTTTGATGATCTAGAAAAAGCATTTAGGTCAGCTCAATTGCTACCTTATGCAGTTGAAATTCAGATTAAAGAGGAAGTCACCATCCCAGAAAGGACCCGACAATTCTCCCTGGAAGTGAAAGTTAAAAGAGGACAAAAATTGAAAAGCCCTGATGCTTATATTCATCTAAATGCTTCTCTCCAACAGCAAGGGTTAGGGGTAAACCCAACACCATTAGTCAACATAGAACATGACACCTTTCCAATAGAGGTAGATAACAGCGACTTAAAGAGTATTACTCTAGCCGCAGGCACCATTATTGGAATGGCGGTTGATGACCGACATTTCTCCATTGATTTAGGAAATGAACTGTTAGGACCAATCCCCAAGGACTGTTTTGACAGTGACAGTGAGGACAATACAACACCAGACAGGATTTTCACCCGGCATTGGGGGGAACATCCTGGTGTACACTTCTTGCCCTTATGGTAAGGAAGATGTGACTTGTGACTTCAGGAAGGATGAGGTGATTTTCCAGGTCCATGAGGGATGCCTTTCCCACCTGAAGCCTCCAGTCCAAATCAGCACTCTAACCAGGGACTTCTCCACCCAGCTGGAGGAGGTCGCTGAGATAGCCAAACCAGAAGTCTTTCCCGGCTTCAGGCAGATGGTGGAAGAGAGGGTCAACCTAGCTGATGCCTGCGCGACACTGGAACAGAAGCAAAAGTTGAAACAAGTTTTCTTGGATTCCCAAGATCTCTTTGCGGTAGACTCATATGACTGTGGTCGCACCGACATCCACACCACAACAATTCCCACGGACCCTGGAATGACTCCAGTGCTTGTGAAGCAATATCGTTTGCCTGTCGCATCCATGGAGTCCCTTACTGAAATAATTAACAACCTTGAGTCCCGGGGAATAATACGTCCAGTACACAGCACCTTCAATAATCTGGTGCTGGGAATATTGAAGCCAAACGGCCAGTGGAGACTCTGTGCCGACCTTACGGAGCTCAACAAACGGTTCCATACTTCCCGATGGCCTCTGCCCTACATTGACCAAGGGCTGGCCCAGATCCAGGGGTCACAAGTATTCACTGCAATAGACCTGACCAATGGATACTGGATCGTGCCTGTCAGTAGGGAGGACCAATACAAACTGGCTTTTACCTTTGGGGGCCAGCAGTACACCTGGACCCAGACTCCCTTCGGATACCTCAACTCCGGCAATGAATTCAACATTTTCTTACATAAGGCCATGCCCGACCTGGGTGCGAGGGGTAACCTGGCTTATGTAGATGATGTGCTCATCAAAAGTTCATCTATGGAGGAACACATAGCAGAGATCCGTTATGTTCTGACGCAGTTGGGGGCCCCCCGGAGCAAAACTTTCCTTTCAGAAAGCACAGTGGTGTAGAACCCATGTTAATTTTTTGGGGCATGAGATTACTCCTCAGGGTCTCTGTCCCCAGGAAAAAAAAGTGGAAGCACTTCAGAAACTGAAAGACCCCACCACTCTGCGAAGGAGCCTCCTTGGACTGACTAATTACAGCAGAAAGTTCATTGAGGGCTACGCAGATATCACTAGGCCCCTGTTTCATCTCTTGAAGGGGGCGGTCAAGTGGGAATGGGGTCCAGAACAATCCGAGGCAGTAAGACAACTCAAGAGAAGCTTCTCACAAGCGCCTTGCCTAGCTTACCCTGTCAGAAACAAGGAGTTCTTCCTGGAGACAGGGTTCTCTAATACGTGCTTGACGGCAGTATTATAACAAAAGCATGACAAGGTCAATAAAGTAATCTCCTGTGCGAGCAAAACATTATCCTCTGTGGAGGAAAAATTCAACGATTGTGAGAAGGCACTCCTGGCAACGGTGTGGGCATTGAAGAATTACCATAGTTTATCCAGGGGGAACACATCATAGTAGAAACTCCACACCAGCCTCTGCAATACCTCCAAAGTGACAGAATCCGGGCCAGAAATGTGAGTAATTCCCGAATTACTTCCTGGATTCTGTCAATGCAAGGCTTTCCTGTGGAGGTCAGATATGGCCAAAACAAGAAGAGTCCCCTCGCGCAAGGTCTGGCTGACTTGCATGATTGTGCCAGAGAAAACTGTCTCGAGGACGAAAGTCTAAAAATCAAGGACAACCTGGAGGCATACCTTAATTCCCCACACAAAGTCTTTGAAGAAGACAAGTGTGAGGGAATGCCCACTGTCTATGTGGATGGATGCTCTTACCATGTTGACAACAACGGGGAGAAAGAACTGGTGGCCGGCGTAGGGAATGCATGGGTGAAGGAGTTTCCAGAACCCTCCGCTGGATACAAAATTGGTCCCCGAAGTAGTCAGGTGGCAGAATTGATGGCTGTGCATCAGGCCATCCTCAATGCTGTCCAACATCAACTCCACGAACTGGTCATAATCACAGACTCGGATTATGTACGGAACGGGTTCGTGGAGCACCTGGTGTATTGGAAAACTAGAGGCATGTTATGTGCTAATAACAAACCCTTGAAACATGGGAATTTATTCCAAAATATTGATGATCTGGTCACATCGAATGGGATGACCATCTACTGGAAAAAGATCAAGGGACATTCCGAAGTAGAGGGACCAGACAAAACTGGAAATGACTTAGCTGATCAGCTGGCCAAAACCGGGGCCATCCAAGGGGATCTAATAGAAATAGAGTCCTTGTTGGGGGAAATCCAGGTCACTGCTATCACTAGGTCCCAGACAAATGCTCACAATGATCTTTCAACTGCACAATGGAGTAAGGAGACCCCTGATGCTGATTCGATTACAGCTCAGAAGGGGGATCCAATAATTGGTAAGTTTTACCAACACATTGAGGACCCTGAGAACTTTGCCCTGACGGATACCGATTACATTGGGAAAGAGGACCTAAGAGTGTTGATGAAATGTCCAAAAAGGTTCCGAATCCAAGACGGTTTGTTGGTAAGGAAATCCCAAGCTGGCCATGATCAGTGGGTGGTCCCTACCTCATTCCGAAGCCTGATGTTAAGTCACGCCCATGATGCGGCCACCGCCGGTCATAGGGGGTTTCACACAACACTGGAAATCTTAAGAGAGGTTGCATACTGGCCACACATGGGGCAGGACCTCGACCAATACTTGAAGGGGTGTCTTGTGTGTGCACAATTTCAGCCATCATCCCTCACACACCGTGCGCCTCTCCAAAAGAGGGGGATGACACTGCCATGGTCAGATTTGCAAATCGACTTTGTAGGCCCTGTAATTCGCTCGTCTAGAGGAAAAAAATACATGTTGACCGTTACATGCTTGTTTACCAAGAGGGTGGAATGTCTCCCAGCCCCAAACTGCAAGGCAGAAACAGCAGCTGCCCTGATGATTAACCACATCTTTTCCCGTTTTGGTCTACCTCAAAGGATTGAATCAGACAGAGGTAGCCACTTCACCAGTGAAGTAATGACAAAGATGTGGGAGATACTGGGGGTCAAAAGGAAGCTACATATTGCTTACAGGCCAGCTTCTTCTGGAGCAGTAGAGAGATACAACTGAACCATTGTGAGCATATTAAAAAAGTTTGTGGCAGATTCTGGGCCAAGTTGGGATATCCGATTACCTCTGGTCCTAATGGCCATCAGATCTACCCCTTCATCTGCAACCAAAATGTCACCATTTGAGTTGATGATGGGGCGCAAGATGGTGCTTCCCCAGCATTTGCTCTACAGGACCCAAGAGCACACACTGATAAATGCCTCCACAACTCATGAGTATGTGGAGAATTTAAGGAAACACCTTCAACATGCTTTTGCCTATGCTCAGCGGAATCTAGAAAGATCAGCCGAGAGCATGAAGACCCACTATGATTTAAAAACTACCCGAAAGGAATATAAGGTGGGTGATCGGTTCTATCTATACAATTTCCAAAGGAACCAGGCCAAACAGCGAAAATTCTTGCCTACATGGAAGGGACCGTTTGAAATCATAGACAAGATCTCCCCTGTTGCCTACAAAATCCGCATCCCCAAAGGTAATTTGGCGGAAGGGGAAGATAAGTGGGTCCATATTAATCAGCTGAAGTGTTGCCATCCCAGGCACACTCTTCAGCAACTGGAGGAGTCCTCTGCAATACCAGAGGGGGCCGCTCCAGAGTAATTCAGTTCCAACCCTAAAATATCCCATATATAGTCTCTAAAATATTATGATGCTTGTAAACCACTGTCTCTGAATTATATCTTGTTTTTAAAAATTGGAATGCTATGTCTATTAAAGTATAAAATGTATATGTTGCCCCACTATATCAATAGTGGGGGAGAAATGTCTATGAATAGGTATTGCCACTTTCCTTTGTCGTCCTAGGAGAAAGAAAACATGGAGACTGACCACGGAAGGCGACCTGGAGACCGGGAGCGAAGTTCCGAGGGGTCTAGGGTACCGCCCAATCCTCCCATCAGGACCAGCAAGGAGAACTGATTGATCGACTGGAGGGAGGAAAAGATGCTGAACTGTGCCATCTATGGAATTGGAAGAAGAGGAGGCGAACATCCCAGATCTTGCGAGTTCCATCAGTGAAAGGACAGAATGGCCATCGCAAGAGGGGGGGCTTGTGGGATGTTTTTACCCATGCATCCAAGCCCTACCATAAAACTGTGCTGTACTGGCATGGAAAACATCATGATGGCCAGAACTCCCCAGAGAGTGCACAGGGAAAACATGAAGAATAGGCTGCCAACCATTTTTGCCTATGTTGTGAGCACAGGAGGGCACTGCCTAAAACCACCATTGGGCTACACACACAGTAGCCTGAAACCATTGGGAATGGCAATGCTGATTGCCAAAAAGCAACTCAGAACTGTGGGGAATTCATTTTCTTAATCCCAAAAATGGTTGCAATACCGGTACTCACCACTATCAGAAAGCCAGCGTTTTAAAACCACCAGACTTTTGTGTAAAACTGAACAGAGGAACCCAAACCAGACCAAGGAAAGACTTGCTAAGAGGTGGATACAATGTAAAACTATATTCTGAAATGACTTGAAGGAAGTAATTATTTAATGTATAGGTAAAAATTGTAAGTTTGATTTAAACTGGGAACTAAAGTGACATTTAGCTGAATTCTGCCTGACAACTACCCCCGACAGGAGAAACCTGCTCACCCACTCTTCCCAGGCCTAGCTGCATCTTGCTTCCCCACCAAAAGGAGTTGACACCTCTCTGATTAGATTAGGGGAGGGGCACCGGCAGGAGGTTGAACAAAGCCTTGTCCTGGACTCAGGCAAATGTTATATTGGGGGGGCCGTAAAGTGGCTTCCTCTTGGGAGAAGTGGGAGGAGAAGTGCCTCTGGGAGCCACCCGAGCTGGAGGCGGGGGCAGACAGAAGCTTCCCCCATGTGCTTTGGAACCTAAACCACACCCATCTGGGCCAGAGCATAATTTTAAAAAAAGATGGATAATTCATAGTACGGACTTGTCAGAATTATATAAGTAATATCATTATTCTTGTGATTTTTCTGTGCATGTTTTAAGAGGTGTTAGGACCCTGTGGTGTATGCTGGGGGGTTGCTAGCGGAAAATAGGGTCTTACTCCAAATGTCTGCATGTTAAAAATCTGACACTTCATCAATTAATGTCCATACTCCTTGCGCACATGTATGTAATTTTTGGTAAATGTCCGATATTGGTAAACCAGTCAAAAAGCGCAAAATGTTGTCATTTTTGAATGCAAGCCCCCAGGAAGATCAGAGGCGGACAAGCATGGACCATAATGTGTACATGTAATTTCAACAAATTGTGTATCTGGGAAATATGTATTTGAATCAAATATAGATTTGTGGGCAAATTGACCAGGGGAGGATCCTCTGACCCATAAAGAGACCTCATCATGATGACAATCCATTTCCTTCCCCCAATCATGGGAGAGGGGAGAATTGGGCCAATGACAAGTAGAGAGGGGCAGGCTCAGTTATGCCACGCAGACACCCACTTCCAAAACACATAAAAAGAGACTGCTGGGACAGGTAGAGACATTCAATTCCATTTTCTGCGGGACGCTCTGCTGGGAGACTCCAGACTTCACATCCATCAATCTTCAAAGACCAGAACTTTACTTCAGAACTTAAAGCAAGGGCCTAAACCCACAAACTGAGAACTCTTCTCAGCAGGCCTCAGCATCTTTAAAATCATCTGCAAACTATTCCACAGCCGGGCGAGCTGTTTGAATTCTGTGCCAAGAACTTTTGCCGGAACTGCAGACCAGACCCAGACCGCTGTGAGCAGAACCAGAGATCTGGATCACTGTGAGCAGAACTGGTGCCTGATTGACCCACCGAGCAGACAGATCCGCCGCCGGACGTGTTGACCAGATTCGTGACGAGGCCTATTTCAAATTTATATTGTGAGTACCTAGCAGAACTGTGCAGAACCAATCTCTTAGTTAAAATAATCTAATTCAAGCTATTTTAACCTAAGTAGAACTGCCTCCTAGAAATTGTGTCATCTGTCATTTTTAAAGCTGCACAACTCTCACCTGTCAATTCTGCAGCTGCAAGCTGTCACCTGTCATTTTGAGTTTACTTTAAATCCGAAAATCTACCTTTATTAAATCGTCCGTATCTCTGGAACCGTTTGGACTAGGAACGACATTTCATTTTAAAGCTGTGATTCTAGGCTTTCCAATGAACCTAGAACTGACTTCCTACTTCCTATACTTTTTCCGCAATCGCGATTTACGCACTCGCGAAATTTACTGCGATTTGCGATTTTGGCTCAATTTCTCCACTTGTCAAAATAGCAGCTCCATTCTTTCCTTTGTTAAAATCCGTTTGCAACCTGGTAATAACTCAGAGCATTGCTAAAGTGAGCCTGAACTAATACCAACAAGCATCTCTCACTCACCCTGAATCTCTAGAGGGAATTAAAATCAGTTAGCACATTTTCCCATCCGTTGCCATCACATTTAAAAGCATTTTGGGCCTGTATTTCAAACTTCTACCTGTTTCCTCTAAGCTTGCTGGGGGGGAACTGAATTTCGTATTGTATTTGATTGCATTCCTGAGAACTGTGTGCTCCTCTTTCCATCTCCTTCCATTTCTCACATTGCGTAGGGGAGGGGGTGAATTGCCAGAGAAAAAGTGATTACATTGTTGTGGTTGAAATCATATCAAGTTATTTCTGTACTGCCTTTTATTCCGCCTTGCATTTCCTTGAAACCATCTAGCATTTTCAGCTACCTCATCCTCTATACTACTCCTAAGTAACCAAATCAGTCTACCCCTGTAACATTATCCATTGTTGATCACAGTCATATTCTGAAGTGTGATATCAGTTATCAATTTATTTATAAAGTGTGATAGATATATATTGTTGAATTGTCCAAATAAACATTTTAAATTTGCAAAACAAACCTACTTCTTGGCTCAGTGGGGTCAGGGGGATTCTAAGAGGGGGGTGTTATACAAGGGTTGTCATCCAGAGTACTGAACTGGACCTAAATATATATCAATAAGGGTTTCCCTCAGCATCCCAGACTAGGCATGGATTTAGCTGTAGTGTTGAAGTGAAGCCGCTTAACAATCTGTCACAGATTTCCCCTTTTCTCACCTGTTTTCTCTGTTTTGCGGAGTCCTTTGTCGGGGTTTTCTTCCGAGCAGTTTGGGTCTTGTACAAGCCCGCTCAGCCGTCTTCGGATTCCAGGATTCGTTCAGCTTCTTCGTCCGGGATCTATGGAAACTTCAGGAAGCTTGGAATGGAGGCAGCACACGGAGGTGGTCTGCGCGGAACGCGGAAGAAACAGGATCAAGGAAGGTAGAAGGAAAGGAGAAGGAGGAAGGTCTGGGAACCAGGAAGCAACACAGTTCAGGAGAACGAACTACGGAGCACGTCAGGCCACAGCTATCGGTAGCGTTGAGACGCGCAGAACCGCAGGGGAGTGGCTAATTTATAGAACATGCTGCATAGGACGTAAAGGTCGATAGACCGCATTCCGTGTATACGGCCATGTTGGGTGTACTACAGCGGGTAACCCCCGATGTGCCAGGAACCAAGAAGACCAGAAAGGGCGTGATCGACGGATCATGACACCAACTTTAGTAGCGGGGGGATGGCAGTGCGTATTTCTATGAGGCTGACAATGTCGTTGTGTATCGTGTCCACTATGTTGGTGATGGTGTCCCGGTTCAACCGGTATAGGGTGTGGATCTGCTCAGGGATTAGGTTGAATGGCCTGGGTCTGATGTGAGGGATTAGTGGCTGCCTAGGAGGCAATGCTGGCTGTGCTGGTGGTGATTGCTGGGCCTGTCTCACCCTCCTTCTCCTCCTGCGTCTCTGTGATGCCTGTTGTTGCTGCTGTAGTTGTTGTTGAAGTTGGTGTTGTTGCTCTATTTGTAGCAGTATAGGCATGTCCTCCAGCACCATGATTGCAACAGCTAGTGGTAGCATTCTGGTGTAGGAAGGGGTGTGGTGAGTGGGTGTACTCCTTTTATGCTGGGACAGACTCCATTGAGTGCACCTGTGGTGATTGTGTGCACCTGTGGCAGTTGGCTTGATTGCTGATTGCTGTTTGCAGGTGGTCTGCGATGCCTGCTTGGCGGGCCTCATGCAGCCTGTGATTACCACCATCTGGATGCTGGTATTTGCATGTCTGCGTGGGTTGTGATGTCCTCAGATTATAGGCATGCCGGTATTTGCTCCCCGAAGGGGTGCGTGTACGCGCCCATGCTGCTATTAGGGGCACCGTTATTTGGGGTGCTGCTAATAGCGGGTTGGCGGGTCATAATAGACTGGAGCGGTAGCGATGCCGGTAATCCTTTACTGGCATCGTTTTTCCCTTACCGCCAACCTCGTAATGAGTCCCATTGTTTCAGAGTGAACCAAGCTACTATACCTGGTAAGGCCCACTTTCACCGACCTCTGTTAACCCCAAAGTACTTGTACAGTGCACCATTGCTTCCCTGCTGGGTGTGTGCTGTGAACAAAAACAAATACAAATATGAGGGATATCCATTGATTGCATTCCTCTCAATGCATAAAAGTAGCACTCGACAGGATAATTTTGCTAATTTCCTAAAAACAGAATTATTTTAAACTATAACTAATATGTTGTGGAGCACGACAGCAAACAATTAAGAAGCTCACATTTGAAACTGATCAAGTTGATTTCAGGGTGACATACAAACTCAAAAGCAATTATTTGTGATACGTTATCATGATGTGTGGTTTGTGTTCATTGAAGTCGTCTCATGGTAGATGATATTTCATCCAGCAAATGTCTGCAAATAAAAATGATCTCATGTGATGCCACTCACATTTTCCAAATAAATTGGTACATTCAATTAGCAATGTTTCAAAATTATCGAAAGGAAAGGCAAGCGAGTTTACGCTAGGAGAGTCGTTTTTTTAATGTGCAAGGTACCTGTCCATTCTGTAGGTACAATGGGTTAAACATAGTTCAATTTAAAATAAGTACTAAGAGGTGAGAGAAGGTTTTCGATTGCAGCCATTAATATGTCTCCAGAGCACACTTTAGTTTTAGAAGTGGTCCAATTGTACCCAAACGATATGCCACCCACCCTCGCCTAACTCCTGCTGTAGATGAAGAGTTTTCAAAGGCGAGTTGTTTTCTCTTCACCTATCCAGGTTCCACAAAGACAATGTGGCTTGTTTGGTGGGGAGCTAGCTTCTCCCCTACAAGATATTAGAGTCCTGTCTGAATTTCACTCTGGTGAATTGCATCATACAAGCATATTGAGAGGAAGTGCAATTATGAGGTTTCATTCACAGCCCCACAAATGTTGAGTGTCTTAATACCACCCTTTCTCCTTTTTGGGATGCCCCATCCTTAGATGCCTGGTCGAGTCAGTCTTGAGACAGTTCAAGTCATTTGCTCCCAGATGGGTCAAATTGGCATTGCAAATGTTTGGCTGGATGCTTCCCATCAATGGGTCGAATTGGTGTCATGGCATGCTAATTAGATGCTTTCCAATGGATCGAGTCTGTGATGAGACAATTTGAGTCAAAATTCTTCCCAGTGGGTTGAATCAGCATCAAGATGATTTGCGTTGGATGCTTCCCAAATAGTTGAATTGGCAATGAGACGGTTCGAACCAGTGCTCCCAATGGGTTCACTCAACATTGAGACATTTTAAGTATGATGCTTTCTAATGGGTCATGTTGCCATTGAGACATGTCTAGTCAGATGCTTACCAATGGGTTGAGCCAGCTCTAAAATGAATTGAAGTGGTTTGAAAGGAGTAAAAGGTTACAGGCATCTCTGTGGTTCTTTTAGCAGTTAAAAATTACCTGAACGCAGTGGAGTCTGCACAAAAGTTTGAGGTAGGAAGGAGAGCCCAATTTTGTTCTTTTCATTTTGTGTTGGTATGTGATCCCATCGAGGGACTCAGAGGATACAGTATGGCCTTCTTCTGCCCTTCCCAACCAGCAAGGTTTCAGGAGAGCACTTACAGGGGCTTCCATTTACAGTCAGCAGAATCCTGAGTACTAGTTTACAGGGAGCAGGAAGGCCTTCTCCAAACAGCAGGTCACTCCAAATGTTCCCCTGGAGGAGATTGCTGGAAAGCCCTATCTTCACCTCAATGACTGAGGACTTTAGGCAGACTGTACCTCAATAAAGTTCCAGCTAAATCATTTTTATGAAATCCAAAGATTACTCAATTATGAGGTTATCACTCACTTATATATTCATTTTTCTCACAGTGGATTCATTATTTTCAAGATTTCTGTAAGTTTCTAACACTGGCTTCTGGACAAGAGGCTTTGCTGGTTACATCAGTCCCAGAGTACTTTGTCTGCAGGAAGTTGGAAGAGGGCACAGAACGTGTGGCTGGTCTATGAAATTTCAAGCGGAATCCATATTCTGGGGACAAGTCTTCTCCTCATGGTACCTGTACCTCTCCCCTTCCTGTCTGTCCTACATCAATGAGACTTCTGTCATTATCTCTCTCGTGTGATATCCCCATTGTGCTGGCAGAGCCTCCATTGAAGCGATGGGTCCAAGCATTTCCAGCAAATAACAAAGGGAGACTCTAGGACTGGACATAACATCCTGTTGTTAGAGAAACCCAACCTCAGACAGTGATATGCAGAAATCGAACAGTTTCAAGGGTCAATGGATATCCACTTGAATAAAAAGGCCTTCCATAGGTTTAGCCCATTTACAACTGCCAAAGTCCACTATCTCAACCCATATATATTCTTATATTTATTTATCAGTATGCAACCAGGCCTTGGGGATGTACACATCATTTGGGTCATGGGCACACACTGTAAGTATAGCCCAAGCCTGGAATTTATTTGGATGTTAGTGGGCTGTTTGTCAGGAATGTACATGTGACTCTGTGGCTGCCGTGTTGCCAAACTATTCGGCAGATGTTGCAGTGTCAGTAGATAGGATCCATCAAAGAGAGCAAATGTGTACAATACTTCACAGCATGGAGCATTGATATGGTATGATATTATAGGTTATTTATAACGCGCTTAATAACCAAAAGTTTCTAAGCACGGAACCAGGGATCGGACCTGTGTTTCTCCGTGTCGTCTTGCTTCCAAGGCGAGCACGTTGCCCCTGAGCTACCCTCCCAAACTATCCTATCATTACCAGATCCCACTTTAAGTAAAAGAGGTCTGGTAAGCAGATGTCACTGGTTCAGATATAATTATCATCATTTTGTGCTACAGAAACCCCACACAATCTTGGTATTGCCTAGCCTTTCAGAAGTGTCTACCAGATGGAATTCATAGAACAATAATTCAAATTCAGACAAAGAATACCTTCTCCTTTACTGGTCCTCAAAGATTGGATGACGGTCCCCACTCATGGAGGTCACTGATTGACATGTTTCATTTTCATTAAAGGCATGGTCTAGTAAAAATGTTTATTTAAAAAATAGATAGGCAACATAAAAAAAAATACTAACATTCTTTTTTTTAAAACTTCCTATGTAAAATTTTGAGCTCTTCAAGCTCAAAATTGGCAAAAGCAAGCACATGGGCGCATCCATTTTGTGAAATGGATGCCCTCCTGTGCTGGCTTTTGCGGCACTAATGAAGGAAAAGCCAGCCAGCTGTAGTAAAGAAAAGCTACCGCTGGGTGGCTTTCCCTTCATTAGTGCTGTACGCGGAGGACGGGGACCGGAGACCAGAGCAGGAAAGCTGCAGCTGAATCTCGGTGAGTGCTATTTATTTTTTTTTTAAAATAAGCACTAGCTGCGGTTTTTTTCCTAAGTTTTCCGGGCTGGAGGAGCCCGGAAAACTTAGAAATAAAACCGCAGCTTTAAAAACGTTGTATTTATGTTTGCAGACGCTTTTGAAGAGACCGCAAACATAAATACAACGTTATTGTGTTGGAAAATGCTGCGGTTTTTCTTTCCAAGTTTCTCAGGCTCCTCCGGCTCGGAGGAGCCTGAGAAACTCGGAAAGAAAAACCGCAGCGTTTTCCAACACAACCGCGTTGTTTCTGCCTGAATCTGCTTTCCTATTTGTGGCTCTCGGGCTCCGGAGCCCGAGAGCCCCAAATGGGAAAGCAGATTCAGCAGAAACAACGCGGCATTGCGGAAAACAACCGCGTTGTTTCTGTCTGAATGAGCCCGAGAGCCCCAAATGGGAAAGCAGATTCAGGCAGAAACAACGCGGCATTGCGGAAAACAACCGCGTTGTTTCTGCCTGAATCTGCTTTCCCATTTGGGGCTCTCGGGCTCCCCACGGGGCTCCCGAGAGCCCCAAATTGGAAAGCAGATTCAGGCAGAAACAATGCGGCATTGCGGAAAACAACTGCGTTGTTTCTGCCTGAATCTGCTTTCCCATTTGGGGCTCTCGGGCTCCGGAGCCCGAGAGCCCCAAATGGGAAAGCAGATTCAGCAGAAACAACGCGGCATTGCGGAAAACAACCGCGTTGTTTCTGTCTGAATGAGCCCGAGAGCCCCAAATGGGAAAGCAGATTCAGGCAGAAACAACGCGGCATTGCGGAAAACAACCGCGTTGTTTCTGCCTGAATCTGCTTTCCCATTTGGGGCTCTCGGGCTCCCCACGGGGCTCCCGAGAGCCCCAAATTGGAAAGCAGATTCAGGCAGAAACAATGCGGCATTGCGGAAAACAACTGCGTTGTTTCTGCCTGAATCTGCTTTCCCATTTGGGGCTCTCGGGCTCCCCGTGGGGAGCCCGAGAGCCCCAAATGGGAAAGCAGATTTAGGCAGACACAACACAGCATTTAGCATTTCCCATTTGGGGCTCTCGGGCTCCCCATAGGGAGCCCGAGAGCCCCAAATGGGAAATCAGCTGTAGGCAGAAACACTACGTGGCATGTAAACACAACCGCGTGTGTTTCTGCCTGCTGTGGCTTTCACGTTGGGTCTCCGGTGCTCCCCTGGTCATTGGTCGGGTATGACGTGTACTGTGCCCTGCTGTTACCTTAACCTTCACTGTAATTTGCAGTTGCCAAGAACTGAGGATAACCTTTCTGTACCATGGTCCAGTAGCAAAACCCAGGCTGCCTGGTGAGGACGTGCATTCCCAAAGACCTTTTCCCACCCTTGGCTTACGCCCATAATTGATTATTTTACATGGTAGATTGGATGGGGCGTAGAAATAATTCCTGCATAATTCAGCCGAAAACAGACTCCCTTAGCACTCAATGGTCATCATTACTTGTTTAGTGGTAGCCCTCCAGTAAATCCAGCAGGAAACAACCAAATTGTATTACCGTCACTGGCACTTGCTCTGGGGGAATTACTGCCATATTACAAGTGCTGGTAAGGTTGATAAAATACAAATTCCATAGAGTCCCATAACACTCCATGGGGGGGATTTGCCGGTATAACAAGCACCGGTAAAGCCAGTGTCGCGGGAGGATAGCTCAGGGGCCACGTGCTCGTCTTGAAGCAAGACGACATGGATCGACACAGGTTCGAACCCTGGGTCCGCACTTACAAACTGCTGGTTATTGAGTGCGTTATAAATAACCGATTATAATTACAATTACAGTGCCGATAATAGCATTTTACCGGTAAGTGGTCTGACTTATCTGCAGCTGTTAGCTGGAGGTAAATCAGGCCCCTTACCAGTAAACTCGTAGTTTGCTGTTGTGGTAATGTGCCATTAAACAGTATAACCGCCAGGTTAATACCAGAGCAGCAAAGTTGCAATGTGGCCCAATGTGTTAAGCAGCAGCTGGCCTATGTTAGTATGACTGTCCATGGGTTTGTATAACTGCGTCATGGGCAGGGGGCAACCTTATTACAACCTAGCTGACAAAGCCTAGAATTGAGTGACCTTACATGCAAAGTAAATAGCCTATGGGTAAAGGAGCGTCATACAGAGTTCAAGCTTCGGCCTTCTAGACCATTCTATCCAGCACAGGAAGATGAAGTATTTGAGCCTTTGGAAATATATTAAACGATTGCAGCATTTTTGGGTGGAAGTAAATCAGAGAAGATTTAATTAAAACGCGCAGACGTTTTTATTGATCTCACTGCATGTTTTATTGATTTGTATACAGTAGCATGAAACCAACAGGCGATCATTGCAGTCTTCTCTTACAGAAATATAGTTTTTCTCAGTCATGTTGAGAAGGATATATGGGAGGTCACGCTCTGCAGTGCTGACCCCCAGCTAGACCGTGCAGCTCGTTGATAAGATACACCAGAGGAGGAGAAGGGGCTGTTGCAAAAATCCAGTGTTCAATTAGAGTTCTCAGGGTCTCAAAGGAAGAATTGACGTCACTGTTGACCTGGGCGGGAATAGACAGTTGGTATTGAAGCGACGAGCAACATGTTTGATGTTTGTTTGATGTGACAGCGCGTCTAATCCCATACTGGCAGAGCAAAGTTTGATGGATCAAATATGAATTCAAGGCACTTGCTATATTTCCACTTGTTTAGTCCTTTGACTTCTGTAATGCCTTTTCATGGTGTCCATCCACCAAAAACGTGATCCGGGAGTCAGCGTGTAGGTGCCCATATCCCGACCCACCTCATCCAAAGCCACCCGGGCTGGCTTTCTGGGCAGGCAGTGGGTGCAGTACATGTAAAATAGTCTGGGGAAGAGAACAGAACCCTGGGGAGTTCAGCCAGTTGGGTCACACGAGTGGCATGCATAGTACAGGATTGGAAAATACTGGGGTTCGAGTTGATCCAATAATGAATCCATTGGAGAGCTGTGCCTCCAAACCTGAGCAGTTGGGGAAGGTTGAAAAGGACTATGCTGTTGATGGTGTTGAATGGTGTGGAGATATAAACAAGGAATAGATTGGAAATCACACTTTGCCCGCTTTCTACACAATCTCATTTTGAGATCATAAAGTATGGGGACTGGGAAGTCTATGCTCCACCATATCACTAAATGCTTCCTGGGGAGGAAGAAGTGGATAGTTGGACTCAATGACCGTATGGATTTCTATTGTGACTGATGGCAGATATAATGGCTGGGAGAGGACACTGGTTGGTAGCTAAGGAGGAGTTCAGGGGTGGGTGGTTGCTTTGTAAGAGTGCAAAAAACACAATTTGCTGGTGCAGGTATGCTAGCAAGAGCAAACAGTGTTTCACTGTGATAGGTGAACAGATGTCACCGGGTGAGCTAGAGTTGTGGCTGCGGTCGAGCAAGGCATTCGTCTCTTCGATTGCGATCCGGTAGGAGCACAGCTCAATTAGGAATTGGCGCAAGGTTTTTACGAGGGGCTATCTCATCATCACCAGAGGACATGGCACCAGAGATCACATCACCTTTAATAAACAACAAAACACCTTGGCATAATACCCAGAACCTCCATCATAGAGATATAATGAATGCAGCATGGTAACTTGGGTAGGCCCTGACTGCGAGAACTGACCGAGAGACTGTGTGCTATTGAGTTACAGAAATATCAGGTTTGTTAATTATATTTTGTCATTGGCACTCCCTTGGCAAGGGCTGGAGGAAATAAGGATTTCACATGCTGCCTTTTTTGATTGCTCTGTTGTAATGAATAGTCCACCCGATTTCAAATTTCCAACCAGACCGTAAAGATCATCTGCTATGGCTTATGGAACATATGGCAGGCAATTATTCATCTATAACGCAGTGGGACTGGGAAGAGAAGAAAACTCGTGTGTATCAAACAAGTGGGGAAAAGGGTCATGAAGAGGCTGTTAGGGAGAATTCCCAAGAATGTGCTAATTTCCCTTACATTTTGAGACTCCCAGCAACTTTGCTGGATTTCTAGGATTTGATTTTTTACCTGGGAAGAGTGTGAGCCGTTTTCCCCCCACTCTTCCATGTATTTTGGTGTGTGTTTTACTTTTGTGTTCTTTGGATATGGAGTTTTAAAACAACTCCATAGGTATCATCTTTTTCTGTTTGTCACACAGCGCCCTCAGTGCAGTGGCATAGGGGTGCCTTTCTAACTCCCCAAGGTTTAAATACCTTCTCTGGGACTGATTACTGTCTCCCAGAGCATGTAAAGTTAAATTGACTTTACTAGTCTTTTTAAATTGACATACCCAGCACACACTATCTTCCTATAGATTGCTGGAGGGGTTGCCTAGCTTCCCCTGAGTCTAAACACTCATGTTACAGTCAAGTGTTACCCTTTACCACTTGAAATGGCTGGTGGCAGTGGTTTTAAACAAACTACCATGATTTTTCCTTACCGCGAACACTGGTAGCTAAAAATTGGGTCAGCCATGTTTTCAAATATGACGCCCAAGACCTATATGTAAAAATAGACTCCGGTCAACTTTTTTCAACATTTGTTTATGGAAAGGTCCTTCTTGTGTTTGTCTCTGCGCGCCAAACCAGGTTTGGTCAGTGCTGAAGCCCTCCTCTGGTGCCTGAGTGTCTGGGGTGGACATGATGTGAGGAAGGTGCCTGAAACTCCCTGTGCTTAGTCTCTGCCCGAAACTCCCTGTGCTTAGTCTCATAGGAGACCTGAATGCACTCTGGCATGATTGGCCGCCTGGCTGTCTGGCAAGGACAGCCACCCTGCTGCGTGAGTGACAGCCAAGCTGGAATGAATGGGGGAACACTGTTTAAAAGCAGATCTGTGGGACTTGGAAAGCAGAGTCGACCACTGGAACGAAAGAACTGAAGACGAGCTGAAGGAAGACGACTGCTGCAACTCCTGGTCCACCGGTGAAGCCCTGCTGCAGGTCTGAATTGCCTCAAACTCCATCGACAGAGAAGCCCTTCAAGGTTAACTTCTTCCCTTGAGTTTGGCTGGAACAGCCAATTCATAAGCCACCTGGACACCATCCCCAACCTGGTCGAATTTTCTTCAGCGTGCTGTTGAAAACCGGATAGCCAGGGGGAAGGATACCAGTTTGTGATCTTTAAGGCACTCAGACATTTTGCCAAGCTTGTGGCCTCTTCCTTGGGCAGTGCAGGAACCTCCCAGCGTCCTCCTTCTTGTCCCCACGACTGAAGCTCAAAAACAGCAAGATCTGCTCGAACTGCCACAAACAAACTGCCTCACCTACAGCTTTTCTTCACTTACAAGGTACTGTGCAAGTGCGGTGCAGAACTCCGTTTGGCTGCCGTGAAAGTTTGTGAAACTTTCCCGACTTCGAAGGCTTGTCCTTCCCTAAACCAACATCTATTGTTTCGTCTGACCAAATTCTTCTAAGATCCGTGGCAAAGACTTAACCGTTTACTACCAGGACTGTGCTTTCCTATACAAGACTTTGAAACATTGACTTTGGCCCAGGCCTATTGAATTGAATTACTGGTTGTAGTGAACTGAAACCATGTGCCCTGCCTATGAACGTATGTGTGCTGTTGATTCTTATAACCTTGTACTTTTACCCCTTTTTAAAGTAACTGAAGTGCCATTTTGCTCCCACTTCAGGGGAGCTGAACTTGTTCAGAAACTGATTGGTTGTCTATTGTAGTATATTAGACTGTGATATTGAACTGCTCTTACTAGTGGACTGTTTTCCAAATGACTGTGTAAATAAATGTATATTCTTTAACCAAGAAACCTTGTGTTTGTTTGAATCACTGCATTTGCTGGCCCTTTGTGTAACCTGTTCTACTGCTCACTTTACTCTTGAGATAAGTCTGGCTGCTCAGCCACTGCTACCACATTACTGTGTAGTACAGGCTTGTACCAAAGGTGAAATTGTACTAACAATTGTAGTCTTAATTGTGTGTAGTGTTACCAAAGGGTACTGCATATGATTCTGCCCAACAGAGGCTTTGGACTGACTTTGTGGGGCAGGGGGCTTGTCAGTTCCCAAAGTATTGGCTCTAACCTGCCAACTCTGGGTGAACTCCTTTAACCTTTCTAGCAACCTTATAAGTAATTGGAATGCACTTCTGCCAACCTAGCACCCCATGTTAGTCTATTCTTTTAGAAAAGAATTGGGGGTCAGGGGGCTTCATATAAAATGTTGTGTATTTCGATGTGCAAATGTACAACAGAAAACTGAAGATATTAGGAACAGAAATACATGGTGGTAATTCCCTGCTCCACCACTGGTGAAGGTGCAAAGTGGATCTTTTTATGAAAACACAATAGGCTCCTGCCACCCATCTTTGTGTGACCTTCAGTAATGGCAATGAAGTGTGGGCTATTTGGGGTCTGTGCTAAATCAGTGCTGTCACCCCAGATGAGGTTCTGTATGGGTCTGAACAAGTATCAATCATGGCAACAATGGCAGTTAATTTGCAGTGCCATGCAAAGAAAAATCAGTGCCACTGCATGTGTGCCCCTGCCAGCACACAGAAGAGCAACTTGGAGGAGAAGGGAGTGCTTATATTGTTCAAGAGGGTCATTTTCTCCCCTGAGTGCTGAGCAGGTGTTTAAGGCAGACATCCAAAATGAAGGTGGCATCCTAGAAGTGCTGGGTCACATAGACAGGAAATTGGAACCTTCCACCAACATATGCAGAGCAGTTCTGTCTCTCATGATGTTGTTGTAACCCCATGTGGGGGAAAAAGAAAGGAAACAGAACAATGAAAAGCAAAGAAGGATCGTGGACCATTCTTCAAAAGAAAACAAACCAGGAAGTTAAGACTGGCGCTAA
Source organism: Ambystoma mexicanum (assembly GCF_040938575.1). Lineage (NCBI taxonomy): Eukaryota > Metazoa > Chordata > Amphibia > Caudata > Ambystomatidae > Ambystoma > Ambystoma mexicanum. The sequence continues at coordinate 290,006,287 of NC_090924.1, read as the reverse complement.
TGGAGATCCGTTGTTAGGTACAGCCTGACCCTTACGATGGAGGGATGAGCCAGCACTCTGATTGGCACACTGTCTTAATTTTACTCACCACTGTGGCCCGGGTTTGATTTGTGGCAATCCTGTGACAGGGAGGGGAGCACACAAATATACCTCAGCCTCCTGACAACCTTCTCCACTGCAGTGGCCCAGGTCACTGACACCCTCACAGTGGGCACCCAATGTTAACTGCCACACTGCCCATGCTTCATCTGAATTGCACGCTCCCTCCGCCTAGGAAGGGGAAAGCTGCATGCTTTAAGGCCCGCCCCATGCCAGGGCAGGCCTCAGATACTCTTTACACCTCAGCTGGCAAATGCTGCCCAGGTGGGGTATTAGACTTGTGGTCCCCCCTCCAGAACCAACTGTCCTGGAGGGGGAGTAGCCCTGATCTTCCCAGAGTGGATTCCTGCTTCTCTCATTCCTACACAGGCCTACTCCTCCTTTGAATGCCTGGTCTACAGGCTCTCTATCTCTCCTGGCCTCTCTCTCACTGTGGCCACCATCTACAGGCCACCTGGCCATTTCGCCCTGTTCCTCTCTGAGTGGGTTAACCTCCCCTCCTCTCTCTTTGCCTTTACATCTCAACTCCTCCTCCTTGGTAACCGTAACATCTACTTGGACACTCCTAGCCCCTCCTCGGGGCTCTTTTGCGAACAATGGGACTCTCGCTCTCTATTCTACACTCTGGCCCAACTCACTCTGCAGGGCAGACCCTTGATTTTCTTATCTCCTCAGACCTCACCCTCTCCGACCCCCTCATCCCTCCTCTCTCTTGGACGGACCACTTTCTTTTCTCCTCTCACGTGTCGCTCTCTGCCCGTCATGCTAAGTCATCACCAGCACTGCCACCCACCTTCTCGGTCATCCGGCCCATGAAGCGTGTGTCAGTAGAGGCTTTCGCTGCTACTTTATCCCCTCCTCCTATTCCTTTGACTGACTCACACTCTTGACACAGCCTTTTCCAACCTTCATCTCTCCATCTCTAACACTCTTGATGTCCGTGCCCCTGTCATGAGTATCTGTTTGAAGCCTGCATCCAAGTGCAAATCTTGGTGCGATTCTGAACGCGCCACCCTTAAGCGCAAGTGTAGAGTGCAGAGAGGAAGTGGAGGGCATCAAGCACACCTTTTCACAAACTGTCCTGCCGACTGCTCCTAAAACAATACAGACTCTCTGTCTTCTCTAAGAACAGAGCCTGCATCCGAACCCGGGTCTCAGCAAACTCTAACAACTCGACTGAACTTTTCAAAATCTGCAAGGAGCTGGCCAATCCTGCTGCAGTACCTAACTCTCCTGTTCCCTCCCAGGACCTCTGCACGGCCTTGGTATCTCATTTCACCACTAAAACTCAGCACATCATATCCGCTCTCCCTTCCTCTACCTCCTCCTCCTCTCCCTCTACCTCTCCAGGCCGCTCTCTGGCCGGTTCTCCTCTTCCTTTCTCCTCCTTCCTCCTGTTCACGACTGAAGATGTTTCTAGACAAGTCCCATCTATGAAACACTTGTCAAAGCAGGTGCTCCCCTGCTCCCCCGAACCATCAAGGACCACATTGACACCCTTGCTCCAGCCTTGCCTGATTTCTGCAATAACTCCTTTGCAACTGGAACCGTCCCCTCCCCCATTAAGCACTCCCCTGTGCACCCCCTTCTTAAGAAGCCGTCTGCCAATCTTTCCTCTCCAGCAAACTATCGCCCAATGTCCAACACTTCTTTTCTGGGCACACTCCTGGAAACGCTGGCCATCTCCCAGCTTAATCTACATACTGAATCTGTTGGTTCTTTCCATGAGCAGCCAGAAGCATGGAAACTGCTCTCCTGAATACCAATGAAGACTTGCTGTCCAATCATAACTCTAACCTTCCTTCTCTCTTCATTCTCCACCTATCCTCTGCTTTTGACATGGTCAACTACACCATCCTGCTCAATCGTCTCTGAGACAACCTGGGTATCTCTGGTCATGCCCTTGCCTGGTTGACCTCTTTTCTCAATGATCGACCCTCTCAGGTCCAACTTGGTTCTTTTCTCTCTTCTATCTCTCTCTCTCTCTCTCTACCTGTGCTGTTCCCCAGTGGTATAACCTCTCCCCCTGGCTATTTAAACACTACCTGGCACCTCTGGCCCACCACATCTATACCTTCTGCCCTAAATGTTAGTGTTATGCAGATGACACCCAGCTCTGCTTCAGGCTCCCCTCAGCCTCTACTGCTCCTTCTCTCATACCAGACTATCTGTCGGCTATTCAGAATGGTGTTCCTCCAACGATCTCTGCCTTAATACCTCATCATTGGGACTACTGCTTCCGCCTTCCCTCTCTCACTCTGGCCTCCCACCCTAGGCCCTCTACCTGCTCCTTTCAGTGTGGCTAAGACCCTTGGGGTCATCCTCAACTCCACCCTCTCCTTCTCTCCTCACATCTCTGACATCTCTAAGAAGTCACACTATCAGCTGTACCTCCTCATGGGTATTCTTATTTTTCTAACTTTCCCTCTGAAGCTCACTGCCTCTAGAGCCTTGGTCCTCTCTAGGCTGGAATACTGCAACAGCCTCTTTCTAAATCTGCCTGCCTCTACCCATCGCCCTCTACAACTTATCCAGAACAGGACTGGAAGACCTGTCTTTGGCCTCAAGCCCTGGGATCATATCTCTCCATCCCTCAAATCTCTCCACTGGCTCCCTGTGGATGTGAGGATCAAGTTCAAGATCCTCTGCATCGTCCACAAGGATTTCTGTGGCTGGGGACCACACTACATCCAACTTTCTCTTTCTAAGCATCTTCCTTCTCGAGCCCTCCACTCATCCACCTCCAACTCTCTGAGGGTCAGATGCTTCTCCAGGCAGAGAGTGGTGGGTAGATCTCTGTCCTCAGCTGGGGCTTCCCTCTGCAACAGCCTCCCTGCCTCTCTGAAACCCGACAAGGACCACCTAAGTTTCCAGAAGCAACTGAAGACCTTCCTTTTCGCTTCTGCTTTCTCCCTCCCTTTGCCTTGCTGATGCCCCTGTCTGCTGCACATACTGGTTACCTGGCCACCCACTGAACCTACCGGACTAGGCTCCTGCATGACTGGTTGCCCTTGCATTGCCTCCGAGCCTCCCAACCACTTATGGGACTGTATCTGCAACCTTACAGTCTCCTGAGTCTCTGCACTTATGAGCCACCTCCCGGCTGCACTTACTAGTTACTTAGCACTCTCCCGTACCCCCTCCGCCCCTGGCACTTCTCCCCCTCAACCCTACCCCATAATTGTGCGATCTGAATGAAACAAGGCCTAATAATATTGTTATGTTGTCCTCCTTCTGTCCTCCCTTCCATGTCTTGTCGCGCCTACAAACACTTGTGTACACAGGCGCGTTATAAATAATTTAAAATATCATTTCAATTAATTGATGGGCTACATCTGGCATACGCAGCCATGCTATTAAAAATAATAGGGACTCCCCTATGCTTCTGCTGTGTACTGGGCTGCATCAAGTACATGCAGCCCAGCTTGTAGATTCAAATTGCTGCTGTTGCGCTGCCTGACAGAGGAACACCTTGGCCGGAAGAGATAAATAACTACTGCAAAAAAAGCACACAGAGGCAGCCCAGGCTTGGCTGTCTCCCAAGTAAGGTATTTCTATACATAGTTTACAGTGCACAGTATAGAGTCTCTTTGAATATATTTTAAGGACTTCATATTCAAATGAACATTTTACAGTTTTATAAGGACTGTTTTTAATGTTTTGATGATAACTGAACTACCCTACCAAATAAAGAAACTATACTCTAGCATTGCATTGCCCGACTTTCCTTTCGTGTGTTAAAAGATATTAGTACACAGCGAGGGAGAATCATTCTGATTGGCCCTCGCTGGGGCATTACTCAGCCGGGAATCCCTCGGATAGGATTCCACTGTTTTGTCCCCGGCAGGGGTGTGTGGCAGTCCCTGAGCCAATGAGGAGGCTCGAAGTGGGCCATCCCCGCTCCGAGCCTCCACATGGCTGGTTGCCGCCTTCGTTCCCTGCTGGGGATTCAGGTATGTGTATATTTTGTTTTCCTCCCCCCTCCCCACCCTCCCCGCCCTCCCCGCCCTCCCAACCCCACTTACCTTCTGATTTCTTCTTTTTTTTCTTCTTTTCTTTTGGGAGCGAATGCGCTGGGAACTCTGTTCCCAGCGTGCCTGCTCCCAATGGCCATGGAAAGGGAAAACTGACTCTGTTTTCCCTATCCCGGTGGCCATTTCTTTGGACATTTTTTTTTCTTTTCTGTTCGAAACGGTGTTGCGGGCCGGAGTACTAATAGCAATATGTCCATCGCAGCGGGCACATTACCGAGTCTGGTAATGCCCCCGGGCCTTTGTTAAGGCCCTCGCCCCGAGCGAAAACTATGGACCCCGGGGCATTACCTGACTTGGTAATGCCCCCGCTGCTCGGGGCATATTGCTTAATTAGAGCCCAGTATTTCTTTCCTCTGGGATTGTTGAATCCTAACCATTGCCTTTTCATCCCACATCCTCATCTTACAGATGTGCATCAAGGTGATCCGGAGCTCCGGTACATGGGGGTTTCTGGCGACAGGTAAGAGGTGGGTTAAGTGTTTAAAGTTAAGATGCAAATGTTTCAAATGTTAATTGCTGTGCCCGCCTACACCAGTCTTCGAATAGGTGCGATGGAACCACAATCCCACTACGATGCTGTCAGTCTTTCATTTGTGCACCTCTGAATCTTCCAGGGCACAGTAGCCATGACGTCTGATATTTCTCTGTCCAGCATTTTAATACAGGTAATGGAGGATTTGCAGTCAATAGCACAGGATTGCATTAATTCTTCCAGAACTGACAGTCAATTGAAGTTGATGAAAGTTAGGTTCTGCAGCCTTGTGTCATTCCCAAATGCAGTTGGGTGTTTTGATGGCACACACACGAGGCGTGTGCCCCTAACAGTAAAGGAGCAGATGCTGCACAACAGTCAAATGACATACTCCCTTAGCAGATGATGTGTACTGCAAATCTGATGGTGAGTCACTGCAATGCACATTTACCCGGGGCAGCATGTGACATTCTAAGGAGCAACAGCATTTCACAATACAGTAGGAACACAATTGACGACTTCTAAGAGTTGGTGGCAGATACTGTAAATGCCACTTTTATGGTTTATCCACCAGTCCTTTATGTACTATTTTTTATTTTTATTGTTTAATGCTCTGACCTAGCTCGAGAGCAGTGGAGCACTGTACAGAGTGTGGGTAGCCCACATTTGGGCTGCCATCTCTTAACAGCGGCGTAATACTGTGAGGTCTGTTTCGGTATGTGAGCCCAATGGAATTAGTCCTGGGTTAGGTGTTGCTCAAAGAGCCATGTTTTGTGAGATTTACAAAATTGGAGAATTGTAAGGCCATTCCGGGCCGATACAGGGATCGAATTCCGGAGGGTGAGTGCTTAACAAGAGAAGGATTGTTAATGGGTGCTCTCTTTGCAGATGAGTTATGATTCAAGCAGGTTATTCGATTTGCTGAGAGAGGAGCGTTTGCTACTAGATGTGTGGAACTTAGCAGCCAGGTACACTGGTGCGCTTTCGCTGGTGTGTTTGTGTTGTAATGCAATGTAATCTAAGTTGGTCGTGTATAGCACCTTTTTACCACTTTGGTGGCCTTCCTGATTATTGCCCTGGAAGAGAATGGATGGGGGTGGGTTATTAGTGGGATAGATGGAAATGTGGATGTTAAAACCTGCTATGTTCAGTGTTTGACAGTGTGGGTGTGCCCTGAGATCTTGCCTGTCTTGCTGAAAATATTGCCCACATCTGGGCACAAACTAGAGGTGTGAATCCACAGACGTACCACCTTTAATGCATACTCCCCATTGGTTCATGCAGTTCTGGGACAAATAGGTTTCATTCCAACACCTAAAGAAATGTGCATTGGAAATGCAAGACAGTTCCCAGATGTAGACTATGCCATTTAGTCATAAGTACCTTTCCCACATGCTTGTTTTGCATGGATCCATTACTCTGGTCTTCCGACATACATTTTAAGATAGTCTAGAAATAGCCTTAAAAGCAGAACTCATCATGACAAACAGCCAGAAGTGATCATTGATATGTACTTACCTGTAATCATTTTCTTATTCACTTACGTGTTCGACAGGTTACAGTGGCTACCCCCTGAAGACATTATTACTGCCCCCTATTCTGTACCCACAGAGGCAAAGTAAAGTGAGCTACAATATGGCACAAAGACCCTTCTTACTGTTGAGAGGACACATAAGGCCTCATTATGGGACCGGCGTTAACCCTGCCGGCGCTACCGGCGGGTTGCCGCCAGACCCATAATATTTTACCTTGACTTCCCGGTGCTACCGGCGCTTTACGAGTCCGGTCGGACCTGTTGGACACAGAGGCCATGGCAGGCAGACTCTGAGTTTGCCGATCCGGAACAAGGGTGTCTGCGAGGTTACCAGCACCCTTGTCTCCAGACCTGCAAACTCCTGATGAGGCCTTGTAGTCTTCTCAAAAGTAGATTCTGCTGTTTACATGTCAGTGGTGTGGTGGAGACCTACAGCTTAATTTGGGGTGTAGTGGTAGATTAGGGCGTACAAGTGAGGTGTAATGCTTTTATGTCTTTATTTACCTCTCTGCCGCATTTTTGGTAAAGTGACAAGTTGGAGGAGGGGCACCGGCAGAGATTAGGTCTCTGTCCTGTGGGCCTCCATTTTTCCAGTGCGTGATTGATTTCATACGTGCACGACATTTTCACTCAGGCGTAAAATGAATGGATTGCTATGGAATCTGCCCTGGTTATGCACTTGCTGGCAGTTTTCAATGAATATGCACATATCATTATTTCTGAAACATTTCTAATGATGGGCATACATACACTGTTAATGTTTAACTGTTTAATACTTGTCTCTGCTGCAAATTAGGTTAAATCAAAACATTTCAAAAACACAATAACCTGTGTCATAACCAACCACAAGTTGAGCTACGCTTGCATCTCTTTACAAGTGCCTTTGCTAGAGCTTGATTAGGATACCTGTACTCTCTCCATGCAGTGACAAGGGTGCTGGTACTTGGTGGATTATGCATTGAGAGGAGCTGGGAGCTATCTATTTAGCTCCTTTGTGTTGCCTAGAAGGGCCTGGTTAGCTTGATACCAACATCTACGAGGAGCTACTTTTGGCTGCCCAGGCCAACTGATGTCCAACAAACACACCAATGTGAGTTTAACCCTTTGTGTTTGGGGCACTCTTTACACACAAATACAACATTTGAAGCATACGCAGCAATGTATAATGGATGACATTATATGTTTGCATCTTATGTGGAAGTTAGGTTTGCAGAAAGCTATGCATTAGCTCCCCCTTCCCCAGTGGTAGATCCTGGCTACTGATTAATGCTGGATACCCAGAAGCTACTTTAAGCTGCTGCTTATCCAATTGCAATCTCGATCCCTGTGGGATCATGTGGTGGCAAGCAAATTGGAATCTACCTTCAGCCAGGAGTGGTGTTGCTAGGTTTGCAAACGATCCAGGGCTACTCTAATGTTGGGATTGCTGGGACTTGGGGCTAGCTAGCCTTTTGGTTGTAGTCTCTGACTTCTATCCGGGGCTACTGCCAAAGGATCAGGGACTATAGCCACCTCTCCCCCCCACCCCCCGCAACGCCTCTGCCTTCAGCACTCATTGTCTGCAGTACTGTGTATACGTTCCTTATGAGTATTTGATACAACTATTGCAGTTCACACAACACTCAGACCCTTCTTTATGTTACTTTAGCTTAATGCCTAGCCTACAATTCCTGGTATGTGCCTGCATGCTTGCTCTGTGAACTGCTGCTAGGTCAAACGATTTCTCAGTTGATTTAAGTAACTGTACCATGCCCATGTCAAGGTCAACATGCTCCTCATGTAATTCTATCTGACACTGTATGGACAGGTAAGTACATAACATGCTGTCCTTCCTTCTATAGGGTACAAGCAGCTATGGCTTTCCCTTCATCTGCCACGGATGCCTTTTTGCCAATTCCTTTGGTACCAACATATTGGTCTGGTAATCCCTTTGTCGATTTGGCGACATTGTACTGGCTGATGCTACTGTGGTTCTTCTGACTGCCCTTTTGGATGACCTGGAAGACACAGAGGCTATCACTCGCAGTTCTGCACCGCACAATTGACATTGCTAATGCAGACACAGATGACAGTAGCAATACCGCCCTCCCCTCATTCTTGGAACCTTTTACAGATGGTTATGGGCCTTAATCCTAGGCAATGGGTCCAAGCAATGCAAGGGCCTTTCATGATGGCCAATGCACATTGCTACCTGGTAATCAATCGCCTGTGGAAGAGGGGGGTATTGGTATGACTGCATTAAAGTAATAAAGGAGATCATATCTTTATAACAAGGTGCGACACATTAGACACTTGGTAATTGGGCTGGGGACTTATGCCAACCGTTATTCCCCTCTGCCATATCATGTTATACCATGGCACTGGCACCACTGCAATGTATTTATGACAACTGCACTAATCCAAACAGAAAACCAGGCACCAGGGCTGTTTATAAAAAAATTAAAATACTTTATCCACTGTCTTACGATGTATCTACCACAAGGAAGACATATTCCCAGACAAAGATATGCACCCCAGGAATCAGAGCATTTGGAAGAGTATCAACTGAAGTTCCCTGAGGCACACTATTCTCCAACTTAAATCAGCTCTACATTGATGCTCAGAGCAGTAGCAATCCTGTAACTCACACGTGCTAAAACAATGATAGATCGAAAATAAGGGCCTTAGAGAGGATATCAGTTAAAATGTAAATGTAATTGGGCTTTTATATATCCCTTTATGCCAAAGTACAGCCTTTAAGCACAGGTCAGTATCGAACCCATGTTGCTCAGTGTTATCTTGCTACCAAGACACGCATGTTGCCCATGAGGTAATTGGAACTGCTCATTCATGCCCAAACAGGAGAGTACCAGGACATTGCTGATCAAATGAGATTTCTAGATGGGTATATTCTGTTACCTCATTGTGACAAATCAACTTCCGGGGCACCAGCGGTCCAGGGATGAATATTGGCTTCTAAACCATCAACCAAAACCACAATTCTAGTACACCAGAAGGGATCCAAACAGATTGGAATACAAGTGAATTAGAAGACCTCCTTGTCCAATTTTTGGTAATGTGGACAGAACAGCAGGCTTATCTCCGCAAGTTTGTGGATCATTTGTTAGTTGCAACGCAGTGAAAATAAAATTATTACCCAATGCAAAAATGGACTGTCCAGTCAAGGTTGTATAAAACTAGCTCCTTTATTATTGCAACAAGAGACAGTTTGAGCACACTACAAAATTCAACCCACCCTGAAATGGAACAGAGGGGACAGACAGTTTCACGAAGGAATAGGAAGCACACTGGATCGTGACACGGGGGTAGTTGGTAATCAGTCTTACAGTTCAAGGTAATTCGGTTTCAGTACCGAGGGGGCAAAGGGTCGTAACTGTCGCTATGGGCCTTCGGATAAGGACCATGGGGGCAGAACGACAATGTACCTGGTGCTTAAGAAGTTCTTGGTGTGCAACAGCGTCGAGGCGGTTCCAGAGTGCTTCACAGCCCTTGAGACTGAGATAGTGGTGGGAGACAGCTGTGGGTAGCAGGCTGCAGGCAGTTCGCCAAGCGAGGCTGGACGGAAATCTGCAGGCTGTCTGGCGTGGTGGCTCGGGGTCAAGAATCATTGTCTCTGTGCTGGTTAGCGGATCTGGAATGGTGGTTGAGGCGGCTCGGACGGCTCTTGTGACTGCAGCATGACAACAGTTAGCAGTGCAGCCGGATGCGAATTAGGACTTGACTGTCTCGAAAAAAATGTCCTTAGAAGATGGATGCTGGATGATGCTTGTGTGCCACTCCTCCTAGCTTCTTCGCAGGGCTTGTTTCCTTTCAAGGCGGATGGGCCAAAGCTCAGGAGAGTGTTATCAGGCAGCAGCCTTGTCCTTTGTCCAGAGACTCTCCGGCACTTCCCAACTAGGAAGCTTGCTGGCAGAACCTAGCAGGGCATGCTGTGTGCTTGCTGGGTACCGGTTCTGGTGCTGCTGGATGGGTCATCTGAGTCCGGTATCTCCCTCTTTTCCCTGGGAGATGTTTAGGGGAGGGATCTTGCTTCCCTCTTGGAACTCCTGGCCTTCCTTCACTGGCGGAAGATGTAAGGTAGACTGTAACTTCAGCTCGGGTCCAAATTCTTTTTTTAAAACTTTATTTTTTGCTGACTGGTGTAACACTAGCACATGTCACTTCAAGTGAGGTCCATAGGTTTACATAGTAGCACAGCAGTGCCATATTCATACATAGTAAAGTAAATACAACAGTGCATTCAGGCGTTTATGATGTGCCCCCAATATCAACTTCTCGATTGTTTCTGAGGTAAGCACATAGCGGTCCCATATGTCTTTCGGTCTGCATGTAACTGCAACACTCCTAACATAGTTTTCCTCGCTCTCCTGGGCATATAGTAGGTCTCGTAGCCAAGCTTTTTGGGTGGGAGCTGCTTTGGATTTCCATGCCTTTAATATATTGTTTTTGGCCACTGCTCCAGCAACAGCGATAAATCGACGGGTCTCAACTGAAGCTTTACCTTTATCACCCAACACGTATTTCTGCGGGGTAGCTGGAATATTCACCACAATAATGTCACTTATGACTTTGGCCACATCTTCCCAGAAGGCTCTGACAGGGGGGGCATTCCCAGTACATATGCATGGAACTTACTGAGTGTGCATTGCATTTGGGGCAGGTTGCTTGTCGCGTGGGGTCAAACTTGGATATCTTGTTCGGGGTAAATGATTTAGCATTTTAAATTGAATCAGTCTAAAATTTGAGTTAATCGCAATATATTTGGCGTATTGGCAATATTTGGCGCATTGAGACTCCTCTATGGCAACATCAAGATCATGTACCCATTCCTGTTTCATGGTATTTATAGACAGGGTATACACTTGGGCTGCTTTATATAATCTAGAGACAGTACCTGTAAAGCCCTCTTGTGACATGATTGCGGTTAGGAACTGGTGTATTGGGGGAGCCTCGGGGAATGAGGGCCACTTCCGTCTGCCTTTATTCAATAGTATTGCAGTGTAGCAGTGAGATCGACCCTACTTTAGTCTGCACATCCTCTAACAACACGAATCTGCCCCCTGGGTATAGATCCCCAGTCTCATCTCTTTGTTAGGGTCCTATTTATGTTGTAATGCCGTATCAAATGTGGGCTCAAGATCAGGATAATGCCATAGGGAGGTAAACAGCATCCCACCCTAGCAAATAGTTTGGACCAGGCTCGTACTGTTGAACTCACTGGGTCCACATCTCTTGTATCCCCCTGAGATTTTGCATATGGCATGGCCTGTATGTTCACGGGGGTGGCAGCACACTTCTCAGCCCATACATGTGCGTGTTCCTGAGCAGTGTCTGCCCAGTACTTTGCAAAGTGTGCCTGTGCTGCATGAAAATATAGGGTAAAGTCTGGGGCTGGCATTCCGCCTGTCTCATATCTCTCACACATCTTGGGCCATAGAAGCCTGACTGTTCTCCCGCCCCACAGAAAAATGATGGCCAGTTTCTGCAGTCTCTGAAAGAAGTACCTGCCGGGCCATATTGGGATGCCGCAGAACAAATACAGCAACTTGTGTACCACCACCATTTTGAACAAGGCCACTCGCCTGTATATGTTATGTTATGTTATTCAGATTTATAAGGCGCCAAAGCCCGTGGGCATCCAGGCGCCGAAAGACAGCAGTGGTGGAGAAAGCTAAAGGAAAATCCTAGTTAAACAGAAAAGTCTTTATCTGTTTGCGGAAAAGAAGACGGTCCTCTGTTTTACGTATTGTAAGAGGATTCAATTCAGCACTACAGCCAAGTCAACGCCTAGTCTAGAATACTGAATGAAAAGCCTTATTGATATATCTTTATGTCCAGTTCATGCGTTCTGGATGACTACCCCTATATAACACCCCTCTCTTGGAATCCTCCTGACCCCACTGAGCCAAGAAGTAGTTCTGTTTTGCAAGTTAAAAGGTTTAATTGATAATTTAAACAATATATATATATATATATATATATCACGCTTTATAATAAATTAATAATTGAATATCACACTTAATCTGATATGATAAAGATTAACAACGGAGAATCTGGCACTAGCACACTTCTTTATAATCACTAAGGAGTTGACATGAAATGGATAAGATAGCAACAATACTTTTATGGTTTCAAATGGATGCAATGTGGAATGAAATGCAGTACAGAAAATAACTTGATAGGATTTCAGCAAAAGACAAGGTAATCACTTTCTTGGACAATTCACTCCCCCTTTTATGCAATGCAAGGAAATGGAAGGAAGGCACACAGTTCTCGGAAATGCAATCAAATGTAATTCAGTTCACCCCAGCACTCTTAAAGAAAACAGATGTTGAAAACACAGGCCCAAATGCTTTTAAAGGTGCTGGCAATGTAGAAAAAAATATGCTAAAATGCTTTTAATTCCCTCTAGGAGGTTCAGGGTGAGTGAAATCAAGTTAATATTAGTCCAGGCTCACTTTAGCAAGGATCTAGGAGTAATTGGTAGGTTAAACGAATTTTGGCAAATGAAAGCAAGAAGCTTCTGTTTTCACATGTGGAGAAATTTGCAAATCGCGGCAAAATTTGCGAGTGCGTTTTTCACGATTACGGCAAAATTATAGAGGTTAGGAATGCGGTTCTAGGTTCGTAGGAAAGCCACGATTCTAAGCTTTCTGAGGAAAGTTACTGCAAGTCTCTAGGACAAACGGTCACGGAGATATGAGCGATTAAATAAAGGTCGTTTTTCAGATTTGAAATTTTAAAGTTCAAAAAGACAAGTGCAGCTTGCAACTAGAAAATGACAGGTGACAGCTTTACAAATGACAGGTGACAGTTAGGAGGCAGTTCTACTTAGATTAAAATAGATTGAATTATATTATTTTAACTAAGAGATTGGTTCTGCACAGTCTTGCTAGGTACTCACACTATATTCTTGAATTAGAATGGGCCTCGCCATGGATCTGGTCAGGTTTTAGACTGGACTCTGGTCTCTGCACTTCACAGTGATCTGGGTCAGCTCTCTCTGGTTCTGGAAATTTGATAGATTTGAAGTCTCTATGTTGGCTCTCTGAAGGTTGATGGAGGTAAAGTATGGATTTTCCCGGCAGAGCTTCCAGCTGCAAATGGATTTGAAGGTCCCTATCTGTCCTGTCTGTCTGCTTTTATCTGTTTTTGAAATGGGTGTGTATGCAGCATCACTAGACCCTACCCCTCTCCACTTGCCATTGGCCCAATTCTCCCCTCTCCCATGATTGGGGAAGAAACTGTGAGTCAGAGCGATGTCATTTTATGGCTTGCAGAGAGGACACTCCCCTGTCAAATTGCACATAATCTATATTTGATAAAAAAAAACATATTTGCACAGGTACACATTTGTTTAAAATTACATGCACCCCTCACATATCACAGTAGGTATCCCCTGTTCGAACTCTGCTCTTCCTGAGAGCTTGCATTCAGAAACGGCAATATTTTGCACTTTTTAACTGGTTTGCAATACCGGACATTAACCCAAATTTACACACATGTGCGCAAGGAGTATGGACATTAGTTGATGAAGTGTCAGATTTTTCACATGCACACATTTTGAGTAATATCCTCTTAACTGCTAGTTTGCCCCCAGAACATCACACAAATTGGAGTTTGGGCTTGAATTGAAGGTACATTTTTTTAAATTAAGGCTCTCAAAGTTATACATTTCTGTCATTTGATTACAAAGAGTTATCAGTGTTTCTGTAAAATATATATTTTGCTTTCACTTCAGTTCTCAGAGTGTTGGAGTCCGCCTCCAAGACTTGGGTGGGTCAGTCACATGTGTCCTCTGGCAGGCAGGCCTTTGTTGACATTAAACAGTCAAAATCAACATATTCCTTTCAGAGGAAAGGGGCCATTGTGTGGTCTCTGGGAAGCTGAGATCAGGAGGCCAGGGAGCCACTTTGCATTTAATTAACAGAACCCTGTGATTTCCTGGCTTCTTGTGTTGAGTTCTGAAGTGTCAAGAGTTCTCAGGACAGGCAACCCCTTTGAACTTTTAATTAATAAGACCCCTTTCTTTGCACTAGACAGTTTTGCAAGACAGCTCTCCTGTCAGAGTTTAGACCGCTAGTGCCGCCTTGAGGATTTTGTTGGTACTGCATGCAATTTTGGGATCTTTCTTGGATTAATGCATTCTAAACAGGAATGGTTCTTACATGGTAGTAAATCCTTGCTTAACATTGTTTTGATGGGGCTCCTTACAGTAAGATGGTTATGTGGAACCCCACAAAAGGGTTGAATCTTTAAAGTGGTCCAATGAGTCACGATTTCAGCAAATTTTTGACATCAGTAACAGTGGATTTTGTTAACAAAGACCTTTCTTTACACTGGTGGGTGGCAAGTTAGGTAACCATTTTGGTGTGCGCACAACTGCGCAGCTCTCCTGGATTCTGGGATGAAATGATGGGCGGCGACAGCGCATCCCCATCTTTACCCACTACAATGATTTATTTTTGTTCTGGGGTAAAATGATGGGCAGCGACAGCTTAATCCCCACATTTACCCCGTCTAATGATTCCACATGGGTCAAAACCCTCCACAAACCCCCCCGCCCGACTGCGCTTTGACTTGAGTCGAGGGGGAGTCGGTTGCAAGGTAGGTTTTGAACCCTGGCGCTGGTATGTCCACATTATCTTCTTCCAATTCTGTAGATGGCACAGTTCAGCATCTTCCTCTCCATCCGGTCAGATCGATCAGTTCTCCTCGCCGGTCCTGATGGGAAGATTGGGCGGTACCCCGGGCCCGTTGCGTCTCTGCTCCCGGTCTCCGGATCGTCCTCCTTGGCCCGTCTCCAGGTTTTCTTTCTCCTAGGACGACAAAGGAAGAGCGGCAATACCTACTCATAGATGTCTTTCCACCACTGTTGAGATAGTGGGGCAGCATATGCATTTCATCATAACGAAACATTACATTCTTATTTTGAAAAAAAAAAACAGTATAACTAAGAGACAGTTTCATGCAAATCACAATATTTTAGAGACTAGATGTGGTATGTTTTATGGTTGGAACTGAATTAGTCTGAGACAGTACCCACTAGGATTCCAGAGGATTCCTCCAGTTGTTGCAAAGTGTGCCTTGGATGGCAACATTTCAACTGGTTTATGTGGACCCACTTGTCTTCCCCCTCTGCCAAACCGCCTTTGGGGATGCGGACCTGATAGGCCACAGGGGAGATTTTGTCGATGATCTCAAAGAGTCCCTTCCATGTAGGCAAAAATTTGCGCTGCTTGGCCTGGTTCCTTTGGAAGTTGTATAGATAGACCCGGTCCCCCACCTGATATTCCTTCCTGGAAGTCTTCAGGTCATAGTGGGTCTTCATGCTATCAGCTGATCTTTCTAGATTCCGCTGAGCATAAGCAAAAGCATGTTGAAGGTGTTTCCTTAAATTCTCCACATACTCATGAGTGGTGGAGGCATTTATCAGTGTCTGCTCTTGGGTCCTGTAGAGCAAATGCTGAGGAAGTACCATCTTGCGTCCAGTCATCAACTCAAATGGTGACATTTTGGTTGCAGATGAAGGGGTAGATCTGATGGCCATTAGGACCAGAGGTAATCGGATGTCCCAACTTGGCCCAGAATCTGCCACAAACTTCTTTAATATGCTCACAATGGTTCGGTTATATCTCTCTACTGCCCCAGAAGAAGCTGGCCTGTAAGCAATATGTAACTTCCTTTTGACCCCCAGTATCTCCCACATCTTTGTCATTTCTTCACTGGTGAAGTGGCTACCTCTGTCTGACTCAATCCTTTGAGGTAGGCCGAAACGCGAAAAGATGTGGTTAATCATCAGGGCAGCTGCTGTTTCTGCCTTGCAATTTGGGGCTGGGAGACATTCCACCCACTTGGTAAACAAGCATGTCACAGTCAACATGTACTTATTCCCCCTAGCCGAGCGAATCACAGGGCCTACAAAGTCGATTTGTAAATCTGACCATGGCAGTGTCATACCCCTCTTTTGGAGAGGCGCACGGTGCGTGAGGGATGATGGCTGAAATTTTGCACACACAAGACACCCCTTCAAGTATTGGTCGAGGTCCTGCCCCATGTGTGGCCAGTATGCAACCTCTCTTAAGATTTCCAATGTTGTGTGAAACCCCCTATGACCGGCAGTAGCCGCATCATGGGCGTGACTTAACATCAGGCTTCGGAAGGAGGTAGGAACCACCCACTGATCGTGGCCAGCTTTGGATTTCCTTACCAACAAACCGTCTTGGATTCGGAACATTTTTGGACATTTCATCAACACTCTTAGGTCCTCTTTCCCAGTGTAATCGGTATCCGTCAGGGTAAAGTTCTCAGGGTCCTCAAGGTGCTGGTAAAATTTACCAATAATTGGATCCCCCTTCTGAGCGGTAATCAAATCAGCATCAGGGGTCTCCTTACTCCATTGGGCAATTGAAAGGTCGTTGTGAGCATTTGTCTGGGACCTAGTGATAGCAGTGACCTGGATTTCCCCCAATAGGGACTCAATCTCAATTAGATCCCCTTGGATGGCCCCGGTTTTGGCCAGCTGATCAGCTAAGTCATTTCCAGTTTTGTCTGGTCCCTCTACTTTGGAATGACCCTTGATCTTTTTCGAATAGATGGTCATCTCATTCGAGGTGACCAGATCATCAATGTTTTGGATCAACTTCCCATGTTTCAAGGGTTTGTTGTTAGCACATAACATGCCTCTGGTTTTCCAATTAACCAGGTGCTCCACGAACCCGTTCCGTACATAATCCGAATCTGTGATTATGACCAGTTCGTGGAGTTGATGCTGGACAGCAGTGAGGATGGCCTGATGCACAGCCGTCAATTCTGCCAACTGACTACTTCGGGGACCAATTTTGTATCCAGCAGAGGGTTCTGGGGACTCATTCACCCATGCATTCCCTACGCCGCCCACCAGTTCTTTCTCCCCGTTGTTGTCAACATGGTAAGAGCATCCATCCACATACACAGTGGGCATTCCCTCACACTTGTCTTCTTCAAAGACTTTGTGTGGGGAATTAAGGTATGCTTCCATGTTGTCCTTGATTTTTAGACTTTCGTCCTCGAGACAGTTTTCTCTGGCACAATCATGCAAGTCAGCCAGACCTTGCGCGAGGGGACTCTTCTTGTTTTGGCCATATCTGACCTCCACAGGAAAGCCTTGCATTGACAGAATCCAGGAAGTAATTCGGGAATTACTCACATTTCCGGCCCGGATTCTGTCACTTTGGTGATATTGCAGAGGCTGGTGTGGAGTCTCCACTATGATGTGTTCCCCCTGGATAAACGGGCGGTAATTCTTCAATGCCCACACCGTTGCCAGGAGTGCCTTCTCACAATCGTTGAATTTTTCCTCCACAGAGGATAAAGTTTTGCTCGCATAAGAGATTACTTTATTGACCTTGTCATGCTTTTGGTATAATACTGCCGTCAAGCACGTATTAGAGAACCCCGTCTCCAGGAAGAACTCCTTGTTTCTGACAGGGTAAGCTAGGCAAGGCGCTTGTGAGAGGCTTCTTTTGAGTTGTCTTACTGCCTCGGCTTGTTCTGGACCCCATTCCCACTTGACCCCCCCCTTCAGGAGATGAATCAGGGGTCTGATGATCTCTGCGTAGCCCTCAATGAACTTTCTGCTGTAATTAGTCAGTCCAAGGAGGCTCCTTAGTTCCCGCAGAGTTGTGGGGTCTTTCAATTTTTGAAGTGCTTCCACTTTCTTTTCCTGGGGACAGAGACCCTGAGGAGTAATCTCATGCCCCAAGAAATTAACACGGGTTCTACACCACTGTGCTTTCTGAAAGGAAAGTTTTGTTCCGGCGGCCCTCAACTGTGTCAGAACATAACGGATCTCCGCTATGTGTTCCTCCACAGATGAACTTTTGATGAGGACATCATCTACATAAGCCAGCTTACCCCTTGCACCCAAGTCGGGCATGGCCTTGTGTAGAAAAATGTTGAATTCATTGCCGGAGTTGAGGTATCCGAAGGGAGTCCGGGTCCATGTATACTGCTGGCCCCCAAAGGTAAAAGCCAGTTTGTATTGGTCCTCCCTGCTGACAGGCACAGTCCAGTATCCATTGGTCAGGTCTATTGCAGTGAATACCTGTGACCCCTGGATCTGGGCCAGCCCTTGGTCAATGTAGGGCAGAGGCCATCGGGAAGTATGGACCCGTTTGTTGAGCTCCCTGAGGTCGGCGCAGTCTCCACTGGCCGTTTGGCTTCAATATTCCCAGCACCGGATTATTGAAAGTGCTGTGGACTGGACGGATTAATCCCCCGGGACTCAAGGTTCTTAATTATTTCAGTAAGGGACTCCATTGATGCGAGAGGCAAGCGATATTGCTTCACAAACACTGGAGTCATGCCAGGGTCCGTGGGGATTGTTGTTGTGTGGATGTCAGTGCGGCCACAGTCATATGAGTCTACCGCAAAGAGATCTTGGAAATCCAAGAAAACTTGTTTCAACTTTTGCTTTTGTTCCAGAGTCACACAGGCATCAGCTAGGTTGACTCTCTCTTCCACCATCTGCCTGAAGCCTGGAAAGACTTCTGGTTTGGCTATTTCAGCGGCCTCCTCCAGCTGGATGGAGAAGTCCCTGGTCAGAGTGCTGATTTGGACTGGAGGCTTCAGGTGGGAAAGGCAGCCCTCATGGACCTGGAAAATCACCTCATCCCTCCTGAAGTCACAAGTCACATCTTCCTTACCATAGGGGCAGGAAGTGTACACCAGGAAGTTCCCCCCATGCCGGGTAAAAATCCTGTCTGGTGTTGTATTGTCATCACTGTCACTGTCAAAGCAGTCCTTGGGGATTGGCCCTAACAGTTCATTTCCAAGATCAATGGAGAAATGTCGGTCATCAACCGCCATTCCAATAATGGTGCCTGCGGCTAGAGTAATACTCTTTAAGTTGCTGTTATCCACCTCTATTGGAATGGTGTCATGTTCTATGTTGCCTAATGGAGTTGGGTTTACCCCTAACCCTTGCTGTTGGAGAGAAGCATGTAGATGTATGTAAGCATCAGGGTTTTGCAAATATTGTCCTCTTTTAACTTTCACTTCCAGGGAGAATTGTCGGGTCCTTTCTGGGATGGTGACTTCCTCTTTGATCTGAATTTCAACTGCATAAGGTAGCAATTGAGCTGACCTAAATGCTTTTTCTGGATCATCAAAGCCCCTGGGATTATCCGCTAATCGGGACCAAGCTTTGAAGTTTATTAGGTCCAAACTAATGGCAAAGCGATTGAGAATGTCACTGCCTAAGTAAAAGGCGGCAGGGACGTCTCGCACGACCCAACAATTGTGGACTATGCTCTTGTTGCCAATGGAGATTTTGAGCATACACCTGCTTGGCAGGAGATGTTTGGAATTGGGTGCTTCCAGGTCCATTTCCTATTTGTCTATCAGTTTGAAGGTGGGAATGGCTGGATCTTTTGGGAGTTGGCGGAACATGGCTTCGCTGATGAAGCTCTTACCGTTGTTCACGCACACTCGAGCGAGAACAGAGTCCTTCCCATCATTTAACTGAACAGGGATGAACAACTGCTCTCCAATTTGCTGAATATCAGCCAGGCTCTGAGCTGATTTCACATCTTTCTGGACTATAGGAGTGGTAATATCTGATTGTGGATTTGTAAAGAATTTCAGAGTGTTTCCTTCCAGCGTGGAGTACCACTTTAGACTGGAAGGAAGGTTGATTTTCAGAAATAGAGAGGACCCTCCATCACCAGTCTGTTGTCCTACTGCTATTACTGTCACGTCTAGAATTTGGCTATTCTGGAAGTGAAATTCTACTTGGTCAGATTTTTGTTCAACCATGTGGCAGGTGCCGTTTAAACTAACATGGTTGACACTCTGTTTTAATTTTATGGGTCGGCTAGTCTGGGTCCAGAGGACCTTGTTTACGCAATCTATTAGGGGTGACAACCTCCTCAGGAGGTCATTCCCCAGTAAACAAGGGGTGCCCTCTGGAGTCACAACTATGACCGGGTGTTTCAACTTGTGTCGCCCAATTTTAATGTCCAAGTCTGCAGTCCCCTCAACGGAAATTTCCTTCCCGTCAAAGTTCTGCAGTTGTCCAGGAAGAGAGGTGAGAGGAATTTGGTAATTCTCTCCCCTTCCTGCATTCAGTTCGTCAAAGGCCCTTCTGGACAGAAGGGTAGCTTGAGATCCAGTGTCCACCAGTGCCAAAATTGTACCCTGCCCCTGTACTTGTACCGGGGCATAGTATCTTCCCTCCTTCTCCTCAAGGGGGCACAGATAATGCACATTTTTGGACAACTGGTGGCTAACTTTCTGGTTTTGGACATCGCTGGAGAAGAGATTTGGGCAGAATTCTGTGGAGAGCCTTTGGAATCTGAAAGAAAAAGTTGGCAACTGGAGATCAGAGCCATTGTGGGTTCCCCTGGCTCCGGTTCCGGGCCGCCCCCCCCTTTTTGGAGGCAGTCACCAGGATGGGTTTGAACCAGGGGATTTTCTTGCTGTTGGTTCTGGGATGAGATGGTGGGCGGCGGTAGCTCTGTCTCCACATCTCCCCAGTCTGGATTTGCATCCCTAGGGACCCATTTTTCTTTGGGAGGAGTTCCCCCCTCTCTGAAGGAGAAGATCCTTTTCCCAGGATCCTCTGAGGATCCCTCTCCCTCAAATTGGAAGATCTGTACCTCCTCCTCAAACTGAGTCTGTTTGGGGCTTTTGTTTCTCCTACCCCACCTCTGCTCCTTAGGAGGCAGACTTTCAGGGGCAAGAGATTTTGTTTCCGGTTCCTGGGTTTCCAGGGGCTGTTTACAAGTGAGGAAGGAAGCTTCCTCCAAGGCTTTACACCCCCCTTCCCCTTGTGCCTCCTCCCTGGGAACCGGTGAGTTATCATGGTGCTGCCCCCGTCATTGTTCTGGAGCACCAGGTCCAGAGTTGGGTGCGTTCTGCGCCGGCATGCCGATCTGAGGGTTCTGCTGAGCCCTCAGTATGTGACCCAGATCCCGCGCCATGTTTTGAACCTGGCGCTCTAACTGGGAAACCCGCTCAGGCTGATACGGGGCCCTGTTTTCTCCCCTGGGCTGATCCCGGGAAGGGTAGCTATCCCTTCTTTGGTAGTACCCCTGGTTGGGAAGATTTGGGTACCCCTCCACCCTTGGCCTCCCCTCTCCCGGATTAGGTTGTCTGGGCTCAGGGAATTGGGGAAAGAAGGGTGGAGGATTTTGTTGTTGGAAATTGGGTGTACACCTGGGGAAAAAGTTCTGCCCAGGGTTTGGAGAATTTCTGCCCTCCTGTGGGAAGTTGGGAGGGAAGTTCCCTGGGTTAGGTGCTTGGCTGGATCCCCCCCCTTGGGCTGGAGGAGTCCACACATAACCCAGGATGGGTCTGTTTCCCTTGTAACAGGGGCTTACATAATCAGGAGAGCGAGGGACCCCATTTGTGGGGCTGCCTCCCTGGCTCCCTGTCTGTGACTGGCCCGAGGACCTTCTGGGCCTAGCATTATTAGGTGCAGGTAGGTTTTTAGGCCCCCCCATCTCCAACTCTAAAACGGGGGTGACCTTTACCTCTGCCACCTTGGCAGCAGCAGGGGTGTTGTTGGCTTTGGGGTTTTTCTGGGCATTATTTTTGCTATCTAACGGTTTCTGCACCTCATAGATCCGGGTAGCCTGTTCAATGACCCAGTCTAAAGATCTTTTCTCGTGAAAATCCCTCACGAGCTGGGTCATTATGTATTTGGGCAAGGCATGAAAAAATGTATTAATGAATTCTCTACTGTCTGTGCGCACCCTTCTGGTGGTCTGCGCAAAAGCACGTTTCAGTTCTTGCACAAATTCTTGTGGGGCCTGATCCTCCCCACATTGCAAATTGTAGGCTGCCTTGCGAGCCTCTTGAGCATTTCTATGAATGGAAAAATGTTTCAAGATGGCCGCCTTATAGGTGGACCATCTTAAATGATTTTGGTCCTCCAGCCCCGCAAAGAAACTGGAGTATTCCGGGGAGAAGGTCCACTTTACATATTGAATACAGCTTTGGCTGTCCTTCAAATGGAAAGTCTCCATCATTTGCTCAAACAACTCTAAGTGCTCCCAAACAGAATACTTAGCGTTCTTATGGTAAGGCGTGATGACGCTCCTGATCGCCTTAATCTGCTTTAAGGGGTCCTTAAGCAAGCCCTTTTTGCCTTATTGGCCTTTTTGGTTCGGGTAACCCTTGTCCATTCATCCACTGACTCAGAGGCACTGCTCCCAGAGGTTCCTGTCTGTTCTTCCAGGTTTTCCCGGATTCTGCGAGCCTGGGAATGGCTGGCAGAATGTGGGGACCTGGTCTCCTGTTTCCTGTGGTGCTCAGAGGAGTCCTCAGATCCCTCCTTGCTGCCAGGATTTGCTGGGTACCCCCCCCACTGACCTAACTGGGCAGAGGTTTTCAGGATGCCCTTAAGGGGCCTACTCTCCAGGGGTTCCCCACTGAACTGTACTGTACTTGGGTGCCCATACCCGGATGCCCACCCCTCCATTCCTGAGTGGTACTGGCCTATGAGCCCCATACTTTTAGCTGGATAGTAATCTGCCATCCCTGTGGCCCTGTGCTCATGTGCGCCAGGGGACATGGGGGTGGTAGAGTCCAGGGACTGGGAGAGATGAAGGCCCCTGGTGTTAGGGCTCCTGAGGTTATGGTCAGGAGTCTCTCTTTCCCAGCGGACCTCATCTCTATCCGCCCCTGCTCCCTGTTGCAATGCAAGAGCCTGCATTTGTGCTTTCAGTTCCTCAGTCAAGGCCTTACTAGACTCTATCAGTCTCTCCTGCATCGCTACCTGTTGTTGGAGCCTATCATTGTGTTGACAGAGGGCCTCATTTTCCCTCGGTGCTTCCTGGTTGGTCCTGGAGAACTGGGCCAGTCTTTGCTGCAGGAGGTTTACCTCCTGAGTCCCATCCCTACTGGCCTGCTCCTTTCTTGCCAGAGCATCTTCCACCCTTCTGGTGTGCTCTACCAAGTTCCGGTTTTCTTTTTGGAGGTCACCCAGCCCCTGGAGGGCCAGGTGATTTTCTTCAATTTCCTTTTTTAAGTGGCAGACTTCCTGGCCTAAAGTGTCTCTTTCCTGACTGAGAGCCTGCATCTGTGCTGCCAGGTCGTCCCTCTGTCGTTGAAAGGCACCAGCTTTTTGGCGCTCCTCATCAAACTCTGCCTGGGTATCCAGGTCTTTCAGAATCAGTTTATTGCTCTCCTCTTTCTCTCTATCTAGCTGGCTTTGCAGGGTGACTACCTGCTCCGCGCATGCCCTGTTGAAATTGATCTGTTGCTCCAACTTTTTCTGGTTCTGCAGCAAGGAGTCCAAACTGTCTTGGTGCTCCTTCTGCAGGGCCAGAAATCTGGTATCCTGGTCTGTCTTTTCCTGTTGTAGGATGCCCATATCCTCTTTTATTTTAATGATATATTGCCTACTATCATTTTCTGACTCCTGGCTCCTCTGCAGCCTCTGCTCAGAAGAGGCCAGATCAGATCGGCCCTTCTCTAATGCCATCTGTCGCTTATTCGCCAGATCTTGGCTTTCAGTACATTTATCCTGCATGTCTCCCATATATAGGTACAGGTATGCCGCTATCCTAACCATCTTGTCTTGTTCATCCTTAGCTTTAGGAGCCATGTATAGTTCACTCAGGGCCACATGTAGGGGACCCTGATCTCTCCATAGGTCTGACCCTGTTTCAGTGACCTGTCGCGTGATGGCCTGCAACCAGGCATCCTGGCCCTGTTCAGTCCATTCACCTCTCACAAATAGTTTATGTAAGAGGTGCTCTCTGGCTATTTTCATGTCTACAAAGGTCGTCATTCTAGAGATTGGTCTCTGTCCTGATTTACAGAAGTTTGTATTTTATTTTTGCAAAACAGACCTTTTCCTAAGAGCGTTCCTATGAGGAGTGCTTTACAGCGTAACACAGCGTGGTGATCCGACCGGATATGTGTATCTGGTCAGCTGGCACGCTGTATTAATCTGCACAAATGGTAGATCTAACCCAAATGTCCGGCACGAGCCCCCAATTTGTAAGAGGATTCAATTCAGCACTACAGCCAAGTCAACGCCTAGTCTAGAATACTGAATGAAAACCCTTATTGATATATCTTTATGTCCAGTTCATGCGTTCTGGATGACTACCCCTATATAACACCCCTCTCTTGGAATCCTCCTGACCCCACTGAGCCAAGAAGTAGTTCTGTTTTGCAAGTTAAAAGGTTTAATTGATAATTTAAACAATATATATATATATCACGCTTTATAATAAATTAATAATTGAATATCACACTTAATCTGATATGATAAAGATTAACAACGGAGAATCTGGCACTAGCACACTTCTTTATAATCACTAAGGAGTTGACATGAAATGGATAAGATAGCAACAATACTTTTATGGTTTCAAATGGATGCAATGTGGAATGAAATGCAGTACAGAAAATAACTTGATAGGATTTCAGCAAAAGACAAGGTAATCACTTTCTTGGACAATTCACTCCCCCTTTTATGCAATGCAAGGAAATGGAAGGGAGGCACACAGTTCTCGGAAATGCAATCAAATGTAATTCAGTTCACCCCAGCACTCTTAAAGAAAACAGATGTTGAAAACACAGGCCCAAATGCTTTTAAAGGTGCTGGCAATGTAGAAAAAAATATGCTACAATGCTTTTAATTCCCTCTAGGAGGTTCAGGGTGAGTGAAATCAAGTTAATATTAGTCCAGGCTCACTTTAGCAAGGATCTAGGAGTAATTGGTAGGTTAAACGAATTTTGGCAAATGAAAGCAAGAAGCTTCTGTTTTCACACGTGGAGAAATTTGCAAATCGCGGCAAAATTATCGAGTGCGTTTTTCACGATTACGGCAAAACTATAGGGGTTAGGAATGCGGTTCTAGGTTCGTAGGAAAGCCACGATTCTAAGCTTTCTGAGGAAAGTTACTGCAAGTCTCTAGGACAAACGGTCACGGAGATATGAGCGATTAAATAAAGGTCGTTTTTCAGATTTGAAATTTTAAAGTTCAAAAAGACAAGTGCAGCTTGCAACTAGAAAATGACAGGTGACAGCTTTACAAATGACAGGTGACAGTTAGGAGGCAGTTCTACTTAGATTAAAATAGATTGAATTATATTATTTTAACTAAGAGATTGGTTCTGCACAGTCTTGCTAGGTACTCACACTATATTCTTGAATTAGAATGGGCCTCGCCATGGATCTGGTCAGGTTTTAGACTGGACTCTGGTCTCTGCACTTCACAGTGATCTGGGTCAGCTCTCTTTGGTTCTGGAAATTTGATAGATTTGAAGTCTCTATGTTGGCTCTCTGAAGGTTGATGGAGGTAAAGTATGGATTTTCCCGGCAGAGCTTCCAGCTGCAAATGGATTTGAAGGTCCCTATCTGTCCTGTCTGTCTGCTTTTATCTGTTTTTGAAATGGGTGTGTATGCAGCATCACTAGACCCTACCCCTCTCCACTTGCCATTGGCCCAATTCTCCCCTCTCCCATGATTGGGGAAGGAACTGTGAGTCAGAGCGATGTCATTTTATGGCTTGCAGAGAGGACACTCCCCTGTCAAATTGCACATAATCTATATTTGATAAAAAAAAACATATTTGCACAGGTACACATTTGTTTAAAATTACATGCACCCCTCACATATCACAGTAGGTATCCCCTGTTCGAACTCTGCTCTTCCTGAGAGCTTGCATTCAGAAACAGCAATATTTTGCACTTTTTAACTGGTTTGCAATACCGGACATTAACCCAAATTTACACACATGTGCGCAAGGAGTATGGACATTAGTTGATGAAGTGTCAGATTTTTCACATGCACACATTTTGAGTAATATCCTCTTAACTGCTAGTTTGCCCCCAGAACATCACACAAATTGGAGTTTGGGCTTGAATTGAAGGTACATTTTTTAAATTAAGGCTCTCAAAGTTATACATTTCTGTCATTTGATTACAAAGAGTTATCAGTGTTTCTGTAAAATATATATTTTGCTTTCACTTCAGTTCTCAGAGTGTTGGAGTCCGCCTCCAAGACTTGGGTGGGTCAGTCACATGTGTCCTCTGGCAGGCAGGCCTTTGTTGACATTAAACAGTCAAAATCAACATATTCCTTTCAGAGGAAAGGGGCCATTGTGTGGTCTCTGGGAAGCTGAGATCAGGAGGCCAGGGAGCCACTTTGCATTTAATTAACAGAACCCTGTGATTTCCTGGCTTCTTGTGTTGAGTTCTGAAGTGTCAAGAGTTCTCAGGACAGGCAACCCCTTTGAACTTTTAATTAATAAGACCCCTTTCTTTGCACTAGACAGTTTTGCAAGACAGCTCTCCTGTCAGAGTTTAGACCGCTAGTGCCGCCTTGAGGATTTTGTTGGTACTGCATGCAATTTTGGGATCTTTCTTGGATTAATGCATTCTAAACAGGAATGGTTCTTACATGGTAGTAAATCCTTGCTTAACATTGTTTTGATGGGGCTCCTTACAGTAAGATGGTTATGTGGAACCCCACAAAAGGGTTGAATCTTTAAAGTGGTCCAATGAGTCACGATTTCAGCAACTTTTTGACATCAGTAACAGTGGATTTTGTTAACAAAGACCTTTCTTTACACTGGTGGGTGGCAAGTTAGGTAACCATTTTGGTGTGCACACAACTGCGCAGCTCTCCTGGATTCTGGGATGAAATGATGGGCGGCGACAGCGCATCCCCATCTTTACCCACTCCAATGATTTATTTTTGTTCTGGGGTAAAATGATGGGCAGCGACAGCTTAATCCCCACATTTACCCCGTCTAATGATTCCACATGGGTCAAAACCCTCCACAGTATCTTGATTGGAAGCGCATTCCAGGCTTGTGCACCCCGAATAGGAAAGGCCCGTCCCAGTCCCTGAGATCTTTTAGTTCGTGGCAGTACCAACAAGTAGCCCTCCAAAGATCTCAGGCATCTATTCGGATGATAAATATTGATCCTCTCCTTCAGATAAGAAGGGGCATTTCCGAAGAGGCATTTGTGGCACGTGATAAGCAATTTACATTGAATACGAGCTGCCACTGGGAGCCAATGCAGCTTTCTTCTAGCAGCGCTAGTAGGTTTGAAATTTTTCATCTGGAAAATAATTTGGACTGCTGCATTTTGAATTTTCTGCAATTGTTGAACGTTTGCTTTGCTGGCTCCTCCCAGCAGAGCATTGCAATAGTCAACATGTGGCAGAATTACTGCTCTTATGAGTTTTATGCGGTTTTCCACTGATATTAGCGGGGCAACTTCTCTCAATACCTTAAAATGGTAGTTGGTATTAGAGGAGATGGGTGTGACATGTGCCTCGCTGTCGAGGCTACCCTCCATATAGGTGCCCAGAGTCTTGACTTTTTGCGCACTTTTGATTTGATTGCCTTCAATGGAAAAACAGTTATATTTTTGATTCAGTTTGGATCGAGCCTGTTGTGACCCAAAAAGCATCAATTCAGTTTTAGCAGCGTTCAAACAGAGCCAGTTCACTGATATCCATTGGTTGATAACATGATATATTGCCGTCAGAGTTTGTTGATCAACTTCATAGCTCCCAGTTATGTCCAAAAGCAGCTGAAAATCATCTGCATAGTTGCAAAAAAAGATCCCCATGGTTTCCAACTCAACACATAGGGGTAGTATATAAATATTAAACAACAAAGGTGAGAGGCATGCCCCCTGGGGGACTCCACATGTTATTGTTTGTGGCTCAGAAACACAATCACCCCAGTAAACACAAGACTGGCGGCCTTCCAAGAATGATCTGAGCTAAATGATGGCATTTCTGGATAATCCTCCAACAGTCGCCATTCTTTTAAGTAAATTTTTATGATCCAGCAAGTCGAAAGCTGCCGAGAGATCTAATAACATCAGCAGCCCCGGCTTGCTGTTCTCCAGTTTGCCAAGCATATGTGTTTGTAAGTCTAAGAGCGCGGATTCAGTTCCATGAAAGATCCTGAAGCCTGATTGCTTCACCTGTAGCTTACCGGTATTGAGTACGTATGATTGGAGCTGTGTAGTAGCTACCTTATCAATTAGTTTTAGGAAGAACAAAGTATTTATAATTGGTTTTAAGTTGGCTGCATCCAATGGATCCAGACCAAGTTTTTTCAGTAAGAGAGTGACTGCCACACTTTTTATATATTGAGGAATGGAACAAGTGCGGAAGGATAAGCCAACAAACCGGCAGAGCAATGGGGCGAACAATTCTCATTGTTCCAGTATGTATTTAGACTGAAAAATTTCCCCTGGACAATTGGTGGGGTGCATATTTTTTAGTAGCTCCAGAATTTCAACTGGGTTAGGTTCGGTGAAATTGAAGCAGCAGGTATAGAGAGGGGATCAAGTGGAGGAGGAGTCGGTATTTCATGTTCAATTTTCTTTTGGGCTTTCAACAGCTTATCTGCGAAAGCCTTCTGAACTCTGTTGCAATCATCAATAGTGGGTTTGATATCAGAGTTACGGAACAAGGGTTTCTCCCAAGTTCTAAAGAGACGGAAAAGTTCCTTTGTCCTATCTCCAGCCTGGTTTATCTGATCATCATAATAAGATGTCTTAGTCTCTATGATCAATGTCTTATATTGCTTTTCAATGAGCTTCCATGCTAACAAATTCTCATTAGATTTATCTTTATGCCAGGTGTGTTCTGCCTGTCTTTTGTTAGCTTTAGGGTCAGCTAGTATAGGAGTGAACCACTTATGGTGATTAGGCAATTCTTTGATTGTTTTATCTTTTAGGGGAGCATGCTTATCCAACATCTCCAACATGACCTCATTATACACTTCTCTGAGCCTCTCAGGATTATCCTGTTCTTTTGTTTTATCCATGACCGAGCTCACATAAGTCTCTAAATTTTCAGAGGTAATGTTCTTAAATTATAGAGCTAGTGGAAGTAAATCCCAGACTTTAAGCTTGTGTTCCAGGAGTAGCAGATATGGTTCTTAGTTATTAGTAAATAGGGTCTGTTTGTCAGTGGCCATTACTATACCTAGGTAGCGCGCAGAGGTAGGTGACCATTTAAAACCAGATGTAGCCTGTGTTTGCACTGCGGCAGGCGCCAGTGGGTTTATTTCAAATTTGGTCTGATTAATTTTGAAACCAGAGTAGGTAGAAAATGTACTTATCTCCCACATTATCAGGGGTAGATGAGTCTCTGGATAGCTGACACACAGCATCGTATCATCTGGGTATAGGGAAAGAAGTTGCGGGGCCCCCTGATATGGGCACCCCTCCATATTTGTTTGTGTCTTATCTTTGCCGCCATACCTTCTATTGTGAGTGAAAATATTAGAGGGGACAAAGGGCAGCCTTATCGGGTGCCGCTACCCAACATGAAGGAGGACGATAGAGTGTTATTTGTCCTAATCATTTCAGCCGGGCTGTTATATAGCAGCCGGATATAACGCATGAATATCGGACCAAACCCCAATTTACCCAGAATCGAAAACATGTAGTTCCAAGACACAGAGTCAAATGCTTTTTCGGTGCCTAAAGTAATCGCAGCTGCTTTAGTGTTTGGGTCCAATTGGGACATGATGGTGAAGAACCTCCGAAGATTTAGTGCTGTCGAGCGGGTAGGGATGAATCCTGATTGATCTGTATGGATTAATTTGTTCATATGCAAGACAGACTATTCGCTATTGCCTTGGCATATATTTTAGTGTCCGTATTAATCAGTGATAATGGGCAGTTAGATGTGTGGTCCTGAGGGAGTTTGTTGGTCTTGAGCAGGACTGTTATTATCA
Source organism: Ambystoma mexicanum (assembly GCF_040938575.1). Classification (NCBI taxonomy): domain Eukaryota; kingdom Metazoa; phylum Chordata; class Amphibia; order Caudata; family Ambystomatidae; genus Ambystoma; species Ambystoma mexicanum. The sequence goes on along the minus strand of NC_090924.1, from coordinate 289,976,432 downwards.
CCTCTTTCATAGTGTTCAGTAGCTCTCCACTCTCGAGCGCCTCCTCCCAGACCTCCAGTAGCCTAGAAGCAATCTTGGATTTGAAGACCTTGTAGAAATCGACTGGGATACCATCTGACCCAGGGGTCTTGCCTGATTGTAATTCTGAGATGGCTTGTTCTATTTCTTCAGCCGTCAATGGAAGCTCCAGCAGTGCCCTTTCTGTATCCCCCAGCTTGGGTAATGGGAATGAGTCCATGTAGTCCTGGAGATCCTCTGAAGTCACTGCATTGCATTAGCATATAGTTTAGCATAAAACAGCTGAATCACCTTGTTGATTGCATTCGGAGCAGTCTGTACCGTCCAAGAAGAATCGATAATGCTAGTGATCGGTCTCATCCCTTGCTCTGATCTCATGAGGGTCGCCAGTGCCTTGCTGCCCTATTTCCTTCTCCATACCTCCTTGCCCTCATTGGTTGTGTTATATAATACAATTCCCTCTCTGCCAAAGACTTGAATTTGTCCATTTAATCCTGTATTATTTGTAGGTGTCCCTTTCCCGTGACGATGAGTTGTTGAATCTCAAGTTATCGTAACTCACGTTCAGTTTGATGCAAATCCCTCCTAATTTCTATCAGAGTGCCGTAGGATCTCACCATCAATTGGCCTCTCTGCCACACTTTAAATGTCTCCAGCACTGATCTATGAGTTTGCACCGAACCTGTATTACGGTCGAAGAAGTCCTCCATTTCAATTCTAAGTGGTTCTATATTGGATTCATCCTTCAACAGATCAAGGGGGATTCACCAGTTCCGGGTAGTGTGTTCAGTGTCTTTTGGGACCAGTCTCAAGAGGACCGGGGAATGATCCGATAGCGTACGTGGGAGTATAGAGCACTGCTCTGCTTCAGGGACCAGCTCAGGAGAGCATAGCCAGTAGTCAATTTGTGAGCTTGACCCATGTACCCCAGAATAGAATGTGTATTCTCTATCTTGAGGATGCAGTTCTCTCCATGCGTCCACCAGGGGCAGCGTGGTCATCATCTGATGCAGTGTCATTGCTGCTCTGGAATGTTGTCTGTGGCCATCAGATGATCGATCCAATTCAAGGTCCAGTATCAAACTGAGATCGCCCCCTCAAATTACCGCCGCTGATCCCAGTGGTGATAGCAGTTCCATAATTTGCAGGTAGAACTCGGGGCTGTCCAAGTTAGGACCATATGTATTTACAAGAATTATTTCCCTGTTGCGCAGGTGCCTCCACATGATTACATAGCAGCCGTCACAGTCTATCAATGACTTGGACATCTGAAAGTTGATCCGCTTGTGCACAACTGAGAGTACTCTACTTGCCCGTGAAGAGTAGTTTGTGGTGACTTTCATGGGGCCCCAACTACGTGAGAATGCATCTGTGATCCACTTACTGGCATGCATCTCCTGCAGAAGGAGAATGTCGATATTATGAAGGTTCGCATAAGCAACTATCTTCCTTCCCTTTATCGGGTGTGCCAGGCCCCTGATGTTCCATGTAAGAAGCTTAATCCCTTGCACTTTCTGCGTCATTGGTGCTGGTATCATTGGTTCATCTCAGACCGCATCCCAGTTCCTGCAGTGCCATGTTCTGCGCGCTGCCCCTGTCAGTGTTTTCATGTATCTTATTAATTTCCCATTCTGACTCATTTTCCATGCAGCCTGTCCACACGTGGCCCATGTTCCTGTATATGGTTTACCCCTTTTAACAAATGGGCAACAGGCCCGAACTCTCCTCCTCCACCCACCCTCACTATCCCCCCAACTGGACAGTGTGTTCCGTTCGAAAAACTTCAACCTTTGAAAGAGTGGCGGATCTGTACGGTTAGTCTCATCCTTTCCATCTGCCAACCAGACTGCACAGAGGGCCGCCGCATCGTTACATTATGGATCCAGGTATCTTGATTGACATTATAATTCTGAGTTCCTGATTTATCGTTAAGTATTTAGCCCGGATTGCAGAATCTTGTCTCTCAGTGGCTGTGGGATATTGCGTTCGAAGTAACCCATGGCTTTCTCAGGGGATTCGAAGAAATGCGCCTTCCCAGCTTGTTGCAAAGGAAGTTTGTCAGGAAATAACATTGCATAAGGGATTTATCGTGCTCTGAGTGCTCTCTTGACATGATCAAAGTTGCTGCAAGCAGATCGTACTCCATTCGAAAAAGTCAGGGTATATGTGTATTGTGGTGGAGTCATATAGCAAAGTTCCCTTCTCTCTAGATAATCGTAGGGTCATATCCCCGTCGCGATAATTGAGGAGATGGGCAATGACAGTGCATGGCGGTGCCTCCGGTTTAAGAGGTGTCACCAAGGCCCGTTCGCCTATCTCAATTAGGAACTGTTGTGAGAATTGCACTTCCGGGAAGATGGCACGGATCACTTCTTCTAGGTATACCTCCATTGGAACATTAAGTTGTTTTTCTGCCAGCCCGACCACCCTGATATTATTACGGCATGATCTCGATTCAAGGTCTTCGCACTTCATTTGCACCAGTTTCAAGTTCTTTTTGATGGCTTCTATATCCTTGCCTTGGTTGGTAGCGGTGTCCTCCACAGCACTTATTCGGTTCTTTGTTTCACCTACACATGCGATCACCGGCTGAAGGTCAGCTTTAATGGACGATATAGTGCTGCCTATATCATCAAGTTTGTAGTTGACTGCAGCAAAACCAGCTTGGAGCGCCGTCTTGTAGGGGTCCGATGGGTTATCTGTTGTGCTCTGAGATGCGGGTGGGCAGGGCAGCAGAGGTCCGTCATTTCTGTCTTCCATACTAGTGTTAGTAAACACATCAATGGGTCCCTTTTTGTTCACTTTATTGCCTCTGGTCATAACTGAGCGAGGGCTGCTTGTCGGCGTGGCCACAAAAATTGGATTGGACTTCGGACTGTTATGCAGTTGCAGTGGCATGCCACGCTGTATGGAGGATTTTATCATCACCCCTCCCTACAGGCGCCGGTGTTGATATGCGACCACTAATATGCCGTGTGATAGCAGTAGGAGTTAATATAGTGCCACTCCGATCACCTTCAGCGCAATGTATCCCAGGGTTATCACCCCAATGGGCGTGCTTTTAGCCGAGTTTGTGAATGGCCTTCTTACACGGGTCGCCGTGCAAGCGGTCCACAGTCCACGCCAACTTTGTGCTATGCACCGCGCGGAGGCAAGTATGGGAATTGAGCTTGAGGGTGTCCTTTGAGTGAGCACCGTGTGACGGGCTCTTCCCATGTTTCCTTTTCAATCAATTAATGTTGTGCAGCTGAACTTTCGTGCTGTTACATTAATTACGGGTGCAGCCCCGATCTGCAGTAGATATTTTACTTAAGGGCTGCAACCCCGCTCATGGAGAACCCCACATACTTGTTGGTCTGAGCAGAGGGGGGCAGGGGGCCCACCCTCAACCCGGCCGAGCCGCTTCCTCACAGGGCACACGGCATTCACCGGGGAGGGGAAGCCCGTTCCGTCTGCTGAATGTCTACTACGTGAGGTCCCCGCGCAGTCAGAGGCCACTGCCCGTTCCCCACTGCCTTGTCTGTGTTGCCTCTGAAAAGCTGCGCAGCTCAGGATTGTATGCAGGGTCCCAGTGGCTTCCTCCTCCGCATTAAGGCAACTCTTCCCTTGGTCTCACGCGGCAACCCGCCCGGGGGGAAAGGGGCGAGGGCACACATCGGGTGGGGGAGGGGAAGCATGCCAGGCCTTCGCGCCTTGCCTGGGAGACCTGCAAGCTTTTCAACCCGGTTTTAGAGTGGAGATGCAGGGTAATGTGAAGTTGCGATGGTGTCCCTCGATGCTCCAACGTTTCCACTACCCAGCACACAGCAGCTCATGTATTCACGTTCCCTGGAACTGCAGGATGAGTGAAAGGATTTGTTAATCTCGGCGCAGCTACATGCTCTGGCGGCCAACACCATTGGCATCCGACAGCGCCCCCCAGCTCGGGTCCAAATGAGTCCTTCTTACTCTTTTCAAAGTCTTCAGATGATCTGCTAAGTGAGGGGCTCAGCCCCCTTTTATAGCCAAATAGTCCCCAGTGATTGGTGCAGGCTAAGCCTACCTTAATGAACCAATCCTGGGTCGCCCCCCAACAATCTTCTGATATGCATGAGGCCAGGACCAGAATGCTCTGCAATGGGACAGACCATGGGGTGACAACATATACCTAAGTCCCACCCATCTCCTTTTCTGTTGTAGATCAAAGTGTCTCTCTGGTTAACTGAGCCATCTGTGACTCTTGATTAAAGCACAGGCTTCCCTTGAAGTTTGTGCTGGGAGCAGACTTCATGTCTCCTGCAAACCACATACTTCTCCCTTCTGAAAGGGGTCAGCTCTACAGCGGTTTGCCAACAGTAAATAGTGGACCCAGACATGCATTTCACGTCCTTTCAGAAAGAGGAGTGGGAACTAGCTTCAAGTTGATACATTGCATACCAAAGGGATGTTAGCCCCACCTTTGCTGTTGTCTATTCCGGCAACCAAGCTCCTTCATCTCTCATTAGTATGCTCTGCCACCAGCTAGAGGACAAAAGGAATGTAGATCCATGGAGCCTTTGATATTTAAATTAGGCTGCTCATGGCTGGGGGAAGGTGTGCCTTAATCCTTCTGGAGATGCTTTGATGTACCCGGGGATGTCACATTCCAGCTAAATATGACAGGGGAAGACGGCACCCGTAGGCTGTTTCTACTCGGAGTACATGGGACTATTGTTTTGTGCAGGAAGCAGATGGACTGTGTGTGGAATGGGCTTACAAGGACCTCAGAGGTTGGTCTCCCATCATTCCTTTTCATCATTAAAAAATCAAAAAAGCCCAGGCAAGCACACTCTCCCCGTCTTGATGGTCGAATTCCTCACACTTTTTGAGCCAATTGTTAGATCTCATCATACAGGGACATGTCTGTGTGGTTTTTCCAAATGAACAAATTTTTATATGAAATGTGTAGTAGCCTTCATTTGACATATAATTTTGCTGGTGGTATAAATATATTATTGACAAGGAAAGATCAAGGTGTGTTGGGCCCCAATCCAACAAGATTGTATTGTCAACATAAAATAAAAGCCAATGATGAGAAAGCCACGCCTCGCTGGAAGGTTCTGCTTGTTGATAGAGAAAGTGGCAGACTTGTGATATAAAGATTTAAAAAGGATGGGGCCTGACACACAGCCTTGTTTAAGAGGCACCTCTGTTGGAATATCAGATGTTAGGTTACTCATCCTATCCACCCTAACCCGAACTCCCCTGGGTTGGGCTAGAAGCCGATTAGGAGCTTCAGTGAGCAATTGGGAATGAACAACTTCAATGAGATTCTCTGCCTATTAACGTTAACAAAGGTTATGGGGAAATCCATGCACCATCCTCTTTGCCACAACCCCCTTTGTCAACCATGGCAGTTTTTGAGTGTGGAAGACCCTTGTCTTAAAAGGTTTGTGTGTTTTGAATGATTTCCTTACTTTTGGCCCACTCAGCCAGATCGATCAATATAATATTTTCGAACACTTTACCAGTTGCATGTGAGAAATCAATCACTCTATAATATACTGGTAATATATTCAGTCCCTTTTATGAATGAAAATTAAACATCCCACTTTTCAGAAGACAAGCAATAGATCGGCCAGCACATTTCCCAGAAGAGTGACGATAAATGTTTGGCCCACTAGGTGGAAAAAGCATTCAAAGCCGGATTTAAACGGCCCCTACAGGTCCTGAAGCACAGGAAGCGTTTAGGTTGCTGATTAATTTTGAAATCAGAGCTTCATGGAAATCGAGCAATACGGTCTCCATTATGCAGTGGACCTCTGTGTTTCACGTATTTGGATATTACATTCTTTAATATCTGCCAACCTATTTGTATCATTAATTCATGCCCCCCGGCTCCAACCCCCAATACAGTTTGTCCTTTTATCAATTTCACTAACTACACCATAGCAGCCTTGGCTATCGTTAACATTCATGACGCTCTACATCAGCAACCATTTCTTAAGATCACAGTTGGCTATTTACAATAACGTTCTTAACCTACACATGGATTTCCTCGCAGCTACAAATATGTAATCACATTGTATTGCCTATTTGTCATGCATGTGAAGCATTGGACTTATTTTGTATGGAAAAAGAAAATAATTTTCGACACAAAAATATATCTATATTTTTTTACAATGTATACATCTCTGTCCTTCAACCTTTTTCCTATAAGGAGCCCTTTGTCATTTCCCAACATGGAACGATGCATAGGTTTTAATTGGTCTTGAGGACCACATGATACGCTCCATCATCCCAGGTAAGATGAATTGCGAAGCCCTGACTCTCATATCTCTAAACTGCATAGATGCTAACAATATTTTTCCACACACTTAGAGTAATAGTAAAATAATACAATTGACAAAGATGCAAGAGCAGAGATCATAAAGTGGGTGGGGCCTTGATTGTTCGCCCAACATGACAATATAGAGAATCTTGGTTGGGGTGTTCTGCACACCTACTCTAGCATATAGAGGTCTGGCGTACAGATAACCCCCTCCAGTCTTTACACTGCTGGCAGCGGTGGGATGCCAATGGTTTTAGGAATCAGTGTGTAACCTTGCCACTTACAAAATATCCACAGTTTGTTAATTTGAGGTTTTGTTGTGTACTTGATAACTACATTACAAGCAATGGAATCTATTGCAAATGGTAAATTAACTAGGATGAGTTTAGAGGCTCTCCAGAGTGCTTGTGAAGCCAGGGAGTTAGAATTTGAAGATAAGTCTAGGGCTGAGCTGATAGCTGCCCTTGTGGACTACCAGACTCATGGTGATGCTCTTGATGAAGGGGTGGATATGATATGATAGGTTATTTATAATGTGCTTAATACCCAGAGGTTTTTAAGCACAGACCTGGGGATCGAGCCTGCGTTGCTAGGTGTCATCTTGCTTCCAAGGCGAGCATATTGCAGTTGAGCTATCCTCCTGAGACAACCATTGAGAGCCCTACCCCTGGAGTTGTTATTGAATCTGTTTCTGGGAGTGCCACCACTCCACCTGCCTCTACCCCGAATCCCAGCACTGTTTCTTCAGGGGATTCCTTGTAACTTGAATTATTGAGGATGCAACTGGCCTTTGAATATAAAAAGTTAGAAAATGAAGCTGAACTTAAGAAGGAGGATTTGGCACAGCAAGTGATACTCTAAAATAGGGTTATTGAACATAAAAACAGGGATCATGAACGTTAAGAAAGTGACACTGAATGTCAGAGAATCCAGCTAGAAAAAGCTAGAGTGAAGACTTCAGCTGAACCAGTTGGGAGTGTCAGGTCCCCAGCCACCAAGTTTATGAAAGATTTGGTTGGTGTGTATGTGGAGGGTCCTGATATCCTCCAATGGATTGAAGCATTTGAAATGGCTTGTTGAATCCATGATATTGATAAAAGAGATTGGGCTAAGTGTTTGTTAATTAGAGTGCCTCAGACTGGTCATGACTGTATTCTGAAACTGAGTGTGGAAGAAAGGGGTCAGTATGAGTACATGAAATCTGCTTTGATTGGTAATTTTGGCAAGACACCTACCCAATACTATAACATGTTCAGGGAATATAAGAAAAGAGAGAATGTGTCTTGGATTGACTGGGTGAGTGCTGCACATATGAACATGATGGGGTGGATTGATGGCTACAAGGTGAAAACTTTTGTTGAATTGTCCCACCTCATGTTTTTTGAGCATTTTTCAGAAACCTGTTCACCAGAGCTGCATCAGTATGTCGCTGACCTGAGCATTTTGGATCTCTCTAAGCGGGCCAGGCTGGCTGACAAGTGGGTCTCCCACTGGGTGTCCCCTAAGGAACCCAGTGGGAAGGACAAAGAAAAGGGGGCCTGTCAGAAGTCTGAGGAGTCCAAAAAGCAGTCACAGTTGAGTAAATCTAAACCTTCCTCTCCTAAAACCCAGAAGTCTAGTGGGGATAAGTCATATGTGGGTGGGAGCAAGAGTACTGGTCCTCCTGCTGTAAAGCACGCTCCCAGTGGCTCCAGTACCATACCTCGCATTCCTGGCACTTGTTGGGACTGTGGGGATCTGGAGCACAATAAGGGTGACCTCAAGTGTAAAGGTAAGGCACTTGGAGTCCAGGCTGTCAGCCTGACCTACCCTTCATGTCTGAAGTGGAGGCCACTGTCCTCCCCTCCTCTGCAGGGATTACATTCAGTGCTCCTGCAGAGATTTCCCTAGTGTCCCATGGGGCTGGGACCAGTACGCAGAAGTACTGGCTAGAATCCCACAGAACACCTGCAGATTTTTGATAAGTGTCCCCCTGAATGGCAAGCCTTCTACTGGTTTGAGAGATATTGGGGCAAACATGACAGTGGTGGACAGGGCCCTGCTCATGCCAGAGGACTATGCATGTGCTCCTCTGAGAACTAACAGATTAGCCGGTGGGCCTCCCAAATTATTTCCTGTAGCTCTAGTCAACATCATGATTACGGACAAGACAGCAAAGCTTCCTGTCCTGGTTCAGGACAATGTACATGCTAACAGTTTGTTAGGAAATTATCTAGTGGAGTTAGGGTTGATCTCTGATGGTCTCCCCCTGACAGCTGCTGCAGTCACTAGGTCACAGGTAAAACTGGGTCAGGTACCCAAGTCAAAGGGGAGACAGAAGGCAAAAAGGAAGAGCAAGAAGGCCACCACTGTGACGGGAGCTCATTCTCTTCCTGCTGCTTCAGCAGCACCCACTGAGATTCATGCTCCGGATGGGCTGGGTCCAGTTGTAGCCCGAGACTCAACTCATGCGGGAGAGGTGCTCAACCCAGAGGATCACACCAACTTTCAATGCCTGCTGGATGAAAGGGCCCTCTAGGGGAGACTTTTGTAAGGGTCAGAGAGAGTGCCACTCTCTCGAGGGTCTAAGGAAACAGACCCTAGCCCAGGCACAAGGTGAAGTTCCTGGGTCATTCAAGGTTTATTGGGATGGTAAGATCCTTTATAGTGCACCCACTAAGCCTAAACCTGGTGCCCTCAAGAGTGTGTGGTACCCCAGGTTTACAGGCACTTCCTACTGCAGTTGGTGCATGAGGTGCCCTTAGCTGGTCATCTTGGGACAAAGAAGACTAAGCAGAGGCTCTCTGCATATTTCTACTTGCCCCGGAAAGGAGTAGAAGTGGAGTCCCACTGCAGGACCTTCCACACTTTTCAGTTGTCTGGCAAGACTGGGGGTAGTGGCATAGCCACGCTGCAGCATTTGCCAGTGGTTAGCACACCATTTAAGAGGGTGGGCATCGACATTGTCGGTCTCCGTGACCCTCCCACTTCAGGTGGACATCGGTTCATCCTGTTCCTGGTTGATCATGCCACCAGGTACCCTGAGGCTATACTTCATCTTACCATTACTGCCAAGGTAGTTGCCAGGGCTCTCCTGGGCATTTTTACCAAAGTTGAATTCCCTAACAAGGTGGTCTCTTATAGAAGATCCAACTTCATGTTGAGTTACATGCAAGCAGTGTGGAAAGAGTGTGGAGTAACCTACACATTCTCCACCTCCTACATCCCCAGACCAATGGTGTGGCTGAGGGATTGAATAAAACTCTCAAGGGCATGCTGGGTGCATTGGAAGATACCCTAAGGAGGAAATGGGATCTCCTCCTGCCATGCCTGCTGTTTGCTTACAGAGAGGTACCTCAAAAGGGTGTTGGTTTCAGCGCCATGTGAGCTCCTCTTTGGACATCCAGTGAACGGGCCTCTTGCCTTGATCAGAGAAGGTTTGGAAGCCACCCCTCGAGGTCCTGCCAAACAAGAGGGGGACTATGTGTTAGGCCTCAGATGGAGGATGACACAGATGATGGGCAAGGCAACAGGGAATCTTAAGGCCAGCCAGGAATTGAATAAATACTGGCATGACCTTAAAGCATCAGAAGTGGATTGAATCCAGAAAAGGATATTCTTGTGATGGAGCATACCAAGCCTAGAACTTTGGATAATCTCCAAGATGGGCAAAGTCAACTATCTGGTTTACATGGGCATCCCTGGTGTAGCCCCTCAGGCAATTCCACGTCAACAGGCTCAAGCCTTTCCACAGGCGAGCAGAAGTGTCATGTCTCTTGCTAGCTTCAGAGAAAGAAGAGGATGAGAGTGAGCCCCTTCCTGATTTGCTGCATAGCAACCCTCAGGATGGCTCAGTGGAGGGAATTCATCACCCTCCAGATCTGACAGCAGAGCAGCAGAGGGCCTGCAGGGCTTTGCTCCGGCAGTATGCCCCTCTGTTCTCACTGACACCAGGCCTCACCCCGTGGTGCAGGCACAAAATTAACACCGGTGACAGTGTGCCTGTCAAAAGCAGATGCTACCAAATGTCAGATACCGTGAAGAACCACATCCAGGCTGAGGTCGCTAAGATTTGGATCTGGGTGTTATTGAACCCTCAACCAGTCCCAGGTCCAGTCCCGTGGTCCTTGTTCCGAAGGCAAGTTTCTAGGCAGGTACCAAAGATTGGTGGGTCTGTGTGGATTACAGAGGAGTCAATGCCGTCACCAAAACTGACGCGCACCCATTGCCCAGGGCTGACAAGCTTGTGGACACAATAGGTGCTGCCAAATTTGTGAGCACCTTTGACCTTACCTCAGGCTATTGGCAAATAGCTCTGACGGACCATGCCAAGGAAAAGACTGCATTCTCAACCCCTGAGGGACTCTACCACTCTAGAGTCATGCCTTTTGGGTTGAAAAACTCACCTGCCATCTTCCAACGATTAGTCAACCATACGCTCAGTTGGCTGGAGGCCTTTTGTGTGGCCAACCTAGACAACATTGCTGTCTACAGTTCCACCTGGAAAGAGCATTTGACTCATTTGGATAAGGTGTTGCAGGCCTTGAAAAGTGCTAACCTGACTATCAAGGCCACCAAGTGCCAGATAGCTCACGGGAAAGTCACATATTTTGGTCATGAGGTAGGAGGCGGTTGAATCAAACCTCTCCCCAGTAGAAGATGTACATGACTGGGAGACTCCCACTACTCAAACACAGGAGAGAGTCTTTTTGGGCCTCACTGGGTATTACCGCAACTTCATGGCGGAAAATGGAACCATGGCTGCCCCTCTGACAGCTCTGACTTCGCCCTAACATCAGAGTAAGGTTCATTGGACAGAAGACTGTCAGGGTCCATTATTTTCTTGAAGGAATGTCTATGTAGGGCACCTGTGGTGTATGCGCCTGACTACAGCAAACCCTTTATCGTTCAGTCTGATGCCTGCGACACCGGAATTTGAGCTGTCTTGTCCCAGTTAGATAACGAAGGGAGGGAACATCTGATCATATTCATCAGTAAGCAACTCAAGGGTAGAGAACTTATTTGGGCTAATGTTGAAAAGGAATGTTTTAGCATCGTTTGGAGCTTTAGGCATATTAGGACCTAAATTACGGGGTCTACCTTCAAGGTCCAAACAGACCATACGCCCTTAACATGGTTTATGCAGATGAAGGATTTAAACCTGAAACTACTTAGGTGGTTCATTAGCATGCAAGGGCTAGACTTCATCATTGAGCATAGGCCAGGGAAGAGTCATGATTATGCGGATGACTTTCCAGAAGATATGTTGACCGTCTGGATGAGGGTGTCAATCTTGTGGGAGATTAGACCACCCTAACCTCAGCCTGCGTGACTGTGATCCTGGAAATAAATTGTCCTGCAATCCATGTATCATGTTTCTGTATTATTTTCTGCAAAGGAGTCCAAATAGGACTCCTGGCAGAGCAGCTCTTCGTCTTTTTGGTTATGGTGAACAGACCCTTGGGATACCATTTTGACACCCATGGGTGGACGTACAACCCTGTACCCCTAGTGTAGGTATTTGAGCACCTGTGTGTAGGCCACAGAGCAGGGTATGGGCTGGTGGTAGTTCCATGCTGAATTTGACAGGTGCTCTGAGTATCCTCCATTTTGGGATACCCAGCCCCTGCCATTGGAATCAGTTGATTCCTGATGGGAGACAAGATGGCGCCTGTGGCCTCTTGATTTCCATTGCCTGTTACCTTGTTTCCCCAAAGTCCTGGGAAGCCCTCACTCTGTCCCTTCCCCTGACTGGCTTTTGGGTGGAAGTTCCATATATGGTATTGTGGGGAAGTTCAGTTATGGGAGCCTGGTTTCTGGGGTGTGGCACAATGACTGAGACAGCCTTACCCGAAACTGGTATGAATGCAGTGTGGAGTACTGAATGTCTGGGTACTTGTCCCAATCCACATTGGTTGTTGTGAGTGTCTGGATGGAGAAGAATGGCCTGAATGCACTGTAGCCTGATTGGCTGCCTGCCTGCTGAATGCCCGTCTGAATGATTGGCTGAATGATTGGCTGCCTGGTCCTGGCTTGGCAGTGTGAATGAGAGACATAACAGTATATCTGGGGACCTCTCACTGACTAGCATCGTTCAGAAGCGGAAGTCGAATCTTGATGCTTAACCTCGAAGCCAAGTCGGAAGAAGAAGAATTTCTGCTGCTTTTCTTCGACACAAACTGAAAGCTGCCATGCCTTTAAGGACTGATCCAAGAGAGGACCTGGCTAGTTGACCTCTTCCTGAGTTACAAGGGAACATTGTGCACCAGCCAATCTTCACCAATGCTCCCTGGAAGTCAGTCATCGAAAGACTGCCGACCAGAGACGGGGACCGCTGAGGAATCTGAGGTGAAGGGCCAGGACATCGAGACCATCAACCACCATCATCGTCGACCGAGGTTCGGAGGGCCGATGTAACCTCATCAACCGGAGCCACAACGCTCCATTGCCTAAAGATACTTTGAAATCAAGGACTCCATTGCTCATCACCATCGAGTGCTTTGTCCCGCCAGAGAAATTCAAGGTCGCAGATGAAACAAGGAGAAACCACCGGTCGGTTTCCTGTCAAACGAAGTCCACAAAGACGCCAACGAAGAGCCAGACGTGGTCGATTCCCAATCACCGACGTCAACCGATGATGACCCAACGCCCTTGCTGGGCCTACGTTCTTCATCGATCTGCTTTGCGGCAACAAACTCTCATCATTGAGGTGCACCACATGCCGCATCCTTGCAGGACGTCCACGACTGATTGTCATTGAGCACCGCAAGGACCAAAGCTGCTGCCTCCAAAACATCGTTCTCCTTTTCTTTAAAGAATCTCGACGATCTGTGGCTCCTGCCTTAAAAGGAGTTCACTCAAGAAGGATCCGTCGATGACCCGCCCTCAAACTCTGCTAAACCAGGTACATTGGCGTAGTAGAACCTTTTTAGAAGGAACCACGACTATATTAAACACTATATGGACTGGGCTCGATACACTTTATTTACAGGTTGCGGGTTCCTCACACATAACTGTGTCTAGTGGTGGGGACCCAGTATTCTTCCAGTCGTTTAACCAAACTTGTCTTACCTCTTTTGTCTACTGTTGATTCCCTTTACTATTTGATTTGTATGCCATTGACACTGTCAACAGTTGGTGCATTGTAATGGAATAAAGTGTTAACTGTGGTACCACATAGATATTGTACATATTTATCATTTTAGCATTGCCTGAGCACAAAGTGTGTTATTGTGTGTATATATAACTCTTTGTTATCACTAACATAGTGTGTGGGCATTCCTTTGTGGGTCTTGGGGACTACACTGTATTTAGGAACCAGCCTACATCACCTCCTGAGAGCTTAAGCTTTGATTCATCGCCCAACGTTACCATATAGAGAATCTTTGCTGGGTTGCTCTGTGCTTCTACTCTGCCATATAGAGGGCCGGAGTACAGATACCCCACCTGCAGTCTTTACAGGCTTCCTCTCCAATGTTCTCTTTTTTACCCTTTATCCCCTTTTTTTAAATGAAAAGTATTTTTTTTTTTACTTTCTCCTGTTCTTTGTCTTCCAATTTAAAAAAAAGAAAACCACAAGAATTGTCCTAAAACTTTCCCTTTCCTATGTTTGAGGAGAAACCTTTGTTTGTGAATGTGAGAAGCCTTCCTGTGCTGCTCTCAGTCACTTCCATACTGTTTGTGTGTTTCAGGAAACCTTTCCCATTGTGTGACTCCTGTGACAATCCTTTTGTTTGTATTTTCCTTGTTTTGTGTGTTTCACATTGGCAACTTAGGCACATTTGTGTTGTGCACATCGGCCAACATTTACTTTTATTTGGAGGGGAAGAGCTGAACTCTTCCTCCTTTCCAGCTGAGTTTGAGGATATTAGCCAGCCGGGAGACAGAGTCTGGGGAGGGGAGGTGGTGGTTAAGACAAAGCGTGTTGTGGGATAGACATTGACTGAGGAGGTGAGGATGTTGGTTTAAGAAGGGAAGACAGTGGTGGGGGGGACACATTGCTTAAGGGGAATGAGACGGTGGTTGAGCAGAAGAAGACATAGCTGAACTCGTAGACATTGGGGAAGTCAACCAGCAGGGGAGACAGAGTCTGAGGAGGGGCAGGTGGTAGTTAAGACAATGCATTCCTTGACTGCAGAGGGGAAGATGTTGGATTAGGAAGGGGAGATGGTGGTTGAGGAGAAGACATAGTATGAGGAGGGGGAGATGGATCATAAGGAGGGGGAGATCGAGCATGAGAAGGAGGAGGATGGGCTACCAATCTGGAGAATGCTGTGGTAGAGGCATAGCTACTCATTGAGTAGCTTCATCAGGTGGACGAGTACGTTCAACATGGAGTTCCTGGTGTGGATGAGGTACCCCAGGAGCATCAGGCAGAGGGACCTACAGAAATGTATGGGGACAAATGGCAGAGGGGAGGGTGGGTGTCGGTTGGGGTTCTGCAGGAGACTGATAAGCTCCAGGTGGAGGAGCCAGAAATGGTCTTCCAGAAGATGCCTCAGAAGGCTGAGACTAGAGGCACTGTACCGTCGCAGGGAAATGTGGCTGGAACAAGGCGGGCTTAGGCTTTCCTCAGAGGGGTTGGTGTCATGTCATAGGACTTCCCCACCAATGACATCACTGCACATTTGATCATGGGTGGATGTCTATTTAGCTTGCCAGAGGGTGTGACTCTCAGGGGGATGCATGCAGTGTAATATTCAACCTCTGCTATAAGACAATACATTGGGGTATCCCTCAAATATGTGTCTATTTAGGCTGTGGAACAATGATGCATTGAGGGAGCGAACTCACATGCCATAAACACATCTAGTGCAGCAACCTGGTGCATTAGTGACGTTGCTGCGGATGAGTGCTTATCATGCATCATGTTCCAAAAAGCAACCGCCATTCCTCCCTGACTGTGGGTCAGAACAACTGCCTCTTGGATGCCCACCATGTTTTGCCCAGAACAGCCTGACCCACTGGCACCATTGACTAGAAGGAGCACTTTACCACTCCAAGCAGCAGAGCCTCATTTTGGCACGGGTAGAATTCAGGGTATGGTGACATTTGTGTAGAACTGATGAGACAGATAGATGCGGAATGCAGGAGCATGCTCCATTAGAAGCCTGATGGCTGTCATTAGTGTGAGCTAGATTATGAGCAAGTGGCGGATGCCATGGAGAAACAGATGCTCCCTTTTTCTAGATGACTGTTCAAGGGTGTAGAAAAGGAGGGACATTGTAGACTGGCATAGTGCAGAAAAAGGGTGACTCAACTGGTTTGTAGAGACAAATACATTGAGGCAAAACCTTCAGTTTGTGAGGATGGTCCTTGGAGAGTTTATACTGTGGTTGGTGGCACAGTGGTTGGTAGAGCCAGATAAAATGAGGCTGAAGGAAAAACGAAATATTTCCTTTTCCAATGCACTCAACCACAACTATTAGATTCACCATCTCAAACAATTTTCACTGCACAGATCCATCCATGTGGGCTTTGCACACAACTCTTCTTCACATAGAAATATGTAATGTGGTCTTTCAAGAGATGGGTCTGCATTTCCTACCACCAAAGGAAGTGTTCTGACAGGACTTGGGCAAATCTGCAAGTTTTTTGTTGTAGTGGTATAAGGTGGTATTGCAAATGTGCATTGGTGGCAGTTGAGCTGTCGGAGGCTGCTCCTTCCCCCTTTTCTTTTAGCAGCCATGCCTATGATGATGTCTCATGTGAACCCAAAGGGAAGCAATGCCCACATTTGACCTGATTCATACTGCAAGACACTTTATAAAATATATGGCAGGTGCCGAGATGTGCAGGATGATTTTCCGCCATCAAATAATTACACACACCTGATTTTAAGGAGGTGTGATGATTCATGGGATCATGGCACTTCTCCCCAGGGCAAGGCCCTTCCCAGGGAGGCTAGGGAGGAGAGGCTGCTACCCAATTGTTCCTCCAAGGATTGTGGAATGCAGGACATCACAGGAAGTGACTCCCCTCATGGGGATAAGGACTCCCATACCGTGAAGGAACTCTCTGACCCCTTTTCCCTTCGGACCAAGCCCTTGTCAGAAATTCTTGAAACCACTATTCTCTGTTAAGGCAAGGCTTCTTCTGTCTTTGATCTATGAATAAATATGAGCTAGACGAAGAAGAATCAAAGAGACCTTCAGAATAATAACAGACTGCCTCGATGTAGTATTGAGAAGAGTTAGCCTAAAGCAGGCATAGAGATAATCTCAAGACTTCATCATAGTACGGAGAAGAGTTGGCCTCATGGAGGCATGAAGATCACTTCAACAAATGACCTTACTACTGAGAAGAGCTGGCCTCAAGGAGGCTTAAATATAACACCAACAACAATAAAGGAGCACATGAAGTTTACACTGGGGAGGATCCAGCCCCTGGAAATATAGATTGAGAAAGGACTAGGAAGAAGAGTTAGCAAGAGAGGTGAAGCCAGCCCAGCCTGGTAAGTTTGAATATGGGAACATGAAACTGCAAGGACGCTGATCTCCAGTGGCAGGGACATCGAGGAATTATCAGCTGAGCTCAACGCCAGAGGCCAAGCTCCTGACCAACCAGAGACAGAGACAAATGAGTAGTGGCATGACCTCGAGAAGGAGGGCTGTCTGGTCCTGCAATTGGTCTACAGTTATGTGATTCAAGATGCTGCAGAGCTGCAAGGATGAAGTGGGGAGCACAGTGAAGAATGCAGTAGACGCCAAAATTACTTGAGTCAGTCTAATACCCCAGGAAGAACCAGCGATGCAGATCAACATACTAAAGGTACAAGGAACAGTGGGAAACCCGGTAGGGATTTGGGGCAGAGACAACATCCAGAGACGCTGTGGAGTAATCTCCCTTGATACAGTAGCGACCTCCAGAGAATCCAGAGTCCAGAGAAGTTCTGGAGTAATCTCCCTCATCACAGTAGTGATAACGAGAGAACCAAGAGTCAAGAGAAGCTTGGGAGTAATATCCCTCATCACAGTACTGATACACAGAGAACCAAGAGTCAAGAGAAGCTTGGGAGTAATCTCGGTCATTACAGCAGTGATACCCAGAGAAGCAAGAGTCAAGAGAATCGGAGGAGTAATCTCCCTTGTCAAAGTAGTGATCCCCAGAGAATCAAGAGTCAAGAGAAAGTCAGGAGTATTCGCCCTCATAAAAGTAGTGATATCCAGAGACCCAATAGTCAAGAGAAGCTCTGGAGTAATCTCCTTCATTGCAATAGTAATAACCAGGAAATTAAAAGTCAAAAGACCCTCAGCAGTAATCTCCCTCATCACAGTAGTGATAACGAGAGAACCAAGAGTCAAGGGAAGCTTGGGAGTAATCTCGGTCATTACAGCAGTGATACCCAGAGACCCAATAGTCAAGAGAAGCTCTGGAGTAATCTCCTTCATTGCAATAGTAATAACAGGAAACTAAAAGTCAAAAGAACCTCAGGAGTAATCTCCCTCATCATAGTAGTGATATCCCAGGATTCAAGTATCAGGAGCACATTTGGAGGAATCTCCCTCATCACAGTGATAATCAAAATAGGAACATAGGATTAAAGTGGACATTAGACAACAAAGACTATCTGGAGGTAATTTTCAGAACGTTTTAAGACTGGGAAGAATGACTTGAACTTTAAAGTTAGATTTCAAAAGCCCTTGGGAAGAATTAAAGAGACATTGAGGCCTATTGTTAATGAATATCCCAATATCTGTTATGAATATTCCAATATCCATAACAGAGCCCTCAAGGTTGTCAAAGGTGGACCAGGAGAAAGAAGTCATACTCATGTCCACGGTTTCTTTGTCTAATCAGAAGCTAAAGCAAAGGATTACTGGTGAAGAGATACAGGCTGAACAAGTTTACCTGGATAGGGGGGCATTCTCCTTGTACTATATACAATTGGATGCTGAACCCTTTTTGTAGATCAGTGGTAGGGCAAGAGTATGTTTTGAAAAGAGGATGTATAATTTTTACTTTGAGCAAACATTCTGACCATGAGCACCCAAATTGTTATTGGTGTGCCAGGAACAACCCTTTTAGAGACAGGGAGAAATAGGTTATTTGCTTTAAATCTTAATAAGGCTTT
This sequence comes from Ambystoma mexicanum, assembly GCF_040938575.1. NCBI lineage: Eukaryota > Metazoa > Chordata > Amphibia > Caudata > Ambystomatidae > Ambystoma > Ambystoma mexicanum. The sequence continues at coordinate 289,958,073 of NC_090924.1, read as the reverse complement.
GTCGAAACATGCCACCCCTCTGTCTGACTCCTTACTCCACCTCATCACAGAGAGCTAAAACAGTCTCTTGCCTCTCCTCCTTCTAGGGTCTGCTTGGGGCAATTTGCAGTTGATGGTGTTTGTGTGATGTTGACATAGTAGCCAGGTATTTTGATGAGACTATCTGCAAAGTTGCACTTCAACTAATTTGCACCTACTCTTCTTCTGTCACGTGGCCTCTCTCACAATCTCTGTCATCGTCAAAGTAGATAGGTCTGAGCCTCAATCTTTAATCATGGGATATAGAACAATCTATGTCATGTTCTTCATTATGATCTGTTTCCAAGGAAATCAGAGGTGGGGGATGTTCAAGGATCAACTCTTCTTCCTCTCTTGTTGCTGAGCAGATGTGCCATGTCTTCTGCTTCTTGCACATCACTGGGTGGGAGCCTAACTTCCTACTCCTTCTCCTCAACTCCATTTCCTAGAAACTATTGCATGCTCTCCAAGGCTCTATATTCTCAGTTACATTTCTTGGCATTCACCAGATTCTTTTGTTAAATAAACTACCATTCTTTGCAGATAAAGGGCTCTGCAGCTTATGTTGGACCATCATAGCCGGTCCAGAAACCTATGCACTATTCAGACCTCTCCAAAGCAAACAGCTGCTCATGTAGCATGCGAAAAATGTCCAACAGACACATTCCTCACCTGATCCGACCACCATCGCCTAAAATGTATTACTTCTGTAGAACAAAAAACTTTAAAATTCTGCTGTTTGAAAATGAACAACATATTTTCTGGAAAACGTACTTTCTAAGTAGCTTAACTGAAGTATAGATTTTTGTTTTTTACTAGCTTCTGCAAAATATGATATGATAGGTTATTTATAATGCGCTTAATATCCAGAGGTTTCTAAGCATGAACCAGGGGATGAAACCTCTAGTGCACATGTCGTCTCGCTTCCAAGGCGAGCACGTTGCCCCTGAGCTATCCTCCCGAGACAATATTATAGAACTGAAGTCCCCACTTTCAGTCATTTCTTTCCTGTATGGAAACAAACAAAAATATCTTTTGTGAAATGTTAACCAATGCTAAATCAAACTAAATGCCTTTCTGCAAAATGTAAATGTCAAGCAATTATGAATTCTAATTCTGAATTACAAACCAATGGTGGCATGCGCATGGCTGTGTAACACTACGTTTTCTCTACCAGTCTCACTGATCCCACGTTTTCTTCTTTCCTCCTTCACAGTATAATCCTTCTGCGTCATGTGCACAGTTTTAATGTGTTTATACTAGCTATCATGTGTGCTTGCTCCCGAGTGCATCCCCTGCCTCCCACAAGAGGACTCACTTTTCACAGATGGTATGAGTGAAATGCTGTCCCTGGCTGCTCTTGCTTTATGATGAAAGGTTAAATACCCATTACTTTATGTGCACTGACCCTCTGACCTGATAGGGGGAATACGAGCTCTACACTAGGAAATTCACAGCTCAGGATACTATGCTACCCCACCAGACCGTGTCATGCTACAGGGCATCACAGACTATTTATATAGATCGATGGATCCAGTTCACATCAGTGTGATAGTTACCCACCCATGCACTTCATTTCACTTTAACCACAGCACTCATTATTCAACTCACCCCTCACCGGGTGGGGGGGGTGGGCATGCATTTATGGCTCTTGATTGGTCAGGTTCACCCTTTCCACCCTTACTCACTTAGTGATCCAAGCATACTTACATAGCCAATTCTTTGGTCTGTCACTTCTGCCAGTGGGCTTGGAAGTTCTAGGTTATTTTCCCAGGGATTGCTGGGAACACTTACATATGTTACCTGGAACTGGAAATCAACCCTCCGTGCTTCAATGGCCGTTTGAGCACATCTCAAGTCAATCACACAACAATGACCTCACTAATTTTAGTACCGCACTCTGAGTACTAGTAATTGCCCTCACTGGGATATGTGTGTTAGTATGAGATGATTTATTTTCCTTCTCTTTTTGATAAGCATTCTCTGTGATCCGCTGCAAATGACTACGCATGCACCACAACTTCGACAATTACACACTCTCACCCAAAAGCCCCTTCTAGCCTTCCAATTGTTGTTCTGTGTGTTTCCAACCCAGTATTGTGTTCCCCATTCTCTCATCGTTTACCCTTCTCCTTTCTGGTTACCCTGAATGTTGTCTCAAAACACCACTGCAGTGTGGATTGCATCAGAAAATAAGCCTGTTAGCACAACGTACCATGGATAAGGAGTTAGCACTTGCAGGGCTGCCTGCATTTCTCACTACTCTAATGAATTAAGGATTTAGACCACTGCAAAACCTAGATATATTTTAACGTATCATACACAAAGTACACAACAGGTAATATGTATCATAGTCTAATAGCGCTATCTCGGTAGTATTCAGTATACATGTATGAACAAGCCATGTGCTTGGAAATGTTAGTCGATCAACGAGATGGCCGTATTGCAACATAAAACACGTTATCAGCTAAATATGCTACATATTGTATATCGAACAATGATCTAGGCTTCATAACAGGTGAGATCCCTGATTTCAATCCTGTTCCTGCTCAGCCGGGGCTCCATCTCAGGGTTTCCTTTAGGTGCCTTGGTGCATCAGACCAGATACAGCGCACAGGCACCCACTGCCACCAGCTACCAACTAATGCAGCCATTACAAGACCACACACATTCTTAAGAAAAAGATGTTCACTGTCCTACAAGGTGTGCAAACCCTCGTCTTCGGAATTGTGGGGCAGACGAATGCCCTACATATATGCCACGTCCATTCCTCAGGGGCTGCATTCTAAGGCTTACTAAATACCTAAATGCAGTCTGGTAGTCATGACATTACATTGTATCAGTTATATGTGCTAATGTCGAATTGACTTTTTTCCAACCTAGCAAAAAGGGCAATTTACATAGGACCTTTTTTTAATGTATTGCTTTTTTCACCACTTTTTTTTAAATAGGGAGGGTTCATCCATTTGAACGTGTCTCCTTTCACCCCCTCCCAATCTGCTTCTTCTCTACCCCCAACACCCCACCGAGACGTCCACTGTCCCTCTTTTATTTGTGTATTCCTCCAGTTGGGGACCTTGCTCTGGCGGCATTCTATTCCTGTTAAGAAATCCGTTTTTTTTTTTTTTTTTAAAGTTTGTCAGTGGGAGTTCATCAGATCTCTGTTTTTAGTCACTCTAACTGAACACTATCACACCGCTCTCATCCACAGATGTCATCATTGGCTCCATGTAGAAGCGCACTTTTATTTGGAGTCGTGGGCATACAAAGGTCTGCCCTGCTTGCATGAGTCAGGCAGCCACAACACAGCAGGTACAGCTCATCTTCTCCCCTCCACTTACAGAATGCATCATACAAACACAACTAAACTCATGCGGATGGAATGACCCTGCGTGGCTTGAACCCCACTTTGATCCTGGTAACCTTCTGCTAGAAACTTAAAACCTACCAGTTCAAAAATATCTTGCTGACTGTGTAAAGCAGAGGGCAGCCTGGAGCCATCACCACACTCAATCTGTCAGGATTGAAGCATTCTGCACCTCTACTGTAAACGTATACACTTAGGGTCGTGACTGACATGTAGGACCCTTTTACCATGCTCGGTTTGTTTCTGTGTATTTGTCCGCTAGCATTAATCCTACCCCCTGGAGGTAACCGTGATGCCTTTACCTTGTGGACCTATTTATGGTAAATCCTGTGGTGGCGATCACTAGTTTGTGTTCTTCAAAAGTCCCAAAATGAATTAGTAAACAAATAATAACATTGAATAGTGATTTCAGGAGACAAGAAGAGGAGCAATTGTTTTTTTATGAGTAGTATCTGTTTTTAAATAACGCTAATTTGTGACATATCAGGGCCAGTAATAATCAAAAGGAATGTCATAAATAAACACTATATACATAGTCACACTTTAGTTAAGAGAAAGTTGAGTTCAAACATTTCAACGCAACAACATTTTTGGCATTTGATGTAAAAGTGTTTAGTTGAAGTGACGGTAAATTGATGGTTTGGCGTAACGAAACCCCTGAAATTCGTAAAGTGTTGAAAGCTAGGCCACCTACGCCCATGAGCACACTGGTTTCCTCACAAAGTAAAACAAAAATCTACTGGACGGATCTCTCCAAAACCACCAGAAGGTACATCTGCACTACTTTGCGCCTAACGTGCTGCTTATTTTGCCCACATTCATCTATCAGTTTTCTGTGGGTGCATGTCTAAATGATGCACCTTGTCACAGATGGCAAAAAAGAACAGGCTTGGTCCAAAAGCAACTTTTTCAACACTTAATAACTTTTGGAGCATTAGACAAAATCATAGCAACATACGGCAATACATGACACGTTTCGCTTCACATATAGGGCAGGAGTCACCCCTTTTAATACATATATGGGGCCACACAACTACCATCCAATTTGAACTCTCAAGTACTTATGTGATTAGCAATCAAGATCAAGTATCTCCATCACACCTAGTCTCTAAACACGAATGTGGAGATAGGAGCCATTTGTTTAGAATAACTACATCTATGAAATAGCAATGCAAACCTGTACAAGAACATTGTTACTCAGGAAAAAAAAATGAATTGGCATTTAAAAAGCTGACCACAGACAACAAACACAGATATACTTGAAAGCATAAGAAGGGTATTAAATGGGTCCAGTTGGAACTTGGTAGAATCTATTTTAGGTAGCCTGTGGCACGTAAACAACTTTGAATACAAGAACAAATACATAAAACCTCTCAAACAGGGAGGCATGAGTGTTTTTGTGTAATCATCAGTAAATGGTCAAAATCTTTGCAAGTTTGTGTTTCCCTAATCTGTTTTAGGGTTCAAGACATTTTAAATGAACTATCGTCTTAATAAGCCAAATATTCTATCCAAACTCTTTCATCAACTTCTTTTGAACTCCCTAACCTCAAATATGCTGGGAATTGTTTGGTGGAACCAGGTGAATTCAAGACATGTCTTTGGATTTCCATCCACAACAGATTTTGAGGATTACCCTTGCTGTGTAAATGACTCTAATTTAGATTTGCTGTATTCAAAACATGAAGTGGATTTGAGACCCCGTCTCTCCTCAGTTGATAACTGTTGATGCATGTAATTAACTAAATGGTTTGGATAGTTTTTGTGATCTGTTCCAGGTTTTTCTTCAAGTGATGTTTGATATTTTACCTTGTGACACCTTTATTTGCTATGATGTTTTCCCATCTACACTGATCTGCATGTGTACTGATAACTACTTATTTAAACAGGCCCGTTTCTTGGGCCGGGCAAAGCAGGCAGCTCCCTAGGGTGCAGAGCCTGTCCGTGCCTAGGTAGAAGCTCACCCATACAGCTTCCAATGAACACCTGGTCGCCGTTAGAAAAGCTTAGCTTGTGCACGGCTGCCTGTATGTCAACTACAGGTTTGCAGTCACAGGTCAGCCCATGGTGTAACCTCCAAACCCCCTCTAGAGAGGCATCCCATCCTCACACCATCCCAGCTGCCTAACAGTAGCTGTTGAGTAGGCCTCGCTGGGGCTTCACAAGTATGTTGCTGCTTGTTGCTTTCTTTGTGATGACACATCATTTAAAGTTAGAGCTTTTTATAAGCAATGGCCCATTTAAGCAGTCGCTGTTTACAGGAGGCGTTCTTAACTTGGGGCCTTTTTATTCTGAAACCACCTACAAAACACCAGTTAGCCGCCGAAATCTATGTCTTCGTTCAAGAGAATTAAAAAGCCACACAGAAAGAGTTGTAAACTATGTCCTTTATTTTCATGTGTTGCTATTTGACACACCAGAATTGTTTTGCTGGATAACATCATGGTTTCCTTACGTATGGAGCACACCTGTGTAAGGCGGCCGGCGGGATTCCCAGATAGCAGCACCAGTACCTTTTGGGCAGGACTGTCAGAGGAGAGATTGGAAGAATATACATAGTAAGTGCATCCTTTGTCCAGTAAGTTGACATGTAATCATGGACAGCATTAATTGGAGACACTACCACACTGCAAACGCAAGAATGGGTTCCAAATTCAAAGCTAGACTACTTGTTATTTATTTTAAAGGTTTGGGTCCTTTTTGCCAGGTCACCTCAAAAAGTTGCTGGTTTGTCAGTCTATGTGCGCCCATCGGGCTCCGGGATAGTTTTTTATTTAAAAGAAACTGAAATACAAATACATGCCCACCTTTGGGGGATCACGGTGCTGACAGATGTAGGTGGTACAGCAATGTCATACATGTGAGGGGAGAGCTGCGTGCCCATCATGTGGTGACGTGGGAAGCATCACCACATCAATAAATGGTCACTGTCTGGGTTCCAGGGTCGGACTGGGATAAGAAATAGGCCCAGTCACCCAAAAAAAAATGGCCCACCCTCGCCTCAAAAACGTGGTCCGCCCCTCCCCTCACGACCCTTGTCCTCTGATGACATCACCAGAAGTGATGTAATTTGAGCCCACCCCAAAGTGACATCCCGGGAAGCGATGAAACATGACCTTTCTTTCGCCACTTGACAAAACAGGAAGTGGCATCAAATAGCATTGATCCTAAGTACACTAAATTACTGTGAATCAAAGCAGACGTCCAAGGCCAAATGATAATATGTTATTGTATAGCAGTTATGCTTAAGCTCTTTTTTATAGAACAAATATGCATGCAATATCACCCAACCTGTGTTGGGACTCATTTATCGACCTAAGAAGGATGAAAGGCTTTTTGAGAAAAAACATAAATTGGAAAAAAAAACATTTTTTTTTCTCCAAACTGGCCCAGGCATGGCCAGAAACTGGCCCCCACCCTCCAGGGATGAGCTCGGAGAGGTGCAACCCAAAAAAGAGAAAGGTGTGAGCAATGTTTTTTGTCCCCAGATTGTTGCTCCCACCAGCCGGCCCCCTGCACCAACTGAGAGCCTCCCACAGCTGCTTCCTTCCCATTCACCACCCTCTGCACCAGCGGGCCGTGCCTCGGCCTGTCCAAATGTATCTGCCTGGCCTATCCTCCAGGGGCTAGGCCTAGTGTACAGGGGTTCCCTGCCCTACCAGGCCAGGACACAACAATGCACATACAGAGGGAGTGTGGGCTATGGGCATAGCATTGTAGAGCTGAGCAGAAACATAAGGAGGCTTAGAATCCAATGCTATAACTGTATAACCGCATTGGGCATGTGTTGTATTATTGTAATGTGAACACATGTCGCCCAAGGCGTTTTGGTTGACATACTGAGGAGTGTTTGTGTCACTCCACATAGAGGTGTAGGTAGGGTGTGACATTTGTTCCAGGCCGCGAACGAGGCACATTCTAGTGTTTTGCCGATGGCACTCAATTGGCTAGAAACTGCTCTTAACGTGAACATGATATTCTTCCAAATTAAAATAGTATGCCTGTAAACTGTTCAAAAAGGTGGTCGCCCTTCAACCTCTTTTGAAAACTCTGCACGTGAACTTTACATGAAGCAACCTTGCCTTGGCACCTGCTACCACAATATGGCACCCTAATAATCTTTAAATAAAAGCAAGACATGTCTAGACAAATACCCGTGAATCAAATACATTTGGTAAAATGTGATTGTGTTTTTTTGTATTATTATTTTTATATAATAAACAATAGTTCAAAATATGTAAATATTTATATTTTCACTTGACTAAACATAAATAACGTGTACTACTGCAAGAAAGCATCTTAGCAAAATATCCAAGCGTGGGTATGGCATTGGCACTTCTGGGGGACGGTCAACTAATGGACTTCTCCATTTGCTCATTATTGCACATTAGCAGAAAGATTGACAATGTGTTTGCTGGTGGCCTGCACCAGTGATCCCTGTCATTGCACGACTTCCACACAGGTGGGGGAATGCATCCGCCATTGACAGTGGATTCTTTCCCATACAGCAACTCAACAGTAGCAAAAAAAAACACAGATACACTGGGACCCACCCTGAGTCATGCATTCAAAGGGGTGATAACTGTTTTCCAACTTACTATGAAATTGAGGATGGGCTATTTAGAGTATGTTAAGCAGGGTTGGCTATGGACCATCAAGCACAGGGCGGCTCTTGAAATCATGATCCTCTCCCTATTTATCAGTGCACTAGAAGCAGAGAATATGCAGCTACAGGTGTTCCCAATGTGCCTGCATATTCATTAGTCAGACAGCAAAACACACATGAAAGGCACAGCAAGCCCCTTCATAATGCATAAACCCCCAATACAGAGGCTTTGGCTCCGGGTCTTTTGGTTGTAGGTCCGGATAGAAGCTCATAAGGTACAACCAAAAGGCTAGCCAGTCCCGAGTCTCGGCAGTCCCGACATTAGCGTGGCCCCGGATCTTTTCCAGACCTAGCAACACCCCTGCCCCGCTGTGAATTGTGGACAGCCTCTTTACAGGCTATTACCCGAAACAATTCATTAGCCTGATGGAATTGTCGTTCAGCTAGCAAACACGTGTAGGCTTCTCAATTTGGATTCTGTCTTAGAGAATGAAAAGTGGAACCATTTAAAATCACTGTTGAATACTATGTGTTGGGTGTGCTCCGACTGTCCTCCTCCTAAACTGTCCGATAGACCTCTCTGCGGTATATAATAAAAACAACAAAGTGAGTCTCCGAGTGTGCACAAAGTACTATTCAAAGTATGCATAGAATATAAAATGCACGCTAGTGTTTATGAAAAGAAATTATGCTTTCCATTTCCTTGCCAACATATTTTTTTTCCTTATAAAATGCATAAAGAATTCCTTCAGAAGCGCCTTTTGTGTTGTCCAGAATTCAGAGGCTTGACACACTTGGTAGTGACGATTAGGTCTCCTGCCCATGCCTGGGTTTAGCGGAACTGGCAATCACTGGTGCTGCCTGCCGCCAGTGATTTTCGACCTGGAAGAAGTTAGGACCACCCCACCTTCAACCACGGCTCGGGTACATGAACAGCACCCACTTAATTTCCTGGTCGCTTTAAGGGATCCTCAGGTGCTGCAAGTGAGGCAATACACCAGAGGCACTGCACGTTGTAGCCCCTTTGTGGTAGCCTAAGTGGAGGAGAATATTTGAAAAGTCTTATTGACACCATTAGACCCAGCGTGGTGCCCAGCCAGTGTGGATGCTGCCAGTTTTGGAGAGAGTGCATAAGAGCAGTCCACTTCATCCACTGCCTGTATACATAGATATTTCCCTTTACTGAGTAGATTGGCACAAGGTGAGAAGCTAGCCCAGGGGTCTCCAAACCGTACGCTAGTTAGAGCTACTTGTAGTTGAGGGCCAATAGCAGAGAGCTACTAGCGGATGATATTGGGGCTGGGAATGTTCATAAGCATCGGAATGTGTATCAATATTTTTTGGGGGGGTTATTTCCACTTTATACATAGAGGGAATAACATTTGCATTCACTGTTATATTAAAAACTTCAAAAACATTGTTATTGCATTATTTTTTATTAGTAGCTGTCTCATAAAAAGACTATCAGAATGTAGGAAACTGATTGTCGTATTGATTATGAAGGCTAAGACTGCGTGCTATCCCCAAGTGTTCTGTGATCTGGTCTGCAACTTGATATAGTGTCTCTGATGGAGTCACTCAGAGAGATGCTCATTGTTCAGACTGTTTTGAAATTTTGATTTTAGGAAGCTCATGTCTGGAACAGGAGATTCACCAAGATAGGTGGAACCAAATATAGAAGTCACTTGTAATACTGCTGTGCAAATGTTACTGTACTCCTTGTAATCAACAAGGCTCCAGAATTTTGTGTGAGATTGTCTGCTTTTCATCTGAATGTTACGTTGCAGGCTGAGAATCTCCATTTCCATTGTAAAGGTGTTGAGTTTAAACAGTGCACTCATCTCTTCTGCAAGTTCACAAACAATGACATGCATGCAGGGGTTTGAGGTGAACATCACACAGGATTCCTGCTTCTTAAGATCCCTGAAATGGTCACTGAACTATGCTTTATGTCAGCTTAGGAGATTGCTGTATTTCTCCATGTTCGGGAGTTCAGCACTTGCTGTATTCTATGGCAGCATTTGTAATACAGAAGGGAGATGCTGAATTTTCCTTTTCTCCACTCGTTTGCTGAAAAGGTTACGTTTGGACTGAAATGCCGTTTCTGCGCTTTCCATGTCAGCAATGGTTTTACCTTTGCTTTGCAGTTCACAGTTCGGAGTGTTTAATTCCTCTGTAACATCTGTCGGAAATGCCAAATCAAGAAGCCATGAATTACTGCATAACTGGCTGATACCTTAATTTCTCGACCTCATGAACGTTTTGATTTCTGGCACAAGTGAAATAAATCGACAGAGCATTTTCCCCTGCTAAGCCTCTGGATTTCTGTGTGTAGAAATAGATCATCATGTGTGGTGGATAATTCTTCCAGGAATATTTTGAACATTCTGTGGTGTTCAATTGAATTGATAATTGTCAAAACACAGGCAATTACATGATCAAACCCCATCACTTTAGCACAAATTGCTTGTTGATGGATGATGCAGTGTTAGTGCAATAATGGAGGGAAATTGGGGTCTGCTTTACAATATGCAATAAAACCAGAATGACGCCCGTCATTGCTGGTGCACCATCAGTTGTTATAGAAACCAACTTGTTCAATGGAAATTTTGTTTTTCCAAAATAACTCTTGACCTCACTGTAGATATCAACACCCATGGTTGTGGATTTCAGAGGCAGCAATGATAGGAATTCCTATTTATTGGTGAAGTCTTCAAACACCATTCAAGCAAACACTGCCAGATGGGCAGTATCACTTGCATCAACTGATTCATCAATCACATTGAACAGAAATGAATGTGCATGTGCTCAAAACATTTTCATGCTGCCCCATCATATTGGCTGATAGTGTAATTACCCTCCTAGTCATAGTGTTTGCACCTAACTTCACATCTGAAATAGCAGACATAATTTCAGGGCAGTTTTTAAAATCTTTTAAAACAGACTCAGCAAAGATAGACATTGCGCCTTTCACAACTCTACCATCTGTAAAAGTGCATTTGATTTTCATCAAATAATGTGCAACTTTGAAGGATACCTATGTTGCAACATTTGCTTTCTTTGCTGGTTGGTTAAAAAATATTGGTGCATCTGTGCGCCAGTTTTTAGTTCAGCTACTTTTTGAGATTGCAGAAGTCTTCCTTTACGAAATGTATTTTCATATTATGTATGCATAGCTGAAAAATGCCTCTCGACATTACTCTTCTTACCCATTGCAACTTTGGCACTGCAGATTAAACACACACACTTCCCTTTTACGCTTGCTAAAAAGAAATCTGACTCCCACTCTTGATGGAAACAATACATCTTTTGCCTTTTGTTGGATGGTCCGCCTACCTCTGCATCCATGATTTCAACAAGTGTAGTTTGTATGAGAATTCCAATCAATGTGTTATTATGGTTTTAAAAATAATTCCGCATACACCAAGTTCTGCTTAGTCAAAACATTTTAAAGCAGTGCCTTTTTATCACATCCCCAATTCCTGCAAATAGTAACTTTTTGGCATGTACCTATGCTGAGTCAGAATTCAAGGTTAAGGAAGGCCAAAGCCTACTTTGTTGAATACTCTTAAAAGTCCTAAAGTCAAAATAATGAATTGAAAAAATGGTCATGGTGGAAGGGGAGGAAATTAATGTTGGCTCTGCTACAGTCAGTCCTGTATACTAGAATCTCTTGTGGGGTTTAATCACAGCAAGGCAAATATAACTGAAAGGCCCACTGGAAAAATGACCTGCCGACCTTCAAAAACAGTCACACTGAAAATGGGTCTATTAATGCAGACTTTGGGCCTCATTACGAGTTTGGAGGCAACCATGCCCTTAATAAGGGCATGGCTGCCTCCAAACTCGGGTCCAGGTCCATGGTCCCTGAATGGGGAAATATCGGGCCATTCCGACTTCGGAGGGCTCAGTATTTCCCCATTCAGGGAACCCAGACCCGCCCCCATAGGGCTCAATGGGAATGGGGAGGGAGCTAACAACAGGCCTGTTAATAACGGACCCGTTGTTAGCTCCCTGGTCCCCTCGCGGGACCCACAAAGGACGTCTAGTCTGACCAGACGTCCATAGCGGATCCCGCAAGGGAACCTCGTAAAAAAGCGGAATGGGTTTAACGGCGCCGGCATCTTTACCGGTGCTGTAAAACCCATTCCGCCTGCCTCGTAATGAGGCCCTTTGTATATTTCTACAAGTAACACAAGGGAGAGATGTGATATAATGTAAAGGATATGTGACTGGCCAAACATGGGAAATGTAAAGGCATATATTCCATTACAAAGGCAAATGTTGAAGTGAAAAGCAGCATATACTTTGTATCTGCAAGAGAAAAATCAAAGGCCCATTCTACATGAAATGCAGGGTTTTAAAATACTGAAAATAAAAAGGCTTTGCATGTGCATTTCGCAGTTTTGAATCAAGACATGAGACACATGTTCTCCTGCTAAAATAAAGAAATCAGGGAAAAGACTGTATGTGTGAAGGCAAGATGCAATGTATTCAAATATATTATGCTTCACTTGCAAAATACCATCATCATTTGAAAGGACTACCTTGTTTCAATGGGTCACAAGTAAATCTCAATTAAGCCAGAGACAGACCCTGCTGCTTGTTATGTTAAATGAATTTCTAAAGTGCAGCATTCACCCTGAAGTATCTTGGCGCTAAGGTAGACAGTAAGGTACAGCAGCAAGTACTAGAACAGATGGTTCTTCAGATTACGGAGGAAGAACAGATGGTTTTCGCTGGCGCGAAGATCAAAGGGAAGTCTGTTCCAGGATAAGGCAGAGATTACAGAGAAGGCACGACCGCCAATCCGGGACAACCTCACTCGCGGAACCGCGATCAGTAAAGCCGACTGGGAGCACAAAGATCAAGATGGCAGATAATGGGAGAATTTTTCCTGTAGGTATTCAGCGCCTTGATTGTAAAAAGCGCGGTGTACTAGGCACAGGGATTTAAAAAGAATCCGCTTCTCAATCGGTAGCCAATGAAGCTGCTTGAGTAGCCGTGTCATTGGGCATGGGGAGGAGGGCAAATCGCTGCCGGAGCCGCAGAGTTTTGAAGCAGTTGAAGGCGCTTAGTGGGGTAGCTAGGCTGGCCCAGGTATAGTGAATTACAGTAATCTGTGGTGCTCAAAACCGGGGCAGCCATTACAGGGGACCGATGTTTAGTTGGAATGCACAGGAGCACCTTATGTAAAATTCATAATTTAAAGTGCCCAGAATTACAGACAGATGCCACCTGGGGTGCCATGGAAAGGTAGGATGAGAACAGAACACCCAGGCTTTTAACTGAGGTCGCAGGTGTAGGGCACGTGCCTAGTGAGGTAGGCCAGAACTCAGAGGTCCAGAAAGAGAGGGGGCTAGAGGTGCCCACCACCAGAACCTCCATTTTAGAACCATTGAGCTTCAGCCAATTAGTCACCATCCAGGCACCAAGATCTTCCAGTCAGCTTCGTAGCCATGCCGCAGTGTCAGCCCTGGTGAGGTCAAGCCAAACCAGGATCTGCGTATCAGCGGCATAAGAGTAATATCTGAACCCATGTGCCAATAAAAGAAGCAGAAGAGGGAGAATGTACAGGTTGAAGAGGATGAGGGAGAGTGCAAATCCTTGGGGGACACTACAGAAGAGCCGTCCGGGAGGGAGCAAAAAGGAGGCAAAGACACTGACTGGGCCCGATCAGTCAGAAAAGCTTGAAACCAGTCAAGAACCTGACCCGAGATGCCTGCATCAGACAGCCGGGCCAGAAGAGTGGGGTGGTCTACAGTGTCAAACGTGGTGGATAAATCCAATAATAGTACCGTTCCCACCCCACCCTGGTCGACTAGCCGGGCAAGATCGTTCATGACAGAATTTAGTACAGACTTTGTACCCCTACCACGGAGAAAGCCAGACTGAAAGAGGTCAAAGAATCCGGAAGATTCCAGAAACAAAGAGAGAAAAGGGGAGACCAAAGACTCGAGCAGCTTCATATTAAACGGAAGCAGAGAGATAGGCCTAAAGTTAGCCATAACCTTAGGGTCAAGTGTGGGTTTCTTCAACAGAGGAAGCCCCAATGCATGCTTAAGTTGGCTGGGGATTACAGCAGTTTGGAATTAGTTATTTATGGCATCCGAGATATAGGAGAGTAGAGGGCACAGTGAGCCTCATTCTGACTTGGCCGGTAAGGGATAACGGTCACCGGTAAGGAGACCGGTGCCGTTAAACCCTTACCGCCCAATTCCAAGGACCCTTAGCGGGAGCCGCAAAGGAGGTGTTGTCTGACCACACATTCTTTACGGGTCCTGCTAAGGAACCAGTGCGCTAATAACATGCCTGCTATTAGCAGGCCCGTAATTTGCTCCTTCCCCATTCCCACTAAGCCCTATGGGGGAATCATATGGGAATGGGGAATGGTTGGTTGAATGGGGATTTACTCGGTCCACACAGGTTGAAATGTCCCGGTAAGTCCCCATTCAACCAGATCGGACACGGGCCTTGTATTGGAGGCAGCCATGGCGCAAATAGCGCCATGGCTACCTCCAATCTCGGAATGAGGCCCAGTATCTTTAATCAGAGCAAGAGGGATGGCGTCTGCAGGAGAGGCAGATTTAAGGCCATGAATCGGGTTAAGTATCTCAGAATTAGAAAACACAGGAAATGACGACCATGATGCTGTAGGGGCTGCCAACCGAGGAGGGCTCCGACAAGCAATAGTACCAGAAGCCACTTTAGCAATATCTGCACGTATGCATTCTATTTTAGAAGAAAAGAAAGTCATGAGAAAATCACACAAGATCTGAGACGGAATGATAGCAGAGTCCCTTGTTGTTGGGCAGATGTACAGGCCTGCCTGGCTCCTTATCTGGAAGGGAAATCTCTGAGGAGCTAATTTGCATTCCAAGTATTCACGAGAGGGCCAGTTAAACACAGACCTGCCCTGGATGGGGGAAAATACAAAAGAAATATAAGGTTTTGAGATCAAAATTATGGTTAACTACAGATAACAGAACAAAGTGCCAGATGTCAGCCTTGCCTAATAGCATCACAGGGCCATGGTGAACTGTCTGCTGTATGATAAGGATCTCCCCAGCCCATCCCTTTCAAAGTACAAAGAGGCTAATGGTGTTTACCCTGGGCTTATACAAACATTAAGCCCAAGAAGCTCTGGTCACATGCTTGCAAAGAAATGAAACTGACATGGGGAAATGAAAATTAAGATTTGCATATATTCTGCAGATTTCTCATTAGTTTAAATGGACTATCATAACTAGTGATTTTCTCAGCAACAATAAGTCACACTGTGTCCATTGGTAGGTCATGCGAAAGCTAGTAAGAAGCCGCTTATTCTGATGTAAATATAATCCACATGCAATTTTTGGAAATCATGTTATCACCTGAATTCTGTTTCTCGTTGTCCCAAAAATGTCCTAAGAATTGACAGACTTGTGGGTCATACAAGTAGGTATCTTGAGAGTAAATTTAATGTTCATAACTATTATAATTTTTGCAAAAAGGGCAAAAGAATTATAGCACACCCGTGCAATAAGCTGCCAAAATGAAAGTAAGCTTCACTGATATGTCATTAGGAGAGGAATATTATATTAAAAGGCCTGTGGTAGCAGCCCTGTAGGTATGGTTAAGTTGCTCAACACATTGGAAGAACTCTTTTTGGGTGGCTTATAATTTGGCCCCACTGGACGAATCTTCACAAAACTTTGCAAAAAAAAAGTATATGGCTCTGTCACATTGATCCTGCCGAGTCTGGTGAGGTTTCATCAAGGGGGAGGGGTCACAATTTTAAGAGGGGTCCCAACATTTATGGTTTTTCCCATAGCCGCAATTGAAAAAAATTGATTGCACATGCCTACAGCCCAAACTGCTGGACAAATTTTCACCAAATCTGCGGCAGGCAGGAGCAGCTGCTTTGTCCCAAATGCATGCATTTGTAAATTTGGTGTAAATCCGTCCTAAAGTTTTTTTTTAAATGACCAAAAAGTAGGTAAAACAAATATTTGTGATATCTGGGTTCGGTCCACGCACCCACTTCCCTATTCGGTCCGCGGATGGGCCTCTGCTTGGTCCAGAGGCCAACGTGAGGTCTGAGGACATCAGATGCACCTGCTGTTTGGTCTATAAAAAACATGACGTGCGTCATATTTTTGGGGAATGCCAGCCATGTTGGATTTGCGGACAGCACCCATTGTCCGCAAACATCACAGTGAAAACATTTTTTAAAAGCACAACATTGCACTTGTCAAACTAATGAAACAATCTCTGGGGAGGTGAGTGGTGATGAGGATGGGATTGGATACAGCCTTACAAAGGACCAAAAATAGGTGCTTTGTGAACTCTGATGTCCGTCAACAGTCCAGACCTTTGATGCTCGCAAACACTTTGGATGTTCAGGGGCATCTATGTCTATTTCTGCATTACAGGGTTCGTGAAAAGCAGTTTTTGGATGTTTTATAACTTTGCCGCCGCTCAATAAAACTGCATGAAATTCTGGAACATCATTCTAGACCTGACTCTGAATGGTTCTGCAAAGAGTGGTGCTATTTTGTCAAGAGGGAACAAAATTATTGGGGTGCATCACTAAATATTTAAAGGCTTATACATGTGGTGCCTTTGATGAATCTGCACACACACTTGAAAACCAATTTTAGACCAAGATGTGAATGTTTTTGCAAAGCTTGGTGGGATTTTGTAAAGACGGACAAAATTATAGAGGGGGTCTCAACATTTTTAGATGGATCATACCTTTGTTGCCATTTGACAAATTTGCAGAAACATTTTCAGACAGATTATAGGCCAACCTTAAATGTGTGTGCAAAATCTGAGTATATTTTGTCAAGTGGGGGCTAAGTTATATGACTATTTTACACATACATTTGGACACTTTTCCAAAAATGAAACATGGGCTGATTTGCAGCAAACTCATGCAAGGAGCATTGGCAAGGATTGGAAAGCATGGTTTTGCAAATGTGCATGTGTTTTATTTTTTGAACAGTGTCATAGTATAGGTACATAAAAAGTGATGTACCTTTGGTGACTGAGGTATAGCCTGTAGCCATGGGCATTGGTTAGATTGTCCGCATCATGGCCTAAGGCGATGACCCAGACAATCTGGATACTGCCCATAACGACGACGGACTAGCAATTGGGTTAAAGTTGGCATGGCCACCAGGGACTGGCTATGTGGTAACATTTCTTTTCAAAATTACTTTTTTTTTTATTGTACATAGTTGAGTTAATCAATCCTTACACAATTTTAATTTGTCCCTTAATCATTATTATAATTTACACATTGTTGACATTTTCAAATTAATTTAATTACAAAATAAAACATTACTTAATATGCATTATTTTTTCTATAATTCTCAATATTCTAAAACAACATCCTTTAAAAGAAATGTGTCCTCCTAATTGTATCCAAAGCACTCCACACTTTTTAGACTAATATTAAAACATAACATATCCTATACAAATTATGAAACAATGTAATACTCCAGGCAACCTATACATTTATTCACGGGGGCCTTGCCTTACAATTGAGAGTTCACAGCTTGTTAAAAGCAAGTTACAGATATCAGAAGAGAAACATTATTTCTCCCACATGAGCCTTGAACAGAAAAGACTAATGAAATAATCAGATTTCATCGACATATCATCCCCAAATATCTCTGATCTGAGAATACTGAATGTCCAATGTTTTAGCGTTTCTACTTCTGCAGAAAATGTACAAAAAGGACAACTCTTGTTTTCATTTGAAGTCTTGTAACTAACCCAGCACCGGGATCATTCCCTGGTTAAAAAATGGTTCAAACAAAGGCGCATATAAAGTGCACCTGCTTTGTTACAAGTGAAATGCCTAATATAGGTACTTATTTCTTTCCACTTCCTAGGGAAGCAGGCATAGTCTATATGAAATATTCTTTGATAAAATGTATAATTTTTTTCTTAGCTTTCTCTTGGTGGTTGATCAATTCATCCTCACAAGAATTAATAGTAGAGTGTAGAGTTTTCATTCTGTGACCAAACGTATTCAGAGATTTGGCAGAGGCGTCCTTTAGCATTAAGCTCATATCCTCATATAGAGAATTTGAGAGTGGATTTAACTTTCTAATTATTGGAAAGTTGCCTCCAATAAAGTCTTGAGGATAAAGAAACTAAGCCCAACTCATGACTCATTATTGCATTGGTCAACGAGTTGGCAACGCATAAAACCGCTTTCCATATCCGTCCCAGAATGGAATTTAAATGTTCATTGATTTTAGGGCGTTGGCCTGATGATTATTTGTCATGCCATACTGCATGAATATTGTAAGCTTAGCTTGCAATGTCATAGGCATCTTATCAAAGAAGATGAGGTTGTCAGCAAATGCCAACCAATGTATTCTTAGTCTGCTCAATCTTACAGGAGTTATTTTATCTTTGTTTCAGATCTCATCCATGTCACTTTGATAAAGCGTAAATGAGATGGATGCCAAGCAACAATCCTGCTTGACACCCATCTATGTCAGAACAGCTCTTGTTAAAGCACCTTCATGAGTGAAACACATTCATTCCGGCACCCGCGAATTGGCAATTACCGCGTCCGTCAGGGCCGTAATGACCCAGTAATTGCCCATTTGTATGGTGCTGGAAAAATGTGCACGTTTGGCTGCAGCCTGCCGGTTTTACCAGCAAGGCTACCGCCAAACTTGTAATGAGGCCCAATGTCTTCTTCTTTCCATGGGCAGTAGCCTTGTACCTTCACAGGGATTACTCACATTGGTGAAAGTTTGCAGCAATTTACATTTTTCCAGAAAATATTTGACCCAGACCTCTTCTGAAATATGTGATTCCATATTATCATAAAATTTACCAATAGTCTGATTCATTGTGGACCAAAATGCTCTTGTGTTGTTATTACACATGTTTTTAATCATGGCCTAATTGTCTTTTGTATGCATGCCAATCCTCAACGATTTAAGTAGATTCCTATAGTCTTGGCATACAGGTCTCTTTTCCTCTTTATATTGTATTGTTGGAAGGTTCATCTTTTGAAGATGTCAAATGATTCTATTTTTAGCACATTTTGACGGAGCAACTTCCTTGTCATGAGCATGATTTTTAAATGTTACAGATCTAAGTCTGTTTGAACCAATAGTTGTCTTCAGACAGTAAAACACAATCTCAGACAGTAAGTTCTCCCTGTGTATTTAATGCATGTTTTTCTTACATAAAACACCAGAAGAAACGACTTCCATTTTCAACAAATTCAAGAATACTGTCCTTAGTTTGTTATTCCATTTTAGGGAGATACCTAGATGATCAAATTGAACAGGCTAGTGAGGGGTTTATTTCAAACACCTGAGCTTTTTTTATATAGTCGAATTCAAGCATCATATGGTCACCCACTCCAGGATCTTTAATATCCATGTACCCACAATGAGATTTAGGGGCCGATTCATGGACAAATGTGCGCCGAAAATCTTGGCGCAAGCTGGTTCAAGCGTGAAAAAGAAAGCGCACGTGCATGCGTGTGATTCATGGAAGTGCCTCAGCGTGTTTACAGCGGGATGTGCACCAAGTCCTTGCGTGGCGCACATGGGCGCACACGTCATTCCAACATCCCAAACCGCGCGACGCACACAGCGATAGCGCACATTATCGCCGCACACACCAAAAAGGGGGCGGGACACGGGGCATAACACGCGTAATGGGGAACACTGCGTGAAAAAGAAGGTGTAACTGGGGAAGTACTGCAGGGAAATACACGGAACGCCCACACGCACACGAACAACACGTATTCATGGAATCGAATATGGGAAACCCGCGCACGCTAAAAGACGCGCACAGGCGTCAACACGTCCACCACATGAAGGCAGGCAGAAGCATCCCCGCGCACAGTATAAAAGTGCGCACAACAACAAACACGTATACACAGCTACATGAATACCCCATTTGTCACCGCGCTGATTGTGGGACACTGCAGGAGGAGGAGAATAGCCAGGCCCACATTTTTTTGCCCCGGACCAGCCCTTTTGGGATGCCTGACGACCAGGTATATGGCAGGTATAGGTTTCCACCTCATATCATCCTAGACCTTGTCAGGGAGTGGGAAGATGACCTTACATCCCCCACCCTGTACTCTCAAGCATTGAGACCATTGGAGAAGGTGCTCAATGTCCTGCATGTTTTGCCCACTGGGTCATTTCTGCGGACAACTGCCATAGTGGGGGGGTGTCTCACAGGCCACGCAGTCACGCTGCCTACACCAGGTGTTGGAAATCATGACTGCGTGCCCCTCAGTCTGCAGGCACATATACACGCCCAGAACACCTGCAGAAAGGATGGCCGTGGTCCAGAACTTCTACAGGGTGGCACACTTCCCCAAAGTGCTCCGTCTCATAGATTGCACCCATGTGGCCTTATGTCCACCTAGGGCCACTGAGCACATCTATCGAAACCGCAAGCACTGGCATTCCATCAATGTGCAGGTTGTATGTGATGCAAAGGGAATCATCACCTCTGTCTATGCAAACTACCCTGGCTCAACCCATGACAGTTTCATATACAGAAAGTCCGCCCTGAGCAGTACCCTGGAAGCTGGGAAGCATGGCGACACATGGCTCCTAGGTGAGTACAAATGCCTGTGCACATGCATGCATGTCACACACAGACAAATACAGAAACCCAACTAATCACAACCATTTCCACCTCCCCAGGGGACAGTGCCTACGCTCTGAGCAACCACATGATGACGCCAATCCAGAACCCCACCACACCACCCCAGGTAAGATACAACGCTGCCCATATTGCAACCAGGGCCATAGTGGAGCGCACATTCGGAGTGCTCGAGTCACGCTTCTGCTCCCTTGACCACTCTGGCGGCCAGCTACTATATGCACCCTCAGTAGTGTGCAGGATCATTGTGGCAGCATGTGTCCTGCACAATGTTGCAACACAGCAGGGCGCCACCAGTGGACATGGTGGTGCCCCCACATACCCAACCACACGCACAGACACTGCGCATGGGAGGGGAAAGGGCAAGTTGCAAGGCAGCCCGGACCCAGCTTGTGGCCACATTTTTCACCTAAACTCCCACCTCTGCGGAGTGCACACAGGCCTGGCACATACCAGGTGACAACCGATGATGACAAAGAGACAGTCAACTGTCACAACATACCACCCTGAGGATGTTGCCATAGGAGTGCTACACTGTGTGCATCCCTAGCTACTTAAACATAGCCAATCCTGTGTGACCAAAAGGAACACATGCAAGGTGTGTATCACACACCCCCGCAAAACAGGCCATGACAATCCCTGTTATGTCACCCAAACACTCCCAAACCACAACACCCTTGTCTGCCACACCATGACATGGCATGCAACAGCAAAAGGCCTACACATAAGCAATAATATATGAAGTGACATGTGATGAATGGAAAGTGGCCCGAGACAATGATGCCTGACATGGATTCAGATGAAATGACTGACAACAACCTCCCACACATACCAAGTCATACACAAATGCAGTACACCAGTGGTAGATTCAACACAGTACAGAATGCTTGTTCACATGCACATTGGGCATTGCAAAATCGCCACTCCCAAACCCATGTGCTGTGTGCATCTCCTGCTACACACTGCTCTGCACAGAGCACAGTGAGCTGCCATTGTGTTGGGGATACACCTTGAGCATCACATCAAAAGGACCAATTATCAAATTTTCCCATTGACGCATGTCCAGGATCCCCAAATGGTAATTGATCATGTGCTGCAGGGTCACAGCGTGCCCGAGAAGGCAATATGTGTGCACATGTGGGCATGGAAGGGTGGTTGTACATGTGGTGGAGCATTGTGCAACTGTGTGTGTCAGTAGGGACATGCACTCAATATATGCATGTCAAATCAAGTGACCCTCAGTGTCCTATACACATCACATGTGAACATTGCCCATGTGTACACCGCAGCATGTCAAACCACAAAAATCCCCTGACACCTGAACAGTAAATACAACACAGGAATATCCATTGACCAGCAGAACACATCATGTACATAGTACCCCACAATGACATTGTCAGAGAGTGGCCAAACAATATAGCCCAGGCTTCATGTCGCTCTCTTCACCCTCTGCTGCTACATCAGAAGAAAGCGGTGCTATGAGAGGCAGCCCATGCAAAGCCCTGGTATGGTCCACCATGGCAGCAAACATGCGGGTGTGGAAGGTATCGTTTCGGAGCATAATAGTACGGAGATCCCCATGCAGCACCTCACGGGTTGCCTGCATTTCTGCACGCATGGCCTCACGTGATGCCCAGATCTGCTCACGAGTTGCCTGCGGCTCAGCTGAGAGCGAACGTGTGAGCTGCTCCAGCTGCGGTTCTGCACTAAAATTTCGGGAAGCCTCAAGTTCAACCATATTCTCCCTGAGGAAATGGAGTTCTAACCTCAGGGCTTCCCTGTGGCCCTGGGACTCTACAGATATGGCTTTGCGCAGAGTCTCCAGTGCCGCCCTTCGGTCCCTGTTGGATGCCAACATGTACTCCCTGTGTGATTGGCAAGTGGACTCTGTTGCCTGCTGTTGGAGCTCTGTCTGCCTTTCAGGGGGGAGAATGGAAGTGGCCACCCTCTCCATTGCCTGAGCCATCATTTCAACCGATGCTCCCTGTTGTGCTGCTATACCGTACATGGAGTTTTCCCATACAGTATTGCCTTGTGGCGCACGGCCACCGCGTCGGCGGGCACCACACCTGTTTGGGGCAAGGCGATCTGCACCTTGCTGTGATGGCACTGCCTGAGGCTGCAGGACTGCATTCCCCCTCTGATCTGCTGGCCCAGGAACAGGATCAGATGTTGTGGAGTGTGACCCTGCATCCGTAACCGCCAAAGACGGAGTTACCAACACTGACATCCCCATTGAGGGGTCTACCCCTGGTGCAGGTGGGTTGGGCAGAACAGCATCCCTGCCAGAAACACTCACCTGCGACAGCACATAAGTCTCATCATCCGATTCAGCACCTGAATCATAAAGGTCCGGGGAGGTGCATCCAGAGACACCCCTGGACAGTATGGTCTGCAGGTGGATTGGGTTTTCACCCACCACCACACCACATCCTCCACTGGTGCCCGGTTGTGCCTGAGATTCCTCCTGGGTCTGCACCATCTCCTCCACCTCTACAGCATCAAGTGCGTCATCACCTGCAAAAACATGAAAGACAACAAATGGAAACAGGCATGAGCACCATAGCACACACATAGGCCTGACAAGCCAGAGATCCAGTACATGAACAACACATGTCCCACATGACCATAACCTTGGCATGCATGCACTGTCAATGATTTGGAAGGGGAGGCAAAAAGCAGACAGTGAGGACTCCAAGATGGAAAATGAACACATGTGCTGCATGCTGGATAGCACTGTCATCACATATTAGCCTGTGAGTGGCATGGTCAATCCACATACATGGCACATGCCAGCACACAGATGGCACGTAGCATAGCCATGGTACATTTGACAAGTACAGCCATATGTCAGTGAATGAGTACTGTCACCCATCCATGACAAGGTAATAAATGTGGGCCAATGTGGGTTGTAATCTATGACAGAAGCATGTCACATATGTGGCATTAGGGCAGAAAAATGCGTTGCAAAAATGGGAGGATTGAAACTATCAGGCTGAATGAACACTGAAAAATCAGAACAATGTTGTTGCAAGATGACAGTTCAAGGGCAACTGCAGTAATGTGGCGCTAATTGGCTACTGTGGTCAGAAGGGATACTGTCATACCCAAACCCAAGGCTGGTGAATGGTTTGGAGGAAGCGCATGGGTGACCCATACCACTCAGGAGTACACACCCTCACCTGGCACTCAATCATTACACATCACCCAAGAAACATACACATGGATTACACACACTTGCATGGGCACTCACCGGACAATGCCTCATAATCTGGTAGGTCTCCCACGCCTTGGATCTGTTCCTCTGTGATGAAGGTTCCAGCAACAGACTCATGTTCAGTGAGTTGGTCGTCGTCTGGTGGAGACCCACCGCCAGTTACCAAAATAGAGGCATGATTGGAAGCCAGCTTGTTCTTTGCTCTGCGTTTCAGGTCATTCCACCACTTGTAGCAATCATCAGCTGTGCGCCTCACAAATCCAAGGGCACTAATGTGGCCCGCGATGGTCTGCCAGTGGGCCCTACGTTGAGCAGGCGTAGTCTTACAGCCTGCAGTCACCAATATTTCACGGCTATGTGCCGACACATAGGCCACAAGTGCTTCAAGTTCGGCGTCATTGAAGCTAAGCTTCCTTGACGTGCCGGAGTGTGTAGCCGTGTCTGGGGTCTCAGCCTGTAGTGCAAGAGCACCCTTCTTCTTCTTAAGGTGGTGCGGATCCTGAGTGGCTTACACCGCTCTGGTCAGTAGGGGCAGAAGCGCAGGTGGACTGGGTACTAGAAGCCTGTAAAGGCACAATGACCATAGGTCCTGGTGCAGGCATTGGCTGCAGGGTGATGTCAGCAGGGCCAACGTCGGTGTGATGGACCTGGACCGACACTGTCCTGGCTGGGAGACACGGAGCGGGGGTGGATTGAGCTGCAGCTGTCTCTGCAGCCTCCCCACCCTGGTTACTTGGTGCAGCAGATGACATTGCTGCCCAAGATCCACGTGGCCTAGTGACAGCAACGTTCACCACCACACGTGGATTAGACTTGCTGACCTGGAAGTCAGCCTGGGAGTCATCCTGTGCTGGTTCATGTGACAAAATGGGCCGGTCCAACAAGGGCTGAGCTGGGATGGTGTCAGCTACGTTTCCCACAACCATTGGGGGGGGCATAGGTGTCCCCGATTGGTCCTCCACACATGGGGCTCTAGAGGCACCCTGCAGATCCTTGCCACGTCCCCTACCGCGCCCGCCACGCCCACCTTTTGGAGGTCGGCCACCTTTGCCTCCCTTACTGCTTGGTCGCCATCCAACCATGGCACTGATGTTGTTGTGCGTATGGGAGTTGCAGTAAACAATTATCCTGGGCAATTGGGGCGAAAGGGGTAGGGTACTAGATGGAATTCGTACCCTAGTGCTCTAGCAAGGCTGTATGTGACCCCTGGGGGAAGATGACGGGTCACGCAATGCACAGGCACTGCAAAAACAAAAGTACACGTGCACGCAACCCCTGGTAGACCACGTGCGTGGAAAAATGAACCCGCACTACGCTGTGGCACCCCGAAACACAAAAATAAGCATACGCATGTTACACGCAGCCTGGGGTACGCGACACACGGGGGCAACCACAGTTGGAAAATACGTGCGCGACTCACCGTCTGCCTTGAAAAAGAACGTGAAAAAGACACATGTGTGCGCGTTGCCAACACCCGCGCCAAAAGAAGAAAAGAACGCAGTCTGAGGAAACAGTAGACTCCCGACTGGGATACCATCGCTCCACAGCCCAGCCCCAGGACCCAGTTGCCCACCCACGACTGCCTCGGGGGTCGCCATGTAGGGGCAAACACCATCTGAGGCCACTGGCTACCCCCAGCCAGAGAGGCAGAGGGCCACCAGCTTCAGTGAGAAGGAAGTTGGTGTCCTGGTGGAGCATGTCCTGGGGAATTATGATGCCCTCTTCGGAACATCATGCGCCAACAAGGAAGGATGGGAGAGGATCTGGGAGGACGCAGTGGTTGCCATCAACGCGGAGGGGGTGGCAACCCGCGACATCAAGCATGTCAGGAAGCGCTGGGAGGACTTCAGGTCCAGGACCCTCTACAAGGCCCGGTGCCTCGCAGAGGGGGGCCGGGTCAGCATGAGCAACATCGAGATGAGAGTCCTGGAACGCATAGGACCAGCACTCCATCCCCAGATCCTTCGGAGGCAGACCCATCTGGAGTTGAGCGGTAAGTGGCCAAGCATTGCTGTGTGAGACAGGGCATGTTGCAGTGTGCTGGTAGTCTGATACTTGCTTGTATGTGTGACATAGGCCATGTATGGATGTGTGTGTGCAGGGACATCATGGTCATGCATGTGAGACCAGTAATGTGTGAATCACATGGATGGGCCATGTGTTCCAATGCAATATGGGGAGCTGTATGCGGAATGCACACATGAATGCATGCCATTCTCTGTTCTTGGTCATGGTGGGGGTGTGAGGGATGGGTGCTGCTGTCATGTACATGTATGGTGCACATGTGTGTGTGTCTGAGAAGTGTGGGTGTGACTTTGAAACGCCATGGATGCATGACACATGTCCGTGATGATGTGTAGATTCACTCATGCAGTGCGGTCACTGTTGTATCCACTGTGTCTATCCACTGTGTCTGTGGTGTACAAGCCATGATGCATGACCCTCCGGTAATGTGTGTGCATGGGATCAGTGTGAGCCATGATGCATGTGAGTTTGAAAGCAACATTTTGGTTAAAAGAGGCCCTTGTACATGGATGCTGATGTTGATTGCAGGCGCCGTTCCTGTTTCTGCATGTGTGTTGCGTGCATTCACCCATGTATTGTTGAGGGACAGGATGGAAGTGACAGAGCCACTCATGTGTTATTGATTCCTGTCTAGGGGAATATTGTACTGTACCCTGATGCTTGTGTTCTATGTCTCCCTCTACGCAGCGTCAAGTGAAGAAGAGGGCGGAGACGTCGCTGTGGAGCCAAGCAGTGGGGATGCCTCCATCTGGCGGCGACGCAAGCCCCAGCCACCCTCCCAGGAATTGCCATCATCCGGGAGCAAGGGGACTGGTGCCGCGTCTGCCACTACGGCTGTAGCAGAAGGCTACAGGGGCTTGCAATGGTGGAAGACGGTGTGGAGACATCCAGTTTGGTGGTCTCCACAGAGGAGGAGGAGCCTGGTACTGAGCCGCACATGAGGCCTGGTGGGGGTAGTACCACTGGTGGTGTAAGTGGTGCAGTCCAGGGCCAGGGTCAGGAGGCAGCACAGGTGACTGTGGAGGGGTCTGTGCATGTCGCTGTCCTTGACCCTGTGACTGCACCACCATGCACCAGCAGGGATGCCCCGTCCCAGGCCCGTCCGCAGGTAGGGGGGAGTGCCACGTCATCTGCCTCTCCACTACCTGCGGACGAGGGGTCCCACGACCGTATGGGCTCCGTCCTGGTTGGTGTCGCGTTGCGCACGTGTGACATTCGTGTCGACATGCGTGCTTCCTGGGCAGAGCACGCACGCCATCACGAATAGCAGCGTCGCGACGTGGCACTGTTGGGAGGGGCCCTGGTCGGTGGGTTCCTACATGTGTCACGCACTTTGGCAGACCTCTCCTCCTCTGTGGAGACTATGCGCCAGTCGTTCTCCCTGCCATCGCATCTTCCAGCCCAGATTCCACCAGGGCCCCCTGTGCACCTGGCCTGGCCAACACAGCCAGCTTGGTGGAGATCCTATCCCTGCCACAGTCGGGAGTCCGCGGTCCAGCAGGGGTGGACATCCCAACAACTGGAGACCAGCAGATGGAGGATGTGCAGGCATCATCGGATAGGGCACATGGACAGCAGCAACAGCAGCAGGATCTAGGTGGGAGCAATGATGGCTCAGGGCCATCGACATCAGAGGGCAGGCATCGGCCAGAGGGCAGGAGGACCGTGGAATGGGTGTGTCTTCTGTGTGGCTGCGGTTGGGCCAGCGTATAGATGTGGAGTGGCGGCGGGCGGAAGAGGCGCGGCTCAGCATGGTCAGGGCGGAGTTCTCCATGCGTCGGGCGTTGAGGCGGGCAGAGTGCCTCGAGGCAACTCGCAGGGAGTTGGAACAGGCCATGAGTGCATCCCTGCGAGACCTCGGGGCCAGGGAAGAGTCCCGCCTCCGGGACATCGACATGGAGTTCGATGATGCCCTGGCCCGGGACATCACAGAGTGAGCCATTGTATATAGTTAGATACTGTTAGGTTTCCTTTCTGTTATTATTTATTTTGAGGCGCTTGGACAATGCCCCACGTTTTTGTATATAGTTTTTCATTAGGTAGGGTTGTTTCTAGTTTTCAGCTGAAAGGTTGGGCTCATGGACCCTGGATTTGTACTTTGTAAATAGTTCAACACTGGATTCCACTTTTTATTTTGAATTTTTTTTCCCATGGATGAATGGTTTTGTCTTGGTTTATCACTTTGGATTTGTTTTGCCAGACAGTCACTTTGGACCCATGTGCATTTGGATTGATTTTGATTCTGCGTTCACTCATTTTCTTTTTATATTTTGGACATGCAGCTTTTTCTTCATCATTTCCATTCTTGTGTGTTTCATTTCATTCCCTTGCTTTTGTTTTTAATACATTTTCATTTCCTACTTCAATGTGTGGTATTTTCTCTTTGGTTACATGCATGTCAGGATGTGTGTTTTCTCAATCTCATGCACGCATTGTGTGGGTGTAACAGAACTGTGTTGATGTGCATACTTGCCATTTGTGGAGCGTCATGTGATAGGGATTACATTGTGGGGTGGATGTGATACCTGGTTGTGTGTTTGGACTGGGGTGGCGTGGGGTGTGATGTGGGTGGCCATAAGGCCCATGATTGAGGGGGCGGGGGACATGAGTCGGGGCCTGCTGGCAGGTGCCCATCAATGCTTGGTGGGTGGGAGTGCGGGGGGACATGAGTCGGGCTCTGCTGGCAGGTGCCTGTCAATGATTAGTGGGTGGGGGTGCTGGGGGACATGAGTCGCGGCCTGCTGGCAGGTGCCCGTCAATGCTTGGTGGGGGGGGTGCTGGGGGACATGAGTCGGGCCCTGCTGGCAGGTTCCCGTCAATGCTTGGTGGCTGGGACTGCTGGGGGACATGAGTTGGGGCCTGCTGGTAGGTGCCCGTCAATGCTGGGTGGGTGAGGGTGCTGGGGAATATGAGTCGGGCCCTGCTGGCAGGTGCCCGTCAATGCTTGGTGGGTGGGCGTGCTGGGGGACATGAGTCGGGGCCTGCTGGCATGTGCCCCTCACTTCTGGGGGGTGGGGGTGCTGGGGGACATGAGTCGGGGCCTGCTGGCAGGTGCTTGTCAATGCTGGGTGGGTGGGCGTGCTGGGGGACATGAGTCAGGGCCTGCTGGCAGGTGCCCCTCACTGCTGGGGGGTGGGGGTGCTAGGGGACATGAGTCAGGGCCTGCTGGCAGATGCCTGTCAATGCTGGGTGGGTGGGGGTTCAGGGGGACATGAGTTGGTGATCACTAGTGCAAGGTGACATGTGGGCTGGCTGGGGGGCATTCCCATGGTGGATGGGCTGCCTGCGGGACATGACCAGGCGTGCAGGGTAGTCCCCTGTGGTGTGGGTTGCCTGCAGGGGCCGTGGAGGGGGTAGAAGGCACACCTGGGAGGACCCACACTGCCAATTCACGTGTGGGACTCCCCGCGCACCCCACTGGATACACGTACCCCGCTCTGACAGTGAAATTGCGTGGGAAACTTCCTGCACACCCCCGAAATACACGTACCCCGCTCGCACAGGCCCAGCGGCCCAATCGCGTGTGAATCTTCCCGCTCACCCCAGTGATATACGTACCCCGCTCGCACAGGGCCAATCGCATGTGAATCTTCCCGCGCACCCCAGTGATACACGTACCCCGCTCGCACAGGGCCAATCACATGTGAAACTTCCTGCGCACCCCCGAAATACACGTACCCCGCTCGCACAGAGCCAATTGCGTGTGAAAGTTCCCGCGCACCCCCGAAATACACGTACCCCGCTCACACAGGGCCAATTGCGTGTGAAACTCCCCGCGCACCACAGTAATACACGTACCCCGCTCGCTCAGGGCCAATCGCGTGTGAAACTTCCCACGCACCCCAGTAATACACGTACCCCGCTCACACAGGCCCAATCGCATGTGAAACTCCCTGCGCACCCCAGTAATACACGTACCCCGCTCGCACAGGGCCAATCGCGTGTGTAAGTTCCCGCGCACCCCCAAAATACACGTACCCCGCTCGCGCAGGGCCAATCGAGTGTGAAACTCCCCGTGCACCCCAGTAATACACATACCCCGCTCGCACAGGGCCAATCGTGTGTGAAACTTTCCGCGCACCCCAGTAATACACGTACTCCGCTCGCACAGGCCCAATCGCGTGTGAAACTCCCCGCGCACCCCAGTAATACACGTACCCCACTCGCACAGGGCCAATCGCATGTGAAAGTTCCCGCGCACCCCCGAAATACACGTACCCTGCTCGCACAGGGCCAATCGCGTGTGAAACTTCCCGCGCACCCCCGAAATACACGTACCCCGCTCGCACAGGGCCAATCGCGTGTGAAACTTCCTGCGCACCCCAGAAATACACATGCCCTGCTCACACATGCCCAATTGCGTGTGATTCTCCCCGTGCAGGGGTGTACGTGTATTCAGAGGGGTGCGCGGGGAGTTTCACAGGCGTTTTCGTGGTTGGGGGCCTGTATGCTGGTCCATTGGCCTGTGCGCCATGTACAGGATTTGTGCGCTGTGCATGGCGCACGGGGAGGGGTTGGGGGCATAACTGGCGCTTCTGCAGGGTCACTGCGCCACTCTGCACCACGGCTGGTAATGGATGTTAAAATCCATGAATACGCTGTGCGCTGAAAAGGATTTTGGCGCACACACTGCCGCAGACTGTTGCACGCGCACACTGTGCGCCAGCCACGTGCGTCACTTGTGCGCTGAATTCTATGAATTACCCCCTTAATGGCACAAGTACTTATATACAAATTGACTTTAATCCAACTTAAAAGTACAGACATTGATAAAGGAGATCTTACATCAAGCAGATATAAATGACTACATAACACTTAGGAAAATACATTTTTTTTATTAAGGCAACATCTTCTAATTCCTATGTTTTATATCTTACCAAAGATACATAAATGGTTGTATAGACCACCTGGGTGCCCCATTGTAGTGGTGACTGAGATCCTACTTGAATCATTATCCAAATGCGTTGATGCAATAGTTTAACCTCTCATATAAGAAAGTACCATGTACATAAAAGATAGAGGACACTTCTGACAGATATTGAATTACATAGCATTGGATTCATAAAATGACATACTTTTCACTATGATGGTGTGAGTCCTTACACATCCATACAACACTTGAAAGAAATTGAGACAATGGAATGGGCGCTGTCAAACTTTAGTCATATAGGAGCTAAGAAGATGCTTGTGTCAACAATGGTATAGTTAATATTGAAAAACAACTTCTTTAAATGTGATGATCATAGTTCCCTTCAAATTTCAGGTACATATATGGCCTAGATTTATGTAAATACATGTATGTACTATTTTTGGAATTTGCAGTGGAAACGAGAGGAATTTAATTAATGTTTTCAATACCTTCACAAAATTCATCCAATAATCAAATTTAACAATGAGATAAGTTCTCATCAAATGAATTTCCCTGATGTAGAAATATATTTAAAGGACTATAGATTTGAAACAATCGTGTATACGGTACATACAGGAACAAATAATACATTATTGGCATTGGGTTTCCATCCACCCAGTTTAAAGTCAATTCATTGCATATAAATGCATTCTTTCTGAAGAAACAGAACTTCACATCGGAACTTGGAAGCTAAAAATATGTTTTTTTTAAAAGAGGTTATAAGTGAATAATGCTGACCAGAGCACTTGACAAAGTTGATCAGATATCACAGAGAGAGAAACAACGAAAAAACAGGTCTTCACTTAATTTAAACAACTTCTTATTCTAAGAAATGTTATCTTATTAATAAATTGATCCAGAAAAATTGGCTTTTTTATTGTATCTGGAGTTCCATGATTTGTTTAGGGAAACATACCTTCAGAAATGGAAGGAGTCACTCCTTATGAAATAGGTTTCTAAGAGCAGTTACCAGGTGTTTTTCAATATCTATATGATGTACATATGTGTTATCTTTTGTAAATAGTTATTGTTAAATGAGCATTGTGTAAGTGCAGCATCTTTCAAGCACCACATCTTTTAAATGTATTGAATGTTCCAGATGTTGGCAACATGTTTATCAGGTTGCCCAGACAGTCTGGAATGTTGTTGGGGTTGCTGGGGTGATGGAATCTCTGGCAGATAGGGTATAAAGGAGCCAGCCCACAGAGATAGAGGCGGTTGCCAGGGTTGCTACTGCCGGGGGGCCTCTTGACTTCATTACTTAAATTAAACATAGAAACTGTTATCTGGCTGTGTGTCATCCTGGTCATAACATCACTGTGTACAAATTATGTTGTAGAGATAAGAGAGGTCAAAAGAACTTTACATTGAAATAATTGTCAGAATTGTAATAATGCTTTACAAGGCAACACCATCAGACATACCAATTCTGGTATAAACATTACATTAAATCAAACATCCATGTGATTTGAGTAAAGTTATATATGGTTTTAAATGTTCATGTGGATACAATTATTTGGGTATGACAACACGAAAAGCAAAGATTAGGTTCACCTTGTATAAATCAAATAATACTCACAAGGAATATGAAATCACCTGTTACAGTACATTTTCTAGAAAATCACCATGAAATCACACAAATTAAATTTGTCATTATGGAAAAAAATTAAATTCCATTGAGAGGGGGAAATTTGGACTAGATGTTGGCTGAGAGGTTTTTTGGATTAAAGAATGTGATTCATTGCCTCCTAAAGCAATGAACTTGGAATGTGATTTACCTTGCTTTTTAAGAATTTCTGTACATCCTGTATGTAATGTTCATTAAATATTATGGTGAACATGAATTGTATGAAATTATGAATTATTTGTGCCCACTGGTATGTTTTCGCACCCTTTCAAGATGGTGGCTAATTGTAGCGAATAGAAATAATATTGTGAGCAGTCTAGTGCTCATGATAATACATACATTTGCAGTTTTTTTTCTTTTTCTTTTTATTTGTGGATTCAAAAGGATCATTTTTTTTCTCTTGAAATGGATTTCAGTGAGACCAAAGTGACCACTGTGGCAAACTAGAAGAAAGAATCAGACTTGAGGATGACATGTTGAATGGTGGTTATAAAAATAAAAAAATAAAACGCATATCTGTCCTTATTTCCATAACTACTAAACTGAATTATGGGTGCTCATCCATCCAAATCAAAACTGTCCTCAGTCCACACCTGCATACTATCTAGCCTACCACTACAGAAAAACAAAACAAAATATGCCAGATCACTAGCCTCTCAATTCAGGCTTGTCTGGCCAATGTTCGATGGATCTCTACTTAGGAATTGCTTGTGGTGTAAAAACAGTTCAGAAAGAAAATGGTTACAGCTTTGCCTTCAAGCTCTTCATAAATATGTGTATGTCTTTCTTTAAATTAAATGCTTCATGTTCTTTACTTGCAGGATTTTTTTCCTTTTTCCTTGTCTACTCCTTTAGTCACTTTCTCCTCCTTAGTTTGCTATCTTGAGTAAATTGTTTTAATACTCCAGGTTCCATCTTCTGTATGGTTTTCCAAATGTCTCTTATTTCTCTAGGCCTCGCTAGGCCCTTCTAGCTCTCCAGTTTCTTTAAGCCTTCTATATGTTTCAATGTTTCATGCCAATTTTCAATGCTTAGGTTTCTAGGGCTCCCATAACCCCCTGTGTCAGTTTATTTCTCTTTCTTCAATTCCACTTCCCACCCTCTGTCCTGGGCAACCCTGAAACCGTCTCTGACGTCGGGTGGGCTCCAGCGGCTTTACGTTCCAGCAGGGATGCTGCCACTTGCCCCTCTCCTTGGCATCACCGACTTGTGAGTGTCTGCTGTTCTGCTCCATTGCACTCTCCACAGTTTTCTCTTTCCAAGCAGAGGATTTGCTTCTTCGCTTGGTCCCAGTCTCAGTATTGTTTCTTGGATCCCTAGACCACCACGGCTGAAGCATCGTCATGCCACCAGGTAAGATGATTCTTCTTTCCCCATCTCTTCCTCAGCTGCATCACCTCTCCATCATCGTCCATCCATTCTCTCTGCTTCTTCCCTGTCTCCCTCCACGCTACTGCTGGCTCTGCAGTGTTTCGGGACTCTGCCCCTCCAGCATGGATGCATGTCAAAGGCTTGTTTCTGCATAGGATTATCTCCCATTCCCTCAAGCTTCCTCCTCCCTTTCCTTTCACTGCCTTTTTTTCTAAGGGGCGTATTGGTCTTCTTTGGTTGTTGAGTTCAAGCAGAATCCAGCATTACCTGACGCCAAAGAGATATAAGCAATGTCACCATATGTTGGGTGTAAAACAGAAGTAACAACAGTCTTTTGTATTCCCATATGAGCAGACAGTAAATTCTTCTTAGGGGGTTCCTTTTAGGAATGTGGGTACTTGTCTCCTAGAGGGGAGTCACTCCCAATGATAACCCATTTTCCCATACTCCTAGGGAGGGTCTTGCTTAGAGGTTCCACCTCCCTAACCTAAAAGGGGGCTCCTCCTCACTCAGGAGAAGGGACACATTTTCCAGATTCATCACAGCACATTGTTTTATTGAATATGCATGGGTAAGGAAGATTGTATATTACTACGATTGGCTTGCTTGAAATCAACCAAAGTACTTAGAACTGAAGTAAATATTTCAGATGGTGGATTACATAAAGAGTGTACATAAAGAGTGATTTTATAAACAACAGAGGTTATTTTTTTTAAATAGTGAAAGGTTGTATTGGGCGATCATTCAGGTAAGCGTTAGTCATTTTCTGAAGATTTTGATAAAAGTGTTTTCCCTTTTATATATGATGTCTTTAAAATGATGTCATATGTTGACAGATGTGAAAGAGTTTTGTGTTGGAACTTCATTCAATGTTTATTCAGGGTAACATGAGTTCAGATTGGTGTGAATGAAAAGATCAATGATTTGATCTCTTCATTCGGTGTAAAATCATTTGTTACAATTATATGTTGCTTTTATAGGAAAGGGTTTAGGGTTATCCGGTCGAACAAAGATATTTGGATTATCCAAAAGGAATTAGAAGCCATTACTTGGCCCAGATTGCTGAAAAGTATTGATTTATTCAAGAAAAACAAATGTTCTGTTTGGAACTTTTTTAAAGTGTAGAATACATCAAATGAACTGTTCACGTGGACAGATGAGGACAATAGAGAAACAAAAATTTACTTTTATGAAACAAGATAAAAAAAAGAGTGACTTCACAAAAGTTTTTTTGAATGACGGAAGTGTAATCATGCAAATTAAATAATATAGTTTGTGCAAAGAATGTTTGTAAAAAACAATTTGAATGTGGTTGACTTATAAGTATATTGTAGGGAAGATATTATTTCCTGATTCGAGTGCAGGGGAACAACACCATGGATGTTGCTGTTGCTTCATGTTTATTTTTGATTGTATTGGTCTTAGCTCGAGTACCATTTTCTCCTGGCACCAGAAGTGTATTAAATCGTTTTTTTTTTTTATTACAAGTATGTTCACATTATTAAAGCAAGCGCACCTTGTGTTTTTATTTCTTCAATACTAGTAAAAAACAATTGTTCACAAACGTGTAATTCTAATCTGGACGCTGGAGGAATGGTGGGGCATAACAGATAATGGGGTTTTCCTAGCTTAGTTATCTGGGAAGAAGAGATGCGTCTACCTTAAAATGATTAGTGAAGTGCTATTAATGTAAAACTAGTCAATTATAGAGACTCAATCCTACAGCTGTCATCGTGTGTTAATGACCTCTCCATGTCACAAGACATGGTGGGGAATTAGAAAAACTCCTTAATGACATTCTCCAGGAACAGAATAACCCCTGTATGGGTCTTAAAGTGCATGTGCATATGATGCTTGGTGGCAGAGAAGTTATCAATTAGTGGTACATATATTCCTGAAAATGCATCTTGAAGGTTTAGTGAGAGATTGTTTGCTGTTTCTGTGGGAAAATAGATTCTTTTGTAGGCCGACCTGGCATACAGTTTGGCAGGTGGGGTCGCTTCACATTCCGCGTAAAAAGTGTCCTGCTCTGCTGTTGCCCAGGGACTACATGCCTCATCTTGATTGCCTCAACATTTGAAAACCTGTTAAGAAATGGCAACTAAGCTTCTGTTTTCTGTCAGCTTTGGGTGTCATCACTGCCATGTCAATAGCGACTCAGATCCTGTTCACTTCATCTCATTCACCTCTGAGGAATGGATATATATATATATTTTTTTTTACTGCTAACTAGTACATCATTCTCTTGGGTGTGCAGGGTGGTGGCATTGATCAGCTTCTGTAGACCAATCTGAGTATGATCAACTAATAACACTTCATCCGCATTGGACTGCCAACGCACCCTTGTATCACTGATCTTAGGCAGGGTAAAAGCCACAGCCTCTAAATGAGAACTTAGGTCTGCCAGGTAAATGTTGAAAAGGCAAGGTGCTAAAGGACAACCCTGGCAGAGGCCTCAATCAGTTCTAATGTCCTCTGCCGGGTCAACCCGTCCACTCAACCTCACCTGAATGGGCGTATTCTCATGAATGCCCATCATTATGGCTTGCAAGTGATAAGGGATGCCCCATCTCATCAGTTTAATTCAGAAGTGATTAAGATTCACCAAATCAAGTGCTTGCGAGAAGTCGATTGTTGCCACAGACACCGGCGGCCCACTATTAAACATGGCTAATTCCTGTAAACAATTAACTATAAAACGGTTAACAGTCATCCCCATCCCCTTACAGAAGGCTATTTGTATTGTTTTTAGAAGCCCGACAAAAGACGTCCAATCTTCTAATTGGCCAATGCTAAGGACGCAAATAATTTGCTTTCCGGGTCTAGTACAGTGATCGGCCTATAATTAGCGGATTTATCTTAAAAATTGCATTACAAAGGCCATTCCGACCATTTGCAGTAGAGTTTGAAGCCTTCTTAATTAAAGACTCAACTTCATCAATAGTCTCCCTGTGAGACCTGTCGCAGTCCGGCCGTTGAACCCCTGGAGAAACCGCTGGTAGGTGATAAGGAAACAATATACGAGGAACCCAGGCTTGCTCTTTCACTTTATTATTTTTCAAGTTAGCCTGGCTTGAAGCTGAACTATTTATTATAGACCAAACCTGTTGTGCATTTTTAGTCACTATTGTTTGCAACGCTGCTTCACCCTCTCTCTTATACCTTACTACCTTTTGGGCTCTTAGCCAGTTTTTATAAAATGGGTGAGCTTTTTTAGCCTCCTCTTCGTATTGTTTATTAATTAAACATAAGCAGCCCAAAAGCCATAGCTTGGCCGTTAAGGCTCTCTTCTTTAATTGTGTCTCATAATCGAACATATGCAGTGCGGGTCAAATGAGCGATTGATAACTATGCAAGAACGTTGTAAAAGTCGAGGGAGATATTAATACAAATGTTTCCTCCAATGTTATATCATCAAGGGTGTCTCCAACTCGTTGAACGAACTTGACCTTATTTCCAACTTTTCTCACTATACGATGACCATTTATATGGGCAATAAAATTGGCATGGTTGCCTAATTTTAAAGCCTTGATTTTAACACTAAAAGTACTGCTTAGAAGATGCTGATTACAGGAGAACGTCTCTAAAACGTCTCTAGACATTCATTGCATTACATATGTCAAACATTTGAAGGCTGAGCACTAGGAAATC
Organism: Ambystoma mexicanum; assembly: GCF_040938575.1. Classification (NCBI taxonomy): domain Eukaryota; kingdom Metazoa; phylum Chordata; class Amphibia; order Caudata; family Ambystomatidae; genus Ambystoma; species Ambystoma mexicanum. The sequence continues at coordinate 289,920,634 of NC_090924.1, read as the reverse complement.
CAAGAAGAAATTTAAATGTTTTCCATCCCAAGTCGCTTTCACTGGAGTATCTCCCACTATATTCCCATTTGCAACTCTCAAATTCCAAGTTTTAAACAACTGGCTCCGTATCTTCTCATGGACCTTACTAGTTGAAAACTCAGAGGACCCCGATGAATTAAGGTCAAGAACATCGCTACAATCTGCATTTAGTTCCCCTGCCAATATTATATTTCTTCCCTTAGAAACAATCACAACTTTTTCATAAACAGCTGAAACTCTCCCCAGAAATGTATCTAGATCGAAAGTTGAGAGGTTCCAAAGTACATTAATTGAAAATAGGGGATCCAGGTGGAATTTCAAATTTACTTTCACTGCCACCAGACCATAGGTCTCATTCTTAATAATTTCAATCACTTCTAATTCTTTTTTCCTAACCAAAACTAGCAGACCCCTTGAAGCCTTTCATGGTTCTTGCCTTCCATATGCATTGCTAAGTCCTCTCCTTCTGCAAATTGAGCATTCTCATTCATTGCCTGGAATAAACTTCCTCTACATGCAAAGAGTTTGGAATGCCATGTCAATGTCAAAAATGTTAAGACAGTTTAGAGATGTGTTTGCCGATGTGTGCTGAGCGAAAAGGTTCAACGATTCACTGAATCACCTGCATTTTGAGTATTTTTTGTTCCCATTCACTTCCCAAACTTGTGTGTAAAGGTGTCTGAAAACATGTGAATTACTCAAGGGTATGTAAAAGGATCCTGCAACGAAATGTAGGTTGCTGCTAGCCCCCCGAAGTCCACAGACGTTGACATGCTGGGGCTTGGCAGGCCCTGTGTTGCAGAGGTAACATATTTGTTCTCTATTCCAGCACGCTTGCTCTTCCGTGATTGGAACTCAAGCTTCAGATAATGAAGAGTGTGCCATGTTCATCCCATGTTATCAATCAAACATCCCTTATTGATATTGATATTGATATTTATTTTTGTATCACACTCGTACACAAGTGTTTCAGAGCGTGACGAGGCAAGGGAGGGGAGGAAGGGAGAACAAAACAATGATCTTACTAGGCCCGGTGATATTGAGAACGTGCAAGTGCATGGGAAAGGGAAAAGGGCAAACGGGCATGGAAAGGGGGAGAAGTGGAAAGTGCAGAGCAAAGGAATAGAGATAAATAAATAATAAAAAAATAATAACAAGCAACAAACAGTGGTAGTGCAGATAGCAGGTAGCAAGTGCTGGGTTTAAGGCAACAGACAGGGTGAGTTTGGTAAGTACAGAAAAAAAGGGGGGGTTGTATGGTTACAGATACAGGCCCCAGTGCAAGGGATTTCCAGGAGGCAGTGCGGGTGGGTACAGGGTGAACAGGTACCTGGCCCCGAAAGTCAGAAGGTAGGCCAGGTGTACAGTGCCGAGAGAGCAGATCAGCAGGGGAGAGGAGGGGAGAAGGCAGAAGCAAAGAGGAATGTCTTGAGCTGCTTGCAGAACCGGAAATGGTTCTCCTCAAGTTTCAGAATTCCTTATTCCATAATACCATAGAAAATACACATATACAGCAACATCAAAACAGTTCTCGTATGTCATCATACACTTCCATTTTTAAAAAACAATAACACATATCAAATGTATGACCAATTTTCTCTGTTTTTCTATTTGTGCCTTATCATAATATTACAGGTTTTGCAGTTTAAAATACCAAATTCCAACAAATGATTTTGGATATCTAAATCTGACTAATAGCGCCCAACCAAATATTGAACAATTCCAAAGCTATTTAGCCTATTGATCCAAGTGTCTTTTTTTGCAGCTTGATACATTAAGGGGCTACACATAGGGCCCGATTCATGAAAATGTGCGCTGAAATCCTGCAAGTGCCGCGTGCCAAGAAGGACAGTGCGCGAGTCTGTGCGCAGATTGAAAAATGCGTGCCTCAAATATTCATGTAGTTGTTTGTGTGAAGTAACTGTATTCACAAGTCAAGGCCGGAACGCCTCTGACATGCCCACATGCAAAGCATAAACAGCCAGATCAGCCACCTTAGCATGCTCTCCCGGCATGAATATATGCACCCTTCCAACAGCTTGTGGAGTCCCCCGCAAGCAAGCCTGCAGCCCCGACAACCAGCGTATGAAAAATTGTAACTCAGTCTAAACGCGGAAAATCTGCGCGTGAACCCCCGTAAACTGTTCCTACACCCCACTAAATTGCTTATGCGCACACCTAAGTAAGTTCAAACCCCGGCTGTGTACAGGCACCCGGTAATCTGACATGCAACCCCACCTCCGGGCTGAAAATCCTACATGCATGTGGATTTACGCCTGCCTTTGCATGGTAGATCGTATGAAGGACTTGCATGACCATTTCCTGGGCTAGAGTTTCCGTGATCGAATCCATGAATACGTCTTGTGCTGCACAATTGTGGGCGTGCAAAGGACTGCCTGCAGGCTGTCCCTCGGAACACCTATTTTTAAGCAAGTTCTTCCCCATTTCTGGTGTTCTGCCCCCTTCCCAGCCCCCTGAGCAAGCCATGCCCATGCTCTGTATGGAGTCTTGCGCAAGGCCCTCCACAGTTCGCAGAGATGTGCCAAGAATGTGCTAACTCCACGCAAGTCCAAGAAAAGTACTGCTCATTCGAACCCATGAATTGGCGAGCAGTGATTCGCGCGCTGAATGGTGCGCAAGTACCCTATTTTCCACTTAATTAATTCCATGAATCGCGCCCTTAATGTGCTCTAAGCAAAAATATCAGTAACCAAGTGTTCTTTATTCAATGTTTTTCAGGCACATCATTTCATATACATAATGCATAATTTTTATGAGAACAGGGAATTTCGCCCCCTTTCGTTCATTCGCCTTATAGCCTATTCCACATGGGACTGACTTTTTTTAGAGCCATTAAGATTTCAGACTTTTCCTCCTAGATTAGAATAAATATACTTGAATCTTGACTAATTAGAAGGTGTTTGCCAAGCACTGCCAAAATGGCACTACCTAGGCACAAAATGGCAACAGCTGGCCAATAGTGTACCAGGGCGTATTATGGCAGTGCTAGGCAAATGTCTATCTAAAGCCTATACTAAAGATAAAACGGTCAGATTTTACAATGTATGATTTTAACAAGTATTCTTGCAAGGAACAGATGCAAGGATTCACAAATTATCGGACCCACAGATGTTCCCAATGCACCTGAAAATCAAGCTACCTGCACACATTGTTTTCCCCCATGGATTGGGATTTCATGTAGTCCAATGGTGTGTGTCACTATTATTCAAGCCAAACTAATTAACTGTGTCTTAAATGCATGAGACACAATCAAAGGTATGACCTTCGGGTGCACACAAGTCTTAGTAACAGGCACATGAACCAAATGAAGGCACATGCTGCTTATAATGAGGAAAACTGAACTGCATGTCAGGAAATTCACACAACTGTTGACTGAAAACCCAGAACTGCCTCAAGTTTGCCAGTATGCACCTTTGATCGTCACTTGTCAAGTATTATCTCCAGAAAATTAGGTGTTTTGGCGTTGTGCCAAAATGAACAAACCTTTGTATTTAGAACTCTGCAAAAAAATAAAATATAAATAAATACAGGCATCTATATGCGTTTCATGCTCAATTTTGAGTAATCATTAATACAATGACTACATGCATTCAGCAAGCAGCAGTGAGCTACAAGCACTAGTAAGGAGTGTGGAAATAACAAAGGTTTAGTGATCAGTTGATAATGATGTGCTTACATTTCTGCATCCATCCATGACTGAATGTTTTACTACAGAATTCTCAACAAACGAGGAAAGGAAACATGGTCTAGGTGCATAGTAAATTGGCCAGGATCATTTGAAGCATTTGGGGCCTGATTCACAGAGCGTTTTCCTATGGGTTTGCCATTATAAAACACTCCTGTGAATCAGGCCCTTGGTGTCAAGCATGGCACTCTGTCAAGAGTGGCACAGGGTACCCAGGTAGGTTTTGGGTGGGTGTGCTGAAGTAAGGTACCAGATAAGCACACACAGCAGGAAGTTCAACAAGAAAGAAGAGTAGGAAACTGTAGCTGTGAGCCAAAAGGGGCAAAAGATACAAAGGTACAAACAAACTGGATTCCCTCTTGAGGTGTATGCTGAAATGGAAAAGAGTGTTCCACGAACCTTAGGAAACTCCAGCCTTCTGCACAGATTGCTATAACAGAGGCCCACGCTGTATGCTCATGGCTGGGAACAACAACAGTGGGTGTCTGTAACACTGAAAACGGGACAAGGGAAGGGGCAGAGGTTGCCTGCCGGAAACCAACAGGCAAGCTCTGTACAAAGGGATTACATAAAACACATGAGAAGACAAGAACAGATATATCCAGCGAAAAGGAAGTCAATGAGCAATCTAGCAGAAGGAAATGAAGGAAAGGCAGTTAGACTGAAGTAGAAAACCTAAGGTGGAGTACAGAGGACTCAAGGAAGAGAACAAGGGAGCAGCAGTCAGGAAAACAGAAGGGCTGCAAAGTAGGAAGCAGGTCTGCAGTCAAGAGTGCCACTATGTGCAGGCAAACTGTAGTGGACCGCGGAGGACTGTAGTAGGCTGCAAGGCAGGGAGTCCAGAAGAACAGGACAGAGAGAGATTAGTAGTAGGCGACAGAGAGCCCAAAAGCATAGGGCCATGAGGTAAGGAGCCCAGTGGAGCAGGGCTGTAGGTAGCTAAGTGTAATACAGGCTGTAAGGCAGAGGAGTGTAGCAAGCCGCAAGGCAAGGAGCCCAGAGGACAAGGGCTGTAGGCAGCGGAGGGAGACAGGCTGCAAGGAAGGAGCCCAGAGGACACAGGCTGTAGACAGCGGAGGGAGCAGGCTGCAAGAAAGGAGCCCAGAGGCAAGGGCTGTAGGCAGTGAAGAGGTGCAGGCTGCAAGGTAGGGAGCCCAGAGGACAAGGGCTTGGAGACAGCAGAGGGTTGCAAGCTGCAAGGTAGGGAGCCCAGAGGACAAGGGCTGTAGGCAGCTGGAGTAAGGCAGGCTATAGGCAGGGAGCCCAGAGGACAAGGACTGTAGGCAGCCGGAGTGAGGCAGGCTGCAGGGCAGGGAGCCCAGAGGACAAGGACCGTAGGCAGCCGGAGTGAGGCAGGCTGCAGGGCAGGGAGCCCAGAGGACACTGGATCAAAACAGGATAATGCAGTAACAGGAACAGCATACAAAGTAGAGGGTCAAGGCAAACAGGAGCGGGGAGATCTCAAGATGCAAGACACTGTGCTCCTACAGGCAGCTGCTTATATACAGCCCTGCCCTGTTCTGTTCTGAGGCAGGCTAATTGACAGCACCTGTAGCAGCACACCTGAAGACAATCTGCCTCCTTCCTCTCTGGTCCTGAGCAGGTGGAAGCAGCACTGGCCGCTAGGGCTTCCGGGGATTGTGGTCCCAATAATGATGAATGAGAATAGCCAGGAATTGAGGACTGCAGCCAGGCGCATTATGGTAAATGTAGTTAATTAAATAAAATAAGAAAGAACCAAAGTTGAGCAAATGGAAATAAAAGACCAAGGCGTGAAAAGGAGTTGTTCAAGGAGTATTAGGAGGATAAATGAGTACCAAGTAGTCCATGATGCTTGCCAAAGCGTGCGCCAGCGGCGCGGGCATGACACTTGGTCCACTAGCGACTGACACATAACACCATGACACTGCGGAGGAGGACATTTGTAAACATCGGCAAAATTGGTGAAATTTGTAATACAACAGTGAAATATCTGATATCAAAGGATATGCTAGACTCAGATTCTCTTACTGAAGAAAAGTGTGGCCAATTACCCAATATTTTTCTATGGAGAGATGACCTAAAAGTGAACCACTAAGAGTGAAACTTGAAGGAACAAAACACATCAACACTTATGTATGTAGTACTAAGCAGAAATATTATCTTGTGACAATAGGATTCCTTTGTTTGCAAACACAAATGCACTGGTAGACGTTGAACAGGGGCAAATACCTCAGAGGGAGTGGGTGGTACAGGAGGGAAGGAGGTAGGAATGAACAGAGGATATGTGAGTTGAGGTTGTAGTGGATGAAGGTGGGAAGGCAAAGATAGGAGGCAACAGAGAAAAAGTATTAGGGTAGGGCCTAGAGGAAAAATGAGCATGCCATGAGAAAACAAAAGGTGTAGAGGTTGGTAACGAAATCTATTGCCATGACAACAGAATATTGGAATAATTCTTTAGGAGCACATTATTTTCACTGAAAGGGGCTAGGTTACAAATAAATAGCAACATTGTTATAATTTCCATCATACCCTCCATGCACAGACTAACCCCCACCTCAAAGGCGGTCTAATGCCCACCTGGGGCTATTCATGTTTTGCGATAGGTAATAGAGCTGTACCTGAAGCAAGGCTCTGGAGAAGGTTGGGTACCTGTACTTTAGTGCAAGAGAAACTACTACCCTAGACCTACTATTGGACAAAAATATTGTTGGGGTCCACCGTCTGTGTGAATCTATGTATAAATGCTCTTTACTCTTTCATGTATGTTAAACCTTAGATGTTATCAAGATCTTCCCCACACAGTTTTGTCATTAAACCAACAACTGGTTACACTTGCAAAGCTGTGTATTTTATACTCATAAATATAAAATATTAATAATGTTGGCCCTCTTTTGTGTAGCATTCATTTATATTTATTAATCTGCAGAGACAATATACGATTAATAGAAATTGAATAGTCAAGCAATATAAAGTTCTTAATATTAGCAATAAAGTAGTGGAGTAGATACCCAGCATCCTACTCTGCGATAATGTTTAAACTACCTACTACCAATCACAGATGTGTATGTAGCCATTTTGGGCCAGTAAAGGTTTAAATCATACTCACAATTGCAATGCTTTGTATTGCCAAGCCAGGGGTCAGTTGGTGTTACAAAGATAAACTGTGGGGTGGAATGGGTTAAGACTCTGTCAAAATGTCCATGGCTTCTTTGGGTAGTTTACTAAGAAAAGTGATCTAAAGCCATGCATCAAGAAAATTATAGGTAAAACAGTTAAAATCCTTCAGCAACAAATGAAGCTTGCCCTTTCTCTGTGCTTTCAATGATACACTTATCCTGGCCAGAGAAGTATGAGGGGCTGGTTTTATCTGGAATAATGTGTTGAAACTTAGTACTACCTTAAAATAAGTGTGTTGCCAAATATATCATGGTGTCTCTTAATAGTCCTCCCACTGAAAAGTAAAATGTATGTTTAAAATAAGGGCTAAAAAATGGCTGAAATATTGAAATAGTCGACAATTTAGAATTTTGAAAAATTTGCCAAGCACCAATTTTACCTCTATAAGCAGTTTATTGTCTCAGAACGAAGGCATCTCTAAACTGTTGCTAAACGTTTCCAAGACAGTTTAGTTTTGTAAATTAGTGTTGCCTCCAAACGATTGAGGCAGATATTAAAATCAGAATTTTGGGAACTTGGCAAAGTGCCAGTTTTGGCCCCAAAGGCTCTAATTGGCCTATGCATTAAATATGTTTGCTTTTCTTACCTAGGCAATTCAAGATCTTGTGGTTCAACAGGACTTGCTCCTTCATGGTTCAGTGTAGTGTAATATTAGGAACTCTCCTGCTAATAATGCTTCCCTTTAAAGGCTAGGTCTCACCCTTATTTCCCTGTAAGCAAATCACATTCTAACAGATAATGATGTCATTCATTTAATCAGTAGGAAAATGGAAGCAAATATCTTATTCCTTCATATTTGAATTGAAAGCAATTGCATTGTTACCTTTTGTTCACGTATGAACTTGTGTATTTGATCAAGATGTGTGTTTTTTCCAAAAGATAAAAGGAAGGAGCTTTTTCAAAACATGTTCTACTATCTTTATCTCCTAATTAAGCATTCAAACTTGGTTAGTGTTTTCATCAATGTTGGCCTAGCCTTGCATTCTTTTTTATATAAAAATATTTCAACATAGACACATTTTTCAATTATTTGTGCTCTCTTGTGCTATGTTTTATTAATAGTGCAGGCAAAGTGTTACACACTCATTAAAATACAACATGGTGATTCTTTTGTAAGCAAATGCAGCATTCCGGACTTTGTTTGCAGATAAATGTGTTACATAGGCAATGCATTTACTTGTGCATGCAGCATAAGAAGAAATACTTGTATTTTGCAAGCACATCACCTTTTTCTCTTTCTAGTGAACACATTCACCCCATAATGCATTCTGAAATGTTTCAGTGATGTTCTGTATATTTGCAATTGTGTTTGAGACTAGAATGTTGGCAAAGTCAATAGCTGGAATGAACATGTATCAAAGTTAACAAGAACCTTTTATAGGTGGCTACAGGTTGATGTGGCCTGTCTTGGAGTTTAGGGCTGTTCTGTAAGTGATTTCAATCCAGCACATCTAAGTCAATGCCTAGCGTGGGATGCACAACTGAAACCCTTAATTATTTATTTGTGTCTATAAGTTCTTTTATTCTGAACGATGTACCACTTATATCACGCCCCTCTCTTTGAATTCCCCGGTCACACTGAACCAGGAATCAGGCTGGTTTGCAAAGTTAAAATATTTATTTATGTATTTCACAATGTATATCACACTATTTTAATGGTTAAACAATGATCACCAATGGGGTGATGTCACACTAAACAATCTCTTTAATCACGAGGCGTAATGATGAGCAAAAACAATGCAGCATAGCAATAATACATTTGGGTGTGTTCAGTCAAATGGCAGTGTGGTTACTATTTCCCCCCGCACACCCCACAACCCCCCTCAATATGCAATATAATGACATGGAAGGAGAGAAAACAGGTTTCAGGAATGCAGAATTCAAATACAATGTCAATCCCAATTTCCCCCAGGAAACACAAGAGAGAAACAGAACTAATTGGCAAACTGTAAAAATGGTTTTAGAGTTAGCTTTGAATGGAAGAGGTAATATGGGCTTAAATTACTGAGATGGTTGAAATTCTAATGGGAGCCGCTTTATCTGGTAGCAGACAAACACTAGCAATGATTTGAGAGTAATGAGCAATGGGAAAACTTAATTTTGAGGTCGGGTAAAATGAAAAGCTATTTTACAAGCCATAGATTTAGCCAAAATGAAAAATTTGCGGCAAACTTGTCCACGCGTGGTAATCGCGATCGCTGGAAAACAATAAGGATTTGAGATACGGTTTTGGGTTCTCTGGAAAGCCTAGGATGTTAGCTACAAGCAGACACTTATATTTCGTTTCTAGCATGAAAATTGTTGTGGCCGTTTTCGTGGAGGTCGTTTTTTTCAGATAGAGGCAAATTGTAATATAACAATGCACTTTTAAAAAGACAAACAGGATTTCTTACACTATGGATGGACTATGAAGAAGCAAACTACACAACAGCACAGCCACCAACCCCAGGACGTCTCTGAATGGTTTTTGCCTGCCAAGACGCTCTCCTTCTTCAGATGAAATATATATCAGCGCAAAGATCGGTTTAACACTACTAGTACAGAAGATAATGGGGATGAGATGGAGAGTTCAGGCAGTTCAAAATATTCTAACAATGCGGTTCTGGATATAAGAGAGGATGGGTTTGGATAGGGATGACTATGGACAGTACATATGCTAGTGACAGTCCTATACTAAGGATACTCACTACATAGGTTTGAACAGAACCGTCAGGGATTCGGGTCAGTCAAGATTTCTGGACAGGAATTCTGCTGGGCACACCGGACTGGACAGCAAGGCACTCTGGTCTGCAATCAGCAAGGCGCTCTGGTCACTGCACGGTAGGACTGGACTGGATCTGCAATGGCTCTGGTTCACAGCTATCTGGTCACAGCATGGCTCTATTGGGTTGGGTCTTTCGATTCTGGCAATTATTATCAGCAGGAAAGCAGTTACAGCACAGCCAGGCTGTTCTTTGGTTCCCCTTAGAGGTCTGGGGTAAATTCTAGTTTCTGGAATTTTAAAGACCAAGATGAGAATGGTTCAGCTCTGGAAATGGGCCTTTCTGCTTGCCAAGTTTCTGGAGTCTGGAGCAAGGGAGATGTCAGGTCCTCTGGCGGGGTGCTCCGCCAGCAATCGGTTGGTGGGTGAATCTGTGTGTCCCTAAGCCCTCAGCTGTCTCTATTTATGCATTTAATAAAGGGCCGTGTATGATGAATTATCCTAAGCACACCCCTAGGTAGGCTATTGGCTGGAATCCGCTCTCTCCCTTGATTGGAGGAGAACACAGTGTGTCACAATGATGATGTGGTTTTATGAGGCAAAACCTCCTCCCCTTTGCCTTTTGAACATGAAATCTACTTTTGGTATAGCACATTGTTACAATTTTACAAACTTGATAACAATAGCATATCTAGATCACATATTTGGAGGAGCACATATTCTTCCAAGCCTCGTTGCTTTGGGATCTTGGATCTGGATTTGACAGACTTTCGCACTTTATGTCTGGGATACAATATCTAATTTGTCCAAAAATGGGTACATATGTGTGCATTGTCTATGGGCATAGGTGTGTGAAGTTTCATGCTTCTGACATAAATACATTTGCTGCAAAAACAGAATTTCTGCTGTGCCTTCCCAGAACATCGCACAGAGTTCTGGCATCTTTTAACATGTGCACCCAAAAATCACATTAACAACGCTACTAATTCTATAATGTTTACAAATTCGCACAGTTCTTTAATCAGTCTTTTTTTAAAAATATCCTTTCTGTGCTTGTGAATCCATAAGTGACTGTCTATCACCGCCTCCTTTTCCTGCTGGCAGGTCTGAAGTAATCCACCCCCTTCCTTCTGGGAGAGGCCACTTGACACTTCACAATCTGCATATCCTTTCAGCCAAGGAAGGTCCATTGTCTCTTTCTGGTGCAGCCCAAGATCTCCTCCCCTGATTTAATTCTCACAAAGATACGACTTCCTAGCCTTGGTGGGAAGCAGGAGAGAGATGCCTTTTTTTGGGGCAGGCTGTGTAACTTGTTTGGTGGCTTTGAGTCACCTTACATTCAATGTCATTTTCTTACATTTCTCTTGGTTTAAAACAAAACTTGCAATTTTCACACAAGCATCTAGAACTCTTATTCCAGCTTCTAAACCATGGAAATTAAATAGTTACAACCTAAGTTCCACTTAATAACAAATCACTTAATTTCCAGACATTTGATTTCAATTGCACAAGTTTAAACTTCTGATGCAAACTAATGACAGCTGTCATAGAGGCGGCCGCTGATACTGCACCCATGTTTTGACAGATTTTCACAGACAGGCACACTTTTTACTGGGGATATTTTGATGACAGATTCCGCTTTCCATGACATTGTACGTTCATAATGATTTCTTAAAGGAGGTGACGGGTAACACCGAGCAAGGATATTGGATGTTTTGTGGTGTTTTGGACTGGTATTTTGTATTTTTAGCGACCAAGAAAAAGGGATTTGAGAACAATTTCTCTCTTTTCTTCAGTAAAGCACTGCCTTTTATGCAGTTTCCATTTTTACTTAGTTGGCATCCCAGTGGCATGTTGCAGCAGTGAGGTCTCTGTTCCACCACTGACACAGGCAAGGTAGATTTGGCAGCCATCTTTTTGTGCTTGGTAGAGCGCAATTTTCTTCGGTTTTGGCGTGCATGGGGTTTGCGCGGCCATTTTGCTGATTCTGGTGCCACCAGCACACAGTGGTGTCGCAGGGCAGAGCATAGTGGGTTAAAACATCCCACAGTTCATATTATAGCCATATAATGCAATTTATGACAATTTGATCTAAAACAACAAGGAAAAGGCGTATGCAGTGTTAGAAACCAGAAACAGCACAACAACCTCATAAGTTCAGTGGCAATGTTAAGCTTGTATGAACGAATAGTATGAGTAGCGCTGTATTATCAAAAAAAACAGCAGCTTTTCTATCCTTTTTTCCTCTGTTTATTATAAAATCCTTTTTACCATTTTCATCTGCCTTGGACAGACTGCTGGGAGTGAACATCATTTTACTTATGTATTCGGTGCACTGCTGAGCACTGCCTTTTTTGCTGGTTAGTGCCATTTTGAGTATAATATGTTTATCATGGTCGAGCCATGTAGTTTTAATTAAGCCGTTTGGCCATCTGGCTTTCTGGCCATAATCCTGCTCTCTCTAGTCAGGAAAAACACTGTAAAGAAATTAACTTTCCAAGACCCACCTTGGGTTCCTGGGCAAGTGCCTTTGTGTTGAACAACTGGTCATGGCTGGGTTTGGGACTATCTGGTCCCAATATGCAACTCTGCCAGGATGTGTCAGTTGCATGGCAGATATGGTGTTTTGGGCTGTCCATGACTGAAAAGCCTTTAGCTGTTTGAATGGTGCAGAATTTGCCATGTGTGGGCTGGGGAAATCCCCAATCCGAATTTAGGGTAAGAAGAGGAATACTGCTGACATTTCTCAGTTCAACCACTGAAGCCAGGATTGCGAAGAAGAGGAGACTGCACTGAAGACCTAGAAGACTGCTGCTAAGGACAACCAGCATTGCAAAACCTATCTTTCAGTGAAGCCATGCTGGTTTTACAGCAACCACAGAAAACCCTCCTTGGTGCTTTGACAATGGGTCTTGTGTGACCAACCAGTTCTGCACCTAAAGTCTAGTGGCAAAGGACATTGGAAGTTGTCCTGTGACCATCCTGTGTAATGCCCTTTCAAAGACAAAGCCTATCTGCTGTATTGACTGCCATGCCGAGCTGGAGCTTGGGATTCTGAAGGTCATTGACTCATGGCCTAAGATCGCCTCGTCTGCTGTGTCATGATATTCTATTATGCGGCAGAAGCAAGTCAGGGATCTCTTTTCCCCGCAATTAGTGTGTGCACAATAAAACCGCTTTTTATTATTACAATCAAATTCTTTATTTTAGTAGGCCTCCAACTCGTCTCACACTCAACCTCCGCACACACCCCGAGTCACAGTAGACCAGGAACCAGGCCGGTGTGTTATCAATGAATATCAATGAATATTTATTAATTTGTGATTTAATGGAAACATTGAATGAACCACCAAGGTGTGGTAATGCAGACCAGAGTATTCTTGGTCAATTAGCACATAACGACAGTTCAAACATGAAACACCAGGTTAAACTCAGATTTTTAATGGGGTTTTCAGAAACACTATGAGGACAGCAATGAATGGGACAATTTGTTTTCTACACCAGGTAAAATGGGTTTTCTTTTTATTTGGACAACTGCTATGGGATAGCTCACAAAGGTTCTTCGTGCAGCTTAGAATAGAAACAGATAGGGCTTCAGAACAGACCAGCTAGCACATCATAGGAAACTTGATTTGGTACATGCAACACATGAAAAAAAATAAAAGGGAATGCAATTGTAAATCCGTTATCAAATAGACTGGGAAAACAGTTTTAAACATGTTAAGCGACATTTCCAGAAAAACGAAAATGCAAATTACTCTCATTTTTACTAAGGCTGTGAATGACAGGCAAACTCCAGGCAATAGAAAGGGATGGCAATTCGAAATCTGTTCTCCAAATATAGTAGGGGGAAAAGGATAGACTAGGAAAAACGATTTTTGAAAGGTTAAGCAAACTTTTTAGAAAAACGAAAACAAAAATCACACTCGTTTTTAGCAGAGACTGCAAATTACCCGCACGCTTGAAGCAATGGAGAACTCACATAGCACAAACAGTTTTCAGTGAAAATGACAGAGGCACATAACAGGGAGACTCTGCACAAACGGATTACTCACAATAATAAAATCGGTTTGGCTTTGAAATGACAGATGCAAATACAAATGCGTTTGGTAAAACACAATTTAAACACACGGACAAATTTGTTTTTAGCTAATAATGAATTTAATTCTTTGGGAAAGTACTTTATAAATATATGACTCACAATACACTAGGAAGGCAGTGTTGGTTTTGAATTCCAACTGTCCCTATCCCGTGAAATAAAATGTGGGAATTAATTGATTTAATAAGCAAAATATACAAGGGATCTACACCGCAATGGAGGATTCTTTCCTGGGAAAGTGGCTGAAATGCACAGACACGCAATGGATTCTTCAAGAGGAAAATTAATTAACTACACCGGTACACAAATGACTTTCAAGTGGAAAAGGACTAATATCAACAGACAAATAAGAGATGATTTTGATTAATGGTAAACTGACTTCAATGCACAAGCAAACACAGGATTTGGCAATTGGAGAGTCACTATTATGCACAAACAAGAACAAAAAAATATTCAATAGAAAAATGACTGAATTACACAAACAAATAAGATAGGGTTTATTTTTCCATGGGAGAATCTCTATGGCAATGCTAAAGACAATAGTGCTTATTTAATCTATGTAATATATTGCTGGGGAGGTCTATATTTACAAGAAAAGTGCTTTATGGACATCAATGGTGTGCCAGGGCTTCACTGCAGGGACAATCAAGGGGTTAATCAAGGCTTCTCTCTGTCCTCCAAAAAGGTCCTACTCCAGCTCCTGGCTTTACTCCAAGATTAGGCCCAATTCTGCAAGGATGATTCCAGATTTTGCAGCTGCACACCTCATGATTTGGAATGGAGAGCCCTCATTTGAGGTGGAGTGACCTATTATTAGGCAAATGGCATCACTGATGAGTCATCTTTCTTGCACCATTGATAGGGTAGTGGTCAAGGGTTCCCTCCCTTCTGTGGGCTGATAGAAAATGGCCATTTTCTGGGAAGCCAAGGGAGGATACCCCATCCATCATCTAACCGGCACAGGGGCTTGGATCTGGATTATACACATGGAAATCATACATTCTTACAAATGCCCATTCTCATCATGTTATACCACATATGCCAGCATTTTTGGGATACTATATTTTTCAGTGAATCACATAAACTTTGTTTGATGACTGTGCGACTTATTGGGGTGAAGCTACAGTATTTTCTTGTTTACGCCCAAACTATATTACTGAAAAATCTGGCATTCGGTGGGTGGAATATCTATCAGCTGTTACACATTCTCTCAAATTTTTTTGATTGTCACATTTATGCAGAGGTCACAATCAATTTATTTCTTATAAATTTTGGTGTCACCAAAATCGTTTTTGGCCCACCAGATGCAGGGTTCTGACAGCTTTCCAGAAATCATAACATTAATTATTTGGGATGAATATTATGGATATTACACAATGAAACATATGTCTCCCAGTTAACACAATGGGGAATCAGCACCCTCCTTAAACCTAGCCCCCAACTTTGCCATGCGTGACTGTGATGTTAAGAGGGGTCTTGTGTTGAGATCAGATCACATTCCCAGAGCTTCAAGGGCTAGTTGCCAGCTAAGGCACGTTTTATGGTGGCTTTCAGTGGTTTCTGGTCATAAAACCTGCAGGGCAGGAGAATTCCTCATCTCATCCCCCTGACAACAGGCTTGGAAATGGTGGTTTCGCAATTGGGGGAATTGAAACTTAAGACTTATCTTTTCCCCCCACTGCTGAACTGCATTTTACATTTAATCCAACCTTAGCAAATGCACACAATCTGAACATGTTAACCCTTGCTAAAGTAATTTCCTGCAAACAGTTATTACAGAAGGGCAACATAATGTATATTTCAAGACTTTAGCTGCATATGTAGACGCTCCACGTGTTGATGTTTAAAAGCCCAATTGCAATATTACTGAGGAAAGTTCCAGCTGTAAAACCTTTCATTCTGTTGTAGTTTCACATTTCAGTATAGATTCTTGTAACTTAAAGGATTCTTCTGTGATGGGCTCCTTATGAACAGAATTCCAGTTCATTCATTGCACCTTTTGCACACATCCTTACGGAGCATATCTTTAATTGAAAGGGAAAAACTGATTTTTATAGATCACTATTTCTGTCACAGTGAAAGCTCCTTTCTGTTGTGCCGCAGGGTTGCACACAATCTTGGCACTTTTATTTACATGCTGGACATGGCTGTTTCTGACAATATGGTCTCAACTTTTCCAGACCTTTTTCAAATGTTTTCTTAGGTCTTTCTCTCATGTGAGTCAAGGAACATTTTCAGGCATCTCCAAGCTTTGACGCCTACATTTGCTCCTTTTCGTTTTGACATTACAGGGCCTGATTTCCATGTTAACTCAAAACTGGCCTTTACTGAGCGGCATGTCCCCCCACAGCCTCCAGCCTTTAGTTACAGCATTTTAGAGCTATTTCAACCCACAGCTGTTGCTGCCCTCTTTCATGAAGAGATGCCTTCCTGGTGCAGAATCATTACTGCTGCCTTCAATCAGGCTGATCCCTGATAGGGTTTTATTTACTGCAGCACCAAAACAAAATAGATAAGAGTCACCATACCCAAACCTTGCCTTGATAACCAAATGATCTGTGTCCCTAAAACAAACATTCCCTACTGAAATCCATTCCTAAATGTGCTTGTAAATAAAAGGTATTCTTATCTTAAAAACGAAATTCACAATTGTGACCACACTTTCAACATTGTATTTAACCAAGTTGCCCCACAAAAAAAGACAATTTTAAACTGACCATCCTCCCCAACACAAGCCTATAAGTGAAGCGAGGTTTGAAAAAACACAATTCATAATCATCCCCATTTTACTGTCCAACTTCCCCAACACAAGCTTTTAATTGAAGGGGGGGTCAGAAAAACCAAACTTCTAAATTGCCCCCACTCCCTAGACCTGGCCTTTGAACAGAAGGGTGCTGCATTTCATTGATGCTTGGGTTTTGGGGTTGGGGGAAAAGTGCTTTGCTAAAGTGAGACCTCATGTATCCAACACTGAACATCTGATGTATGTCTTGTTTTTAAATTAGCTCTGTGTCTATGCCTAAGCTAAATTCTGGTGAAGTCCTATTTGCCATATGCAATTTTACAAATCTGTGATTTAAACTGCAGCATTTTGAGTGCGCAGGGAACCCCATATAGTAAGCCTAGTTCCCTCAAAAATTAAAAAGGTGCTTATGTTTTGATACTAAACCTGTCAGCCAGTAGAGTTGAAGATTATGTTCTAGCAGTGTGCCATATTATTATTATTGAAGTTCGACATACAAGTGGATTCATGGGGAAAGGGTTCTGACCAGTTTATTTAGCCTGTGTTCCTTGTTTGTGAGATGAAAGTATATGTAGAAAAGTGGGTTTGTGATTGAAGCTGTGTTTTCTGCCACAAAGTAGGTGGTGGCTGAGATTGAGCACATTATTATTAATTGAGCTCATTTAAAATGAATATATGTTCTTTCTATATCCCTCGGCCTGGTTCTTGGCTCACTGTAGGCATGGGGGTAGATGTATGCGGTTCTATAGGAATCTTCAGAAAATCCAGCACTAAAAAAACATACATGAGTGTTTTCGGGCTCCTTGATTGGGGCTGGGAAGGAACTCCCCAGGTTAAGGGTGGCCTCAATATAACGCAATATTACAAAGCGTATTCCAATGGGATTTTGCCATTGTAAAAGGCTTTTGTAAATCTGGCCCAAAGGGGCTCATTATGGGTTTGGCGGTGCAGGAAAAGTTGGAGGTAATTCTGATTACCAAAATTGTTCTTGCACCGCAAAACTATATACCGGATTGTAATAACAGTGATTTATGGAGGTAAACTGGTGGAGTTACCTCCAGCTTCAACTTTACCTTCAAAATTCACCGGTATTACCATCTGGCAATATAGGCAAAGGTAATAATACCAGCACAAAACCGAATGGAGTCCTATGGACTCTATGAAATGGTGATTAACACCAGAAAAGGGCCACTTGTAATAAAGTGGTATTAGCACTTGAGGTAATACCTCCAGTGATAATGCTGCCTGACCAAGTGGCTGTATCGGTAATTCAGTTTACTGGTATTCTGTCAGATTTACCACCAAAATACAGGCAAACTCGTAATGAGCCCCAATGTCTTTAGTATGCACATGGTTGTGTACTGGATGGGCATTTAGCCTAACCGTATCTGCAGTCAGTGTGCTCCCACCTGTAGAGTGCCACTGAATACCCAAAACTAAAAAGGAACTATGTGTTGCAATTCATTTAAAATTCAGAGCAGGCATCATAATAAACAGGCCACAATGTATTGCCTCAAACCAAATTGACCCAGATGAGGAATTGAATTTCTCCTCCTTATAATTTCACGGGTTGTCCAAAATGAAATCCTAGGGAGGGTAGCTTCAATTGAGGTTCTGTCGCAAGTACACATCATAACCTCAATTCCATCATTCCCCCATATAGAGACAATGTGCCTCATTACGGGTCTGCAGTAACACTGCCGGTGCTACCAGCAGGTTGCCTCCGGACCTGTAAAAAATTACTGGTGCCTGACTTCCTGGTGCCACCGGGCTATTCCAAGTCCAGTGGCCGTAAAGTAAGGTGCCAGTAGTTTTGTTAGTCCTCATTCCCATGGAGTCCCATTGGACTCCATGGGAATGGGAAACACGGGAACACTGGCACCACTAACAATGGTTGGTTGATACTCAGAGTGAGAACCCCGGCGTCCCACAGCCTGACGACAAGCGGTGGCCACACGAACCACTCGGATATCAAGATGCAACCTTCCAGCCATCAATAACCACAACACGGCTTACAGCATCTGACCAGCAGAGCTGCATGGAATGCAGTTGGGATGACGGTTCCACAGACCCTACTCTTGTTCTGATCTTACCAAGGCAGGTTCACAAATCACGGTCCTGAAGAAGATGTTAAATAATAACCATCGAAACTGGTCGACCCGTTTTTTAAAAACCAAGGATATCCCAAGAATTTAAACGGGATACCCCTCTGAAGAAAGACCAAAACAACATTGTGTTGTGGAGGAAGCATTCAACCAAAAAAAACGTTGTATCATGCACTCCTGTGATATAAAGCAGTTAGAGCTGCGGAGTCCTCTTTTTTAGGGGGCTGTGTGGCAAAGGACATACTAGGTATGTCTAGTTGCACAGAGTGCCACCTTTGATGTCGATTAATTAATTACGACAGAAATTGATAGAGATATACATCTTTTAATTCATAAATACAAAATACTCAAAGAAGTTTATGTTAAAAAGAAAGACAAAAATGCATTTTGTTTGTTTGTTTGTACATAACATTACATAAAAGAACATATACTGAAAATCAATTTTCTCAACCAGTTTGTTTGAATTTAACACAATCATCCTATACTGGTGATGTTGTGGGGTTAGTAGAAGTCTGAGGTGAACATCTTGTCATTAAATAAGACCTCAAACAACAATTTTCTGTCCTTGACTTTGTCGACACCAGAAAGTGTGTTTCTAGGTCCTGGCGAAAGTTAATAAAGCTCTGTAGCTGGTTTTTTAATGCTATCAGGCATGTGCTGGACCCGTCTTCAGGACTTTTTATACAGATATCCAAAATTGGAATTCAGAAATAGTTCATTGGTTGATTCCCTTCGGGAGTGACAATCTAAAAACCAAAACGAGAGACCGTATTGGTAACAAAATAAAAACAGAGTATTGTATCTCTATAAATGTGCAGATGCAACTGATTCAACTAACCTTTTTATAATTTGATTGACGTGTGTGGCCTTGATTCGAATATAATTGTGGATGGAATTCGATAGTCCAAACTGTGATTTCTTCACAATAGTTAGAGCTGCAAGAAACAAATGCACTTTTTGAAAATATTTGTTTCCCATTTCGCACTTAGTTTATTAAGTAAGAGAGGTTTAATGGAAAACTAATTAAACAAGCTGAGAGCAAAAAGCAAAAACAGGGAGATCTTAAGCACTGAACAAAATGAATTGGATAAGTATCTCAAGTGGCACAATCCACTGTTATCGGTTGCACTTCAATGTTATCTGAAAGGCGTTAGATCTATGCTGTGCTTTTAAAGGAAGCGTACCTCTTAATCATGCACTCCTGTACCAAAAAACTAATCCAAGTGGAAAAGCACTAAGTAAAATAGATCACAAAGGTAATACTGGACTATAACCCTGAAAGAAACCAGACCAAAAACATAAAAGACCACTTGAAAGGAGAACGTCACAATGGATGGGCTTATATAAAAAATCCCATTTTTAACCTTCAATTTATCTTAGCAATCACAAAAGTGCTCGGGGACCACACACTTCTTGCGAAGGTCAATAAAAGCAAAAAGGTCTCATGATCTGTGAAACAGTTCCTCTCTGAAATGTGGCCCCAAACCTCACCATGACATTAATCTCCGCCCCAACTTTTGTATGGGCAGAAGATCTGTGTACCCTACTCCTAAGGATAGCAGTCCACATATACTATGAGGACCACTCCAGAAAAAAAGATATTCTGAGGCCACACATTGATTGGTGTATGAATAATCACTAGTTTCCACGCTAAGAAAGTGGACCCTATGAAGTGTTTTTGTGTGTTAAAAACCAATAACAATGGTGCCAGTGCTCCCGTGAGAACTCTGCGAGCGGGTGCCGTCCCACCCGGCAGGTCTAACCCTGACGGGCGGGACAGCACCTGCCCACAGAGTTGTAGTGTGACGGTCCGGAAACTACAGTGCCGGTAGGCTTGCCGGCAATGTTGCTTCCAGACCGGCGCTATTGTAATGAGGCCCAATGATTTTGTCTGTACCTTGGAAAATCTTGCCATCATTGCAAATCCACTTATTCTTAGGGCTCTGATACAATTCACCCTTGATAAGGTTTGTGCCCTACCCTTCTTTTATATAGTAATTATCACAAAGATCGTACAGGAAGCCGTACTGGCCTCTCATGGCATCTCTATGGAATGCAGCTTGCCCTGTCATTTTGAGTTTACATATAAGTAGAGTTTACCTTCAGAACAAAGAACAGCTCTGGAATGTTATTCCAATGTTTTCAATGTCTTCCTTTGTTTTGAAATCTTCTGTGTTTCAGCACCACTATTTGCCCTTTCTGTTTAATCCTTAACTGTTGTGTGTTGGCCTATATTATCACCTGTGGCATAGACAGAATATAGCATGAGGGGCATGGCCCACCTTCATTGCCCTAGGGCCCAACCTGCTGTTCTGGCCACGGCTCAGCTTAGTTCAGAGTGGTTCCTTACAGCTGATGGTGGTGCATATGGTAGTATTTGATGCACAGAAAATGTGGTGAACATTTTTTGTGGCACTGCAAAAATGATATCTGTTAGGATTCAAAATAAATTGCAGGCCTTTTGTGAAAAACTACTAGATGCATTTGACTTTATCACACAGACTCTAGGGGGCTGATTCATGGAAAAGAGTACATTAATCCCACAAGTGCCACGTGCCGAGAACGACACTGCATGAGCCTGCATGCAGAATAAAAAATGCATGGCCCGTGCATTCATGGAATTTAATTTTCCGCGCATGGTAACCGTATGCCCAAGTCGTAGCCGGACCGCCCCTGACACGCCCCCACGCAAAGCAAAAACAGCCAGAACAGCTACAATTGCATGCTCCCCGGGCACGAATATATGCACCCTTCAAACATGTGTGGGGTCACCACAAGCTGGCCTGCATCTCGAGGCCCCTGCGCGGGTTCCCTGTAACTGTCTCCGGCACCCCGACAACATGCGTACGAGTCTGATCAGGTCCCCTGCTGCATACATGCATCCCTAAATCTGACATGCAATCACACCTCTGTGCTGCGATTCCTATGAGCAAGTGTACTTACGCCCTTTTTCGGGTGACGAAGAGATGGAGGGATTTGCATTGGCATTTTGCAGGTGAGAAGTTGCGCGGTCACATCCATGAATGCGTATCGTTCCATGCAATAGTGGGCATGCGATGGACTGCCTGCGTGCCGTCCCTCGTAAGTCCACTTTTTCCCATGTTCTTCCTCATTTTCCAAGTTCAGCCCCTACTCCGCCCTCTGCCCCGCTCTCTGTGGTGCCTCGCGAAAGACCCTTGACTGCTCACAGAGACTTGCCGAGCCTGCGCAAAGTCCGCGCAAGTTACCAAAAAGTGCTGCGCAGTCGATTCCATGAATTGATGAATTGGTTTTGCACGCAGAATGGCACACAAATCCCAGGTTTTCCACACAAATAATTCCATGAATCGGCCCCTAGGTATGTAAACATCTTGAAAGTAGTGCAGTTTATTGGGCAGGAACTAAAGATTTACAGTCCCTCCAACAATAACTAGTCTTGGCTTTTAGGCTTACATCATAATGCATTCAAGTTTGTGTAGCTCTATATTTTAAAATGTTCAAGAATTCAACACAACATGTATTACCGATATGCTTTGAGAGCCCCGCTTCAGCACATTGTTATTAAAATCAGGTTGTTAATGAGGTGGTTGCTTGAGAAAGGTGGCCAGTGCTCTATCTGCATTACCATCTATAGAAGGCTTACACATAGCGGTTATTTTCTTTGTTTGTGCATTTATATAACTCTACGAACCCTCAGGTATCTTTTTTTTGTGTTTGGTTTATTTAGTTAAAAACCTTTTCAAATGATTTTTCAAACAATTTACATGTTAAAATTTAATTACAATAAAACTATTACATTCTTGTATGTCCAGCAAAAACTTCCAGCGTTCGCATTGACTTTCTAACATCCTGAAAAATATACAAGATAAGAAGAGACAATGTACATGCAATCATTCGTAGAGTAGCATAATTACCTATAAAAGTCGTGTGTACCACACCAGAAAAATCTGGAACAGTAGTGAATGACATTTTCAATTGGACAATTGGGTTCTTACCGCTACTGTAGTGGAACATCATTACATTCTTGAGCTAAATTGATAATATGACATATCAGGCAATTATATACCCATTCATCCCACCGTAAACTTCACCCTCTTTGAACATTACAAATGCATACCCAACTGATATTCGTCAAGATTAACCTCTATAATTTCCAATAGAGCGATTAGTTTAAGAAGTAAAGTTTGACTATATCCTTCCATGCAGCGTTTCCAAAGGGATTCCCTTGCAATGTAGGATTTATTTGCGAGAAAGTGCTCAAAAATCCGTGTGCGAGGTTCTTCAAGAGATGTACAAAATATTACAAGATGTTTCAATGTTTCAAAGGATGTGTTATCTACACAAAATCGACACATTCCTGAACCCATAGGTATATTATCGCCATACCAACTTTTCGTTCTGAAAGCCATTAAAAATTGGTTCAATCTGAAGCGCATGTAGATTTTTCTAGCTTTTGCAGACGGAAACTGAATGATATATTTTTGCCTAGTCTCCCATTTGCTCTGGATTAAATTATATTCCTCGTTAGAGGAGTATGTACCCATTTTGTCTGACATGCAACACCATTGAAATCTTTGAACTTGTCTTTTTTGGCTGGGAAGCCACATACAAATAGATTCTGGGGTTTCATTAATTGCTGATAAGATTTTCTTAAGTTTTAGGGTTTGTTTGTTTAGTGATTTGATGCTCAAGTCACTCAAGGTTTTGTTAAACTCTATGCATAGGGAGTTTTTGGGTGGCTTAGGCATTTTGGTATAATTGGTTATGCTTCTCCAATTATATTTTGCAGACAGAAGTAGTAGATTTAGCTTGTGGCAGATCATTACGTTGGGAATTGAGGAAGCCATCCCCAATGCATTTTTCCATAATTTCCCCTGTAATGTATCTAAAAAGTCATTGAGCTCAAAACTACAAATGTCTAAACTGTAAAGTATGATGGGTTCTACTTTGAGTAGATAAAATTGAATCAACAGAATTAAAGAAAACATACAATATTTGTGGAATATGATCTTCATTTGTGATGAAAGGATTTTAACCTTTTGTAGGAGAAAATGTTTCCACATTTTCAAAGAGTACGAGTCGGTAAGAGGATATCCCAAGTAACGGGGCATGGGTGAATATTCCACCATCATTCCATTCAGGGACCATGAAAATTGTTGAGACTTGAGTTTTCCATCTGAGAAAATTGATATGAAGGATTTTGTAGGATTTGGGCATAGGTTATGTATATGAGCAAATTCCGTAAATTGATCTTGTTTTCTTTGCAGGCCAAAAGGGGTTCTGTCAAAGAATAATAGATCGTCTGCGAAACCCATCCAGTCCAATTTGATAGAACCAAGTTTAACAGGGCAGCACTCTCCTCTCCGCCAACGTTCATCCAGGCCCAAAAGATACAAGTTAAAGAGAACTGCTGACATATTGCAGCCCTGTTTGACCCCCGTTTTGGTGGTAATGGGGTCAGAGAGGGCTCCTTCTTTATTTAATCGAATTCAATAGTTGGTATTTTTGTGTAATTGTGCAATTAGGGCAACCATTTGAGATGGAATTCCCAGAAGTAACCTTTTGTTCCATAGGATTTCTCGTATTACACAGTCAAAAGCTGCAGTCAAATCCAAGCTAGCCATATATACCGAACCGGTTTTGGAGGACGATGTTTGAGCTTGGAGATGACACAGTATGGTAGCGTTCAACCGACACCTAATGTGTTTCCTAAAACCTACTTGATAGGGAGAAAGTCGGTTATGGTCGCCGATTAACTTTTGCAGTTTTTGTAGTAGAAGTAAAGAAAAGATTTTCGATGACGCGTCAGTAAGTGCTATCGGGCGGTAATTGGATGGCGGGTCTGGAGGACCCTTTTTGTAAATAGGGATGACCAAAGCAGAAGACCAGGAAGGAGGTGCAATACCAGTCTGTGCAACTGCATCAAAACTGATTTTCAGGATGTGAGCCCAGAACGCAGGGTTTGATTTATATACACATGCGGGGAGCCCATTGGGCCGGGAGCTTTTGAATGTTTTAATTTCCCTATGGCCAATTGTCCACATAGCTTGCATACCTAGTTGCAATGTAGGTTCACTCCCTTTGAATTGAATAAAACGTTTAGGCATTTGATATATGGGGTCCAAGTTTCTGCAGATATTACTGATTCAATTGAGTTCGCAGAGTCGGATGTAATGGTACGCAGGGTGGACCAAATGTGCCTGATGTCATTTTTTAGCAAGTGGTAAATAATTCTTTGATTATCTTCGTAATGTAATTTATTTTAATCCATTTTAACTTATTTCTGTATGTTTGTTTGATCCTTTTTATTCGGTCCATATGCCAATCTGCTTTTGTTATTTTCCTAATTTTTAGTTTTCTTTGGGTTTTGAGTGATGCTCATTTATCAACCTCGGAAGAAAGAAAGTCTGAGCTTGGCTCTGCCGGGATTCAAACCTGCGTTAGCAGGATCTGCATAGATGTCAAAGCGAGCACTCTACTCGCTGTGCTTTCTGACCGACCAATTGTGCATGCAGATTACTGACATCAGGGCAGCGGAAATGTACCTGCGTTGCACATCTCCATATATCCATGCTTGTGTTCATGTGTGCATGGGATATGTATATACTGTGACGGTTGCTACCAGGCAACAGAGAGCTGAACAAACAAGGAGGGGGCCAAGAGGGTGAACATTGTGCATAAGAAGGGAAGGGGAAGCCAGCAATCAATAGGTTCCATCCCATAGTCCTAGGGTCCCATACATGTAGATCCCCCCAGACGGAACATGTATGCATATGTTCAAAGGCTGTGTGGGTCCTTTCTGCTTTCATCCTTACATAGCCAATACTATTAGCAGCAGTACTGTTTAGTTGGGTTGCAGATAAACCTATAGAAGCTCAAATATTGGTCTGGTGGCAGGAGAGCGCACATCAAACACTGCCATTAAGGTCCCTTAGTTTGTGGGACACCTGCCCTGCGCCCACAGGTGTGCAGTGCACGCGCAGCCTGTATTACAATGTTGGCTACATCACTGGAATGTGCACTTGGCTATCCCTGGCTGGCTTGAATAAAGATGTGCAATTAACAGGGGGGGTGCGCTCTGCGTGCAATCAGAGCGCGTGTCCCGCTCTGCGTGTGGGAAGAGGAGCGCGTCCTGTCCTCGCAGCCATGGAGACCAGCCCCATCCGTATTGCCTCGACGACAGGGGCCGCCCACCCCTCAATCCAGCCCTGGAGGCCAATATTGTGAGCAGATTCGATTAATATGTAATGTGGCCAAGAGAGATAAAGGGGGTGCCTGCTCCTGCCGGCCGCTGCCTGATTGGAATCAATCAGAGACCCCAGAAAGCGACGCAGGTTAGCAGGGACGGAATTTAAGCTAACAAAAACAAAACTGCCGGTGTCAAAGGCGAGTGGCTGGGCATCGCTCTAGCCAAGGACGCGCCACTGACTGACAGAGTCTGGCTGGTGCAGTTTAGCTCGTGCGCAGCAGGAGTAGCGCTGCCTACCCCGAGCAGTGCCCGGAGCAGAAGCGGCAGCACGCACAAGAAACGCAAGCTTAGGGCACGTGTGCGTGGGTGCCGGGGCTGAACGCTCCTTTCGCCTGCCGGCGGCAGTGCTACACGATTATATCACCCTGCTGGAGGCTTGGGGCACACTCCACTCGCCGCATCAGTTTTCAAACGCGTGCCACCTGTGAGCACGGCTTCAGCTGGTGTGCTGCGTGCCCAGGCGGCGGACTTCAATAAGCAGCGGGGCTTGGAGGCGGAGGAGGGGGCCGAGGAGTCGAGACTCGTTCAAAAGAACGCGCCGGCCGCCTATTTCAGGGGCTACCTGCGCTTTGCGCTGAGATCTGCGCCAGAAGTGCAAGTCAGCATCGGGAGTGCGCGGCAGCGGGAGGAGAGAAAGTTACTGCACCTGAGAGGGAGAAGAGTCGAGCGGCGAAAGAAGGTAAGCCAACCGCGCAGTGCCCCCCCTCCCGCCCCCCCATGTGGAGACTTGCGGAGGGGAGACACTATAACAATCACTTCTGGCTGTAATATATATATATATATATATATATATATATATATATATATATATATATATATATATATATTTATATATGTATTCTGGTCGGCGGAAGGAACTTTAAAAGTGTGTTTTAATATTCAAAACAGATCCACTAGTTACGATCAGCTCACATAGAAGTATACAAATAGGACAATTCGTTCATTAATGTTCGGGTATATTCATCCATCCATTATTAAACGTATGCATCTGTGTACGCCCTCGTGCATTCGTTTATTTATTCAACAACCCATTCGTTTACTCTCCCAACAACTCATCTGTGCATTCAATAATGCATCCATGCATTCATGCATCGACTCGTTCGCCCATTCGTTTATTCGTGCATTCGCCCAACCAGCATTTCTTGCCCGTGTTCATTCGTTCCTCTATACACACATTGACCCATCCATTCATCCATGGGTTCGCGCACTGGCTCGAGGGAGCGGCCCTGCGCGCTCCTGTGGCCACCGCGCGTGCCCACGGCGGAGAGCCAGTGAACGTCCACTGGGAGAGGTGGGTGGGGTCACGGAGGCGCGGACGGCCCATTCAGTTCACGCTCCTTGGTGGCAGCTGCCTGGCCTTCTCCATCAGTTAGCGATAGCGCCTGGAAAGCTGTGCCTGGTGGCTATTTTTGCAGCAGTTGCATGCTCTCTCAGGAATGGCATCTGTTCCATGAGGAATGGAGACAGAGGTCTGACCCCGGGTACACTGACTGTTACTGAAGGCGCGCGCGCGCGCGCACACACACATGCTGGACCCTGTCTGGGCTGACACGGAGTCATTGGCCGTGTGTGTCCTCTGCCAGACTGCCAGAGCCCTCCTAATCCCCCAGAGCATCATGCATATTCCACCTAATGTATATCAACAACAGGGCGCAGCTTTCATGTCTAAATAGACGGGGAGCCCAACCATGCATATTGCACGCAGTACACAAGCTGGCGTGCCGTTTGACACGTGTTTTGTTAGGGGGCAAAGATGCCCCCGCCCACCCCACGCAGTCCCAACATTCAGGGGAGACCCACTACACAAGAACCCAAGAATGGGCCAAATCTAGCGAGTGTTGACCCCTGGTCCCCTCGGCAGGTTTTTCAGTGGCCCCCGCCATTTTGTTTGCCCCTCTGACTCTTTCCTTGCATATATGTCACGCTCATTATTTGGCGCCCCTGGTGTCCAGCACACCTCTCACTGATGGCGCAGTAGCAGAGGCTAGGGGTGGGTGGTGCATGTGGTCTGAGCTCTTGTGCAGTCCCCAGCTAGGCTTTTGAAGCACACCCAGTCTCGGGTTTCGGTTTGCATCCTGGGTCTTGTAGTTTTGTCTTTCACAGAAGGAATTGTGGTCTACAAGTTCACGGGAAGAAGAGGACTAATAGTCCCAAACTACTGACGTATGACAACTTGTGAGCTCTCCACCTCCTGGCTGTTCCTCTCTTTCCCCTCTTGCTGCCTATGTTTTCAACAGCCGTTTTCAAAGGCTGGACTCGCCTCAATCATTGTGCTTGCTTTGTTTACATACAACACGTTGCTGAGTGGTTTTAATGTTATGTTATGTTACGTTATGTTGATTTATACCAGGCACCACTACCACCCAAGGGCACTCTACAGGCGAGTGAGGAGGGCTGGGAGTGTTAGTGAGGATAGAATGAAAGGATGGGTTCAGTACCAGGAGGACGTCTGTGAGCGTTGTATTGCACATGGAAGTTGGTTCGGGAGGTCCGCCTCGTGTAACCATATGGGTAAGACTCAGTGCCTCGGATGTCTGCTAGTGTGTGTACTGGTGTGTGTGTGTGCCGAGTGATGCTGGGGTGGAATTGTGTTTGTGCGCGCAAGGTAGTTGTAGCCACAAGGATCCAGAGTTGCGGTTGTCTGTTGGTGTCAGACGCTCTGTTGTGTTGGTGTGTAATTGTGCAGTTGATGGATTTATGGACTATGTGCCGGTGGTTCCCTCTAGGTGTGCTTCCAGAATCTCAGGGAGATGGTAGGGTCTGAACATTAGCTAGAAAAGATGTTGCTTTTCCCTCCCTTGGGTGTCATCGGATTTGGTTCCTGGGGTGTGATTCGATGGCCTCCATTTCCGATCAGCCTCCAATGATGTGAAATTATTTGTGCCTGTTAATCCGGTGCTCGTGACGTAGCAAACGCCACAATCTTGGGAGACATGAAAGGAATCTAGTTAGATGTTGTTGTTGTTGTTGAAATAGTTCTACAGGCATCTGGGCTGGGAATCAATAACTGACAGCTGCCACTCACGTATTATGTGGTCACATGGTTTACTTAGAACGCCTCCTCACCAGACGTGGGCAGGCAGTAACAAGTGGCACATCTATTGCAATATAGGACAGAGTACCGTGCCTATAAAATGCTCAGGGCTAGTCATCGGCCTGATTTGATGAGTTCCCAATGATAGACAGGTACGGCATCAAGGCGCAGGCAGATGATGTGGAGTTTAGGTTCTATGAGAAAATGCGGAATATTGCAGGCCACGCACCAAATCGGTCGAAAATAATCTGTCTTTTTGGTGTGTGGCCTGCAATATTCAACATATTTCACTTTTTGGAGGGGGTTCATCCCCCCCAAACCCCTCTATCTTTAAAACAGAGGGTTTCGTCTTCACCCGCTCTGCTCGAAAAACTACATCCCAAATCCCCCCCATTACAGACGCACACACCTCAACACACACACATGCCAAAACAAACACCCCCGTTTCAGCCGTGTCTTCAGCTTTCTGGCCTGGCTCAGCCTCTCAGGCTGCACCGGTGTGCAGCAGGTGCGTGACAGTTGGATTTGGAAAGAGCGCTCTGAGCGGTCTCAGAATAGTCTTTCTAAACCGACCTTTTTCCTGATTCAGAAAACGAAATGAGACCTTTTCAACTAATACCGTATTTTTCAGAATTACACACACTGGTCAAGTCATGCAGTGGGGATTAGAACTCGGGACTCTGATGGGTGCCAGGGGTGATACTGTCCACACTACTCCACGTCTCCGCCTGGAGTTGAGAGGCAGTCTGGGGGGACTTGTTGATGCACCCGCGATGTGCACTCACACCATGAATGGTTCTGCTGCTCTCAACATCAGTGAAGGAAATCCCGAGAGGTGAGGGAGCAGCTATGGAGTCAGGAAAGCTGTCCCCTATCACTAATAGCAATGCACCTGTCACCCCGCCACCCCAGAAAGAAGAACCTAAATAACACGTCAGTGAGGGCGCTTGGAAAGCCCAACACCACGAACTGAACTTGCCTCGTGGTCATGTCCGATCCATTCATCCATCCACCCCTCTCTCCACATCCATCGATCCATCCCACTCTCATTCATTCACGAATCCACCACTCTCCTCCATTCATTCGTTCGTTCGTTCGTTCGTTCATTCATTCATTCATTCATTCATCTGTCCTTCTCCCACCTCGCTTCTTGCTTCATTCATTCATTCATTCATTCATTCATTCATTCATTCATTCATTCATCCACTCATCCATCACTCTCTCCACATCCATCGATCCATCCCACTCTCATTCATTCACGAATCCACCACATTCATTCATTCATTCATTCATTCATTCATTCATTCATTCATTAATCTGCCCTTCTCCCCCCTCACTTCTTGTTTCATTCATTCATTCATTCATTCATTCATTCATTCATTCCTCTCTCCACTTGCCTCTGCATTAATTCATTCGTGAATGCACCCACCCACCCCTCGCTCCTCCATTCATTCATCCGCCCTCTCTTTCTGGCTGCCATAGCATTGAACGCGCGTGCTACATTTCGGAGGAGTGCCGTACATGTAGACCACGCCAGAGGTCATGAAGTGCAGGGGCCATAAAACGAAACTGCGAGAGGCCTCAGATATAGCACGTGAAACTCGTTATGTGTTCTCCTTTGCGAGCAGTTTGGGGTGCATGTCACAGGTACTGTATTATTTGAAATAAAAGAGGGACCGATTTCTTTTCTGACTCCGAGGCACCTGCACACCTGTGCCATCGTGGCAGCTCTTCAGGGAGTTAGGTAAGGACACTGTGGCGGCGCTGGGCGGATGAGGATGGACGTTTAGGCAGCCAATGACGCAGACACACACGAGTGAGGTAACTGCCCCTGCTGTGCTGATGCAAACGTTGAGCTTTTGGTTCAAATATCTCACGATGAGATAAAAACGGCTGACGTTCGCGTTTGTAAAATGCGGCGCCCTGTCAGTTGCGTGCGTGATCCTTCAAGGGTTCAAACGAAACATTACAAAAAAAAAAATAATAATCTTAAATATTATTGTGGGAGCGCTGAGAGACGTTTCGACGGTAAGAGAGCTCAGCAGGTTCAGCGCTTGCTGCTGCGATCTGAGCGTGATCTGTAGGTCGCAGGTTTGAATCCCGGCAAGGCCAACTCCCTTACATCCTTCCAAGGTCGATAAATGAGCACCAATTTCAGTTGGGTGATATTGCATGTGAATATGTGCTCGGTAAAGCGCTTTGGATTAAGGCGCTATATAAATAACACATCATTATCATTGGTCCTTGGCAATGCTACAACAATGTAAGTAGACGATGCTTTTAGTGGGTTAGATTGGACCACTGGCCACTTTGCTGAGAAGACAACCAGGGTGGGCTTACTGCGTAAACAGGTTGTGTTGGATGTTCACTGTCTTGGCAGCCAATGGCTACTAGGGCGGTTCCTGCCCTGCGTGTCCAGCCGATGCGTGATTGCAGGAGGCCCACGTTAATCATTGCTGCTCAGACTCCCAGGGCCACCCGTGCTCTGGAGGGTAAAGCAAACAGCAGGAGCTTGTGCAGCGCAGGCCGCCCAATCAAACGCGTGCTAACGTGCTTCGCGGATTAATGTCCTCTCAGAATCTACAGCGTGTACCTGACAATGGCTGGTGAATGATTAATAGGAACGCTTCAAATAAATAATAATAAATAAGGACCCAGCATGATTCCTTCAATGGAACACAGCCTACGAGTCGATGGTTTGGATTGGTACATTCCTAGGGTCTGCCTGTACACCCAGACACCACAAGGCGCAGCCATGGATGCAAAGAAGGACTTTTTGGCGCCGCTGTTTTGACGGTGGCCTTTTTGGCGCAGTAACTTTGGCGCAGATCTCTTTCGGGACGCACTGTTGGCTGCGGCCAGCCGGCCTCTGGGATCTATCGTCGCTTACCAAATAGGGGCATAATCCCGGCATACTTAGTTAAAAGGAACACATTATAGCTTTAACGTGCACAACTTTTATGATTACCTTGCAATCATACATATATGTATAATGGCAGGTTATGTATGAAAGTTGTGACCTCTATACGCCCCGTTTGTCATGTGGTTAATTGCTGTGCCATGAAAACTGGGTTCCATGTGTTAATATCCCCACAAAAATATCGCCATACAAGAATGGCGCCATATTTTTGCGGCGATATTAACCCATTAAACCTGCATGGGACACCCCCACAACCCCTATATTATTTGAAAAGGAGCGGAGGACACCCCTGCTCCCATTTACCCCAAAAATGATCCCCACCAATAATATCGCCTATGGCTGAACCCGACAACCATATATATGGCGATCATTTTTGTGGGGATAATATTACCTGATACCGAAAACTGGTGACCAGGGTTCAAATGCCTTGCAGCTGTACATTTTCTTGTTAAGAATGTCAGAATTATGCGCCCATTTGCCACAAGGGGATTTGGGCACTGCTGCTAAATGGCAGCAGCTGCACCAAAATCAACCTTGCGCAGAATTGGCTGTCGAGCCACTATGGCCGCACCAGAAGGGTTTCTGCGGCCACAGTGGTGACCCGAAATGGCAGGTACCAAAAGGCTTGCGCCGAAACCTGATGCATCACCATGGATGCCCCACTGACGCTGACCGATGGCGTGTCCCACCTGGGTCCCACCAATCCACAATGATTTTGAACAGTCACCTTTTCCTCCATCAGAGCCCATAAAAAAGTCTGCAGTTCCACTATAACTATCCTGCGGTTAGGCAGTCACTCTGTTCACTGTCTGTGAGCAGAGTCACACTAAAATGCTGCCTGCTGGATGGCTTTTAGACTGAGGCCAGACCGCGTGACGCCACCAGACACGGGAACACCTGGGTATTTGTCTGTTTTGCAAAGAGTAAACATGGCCACAAAATCCCAGACATAGCAGCGAAATGAAACATTGGAACTGTGACAAATTGGCGTCTGTAAGGATGTACTGTTGGGCGCTTTTTTTGTTTTGCCACTCGAAATAAATATCGTTTCTCTGCAGGAAAGCATTTTCGGCTAAGCAGAGACAATTTCCACCTGTGCTTTGCGGCTAAAAAGTAATCTTAGTGATTACGCCAGAGCTGCTTTCAAGTTCCTCCAGCGTATTACATAATCGCTGACATTCATGCAGGCGATAGGTATACACTGAACTACACTATCCACAGACACGCCAACTGCTGAACAGTGAGAGTCCGCCTTTTAGATACACGAGAAGTCTACTGCTTTAAATGTGCACATGCACAATCCAGGTAGCAGCTTCTCATGTTAGACGACTTGTACTGTCTATCATATTTTGTAAACTTGCGCCCAGATACCCTTGGGTTCGGAGTGCTATGTATATAAATAAATAAATAAAACAAATAAAATACATGTTAGGTTTCCTTTCACAATCTATTTTGGGCAATGCTGCATGGGCATCCCACAAGCGAGGCAGGGTAACTGCTGTTACCATCGGCAGCTGGGAGAGGGGCAGCCCCAACCTCCCCGCGCCTGCTCCTCTCCTTCCCCCCTCAACTACTGACACATGCAGTCTCAGCAGCACAAAAGCCACGGAAGGGTAAGGTGCGAACAGTCATCACACCCTTCCTCCAAACAGCAAGGTGCTAAGCGCCATAAAGAAAACAACAATCAGGCAGGGCCCGCGTTCAAAGATCTGCCCCCACTAGGGGCTCAGACAGTCGGCTATCCGGCCGGGGGCTGCGACAACAGCAGCCCCCAACACATACACAACAAAGATCCAGGGCCTCCCTGGGTCCTATAAATGAGAGCAGCATGCTCAGAGTAAACACAATCTGTTTGTGGACCCTAAACGGGGACCCAAGCAAACAGGAGGTTCACTGTTTACTCAGTGTCTTCCAAATCTTCTTGCTTCTTTACCGCAGAACCCACCCACCCTACAAAACGGAGAGAAGAGCAAAAAGAAGTACAAGGCACTGTACGGTGCCCACAACAAGTCGTGGGACACAAGAAGGCGGTACGGGTCCGAGGGGGTAACCTCAGGACCCGGTGCCCAAAAGTATGATACCATCATGATATGTGATATTGTTATTGTCATAACCCATATCTGTACAATAAAATCCTACGGCCTTTTATTGCCAACACTTGAAACAGGTTGTGAGCCTATCATTATGGGTGAGGGTTTGGGGTTTGGCCATTACTAATGCATGCATATGGGTTCAGCAGTTATGTATTAGCAAAACAACTGTCCATCATACAGATGTCTAATGCAACCTCAGTGGTCGAATTGTACGAAAAGAAGTAGTGGAATTATGTTCCCTACTGGCATGTTCACGCTCCCTACTAACCCCATCGCCACGCTCCCTCCCACGCACAATGCGAAACTCCAAACACCCACGCCTGCTGTTTAAGGGAACTGAAAGTGCAAGTTTCAACTTCTTCCTACACTTTTATTTTAAAACAAAATAATTCCGGATCAGTTTCTTTTTAAAATAAAAATATAGGAACAATCAAACGCAATAAAAAAAAGTAGATGAGCACCATTCCAAGTCTATCCCAACCACTTCGACCACCTACTCTATTAAGGAACTTATATTTTAAAGTAGGGTAAGTATGAAGTGGTTTTTAAAGAGTCTGCTAAAGCAATTTGCCTTAGCTGCCATTGAGACGAATTTAAAGTGTGGCTTGCAGCCGTAGAGTGCTGCATAGCTGCGTGAGAGCTCCCGGCCCGATCCCGGTAATAATGACCTGAGGCTCCCGCGATTGTTCTTCAAACACCCCCGAAAACCGAGGATGGTGCGGGGGAGTCCGGTGTGACACAACGGATGGGGTTTTGCTGCCTGGGGGTGATCCTCGACTGTGCTCCCCATCGCGGACAGTGGAGCACCCGGGACCCAAAATGGCACCTTCTGAGCGGGCCGAGGGCTGGGGGATCAGCCACACAGCCTTGCCATGGAGATCACCACTAAGC
This sequence comes from Ambystoma mexicanum, assembly GCF_040938575.1. Lineage (NCBI taxonomy): Eukaryota > Metazoa > Chordata > Amphibia > Caudata > Ambystomatidae > Ambystoma > Ambystoma mexicanum. The sequence continues at coordinate 289,885,934 of NC_090924.1, read as the reverse complement.
CCCAGAGGTACTAGCAACTCCCCGGTAGTCCACCAGCAGATCCTGTTCCTTCCCTCTAATCCCGCTGAGGTTGAACGGCGGCTCTGGGCTTGCAGGAGGATCTCCATGTTCGGTCTCAAATGTCACACCGCTTGATCAGCCCTGGCCTGGACTTGGCATAGGGGGGCATTCCTATGGCATGAATCATCGTGGCCACTGCCTTGTAGGGGCTGTCCTTTCATGCTCCTCGGCCCCCAGCAGACCATAACCAGCACTCTGCAGGTGCTGGGCCTGTGGTGGCCCCCCAGATGACAGATTTCTTCAGAAGGGCTTCGCTCTCCCTGGCTCCATAGCGCGGCAGCAACAAGGGAAACACAAACCTCCTCCCCCGGGATCTGCATGGTCAGGCGCTGCTTCTCCCCTGCAGCATATCGAGGTGGGGCCGAAGTACTAATAGGAACGCAGTGCTGGGGCAAGCATCCAGGCTGTTGGCTGGCGACCATCCAATACGGAACAGCTTGGGTGTCACCTACACACAGACATCATGGCAAATACCCATTAAAATGGACAAGCAATCAGACATTGCTTCCCCACTGCTGGATAGCTTGGAGAAGGCCATTATAGGTGAAAAAATAGAAGCTACGGTTCATGTGGAGGAAACTGAAGTGAGCCCCATGCCCCCCTCCCAGGCTGTCACCAAATCGGGCCTCAAAGATCTGTTAGCGGCCATGACATGGGATTATCAGAATGGCACAGGCGAACTACTGAAGAAAATTACTGCCCTGGACAAGCACACGGAGGAGAGAGAGAGCAGGACTGCAGAAGTTGAAACCAACCTGTCCGCGAACAACTATGAGCTAAGTCAAGGAATGAACCGAATTATGGCTCTAGAAGCCAGATGCGAGGCAATGGAGGCAAAGCAGGAGGATGTGGAGAACTGTTCCCGCTGCAATAATATTCGCCTGAGGGGCATCCCTCCCTCGGTTTCTGACTGTAACTTGGAGGAGTTTGTTCAGGACCTCTTCTGTTTTGTATTGGACTCTCAGATAACACAGAAGCAGAGATGGATAGAGTTCACTGCCCTCAACCGAGACAACTGCAGAACAAACCCCTGCACATGCTAGCCAGAATCAATGTTTACAAGGTCAAAGATTAGATCATGAAGGCGGCTAGGGAATCGCAGAGGATACAATTCTGGGATGCATCTTTCTCCCTGTAGCAGGAGCTGGCTGCCACCATGCTGTCAAAAAAGGAAAGATTGCACCCCTTTGACAGAATAGCTGCGGGGGAGGAAGATTCCCTACCGATGGGGGTGTCCCACATCACTGCTCTTCACTGCAGGTGGCAAGCACTGTAAGGTGGGATTGATAAAAGACACTGAATGCCTGCTTAACCCAGGCTCAGAGAGTGAAGGGCAGGAGGATGGCTCAGGGTCTGCGAGCGGTCCCCCCTAGTAAGGCCTCTGGGCCCTGGACCCATGCAGATGGGAAGAGGAGACGATGGGGACCATTGCACACAAATCAGAATGGTTCACCCGGATGAGATGGGCTGAGTGTTTCTGTGGGTCTCCCCTCCTCTCCTTGCACAGGGATCGGTGGGTTTCTCCATCGGGGGAGTTGTTGTGGTGGGAATGGAGCACTAAACTGAAGAAGACAGAGGGTGGGTAATGATTGTACAATTGCTGTCTGTGAATTCGGGGTTAAGCTCCTCAGCACCCCGTTGAGCCCTGCTGATGGGTCCCCGGGCATCACTTTGGGCTTTGTTGCTGGGTCCGTGTTGGTTGCCCCATGGAGTGTGGGGATTTTCTTTCTCCTCTTTCTCCTTTCTCCCATGTTGGGCTTTGGTAGAGGGGGTGGGAACAGGGTGTGAGGTGGGGGGAATACTATTGGAAGGGATGCATGATTTTTACATAGTTGTATTGCCACAAACTTCTCAAATCACAACAGCCTATAATTAAGGTTGCACAGTCCTATGCCATTACACATCTAGGATTGCAGAATGGGTAAGCCACAATAGGAGACAGGTAATACAGGGCTAAAGGTAACGTGAAGGAATTATGCATGCTCACCTGGAATGTACAGGACTTTAATTAGCCTGCAAAGCGTAAATCGGTAGCTCAAAGACAGACGGACTTCTCTGTGGATATAGCTTGTCTGCAGGATACGCATTATTGGCTAAGGACGAGTGGCGCCTCTGGCATGGGCGATGCCCAAAGGTGTATTTTACCATCTCTTGGGAGAAAACAAGATGGGTAGCATTGCTATTTAGCAGGGAAGTCCTCCTGACTGAGATCTTGGTGAAAAGGGATGCTCAGAGTAGGTGTGTTCTGGTCAAGGGGTGCATGTTTGACCAAAAATGCACCTTCATATCGATGTGCTGTCCCAACAGCGAGCAGAACCGTTTCCTGCAATCACTCACCCCTAGTATAGCCTCCGTTAGTGAAGGCCAGCTTCTAATCAGTGAAAACTTCAACTTAGTGCCGGATACAGCAGTGGATAAAACCTTTGCCCCGCCTAGAGATGACTACACAAATGCAGTAGAATTAGCAAGATTCCTGAGAGAACTTGGGGTGATTGGCATCTGGCGACTATCCAATGAAGTGGTTCACAACTTCGCCTTATATTCCCATGCCCATAGGCTTCGCTCAAGAACAGATTTACTTCTCATGTCAAGCTCACTTTACTCATGCTTGGGTGAGGTAGACATCTTGCTGCGAGTTATTTTTGATCACGCCTCAGTGCCGGCCTCTATTAGGACACTGAACTTCCCTGGCCCACCTAAGCGTACCTGGAAGCTACACGATGCTGTCCTACAGGACACATTCATCTGCCAGGAATCTCATCAGCCACTTTTCACTATTTCACAGAACATGACACTCCTGAATTCTCCCGTTCCACAGTATGGGATGCGATGAAGGCAATAATACGAGGGGAATTTATGACGCGTACAGTAGACTTCACCAGGGTCAATAAGCTGGATCAATCCCAGCTAGAGGAGGAGGTAACAATTCTTGAGGGGAAGCACAAGGCCACCCAATCCAGCAAGTCATGGAGGGACTTGAAGAGAGCCAAAGCCCAACTATGACAGTAAGGAGACCTCTTCTGTTTACACTTTGGGTGAAAGATCTCTTTGCTATTGTTTCCACCACATGGTGGAAAAATACTTAGTAAAACACAGGCAAAGCACCCTTCACTATTCACTTTTTCACTACATCTATGGAAAAGTGTAAATGCCTCTCACAATTAACAATTGTCGGAGCCATCTACAATGGATCACATTGGTATTTTCCTGCTTTTACCAGGATGTAAAACATTGGTGGCTTTTATTGGTATCTATTGGTTTTCTGCCAGCATAAATATACATGTAAGTGGGCAAAGAAGAACATTTGGTGGAAGGACCTGGAAGAGCACGCAAACAATTTAAGCGTGTGCTGCTTTTCAACTTCACCGGCCAATTGTACAAAATCCTGCAAGCATAAATGTGGCAGTAAACGCCTTTACCACCAGTTTTTCCACTCCGCATGACTTGGAAACTGCCCCCCATGATTATAGCTGTACTTTCCCCACTGTGAATTCAAGCGTATAAGTTCCAGCATGCAAATTATTAAGAAACTACAAAAAATCTTCCACAAAGTGAAATGCAATGCATGAATTGTTTCACAGAGTTCAGCTTGTTCTTTACACCCATGATTTCTAATCACCCAACAATACCACTCAAATTGCCTATTAAAACATTGTATAATTCTAAGAAAAAAAGAACAACAGCAATGGTCAGTGCCAGTTATCTATTCCTATAAGTAATCACTTCCTGTTGTAAATGGTCTGATGGTGAGGCTTGTCTTTGATGTGACAAAAGTTGCAGATTTGTATACCTTTCATTGGACTACCTGAAAAGTCTATGGAGAGATGGAACACAACATTAGCGTACAAGTGCCAGAGACCTCTTCATTAGATTTTTAAAGCGAAATCTTGTTTTAAGGAAAGCCACAGCACACATCATTCTCAAATCAGAACATTTCATTTGCTGGAGGAAAAGAATTAATGAAACTTGGGCCTGGAATTTCTTTCTTATCTAAAAGACCCTAAAAGTTCCTGGAAGTAGGGGGCAGAAGGGGTTGAAAACAGTACACACTCTGAGAGTTGCATTTAACCATAAAATAACTCCTTTCACATGTAACCTTTACGTTAGGTGCACACAGTCTTAAAGTGGCACCTGCTAGTTTCCTAAAATTACTGTTATTTAAAAAAGTATTGAATTGAGAGGTTTGAAACATATAATTGGGAAACGGGGACAGTTTGTATTTTAATCACAGAGATTCAAAAAGTGTTTTGAAGACTCTAAGTAGCGTCAACCTACTGGAGACTATTACAGTGTCTAACTTTTCTTTGCACTGTCTTTGATTTGAGGGAGACAGAGCAAGGGAGACCCTGTGGGGATTTGTCCCTTGTCTGACTGTTAAATCTGCCTCTGCGGCAGAGGTAGTTTCATTCAATGTACGCAGGAGGATTTACATTTTTCTATGCTGTGCTCCTTTAGACACCTTACAACAAAATCCCATATTATAACCAACTACTTTAGGATGTTTATAACTTGTTGGTGCGAAACCTGACATTTTTACAGCATGAGGGTTAAGGATTTAATACAATTAAACATTCTCGCCCCGTGTCCATTTGCACTTCAATTGAAGCTGCTGGCATGGGGTGGGTGGGCCAAAATAACACAGTCACAGAGGAGACTCTTTGATGTAAAGGATTTATGTTAGTGGGGGGCATGTTTAGCCAGGAAGCAAGTGACAGAAAAAACATCCTGCCATTTTAGATTTCATTTTTGCATCACTTCTTGTACCTGACATGGCTTCTGGCAGATGAAGCTTCTTAGCATGACAGCCAGAGGGAAGGCACGTCATCAAAATGTGTCACTGATTGGCTCCTAGCAAATGTCTTGCAAATACACCAGCCCCGTCATGGGATTGAAAGATGCAATGAGTGTTGTCTGATCAAACAGGTGAAAACTTGATTCATTTTTAAATGTTTTTATTGGCATTTATATTGTACGTCACCAATTCGGGGTACACTTATTAGCCTCTGTCAACATTTACATGGTAAACAGTTAAATAATAATAATTAGCATGCAAGGAAACATAAAGAACAATGAACAAACTAAACAATCAGTCTTCGTTGCCACGTGAACATGCTGGGGCTCGTGACCCAGCCTTTTTGACCTTTCGGACCTTGGAAACTCTTGGGTGATGGACTGGCCCAGAACGCCGGGTCTAATAACTCCCCTGCTGGGTCTCAGGTTTTATCTTTAGTCTATTGGTGTTGCGGTGGGCACAGGTGGCTCAGGGGGGTTTATCGTCCAATGGGTGGAACATGTCCCATATTAGGGCTTTCCAGTCCTCATATGCTGGGCTTGCCCCTCCTCCCACTATATTCACTCCTTCTCCCCATACTGTTGTCTCTGCCCCTCTCCAGTTCTCCAGTTCTTTGTGCCACCTCTCGAATTGTGGGCCCCTAGCATATTTCCATGCCATGGCTATTGATCTTTTAGCTAACACACTCACCATGTTCAAGAGTTTCACTACGTGTCGCAGCTTACTTATTCATGGGTATGCTCCCAAGAGTCATTCCTTCGGGCACCATTCGTAAAGCGCCAACCCTGTTCTTCTATTTTGGACAAGAAGTTTTGGATCTTCAGACATCCCCAGAACATGTGTATCATCCCCACCCTTTCTGAGTTGCATCGGTGGCACAAAGAGTTAGTGTTCTTACTGAATTTGGCTATCCTTTCTGGTGTCATGTATGCCCTGTATAGGACCTGTAATTGAATTAGTCTGACCCGGGCGTTCCTTGACACCTCTCGGGGGTATATTAGGAATCTTTCCCATTCCTTTTCAGTGATAACTTCTCCCAGGTCGGCCTCCCACTTCAGTTTCAGGGCCTCACTTTTGGGGTTGAGTCTGTCCGCTAGTTGAGCATAGAGCCTAGGCACTGGTTTCCATCCATCCCCCATGTTGTATAGTAGTGGGTCCTGTTCTGGTTCGCCTGGCCACTCTTTCCATTGCGACTTGGCCCCCTCCCTGACTCTCCAATACCACAGGAATTGGCCTTTGGGTAGGCCTTTGTTCGTTGCCATGGACTCAAATTCTCGGAAGGTCCCTTCTTCATATGTTTCCCCCAAGTGTAAATGCCATGCTCCTCCCATTTTCTCATTAGGGCAAGATCTGCTTTCCACCTGCATACCGCTGCTGCAATCGGAATGTCTGTGAGTAGGGATATACCCCTCCTGTGAGTTTCAGGGTCCTGTTCCAAACCTTCCTGCCCAACTCTACTTGCATCAGGGTTTTCCATAGACATCCCGCCGGAACCCATAGTGTTTCTTTCAGGTTCGATGGTGCCGCAAACTGCCTGAGTTGTCTGGTTTCGGAGGTGTACTCATCCGCTAGCCATTTGTCCACGTGGCTCAGTTGGGCCGCCAAGAAGTACCTTTCGAAGTCTGGGAGTTAGATTCCACCTGCTTTGTATGGTAGTGTTAGTGTGTTGAGGGATATTTTATGTCTGGTGTTGCCCCATAGTAGCTCTCTTAATATCTTTTCTAGTAGTTGGAAGAAGGAGGCCGGAATAAGGCAGTGTATGTTGTGGAAAAAATATAGGAACCTCGGCAGCACTATCATTTTGATCACTGCGGCCCTGCCCATCACCGACAGTGGTAATTTGGACTATAACTTCATTGATTTTCTTAGCCCCTCTACCACAACCTGGGTGTTACCCCCGTGCATCTGCTCGGATGTGTGGCAGATGTTGAACCTAGGTATCTGAAAGTGTGCAGTTTCCATTGGATTCCCACCCTTGGAAGGTCGGCTTCTTCTTGCCCAACCATTCCGGCCAGTGGGAATGCAATAGACTTCTCCTTGTTGAAGGTGATCCCTGACACTCAGGCGAAGTTCTCTAGGACCTCTAGGATTGTTGGTAGCTTAAGGTGTGGGTCTCTCAAATATAAAAGCACATCATCTGCGTATAGTGAAACAATGTGGTATTCACCCCCTAATTTGATGCCAGCATCAAAGAACTGTTTTCTCATGTATATAGCTAGTGGTTCTAGGCTCAGGATGTAGAGCATTGGGGACAGTGGGCAGCCCTGTCTAGTGCCTCTCTGGATGTCCCACAGTCCTAACACTGTCCTCCAGTCTTAACTCTTGCCACCGGTGATTGATATAGCATTTTTATCCATCGGATGAAGGATTCCCCCAACCCAAATTGTCTTAAGACCTCTAGCAACCATTACCAGTATATGGAGTCAAAAGCTTTTGTAGCATCTAGAGATACCACTGCATATGATTCATGTGAGGTTTTTGTTTGTGCCACAATGTGCCACAGTCTTTGTAGGTTTACTGCTGTGCTCTGGCCTGGTATTAACCCATTTTGGTCTTCATGCACTAATGTCCCTATTACCTTTGTCAGCCTTTTGGCCAATGTGGTCGTTAATATTTTTATGTCATAATTGAGCATGCCAGTGGCCTATACAAGACACATTCGTCTCTTGGTTTCCCAGGTTTGGGTATCAGCACTATAAGTGTCTCCCTCATACTTTTTGGTAGCGTCCCTTTCTCATATGATTCTTTAAATAACTCCAAGAGAATGGGGTTTAGGCTGCGTCATACTCCTTAAAGAACTCAGGGGGTAATCCATTGCTGCCCGGAGTCTTACTCGTGGACAGTGACTTCATTGCTTTGTTTATGTCCTCTATTGACAGGTCCCCATTTAGGGTCGCCCTCTGGGCTTCGTTCAGTGCTGGCAGGCCTATCTCTTCTAGCATGTCTAAGATGTCCCTCTGTGGTACCACTGTTGCATGGCTGTACAGCTGGGAGTAGAACCGCTTAAAGGCATTGTTGACTTCCAGCTGCGATGTGGAAGTCTCGCTGGTGGGGTCTTTAATTTCAGTGATCAGGAGATTTGGGTGTTCCCTTTTGCACAGCAATGACAAGAGTCTGCTTGGCTTATCCCCCTCCGCGTGTGCTCTGGTGGTCTTGGTTATGTAGTTAAACTTTGCTAATCTGGCCCACACACTTTGGCAGTCATTTCTGGCTGTGGAAAGTTCTTCCTCTGCTTCCCTTGTCCTAGGTGCAGTGGTTTCGAGTTGAGTGATCAGCCTTTCTCCCACCTCTGGTTCATTCCTCAGGGTTTTCCTGATGCCCCCAGCACTAGCAATAACTTCTCCCCTGACCACCACTTTTAGTGCTTCCCATGCTATATCCCATCCTTTTGCACTCCCCACATTGATGTCTAAGTATTCTTGTATTTTATCTTGGAGGCCTTCCCTGAAGGCACAATCTGTGAGGGCTTCTGTTGGCATTTGCCACAATGGTATGGGTGGTTTAGGCCCCCGAGCTTTCCATTCCATGAGGAGTGGGGAGTGATCCAATATCGATCTTCCCAGGTAAGCTACCAACTCCACTTGGGATAGGTGTTGTTTGTCTATTAGTAGGTAGTCAATTCTGGTGTAGAGTGTGTGGGGGGATGCGAAGTATGAGTATACTCTATCGTTTGGGTGTAGTTCTCGCCAGACCTCTGCAAGGTCCAATTTCTCTATTACCTTGTTCAGTAAGGACTGGACAGAGGTGGGCGGCAGCGTTGGAGGGTTAGATGTGCCCAGCGTGTGGTCTCTTATGCTATTAAACCCCCCCATATGAAAAAACAATCCCGGTTGGATGTTAACCTAGCACTTAGCTTAATCAGGTACGACAATGTCCTGTTGTTGGGGAGGTAGGAGTTGACGATGCATATATCTAGTTGCTCGATGCTGCCTCTCTGTATCAAATATCTCCCCTCCACGTCCACCTCTTTTGACAGCTGCTTGAATGGTATTGCGCCGTCAATCCAAGTATATACTCCTCATGCGTATTTGGAGTAAGCCGCGCCAAAGCCCTGTCCCCCCACCATTCGGTCACTTTGGCAGTGCCCTCAGCTGTTAGGTGTGTTTCTTGTAGGAGTGCAATTGAGACGTGCTTTCTATTCAGATAGGATCTGATCCTGTTCCTGCGCATATAGGAACCCATCCCCCTGACATTCCATGTCAGCACCTTTATGTCAGCCGCCATCTTTATGTTGCGATGTCCAGATTAGCAGTTCTGATGTCCATTATTCTCATGTGTATGTTGTGGCGAAAACTGAGAAACATATCAAACAATGACTTGATAAACACAACCAACTGCACCTAGCAGTTGTGCCGTGTGGGCAACGCTCAGGTGCCCCCGCCACTTCTTGACCTTTCCAGGCCGTCCTTGGCAGGTTGTAATGCGACGGCAATAGGCCTGCATCATTCTTTTTGCGGGATCGTTCAATCCTGCTCGGGTCAGGCAGTATGATGGGTCTCCCGTCTTTGTTGGTAGAGGCATTGGCAAAGTTTGTAACTTATTTAGAATAGGCTGTTCTCGGCAAGGCTCTGTTGGGTCAGCGTTTGGTCACGTGGCAGTTTCCTCATCGCTTGCCATGTTATTATGCTTGAGTCACATGTTTGCCACTGCTAGTGTCTCTAGGAAGATAGCCCGTCCTTAATGTATGACCTTGAACCTAGACAGGTAGAGCAGCATGTACTTTAGGTTCAGTTGGCGTAGCTTGGCCTTGACTGGGACAAAGGAGTTTCTCGCTCTCTGGACTGTCGGGGTGTAGTCTGGGTATATTGTGATCTTGACGTTGTCTCTGCTTATTGAGCCCCCTCTTGTGAATAGCGTAGTATGATTTCCCTATCTTGGAAGTTGAGGATCCTGGCTATGATTGGGCGGGGGTGTGAGCCGGGTGGTGGTTTCTTCTGCAGGGCTCTGTGCGCTCTTTCAACAGCAAACCCTTGTGAGAGTCGGCCAGCCCCTCTTTTCTGTTGTAGTAGGGTTTCTACAAAGTTTGTAGGGTTGGGACCCTCAAGACCCTCTGGAACACCAAGTAGGCAAACGTTGTTGCGTCTGGATCTTCCTTCCACATCCTCGGCCCTTTGTTCCAGCCACCTATTGCGTCTTTCTAGTTCCTCTACTCTGACCTGCACATCCTTCGGCGCTGTGGACATTTCATGTTGCTCTGATTCTGTGGTGGTTACTCGTTCCACAAGGTTGCGCATGTCTTGGCGCATTAGCTGTACGTCTGATTTCACTTCCTCTATCTTAGTGTCGATGAAAGAGCAGAGCCCTGATACTGCATCCAGTATTTGCTCATCTTTGGTGTGCTCCTCAAGAGCTTGTTGAGTTGGTTCAATCCCTTTGTTTGGGTTCTTGCCTTTGTTCCTTTGGTCTGACTGCTGCAAAGGATTCCATGATGTTGGTTTTGTTTTTCCCTTTGGGAGGGGACATGTCCATGCACTGTGGGTTAGGGCTGTATTGAGTCACTGATCAAGGCTGGGCCGCCTGTGTTTTGGATCAGCATGTATGTGTGCTTCTGTGAAATCCTCTTGGTATGAGCTTGATCCAGGTCTTTTGTACTGTTGTTGGCAACCCTGTTGGAAGATTACCTCCTTAGTGGGGGGTTGGTGGGGATGGACTGTTGCTTTTGCTCGCTTTAGTATGCAATGTTTGGTGCCGGGGCCAAAGGCACTGACACCCCGTGTGGTTGTGCCCTTAAGGTATGTTTCCCTTCAGTACCCGTATCAGCCCCGCCGTGACAATCAACGTGTTTCTCTGTTGCTCGAGCTGGATAGTGGTCCACCATGGTGAGGCAGAATGGTCCCATGTTGGCTGGTGCGAGCGCACAGATGTCAGGAGCAATATGGTTGCCAGGTGATGCGGCCGTTCGGCGTTGGGAGTGGTTGGGCCAGCAATTGGTGTGGGCGCTTATTATTTTCCCCAGGTGCAGCCTGGCCCAGTGTTCCTTCTCAGGTCCAAACTTTGCTGTGTATTTGGCCCGTCTTGCCTTAGCGTTGTTTCTGACCCTTGGGTGGTTATTCAGGGCAGAGTAGGTGTGTTCTGTACTCTCCCGCTACTGTGCTGTGCAGCCTTCGGGTGTCTGCCGGCGCTCGTTGGCAGCCGCTGTGTGGAGTTCCACTGCGGCAACCATTTGGAGTCTTAGTCCTTCAGACATTGCGCCTTCTTGTGGGCACATGCCTGGCGCTTGCTTCATGTGCCATGGGTTGGGGCGGAGGGCCTGATTTTATGATTACAGGCAGCCAGTAAGTGTTATGGCCACTACCCGGTCCAGGGGGTCCTTATTATGTTTACTGGGCGGTATGATGAGAGGGGTATTGCTTCACTCCTTCCCCAGCCTCCGCTGGTCCCTTCCTCACCTCTCGTGGGCTGTGCCGCCCTGCGCCAGCCGGGCCTCCCTGCACCTTCAGGATGTTCACTCCGCTGTCCGAGTCTTCGTGTCTCACCTCCTCGCTGCGTCCTCGCTCCAGCCGCAGGTCCACAGGCCCTTTTCAGCCTCCGATGCTGTCTTCCGCCCGAGCTCCAGCTCCCAGGGCACCTCCGTAGTGGTCTCCGTGGCTGCTTCAACTGCCCCCAGTTGTCCTGCTTCCACTGCTGTTGTCGAGCAGCCTGGTGATGGTCCTTGCTCTCCTGGGCTTTCAGGTTGCCTCCGCTGGTCTCACTGGAATCAGGCTCGGCTCCTCACAGCCCTGGCCTTGCCGCAGTGGCACCCGCTGTTCTCGCGCCGCCAGGCGTTCGCTCACCAGACAGGACCCTCCCACTGTCAGAAGCCTCGGGCCTCCGCGCCTTTCGCCATCTTGGCTGTCTTTGGGGCTCTGTTTTAGCCACCCGCTGGGGAGGTTTATAGGGTCCGATTCGCCATGTTCTTTCCATGCAATGTGCAGGAACGGTTCCGCTGCAGGAACGTTTGCTGGTTGGACTTGTTTGCTAACTTTTCAGCGTAGTTTTCGAGGATCAATCGAGGATTGAGACGGGAGCACAGTCTCCACACAGACACATGCACAGTTCGAAGAAAGATTTCCAGAAGGGAGTAAAAGGCCTGTTCATCAGCAGGGGAAGATGACCACTGAAGGACCAAAAGCTTGACTGCTGCTGACCGTCCGGCACCTGGGATTCCCATGGTAACAGTCCTAAAGTCACTCTGGCCACCTTCCCTCGCTGGAGCAGAGCCTAAGAGGGCCACAATTCTTCAAGGGAAACTGTTTTGGAACCGTAATCACTGTAAAGTCCGAGGTATTACTCCTGACATTTACTGTTGATCAGCATTGCAACCTTTCATTGATGAAGAACTGGGGTCTGTCTTGAGACAGCGAGCACCCCACCTGATTGAGCCACCTGATGAATTGTAAAAAGAGCTGCCTTGTGTGCTACAAGGAATTTGGCACATCAAGATGTTGCGAAGAGAAGCACAGATGTGCGTGCTTCACCGTGTGGAGCCTGCTTAAGTAACTAATGTAGTGAAACTGTGGACTATGATATGATATGATATTTTATTTGTATCGCACTCATACACAAGTGTTTCAGAGCGTGATTAGGAAAGGGAGGGGAACAGGGGAGAAACACACAAAAAAAAGAACAACAACAATCTTACTAGGCCCAGTGACATTGGGAACGCACAAGTGCATGGGAAGGGGACAAAGGGAAAAGTGCATGGAAGGGGGAGAGTGGAAAGTGCGGAGCAGAGGAGAGAAGATAATAAATAATAAATATAAATAAATAGAAAATGGAGGCAATAAACAGTGGAAGTGCAGCCAGCAAGTGGCAAGTGCTATGTTTATGGCATCAGACAGGGTAGGTCTGATAAGTGCAGGAAGAAAAAGGGAGGGCTGTATGGGTACATATACAGTCCACCAGTGCAAGGGGTGGCCAGGAGGCAGTGCAGGAGGGCAGCAGGGTGAGCAGGCCCTTAGCTGCCCTTTCGCCAGAATTCATATGTACCCAGCTCTTGCCTTGGGTCCCAGACACTGGTTAGGTCTCCGGTTCCTACCTTGCACAAATACACTTTAAAGCAATCGTTTTTATTTAGTAATTTCACTGTTTTGGTATAGTCCGTGCAGAGCTATCACCTTTATGACTGAAACACCACTGAGCTGAGTTGTAGGGCAAGTTCAGTTACAGCGTGTTCAAGCCTTTACTCTCCCGCGTTCGTCTTCTGGACACTATCCGATGTTGTTACAGTCACCAGTCTGGGACAGAGACACCCTAAGACTCACTGAAGTAGTGCTTCCCCCACAGACTGCCTGGAATCACCTGCATGTAAGTCCTCCCTCCGCCACACGAAGAAACAAACATATGGACATGTCTCCGGCGTCAACACATGGGGCCTCATTAGGACCCAGGCGGTAAGGGGTTTACGGCGGCGTAAACAGCGCCGACCCTTACCGCCTGATTCCGAGGTCCCTTAGCGCCATGGAGGTTTTAACACCTGCTTTTAGCAGGTGTTAAAATCCATGGCGCTAAGGGACCTTGTTGTTAATTACGCCACCGTAATTTACGGTGGCGTAATTAACGCCTTCCCCACTCCCATTATGCCCTATGGGGCAAAAATGGGAATGGGGAAGGGTAAATGGGTTAATGGGGACTTACCGCCCCACTCACCTCGAAATGGGGCGGTAAGTCCGCCAACCACCATGGCGTAAACGTAGTTTACGCCATGGTGGTAAAGGTACGACCCAGGCGGCAACTTACCGCCTGGGTCGTAATGAGGCCCCATGTTCTTTGAATCTGACACATTAAAGTACTTTCCAACATGGGGTATTGTTAACGGCCGTTTTCATGAGTGGATTGTGTAATATTGTGCACTTTTGTAAAACTGCAGTGGTGTTAACTGCATGGGAGCACTCAGCTCAAAGGACACCTACCCGTGGTCTTTTTCGCATTTGTTATGTCTACAGTTGATGAATGCCGGAAGTTTATGTGCAGGAAATATCGTCATGAAATGCTAAGATTACATTTGATTGGGAATAATGAAAGGTTGCCGCCCACTTCGCATATCCTGGAATCTGGGCAGGTGCACATTGGCCTGGTTTTGGGGCAGACTGTAGGAGTCAGGCACAGAGGCTGCATAATGTTGAGATACCCAGGGGTGAGGACAGGTAAGGCTTTGTGCTCAAGGTAGAGTGGGTTGAGGTCATGGGTGAGCTGGCCTACAGGGAACACTGGAGATTTCCCGGTTGGTCTCTGCACTCTGGGCCTCTTTTGTTTGGTAATCTATTTTATTTCCACATGCTCTTATAGGAAAAGTTTTGGGCTTGCTGAAAATGTGTAATATGGGGCCACCTTGAACATTATTTCCAGGGCCTCTTTTGGTTCCCAGGCCACACATGGTTGAGGTTGATACACTGCACCACTGGGAATCAATGCAAAGTGATAAATACATGATTCCAAATATATGGTGACCAGCATGGTTATGAACTCCTTGAAACCTGGGAAGGAAATTGATGATGCAGATATGATTGCAGTGATCAAAACATGGACTTGGTGATATCACTCATTAGGGTTAGGAAGGATATAACTTTATAAGAAGTTCCACCAATACTTCCACTTTGCTCTCAGGTATTGGGCTGGGACCCATGAAAGGGTTATGCAAAGGGCAGTGGAATTGGGGGCATTGGACCCTCAAGGAACATCTCATTCTGTCAAGCAAAAAGGCAGTTTTACTACATCCATGACTTGACATGAACAAGGCATTGTGCAGCGGGTGACCTGCGTGGTTTTAGCACACATTTATTCTGATGGCTTAAATGTTTTGAATGAATCATGATCTCTGGAATTGCTCTGAGAAAACGTCCAGATCATCACATTCAGTCTGCCATCCCATTAAAGAATAGTGAAGTCCATATGAAAATTGGGATGGCTCGCACATCAAAAGAGGCAGACACAGTAAACTGCCAGGTCACATTCCAGACACAGTAAACTGACAGACAGGTCTGTCTGCCTCATTGAGCACCATCACTGAGCTGTACCTTGCTTTTGGGTTGCTTGCATTCTCATGCAGAAGGAATGGAACCTAGCAGTTCAGGGTGGAATGTCACGTTTGTTGGAGACCAACGCCTCCTTGGTTCTTGAAGTGCAACGGAGTGTCAATCGTATACATTTGAAAATTGAGTCAATGGGCCTCATTACGAAGTTGCCGGTCCGGAAACAACGGTACCGATAAGCTTGCCGGTAATGTTGTTTCCGGACCGCAAACTACGAGTTCTGGGAGCGGGTGCCATTCAGCCCACCCCTGGCGGGCGGAACAGCACCCGCTTGCAGACCTTGACAGATGCACCGGCACCATTCATGAATGTTGCTGGTGCATCCATCCTCCCCATTCCCATTGAGTCCAATCGGACTCAAATGGCAATGGGGAGAAAAATATTTTGGCTCCCGGCAATGAGGAATTACCGGGACCACCGGGGTCGTAATGTCCCGGTAAGTCCCCATTGCCGGGCGCTGGAAAAAAATGACCTTGACGGCAGCCGTGCCGTTTTTCCGGGCACGGCTACCGCCAGACTCATAATGAGGCCCAATATCTCCCCAGATGTGTGCCAATGATGGAATATTGAGGTTAAATATTATATGTGATAAGGTGATAAACCCCACAGTTGATTTCTGAATTAATCAACAAGAGAATGCCACCGTTTCACTTGGAGATTGTGATCAGCCAAGGAGGATGCAAACCATTCAGGGTGGTGCCTTTGATATCCTTATTAAAGAGACACTATCATGAATATTTTGTTTTAAAACGTTAAAGTAGTCACCATTGGGAGCTTAAGGAACACCACAAGACTGATGAAACCGTATAGACTTATACAAATATGCTGATAAGCGCCCAAGAATAAGCCCTGTAGTTGGATCGTCGAAGCAGCAATTGCCTTCACCTCCTCAGCTCACATAGTGATGGCTTGGTATTTGCTTAATATTTCCTGGTGTGCATGGGGCTTCTTCAAAACAGGGGTGATAACTGCATGTTCTAGCACTTCCCTTCTTCAGGAGCATATTTCACAGAGTCTGTTCATATCAAAATTACGGAACAAAAAGGGGATAGTTTCAGATCAGTAATGGTATTACTATTAATGCATTAGTTTAATCTCTGAGTAATAATACATACATTTTACCTCAAAATGAGGATAAAAACTCCTTGTGTCTAATCTAGGTAAGCAAGTTAAATTCCAATCTGGAGAGGTGGGAAAAGAAATGTATATATTAGCAGCAACATAGGGCCAGGAATTCTCATATGGCCATAATTGAAGAGGAAATATAGGTCTGTATAGGTGAATATAGGTTCACAGCAAGTTCACAGAGTCAGGGTGACACTATTCCTTCAATTGTTTGTGCATTAAGAATAGATGGTAAGTCTTTGTCGCGTCATTCTAAGAATATAAATTGTGAACCAGGATAAAATCCCAATACGTAAACGAGATATTGGATTTAGATTATAGAGAGCAATCTGTCTTACCTGACTTTAACAGACAGTTGATATCTTTACTGATGTTCTTTTGTGTTTGTCAATGTGGAACTACAAATTTGCATGGTCAAAGATTGGCGCCTCTAAAGGTATGACGTCCCACGTATAGGACATGATGATGCCATCGATGTGTGTGAAGTATTGATGCGAAACGTCATCGTCCTGTAATGGCGTTCCAGGAAGATATGAAAGATGACGATGTAACATGGTAGACATGTTAGAAGGTAGAAAAAAGTGTATGGGAAATAGAGGCACTGGGCCTCATTACAAGCACTGTTGTTACTGGACCGGCATCTGCCGGAGTTGCTGTGCCCAGCAGGTCTGACCCTGCCGGCCACGGTAGGCAGACTTTCACGTTATTAACGGTGCCGGTGCTTCCATGGTCCCTGTGGCACTCAGATGGGAATGGGGATTTACCATTTAACGGTGCATGACTACTCACACCGCCGGGGCTGTAATGGCCCAGGTTTCTCCAGCAAGCCAGGCGCTGTAAAATTTGCAAGTCTGGCGGCAACCTGTCAGTTTCTACCGGCATGGTTACCGTTAGACTTGTAATCAGGCATACTATCTTAGAATAAGGGCCAATAATTTATTATAAGTTTGTTAATGGGATAAATAATAAAATTGTGTTCATCGACAGATTATCTAAATGTTAAATTAAGTAATGTGTACGCACTTATATTATATGTAAGTAACGATGACAACATATACTACAATTCAGGATAATAGCAAGCAAGAATATACATTAACAATGTTAAAAAGTTATGATATATGTAGTGAAAGAATGCAAATGACCAATAGAACAGTAAGAACTGTAAAAACAGTGGATACAATAATACACATCAG
This sequence comes from Ambystoma mexicanum, assembly GCF_040938575.1. Lineage (NCBI taxonomy): Eukaryota > Metazoa > Chordata > Amphibia > Caudata > Ambystomatidae > Ambystoma > Ambystoma mexicanum. Next base: position 289,868,754 of record NC_090924.1, on the reverse strand, counting down.
TAATGTAAGAGTAAAGAATAAGAAAGAATGGCAAAACATTGTCAATTTTCCAAATCAGTATAGCAGAATATCATAATAACTAACAGTCACGATTTAACTATTGGTGTAGAAGAGCTGCCAAGGGCTTCAGTGATCTTCGGGAAAGCAGAATGCAATAACAATCTGGAAAGTAGATGATGTGTTTGGTGGGTTACATTGAACCACTGACCACGTTTCTGCGAAGACAACGAGGGTGGGCTTACTGCATAAACAGGTTGTGTTGGATGATCCCTGTCTTGGCAGCCAGTGGCTACCAGGGTGGTTCCTGCACTGCTGTTCCTACTGAGCTGTGATTCCAGAAGGCCCACGCTAATTATTGATCCCCAGACTCCCAGGGCCACCTGTGCTGTGGAGGGTAAAGCAAACAGCAGGAGCTTGTGCAGCGCAGGCCGCCCAATCAAACGCGTGCTAACGTGCTTCGCGGATTAATGTCCTCTCAGAATCTACAGCGTGTAGCTGACAATGGCTGGTGAATGAATAAAAGGAACGCTTCAAATAAATAATAATAAATAAGGGCCCAGCATGATTCCTTCAATGGAGCACAGCCTACGAGTCGATGGTTTGGATTCGTAAATTCCTAAAGTCACCCTGAACACTCAGACACCACAAGGAGCAGCCATGGATGCAAAGAAGGACTTTTCAAGGTAGTTGCTTTGATGACAGCTATTTTGGTGCATTACGTTGGTGCAGATCCCTTGTTGACACACAAACAAAAAGTACATTAGTGAGATTCAAAGCTGGATCTCTCGTCTTCAAGGCATGGCACTAAACTACAAGACCAAACAAGGTTCATAGCTTTAGCATGCAGAACATGTATACTTACCATTCAATCATACATATGTGTATAATTGCAGGTTAAGTATGAAAGTTTTGCCCTCCACCGATACACCCCACTTGGTCATGTGGCTAATTGCCATGCCTTGAAAACTGGTGATCAGTGTTCAAATGCCTGGCAGCTGTACAATTTCTTTTTAAGTATATCAGAATTATGCACCCATTTGGCGCGAGGCGATTTGGGCACAGCTGCTAATGTCAGCAGCTGCCCCTAAATCAACCTAGTGCCAAATGAGCCGTGCCAAATTGGCTATCATGCCACTGTGGCCGCAACGAAAGGGGCTCTGCAGGCACAATGGTGCACTAAAATGTCCGGCACCAAAAGTCTTGCGCCGAAACGTGGTGCACCACCATGGATGCCCCACTGACCCTGGCAGATGGCGTGTCGCTGTCACTTGGTTCCCATTCATCCACAATGATTTTGAACAATCACCCTTTCCTCCGCCAGAGCCCATACAAAAGTTTGCAGTTCCACTATAAATATCCTGCGGTTACACAGTCACTTTGTTCACTGTCTCTGAGCAGAGCTATCACAGTCACACTCAAATGCTGCCTGCTGAATCGCTTTTAGACTAATACAAAATAATCTCAGTACCAGCAACTGTGGATCTTGGAAAGCGCTATCAATGAAGAATGGATCTCTCAAAGAACCAAAGACTTGTTGAAGCAGAAATGTCCACTAACACCAGTGTTCTACGCACTACCCTAAATTCACAGAGATCCTATTAAGCCTCTATTCTGACCCATACTTGTAGGAACTGAGAGCATTTTTGACCCTCTTGCTACATACATTGACCAAGCATTGCAACCTTTGGTTCAGAACTCCACAACATATCTGAGTGACATGACTCATGACTCATTTTCTTAACATCTTGAATGATCTTAGAGATTTACCAGAAAAATACATCTTATTCTCACTAGATGTCTGATGCATATACACTTCAAATGAGAAGGACATTGAGACACTAGAATGGATACTTTTACAAAAAGACACATTTAGAGCTAATCCAATGTTTACAGTTGAATTTACCGAGATTATTCTATACAACATTTTTTTTCCAGATTATTAATGTGTATTACATGCAGGTTTATGGTACCTTGATGGGTTCGGCCATGGCACCAGTTTATGCCAACATCTTCATGGATTACTTGGAAAACACTCTTTTACTTAAACATGATCATTGGTCAACTTAAGTGTTTTCTTGTAGGAGATATATTGATGATATTGTTGCCATTTGGAAAGGATCAAAACCTGAACTCCTGCAGCTTGTGAATAATGTAAACTCATCATCCCCTTGCATTAAATTCACAGTAGAAAACGTAAAGCCTTACCTACTCTTCCTAGATGTTGAAATTACCACAGTGTAAAACAGAACAGTTATGAATATATATACAGAAAACCAACAGACGTGAACAACCCACTCCACTACTTGAGCCTTCATACTCAACACATCAAAAATAGCCTACCTTATAGTCAATTTCTTAGACTAAGAAGGAGCATTTCAGATAATGAAACTTTAAAGAAAGAATGTGAGACTATGACAGATCCTTTCTTACAAAGAGGCTCTCCACACAATATAGCTGGAAAAGGTTTAAAGAAAGTCAAAATCAAAATAATAAATGTAAATCTCATGTCAAAACCTAAAACGAATGAATTCCCATTGCTTTATTCAATTCAATATTCAAGTCAGTGTCATCATATACGTAGACACATTAGATAAAATTGGAAGATCATACAGCTAGACCCCCAACTCACACATTTAGTCTCAGAACTACCAATAATAGCATATAAACATGTTAGGAACTTCCATGAGAAATTGGCTAAAGCTGAAAAGATTTGTGAGGATAACCAACGATTTCTACACAAGCCCAAAGTGAACACATATCCTTGCCTTAATTTCCATAACTGTAAGAATGTAATTAAGGGTAACTCTATCAGACATCCACAATCTGGAAAATGATTAAACTCAACCACTATGGTATTTGTAATACACCGAATGTGATCTGTGGCCTATGTGGCCCCTGTGGGCGATATCACGTAGGTCAAACATCTTCTAGTGTCCGAGAATGTTGGACTGAACATAAGTCGAACATACAAACATGCAGTGAGAAATCACCTCTGGCAAGACACTTGAAGGATCAAAGACATACTGCAGCCCAATTGAAATGCGTTGTTCTGGAGGTAGTACATAAACTATCAAGGGGTGATGACATGTCTTAGAAAGGTTCTCAGCGTGAAATGTACTGGATTGATAAATTGGATTCAATGTACCAACTAGGAACGGATGAAAAATGTAATTTTTGAGCATTCCTTAAAACACTGCAAATGTATATTTTCATTATAATACTTCAGATTAATTGGATTGACACGTTTTAAAATAGATCTTAATCCTCAATCATGATTCTTAGATTTTATGATAATCTGATATCCTGATTTGTAGAATTGACAATTTTATTTCATTCTTACTTATTCTTTGCTGTTAAGCTACTGATTTCTATTATGTTGGCCACTGTATTTACATTCCCTACTGTTCCATTGATCATGTTTACTGTTTCACACCATATACTATATTTGTTTAACCGTGTTAATGAATGTACATTCTTGCATGCTATTATTCTGAGTTGTAAATATGTTGTCATTGTTTCTTAAATAGAATTTAAATGTGTAACAATAACTTAAACAAATTTCCCATTTAGACAATCTATTGATGAACAAATGTGTATTATGTATGCCTTCAACAAGCTTATACTAAATTATTAGCCCTCATTCAAATGGTTACTCTATTTCCTGTGTCATTTTTTTTTTTACCATCTGAAATGTCTACCATGTGACGTCAACATCTTTAATTTCTATTCGGAATGTCATTACAGTACGATGATGTTTCACATCAATACATCCGACATACCGATGATGTCATCACATCCTATATGGGGGTCATGATAGCTTTAGAAAAACGTATGCTGTGTGAAGTAAAGAGATTTGCCTTGCATCAAACATGTTAGTCGAGTGGAGGAGCCGGTACCTGTGCCTACTTCATTGTCTCCAGTTTACCTAATAGACCACGCCACATACCATCGGATTATTAATTTTACACCAGCATACCAAGAATTTTAGATTGTGTTTTTTCAGGAGCCGATACAGTTGTTTGTGGTTAATAACGATGGATATGTGTAGCATCAAACCATATTCTAAATTAATCTGACAATATAAAACACAGCTTTATTGAAACCTGTTGGGCAAAAAAAGTCTAAATAATTTTAATGGGAGAAATAGGAGAAACACAATGACCAGTGACCATAGGAGAAATCAATTTCCTACATATGCAAATGTTCATGGAAATACAAAGTGTCACATATGAGACATAGAACAATGCAATTAGGCATACTGCAAACACTCACATGATGTGCAGACACACACACACACACACACACACATCCCCACGTGCATACACAGAAAATGTACACATCGGGTAACAGCTACCAGCACAATAATAATTCTGAAGATTCCCTGATAAGTGCTCTTGTAGAAAATGGACCCTTATATAAATGGACAGAGTGTGCACTCCTTAAGGAATTACTTGCAGTGGTGACTACCAGTCTGTGAACAGTCATACTTTAGAAAAGGTGAATACGACTAAACACACTAAGGGAAAAATTCACAGAGTGTTTTCCAATGAGGTTTTTCCATAATAAAACGCTTCTGTGAATTAGGCCCTTAAGTGTGAAAAACCAAAGTGACTTAATTTAGCCAGACAGCATTTTTTGACTGAGCAACCAATCTTCCTTTAAATATCTAAGTGTGAGGGCGAGCTGGTAAGGCGTCGCAGAGGCAGTGCCAGGGGTACCAAGAAGATTGCCAGCATTAGAAGCCACTTGCTATAGCATTACACCCCTTTTTGGCTGCTTATTTCTTGGTTTCAAGCTGATGAACTTTAAGGGAGCTACTTCGTCAAGCCTGTGTTACAGCTACTTCAGGCTGGTCAAAGGCAGAGGTCAAAGTGGGCGGGAACTAAAGGGTACAATGTTCCCTTACTTCTCAGGGCATTCTGTGATCCTTCCATTATTTTATGTAACCTGAATGAACATTTTAGGACGACAACTTTTTTAAAAAAAAACTTCTCCCCTACAGGAGAGACGTTTCAACAACAAAAAGTCTCCTCTACTGTGGATTCGCACCTGAGATAACCAGGCAGTGTTGCATGTAACTGGATTGGTGGTGTTTATTTTATTAGACGGCATGGAACATAAAACGCATTCCTAAGCAGCCAAAAAGCCCAGCTCAGCAATGATCTGTCTATGGATTGCTCTAGGGGTGCAGCAGTGTTTGCAGGCAATGGAAGGGGTGTGTGTGTGGCTATAGACATGGGCATGTCCCTTAAGAGGTCTGAATGGTGGGTGATCGGAAGGGGAGGCTGCATAAAGCTGCAAGCTGCATGCTGAGGAGGCCAGGGATGCACTACTGGTGATCATTTAAACGTATTTTCTTGCACTCTGTTTTCTTCCGTCTTGCTAGAACTGTTGTAAAACGCCGGGTGGAGTGGAGGAAAGGAAGGACACAGTATGGGGTTTGATTTTAGGGGGTGACAGTGAGTATGAGGGGGTGGGGGGGTGAGCAGAAAAAGGGGTCGGGGAAGCAGGAACATAGTTCCACTACTTTTTTTTTGTTTTACACTTCGACCACTGGTGCAATAATAAACATGAGTCAGCCTGCAGGGAGCAAGACACAAGGAATTGCTTGCGAAAAATCAATGAGGCTGACTAGCGGGGATCTGAACCTGTGACCTATTGGTTCATAATCTGAATTCTGCAATGAATACATACCGACGTGGAACTTGTTTACCACATGTTTGGCAGTAAATTACTTGCCTTATTGAGTACTGTCTACTTGCACTATGTATTAATTTGTTTATTTACTTATTCGTTTTTATGGTTGGCGAAAAGGAGCTCTTGCTCTCTGAGGACTTATTTTTAGTGGGTGTTTAGTAGATGATTCCATAGTCTAATAATATTAATTTTGGTGTTTATTATAGTGCCCCTAACACTGGGGGCCATATTATATAACATTTAAACAAACGATAAAAACTTAGCACGTTTGCAGTAGGGCAAAGTAGGGCAAACATGAATCATACTTTGTTTTGGTACTCTATTTGCTGCATACCATAAAAGAAATCTGTTTACTACATTTCTTTTCAAGGTACACAGGAAACAGAGAAAATAAGACAGTCTGTTTCATTTTTTCTTTCGTGGAAACATTTTTAGATAATACGGATTTGAGCTAAACCTGTTTGCTCCTTTCTGTATTATCAAAGCAGCAAAAACGAGGGCTAAATTCATATTCTCCATTTACTTGCACAAGGGCAACATTTTGATAATCTGGCCACTGGTATCCAGTTTCAGAGTGCTCGGAGACACGTGCCATTATTACTGTCATTAGTACCCACTTCATGTATTTATTTATTTATTTATTTATTTATTTATTTATTGGGCATTTGGTGCCTAAACACAAGTGTTTCCAGACGCCACAAGACAAGATGGGGGTAGGAACAAAGGTGGAAAGTAGAACATCAAAAACGATTATATCGGCCTTTTAGCAATCCTACCATTCAAGTGCAAGACAAGGTGATAGGTCGCGGGGGTCGTAGTGGCAGAAGTGTAGGAGGGGGGTGCCCAAAGGGAGTGGGTGGGCAAGTGCTGGGGGGGCTAGGATGGCAAATGCTAGGGGAGAGAGAGGTGGAAGAGAGGATAGTGCTAGTAGGGGGCCCAAAGACAAGGGCTGGCAAGGGATGCTGGGGGGACTGGAAAGGGGGTGGCCTGGTGCCTGTGTGACTGTGAAGTGACCAGGCCCGAGTTGCAGCGGCAGAGGGAGAGATTAGCACATCAATCTGGAGGATTTTGAGGGTGAGGGTTAAGGGCTGAGTCGATACAAAAAGGGTATCAAACCCATGACAGGGAGCATTGTCTCTTTCATAAGGGGAACATGTTATGCTTGAGCTTTCCACCTGGCTAATGACAGAAGGTAAAGACCATTCACCCCGCATGACCTAGGGCTACTGACTAGTTCAGCATGTGTCATTGTTGATTCTTTACATCACATTATTTCATTGGTGGTTCAGTCTGTCTGTGTATGTGGAAGAATACAGGGCAGCATGTGCCACATTTATACTCTCTGACTAGTAAATAGCTGTAACTAAGGTTCCAGGCAACATGAAATGCCCCGGCTGGCTGGGGGTGCACGCAGATGAGACAGTACAATGCCCTGGAGACGGGACCCTACATCCTTGAGTGCTGTGAGCAGTCCAGGGGTAGCACATGCCCTACTACTTTGATCATGAATGAACACCCAATACCCAATGCCCACCAGCAAAAACATGTGCTTCTGTTTAAACATGCACAGGTTTGCTTCAGTGTATGCAACATTCTCGGCTTACAACTTCGGTCTCCCCACTCCCAACTGATCCGACAAACATTGAAGAATAAAAAGGGGTTAGTATTGTTAAGTCATTTGCGCTGGGAATCAAACAGGGTTCCAACTCGAGGCAATATGGAGTGATTAAAAGCTCAAATGTACTCTCTCTCTCTCTCTCTCTCTCTCTCTCTCTCTGGCTCTCTCTTTCTCAATCTCTCTCCTTCTCTTATTCTCACTTCTCTCTCTCTCTCCCCATCTCTCTCTATCTCGCTCTTTCTCTCTTGCCTTCTCTCTCTCGCTTTCTCTGTTCTCGCTCTCCCCCTCTCTATTTTCTCTATTGCTCTTTCTGTCTCTGTCTCCTCTCTCTCTTCTTCCTTGCTCTCTCTCTCACTATTTCTCTCTTGCCGTCTCTCTTTCTATTTCTCTCTTCTCTCTCTCTGTCCTTCTCTCTCCCAGTAATACCCTGTTAGTCCCACTATAAAAAAGCACTTTGTTGCTCCCCAGCTAGGGTTTGCACTTTATAAATCACATACATACCTAAATACATGCATGTGTGCACTTAGAAAAATTATAGCAGGCATCTGCCAAATGATGTGAGTACATGGGAATATAACAGCAACACCTGATGGGAGTACCTCATTATGTGATTCCAATATCTAGAGCGTGGCATGAGCACCTAGGCGCATGATGGCAGTGGCTGTAAAATGGTGCAAGTATTTGGGCATATAATACTAGCATTTGGCCAATGGAGTCAGTGGCTCCGCTTAGATTATGCACTTATATGAGAAAAGTATTCAATACCTACCACATAACCTGTTTCTGCAATATGTTAGCTAAGTGTCAATTTGTGCAAATACCTGGCAAGGATGTGAGTTTGTCACATTGTAAGGCCAACACCTGTTATATGATGTGAGCATGCACACCCATCATGGTAAGCACCTGGCAAGTGATGACAATCTGGACATGCAATCACATCACTGGGCAAATAGCGCTTTTGATGTTAATACCTAGCAACAAAGAAATCATTTTGCCCAGAGGAGCAAGGGTTGCTGCAGAGTGCTGTCTCCCACCTGCAACGTTGGGAGAGATCCAGTAGACCTTCCAAGGCTATGGCTGGCTCAGCTGCTACCTAGCAAGTAAAAAGGGATTCACTGGAGAGAAGTAACATTACCCAAAGTGTCATTGCCTCATATACGTTCTAATACATATACGAGGGCATTCTCTTTCTTCCTGCCCATGCACAAAACCTCTCCAGAAACATGCTCTGCCATCTGCCTAGCTGGAGCAGCACTGGACCAATAAGAGGAGCTGGAACGTCACTCCCTCTACTTTCATTTTTCTCCACGATTATACTCAAGGGTTCGTCCTTAGCACTGTGTGCTGCTAACAAGTATTATGGCGTGGTGGAGTGCCAGGCGCCAATGCCCATGCCCAGTTCGGACCAAGGGAGGAACCCTATCCTGATGCGGAGGGAGCGTAGATTCAGTGTGTGCATATGATTATCACTGGCGACTATGGTAGCCGTAGTATTGACCGTCACGAGGTGCGGAAGTCCTGTGATGATAGCCCTTTCAGGGTTAAAAGACCCCTGGCAAGTGTGCTTAATATGTTTTACTGATTGCTGTTACAGTGTCACTATGGGGACATGCAGCAGTAAATTGAAAGGGCATGGGGCATCTAGGTGAAACCACTTCCGCTCTGTTAGAGAGCCCTATGCAGGAAACGTGATAAAAGGGATGACCCTGCTCACTGCTCCAGGCATGAGCGTGTGAAACATTGAGGAAGCAACACTCCAGGCAGAGTGAAAGGGGTGGACAGTCTAAGAAGCCTTCATTCCAGGGTGCTGGGCCTCATAGCTCGAATTAAGGCATTCTGTTCCAACCCATGCCTGGGGGTAATTTTAACTTCCCTGTTACAGAAGCACAAGGGGAAGTGGAAGGAGACTTTTAAAGAAGATATAACACGACATCTGTGCTGAGTGTGCCAGTGGTCAGATAATACAACATGTGCTCTGGGGGAACAGTTATGCTCATACATTTCTGACAAAATGGGGTCCAGTCCAGCAGAAAGACAGGGATATGGTAGAATATTTGACCATTGATTTTATGATGCTAAATTGAGAGGGTAAACCCGGTGTCCAGTCATAATTTCGAAAACATAATTTCGAAAGTCAAAAAAGTCGAATCAAAAATGTCGAAAAAAAAAATGTCGAATTGTTTTTTTTTCGATATTTTTTTTTGGGCTCTAGTTTCTGTGAAAAAAATAGGTAAAAATAAAAAAAAAGGGGGGTTGGGGGGAGAACCCCCCCATTTCGAAAAAAAAACGTAATTAAAAAAAATTCGACATTTTTTTTTTCGACGTTTTTTTTTCGACTTTTTGACTTTCGAATATTTTGTATTCGAAATGATGTCTATGAACCGGTAAACCCTGGATGGGTGCAGAGGAAATGGCAGCTTGAGATTCTGTTGAGAACAAGAGTGCATTACTCATTAAAACAGTCTTATGCTTAGTCCAACTTGGCTCTCCATACAGGAATGTATTGAGTTATTTTAGCACAGTGTATAATAAAAGACCTGGAACTGTTGATAAAGAGGAAGACTGTAGCAGTATTCTACTGGACATTGATCACCAGGTCCAGCTCGTGTCCAACACAGATATGGATAACGTGACAGCGGCGGATCTCACAGGCACGCCAAGTCAGCAGCAAGGCAAAACATTTACTTATGGGACTGGAAGATGGATGCTGGCCCAAAATAGTGTGTTGTTTCATATGCCATTTCCTGGGTAATGATGCTCCATCTAGAAATGAATGACATGGTTAGAAAATCATATAATGACAGGACATAATCCCATACAAAACACAAGGGACTGTTTTGGGATTGTCAACTGTGAGTTGCCCAATATAGTAGTCACACTGGAGAAACACAGGCACCAAGATCCAAGCCCTCATTGCTTTTACTATCTATATTATGATGTGGGCGAAGGAGGATCTAGTTCCTTATCAGCGGGAGCTTTGAAACACAATTCACTTGTTGTATAAGCACATAACAAATTGACAATAAATAAAACAAATAAAGAGGTCCGCCTAAAGGGTATTTTGACTTTAGAGGCAGTCAATCTGATCCAGGTTTTCCTAAAAACCTCTAGACATTTTCCTATCAGTGAAAGCACTTCAAGCATCTGTAGAAGGTTTTACACTCCTCAGGTGAATTTGTTTTCCCACTGCTGCCCCAAAAATTAGCCAAGATCAGAGGGGAAGCGAAAGTGATTATGATTGCCCTTTTTTGGTCAAGGATGTCATGGTTTCTGGCCTTCAGAGTCTGTCAGTGACTCTGGCGATGACTCTGACTAGGAATCCTCCTCCGGTCAGGTCCTCACTGTTGTCTCTCCAGACCTTGAAACAGATTATCCTAACCACTTGGAAGTTGAAAGGTTGAGTTGAGAAACCTGGTTATATTGACATCTGAAGCAATAACTGTCCAGGCACAACAGGGGCACTCGACCGATAGGATATTTGTCTATCACTTGGCAGCCTTCCTGGTTAGGACATTCTATGGGGCTCTTGATCCTCTTTGTTGCAAACATCACAGCATTCTAGATTTGCTTTTGGAAGAGTTTCAGGAGGGGTTAACAGTTTCAACTGACAGGGTACAATGTTCGTCCATTAAGGCATTCAAATCAACTTGGGCTGGTTTAAAGGTTTTAAAGGACTGTGTGCGTCAACTAATACAGAGTTTAGTTCTTCGTAATCCTCCTTGGAAGCTATGTTTACTGCAATGGGATTTGATACTGGTGTTGGGAGCTCACCAAAAGTGCCCCCCTTTTAGCCCCTGTAGGCAGGCCCGACTGGCAGTGACAACATTATTACTGCTTGCAGGAGTACAGGGACGAGTAGAGGTTGAAACTCCTAATCAGCCCTACACTACCACTAAATCAGCAGTGATCCCAATCATAAAAGTGAAACAGGTGCAACAGGAATGGTACACCTCCTTCACTTTGTTGCATTGTGTTCTTCCATTTTATAGCAGCCTTTCCCCCTTTTTATAGCTTCAATGCACTTTGTGGTTGGAACGTTATCGGGGACCAAAGTTCATGTGTGTGAATTTCTAAGACTTAATTTTAAGATATGTGTGTGCATTCTGCCAGGTGAGGACTTAAGTCGGCTGACTAGGCTCCAGTAAGCAGCCCGGATGTCAGGCACGTGGGTGGGTGCTGTTGGTGGTTTAGGATAGAGAGCTAGTGCCGGAGACTCAATGTGTGCGCAGCTAGACTAAAAGTTTTCATAGGCTGTCACTGTATACTTATAGCACAGGTGTTGAGGTATATCAGGGGTTTCAGTGTGGACGGCTATGCGAGTTGCTGGACCAGAATTGCATAGCCATATCTGCATTCTTTGGTGCATAGGTGGGTGGCCATGCCTGCGAGCTATGTCCACAGACGTGGTTCAAGTTATACATACCTTAAACTCAGATTGATTTCATCTTCAATGCCGTTTTCCTAGGTCCCACGTGATTGGCTGGTCTTGCCAGCTGTGGTCTCCCTCGATTGAGAGCCTGAGCAGTGGGAGAGGGTCCTGGAGGGATGAGGGAGTGAAGTACGATTGTCTGGGGGTCAGAAGGTGACACATCTTATGCCGTTGTCGCATCTTCAAGATAGCATGGGCCTGAGGCAGGCTGTATTGTTCAAGAGTATTTTTTTTTCTTCCATATGCAATATTAGCCCCAATAACCATTGAATAGCTGCACCTGAAAGTGGATTGTGTTTGGGAATGATATTTAGAATGGATTTCAGGACGTAGGAGGAAGAATTTATATATAAAATTGGGGATCAACCTTTTACACTTAACAGGTTTACTTGCAAAGTGGGATAAAACTAAGGGCCAAGTTTGGCGGTAACCATTAAATGCGGCGGTAGCGCTATTACTGCCACATTTAAGGGTCTGCCAGATCATGGCTTTGGCGCCTTTCCCCCCAGCTCTAAGCTTGGGGAAAATCTGCTGCAAATTTGCTGATTTTCGGCACGTTTACCGCCGGCGGAAAATCCGCCGGCGGTAATAGCGCAAATTTTCCCCATTAGGCCCAATGGGGAATGAGGAATTCCCGAATGGGCCCAATGGGGAATGGGCAATAACGGTTCCACCAAACCAGTGATCCGGCGCTAATAGCGCCGGGGAGTTTGACAGTAGAGCTATTAGCGCCAGCGCTAATAGCGTCAGCGTTACCGCCCAACTCATGATGAGGCCCTAAATCTGGAAATTGCCCATTTTGCAAAAATTGAAGCAAATCTATATATAATTTTCGTTTCTTTTGTCCTACTTTTTCTGGATGTAGGGCAGAATTGTTGGCGCAATGAATAATGTCTAATAGACGTGTAATGCTAAAGCCATGTCTGCATTTCCTAGAGGTTTAAATGTAAATGAGATAGTTTTGTGATTCTTTACATTTGTAAAAAAAGGTATTGCGAAAACAGGAGATTTTAATATTAATTGTGCACTGAAATGATGTTGTCAACATGTATTTTTCTTTATTGCTGTTTTTATATGTGAAATGTAACAATGTGTCTTTTCTTAGTTGTTTTTGCTTTGATGGATAGAAGTAGATTGTCTGAATAAACTATTATTAATAATACAATTAGGTTTTAAAACAATATCCATTAATGAACGTGAAACATAAAGGCATCATGGAAAAAGAGAAAGATGATAAGTAAACACAAATGCATTCATATCCTATAACAAGCTAAGTGTCCAAAGGTGAAAGTGATTTTCGCTATACACATAAACACCCAGTATGATATTAAAGCAATTATCAGTCTAATTTGCCTGCCATTCAAGCATCACGCTAAACAAATCTCTGTATTAAGTTTTCCTTGTCATTAAACACAGTTCCCAAAGAGTTTTCTTCCTCTTGACGCTAAGGCATTACAAAAGATAACCAACATGTTTTAATTATTCGATATTTAGTGGGTTCTTGGCAGAATCCATAGCATCTTTTGTCCTTATCAATGATTTACTCTCTGACCTATAACTTCTTTGTTTTCCAATAAATCTAATCTGAATTTAATGCAGATACATCTAAATTCCCTCTCTGGGAAATATTGTGTTTGTGGTATTAATTGTGCATATATTGGCAAATAATGTAAAATGTGTGTGTCCTTTTTTCTGCCTCAATGTCTCCAAATTATTCTTCCATTCTGACAACGTTGCTTTGCATTTGAGCTCCTTTATTATAACCCCTAGCAGGAGGAATTCCTTAACACATAAAGCTATTTCTTGCAAGAAAAGTGCATTTGTCTCTCCACGGTGGTTAATGTTCAAATGATTACTATCACACAGTGCCTATTTTAATATGCCATTTATAGAATATCGTTCTGCTTTCATTATTTTCAAATTGCATGGGTACTCTCATATTTTACACAATTCCCAGTTCAGGCCTTAGTAATTCCATGAGAGTATTTTAGTCACCAAAAACAGGAGCTCCAAAATGTCCCTTTCATTTGAAGTAATTGTGCTTCTAAGTATGCAGTTAAGATTTTTAAGTCTAACTCTTCTTTTCATCTTATGTTTCTACTTTTGCCCTTAATGGCTGCTTCCAACTCTTCAATATTCAGAAAACATGCCCATTTATTTCGTTCCACACTACTATTCTTCTGATCACAGCCCTTGTTTTTTCTCATATTGACTGTAGTTTCTCCAATATTCTTGGTCTTCCCATTAATGAACCAGCTCCCTAAAGTTCAATCTACAATTTCTCTCTTCACGTTATTTTTGGCATCCCTTCTGGTATCTCCATTAAAGCTGCTCTTTCTTCTCTCTGATTGCTATGCTTCTAACCCCATCTACTATTCCACATTCTATGCAGCGTTTCTAAATGTCTTTATGGTCTGCATGACCTTATTTGTCTGCCTTGATGTCCTTTTATTCCCCTCTTGCTCTTTGAGATCTGAATCACAATTTCTTCTCAATGTCCCTCACGCTGTTCTCAATCTCTCATTCACTCTTTTTCACTTCTTGCTCTGAAATATTTAAACAAATATACACTCCCAATTAGATACTCTCATCTCTTCTTCTTTTCTGCTTCCACATTAAAGACCATCTGCTTTCAGCCTCTTCATTGTAAATTGTAGGACATACTCTATTTCTATTGTACTGTTCCTGCTGCTAAGCACTTTGGCAAATCGATACAGAAATCTAATAAATACAATTTGCACCCATTGAAGGACGCTCAGCCATTCAGGTGGCTGGAACAGTGAGTGAGAAAATATATTCTCTGGCCACCGTTTTAGGCCACCGAAGGCCCTTCCACAGGTGGCGCCATTTTTCTTTTATTTATGAATGTGGGGAGGCAACAGGAAGCCTCTCCTTGTTGCCTTCCCACCCCAAAACATTCCAAACCCCTTACCTACCCTCTCTCTCTCTCTCTCCCCACTTACCTGATGGACTGGAGTTTAATGCTCTGGTCCTTGAGCTCCTCCAATTTTCTGCCCACTACAGAAATAGAAAAGGGACTTAGGGCTTAATTAAAAGGTTGGTGGTGCGTAAAATATTGTGGGAATTCTGTTACCGTCACTTACCCTGCACTGCCAGACTACACGTTTACCGACGGGGTGTCCTGATTTACCCCTCCAGCCAAGAGCTGGAGGCAACTCAGGCACCCCATCACCAGAAACAGCTGGTATTACCAGAACCAGTAGCAAGACTATTTAGCATAGTTAATTGTGAGGGATCATGGGATTTGTAGCGCAAAAGATCAGGAGAGCCACAGGGTTTAGACGCCTGCTATAGTGGTCACCCTTGTCACCTTCCTATGTTCCTGCCAATACGTTTCTGATTTGGGTGCATTATGGAGGTCTTGGACACATTTGTAGGTGGAAATGGCATGACCTGCTCTTATTGGTCCAGTGCATGGCTAAATAGGTTGAGGGTGGGGTACATAACTGGGGACATTTTGATTATGTTCTGGAAGAAAAAGGAAAACATTATATGCATTAATGGAAAGTAATAAGAGAGGGCTATTAGAGCAATTGCAATTAGAGTAATGGGAAATACCATAAATAAGACAGAGATTAGCTGCTACCATGCACCACTTGCTCTGAGTGCTGTGCAGGTCAGAATGGGGACCTACTGCTGATTCGAACATTGCACCTCCTACTTCGTTTATGCAGCTTTAGGAATGGGCAGTTATGACATCAGCTGCTTATATTAATGTCTCATCTACCTCGCTTGAGGAGACAGCAGGCAAGGGGTGAAAGGGGACTAGTGCAAAAGGGAGCTGTGGTAAACCAGAAGAAGGAGACAGATGCAGGGATGACATTTGGCGCGTGTTTATTCTTAACTAAAAGTAAAATGCCTACCTGTCCCCACTGCTAAGAGGGATTTCTATACCTATAATCTAAACTAATGGTGCTCATCAGTTGTCAAAATAAAACTAGTCCTCAGTCCAAAACCTATCCACTATCTGCCCCTACGACTGCAGCAAAACAACATACAAATACGCCAGAGCAGGAGTAGCCTCTCAGCTCAGGCTTTGTCCGACTAATGTTCTTCGGGTCTCTCTCAGGAGATTGTTCTCATTAATCTGGAAGCTTCAACTCAAATAGCACAGGTCAAGTACTCCGGGAGCGACCACCATATCCTGGCAGCAATTGCAGGCCAGAAAATCACACTGGAGGTGAAAATGGACACTATCATCACAGACGTGGTCCTCCTGAGGCAAGATGTCCAGGCATTGGCAGAGAAAACTGGAACCCTTGAGAAACACGTGGCAGAAAACACAGCAGAGTTGAAGGTCACCCTCATTGACACCAAAGTAGTGCAACAACGGATAAGGAATCTAGAAGAAAGAGCGAATGACGCAGAAGGGAGAGCTCAGAGAAATAATGTGAGAATAATCGGCTTACAGGAGGGAGAGGAAGGCAAGAACCCCACAAACTACATAGAAAACATGTTGCTGCAGTAAATAGGCCCTGGGAACCTAACACAGGGCTTCACTGTGGAACAGGCACACAGATCACTTGCCAAGAAACCCCCACCTGGTGCACCACTGCGACCCATAATAGCCAGGGTACTAAACTATAAAGGTTGTGAGAAAATACTGGAATACTCCAGGATGGGAGGCTTTATTACAACTATAAATTACAGGTACAGAAAAGCAGGATGCACTTTACATCAGTGAAGAAGAGACTCTGAGAAACCAATCTTAAATATATGCTGCTGTACCCGGCACACCTGAAGATCATATACAAAGGTCGCGCCTTCTTTTATTCGATACCCTGGAGGAACGACATGCATGGATGGACACTGAGCACCTGGCGCCCATACCAGAATGATGTCTAGTCCAGGGAGCAGAGGCGTAACAGCTTAAGCCCTGAGGTACCCGTGAACAGGCAATGATATGCGGAAGACACAGCAACATGTGTGTCCATTGCGTAGTACCAACCCAAATGTGCCAAGCCTGTACACAGGACGCTCAACAATTGAATGCACACATTTTGACGCATTGATGCTTTAAGTAGCAGGACAACAGGAAGGAGTACTAAGCAGAGGGGTCCGTCTTTCACCCACACATACCTTTTTTTCTTTGGTCAGGATACTAGCAGTTATGTATCCACCCACCGCACAATGATCATCGCTGAACTGGACTAGACGGTGTAGCTGTGAGAAGCAGGGATCCCTGAGCACATTACAGATTTCTGGGCAATTGTTGGGGGTTGGGGTATTGTTGAGTTGAAAGACAAAAGAAATATCGAGGCTTAGTACCACAAAAGTGAAATACGCCAATCACGAGTTCAGAGATACATGTAATATTTATTTCTGTACAGATATCTATCTGGCTCCCAACACCTTGCAGTGTGTACCAGCAGACACCGTGAGGGGAGAGAGTGCTGGACATTAGAAAGCATGCATCTTTTATACACAATCCTGGTTACATTGTCCAGCCCTTCTCCAAGTTAACAATTTACTAGGGTTCATACCCAGTTCACATGACAAATACAGCAATGTTGTCTTCAAACACTTGAGATGTTTTTCCGTACGCAAAATACAATGGTAACGTTGGTTCTCCAGCTTAAGGTAATTCCATTTTCAAGAAACGAACACAATGGGTTTCTGCAAAGGCACACGGTTTTAGTTTTTCAGCATTCAGTTACACTGTTTGAACAAGGATGAAGCTATTGGTGCAGACAACATCTGAATTGCAGTTCAGTTCAGCTCCAAGGTTTCTTATTGCAGGACAAACATTCTGCTTCAGCAACCTCAACATGTTGACATAGTCTAAAGTTCATTTTGCTCAGCTCGATCCAAAACACAGTTTAACATGAGACAGAAAAGAGGATTTAATCGAAGTGGCGAATTATTCTAAAATGGCAGCCAAGTCAGCTTTAGTCAGGTTAATTCTGACACAGTTTTCAGTGCGATGTGAATGTGCTTAGTCCAATGTTCATTATCAGGAATTATTATGTGAAATATAGTTTTACAAACCCTCCTTTTGGCCTAAACCAAGAGCAGTTACTCAGACATTTTCACTATACAAAGACCATGCATCATTGTCAGAGCAACCTGAGTCACTGGTTTCAGAGATATCAATCACTATTAACTCCTTGATGGTAATATACTGCATTACTAAGACATTGGTAGCTTTTTCTGGCATATGTATCTTAGTTCCTAGTGTACCTATGGCTTGTGCACAACATTCTCCTATCATAGAACAAATAACAGGCAGACGTTTTATACAACAACAGCAGAATAGAAAAATGCCAAAGATTACCATTAAGACTGCAAAGATTTTCCAACCCCAAGATCGCAACTAGTCCCAGAACCATGTGCTAATATTCCAGTTTCCCTCTGTGACATGTACTTCAGTACTTAGGGTATGTAAATTCTGAATTGCCTTACATATGGTGGGGAAGGAGGTGGGTACAAAAACACAGCATGCAGATCCCACCATTTTGCATACTCCACCACGCTCAGCTAAAATGATGTCTAACACCATCCTATATTGGAGAGCCACTAAACTAATCGCCTTCTGTTCTAACGTCATGTTATACAAAATGTCAGTGGTCTTATTGATGGTTTCTCCAGTACCCTTGCCAATCTCCTAATATCTTCAGAATTCATTATCAGTCCCCAGAATGGCACAAAGGATTTGGCAACATCACCCAAGACTTGTGAAGGAGTATCACCATTCTCATCCTGCCTGGGACAAGCTTTAGAGACTTCAGCAGTGGTGGCAACATATACTCCTGGTAACAATATACCCAAATAACAAGTACCTTCCCTGTCCCTGGATAACCACAGATAGGCCTCATTGCTGCACACAAAGTAAACAGTGTCTCCTACATACAAATGTCTATCCTCGCTGGTTAGAATTGTAATGTTAGTAAAACCCTTGAATGTACCCATTGGTTGAGGACCTTCTTTTTGTATGCAGAATAGAACAGAGTTTGGACTATGGTTGATAGTATAGGAAGGAAGCATGGCATCCCTATTGCCTACGGGAGCCATCTTGAGGGAAATCAATGATTGAAAAGGTCTAGAGAGTCTGACAGAAGGCTTAATAGAAGCAACATTGAGCTTGCTCCTATTCGCAAACAAAGAACATCCTAGAGGTGTCAAGACTGGTTTCTCAAATTTGTTAAGATTAGTTCCGTCAAAATTCCCAGTGACACTATCATTCCATCGGCCAAAGAATAATGCCCTAAGCAAGGCATAACAGGCAGTAGTTAAAGGAGGAGGATGTATATACCACCCCAGTCCCTTTTCCCCATGTTGTGTCAAATGCGAACACACCCAGCAATTCATTCTGTTTAGAATGACATGGGTTGCATTCATAATCATTAATAGAGTGCTATTATTCTAACCCCTCTATGTTGGAGGTCTTGAGGAGGAAGAGTGTGCAGATGCACATAAGGTGGAGACACAGTGCAGGTACTTGCAGTCGGTAACAAGATATCAAGTGGATGCACATTTTCTAGATACCAGAACCCAAATGTCAATGCAATTATAACAATTGCTGCTATTGTAACCAGTAACCATTTGGTTCTCAAAGACCATGACCCTTGATGGGCAGATTCATCATCAAACAAGTGACCAACATCCTTTTTAGTACGAGTGGCTTTTACAATGGCCATTGTTTCTCTGTGTCCATTAAGAAGCCTCACTGGTAGTTTTTTTTAGTTCATCCAGTGGTGGCTCCTGACCACGTGACCTATGTTAATTGAGGTAATTCTGCTGGTTCCTGCCTCTTATTTGATGCAGCAGAGGGATGGTGAGGGACTGGCTCAATAGTGGTCTCTTGTGGGTCTGTGGAAATGTCAGCAACACTAAATCTAAATCCGATTGTGTGGTCGCAGATCGTATGTTGAGACTCCAGGTATGGTATGGTCAGTGAACAAAGTGTTGTTGTTTCCTGAAGACAATGAAGAATCAGAAAGCAAGATTGATAGATGGTGAAGAAGAATTTGAAGAAGAAGCAACAATCTCCCCAGGCCCCACAGGCTCAGGAAGGATTTTCGTAGACAAAACAGCACTCTCCCCAGGCCCACGGGCTCAGGAAGAATTTACGTGACATCCTAAGTGTCAATCAGAGCAGGCTCGTTGTGCGCATCAAGATCACCAATTCCCTTCTCCTCCCCTTTGTCGTAGGGCAGAGGTAAAGGAATCCTCTTCACATGCGTCACATGGATCCAATGCTTCTTGCCGGAAACTTGTATGTTGGTCTGCGTTGCCAAAAGGACTTGGTGCGGTCCCTTCCAGCGAGGTGCAAGACAGGAGCCCCTCTCAAAGTTCTTGAGTAGGATCCACTGGCCAGGTTGGAGTCGACGACCTGGGCCCTCATATTTTACTCGGAAGGCTTCTCGCACCTGTTGATGAATCAAATACAAGTTTTGAGTTAACTGGTCAAAGTAGTCAGAAAGAAGCAGGTGTTTGACATTTTTCTACAATTTGGGTTTTGGCATGTTCCATGTATTGGCTGGCCTCCCCATGATGATTTTGTAAGGGAAGAGCCCTGTCTTTGATTGTGCGGTCGACCAAATTGACAATAAGGCTATTGGTACCGCATCAGGCCATTTCAAATCACTATGTGCACAAACCTTTGCTATCTTGTTCTCCAATATACCGTTATGGCGTTCTACAAGTCCAGCACTCTGAGCGTGCCTGGCCTAATGGAACCGTTTATCAATCTGTAATCCTGCGCAAGCTTGCAGGATGACAGCAGCGATAAAATATGACCATTATCTGACCAAATGACTCTCGGCAAACCAAACCTAGGAAAATATTCCTTCAGCATGGTTTTCGCCGTTGACATTGCTGTAGCATCTTTTAAAGGAAAATCCTCAACCCATTTACTGAAGGCACAGATGACTACTAAAACATACTTAAGGTTCTGACAATGCTCATAATCTCAATCAAATCAAAATGTATAACCTCAAAAGGCATGGAGGGGGGACCAAAACTACCCTTTGGTGTCAGTGTTCCTTTTCCAATATTATGCTGCAAGGATATCATGCAACTCTGGACAAATCTATCAGCAGGCTTCTGAATATTAGTATTGTCCCAGAAAGGATCTAACAGTTTGCAAACCTTTTTAGCACATATATGTGTTGGACCATGAGCCATTGTCACTATAGCAGTGACATAGGCATTGGATAGCATCCATCTTTGCTTTTCACTATCTGCACAACAACCCTCATCTTCCAAACCCGTTAAACCCTCGGCCCACTGTTTAATTTCATCTGGAGTTGTGTCAGCCTGAATTTCTTTTATACAACCAACTCCTTCAAATATCATACAAGTATCAGTGACCCCTTTCTAACACGTACATCTTTGAAGGTAAATCAGAGGCAGTCTGTTTATCTATACTGTCAGCAAAAGGGTTTCCTTTTCCAACATCATCCATCACCTTCTGGTGGGCAGCACACTTCATTATTGTTAACTGTGTAGGAAGCACAAGTGCTGAAAGTAACCGAACTATTAAAGTGCCATGCTGAATCTTTGTTCCTTGCAAGATCAAGAAACTTCTCTCAGCCCATAGTCGAGCAAAGTTCTGAACTACCCCAAAGGCATATTAGCTGTCTGTGAATATATTTACACTGAGCCCTTCAGATATTTCACAAGCTCTAGTCAACGCAATAATCTCTGCAGCCTGTGCAGAATTTGTTTGGTTTCCACAAAAGTGCTTAATGTGGTGAGTGTGTAAGCATCAGTGGATGTACCATCCGGGAGTTTAAAGCAGCAGCCATCACAAAATAGCTCCCCTTGTGGATTGTTTAAGGGTGTATCACTTACATCAATTACGCCCTTAGTTTCTTGTTCTGTGGTATAGAGGCAGTCATATGACATCTTGTCACTACAATCAGTTTCTTGCGGAAGAGGCAATAGCTCGGCCAGATTTAATGAGCAACATCTCTTAATTTGGATATGCGGAGCAAATAGAATCAGCATGTACCTTATTATTCGTGCTGATATGAGATGTTGCATCAGCGTTCTGTTTAATGGAATGTCTACGGAGTGGGGTACCATCACGGTTAAAGAATGACCTAAAACCATACCCTCACTTTGTTTTACAGAAGCAGCAGCAGCAGCTCCACCTCTCAAACATCTTGGCAAAGCGCATGCAACACGATCTAACGTGGAGGAAAAATAACCGCAGAATCTATAGTTGCCCACATGTTCCTGTGTCAAAACAGCCAAAGCGCATCCATCACATTCATGCACATACAACACAAAGATATTTTAATAATTTGGTGTGCCCAAAACCGGTGCCGAACACAACATAGCCTTCAGCAGGTCAAAAGTGTTCTGGCAATCCATGTTCCACGGTAATGGCAAAGAAATACCCTTGTTTGTCAGTGCCAACATAGGTTTTATCATTAATGAGTATGAAGCCATGCCTATTAATGCTCTGACCTATTTCTGTGTTTCTGGGACAGACATACTAGAGATGCTTTGTATCCGTTCAGGTGTCATTCCTCTTCCCTCCTTCAACAGGAGATAGCCTAAATAGCGACCTCCTGTTGACAATATTGAAACTTTTTTTAATGAAGCCTTATGCCCATGTTCTGCTAAATGAATAAGCAGCAACACAGTGCCCTCCTTGCAAGCAACTTCATAATCTGCAGCAAATAATCGTCTATGTACTGCAACAACGTGCAAGTAGAAGGTAACTCAGGCGTATCAAGTTGTTCTTCAATCCTCTACTATAGATGCTTGGACTCTCAGTGTACCCGTGTGGCACACGAGCCAATGCAACCGAGCTTCCCCCTAGGATGCACACAAACAAATATCTGCTTTCAATGTTACAGGAATACTAAAGAAAGCATTCTTTAAATCCACAACACTAAAATGCGTAGCTGTAGCAGAAATCATAGTTAATATTGTAGTAACATCAGGTACAATTGGAAACTGTAGAGCAACAACCTTATTAATGGTACGCAAATCAGTAATGAAGCGAAAAGGAATCGCATTATCCCCTTTCTTATAAACTGGTAGAATTGGACTATTACATACGCTCCCCGCAATTTCCTCAATTACTCCTCGATGTACATAATCAGAAACAATACTTTTCAAAGACCACAATCTTATACTGGGGAATACGTGGCAATTTAATACCTGGTTGCAACTCAATTATAACTGGTTCAATTTGTAAAATGCCAACGTCATATGTCGGCACCTTATTCAATTCAAGCGGTAAAGGTCTAGACAAAAATTGTGGAATGGTAGTTTCTTGAGGTGAAATTGTTAAGTACACTCTATCCGGAGAACAGTAAATTACAGAATTCAATTATTGTAATAAATGTAATCCCAACAAATGTGTCATCAAAAGAAATGAACATGAATCAGTGACTGGCCCCAGTGAAATCGGTACCGGCCGAGAGACCAGACTAACCACTGGCGTACCAGAGAACCCTACAGAAATTTTGTTCTGCCCTGACAGTGGAATATCTAGAACCCTTGAATGATCAATAGAACACTTCTGTGCTCCTGTATCTATCAAGAATAGATGCTCTCTATTCCCCACCTTCATTTCAACATAGGGCCCTTTCTGATTCACAGGAATAGGTACCGGTTCCAGACTCTGCATTGGGCTCTCCTGGCGGAACAGTATATCATCAAATGCGAGATCCTCAGAAAAATAGACAGTCGAAGGATTATCGAAAATGTTCCCACCATTAACACTTTGTTGCTGAATGTCTTGTGAAGGTGTCTGTTGAGCAAACTGACTTCTACCAGGACCCCCTATCCCATAGTGGCCTCTGGATCGTATAACAATGGCACCATATGTGCTATTCGATCTCTGCTGAAGGATCGGGCATTGTGCTCGCCAATGGCCTTCCTGTCTACAATATGCAAATTGGTTCAATTCAAATTCAAATTACTCTAGTTTTCATGTCCCCCTTCTTCTTTTCCACTCTCTCCTACTCTGTATTAGCTCTATTTTCATAGTACTGAGCCATTTGTAATACTTCAGATTGTGATTTCGCTTGCCACGCGCTTTCAGAAGTCATAATCTGTGATTGGATTTCAGGCAACAATCCGCACACAAACCTGTCTACAAATAGCCTTTTTCCTGACTCTGTCCTTAAGTCTTCACCACTAAAATCTGAAAATACTTGTTCAAATCTATTAAAATATTCAGTTGCACCCTCTGACTTCAATTGTATTCAAGCCGTAAGTATATCCCATATGATTCTTTTCTCAGAAACCAGAGTTTTCAATTTAGCTACTATTCTGTCTGGCAACATCAGTATCACTTGTGGCGGTTTCTCACCAGCCTTCCTTTCCCCATCTATTTGTGCTAAGTTATCCCATGTATCACCCATCCCTGCCTGATCATCAACAGTTCTAATCTGCTTGTTGTCTTCAAATACTTGAGATGTTTTTCCGTACACAAAATACAATGGTAACGTTGGTTCTCCAGCTTAAGGTAAGACCACTTTCAAGAAATGAACACAAAGAGTTTCTGCAAAAGCATGCGGTTTTAGTTGTTCAGCATTCAGTTCCACTGTTTGAACAAGGATGAAGCTATTGGTGCAGACAACATCTGAATTGCAGTTCAGTTCAGCTCCAAGGTTTCTTAGAGCAGGACAAACATTCTGCTTCAGCAGCTGTTAGGGAGAATTATCTTATAAGGCTAATTTCCCAAACATAGTGAGTCCCCAGCAACTTTGCTGGATTTTTGGGGTTTGTTTTTTTCTCCTGCTAAGAGTGAGACTCTTTTCCTCCCACTCTTAGGCATGATTTGAGGTATGTCTTTGACTTGTTATGTGCTTATGGGCTATGGGGTTTTCTTTTTACTCCTTAGGGTATCATCTATTTTTTGTGTATGTGTTACACAGCACCCTCAGTGCAGTAACACAGGGGTGTCATAGTGACTCCCAAATATAGACTCCATACCGTGGGACTGACTACTGTCTCCCAGGGCATGTAAAGTCACCATTGACTTTACTAGTCCAAAATTGTGAACATAACCAGTACATACCATCATATTGTGGAAGTACTGGAAGGGGTTAATTCAATTACCCCTGGGTCTGTTTTCAAGGGGACACTGTCCAGTCCCCCCTTGTCGAGTTTCTGGCTGGTGGCAGTGGTTACCACGCGAAATATTCCACCAGAATATTCTCTATGGGATTTTCCCATTGATTTTAAACGCACCACTTTTTGGTGCAATGTTAAACATACCGCTGGTTTATTTATTTAATATTAAATCAACGGTTGGGTCTTTTTGCCAGAACTCTTTTCTAAAATGGTGTTTGTGTCCGTCTCTGTAACTCTGACCAAGGTCGAGCCCTTTGTTCCACTTTTTGGCGGGCTTCTCCACAGAAGCCCTCCAAATGGTACCACTCTGTCTGGGTTCCACAGGATGGGTGGGGAGGGGAATTGGCACCCTGGACTTCGTTGCCTTAGCAACTCATGTCGCACTCTGTTCTGATTGGGCCAGTGGTGAGCCACTCGGCTCACCACTTAACATGTTTGAGTGACAGCTAGGCTGTTGAATGGGGGGTTTTCTGCATAAAAGCAGGGCCTTTGGGACTGGAACTTCAGAAGTCGCCACAGGGCCTAAGAATCCGAAGAGGAAAGAAACTGAGCCATCTGCAATGACGACACCACCGGTGAAGCCCTGCTGCAACTACCTCACCACTTTCCCGACAACAAGAGAAGATCTTCTGCTGGACGAGTCTTCTTCCTCTGAGCTGGTGGGACCAACCAGTTCACCGCTGTCGCCTTCCAAATACGTCTCTTGGTTGAATTGCCCATGCCAAGCACCCCGGAGGCCGGATAGTCAAGCATCACCACTTTGACAGCGAATAAAAGGAACGCACCTTTTACCGACGAAACTCCGCGGCCGGTTTCATCCCTGTGCAGTGCAACAACGCCTCGTTTCCTCCTTGACGAGATCCTCTCTTCCCCTGGTCGAAACAATGAACTGCAACCACTGACAGGAACAACTGCCACCGCTGGAGCTTCCTCTCTGCTTAAGGTACTGTATCCTCCCTGGCCTCCCTTTCTTCGGTTTGCCCAATGTGACCCTTAAATCCTTGGCTTTCCAAATGGGTTGGCCCCAGACCTTCTAACTTTACCTTCTTGAATCGCCCCAACCTCTTTTGAACATTCTGAAAAGACTTTTAGTGCATTTTAAACCGTTTGATCCTGGGCACATTTCACTTTGCTCCATTTAAAGTGGGCCTGGCCTATGAACTTTGGCTCTACAGTATATGCTGCCTTTATTCCCTTGCTGAGAACTCCTAAAAGTGTTGGGACCTGTTTTATTTCTATGCTCTGCCTTTTTCTCTCCTTTTAACTTTTAACTGGAGTGCCATCAGGTTACGCGCTCACATCTGTTTTAACAAATCGTGGTGTTTTAACTCTGGCTTGTCTGATAGTTATCAAGGGAGGTGTGTATACTTTACCTGACTGTGTTTTAACTTGCTTTTGATTTAGAGTGCTAGTATAGTGCCTAAAGTGTGTTTTAAATAAATAATGATATACTTTTTATACAAAGCTCTGGTCAGTGTTTGTTTGCTCTACTGTGTTTTGAGCCCTATTGTGTATACTCTATATACTGCCCTACTCTTCTTGAGAGAGGTCTAACTGCTCAGCCACAGCTACCAGGTAAATCTGGGTGGTGCAGACTGCTACCAATTGGGTGTACTGCTTACTCCTGTAGTCTTAATCTTTTTGCAGTGTTCCCTCAGGGAACTGCACAGGATTCTGCCTAACACTGGTGTATAACGGTGGATTTGTATTGAGTATACATTTTAGAGTGCTTCTGACACTTTAGTGCAACTAACCACAAAGCTTAGCACTGTAAAAGCTATTTTTTTAACAAGTCAACTATGGAAAGTTACAGCCAGGATGTCCCTTTCGGTAAAAACTGCTGATTGTTTAAGAGTTCTTTGTAGACATAACGATCTTCCTGTAAAAGGCAAGAAAATGGAACTTATAGAAAGATTGTTAGGGAATCAAAGTCTGGGTAGTGCTTCAGAGGAGCCTACCTCCCCAGCAAATGGAAACCACTGTCATGAGGATGATATGAATCAAAGTAATGATAGTATTGTTGTAGAGTTAGAAGAGGAAGAGGAAACTAATGTAACTGTTCCCACTGGCCCTCTGCCTGCTCTAGCACCTCAGCCTGTGTCTACTGGACCTTTGTCAGGTCCCACACTAAGTCCTGCATTCATTGAACTGGAAAAAATGAGACTTGAATTAGAATTCAAAAGAATTAGTGCCCAATCTGAACAAAAGCACCAAGAACTAAGGCTCGGAGAAATGGAGCTCAAGCATGAGCTAGAGATGAAGAAAATGTCTGCTGAAAATGCTTCTCTCCCCGGATCCCCTAGGAGTTCCAGTCCCAAAAGACCCCGGATGCCTAAAGAGATTGTGGGTATGTATGAACCTAAGTTGGATGTGTTGGATTGGTTGGCTATGTTTGAATATAATCATCGGTTCCAGGATATCACAGGGAATCAGTTGCTTCCTTGGTTGTTCCCTAGGCTCCCCCCTGTTGCACCTGATGTGGTAATGGATTTGGGGGAGGTGGATAGGATGGACTATGAATGTGTGAAGCTAGCTTTAATAGCTAGATTTGGGAAGACCCCTTCCCAGTACCTTAAGACGTGTAGACCCTCAAAAAGCATGTTGGTACCCTTTGGGCTACCTGGGTGAATGAAGGTTTGAAGAACTTAGAGGGATGGATTAAGGGTTACAAAGTGAACACTTATGAGAGAATGAGGAATCTTTTTATGTTGGAGTCAATTTATGATGCCTGCTCTCCTGAGCTCAGACTGCACTTAGCTGATTCGAAGGAAATAGATCCTACAAATCTAGCTAAGGCTGCTGACTTGTGGGTTGCCAACAGGGCTACTCACAAAGATTCAGGGGTCACTCAGAAAAAGGATGAGGGAAAGCAGCCACCAAAAGTGAATCCAGAGAATTCTAATACCTCCCATACCAAAGAGGGCCACAAACAACAAAATAACCAGGGTAAACCACCAGGGAAACCCCATCAGACTAGTGTACCTTCTGGTCACCAACCAGAAGGAGGTCAGAACAAGCCACCATTCCAGAGAGCATTTGGAATATGCTATGTCTGTAAGGCAACTGACCACATCAAAGGAGATCCCAGATGTAAGGGTAAACCTGCAGGGATCAGCACAGTCTCCTTAGCCTTCACTCCTGAGGAGGAAGTACAAGTGGCTAGTGCTCACGTTGAAGTCTTTGCTGAAGACCCTTTGAGTCTTCAAGCAAGAGTATCATTAGAGTCTATGGGTCTGGTTAGCAGCCAGAATAGGGAAATCTATGACTCCCTACCAGCCAACTCTAAAATATATTATATGGACAGTGTTCTCATCAATAGACAGGATACTCCTGTCAGGAGAGACTCTGGGGCTAGCAGAACAGTAGTGGATGAAAGCTTTTTCAAACCCGAGGATGTGGCTAAGGCACCTAAAGGTCCCACTAGAAATTCTGGAGGCCCTGTCCAGATGGTTCTTATTCTACCAGCCCTCATTCAGTGTAATAACATGACAGTGACGATCCCTGTCAATGTTAAGACTGAGGTGCCTGGGAGAGTCCTGTTGGGGAATGATCTAAAAACTCTAGGAGTAGTATCTAGTACCCCAGGCCTCCCAGTATGGAGACACAGAACCTAACCAAATTGGCTAGAGAGGCCACCTTAAGGGACCACTCTAAGCCTGTGGGAATCTCTACTGAGAACCCCACTACAAGTCCTGGTATTAGTAAGTTGACCTATAAACCAGGCACATTTCAGGCTAAAATGTTAGGGAAATGGGAGCCCGAACCAAGCTCCATCATTGTTCCCCCAGTTTTAGAGTCTTTGACTCCCCCTGCTTCTGAGGAAGAGGTGGATAGACCAACTGGACCCCTACCTATGCCTTAGAGAACTGGTAATTGTCAGTGCTGGTGGAAAACCAGAAAAGAAAAGTCTACGGCCAAAAACGTTCAGACTGTTGGACCTTCTACTGAAGACACCAACTCAAATCCTAGTATTGGGAGGGAAACTCCTAAAATAGGTGAGGTAAGATCTAAGAGGAATGGGAAGCAGGTACATTGCCTAACCCCAACCCCTCCAACCAAGAGGCCTGAGATCCAACCTGCTCCCAACAGAGAGGTGGTGAGGAACCTTGGAGGCCCCTCTAGATCTAAGGGAATCCTTTATAAGGACCCCTTGAAAAAGCCTAACACAGGATCCGAAGTTGTACCAACATATGAGAGACTGGTCAACCAGATCCCCTATAAATGTAACAAGAAAGATGTTCATCAAAGGGTTTGCAGGTCATATAGCTTACAAAGGAAAACCTTTGATTTATCCATAGAACACAGGTCAAGGTGTCACCACCAAAATGCTGATGGTCTCTCTAGGGTGTTTATAACCGACTAGAGGTATGAGATTCATCCAGGAGTGGATTCAATCCTCCTTTCCCTTAGTCTGGGGGGGGGGGGCAAGTGTTAGGGAGAAATCTCTTATAAGGCTAATTTCCAAAACCTAGTGAGTCCCGCAGCAGCTTTGCTGGATTTTTGGGGTTTGTTATTTTCTCCTGCTAAGAGTGAGACTCTTTTCCTCCCACTCTTAGGCATGATTTGAGGTATGTCTTTGACTTGTTATATGCTTATGGGATATGGGGTTTTCTTTTTACTCCATAGGGTATCATCTAATTTGTGTGTATGTGTTACACAGCACCCTCAGTGCAGTAACACAGGGGTGTCATAGTGACCCCTAAACATAGACTCCATACCCTGGGACTGACTACTGTCTCCCATGGCATGTAAATTCACCATTGACTTTACTATTCCAAAATTGTGAACAGAACCAGTTAAAACCATCATATTGTGGAAGTACTGGAAGGGGTTAATGCGATTGCCCCTGGGTCTGTTTTGAAGAGGGCGCTCTTCAGTCCCCCCTTGTCGAGTTTCTGGCTGGTGGCAGTGGTTACCACGCAAAATATTCCACCGGAATATTCTCTATGGGATTTTCCCATTGATTATAAACGCACCACTTTTTGGTGCAATGTTAAAGATACCGCCGGTTTATTTATTTAATATTAAATCAACGGTTGGGTCTTATTGCCAGAACTCTTTTCTAAAATGGCGTTTGTGTCAGTCTCTGTAACTCTAACCAAGGTCGAGCCCTTTGTTCCACTTTTTGGCGGCCTTCTCCGCAGAAGCCCTCCAAATGGTACCACTCTGTCTGGGTTCCACAGGATGGGTGGCGAGGGGAATTGGCACCCTGGACTTCGTTGCCTTAGCAACTCATGTCACACTCTGTTCTGATTGGGCCAGTGGTGAGCCACCCGGCTCACCACTTAGCATGTTTGAGTGACAGCTAGGCTGTTGAATGGGGGTTTTTCTGCATAAAAGCAGGGCCTTTGGGACTGGAACTTCAGAAGTCGCCACAGGACCTAAGAATCCGAAGGGGGAAGAAGCTGAGCCATCTGCAACGAAGACACCACCGGTGAAGCCCTGCTGCAACTACCTCACCACTTTCCTGACGACAAGAGAAGATCTTCTGCTGGACGAGTCTTCTTCCTCTGAGCTGGTGGGACCAACCAGTTCACCCCTTTTGCCTTCCAAAGACGTCTCTTGGTCGAATTGCCTGTACTAAGCACCTTGGCGGCCAGATAGCCAAGCTTCACCACTTTGACAGTGAATAAAAGGAACACACCTTTTACCGACAAAACTCCATGGCTGGTTTCATCCCTGTGCAGTGCAACGACTCCACGTTTCCACCTTGACACAATCCTCTCTTCCCCTGGTCGAAAACAACAAACTGCAACCACTGCCAGGAACAACGGCCACCGCTGGAGCTTCCTCTCTCTTTAAGGTACTGTGTCCTGCCTGGCCTCCCTTTCTTCGGTTTGCCCATGGCGACCCTTAAATCCTTGGCTTCCGAACTGGGTTGGCCCCAGACCTTCTAACTTAACCTTCTTGAATCGCCCCAACCTCTTTTGAACATTCTGAAAAGACTTTTAGTGCATTTTAAACCATGTGATCCTGAGCACATTTCGCTTTGCTCTATTTAAAGTGGGCCTGGCCTATGAACTTTGGCTCTACAGTATATACTTCCTTTATTCCTTTGCTGAAAACTCCTAAAAGTGTTGGGACCTGTTTTATTTCTATGCTCTGCCTTTTTCTCTCCCTTTCACTGAACTATTGGAGTGCCATCAGGTTACGCGGTCACATCTGTTTTAACAAATCATGGTGTTTTAACTCTGACTTGTCTGACAGTTGTCAAGGGAGGTGTTTATACTTTACCTGACTGTGTTTTAACTTGCTTTTGATTTAGAGTGCTAGTATATTACCTAAAGTGTGTTTTAAATAAATAATTATATACTTTTCATACAAAGCTCTGGTCAGTGTTTGTTTGCTCTACTGTGTTTTAAGCCTTATTGTGTATACTCTATTATCTGCCCTACTCTTCTTGAGAGAGGTCTGACTGCTCAGCCACAGCTACCAGGTAAATCTGGGTGGTGCAGACTGCTACCAATTGGGTTTACTGCTTACTCCTGTAGTCTTAATCTTTTTGCAGTGTCCCCTAAGGGAATTGCACAGGATTCTGCCTAACAGCAGCCTCAACATGTTGACATAGTCCAAAGTACAATTTGCTCTTCTCGAGCCAAAAACACAGTTTAACATGAGACCGAAAACAGGAGTTTAATCAAAATGGCGGATGATTCTAAAATGGCGGCGAAGTCAGCTTTACTCAGGTTAATCGGTTTTCAGTGTGATGCGAATGTGCTTAGGCCAATGTTCATTATCAGGCAGTATTATGTGAAATATGGTTTTACAGGGTGAGGGGGTTGTCATGGGTTGTTTGCACTATTTCATACAATGTTCTCAATCGGTCAGCAAGAGACTGGTCGACGCACACAACAGTGACCGCTACAGTGGTGTACAAATTTTGTATAGGTAGGCCATGCATGCATCACAGCACTCATGACTGGGGACCTAAGGCTAATCACCTGGAATGTCTGGGGACTAAACAGCTTCATAAAAAGGAAGAGAGTCATTCCATAACTACATAGACGTAGCTCTTCTGCAGTAAACCCACCTCACCCAAAAGGGGCAGGAGGTATTAGCCAGGAAATGGTGAGGTACCACAATAGGCTCTCCTTATTCAGTGTATGCAAGGGAAGTATTACTCTTGATAGCACCCACAATGTCTTTCTGTGTGCTTAAAACCACTAGAGATACATATGGCAGAATGGTACTGGTACAGGGGTTCTTGGAAAACAAAGAGGTGTGTATCATTAACACTTATTCCCCAAACCACGACGTCTCAAATTTTGTCTGCTCACTGTACACCAAAATGGGACTAGTCAGTCCTATGCACCACAAAAACATAGGCCATGCACCTAAGAATCTAGCCACTGGCTGCAACCACCATAGCATAATACGGCCATGCCCCCAAGAATCTGGCCACTGATGATGATGATGATGATGATAGGTTATTTATAAAGTGCTTAATACCCAGATGTTTCTAAGCGCGGACCCAGGGATCGAACCTGTGTTGGTCCGTGTCGTCTTGTTTCCAAGTCGAGCATGCTGCCGCTGAGCTATCCTCCTGGGACACTGGGAAACTTGGACACTGGCTCCAACCATTATAATAATATGTCTGCAGAAATTGAATCTGGTCATTGGAAACAACCATTATAATAATATGTCTATAGTAATTATAGATAGTGTGTGGGCAGTATACAGTATTTGTAACATGGTAACATAATACAATTGAAGTGCAAATAGTGCTTATGATTGCTGTACCATTGGGGGCACAGGTTGAGTTTGTTGTATATGGTAATGAAGGAGAAATCTTTGCTTCTTTTTCTGTGAAAAAAACACAGTATAATATGTTAGGTAGGATAGTTTACAATTTCTCATTGCAGACAATGAACTTTTTAGACCCTCATAATCAGTACATTCTAAGTACTATGTTTGAAACAACATTACAGTGTGTTCTGCACAGTTGCTGTTTCTGTTTGCATAGTCATTAGGTCATCCGGAAAAAAAATGTATAAAGCATTAAAAAAAGTTTAATACATTTATGTGAGTTTAACTTTCACAGTATGTTTGTTTGAAGTGTGCGGAATATTTAAAATGCACTAAATGTTGATAGTTTCACAGTTCAGTGACTAAATGTAGGTTTAAGGAATATTAAGTAGACATTTGTTAAGCACTGTTTTAGAGAAATTTAAGTGATATTGCATTCAAACCAACCATACCTTCGTTTAATGTATGCAGTATAGTGATCTGCATTGGTTATGGCACCAGTGTGGTAGATTATGCCTACTGTTGTGAAGGTTTTTTTGCCAAGCAATACTTGCCCATGTGTGACGCTAGTAAGATTGCAGTTGTTTTTGGTACCATCTGCGCTGTACCTTAAAAGCATTAGTATTCTTTATTGGCTATGTGAGTTTATGTGCAAGGTGGAATGATTGTCTGAATTGCAAAAAGTGCATAATATGGCATGATTTGCATTTTGCACCAGCTGATGAAATGGAATGGATTCACAATTTGGTATAGATACATACAAAAATCGTTCAATAGGGCTGTGTTCTTGTGAAACATGGTTTCAGAGACTGTATGTAAGTTTCCACGTATATGAAATCTGGAAGATTTCATTTATAGGTATCTTTTTGGTTTCCATTACTTGCAGTAAGTACATTAGACATTCTTCTGAGTCTTCCTGTGTGTTTATGGTGCTGTAAGTGTTATCACGATTATGTGTGGCATTTCTATGAAGGACAAGCATTTGTAAACACAACTGGTCTGAGCCGTTCAAGTAACTGTTTTGAACAATTGGTGGCAATTGGAACAGAAGATTGATTGCTACATTTGCATAGCAATTTACACCAGTTGTGTTGGAAAAGGTAACTGGACCAGAGAGTTCTGTCTCTGTGTCATTTGCTGGAACTCCACTTGTTTTTTTTTTTTTTAGAAGAAATGTTTCCCTTTATATCTGCTGATGGATGTGAAGTTGTGATTGCACTAGATAGTTTTGCGGTTGTACTACTTGATGGAGTAGCAGTTGTTTTAAGTTTCTTTGGTGACATTGTTGGGAAATCTCTTATACGTTCTGTTTGCATTAACTTTCTTTTAAAAACTGTACCTTTTTGAGGAACAGGGTCCATATCTAGATGGGGTGTGTAGAGTGCATGTCGTTTGTTGTACTCTAGGATGCAAGGAATGTCAGCCTTTAATTTGTTTGCATCAAAATTAACTAGAAATGGTCCTTTGAGTGCACAGAAATGTGAAAGTGCTACATAACTCTTACCTTCTTTAAAGACTATGCTGCAAATGTCAATCAATGCCTGATCTAGGGTTAGACCTTGCAATTTGTGAATAGTGACTGCATATGCAAGAGAGAAAGAATATTGTTCTCTGGACACATACATGTCTTTGAAAAGAAGGAATTGTGCTGTTGAGCGTCCTAACCTTTTAATTTTTGAAAGTTTGTCAAAGTGGATGTTGACAAACTGAATGTTGTTGTCACATTTGGATGTCAACAACTGTACCAATTGCTCCATTGACTAAACCTTTCTCCACATCAAGGTTAAGTTTTAGAATTACTCTGCAGTTTAAACACAACATTAAAATTGTCTCCAAACCAGCTGTGTCGGAGATACATTTTTCTAAGCTATTTAGTCGTGCTGTTGCTTGTTGACACATTGGGAGTGCCATGCCGTTCATTCCAGTTTGTCTGTGGAGCTAATATGCACTATTGGTTGCATTTCTTTTTTTTATCATTGTCTCATTGAACTGAGTAGAGCTTGCTAGGGTTGGCATTAAGGACATACATTTTACATTTTTATTTCTGTTAATTGTTCCTTGACATCAGGAGCAGATGTGTCATGCCTATATAGCTCATGGATGAGTCTACTATTTAAGATGGACTGTGCATCTTTAGAAAGAAGACCAAATCTAATGCTTTTTAAAATATTAGCATAGGTGAGGTCTGCAAGCATGTTTTGAGTTAGTTCTCTGTATGGAAATGTTGCCAGAGATTTACATTTCCTATGCTGAAAGGTGTATCACAGCACTGTTTGTATCCTAAGGTTTTAAAAATAGGTTTTCCTTTCACTGGTGTTAATTGTAGGAGATCTCGAAAAACAATAACGTGTTTTCCTCCAAAGATCCATTGGCTGAAGATGTATGCATAGCACTGTGGAGTGGCTGAAAATCTTGGATTTGATGATGTTCATGTGCAATGGTATGGAGTGCGCGTCATGGAGGACTTGCTCTGATTTGGTGTAAATATGGTCACACTGCAACATCCGGACATTATCATTGTTCATTGTGGAGGGAACAGTTTAGGGTATGTCACTGAAATTTCACTGCAGTTTGCAACTAAGGAGACATTTGGCAAATTGAAGGAAATGATCCTGAGTTCTAGAATGAATTTTTTCTCGCATTGCTCAGAGACAGTGGTGGATGCACTTGAGTTCATTTGGTCCACAAATGGAGACAGCAAGGTACAATGTCAACAAGGCTGTGTGTGCATTTTTGGGAGACGTTGGCATAGCGTCTTTCCATAATGAAAATAATAAATTTGACATTACCAATATTTTCCGCAGAGTACATCCTACTCTGGTAATCAGCTTTACCTGCAAAACATTCAAAATGCTTTGAAACACTTTTTGTAAATACAGAAAGCATTTTTCAGTAGGTGTAAAAATAAATACATGGCAACACGAGGAAAACAAAATGTCAACTTTTTTGCAAGTTTGAAGAAAAAGTTCAGTTTAATAGAATGTTGTGTAGTTTACTTCAATTTTCTTTTAGATTAGAGCCACCACTTTCCAATGCAAAAGAGATAAATGTTTTTTGATGCCACCACCACACCCATTTTTTGGATCTGCATGGACTGCATAGGGGCTTGTAACATTTTGGGGTGCTTCTATTTCTCAACTGTGAAAGGTGGCTCTGAAAAGAACCTTTTTTTATTTTTTGTTTTTTTTGTGGCATTTTTTTAAAGGAGTGACAAGGGAGGAGAGGGACAAAGGGGCGGGTGGAGAGTGGAAAATGTTGGGTGGGCCTGAATCAGGTAGAGAACAGTGTTTCTCATGCTCCTTGACCACGGACTCAAAAGCACTCCGAAACTGCTCCCCCCTACCGAGCAGTGTGTCACAGTACATGCAAAACACTGTTGTCCTTGAAAAGTAATGGTTGACTGTGTTAAGGATTTCCTCTGAGGCTTCCACTGGGATCCTCTGCCCCACAGGAGTGTCCTATCAAACCTTGTCTGCCCGGGCCTTTGGTACAACCCCAATGGTGGTAAAAAGCTGCCATCAAAGGATTCATGACGGGAGCTGGAGAGAGGAACTTCCAGTACCTCATCCTCATCTTCCTCTTGATCCACTTCTGTATCACCATGCCTGTTCCCCTCTCCAGGCCCTCCAGATGGTGGTGGTAGTGGTGAGGCAGCTGCACTGGCCATAGTAGATGCCATTGTGGTCTCCAACAAGCACAGAAAAACCATAGCCCGATTGAGAATGAGGAGCAGTAATGGGTGGGTCCCTTTAGAAGAGCTGTCTGCAGACGGTGCAACTGTCCATGGACTATCGGGCCACAAATAGGGCTTAACAAGTTATACAAAGTTGCCAGGTCAAATAAGACAGGCTCTAGGAGCTTTGCAAGGGTAACATTTCAGCTTGAAACACCCTAGATTGTCCCAAAATGCAGTTTTAAACTGTCCGGGGTAAGGACACTGTCAGTGGATACTCCCATCATGCAGGTGCGGTCACATGATGACGGGGACATGACAGTTGCCCTGCGGACACCTATTGGGTGGGAGAAAATGTGCGCATGCGTGCCAGTGTCCAGAGGACAGGGGCGGAGTCCCCAAACTAATTAACATATATTGAAGGATTGGGATTTTCTACACAATGTTCATGAGAGGGGGAAGGGATTGAGGTTTCATAATAGCGTCTTTCATGTAGGGAATTTGATAGGGATGATTGGTTGGGACAGGGTGAATGGGCACAGGTACAAGTTGGCCAGTGATATCAAACATTTTCCTTCATTGGTGACATCACATATCTGGCCCCTTGTTTTTGTTCACTGACATATGAATATAAAAATTGAAAAGGTGCTATATATCAAAATGTTAACCTTTTCATATGTTGTTAAATTGCTTTCCTTAGGGTTTGGGCTCAGCCTATGGTGCACATACATGGGGCAAGAAGCAGGCCTCAAACACACAATTCATTTTTATACATAAAGATAAATGTAATGTTATTAACCATTTCTGATGATGCTGTTTCTTTCTTCCTTACTTTAGTTTCCCTGTATTTGCCTCTGATTTGTATGCTTTGTGGGTCTTCATATGTATTGTTTGTAGTAGCACAAGTGTGTAGTAAGTCTGGAATTGTTAGCTAGTTAATACATGTTTAACATTACTCAAAACTATGATAAGGTAGCATTCATTATTTTTACTATCCAAAATTACAATATTATAAATAATGTACTTCTATGGTGCATGCTGCAGTCATTGCCTATGCTTATGTATGATTAGGTTCCTGTATGAACAACAACACTCCAATACAATGTAGTTTCAATGAGTAAATTCTTTAATAGATTAAGTAGGTCATGATGATGTTTGGTGCCCCTGGACACCTGTATCATCTGAGAGATACGCCCATGTATGGCTAGCTTTAACACTGGTGACCCATAGCTGCTTTGACCAAGCAGAGAAAACCCAGACCAAACCACATAGCCTACATGGTGAGGAACATAAATGACCACTCTACATGGTCGAAGGCCTTCTCCGCGTACAAGACCAATAGCCCCACAGAAAGGCCAGTCAGAACATTTATTCTAAGGACATTTCACAAAGATTAGGCCAAGCGCGAAGTGCAAGTGGCTTCTCTGTAGCTCACAATTGAGTCTGGATAACCAAACCAACGGGTTCTCTAATCGACCCAACATGGCCAATTTATTCGATCTCAGAGCTGTTTACAACTAGCATCTCCAGTGTCCAGTTGGTCAACAGGTAAGACACATGCTATAGCCCTTTTTTGCTGCTGTGATGGTAACATGCTGGAAGATTTAACCTACTTTTCTTTTTTTGTCCAACTTTGATAAAACTAGAACAAACAAACAAACAAAGAATGTTCTTTCTCACAGTCTTTAGGCTATATAATGTCAGAACATTAGTGGAGGGCAATATGTTGTCGTTCTCTAACTCCTTTAAGAATGTGGCTCATTCTATTTCAGGTTTTCTTGAAAATGCTGTATATTGAGAAAATCTAAGGTTTTTAATGCTATATTTTAGTATGTGGTCTGTATTCTGAATTTATTTGTTAGTTTCTACTTTTGTGAAATTCCATTTTTGAAATCAAGTTTATTGATGATGATGATGATGATGTTTCGGCAAAGAAAATGTGGTAGATTTCTTTTACCTCAACCAATGGTAATACAACCACAATCGATTCACCTTTTATTATGCGGACTCTGTGCGCTATTTGAATGTCTTGTGGCCGATGGGATCATTTAGCTCAGCATAACTTTCCTATGACCAATGCTCGCTGCACAGAGGCAGAAAATGGTGCGTGGAGCAGTGACAAGGAAGAGGTGAGGGGAACATGGCGCATTGGTCAGGAATGGTGCTAGGTGGTATCGGGAATGGGAGTTGGGGCCCCCATTGAGTGCAAGGATAAGTGAACAGGAGGTTTAGTGAACAGGTGAATATGGGAGGTGAAACTCTCAGAGGAGAAGAACATTCATTGAAAGAGATTCTGTTGGCAGGACATGGGAGAGATGCTCAGTGGGTGGGAGTCAGTGAGTAAGGGATTTGGTGGCGCAGAAGTCGACACAACTAAATAGATTGCTCCCTATGTATTGCTTTGCTCCTAGTGAGAGCATTCTTACAATGCTTTCGTCTATGCTGCTCCCAAGCAGACCCCTCATCCTTCTCTCACACTCTTCTAGGAGAGATTGGAAGTGATTCAATGATGGAGCTAGTATAAACTCCATTTCCTCATCCCCTATCTCTTCTTTTTAATCCAGCAAGATGCAGTGGGCAGGATATGAGTTGGTCCCCCACTGTATTTGCAGTGGTTTCACTCGTCCACTGCTATGCAATCGTCTGTGATACAAACCCGGTCGCAAACAGGCTCAGCAAAGCAGGAATGAAAGAACAAGAAGACAGAGGACCAGAGAGCAGGGTGAGCTCAGCTCAAACACATGTTTGCTCTCGGTTGCTTCTGTCTGACTGCTACACCTGCTCAGGCAGAGAGTGCAGTGCAAGAGCATGAGTGAACCTTGACCTGGTTCTATTCTTCCACATATATATGTTGTTTGCGGCTGTGCACCACATACGGTGAACATTTCGGGATATATCTGTGGTGTCATTGCTATCCCATGGAATTTAGACACTGGACATTTTGAGCATTACTCGTTATTTCTCATGTAAAATTAGATTAGCCCTAATGCTCATTCGGATTTTTAAAATGGTGTGTGCGTTATAAGTGATATTCCACGTCCGTGATGCTGTTGTTGATCACATTATTGTTAGCCCTCATTTTGAGCAGATATAGGTCCTGATTTATGTAATTTTCACCACCGTGCAAAGTGACTTTGCACTGTCCTGTGAATCAGGGTGTTTGTTTGCAGTGCAAATTCACTTTGAACCAAAACACGGTTACTTTGCATGGCGCAAATAAATCCATAAATTAGGCCCATAGAAAGCACGTTGATTGCACATGATATGCTTATTTGCACGTTTAACTATTGGAAGGTGTACTGACACAATTATTATTATTTTGGCATTTTTAAAGCGCTCACACAGCGTATTGAGGAGCTGTTACAGGAATATGTCTTAGTTGTGTATTTATAATGCGCATATCAACCAGAGGTTTCTAAGCACAGATCGAACCTGTGTTGCTTAGTGTCGTCTTGTTTCCAAGGCGTGCATGTTGCCGATGAGCTATCCTCCCGGGACAATTGATTTCCGCATCCATCTTGGGAGACTGCTCTGTAGTTAGGCGTATGTGTCATGTGTTACAGTGGAACGTGCCTGTGTCAATGAACAGAAGAAACGTTCACCTTGATGGCACAGCTGGTGCTATTTGAGTGTGCAGTGCCATGACATGGTCCTGAGTTCATTCCCATCCCTTTGATTTTGGGGATATGCGCCTTTGGCTGAAATGCTAAATCCGTTGATATCAACTTGTTGAAAATCTGAGAGAGCTGACAATTGATTTGAAACTTCCAGTTGGTCAGATTGTCCCCACGTGCCCAAGA
This sequence comes from Ambystoma mexicanum, assembly GCF_040938575.1. Lineage (NCBI taxonomy): Eukaryota > Metazoa > Chordata > Amphibia > Caudata > Ambystomatidae > Ambystoma > Ambystoma mexicanum. The sequence continues at coordinate 289,828,726 of NC_090924.1, read as the reverse complement.
CAGCTGCTCACACCAGGGAGGAACAGTATCAGATTCGGTGTTCGCGTTGAGCCAATACAGTGCATCCCTGCATGCGCAAACGGTCACACCTGTGCAGCTGGCCCCTATCACGGAATTAGTGCTTGGGTGTGCTTTGGGGTTGGGATACGGCTTCCTACGTGTCCAGGGCAGTCCACCTCCTCTGCGGCACTCTTTTACCCTGTCACAGGTCAAGGTCTAAGAAATGTGGAAAGCAGACAGCTACATAGAAGAGTTAATATAAACACAGCATTTCAAATGACTAGCACTTTGGTATGCAGTTTATGTTAATGTTAATGTTAAAGGATATTTGTACAGCACACTATGACCACTGGAGTGGTCCACTGGTGCTCTGGCGGCTCTGAAAATGGGAGAGTGGGGGTGAGTTAGTGGAAATTAGCTGGAAAAGTGCAAGATAGCCGTAATGTGCTGTTGGCAGCCTCAGCCCAGTGGGTCCGTTGGCTGGGCTTGGGGTGTTTTTCGGTTGGTAGTCGTCATGTGCTGTTGTGCAAGTCTATGTGCGGTTTGTTTTGTTGTTGCAGTGTAGTGAAGATTGTGCGGTTTGCTGCATTTAAGGCTTGTGTTTGTGTTCGGTTTGAGTTTGAGAGGTGTATGCAGAGGAGTGACATTGTTAGTGAGTTGGTTATTGATTCATGATCGCACGCTTGGTCTAGGCTTGGCTGGAGAGTTGTACATGAATCATTGAATAACATCTCTATCTAGATGCGACGCAGGCTACATTGAGGATTCCAACTAAGTGTGGAATATGCTGACATTTACATTTCTATCTAGATGTGGCGCATGTTAAGCTTAGGAGTTCCCTCTATGTGTGCACATGCTAACATTCACAATTCTATCTAGATGCGATGCAGGCTATGTTGAGGATTCCAACTAAATGCGGCATATGCTGACATTTACAATTCTATCTAGATGTGGTGCATGCTCAGCTTAGGAGTTCCCAACCATGCGGATGCTGCAGCGAAGATCCCAGGCCTCCACCTACCTGGGTAGAGGGAGCAACCGCTGATCTCGGTGCCAGGCATGTGCCTCACACTCAGATATGCAGGGCGTCTAGGCTGCAGGGCTGTTGGGCACAACCCTTCTATTGCAAGTAGGACACCCTTCTGCCAGAGATGACCCCCATGCTGCATCTACTGTTCACGGGATGAGCTAAGCATTTGGTTCATCACAACTTTAAACAAGCTTTCTTTGGGACTAACCCCCTTCATGTGTTGACAGTACAGTAAGGCTTCATTACGAGTTTGGAGGTAACTCTAAAATAGGTTGTAATTGCTAAATTAGGTCAGTTTCTCAAATCTTTTTTTTTGGCATAAGTGATGAGATGCAGTAGTGCATCTCATTACTTGGGCCAAAAAAAAGAGCTGCTCAGTTCACAGAGCGCATCTGAATGAACACATCACAGATGTGCTCTTTCAGACCCCACCTTCTTTTTCCCTCGTTCATAAAGTTGAGTAAATAAGGAGTGTTTCTGGGACATTTATAAGTGTATCCATTTGTGAATTCATCAGTGCCCCTTCCAATGTTCCCATCCGAACGTTTTTTCTCTATATTCAAAGGAAGTTCTTGCACGCCCCACCTGTGATGATAAACATGTCTTCACACTCTCTACATGTTTTACATCCACTGTGATGTCGAATGGTAAAAATTGGTGGACTTTCAAGGCTGAATACCAGCTTGTCAAATAGTCTTATTTGTACCGCTGGTGTTAGTCGCATGAAATGCTGTCTAAGGTATATAGCTCCATACCTGTAATAAGGGGGCTGCTAAACCTGAAGGGCCCCGATTCTCAAATAGTTGCGGAACGGAAAGGAGTGCAGAGAATGTCCTGATTTCGTTTATGATACTTTCAGAAATACGCAGGTCACCTTATTCTCAAGTCAGTATTGGTCATGTTCACATTGCATATAATGTGCACGTCTAAAAGGAAGCAAGGGCGCAGCACTGGAGACGCTGTTTATAATTGTGCTGCCCTTATTGAATGAGCCCCAGCCAGTCAGCTTTTAATCACTGTCGTGTCTTGCAGATTCAACAGGAATGATGCCATTGTAAACAGCTTGCTCTGCGCTGTGCCTTCACTCTTCGGAAATGTGTTTGTGTGTGGGTGAAGTGTGAGGTAGAAGGCTCTGCCAGTATGATATCTATTTGCACAAATGCAAGCACGTATTCCAAATAAATAGGTTGTTACTTAGCTCCTGGCTACCCTTTAAACAACAAAAACAACGGAAGATGTTAATGCATTTTTAAGAAACCGCTACTTTATTGAGTTGATTTTTTAAAGCCAACTGACAGTCTAAAAGGGATACTTATAGCGAAAACATGAATTTACACTTTCTAGAGTTTCTTACATTGCACAATGCTATTTGCATTTCCCACCTGCACTGTTCATGAATTAACACATTAGATTACAAATGGAATCAACATCATTAAATTAATACATTGAAAACATCGAATATAACATTACCACTCTCGTTATTTATTTCTTATGTAAATGTGACAAAATGTTTGCGGCTCTGCTTTGGTACAAGGCATAAGAAGTGGTTTATAAACTCCTACTCACCGCCACAATACTACTAAACGAGCAGTGATCTCAATCAGAAAGGGGAAACAGGTACAAAATGAATGGTGGACAACCTTCACCTCGTAGGGAAGCCGAGGGTAGGATACACTCTTCAAGAGGGCCAAAGAAGCATCCAGAACAAGAAGACAACAATAGTCAAGTGGTACCAAAAAATACAAAAATATTGTCTAATAAAGATAAAGGTTCTATAAAAATACAATACTTTAATCAAACTAAAAGGACAAACTAATAAAAACGCTAACAACAAGCGGGAGCGGGAATGTTTTGATGCTTGCATGTTCTTGAGTTAAAAAAATCCTAAGACTAAGCCCTTTACTGCAGCTCAAATTTTCATTGGCTGAGCAGAGGTTCTTCTTTACCATATCAGGAGCGATGTGTCCTCCTGTTGGTGCCAACATTTTTTGGCAGCTATTCTTATGGCAAAACAGAAATCCGTTAGGAACGACTGGCTGTTGAATTTGCTTGTCAATGACTAATTGCCTCTTACAATTGCCACTCGATGAATACCACAATGCAGTAGTGCAGGAATTGGAGAGGGTCTGATCCACAGGATGCTCTAACCTGGAGTTCAAGAGTTGCCATTGAATCATGTCTTCTCTAAATGTTGCAGCAATAGCCGTGATACAAAAGGATCCCAGCAATGTTCTATTATATACTGTACATCACACTACTACACGTGGGAGGATTTATTTATATTTTTAAGTCATAAGATTTGTTTTCGGGTTGTCTAACATTAATATTAAAGACTGTCTCCATTGATTGATTTGTAAGGTAACATATAGCATACAGTGAACGCAATAGCATCTAGGCACTTTAGTTGCTCTACTTTGTGGGGCATAGAAGGCAGAGTCTAGATAGGTGAGGTTAACCCTTTGAGATGAGTTTGTGTACTTCACATATGGCAGACAAGTCTTTAGGTCCTTGAGCATCTTTATGAGGGTTTGAGGGACCTACACAAACATGGATGATCTCAATATTCACTGATATCACATCTACAAACTGTGTCCCATATCAATAGACTGCAAGTTCATCATTGCGTTAAAAAGTCCACGTGGTTGCATGAGTTTCATAGTACTCACAAGGTAATGTCTACCTAAAAGGTGAGTCAGGTTATCATTGCTTTTGATTGCTCTGCCAGCAGGCACCACATGCTCATTTAAGATGTCCCTCGTCTATTCTGCTAATAACGTGTGCCTAGGAGGGAAAGCAGAATGGGAGGATAGAGGGTAGCAGGCACATAGGAAGTAAGATAGTAAGGCCTTAATGCCTGTTAATAGAGAAGGAAACATCATAAAGGATTGTATGAATCAATTAATAACTCTGTAGGGGCAGTGGGTAAGCGAAGTGATACAGTCTTTAGGAATTGTGTGTTTCTGTTAACACATTTGTATATACCTTGTTGCAATTGTTAACTTAAATCAGATGAACACAATGCAAATTGCATCTTTTGGCAGAGAAGCTTGGTTAATTGATGATTGCTTTGAGTTCGAATATTTTACAAAATCAGTGATCTACTAATTGTAGATATCTTGACCACGTCTTCTGTTGGCCGCTCTGACCAAATGTTACCATCAGACTAGATAACAAATATCTAGAGGCTCCACTCTGCTATTCGCTTAAAACATCCTTCTGAATGTTATTGTCTTATTTTCACCTTTGGGAATCATTTTAATTTTGAATCTAAATCATTACTTTTGCAATAATTACTTCTGAATAATTATGTTTTTTTTTATTTCGCTTTGGAACACTTTATTTATATAAATGTGTAATTTTCTTTCTGGAGGGACACCCGTAATACTTCTTCGCCTCTACACTGACGCAGTTTCACTCCCGACTCACTTGCAGCCAAACATCATGTTCTTCTTTTCAAAGCTGCCTTCATGTCAAGCATTTTATTCCAATTATCAATCTGTCACTTGTACAACCACTTTTTTGTCATTTTAGGGCTCCTGTAGAACATATGACTCCCTTAGTTTTGCTTTTTATGTTTGTAGTCCACGGTTCTTCTACCACTTACTCCCTTCCAGCAGCGAGTTCCCTTGCCCCCTCAACCTTCAACACACCCTACACAGTGCTGCTCCTCTGCTTCTTCACCAGTCGCTGGGTTCTTCTGTACCAGAGTCTTTGGGTTCTTGCATGCCCTATAGAGCAGGGGCCTGAACCCCTAGGCTTTTCAGATGTTTTGGATTACAACCCCCATCATACCTAACCAGCATAGCCAATAGCCAAATATCATAGGAATTGTAGTCTGAAACATCTGGAGAGCCTAAGGTTGCAGACCCCTGCCCGAAAGCAAATACATAGTCAAGTATTTCTTCTCTAGCAGTTATTGACATGAAGAGCCAGCCTAATGAAAATACAGCTCATATATCCAGGTTTGCTTCTGAAAACAGGTATCAAAGGAGCTGTGTCACTCATCTGTCTTCCTGTCACCGTCTTTTCTGGGACAAGTACCTGGCACAAAAATGCCAGCAACTGGTTAGTGTCAAGAAGAGGGTGGAAATTTAAGTATTTCATATGAAATACATTAGAAACATAGAGCTATTATTAGGAGCACATATGCACATCTTTCAGTGGAAATTAAGATAGAATATGACATTATGGTCCCATTTGATCAGCAACAATGTGCTCATTTGTTTTAAATGGATTGTGTCAGATGATTGGATGCCCATTTATATCTTGAAATTAAACGCCTCTAAAAAGACGTCTATGTTGATCTCTTCTCCCTCAGCTTCACCTTCTCTTGTTCAAACTTTTTCTTATCTTTTTCTTATCATGGGAACTCACTTAGATCTGTTTCTTCAGATGTGTCTCTAGCATAAATTTTAGGTAAACTGGACAATGGGCTTTTTTTGTTTTGATCTGTATATTATATTAACTACATTGATGTCCCAATAAGTAATGGGTGCTGTCATGATATGTATGGGCTCACCCAGAAGAAACATCAATGACAAGGATTACTGCATATTTATGGCAGTACTACCTCATATGGCCTGTGATATGATATGATATGATATGATATGGTATTTGTAACGCGCCTATACACAGGTGTTTCAAGGCGCGACGAGGCAGGGAGGGGAGGAACAAGGGGAGACAGACAAACGATCCTACTAGGCCAGGTGTCATTCAGATCGCGCAAGTGCAGGGGTGAGGAAGGGGGAAAGTGCAAGGGGAAGGGGAGGGGGGGAAGTGCAGTACAAGGTAAGTGGCGTAAAGTAATAAATAAATAGGGCCAGCTGGTGGCAAGTGCAAGATAAGTGCAGAAGATAAGTGCTGGGGAAGGGGGGGCTGTAGGGATACAGAGACAGTCCCGCAGTGCAGAGGGGTTCCAGGGCATCAGTGCAAGTGGAGAGTGGCTGGGCCCAGGACCGAGGCCGTTTAGAGTGGTCCAGTTGCAGGATCAGTGCAGTTTCAGTGAAGAATTAATTAGCTGTTCAGCAGGGGAGAGGGAGAGAGAAAGCAGAAGCAAAGAGGAAGGTTTTGAGGTGCTTCCGGAACCGGAGATGGTTCTCCTCAAGTTTCAGGGAGGCAGGAAGGCTGTTCCAGAGGGAGGCCCCTGCCGCGGAGAGAGATCTACCCCCAGCTCGTTGCTTCGAGAAGCGGCTAACCCTGAGGGAGTTGGAGGCGGATGAGCGAAGGGCTCGGGAAGGAAGATATTTGGGAAGAGAGAGTTGAAGGTATTTAGGACCCAGGCCCCAGAAGGCCTTGTGGACAATGCAGAGGGTTTTGAACTTTATCCTTGCAGCCACTGGGAGCCAGTGTAGAGATTTCAGTCCTGGAGAGATACGGTCCCTGGGCTTGAGGCCAAGGACAAGTCTCGCAGTTCTGTTCTGGATGAGTTGCAGAGGGCGGAGAGTGGAGGCAGGCAGATTAAGATAGAGGCTGTTACAGTAGTCCAGCTTCGAGAGAACCAGGGCTCGGGAGACAGTGAGCTTCTGGGGGAAGGAGAGGAAGGGAAGAATGCACTGTCACTGCACTCTTATATCTATTAAAGCCTGATATGCTAGTTATAACCATAATATACAAAATATTGCCTCACATGCCAGTTACTGCTATAAAATGCTATGTGCAACCTCATATACCCTATCGTGCCATCTTATTCTACCAGAATAAGCCTCATAAGCCTGGTACAGTCATTGTATTGTCGCTCCTGTCTCACAAACTCAGGCGCTGCCTTATGCCAGGTAAAGCCTGAAATATTAGGTACATGATTCAGCTTGCTCATTTTTTTTATAATGTAAGCTTAATGAATCACTTTTGGTAATCTCAATTTAAGAAGTTAGGGGAAATTAGGTTATTTCCAGGATAACACATGTTGGTCAAGTAGAGACTTGTTCCTTGTGCCTATTTCACCATCTCCAATTTACCCAGTAGACCACATTTCCTATCATCCTATCCTTAATGTTAATATAGCATACTGAGATTTTTGCATTACGTTGTTTCATGAGTAAGCACAGTTGTGTGTGTTTAATAAAGCAGGTATGCAAAACACCAAACCATATTCTAAAGGAATCTGAAAATATAAAATACATCTTTATCGAAACCTCCTGGGTTAAAAAGTGAGATTTATTGTGATGGATGCAGGAGGAACACAATAACTAGCTGTAATCACTTAATTCATCATGCCATTCTTATCCATTTCCAGAAACTGCATAAAAAGTTAAATTCCTGAATGTGCAAACATATATAGAAATAACTGTTTCACAGAGTTATTCACATAAGACATAACAAATCACACTTAAGCAAACTACAAAAGCAGAGATAGCCACATGTGTGATCACACACACAAACAGACACACAGTATTGTAGGTAAAGTGAAGGAAAATAGAGGCTAGCCAAATAATAGTATGACATGATTAAATGGCACCTTGCTGTGCTTACATATAGTGTACTTTTTCTCCAGCAATGAATAGAATATATGGCACTTAACTGCAGTAAAAGCAGGAAATACTTTACCAAACTTTACAAACAAGAAATATGGAGCCTTCGAAATGCCAACCAACATGTATTCTAGAAAATATATTTTTAATACCATTCCCTACAAAAAGCGCAGAGCAAAACACTTGAAAGCCCAATGACTAGTGCCTGTTTGTCCTTAGAATGGTGGAAAAGATACCAAGCAAAGATGAAAATTCAGTTTTTACGCCAAATATAACAATTTTAACACCACACAAGACAATTAAAAGACCATGCAATTTCAAAAAAGCACAACATTGTACAGTCGTTTGCTTTCATTCTGCAATGTATTTCAATCAAACCAAGGACGACAATGTTGAATTTACATAGTGTATTCCGTCTTCCAACAGCAGTCAGATTAACTTGAGAATTATTAATTTAAGAATATATGTTAAAGAAACCATTGGATGCATCTATAAATGAGAGAACAATATTTTACATTTATCAAATGTACTTAATTATATGTTAGACTGACATTATACAGGACATACATTAGTGATTAATTAACATGAATAGAAAGCAATTCTAATTGTGACTTTTGCCAATGGTTGGTTTTCCTGCTTCATTGCATCTGATATCAACTAAACATCTGTTCACCCTACATGAGGACACATTGCTGATGGGGAAGGGCAGAGGATTCTAAAAATAAAAAAATATGGAGAGCTAGGTCCTCTTGCCCTGCCATAGAAGAAACATATTGTTTAGTACAACAAAAGTATCATGTGTTCAGTGCTTGAAATATATCTTATAAAAGCATCTTTGCACTCCAGTGGGGACAGTTTTATGGTCCTCCAGATAACAAGATCCAAAGAGCTCACATGATGGACAGGTCTGTCACCAGCTCTGAATCTTCAAAAGAAAATATTTTCATTTAAATGTTTCCCCTCCTAACCCTGCCTCCCAACTAAAACCCACCATCTGGGGTTAATGGAAGGATCATCAAAGAGACATGACAGACCCTACTATTAATAATTAGCTTCAGAAAAGGCCACTTATAGCTGTGCACAAGATTTATTAGTCATACACAAGTCTTGAAGTGCACAGTTCAACAGAAATGCAGTGGGTTATTTCAATTAGCATTATTTGATGTTTTTGAAATTGGTTTTACCTCTAACTTTCCAATGCAGAGGTTTTAGAATCAAAATTACAATTATTAGGAAACTGTTAGACGTCCCTCAAAATAATGGCAAAGGGGATGTATTAATATGTAGTAATCATTGTTAAATTATATACATATTAGTAATGTGGTCAATAGTAATCTCATAGACTCATGTTACTTTTCCCTAAACTTCTTAGGATCATTGGAATCTAGAACTCCATATTTCATCGATGTGTAATATGGATACTTTGAAATATGGACGCAAATATGATCTAGTCCAAATTGTTCAAAATACACCCCTGTCACATGCTAAAATATTTCTGACCTATTAATTTACGTGGGCTGTATTCTCTGGGAGTGTCAACCTGTTAAGCCACCCAATGGAAAGACTTTGCCAATCAGAAATGATGATGTCAATAGGAAGTAATGTGGGGAAATGAGAGGCTATCTAAGTTGAAACAAACATGAAGTGGAAGGAGCTATAGGATTTTGAATGCTGCAGAAAGGGAAATCTCTGCCTAACTGGATGAGTGATGAGCTGGGATAATGTCCGGAGATACGAGAGACCAGCGGCCTTATCCAAGAGGAAGCCTGAAATAGATTTTACCCAAGCAAGACCGAAATATCTAGAGGCAGATGAAACAGATGGTCCCTGCTGGCTCTGTGTGTTAAAGAATAATCCAAGAGTGAGTATATACATTCCCCAATGCAATTAGATATAAGTGCTCCAGAATCATTTAATGGCTAAGTCCCTACAGTCAGGAACTGGGAGGAATTCCACTAGGAGAACAGATAACATCTCCTGTGTAGATAGTACAGTACTTTGAAGATCACAGCCAAGTAAATTAAATCATACGTTTTTTCAAAGGTATAGTATGAGACTAAATGTGTGGACTGGTGTACAGCATATTCACAGTTCCTGAATGGATTGATAAATTGTGACATGTGAAACCCATAGATATTGAAAAAGACACATGGGGATGAAAGGAAGATTAGTTGGGACACTTCCATATCCATAGAAAATTAAACAAGTTTGAAGGAGCATCCAAACATTGTGCATAACATATAACAGAAAGGGTGCACCCTGTACTAGATAATCCTAACCTGCGGAGTAAAGAGGGTGTAGTACTGCTTTCAGACAATCACAAAACCATGCGCCTAGTTTATCTAGTTACAATCTAGTTGAAATTGAGAACCTGTCACTAAGCCAAGCCCTGTTGATGTGTATGTAATCCAACATGACTTGCCTTTCCTTTGCATGCACATGCTAGGAACCTTCTGCTCCACATCGACAAAGATGGGTAAATGTAAACAAATGTCATTCATATTAAAGCTGATTTTCTAAGCAACTTTTCTCTGATACCAATGCTTGTTATTGATACTGGAGGAAATAGCGTGTTCTGAAGAATCTATCATTCGTTAAAAGAAAGTTTGTGTTTATGTATATACTGTTCAAATTATTTAAACACACTTGCCAGCAAGCAGACATTTTAAGATTTAAGTATATCGTGCTATTTAGAAATAGATGATTAGAAGCACACACCTTGGATTCATATGGATTAATGTGTTTACTAGAATTAGTGAGATCTTCACAGCAATGCACACGTTTCCTTCTATAAACTGGCTGCCTATATTTACATAGTATACTGTGGTGACTTCCCCAATATAAAGTTAGGACCACCTTTGAATTCACTTTTATAATAAGAAAACAAAATATTGATTCCTAATACATCTTGTTTCTTGTCCCAGAGTTGCGGGGTCAGATTGTTTATCAGGTGGTATTTAAATCAAAGAGTGTCACTTATTTAAAAGAAAATACTGAAAACATCAATATAAATAATATATGAATATATAATAATAATTTAGAATTAACAACTGCACGAGCTATTGTGAAAAATGTTTAGTTTACTTATGCAAATGGACAAATGGTACATTAATTTAGGAAATACTTGTGTTGTTGGCTCTCACTGTACAGGCAATCATACTTTTGAAAAGGTGACTGGAACTAAACACACATAGATTGCTGAGCACCAAAATCTTGTTTTTTTTCTGGGCAATTATTTGTATTAAAAAATGTGTTATTGTGCGTTGATCAATACACTGTACTTTTACATATAAAAATAAGCATTCATACAATTTACAGACAATACTATAAAATTACAATAAATAATTCAAGTTTTCACTATAACACAAATATAATACAACTATACATTTAATGATCAATAAAAAATGTTTTACACAATCTCACTATTGTTTAATAATACCTAGTTCTTCTAGCATTCTAATAATTTTAGCAGTTAAATTTAACTCATTACTCATGTTCATTCTGTTTCAGACTTCGTGGGGATTAACCACACTTCTGTGCATGCAGAAGCCACTTAAGTATCAGGTTCTCAGGTCTTTTAAAGTGGGACATTCAATCAATATATGTCTGAGATTTTTGATCGAACCCAATGCTCTGCAATATCGACAAATAGCAATATCCACATTTCTTCTTCCGTCTTGAATCGATAGGACTTCTCCTGTTGCTAAACGGTTTAATTTAAAGCGCAGAAATGGAGATCTTACTCTTGCACAGGGAGATTGAAGAAGATACTATGGGAGACATCCATGCGGATTGTCTACTATCAAATATTTGGCAATTAAAACGTCTCACTCTTATTATCGTTTTAATCCATCTGCTTCTTTTATTATTTTTTTAATACCTTCTGGATCAGTACTCACATTGATTTGCTGTTTCCCACCCAGTTCCAAAATCCTTTCTTTATAGATCTCAAGATCCCCCAGATAGGCTGAACACTAAGCACCCAGCTCGCTACATAGATTTTTAAATAGGGTATTATCTTCCAAAAAAAAGTTGCCCTTTAAAGTGATAACTCTCCATTGAAACCAATATTCTAATGATGGATTGAAGGCAAATGAAGTACCTTTTTCCACACAAATCCTTCAAGTTAGGTCCATGGAAGTGTTAAAGCCATAGGGCTAATTTCTAAACCATTTAAGAACTTAGGGATGACTTTTCTCACATAATACTTGAGTAACGACTTTATCGAAAACTTATAATATTTCACATACATTTTCTTCATTTGGAACCTTAAGTTATCAGTCATGGTTAGCCAATATGGTTTGTTCACTGAGCAAATAATCAATATAAGTGTTAAATGGCTGCTGCTAATGGGTTGCAGAAACAGTGCCAGGGATACCAAGGAGATTGCCAGGGGTAGTATCGGGTACCCCTAGCTACCACCAAAGGATGTCCTTGGACACAGGTGTAGTATTTACTCTGGGGTTATTTGGGTTGCTGATCATACTCCATATTTAGGCTCACACTAGGAACTGAAAAATTAATATTAAACAATGCAAATCTCAGGAAAATAATTTCCGCTGCATAGGTCATTGGGCTTGGTAGTAAGTAAAACAGATAAAAATATGAAACAAAAAGAAAGTAGACCTGGTTGGTACTTTTCTGTGAAGAGGGCAGTTTCCTTTAAGAGCTACTAAAATATCTGCTCTGGAATGGTGAGATATGAGTGGGGACGGATTGTGATTTGCAACCACTTGTGTGCGTGTCTGCTCAAGTGTACTGTATGAAAATCACCACGTGACCCAGTCTCTTTTTTTCAGTAAAGGCAAAATTGCTCATCAATAGCATTGAAGTGATACTTTTGTTTCAACTGCAACCTTTCTGCCTGACTCTTGCCAGGAAGTGACAATTCTGCATGCCAACCCCACAGAATGGAGGCATTAATATCATGAACACATTAATGGGACATGGAGAGGATGTTTTGCATTCCCGCAAACCCTGGGGTGGATACATAGCTGTGACAACACCACTTCCCACAAAACTATGGGCCTCATTACACGGATGGCAGAGAACCATGGCGCTAATAGCGCCATGGTTCATGCCGGTAAAATACCGGCACCGCCTTGGCGGAAAGGGGAATTACCGCCCCATTCCAAGGTTGGCGGGGCGGTAATTCCCCCTTGCACCATTGCCCTTCCCCATTCCCATTTTTGCCCCATAGGGCTCAATGGGAATGGGGAAGGCGCTAATTACGGTACCGCAAGTTGCGGTACCGTAATTAGCACCCTGGGTCCCTTTGCGGGTTGGTTTTTAACGCCTGCAAAAAGCAGGCGTTAAATCCCCCAACCCGCAAAGAGACCTCGTAGTAAGGCGGTAAGGATTTACCGGTACCGGTATTTTACCGGTACCGGTAAATCCTTACCGCCATCCGTGTAATGAGGCCCTAAGCCAAAACTTCGATACACGGTTCCATGTTTTACCTCCTAATATACATTTCTATATATCCATGTCATATATACGTTTTTTTCATGAATATGCATATTTTATACTGCTGTATCCGCTTCTCTTAATAGTGTGTTTCCTTCCGTGAATTTTAAGTAAAATAAAAAGCTTTCTTTCTTTTGTTCTTTCTTTCATTCTTTCTTTCTTTCTTGGTCTTTATATGTTTTTATTTTTGTCTACATCTTGTGTCCTTTTTCCATCGCTCCTTTTTTAATGTATTTCCTTCCCTTTTTATAGTGCTGTTCTCAATAAATTCACGTTCTAAAGGAATGAATTCTAGTGGGGCATTGAAATAGCTGCCAAGAGCATTCCTTGATGCCTTTGTGTACCTAGCAACAACACCAACTGGATTAAGAAAACCAATAGACGGCTCAATGCTTTCCATCAAGAACCATCCCCACCTTTATAAAGGCACTCTAAGAATGTTATTATCTCTGACATTGATAAATAACTTCATGTGTGCACCTGGGTACAGAAGAAATATGGACTGGCAGAGAAGCCGCGTATCAGTGTACACACAATGAAAAGCAAGAAATGAAGAAGCCAGCTTAGGGAAAGTCTAAGCAACCTGCTACATTCGTAATCATCGAATAGAAAGATGACACAGATTGAAAACGTCAAACATTGAGTAGATAAGAATAAGACTGTGAGTCAGACGTAAGATGAGTGTGGAGTTGTGCCCTGCATGGACTTATAATTCTGTCATTGTGGAACATTGGCTTGAATAGGCTTTTGGCATTGGACAGAGGTGTAGAGAGAGAAAGGCCTGAGGGGGCCAGGCCCATCCAAAACTGTAAATGCCCATTCAGCGGTGCTGTATGGACTTTGCATATGTAAATGTCACCGCAGTGGGCCCAACTAAATTAGCTTCAGGCCCCACTTGTTAGACCATCATGGCTGTGCCGCTGTTAGGCAAATACACAGGAATGGATAATAACTTTGTCTGTACCTGGTTTATAAACAGCTTCAATGCCCTCCACTGTAGGTTTCTCCAAGTAGCCCCCAATATTTTGGAGATGACGACACACACTCCATGTTTGTGCAGCTACGCAATATTACACATCGATGTAATATGGAGTTCTAGATTCCAATGATCCTAAGAAGTTTGGGGACAAGTAACATGAGTCTATGAGATTACTATTGCCCACATTACTAATATGTATATAATTTAACAATGATTACTACATATTAATACATCCCCTTTGCCCTTATTTTGAGGGAAGTCTAACAGTGCATGGCAGTGTGCATGGCAGTGTTGAACAGTAATCGTCAGGAGATGCACCCATGCACACCTTTTCCTCTAATAGATTGTTCATGAAAAAGGACAGGACTGCAAGGCAGACTTGCAGGGAGACCTGCTGACTGTACTTTTTATGCCCTTTGCCACCACCACATCTACATGGCTTATGCGAGGAGGAAGTGCACAGGGACACACAAACAGCGTGCCTGGACCACACTTTCTCTGCACTCTCCAACTCTCCTGGTCTCTCTATTTCTCCTCCTAACTTTATTTGAGAAGGGTGCAGAGTGTGAGCCATGGGAGGTGGGCAGAGAGGCAGGCACAGCACTCCAGGATGACTGCTCAACGGAAGAGATGGAGCCAGAGTGGCCAACCCACATCTCCCCACACTGCTGTGAATCTGCCCTGCTCTAATCCAAACTGCTGCAGTAAATGTTGCCTCTGTCTGCAACCTCACACTGTTGGTGAGTTCCCATTGTAATTGTATTCCCATTTCCAAGCCTGCTTGCACCTAATCTACAAGTAGACCTCTAGGGGCTTGCCTTGTCTTGTTTTTAATGTTTTGGACTTGTGTGTTTATGTATGCCCTGAAGCCTGCGGGCTTCCATCCCGTTATAAATATATAGAAGTACAAAAGAGCACAGCGACAAATCAACAATTATGGTTTCCATTATGAAACCTTTCAGTCTCATGGTAGCTGCACAAAAGGCCAAATCTAATATAATATCATATTTGGGTATGTATTTAGTGCTTCATGCCGATTTCCTCATCTACTAGCCACTGTAATAACCAATGCTCTATTATTACCCACTTATGTACCCAATTGATCGAGTGTGGGGAGTTGTGGAGGGCTCAGTCGACTCTACCAGGGGATCAAACCCATCTAATTGTCTTCTTCCCAAGGTAAGTCCTTTGCAGTTGAGCTATCCTGATGGACAGGGTCAAGCAGCAGTAGCATTACTATAAGGGCAGAGGAGCAGGCACTTAACATGACTTTTGCTGACTTGAAATGATGGTCTGTCCAGACGATTCTTGCCAGAATTCCATTCTAGTTTGCTCCAGTCTATTGCCTGCACTCGGTGCTATGGGTTGCTAACAATCTAACAAGAAGAGCCAATGGTGTGGGGGGGGGGGCACAGTAGCAGCAGACCGAATAGGGAAATAGAAGATGTTCAGGGTAACTTGGTATTGGTTGCACAGAGGACTGGTTGTTTTCCTTGATTGGTGGAGAAGGTAGAAGGGGTGTCAAGAAGGTCTTCATGAGAGAGCAACCCTTTTCTCTAGTGTGGAATTAAAGAAAGTAAAGGGGACAAGAAGGGGAGACTGGGTTTTTCTCTCATAAGAAGAGTATATGCGAGAGTTGTGGAAGGACAGAAAGTGAGTCATTTATTTCCTTTGTGGGGTTGATGAAGCAAGAGAAATGTGAGTCAGGAGTCATGATCAATCAGATTATTTCTATGGAGGAAAAGAGGAAGATTTCAGAGGAAGGCAGGACATTCGAAATCAGCTTCTGATATGTATGGTTCCTTCATTTCAACTTTCCCTCACTGCTTTGATTGTCCTTTTTGACAGTTCAAAGTAAAAGAAGAGTTGGGATGTCAGAGGTGAGGGTGTCCTGTTATATTGAGACCACCTTCATCCTGGGGAGTTCCTTCCCAACCCCAATCAAGGAGCCATGCAATACTTGCTTTGGTTTTGTAGTAGTGGCCTTACTGAGGAATCACATAGTGTCACACAAATCACCCCCCCACCCCCTGTGCTCACAGCGAGCCAAGAACCAGGCAGGGATATAGGAAATACATTTGTATTTATTTGAATGATAAATAATGGAGATCAAATTAAAACGACACAGACCACCTTCTTCGTGGCTCACAATTAAACTTCTGGTTGCACAAATACATCACACAAGTTGGCTGTGAAAATCATAAATCAAAATACTTTACTTTATCCGAATTGCACTTCCAGAAATTATCAACACTGGTAAATTAACACAAATAATTTACATATGTGGTGCTGTGCAATTTCGATTTTCCTCCATGCTTAAAAGGCTAGCAGTTTGGTTCATAGATTGGTATAAATGTTGAAATTATGATTTCACCCACACTTTTCATTTAAAATAAATACAGGGTGATTTAGTGGCTTGTTTTCTGACCCTCCCCCATACTTTGGTTTGTGTTGGGGAAGTTGGACAGCACAGTTTCAATAACTTGAGAATTTTGGTTGCAGACCCTTCTCTGCTTGAAGGCTTGTGTTGGGGAAGCTCAACAGAAATATTGGCAAATTAAATTACAGGCTATAGTTTTCAGCACACAATGGGAATTGTTTTATTAATTTATAGTTTTACCAAAAATCATCATCTGGTGTTACACCAAATGGGGAATTAATAAAATTGCATTTTTTAGTTAAATAGAAGGATTTACACAGTTTTGACACCCTCCCGCCAACTATACAGGGAAAGCTTTTGGGCCTTCCCAGCAATAGACCACTCCACCCAGATGCAATATCAGCAATTTCCTTTTGGGGTTGCCTTGTAGCTGTCAGATGGTACTTTTCAGCAGCTCTGACCCTTATTCACAGTACAACCACTTTATATGCCAGTGATGACACCATAAAGATTTCATTTTTGGGCAATGCCCTGCAAGAGTTCTCGCAACCAAGATTGGACAGTCACCCTTCTCTCTCATCCTAAGTCCAGCCTCTCTCTAAGGATTGGTTTAGGAGTCTGGAGCATACATATGGCAATTCCCATTTGCAATCCCCTTTTGTTTTTATGTCACCTTTTGGCAAAAATCTAGTTATGTGTCAAATTGTGTGTGATTTACTAGTAACTGCCTATATATATATATATATATATATATATATATATATATATATATATACACACACACAAACACACGCCCATATATATATGTATTCCACTTCAACTAATCATGGGGAATTTAATAAAACAATAGTCATTTCTGCACCATTTTGGACGGCCATTCAGCAATTTCCTGCCTTTTTAAAGAAAGGATAATTGTTAGAAACATTAAATTTTCTTCACACATTCCTAATTTTACCCTCCACCAGTTCACCAACTCTCAAATTCGTTACATGTTTAGAGCAGCCAGGAATACCTTTTAGCAACAAAATTGTCTTGAAATTATATAGAAAATGGCACATAAATAAAGGCACTACGACTTATGTTTGCTGAGAAAAATGCCTAATTGATAATAGTCGTTTCAAATTAATAGAGCAACTTTCTCTTGTGCAAATTGTAGCTCTCTGGTCTCCATCCCATTTGCCACTGTGGGCCAGCATGTAACCAGAGTTTATTTTATTTTATTTTATTATTAGTCTCTTTGTTATTCGAAGTGTAAGCTGCAGATATCTGGGATCTACTGACCAACACAGAGATCCCCCACTGCAGACATCTGGCATCCTGTTCTCTTATCTGAAGGGGACTACCATTTAGATCTAGAAAGCTTCTATTTTTCAGTATTTTTTTCCGAGTTCAGCCTTCATTGCAGCCCCTGCTTTCCCCCCTCTCCCCTACCTTCTCGTCATGCACCCGCTAGGTCATAAGCCTTGCACAGGAATTAGCTTTCAGAGACTGCGAGTCTGGGGGAAGCCTTTTTTCAACACCCTTAGCGACCATTCTTTTTTGCAGTTGTAAACAACTGGGTTGCAAGCCAAGCTTTCAGTGGGGGAGTTATTTGTGATATTTACCTCAAAACAAGCAAATGTTTCTGCCTCAGGTCTACAGGAACCTTTCCATGAAACAAAGGGGGAATACTTTGCAAATATTGGCCTGTATTTTGCATGTGAAGCTTAATATACATTACAACTTGTCAACACACAATATGGGTCCGATTCATAGAAATGGGCAGAGAAATCCTGCAAGGCCCGCGCGCCAAGAAGGACACTGCGTGAGCCTGTGCGCAGAATGAAAAATGCGCATCTTGCTTATTCATGGAATTTACATTGCAAAGTAATTGTAATCGCGAGTCTCAGCCGGAACACCCCTGACACACCCACACGCATAGCAAAAATAGCCAGAACAGCCACCTTTGTGTGCTGCACCCGGTGCAAATAAACACACCCTTCAAACAGTGCATGGGGTACCACGCAAGCAGGCCTGCGTAACTGCCTGCAGGCCGTCCCTCAGAACGCCCATTTTTTGAGCAAGTTCTTCCCCATTTTTGGTGTTCTGCCGCTTTCCCAGCCCTCTGCACAAGCCATGCCCACGCTCTGTATAGAGTCTTGTGCAAGGCCCTCGATGGCTCGCAGACACATGCTGAGCCTTTGCAAACTCCGCGCAAGTCCAGGAACAGTACCGCACATTCGATTCCATGAATCAATGAACACAGATTTGCACACAGTATGACAGGCAAGTACCCTATGTTTCATGCAAATAATTCTATGAATCGGGCCCTATGTCTTTTCCATTAAATCTTTATGTTAGATGGGAAAACATTTTCTCATTTGTTGCTTTAAAATGCAAACACACATGTAAAGCTGTTTTGGTGTCAATGTTTAAAACTCCTTTTTTCATGTGAAAGGGACCTTTGAATTTCTTCTGCCACTTGTGAAGTAAAATGCTGCTTTTCCTTTTGTAATGGCAGGTAGGCCCTTTTCACGTGGCATTTTCAGTGTGAAGGTTTTCTTATAAAGTCTGGCAGGAAATTGTTTTCAGAAATGTTATAAATGTCATATCATATCATGTCATATCATATCATAGTGGGCCCTTCAGTTCTGTTGGTTTGGGGCCTTTGATTACACCCCACAGGTCCTATGAACACCATAATTGTGTGCTTGGCTTCAGCCATAAGTAGTCTTGTGCTATTCACCTTGAGGTTCTAAGCGCCATAGGCGGTCAATCTCCTTTTGCATAGCTCTGTCCCCCCTTTCATTTGGTATTCTTTAAATCACTCACAGTGCACCCCCATATGTGATGGCTGCCCTCAACAGGAGCATATAGTCCTGGTTGAGACTCTAATGGTTCATAATCAAAAATGCTGCAGGTAACTATTACAATGCACTGAATCAAAATGACGTATCTCTGATGCAAAGGTCAGTTCTCCAATCAGCTTCTTAGAATCAATCCTCTTTTTATACACTAGTGCATCTGAGATTTGGGCAGCATAAAGTCTCAAACATGTGTAACTTTCGTCTTACTTTAATGCAGAATATTACAAACCCTTTATTAAAAAAAAAATAAGAAGCAATTGTGATGTGTTTTGCAGCTAATGAGGATCATCCATTTATTTGGACTGCTTTGTGCACAATGCTCATTTGCATTATGGAAGGGACATGGCACAATGCAGAGAGTCGTTGTTTCACAGGGAACATGTCCCATTGCAAAAGGTGTGCTTAACAAAACCTAAATTGAACTCTACCTAGATGTGAGGCAAATGTGGTCTCTCATAAAAGACACTTTCAGCAACAGGATACATGGCAGGGTCCCTTTTGACCCTGTCATTGTTAGTGGAAGCCCTGTGGGAACTGAGCAGTATATGTTCACTGTACATATGCAATCCAGGACACAGGCACACACAGTCTGGGATTCAGCATGGCTGTAATCTGCACCGTGACTTAACTCTTGCAATATGTGCCCTACTGTGTTGGGACCAGATAGAAAGACACATTGACAGTGTTGAGAATTAGCGTGGCAAGGAAGTGGAGTAAGAAGGATGGGCGAAGATGCTCGCACCCTTGGAGACCCTTGAGTAACGTTCAGAAATCAAAGGACACATTTTTCCTTGGATCACCAAAAATGCACAACACACTTTATAATTCCACAATTGTCAAATTCCTCCAATGCAGAGCCACACACTTGATTCTGAAAGTCATGAACGCTGCTGGCGCTAACCTTGGAAAAAGCACGACCACGTTTAGTACAATCGGCGCTTCTCTCCGTTTTTATCACATTTGGAGGTCTCAATGGCAGTGACAAAGGAAAAGAGAGGAGCTGTTAGCAATGGCCACAGAGGGAGCATTTCCAAAGGCTTTTCTGTCTGCGCAACAGACTGAACAGGCTAGCCACAGAGAAAGCTGATCCGTTGCGTTTCAATGCCTTGCCATAATCTCTGCAGCAACTGAGGCCATCTGGTCCCTTTGGTTCCAATACGTCACAATGTGCATATTAATGAAGGTTTATGTGTTTCCAATGGTGTCTCTTAGCAGGTAGGCTGTACGTGGGTCTATGTTGCTTCATAGGAGCCCATTGATCATGCTATAATTAAGCAATATGACCCGAGCGGCGGGGGCATTACCGACACAGGTAATGCCTTCGGGCACATAGGTATATGCCCCGACCGAAGCGAGGGCCTTACAGAAGGCCCCGGGACTTTACCTTAGTCAGTAATGCCCCCGCCGCGAGGGTCGTATTGCTGTTAGTACCCTGGCCCGCATTACGTGCATGACCGGGGCACTAAAAGCATTTTTTTCTGTCCCAAAACGCTGCAGCGTTTCGGGCCAGAAAAATAATAAAAGAAATGACCAAGAAAATGGCCGCCGCCATGGAAAGGGAAAACAAAGTCCATTTTCCCTTTCCATGGTGGCCATCGGGAGCGGACGCGCTGGTAACACACGTGTTCCCAGCGCGTCCGCTCCCGAAAAAGGATCAAAAAGAAGGTAAGTGGGTTTGGGAGGGCGGGAGTCGGACGGGGGAAGAGGGAAAAAAAAATTAAAAAACGTACCTGCATACCTGCATCCCCGGCGGGGGACAAGGGAAGCCCCCAGCCGTGTGGAGGCGCAGAATGTACACATGCATTCATACCTAAGTTCATACATGGTGTACATATACCAAGCCATGTATGTCCCTCCTCTCTACCCCCCCCCCCCCGGTTTCTTGCCCCTTCCCATCCCCTCCCCGCTCTGTATCCTATGCAGGCAGGTCCATCAAAGAAACAAGCTAGATCCAGCTTCTTTTTCAACCACAACAGCTGTTCTAGCCCTGATGAAAATGGTCCTTACCACTGAAACCGGTCGGCTCATCATAATACTGTACCTATGCAGCCAAATCGAATGAAATATGCCAGACTACAGTTTGATCTCTCCAGAAAACAAATAATAGGACTGACCAAGGACTTTTTACTGTGTATACATGACACAGGGATTAAGATATTAAGTGAAAAATAAAAAGAACAAAAAAGAAACCGACACAAGGATGCCTGGTCCTTTTGCACTAACTATACCCACCCCCAAGCACGACGATCACAGTGGTCAATTTGCTACAACCAAAAACCAGGGAACTGTAGGTCTTTTTAAAGCAAATCTGTCCCCTACGGAAACCAAATAAAGTCACAAATTGTTTCACCTAGAGGATAGTTCCCCTTTTATGACACACAACAAAAAAAATTCTAAAAAATGCTCTCCTTTTCGCAAAGCATTAAATACAAAATACCCAGATCCTAGTGTGGTACCTGAATCGTTGAAAGCCATCCACCCAAACGCCTCGAACGCTGTTGTGCTCAGTTAGGAGCCTGTGTCTTGAACCAAGTCAACGCTGACTCACCATTGGGAACAAACAGCTCCATCATTTCAGCACCGGTTTGATTGCAGCAAAGCAGTTAGAAGCCCAGCTCGACACTGTGAAGCCCAAAGACAAGATATAAAAGGTGTTAAAGGAATGTGTGCCTCCTGGTCTAGCTTAAAGGACCATGTACATTTTCAGCCCCCCTTCTTACTTGTTAAAGACCTTTTGTTGAGCATTGATATTGCTGCTGACATAGTTGTGCCTGAACAGCCCTGTTTTTCAACCCACAGTGTTTTTTCCTATCTGCAGTCCACATTCTCTGTGCTTCTCTTAAATGGGTTGGTATTTAGCATTTTTAATTAGTTGGTTGCATTGCTTGCTTTTATTAAAGTCCTTATTGCTATAACTTGACTGGATATTTGTTTATGTTGGAACCACCTTATTATTGGTTTTTGTGTAGCACCTGTATCCTCTCGCACCAGTCCTGAAGATGCAGCCTGTCGTCGGCATGTGCTACCAATAGAAGTGAAAGAGGTATACCTGAAACACTGCCTGTTTTACTTCAGTGATTGGGAATATTGCTGGTTTAGTGTTAGTGTGGGGCTGAGTAATTGGTTTATCCCTGTACTCCTGAAGGGTAGTAGTTATTTAATCACAGATTCTTCCTTTCCCATTCTGCTCTTTCACCATGTACCTTCCCTCTGCCCCATACGTAGTCAGTTCTATGTCATTTCGCCAACCCCCTTTTTTCCGACGAGTGTTTTGCCACGGGAGTTTTGCCGAAAAACATCATCATTAATTTAATTTGTTTTTTTATTTCCCTTCACCCCCAACCCTTTATCTACCCTTTCCCACCCCCACCCCAAATAATTTCGCTGCACATTTTCGGCAAAACTTCTGCACCAAAACACACGTCGGAAAAACGGGTGTTGGCAAAAGGACACAATACTGCGTATTCATTCCAGCAATCCCTTCTGTTCTGCCCTTGCTCCCACCTTGCATTTCTTTCACTCTGCATCACCCTATATCCCTTCCAGTTTGATCCTTTTCCTCCATGTGTACTCTAACACCAAGGATGTTCACTACTTAAAATGCAAAACTATTTCCTTTGACACTGCTTGCTTAGTATGGATTGCTTACTGCTGGCAAGATACTAGCCCACTGCTAGTTGAAATTAAATATTTTCAGCTTATCAAATCATACCTGTGCGTGCCTCTTTGACTAAATAGGTACAAATAATCACTGAAACAGAATCAATCAAACATAAACATAATGATTGATAGCTCTCCCTTGGCCAAAATCGAGCACATCTGCTTTTCGTCTTTGATGGCCTGCTCAAGAAAGTCTCCGGTGGTCAAAAGTCTGGGTGTCATATTTGACTCAGATCAGGAGGCAAAGATAGTTAAGGCTGGTTGTTGCCCCCTTAAGTCAACCATGAGATATCTTTCTTTTCTGACCTACTGCCACTTACTGACTGCGTGCAGTCCAGATTGGACTATGCTAGTGGTGTTTAATTGAATCCCAGCCTGCCTTTCCAAGAAGGTGCTGCGCATGCAGAATGCAGCAGCTGGTTTGCAGACAAGTGCTCTTTGTCATGAATATTTGTCTCCAACGCTGTCTCAGTCGCACCGGTTGTTGGTAAGAACGTGTAAAATGTTTTAAGATTTGTAATTGTTTATCTGAATACCAATTGCAATTGATCTTCTTGCCATGACAGCCCAAACTACATGTCTGTGCTCCAGAAAGAAGTGAAACTTACATGTTCTAAGGAAACCGTATGAGAGGCAGGACGTTCTCTGCTGTGCAGTTCACCCCCAGAAGATCTCTCTTGTGCGACACAGTTCTGGTCCTTTCAGAGAAAGCTGAAGACTTTGGGCCAGATTCATTGTTTTTTTGTTGCACATGGCAAAGCGTCTTTTCACTGTTGCAAAATGACCTTGCACTGCCAACAAACTCTCTGATTTATGGAGTAGTGCAAAGTGTATTTTTGCACTGCCAACAAACAATGCAAAGTCACTTTGCAATGCAAAAATACACTTTGCACGGCTCCAGTCTGATTCATGGAGCAGTGCAAAGTGTATTTTTGCAGTGCAAATTCACTTCACATTGCATAAATACACTTTGGGCCCAATTCATGGAATTATCTGTGCAGAAGAACTTGAATGCGGAATTGCACGCAAATCCGCCTTCCTCGATTCATGGAATGGAATATGCAGTACTTTTCCCGAACTCGCACTTCCCACTGGCTCGGCATGTCTGTGCGAGCCATCGTGGGCCTTGCGCAAGACTCCAAGCAGACTGTGGGTGTGGCTTGCGCAGAGGGCTGGGAAGGGGGCGGAACACCAAAAATGGGGACAAACTTGTGAAAAAGTAGGCGTTCCGAGAGACGGCCTGCAGGTACTCCCTTGCACGCCCACAATTGAGCAGCACGAGACATATTCATTGATTCGATCATGCTACGTCTTGGCTAGGTAATGGCCATGCATGTCCTTCATACGATCCGCCACCTGAAGGCAGGCGTACGTACATTTGCATGTAGGATTTGCAGTGCGCTGGTGGAGTTGCATGTCAGATTTTAGGGTGTGTGTACTCAATCAGTGATCCAATGTAATGTAGGAGTGCACGTAAACATTGTAGCAAGGTGCAGGAACGTTTTTGGGGGTTCACATGCAGATTTCCGAAGTTATTGCTAAGTTAAGATTTGTATACGCATGTTGTCGGGGTGCTTGATACGGTTATGGGGGACCCCGCACAGGGTCCCAGAGTCACTTGTCTGCTTACAGGGGACCCCACATACTGTTTCAAGGGTGTGTGTATTTGCACCCAAGGGAACGCGCAAAGGTAGCTGTTCTGGCTGTTTATGCTTTGCGTGTTGGCATGTCGGGGGCATATCGGGCACGACTTTCGATTACAGTTACGCTGAAGATTCCATGAATACACGGGGCATACTTTTTTCTTTCCACGCGCAGCACTGTGTAGTGTCCTTCTCGGCGCGCGGCCCTTGCAGGATTTCTGCACACATTTGCATGAAGTCACTTTGCACCATGCTAAAAATCCCATGAATCATGCGCAAATTCTTTAGTTGAGACACTGTTAAGGTGAACCAATGCATTGCACCACTTTGTGCCTAACTTATTTCTTATTTGGCACAAAAACATTCTGTGCTTTTTGCTGTGAGAGTCTCTAGAGAGAGGATGACCCTTTTCTTCTATGGGAATATTAATAGGCATGGTCCAAAAACAGCTTTATTTTCTTATCCGAAGTAACCTCTGAACAGTTGGACGAGTTATTCCCGCGATACCCAATTTGGAGGAGTGGGGGTGTGCCAGTCAATATTTTGGAAACATTTAAGCAGGTCCAGAATGTTTGCAAAATAAACGGTTCACTAGTTTCACCTTACCTAAAGGGCAGCAGGGATAAGTGTCACAGCAAGATATGTGAAAGACTGTGCTCGCATGCCAGGCAGCGTTTTCTCAATTTGTCCTGCAGAGTGCAAAAGTGCAGGCCAAAAGGTGCCATATATGTATGTATGCTGCCTTTTGCCCTCCACCTTTGCACTCCACTGTGAAGTGGAGCTGCCTACTTGTATGGCAGCACGTAACGGCTCTCCGTCGCAAAATTACTAATTTCTTTAAAACAATCTCCTTGGCGTGTTGACAGTGGAAGTATCAGCTTCACCAGTCTTTGCAGGGACTCATTGGAAGCATGATTGGGGAGATAGACTTTGCTCGGCATGCTTCAGCAGCAGCAACCAGCAGTACCTGTAGACACGTAGCTTTGTGAGGTATGACATTGATACACAAATGTCCTTCCGGTGTCACAGGGTAGTTTAGTTCAGGGCTCCTTGAAAGGAAGTTGTAACAGCAGTGCATATAATCCGGTTCCAGGATTGAGAGAAATATTTCCAGTCCCTCAGCAGATATGGCGGCTCATCCATAATGGGTGACGCAGTGTTGATCCATGACTCATTATGGACGGGCCTTACCCAAACCAGCCCATTGAAGATGCTCAGTGTAAGCGCCTGTGGGTGGTGTTGTTGCTTGCACAGGCTTGGGAACTGTTAGCCAATGGGTATTGCATGTCCCTATGCAATACCCATTGGCTTACAGTGCCCAAGCCTGTGCAAGCCCAGTACCCCATGTAGGACAGGGGATGTTTTGCTTCCCGAGTCATGCGTGGCGTATTGGGCATGCAGGTTGGGGTACTAAAGGTCCACATGTGTGCAGGGAGTGCTCCTGCACCTCATAACATGTTAGGAGTGCCAGGAGGTTGCAAGTTGTGCGCACTTCCACTCCACTGTGCACGCTAAGAACCAGGAAGAGAGATTTGTTGATTGGCTCTTGATTGACACCCCCTACTTCCTGCTTCCTGCCCTGTGGGTTCATAGGAGCTGGAGGACATCTGTAGCAGCATTTATTTATTTATTTATAACGTGCCGGTAGCCTACAGAACACAAGAAAACAGCTGAAAGTGACAGGTGAAAAATAAGACAACAAGAGAATCAGATACGATATGGAACTTTAATTATTTAAAAAGAGTTGTTTTCAACATTTTCTTCAGGTGTAAAAGGTTAATTTCCTGTCTTAAGTTCCCAGGGAGGGCATTCCACAACAGGGCGGTGCAAATTGGAAAGGATCTGCCCATCCCCCTTGTGCGTTTGAAAGTGGGGCAGGAGACAAGGTCCTGGTCCACTGAGCACAATTGTCTACCTGGGGAGTAGCGAGTTATCACTGTTTTAAGGTAGAAAGGCGCGTTGCCATACAGGCAGCAGTAAAGAATTGTGCATGATTTTAAATGAATATGCTCCTGTATGGACAACCAGTGAAGATCTTTCCTGTGTTTGGAGATATGCTCCTTCCACAGAATCCTTTTGACAAATTGCACAGCATCATTTTGTATCCGCTGACATCACTTTATAATGGTAGTGCTAGCTCACAGGAATAGCGCATTACAGTAATCCAGCCTTGGTAAAATGACTGTACGGGCATTGGTAGCCATTTCGCCTAAGAAGAGTCGAATGTTCCTAATGAGACCAAGGTAATGGTTACAGTTTCTGCTGATAATTTTTACGTGTTCGTCCAAATTTAGGGATGCTTCGAGAGTGACTTTGAGTGTTTTTACCTTGGTCTGGACAGGTATTGAGGAATGTTTTATGGTGAAAGCTTTATAAAGCGTGCTAAGCTTGTTTCTGTCTCGTGACGAGCCAAAGATGAGGAAATCTGTGTCCCTCCATTTATTCACATCCAGTTCTCAACCATCCAGGATTCAACCAGGTTGTAGATCGGGAGAAGGGTGGATAAGTCTTCTGGGTGGTTCCTGCTGAGTTCCATGACCAGTTGAGTATCGTTCGTGTTGTTGGTGAAATAGATATCCAGGCTCTCTAGTAGAGCACAGACAGGCTGGATATACATATTGAACAACATGGGAGATAAACTGGCTCCCTGGGGCTCATCGCAAGGGATGGTGGTATGAGGAGAGATAGCATCTCCCCAGTGTATCCTGGAATCATGTAGCATGTCAGGGGTAGGAAGAAAACAGTTAATTTGTGTTTTTATGTATGCATGCATGCATGAAGAAGTTAAGTGTGTGCAAGTGCACATGACAATATGTGCACATGCTAATGAGAGTGCAATATGTATGTTGTAGCAAATGGATGCACGTGTGAATGAGAGTGTATTGTGAATGCTGCATATGGTTACACATGTGAAAGATGGATTGCAGTGTTTATGTTGATGCATGTTAATCTGTATGAATCTGTGAGTGCAGACTGGAGAGAAGAGACACAGGGCCTGATTCAAAGAGCGTTTCCTATAGGATTGCGCCATTATAAAACACTTCTGTGAATCAGGCCCACAGAGTGTAAGGGGGAGTTCACTAGGTACAATCTGATCGAATTATTGTAATACGTTTACTGTCATGAAATTATGGGCAAAGAAAACACAAACAGAATTCTTACTTGGGAATACTGGCCTACATTTGTGCATCCATCATGTGAATATTTTCTTACAGTGGCATAGCATTTTTTACGGGATTAGTGGAAAAACAAACCTGATGAGTGTTCTTACGTGGAGATACTGTCCTTTATTGGTTCAGCGAGTATTGACATGTCTTCAACTGTGGAATGCAATTTCTACTTGATTCTTGGGCAAGGCAAACGTGAAAACTGTTCTTAAATCAGGATTGTGGCCAATGTTGGTGCAGCTAGTATGGGCATGTTTTCTTTCTGTGGCATGGGATATTTTCTCTCATTATGGATGAATGAGACGTGAGACATGTTTGTACCTGGGGTAGTGCACAGAATGTGTACTTGCTTCATTGGCAAAGTAACATGATGAGCCTCCTTAAGTATGGACACTGGAATACACTGGTGTGCCCTGTACAGACATGTTTTCATTCTGCCACATGGTCCTTTTAGTGGCATTATGGGTCAAGTAAACATGATGCACATTCTTATGTGGAGATACTGGCATTCAATGGTGCCACTATAACAAACCTGTTTTCTTACTGTGGCATTGCATGCAAAGTAAATATGTTGACTGTACTTACATGTGGCATTTTGATCTATGTTGTCACAGCCAGCATGGACATGTTTTCTCAAAGTGGCATTTCATTTTTACTGGCAGTTTGGGCTAAGTCAACATGATGTGCATGTTTACGTGGAATAACTAGCCGACAATAGCGCAGCCAGCATCGATATGTTTGGGCACAGCCAGCATCAAAATGTTTTTTTTACACTGGTAGATAACTGACATATATTCATTTCAAAATGTTCCAGGGCACTGTTGGTGACCTGGCACCTGTTGGCTAGTTTCATGTGCAACCCTGCAAACTGATTATATATAACCTGTGACAATGTACCCAATTTTTCCTAGTAAGTTTGCTTGTACATGCATCATGTTAACCAAATATTTTAAAACATTTTTCAGGGGAGAGACCCCCCAAACCTCTCTTGGTTAGGTCTCCCATGCTCAGTCACTCACACATATATATGGTAAATGTTTACAGGCCTCCAATCGATTTTTTTTAAAAAGCAGTCACTGCTCTGAGAAGAAAAACCTGAATGAGTAAGGACACAGACAGCCTGTATGGCAACTTTGGATGTCTCAGCACAAATAACTGTTACCCATTATCGAGCAAGGGCATTCTCAGACAATAGTGGAAATGTCACCATTCTAACAGTGGTAATGTATTTGTGTATTTGCCACTTTAAATTCAAGTCAGTGAGGCACTGTCAAAACGAAGCACCGCTAGGGTAAAATTGGACATAGCACGTTGGAAGCATAGGGAATATTACTGTATTGATTCCTCCATATGCAAACAAGGAGGCCCAAGGAACGACCATAGCACAGCATGAAGTCTACAAAAACCTGCACACCCAGACAATGTTTTAGTCTCATCACACAGGTGCTATTCCTACACTGTTGGGAATTACAAGCAATTTAGGCAATTATCTGCATCTGGCTGCCAGGAAGATGCACATATAGGTATTTGGGAAAATTGAAATCTTGTAACATTGGAAAGCTAAGCCCACTTTACACATGGAAATATTTTAGACTTTGCAGGGATGGTGTGAAAAATCATGTTCTCTTATTTCTCAAAATGTGTGCGTCTTTGAATCTTACATTTTGGAATTTCTCTACAATAGAATCACTGTTCTTTTTGTACTAGGTCCACTTATTTCACTTGGATACATAGTGAGGCCCTGCTTAAAATGTAAATACCCTGCCCTGGCGATAACTTCTTCCCAGTGCTTCAGTCTGTGTCTGTTTCTTCCCATTTTCATGACCTTGCAGATAAAAGAGGTATGCAGGATTGAATCCCCTCTACACCTCTTCCTGCATCCAATGGAGTTTAAAGTGGAAGAATAGCATGTGTTTCTTTTAATTTCTATGTAAATAATATTTCCAGCTCTGTATGTGATTTCCTTTGTTGCTCATTGCTCGTGTGACCAGCATCATGACGAATTCTCTGGGAATTTGAATGCTTATATGTCTACCCCTTCAGGATAATATTCTCAGATAGTCCAATAAAAGGTAGAAAAACTTGGATTTTGTTTGAGAACATTTAACAAGAAAGCCATTAGAATTAAGTGGATGACTACTTTGGGAGAACCAGATTTTTTAAAATTTTCCTTGGACTTAAAAAGTCGTAGATTTTCAACCATAAATGCTTCTTTTCTCAACATATAAATCATGTTATCAGCGTGAGTTGCCTTTGTGACATGCACAGGACGCTTTTGATGATTTTTCAGTGTGATTGCAAATATCACAACTGTGCCACCAGTGTTGGCAGGTAGGGTTCCAGTTGTGTTGTTATCTTAGAATGATAGTAGTTTAACATTTTTTGTATTTAACTGCATTTAGCTTTTACTTTCGTGATTGATATTTCCAGCATCACTCATTATTTTCCTGTCCAATTAACTGTGGCCATAAATCTCTCCTGGAAAGTCAGCACAGTCAAACAAATTCTGGCAACGCCAAAGGTTTCATCTTTACTGTAGGCATACATGTTCCCCTATTTCAATAGTTTTAAAATTACTACATTCACATACGTCATGTCAATAAATTAAAATTATGAAACGGTTTCTACTGGTCATTACTAATGTTCGCAATTTAAAAAAAAAAGTCATTAGCAACTATTTCTCTTTCTGAATGCTTCATCCTCCCACTGTACTGTGACATCATAGCAGACGAGTATGAAAGATATAATCAACACCTATGACATTACAGCAAAAAGATATCACATTATTTATTTTTTTCATTTTTGTGTTGCTATTCTGTGAGGGATCTTAGGATTTCCTCTCATGCCTCCACTCGATAAGTCCAGCAAGTCTGATGATCCACAAGGAGCAGTTCAGTGGGTCAAAAAGGGATGTGGGAAAACATTTGAAAGAAAGAGTTACAGGTGTGTGGCATGCAACTATGGTGTTTTCGACCATTGAGGTCCAGGTCACATCATACGCAACTCGACCTTCACTATCGCTGTAGTTGATAGCTAACCATCTGTGCTTCCGTCTGTCTTAACCAATGCTATTATTCTTTAGTCAATAAATCTGAACCAACAGCTATGTGTGGTCAAAGGCAGCATCATGCATTCTGAGAAAAATAGATCATATTTCTGAAGAAAATTAGTAATCCGAGCATTTGCAGTAATCTTAGCAAAGTCAGGTCAATCAATCTATCTCTAATTGAAGTCAGATGTGTGCAGCAATGCCAACACTATTTGCAGAAGGGCACTACATATCACCACTAAACTTACTTGACCTTAAGACTTAACAGCTGTGAGATGACCTGATAGAGTAACCACTATGAAAGCAAGCTCGCTTCTTTAATTCAGGGATGGGTGCTTGGGTTATTATAAAGCAAAGAACAGTTTATACAGATGTTTATTTAAACTGGAGCAGCTTAATGGCTGCCATTAAAACATGCCCTTAATATGACAAAGATTGAAATAATGTTCATATATGCACTGGTGAAGTGCCTGGCATATATGTATCTCACAGCAATGCCACAAGGAAGTACCATGCCCTATAGCTTTTTGAGCCCAATCTAAAAATTGGGAGGTTATAATTATGTTTAACAGGGTTATTCCATAATACACTGATTTACATGAAATGAAGTTATTAAGAACATCTATGATATGAGTAAGATCCTTGAATTGACATTTCTGAAGGATTCCGACTGTACTCCCTTTGGTCCTTTCAACATTGCACACAATAGTGTCGGGCAGCCAAACCTTTATATGATGTGATCGAGGAATGTGAGCATGACATTGCAGAACAGTGCCTATGCTATCAGCCTGTCAACATGATATTATGACACTGATAATCGGTGTATAATTTCCCTCTTATTCTCAAGAGCCTCCAACAAAAAGAAAATGTTTTGCAAACCAGGTCTGCATTGCTGTAAACCTGCCTCAAAGGTGATCTGAATTAGTTTCCTGATTGGGATTGGTGCACGTGGTCATGGCAAGTGATGAAGATTTTAGTAGCATTGCAGCAACAATGATAAGTTTCCCAGCAATACAAAACAAATCCCTATCCATTTTATTGTCACCTGTAATTGGAATCTAGGTGTGACACAGACAAACAGGTAGTTTGGACAACAGACATGCATTCGGTAATGCTCTACAGTTGCAAGCAATGGGCTTGGGATACCACCTGTTGGCAAACAGCTTTACAACTAGGTCCACATTCTGCGCTACTAGTGCTCCTATGGTGCTACAACCCTCGGTTTCCCCCTCTGCGCATACTCTGTTGCTCCTATATGTAAACTGCACCAGAGTGTCTTGTTCCTGTGGCTGTCCCCCCTGCATTTCTTGCCTCTCCTCTCTGGCTGTTCTCCAATCTGCCCCGACACCCTGCATGGAAGTAAAGACAAGATTCCTTCCCTTCCTTGTGCGTCTCTGTTTTTTTTAATGGTGTTTCCATAACAACTATCAATCCTACAAAATTTGGAGATGCATGTTCACAAAACAGTTGCTCTTGCTGCAAAATGTATACATTTTAGGAATATTAAATCACTACACTGATTTTACAAAACATTGGGCCTCATTACGAGTTTGGGGGTAGCAATGGTGCTATTAGCACCATGGCTGCTTCCAAACCGGGCTCCATTACCGGGTTCCTTCAATGAGGAATAACCGGGTCATTCCATCATTGGAGGACCCGGTAATTCCTCCTTGAAGGAACCATTGCCCATTCACATTTGAGCCCCCATAGGGCTCAATGGGAATGGGGAAGGAGGTAATAACGGGCACATTACGAATGGCCCGTTATTACCTCCCTCCTCCCCTCGCAGAACCCGGAATAGACGTCCGGGTCCCGCAAAGGGAACCTCGTAATCGGCCCTCCCGTAATGAAGGGTGCCGGTCCCGTACCGGCACCCTTCATTACGGGAGTGCCACCCTTGTAATGAGGCCCATTGGCTTGCTCCACATTAATACCTATTGTTACCAAATGTAAGACTGAGTAAAAACTACTGGGCAATCCAGAATATAGCCTTGTAGAAGAAGGTGGTGTCATTATCACAGGATAATTTCCCACCACCAAGTTATGGCGAGAGGTGAAGCCAAGGGCCATAAATTGGAGAAGGGTCATTATCCCAAGAGATAATGACCCTTACCAAGGTCTATAAGGATATTAACACACAGAGGTAATTGCATTAAACATTTTGGAAGTTTGTGGTGAAGTAAACATTTGACTTTAATAGTGAGTAAAGTAAATAGACAATGGGCCTCATTACGAGTCCAGCGGTAACCTGCCGGACTCGTATTACCATTCCGCCTCCGTGATTCCCGGAATTACCGGGGCATTACAACCCCGGTGACCGGGGAATTCCGGATATGGAATTCGGTAAATCCCCATTCCCATTGAGTCCAATAGGACTCAATGGGAATGGGGACCATGGAAACATCGGCACCATCTCGTGATGGTGCCGGTGTTTCCACGTATGTCTGCAGGCGGGCGTTGTTAAACCCGCCAGGTCAGACCTGTTGGGAATGACACCTCCGCCTGCAGGACTCGAGATCACCCGGTATGGAAACAACGGTGGCGGCGGGTTTACCACCACCATTATTTCCATACCGGGTGACTCATAATGAGGCCCAATGTGAGCTAATACATACATATTTTTATTTTGTATTATTTAAATAAGTTTGTCTTTGTAAATTAAGCATTTACATTGCCAACTTGATTATACCAGAGCAGGTTTAACATGAGCATGGACTAGGTGTCATGTAAAGTTAAAAGATATCTTTATAAGAAAGTGATAGAATTTCCCCTGTTTCAGCTTTCTCTTCGTTGGGCCAAATAGGATACCGCAGCAAAAAAAGCTCCTCGCAGAGAGCAAGTGTCTTGTTGAAAAGAAGCCTTGATTGGACATTCCATTGTTGTTTCCACGTTTGCTTTTGAAGAACAGATTGTACATAGTGCAGTCCAGTCAAGTCAAAAAGTTTATTTCGGTAATACAAGACATACCATAAAAATACCAATATGATAGTCAATCATTAAAAATACCAACAACATTAAAACCCTAAAAACATTGCCAAGATGCTCAGGTTCATACAGACCTTAATACTAATTTCCTCAAGATACAATGCAGTAATAAGGACAAAAAGCCCACCACACATGGAAGGAATCTGCCCATCACAAATAATGCAAGGCAGGCTTATAACAACGCCATCTTTGGCCCTGTAGAACTGGCTTTAATGTATGTTCTCTAATACAATAAAGAATGTGCCAAATCAGCTTTTGCCGCAGCACAAAAAAACACATGATTGGTCCTCTTCCCCCCCTGCCCCTGTCTGCCGTGAATACAATAAAAACATTCACTTGTAATAAAAATACGATGAGAAAGATTCTGATCCCAATAGGGATTCTTCTAAAGAATTGGGGCCATAAAAGTGTCCTGTTAGCAGGCCTAATGATCTCCAATGTCTCTATCTTCTCTCTCATAAACTGTAATGCACTGGCTCTCACAGTTTTCACAATATTAGAAGATATATCTGGAGGTCCATGAAAACATCAAATGGAGAAATTACCCAATTTTAAAAAAAAATATTGCGAGGGGTGACCCCAGCATCCCCTTTTTCCCCACCTTAACTATTACCCTTACCCCACCCCGCACCTATATTTTAGAAAAATGTTCCACATTTTCAATAAAAATATTGTAAAACGATGCGGTCATTTCTCCATTCGATTTTCTAATTTCGACAGATTACATAATATCTACTGTGTACAAACATGTAGGCGCATCCACGTCCACCAATGAGTCTTTTACATGCCTAAGCTAGGGGATCTACAAATGGGGTTCCCTGTGCACTGGATATATAGTTACTGTATGAGTCAAAATGGCTTTACTATTCCCCAAACTCTAAGCTAGTGACTTGCATGGTGGAATGCAAAGAAATTGCTAAGAAAGCTGCACCCCAGTTCCCGGTGCACGCAAAATAAGGGGCAGATCCAAGAAGGCCCGGTATTCTCTTAAAGAAGGTGTTCTCCACCACCTGGATGTGCTCAGTCTTACCATATTCCCACAACTGCATATTTTTCCTAGCGGCAGAAGTGGCTTTGCCATTATAAACTTTGAGCACAAGCTCAATTGGCTTTGTTTTAAACATGCCCAAAGCTATAGCAACCCTATCAATAGCCTGTTTAAATCTTGTGGTCTGTTTATCGACATTTGCTTCGTTAAGAATCTAATTCCCATGTAATCAAAATTGTCCACTCAGGGGATTAGCTCCCCCTTGGTAAATATTGCTGAAAATTCCAGATGTGGCTTCCCCTACAGCAGACTCTAACCAACGATTCCTATCCATTTTGTTTCAGATCCAATGAATCCATAAATCGAGAATAATCATCAAGTCACTGTAGGGCTCTAAGGGTACGGGCTAATAAAACCATGTCATCTGCATTAGCAAGTAACGGCAGATGTCTATTATTCAATATAGGTATATCCGGAGTAGATTTGAGTAAGTGGTCATGTAGGCCGTTTATATATAAACAAAAGAGCAGCGGGGCCAGTGCACAACCCTGTCTCACCCTGTGATCCACATAAATAAATGTGGTGCAATGTTCCTATCCCCCACTCCTCACACACACCACTGTTGAAAGATTTAACCTCTCCAGGAGGTCCAATAAAACACTAGGACAGTAGAGCAAACTCCACAACTTGCCATGACTGACCTTGTCAAATGAAGCGCTCAGATCCATAAAAGCCAGAAAAATAGGGTCTTCCTTGAAATACAAAGAGTGGGCCACCACCAGGCAGAGATTGAAAACCTGCTCTGCAGTTCCAAAACCTGGTCTAAAACCCAGCTGAATAGGGGAGAGCATGCTACTACTCTCTTTGTTAACACTGTGTTAGAGACATTGCAGGCAGAAACGTGTACAGATTGAACATGTGTGGCTTTGATAACTTCATCTCTTCCCTCTCTTGTATCTTTTGCCACAAGGTTGTTCACCCGCAGGCAGGAATCCAGTTTTCCTGCATCTTTATCACACCTGCCCATCTAGATCCTGAGCGCATACCTCAGTTCCATAAATGCTGTAACAAGCCTATTATTGCTGACCGAGCTATGAGGCATGTTCTGTACTTGGGCTCACACCGGGCTCGCGGCTGGCGCAGCAACCGAAGCACTATCCAACAAAAAGCTGGACCCACAGGATTCAGAGGGGCAAGAGTCGAATTCCGAGGGCCAGTCTGTCAGCATTCTTGTTGAAAGCCATACTTTTCCTTTATTTCCGTGCCCTTGTGCTAATCTAAATTATTAAACCTCTTTAATGAAAACAGAATCTTATTTTCACAACACATTGCAAAATACATGCATTAGTTCGCAAAGACAAAGAAAAAGTACACAAGAGGGAAAGAGGGAATAAAAGCAACATACGTTGCAAAATATTACAGAAAAACTCCTTCATAAAAATCCATCCAATACTATTTTAGCGAACTGAGCGGCTTGGCATACCTCCTGTTCACAAGTGGCTTTTCCTCTAGGCCCTCGCCCAGCTGCCGTTAGTGCTTTGTTGAAGCATCATTCATCAATTCCCCTCTTCCACAACCCCTCCATGGCTTCTGTATGTCTGCTTTGTCAGGGAGTTTGTCTATTTGTCTTTTACTGTTTAGTTGTGGCTATTAGGTAATGCTGACGCGCCATTTAGAAGCCAACCCCATTGGATTGGAGTACAGCCAGGGGGGAAATAGGTTGTGAGGAGGGACACACAGCTCGTAGATGTTGTTTAGTTATTTACCTACCCACTGACTGCCCATTGCCATGGTAATCCCTCTTGCCATTACCACCGACTTCCTGTCCCTGCCAAAACACATCCTCCTGTGATCTGTTTGAGCTAGCTTTATTCAGCAGTACCATCAACCTTAGTGGATGTGGTGCCTGTCATTATTATTTGAAAGAAGTCTTATGCGAGATTATAGATTCATTGGATCAGTAAACGTGATACTTATTTAATAAAAAAATAAAAAAGTCTTAACCAAGCAAGCCTTCAGCTATTTGATTAATAAGCAGTATCCTTCACCCAATTCCTGTTAAAATCAATAATTGGCAAATCCAACAGTTGTGGCATGTGTGTAGTTATAACAAAAAGCATTTGCATGCAACTGATGTTATATGTCTAGGTACTTGCAACATTTTGCAGCTGCTACCATTAATGACCAGTTGGTACCAAGAGAGCAGTCCCTGGTAAGTACCTTTCCCATGCCAACACTAAATCCAAAACGGTAGTCATTGACAAGTCTTGTTTTCCTGTAGCCAACCACCCTCCCCTGCTCTTCTTGCCTGTCCTCTCTGGGTGCACGCCAACCTGCTGCCTCCACCAACCCACATCTAAGTAGAGGTATGCCTCTTCCCCTTTCACGTGGTTTCTGTTCTTTTTTTATTTATTTTTTTATTTTAATGGTTGTCTTGTCTGGGTGACAGATGTACACTACGATCATTTGGTGTCCCCAAGAAGCTTTTGCCAGTCTGGAAATATGTGTCACCACTCGGCAGGTGCTAATATTCTAATAGCTCTAGCGAGGGGCTACACAGCTTGCAAAAGTCCAGACCCCTTGTTAATGTTCTGATTACTTACCGGTAATCTTCATTACTCCTAGTCCTACTCTTCCTCGTCACAGTACTTACCTCATGAGGCACCCGACACAGGACCTTCTTCTATTTCTTCTTATTTCTATAACTCCTCCCCCACACCCACGTTACTTAGTTTCATATTACCAAGCCGTAGCATGGGACCTTCCCCGCAGGGAGGGTGAGGAGGGTCGTCAGTACTGTGACGAGGAAGAGTAGGACTAGGAGTAATGAAGATTACCGGTAAGTAATCAGAACATTACCTCCACGTCCACTCTTCCTCGTCCCAGTACTTACCTCATGAGGTATACCAAAGCAACAAACGGGGAAAAAGGTCCCAATGAGACACAGAGTCAAAACAGTGCAGAAACACACACCTTTAATAACTCCAATTTTACATCCCCACAGACAAAACTCCAACCCCGAAGGAACCAACCCCCGAGTGGGAGACATTCAACCTATAGTGGTTGATGAAGGTGCTCTGATCAGCCCAAGTGGCAGCTCTACATATCTCCTGTAGAGAAACCCCCCTTGCATCGGCCCATGAGGCCGCCAAACCTCTGGTGGACCGCCCCTGAACGTGCGCAGGCACAGGCAGGCCCGAAGCCACATAGGCCATGGAGACCACAAGACGGATCCATCGGCTAATGGACACTACAGATGCCTTACGCCCAGCCCCAGCCGGGCCAAAAGTAATCAGAAGACTGTCAGAGCGGCGGAAAGGGGCAGTTCTAGCCAAGTACTCCAACACCGCCCGCCGCACATCAATGTTATGCCAAGCCACTTCCTCTGGCGTTTGCGGATTTTGAAAAAAGGCAGGGAGAACCAGATCCTGAGAGGTGTGAAAACGAGAAACAACTTTAGGGAGAAACTTCGGATCACACCTCAGCACCACTGAGTCCGGCAGAACCCTCAGGAAAGGGGGGTGACATAACAGAGCCCCAATCTCCCCAAGCCTACGGGCAGAAGTTATGGCAATCAGAAAAGCAGTCTTCAGCGTCAGATGTTTCATATCAATTTCGGAAATGGGCTCAAAGGGAGGCCCTTGAAGAAACTTTAAGACAAGAGGGAGATCCCAAGGAGGAAGCCCCTTATAAATACAAGGACGGGAAGAAGAAAAACCCCTGAGCAACTTCCCCACCAACACCTCCCCATCCAAGTGCCCATCAGAGTCCCCCAAAAGGAATTTTATGGAGGCCCACTGAGAGCGAAGCGTGGAAACCGCCAGGCCCTTGTCAAATCCATCCCGGAGGAATTGAAGGATAGCGGGGAGACCAGAACGCAGGGGGGGGATCCCAGACAGCCCACACCAGTCCCGGAAATGGCTCCAATGTCTGCCGTAAGCCTTCAGAGTGGAGGGTCTAAGAGCATTCATTATGGAATCCACCACAGGACCAGAAAACCCATGAGATATCAGCCTAGCCCGTGCAATATCCACACTGCCCATTGTATCTGGCGGACCCTCAACCGTAGCTCCCCCAGAAGGGGACAAGGCCACTTTGGAACCAGCCAAGGCTCCTGGCACCGAAGCTCCAACAGAGAGGGGAACCAACTCCGGCGGGGCCAGTACGGAGCGAACAACAATACAGTCACCCTGGATATTCTGATGCGCTGAACCACCCGAGGCAGAAGAGGAATAGGTGGAAAAGCATAAAGGAGACCCTGAGGCCACTGCACAGAGAGGCCGTCCACCCCCCACGCACCCTCTGTCTGAAAACGAGAGCAGAAGAGGGGAACTTTTGCTGAGGCTGGAGACGCAAACAGGTCCAGAATAGGGGTCCCGAACCTGACACAGATCTCTGCAAAAACCTGGGTCGAGAGGACCAGTTCCACCGAAGAGGGAAACCGGCGGCTGAGTAGATCCGCCCGAACATTGTCCACCCTCCTGATATGTGAAGCCACCAGGGACACCAGATGTGATTCCCCCCAAGCACCTATCTGAGCTGCCAGGGCATTCAAGGAGCGGCCGGAACCCCCTTGGCGGTTGACGTAAACCAAAGCTGTCGTATTGTCCGTCTGGACCAAAACTGCCCGGCCCACCAGCAACCTCCTGAAGTACACCAGAGCCCGCAGAATGGCACACAACTCTCGTCAATTGGATGTCCGATGGCTCTCTTCCGGATCCCACAACCCCTGAGCAGAGAGGACTCCCAACGTAGCTCCCCAGCCCCTTCCACTGGCGTCGGTAGTAAGTGTGGTCACAGGAGGAATGATCAGGGACACCCCAGCCCGTAGTTTCGGAACCCTCAACCACCACTGCAGGGAGACCCGCAGCGCCAGAGACACCGGAATCAAAGCCTCGAAAGCTTGAGATGAAGGGAGCCAGTGGGAGAGAAGGTAGGACACCAGGGGGCGTAGATGAAGACGGGCCCAGGGAACTAGAAACACGCAAGAAGCCATGTGCCCCTGCAATTTCAGCAATATGCGGGCCAGGACATACTGCCTCCCGAGAACCCTGCCCAGAACAGTCAGCAAGCAACGGACCCTCTCCAGGGACAGGAACACCTTCCCCATCCTGGTGCAAACCTGTGCATCAATGAAAACTAGATCCTGAGAAGCCTCCAGTTGGGACTTCTGCCAGTTCACCAGAAAACCCCAGTCCTGCAATGCCTGGCAGACCAATCGGAGATGAGAAATGACAGTCTGCCGGCAGGACGCTTTGATCAACCAATCGTCCAGGTAGGCAAATATCTGAATGCCCCGCAGATGTAAGTGCGCCACCAGGGGAGCCACCAGCTTGGTGAAAACTCTGGGGGTAGATCGCAGTCCGAACGGGAGCACCCTGAACTGAAAATGTCGGGATCCCACTGCAAAGCGGAAGAACTGCATGTGGCAGGGACGGAGAGCCACATGGTAATAAGCGTCCTGGAGATCCAGAGATGTCATCCAATCCCCCTTTAATAACATCGGAAGAATGTTCTGTAAAGTCTCCATCTTGAAGTGTTCCTTTTGGACGAAGCAGTTCAGGGCTTTGAGGTCCAGAATTAGACGGTACTTCCCCGAAGGTTTGGGGACCAGGAACACCCGTGAGTAGAACCCCTGACCCTGCACAGGGAGAGGAACGGGCATGATGGCCGCCTTCAACACTAATTCGGAGAGCGCGGCGTCCATGGCCAACCTCTTGAGCCGAGACCTGGGAACCACAGTCCGAACCATGCAATGCTGGACAGGAGGAGACAGGAAATGCACTCGATACCCCCATTGTACTGTGTCCAGAACCCATGAGTCGGAACACCACCTTTCCCATACTGGAAAAAACTGCCGGAGCCGCCCGCCCACCGGCAATTCCAAACCGTCAGGACTTAGGTGCCGGCCCAGGACGTGAAGAGCGTGGAGGACCCCGACCCCCCCTAGATCTCCAAAAAGAATGTGATGAGGAGCCAGGAAAAGACCTGCTGGTCACTGGACCAGCCCCAGAGGAAGATTTCTTGGCCGTTGAAGGAGGCTTGCGTCGAAGTTTGTCAGCATGTTTGTCCGCCCTAAAAACTTTGTGCACCTTATCCTCAAGGCAATCACCAAAAAGCCTGGACCCAGTGAAATGAAGTTTCAGGGCAGCCGCCTTCTGAGACCCATCAGTCTTCCAGTCCCTTAGGTGCAAATGCCTCCTGGCAGATATACCAGCCCCCATGGCCATGGCTGAACCACGTACCCCATCAAAAGCCAGATCGGCCAAAAACTCAACCTGTCTCTGCATGTCTGTAAGCAAAGGGGCACAATCAGAGCCTTCATTGACAGCCTTTTTCAACTCCCTGAAACCATTCAACACTGTTTCAGCTGTGTAGGAACCATAGATATTTGCTCGAAGGGCCAGATGCGCCCCTGCATGAATCTTCTTAAGGCCGGAATTAACTCGGCGGTCCACTGGATCCCGGACGGCCGCCTCCTCGGCCGACATAGAGGAGCGACCCACCAGGCTGGCGAGGATATCGCCGACCTCAACTGGATCAGACAGCAAAGTCTCGCCCTTCAAAGGGTAAAGTTTGGACATGAAGCGGGGCATTGCAATCTTCTCCGGGTTATGCCATTCCCGGAGGATTTTTTCCCAGATATCGGAAACCAATGGCAACCCCTTCCTAGGTGTATGCCTATACTGGCGAATAGAAGGGTCGGCCCCCTCCACCGGCACCAGGGGCTCTGAAAATCCCATGCAATCCCCAACTTGAGCCAGCACCTCATCCACTCCTTCTCTGTCCAGATACTTCCCTTCAGCATCAGCCGAAGAGGAACAAGAAGAGGCCGATGACTCCGCGCCAGAAGAAGAGGAGGATGAGGAAGACAGACGCCTGCGCTTGTGTCCATGAGCACGTGTGCGACTCCCTCTACGATGCTTAAGCAGCTTCTTCAACTCCTTTCTGGTCAGGGAAAAACGCTTAGCCTTCTTCTTTCTCTTTCGGTGTAAATCAGGAGAAGAGGAAGACGAAGAAGAAGAAGACAGGACCAGATGCCTGCTCTTTGCAGAATGTTTTCCAATGTTGAGTAAGCTCAAAAACAGTGACCAAGGAAGCCTGCTTCACCAAAGACCCCTGTACACCAAATCAAGGCTCCACATACAAACAATTGCTAAAGTGCCTCTCCCACATTCAAATAGAGGCCAGAAAGAACAACAACCAATAGGAACAACATCAATCAATTCCTATGGCAACATGCC
Organism: Ambystoma mexicanum; assembly: GCF_040938575.1. Taxonomy (NCBI): domain Eukaryota; kingdom Metazoa; phylum Chordata; class Amphibia; order Caudata; family Ambystomatidae; genus Ambystoma; species Ambystoma mexicanum. Next base: position 289,786,822 of record NC_090924.1, on the reverse strand, counting down.
TGCAGCACCAGAGGAGGAGCCCACCCTCCTCCGGAGCACGTGGATCAAACAAGAAAAAGGAGCCGCCAATCCATGCACAGCCGCCCATGCAGCATGGCCATGCAACAGGAAAAACATGCCCCCCCTTCTCCTTACCTTAACCCGGGTCCGTTCTCCCAGAACCCGGGCCACGATGCCCTGCGCTGGCCAAAGCCCAGCAGAAACCAGGCAAGGCAGCCTGACTCAACCGGGTCCCAAGCCCCGTAGGGAACCCAGGAGTCTTGCCACACCTGAAGGAGCCGAAGGCCCCGCCACACAGCCCCACCAGGGGGCCAGCATTCGGAGCTCCCCAGCGCCCCGCGCCGGGAAGAAAAAAACAAGCCCAACCTGCCGGAGGCAGGAAAAATTAAACTAAGTAACGTGGGTGTGGGGGAGGAGTTATAGAAATAAGAAGAAATAGAAGAAGGTCCTGTGTCGGAGGCGGGTGCCTCATGAGGTAAGTACTGGGACGAGGAAGAGTGGACGTGGAGGTAATGGGCCTCACTGTGCTTGGACTGCTTAATTTGTGTTTCGTGACCTTCGACAGCCATCTTAGCCAACCACTCCCAGCTACCGGCTGTAATATGTACAAGACTACGTTCGCTGGTCTTTTAAAAAGTGGTGTCACTTTTTTTTGAGCGGCGACAGCTTGAACTCTTTTTTTTACCCTACTGCCGAATACCGATTTTGGAGTTAAAGCAGAGGATTCACTTCCAGCAAAATGGTGGAAGGGAATCCTCCACTATACCTCGCCACAGCGGTAGATGTAACGTGCAGTATTTCTGTGTGCGGTGAATCCGCCATGTTGACCTTTGAACTCCAGCAATGGGGTTTACACCACCTTACCAGCACTCGTAATGCCTTGGTAAATCCAAGAGACTGAGAGGCAGTAACAGTAAACGGGTTTAGCGGTAAATCAGCCGATATACCGCCTTCCTCATAATGATACCACATGTGCAGTTTGCCTCTAATGTAATGTACAGCGGTCTTATGTAACGCCCTTCTGCCAATAATGTTGGCCTCGCTGCTCCTGTCTAATGTATATGGTAACTTTGCCTCATTTGTATTGCATTAGGCACTATACGGTCGATGGCATATTTTTAGATTGTTGTATAACGAGTGCCTGATTGCAAAGTGTTTGGCCGTTTCTGGATAGAGTGACAGTCATTATGTTCCGTCGTTTTTTGTTGTCACTCTAGTACATGTTTTCTTTTGAGCAGCATATTGTAGAATTAACGTCAAACATTGGCAGATTCGGCTTTTTAAAGTAACGCCCGTGATGATAATTGAGCCCTGGCACCTGCAACTGATCATCATCGGTTTCCACTCACTAATTGCAGTTACCTTGGGAACCCTCAAATACCGCACTGGCGGATGGTGATGCGGCCGTTCACGCAAGCGTGCTGGTGCGTCCGCGTCGTGCGTGCCGTGGTCTTCTGTCTCTGTTTGTTTATGTTCTCTTAATGCACTCTGGAGCATTATCCAAGCACTGCTTGGTTGCACTCAGCAAATAACTTAATCCTTAGACAAATACACGTGAAAATGTATGAACAGCATCCGCACACTGTAACAGCCCGCCAGGTGCATCGGTAAACAGGCCACTCTCGGGTGATCTATGACGAATGCACCGAGCTGATCCCCTGTTTGTCTCATAAATCAGAATGAAGCTTGATCTATTTTACAAAAGTGGACTATCATAATTTTAGGTACAATGCTGAGGAGGTAGGTGGTGGAGAATGAGTATTACACCTTCCACCGATTGCCCTGCGCACACTTCACGCGTCTGTCCACTGGGAGGGAATGGCTAGTCACCCCCAATATTATGTCCTATCTCATTTGCTTTGAAGACTGAGGAGTGGCGGGTCCCCATTTGACGAGAGGGGGGCTGGAACCTGCTCTGCATCCCAAGTGGCCCTGAAACTCCCAACTAAGGCATAAGTCCACGTGTTTTCAAATGTGAAGGTGGAGCGGTGTGGTGCTATAACCGGAGTCTACCAGGACCCCAACAACCCTGAAGGCCACTGTACCTGGGCAAAAACCAAGAAAAACTTGCACGTGGATAGATGGAGTAACACACTTGGGAGGACATTCAAAGCACTTTCCTTAATTACTGTTCTTTTTAAAATAACTATTGGTCAGATCCATCCATCTGGCAAGGTGTTCCTTGATGTGATAGCTACTGAACAGGCTATTGCCATTGCTCATAGATTAATTTGAATGTGCCTTAAACTGCACCTCCGAATTGCTGGCTCTGTGCTCCCCCAAGGCACTCACTGGCATACCGGGGGCCGCCGCAGTCCGCGCGTCGTGGGGGCCCCCCGTTAGGACATGTCCTGTGAGGGCACCCCACTTGGAGAAAAAGATTTTAAAAAATATTATTTCACATTTTTTTTTTACATTTTCTTTTTTAATTCACTCTAGATTCATAAATAAATTATTTCTGTAACAGAAATAATTTCCTTATGAAGGCAGAGTGACTACAAAATAGAAACTAGGCATCATTACGGATCTGGCGGTAAGCCTGCCGGTGATACCGGCAACATGCCGCCAAACCCCAAAAAATTACTGGTGCCTGACTTCCTGGTAACACCGGGGTATTACAATCCTGGCAGCAGGGAAGTCAGGCAACGGTAATTCTGTTATTCCCCATTCCCATAGAGTCCCAATGGGGAAGTCTCATAGGACTCTATGGGAGTGGGGACCACAGAAGCACCAGCACTGTTAATAACGGTGCCTGTGCTTCTGTAACGGTCTGCTTACCATGGTCGCCGTGCGCCCAGGGTCTCTGGGAGGCAGACACATTGTGTGCTGTTGTTACCAGACCGGCACACTTATAATGAGGCCCACTGTCTTTTTGAGGTCCGAGCGTTCCTCCCAACCCATGACATGGAGGACCCCAGGCTGGAGGCCTTCATGTCATGGGCTGGGGGAGCCCTCTGACTTCAAAAATAAATTGTTTATTTTTGAAGTCAAACTGCCTTTATAAAGAAATTAGTTCCGTTATGGTTTGGTCCTTAACATAAATAAATTCTTTATGAAGCCAGAGTGACCACAAAATGAAACCATGGGCCTCATCATGACCCCGGTGGTAGCCAGAGTCATGTTTTTTTCTTATGCTTGGCACTGGGGACTCACCAGGGCATTACAGCCCCGGCGGTCCCACTGCGCTGGAAAAAGTAAGCCCCCATTCCCATTCGAGTCCCATTAGACTCAATGGGAATGGGGAGGACAGTAGCACCGGCACCACTCGTAATGATGCCGGTACTACCGTCAAAGTCTGCAGGCGAGTGCCGTTACGCCCGCCAGGTCAGACCTGGCGGGCGGGAGGGCATCCCGCCCGCAAACTTGTTCTCTGCCGGTCCGGTAACAACGGCGCTGGTAGCTCACCAGCACTGTTATTACCGCAACTGGCAGTGTCATAATGAGGCCCAATTTCTTTTTGAAGTAATAGGGCTCCCCTCAACCCCATGACATGTGCGTGTGTGAGTGTATGGTGAAAAGGTGCACACAAATGTATGAGTTGCTGTTTGTATGGGTAGCTTTCTGGGTGTGCCTGCATGGTGTAAGGGTGCACACTTAAATGTATAGGTGGCTGCCTGTGTGAGTGTATGATGAAAGGGTGCACACTTAATGTATGGGTGCGTGCCTGGGTGTGTGTGCCTCTATGGTGAAAAGGTGCACACTTAAATGTATGGATGGCTGCCTGGGTGTGCATGTATGGTGAAATAGTGCACACTTAAATGTATGGATGTCTGGGTGTGCATAAATGGTGAATGGTGTGTGTCTGTTTGTGTTCAGGGGCGCAACAAAACCTACATTTCGGGGGGGCTAATCCTTCAAATGTTGAGGGAGGCGCTAACTTCATGGGCAGTGGAGGAGGGGCAAACTTATTTGTGTGGGGGCAGCTAACTTCTTTACGCATTTTAATGAGACTATTCTAGTGCATCTTCAATGTTACAAGCAGTTAACTCTCTCCTTTAAGTCTGAAAGCACCCACTTATGGACTGCTACGAGAAGGAGCAGTCTCTTGTTTCCTCTCTGCCCTTCCAAATACTCCCCTGGCATGGAAGTACTAAACCCACATCACAATTTAAATTGCCTAAAAAATTTGGCAATTGAATGCAGGTACTAACATTGAAATGCTTTATGTTAGTAATTGCTGGGCTCTTGTTGACTTCGAAACTCAGGTGCCGTTTAACATGTGTGTCCTGTTCTGCCTAAACTTAGAGGGGGGGGTGCTGAAGCCCAGTCAACTCAATGGTGTTATGCCACTACTTCTGTTTAATCCCTTGATTACTTATTGATAATCATCATTACTCCTGGCCCTATTTTTCCTCCTCCTCGCTGTACTTGTGTATGAGGCATTACTCATGTATGAGGCACTCTGCCTCATACACAAGTATTGGGATGAGGTAGAGGTGCATGGAGGTAATACCTGACTTAGCTACCTGTAATCTTCATTACTCCTATTCCCACTCTTCCTCATCCCAGTACTTAGCTATGAGGCAAGGAGCCTCATACGTATGCTCCTGGACAAGGAAGAGGGACGTGAAGGTAATTCTGGGCTAAGGAGCTGATTTTCGAGGTTGTGGTAGGGGTGGGAGGGAGCTTGTATGTGCGGGGCCGGATTGTGCAATAAAACATAATGGTTGTCTGTGTCCAGGCTAAGCATGCAAGATATGTGGTATTAGTGGCTAGAGCGGCATTTTCGTGCAGCCAGTCTAGTCATTCCTCAGTTTAGTATGACTTAGTTTTAACTGCACATTTCTGATAAAGCAGTCCTGCTAAGTGTAATTACCTAGCTAGACTGGCATTTGGTTGCTAACAGTCTAGCCATTTCTTACTACGGCATTGTATATTTTTGTGGGCATCTGTGATAAGATGATATAATATGATATGATGTAAGTCAATTATAACACGCCTGTACATAAGTGTTTTTAAGTGCAACAAGACAAGGACGGGAAGATAGAGAGAGCACAAGACAAATGATCTTACTAGGCCTTGAGTCATTTAGATTGTGCAAGTGTGAGAACAAGAAATGGAAGGGGAAAGGGATGTGTGGAAAACAGGGCAGTAATGCTCAAAGTAAGTGCAGCAAGGACAGTGTGGCTCAGGGTCGTGCAAGGAGTACACAGGACTGTAGGGTTACAGTTACATACCCTAAGTGAGTGGTAGGCCCAGAGACAAACCAAGAGTGACTGATAAAGAAACAGCCTGGACTCAGTGAGACTCTGAGGGTAGCCAAGCAACCAGTCGGTACAGCAGACAGGTAGGTCAGGTAGGTCAGCAGGGGAGGGAGAGAGAGGAAGCAGAGGAGAAGAGGAACATTTTAAGCTGCTTCCGGAACGTCAAGTGGTCTGCTCAAGTTTGAAAGGGGCCGGGAGGCCATTCCAGACCTGCAGAAGAGAGAGATCTACCCCCCACTCTCTGCCTGGAGAAGCATCTAACCATTAGAGAGTTGGAGGCAGCTTGGGCAAGGGATCGAGAAGGAAGGTATTTTGCAAGAGAGCGTTGGATGTAGTGTGGCCCCAACCCCAGAAAGCCTTGTGGACAATGCAAAGGGTCTTGAACTTGATCCTTGCAGCCACCGGGAGCCAGTGGAGCGATTTCAGGCCTGGATAGACATGATCCCTGGGCTTGAGGCCAAGGATAAGTCTTGCAATCCTGTTCTGGATTAGATGGAGAGGGCGAAGAGTAGAGGAAGGCAGATTGAGAAAGAGGCTGTTGCAGTAGTCTGGCCTAGAGAGAAACAGGGGTCTGGAGACAGTGAGCTTCTGAGGGAAAGGGAGAAAGGGAAGAGTCCCTTTGGTAGCGGGACCTCTTGGTGATGCCCAAGATGTGATTGAGCAGAGAAAGAGAGGGTGGAGTCGAAGATCACAGCAAGGATTTTTGCCTCGCAGGAAGGTGAAGGAAGAGGGCCCAAGGTGGGCGGCCAGAGTGAGAGAGGGTTAAGCAGGGGTCCCAATGAGAAGGATCTCTGTCTTAATGGCATTAAGGCAGAGATCATTGGAGGTGTACTAATCCTGAATCACAGATAGACAGTCAGGAATGAGCGAGAGAGGAGAGGAGCCGAAGGAAAGCTGAGTGTCATCTGCATAACACTGACAGTTAGAGGAGAAGGTAGAGATCAGGTGGGCCAAAGGGGCAAAGTAGAGGTTGAAAAACCTGCGTGAGAGGATAGAACCCTGGGAATGCCACAGGTAGAGAGAGAGGTGGCAGAGATAAAGGGACCAAGGTGGACTTGGGAGGGGCAGTCCAAGAAGAATGACGTCAGCCACTCCAGGGCCTGATCCATGACATGATGCCCAAGTTGTGATGTAGACGATTGATCAGGATGGCATGGTTGGCTGTGTCGAAAGTAGAGGAAAGATCAAGGAGGATTAGGACAGATGGAATGCTGGAATCAAGGTTAGTGAACAGATCTTCACAGGTGTTCAGGAGAGCAGTTTCCGTGCCTCTGGCAGCTCTGAAGCCAGACTGATGGTCATGGAGACAACCAACAGATTCAGTGTGGGGAGTAAGCTGGGAGATGATCAGCTTGTCCATGAGTTTGCCCAGGAAAGGGGTGATGGACATTGGGTGATAGTGTGCCGGGCAGGTAGGATAGGCAGACAGTTTCTTGAGGAGTTGGTGCACAACGGAGTGCTTAAGGGGAGAAGGGACATTAAAATGGCAAAAGAGTAATTACAGTAATCAGCCAATGCTGGAGCGAGGGTGTCAATCTGGTCCTTGATGGTTCTGGAGGTGCAGGGGAGAGCCTGTTTGGATGACACTTTCATAGATCGGACTTGTCTAGAAACCTTGTCAGGTGTTGTCAGAGAGAAAGAGGAGAAAGGAGAAGGAGAGGTACAGATGCCAAAGGGGGGGGGGGAGAGAGGAAGAGGGAGAGGAGATAGAGGACAGGATGTCCTGAGTTTTAGCAGAGAAGTGAGAGACCAAAGCCATACAGAGGGCCTGCGAGGAAACAGGAGAGGTAGAGACTGTAACACGATTGACTAGTTTCTTGCAGATTTTAAAGAGTTTGGCAGTGTTGTTAGAGGCCTCAGAGTCCCAGGTTTCAATGTGTCCTCTCTTCTTGATGAATGTTATTGCTTCTACTGGTATTTTGGTGCAACCAGTCTAGGTATGTCTAAATGTGGCATGGCATGCTTTACTGTAATGTTATTACATGTCTACGCTGGTCTACAATGTGCAGCCAGTGGGACATGTTTTCAATGTGGCATGGCATTTTTAATAGCAAAGCATGAATGTTCCTGTGCACTGTTGGTGACTTCCATGTATTGAATTGGTGTTACCCTACAAAACAATTGCAAACACTCTGGCTTTTTAGCCATTTTTCTCAGAAAGTGTGCTGTATATTGCATATAAACACATAATTAATTTATATCTTTCTCCGAGTACTGTGTGTGACGTACCCTTTCATAAGCACGTTTGTGTGTATTGTGCAAGCGTGATAATCTAGGCCGGCCCAGAGTGTGGCATGACCCGTGAATTGTTGCTGAGTTTGGGGGGTGCCCCATCAGCGTGGCTCGCAGGGGGGCCCCCACATTTTGTGTTACGCCACTGAAGGAACTAGTGACAAGGTGGTGTCCTGCTGGCCTCCAGGCAGACCCAATGAGTGAGATAAAATCCCCTTTTCTTGACGTTTAGCTTTGTTTGTGATAGAGTTCTCTTTTATTTGTGGGCCGCGGCAGACATTGCAGTGACAGTAGGGATGTAACCGTTTTCACCGAAGAGCTAAACCGCCTGTTGAGTGTCAATGTTGTAGTCACCAGCGCTGCAAATGGAAATATACACACCTAAAAGGTCCAGTTTTGCATTTCAGCTGTCCAGTCGTCAAAGAATATATAATCACAAAGTAAACCTCCTTTTAAACTATGCAATCATAGTTCATGAAGTCTGTTGTTTGACACTCAAAAACGTGTAGTTTCCTGGCAGAAAGGATTGCTTTATTTGCATTACGAACCCCAGAAAATTGCAATCATGTGTCAAAGAAGAACACCACATCGACTGGTTATATTGTGAGGAATTTTGGAACCGAATGTCAGCAGGGAGAGAAACTTGTATATCTTTGGAAGTTTTGAGTCTGCCGGAGAGTGTTTGGCAAGTGACTCTGTTTCCAGCAATAGTGAGGAAGTGTGCAGGAGCATAGTCCTCTCTCGCTATCTACAGCATAAGAACTCCCTGACAACGTGGAGTGGCCGCAGACTCTGCCGAAGAGTCTTTGGCAAGTGACTCTGTCTCCAGCAATAGTGAGGAAGTGTGCAGGAGCATAGTCCTCTCTTGCTATCTACAGCATAAGAACTCACGACACTGTGTAGCGGCCGGGGAATCTACCTTAGAATCTTTGGCAAGTGACTCTGTTTCCAGCAATAGTGAGGAATTGGGCTGCTGCATAGTCTTCTCTCGCTATCTACAGCATAAGAACTCCCCGACACTGCGTAGCGGCCGGAGAGTCTGCTGGAGAGTCTTTGGGTCTTCGGGCTCTTTGGCTCAACCAGTTTTATCGGCTGCCAGCTGTCAGCTTTCCCCCTGAAGTGAACTCGAGCGGTCCAGGGAGTCCAAGGTGTTGCCAAAGGAGACACGAGGCAAGGCGTGAGGTGGTATGACTGTGTCTCAGGGTGTGGGGGGCCGAAGGTTCACTCCTCCCTCACTGAGTTTACACAGCCCATGAATGAGGCTAGTATCCTCGCAGAGTACTTCTTTGGCACAATATACTGACTCTTATCTCCAACAGGGGTTGGAGCACTGATATAGCCGTATGTTTAAATATCTTAGAAATCTACCAGAGACTCGATGGCTGAGAAGTGTGCATTCTTACCCCTTCACAACAACCATTGTATCTGCTTGAAGAGATAACATTTTTTTATGGAAAATAAAATTAAATACATAAATAAATAAACACACAGATTTTAAAACATTTCACTAATCCACTGTATTATCACTGTGTTACCAAGGAACCCAAAAGCAGTCCATAAAGGACTAGCCACGAAAGGAGCTGTGGGCATATTATACCCACAAGATACTGAAATGAAGCTGCATAGCAAGGCTCTTATGGACGACAATAGAAGCCCTGAGTGGGAAGGATCCTATGTGGAAGGAATGGCCACACAGAGCGAGGAGTCGCCGGAATGGGCTACAACTAGTTCACCATCTATTTCAACAGTCCAGATTAGAGCGCAAGTACATGCACAGGAGGACCAAATTACGCCCTGGAGAGGGCCTATTAACAAAGAGGGTGCTTCAAAAATATTCCACTTGTGGAAACGCGGCCTAGAGTATACGATCACCACAAAAAAGATACAGAGAAAGATTGACAAACCATTTTTTGCAACAAAAAAAACTAGGAGTTTGAACGACCTGGAGGGAGAATTAGACCAAACCCCACCCAGGAGCCCATCTCCCCTCAGGAGGCTTCAGAACAAGATCAACTAAGAAAAGGAGTGAGTAAGAGCACTGACATAGTGGATGAAGAAGTAGCACAAGATAGTGCCCTATGAGAGGAAAGCCCAACCACCCATGGAGAGTCAGGTCCTGAGCATGTAAGGATTGAGTTACAAATAAGTGAGCCGACGAGCTCACCGACTGCCATGGAACAGCTAGCTAATACTCAAACAAACGCAGTTACACTTTCGGCATTGATCTTTTGTCTTGGACTCTCTGGTTACAGTTTTCTTGCACCTTAAAATAGAGGGTCAATCCCAAGCAGGGATTCTTCTCAAACTTACCAAAGAGACAGCGCATTGTGAATCATCATTAGTGGGGATCACCAATATAATGAATTCAACACTAATCCCAACCTTAAAAGATACTAGGATGGAGATAGCAAAACAGGGGTTGGACCTCTCAGCAATCCAAGTTTCCCTTAATAGTAAGAAGAAAGAAGAAGAGGTCCACAACAATATGCTACAACATTTCTTGACCCAGCTGAAAGCTTCAACATCACAGAGGGAAAGAGAAGGAATGGAAGTGAGGTTTGAAGAGCCAATAAAGACATTTTTTTTTTTTTTAATTTTAATTGTAACAATTAGTTTACAATTAAACTTCAATTACAATAAACAATAAACAATCTTGCTTTCACAAACATAAACATAGATCCGGAGTAGGGCAAGAAAAACAAGAGAACAAAGACAACACAAGGAAATTGCAGTCTTTCAGTGATAATCATTCAATGAAGAAAGGAGAGGGAATCTTTCTGATTAACACTGATTCTCATTCAAAATATGTTCCACTAGATCGCAAACTGCACATGTCAGTGGCACATTTGATCCAGATACTATGTGGTACCACCATTTGTCCATGTCTTCGTCAATTGGAGCAAAAGCACCCAAATAGCGGGTTCGATGTTCTTTAATTTTTGGGCATTCAATAATTAGGTGTTTTACAGATTCGACTGTGGTTTCACAAAACCTACAAAGATTATTCACAATTTTGGATGCTTTTGTCTCCATAGAATTTCCTTTGTTGTGTGTGCATTCAGCCGTAGTCTCAAAAATTGATTGCGGTGTTTCCTTGAAGGGAATTTTTGTAAGTATCTTGGTAGGTGGTCCAGGCAATTTGTTAGAGAGCCTAGGTCGATCGACGTAGATAGGAGATTTCTTCATTCTAGGTTATCGATCCAATTCCATTTCCTTTTCCAATTTGGGGAGTGTCTATCAAGGTTTCCCACGTTTCATCAGCAGTATCTAAAATCCGTTTTAGACCATTAGTCCAATTTTGTGTAATGCTACAGTGTTGTTGATGGATCATATTTGCAAAAATTTTGTAAGCCGGAGCCTGGTCCTTTAGTGACATCTTTCGGAGCATGGCTAGAGATTTCCAGACAACTATGTTATGCATTGATTCAAGTCCGAGATCATGTCTGATAGAAATCATTGAGACACCTTTTGGTAGTTTGAGAATGCGTCTCCAGAAGAAACCTTCAAGGGTTGGCCATATCTGATAATCTAGGTTCCATCCAGCCTCAGCTCCAAATGTGATTGAGGGAATTACCTTTTGTGTGTAGAAAGTTAATACAGGTTTGAGGGTAAATTTCCCATATTCAGCATGTAGCTTCGATCCTTGTAATGCAAATGTCAACATACGTTGTTTCAGGTCGCAGATCCACCCATGCTCTCTTATTGAGATGTTATAGACAATGCCTAGATATCTAATAGATGATACAGGTTGGATCTGAAGTACATCAATATTCCAACTAAAGTTCTTTGTTAGTCTTTTGGATGTAGTTCCGATCGACATGACCTTTGTTTTTGCTACATTGATTTGCAGCGAATCGTCTGATAGATAGCTTTCCAATGCATATAACAGTCTCTGAAGTCCAATCGGTGTTGCATCTAATAGGACAATATCGTCTGCATATATTATCCAGCTAATGCTGTTGTTGTCTATCCTTGGGGGGAAACAGCGTGTCTGTGTAAATGCTTCAGATATATCGGATATGAAGAGCTTGAATAGCAGGGCAGCTAAGGGGCATCCCTGTTTGACTCCTTTATTCATTCTTATTTTGTCGGTCAGCTCACCTGCTTCATTGATTCGCACTCTAACTGAGGTATCTTTGTGGAGAGCCATTATCGGCTGCAATATTTCATATGGACACGACCAGTTTGTCAGTTTTTTCCACAATTTTGTTCGATCTAAGGAGTCAAAAGCCTGTTTCATATCAATAAAGGCAAGAAGGAGATTCTTGCCTTGTTGTAGAGCATTTAATTTCAGCAGGTTTAGTATAGTTAAGCTCACTTCTGTTCCTACGCCTTTGGTGAAACCTGTCTGACGTAAGTCGAAGTGACCAGAACACATAGCCCACTTTGACAGCTTCTGTTGTAGAAAGGACACAAATATCTTCCCCAGGATATCTAAAAGAGTAATTGGTCGATAGTTGGCCGGATCGTCGCGGCATCCTTTCTTAAAAATGGGAACTATGATGGCTGAGTTCCAAGATTTAGGTATCATTTTTGTTGCTGCAATTGTTAGGAATAAATGGAAAATGAAGGTTGTCCACAGCTCGTTGTTTGATTTCAGTGTGACATTGGAAAGGCCATCGGGTCCAGCGGCTCGCACGTTTTTTAGGTGTCAAATTGCTATTGATATATCTTCTTTTGATTTGATTACATTCCAAGACTGGACTTCATCAAGTCTTTCATCGCTCAGCTGATGTTCATTGCTCCCAAAAACTTTGGCAAAGTGCTGTTCCCAAATGGCCTTGGAGATACCATGATGGGTCTTCGCCTGCTGGAATATTGTTTTATTATTTATGATGTTCCATAAGTCCTTTGTTTGGTGGCAAATAATGAGCTTCAGAATTCGTTCACCTCTTTCTTGATCTCTCATCATTTTGAAGCATTTCAACCAGTTTCGATACTGTGTCTTTAGATGTTTCCATTGCAGCAATTTATTCAGATCTGGCTCTTTATTTAATTTCCTGAGATCACGATGTAGTTGTTTTAAGAGACACCATTGTGCTAAATTCATATTTCTTTTGGTAGGAACAGCAATTCGGATGTTTGAACTTGATTTGAAAGTCTACTATCAACGCAGGATAGTTTAGTTTGTCGCATAAAGCAGTCTCCTCTGAGGTTATCATTTCGTTTAATTTCCGCAATTGCTTGCTGTTTATTTTGAGTCTGTTGCCTCTTTGGTTCACTTCAGTTGGTTGGTTGAAGATCTCTGCATTTCTGGGGAAATATGCCTTTAGAGTTAGTTCAAGTGGATTATGGTCACTGCTTGATGATTTCAAGACCTTCAGCTGTAGAATCTCGTTTAGCATTGTATTCGATGCCCAAATATAGTCAGTTTTTTTTCGAGCCATCACGCTGCCAAGTTATATTCGGAGGACGATCGCCTTTGGTTTGACCGTTGAGCGTATGGCAGTTCCTAGCAATCATGGCTGCATGAAATTGATAGCCTCTGCATGTCGAGTAAACTTGGTGCTTGAATTTTTTCATTATCAAATTCTCATCAAACCACGAGAAATTCAGGTCTCCGCATAATATGACTTGTAGGTCAGACCATAATTCTATGTTATCATCGATCAATTTTGTAATTGATTGAATGAAATGAGATGAGGATATCATGGCTGAGTTCCAATAGGTGTTAAGAATGAGTAGATGATGGAATGGTACAATTGATCTCTGACTGTTTTGAAGGATTAATCCTTGTACAAACAAGTTAGGAGAAAATGATTTTAAAATCTCCCAGCCTGATGGGTTATTTATCATAGTCAGAAGACCAGAGAACGGACGACCGAATTGATTTTTCCCAGCCGGGTTTAATATGATTGAATATCCTTCTCTAGACGGTGCCTCCCGCAGCCATGTGTCCTGGAGACAAACTGCGAAGTTGGTTTTCATCGAGATATCGCAGTTCTGGAACAAATGCCGGAAACCTCTAATGTTCCATGATGTAAGGCCAATTCCATCCTCCTTAGTTTGCAATAGCTAAGTTCTATTCAAACAAGTCTGTGTTGGAGGTTGGGAAGAGATATTTTGGTTACCGGCTGTTCTTTCTTGGATGTTAAATTGTTTCCTTAACGCCTCACGACGTTGTTCATGGGTTTGCTCGCCAGCAGCTGACATTGCTTTTCTGAAGACATTCAATGATACCCCTCTCTCTGAGTCAACGTTAGAGGAATTTAGAAGATTAGCATTTGTGGCAGAGCGGGTGGTAGAAGGGGAAGAAATCCCCCCAAAAAACTCACCAGAAGTGCCCCCTCGGGGACAGGAAGAACCTGCATGAAAGTGGACAGAAGTGGGGTCACAGCACTCCAGAGGCAGAAGGAAACTCCAGAAAAAAGCAGCAAGGCAGGAGAGCTTGACTGCATTCCTGATACCTCTTTTGAAAAACCAGAGAAAAACTAAAAATCAGAAAAACATAAAACAAAAAAATTCCGAAACAAACTCCTTTCTTAAGTCCATGTCAATACCATCTCAAGAGGATGATTTAGTTGGAAAGGAAATAGGGAGCCCAGCAGGAAAAATCAGGAGGGCCCTAAGAAATTCCTCTCCAATAGGAAATCTCAAGGGGAATTTAGGCAAGAAGCAAAAGTCAGTGAAGACTGCTCCCATGAGAGACATGTGTCAATCAATTGAGATGATCACTGTGAGTGTAGGGCTGCAAACAGACCCACAAGGAAAACACATTGAAGGCTCGGCCTTGCCAGAAGAAGGAGACAATAAGGAGCCAAACACATCAAATGTGGGTCCTACAAAAGGAGTGGTCTGTATGTCTCAGTCTGTTCCATCGGCCACAGGTCCCCCATGTGCCCCAATATTCTTGAAGAAAAACTACTCCAAAGTAATATCAAAGCCAGCTACTGTTCCGTGAGAAACTTCAGTATGAATATAGCTCAAATATTTTTAAATAATCTGAGCATGGAGCAAGTAAAGGTCTCCAGGGTGGCAGAAGTCAGGACTGGGCACGGGAAGATCTTTGCTCTTCCTGAATACGCAAATGGCAATGGAAAATCTGTATCACTCATGGTACCTGATGTGAATGAAAGCAAGTCAGGCCAAAAAGAACTCTGAGAAACATACTGTGCCTCTAAAGCAAATCGACAAAGGAATTTCTGCATATGCTTTCCCAAGAGTATGGCTCAAATCAGTAGGGAAGAACTCACAACCCAATTCTCTTTGCAGAAGTGTGATATTATCCCACTTTAAAACGGTGACAAACCTCTACTTATTTGACTCTGTGGGATGTTTTTACCCATGCATCCGAGCCCTACCTCAAAAACTGTGCAGTACTGGCATTGAAAACATCATGATGGCCAGAGCTTCCCAGAAAATGCCCAGGGAAAGGCATGAAGAATAGGCTGCCACCCATTTTTGCCGATGTTATGGGCACAGAAGGGCACTGCCTAAAACCACCATTGGACTACCCACACAGTAGCCTGAAACCATTGGGAATGGCAATGCTGATTGCCAAAAGCAACCTAGAATTGTGGGGAACTCATTTTCTTAAATGCCAAAAATGGGTGCATTACCAGTACTCACCACTATCAGAAAGCCGGCGTTTTAAAACAACACCAAACTTTTTTTTTTTTTTGTGTAAAACTGAATAAATGAACCCAAAGCATGCCAAAGAAAGACTTACTGAGAGGTGGATCCAATGTAAAGTTATATTCTGAAGTGACTTGAAGGTTTATAACAAGACTGGCTGAGCTGTGGATTTCAGCAGTTTAAGTAAATTTGGACTGAAAGACACTAAAAATCTAAATGTTTAAAAGAAATGAGTGACCTACTTTTGAGTGTCACATAGGTTGCAATTGTTTAAATGTCATAGTTTTAAACTTCGAATCAGCATTTTAGCTGCATATGTAAAAATTGGTAGTTTTATTTGAATGCAGAAAACTGGGTAACTAAAAGTGACATTAGCTGGGGGCTGGCTTAAGGAACTGAATTCTGCCTACCAGCTACCCCCGACAGGAGTTGAGACTTGCACAACAGCTGTGTTCCCAGGCCTACCTGCCTTTTGCTGCTCCCACCAAAAGGGATATGACACTTCTCTGATTGAATTACCTGGGCTCTGCAGGAAATTGAACAAAGCCCTGTCCTGACTCAGGCAAATGTTTTATTATGGGGACCGTAAAAGTGGCTTCCTCCTGGAAGGAAAGGGGAGGAGCACTGCATGTGAGAGCAAGCTGGCTTGGCAGAACTGGAAAAAACAGAAATTCAACCTTGTGCTGGGGGGAAACCACACCCCTGTAGCCAGAATATGGTTTTAGAAAAAGATGAATAACTCATAGTACGGACTTGTCATAATTATTTAAATGATACCATAATTCTTGTGATTTTTCTGCACACATTTTAAGAGGTTTTTAGAACCGGTGGCATGATCTGGGGGCAAACTAGCAGTTAAGAGGTTATTACTTAAAATGTCTGCATGTGCAAAGTCTGATACTTCATTAATTAATGCCTGCATGCCTTGCACACATTTGGGTAAATTTGAGTAAGAATCTGATATTGGTAACCTGATTAAAAAGTGCAAATGTTGCCATTTCTGAATGCAAGCTCCCAGGAAGAGCAGATTTGGACAGGGTATACCTCCTGTGATATGTGATGGGTGCATGTAATTTTAAACAAATGTGTACCTGTGCAAATATGTCTTTTGGGTCAAAATATAGATTGTGTGTAATTTGACAGGGGTGGGTTCTCTGTATCATAAACAGACCTCATCATGATGACACTTCATTTCATTCCCCCAATCAAGGGAAAGAGGAGGAAGTGGCCAATGACAAGTGGAGAGGGGTAGGGCCTAGGAAGCTAGCCTCTCCACCCATTTTCAAAACACATAAAAGCAGACAGTCAGGACAGATAGAGACATTCAATTCCATCTGCTGCGGGACGCTCTGCTGGGAAAATCCATACTTTACCTCCATCAACCTCCAGAGAGTCAACATAGAGACTTCAATCTATCCACCTTCAGAGACCAAGACTTCACTTCAGAATTTGTAGCAGAGAGGTCAACTACAAGCTAAATCCCTCTTTAGCAGGCCTCAAATCATTGCCATTATCACAGCCAGGCGAGCTGTTTGAATTCTTTGCAAGAACTCTTGCCATTTGCCAGAGAGCAGTGTTGTATCCAGAGAGAGACCAGCTGAACCGGAGACTGCTGTATCCGGACCCACAGACCTGATCAGAACCAGAGACCCAGACCAGACCAGCAGAGTAGAGCTGACCCAGACGCTGTGCGCAGAGACCGTCCGTGGCGAGTGAAGAAAACCTGACCAGATCCGTGGCGAGGCCCATTCTATTTCAAAAATATATTGTGAGTACCTAGCAGACCTGTGCAGAACCAATCTCTTAGTTAAAATAATATAATCCAAGCTATTTTAATCTAAGTAGAACTGCCTCCTAACTGTCACCTGTCATTTCTAGCTGCTAGCTGTCACTTCAACCTTTGAACTTTAAAATTTCAAATCTGAAAAACGACCTTTACCATATCGCTGATATCTCCGTGACCGTTTGTCTTAGTGACTTGCAGTACCTTTCCTCTGAAAGCTGGGAATCTTGGCTACCCTATGAACCTAGAACCGCATTCCTACCCCCTATACCTTTGCCGCAATCGCAGAAAACGCACTCGTGAATTTGCCGCGATTTGCAAATTTCTCCACGTGTGAAAACAGCAGATTCCTTGCTTTCCTTGCTAAAAATTCCTTTGCCTCTTAAGAACCATCCCTGAATCATTGCTAGAGTGAGCCTGGACTAATATTAACTAGATACCACTCACCCTGAACCTCCAGAGGGAATTAAAATCATTTTAGCACATTTTCCAATATATTGCTATCACATATAAAAGCATTTTGGGGCCTGTGTTTCAAACTTCTGTAGTCTAAGCTTGCTGGGGTGAACTGAATTACATTTGATTGCATTCCTGAGAACTGTGTGTGTTCCTTCCATTTCCTTGCATTGCATAAAGGGGGGAGGGGATTGCCAGAGAAAAGTGAGAACATTATTTTGTTGAAATCATATTGAGTATTTTCTGTATTGCATTTTCATTCAACATTACATCCATCTGAACTTATATAAAGCATTCTCTACCACCTTATTCTTCTGTTCCTATTCACAAGTGTGCTAGTGCCAGACTATCCATTATTGATTACTGCTCAGATTCAGTGTGATATTCAATTATTAATTTATTATAAAGCGTGATATATATATATATTGTTTAAATTATCAAATAAACCTTTAAACTTGCAAAACAGAACTACTTCTTGGCTCAGTGGGGTCAGGGGGATTCCAAGAGAGGGGTGTTATATAGGGGTAGTCATCCAGAACGCATGAACTGGACATAAAGATATATCAATAAGGGTTTCCATTCAGTATCCCAGACTAGGCATTGACTTAGCTGTAGTGTTGAATTGAATCCTCTTACAAATTGGGGGCTCGAGCGGGACGTTTGGGTTAGATCTACCATTTGTGCAGATTAATACAGCGTGCCAGCTGACCAGATACACATATCCGGTCGGATCACCACACTGTGTTACGCTGTAAAGCACTCCTCAAAGGAACGCTCTAAGGAAAAGGTCTGTTTTGCAAAAATAAAATACAAACTTCTGTAAGTCAGGAAGGAACTCAAATTCCAGAATGACGACCTTAGTAGACATGAAAATAGCCAGAGAGCACTTCTTACATAAGTTATTTGTGAGAGGTGAGTGGACTCACCAGGACCGCATGGTCTGGTTGCAGGCCATCACGCAACAGGTCACGGAAACAGGGTCAGATATTTGGAGAGATCAGGGTCCCTTACATGTGGCCCTGAGTGAACTATACATGGCTCCTAAAGCTAAGGATGAACAAGACAAGATGGTTAGGATAGCGGCATACCTGTACCTATATATGGGAGACATGCAGGATAAATGTACTGAAAGCCAAGATCTGGCGAATAAGCGACAGATGGCGTTAGAGAAGGTCCAATCTGACCTGGTCTCTTCTGAGCAGAGGCTGCAGGGGAGCCAGGGGTCAGAAAATGAGAGTAGACAGCACATCATTAAAATAAAGAGGGATATGGAAATCCTGCAACAGGAAAAGGCTGACCAGGATACCAGATTTCTGGCCTTGCAGAAGGTGTACCAAGAAGGTTTGGACTCCCTACTGCAGAGCCAGAAAAAGCTGGAGCAACAGTTAGACTTCAATAGGGTATGTGCTGAGCAGGTAGTCACCCTGCAAAGCCACCTAGATAGGGAGAAGGCAGAGAGCAATAAACTGATTTTGAAAGACCTGGATACCCAGGCAGAGTTTGACCAGGAGCGCCAGAAAGCTGGTGCCTTCCAAAGGCAAAGGGACGACCTGGCGGCACAGATGCAGGCTCTTAGTCAGGAAAGGGATACCTTAGGCCAGGAAGTCTGCCACTTAAAAAGGAAAATGGAAGAAAATCACCTGGCCCTCCAGGGACTGGGTGACCTCCAAAAAGAACACCATAACTTGTTAGAGCACACCAGGAAGGTGGAGGATGCTCTGGCAAGAAAGGAGCAGGCCAAAAGGGACACAGCTCAGGAGGTAACCCTCCTGCAGCAAAGACTGGCCCAGTGCTCCAGGACCAATCAGGAAACGCAGAGAGAGAGAACGAGGCTCTCTGCCAGCACAATGATAGGCTCCAACAACAGGTAGCGATGCAGGAGAGACTGATAGAGTCTAGTAAAGCCTTAACTGAGGAACTGAAGGTGCAGGCTCTTGCATTGCAACAGGGAGCAGGGGCGGATAGAGATGAGGTTCGCTGGGAAAGAGAAACTCCTGAGCATAACCCCAGGAGCCCTAGTACCAGAGGCCTTTATTTCTCTCAGTCCCTGGACTCTGCCACCCCCATGTCCCCTGGCGCACATGAGCACAGGGCCACAGGGATGGCAGATTACTATCAGCCAGAAGCATGGGGCTCATAGGCCAGTACCACCCAGGAATGGAGGAGCGGGCATCCGGGTATGGGCACCCAAGCACAGTGCAATTTGATGGGGAACCCCAGGTGAGTAGGCCCATTAAGGGCATCCTGAAAACCTCTACCCAGTTACGTCAGTGGGGGGGGTACCCATCAAATCCTGGCAGCAAGGAGGGATCTGAAGACTCCTCTGAGCGGTACAGGACACAGGAGACCAGGTCCCCACATTCTGCCAGCCATTCCCAGGCTCGCAGAATCCGGGAAAACCTGGAAGAACAGACGGGAACCTCTGGGAGCAGTGCCTCTGAGTCAGAAGATGAATGGACCAGGGTTACCCGGACCAAAAGGGCCAATAAAACAAAAAGGGCCTTGCTTAAGGACCCCTTAAAGCAGATTAAGGCAATCAGGAGCGTCATCACGCCTTATCATAAGAACGCCAAGTATTCTGTTTGGGAGCACTTAGAGTTGTTTGAGCAAATGATGGAGACTTTCCATTTGAAGGACAGCCTAGCTGTATTCAATATGTAAAGTGGACCTTCTCCCCGGAATACTCCAGTTTCTTTGCGGGGCTGGAGGACCAAAATCATTTCAGATGGTCCACCTATAAGGCGGCCATCTTGAAACATTTTTCTACTCATAGAAATCCTCAAGAGGCTCGCAAGGCAGCCTACAATTTACAATGTGGGGAGGATCAGGCCCCACAAGAATTTGTGCAGGAGTTAAAGCGTGCTTTTGCACAGACCACAAGAAGGGTGCGCACGGATAGCAGAGAATTTATTAATACGTTTTTCCATGCCTTGCCCAAATACATAATGACCCAGCTCGTGAGGGATTTTCACGTGAAAAGATCTTTAGACTGGGTCATTGAACAGGCGACCCGGATCTATGAGGTGCAGAAGCCAATAGAAAATAAAAATAATGCGCCCAAAAACCCCAAAGCCAACAACACCCCTGCTGCTGCCAAGGTGGCAGAGGTAAAGGTCACCCCCGTTTTGGATTTGGAGATGGGGGGTCCTAAAAACCTACCTGCACCTAATAATGCTAGGCCCAGAAGATCCTCGGGCCAGTCACAGACAGGGAGCCAAGGAGGCAGCCCCACAAATGGGGTCCCTCGCTCTCCTGATTATGTAAGTCCCCGTTACAAGGGAAATCGACCCATCCTGGGTTATGTGTGGACTCCTCCAGCCCAAGGGGGGAGATCCAGCCAAGAACCTAACCCAGGGAACTTTCCTCCTAACTTCCCACCGGAGGGCAGAAATTCTCCGAATCCTGGGCAGACCTTTTTCCCCAGGTATCCACCCAATTTCCAGCCCCAAAATCCTCCACCCTTCTTTCCCCAATTCCCTGAGCCCAGACAACCTAATCCGGGAGAGGGGAGGCCAAGGGTGGAGGGGTACCAAAATCTTCCCAACCAGGGGTACTACAAGAGAAGGGATAGCTACCCTTCCCGGGATCAGCCCAGGGGAGAAAACAGGGCCCCGTATCAGCCTGAGCGGGTTTCCCAGTTAGAGCGCCAGGTTCAAAACATGGCGCGGGATCTGGGTCACATACTGAGGGCTCAGCAAAACCCTCAGATCGGCATGCCGGCGCAGAATGCACCCAACTCTGGACCTGGTGCTCCAGAACAATGACGGGGGCAGCACACCGATAACTCACCGGTTCCCAGGGAGGAGGCACAAAGGGAAGGGGGGTGTAAAGCCTTGGAGGAAGCTTCCTTCCTCACTTGTAAACAGCCCCTGGAAACCCAGGAACCGGAAACAAAATCTCTTGCCCCTGAAAGTCTGCCTCCTAAGGAGCAGAGGGGGGTAGGAGAAACAAAAGACCCAAACAGACACAATTTGAGGAGGAGGTACAGATCTTCCAATTTGAGGGAGAGGGATCCTCAGAGGATCCTGGGAAAAGGATCTTCTCCTTCAGAGAGGGGGGAACTCCTCCCAAAGAAAAATGGGTCCCTAGGGATGCAAATCCAGACTGGGGAGATGTGGAGACTGAGCTACCGCCGCCCACCATCTCATCCTAGAACCAACCGCAAGAAAATCCCCTGGTTCAAACCCATCCTGATGACTGCCTCCAAAAAGGGCGGGGCGTCCCAGAACCGGAACCAGGGGAACCCACAATGGCTCTGATCTCCAGTTGCCAACTTTTTCTTTCAGATTCCCAAGGCTCTCCACAGAATTCTGCCCAAATCTCTTCGCTAGCGATGTCCAAAACCAGAAAGTTAGCCCACCAGTTGTCCAAAAATGTGCATTATCTGTGCCCCCTTGAGGAGAAGGAGGGAAGATACTATGCCCCGGTACAAGTACAGGGGCAGGGTACAATTTTGGCACTGGTGGACACTGGATCCCAAGCTACCCTTGTGTCCAAAAGGGCCTTTGAGGAACTAAATGCCGGAAGGGGGGAGAATTACCAAATTCCTCTCACCTCTCTTCCTGGACAACTGCAGAACTTTTACGGGAAGGAAATTCCCGTTGAGGGGACTGCAGACTTGGACATTAAGATCGGGCGACACAAGGTGAAACACCCGGTCATAGTAGTGACTCCAGAGGGCACCCCTTGTTTACTGGGGAATGACCTCCTAAGGAGGTTGTCACCCTTAATAGATTGCGTAAACAAGGTCCTCTGGACCCAGACTAGCCGACCAATAAAATTAAAACAGAGTGTCAACCATGTTAGTTTAAACAGCACCTGCCACATGGTTGAACAAAAATCTGACCAAGTAGAATTTCACTTCCAGAACAACCAAATTCCAGACGTGACAGTAATAGCAGTAGGACAACAGACTGGTGATGGGGGGTCCTCTCTATTTCTGAAAATCAACCTCCCTTCCAGTTTAAAGTGGTATTCCACGCTGGAAGGAAACACTCTGAAATTCTATACTAATCCACAATCAGAAACTCCCACTCCTATAGTCCAGAAAGATGTGAAATCAGCTCAGAGCCTGGCTGATATTCAGCAAATTGGAGAGCAGTTGTTCATCCCTGTCCAGTTAAATGATGGGAAGGACTCTGTTCTCGCTCGAGTGTGTGTGAACAACGGTAAGAGCTTCATCAGCGAAGCCATGTTCCGCCAACTCCCAAAAGATCCAGCCATTCCCACATTCAAACTGATAGACAAATGGGAAATGGACCTGGAAGCACCCAATTCCAAACATCTCCTGCCAAGCAGGTGTATGCTCAAAATCTCCATTGGCAACAAGAGCATAGTCCATAATTGTTGGGTCGTGCGAGACGTCACTGCTGCCTTTTACTTAGGCAGTGACATTCTCAATCGCTTTGCCATTAGTTTGGACCTAATAAACTTCAAAGCTTGGTCCCGATTAGCGGACAATCCCAATGGCTTTGATGATCCAGAAAAAGCATTTAGGTCAGCTCAATTGCTACCTTATGCAGTTGAAATTCAGATCAAAGAGGAAGTCACCATCCCAGAAAGGACCCGACAATTCTCCCTGGAAGTGAAAGTTAAAAGAGGACAACATTTGAAAAACCCGGATGCTTACATACATCTAAATGCTTCTCTCCAACAGCAAGGGTTAGGGGTAAACCCAACACCATTAGTCAACATAGAACATGACACCATTCTAATAGAGGTGGATAACAGCGACTTAAAGAGTATTACTCTAGCCGCAGGCACCATTATTGGAATGGCGGTTGATGACCGACATTTTTCCATCGATTTAGGTAATGAACTGTTAGGGCCAATCCCCAAGGACTGCTTTGACAGTGACAGTGATGACAATACAACACCAGACAGGATTTTTACCCGTCATGGGGGGAACTTCCTGGTGTACACTTCCTGCCCCTATGGTAAGGAAGATGTGACTTGTGACTTCAGGAGGGATGAGGTGATTTTCCAGGTCCATGAGGGCTGCCTGTCCCACCTGAAGCCTCCGGTCCAAATCAGCACTCTGACCAGGGACTTCTCCACCCAGCTGGAGGAGGCCGCGGAGATAGCTAAACCAGAAGTCTTTCCAGGCTTCAGGCAGATGGTGGAAGAGAGAGTCAACCTAGCTGATGCCTGTGTGACTCTGGAACAAAAGCAAAAGTTGAAACAAGTTTTCTTGGATTTCCAAGATCTCTTTGCGGTAGACTCATATGACTGTGGTCGCACTGACATCCACACAACAACAATCCCCACGGACCCTGGCATGACTCCTGTGTTTGTGAAGCAATATCGCTTGTCTCTCGCATCAATGGAGTCCCTTACTGAAATAATTAAGAACCTTGAGTCCCGGGGAATAATCCGTCCAGTCCACAGCACCTTCAATAATCCGGTGCTGGGAATATTGAAGCCAAACGGCCAGTGGAGACTCTGCGCCGACCTCAGGGAGCTCAACAAACGGGTCCATACTTCCCGATGGCCTCTTCCCTACATTGACCAAGGGCTGGCCCAGATTCAGGGGTCACAGGTATTTACTGCAATAGACCTGACCAATGGATACTGGACCGTGCCTGTCAGCAGGGAGGACCAATACAAACTGGCTTTTACCTTTGGGGGCCAGCAGTACACATGGACCCGGACTCCCTTCGGATACCTTAACTCCGGTAATGAGTTCAATATTTTCCTACATAAGGCCATGCCCGAGCTGGGTGCGAGGGGTAACCTGGCTTATGTAGATGATGTCCTCATCCAAAGTTCATCTGTGGAGGAACACATAGCGGAGATCCGTTATGTTCTGACGCAGTTGAGGGCCGCCGGAGCAAAACTTTCCTTTCAGAAAGCACAGTGGTGTAGAACCCGTGTTAATTTCTTGGGGCATGAGATTACTTCTCAGGGTCTCTGTCCCCAGGAAAAGAAAGTGGAAGCACTTCAGAAACTGAAAGACCCCACAACTCTGCGGGAACTAAGGAGCCTCCTTGGACTGACTAATTACAGCAGAAAGTTCATTGAGGGCTACGCAGAGATCACCAGACCCCTGATTCATCTCCTGAAGGGGGGGGGTCAAGTGGGAATGGGGTCCAGAACAAGCCGAGGCAGTAAAACAACTCAAAATAAGCCTCTCACAAGCGCCTTGCCTAGCTTACCCTGTCAAAAACAAGGAGTTCTTCCTGGAGACAGGGTTCTCGAATACATGCTTGACGGCAGTATTATACCAAAAGCATGACAAGGTCAATAAAGTAATCTCCTATGCGAGCAAAACTTTATCCTCTGTGGAGGAAAAATTCAACGATTCTGAGAAGGCACTCCTGGCAACGGTGTGGGCATTGAAGAATTACCGCCCGTTTATCCAGGGGGAACACATCATAGTGGAGACTCCACACCAGCCTCTGCAATATCTCCAAAGTGACAGAATCCGGGCCGGAAATGTGAGTAATTCCCGAATTACTTCCTGGATTCTGTCAATGCAAGGCTTTCCTGTGGAGGTCCGATATGGCCAAAACAAGAAGAGTCCCCTCGCGCAAGGTCTGGCTGACTTGCATGATTGTGCCAGAGAAAACTGTCTCGAGGACGAAAGTCTAAAAATAAAGGACAACATGGAGGCATACCTTAAGTCCCCCCACAAAGTCTTTGAAGAAGACAAGTGTGAGGGAATGCCCACTGTCTATGTGGATGGATGCTCTTACCATGTTGACAACAACGGGGAGAAAGAACTGGTGGCCGGCGTAGGGAATGCATGGGTGAATGAGTCCCCAGAACCCTCCGCTGGATACAAAATTGGTCCGCGAAGTAGTCAGGTGGCAGAATTGATGGCTGTGCATCAGGCCATCCTCACTGCTGTCCAGCATCAACTCCACGAACTGGTCATAATCACAGATTCGGATTATGTACGGAACGGGTTCGTGGAGCACCTGGTTAATTGGAAAACCAGAGGCATGTTATGTGCTAACAACAAACCCTTGAAACATGGGAAGTTGATCCAAAACATTGATGATCTGGTCACCTCGAATGAGATGACCATCTATTGGAAAAAGATCAAGGGTCATTCCAAAGTAGAGGGACCAGACAAAACTGGAAATGACTTGGCTGATCAGCTGACCAAAACCGGGGCCATCCAAGGGGATCTAATTGAGATTGAGTCCCTGTTGGGGGAAATCCAGGTCACTGCTATCACTAGGTCCCAGACAAATGCTCACAATGATCTTTCAATTGCACAATGGAGTAAGGAGACCCCTGATGCTGATTTGATTACAGCTCAGAAGGGGGATCCAATTATTGGTAAGTTTTACCAGCACCTTGAGGACCCTGAGAACTTTCCCCTGACGGATACCGATTACATTGGGAAAGAGGACCTAAGGGTGTTGATGAAATGTCCAAAAATGTTCCGGATCCAAGACGGTTTGCTGGTAAGGAAATCCAAAGCTGGCCACGATCAGTGGGTGGTTCCTACCTCATTCCGAAGCCTGATGTTAAGTCACGCCCATGATGCGGCCACCGCCGGTCATAGGGGGTTTCACACAACACTGGAAATCTTAAGAGAGGTTGCATACTGGCCACACATGGGGCAGGACCTTGACCAATACTTGAAGGGGTGTCTTGTGTGTGCGCAATTTCAGCCGACGTCCCTCACACACCGCGCGCCTCTCCAAAAGCGGGGGATGACACTGCCATGGTCAGATTTACAAATCGACTTTGTAGGCCCCGTGATTCGCTCTGCTAGGGGGAATAAGTACATGTTGACTGTGACATGCTTGTTTACCAAGTGGGTGGAAAGTCTCCCAGCCCCAAATTGCAAGGCAGAAACTGCAGCTGCCCTGATGATTAACCACATCTTTTCCCGTTTCGGTCTACCTCAAAGGATTGAGTCAGACAGGGGTAGCCACTTCACCAGTGAAGTAATGACAAAGATGTGGGAGATACTGGGGGTCAAAAGGAAGTTGCATATTGCTTACCGGCCAGCTTCTTCTGGGGCAGTAGAGAGATATAACCGAACCATTGTGAGCATATTAAAAAAGTTTGTGGCAGATTCTGGGCCAAGTTGGGATATCCGATTACCTCTGGTCCTAATGGCCATCAGATCTACCCCTTCATCTGCAACCAAAATGTCACCATTTGAGTTGATGACTGGGTGCAAGATGGTGCTTCCTCAGCATTTGCTCTACAGGACCCAAGAGCAGACACTGATAAATGCCTCCACAACTCATGAGT
This sequence comes from Ambystoma mexicanum, assembly GCF_040938575.1. Taxonomy (NCBI): domain Eukaryota; kingdom Metazoa; phylum Chordata; class Amphibia; order Caudata; family Ambystomatidae; genus Ambystoma; species Ambystoma mexicanum. The sequence goes on along the minus strand of NC_090924.1, from coordinate 289,760,356 downwards.
ATGTGGAGAATTTAAGGAAACACCTTCAACATGCTTTTACTTATGCTCAGCGGAATCTAGAAAGATCAGCTGATAGCATGAAGACCCACTATGACCTGAAGACTTCCAGGAAGGAATATCAGGTGGGGGACCGGGTCTATCTATACAATTTCCAAAGGAACCAGGCCAAACAGCGAAAATCTTTGCCTACATGGAAGGGACCCTTTGAGATTATAGACAAAATCTCCCCTGTGGCATACAAGATCCGCATCCCCAAAGGCGGTTTGGCAGAGGGGGAAGACAAGTGGGTCCACATAAACCAGTTGAAGTGTTGCCATCCCAGGCACACTCTGCAACAACTGGAGGATTCCTCTGGAATCCTAGAGGGTACTGTCTCAGATTAATTCAGTTCTAACTTAAAATATCCTACATATCGCCTATCAAATTCTGAGTTTCTCAATGTGGGTGTTTTGGTTTTTGAATGCAAAAAGAAATGTGCATGTGCATATCTGTTGAGTTCTAAAATTCATATGCCACCCCACTATATCAATGGTGGGGGAGAAATGTCCATGAATAGGTATTGCCGCTCTTCCTTTGTCGTCCTAGGAGAAAGAAAACCTGGAGACGGGCCAAGGAGGACGATCCGGAGACCGGGAGCAGAGACGCAAGGGGCCCAGTGTACCGCCCAATATTCCCATCAGGACCGGCGAGGAGAACCGATCGATCAGTACCGGATGGAGGAAAAGATGCTGAACTGTGCCATCTATTGGAAGAAGATGAGGAAACATCCCAGGTCTTGCGAGTTCCATCAGTGAAACAGAATGGCCATCGCAAGAGGGGGGCTTGTGGGATGTTTTTACCCATGCATCCGAGCCCTACCTCGAAAACTGTGCAGTACTGGCATTGAAAACATCATGATGGCCAGAGCTTCCCAGAAAATGCCCAGGGAAAGGCATGAAGAATAGGCTGCCACCCATTTTGGCCGATGTTATGGGCACAGAAGGGCACTGCCTAAAACCACCATTGGACTACCCACACAGTAGCCTGAAACCATTGGGAATGGCAATGCTGATTGCCAAAAGCAACCTAGAATTGTGGGGAACTCATTTTCTTAAATCCCAAAAATGGGTGCATTACCAGTACTCACCACTATCAGAAAGCCGGCGTTTTAAAACAACACCAAACTTTTTTTTTTTTTGTGTAAAACTGAATAAATGAACCCAAAGCATGCCAAAGAAAGACTTACTGAGAGGTGGATCCAATGTAAGTTATATTCTGAAGTGACTTGAAGGTTTATAACAAGACTGGCTGAGCTGTGGATTTCAGCAGTTTAAGTAATTTTGGACTGAAAGACACTAAAAATCTAAATGTTTAAAAGAAATGAGTGAACTTCTTTTGAGTGTCACATAGGTTGCAATTGTTTAAATGTCATAGTTTTAAACTTAGAATCAGCATTTTAGCTGCATATGTAAAAATTGGTAGTTTTATTTGAATGCAGAAAACTGGGTAACTAAAAGTGACATTAGCTGGGGGCTGGCTTAAGGAACTGAATTCTGCCTACCAGCTACCCCCGACAGGTGTTGAGACTTGCACAACAGCTGTGTTCCCAGGCCTACCTGCCTTTTGCTGCTCCCACCAAAAGGGATATGACACTTCTCTGATTGAATTACCTGGGCTCTGCAGGAAATTGAACAAAGCCCTGTCCTGACTCAGGCAAATGTTTTATTATGGGGGCCGTAAAAGTGGCTCTCTCCTGGAAGGAAAGGGGAGGAGCACTGCATGTGAGAGCAAGCTGGCTTGGCAGAACTGGAAAAAACAGAAATTCAACCTTGTGCTGGGGGGAAACCACACCCCTGTAGCCAGAATATGGTTTTAGAAAAAGATGAATAACTCATAGTACGGACTTGTCATAATTATTTGAATGATACCATAATTCTTGGGATTTTTCTGCCCACATTTTAAGAGGTTTTTAGAACCGGTGGCATGATCTGGGGGCAAACTAGCAGTTAAGAGGGTATTACTTAAAATGCTGCATGTGAAAAGTCTGATACTTCATCAATTAATGCCTGCATGCCTTGCACACATTTGGGTACATTTGAGTAAGAATCTGATATTGGTAACCTGATTAAAAAGTGCAAATGTTGCCATTTCTGAATGCAAGCTCCCAGGAAGAGCATATTTTGACAGGGTATACCTCCTGTGATATGTGATGGGTGCATGTAATTTTAAACAAATGTGTACCTGTGCAAATATGTCTTTTGGGTCAAAATATAGATTGTGTGTAATTTGACAGGGGTGGGTTCTCTGTATCATAAACAGACCTCATCATGATGACACTTCATTTCATTCCCCCAATCAAGGGGAAGAGGAGGAAGTGGCCAATGACAAGTGGAGAGGGGTAGGGCCTAGGAAGCTAGCCTCTCCACCCATTTTCAAAACACATAAAAGCAGACAGTCAGGACAGATAGAGACATTCAATTCCATCTGCTGCGGGACGCTCTGCCGGGAAAATCCATACTTTACCTCCATCAACCTCCAGAGAGCCAACATAGAGACTTCAATCTATCCACCTTCAGAGACCAAGACTTCACTTCAGAATTTGTAGCAGAGAGGTCAACTACAAGCTAAATCCCTCTTTAGCAGGCCTCAAATCATTGCCATTATCACAGCCAGGCGAGCTGTTTGAATTCTTTGCAAGAACTCTTGCCATTTGCCAGAGAGCAGTGTTGTATCCAGAGATAGACCAGCTGAACCGGAGACCGCTGTATCCGGACCCACAGACCTGATCAGAACCAGAGACCCAGACCAGAACAGCAGAGTAGAGCTGACCCAGACGCTGTGCGCAGAGACCGTCCGTGGCGAGTGAAGAAAACCTGACCAGATCCATGGCGAGGCCCATTCTATTTCAAAAATATATTGTGAGTACCTAGCAGAACTGTGCAGAACCAATCTCTTAGTTAAAATAATATAATCCAAGCTATTTTAATCTAAGTAGAACTGCCTCCTGTCACCTGTCATTTCTAGCTGCTAGCTGTCACTTGTCACTTTGAACTTTAAAATTTCAAATCTGAAAAACAACCTTTACCATATCGCTCATATCTCTGTGACCGTTTGTCTTAGAGACTTGCAGTAACTTTCCTCTGAAAGCTGGGAATCTTGGCTTCCCTACGAATCTAGAACTGCATTCCTACCCCCTATACCTTTGCCGCAATCGTGGAAAACGCACTCGCGAATTTGCCGCGATTTGCAAATTTCTCCACCTGTGAAAACAGCAGATTCCTTGCTTTCCTTGCTAAAAATTAGTTTACCTCTTAAGAACCATCCCTGAATCATTGCTAGAGTGAGCCTGGACTAATATTAACTAGATACCACTCACCCTGAACCTCCAGAGGGAATTAAAATCATTTTAGCACATTTTCCAATATATTGCTATCACATATTAAAGCATTTTGGGGCCTGTGTTTCAAACTTCTGTAGTCTAAGCTTGCTGGGGTGAACTGAATTACATTTGATTGCATTTCTGAGAACTGTGTGCTTTCCTTCCATTTCCTTGCATTGCATAAATGGGGGAGGGGATTGCCAGAGAAAAGTGATTACATTGTTTTGTTGAAATCATATTGAGTATTTTCTGTATTGCATTTTCATTCAACATTACATCCATCTGAACTTATATAAAGCATTCTCTACCACCTTATTCTTCTGTTCCTATTCACAAGTGTGCTAGTGCCAGACTATCCATTATTGATTACTGCTCAGATTCAGTGTGATATTCAATTATTAATTTATTATAAAGCGTGATATATATATATATATATTGTTTAAATTATCAAATAAACCTTTAAACTTGCAAAACAGAACTACTTCTTGGCTCAGTGGGGTCAGGGGGATTCCAAGAGAGGGGTGTTATATAGGGGTAGTCATCCAGAACGCATGAACTGGACATAAAGATATATCAATAAGGGTTTCCATTCAGTATCCCAGACTAGGCATTGATTTAGCTGTAGTGTTGAATTGAATCCTCTTACAACTCAAAGGATGTGGAATATGTAAAACTACCTCACATACACAATCCACGTTTAGTAGAAGTTGGCTTTAAATCAAAATAAGCACAGATTGCCATCCTGAACGCAACAAGAGAACTGGAGAGACAAAAGTTATTTGTCTCCTCTTCAGCAGAAGCAAGTGATAGAAATCAGTTGGACCAGTGTTACTTACGTAAGACATCATCTGAACCCAAGGCAAATCCGAGGGTGACAGACCTCGCCGGTGTAAAAAAGGACTGCAGTCAAGCCCCACAAAATAACGTGCTTGCCCTCCTGCCAGAAATTGTAGCTCAAGTGTTGCAGAAATTGGGTGTGGAGTCGCAGCCTCTTTAGCCATAATGATCTAAGCCTGATATGTTGGAACACGCGGGGTCCCAAAACGTTCATGTCAAAAAAAATGAAGGATCATCTATTAAAAAATTTTGACATTGCTATCCTCCAGGAAACCTGGCGTGTTAATCCAATAGTGATTGAATAGCGACTAGTATTCACATTACCTGCTCAACAAAAGGCCAAAGGAAGGCCTTCAGGGGGTCTAGTGATGGCCTTCAAAAATGTATTGAGCAGAGACATAATTTTGATCTTCAGCAATACTAAAGGTATTCAAGCCTGTACATGTACACTAACATCCCATAAGCCAGACTTCCAGGTGGTAGTTATTAACATCTACTGGAACCGTGCCTGGATCTACCTTCAGGCATTTTTCTGTATTCTGGCATCATTACTCGAGAAGATCAAACTTAACTACGGGGGCACCAATATAATTTTGGCAGGGGACTTGAATGCACAATGTATACATGTTAAAAAACAAAAGGATGACCCAAGGTGTACCGGAATCTCAATGAAAGGAAAACACTGGGTGGAGTTTATGGATTCATGGGGCCTGAAAATGATAAATGGGGCAGTTCAGAGTGACATTCCCCCGGCCACAACCTGGGCGGGAGGAAGGTCTTTTTCTATATTAGACTATATATTCATGTCAGAAGGTCTACTTAGTTGTGATCTATCCCTCAAGATCAACCCCAATGGAGGGAGCAACCACTCATGTCTAGAGCTATTAGTTTTGGACATCAGCTCTGCATTGGTAAGCAAACATTTGCAGGACCTTGTAATTAGTAAGGGAAGAGCTTGCCTTTCCAAGTATAGGTGGGAAGGAAGGACTTTGAATAACAACCTGGTATCTGTCCCCTAAACGTACAGCAGGAAAACTGCCAGCCTGCCAAATTTGTAAGGTTTATCTGGTCCATCAGCTAGCCTGGGAGGTGCAGGGAGGCTCATATACCACTGCCATACATTTGATGAGGAAACCTGGCTTCATAAAAAAAACACTTAGACAGAAGTTGAGAAAGTTAAGGAAGTTAAATCTTGGCACAGAAGATCTTAAAATAGAAGCCAAAAAATTAACCACTGCGCACAAGCTATGGTCATTAGGCAGAAGGATACTGTGCCTTCAAAAAGATGGAGAAATGAGGTTGAAGGCATTATGCAAAGGTAACTCCAGAAACCTCTGGTCGATAATCAACCATTCAGAGAAAAATACTAACAGTGTCCATTGTAATCTGGTAACTGAGGCGAAGTGGATAGAGTATCTTATCAAAAACTTTGAAATATCCAACAAAACCCAAGAAGACTCTATCAAAGGGGCTAAATGGCATCTGTCCTTTGATCAATGTGTTATAGCAAACTTCATTTCTAACTCTTCCTCGTCCAAAGCAGCAGGCCCAAATGGGCTGACTTATCAGGTCCTGAAGTATAACATTATGACCTGGTCAAGATTACTATGCTGGAAATTCTAACGAGGTGAAAGTTCCCCCCTCATGAAAACAGCAATAATTATCCAATTTTCAAGGGGGGGCAACCATTCACAACCGGAGAATTACCGTCCGATCGCCCTCCTGGATATCGAAAGCAAATTGTTTATGAAAGTTTTGCTAAAATCTGGAAAAATGGGCAGAGGGGGCGCAAATCCTGTGAACATTTCTAACAGGGTTTAGGAGCGGGATCTCAACGGCCCTAAATGGGTTGGTCCTCAACCTGATTAGTGAGATTACTGATTAGTGAAAATACTGGGGAGAAGGGAGAATCATAGCTGTACAGGGCCTGGGTGGACTTCTCAAGGGTGTTCTACCAGGTAATTAGGGAATGCCTTTGATCCAAATTTAGGAAATGGGGGACCCAGAAGGTTTGATATCAATGTTAGCGGAATTGCACAGAGACACCACACTGAGAGTCTGCCTGGATGAGGAAGAACATTTTTTGGACTTTATAAATGTGGAGAAGAGAGTCAGACAGGGGTGCCTGGGAGCACCTTTCTTCTTTAACTTGTATCTGGCAGATTTGGGTCCCTTACTGCAGACGTTGGCAATGGCCAGTCCAAAGATCAATGTGACCAAGGTCCATTGGCTGGCCTATGCCGATGATAACACAGCTGTGGGGTTCCAACGTCTCTTAAATAAACTGAGTGAATATGTGGGCTGACAACCCAAGGAAGTCCAAAGTAGTGGCATTCAGGCATTTGCGCAAACAGGTTAACTTTTCCCATTGGGTTCTGGGTGGCCAAGTAATCTCCAGAGTGGAGGAAGTGGTGAATTTGGGATACACAATTTACGCTTCCCCATCGATACTTAAAGTGGAACAGGGCGTACAGAATACAATTGATCAGCTGATACCGCAAATGAAAAAGATCCTCTTTAAATGTTGCTAATTCTCACTTATACCACTAATACAATTCGATACAGCGAAAGTCATCCCAATGATCTTATATGGGTTGGAAGCAAAACCCCATTTGTGGGATACTAACTGGTAAATATTAGAGGGCTCAGTTTGGAAGAGAGTTCTTGGACTTCCAATGAGCCTCTGAATGTCTAGCCTTAGATTTGAATTGGGCCTGAAATCGTTGACAACCCTGGCAGAATGGAGACTGGTCTCCCTTTATCTAATCATTATTACAGCCCAGGAAGATACGCTATATGAGGACATTAAGACCCATCTGGAGTACCGTAAATCAAAGATATTGACCCATTTAGAACAAAAAACAAAGAAGATTCTTGAAAAAGCCGACACTGATCTTGAAACCTTTATCCGTAATCCAATGAAAGTAAAGAAAGCCCATGAAACAATGGATTGGATAGCAATAATCGAGAACATGCAGACTGTTACCCCTTCGAGCAAGTTTCAGGTAGATTGAAAAAACTGGGTACCTTGCCAAGATATTTGGTGAAGTTCCCAGATTGGAAAATTAGGAAAAACTTTTTTAGAACACGCCTTAACCTGGTTCACACCAGGGAAATTCCTGTTAAAAGAGGGCAGGGGGACGCAGCTGTCAAAGTATGTAGCATGTGTACTATCCCCGGAAACCAAAGTTTAAAACATCTTTTGATGGAATGTGAGGGTACCTGGCATTTGATACTGACTCTCTTTGCTAGATTCACGGCCAGAGAAGAGTGTATAATCTCTGAAATGTTTTGGGATGGAATGATCTTGGGCTATAACACTATAGCTGTGGTTCAGGTTCTGGAAAGGAGCAACCTAATGAGTTGACAGTCTCTATAGTTTATACTAACTGGGGCTTATTTTGTATTTTGCTTGTATTGTTGTTATGATTATTCAGCAGTTGCAATTTTTGTAAAAGATTTTGTATAACCAAACACAAGTAAAAAAAAAACAAAAGAAAATAAAGGCTTGATGGCGGTGTAGATTGTTTCTTAAGTGGAAGTATTTTGAATCATTTAAAGCTGTTAGTGAGATATGTCTTTTTTGTGTATTATAAGCTGGAATAGGTGTATGTAAATGTGATTTATTTTTAAAGATATATTGATGAATTGGTTGATGTTATCTTATCGAGGAATGTAAATGTGATTTTTTAAAAATCTGTATTGATAAATTGAATCGCTTCTTTTCTTTTCTCTTGTTCTTTTACTTTAGTACGCATTGTGAAAAGTCGACTAACCGCAAATAAAATGTTTTTTTTTTTAAACTGCTGGAAGTTTCATGCATTTTTTTTTCTTTTTGCATATGTCTTCAAGTTGTGAAAGTAGTACATCCCATAGGAGAGGTTATGGAGATCACAGGTGGGACTTTAAGCTCACATCAAAATGAACCATGTTATTTGTATTCCTTCATTTATGTGAGCAAAACATGCACGTTCTGTAAGACGCCGTGCACAGCCTGCTATGATGCTTCTTCTGCTGGACCTGGTGTGGGATGCCTCCGCACACTGCTGTCACCCAAGCTGTACATGCTTTGAGGAAGGAAAGCCTGTACGCAGAGGTGTTGCTAGGGGGTATGGTGGCTGAGGGAACTCTAACCCCAGGCCTTAGAAGCTCAAAGGTTAGCTACCGCCGAGTCCTAACAGTCCTGACCTTAGCGTGGTCCCGGATCTTTTCCAGACCTAGCAACACCTCTGTGACGGTTCTGGATCTCCATTGAGAGGGAAGCTTGCGCTGCTGGGAACTCTGCTCGGACCATCTTATGTGAGGGAAAGTGAATTGCTGCCACATGTGCAGCATCTGGTATGCCGTTGTGAGCTCTGCACAGCAGCTGCCTCTGCTTGATCTGTTGTGTGTGCAATGCCCTCCACTCCTGTAGATGTAACATTAAAGGGAAGCTTGTACTATTGCCTCCTTCCTCTGAGGGAGTTAGCTCCCAATGCTGCTGCTTGTGCTGGAGGAGAGATTGCCCATGTCCTATATGTGCTTTACCTGTTATGCAAATAGATGGCACTGCTGCTACTGCCTTGTACCTGTTGTATGGATTATGCATGGTGGAATCGTGCACTACTCCTTGGGATTTACTTGCTTCTCTAGGAATGAAGATTGCGCAGCTGCTCTATGTGCTGTACTTATATTGTGGAATGCAACATCACACTCGCTGCTGCTGCAGCCAGTGTGGGGCCAGTTGTGTGAGGGAAGCTTGCCCTGCTGCTATCTGCACTGTAGAAATGAATTGGGTGGAACACTTGCACTGGGACTGGCTTTGATATGACTGTTCAGTATGAACACTCGACCAGAACCCCGATGAAAGAAGAGAGACAGATGCCACAGGACTGCACCCTAGATCCACATTCTATCCCCAAAATGTATCTGCAGAGTCCATGCAGAGTCCATAACCTTTGAAAAGGATATCCCAAAAAAACTGGAAGAGATTGAAAGGGAAGAAAAACCCAGCTTCCAAACATTTCGAAAGAAGAACGTGATGCCCTTAGAAAAAATCTTCACAAATATATTTTCACGATCGACATAATTAGTCGCAATTGCGAGATTATGTAAATTTTATGTGTGAAACAATGCCGACATACAGTCAGGGCTGTGCCTGGCCCTGTTCAGGCTGCCTGTGTGCAGATCTGAACAGGCGTCGCCTGACTTCCCTGTCACGTTATCCAAGCGCTGCAAGACACTGGACACGTGATAAAAGCATCATCACAGCTTAAACTTAGACAGAGAGACAATGTTGTAAAGCCTATGACCCGGTCCAAATGCTACTCTATAGGGACTGTTCTAAAGAATTCTCAGCAGCAATCAAAACTGCCAAAGCAGCTTATATTGCCGAAAAAATTGAATCTTCCCTGGGCCAATCCAGAGCTCTGTTTGCGGCTGTCATGCCCCGCATTCCTGTTTCTGGACGCTCGCGAGTGTTTACTTCCGGGTGGAAACTACCCTGGAGACTGTTTACAGCTCACGGAATCCGCCGCACTACAAGGTCCAGAATTCCATCTGCTTGCGGTCACGTGAAACGCCCGCAACGTGCCTCGCGTTCTGAAACAGAGTCCAGTACTTAGTGTGGCGTGTCCCTGTAACGGGTGCTCCTAAAACTGACTATTCAGTTCGAGTACTCGACATTCTGTTACTCTGATTCTTGTTTTATTACTGACCCGGCTTTGTATCAAGGACTATTCTGAACGTCTTTTCCTTCGATTTCTGGCTCCTGACTCCCTCGGTTGTTTCCCCTGGTTAACGAACTCCTGGCTCCCATTTTGGATTTGTTCTCCGCCTGCTCCCATATGTTATGGTATTTGGATTTTTGCAAGAATAAAAAACCTCCAGTGCTACTCTCTGTTGAAAACTTCCACGCACGTTTTCTTTATCCCTAGTGTGCTATCACTCTTGCACGAGTTTCTTGCTTTCCTTCCCCTTCGCCTATTACACGGAACATATACAAACTCTTTACCACGGACAGACCCATGGCGCTGCCCGCCGCACAAGAAGACAATGCTCTACCTACTGAAGTGACCAAACGGACGCTCTCCTGTTTCTGGTGGTCACTCCCTGGATTGGTTACTTACACTTGGGGACGCTCTGCTGAATACACTTGGGGATTATTTTGAACACTACTAGTTGCGCCCTCGTGCCGTTCATGTTAGGTGGACCATTGCACAGACTTCCTTCCACTGGAACTTCCATTTTCTATCATCAAGTCACCATCCTCCTGCACTCTCTGAGGTTACGGGACTTCCTGTCTTGCTAAGCAGGTAAGAGGGGGCAAGTACGGGGGGAGGGAACAAGTGCTGTAATTTCGTACCTCTTTGGCTGCTATCTTGAACTATCCTTTTCTTTGTTCCCTTAGCTCTGTTGTCGCTGCTCCTGCCTTTCCACTTAAGCCCCTGGCCTGTTAGCTGGTATACTTTCTACAGGCTGCGCTCTTGGAGGGAAAGTCTTGTGCAAACATAGCGTCCAAGATATCCCAGAACCATCTTGGTGATAATCCAGGACATCCCAGAGTGAAGGGGTTCCAAAAGCGGATGTTGACCTTGTATCCTTTATAAATCTGTATCCTTTTTCCAAATTGCGTAAAAGTTGTGACAGATTTAGGAGCCTATTATTTTTGCCTATCGGTCATGGAAACCGAAGCTGATCCAATGGCTGCTTTGATGCAAGCCTTTGCGACCTTACGCTCCGATATGGCATCTGCGAATGCGACTCTCCATCAACGTATGGATGTACTACAGAGTTTTGTGCAGCCCTTACCCCCCGATGAGGAGTTCGGTGATGCTGCTGCCGCAGCAGCCCCTCCTGTACCCCAGGCACAATCTTCTGCTTCCGCACCCATTGTGCTTCCTGGACCGTTCCCTTTGGCCCCTCCAGAACGCTTCTATGGAGATCCTAAGACTTATCGGACCTTTGTAAATCAATGCCGTCTGCATTTTCTTTGTCGACCGCTGGCATTTCCTGACGCTGTTACCAAAGCAGCGTTTCTCCTTTCACATCTGGGAGGAACAGCAGCGGCTTGGGCTAACCCATTACTCGAAGCCAATGATCCAGACCTATATGATTTTGATGCCCTTATTCAGTCTATGAATAGCGTATTCGATATGCGTTACAAGGCACAAACCTCGGACCTCGAATTCCTTGCTATCAGTCAAGGCAAATCAGACCTTCTGTCTTACCTTGCTCGCTTTAATCAATTAGCAGCAGAAACCACCTGGCCCGAACAGAAGAAGGCAGCTGTCTTTTATAAGGGTCTTTCGGATGAGTTAAAAGACACCTTATCAGTGGTACCGGCTTTACCAACCGGCTTCCCGGAATTGTTGGACTTGGTCCTACAGGTCGACGCTCGGCTGCGGCAAAGACGTGGCGAACGGCATAGTCCTGACTTTCGCCTCTCAGTCAAGTCAGAAACGACTCCGACTACTTCCTCAGGAGAAGCCGAGCCGATGCAAATAGGGGCCATCAGAGGTCCTCTAACCAAAGCCGAACGAGAACGACGTATGGTTAATAACCTATGCTTCTATTGTGGTCAATCTGGCCATTTCATTCGTGCATGTCCTAAGAGACCTGTTAAGGTAGCGGGAAACGCCAAGACTCGTCCTTAAACCGAGCCCTAAGGATGAGTCGCCATATGGATGCTTCGGACCAATGCCCTTCCTCCTCACACATCTATCTTGCCATGTGTTTTGTCCTCCCTGGTGTTGAGCCCTTCACCAGTCCAGTTATGATCGATTCAGGGGCTAGCGGAAACTATATGGACATACAATTAGCTCAACACCATGGCATACCGGTGGTTCCTAAAAAAAGACCTGAGGAAGTACATGCAGTAGATGGTTCTGATCTGGTGTCCGGACGGATAACGGAACAGACTGTCCCACTTCGCATGTTTACATCAGAAGACCACATTGAGCAAATAGTTTTCGACCTTATTTCAGCCCCCCAGTTTGGGATCATTCTTGGTCTTTCTTGGCTCCGGACTCATAACCCTAGGATTGATTGGGTCAAACAAATGGTGCATTTCTCTTCAGCGTTCTGTACCCAACATTGCTCTCGAAGCCCCGGTGTGATGCCTTCGTCTCCTTGTTTGGCCTTGGTGTCTAATGTCTCCTCTGTTAATGCCACGTCGGGAGATCTAAATCCCGAACTACCAGCAGTATATAAAGGCTTTTCCGATGTGTTCGACAAAGGGTTATCTGAAAAACTCCCTCCACATCGTTGTTATGATTGCCCCATTGATTTGGTACCTGGGGCAGTGGTACCTCATGGTCGTGTTTACTCCCTGACCAGGAACGAAGAAGAACACCTGAAAGAGTATGTGGAGAAGGCATTGCGTCTGGGACATATTCGACCGTCCCGGTCCCCTGCTGCCTCTCCCATCTTTTTCGTACCGAAAAAGGAGGGGGATCTGCGCCCTTGCGTGGATTACAGAGCCTTGAACAAGATAACAGTCAAGAACCAGTACCCGTTGCCCCTCATAACGGAACTGCTTAATAAGATGACATCCTCCACTATTTTTACCAAATTAGATCTCAGAGGGGCATATAATTTGGTGAGGATACGAAGCGGGGACGAATGGAAAACCGCTTTCAAAACAAAGTTTGGGCTATATGAGTATTGCGTCATGCCATTCGGACTTTGTAACGCTCCAGCCACATTCCAACACTTTGTTAATGATATTTTCGGTGACATGCTAGATTGCTATGTGGTGATCTACTTAGATGATATCTTGATCTTCTCGGATTCATTCACTCAACATATCCAACACGTTCGCTCTGTACTGCAGCGTTTACGTACACACTCTCTCTATGCCAAATTGGAAAAATGTGTATTTCATGCATCATCAATTGAGTTCTTGGGGTTTCAGATATCTGCGAAAGGGGTGCTCATGTGTACTTCCAAGGTTAAAGCAGTTAAGGACTGGCCAGTCCCAGATTCTGTAAAGCCACTTCAATCTTTTCTGGGTTTCTCGAACTTTTATAGACGCTTTATTGCCTCGTTTTCTGAGATAGTAGCACCCTTGACCCGTCTCACCAGCCCGAAGATTCCATTCCTTTGGGATTACGAAGCCCAGTCGGCCTTTGAGGCATTAAAAGAAGCCTTTACTACTGCTCCCGTTCTGCAGCATCCAAACCCTTCCCTTCCGTTTATAGTGGAGGCTGGCGCCTCCGCTATCGCGGTGGGGGCCATTCTGTCACAGATCTGCCCCACTACACAGCAACTGCATCCAGTGGCTTATTTCTCCCGTAAACTATCTCAGGCTGAACGCAATTACACTGTTATGGAGAGGGAACTCCTAGCAATCCAAGCAGCTTTTAAAGAGTGGAGACACCACCTTCTGGGTGCTCGACATCCAGTAACTGTGTACACCGACCATCGGAATCTACAGGCTCTTTCACACGCAAAATGTACCAATGCTCGACAAATACGTTGGCATTTATTTTTCACGCTATTTGACTTCACAGTTACTTATCGCCCTGGACCTCTACACGGAAAGGCAGATGCCTTATCCCGTGTCGGAGCCGAATTCAACACCCGGGAATCGGTTACCTCTATGCTACCTTCGGGTTCTGTCATTTGTGTTTGTTCGGTCTCCCCCTCACTTCTGGAACAAGTTCGACAGTGGGCCAAAGAACATGCCTCTTATCTTGATACCTTGGGTGCCCAGATTGTCATGGGTCTTCCTTATGTTCATGGTCTTTTATACTTACCTGATGACCACACCAGACGGAAGGCTTTGGAATGGGCCCATGATACCCCGTTAGCTGCACATCCAGGTCAGCTTAAAACCTATGACCTGTTACATCGATGGTGCTGGTGGCCAGGTATGAAGAAGGACACCGCGTCATACGTATCTACGTGTGCGATATGTGTACAATGTAAAAGGCAACCGGGGAGACCCTTCGGTCTATTGATGAACATGCCGCTTCCTCCACATCCCTGGCATACGGTTTCACTCGACTTTGTGGTAGAACTGCCCTTGGTTAGGGGAATGTCAACGGTGCTTGTGGTGGTGGACGTATTCACAAAGATGTCACGATTTATACCATGCTCAGGTATACCTACCACCTCATCATTGGCTACTCTTTTTTTTGATCATGTGGTACGCTTCTTCGGCCTACCCACAATCATGATTTCTGACCGGGGTACTCAATTTACTTCACGGTTCTGGAAAGCCCTTACCCATTCTTTGGGTATTGATGCACGGCTTTCGTCATCCTATCATCCTCAAACGGACGGACAAACCGAACGCACAAATGGCACCATGGAACAATACCTTCGTTGCCTGTGCTTGCAACATCAGACAAATTGGTTATCCGTTCTGGGAACAGCGGAGTTTGCTTATAACAACTCTCGACATATTTCAACAGGATGTTCCCCGTTTTACGCCTTGTATGGATTACATCCAAGGATCCTTCCACCTGTCTTGCCTTCCTTGGACCAAATCCCTGCAGCAAAAACCACGAGGGACACTCTGGTTGCTATACGGGATTCCGTTATGTCACATCTACAAGCTGCGCAGTCCCGGGCAAAGACGCAAGCGGACAAACATTGGTCGCCTGCCCCCTCCTATGCACCGGGTGATCGTGCCTGGCTGGCAACTAAACATCTCAACATTCGGGGTAAACGGAAACTCATGCCTCGTTATGTAGGTCCATACAAGATCCTTTCTTGTCTCAATCCTGTTGCTGTCCGTTTGAACATACCATCCCATTGGCGGATTCACCCAGTCTTCCACGTATCCCTGCTCCGTCCTTTTATACCTGGCACTCGGCTTCCTGTTGCCCCTGCTCCAATTATGGTACAGGGTGAAGATGAATATGAAGTACGTGCTATATTGGACTCCCGTCTGCGTCGCGTAGTGCGTTTCTACCTGATTGATTGGAAGGGTTACGGTCCTGAAGATAGGACTTGGGAACCGGCCTCGAATCTGCATGCACCCCGACTCTTGCGGGCCTTTTGGTTGGAAAGACTGCGTGCCCGCAGGGGTGGTCGTCCTTTGCGGGGGGGTACTGTCATGCCCCGCATTCCTGTTTCTGGACGCTCGCGGGTGTTTACTTCCAGGTGGAAACTACCCTGGAGACTGTTTACAGCTCACGGAATCCGCCGCACTACAAGGTCCAGAATTCCATCTGCTTGCGGTCACGTGAAACGCCCGCAACGTGTCTCGCATTCTGAAATAGACTCCAGTACTTAGTGTGGCGTGTCCCTGTAACGGGTGCTCCTAAAACTGACTATTCAGTTCGAGTACTCGACATTCTGTTACTCTGATTCCTGTTTTATTACTGACCCGGCTTTGTATCAAGGACTATTCTGAACGTCTTTTCCTTCGATTTCTGGCTCCTGACTCCCTCGGTTGTTTCCCCTGGTTAACGAACTCCTGGCTCCCATTTCGGATTTGTTCTCCGCCTGCTCCCGTATGTTATGGTATTTGGATTTTTGCAAGAATAAAAAACCTCCAGTGCTACTCTCTGTTGAAAACTTCCACGCACGTTTTCTTTATCCCTAGTGTGCTATCACTCTTGCACGAGTTTCTTGCTTTCCTTCCCCTTCTCCTATTACACGGAACATATACAAACTCTTTACCACGGACAGACCCATGGCGCTGCCCGCCGCACAAGAAGACAACGCTCTACCTACTGAAGTGACCAAACGGACGCTCTCCTGTTTCTGGTGGTCACTCCCTGGATTGGTTACTTACACTTGGGGACGCTCTGCTGAATACACTTGGGGATTATTTTGAACACTACTAGTTGCGCCCTCGTGCCATTCATGTTAGGTGGACCATTGCACAGACTTCCTTCCACTGGAACTTCCATTTTCTATCATCAAGTCACCATCCTCCTGCACTCTCTGAGGTTACGGGACTTCCTGTCTTGCTCAGCAGGTAAGAGGGGGCAAGTACGGGGGGAGGGAACAAGTGCTGTAATTTCGTACCTCTTTGGCTGCTATCTTGAACTATCCTTTTCTTTGTTCCCTTAGCTCTGTTGTCGCTGCTCCTGCCTTTCCACTTAAGCCCCTGGCCTGTTAGCTGGTATACTTTCTACAGGCTGCGCTCTTGGAGGGAAAGTCTTGTGCAAACATAGCGTCCAAGATATCCCAGAACCATCTTGGTGATAATCCAGGACATCCCAGAGTGAAGGGGTTCCAAAAGCGGATGTTGACCTTGTATCCTTTATAAATCTGTATCCTTTTTCCAAATTGCGTAAAAGTTGTGACAGATTTAGGAGCCTATTATTTTTGCCTATCGGTCATGGAAACCGGAGCTGATCCAATGGCTGCTTTGATGCAAGCCTTTGCGACCTTACGCTCCGATATGGCATCTGCGAATGCGACTCTCCATCAACGTATGGATGTACTACAGAGTTTTGTGCAGCCCTTACCCCCCGATGAGGAGTTCGGTGATGCTGCTGCCGCAGCAGCCCCTCCTGTACCCCAGGCACAATCTTCTTCTTCCGCACCCATTGTGCTTCCTGGACCGTTCCCTTTGGCCCCTCCAGAACGCTTCTATGGAGATCCTAAGACTTATCGGACCTTTGTAAATCAATGCCGTCTGCATTTTCTTTGTCGACCTCTGGCATTTCCTGACGCTGTTACCAAAGCAGCGTTTCTCCTTTCACATCTGGGAGGAACAGCAGCGGCTTGGGCTAACCCATTACTCGAAGCCAATTATCCAGCCCTATATGATTTTGATGCCCTTATTCAGTCTATGAATAGCGTATTCGATATGCGTTACAAGGCACAAACCTCGGACCTTGAATTCCTTGCTATCAGTCAAGGCAAATCAGACCTTCTGTCTTACCTTGCTCGCTTTAATCAATTAGCAGCAGAAACCACCTGGCCCGAACAGACGAAGGCAGCTGTCTTTTATAAGGGTCTTTCGGATGAGTTAAAAGACACCTTATCAGTGGTACCGGCTTTACCAACCGGCTTCCCGGAATTGTTGGACTTGGTCCTACAGGTCGACGATCGGCTGCGGCAAAGACGTGGCGAACGGCATAGTCCTGACTTTCGCCTCTCAGTCAAGTCAGAAACGACTCCGACTACTTCCTCAGGAGAAGCCGAGCCGATGCAAATAGGGGCCATCAGAGGTCCTCTAACCAAAGCCGAACGAGAACGACATATGGTTAATAACCTATGCTTCTATTGCGGTCAATCTGGCCATTTCATTCGTGCATGTCCTAAGAGACCTGTTAAGGTAGCGGGAAACGCCAAGACTCGTCCTTAAACCGAGCCCTAAGGATGAGTCGCCATATGGATGGCTCGGACCAATGCCCTTCCTCCTCACACATCTATCTTGCCATGTGTTTTGTCCTCCCTGGTGTTGAGCCCTTCACCAGTCTAGTTATGATCGATTCAGGGGCTAGCGGAAACTATATGGACATACAATTAGCTCAACACCATGGCATACCGGTGGTTCCTAAAAAAAGACCTGAGGAAGTACATGCAGTAGATGGTTCTGATCTGGTGTCCAGACGGATAACGGAACAGACTGTCCCACTTCGCATGTTTACCTCAGAAGACCACATTGAGCAAATAGTTTTCGACCTTATTTCAGCCCCCCAGTTTGGGATCATTCTTGGTCTTTCTTGGCACCGGACTCATAACCCTAGGATTGATTGGGTCAAACAAATGGTGCATTTCTCTTCAGCGTTCTGTACCCAACATTGCTCTCGAAGCCCCGGTGTGACGCCTTCGTCTCCTTGTTTGGCCTTGGTGTCTAATGTCTCCTCTGTTAATGCCACGTCGGGAGATCTAAATCCCGAACTACCAGCAGTATATAAAGGCTTTTCCGATGTGTTCGACAAAGGGTTATCTGAAAAACTCCCTCCACATCGTTGTTATGATTGCCCCATTGATTTGGTACCTGGGGCAGTGGTACCTCATGGTCGTGTTTACTCCCTGACCAGGAACGAAGAAGAACACCTGAAAGAGTATGTGGAGAAGGCATTGCGTCTGGGACATATTCGACCGTCCCGGTCCCCTGCTGCCTCTCCCATCTTTTTCGTACCGAAAAAGGAGGGGGATCTGCGCCCTTGCGTGGATTACAGAGCCTTGAACAAGATAACAGTCAAGAATCAGTACCCGTTGCCCCTCATAACGGAACTGCTTAATAAGATGACATCCTCCACTATTTTTACCAAATTAGATCTCAGAGGGGCATATAATTTGGTGAGGATACGAAGCGGGGACGAATGGAAAACCGCTTTCAAAACAAAGTTTGGGCTATATGAGTATTGCGTCATGCCATTCGGACTTTGTAACTCTCCAGCCACATTCCAACACTTTGTTAATGATATTTTTGGTGACATGCTAGATTGCTATGTGGTGATCTACTTAGATGATATCTTGATCTTCTCGGATTCATTCACTCAACATATCCAACACGTTCGCTCTGTACTGCAGCGTTTACGTACACACTCTCTCTATGCCAAATTGGAAAAATGTGTATTTCATGCATCATCAGTTGAGTTCTTGGGGTTTCAGATATCTGCGAAAGGGGTGCTCATGTGTACTTCCAAGGTTAAAGCAGTTAAGGACTGGCCAGTCCCAGATTCTGTAAAGCCACTTCAATCTTTTCTGGGTTTCTCGAACTTTTATAGACGCTTTATTGCCTCGTTTTCTGAGATAGTAGCACCCTTGACCCGTCTCACCAGCCCGAAGATTCCATTCCTTTGGGATTACGAAGCCCAGTCGGCCTTTGAGGCATTAAAAGAAGCCTTTACTACTGCTCCCGTTCTGCAGCATCCAAACCCTTCCCTTCCGTTTATAGTGGAGGCTGACGCCTCCGCTATCGCGGTGGGGGCCATTCTGTCACAGATCTGCCCCACTACACAGCAACTGCATCCAGTGGCTTATTTCTCCCGTAAACTATCTCAGGCTGAACGCAATTACACTGTTATGGAGAGGGAACTCCTAGCAATCCAAGCAGCTTTTAAAGAGTGGAGACACCACCTTCTGGGTGCTCGACATCCAGTAACTGTGTACACCGACCATCGGAATCTACAGGCTCTTTCACACGCAAAATGTACCAATGCTCGACAAATACGTTGGCATTTATTTTTCACGCTATTTGACTTCACAGTTACTTATCGCCCTGGACCTCTACACGGAAAGGCAGATGCCTTATCCCGTGTCGGAGCCGAATTCAACACCCGGGAATCGGTTACCTCTATGCTACCTTCGGGTTCTGTCATTTGTGTTTGTTCGGTCTCCCCCTCACTTCTGGAACAAGTTCGACAGTGGGCCAAAGAACATGCCTCTTATCTTGATACCTTGGGTGCCCAGATTGTCACGGGTCTTCCTTATGTTCATGGTCTTTTATACTTACCTGACAACCACACCAGACGGAAGGCTTTGGAATGGGCCCATGATACCCCGTTAGCTGCACATCCAGGTCAGCTTAAAACCTATGACCTGTTACATCGATGGTGCTGGTGGCCAGGTATGAAGAAGGACACTGCGTCATACGTATCTACGTGTGCGATATGTGTACAATGTAAAAGGCAACCGGGGAGACCCTTCGGTCTATTGATGAACATGCCGCTTCCTCCACATCCCTGGCATACGGTTTCACTCGACTTTGTGGTAGAACTGCCCTTGGTTAGGGGAATGTCAACGGTGCTTGTGGTGGTGGACGTATTCACAAAGATGGCACGATTTATACCATGCTCAGGTATACCTACCACCTCATCATTGGCTACTCTTTTTTTTGATCATGTGGTACGCTTCTTCGGCCTACCCACAATCATGATTTCTGACCGGGGTACTCAATTTACTTCACGGTTCTGGAAAGCCCTTACCCATTCTTTGGGTATTGATGCACGGCTTTCGTCATCCTATCATCCTCAAACGGACGGACAAACCGAACGCACAAATGGCACCATGGAACAATACCTTCGTTGCCTGTGCTTGCAACATCAGACAAATTGGTTATCCGTTCTGGGAACAGCGGAGTTTGCTTATAACAACTCTCGACATATTTCAACAGGATGTTCCCCGTTTTACGCCTTGTATGGATTACATCCAAGGATCCTTCCACCTGTCTTGCCTTCCTTGGACCAAATCCCTGCAGCAAAAACCACGAGGGACACTCTGGTTGCTATACGGGATTCCGTTATGTCACATCTACAAGCTGCGCAGTCCCGGGCAAAGACGCAAGCGGACAAACATTGGTCGCCTGCCCCCTCCTATGCACCGGGTGATCGTGCCTGGCTGGCAACTAAACATCTCAACATTCGGGGTAAACGGAAACTCATGCCTCGTTATGTAGGTCCATACAAGATCCTTTCTTGTCTCAATCCTGTTGCTGTCCGTTTGAACATACCATCCCATTGGCGGATTCACCCAGTCTTCCACGTATCCCTGCTCTGTCCTTTTATACCTGGCACTCGGCTTCCTGTTGCCCCTGCTCCAATTATGGTAAAGGGTGAAGATGAATATGAAGTACGTGCTATATTGGACTCCCGTCTGCGTCGCGGAGTGCGTTTCTACCTGATTGATTGGAAGGGTTACGGTCCTGAAGATAGGACTTGGGAACCGGCCTCGAATCTGCATGCACCCCGACTCTTGCGGGCCTTTTGGTTGGAAAGACTGCGTGCCCGCAGGGGTGGTCGTCCTTTGCGGGGGGGTACTGTCATGCCCCGCATTCCTGTTTCTGGACGCTCGCGGGTGTTTACTTCCAGGTGGAAACTACCCTGGAGACTGTTTACAGCTCACGGAATCCGCCGCACTACAAGGTCCAGAATTCCATCTGCTTGCGGTCACGTGAAATGCCCGCAACGTGTCTCGCATTCTGAAATAGACTCCAGTACTTAGTGTGGCGTGTCCCTGTAACGGGTGCTCCTAAAACTGACTATTCAGTTCGAGTACTCGACATTCTGTTACTCTGATTCCTGTTTTATTACTGACCCGGCTTTGTATCAAGGACTATTCTGAACGTCTTTTCCTTCGATTTCTGGCTCCTGACTCCCTCGGTTGTTTCCCCTGGTTAACAAACTCCTGGCTCCCATTTCAGATTTGTTCTCCGCCTGCTCCCGTATGTTATGGTATTTGGATTTTTGCAAGAATAAAAGACCTCCAGTGCTACTCTCTGTTGAAAACTTCCACGCACGTTTTCTTTATCCCTAGTGTGCTATCACTCTTGCACAAGTTTCTTGCTTTCCTTCCCCTTCGCCTATTACACGGAACATATACAAACTCTTTACCACGGACAGACCCACGGCGCTGCCTGCCGCACAAGAAGACAACGCTCTACCTACTGAAGTGACCAAACGGACGCTCTCCTGTTTCTGGTGGTCACTCCCTGGATTGGTTACTTACACTTGGGGACGCTCTGCTGAATACACTTGGGGATTATTTTGAACACTACTAGTTGCGCCCTCGTGCCGTTCGGGTTAGGTGGACCATTGCACAGACTTCCTTCCACTGGAACTTCCATTTTCTATCATCAAGTCACCATCCTCCTGCACTCTCTGAGGTTACGGGACTTCCTGTCTTGCTAAGCAGGTAAGAGGGGGCAAGTACGGGGGGAGGGAACAAGTGCTGTAATTTCGTACCTCTTTGGCTGCTATCTTGAACTACCCTTTTCTTTGTTCCCTTAGCTCTGTTGTCGCTTCTCCTGCCTTTCCACTTAAGCCCCTGGCCTGTTAGCTGGTATACTTTCTACAGGCTGTGCTCTTGGAGGGAAAGTCTTGTGCAAACATAGCGTCCAAGATATCCCAGAACCATCTTGGTGATAATCCAGGACATCCCAGAGTGAAGGGGTTCCAAAAGCGGATGTTGACCTTGTATCCTTTATAAATCTGTATCCTTTTTCCAAATTGCGTAAAAGTTGTGACAGCGGCAGTGAATTCACTGATCTCGACAGAAAAACTCTGCCCAAAGTTATCTCTATTCGCCAAAATATCGTGGCATCCCTGACCATTTCCACCACTGTGGATAAACACCTCTCACCTGTTATGGATCCTATTAGGCCTACAGGGTGATAAGTGTTTCCTAAGTTCACTGAGGAATTGGTTTTAACGGCTATTCTTAAAATCAAATCTTGCTCCCCTTCAGTTGCTATCCCGTTAGCTGTGATGAAGCAAATGACCCCTGCCCTTCTTACTGTTATCAAAGCAGTGATTAATAATTCCTGCCAAACAGGGTTAGTACCTCAGGAATTAAAGGTGGCTAGAGTGATTCTGCTTTTGAAAAAAGTCCCTCTACCCTGGTACTTTGTCCAATTTCCACCCTATTTCTCTTTTACCTTTTCTGGCTAAACTGCTAGAATCACTGGTGTCACCTCTACTTTCTACATTTCTGGAATCTTCTTGCTTGCTTAATCCTGTTCAATCAGGGTTTCGGCCAGGCGGAGGCACAGAGAGTGTGCTGGCCACCGTCCAGGATGACATGGCCAGGCTGGTGGATGCAGATTGTTTGGGAGCTCTGATACCATTAGATCTCTCAGCAGCTTTCGACACTGTCGACCATTCTATCCTGCTGTCTTGCCTTGCCCAGTTGGGTATATCCAGGCAGGTGCTAGCCTGGTTCACCTCCTTTCTGGTTAATGGCACCCAGACCCTCTCTATGCCTCCTTTTCATTCTGCCCCTTGTCACCTCAGCTGTGGTGTCCCACAAGGCTCCTCTTTGTCTCCCATTCTGTTCAATATATACATCTGGGCCCTTATGTGTCTCATCCGCTCCTTTGGCATCAGATGTTACTCATATGCAGACGACACTCAGATCCTGATCCGGCTGGATCTTGATTGGGATGAGATGTCATCTTGCCTGCGGGGATGTTTGGCGGCTGTTGGAGATTGGATGGACCACATTTGGCTCAAACTGAACGGGGACAAAACTGAGGTGATGGTGGTGGGATGTCCTCCTGATCCCTCACTTTGGGTGTCTTCATTCTGGCCTCTCTCCCTAGGTCCCCTGCCCACTCTGGTAGACAAGGTCAAAAACCTTGGGGTTATAATATCTGCTTCATTGTCTATGGACAAGCAAGTAATAGCCGTATGCCAAGCTGGTCACTTTCAACTCAAGACACTTAGAAAGGTACTCCCTATGATCCCTGCCCCTCTGGCCCTCCTGTAGTGGCGGCTTTGGTGATCTCACGGCTAGATTATTGTAACTCCCTTTATTTGGGTCAACCCAAGGGAGTTATCTGCTGGCTTCAACAGTTTCAAAATCTGGCCGCCCGGGTTGTCACTCGTTCCCCTTATGGAGCCCATATATCTCCAGTACTTGGATCCCTGCATTGGCTTCCGGTAAACCAACGCATTATTTTTAAGTCACTATGCATTGTGCACTGGGCCATACATGGCCAAGAAGCTGAATATCTTCAGGAGAAATTCTCGCCATATGTACCTCTTCCATCCCTCCGCTCTGCATCGGCTGACCTCCTAATGGTGCCCGCTTATAAACAGACCTGGGTTGGAGGACGTGTCTTTTCTGTGGCTGCCGCAGTATTGTGGAATGGCCTTCCAATGACCATAAAGAAAATTCATAACTACTTAGCGTTCAGGAAGGCCATAAAAACTCTTCTTTTCTAGGTCTCCGTGGCTTCACTAGGATCCTCTCACCTCAGCGCCATGATACCTTTGGGTGACTGCACGCTTTACAAGTTGGATTAACATAACATAACATCACGCAATGCGGAAGCAGAATACTATTTGCTTTCCGTGAGACAGGGAGCACATTCTAAAAAATGTCATGGATGCAGTCAGTTGCAGGCAGCGGACCAAACAAGCCTCTCACAAGTAAGTTCTTCTTTGTTCTGGCCTAACACTTTCCAACTAGCAAGTTTCCAACACGGGAGCACGAGCATCGCCTCGTGTATGGAAACATACACTAGCGCTCTTCTCTGATGGCATGTACATCCATGGCAGACTTGCTCGTTATTAACTCTACGATGCCGCAATGAAATCTATCCTAAAATATGACACCATTCGCTTCCTCCCTAGACAGAGAGTACCTGGCCTGGATTATAGTGCACTCTAGTTATTAGGAGAGCACTCGTTCTTCTCAGATCATCAGACTACACAGGGAAACCCGATACAAGGTTAGTACAATCTTGTTGCGGCCTTATGCCCTCTCTTTTTTACCCATACGGGGCCTAGGTATGCTGTGAAGGGAATGACAACAATATCCAAGAGGGTTAATACAGATCCATACTAACACTGTGGGGATCTCGCACAGAAATACTGAGATGACAAACTTTTAGTGACCTAAGAACAATAGGTGAAGTGTTTACAAGACACCGGTTAGTCTTGCGGCTACTAACTTTTAAAAACTTTTAAAAACAGTAGATATGAATGTTTGAATTCATTTTTGTTTAAATGTGGTATTGTTATCCGCAATTTTGAGTATATGAATAACATATAATAGTTTGTTGATTCATAGCCATCCGTTTTCAAGTTATTAGCCCAGAGGTGACCATGGCGTATTTTCTCTGCCCATAAGTTCCCTCTTAGACTGATCCAGTCCTATGGCACCATTGACAAGTTGGTAAAGTATAAACCCACCTGTCCTTTTCACGTTTCTACAACTTGTCTAGTACGTTATTGACTCAAAAGGTTGACGGAAACTGAAGACTGTCCTGATGAAGGTGGATCGATTCACACCCATGCCACTGAAACCGGTCGACGGTGGTTGCTACACTCCAGAGGCATACATTTGACCTACTTCCTAGTTTGAGCATACCTTTTTACACAAGCCCACCCTCCGCCAATTAACTGCATCTTTAGACGGAGAGCGGGGACTGTAGTGTCTTTGTGTTGTTTGTTAAACAAACATGGTCTGTTTGTTGTTTGTGTCATTTTAAACCCTAGCACACCAGGGTCAGTAGACAATCTGTAGGTCATTAAACTTGTATACACCCTAGTAGATAGATGTCTGTGGTTCGGACCGCTGATGCACTGTTTCAAATCAACTAATTGGTTTCTTGTCTCTTCCAAACACACACACATAGTGGAAGAGAGTGGTTAAGGGCAAAACAAGGCTGAATGTATTATTACATTTAGAAGTTGCTAGTTTTATCTCTTTTTCTATCTCTGTTAGATAAGCAGCACATCATCAATACCTAGTCTGTGCATGAGGTAGGGATAGTTACCACAGATGTTTTTATAATTGGATCCCTCCTGGCTATAACATAATTATGAGACAGATGTGTCTTGCCCGATGTTTCGTGTTAAACAGTATGAGTGCAACCTGCTCATCCGAGCATTCCTACTGGTCCTTCTGCAAACTTTAGAAAACCTGGCTCTTCACTTAGGGAACCATGGGAATGCTTCTTCCCCAACACTTTCTGACTATATGAATATATATGATTGCCTGCATTCTAACCTGTACTGCAACCAGCACCTTGATACCCATGGGTTTAGAGCGCTTTACAAATGTAAAAATAAATACATTAATAATAAATGTCCCGTACATATTGTATGGGTGGGACAGCTTTCACTGTTGTCGACTGTGCTATGCAAGGTAAGCTGCTACTGCCTTCTTAGTTTATGTCCTGAGGAAGGAAAGATGGCCCTGCTGTGGCTTGTGCTAAGCCTCGTGTGAGAGAAGCTCACACTCATGTCATCTGACCTGGACCTATTCTATAAAGGAGGCAAGCCTAAATAGTGGTTGGCTCTGCTGAAAATGTTCAGCAAATGTCAGGGACACTTGTAATGATGCACCCACCCTATGCAGGATCTAGCTTGAGATGGGGACATTGGCATGAACATTTACCAGGGGATTCAGAAACTGTACATAGACATGTAAGCCTGAACATGGGTATATGCAGCTATTCCCAAGACTAAACTTGGTTCTATATTGCTATTTCTGGTTTACAAGTCTGTGAATGAGCATTTGAG
This sequence comes from Ambystoma mexicanum, assembly GCF_040938575.1. Lineage (NCBI taxonomy): Eukaryota > Metazoa > Chordata > Amphibia > Caudata > Ambystomatidae > Ambystoma > Ambystoma mexicanum. The sequence continues at coordinate 289,734,289 of NC_090924.1, read as the reverse complement.
ACTTATCCTGTGTACATGGGAGTTTCAACTTGTGCATTTAAAGTTGAACATGGGCATATGAAAGGTTTGCTGCTTCCTGAGGCAGTATGCAGGAATTTGAAGCTGTGCCAGAGAAGTGGAGCATGGGCATTTGAGGCTATTCGGACACAAGATGTGAGGAATCTGATTAGATATCTGGCATATGTTGGCTAAACCTCTTCATGCTCTCATGAGGTACAACATTCACCAGGAGTTTGGCCTTTTGGCCACTTGATACTGTGACCAAAATGGAGGAGGGAAAAGCTGGGGAATATTTATTAATTGAAGAACTATATGTCTAGAGCCTTGCGAAAGGCAAGCTGGTTGGGAATGGAACAAATCCAAGAAAGAGGTTGTCCCACGTTTGGGGAGACGGTATACCCCCTGGACAATGAGTTGTTGAAGCAAGGGATAACAGGAAGATTGTCCAAAGAAGAACAGGGGGCTCTGTGTGGACAGTAATGCTAGAGTTTATGGGTGAGAAAAGGTGGTCTAATGGCTTTGAAAACTCTGTGCACCTTGCAGAGTGATTTGGGTTTCATGCACTTGGTAGCAGGAAGCCACTGGGAGATGGGAAGGATTGACAGGATATGATAAGGTCTGTTGAGGCTTAAAAAGAATGGATAATCTGGGCTTATTAGAGCCTGCAGATAAGGAAGGAGCGGCGGTCAATGTGGGCACTGGTACCATAATCACGCCCTGAGGAATTGAGGGTCTACACCATATTTACCTTTTGGGGGACCAGTAGCTGATTACCCAAAACATCTAGTAAGAGAGATAGTTGCATCACTTTTGACTAATGGTGAATTGTTAGGGGTGGAGAAAAGCAAAAATGGCAAAATGCAAAAAGGATTTTAGCCAATATCATGATCTAGGTGTTAGGTATATGAACCGAAATTAATGAGTGAGGCGAGGGACGATTTAAAAAAAATATACATTTATTGAAATTAAGTGTCAGTTCCACATAAGTAGCATGCATATATTCCAATAGAGAAAAGAGATGCATTTCCAATAGGGTGCCTTTATGAAAAGGAGGTAAATATTTGACTGAAAGAGACGATAGGTGGTATTAAGACATAAACGGGGACTATAGACAGGTATAGACATGCATTAGATATACATTCAGATCTAGAACCGCAACTCGCAGAAAATACACAGATACACATTATTTGACCAGAGAATGTGGTCTCTGGGGTCTTTTGATCAATTGGTGGATCTTTTGAGGTGCTTGGCAGAGCCCCTTATGCATCTGGCAGGCTGAAGTTTTAGTCTGGTGTTGAATAGCTAAACAGAAGGGCTAGCTTTCATGACATGTGGAGGGCATTCCAATGGAGAGTGACAAGTAGAGAGAAGGAGCAAAAGTGGGAGGATGCTTAGGGGAGAGTGGGTGGGGATGAAAGGTCATGGAGAGAGTGGGAAAGCATGACTCAAGATGGAGAGTAAGGAGAGATGCAGTTAGCAAGGTAGGGTGAGGGAAGGGAGGCCCATTGATAGATCTGTATGCGCCCAGATCCAGCCATGGCTGGATATAACCCTATGTTATGTGCCTTATCAAATCAAACAAACTTCAAATCAAAATCAAATAACACAAGTTGTCAGAATGTGAAGTCTGTGATGTTACATGGAGACTCGTCCAGTATAGTGATAGCATGTAGATGTGGGGGAGGATCAGGGTATGTTATATAGAGTGCCAACTGCACATTTGAGGTCTGTTTTAAAAGAGAAGAAGGAGTATTTTGTTGTAGCATGTGCTAGGCCTTCCTTGATTCTTACTGTAGATTTGTAGACTACCTTTCAGGGTATACTATTGTGTTAAGCATTTGGGATTTGGCACCCCTCTACCCCACAGTTTCTACCTTAATCCTAAACACATGAAGATTCTGATTCAAGAGATGGTTCAGATACGTTTCATACAAGCGACCTAGCTGGTAACTATATAGTCTGTGACTAGTGGTGGTACACCTGCACATTTTCCAGCAGAAATAGACCCTAGAATGCCAAAGAAGGCATCAGATTGAGTGCAGTCAGTCTTACTGGGGTTGATGGGTTAGGACTCATTCACAGCACACTCTTGTTCCCACACCAAATGATGTGTCCATCATGCAGTAACTAAATAAATGTCGGTAGAGGTACACATGGAAAAACACAATGAAAAAGGCTTACTGTGCATTTTTTTGTGTCAGACCCATTTGCAGTATTTTCCCCATGCTGAGTTCCCCCAGAGGAGATTCCACACCATGCAAACATTCCAGTAGCTTCTGTCTGTTGTAAACATATGGAGGCCTGCAATCTGGCTGGATACCTATGCACTGCTCTGGCATTATTTATGTCTGCTCTATGGCAGGGACAACCCTCGTGCTCAATAGTAATGGTTGCGGCCATGCTAGTAACTGCCATTATTGGATTATCTACATGAAGTTGGAATGGGGGCGTGCCCTTCATGTGCATAACTTACTGGGCCTGTCGGCAACATCATGTGGAGAATCCGAAGAATGCAGCAGTGAGGGCTCTTGGCATGGAGGCCGATGCAGTTAGATACTTTCGAACTGAGTCTCTGAGTTCCTCAAAATAAAAGTCTAAGTGTGTGATGGGGCCGTAGGCTAGCTAGGCCACTGGGAAGAACAGTATGTTGTGCAAGGATATAGAAATCGATTTGAAACAATAACAAGAAAGATTCCCGGCTGTTATACATTAAACCCAGGCAATCAAGGATGATTGGCACACAATCACCCCCACTATCAACTCCCATCACCATACCTGAGTCCTTCTCATGACTCAGACCCTTAGAAGGCACCTTTCTATAGAGGAAGAATCACTTGGAGCCTCTCTTTAAGTAGACATATCTTGTACAACTCTTTATTCCATACGTCATTATTGGAAACACATAATGATGAAGCTTCATAACAACAGAAACATTTAGGTTGTTGGAGACCTTGCAAGAACACTTTGATGATTGACTCATGATATAAACAGGAGCTATCAATCCAACCGGTTGATAACATTTCAGTGATATGCTCTGAATATACTCTGAAGTGGAATGATATATTGAGAGACCACCCTTAACATGGGGAGTTATTTTCCCCTTAATCAAAGTTGTCCACAATAAGTTGTTTAAGTTGTTTGGCTTTAATCCTATTTATGACTCATATAGAGCCGCGTAAATCTCCCCCACTGTGCTAACAGTGAGCCAAGAACCACGATGGGGTATAAAAAGAATATATATTTATTTAAAAGATAAGTTCAAAGAATAATGAGTTTTACTTTATTACACACACACCAACTTCTCTGTGGTAGAAAACAAAGCTTCAATTACAAAGTAAGTAAATAGTACTTGATAAAGTTTAGAGTAAAATCAAAGCACAATTTTAACACACGAACATTTAACACATGGGACATGCGGTCCTTGTTTAACACAGACTTGACCAAATGCATGTGCTAAATGGTGCCCTGGTTCCTTTTCACCCAAAGTCATGGTCACTAACTTTCAGGAAAAAGTATATATTGTGCAATGGAAATTACACTAATTTCACTTGGCAAAATGCCTCTCCCCGGCAGCAAAAACCCAGACATCAGTTATATGCAGCACCCCTCTGTTTATTTAAAGGGCAGGTCTATGGAGTGGGAACCTTTTATGAAATGTGTTTGGGGCCAAGAGTACCCATTTTGTTTTAATACAATGTTTAAGGTTTTGTGACAATTTTGATTTTCATTTTCAGAAAAGCAAACCTTGTTTTAAAAGTGAGTTTTGGGAAGGGGTATCAATTGGAATTTTTATTTGAGGTACAAGGACCTTTTTGTCTTAAAGGCAGTGCATGGGAATGGAACAAGCACTTTTTAGTTTTAAAGGCAACGTTTGCGAATGGTAACGATGATATATTCTGTTTTTGTGACAAGTATGTCTTTTGTTTAAAAACATGTTTTGGGAAGGGATATCGGTTGCGAATCTTGCTTTAGGGAAGGACACACCTTTTCATTAGAGAAGTCAGGAGTGAGCAGGAAAAATCAAGTCACCTGAATTACTTTAAATGACTATAATGTATCTTCCCCCTAGGAAATATTTTGGGGGTTTCAAACTCCATCAAACTCCCCCTGCGTCAATCTATTTGGAATTAGTTAAATAATTATTCAGTCAATTGTGCTAGGTGTCTACACAATTTTCCCCTCACCCACTATTAAGGGAAGAATATCAAGGCAAGCAGATCCCCCAACACTTATTTTTTTGTTTTGGACAAGTTACATGTGATTTATCTGGGTTTGGTGCACAGGAAAGTCAGCCAGGTTCCAGGACCCTCTCTTGTGGCAACACTAGGATCTGGTCCTGTTACCTTTGTCAAAGACAGGCACCAGCTTTGCCTCTCTTGTTGGCTCCCCTGAGCTTTAGGTTTCCCCAAATGCTGTCCTCCAAAGCAAGGTTAAATCTCCATTTAGTTTTTAATAGTGGTACCCAGATAATTTTTACGCAGTCTTCCTGGCAAGGTTAAACTCATCCACCTTCCTTCAGCTTTTCCCCAAAGTGATTTTAGGCAAGTGTCCCTGGATGATTTTAACTCCTGTCGACTGATGTTACTTTTTAGGCAGCCCACCTTATGTTCAAGTTCTGCTGTCCTGATAATCCTCCCTTGCAAAGACCAAGTGTTTTTTTAATGTATAAGCCTCACCTCCAATCATTGCAATTTGAAGGTACCAATGCATTGGTGCTAACTTTCCCATTGGAGGATAATTCCCTCTTCCTCCTCCCAAGAGCCCACCCTTCCCTGCAGATAGGCTAGGGAGTTCTGTGATTGAAGTGATATGGAGAGGTACACGCTGCCTATCAAATGCATTTTTTAGTATGACAGTTTTTTCCTCAAAAAGTCGCTAAATAGCACGTTTTAGTAACCTACTGATAAAGGCCATAATATATAGATTTTTATATTCCCCTCCTTATGACGGATCGGGAAAGGTCACTTTCATTTCAGCACACCAAAACACGGGGGTGTGCTATGAATTTTTGCCCTTTCTTCAAAAAGTGTATTAGTTATGAATATGAAATGTGATATCCAGATGCCTAATTTAACAAGCCATCAGCTTGCCAATCTTTAGATCCAGGACATTTTCGGGGACGCTAGGACCTTATTTTTATTATAACCCGAGTCCAAAATATTTGCATGTGAATGAAATTTGGGACAACACAATCACCTAGAAACTATCTTTGAAGTGACATCTACCACAATCCAGTAAGTCTCTCTGCCTCACAATTATTTAAAAAACTAACATTTCCAATGAAAGTCAATGACCACATAATTAACATGGGCAAATGGTAGTTTCAGTTTTCCATTTCCCTGAATCCTGTGATCCAGGCCTGTGCATTAGGCTATTGATTCAGTCCTGCAATAAGATGATAAATCAGTCTTGTGGAGCCCGAAGCTAAGTTAAGGGAGACAGCAAAGATTGTATCTTCTTTTATGGCATGCCATTGTCTAGTGAAGTCAGGACTTAGTGCACAACATTTCTTCAATTTGGGGTGTTTTTCAAAGTTCAGCTCCACTTGATTACAGCCTCTGTTTATACAGCCCACCAATGAATACCACTCACGCTCTGGCTACATCCTTCTGCTTGGGTCTGAAAGGTTAACAGCAATTGTTTGTCACCTGGGGTAACCTGAGCAAAGCCAGGAGTGGGGGAGGTTTGTTTTGTGAAGTCATCCCCACTGTCCATTAGAAATGCCATTTTGGCTAACCCAGAGTCTTTATCTTCTTAGCACATAGCAATTTTATTAATGTGCATATTTTAAATGAAGGGCTGCTGTTCATTTTATCACTCACAAATACATTTTAATTGCATAATGTCTGTTTGTGTGTTGAAAGGTAGCCTTAGTCACCTGAAATGCAAGATTCTAACATTGTTTTGTATTTCGCAATCGAGGCCCACTGTGTTCACTGAATTTCCATAGTGCACAGTATTTTGATGTGTGGCAGTTTCAATGAAAATGCTGTGTTTATCACTCAGCCAGCAATGTGCCTTTTCAATCTGCACTGTGATTATACTTTGATTAGCCTTTGAGAAAAGACTCACAGAGGAGAAAACAAGCCCGAATTTCTCTTCAAATAGTAAGAATGTGCTACTCCTACAAGAACACAGAGGTGAAGGACAAATGAACACCAATGGGCATTGTTTCTGGACAACCTCTACATTTCTGGCTGCAGCTGCTAGAGGGAGACAGTTCTATGCCTAGAAGCATAATTGGTTCCACAATAAGAGGTTCATCATCGGCATATTCATTGTCATTCCTATCCAGTGATTTGGACAGACTACTAGACAGGCAGTAAGGAGTTTTCATCATTTTAAGATTGCTAGCTGTTTATTTTTTTAGATTAAATAACACAACTCTATCTTATTCTTTGCATTCTCTGTCAAGTGCTGACATTTTGAGAAATTACTGTTATTTCAACCCCTTTCCTTTTTCGATTATTCCCAGATCTTTATCTTTTTTTTATTTTTTACTTTCATACAATAATCTCTCTCTCTTTCCTTACTTTGTCCATTTTGATTGATTTGGCCCTTCTTTAATATCTTTATTTCCCATTGCCTTTTCTTGCATGACCTACTTCCTTTCTTCCATAGTGCAGAACTGGTGCAATGAGAAGCACTAACATTGCTGAAATACCCCCATTCCCTGCATTTGAGTCTCATGTATCAGTGACTGGCCTGCATGGAGCATAACCAGACTGGGCGCCCTTACACCTTCAGTTGTGATTCTGAAATATAAATGAGGATCAGTTCACTCATCATCTGATCTGGAAACAGGTAGCCACCAAGGAGCATAATAACGCTAGAGCAATTATCTATCAGCAGTAACCCATACCAACATTTTACATTTGAGCAGTGATGCAATTTTGTTTTATTACAAGTGAGTTTCTATATCACCCCTTGCTTTTAACTTAACAAATAAAACGCAGATATTTGAGGGCTGTTACACTATATGTCAAACATCATGTTGGGTTTACTACCGACTACTATGCACCATCAGGTTAATGTTCACTTGTACCTTGCTCCTGATGGTGTTAATTCATCAATGAAGACTAGCCCACAGGGCAGATCCGTTCCCATGCCATGATCTCTGTGTGCCATCGTTCTCTTACAGCCCATTTTCGGTTTGTTGTTTCTATCTAACTGATCCCAAGAGTGTCATTACTTGTTCCTAATCCAATATTTTCTATGGTGTCCCAAGTGTTCCAGGCATTCCCCTCTGCTTATCAATCTTTCTCCCACTTTTGTCTGGTAAAATAAACATCGTGACAGTCGCATACAAGTTGGGCACTGGTAACACTTTTCTGCACATGTACATCTCTAAATGGTTGTGATGAAATTACTTCTGACCCGCAGGATTACACGTATGAGTAGTAGTAATGCCTATTTAACTGTCACACTTCTACAAATCAAGAGTGATCCCAATCACAAAGGTGAAACAGGCACAGGCATATTTCCTTTGTCTTTTGTGGTACCGTGGGCTGATGGCAGGCTATACTCTTAGAAAGTGCCTGAAAGTGAACCAGTAGCAAACCAAACAGAAAAAAAAATACAACAATCCCCCAAAAAATGGAATGTCCACTCAACACTGATAAATACATTAAAAACACCATATCCAAAATGACTAAGTAGAACAACACTACAAAACCCACCCCTGTGGAAATAACACAGAATATGCAAGAGATAGAAGGAGGTAGCACGCTGGGTAATGACACATGAGTGAAAGGAAATAGGTATCCAGAAGGTTTGTAAATGGATATATTTTGTGTGAGAAAAAGGATCAGAAGTGAACTAACAGTCTCTTGGACGCAAAGATGGATCAGGCGGCACTTCAGAGTCACTTGCTGTTTTTGAACAGTTTGACAGTGTAAAACCAGGCTTCCTGTTGCTGTGCAATCAGTTTGAAAGTTTTTGGAATGCTGTAGTCACAATGTTCTAAATGGGGAGCAGATGTCCAGTTGGGGACAAGCTGAAGATTATTCGGTTTAAAGTGTCATTCATATAATGCGGTTTGTGAGGGCCTCCAGGGTCGTTCCAGCAGTCAACGGATGGCTTGATGGCGAAGATGCGGGTCATTGGTTGTGCAGTTCACCACAAGGCAGTTTGATGCAGCTCTTGGAGAATGCGAATCATGAGAGCCACTAGGGTTCGTTTGGCGGTCGATTGATGGTTCGACAGCAAAGATTCTGATGACTGGATGCGCAGTTCAAGAGAAAGCAGTTTGGTGCAGCATCCGAAGGTCACTGTTTAGATAAGGCCGCAAGGGTTCAAATATCGATTTCTGGTCGGCAGTGAAGATACTGGCAGTTCAAAATGTGGTTTCAACTTGCCAGTTGCAGGGATGAACTTCTCTGCTCAAGCTGGAGCAGGTGACAGACTCAGTTTGTGCGATGCAGCGTCTAACTGGTTTGATGGAATGATTTGATGATGAAGAGACTGCCGAAAGCTACACTGGAGGGTCCTGTTGGTAGGAACAAGAGCAAACAGTATTGATGACAGCCCAAAATAGATTGACATCACAACAAAGGAACCCTGGTTGTTCTTGCCCTCTGGATTATGTGAGTACAAATTCCCCTCCTTCACTTCAATGAGCTAGGGAATTCCCCTCCTTCACTTCAATGAGCGAGGGATTTGGACAGAGTAACTCATTCAAAGGAGGTGTACATGAATTCTTCCTTAAGTTCTGGGCGGTCCAAATGTGAATCAAAGTAGAAGTGGTAGACCCCCCTCTTCTAGAGGTTATAATCAAAGGAGACGCACAGTCTTTCATTACCTTGTCCTGCTGCCTTGAAGGGACAGGCTGTCTGGGTAGAATACACATAATACTTCCACATCTGGTCTGGGCTCACAGTGATGATGTCTGTATGATTCAAATTAAATGTGACTTTTAATAATTATGTAAACCCTCCACCACCATACCATATGCAGGATGGCTTTCATTTTCAGATTACCATGCCACCAATTGAGGGGGGTTATCATAATCATATAGCATTTGGGACACTTAAATGCAACCTCTGCATTGCACTGAAGTAACCTTTATTTATTAATACCTATAAACAATGCCAGGGCCTCGACACATTTTCTAGATGGCAATTCCTCAAATTGGAGTTGCAAGCAGGCCAATTTGTTTGCATGACTTGCAGTGGAATAACTTTGCTGAAAATGTTGCGGAGCGCATGACACCTAAAGGAAAGGGGCCCCTGCCAAATGAGGGGGAGAAAATGGTGAGCCACGAAAGTTGGGGGGATAAACACCATTGTACCCCCTACAAATATGCCGGTGATGACCTGCAACCAGTTGCAACTCAAGTATGTTCTTTGGGAATCAAAGACTCGTCCTAACCCAAACATATTCCTCCATCTTCCCTTCTTCAAGTCTGTATTCCAACCCTTCTGCGATTCAATTTCTCGATTTCCGGATGGATTCTTCCTTGACTCCAGTTCCTCAGATAAAAGAGCAAAGGCATGCTTCCTCCAACTACACAAACTTAGATCTAGCTTGCATATTAGCCCCTTAAATGATTGAGCAACCGTAGTGTTCGTGTAGCGTTGCAGCTAGAGCAGTCCTCTCTACTTGGGTCTGCCTATATCTACTATAAGCACTTTGTATCCTGCTAAAAGTGCTGCTGCTTGGCCCCATCTGGTTCTTAGCAAAGAAATCCATGCTTATGCTGCCCAGTATTGTTTACGTTAGCTTTGTTTTCAGATACACATTTGTCTGGCACATAACTGCCTCTTTCATTCTGTTCTAGCTTATGTTTGCAGGAAATGTCTGCCAATTCCAGAACTGTAGGCTCCATAGATTGCCACAAACCTTCTCTCTCTTTGTCCACTACCACAAATATTCCTCCAGGTGTTGGAGACACTTCATTTTCTGAGATCTTCAGCACTATAGCAGAATTCATGTGTCTCTTTAATGCAAACCCAACAACCTCTATTTGCATACCCCGGTAAACATGTTCCTCTTGTCTAACTATTTGGGACTGTCGTTGACATGTTTGTGCTGTGTTGCTTGTCACTTGGAAACTGGCATTTCACTAGCACAAAGTATTCAAATGATCCCACTTGCTCGTCCACATTCAATTTCAAATGGTGCTACTGGGGTGTTTTCCGATTTATTCCAAGCACCATTTTACAGTGTGCCTGGCCACCAGGTATTCTGATGGATCTGAAACAGAAAAAGATTGGATAGGTTAGTGAGAAGAGAGGGAAAATGCAAGGTAGCATTGAGGTTTGGTTGATCGATGCAGACTGGAAGTACCCTGATCTCGGAAGGTGGGTTTGTGTGATGGGGTAATTGTCTTGATCGGAAGCCATTTTGTCTCCAAAACCAAGAGAAAAGGCATTTGGCCTCATTACGAATCAGGCGTTAAGGGGTTAATGGCGCAGTAAACGGCGCCGACCCTTAACGCCTGATTCCGAGGTCCCTTAGCGCCATGGTGAGTTTAACGCCTGCTTTTTGCAGGCGTTAAAATCCATGGCGCTAAGGGACCATGGTGCTAATTACACCACCGTAATTTACGGTGGCGTAATTAGCGCCTTCCCCACTCCCATTATGCCCTATGGGGCAAAAAATGGGAATGGGGAAGGGTAAAATGGGAAATGGGATTCACCGCCCCACTCACCTTGGAATGGGGCGGTAAATCCGCCATCCACCATGGTGTAAACATAGTTTACACCATGGTGGTAAGGGTACGACCCAGGCGGTAACTTACCGCCTGGGTCGTAATGAGGCCCATTGTGTCCCAAATGCCCAGTGTGCATGGGGCAAGGATTTAGTATTTAAGTTGGTTGTACAGATATAGTGAATAGTTTGAAGTCAGGTGTGAGGGTGGTGGTGTGAGTTTGTAGATAATAAAAGGAACAGACACACAGTCACACATGTTATTTCCACATTGCTTGATTCAAGAGCGTGGTCAGTTATTCCTTTAGTGAATGGGAGCCCTTTAAAATCTATGGGGGGCATGGGGCTTGGCATGAGTGTGTACTAAGTCCAGGGAGGGTCACACCCACCTAATGAGGGTAACCTGAGAGTTATATACGTACAGGACATCGTGAGTTCAAATAGTTGTGTAAACAACCTGAACGTGCTGTCAAAGAATTACATAAAGAGAACATTCTGATGTTAGAATGCCACATAAAGAAACAACATAGTAATGTCAGGTGGTGATGTAAACAAACCAGTGTAAACACATGAAGCAGTGCCAGCGTTTGGGCAGGGTGGCTGAGGCAAGTGCCCAGGGCACCATAAGCACCCGCCATACCAGGCCATACCAGGCCAGGTGAGTCTTTCAAGGTGGCGTGGTGGGAGAAGGTGTGGCAGGTGCCCTATTGAAATTAAATGTGCTCTGCTCTCGGGAGCGGGTCGCATTTAATAACAATAGGGCGGTGATGATTTCACATTAGTGATGATTTGTCTTCTGACGGCCAACTAGCAGAGATAGAGAACACCATGTGCACGAACTGCACATAGCTCTCAACTCACACGCTTTTGGCGGGTGTCACCCGCCTCATAAAGGGCAGACTCACCCGCCAAGCCTCCTGCACGCCCATTCATTCCAATGGACGTCTCACCCGCCAAAAACAAAATCGGGTGATTTCACCTGCCTTTGCGACACAAATGGTTGAGAGCTATGACTGCACGTCATGATGACCCAACGGTAGCCGAGTCGCGAGGAAAATACACAGTCCATGGGGATGCCGGCGAGCGATGAGATGCAATCACAGTGTTTTCTTCAGGATACTGACTTGAATGTAAATGAGAGTTGTTGAGTCTGCCTGCACTTACTTCTCATCATGTGTGAAGCTGATTGCTTATCTGCAGCCCTCTCTCTCCCACACACTCGAGAGATGCAAAGCCATTCGGCAAAGGATAAAACAGGCTCTCACGCTCATCCAAAACCGTCCACCCTCTCCGCTGACTCCATAGGTGATGGGCAGTCCTGCCGGTCTGCCTGCTTTCTTTCAGAAGCCATTTCGAGACATGTTTTACAATGAACGCAGACGTAGTCAGGGGATATATTACGCAATTACATCAAAAATCAACTAAACCGGATTCCTTTCTTGGCAAGGCAATGCAGAAACACAGCCAGCGGTGCTAAGTAAGTTAGTGCCTCAGCATGGGGACAGATGGGGGATCTGCTCACACAGTCGGGCCTTGTCAAAGGGAGCGATGGAGTGCACCCTTCAGATATTGATCAAGTACAAGGCGACTTCTCCACCAGAAATCATTTAACTAGGCGGCAATGACAGAGAGCAGCGGCAGTCCGAGGGGCAAGTGCCCGTAAATAAGAGCATTGTTTGATATAGTTATGTTTATCGAGTAACCATGGGAACATACACTGCAGACTTATATCATAATATTGTGCGTCACTGTGACTGCCTTGGGCCAGTACTTCTGCATTCATGGTTTGGTGCATAGGAGTCTCTTTAGCAGCACCTGTTGCTATGGATAGAGGTAGATGGTGAATGCGTATGTGTATGGGTGTGCCTTAGTCACAGTTGGGTGTATGTGCTTGCAATTCTGGCTGTGCCATGATTAATGTGCCAGCAGGCGGTAAACACAGCAGCATAGACAATATGTGCTTCTTGTAGCTCAGTGAGATAATTACCCTCTTACCACTATGGCGGAGCAGCTTATTTATTTATTTGCATTTTATAGCGCTCACATAGCCCGAGCATCGAGGCGCTGTTACAGGAATATGGCTTAGTTGCGTATTTATAACGCGCTTAATACCGAGAGGTTTCTAAGCACAGACCTGGGGATCGAACCTGTGTTGCTTCATGTCGTCTTGTTTCCAAGGCGAGCACGTTGCCGCTGAACTATCGTCCCGGAACTTATGAATGTCAGTCAGGGTGGTTGATATGTGGTTGTTTGTCTTGACTCCTTTGATGAGCCAGGTAGCTGCATTTAGTTTTCAATGGTGCCAAAATGTTTCTGGGGGTGCGGGGCAATGGAGCTTGACTGCCGTCTAGGTGAGCAACGGCTAGGGTCTGGAGGGAGGTTCTGAAGACTGCATGGGGCAGGCAGGGTATTAATTTGCATAACAGTAACGACTGATGCAAGAGTGTGTGATTTTTATGTTGCTATGGCTATTGATAGAGCCGTCACTGTCAGTAATGAATAACATGATTTGCCACAGGCAGAGAGTTGGGGTTGTTAGCCATTTAGTTGCGTCTGTTAAAGCCACTCTTGAAAATTGGCTTCCGTTTTGATACTGGTGATGAGTATGAACTCTATTTTGGTGGGGGTTGACCTTCATGTGAGTACTTTATAGCCAGGCCTCAAGGAGCGTTAGGTATTCCTGCACTCAATGGCATCCTTTGTAAGCTAGCACTTTCCCGATATAACTGAATGTCGTCAGCAGACAGGTGAATATTCTGAAGGCAAGATTGGCAAGTAGTCTCCCCAGTGGCTTGATGTAATGGCTGAAGATGGTTGGGGAGAGTTCTGAAATGTGAGATACTCTCAATGTTACCGATGGGAATTAATATGCAGGGAGGCATCTCTATGAATTGGTGGTGATTGGAGGGATAGGAGGTGGACCATTTTAGGATGGAGTCATCACATCTCATCCGTTAAGAGGGTTTTTTAGTAGCACATCATATCTGACTGATTCAGAGCACATGGATTGATTGAATAGGACCAAGAGTTATGCGTGTCTGGTATCTGTGACATGACAGGTGTCACCCACAATATGAACTGCCACCGTTTCAGTGCACAACTGGTCTGGCTAAATGGTCAATGAAGGATGGCTGAGTAGATGGGTTGGTGGTCAGGGACATGACTTTGTTGTCTGAATGGCGGGGCATTGCATTGTCTTGAGATCCTAGGAGAACCTACGTTGGGTGAGGGATTACTTAGTCATCTTGAGAAGAGGAGTTACAGCTCCAAAGCCAAATGCATATTTGGTTGACAATGCGAGGATGGCATCGTCACGTGTGGTTTCTGACGAGTGCTGTGAGGACGGGCAGAGGTGTACAATGGATGTTGTAGACAGTGAATATGAGGGTGTCAGAGATGTATGGTAAAGTTTGGTGGACATATTTCGTGAGTTATTATGTCTGAAGTGTTATAGCCATGGCGGTTATGGATTTTCATCTACTGGGTGAAAGCTCTCCAGTGTTTCCTGAAATGATAGGCACTGCAATGAATGGATCAGCATGAAACCTATGTCTGTCAAACAGACCTCAGTTCATAAAACTAATTGTCTAAAAGTGGTGTTGGTGGGTGCTAACCAGATGGGCATGCGATCCCATACAGTACACCACTGAAAGACTGGTAACGACATATAGGGCCTCATTACATGGTAGGCGGTAAGATACCGCCTTTACCGGCATGGCGCTAACAATGCGTCCGCGTAGGTAAGTTGCCGCTAATTGCGTGCCATTACGAGTACGCGGGCACGAGCTTAGTGCCATGCCGGTAATGACCCTACCGCCATGCCGGTAAAGACCCCGTAAAGACCTTTAGCTGCAACGATGAAAGAGATGATAGCACTTCCGACCTCCTGCAACACGGCATTAGCGGTGACCGCTAATAGCGGTCACCGTAAATAAGCGGAACCGGAAGTAGCGTCATCACACAGGAACAGGAAATAGCACAGCGGCCATCTTTAAAAACACAATCCATTGCCATCCTCTGCCCCCAGGACATGCATCCACACCAGTGCCATACAAAATCATCCAAGACCCCCTGACAATGCCCAAGGCAATCAAAAAATGAGCGGAGCGGCAGCAGAAGGAGCGATTCACCAATGAAGAGCTCATCATGCTCACGAACACGGTTGCCGCCAACGCAGATGTGGTGTTCGCAAATGACATGCGGCGTGTCACCCTAATAAAAAAAAGGCAATCTGGGCAGAGGTGGCCCAGAAAGTTAATGCGGTGGGCACCACCCCCCGCACTGTGAAAGATGGCAGGAAGCGGTGGGACGATCTCCGCCTCTGTGTACGCAGCATACTGGCTGCCAACCGGAACCCGGCCATGGCCACAGGAGGCGGTGGAGGATCCCCTATCAAACAGATGGAATGGGAGGAGACCTGCGCGAGCACCATAGGTGTGGAATCGGAGCGTGGTGCACCCACAACGTCAGATGGAGGTGAGTGTCCACAAAAAACACTGCACTGTGAAAGATGAGGTACCCCCCAAATGTGAGCCCTAAATCAGCTCATGGATGTGGCCACAAACATAGATGCACACAACCCTGCCCATGTGAGGGTCACATCCCAACACACACACATGCACGCATCACTAAAGACACGTGCCACCCAGACCCATGCATGAATGACCCACACAACAGTCCTACGACCTGTATGGCCACAAATGAAGCCCAAATGCATAGTACAGCATGATGAACAACATCTGCATGAAGAACGTTGACCTATCAACAATGCCATCCCCCTCTTTGTCCCCCGCAGGCTCACAGACTGACAGCGATGAGCAGGACACTGCGACACAGGCTCCCCCCGCCAAGAAACAACCCAGGGAAAAGGAGTCAGGCAACATCACCAGCATATCGAGGGGCACAGGGAAGAGGGCACTCCCGCAGAGGGCCAAACACAGCAAGCCACCCACGTCACCAAGACGTGAACCTTCGGCAGAAACAATTGTTGCACCCACTCCAGTGATGCCCCCAATGCACGAACCACCCACGGAAGGGCAACTGTCTGCTGCCAACAGTTCCATTGGTGAGACAGCAGCCACAGCACCGCTGTCCGATGTGGAGGACACTTGTGACTTGGCCATGCAAGAGCACACCCCCAGCCCCGAGCAATCAAAAGAACCAAGCCCACGCCCCACATCACAATCCAGCAGCCATGCCCAGTCTGGCGATGAAATTGTGGCAGGGTGCTGGAGTCCACCAGTGTCCTCATCTGATGCTGGACCCCTAGAACAAGGTGCGGCACCCACCCCACGAGCAAGACACAGTGGCCATGACATGGCCATCATCAGACAGCGGCAGGAGGACATAACAGCGCTGGTTGGCCAGCATGTTGATGTGGCAGCACGTTTGAGGCAGTAGTGCAGGGAGAATGCAAGGGAGATCAGACAGGGCATGGAAGCCTGCACCAACAGGCTCTGTGAGGAAATGGCACTAGTGAGGCAGGTCCTCACACGCATAGCTGACGCTATGGACAGACAGAACCCCCCACCTCCACAAGAAAGGGTGTTTTGGGAGTGTTGTGGGGGAGGGGGAAAGGGTGTTTTGGGAGTGTTGTGGGGAGGAGGGGGGAAAGGGTGTTTTTTGAGTGTCATGGGGGAGGGGGAAAGGGTGTTTTGGGAGTATTGTGGGGGGAGGGGGAAAGGGTGTTTTGGGAGTGTTGTGGGGGGAGGGGGGAAAGGGTGTTTTGGGAGTGTTGTGGGGGGACAGGGGAAAGGGTGTTTTGGGAGTGTTGTGGGGGAGGGGGGAAAGGGTGTTTTGGGAGTGTTGTGGGTGGAGGGGGGGAAGGGTGTTTGCGTAGTTGGGTCCATGCACTTCTTTACCTCATAATATATTAAACACACTGGTGACAAGTTAAAACACAGGCTTGGACCTTATCATTGTGTATGTGAGCTTTAATGGGGGACAGGGCCCAATGTGCTCTTCACCACAAAACCCAGTGGACAAATACCCACATCCATTCAACAGAGTAGGACCTTGTGAATCAGAATATTTGGATGATCCGATGCTGACGCACAGCGCGTCCCTCCTGGGCATCGCCTCCTGCATGACCTGCAGCCCCGTCTCTTCCCTCCTCATCCCCATCATCATCCTCATCAGGTGGTTGCATTTCAATGTCAGGGGGCATTGGCACATTCTGTCTGATACACATATTGTGCAGCATGACACATGCCATGGTGATCTTGGCCACCTTCTCATGGCCATACAGGAGTGCCCCACCCAACCTGCTGAGGCACCGGAAACGTGTCTTCAAAAGGCCAAATGTCTGCTCAATTACAACACGGGTACGGGTAGGTGCAAGATTGTATCCCTCTTCGTGCCTGTTCTGTGGTTTCCGTACAGGGCTAAGGAGCCACATCTTCAGGGGAAAGCCAGCATCACCTGCATGGGTGCAAGAATGGGGATGTGTTACTGTTTACATCAAGTGGAACCTGTACATATCACACAAATCAACTTTGCATTGTGATTGCCATCCACGAATCCCAGCATGCATGGATACGATCAGTGTAACTGCAATGTGAGAAGGTGAGCTAGTCCTTGCAAGTGGACATTTGGCAGTTATTGCCATGTTCTGGGTGAGGACAGGTCATTAGGTCATTAGTGTTCCTGGGCCTGGGCAACGTTTGTACCACACTGCTAGTGTACTGCCATTCTGAAATCGATGTCCCCATCCTGTGAAGTGGCACTTCAGTAGTGGTGTACGGGTGTGGTTCAGTACAATGGCTCCAGGTGATCCCTTTGTATGCACTCAAGGGCGCATATCTGTTATGATGTTGTTCAGCGCACATTTCCATTTTGCTTATTGGCTGCATGTTGCTGCTTTGTGTCATATAGGGTATGGTATGATATGCAATGTGCATGTGGATAGATATGTCATGTTTGGCGTATTGGATTCATTTCTTTGTTGTGCAGCTTCCAACTTGCATGTGGTTTTGTGTCCAGTCCATTGTGGGCTGCCTTGGTGGACATTGGCGTAGATCTGCATGTCCATTTATTCTACAGACGACAGTCCACACCCAGTTGGAGTATGAATCTCCCCTCCCCCAATCACACCCAGTTGGAGTATGCATCTCTCCCCTCCCAATCACACCCTGTTGGAGTATGCATCTCCCCCCCGAATCACACCCAGTCGGAGTATGCATCTCCCCCCCCCAATCACACCCAGTTGGAGTATGCTTCTCTCCCCCCCAATCACACCCAGTTGGAGTATGCATCTCTCCCCCACCCAATCACACCCAGTTGGAGTATGCATCTCTCCCCCCAATCACACCGAGTTGGAGTTTTCATCTCTCCCCCCCAGTCACACCCATTTGGAGTATGCATCTCTCCCCTCCCCAATCACTATCCACATCACACTGCCATGTGCTTGCCCTGCTACTCACCAAGTAGCCACGCATGTTGTCCAGCATGTCGCTCCATGTAGCATGGTATTGCTGAGTTCCGCAGGACCATTGAATCATGGGTTGAGCCGGGATATCGGGCACAACAATGTGTGATTATCTTGTTTGAGTCACATACCATTTGGGCATTGATGGGGTGGTATTGCTTTCTGTTTCGGTAGACTGCTTCATTATCCTGTGGGACCACCAATTCCACATGCGTACATTTGATGGCCCAGATGCAACTTGGGATGCCTGCCGGTGAATAGAAGCCAACTTTGGTGTTGGAGATCTCCTGGGCAGTCCGTGGCAGGGAAATGTGTTCACTTGTGTGCTTCAGGAGTGCATCGAGCACCTGGGTCAGCGTGCGTGAGAATACTGGTTGTGATATAGCATGCATCTGCCCTACCGTATGCTGGTAGGTGCCTGTGGCCAGGAAGTGGAGCATAGATATCACCTTCAGTAGAGGGGGAATGGCAGTACGGATGTCTATGAGGCTCATGATGTCGTTGTGTATCATGTCCACTATGGTGGTGATGGTATCCTGGTACAGACGGTACAGGGTGTGTATCTGCTCAGGGGTTAGGTTGAATGGACTGGGTCGAATCCTGGGGATTGGTGGCTGCCTCTGTGGTATGACTAGGTGCACTGGTGGGGCTTTCTGGGCCTGTCTCACCCTCCTCCTCCTGCGTCTCCTCTGTGCTGCCTGTTGTTGTTGGTGCTGCAATGCAATCATGTCGTACAGCCCATGTAATGCTGCTAGTATTGGAACTATCTTGGTGTGGGAAGGGGTTTGGGAAGGGGTGTGGTGTGCTCCTTTTCTGCTGCCCCAGTCTCCATTGCCCCCACCTGTGCTGATTGTGGCCACCTGTGGCAGGTGGGAACACTGCTCATGTCTCTTAACGGGTGGTTCGCGATGCCGGTATTTCCTCCATGTCGGTATGGGCTTTTTTGGCCAAATCCATGCCGCTATTAGCATGTCCGGATGGCTTGTGATGGTCTGCTATTAGCGGCATGCCGCTATTGCCGACATGAGGGGTCGTGCGCCCGCGGACTAGCCGCTATTAGTGGCACTGTTCTTAGCGGTGCCACTAATAGCGGTTATCCGGGTCGTGATTGGCAAGGGAATTTAGCGATACCGGTAATCCCTTACCGGTATCGTTATTCCCTTACCGCCATCCATGTAATGAGGCCTATAGACATGCAAATGTAGAAAATCTGGTGACACACCAATGTTTCTTATTCGTATGACTTTTTTCAGCAATAAGCTTCCATAAACCAGACATGTGCTTATGCCATGCTGAATACCAGTGCCCAATTCTTTAAATGCCTATTGAAATTAGACATGCAAGTTCATATTTTGCAGTTTTGCTACCTGAACTCAACAAAGCTATTGCTCAGAAAAAAAAGTATAATACTAACGAAGAAGACTGCCAGGCGGAAAACAACGCCTAAGCAGAATGGGGTTATTTTAGAAATACAATTCCACTGTAAGGCTTAGTTGCTAATTAGAAATACAATTCCACTGTAAGGCTTAGTTGCTAATTTGTTATTCTGTCACATATGGTTGCAATGTCCTACCCACTTCAAAATTGGGAGCTGGACAGATCTAGATATGAAGGACCTAACATACAATGGATGTTGATGTTTCTGTGCTATCTAGAGAACAAAAGATGTGGAAAACCTTTTAAATATTTAATCCTGCACAGCATGTCTGCGATTTGAAATGAGTAAATCTGCAGCTCTTTCTCTCGGATGTTACACAAACTGGATTGGTCCGTCCCAGGGTGCCTTTTGTTCTCTCAGTGAGGAGTTATCTCAGTTGCACTACGTGTGAAAGGTGCACTTCAACGAGGAGGATATAGCCAACAAGAACAAACTGGGGCTTAGGCAACATGGGGTGATAAGGCATAGGTTTCTATTTACAATCGATATCCATTGTTTTCGACATGGCAGCACATGGGTGGAATAAAGGCATTCTTTGAGCTCCTGAACATGCAACATTCCATCCACCATTTCGGAAACTCGCATGGCTAGTTTCTGCCTTGGAGACATGTTCATTCCATACTAGCAGGAGTCTTGGAATCAATGAATCTCCTTCTAAACGTATCCTTTCGACTGCAGTGATAGACCATACTCACTTCGGTATTTGCTGCAGCTATTGGAAGTACAGGTCCCCTTTCCATAAGGATGGAGACTCGTGATCATTAGATGCAGAGAGAATCTTCCTGCTGTCCCAGAGAAACATAAAGAATAACAGATGTAGAGCTTTGATGTGTGCCTGCTGCTGATGACCAAGAGACCAGGACACCTAGGCTCCCAGATAGAGATTGCATGCCTAGAGGTGCCTCAGAACACTTCAGACTGGTGAGAAGGTAGCAGAAGGGAGCTCCAGTGATTTTCTGCACAATACACGCAGCACCATGAAGTCTAGAATCAGTACTTGGGGAAGCTGGGACTTAGCAGACCATAAAAAGACAGTGAGTATGTGCCTTTGAACTATGGGAGCCATCCAGGAGCCTTCTTCTGCCCATTGAAACTGTCAAGATACCCCACCTTGAAAATACTGTAACAGTACCTGAATGCCGTTGAGCCACCCTTTGTTGATACACAACACGTTACTCAAATATCACTGAGTCTACTCAACACCTTTGAGCCGCAGCTTGAACCCGAAGGCTGCACCTAAAAGACTCACCCAACACTTTTGAGCCTTCCAAAGTGATTAAGGTATGGAACATATGTGCCAAAAATCCTTTCACAGACTACCTAGGCACTCTGGCTGCCTTGCCTAACCTTGGGCCCTTCAGACTTGTAAAGTCCCTGTTCCCTGCCTTGGCCAAACACATTTAAGTCACTGTTTTTCTAATGTTTTCTTCACTTTCCTTATTGATTAATATCCTTCCTATAGTGCAATTCTGAATGTCCATGGCCACCCGTAAGTGCATATTCAGCCTGTTTTACTGTGTGTTTTTCACTCGCACAGGTGGTGATTAATGTGCTTAGTAACTCTGTTTTTAGTAAAGACTCAAAGGTTATTGCTTTTTAAAAACATGTGCTTGTACGTTCCTTTTATTTGGGTAATGACTGTACTGTTGTTCTATGGATGCTTGTACTACTGATGCAGTTCTATGGAGAGTGTGCCTAACCTCAGACCATGTTACCAAACCAAGGGAAATGAGGTATACCGACTACATTGCTCTGTTTAACCTTTAACACTGGAACAGTGTGATGCAAGTTGTGGAAGAGGCTTAAGCATCTCATATTTTGGCCACCCCTTGTACTTCTGAACAAAATGGAATGTCTTCAAAGTGATGGACAGCTGAGTATGCACTGAAGTGCATGCAAGGAAGTGTTTGCTTAGGAGGAGGAAGATGGGTTGTGATGAGTGGCATGTTTATGAATATTCTGGATGTGGGAGTGTGCAGGTGTTGGTGTGTTGGGTGCCTGAATGAGTGCCTAACTGTGGGGATAGTTATGGCTATGTGACACATAATATTCACTCACCAGCCTTTCGAGTAGCAGAGTTCCTCAGCCATGCACACATTTGCCAGAGGCCCCTTTGCTTGAATTCCTGTACTGTTTTTTTCTTCTTCTTTTTTAAAAGCTTTATTTACATTTATTTTGCGAATGAAATGCACATGGCAAATATAAGATCAACACAAATGAAACAAATTAATGCTTTGAATTACAGTACCATAACTATATAAAAGTATATGAAATATAAATACAATCCTAGAAAACCGACCTCCCCATCATAAAATCTAAATGAAATTCAAAATGAGACTGAATTTTTCCCCCAGATTTTGATTATATGTGATCAACCTCTTGCTTCTCCTGTAAATCACTTGTTCAATACATGCAAGCTTGTTCATTTCATCAACCCATTTATCAATCAACAGAGCGATTTTAGATTTCAAACCACAGACGATCAACCTTTTGCCAACTATAGCGCTCCTAAAAAGTCACTTTTTCTGTGAAGTAGTCAGAGTATCCAACATCTTGTCATCACCTAGGATCATTGTTTTGAAACCAAGCACATTCATACATATCTCACATATATCCGTCCAAAAACCACACATTCTAGCACAGCTCCAAAGCATATGTTCAAAAGTACTGACCAGATGAACACATCCCCCGCATTCCTGTACTGTTTGTGAAAAATTGGTCTTCAGGTTGCATGATAACTCTATTGATCTGCTGTCAGTCAATGGTGCAAATGGAAATTCTATTGAGCTGGGCTTAAATAATATAATTCTTGTCTGGGATATTGGGTATTGGGGAACTAGGAAGACGGTATTTCTCTCCCAGCTCTGGTGCAATGCAGTTGACACTCGCTCATTCATTTGTGTTTTTTTCTAGGCATTGGTGTGATGGCAAATAGTGATAAAACTGACCTTTGTGGATCAAATGTTCATATTAAAAGTGTCTTTGCATGCAAACCCTCAAGCTTCCACATGGGGGAGTGGGTATGACCTTGAATATAGGCACTACTAAAAGTATGCCAAACTTCTGCATCCAATTATTTTATACATCAGGTGATGGTATGAAGTGGGTTTGATCCGCAATGCTAGGATAGGGAACACTTTAAATATTTCATTCAAAGTTAGATACTAAATGGCATGCATCAATGATGGTGAAGGTTTTGCACTTAATCAAGACAGCACTATCACCAAGGTATTGTAAAACCAATTATATTTGCCTGAAAGGGACTGGTATGGAGGACCGTGTGATAACTGCCTTAAGGGCATCACTGTTGTGCCAATTCTGAATCCTTATACTTGGCCTTAGATGAAGGAATCTCAATCAAAGAGATCAACACTAATATTCACTCACTATCGAACAGAAAAGTCCAAGCCTGGATGGATTTTCAGACGGACTATTTAAACATGTTAACGATCTTCTTAGTTAGGCCCAACACAACCTATGTGTTGATTTTATTTAATTTATGTTGGATATTTCTTGAACATGGACCCAGATTCAAGAACTAGTGGATAGTGGAGTGCTGCACAAAAACGGGTTAATAGGAATACAGGTAAGGTGGCACAAATTACAGCAGGGCTGTTACATTTAAGAATTAGAAGCACTAATAGGAAGTGGGTCTTCCATTGGGTGGTAATTGAAGTGGCTAGGGAATATGAAGAAGGCTCTACTTGAAGAGAAGGGTATTTAGCTTTGAACTGTGTGCTGAGCATCCAGGCTTGTATCTGTGTGAGGTAGGGCTTGAGCTGCTGCAAGTCTTTGATGGACCTCATTTTGAGCTAAGGTTCAATACATTCTCCATGCTTGCGGATCTGGTTGTTGTGACTGGACAGGAAGGATCCTAAGTGATCTATTTGGAGGTTAAAGATTGATGGTGATTAAAGGATTTGTGTGGCACTCTAAAGGTGGCATGCAGTGTAGATGGTCTGAAAGTATCAACCTGGACAAACTGATGTCAGTCTTCTAGATATGCAGTAAACCACTCGAGTAAAGTCTCACTGATGCCCTTGCAATGCTGTATTATGTCAATGAGGCTTGAGGATCCAATGTATCAAAGGCTGTAGAGAGATCCATGAATACCAGTAGGAAGGGCAAGCTATTATTGAAGATTCAGATTCAATAATATATCACATGCTACATCTGCATCTGAAGCCAGGTTTATCGGCCTGAAAGATGTGTTCAGTGGGTATGATTCTCTCTCGAGGACCTTGCCAAGGAAAGGAAGTTGCTGAGGCCACAGGAAGTAGTTTTGTTTTTTAGAGCAGAATTCTTTGTCTGGTTTTGGGGGTATTAAGAAATGTTCCATCAGTAGAAGTGCAGTAATGGTAGCCAGGAATGGATGGAGTGTTTACATGAGGCCACAGGAAGTAGTTTTGTTTTTTTAGAGCAGAATTCTTTGTCCGGTTTTGGGGGTAGTAAGAAATGTTCCATCAGTAAGAGGTGCGGGGATGGGAGCCAGGAATGGATGGAGTGTTTACATGAAGGGTTTTCTGTGAATGGATGCTAGCAGGATGTCATCAGAGTAGGAGGAAGCTATGAGAAATGATAGGACTTTAGTCAGGTCCTCCATTGCTAGAGTTATGAAAGAGGTCCATGTCGTTGTTTTGGATGGTGGGAAGAGTGGGACAGTGTGTGTAAAAACAGTGACATCAATATTATGTCTGATCTTGCTGAGCTTCTCAAGGATAAATATGTTGATGGCGGTTGATTTTTTGATGGAATGAAGAACTGGAGGGTCTGAGATAGGGTTGCTGCACAGGGTATTGGTCGACTAAACCCAATATGTAAGTGTGACTCTCTACAAAGCTGTGACTTCTATCACTGAAATATTTTTGGGATTGTTTTTTGAAATGTCTGTAACCTGACTTTTTGACAGTGATTTTATGGCAGTACCTTCTCCCTCTTCACCCCCACCCATCCTTAACACCCCCCCTCATTAAGGTTTACTTCTGTTGAGTTGTTCCTCACTACCAATTCTAGTTAATGCTCTCTTTGCTGCTATACACTCCATTTGCAGGAATCATAAGCTGATATCTGTAATGGGTGTCATACATGTGCCTGCATCCTGGTTCAGACCAGGATGCACACCAGAATATGAATTCCCAGGTGTTTCTGACGTTACTATTCTCCAAACAGGTCACTATACTGATGATTACGGGCTACCATCCCCATTGACATATTCTTCAATCCTTGTGAATTTTTCCTGTCTGTCTTAGGGCTACGTTGCCTGTTATTTGCCTGGTCGTATCTAGTTCTGTGCATGGTACACAATGGTCAGCTTGTATGCTCATAGCATTTTTGTTTTGTTTTTTGCTTCTCTATAATTTGTAAGCTGTCACTCAGAAAAACCTAATCAAATTGTTATAAAAAAAATATAAAATTGACCTTTTGTCGAGGAACATTTCTGGGTTTTGAGGAGATGAGATCAGTGAAGCATGCCTTTTCTTAAGTGATGGTGAAAAGCGTGCCATCACTATCCTCTGGTCATACAACTGATCAGGCATCCCATTGCCAGCCAGCTGTGTGAGGGCAAATACCTGTTGGCTGGAGCTCAGCAATGGGGAATAGAAAAGCTTGTTTTTTTTCTTCGTTTAATGCAATAGGGCCCAACACACCAAAAAGATATCTTTGTAAGCGTGATATGTGGCAAGACTGACTGATGGAAGCTTATGGTGTGAGGGCAATTATCTTCCAAGTAGAAATGTGACGATACATGTAAAATATTAAATTCCTCCTCGTCCCTTAGTGTTTACACGAATCCTCATTGTCCAGTGACAAAGTTAATGTTAAATAAATTACCAAATAAAAATAAGTGAGTGAAATATGAGAACAATCCTGTTCTACAGTAGACATAGCTTTTTAGGCAAGGGCTCATTACACAGCCTTAAATAAATGTCAGTTTTGACTATTCCTACTATTAGTAAGATTGAGTGAAAGATTTGTACTTGCTACTGACTCAGGGGACAGGGTTTGGAGGGATACACCTCCTTAAGCGGGAATCACTACCCAGATCCACATATTGCAAAATGTGCCAGGGAGCTAAATGGCTGAATCTGATCCAGCAAAGATGTGAGGAGGAATATATAACCTCCTTATCTGCATGTGCGCATGTATGGGCTGAGTTCCACACTTACCTTCTTAGCCAGAGAGAAAGTAGCTCAGGACCACCTACCCCTGACATGACCAACCAGCACTGTAACCATCTGAACTCTATGCGAGAATGTTCTACAACAGCGAACTCTCTATTAATTAATAATATTACATGCGATTAAGATGTAATGCAATGATTGCCTGAATGTGTGCGATGCAACCTCTGCCAATAAACAAAAGTTTAAAAAAAAAAAAAAAACATAAGTAGGCCAAATGGAACTGCAGGATGCATACACTTGTTTAACTCTCCCAAAAAGGCTATGTGGTGATTGCATTTGACAGCAATGTGTATATGCTGAAGGAGCTCATTACAAGTTTGGCGGTGTGGGAAAAAAAGTGACGGTAATTCTGTCAATGCCACTTTTACAGCACCGCCAAACTACATGTTTGCTGCAGGGGTGGCCTTATTTACCTCCAGCCAAGAGCTGTAGGTAAGTCAGGAACCCCACCAGCTAAAAGCAGCTGGTATTACCAGTACAGGTATTATCGGTGCCGGTAATACCGGCAGTCCTCCCATGGAGTCCTATGCATGGGGAATAATTTACTGTTGCCGGTACCTGTAATCTGCCGGTAGTTCCCGCAGATAGAGGCACTGGTAAAGGTATTACCATTTGACGCAACCCTGGTGGTATTACCGTCAGGGTACCGGCAACCTTCTAATGAGGGCCAAAGAATCATGTTTATGACACTAGGAAAGGCCCTTATTAAACATCTATTTAGCTTCAAAACTAATACATCTTTTGAGAGCAGAACCTTGGATTAGTGATAGCATGTAATGTGTCACCCAGCATTGTGAAGTTCTTTTTATGATGTAGGTGATGAAAGAGAATAGGACATGTTTTCTTTTTTCCAGCATCAGGAGTTCTGAGTGGATTGGTGCCATCTCCTCATCTCTGTGTTTCCTGGTGAGCATATTCCATGTATGCAGAACATCAGTTTCATCATATGCACACAATCCCACAAACACCCTTTTTCTCGACAGATTATTTTTGCACATGTGAACTCCTTTAAAATCACCATGGTTCTGCTCTGTCGCTGTACTACCTGCATGCTTCTTCCTTGGCTCCATCACCATTCTCCCCCTAACATAATGTACCTTTTGTGCACATTGAGGTGAAGCCTCCGTCTCATGTCTCCCTCCCTTCTCTCAGTGACCTGCTACCTTGTCGCTGCTGTTCATGTCTCAGCCTGCTTCCTCCGAGACTTCTTTCAGCTTCATCCTTCCACCACTCATTGACCAATGTCCTGTGCAGAGCATTGTTATATCCCTTCTTTCCTCCTACTGGGCCCCTGGTCTGTCAGTCACTATCATCATCACTTCTCCTTGACAACATGACACAGGAATTTGGCAAGGTCCCTTCTTTGCTCTTATTATATTTGTCTCTGCTACCCCACTCTACAACCTGACCCACTACCTCTTAAGCACCCCATCTGCATTGTGGAATAGCTTTGTTGCTTTTTGAAGAGGCACACGTTGGATGCAGCGTTTGTCACTGTCTGGGCGGGACACTACTCCGTTCACACTTATTGATTCTGCTTTATATCTCGTTCTGCCATGGAGCTTCTTTTCTTAAATGAGTCAGGGTACTGCATGTCAAAAACTATGCAATATATCTTCTAAATTATATTGCCAAGTATTCCAGGTGCTTGTAAAAACATCGGGCTGCCATTTTGTGAAACATTTGCCCAATACTCCTGCATGCTTTGTAACAGTCTCATGCTTCAAAGACTTGCTGTTCTCCTGCTTCTATTGAGGCTCACAGAATCGAGAATGCAGTCAGGGTTTAGGCATGCTTGAGGGAAGATGGAAAGAATGTTGAAGATTCAAGAAGCTACTGAATCCAAACAAGTGAGCCTTCAAGGAAGCTTACAGTAACGGCACTGCACGTCATTTGGGGCTTTACAGAAGACAATACATGGGAAGAATCAAATCTTGGAATTACTCTGAGGCAAAGTAATTTATGAGGACACAAATTGTATGTGACATACACAAAGTGCACAATTGAAGTATTTTTTGTGAATTGAATTGACAGGCAACATTGTTTTCTGACTAAAGACTAAGCAAGGACCTGCAGAAGGGAGTCCACATGGTATCTCAACACATTTTCTAACAGTAGCTTTGTAATCCACTAAGAGTGGGTCTGCAGTAAGAATACAAGCTGGGAATCAATACCGAATCTGTTTTATGTAGTGTCTTACTAGAAGAAGAATATTATTCTTGTAGCACTATAGATTAATATGTATTGTATGCTCCGGCATGGGTAATCTTTCTCCTGTTTTTGTTTCTCTCTAGGTCCTGTGAATCCGGTGACATCCAATTCCCCTTTCCCCTTGAGGCAACGATGAAGGAGCTTAGTGAATTCAGCTGGCTCCTTGATCCCTGGCTCGAGTTGAACTGAGGATCATGACGATGAATGCTACATCCATGGAACATGGGGCTCCTGACAACCCTTCAACTAAATGAGTACTGTGGACAGATACCATTTAGATATGAATCTGAATGGACAGTGAACATCGTTTTGGGGAGGTTAGGTTCAACAGTCCCCTGCATCACTAGAAAAAATGGTACACCGTTAATGATTGCTCTGGAATTATAGAGAACCCTTGTGTAGTCTAAACTATGAATAGGCAACATCCACTAATGTCATGCCTGCTCCTTTCTCAACTTTAACATTGTAGTGTACCCCTGGTGATGCTAAGCAATGATTTGCGTCATGTGTTTGAGGTTGGTAGATGTGTTTTGGAGAGGCCGGACACTGAATGAGTTAGTCCACTCTCTATCTCTATGTCAGCTCTCTGAGGTTCTTGTTTTCCAGTCAACATAGAGAATGGACTTGCCTATTGCCATGTCTCTGTTCTTTAGAATGAAGCATGCATGCTGAAAATGAGTGTGGGGCACTGAGATGGGGAGGACCTTTGGTGTTTTCACCAGCGTAAAGTGTGATACTGACAGAGTGTTATTGAAATATTATTACCCTTTCCATGATTTGCATCTATCTATTCTATAATGGCACAGACCAACTACAACCTGGTAGAGTTGGAAGGTTCCAGAGGTTGTCAATGCTATTCGTTTTATCTTTATTGTTATCTAATGAAGTTGTAGGTAGGAAAAGCCTGACCTGTGCAACTCAATATGTTCTGCCAGAGAAATCATGATGCTCTGCAATAAGCCTGGGCACATACGTTTGGTCAAACCATGAATCATCAGAATTATTACTGTATTCAAGTGTTTCGTATTCAGATGAACTTTTAAAAGATTGGGGAGAATGCATGCTGATGAAAAGTTGCTGTGCGCATTGGACTGTAAAGGTCAGACATTTTCCTGCCAATTGCCTGTCAGCACATGTTCAAAACACATTTTTAAAACGTTCAGAAACTTTCCTGCCAATGATGCACAAATAAAGCAGTGTCAGGATGACTAATGTCTTGCACCTGGCTGTTTTCTTACTATAGAATCCACAATTAACTCCAAGTTTGCAAATTGACAAGAAGACATGCAAATAAAAAATATGCACTGGGTGCATTTATTTATTTGCATTATTTGAGAAATGTGCAGGTCACCTTATAGACAAAGCTGGCCTGCATATGTCCATGGGCTGTACTGCAGCACACATTTCTCAAGCCCAGGGACTGCATCTCTCCAGCCCTAAAAGCTCTCCACTGGCTCCTGGTTGCTGCAAGGATATCTGCATTATCCATAATGCTGTCTGGGGCCGGGGACCATGCTATCAACATTTTGCCCTCACTAAATACTCTCCCGCCAAATCTTTACATTCCTCCCGCACCAACTCTCTGTGTGTTAAGCGATTTGCTAAACAGCGAGCTGGTGTCTGATCTTTTTCCTCAGCAGGCTCCCTCCTAGGGAACAGCCTCAACCCTTCCTCTTCATCTTGAGTATGATCTCCTCAAATTACAGAAGCTCCTCAGGACTTTCCTTTTCACCTCCTCCTTCCTTTCCTCCCTCCTCTGCTAAACCCCACAGTTGCTGAGATTGGTGACTTGGGCACTTACGTGTCCTCTTGGGCCGTGGCCTCCCAACCCCAAATGCATTCAGCCTCTGCCCGCTCCCAGCACTTGCCTTCGCACCCACTGGCCTATGCCACCACAGGCCTCCACTTACTTTTATATTGGCTTCTGACCATTCACCTAGGCACTTACCTGCTCACCCCCCTAGCACTTCCATCTTGGTACTCCTAGCACTTACCCACCTCCCCCACTCCCTCATCGCATCTCTCTGTCTCTCTCTCTGCATTTATGCGTTCGGTCTGCTCACAAGGCCGAATATGTCCTGCCTCTATCTTTGATTGTTATATTTGCTTCCCTCCCTGGTGCCCTGTGGGTGCTTTGAGACACAATTTACTTGATTTATGATCGCCTTACAAATGTCCAATAAATAAAATAAATATATTAGATGCTTTCAGCCTCAGTGCATGCATAAGTGTTGGGAGCATGCATGGTGAACCATGCCCCTAAGTGGCTGCAATGAGTGTACTTCATCATGTTGGCTCTTAAAGGGCCTATCATTGTAAAATGTGTAAAAAAGAAAATAAAGCATTTATATCCATGTTTAAGGAATAGTAATGTAAGTGGGACAACATCGGTTCATGCTGCTCCTTTTCTACACTTTAAAAAAATGCATGAACAGGTCATAATTGAACTTGTCATGCATTGCACGTCCCTATGTCTATTCGAAAGAGGCTCAGGGAACATTGTTTTTATACACATTTTAATGTGCATTACAATGTGTAGAAATGCCACCTGGTGTGTGCACATGGAATGACAAACAAAATCTGAATGTGGCATCCTTTGTGAATAGGACACATCTTCCTGCATGATGTTTTCATGCAGGCATAAAACCAAAGCACTGTAATGGAATATGTCTTGGGTTAAAACCTCCTATAGACCACTCAGATACCATCGGAATCATTTATAAAAAGCTGCCTGCAAAGCGGAATTTGCAGGTGAATGTTATCTCTCACAAAGCTGAGAGTAAACACGAAGAGTAAATGCAATATTGCCTTCATGTACCCTCCACAATTACACTCTGCTTTGTGAGTGTAGAAAATTGAATGCAGGTGACCCTCAACATGTAAGTGCAAGTGTTGGTGTTCCCCTAAATGCAATTACCATATCTTTTAAAATGACCCCCCAGTGTGTCCATTTCTAATTGATGAAAAGCAGATGCAGGTGTGTGTGACATGTGACTGACTCTGCTGGTCTGATTTGTAATGACAAGGTTTCCCCCTTCAACTTTACTAATTTGATCAAATTAAGGATGAAAAGGTTGATACCTTTTTTAACCCAGATTCCCCACCAGGTTACACATAGATATCTGCAGTGCAAATTAACATCTCCACTGCTTACCTCCCTTCTATCCCTTTAGGTTTCCATCTCTTAGTTTAACACGTGTTGCATGATTAAAATCTCACAGACCACAAGAATTACAGGTCGAAGCCACCACACGTTTCTACGTCTTCCAACTCTGTACTATCCAACACATAATGCCATACCTAGCCTTCATACACAGGGCCATGGCATTGATCAAACTGGTCATATCAACAAATTAACATTTTTATAGCATGTTTCTAGAACTGACAGGTTACATTGTTGCTGTTGCAGGAATTGTTTTGTTTTTCAGTTGCGTAATTGTTTTTTTTTTTTTTTGTCTTAGTTGCGTATTTATAACATGCTTA
Organism: Ambystoma mexicanum; assembly: GCF_040938575.1. Classification (NCBI taxonomy): domain Eukaryota; kingdom Metazoa; phylum Chordata; class Amphibia; order Caudata; family Ambystomatidae; genus Ambystoma; species Ambystoma mexicanum. Next base: position 289,702,899 of record NC_090924.1, on the reverse strand, counting down.
AATACCCAGCAGTTTTTAAGCGCGGACCCGGGGATCGAACCGGTGTTGCTTCGTGTCGTTTTGTTTCCAAGGCGAGCACGTTGCCGCTGAGCTACCCTCCCGGGACTCAGCAGATTACAAAGGGTCCAAAATGTGATAGACTGATTACTCTTCTGGTTGAAAATATTTCAGCATATAACTCCAGAACTACACAGACACCAATCTCTTCCAATCAAAAGGAGGATTTTCTTCAAAACATTTTGCATCACTCACTGTGGCTATGACTGCTGTGGCCCTGAATACATCACAGGGAAATGCTCGGACTACACGCTTTCACAGACACTCCAATCTAGCAATAATTCAGTGGAAATGGCATAAGGCACAGCCTATACTGAGACATAGGCTTTTCCTTCTCCTCCCTAGCAATACAGCTCTGTAACTCTCTGCCAAGAAAACCCTGCACAGGAGAGGACTACCTAATGTTCAAACAACAGCTAAAAGCCTGGCTAATCAAAGAACTGCAGCACCAAAGCATTGCAGACTTTACAACAACTTGCATCGACTTTGATCTAATGGAGGATACCCCTCTCAAAGTATAGGATCATACATGGGTCCAACATGCAACCCACTGTCAAAAACTATAAGGAAAGAGAATCCCGTTGGATGGAAGATGCCCCTTTTAAATTATGGGAACATACTGAGAACCCACATAGAACCTGCCTACCAAGAGCGTTGCAAAAGGGACTCATTTAAGATGCACCTCAAGCAACTGACACATAAATACACTATACAACATACCTTTAACAGACCATCCTAGAGGGTCCATAGATGGCACCTTCTACCTTGCTACTGGATGGCATCCAACATTCTCTTTTCCCTCACTAATTGTACCCCTTATTTGCCTAATTCACTTTTCTACCTGGCTAACCAACACCGTACTAAAGTCTTTGACCACCTATTCTATACACATATTCCTCCTGATCAAAGCAGACCTAGCCAATATGCCAAAAACATCAATCCAGCTATCACTAAGCTCTCCTCTTTACCCCTAGCAAACTCCCCTACATCAGTAGCTAACCAGATTCAAAGCACTGCAGTCTATTAGATCTTTGGCTTGCCACTTTGGATAACATAATCTCAATTGTCTCCACTAAAACCATAAAAGCAGAACAGGTCACGGGTCACTTACAACCTGGACCCATTAACAATACAGGGTTTGCATCTACCTCTCCTGCAATTTAACTAACAATCACCCATTCTTATTTAGTTATGAGCTTCAAGGCAGACGGGTGATATACAAGACCATTTTAATTACTTACTTCTCTTACCAGATTGATGATGTGTTCTTTGATACCTCAAATGTCTTATTCAAATATGTCCTTGGCAGAAGAGCTAAGGTTATAAAAAATGAAAGATGGGACAAACAGACAGATGAGTAGCAGCTGGAGCACGCCTTCCATAAATGGCTAGATAGAGAATTGTGCATGCAGCCCACACTATTTAAGAGAGAAAACAAATATTGTGGTAGACACTGCTCTGATATATTGCCTTTAATGATCAAAGTGAGCATTACAATGTGCCAGAATGTGGTTTACGACTGTGTGAAAATGAGCAATTTTGAATCAGCCAAAGTCATGAAATTGTATACTACATTTTGTGAATACTTTGGAGAAAAAAAATGAATGTCCTTGGGTAGCATGACGTTCAGAAAAGAGACAGTAAAGGTATACATAATTATTTCAATGTGTACACAAATATACATTTTTATGATTTTATTAAACTTTTAAGCAATTTTAAATAAAACTATAAATGGTTTATTTTAAAAGTTTTACATTATATTCAGGCACAAACGCACACAATTAGATGAAATTAATGTCTGAAATTAATGTATGTGTATAACTAAAAATGTCCCAATGTATTTTTAATACATTTGTATGTGCCGAGAACATTTGATATAACAGTGTTACCATTAGAAAAATGCAAGTTTGAATACCTTTTATTTGAATAATTGAACATATTATGCTCAGAGGGTAAAATGGATAAGCTTTCAAACTCCCACAGACTTCTTCATCAGATGGTGGTCACAAGATAAAATTAGCAAACAAAATACTCAAAGACATATCACGCAGACATTTCTTTTAGATCAGAAAAAAATATAATCTTTCACTTTAAACATTTTAAGCAGGGCCACATAATTCACTAAATGTTTTGGATGTAAAGTGACCAAACATTTTAGTTTAAGTCTTATAATTCGGACCCAGTATGGAAAAAAAAACCTTGATAGTATTTTAGAAATACATTCCAAAATGTAAACTTCAAAGATAAACATTTTGATAAAGAAGGAGGTGTTGTTTCTCATCTTTGTCATACAGTCCGACTTTGTTCACAAGTACAGCTTTCATATTTTGCAAATACAATATGTGTCTGCATCTACATTGTTAGATACTTTCATAAAAATTAAGGTTATACAAAATTCAAGTAATACCTAATGAAATCACACAGCAATCAATATGATGTATGCAGAAATTAACCATAAACTAATATGCGTTAATGAAATGTGTACATACTTAGGACATATTGAATACAAATAAATATCTAAACATGGAAGCTGAGTTAGCACATTTTATGTCTTCATTTTGGTAAGAAAGTTTAATCCTGTGTAAACCTTTCTAAAAAGTACATTGTACTATGTTTAATTCTTCTACACTTTATATTTTTTTAAACAATCTTAACCATGCGCTTGATAATTGACTCATATACTGAGGGAGGGGTCATTATCTCGGGATAATGTTTTGCCACCAAGCTGTGTCCTGAGGCTAACAGCCTTATTGACCTCCCGAGGTCTATAAGGCTATTAGCACATGGTGGTAGCAGCAATACATGTTTTGAGTTTGTGTGGTGTATTACAAAATGGTGCTTTAATTGTGAGTAGAATACACAGACAATAAGTAAATTAACTATGGGATTATTTTGTAGAATGTTTTTGCACAAGGGCAAAGTTTGCCCTAGTTCTAATACGGAATGGCATTAGCACTAGGACACATTTTGCCCTGATGCAAAAATGCAAAAAAAATGCATCTTTTTAGCACCAGGGCAACTGCACTTGTCGAAGTGCAATGGTTTTTAAATGTGTCCCAGTGTTTTTAAAAATAGGGCAAACTTTGCCCTAGTGCTAATACCTTGCAAACTTTGCACTTGCATCGGTGCATGGTTTCTGTAATCTGGCCCCTATAGTGTTTTCTTCTCAAACGTCTGCACCACCAACCTCTCAACGATCAGTGAAACAGTCTTTGTTTAGACATGACTGTCAGATGGCCTTCTAACAGCCCTCCAAGCACCCAGTTGGGTAATTTTAAATGTTGTGGTAATTGCACAGAAGGGACTGCTCACGCAAACACGTGCACCTTTGCTGTCCCCACCATGCAATCTTCAGTAATTGCACTACCAATTGCAAACCAGGCATGGATATCTGTGCAAACCTAGGATTCTGTGCATTGTTTACACTTCATACCGCAAACAACCATGAGATCATCCCACCATGTATTTATGGTGGAGGCTTTTAATGTGGATTCATTTGGATTCAGCCAGCATTTCGATCTTTGCTATGAGCCGGGTGTTTCCATATAAGTCAAATTCTTTTCTGACAGAATCAAAAACAGATGGTGTTGGAAAAGCATTTGATTTTGATAGGCAGAGTAGATTGGGATGGCAGGAATTTAAATGTTGTGCGCTCGCCCCCCCTCTCAATACCTTGTACTCCCCCTCAGTTGTAAAACTATGCACACAGCCTTTACACGCGGCTAAACACCTGATTCAGCACTCCAGACCATTGAAAAAGGATGCCTTATTCGTTGCATTCCTCCACATAGGGAGAATGCCTTTTCAGCCCACTAAAATGTACTTTTCCTTAGAAGTGCTTAATTAGCATTCTCATTTCTCTTCAAATACTCAGCAAGTATCCCCTTCCTTCTTTCCCTGTTTGCTGTGATCAGATGATCAGGTGTCCTGGAGCCAGATTTAATAAAGAAAACCAATTTATGGTTCAAGTCTGCGCAACACCTTGCAAAACACCCCGTATTTAATAAAACAAAAAAAAATAAAAACAGCTTTAGCTCAGAGTACAGACTGCTGATCTTTTGGAAATGCAAATTAACATGGGGCGTCCTGGGAGTTCCTCTGCCAGGCATTAGTCCTGGTTACGAGAGACTTACCCAGAGTCTTTAGCTCACTATCTTTCACAGAGATGAAATATCACAAACGTATCAGTCTTTGTCCTGCCCTGGGGCAGTCCAGCACCAAAATACTAGGACAGTCTCCTCTGAACAAGAGTACCAACAGCAACCCCAGACATGTGTTTCGGTCTGGTTGGACCTCATAAGACCTTTCAGAAATGCCCTTAATTAGGAGGTTCATAAGGAGATTTATGATGGCAAAAATCAGTGACTGAAAATACAAGGCAAACAGTGCCACATGAGATGAATATGAAAACTCATATATATGAAAAAGGTTTCACAATCCCAAATGTCTGAGCAAAAACACAGAGAGAGGCAATGTCTGTGACAAGGTCTGATATAAAAATAGATGGCACGCATCCCGGAGTGCACTTTGAGTGTTGTTCCGCTGTGGAGTACTGACTGAGAGCGGCTGACTATCTTGTAAGTGAATTTATTTATTTGGAACTCATTTGGATATTTATTTCACTAACACTAACAGGGATTTGGAAGCACCCATTCCTGCCAAAAACATTTAAAAGCAGAGGACACGCGCATCCACGCGCGCGCACCCCAGAGGGCACCTTGATTGCTGTTCTGCTGTTCAGTGGTTAAGTGGATAGAGGGGAATTTGTGCTACTGTGTTCTGTTCAGCACAATTGGACAGAGTGGAGGTTTGCAGTGGGCTTAAACATTGGAAAGATAATCTTGGTAATATGGTCCCATGTATTTATTATTTTATATTGGCAAAAAGCTACTCTTGTTTACAGTTATTGGTAATTGTATATACACTCTGAGCTCCTCTCCCCCTTTCTTTCCCTGTTAACCTGCGACTATGTCATATGCGTACATTTTAAATCAACAATGCTGCAGAGAGAGCTGTAGGGCATCGAAGGGGAGGTCAAGGGACTTGCTCCAGAGGGAAGGGACCAGTGTCTCTGAATGCCGGTCTGAATCTTTGTGCTCGAATATCAGAGGCTATTGGCCGAAGGCAAGGAAGAAAGAAAACATGCGCCCTCGAGTATTCCAAATTTACTTTCCTCTCCCCACATGCAATATCTCCGGGCTGAGAAGATGGGGAACAGGAGGTTTTTATTAATATATTTAGATGAAATTTCAGATTCAGCTCGGGTGGAGGAAGTGAGATATATGGAGCAAGGCGAGAATGTAATCAAAAATTGTGGGAATTCAATATCTGAGGAGTAATAGTTCCAGTGAGGGAGGTGATCAGAGAACAAGTTCAGCCTCTCCTCTCCATGGTAGCCCTCGTTAATTTTGAAGAGAGTATAGAAAGACTGACACTCTGCTCACAAGTTCTACCAGGGCCTACTAATACTTTGAAGTAGCAGATAAATTAACAGGTATTGACTAATCAGGGGCCAAATCTATGCTCCCCGACTACAGAGACTCCCTTTATGTCCGACTCTGAGTGAGTGGGTTCTGGTACACAAAGCTCAACCTTTCGAAGGACTATTGGTTCATCCCTTAAATTTATCAGGTTCACCTATTTTATACCCAGAGTCATTAAATTCCACCCTAAACTCCTCTACTAGCTCTGCAATATCTTTTGTTAAACCCCAAGGCAGTCATTTGTTCTGAATCCGCAAGGAACCCCATTATTGGAACTGACATTAACAGTTATGAATAATGGGATTGAGGCCCTGATCAAATTAGTTGAAATTATGGGGAAAAAAATGGATAATCATATTATATTATTGAATACGCTATTGGATAAAGTTGGACTAATTGAAAAGCAACACCATACATAGGACATCAAAGCAGCCTCTCACAGTGGGTGTCTTTCATGAAATAAATAGATGTATATCTATGTTAAATAACTCTTTATCCAAATGGATTCAGACCAGATTCATTATTGAGGTTGATAAGCAAGTAGAAGAGGAGATCCCTTCTTTGACCAAGGCTGAGATAAATCAAAATCTATCGCATCACAAAGCATTGCAAGACATTGCTATGAACAGGGTAGATCTACAAGAGCCCTTTTTCAACATTTAAAAAAAATCAAAAAGGGCATAAAAAGGCAAGGCTTACAAAAATAAAATCAAAAAATCAACCCTGGCTAATTAAATAATTGATTTATGGCTCGAGAAAGTGTCTAGGAACCCTGACTACCTCTCCTCAAGATCAGGGAACTTTTACAAAGATCAAGAAGAGTAGTAAGAAAGTTAGATGACATCAAAGAAAAAAAGCAGAACTCGCTGAAAACTGGGATGGAGGGGCAGGACATTAACCCAGAGCTTTCTATGAGCCAAAGCAACTCAGTTGAGATCTCATCCCAAGAAGCAGCTAATTTTACCACAAGTATTCAGAATGAACCTGCCATAACATTCCAACAGGCAGAGTGTAAAGTTGGGAAATCCGAGAAGGAAACTGAGTCTGAAATGGGAAGATTTTGCAAACTGGAACAAATAAGGATTTGTACATTGCAGGATCGGATAGACGATTTACAGTATGAAATTGATGGTAACCATAGAGGGTGCATTACCCAGAGGAGGAAAAACATAGGAAGTGGCAACAGAAGAGACTCTTCAAGTGAAGGCAGAAGGGATTGGCAAGAGCATAGAGAAAAAAGACATGTTTCACCCCCAGTGAAAGGTGCTGGTCAGTCGTGCTGTTCTAAAATTGCTGAACAACATTGTTTATATTTGCAAGATCCGTTCCACATGGAACTAATGCTTTAAGACTAATGGAGAGTATCCCTGGTCTAAGGGCCATCCAGTCTATGGACATTGACCAGGGTCGAATTCCTTGACCATGTACTTGACAAAGTGAGATTGGTGGTCCCCTCGCAAATGGTCAGGGAAACTTTGTTGGGGGGGGGCAAAAGAGCATTTGAAACACGTAGGTTTTAGGCTAGATAAAGATAATTACCAATATAGATCTAGGGAACAAACCTGCATAGGTTATCATCCCCAAAGCCAAGGAAATCATCCACCTCCCTGCCCTTAATAATCTCCTGTCAAGGGGATCAAGCGTGATGGTGAGGGAAGTCTCATTTCCAGACCCACAAAAGGTTGGGGATGAATCAGACTGGTTATGGTTAGAAGATACCCTTAGGGGGACAGAAAGTATTTACAAAATGAATGACTTATAATAATAAAGGAAAGCAGCTGAAGATGGCCTCATGGAATATCAGAGGGTGTAAGCACTTATTGACACAATAAATGAATCCATTTGCAATGTTTGACCTTGTTCTATTGCAGGAAACATGGCTTGCTGACCCACCAATCTGGGAAGGGCATTCTGTTGATTGGATTTTGGCTATCAAAGCTCTAAAAGAGATGCCATCGGCTGGCCTAATAACGGCAGGCATATTTGACATAGGTCTAAATTTCAAACCATGGGTCTTCCTTAATCCAATTCATCCAACTAACTAAGCTTCTGTCCCTGTTAGAGCATTATGCTATTTTAAATCTATATTGGAATCCTCAAGCAATTATTGATGATAGCTTTATACAGGATGTGGAAGCGATGCTGGATCTATCTATGAATGATGGGAACATTAGTATAACACTGATTACTGGGGATTTGAATATTACGTGTATACTTACTAAAGATACATTGTTAACCTCTAGAGCACCGAGGTGGTTATTCTAATGGATAATAGGGGCATGTTGTAATGTTAAATGGGGCACTTAAAGGGGCTATTCCCCCCCTTTCAACATGGAGGCATCTATTCCAGGTAGCTACAATTGACTATGTATTTGTGTCAAGGAGTGCCTTCCATGAGATGATTGAATTTCAGGTCCTACTCCATCAGAGAAGTGATCATGATATTCAAGCACTAACTTGGGTACCACCAGTGACTCTTCCCTGGTGTAAATATTATCATCATAAATTAGAGATTGCTAAGGAAGAAATGGGTTATAATGGACTGAATTAAGGTTGTAAAGGCTGAAGACGTGTTTAGAGAAGGGGTATTAAAGGGACAACGCTAGGGAGGAAGATGTTTATGTGAGTGTCCTTAATCTATACATGGAAAAAAACAAGAGGGTTTCTGGCCATCATTTAAATATTAACACATTTTTGATTTGGAGGTGAAAAAGAAGAAAAGTCAGTGTCAGAAAGAATTCAAAAAAGGTAGCAGGCGCTCCTCTCCAGAAAGAACATGGCATGATAACCTGTTCTGGGATGAGAGTTTGCTGCACACGCTTTTTTCTCACTGTACCTTTCACAGATGGGAAATATCCATTTGCATAGCAGTCTTTGTCTTGCCCACATGGGCAGTCCAGCACCGAAATGCTATGGCAATTCCTCTCTAAACAAGAGTACCAACAGCAACCCCATACACGTGTTTCAGCCTTGTTGGGCCTCATCAGTGAGGTGAAGCTGTGCCTCTCTGAGCACAGTGAGCAGGGAGTCCATGTCTGGTTGCCCCCAGGTAACTCAGGGTGACCAACCCCAAGATCCTTGCAAATAATTCAAAAAAGGTAGCAGGCGCTCCTCTCCAGAAAGAACATGGCATGATAACCTGTTCTGAGATGAGAGTTTGCAGCACACACTTTTTGCTCACTGTACCTTTCACAGATGGGAAATAGTGTAGGAAAGAACTAAGAGCACAGTTCTAGGGGGCTCTAAATTTAAAGCGGTCTTGATAAAAAATATAAACAAAAATATTAGAATTGGACCAGAATGCGCAAAGCAAAAATGTTTCAGTGTTATGGAGAGGCAATACATCACGCTGTAGCCTCGAAGGCAAGTGTGCACATTTGGTCATTACAAAAAAAAAATGTTCTAACAATCTGCCCCTACCTTTAATGATTAACCCGGTTCAGGAAGGGGTTTGGATGGCTTATTTCACAAAATTGTTTGCTAGACTGGATACAGCAGACTCTCAGATAGAGAATGTCTGAGATGACTCAGAGGGTTTGATATTTGATCAGGATGACATCCTTGTAGAGGTAAAAAAGCTGAACACATCTAGAGACCCAAGTCCAGATGGCTTGACTAATATAATGTTAAAAACTCATCCCCAGCTGTGGGCAACAAAACTGTTTTCAATTTATATACAGGTGATGCATGAGAAAAAATCTCTTTAACCTGGACAAACTCAATAATTATCCCGATTTTTAAAAAGGGGATAGTGAGAATCCAAAGAAACTATCGGCCAATTGCCCTTTTGGACGCCCTGGGGAAACATTTTGTACGACTGATACTGAAATATTTGATGAAATAGGTGATAAAGAACTTGCAGTTTGATGTGTGCCAATCAGGTTTTGTTTCAGGAATGGGGACAGTGGTAAACTTGCTAATATTGTTATCAATAAAAAAAACATGTAATACAGTCAGGCCAGCCAGTATATCTGGCATTCATTAACTTTAAGATGGCATTTGATTAGATCCCAAGGAAACTACTATGAGAAAAGATGAGAGAGGCATGATGCCGGAATTACATTTTTGGGCCTAATTAGGCAATTGTACTCCGAGACTTCATACAGGTGAAATTAAATTGTGAGTGCTTATTATCTAAGCCAATTCCTACCAATCAAGCCCTAACGCAAGGCTGTATTTTAGCCCAGGCACTTTTAATCTTTATATACAAGACTTAAGGGCAATATTTGCATACGATTAACTAATTCTCACCAAAACTAGGGAATGCCCCTATTTCATGGCTGTTATATGCTGGCAACTTATTATTGCTTGGTAAAACGCTGATAGGGCTTCAGAGGAAATGATTTGCCCTAGAGCAATATGCCTTGGAAAACTCCTTAGTCATCAATTTGTAAAAGTCTAATATTTTAATATTAACTCAAAATTGCTTAAGAGATGTTCTCTCAAATGGGCTATATGTAATCAACAATTTTGAGATAATTACTCAATATACATACCTCGGATTGAATATAAATGCTGATACCCATAAAATCCCATATAAACTGGATGTAAAGTGCAAGATGGAGACAATGACGGCGGAAGCCACAATTGTGCATAATAAATATTCGAAATTCTTGTGCTTACCTGGTATTGCATTCTATAAACAAAAAAGCAGTGCCTAGGGTAATCTATGGGGCAGATACACAGTTAAGTGAGCATAAGCCTGACTGGGAGAGACTAGAGGGGTTATATTGGAAGAGGGTACTATCACTCTCTAAAAGTCTACCTGTCCAGATTATTCATTTTGAATTGGTTATTTGGTGCACTTTTGCATTGAATAGGACTTTTCTTTTAAGCCAGCAAACTACTGGCACCCTACTGATGATACTAGCTCAAATACTTGAAGAACAATCTGATAAATCCTTAGAATCTTGGAGGAAATACTGCTTGGAAATGATGCTAGTGGCAGATATCAAATTAGAATTGTTATTAATCAACCCAGATAGGACGAAAATGAAATTGGGGTATTACAACTGGAGAATGACATGGGAAGAATGCAATCGGTATAAACTGTTTAAAAGTGGAGTCTTTGCAGTTACGTTATTGTACCAAATCCCTATATAGCTACAGAAATCTCACTGTAAACTGTTTTTAAGATTTTGTTTTAATTCATGGCTGACCAGGGAAGTAGTAGGTATTCATTTAAACTGGACAGATGAGCAGAAATCTGTAGATCCTGTCAAAATGGAACACAGCTGGAGACACTGAGGCATATCTTAGTATTTGGCCAAAACTTTGGGTGCAAAGGATACTATTTTTTATAGATGTTTTGCAGATTTAAATTGCTAACTGTAGATTAAATGTGGAGTATGAATTTTAATGGCCAACCTGTTGTGTTGTGTTGATTCTAACAGTAGTGAATTGTTTGTTGCATTTAAAGATTTTACCTATGGTTCTTGAGGAATGAACAGAGATTTGCAATTAGGGAATGCCTTGGGTGGCAAAATATATGATGGTAATTATTGGTTCAAGAATTTTAATGTAATTTGTGGGTTGTAATTTCTGTAAACTGTTTTACTATTTATTTTTGTAATATAAATGTTGAAAGGTTTAAATTTTCAGCCAAAACAAATAGATGTAGTCACCCAAGTCATATACATATGTGTACAATAGAGAAACAGCCACTCCCATTCTCACACAAAAATGTAGAATCAATCACTCATCATACTAATGTAAGCAATTTCTCAAATCTAGGTCAAAGGCATGCAAGGCATACACAGACATGTTTTACAGGTCGTAACAAATGTCATAAATCAAAAACCATATATGACAAACAAGGCAATTTTGCAGATCTGATCCAAAAGCATGATAGGCATGGACAAACACAATTCATAGGTCTTTTAACAAATGTCGTGGATCAGGAGCCATACATGACAGATGAAAAACAATTTAGAACATCTAATCCCAAATCGTGATAGACATAAACAAACACACTTTGACAGTGGAAAACTTTTTTGGTTTTGCTTGCACCTCTCTTTGCACCAGTATTTCTTGTCTTCACATATATGACTTATGCTATTCCCAATGAATAAATGAAAGCATTCAAGTTCGTTTGCGTGTAGACTTTTTTATTTTTGTAATAATTCTAGGCCCTTTTGGATGATACGTGTTTCGGCATTACACTTTGCCTTTCTCAAATCCGGGCATTTCCTAAAGTGTTGCAGTCCCGGTAATCTGCTTTATTGCAGTCCAGTTAGTAATTGGGGTCAAATCGCATCTGCTGAAAAAAGTCCAATTCGTGCTCCAAGCGTCAAGGCAGTCTAACTGTCTAACTAATCGACCTTTTGACTTTATAACATTTTTTCCAGAACAGATTTTTTTAAACAACAGTGATGTAAAAAATGTGATATTTGTAACATTAGAAATACAACAAGAGTATGAATCTATTTATAATCAGGCAGATACAAAGGGCATAAGACTCAGAGTGGATTAGCAATTGTAATTACCATCCAATACAGAGAGAATAAAAAGTTGGCAATAAAGCAAAGGTAAATTAAAGCTAAATATATTATTAATGCAAATGAAAACATTCTGTGTTATTAGATTGAACTCTGACATGATTTGAAAATATGGTTTATATATCTATATTTCCATAAAGTCCCTGATGAAGGTCAACCAAGACCGAAATGCATTGGACATAGAATGGATGTTGCAAACAGTCTTTCCAAATAAGGACAACCATTGTGTAAAAATGTATACAACTTTTTTGAGTATCATTGCGCAGCATGAATGGAAATTTGAATTTGAATGCAAAAGAAAATACTGTGGATTACCACCTAGGTCCTTCCTAACCCAGATTTACTCTTGTCACTAATTTCAGCTATCCAGCCACCCAGGCCACTGCACCATCCAGACTGCATTTCTTACATTTATATATCAGACAAACCATATGGCCCTGATTCATGGAATTATTTGCGTGTCAAACAGGGATTTAGGTGCCATTCTGTCCGCAAATACATGTTTGACGAATGGGGATTTGTGGGCAGAATGGCACGCAAATCCCTGTTTTACACGCAAATAATTCCATGAATTAGGGCCTCAATCTGTAAGTGAGTGATGTGGGGTGATGCTGGGGATAGACCTTGGTGCTGTGGATAGGCGAGATCCATGCATTGAGCAGGTGTATGTAGTGTCTGCACTCACAGGACACTCAGTCAAGATGCAGTAAAGACTCTGGAGCCGGTAAAGCACAACAGTAGAAGTGTCTTTATTGAGGTACACGGTATGAGGTTAGAAGGAGGGAGTGAAAGCAGGTAATATCATCCTGAATCCCCAACCGACATTTCTGCAACCCTGAGGAAACCCAGGGTTCCATGACTACTTAACATTGCATGGCTGGCATTGCATATTGCAATGCAAACACCACACTACACATGCACCTTCCTTGTAAAGCTACAGGAAGAGGTGAACACACAGTCATTCCAACAGGACCCCATCCTGATCCCAACTGACATTCCTGGAACCCTGAGGAAACCCTGGGTTCCACCATTGCTGTGCATTCCGCGGATTGCATGCATATTGAAGTGCAAGCACCACATGTGTTTGTTATGGTGACACATAAGATTTGGATTCTGCATGGTGGTGGTAGATTATGCTATCATTTGTGTTTGGACATAGTCCAGAAATCCAGGTTTGAGACCTACTTAGTTTCAGAAACTGTTGCTACCATAACCTTTTCCACCACATCTAAACCTCACCCTAGGTTCCCCATTGAGGTGATGAGGTTTTGGAAATCCAACAGTAGGCAGATGGTCGAGATGTGCCTGAATGCAATGTCTCTCCAGTCACAGAATGAAAAGTTTCAACTATAGGAGTATGGGAGAGTTGAATGGCTACAACGCAATTTGGGACACTTACAATGACTTATAGGAATCCTCCCCTTAGGCTGCAGCTAACTGAATTGGTCACAGGGACAAATTATTGCATACCAATGCAGTAGGTTTGGAGGGAGGTAAGGGGACAGGAGAGCCTTGGAACAGGATATGATGGGTTTGGAGAAGTAAGGGCGTAGAACAGGGAAAATGTGAGCTGCCCTGCATTAAAAAAAAAACACTGCAGTAAAAATCGCTAAGATGTCCCATGCAACCAAATGTACCAGATCCATGTTATATGCCTGAAATGTATGAAACCTTATAGTGGATGTTGCGCTCAGCAAATCAAGAGAGATGCGGAAGCATGGCATGTATACTAAATTGTATTCATAGGGTGAATTATCCACTTTTTGGCCTCTGAGAATATAATCTGTTCTGCTCCCTCTTTCCTCCCTAAACAAACATACTTTTGGATAAAAAAGAAAGTAGAGGCCAGACAACATATGCTTCAGAAGAGCAGAGTTCCTTAGCCAGTTGCACAAAACAAGAATTGTTTATTGTCAATCCTATAGTTGCTTTACTCGTGAATCAAACGGCCCTGTTGAACAGCTGAATGATCCGACATCTCCATCAAACGACTCCAGAGCATAAACGCTGGTTGAACACAACCATAAGCAGATAATTGAGAGCACCTGTCAACTGAATTGACGAATTAGGCATTCCTTCAACTTAATTATGGAAGTCATTGGAAGTGCAGGACAAGCTGCCACCATTTCCATTATCTCAGTAGGAGGCTAATTGGGAGATGCTGTTTGCTTCATATTATGACAGTGTCAGGAAGGTAAACATATGTGCATACTTGTTGCAGGCCCTTCAGTTTATCAGTATGGTGCACTTGAAACACCTTGTGTTTATAGATCCATGTTATCGAGCATTATAGTATCAGAAAGGATCAAAATTACAGGTTTGGTTTTCCAATCTTACAGACTTCCAAAAGCCACCCCCATGGACTTTGTCAGACGTAGTGTTGTAACATGAAAAGGCCTCTTCCACATCTTCCCACAGACCGGCGTAGTACACAGTTACAAACACAGTTCTAAAAAGTGTAGATGTTGACATAGGTCTTCTATTAGGCTATTGCAGTGCACTGTGGTAGGAAAAGTATTGCTATAGTGCACCTACAACTTCCAGCTCTTTGATAAAACCACTTGAGTGTATTTTGGGAGATGAAGTTTGTGTGTCATGGGTATGCCAACTGACACACATTATTGGTAAAGACTTTTATGGTATTAAGTCCTGAACAAACACGTTATTACCCAATATTCTTGCAGCAGATCCTGACGCATGAATACATATCCGACCTTTAACTTTGACTCTCCTTCTAGATATAGCCCCCAAGATTATTTGTCCCAAAATGCACCTGACGTTGAAGGGAGAATGATGAAAAGCAGATGAATCATCAATCTTTACACCTCTGGCCATCCAACCAATTAGTCCATCCATCTAGACTTCTTCTGGTGGATGCCTGGAGAGTAGGCTAGGGACTCAGATGGCCATGTAGAAGATGTGTTTAGCACGTGAAACACATCATCGAGCTGTATGTTTATCACGTTCACCGATGGTGGGCATGCACATTTTGTGCTAATGTAACTTGCACTGGTTCTCCAGATATTCTGGAGTGAAGCACCTGCAGCACATACTCGTCCATTGAAGTTCTGGAAAAAGGGAGCAAAATATGAGATGATAGGAACATGTTGAAAGGACATGCACCACTGAACTTATTTGTCTGTTGAGCTGATCAAGAGTGTGAATTTATTCTTTAAAAAAGGTGACACAGGGCACACATGTGCCTGTGTTTAATTGTCTGGACATGTGGAGTCTTTCCCTGTTCATGTTAAGCTTTTTTTGTAAATGGGATAATTGAAAAATGAAATTAAAAAAAACATTTTGTAAACGTCAAATGTGCCATCTGTACAGCCACTGAAATAATAGACTTGTTTAGAGTCATGTTTGTTTTCTTAATCATCTGGTTCCGTCTGCGCCTTTGTACACATTGCTGGAGAGACTCACTCTGAGAAAATGTTTGAAACACCCTACAGAGAGGCACGTGCTGTAATGATACTCACGGGAATCGGGTGCCCAGTTCCATACATCTCATGGTGCATGGGTGTATAACTCTCAGCTACCTGTGAAGAAGTGAAATGCTCCCAAATTTAAGTCAACCGTGTAGAAAATAACTCCTTCACAGAAGGCAGGAGAGGGTGGCAAGGCGTTGGACAAGTGGGTGTTTTGCTTGCCACCATGCCACAAGGACGTGAGGGGAGACAATGTGAACAACCAATGGAAACTGGTGCCACTCCTGTTTCACATACCAGAGCTTATTTGTGGTTTTATTTGTTAAATGTTTCTTTCGGATAGAGCTGCCTAGTTGTCGTCAGCCAGACCAAGCAATATATAACCAATGGGAAACAGTTTGAAAAATTAACTCGATGCAGTGATTCTGGATAGTGAGAACACTATGTCACTTTCACAGTGTCCTTCCTCTAGAAAGCTTTTTCTATAATGTGTATGGACAAACTTTAGAAGTCTGCTGCCTGCTCTATAAATAATTGCAGGTTTCCAGAGATGAGATATTTGCTAGCCGTTCATCTGAAAAGAAACATGTTCAGAGATAATACTTGTGGCAGCCAGCCACACCTTCATTTTCAACCTTCCACAGCAGTACAGAAGGAGAAAGTCAAAATGCAAATCATGATTTGTTCCACCCCAAAATGAGCAATCCAGCCCAAATTGCTTGATCACATCCCTTGAGTTCAAGCCCAGTAAGGCCAAAGCGTATCTGGAGTCTCACTCGTGGGAAATGAAAGATCACTCAGAGAGTCTAAGTAATTCTCTTGGGAATATCTCAAAGGCAAAGGAGCAAGAGTTACGAAGATCAATAGTCAGCGTCTTGAAGAATTGGCACCTCAGTATTGAATTTCCTTTGTCAACTTTAAAAGTCTACCCATATTTTTATTATTAAGATAAGGAAGAGCCATCCATCACTTAGTTTTTTTTAAAATATTTCTTTTCAGGAGTTTTTTATGTATGAATTTCTAAAGGCATTTGTGTAGCTTTTACATGGAAATGATGTATCTTGAATTCCCTATTACCTCGATCATCTTTGCCTGGTCCTCCTCCCTGGCCACGATCTCTCAACATCAGCTAAGAACCTAGGAGTTTTACTTGACAGTCCCCTGTCCTTTGCACCACAAATCCAAGAGCTAGCAAATAAGTTCCTTTTCCATTTACATGTTCCAAGGGGCCTCCTCCCTGTATTGAACATTCCCCAAAGGATCCAGGTGACATCTGCCAGGGGGTTGTAACGTCTCAAGTATTTCAAGAGTCAATTATTGGGAATGCCTAAAAGTTTCCTACATTCACTCCAATTCATGCATCACATAGTGACCTGGCTAGTTCTATATCCTAATGCAGTGGCTCCAGGGCAGTGTGTGCGTGAACTTCAAAACTCTCTGTGTCATTCACACATCATATTGCAATAAAAAAATCACGAAATACCTCCCTACCATGCCCCTAAGATCCACTTGCTCTAAGTGTCTCTGGGTGGCTGCATTCAGAAAAAGGAAGCTTTGCTGTAGAATGCTCTTTGATCCTGGTGCATCGATCTGGAATTACTTACCTGGGCTTTTTGATTTTTTGATAAATGAAAATGAATGATGGGAAATCATCCTCAAAAGACTGTGTGAGGTCATGCCGCACACAGTCCATTTGCTTCCCGCACAAAATGCATAGTCACATGAACTCCGGGAAGACATAGCCGACAGGTGCTATCTTCCCCTGTCATATTCAGATGGAATGTCACAGCCCTGTGTACATCAACGCATCTCAAGGAGGGGGAAGGCACACCTTCCATCAGCATGGGTACCCTAATTTAAATACCAAAGGTTCCTTGGATCTGCATTCCTTTTGTCCTCCAGCTGGTGGCAGAGCATACTAAAGAGATAATTGTGGCAAGCCTTGTGAGTGGGCTTGGTTGCCAAGGAGCTAACAGGAAGGCGGGGCTGACACCCCCCTGGTATGCAATGTGTCAACTTGAAGCTAGTTCCCACCTCTCTGTGTGAAAGGCAGTGAATGGCCTGTCTGGGTCCAGCAGTTACTGCAGGTGTCCCTACAGAGCAGACCCCTTTCAGAGGGGAGAAGTATGTGTTTTGGGGAAACAGGAAGTCTGGTCTCAGCACAAACTTCAAGGGACCCATGCAGTTTAATCAAGAGTCACAGATGGCTCAGTTAACCAGAGAGACACTTTGATCTACAACAGACAGGGAGATTGGTGGGACTCAGGCATATGTTGTCATCCCCTTGTCTGTCCTGTTGAAGAGTTCTCTTGTCCTCACCTCATGCATCACAGAAGTTTGTGGGGACCCAGTATTGGTACATTAAGGTGGCCTGCACCAATCACTGGGGCCCATTTGGTTTTAAAAGTGGGCTGAACCCCTCACTTAGCAGATCATCTGAAGACTTTGAAAGGAGTAAGAAGAAGGACTCATTTGGACCTGAGCTGAAGGTACAGTCGACATTACATCTTCCACCAGTGAAGGAAGGCCAGGTATCACAAGAGGGAAGCAAAATCCCTCCCCTAAACATCTCCCAGGGAACAGAGGAAGATTCCAGGCTCAATGGACCTGCCCAACAGCTCCAGAACCGGTACCCAGCCAGCACACAGCGTGCCCTACTAGGTTCTGCTAGCAGGTGGGAAGTGCCAGAGAGTCTCTGGACACAGAAAAGGCTGTTTACTGCAATCACTTTCCTAAGCTTTGGGCTGTCTTCATTCAAAGGACACAAGCCCTGCAAACAAGCTACGAGGAGTGACACACAAGGGTCATCCAGCATCCATCTTTTAAGGACATTTTTGAGACAGTCAAGTCCTCGAACCGCATCCGGCTGCACCACTGACTGCTGTCATGCCGCAGTCACAAGAACCGTCCTAGCCGCTTTGACCAGCATTCCAGATCCTCTAACCAGCACAGCGACAACGATTCTTGGCGCTGCGCCGCCGTGCCGGACAGCCTGCACACATCTGTCCAGCCTTGCTTGCCGAACTGCCTTCGGCCTGGTACCCACAGCTGTCTCCCACCACTAACTCTGTCTCAAGGTCTGTGAAGTGCCCTGGAACTGCCTCAATGCTGTCGAGCACAAAGAACCTCTTTACATCCGGCACATTGTGGTCCCCCCCCCCCAGTCCTTCTCTGAAGGCCCCTAGAGACAGTTACAACCTTTTGCCCTCTTGGTGCTGGAGCCAAATAATCTTGAACAGTAAGACTGATTACTTTACCAACTACCCTCCTGTCAGTAGCCAGAGTGCACCCCTTTCCTTCATGAAACTGTCTGTCCTCTGTGTTCCTTTACAGAGTTGGTCGTAATTGTAGTGTACTAGAACTGTCTGTTGTAGTAATAATAAAGTAGATATGTGTACACAACCTTGGTTGGACAGTCCCTTTTATCATTGGCTAATAATTGCATTTTTGCGGTGATGCAACTAACCAATGATCCACGACCTTGCGGAGATAAGCCTGCACGTTACCAAAATTGGACAAGGAGATATTATAATTCACTTGTTTTCCAATCTGTTTGCATCCCTTCTGGTGTACTAGAGGTGTGGGGTTGATTGATGGTTTAGAAACCAATGTTCATCCCTGGACCACTGGTGCCCCGGAAGTTGATTCAACACACCTGGGCACAAGTGAGCCGTGGAAATTAGAACAATGAAAAACCTTCTTCTTCAAAAAATCATTTTGATTTGATTCCTTGGAAGGACTTTCCTTCACTCAATGTCCCTGTGACCGACTGATTTTCTGTGACTCCTCTGTCTGTGCAAACTCACTTTAACAGATGTAATATATCAGTTGCACTTATTTTCATAGACACTGTTTTGTATAATTTACTGTCCGATGTTCCCTTTACTCATACTTAACTGATCTAAATGTCCCCAAAGCCGGTGAAGTTGAAAGGCTGTTGGCCTTCTTTTGATTTGGGGGAACTATGAGGAGACTGTCTTAAAGGTTTCTCATCTTATTTGAACTAGGCTTAAAGAGTGAAGAATCTCAGGAAACGGTCATCACATTTTTATTGATGATCTAATTATCTTGGGGAACTTTCGCAATGTGTGTAATAGTTGCTCTTAAAATGTTCTAATTTTAGTTGGCGACACAGTGCCATGGTTAGTAATTATAAATACACAAACACTAGATGATATCACAAGGTTGTTTCTTGCCAATCCGACAATTGAAGACGCTAAATGACTGATTGAAGAGAGCGATTAGAATATTAAAACATTTAAAGAGTTTAATCAGAAAATGGAAACACTCAACAAATATACAATTTTTTTAAAGGGAAGAAATGTAGCCTTATTTGACACCAACTATTTTTACTGAAAAGAAATGTGTGTCAGAGGACCAAAAAGATACATTGAATTCTCTGAATCGCTGACTAAAAGTGATGCAGGACAGGAAGCAAATCCTCTTAGTATTAACCCAAATTGTTTTCTGCTCAGGGGTTCATGAGGCAGAAGAAAATAGGGGTATCTCTCCCAAGCAAAAACGAGATGAAATAACAAGGCCAGAGGTTAACAACAAGTAGGGGGAAATGTTTAAACAAGCAGCAATTATTCAACTAATTTATTAAACTGAGACTATGCTACTTGATAACAAAGAAGCCAAAGTACCCCGGCCGCAAATGGAGTCCTTAAAATTGTAAAAGGCTAGGACCCCTTCCAAGAATGATTGAGGGAATTTTGTTAACAAAAATGTTTCTTCCTTAGGCCTGGATATATCAGAAGTGTGGGGGCCAAAGAAGCAAGTGAGTTGATGAAGACGGAGAATGCTTTCATCTGGACACTTTTAGGGGTCCCAACAAAGATCCCCATCTTTATGTGTATGTAAAGAGTTGGGGTTGCAACTTGTATGGAATAGAATCTGGTTAAGACACCTTCTAATGCTGCTCAGGATATGGACCAGCCCTAAAGCCTGCATGTATAGGGACACCATCAAGGAATTGTAGAATTTGGAAAAAAGGTTATTTAACAAAATGTTTTGGGGCAAATATGGAATGGTCTGGGGAGAAAGGCCTCGGGGATGGCGAGTGAACCCAGAGTCCATCAAGAAAACAGATATCTGCATTCTTAAGAATAAATACTGGCAAGGTGGACAGGAGGGGTGGTTATGTGAGGCCTGTAAACTGTAAACATGTGTGAGCTACCTGGATTGCAGTGTACCTGGTGGGATGGAGCCATAACTAGCATTGAAGCTAAGGGAGAAGAATGTGGGCGGGGCAAGAAGAAAAGGATTACCCTTATCCATGTCATATTCTTCTGCCCCAGTTACTCTCATCTCAGGGCATACAGGCGAGTCCCAGTTTTAAGGGATGCCGGATCCATCAAGAACTGTTCCTTCAACTATCAGGCTCCAGTGCAGTGTCAGTTTTTGCAACCTCGCAACATTTAGGTAGAGTGAGGGAGCAGAGGGTCACGGGAGGTCAAGGGATGGAGTGTAAGGATATTTGAGGCATATCATTTATGTTATAAGTACTTTTTAGGGTTAGGGCGAGCACATGGGGGAGAAGTAGTGATCTTTATTGGATGCTTTTACCTTATCTCAATTCAAATTGTAAAAGGTTGCTTTGATAAAAAATGGTGACTCATTTGTTTACATAGTTTGTCTGATAAATTATTTTACTCATGGTGTCTGATGATGAAGATTGATTTGATTGATGTGACTTGTCTACACATATGTTTGTCTGATTGAGGTCAGACTATTTAGCAGAGTCTCACACCATCAGGTAAACATTTTCCAACTAAAAACTAAGGTCATTGGTCTTCATTGCAAAATTAGACTAAACTATTTGTTTTCAGCAGGGTTAGGATAGGGCTGTCTCTGATGCCAACTATTTGAAACCAAAGTCAGTGTTCACCCCTAAAATGGCCAGTATGTCCAAAGAATTGTAACCATGTGAATGGAACATTTTGAAAGGATTATATGACCTACAAACACAAGCATGATGTTGTCATAATAACGGCGGCAACAGCCAACTACAGGCTCTAAATACTTTAAGCAATGACAGAGCATTGACACTAACACCTTCTGGCAAATGCAGCAGGGTTGTTGTGATGCAATAAAGAAATATGAGTAGGAAGCCCCTAGACGATTAGTAACTTAATAAAACATGATTTGTGTGCTCGTTTGTTCTGAGGTCTGTCCAAGTAAAAATGAACAGAAATTTTGATAAATGTTGATCCCGCCATTTCAGTATTTTGTGTATTATCAAAAGTATATAAAAATGTGAATAATCCGCCAGGTCACCCAATGTTTGAGCCATAAAATAAATCCTCAACCCACTCTGCACATTTATAGATTATGTTCTAAGTACAAATCCACTCATGCATCTAGGATTCAGCATTAATTATACTTACAGTAGACTGTCTTTCCTTCTCTAAACATAAGGAGTTATAGACCACTCTCAACATCAAGAATATTGCACTGACTGAATGAAGCACTTGCGTCATCTAAAAGACTCATGACCAGATACTACTGCCTCGGTCAATCGCGAACAGTTTCTGATATACACGCACTGAACTCACTAGGACAGACAATTACATTACGTCTCAGGAACACATTTTCTTGCAAATAAAATGACCCTGTACAGGGGCAACATTTGTCCTTTGTGTTGTCAATGTCCAAATGACATCAATTGAAAGAAAATGTATTGATTCTAATACAATCCATTAAGGTCCTCCAAAAGAAGCATTGAGGAGGGCCTTAATGTGTAGTCTTCCAAATGAAAAGAGAATACAAGAGAAACGATTCCAGATTAAGAGTCTGTGCAAGTGAATGCGTATGTGGTAGGCGGTGTTTACTCTTTTGGCATTGTGGAGTTCAAAAGAGAGTTGTAAAGAGACTTCTGCCAACTATTTACACTTCTCATGTGCACTACCATTACAAATGATGAAAATTGCCCAAAGGGACCTGTTTGCACATGAGTGAAAATGTAAGTGGTCCCCTCTGGGCTACATACGCATTATCGGAGAAAAATGAGCTCCCGTTCCAATGGATGAGTTCAAATCCCCTTCTTAAATATCTCAATACTTTGACTTTATTTGTTCTCATAGAGCAACTTTAAAAATTCGCATTGAGCTTTTGGCAGCAAAACCACTGTTTTCAGTAAAATGACCGTGGTAGCCAACTACTCTGTGTGTGGTGCTCAGCATTCACTCGGAACCCTCTGTCTGCTTCTCACTCTGATCCCCCTCATACATGACTGAACACTAGGACCATTTCTACTCTTCCTTTGTAACAGGTTTAAACTATGCATCAATCCATCCATCCATCCATCCCCCCACAAGTACATTCAGAATGTATTCACCATAAGCATACAAATTCACTATTCATCCATTCATTGATACACCTGAGTAGTCCCCTGTAAAAAAATGAATCGTTTCATGCATCATCCATCTATACATCCATAGATCTATTCACTCACCCACGATCATCAACGTACACACCTCTACAGCCACAAACATCCGCCCATCGGTAACGAACCAAGCAATTTGACTTATTTTCTTTGTCAACACTTGTGTATTTGGGAATTATGAGGCAATCCCCGTTTTTAGCTGCTGGAGGGTGTTTGCTGGCTTCAGGTGGTAAGTTGATGCAGAACAATACATATTCAAGTAGGTGACATGATGGGCAGCCATAGCATCCAATGGTTACTAGGCAACCAATATAGGTGATACATAGTGGGGGGGAAGTAAAAGGTCTTCAAACGAAAGTATCTAAACCAGCTTCCAAATTTCGAACGTCCAACAGCCTACATCGTGCAGGTTCACGTAGACCATGTTAATCAGAACTCTTATAGTCAATAATACACACTTTTGAACCCTGAATAATTACAATCTGAAAATCTTTACTGGGGAATAATTCTGCTTAAGAAATTAGCAGCATTGTATGTATACTTGAACTCAACTGGATATGCATATTAGTTGTGTTTCAGTGAAGAGAGAGTGATTGATTACATTTATATATGGGAGCAATTAACCATATTATTACATTGACCAAATTATTTATAGGAGCTGCAGATCAATACCTTCAAACAGGACAAATATAACAAAATAAACTAGGAACTTGTGGGGTTTTGTTTGGGGTCATTTATTTGTGCACTTTCCAGGCGTTGTATGTTGATTGATGAAAAATACCACGGACTGAATATGTTAAATTAAACAAATAATGTCTTTCCTTTTTCCAAACCCCCCACCCCTCTAGGGACAGAATGATAGTGAAAGGTCAACCCACGGTGCTGTGAACACAGCACGCAGTCGAGAACATGGATCTGGAATATTTCGCCACCTCCGTCAACACGACAGCTGGGCTAACGGATGGGCGCAACTTCTCATCATGCATCAATGCCACAGACAGCCCAATGGTCGCCCCCGGGATCAGTTCCATCCTCATCCCCATTATTTACATCCTGGTATGTGCCATCGGACTAAGTGGGAACACCTTGGTCATCTATGTGGTCCTTCGCTATGCTAAGATGAAGACAGTCACTAACATATACATCCTAAACCTAGCAGTGGCAGATGTACTCTTTATGTTGGGTTTGCCCTTTCTTGCCACACCAATTGCTATCTCGTACTGGCCCTTTGGTACCTTTCTGTGCAGGCTTGTAATGACAATCGATGGCATAAATCAGTTCACCAGCATCTTCTGTTTGACAGTGATGAGCATTGACCGCTACCTGGCAGTCGTCCATCCCATCAAGTCCACTAAGTGGCGTCGGCCAAGGGTAGCAAAGCTCATCAGTGCCACTGTGTGGACTTTCTCCTTCCTGGTTGTGCTTCCTGTGATCATATTTGCAGACGTCCAGGATGATTTCCATACATGCAACATGAATTGGCCGGATCCGGTAAACATATGGTCTGCAGCCTTCATTATCTATACATCAGTAGTGGGCTTCTTTGGGCCTCTACTGGTCATCTGCCTCTGCTACTTATTGATTGTCATTAAAGTGAAGTCATCAGGCCTGCGAGTGGGCTCCACAAGGCGCCGCAGGTCAGAGAGGAAGGTGACCCGCATGGTGGTGATTATCGTCGCTGTCTTTGTGTTTTGCTGGCTCCCCTTCTACATCCTAAACATTGTCAACTTGTCCTTCATTTTGCCTGAGGAGCCGGCCCTGGTTGGGGTTTACTTCTTTGTCGTGGTCCTCTCTTACGCCAACAGCTGTGCTAATCCCATCCTGTATGGGTTTTTATCTGACAATTTCAGGCAAAGTTTTCAGAAGGTCTTGTGCCTCCGAAAAGGCAATGGCGTCAAGGATGGAGACCTCAATGAGCACCGACATGAAAAGAGCAGCCGTCTGCAGGAGACTATGCTGGTCCCAAGAAATTCAGAAATCAATGGTCATATGCAAACAAGCATGGTCTAAAGACCTGCTCAATACATAAAACTGTCCTTAAGATAAATATTCAGCCATCGTAAGCACTACATAAATGAGGGACCACTCTTTCGCAGAACTATAAATGAAAGGTAATACTTGAAGGGAAAAGGAATTACGTTGCCAAAAATTGGGTCTGCAGAGTGGTATTAAAAGTGGTAGGATACTGATGGAACTCTGGCCAGACGATAGGGTGTCTTGCTTAGACTGCCCTCTGCTGAGTCCAGGCTTAACATCGGAGTTCAGACTCCCTTTCATGTTGTCCGTTCCTGTTCAGTTTAAGAAGTTGACTGCCTCAGCAGAGTTCAAGAAGACCAGTAACTTTCTCCACAGAACACTGAACCGGAACCCATTTAGCTCCAAGATGGAGATACATGAGTAACCCAATCAGGCAGACTGAAACGGCAGACTCTAGCTTTTCAGTGGCTCAGACCTGGAGTCGGACATGGTTATTCCTGGAAGGCATCAGTCCTGTTGAGCATCTGTTTGACTCCTATAGCTCCAGCTCCATTAAAGTTGCATTCTGTTCCCCCCATTATGGTAATTTTGCGGTTTCGTCTACACATATTAGCTCAGCCTATCAGAGGCAAGTGGTCAGTGTGATCCCTCAAGAATCCTTAAGAATCAACACCCAAAGAAGAGACAATTATCATTGCAGAAAATGATACTTTGGACTGCAGAAATAAAGGCAGAGTGAGTCTTTTCTGGTTGATGTGCCATCCATCAAAATTGTGAAGTTTCAGCTGAAGATAAGATCAGAATGTAAGTGATATAAAATGTCAGTTTAAAAGGTCATGACATGTTCCAGATCTTCTTCATTATTATAAGGCAGTCAGCACAAAGTTGACACATAGTTGACCTCGTCTTAAATCTTATGCACTATTATGTTTACTCATTGTTGCACATTAAAAAAGGTAAGACACTACAGCTATTGAAGTCATGTTGCCATGTCGTGAGGAACTCATGCTTCAAAACATTTGCGGCTGAGGGTTGGTCATTTTCCAGTCTGAACACTAGAGTGCCCTTTTTTGTTCCACAAAGATTGTATTAACATGAATGTAAGCAGATGCCACCCGGTCGGGTCACCCGTCAATGTGCAAGCTCTGTATATAAAACCCTCCATGAAACACTACAAATTGTGCAATGTATGTATATTTTATTTATTGGTTTTTGGACGTGCAGATGAGCATTTTGAGAAATGCAAATAAATTGAAGTTCTTATTTTATATTGAACTGTTGGTGATTACTTGTACTGCCCTTCCTAGGATGTGTAATCGATTGCTAAACCATTTGTAGAAGATGTTTTGGCTGGGATTCCGGGTCATATGATCCAGTAGGAACTTCCAGTAGGAAGTTTGGTTCTATGACATTGCATTCTGACAACATGGTCAACATCCGTCCAAAGTGACCACCCATCTGTCGCGGAATAGTTATGTCTATCATGACCCGTGATGTAAATCCATTTGTGGTATCTTCCTGTGGATGACAGACTACGGCAACAAGGGTGCCGCTGAGCAAAGTTTCTTTCACACTTGAGTTCAGTGTTTTGAATTGGGCCCAGAATGCAATGAAGTTGGGCCACCGACAGCTTGACTCTTGGAGAAATAAGATGGTCCACCTTGGCTTTAGGGGAAGATCCACATCGGACGACATTCAGCAGCCCACATTGTATGGGGCATGTTGCTTAGAAAATAAAACAAGTGTGATGTATCTTGGAACAAATGATTATCATTGGTAGCAGAAAGGATACGATTTTAAAATATAAATGGTGCCTTTACCTTCCCTGAAGTGCAGAGCCGCCATTGTACTGGGGCCACTCTCAAATAATGCATTGATTATTGTTACTCACTGAATGCAGTTCTCCCAGCTTATCCTCTTTCAGGTGAGTTCCACATAGCCTAATGGCTGAAGAAACAGAATGCATGTAGATTGACCCACTTCATGAATTGTTTGCCCTAGGTTTTGATGTCCCACTGTATTTTGCTCCTTAGCATGACAGTTTAGCTGTTGCCCCATTGTATGGATATTTTTCCTAGATGAATAGCTTCCCTGTGGTATGTTGCTCCTTAGCATTCTAGATTGTTTGCCAACAGCATCTTCCTCTTGACCAAACCCAATATATGCTGAGTAAATAAAGCACGAGCACACAGAAATTAAACACCCCTCCCGATGGATTTCAAACTAATAAACTACAAGGCTACAAACAACTGGCATACCAGAGGCCTAGCCAATGCACCTGCCTGCCACATGGGCACACAAGACTCCCATCTGGACACACATGCCTCTATGCCCTGTGAGAAGGTCAGTGCCCTAGATTTTACAAGAGGGAATGGGAACCCCTCTCAGCAATGTGTGGGAGGCCTACTATGGAGGAACCCAGAGGAAGTCCCACCCCAGATGAGACTAGTGGCAGTTGGGAGTCCCCCATTTTCTGTCCCTTACCCAGTGGCAGTCTATATATGTGCAGTATCAATTTGCAGCACCACAGGCCATTGAACATAGGTGCTGGTCAAGTGTTCGATTTCTTTTCCAGAGAAACCATCTGCACACCAGAGAAGATCACACACAAGACAGAAATTGATCAGCATCCCATGCAAATGTAGTGGGGCAAGTGGACGCGTTCCCTCTAGTCAATGCCTCCTCACCCCCACCCTATTGGAATGACAGACAAGGAGCCACAATTGGGAACCCATGCACAGGTTTATGTGTCATATCCATACCACATCGACTAAATAAAAATACGATATGCAGTCAGGCAGCCATTCGGAAGATTCCCTCACGTTGAAAAAATGGAGGTAATCTACAAAGAAGGATGTCCCCTGCCGAGTTGTCAAAAGGTAGTTATGAACAAAATGGTGCACAACATAGATGCACGTTAAATAAAGTCTAATGACAGCAAAAGCATGTCCCAAAGAAGATATAGGAAACTATGTTGACTTAAGAATGGCAATGTAATTGAAATACTACGAGAAACATGTATTCCATGATGCAGTATGTGCAAATACAAAGAATAATTACATGTTCTGTAATTACGCTGAAAAGCAAGGTAGAAAGAATACATAGAAGGTTGCTTATGAGAGGTATATATTCAACGTTTAGGACTACCATCAGAACAAGATGGACGACAGCTAATGTTAATCAATCCAGTTACTTCAAAGTACGGGCCCAGAGTTTTAACTTGAAAAGATGATGAAGAAGCTGTTTTATCCTTACAAAATAGCGGAATAAATTGGCTTTGAACCAAGGATGCTATTTCGGGGGATGAAGGAAAAGCAAGAAGGGGGTGTACGAGCAGACCACACGCAAGAACATCTTTCTCAAAGGTTAGGAGGAACAAGGACATTTACTGATGCCAAATATTGCATTATTAAAAAGGCATTAAGTAAATAAGGGATAGAGTGAGCAAGTCTCTAAAGGCCAGGAGAAGCAAAGGCACCTAGCACAGTTCAATCAAATGATGTTTAATGCACTGTCAAAATGAACAAATTCATGGTTTTGCAACACGTGACAAAGAGCTCGCAAACAAGGGCCATTCATTAGTCGTGGAGCTAAGATAGTGGTGTACCTACATTCTGTCAAATGTCCTGATACGGTGCAGACTGGCAAGGTCAATCTTCAAACAGAAGACACTGGCATGAGGCCTACCGATAAGAGAGGTGGCCTAATTGGGGAAACAAATGGAGAGATGACACATCAACCACCTAGGTTTTGTTTCTACGTATGTGCTGTTAACAAGCCGAATATCCAAGGTTGGATTTGGGATGCCAATAAATTAGAATAGCCTGCCATGTACTTTTAATGTTGCAAAAAAAATTTCCGCTCCCACATTTTCTGCTATGACGACTGCCTTGCCCTCATGGTGTGTCTTAGAGAAATGAGACCACCAATGAGAGACTAACACACACAATTTCTATATGTAGAATCCAATACAATCCCACCTCTTGATAGGTTTTTGAAGTTTGACATGTAGGATGACATCATAGAAGACGCATCTAGCATTAAATAAACTACAAATGATCCAAAAAATATTATGATCTTGCATGAGTCGGATTGATGAGTGTTTATTCAACGTGCTTTACCTCTTGAGATTAAAGCAATATTTTACCATCTCCTTTGAGCCTGTCCGGTTATTGGGACCAAAGTATTTTACTGGTAACCCCATGTAGCACAACAAATGCTTCAAAGTGCTAGAGCACATTTGGTAGTAGTGCAGACTGTTCTGGTCTAATCATCCTAGAACTCACACCTAGAACCCAGATCTAGACTCCCGGACACTTGTCGGCTTCTGCCATAAATCAGTTGAGCGTTGAGTTCCCTGCAGTGTGTGTTTGTTTACACGAAACCAAAATCACATGATTGATATATGGTCGACAGGTCCCCCTTTAAAGTTATTCCTGTTCCTTCCCCGCTGATGCCCTCGGGGACAAAAAGCGAGCTGGTTGGCTATGGAGAGTCAATTCCAGGGGACTTGAGCTGAGAACCAGACATAAGTAGACCATCGTAGTTGGTAAACGTATATGGGGGTGGGATTGTAATCATGTTATGGTGTAGATAAGAGACATGACAGAGTAACTAGATGTTTGAGGGATTATATAAAGAAGAGAGATGAGGATACCTCAAATTCACGGGATCAAGAGAGATGGAAAGGGCACACACTATTGTTGCATAGAGGAACATTAAGGATTCCTACTGGCAGAGCCAGGTAGAAGAGTCAGTGTCAAAACCCCAGAGTAGATAAATAAAAAGAGAAACAAAAGAGAAAGTAAGGGGACACTACACCGCCCAATTTAAGCAAAACATTTACTATTAACCCATTTCTTCTACCCAACAAGTGGTCTTTCTTATTGTCCTCTATAGTCTACTGTTCGGTGGCCACGGTTGTCCACATGATCATCAAGTTCATTTCCTGTTTCTAAATCATTAGGCACGGTTCCAGCATCCTCTAAATCAATTAACTACCAGTAAGGGTCAGCACAGAGAGCATCACACATGTTTTGACATTTTGAAAGAAAAATTCATTTGTTGTGAAATTGAAATCCACATTCTGGGGTGATAATAGATCCTTTCATCAGGGACGTCATTTCACCAAAATGCCAGGGGGAGCGGAAGTGACATTAAAAGACCCATGACATTTCATGACATCACAGGAAGTGATGGAACATGACCTTTCACCCTTTGACAAAACGGGAAGTTGCATCACATATCATTGTTCCTAAATACACTACGAAAAATATGGTTACAATATCATTGCATTTTGTTATACATTTCATACAAGAATGGATCACCATATGTATAGTTAATATCAGTGTGTATAAGCCAATATTACAAAATTACTCTGAATGCAAGCAGACATCCAAAGCTAAATGATAATTATGTTTTATTACAAAGCGCTTACGCTTACGCGCTTTATATAGAACCAATATACATACAATATCACCCAACATGTGTTGTTACTCATTTATCGACCTCAGAAGGATAAAAGGCTGAGTTGGCCTTTCTGGGATTCAAACCTGCAAATCACACACACACATTGCAGCAGCGAGCGCTCAACCCCCTGAGCATGCCTTACAAGGTATTGTAAAATGAGCAAGTACAAGCCTGTATGTTCCCAAATTCAGAAAGCAAATGACACTCTGTAGTGGATACCATTAAACTGGTAACTGAGATTTAACAGCGGGCCAGTTCATCTGCAGGGTTGGTGCAAAGTTGGCCACATGTCAAGCTTGCGTGGATCTACTTTTCAGTCTTTAGAGGTTGGCAAAATACATGCATACATACATACATATATACATTCAAACAAACATCCTGAACAGCATGCCAGGGAGATAGGAAAGATAGACACATTACAACAAAGCATTCATTGCGGCACAATGAAATCAAGGGCCACTTTATGTGTTATGGTCAAGCATTTCTACACCATACACAAGCTTTTATACACAAGAATGTTTTCAGGTGACCGAGGATACCGAGATGGGATGTCTTGTGATGATCATAAGAGAGACAACGGCAGAAACAAACATCCTATAACTGCAACTTGAGAAAAGCAAAATACAAAGGCCAAAATGGATGCTTATTCTACTCTAAATGCCTTTTGGAAGTTTTTGTCTGCATTGAGGTGTTTAATAACAAACTAAATCAGTGATTCACCCCCTGAAGTGTGACTGAAATAAACATTGAATGAGTTTAGCAATTATTGTATAGAATTCCAGAAATACAAATTATGTGTTATTCCTATTCTTTCTTATTTAGTGTCACTGCTCAAAGTGTTACACTTGGGGAACGCACAGTTTTTTGTAAGAGGCCTGAACAAGAAAGCCAGTTCCCCAAACACAGAACCACATGGCACTGGGCAAAGCCCAGGAGCTTCCAATTAAAAGAAATTCTAAAAATCATAATAATAATCTTTTTTTAGTTGTAGTAAGGGAAACTACAGGGATAGCAAGGAAGACCACAGGGGTCGCGATTGCAACTCCCAAATGACGTCCCTTCCTTTCATGTCTGTGATCACCAATGGTTGTGAATCAAATGCAGGAGTTGATTTATGTGGTCTTACTTGCTTCACTAGTACTTGATCACCCTTTTCCAGCCTTGAAGATCTTGAACACAGCGGCTATCAGTGTATTCTGTCATGTGGGCCTTGTGAGTGGAATCTCGTTCTTCCAGGCCAGCTTGCATGACTGTCTCCACTATGCCACTGTCAGCATGAAGAATTCTGCTCTGGAGCTGTACATTCATTCATAGGGACATTTGCCAGCGGGACGGTGGAAAGTATTTATGTAATCCCTTAATAATTGACAGAAGACTTGCATGTGGGGCCCTTTCATAAAAAGTATATATTTGTAACATTCTTTTTAAATTCCCCATGAATTGTTAAACTAACGGATTAGCCTGTCGTGAGAGCGGGGTTGCCTTTCGATGCTGACACCTCAGATAGTCGGTGAACATCATAAAGTCATGTCCACTAAACGGAAGGCGATTATCTGCAATCGCAATTTTGAGAATTCGTATATGCTGCAAACATTTTGTCTAATGCTGGAGTAACAGTACTAGAAGCAGTCTTAAGAATGACTTGCAGTTCTGGATAACATAACATCTCATACAATACTACTATGCAATATGGGACATTTAGAAATGGCCCAAATGAGTGTACTGGTACTTCATCCAGGACAGCAATGGGCAGTACAGTCATTTGTAACGGCTCAGTTAAAGTGCGAAAAGTGACATCCATGCAGGATTTCTTTTTTTTAAATTAGGGATTGGACCAACAAATCCATCTCGTGGAACCGTATCTTTAAGCACAACTCTTATTTTATTAGCACAATGCCTCATTGACTTTCATGGGCTACATCCATGATCCATTGGTTCAATGAAGCGGCGATGAAGCAGCAGTCCTGAGGACATCACAGACATTTCATCAAGACAAACGTTTTAAGTGCATTCGTAGCGATTCCGGGCGCTATCATTGTTGGTATGTTCACATCTTTCCACGTTCCCGAGTGAATTCATTCCGGGACAGTTCTGACGGTTGGGTCAGTAGCAGTTTCTTTGCTCCCATTATCCAGTTATATGGCATCTGGACACGCACGATGATCCCACATCATTTGTTCTTGCCATACACGTCCCAGGACGAAAGCTCAAGCGGCAACGTGCTCGCCTTGGAAACAAGACAACACGAAGCAACACAGGTTTGATCACCGTGTCCGTGCTTAGAAACCTCTCGGTAGTAAGCGCGTTATAAATACACAACTAAGACACATTCCTGTAACAGCACCTCGATGCCCGCGGGCTGTGTGAGCGCTTTCAAAAAAATGCAAATAAAAAATAAACACACGGTTGTTCATGCCTAATGATAGGCAATGGTTGTGAATGTATTTCCATACAGTTCCTAGGTCCACACCGCAGCCAGACGCTCCTGTTCCTGTTCACCCTGTGAATAGGTATCCTCAGTCATGAACTTCTGCTGGCATATAGATATAGGACCTGTTGGCATTGTCAAAGATGGCACCCAGACCAACTGGACTAGTTCCGTTCTTCCATTTCAAAGTATGCAAGTGGTGTATGTGGCCAAACGCACTTTGACAGTACGTGGAACATGTGAAATCTTGCCCATGCTTTGTGGGTAGGCATAATGCCATGCACATAGAGGTGGGTACATTAACTCGCCGTGCGCAGAAAAGTCAACACTGCAGACAGATTGACAGGAATAGGTGTTAAAATAGGAGCCTGCACTTTTGTCAGGGTCAGGTCTGAGTCTACCTTTCAAAAGAATATGGCCAAACAATGTTACCGTCTTCTTGCTTTAAATTATTGTGAGATGTGCTTCTTCCAGCACCATGTCAACTTTTTCCTAACGTGGCATCATGCAATTCCCGAGAGATGCCGAAAACTGGAATATCAGAGCTGTAACTTATTTTATTTTTTTATTTGTATTTGGTTAAAAAAAAAACCTTTACAAAACTTTATGGAAGAAACATTAAAACAAAAAACCCATTTACATATTACGCATATACTATATACCACTAAAACATTACAAACATTCTTTTAAAACAAAAAACACAGTTAAAAACCTCTGGATGTAAAATCACAGTAATGTTTCCTCAAAAAACATCCAGAAATCTAAAATTCGAAATTCATCATACTCTTTTTCATAGTGGTTATTCATACAATTCAAGATCTTTTTCTATAATCCTTAAAATATGAACTAGTGCAAAGATGAATGGGTTGTGATTCTCATTCCCATTCATCAACCTTTCAAGCAGAGAGGTATGTGTCTTATTACATTGTGTATTTTAGACCTGTAAAATTTCAGCGGCAGAGGACACAACAATGCTTTGTCACTTGAATGGAAAAGGTTCTATCTGTGTGTCAAACATTGATATGCATCAGAATGATGGTTGGAGTTCCAGCTGTTGGTATCCTCTGTGGAAGTCGAGCTTGTAAAAAACAAAGACCCCCTGCAAGAGGTGCCTCGCGTCTGTCATTCTTGGGGTGAGGTTGTTCTTTCCCTGTATGGCTTGATTCGGCGTGTGCACGCAGACTGGCACGGTTGGTGAGGCTGAAGGAGTAGCAGGTTTGAGGATCTCGATAATGACTTGATCTAGTATGGCTCAGATTTCATTATTCACCTTTAGCTGTATGCTGAGGGGAATGCCTCTGTAATGTAGAGTACCAGGTGTGAGCAATTAAGCAATGCTTATTCTTGAGATGTCCCAGTCCTCAGACCAGTGAAGGAAACAGCATAATGATCATGTTCTTGTCATTCGTGTTAGGAGACATCGCTAGTCGATATAAAATGTGAATCAATCCAACCTGGGTGTCTGGCTTGAAGCTGATGATGCAGCCTCTTGAAGGCCAAATGAATCATATGAATGTCAATATTGGCAGTGCAGTCCATATATGCGCATGTGCAGCAAAGACACCAATGATGGATCCATAGGGATAAATGTTCAAAGGAGGCCAATAATAGCCCAGGCACTCCGCACAAGGTCTCATATTTCTTATCACCAATCATATTCACTGTAGCAGCGGTGCCAATTAGAAATTCGAGTGGATATCCGTGGATTGGTACCTTCAGAGCAGAGCTGGGTTCATTCATTGTTGGGTTGGATTTCCTAGAGAGAATACTTAGCCCATGTTCCATTGCTCTCTGGATGGCTAGTCAGTATCCCATTGTGATTGTGGCTGGGCACCTAGCCAGCCCAGTTTGCAATGTGGTTTGCATGAGCTCTTTCGATCAGGGGAGTGGTGGGCATGCTCAGTTCAGGACCTGTATCTCTTGGGAGAATGGCTGTCTGGCCTTCTATGTCAAAAAGGGCTGTTTCATGATGAACTCTTGTCATGTAAAAGTTGTTGCAGCACTTTAGATGCTGTACATGTGGCTTTAAAGCGTGTGTGCTTTGGCTGGACAAGTTCCATCATGTGGAAACTCATACCTGCATCTGTAGGAGGATTGGCATGCAGATCTGATGGGCTTTCATGACAAGCCTACTTGCTATAATGGTATTGGTGAGGACTGCATCACTATTGGTCCGTCCATAGCGTCTGCCTCGACATCAATCACCATCACTGTTCTCTCTGTGGTATTTCCTCCGTTGTGCAATGTTTCTGTACAAATCTCTTGAAGAAAGTGGAGGATTCACATGCACGAGACCTTAATGCTTCTTTGTCGAAACATTTGTCAAAATCATAAGGTTTGATGTGTTTATGCAAACACATGACGAACATTGATATAATAAAAAGAGTTGCAGTGGCCAGTACTCTTGGCGCCACCTAAAATGCAATCCAGATAGTTTGGCTACAAAAGAAACACTGAGGTACACTACAAATATCACTAGAATATCAGGTCAAAAATAGAGGTGCGTGTTCATGCGTCATGGGGAATTACCGCCATTGCCACAACTTGGAATATGCCAGTAATTCCAAAATTCCAAGTGCCGGTAATGTTATTACCGTTTGCTGGTATCCCACCGTATTTACTGACAGGATACCATCGAATATATAATGAGGCCCATAGACATACTGGGATGCATACTTAATTTATGCTTTGCATATCAACATTTTGAGAATTTATTCTCACAAATCTCTGTGTAAAGAATTATAGACTAGGATCTTGTTAGAACCTGGATACCATATGATGATGAAGAATTGATGGCTTGAGAAATACCTTTTCTTGGTCAAAACACAGCGGCAACTACATTAATTTTGATGGACACACTTACAATTTGAATTAAAATAGACTTATTAAGTCTAAGCTTTGTGAAATGAAGTTTTTGCAAAATTATGGTTTGTGATAATAGGATAACCGAACAATGATTTATTATAGTTGGCATATGAAAACACACCTCTTTTTTTTGCATAACATAATTGGCCAGCGGTTTCAATTTTGCCTGCGTTGTGGTCTGAAAGTTGTGGTATAGTCACAGTCAATGTTTTTTCTGAAGCACAAAGTATGTGTTTAAACGATCTTTCAGACAATCAAACATATCTGTGAAATCTTTCAGAATTATATATATCATGTACAGAACAATTGGGCCAACGGGGTGCATGAGTAGACCATGTGCATGTTTGTACTCTTGTAGGTCCATGTCATTAAGAAATAACAAAGTCCATCGTCCACATGATCCACCAAGTACCTAGATTGCTGAAATCAGTTATGTAAAGAAGTCTTTGATTACATGGCATCAAGGACCAGACTGCTTGGTCGTGATGCAAAGGATATTCTCTGGGAGAATAATGAAATGTCATCTACAGACATGATGGGGTGAGTCGGGACAATCAGGATCTGAACTAGGGTGGAGAATCAGGAACACGGTCACTATGAGACCCGGATGATGCCCTTTGTGATCAGTGATAAGCAGTATAGCTGAGCTGAAGAACCTCCACTATCATATCCATGCAGGAACAATGAAGCACATTGACACCGCTTCTGTAGATAGTCTATAGAAAGAAGGAAGGAAGGAGTGGCAGCTTGTGAAGGAGATTATTGGAGAAGGTGAGCGTTGGTTTAGGAGTGAAAGTGGTTCTGCAATTTTAGTGTGTGTGTTTGGATGGCATATGAGTAGAAGTAGTTAGTGCTTGGATGAATGTGAAGTGATTGATAATGGGTGAACAACTAAGGCTTTGGGACCACCAGTTGGTGCAGGCAAGATGGCTGCCTGAATGCCACGTTCGTTTGCTGAGCCCTTGAAAATGATACACAGGGATGTGCATTATGGTGTAGTTTGAGTGATTGTCTGCCCCAAAGTGTGCCCTATGCTCCTGGGTTGGCTGGGACCCCGCCTGGAGTGCCCGATGTAGTTGGACCAGTCATGAGGGCGAACATATGGAGCAATAATGAAGGCCCCAGAGAGATTTGATGGAGCGGATGAAGAGGGCCACGCTCCACCTCCGGTTTCTGTAGAAGCAGAGAACAAGATGGAAGTAGTGGGCAGAAAAGCATGGAGAGAGAGAAACAGTGACCTGAAGCCAGCATTTGGAGGCCCCAGAACCGTGTGAGTGATGGCGGGTGTGGCCTAGACATGGGAGGAAGGCATCAGTAACAGTGAGCTGATCCCCCATGATGGTATTCGAAGCAGTGGACAAGTTTCATCCCCGGTGGGAGAACAACCAGAAAAGTTGCGTTGATGAATGGTGAGGAGAGGGTGTAGCATTGGATGGTTGGTTCCAGTGGGGAGATGTTTGGCAAGGCCTTTGCATGAGGAGATGGCTGCTGCAGCAGCTAAGTGTAGTGTGAGTGTTGAACTGCATGGTTTGAAGGCACAGGCTGATGTAGCGTGCCCCTGCGGTGCAGACAGGTCAGTAGTGGGACACAGGAAGAATGAGGACCCCTTGAGCAAAGACCTTCATTTGGTGCTTTGATCAGGGCACACACTACAGGAGCAGGGAATCAAGTTCTAGTGGGTGGCCCAGAAGCACGAATTCCTCACCCCCTGAAGAGTGTAGTGTATGTTAAAGGGAGCAGCTACAAATCCCACGGCTGTTTGATTGCGTGGTCCTGGGTACAGAAATTAAGGAATAAAAGAGTACATTGCAGATGGGCTTTGCTCCCAAGAATCCCAGATATGAACACGGTTGGATTTGAGAGTGGTGCTGCAGGTTTCAATGGCGAGGGAGGGATGCAGTGTCCTGAGAAGCTGGGTGCAGAATGATCCAGAGGTGCTTGCTGACTGTGAAAAGTGCTTTGGAGATTGGGAAAAGGAAAAAAGACGTTCGTTTTTAATTTGTGGAACTAACCTGCACTGCGAGCTGTGAGGGGGCTCTTGCAGGTGCTGGCACTAAAAACGCTGTGCTGAGGAGGCGGGGCTAGGGCCTGCCACGTGATCCATCACGTGATCCACCTCAGCCTTTAAACCCTTTGCCATCCGCCCGAGCGGCGTGCTTGCTGACTGTGAAAAGTGCTTTGGAGATTGGGAAAAGGAAAAAAGACGTTTGTTTTTAATTTGTGGAACTAACCTGCACTGCGAGCTGTGAGGGGGCTCTTGCAGGTGCTGGCACTAAAAACGCTGTGCTGAGGAGGCGGGGCTAGGGCCTGCCACGTGATCCATCACGTGATCCACCTCAGCCTTTAAACCCTTTGCCATCCGCCCGAGCGGCGTGCTTGCTGACTGTGAAAAGTGCTTTGGAGATTGGGAAAAGGAAAAAAGACGTTTGTTTTTAATTTGTGGAACTAACCTGCACTGCGAGCTGTGAGGGGGCTCTTGCAGGTGCTGGCACTAAAAACGCTGTGCTGAGGAGGCGGGGCTAGGGCCTGCCATGTGATCCATCACGTGATCCACCTCAGCCTTTAAACCCTTTGCCATCCACCCTCACGGCGTTAAGCCCGTTAGGGGTAAAGGGCGTCGGCTGTTATACGGCTGTTGGACGTGCTGTGGAGTGTGAAAAATAAACTATTAACACCCAGGAACCGAAGTAAGCTAACCACACCTCTACAGGCAAATACTCTTTAATTACCTGGTGGGGGGGAGAGTCGGACTAAGGCCGCTCCTCAAGCTGTCGGGCGTTCCCTTTCCGGGTGGGTTCTTTTCACCAACAGTTTGACATCATATTGACTTGGATTGAATTTATTATTTCTCATCCAACGTTTTGGACATTTTCTAATATGCTATGTGATCTTAACTTATAACCTAAAAGTTGTACTTAATTGTTAACACTTACTTTTTAATTGTTTACCTATCAATTGATGGTACTGGCTGCCCAGTACTGCGAAGGATTTTTCCTCTCCCCAGCTTTATTTATTATAAACAGACGCAGTACACTTTGGGTATAGGTATACTTAAGCCTTTGCTATAGTAGGACTGATTTAATATTTTACTTGTTGGTTTTTATGGTGACGTGACTCTTTAAGGATAAATAATATAGAATATTATTATTAACTCCTGCTAGTTCTTTTTATACTACACCTGTACATACCTATTACTTGGTGCTATACTAATATGGCCCCAAGTACACGATCTAAAAAGGGGAAGAATAACATACCTGCACCAAATACCAAACTAGCCACTCAGAAGCCTGTTAATGGGGGAAAATCTAAGAAGGGTGGTAAGAATGAAACTACTGGTGATGGTAAAGGTGTATTACACCAACCAAAAATACTCAGTTTTTTAACCATTAAGGAAAAAGTAATGGTATCTGATAAAATACAATCTCTCCCACCTCCCACTAATAGCTCTATGATAGATAATAATTCACTATTGACATTAGTACATAACTTTAGGCGACAATCTATGGGAACAGGTACTAATTTGGAAATTTCTGTGGTTCAAGATACAGATATGAATAACAAAATTGGGTCCAACTTGTCAGCTTCCCCAGACTTGAATAAATTTGCTCAAGGAGAAGAGGACTCACATTTGTGTGATGAATCATTTAACTCTAGGGGAAACCACTTTGAAAGTGATGATAAAAGCAATAGAAGTAGGGGGTGTGAAAACTCACTTATATTAGGTGACAAATTAGACGCCCTAACTACTACGATGGATGTCCTCTTGACCATCTGCACCAAATTGCTTAATGAACATAGTGATATAAAATCAATGGTATTACAGAATATTGATAATACTAGATCACTTGGGATTATGATAGAGGAATACTGTGGTAATGACTTTAACAAGGAGAAAAGACATACCACGGAGCCAAATCAGGTTATAGGAGATCTGAGTGAGTTGGTTATGGCGGCTGAAAAAGAAATTGAGAATATTATGACACCGACTAATATTTCCCATATGGAACAACTCAACCTTAGGGAAAACCTGGTTGAAGAGATTAATAATATTGTGAGTGAGATAGAAATAAGGGTAGCCCAAGGCTCTAAGAGGCGCACTAGGCGAAATAGGAAAAATAAGAAAGCACCTCGTAAAAGGATGGTGATGGCCAAGACTAAAGTGAATAAAATTATGAAAAGAAACTCCATGTCTCTTGCTAACACCGCCCCATTAGACTCGGAATGTGTAGAAGTAGGGAACCACTATGAAATCATGGAACATCAAAAGAAGTTGGATGAAAGGAAAAAAGTGGCAATTAAAAGTACGGGCCTAGAAAATTGGCTAAAGGGGAAGGACAATATTATTGAGGAAAGTGAACTAGAGGATACGGTACCCATTGAAAATAACTTTAAATATGTTGAAATCCCATATAATAGTAATATTGGGCTCCTTACTAAAAGGGAGAAGGAAATTTATTCCAAAGAGATGGAACGACTGGCCATGCACAGTAAGCAAAAAACAAGTAGGGTAAATATTGTGGGAACAAATGAAGAATCCCTACTTATAGTGGGGAAAAGTATTAAAATCATAGAAAAATCCTCGACAGATGAAAGCCCTTTTCTTAACCGGGCCTGGCTACTGAATAAATTATCACACATTTCGCAGCTTCAAAATATTAATTCAGGGGATATTGAAACTATTATCCTACCTGAATATGGAAGCTGGGAAAATTGGGTTATTGTCCAATTTAGATCTGCGGTTTTTGTGGACCTCATAAGAGAATACTCTGATGGAATATGGGGCAATAAATATGAAATTGTGATATGCCACTCTGCTATTCATAACGATTGGAATGACAAACACACGGAAGGGGTGGGAGTTACTCCTACTAATATGGAACTAAGAAATAAAAACGTACAAGCTAACTCCCAGGAGGCAAACACTATAATCCAGAATTGAGATAAGGCATATAATAATACATTCAACCTCCTATCTTGGAATAGTAGAGGTTTCAAATCTCTACTACACAAGGAAGGCATACAAATGTTGATGGAGAGTGACATCTTTGCCTTACAAGAAACTTGGGTAACTGGGGAAATTTTATTAGATGGATATAGTATTTGGAATAAAGCTGCCCACAAAGGTGAAAAAGGCAGGCCTTATGGAGGATTATGTATTGGGGTAAAAAATCATATATCATTTAAACAGTATGAGATGCATGGGAATTTACCTAATGTTATGTGCGCAAGTATAGACAGGGGAAACCAATTAGGGAGTTTCCTTCTCATTAATATATACTCTCAACCAGGGCGGGAAGATATACAAGAGATTGGGGAATATATAAACCATACTATTGAAAGCTGGACCCGGGATTTCCCTGAGTCTGATATTTGTATAGTGGGAGATTTCAATGCCCACTGTGACTCCGCCGTAAAGGAGATGAATAGATGCAAAGAATTGTGGGATGAAACGGCCATTATCGCATCATTGGAAACTCAAGAGGGTAACCTGATGGCGGGTTTAAATACACAGATTAGGCAGGGTTGTCGGTGGATGAACCTTATGACCAGCTGGGACTTAGAATATCTAGAACCTCACCTGGGTCCAGGTGTGGGGGCAACTTGGACTAATGGGAAGGTAGGCTATAGGTTAG
Organism: Ambystoma mexicanum; assembly: GCF_040938575.1. Classification (NCBI taxonomy): domain Eukaryota; kingdom Metazoa; phylum Chordata; class Amphibia; order Caudata; family Ambystomatidae; genus Ambystoma; species Ambystoma mexicanum. The sequence goes on along the minus strand of NC_090924.1, from coordinate 289,661,675 downwards.
ACTATATGTTTGTAAGTAAACAATTAAGCCTATCCACTATCTCCTTTGAACATATTGCTACCACTCTGAGTGACCATACACCCATTAGGGGCACATTTACTAAGGGCCCGGAAAGTAAATGTTGGGAAGTGAGCAATGAGATGGACATACAATTCTCAGCATCCGGAAATAGGATCACATGGTCAGATAAAAATGTAATCATCTTTAATGAGCTGTTTGATCGGCTGCCCATTGAGGGGCAGGATATTGCATTGAATGGTCTTAATCCAATAACTAATCTGTTGGGTATAATTCGGAGGTTAAACAGCAAGGTTATTGTGAAAAATATAAGGGGCAAAAATCACTCCCATAAATATGATCAAATGATCTATGATAGAAAAAAAGAAATGTTGGGTGAGATTTGTAAACTTAAGCAGACATGTGACTTGGATGAAGAAGAGAGAAGTAAGAGAATTAAAAACATAAAGACTCATTACAAAAATTGGATCAAGGATTACAAGTATAACACCAGCAATGCCAATTGGAGGTGTTTATACACGATATGTAAAACCCATGATTCAAAAAAATGTTGGTACCTATATAGACAGTATCTGATGGATGAGGATAGTAGGGAAAATACTAATGTGAGCCAAGATGCATGGAAGCATTATATTACTGACCTCTATTTCAAGACAAGTCTGCTAATCTCAATGGGATAAACTCATATGACCAAGACATTATCCCCTTTGGTATCCTAGATATTTTGAAAGTGATCTCTAAAATGAAATCCTCACGTGCCCCAGGCCCGGATGGGCTTGCAAATGCTGTCATAAAACAAAATCCTAAGAAATGGGCAGTGATTTTGCTCCAGCTGTTTACTGGTATATGGGAGACAGGCCGCATACCGGATAGCTGGAGGAAAGCCATAGTGGTCCCTATTTTTAAAAAGGGAGATAGAAAACTGCCTGATAATTATAGATTGCTGGCTATGGCAGACAGCAGTTGTAAGATCTTCTGCTCCCTTTTAGTGGAGAGGTTAAACATTTGGATAGAAGAAAAGGGACTTCTATCTACTCTTCAAACTGGCTTTCGGAAAGGGTACAGTACCATTGATAACCTAACAATGCTGAATTACATTATAGCAGGGTCAAAGGATAAGGGGGAAAAACTGTATGTGTGCTTTGTAGATTATTCGAAAGCTTTTGATAGTGTCAATAGGGGGTTGTTGTGGAAGAAACTAAGTGAGAAAAATATCTGTCCCAAAATTTTGCACTTTCTGATGGAAATGTATAGGGAAACCACGGTTTCCATCTGTTTGGGCAAAGGAGGGATGATATCTCCAGAGATCGCCACTAACACCAGTCTAAAGCAGGGATGTGTGACATCTCCCATATTATACAATTTGTATGTCTCAGATATGTGGGAAAGTTTTTCGACTATAAATAACTTTCCACCAATAGTAGCGGGAAAACCCATTTGTGGCCTGATGTATGCGGATGATACCGTCCTCTTGGATAAAACTCCAGTAGGGTTGCAAAGAATGTTGAATGGACTATTATTGTACTCCGAAAAGAATAACCTAAGTATCAATATAAACAAAACTAAGGTTATGGTATTTGGAGCCACCAGGCTTGAAAAGAAAAGGCTTATTTCTAGGTGGCAGATAAACTCGATTAAACTGGAGGTAGTGGAGGCCTACCCTTATTTGGGGATGCCTATTCTGAGCAATCCCTGCATACAATTTTTCCAAGAGGCGGTGAGTTCTAAAATAGTAAAGAAATGGAAAGTTATAAGAAAATATATCACCAGTAAAGGAGGTCACTCTGTCGAGGGTCTACTCGAGATATATAAAAGTTGTATTATTCCTGGAATTATGTATGCACTGGAAACTGTAGAAAGCAAATATTTGTGCAAACTGCATCTACTTGAAGGGAAGATTTGGAGACCAGCTTTAGGACTCCCAAATTCGGTACCAATACAAGCGATAAGATGCGAATTGGGGCTAATATCCCTCTCGACCCTATGGAAAATAGAATGTTGCAAACTTTATTTAAGAATAATTTTGGGGGATGGGGATGAAGGTAACATGCTCAACCTTATAGGTAAAAATAAAAGTGAAGGCAGATTTAAGAATGCCTATTTTTTAAATTTACAAAAAATAGTATTAACATTTCTAGAAGTCCTAGGATATAATGTACATATGGGAAAAGATAACATTATGTACATTAAGAAAAGCCTTAAAGATAAGGCTTTTATCTGGGATTTATGCGACAATCAGTCCTATTTATACAAAAAGTCTAGATATTCCTCTTATGCTCTCCAAGGCCTTAAGCCTGCTACACCAAGACAGTATCTGCTTAACACGGGAAATAAAGCTATGAGAAGATTCATATTACAATTACGGTTGAACATTCTCCCGTGTAATGAAATTATCGGGGTAAGAACAAAAATTCCTCGTGCAGAAAGATTGTGTAGATACTGTAATATCGAGGTGGAGACAGTAAGACATATTCTAACTCTTTGCCCAAACTTAAAAGAATACTACACTAAAGGGTACTCAAATTTAGTAGGGGACATGCAAAGAATTGAATCAGACCAATTCTGGTCAGTTATTTATGACGGAGAAATTAAGGTTTTTATTGGGGCAGCCTTTTATATTTGGAAGTGTGTAATGGGAGGTATTTTGTAAATGTGTTTTTTAGAATTTAGTTTGTAAACAAGAATTAATTTTAAAATGTGTTTATTAATGATTTTCTATGTGCAATATGTAACTATGTATGGTCAATGTTAAAATTTTGTAGTGTATAAGGTTTTAATTAACCAAAAGCACTTTAAACAATAAAAAAAAAAAAAATGATCCAATTAAGTGTCGGGTGTAGCGGAGCAGGGCACACATTTGGATGTCAAGTTCACTGGCACGCTAACAGAGCTTCTGAAGGAAGGTGAACTTAGGAGAAAATATGGATGCAGCTACTGGAGGAGCAGGCCTGCAACAGGCAGGAGAGGTTGTGGCAATAAAGGGAGACATTAAGGGCCTCATCACGAGTTGGGCGGTAACGCTGGCGCTAATAGAGCTGGCACTATCTGCCCTACCGCCAAACCCCCTGGCGCTATTAGCGCCGGATCACGGGTTTGGCGGTAATGGAAGTCCCCATTCCCCACTGAGCCCATTCGGGAATGCCCCATTCCCCATTGGGCTCAATGGGGAATTTCGCGCTCATACCACCGGCGGATTTCCCGCCGGCGTTATGAGCGTGAAATTTCGGCGGATTTCCCCCAAGCTCAGAGCTGGGGAGAAATACGCCAAAGCCCTGATTTGGTGGACCCTTAAATCCGGCGGTAATAGCGCTAACACCAGATTTAAGGGTTACCGCCAAACTCCTGATGAGGCCCTTATTTATTACTGGAAGAACTAAAGTCTATGTGCAATGACGTACAAGCATCCATGAAGGATTTGAAAGGGAGGGTGGAAAAAGTGGGAGAAAAGATTAAAACAGTGGAAAACAACCAGTTGACTCTAGACATGATGTAGATGTGACTGGATGCAAGATTAAAAGAACTGGAAGAAAGGGAAGATGACATGTCCTTGATGATTGACGATTTAGAAAACAGAGAAAGGAGGGCCAACATTCACATAATGGAAGTGAAAGAAGGGGAGGGTGAAAGTCCTAAAGGACTGAAACAGAAAGTTAAACTGTTATTGAGGTTCCTTTTTATGGTGGATGGGGAGGCCAATCGAGAATTTATCTTTGATAGACTTCACAGGGCAGGAGGCCTTCCCAGAGATCCATGAAAAATCCTGGCAAAGTGCCACTACTTCAGACACAAGGTCGAGATACTGGATAAGGCCAAGAAGATCAAAGACTGGACTTTTGAAGGTTCAGGGCTTAGTATATATCAAGATTTGTCCATGTTCACCTTGGTGACTAAGAAAGACTGTTGAGCACTTACAATGTGGTTGAGGGACCACGAAGTGAAGTACTGATCGGGGTTCCCTTTTGCTTTGACCTCCGAGGTGGGGAACGAAGAATTCCAGATAACGACGAAAACGGAAAAGGAAAGGCTGCTGCCCAACTTAATGACAGTGTAACAGAGGTGACCCCCAGCCAAAAGAAAATTACCTGAAAATGTGGGCTACTGTGGCAGAGAGTACTTGAGGGAAGTGGGAAAAGACGGGGAAGTGGGAAATTTAGGAGTCAATAACCCTGTCGCCAAAATCAGGCAGGGATGACTATCCTTTTGGGCGATTTGAGAAGTTTTGACAAATAACTTAAGAAGGGTGGGAAGTTCACAGCTCATGTTAGGCCAGGGGAGGGCAAGGGTTGATTTTCCTGTAAGATACGACCTATGGGAGTGCAGACTAGGAAGTGATTGATGGTGCACCACTCACGTTGTGGAAGGTGGGAAATCAGAGAGGGGTACGTTGGGAGGAAATGGGTACCTGAGCGGCTCTGATCCTGGGTCAAAGTATCTCTAAAATGGAAGAGGGGGCAAATGGGGGAAGAGATGGGAGGAACAGGGGATGGGGAGGATTTGGATGGAGTGGGTGGTATGCATAACACTACAGTTCACGTTATTTAAAAGGTTACCCAAGCCTTCTGAGACTAGTTGTTGCAGGTCACAAGAGTTTTTTTTTCAGGGTTTTAAATGATGATTGAGGAAGTACAAATTGGCACACTGAATGTAAAAGGGCTCATGTCACTGGGTAAAAGGGTCATGCTCATGAGAATGTTCCAAAAGGAAGGGTTGGATGTGATTTTCATGCAGGAAATGAGATAAAAACGTGGAGAGGAGTTTGGGGTTAAAATGTGGCTGGTGGGTTTAGAAATGTGGGCCTTGGGTCCTAACAAAAGGGGAGTTGTAGGAGTACTATATGAAAAGTCCTTAGGACCAGATTTTCACCTGTTTAAGAGGGATGTGGAGGATAGATGGGTGGTGGTGAATTGTAAAAGGGGGAACCATGCCTTAACGCTGTGTGGGCTGTATGCTCCAAACAACAAGCAGTTGGAATTCTGTTCAGAAAACACTACAACCGTTGGTGTAATGGAGGGTGGAAATGTTGATATGTGGTGGAGATTTTAACATGGTGATGGATCCAGTGGTAGATTGGTGTTCGGTTAGGAAATGGGTCCGACCACCAGAAGTTAGGTTGAGGAACTCACTAAAGCAGCTAGTTGGGGAACAGTGCCTCTTTGATACATGGAGGATGATACTTTCAAAGAAAATGTAATACACATGTTATGCCATTCCCCATTGGACTTATTTTTGCATTGATTATATATTGATGGAAATAGGACAGGAGCATACGGTGAAGGGAGCGTTGATCTGTACAGTGGGTTAGTCAAACTGTGATTTGGTGAAAACCAGTCATTTTAGAACACAAAATTAAAAGGGAAAGGAGATGTATTTGTAATGATACACTGTTCAAGGATAGGGTCTTTGCAGACAAAATGACGGTAGACATTAGAAATATCTTTCTAGAGAACAACACAGGGGAAGTAGCGTAGATTGTGGTGTGGGAAGTGGAAAAAGCCACCTTTAGAGGGTTAGTGATGGTTGATGGTTAAAGAATGGGGAACGGGCACCATTGGAAGAAAAGTTGAAATGGGAGATCCGAGAGCTTGGGCGGCATATAAGGAGTCAGGGCGTAGATAAGAACCCCTTGGTCTGAGATAAATTGGCCTAGCAGAATGCCTTGGACACTCTATGGAGACATATGGTTTATGCCCGGTCCCTTTTTGTAAGCAGTTGTTTTATGAAAAGGGAGATAAGGCAGATGCGACGCTGTCAAATAGATTGAAGGAAAAACAGGCTGAGAGGAGGATGAATAAGATACAAAAATGAAAAGGGGTATGATGACAGATCCAGAGGAAATAGCATGAAGATTTGGCAATTATTACAGAGACCTTAAAAGGACACAGAGTATTAGGGGAGGGAGAGGTGAATTCCTTCATATATGTATTAGATCTACCAAAATTGAGTGGATAGGAACTAGCAGGTCTAGAAAACCCCATATGCTGACAAAGTGTTAAGCAAAATATCCTCTATGAAAGCAGGAAAGGTCCCGGGCAGTGATGGGTTCATCTCTATATTTTTATAAATGATATGCAGGTGTCTTGGCAGCGTTTTTGAAAACGCAGTTAAACTTTATATTGGACGGGGCAATGGCTCCTGAGTAATTTTTAAATGTGTGAATCATTATGCTTCATAAAGTAGGGTGTACCAAGGATGAGTGTGGCTCTTACATACCTATCTCCTTGCTAAATCGTGATGCAAAGATATTTACGAGTGTACTGGCAAGGAGGATAGGCCGTTTTCTCCCCAACTTGATCAATACGGATGAGGTTGGATTTGTGTTTGACCGACAGGGAGCAGATAATATTAGAAAAACCATTGACCTGATGGCAATCAGAAAGGATGGGGCAGATGCTATGCTCCTGTCTCTATATGCTGCAAAGGTGTTTGAAAGGGTGGGGTGCGCTGCATGTTAGCGACCCTCAGGAAATGGGCTTTGGACCAAGGTGGGTGATGGACATGGTGGCCCTATATAGACAACCAATGGCACTGGTTTCAGTGAATGGGATGGTGTTTGACAAGATCCCCTTAAGGAGATGGATGAGACAGAGGTGTCTGCTCTCTCCCCTACTGTTTCCCCTCTTGATGGAACCACTGGCAATAGCGATTAGAAAAGATGGCAGTATGAAAGGGTTCGAGGTGGGGGAAATGTATAAGTTGTCCTTATTCGCTGATAACATACTGCCATATTTGCTGAAACCGGAAGAATCCCTGTCGAGATTCATTAGGGTGTTGGAGGCATTTGGAGCTGTCTCATGTTTTAAAGTTAATCTAAATAGACAGTGGCTCACCCACTTATGGAATGTTCTGGAGAAGTCAGCCTCGCACTGGCGGAACTGCAGATTAAAGTAAACAATGTGAGCATTAAGTATTTAGGGGTGAATATTACAGAATAATTAAATGTCCTATATGAGACTAATTTCCCTCTGCTGTGAGTGCATACTGCTGAAGATTTGGGGTGATCGGATAAAGTGTCTCTGTCATGGGGTTGACTATGATTAGGATGGACCTGCTTCCCAGGTTATTATGCTTGTTTCAGATTTTGCCAGGGAAGCAGTAGAAAGGGCGTTAATTATGTTGTTCTGGCAGGGTAGGAAGGCTATAATTTCCTAGGTCAGCCTGACTCATAGTAATGTGGAGGGTGAAGCAGGCCCACTGCATGTTGGAAACTATTATAGAGCAGCACAGATGAAAGTTCTGGTGGATCATCTTCGGAATAATACTCGGAAGCAATGGGTGCAATTGAAGAATGTAGCACTAGCGCCGGTGACTCTTGAGGAGTGGCTATGTGTCCTGCAAGACTGACTGTCGATTAGAATCCCGATGCCACCCTGTGTTAAAGTTGTTATGGGGAATATGGAGAAAGCAAAGGGCTATGGAGGGGGTCATGACTTGGCCGTGGCCGCTTACCTGCATATGGGCACCCCTTTGAGGGACTTGATTCACAAGTCCCTTCTCGTCCAAAAGTTGGATGAAATGGGGTTGGTGAAGGAAGTTCAATTATTGATAAGTTCCTAGACACTACTCAGTTACAGATCTATTGAACTTGAGTTCTTTCTCCCCTTTTATGTATGTGCAGTTAAAGGGGGTGTTGATGGATTCGAAGTGGAAGGGGAACTTGGATAGGCCACTAACTGGATTTGAGAAAGTACTGGGCAGGCAAATATCCAGGAATGGCTTGGTATCCAATCTAACCAGGACTAATGTCAGGCAGAGGGACTCCCACGAACCCCTTTTTTGCATAATTTAAGCAACTTTGGGTCTCACCCTACGTTACTAGGGAAATCCAGACATGGACCTCTTGCTCACTACTGATGAGGTCCATCCACACTAAAACACGTTTCTGGGGTTGCTGTTGGTACACTTTTTCAGAGGAGAATTGCCTAGCATTTTGGTGCTGGACTTCCCCAGAACAGGACAAAGACTGATATGTTTTGGATATTTCTCCACTGTAAAAGATAGTGAGCTAAAGAATCTGGGTAAGGCTCTCGTAACCGGGTCTAATGTCCAGCAGAGGGACTCCCAGGATTCCCCTTGGTTTTTGGTATCCAATCTATATCAGGCACTGAATGGGGTGCGGGGAAGGGGGACGAGTACACCAAGAATGCAGTAGAAGCATGTAAATGGGGGCCAAATTGAACTTTCATACCACCAAAATGACTCTCGACATGAATGCAGAGAAACAATAGATGTGCCTCACTTTTAGGCCCATCACTGCATCATCAATGTATTGCAGGTGTGAGAAGCGTTATTCGCTCAGACAGCCTTTTAGACCATACCCAATAGATGACTTGGTTGACATGGAAATGACATAGATCGAGCAAGTCGACTGAAATCAAAGCCAGAAACCAATTATGTCATCACCACATTATACATTAAGTACATATTCATCCATTCATGAAGTTCCATGAACATGCACTAGTTTATTGCATATAGTCACAAAGCACATGCTTATGACACATGTTGGTAGAGGATGGACACACATACATTTCTCTTTATATTCCTATTGTTCTCCGAAGCGGAAACCACAAGATGCAAAGATTTCATCAAATTAGCTTGCACATGCTTGACTGCTACTAACATGAAGAAGCCATAGGGAGTGATATAGAAGCTATAGGTCTCTGAAATGGATGGAAAAGGAGAGACAGGCTTCGAGTACATGGAAAAGCTGACATGATCGCCGCAGCCAGAGGCGAGCAGAAACAAAGCACCCAGCCATGGACAAGTGGACATGGGAAAGTTCCAGTTACCAAGACAATGAGCCACCGGCAGAATGTCAGGCTAAAATCCTCATAATTACAAGCAGGACAGCTTCATTTCATGGTCTCCACACACGTGACCCAGCTGAATGGGACAATGCCCATTCAATGAAGGTAGACAAAGAGGACTGTCCCATCAAACCATAAGGGAAAACAGCTTCAAGTGTTGCCCACCAGCTGCCATACTGAGTGCACTCTCCCAGGCTTGGGTAATCAGAGGGAACATTAGGGAACATGTTGCATCTCCATGTTCATTCCCCTTGCCTTGAAAATGTACACTCAGTCTGGTAACTGTCCACAACTGAGGACACATTCTGACCAATCCAGATTCACCTTTCACATGGGGATACCATTTGTTGCAAGGGCCAATGGCCTCTCTGTGACCCTGCAACATTGTAGATCAATACTAGTAGAGGTGGTCCTAGGAGTATCCCCTAGACATGGCTTTCAATTGTAGAACTAACCCGTATATATATCTTCTATATGTATCCTACCCACACTGGCCAATATATATTTGTGATAGGTTTTGGGATGGAACCTGGATTTGTGACGTCACATCAGGATAAAACCGGGTGACACATGCTTAGAAGACTAGAGCTCCAGATGATACTTGTTTTTCTGGTGTGATCCCTGTCATTTTGTTTGCTAAATAAAAGACAGTGACTTTATCCCATGGCTGAGTCTTCCATTCTTGTGGTGGGAGTCTTTGATGGGCCAAAGTGTTCTCTGCTGATAATTGAAGTGACTGCTAGAGGACCCTGGCCACACCTATGCAAGTGAGACTTAGATAGTGAGTTGGGAGAAGCTGAATGGAAATGTATGTGCTAGAGGGGATGGTAAACCTGTCTGTCAATGCATTATAAGATGCATAATTATAGGCTACTAAAAAAGGGCCAATATCCCCTTCAGAAAATGGCAAAGAGGTATTTAGGGAACAGTCCAAAGTGTTGGAGGGGCTGTGTGGAGGTGGGGTCTTATTGGCACATGGTGTGAAGTTGCCAGAAGGTGCAGTCATACTGGAAAGAATTGTTAGGTTGCTGGTACCTCTTCTGGTATTATTTGGGTTGGTGGAAGATGAGGAGCATCTGAGTAGTGTTGCACACATGTGAAGGAACGTGTTGGCAGCGAGAGCATGCCTCACCATCCATTGGAATAGATTGACATTGCCCACTTATAGGGAATGGGTGGGGAAGGCGAAGGAGATCTAAGAGATGGAAAATGTTACAGCATTGTTCCAGGAGCACCCACAGGCCATGGGAAATGCAGTGGCTGGCCTTTATAGAAAAGCATGCAAGTGGCTAACCGGAAAGGGGAGTAGGCAGTGAAGGGGAACCAAAATACATGATGTAAAGGGATACAAGTGGAATATTTCGTGATGTTTAAAGGGAGCATGAGGTTATTGAAGGGGGAGGGTAGGATAGAAGGGGAGGTTAGATGGGCTGGGAATGGGAGACTGTGGCAGTGGAGCTAGAGGCTGTTGTAGGGAGGGAGAGGTTGACGGGGTGGTTTGGAAGATGTCTGTTTTTACTTTCTATTCTCTGTTGTATATCTCAAGATGTACTGAATGTTAACTGAAGATGACATGTTAATTAGTGGTATCAATGTAACATGTTTGGACAAAAAAACAAATAAAAGGAGGTTTAAAACATGAAGCGTAGTAGTGTGAGTACGGGAGTAGTAGTGGCAGGAGGAGTAGTGAAGTGGAGTAGGAGGAATGGTTACTTTAAAGTGTGAAGTTAAGGACTAAGAAGAGTGTAACATTGGAGGGACAAAGAACTGGTGGAGGAGTAAGTCAGAGGGAATGCTAGTGAGAATAGAGGAGATGAATAAAGTGGACATGACAGGTCTAGCCTAAATACCAGAGAGTAAGTGTAAGGCGCTGTCTAAACTCCCATTGGAACACTGGACTTTCTTAGATTAGGGAAAGTTAGGAATTCCCTGAGGGAGTATTGAGAAACCTTTAACAGGGGAAGAGGAGTTCGTAGATGATAGGTGTTATCAGTCGGTAGATCTAAACCGGGGTTACAGATGCCTGGGTTAGGAAGGAGATTTGTGGGTAGATGAGAGAGAGAGAAGGATATCCCAATGCCTTACAAATAAAATAAAAACTGTAAAACCCATGAACTGTCTCAAAGACATGCTTTCTGTGATGTGAACAACCGGGAAAAACATCAGAAATTCAGCCGAACAGAGAAAACCATGTTTACGCTAATAATGAATTACACGATGGAAACAATGCCAATCCGCCAATCGCAAAGCCCCAATACTGACGGAAATCCGATATAGAATTAGTGGCAATACACCATCAGATACACAGTCAACAATGTGAAAGCTAACTGGCGGGAATGACAGCAGTGACTGGAGAGGGGGCACCTGCTGATATCCCACATCCAGAGGACCCTGCATCGACACATTTGTACATTAGGAAGTAGAGTGGGATGTCTGTCGTCCAATGTGCCCATAGAGAGGAATGTAATGGCAAGAAAAACAGGTATGTTGAACCCCGCATAGCAGGGCAGCAATCAGACATCACCAACATTCCAACCATCCTTGCTCTGTGCAGCATGGCCAAAATGTGTGCACTCTGGGTAACATCCAGCAATGGGGTGTTCTCTAGGAATGCTGTAGGATAGCAATTCTGCATTCATGGACATGTAAACCACTGCAAAGTGACATACATTACCCCCAATAGAGGCAACATTACAGGCAAGGGAGAAGCCCCTGTACCTTTCTGCTGAGCGCATGTCTCCAGGTTATGTCCGCAGAACACACAAGCTGTATCTACCAACTTTACCATCATGGAATTGACAGATGCCAAAGCTGCAGACCTAGAAGCACAGACCAACGTTAAAACTGACCATCCACCGATACTGAAGGAGATTAGTGTCTGGCATTTGTGTGCCAATGGGTGTTTCCAGACCTCTTTGGGCCACAATGCTGGCATCACCCAACCAGCGTTCAGTATTATTCCAACACAGGTGCTGAATACATCATCATACATGTAAGGGATTACAACACATTCTCAACAGATACCACCACCATCAATAATATCAAGGCTGAGTTTTCTAGTGGGTCTGGCCTCTCCAGAGTTGCAGGTGGGACACATGTGGGCTTCACGACAACAAGCCATGCAAAGACATAATTCGGAATGGAAAGGGGTTCTTTTCTTCGGATATATATATATATATATATATATATATATATATTTGTGCAATGACTTCATGGCAATGCAGACTAGCATTGTGCCACATGTGATGAAATGTTGGAGCAGCAGGAGATTTTGTCAGACTGGTAGCTGTCTATGCAGATGATGCAGGGAGCAGATGTTTTGTCAAAGACAATGTGGCAAATGTACACTGAATAATCCACATGTTTGCCCCTCTGTTATCACAGGCGATGGTACCTATTCATGCAGACGATGGCTTCTCACACTTGTGTGCAGTCTTCTAATAACAGCAAATAACTGCTACAACTACATCCCTCATATGATAGAACGAACCTTTGTAATGCTGAAGAAATAATGGCTCTGCCGGCACTGGACAGGAGGTGTGTTCATGTTTGCACGACGCAAGGTGTGCAGCATCATTCTGCCGTGCTGCATATAACACAAAATTGCAATGTGTATGTGTGTGCCATGACCACAGGATGAAGATAGAAACATTGAGGACAAAAAGGACACCACAGAGTACACAGCAGAAGAAAATTCACCCACACACTCAGATGGCTGAAAATAGGAATTGATCCATGGCTACTTCTAGTGGTGAGAAGAATGCCATTCAATTTGGTTGGGACCCACGGATGTGACTATCAAATGCTAGATTGCATAAGTGTACGGTCCACAGGCCTCACACACAATCAGTTTCTCACATCTACAAATTGTGAGTGTCCAGTACTGCACAGACAGGCTCACACTATGATTGCTGTTCCCTCCCTACATCCCTGCTCAGTATTTAAAAACGTGTGCAAATCATCATGTGAAGTGCCCTTGGCAGCCACATGAAGACATCAGTAAGATACAAGAGAATGTTTCCATGAAAGACAATGTACCTCTTGAAGGAGCATGGGACCCTGCAATGACGATGCCTGTCTTCATCTGACATATTATGGTGACAATTCCCCCATACATGTTGTGTTTCATATTGTATAAGGGTCCTGCTCTCATACATGTAGCATCACATGCAGCATCCTAAGGTGCCTTTACAGTTGCCCAATAGGGGCACAGGGTCCTGCTCACATACATGTTGTGTCAGTTACATGACACAACATGTAAGTTGTGTTTTTACAAGGTACGCAACAGGACTACGTCACAACAATTGCTTTGCAAACCTCACTTCTTGCATCTACTCCTTGCAGGTGTTTCCAGGACCTGTGTCCAATGGTGTGGGAGTGGAACGGCTCTGGGTCTAAGGCAGGGTTCTCTCCTGCAATGTCATGCTGGACAAGTGGGATATGGAGGAATGTGCTTTATATGTGGTCTTGACATCCTATTAATTTCCAGACAGGGGGAGTCCAGGCAATTATGAAACATGCAGACCAACCTCCCGAAGAGAAGGGCGAGTCAAATCAATCATTACAGGTGCCTAGAGAAAACTATCCAACAGAAGAAATCCCCAGTGGCAAAAGTCACCTTGCTCATCAATGCCTCCTAGTGCCTTGTCCTGGTCAGACCACATTATTGTAACACTGTGTAATAGCACATTCGGAAACCTATCAGATTCCCTGTACTAGATGAGCCAAGACCCGCCGTGTGTCTGCCAATTCAATGAAGTTCCCAAGACAATGCGGAGTGTCTTGGCAGAGTGTGTTCTGTGTTCGGTGGTCGGCTGGGAGGCGAAGAGCCCAACTTAATCTGAAACAACCACTCTTGCCCAACGTCGGGAGCTGACATCGTCAGCGACTGGTGAAACATCCCCAAAGGGTGAGTCATTATCTAAACGCACACACGCGACCTGTATTAATACCCGAAGGAATACTTTGTTGCAAGTACGAGGTCTGATTTGTGCGCGTTGTGAAGTGGAGCCAGAGGAGTCACGTATTGATTACTATTTTTGGCTGCTTGCAGCCCCACTGTGGGGGGTGTATTCATTGCGAAAGCATAGTGCGCGCCTTGCACTAAGATGATAACAACATTGTTAAACAGAGACAGGTCGCAGAGATCTCCAAGCTCCTTGGAATGCGGGAGACTGTGAACGTGAAAAGCTGATCAACGAGGACAATGAGAACACGCCAATTGGGCAAAGCTGCCTCCAAGTCATTGACTAATTGGGATCAGATGGCATCTGAGTCAACCACCAGTCCATCAAATGTAGTATGCAAAGCTCATGACAGTCAAGCAGTGAATAGGGGAAATCTTGAGAAAGAGGACTTGAATCGAGTTCCACCTCAAACTGTAAAAAAAAGGGCTGTTGAAGGGGTTGCAAAGATAATTTGAACCAGTGTGCACGAGATGAAAATTCGACATTTAGACATCATCTCTCCTTCAGAGGGTCAGCAGATAGCTCCACAAGTCCCATTAAACACTCATGAAGTGGAAACAGATATTGATTGTAATGCTAACATTACACCAGGAAACCAGTGTTTCTTCCCCAGCAATCGTCCCTTGTACAAATTCAGATGTAGCGGCTCAGTTGGCAAAGGACCTTACGGAACTGCAGAAAGAAATTCATTGCAAAAAAGGCAGTGCTTGGCCTTATGCCAATTAAGGCTGTCTGCCTTAGAGGCTGACACGTCTCAAGAGGATTTAAATGTAAATCATTTGCAATCTGTTAATGAGTGTAATTCCTACAAAATGAACTTTGAGATGAATAAAGATGATGATGCTAGAGACTCTTAAGACACAATCTTCCCTCCACTACCTCTTAGCTCTCTGAAAACACCCCCTTACAACTGCACCATGGAAGACCGTCAAATAATACAACAGTTGACTCATCTGACGTACATCAGGATCCCTCGGAATGGGAGCGTAGCGTATGGTGAGCCAAGGTGAACGAAAGAATGTTGATTTGAATGAGCTACAAAGACTAATCATTGCATTCCTGTCAATTACGTTGACACCCTTCACCAAATTATATGAGTCGCTAAATGATTCTATACGTGATCAGGGATCCTTGATAGCCACACTACTTGTCAAATTGGGGGCACTTGATGGCCTGTCAGGAAAAATTGAAGAACAGCTCAATAAAGAGGCCGAAACATCAACATCACAGCAAAATCGATTATGCGACCTGGCTGGAAGAGAGTCGCTTGACAAATCCACATAAATGGAGGCACTACTTGAAGACTGCAAGTAGATGCGCGCTCCTAGAAAGGCGTAACAAGACCCAAAAACATTGGCAATGACAAAAGCATAGCACCACATAAACCAGCAGCTTCATTGAATGATAATAAACAAGCCCCTGAAATACTGACCCAGGAAAAGGAAATCAATGTATTTTCTATCTTTTCTGGAAAAGACAAAGAGCTAGGTAACATGCAGCAATAAAATCAACAATCAAAAGAAAAGAAAACAACCAAAACTCAAACCCTGAAAAATAAGAGGAAATCAAACAGCTCAAGGGTTTTTTTGCGGAACCTGTGAACACTGTCTCCCCTGGCTATGAGTCAATCATCAAGAGACCAAGGAAAGAACTACTAACATCCTTCATTATTGTGGAAAAATCTATCTGGAGACTCGAATCCAAGTGTGGAGAAGCTTGCAATCTCTCCAATGGGAAACAACAAGTCAGCTGATGACACTTGTCTCAGTGACCTAGTGCAGATTTATAAACAAGACGTGAGGATGAAGATTGGAACAATTGATCAAAAACAGAATGGGAGGAAATTGAAATATTGGTGACCCAAATCTCAGCAGATCAAATTGAAAGGGCAAGGGCAGACAACAGACCAGCCTTGAAGAATGTAAGTCATTCTGCTAGGGATAGAACGTTCTTAACGATGGAACCAAAATGAAAGCAGGCAACCCATTCTGAAACTCCTAAATTACAGCCTACTGAGCAACTGTTAACTGGAAGAAACAAGGTGAGCTTTAAAGAACCAAAAGAAGATTTGTGCAAAATTCATCTAGAGCGAATTGTCAATGGCTTGAAAGCTCCGATCCTAAATCGATGCAACATAATGAAATTGTTCCAACATGTACCACAATTAAGATTCATATCCTCAAATGACATCAAAGTGGCCGAATTTGTCACAAAGCAGAAGATGAATTGGCTCATTTTACACATTCCATCAAAAGAGATAAAAAGCTCAGTTCTCTGTCAAAGTGAGAAGCTACTACCAAATGGATATAATTTAAGAGATTTCCAAGGAGGGAATCTCCCCTTGTACGTGGAATTGCAAAAACAAATCAAGCAAGCTAAAACTGTGGACTGTGGACAGTCAAAAGAAAGATAATAAATAAAACAATACTGAGAGAAGGAATATTGATGCAACATTAAGTAAGTTACCTGGTCCGTCCATTGTACCATCAGCTTCACAGGTCTCTCCTCCAGAAAGAAAGAATTTGCTTAAATTAAAACTCACTGTGGATAATAGCGTTTATGCTCAAAATCCTGGTACTGCAGCAAGTCGGAAAACTTGGAATTGCTTAGCTGGGGTCTTAGCAAAACGCAGTAATCAATAGATTGCACTGTGGAGGAATAGCTCCTTGATGTGGCTCTGCTCATGGAACACGAGAGGATTCAACTCCTTGAAAATGAAAATTCTATGCAAATATGATGTCATCTGTCTCCAAGAGACTTGGCTCAGAGCCAGCCTCTCTAGTGATGGGTATGAATCTTTTTTAAATCCAGCTATTAAGTGAGCAATGGGAACGCCATCCTCTGGATTTTTGACAATGATAAATGTCGATGCTGGATATAAAGTAATCAGCCATCAAACTCTGAATCCATATGTACAGCCACTTAAGTTGCAAAGAAAGGATAAATGTTAACAATAATTCCTACTGCTAATAAACTTGTATTGGAGAGTAAACTCAGCTAAAGAAACCAACTTTGTGAAATCAATCATAAACAAGGTTGATCAAGTTCTGGATGAAGTCGAGAATGGTGTGATGATACTATGTGCGGATTTGAATATACACCTGCTGGACAGCCATGGATGTTCTCACAACAAAAGAGAGTTGGAAGGCAGAAGCCTAGAATTGTATGTTAAGGTCACCGCGAGAGACCTCCACATGTTAAATGCACAAACCACAGGGAATATCCCAGGAGAGTGCACCTCAGGAAGAGGATCAAAGAGACATTGGGCCTCATTATGAGGTTTGTAAGGATATTTGGCATGTTACAGCACAGAGTACAGCACTACTGCACAAGTAGCATTACAGCACTACTGCACAAGTAGCATTTTTTTTTTTGCAGCACCACCACAAGGGTGCGGTGCATTGCTATATGGGTTAGCAGATTAACAAGGAAAGACAGACTATTCAGTCAAAAAACGATTTTAACATATAAGATGCAAAGCTATTTTTACAGTTAAAAGCACACGTGTTCATTTAAAAATGCACACTATTTTTCACCTGAAATGCCTATATTGCTAGAGACACATTTGAAAATTAACAGCTAACATATTAACCATTAACCTGACTAATAAAACCTTATTTTAATATAACTCACTAATAAAATGTGTTCTCTACTGCAGAATTAGGCATACTTTGAAAACCAGTTAAATGAGTGTGCAGATTTTTCCTCTCTTCTCTGCCTGATTATCCGTGTTGTTGTGCACAGTAACTGCAGGAGGAAGGAAGTCAGATTTGCAACAATTGCAAATGTATAAGCGAAGCTATTGTTTAAAAGTAGGAGGATGAGAGATGATGGATTTCATTGGAACACGTCATAAAGAGGGCTGAGAGGAAAGTTTTAGTGGGCAGTAGCAGGGAAAAAGACAGGCAGACATCTTTCTGCACTACTGGGGAGAAGACCTGGCTGTGGGGGTGTCCTGCTGCAGTCGAGACTGGGGAAAGCTGAAAGAATTACCTTTCCACTGGCAGAGGCAGTCCTATCTGAAAAAGCTGAGAATTCCAGGCAATGACCCCGGCTTGAGAAGGCAAGCGTTCCTTTTTGTTGGAGTTAAGCCAAGAGAGCCACATTCACAGAGAGAATCCTCTGAACAGATAAGGTAATTACCTAACTGGGGGAGCTGTGTGTGTGCACGAAAGTATGCAGTCAGTGTAGAAAAATGAAAGTCCCGTGCGTGTCTTAATCAAGTGCTAATGTTGCAATTTAAGTTCTGTTCTCCGCCACTATAATTGCAGTGTGTCATTGAAAATGCTTTGATTGTTCCCTTTTATTGCTGTAAAGAATGAGATCATGTCTAAATGCAAATTTTATAATACAGAAAATATTTGAAAACAGACGGGTGGTTTATTTTCTATTTACCATTACAATGCCAATGATGTGGGGAGATTTTTAAACAGTGCAATGGTCATTTTAAGACAGATGTGTGTATGTCAGAATCAGTATGAATAATTGTGAGTGACTGTAGTATAACTTGTTGGAGGTACATGAGCCAACGGGAAGAGAGACTCTCTGAACATAGCTCCCTACCGTATATAAGGTAGTGGAAATTACCACAAGACTACCACATATAGCTCTCTGTCGTAAATAAGTCAGTGAGTTTGCCCATGGTGGCGCACCAACACTATCCCTGGAAATTGTGGTTTCCCTAGAATGCAGGTCTGAGGTCTCTCTAGTGATCACACGAAAAATCTAAGCGAAGATAAGGGATTCTGGACATTGGGGCCACAAATAAAACAAGGGAATTATGCTCACCAAAATACCACCAACCACGTATACCAAATATGCAGGTCTGGGTGCTGAAATAATGCATGTCCATTGTATTATTGTTGCACATGGCCAAATCTGAATACAAAGAGTAATTATTGCTAAGTTATTTCTCGGCGGTAATAAAATACCGTCAGGCCCCAAATCTCCACAAAATACCCTACATATTTATGGTGCGTTGCAGGCCGGGAAAGTGATCACAGAGTACCTACTGGGCGTGGCAAGCGTGTCTCACACTGCCATTTGCACATTAAAGGGAACCCATTTTATAATAGCAGTGTGCCACTAAAAACGAATTTCAGAATGTCACAAAGGGAAACCACATTCTCAGATCTAGTACAATATTTAGAGGCAAAGTTATTTGCACATGGGAATTGGTCTTCGAACAGTACCTTAGAATGGAGTAACCGCATTCAGGGTGAGGTGCAGAAAGAAAAACTAGACAATATTTTTGCAGAAGGCAGCATAATTCAGGTCTGCCTTACAAGATTATTGAATGCAGCCGATAAAAGTGCAGAGAAAGACTGTTTAATACGGCTATGCGGCAAAATATGGTTTATTTTAAACAAGTCACTGCGAATGCAAGAGAATGATACTCAGCTAATTAACAGGTTAAAGACTGAATTAGATGGGGCAAGTAAAAATCAGGAAATGTTGAGAGCAGAATTGGATATATGCCAAAAAGACATGCAATTAAAATGCAGAGACTTTGATACTCAGTTATCCAAAAGCAAGAAACAATTTGAAGATAGTGAGCAAGAATTGACACACTTAAAAGCCTTAGTGGATCACATTAGGCAGGATAAAGATGAGGTTGTTTCAGAAATGCAGATTTTACAAAAAGAACATTGCGAAAAAGAAGGTGATCTCCAGAGTGTAGAACAAGAAATGATTAAAATGATTCAAGAAAGAGACAAGAGAAATAAAGAGTTCAATGAATGCCAAATGCAAATGTGCGATATGCAGGAGGCAATTAATAAAATGAGTGATGAAAATAATTATTTGCATGATGAAGCCAACAGACTCCTTAAAAAGTGTAAGGACTTAGAACAGCAAATGTGCATTCCCAGGTCCCAGGAGAGGCGGCAGGGTACCACATTCAATGGAGTGGAGGTGAATTCTAGCTCTGCCCAAAGAGCTAGTGCCCCAGTGACAGGGCCGGTGACTGAACTTGGTTGCAGCGCCCTTGGGGGATTTGATACTCCCATTGGGGGCAGCCACCAATCTCATACACCTGAAAACAGGATTGAATCACAAAATAGTGCAATTCCATGCATTGCAACAAGTAGCCCCATAAAAATAATGAAATCCATTAAAGCCCTGATCAAACCATTTAAAAAGGGAGGTGAATGCTGCATTGAGGATCACTTAGAAGCGGTGCATGACATTTTTAAAGCGCTCCAGATACCTAAGGAACAGTACAGACAATATTTTCATTTAACTTTAGATGCCCCGACGGCCAGCATCATAAGGGGATTAAATGAACAGCAGAATATGACATGGCTGGAGTTTGAAAAAGAAATTAGGCGTCATTTTTCTCCTTTTCAGTCATTGCAGGAGGCAAAGAAAGTTGCGTACACTATTACTGCTGGACCTAATACATCACCTCGCCAATTTTTACAAGACTTAAAAAGAGCATTCTCTCGCTTTGATGTATCTTTTGACTCAAATTCCAATGAGTTTAAAACCGCATACTTCTATGGGCTACAGAAAGACATCATATCCCAATTGGTCCGTGAATTTGACCGTGACAAGTCCCTTGAATGGATTGTACATCAAAGCACCAAGCTATATGAGGTACTCTATTGTCAGGGTAGAGAAAGTGATAAAATGAAAGATACTAGGCCTAAATCTAAAGAACCCTCAGCCACAGTAATGGAAATCAGGTCAGCCAAAATGTCCCTTGAGTCTGCTCAAAGCCAAGGTAAAAATAATGTGACACCTGAACAAAGGGGTAATCAACAAAGATCGCCATTTACTGTACCAATGTTCCAATCACATGATCCTAGTAATAGAGAGAGCTACATCAGCCCTAGATATTTAGGAGATAGACCCCGGGTAAGATACCGGTCTGATATGGCAGGTATGAACAATAACCAGAGACAAAATCAAGATCAAAGAAATGATGGTCCCTACCAGTCATTGGGGACACAGAGCAGATTTGATCCCAGCACCATGATATATGGTAATCAGGATAGGCCCCGATATGTGGATCGATTTACTGATAATGGAAATCAATATAGGGGCCAGTACCCACAATCTGAGAGACAGGACATGAAGCAAAACGTGAACTACAGTCCACGCCAGTACAATGATTCCCCACCAGGGGACTATAATCAAAGGATGGGTGCAACCCGCTCCCCTCCACAAATGAATCAAGAGTTCAGAAACCATCCCAACCGGTATCAATCACCTGAGAGGTATCAGAATAGATCCAATCAGGGGGAAAACAACCAATATCGACCTAGGCCACAGAAAGAGGATCCTAGAGAGGTGGAAAGGTTCCAATGCCTTGAGGCCCAAGTGAAAATGTTAGCTGAGCAAATAGGAAAGCTCTATACAGCGCAAAAACAACCTTCCAAAGAGGGGGCTGATGGCCATAGCAATGACCGGGGGGCTTCCGAAAAGTGACTAAGTACTCATGATAACTGCAGTGCCAAAATGACAGATTGCTCTGATATAATTTTGCATAACGACTCTGAGATGTCTAATGGATTAAAAATGAAAGTACCAGTAAATGAAATTGTGACGGAAAGTGCAAATACTTCTAAAAAAGAGGTACGGTTTAACTTAGAGCTAAATAAAACAGTAAAGATTTGCACAAATGAAAAAGAAACATTAGGAATTCCAAAAGAACAAAGGGACAGATTTAAGAAAAATGACTCATGCATGGGGAATACCAGTGAACAGAGAGTAAGTGGGGATGCCATAGCTCCTTCCCTGGGCAAGCAAAACAATTACCAAACACAGACAGAAAAAGGAAATACTCACAAGGAGGGTACAAGTCAATCACCTGAAAAATTCTTTGAGCCACATATTTTTGAAAAGGCTGAAAGGGCTGGTATTACACTAAATGATCACAAATGCACAGAATTAAAAAATGACAAATTGCTGAATGATGTTGTGACACATGTTCAGTTGGAAGGTTGTAATGTGGTCTCTGATGTTACCCAGATGGATGGGCGAACGGTGGCCACACTCCAAAAAACCTCTGAACATGGAGAAATGAATAAAATATCTCGCACAGAAATGGGTAAAAAGGAGGGAAAAATGTCTTTTCATTTACCAATGTGCTTAGCCAAAAGTGAAAAAGGCCTGAGAAAGGTGAGCCCTGAAATCAGTAAGAATTCACATTTCTTATGTGTATTAGAGGAAGTTGAGGACAGATATTATGCACCCATCACTGTAGAAGAAAAATGCCACACCTTTGCTATGATTGACACTGGCGCACAGGCCACAATTATGTCCAAGGAGCTGGTAAAGAGTATCAATGAAGGGAGGCCTCCACAGAGTCAGATCACAGTGAAGGCAAATCAAGGCCCAGTGCATAACTTTAATGGGGAGGAGGTGCCCATCATAGGTGTAACTGAGGTTGACATAAAAATAGGAAAGCACAGAATGAAACAAGAGGTATTGATCACATCTATTTGTGAAATTCCATTTCTGATGGGGACAGATTGCCTGAAAAGATTGTCTCCTCTCATAGATGGGGTGAATGGAGTGCTGTGGTCCTTAACCAAAAAACCATTGAGGCCTAAGAAACTAAAATCACAAAACAGCAATATAAAAGAATGTCACACCGTTGCCAAAACAAATGATGCTGTGGAGGTATATCTCCAGAATAGCTGCATACCTAGTGTCACTGTTATATTAAGGTGTCAAGACAAAGATCAGAGCGACAATGAAAAACTACCTGTACAAATATACTTGGACCCAAGGAAAGATTGGCAGACTGCCATAGACGAACACACATTACGTTTCTATTTAAAAGAGAATACATGCAAACAGAATATTGTTCCTAAAACAGATTCAGAAAAACACATTACCACTCTGGCAGAGATACACATGGAAGATGAGCAACCATGGGTTCACGCTGGTATAAATGATTATCTTAAAACAATAAAAGCCACTTTAGCGCTTGAACATGAAAGGAGTTTCATTAATGAGAAATTGTTGCAAAAAATTATGGAGAGGGAAGAAATCCCGAAATTTAGGATTAAAAACCAATATGTTTCTGGGTTGGACAGTCCAGACTTTGAAAACCGAATTACAGGCAGATGCATGCTTAAAATTAGCATTGGGCAGAAAGCAATTTACCATAATGTATGGATAGTGAGTGGAGCACAAAATGAATTTTACATGGGCAATGACATCATGCACAGAATGTGTATGGTGTTAGATTTCCTTAATCAAAAAATATGGTCACGCCTAGGTGGGCCGGCGCCTGAATTTGAAGACAAAAGAAGGGCTTATCATTGTGCACAACTAGTTCCTTATGCAGTCGAATTACAGATGAGGAAAAATACTATTGTTCCTGCATTTACAAAACAGTTTGCAATAACACTGAAATGCAAAAATGGACAGCAGATGAAAGGCTCTGATGCATTTGTATGCCTGAATGAATCCATAAAACAGCAAGGCCTGGATTATGAATACATTCCATTGGTAGACATTGGTGAGGGATCTGTAAAAATCATGGTGAATAATAAAGGTTGTCAGGATATTCATTTAGAGGAAAACTCCCCATTAGGAATGGCCAT
Organism: Ambystoma mexicanum; assembly: GCF_040938575.1. NCBI lineage: Eukaryota > Metazoa > Chordata > Amphibia > Caudata > Ambystomatidae > Ambystoma > Ambystoma mexicanum. The sequence goes on along the minus strand of NC_090924.1, from coordinate 289,638,326 downwards.
ACAAAAATCACATTATACGGCAGATTTAAATAACATGGTGATTGGGAATATTCCTGAAAAATATGTAGATGCCAAGGGCGAGTTGCCAGAACACCTGGACTCTCAGCCCAAAGGAATATTTAAAATTCATTCTGTGTATCCTTATGATTCAAATGAGACAGTGTGCTGCCATCAAGAGGATTGCATAATATTTAATTTAAATGAAAATGAAACAGGAAATCAGCCCATTGAAGTGGAAGCTGATATGCCAAAATATTTGAAAGTGGCAGCTCTACAAAAAGACACAGCCACACAGTTAGAGGAAAGCGCTGAGATTCCTTTACCAGAAGAGTTTCCAGAATTTTCCAGAATGGTAGAAGAGCAGATCTCCTTAGCGGATGCATGTAACAGCGATGAGGATCGACGCAATCTGAGGGAAATATTTATGGAGTTTAAGGATGTATTTGCAAAAGATGCTTATGATTGTGGTTTAACTGATTTACATGTGGCCACACTACCAGAAGGTTGTAGCAGAAATCCAGTGTTTGTACGCCAGTATAGACTACCGCTGGCATGTTTAGAATCATTGGCAGAGATTATTAAAAATTTGGAATCACGGGGAATAATTAGGCCCATTCATAGCACATCCAATACGCCTATTTTAGGTGTGTTAAAGCCAAATGGTCAATGGCGGCTGTGTGCAGACTTAAGAGAGTTAAATAAAAGAGTACCAGTATCTAGATGGCCACTACCATTCATTGATCAGGGCCTAGCTCAGATACATGGTTCAAATGTATTTACCACGTTAGATCTCACATCTGGATATTGGTGTGTGCCATTGGCAGAGGAGATACAACACCTATTTTCCTTTACATTTGACAGGACTCAATATGCCTGGCTTAGAGCTCCGTTCGGGTACATCAATAGTGGGAGTGAATTTGGCATATTTTTGAGAAAGGCCATGCCGGATGCAGCGGAAAGAGGGACAATAGTTTATGTGGATGATGTCTTGATAAAAAATGAAAACCTTAAAAGCCATTTTGATGAAATAAGACATGTGCTTGGCCAATTGCAGAAAGCAGGCGCCAAAGTATCTTTGCAAAAAGCACAATGGTGCAAGAAAAAAGTGAACTTTCTAGGGCATGAAGTGACTGAACATGGGCTAAATCCACAAAGGAAGAAAATAGAGGCCATACAAAGATTAAAAGATCCTAAAAATGTGAAAGGAGTAAAAAGTTTATTAGGGATGACAGGCTATAACAGAAAGTTCATTGAGAATTATGCAGAAATCACTCAACCATTGACTAAACTGCTTAAACTAAATACTCCCTGGAGATGGGAAAGAGAGCAGTCTGATGCAGTGGCTAGATTGAAGGAATGTCTTGTAAAGGCACCATGTTTAGCATACCCCATAAAGAACAGGGATTTCTTTATAGAAATAGGCTTTTCTGAACATTGTATGTCAGCAGTGTTATCACAAAAACACGATTTGAATCACAAAACCATTGCATATGCAAGTAAGGCATTTTCCCAAGTTGAAATGAAATTTAATGAATGTGAGAAGGCCCTATTAACCACTGTGTGGGCGCTACAACATTTTCGCCCCATTGTTCAGGGAGAAAAGGTGATTATTGAAACAAATCATCAACCTTTGCAATTTTTAGAGAGTAAAAGAATTAGATCAGGCAATCTAGCGCAATCCAGAATCACTTCATGGACGCTGGCATTACAAGGTTTTCCCGTAGAAGTAAGATATGGACAAAATAAAAAGAGCCCAATTGCTCAAGGATTAGCTGACTTACATGACTGTGCAGCTGAACAAATAACAAATGAAATGGATGTGGAAGCTAGTTTACAGGAATTTGAACAATCACCACACAAAGCTTTTGATGAAAAAACATGCAAGGATTTGCCAACTGTATATGTGGATGGTTGTGCTTTTCACATTGAAAATGACAGTAATAAACAATTAGTGGCAGGAATAGGAAATGTCTGGTTGAAATGTGAAGGCGTTCCTAGTATAGGGATGAGGATTGGAGATAGGAGCAGTCAGGTGGCGGAATTGGCAGCCATCTATAAAGCAATTGCTACTGCAGTTGATAAAAAGTTCAGTGAAATTGTCCTGGTGACTGATTCTGACTATGCACGGAATAGCTTTGTGGAGTATTTGCCTGGTTGGAAAGCAAGAGGCATGGTTACATACAACAAAAAGCCACTTAAACATGGAAAAATGATACAAGCCATAGACAAATTGGTGTCAGAAAATAATTTAACAATATACTGGAGAAAAATTCGTGGGCATTTAAAAACACCAGGAGAGGATAAGGAGGGAAATGATAAGGCAGACCATCTGGCTAAGATTGGGGCTGTGATGGGAGAATTGCTACCTATTGATTATTTAATGGGTGAAATACAAATTGATGCAGTCACACGTTCTAAAGCACCAAAGGAGGTAGATCAACCGGTGGTGCAGTGGAGTCATGACACGCCAGACCAAGATTTGATTGAGGCACAAAAGAATGATCAAATTTTGGGAATCTATTATAATCATTTGATAGATCCTGAAAAAAATCCTTTAACAGAAAATGATTGCATGGGAAAAGAAGAATTGAGGGTGTTATTAAAGAACAAAACACGAATTAGATTACAGGATGGACTCATGATTAGAGAGTCCATAACAGGGCAAATACAGTGGGTAGTACCCCTTTCATTCAGAGGACTAATGCTACACCATGCACACGATGCCATAACTGCAGGCCATAGAGGTTCACAAAAGACATTAGAAATACTAAAAGATTATGCTTACTGGCCACATATGTCCCAAGATGTGGAATTATATACTAGAGGATGTCTAGTATGCGCCCAATTTAAACCTGCTTCACCAATGCATAGAGCACCATTGATGAAAAGAGGCCTAACTCTCCCATGGTCAGATTTGCAAATAGACTATGTAGGTCCTTTAAAAAGGTCGAGCAGGGGACACCGCTATATTTTGAGTGTGGTATGTTTGATGTCAAAATGGATTGAGTGCATTCCCGCACCAGATTGTAGTGCGCAAACAGCAGCCACATTGCTGGTGAACCATGTGTTCTCAAGGTTTGGGTTGCCACAAAGAATTGAGTCAGACAGAGGAAGTCATTTCACAAGTACTCTAATGAGTAAGGTATGGCAAATACTAGGTGTGAAAAGGAAACTACATATCGCATATCGGGCGGCGTATTCAGGTACAGTTGAAAGAAGCAATAGGTCTGTTGTGGACATTTTAAAGAAATTTGTGGCAGAAGCAGGTTCCAGCTGGGATTTGCGTTTACCATTGGTTTTGATGGCAATCAGGTCGACTCCTGCCAAAGCATCAGGTGTTAGCCCCCATGAGGTCTTAACAGGTAGGAAAATGGTGTTACCACAACACCTACTATACAGAACACATGAGCAAACTCTAGTGAGTGCATCCACAGTTCATGAATATATTGATGAACTGAGGAGGCATTTGCAACATGCATTTGCTTTTGTGCAGAGAAATCTGGAAAGAGCTGCTGACAGTGCTAAGTCATATTATGACAAAAAGACATCAGTAAAGGAATACAATGTAGGGGATCAGGTGTACAAGTTTCATTTTGGAAAAAGTAAACAGAAAAATTCTAAATTTCTGGCAGCCTGGCAGGGGCCATTCCGAATTATAGATAAAGTCTCTCCTGTAGTGTATAAAATTTTGAAAAATGAAGGTGAAACAGCAATAGAGCAGTTTGTCCATGTAAATCAAATCAAACCATGCCATCCCAGACATGAGATCAGGCAGCTTGAGCATGTGGAAACGGATAGAGTCCCTTGAGAAAATAAATGGGTGTGATCAGGAGGCAGTGACAAAGAAGTAAAAAAAAAAAAAAAAAAAAAAAAGTTGATTGTTATGATGGCACATAAACACTGTAATATATGTGAAAATATATAATATAAATAAATAAATAAATAAATAAATAAATAAATGCACATATAACGGAAGCTCGTGGTTGGTGTGCAGAGAGAAAGTGTATTAAATATTGAATGCTGTTTTATATGTGTTTGTTTTCTTTTAACTTGTGTTTAATTTCAGAAAAAAGAAAAAAAAAAAAACGAAGTATTTTTACCAAGCATGTTTTATTTTTGGCAAAAGGATGAAGTTAGTATTGTGCTATGTACTTAATCTGTTTATTTTCTATTTTGATTTAGACGATTAACATTATTTGATCGGAGGTTCCGGGATCAGAGGCCACGGGAGACGATGGAGTCCTGGAGTCCCCTGGATGAAGACCAAAAGATGCCTGCCTCCAGGTGGAGGTGAAGACAAAATAACCGGAATGCCAAAAGAGATGACTACTGTGGATTCAAGATTGCCAAGATGAAAGAGTACTCGAATGAACCGAATAACATCGCTGGCCGGGACATACCAAAAGAGACAAAGCAAAAGTTCCGGCATATGAAGTTCCACGTATTTATTATTTTAATTATTTATTTTAACTTGTTATATTACTTATTTGTTTTAGTTAGTTGTTTTATTTCATTGTTTTTAATTGACTTGGAAAATTTAAACTTAAAGTAATGCCACTTCCACTGAGAAGGCAAATGTGGAACATTTTATGAACTGATGGACTCAGATGAAATGTTAATTGCAAATTTTCATTGATGCACATGAATATTCATTTTGTTGGATTGCTATATTGTAAAAAAAAAATAGAACAAGTTGTTTTTAGGAATTGGCTTGGATTATAGCCAAGTTCTAAAAACAAAAGGAGGGTATATGTAAGGATATTTGGCATGTTACAGCACAGAGTACAGCACTACTGCACAAGTAGCATTACAGCACTACTGCACAAGTAGCATTTTTTTTTTTGCAGCACCACCACAAGGGTGCGGTGCATTGCTATATGGGTTAGCAGATTAACAAGGAAAGACAGACTATTCAGTCAAAAAACGATTTTAACATATAAGATGCAAAGCTATTTTTACAGTTAAAAGCACACGTGTTCATTTAAAAATGCACACTATTTTTCACCTGAAATGCCTATATTGCTAGAGACACATTTGAAAATTAACAGCTAACATATTAACCATTAACCTGACTAATAAAACCTTATTTTAATATAACTCACTAATAAAATGTGTTCTCTACTGCAGAATTAGGCATACTTTGAAAACCAGTTAAATGAGTGTGCAGATTTTTCCTCTCTTCTCTGCCTGATTATCCGTGTTGTTGTGCACAGTAACTGCAGGAGGAAGGAAGTCAGATTTGCAACAATTGCAAATGTATAAGCGAAGCTATTGTTTAAAAGTAGGAGGATGAGAGATGATGGATTTCATTGGAACACGTCATAAAGAGGGCTGAGAGGAAAGTTTTAGTGGGCAGTAGCAGGGAAAAAGACAGGCAGACATCTTTCTGCACTACTGGGGAGAAGACCTGGCTGTGGGGGTGTCCTGCTGCAGTCGAGACTGGGGAAAGCTGAAAGAATTACCTTTCCACTGGCAGAGGCAGTCCTATCTGAAAAAGCTGAGAATTCCAGGCAATGACCCCGGCTTGAGAAGGCAAGCGTTCCTTTTTGTTGGAGTTAAGCCAAGAGAGCCACATTCACAGAGAGAATCCTCTGAACAGATAAGGTAATTACCTAACTGGGGGAGCTGTGTGTGTGCACGAAAGTATGCAGTCAGTGTAGAAAAATGAAAGTCCCGTGCGTGTCTTAATCAAGTGCTAATGTTGCAATTTAAGTTCTGTTCTCCGCCACTATAATTGCAGTGTGTCATTGAAAATGCTTTGATTGTTCCCTTTTATTGCTGTAAAGAATGAGATCATGTCTAAATGCAAATTTTATAATACAGAAAATATTTGAAAACAGACGGGTGGTTTATTTTCTATTTACCATTACAATGCCAATGATGTGGGGAGATTTTTAAACAGTGCAATGGTCATTTTAAGACAGATGTGTGTATGTCAGAATCAGTATGAATAATTGTGAGTGACTGTAGTATAACTTGTTGGAGGTACATGAGCCAACGGGAAGAGAGACTCTCTGAACATAGCTCCCTACCGTATATAAGGTAGTGGAAATTACCACAAGACTACCACATATAGCTCTCTGTCGTAAATAAGTCAGTGAGTTTGCCCATGGTGGCGCACCAACACTATCCCTGGAAATTGTGGTTTCCCTAGAATGCAGGTCTGAGGTCTCTCTAGTGATCACACGAAAAATCTAAGCGAAGATAAGGGATTCTGGACATTGGGGCCACAAATAAAACAAGGGAATTATGCTCACCAAAATACCACCAACCACGTATACCAAATATGCAGGTCTGGGTGCTGAAATAATGCATGTCCATTGTATTATTGTTGCACATGGCCAAATCTGAATACAAAGAGTAATTATTGCTAAGTTATTTCTCGGCGGTAATAAAATACCGTCAGGCCCCAAATCTCCACAAAATACCCTACAGGTTGGAGGTAGCCAAGCCGTTTTTACCAGCATGGCTATGCACAAACTCGCGTCCGGCTCTGGGTGCCGCGAAAGGGGAATTACCGGGCCATTCCGACCTTGGCGGGCCTGCTAATTCCCCTTGTGTGGGACCCAGAGCCGGTACGTCCCCATTCCCATTTGAGCCCCAATATGGCTCAATGGGAATGGAAAGGATGTTAGCAGCGGTACCATTGCTACCATCCAGTTCTGCTCGCGGGTGCCTCTATGCACATCTGATCTGACCAGGTATGCAGAGCGGCACCAACGAGCAGAACCTGTAATCTGGCGCTATGGTAATAACGGTGCCGGTAGCGATACCGGCACCATTGTTGCCTTACCGCCACAATCGTAATGAGGCCCATTGCCTTGACTATTGTTTTTTTTTCGGGCAACCTAAGAGACAGGATAAGTCTATTTGAAATAGTGGCGCAAAAGGAGATTGCCCATGATCTGGTGCCAATCACTACTGAAAAGAATGTAAATCTCGAACCACATCAAATAATGAACCCGGTGGTGGTAAATTGACAAAGGAATAGGGCAAAGGCCAGAAGGAAAGAAATTGATGCCATGTATGGTCAATATAAGATGTCAGTCGAAATGGATCAGACCACCATTGAGTATTCCTGGATTTTAGAAAAAATCATACAGCCAGGGAAAAGAAAGGGTACAATCGTGAAACAACCCCCCAAGCATGCCTATGGTGCATTGGTAAGGAATACTAAGAAAAAATGACAGGCTGATCTAAGGAAAATAAAATCTCTAAGGACTATTGAGGCAGCAGAGATGAGTCGCTTGTGCAGGCAGAAGGATAAAAACTGGCTGACAGCAACGAAAAGTCAACGTCTACAGAAGGATGCTGAATTAATGTTAAAGACTCTTTGTAAAAAAACACTAGATATCTTTGTGAGCTGCTAAATAATGGAGGGAAATTTAGAGCACATTTAATGTTGGGTTAGGTCAGTGAGTCGAGCTGGGACGCCCATTACTCTAAAGTATTTGCGGATCCTGGAAACTCATTGAGAGAGGATGAGAAAGGGAGCAGCCAAACTTGGAAGATCGAAATTGAAAGAGAAGATTTTAAGGCAAAAATAAGAGGGCTTAGTTTCTCTAGAGCCACAGGACCTGATGGCATTTCAAATCAGCTCCTAAAGGAAAATCCAGAGAAATGGAGCCATCAGATAATACAAACTTTAATCAGGTCATGCGCATGAAACAAATGCCAACTACCTGGTGAGAGACATTGCTGTTCCCAAGTACTATCGGCCGATCGCTCTTCTTGACTCAATGGGGAAACATTTGCATCCTTTTGACTGCGAGACCTCACAGCAATGATGGGAAGGTTAGATCCCTGTCAAAGGAGTTTTGTTAGAGGGGTGGGAATCTCCCTAAATCTTTTCATGATTGGTGTCCTAAAACAACATGCACTCACTCATGTCGGGAGCCTGTGTCCATATGGCCTTCGTGGACTTGGAACAGGCTTTCGACTGTGTTAACAGGACAAGATTATGGAAAAAGTGGAGGAACTGGAATTGCCTCTGTGATTTGTTGGAGGCAATTCATGGCCTATATTCAAACACATCAATACAAATACGATTGGCTTTTAGGGGGTTTCTCTCTGAGAAAATGTTGACCCACCGTGGCGTAAAGGAAGACTGTGCCCTAGCCTCATTCCTATTCAGTCTGTATATTTCTGACCCAGGTTATTCGCAGAAAGTAGTGAGAGCATTCCCACCAAAAATCTATGGAAGAATTATTCCCTGGGTCATCTATGCTGATGCCATAGTGTTTATGGATTACACCCAATTGGCCTTCAAGCACGGATTAATTGCTTTGTAGAATATCCAGGCCAAAATGACATGAAAATGAATGCTACCAAATAGAAAATTCTGACTATGTCGTCTGCTAACAAGAGACCTCAAAAAGCATGTGTGGTGGGTACAAAGAGAGAGAATAGAACTGGTTCAAACCATGGTTTATCTAGGTGTGGTCGTCAATAGAAACATAAATGACAGAGCTCACTATCTCTCTCTGCATGCCAAAACTAAGAAGTTAGTGGAACAGGGAACCAGGATTGTATGTAAATATTGCAAATACTCAGTTACTGGCATTTTATCATCAAAAAGCAGTCCCCATTTTGACTTATGGGTCGGAGGGGATGTTAAATCTGTCTTGGAAGATATGTGCTCCATTAGGAGGCCTATTCTGGAGAAAGAATGTAAGGTGTAAAAATATCAGATCACCTGTGGCAAGACATTTTGCAGAACATCAGCACACCATTGCCCAGATCAAGTTCCAAGTCACTGAAGTTGTTAAACGACCACAGAGGAGCGGTGATTACCAGACTCTAGTGGCCCAAAGAGAGAAGTATTGGATCCACCAGCTGTAAACCCTACAACCCAGGGGACTCAATGAAGTATTCTCCCTGAATTACTTTGTATAGGAATGTAAAGATTGGAATGACTCCACAGTTTATGTGAAATTAGGTAACTCTGCAGCTGGTCATTTGTTACAGAACAGAGGATATGAGTTAATCTTATGTCTTAATATGTGCCAAGAACAATCTCAATCTGATGGTGTCTTTAATGTTGAGTATATGTGGAAATGATTTTACTCATGATGATGTCCAGATTGGCAATTTGGGTATCACGCATTTCTTCAAATGTAATTACTCTCCCAGACTCTACGTCAAACTGGGTAACTCCGTAGCCGTTAATTCTCCACAGAATAGAGTATATGTGCTAATTATATGTCTTAATATGTGCTGATGATGTTCATAATGTTGAGTATGTGTGGTAAGGATTTCACCTATGATGATGTCCACATTGCTTATCTGGATAACATGCTTTCCTTCAACTATAATTATTCACTTGAGCACATTTACAGTTTGTGAAATAATGACTGCCACCAAAGAGAGTACATATTTTTCATTTGCAAGATACATGTAACTTAGTACTCTATCTACTTGATACATTTTGATTTGATGAACCCAGAGAAATGATTCTGACCCCACATCAAGTCTACAAAAGATATATATATCCACCATACAGAGACACACTTACAAAAGATGCAAGATATATGGATGTTATAACAATATGACTGTACCCTATGAGTATGGTACCCATACCAATAGGATCCATGAGCCCACCCCCACACTACTGCTCTTTAGTGGGTTCCCAGACATATATAGGGCACAGCGCATTACCTCCACTCTCGATATGAACCTGAGTATTTTGTTAGATAATGATCTGACAATAGTTTTGCATACATTGAAATATATTTTTTGTTTGTTTTGCCATTACAGCAAGCACTATCTAAAATAGTCTAGCAGGGTCACCACGGCACCTATTCACGCTTCAACTCACTCCAAGATGGACGCCACATGATCCATAGAGAGGGTTAGTCCTCTTTCTATGTCTATTCTCCTTGAAGTCTCCACAACTTACACAAGATGGTGATTTCCACAGAACGCTGTCTCCCTGGTTACTGGCCCTGTGTGAGCAGCAGAACAATTGGATTGAGCACTTCGTCTGCCTGCCAGGTTAATCGCATACTTTCTACTGATTCTAACTGACTCATGCAGATCCTATAAACTATAGCCAGAAGGTAGCTAGGCCCACTTTTTTCTAACCGCGCCCTTACTTCTTATCTTTTAGAAGTTACAGGCTGAATCGTGAGGAAGGTCAATTCTACACCGCACGGTTTGCACTCAGCCTAACAGTTCGTCACTTACTGCAGTAGGGGACAATAAGGGTAAGCCTTAATATACATATCAATTGTTAATCTAGCAAGCAGATGGCCACTGGATTAGACATGCAATAGGCTGGCCTGGTCTTTATAATTCATTACAGTGATCCGGAGTTATAACATGAATATGAAAACTAAGAAGTGCCCCCACGCCCCTGGTATATGGAACACCATATAGACTCAGATAAGGCTAGATCACGGTGAGTGATTCACTATCTATTTTCTTCTTTACACAGTGGAACACTGTTGTGTATGAACTATCTTTAATACTCTGGTTTATTATCATATGCAGATTATGACAATATAAGGATTCATTGATCAGAAATGTTTATTCTATTGGTATTTCCACGCAGACAGTGTTGAATACATTAAGGCTACCGACATTTCTAGAACAGAAGGGGTTAACAATGTGCGTGCAGTTTGAATCCCTTAAAACCTTTAGTGTAACGGAATATATAAATGGCGCGAGTATCCTTTCGGCACCTGCAGACTTGTTACCCTTAATGAAATGCTGTCTCCTTGTGGCTTATGATATTTATGTCCATATAATGCTCATCAAGTTGTATCCAAGCTGAGTCCTAACACACAGAGAGGCCATTACCGACCCATGGAAACTGTAATAAGATGTTCTATCTATTTTAGCCCTTGCTTTGGTTCACTATATGAAATGAAGTTTCAAATTGATGTATGTTATCTCCCTTAAGGAACTCAGTTGACAGACTCTCGCAAACTTGACATTTCACACCTGTATATAATGATTTGATTGTCTAGACAGGTGTTACAACATACTGATTGTGCTTTTTTATGTGACATTTCTTCAACAGCCAATTAGGCCCTTTGAAGAAGAGGAATTTCCTTGCAACGCGTCAGCTGACTATATTGGATTATTGGATACATTGTGCATCCCTCACGATTAAATTGCCTTCTTTTGTTTCACAACATTTGGCTGAAGAATTTATTTATGAACTCTAATATTGGAACTAGATACTACTGAAAACAAAAGGACTTTTGTTCATATTGAAATACTACCCATCCCACCAAGGCCGTAGTCTATAGTGTGCAGGGGACAGGAGGATTCCTACCTTGGATCCTCTTCTCCCTTCTTATTCTGGAGAAAGATCCTAAGACTGCCTGGCTCTCTCACAACTGCAACAATCCGACATGAGTTGAGACTCAAGTCCTTAGAATCAATCTCCCTCTGGAAGTCCATTGAACTCCACAGAAAATGTAAGATGTCAGAGAAAGATACTCCATTTGAAATCTTCAATACAATGGATCATTTCACTGATCATCCACTGAGATCATGGTGGGAGAAGATTGCAAGAATCTTAGCAGAGAACAACATAGAAAGGGAGGAATTAATTACTAACCCCATAAAAATACAAAATAAACTCAAAGAGTCAGATAGGATTGAAACCATTTGAAAAAGAGATCTTGACAATTTAAGATTGTGTCTAGAATTGGAGAAAAAGGGTTTAAATAATCCACTGCAATACTTACTAAAGTTCCCCTCTCCACATTACAGAGATCTGTTATAGTGTGACTGAATATTCTGGCAAACAAAGAAGTGCAGTTAGCCAGGAAACAAATAATGTGAGAACAGTCTCACTGTAGGCATTGTGATCTCTCAGGGGAACCTGAATCCCTCTATCATTTGCTAACTGCCTGCACAGGGCTAGCTGGATTGCATGATGTGTACCTGCAATCTCATAAGATCTTTCGGTTAACATTGTTCAATCTCCAATGGTGGCAATGGAAACTTATGGGAGAGAGAATAGGTCTATGGCGGTTTTGCAGTTAATAGAAGCTGCCCTAATTCCATCAAAAATGAATAAATGTGGAAACAATGACTTTAGATAAACCAGGTTGTAGATAAAATGATCATGGACATAAGATTGATTTGAACTGGGTATTGGTGAAAGTTGGCAGAAAAAATGTTGTCATGTAATGAACTTTGATGATGCATCCAAAATTGATTGTTAGTTTTAAATGTAAATGGTTAAAATTTCTTAGTGGTTTACAAATAAGTTCAACCAATACACATTCATACAAAATTAATTGATGCAAACAGGAAAAAATAAAATACTGAGAGAATGGAAGGAGTCAGAGAAGATTTCCATCAGCAGGCAAATGGCCAGATTGTACCCTTCGTGATATGAGGAGCAAAACAAGTTGGCATTCTACATATTGGTTCAGAATCTTCATATACAAATTAGGTAAGATCATTGTTAGGGAGCCCAAGAAAGCTCCCACCAGAATTTAAAAAAATGTCTTTACTAGTCTCAACTCGACTTTTCTTTTTTCTATCAATTTAGGCATTCAATGCACTCCATATAAGAAGGCAGAGGGTCAGATACCACCTGACAAACAATCATGATAACTCAGCAAAAGAATGATTGCTATATAAATACCTTAAGCTATGAATGTTTTCGTATGTTAATCCAACTCATCCAACCATAAAAAAATGTGAGTAACATCTTGGTCATTGTTGTATGTCAAGTACAATTAACCCTGTAAATCTGCATGTTCTATAGTTGTCGTCTTTACCCTTATGCTGATGTCTATAAATGAGTTTACACCAAATCATCTTTGAATGTTCATTTTACAGTCTTTTGTAAAGTAACTGTTCTTCCGATTTCCAATTATGTATCTTTACAATAACCAGTGAACATTGTACCTGTATAATAAACATTTTCTATAAATATCATCTCTTGTCCACAGACAAATTGTCTAAAACCTAAGACTTCCCCTCGTGAGGAACCAAATCATTGTGTTTGGGGAAAGACGCGTTGAGAGTCATCCCTTTGAACTTTAAAGTTGAAATTGAAATGATTAATGCTAAATTCAGCATCAGACTTTTGATGTGAAGTAACATCAATCAAGGATTTTTCTTTTCATTTAATAAATACCAATGTATTCAAGACAAGAGTAAGACCATCATTGAAACACTATATTGAACAATAACTTTGAAAGGCGCAGATAATGTAATGTGACTCCAATTCTTTGATAATACATATTGGTTCACTACTCTTCAAGCTTAGTGGTCAGCTTTCAATTGCCACAGGTGAGTTCTTTCTGATAAATGATGCAGACAGGAAGGTAGAGTCATCTGTTTACAAGTGTTTCACTGGAGTCCATCTATTATTGCAACTGGCCACATAAACATCATACGTATTCAGCCCAATCCTAGCTGGCAGACATACAGAATCTTAATAAAGAAATAGAGGAAGGTATAAGGTGCTGAGCAATGATACACCCCTTGGTCCTTATTTAGAATATGGCAGTTGTCGAAGCTGCTAGTTTTCAACTACGGAACACCACCTGCTCCAATTTCCATGAATGGTACCGGAAGATTTTCTGGCTGCTTTCTGCCAGTAGATTCCCAGTGTAAAGCCAGTACGGTGCACACTTTATATACAGTCCTTTGTGCTATTAGTACCCAGGTGGGGGTACCTCCCAGCTATGAAGAGGCATGGAATGGCATCTTTACCACACAAGGAAAGACCCCACCCCAAGCCTCCTCAGAGCGTGAGGCTGCCATCTTCCCTTGTCGAGATCAAAGGTAAGTGCGCTCCCCCGCATCCACTCCACCTTCACTCATCCACCTTTTCCACATATCCAAACCACTCCCTACCCAAACCTGATTTACCTGAGCTCCTCTGTTCATCGCTGGTGCCGGGAACAGGACTGCACCCGGTGCATCACCTGCACGTGATTAGCCACCATGAAAAGGGAGAAGTAGTCCCTTCTCCCTTGCCATGGTTGCCATTTTTTTTGTTTGTTTTTTTTTCATTAATTTCAATGGCCGCCATGGAAAGGGAAGAAGAGACTATGTGTAGTCTCTTCTCCCCTTTCCATTGCACCTATTTTGTTTGCTTATTTGTTTTTCCATTCATTCAAATGGCTGCCATGGAAAGGGAGAAGCAACTACATGTAGTCCCTTCTGCCTGATCCCTGGCAGCCATTTATTTTGCTTTTTTTTTCTCGAACCGAGAAATGGATTCAATGCAGTTTCTCAGCTCCAGAAGAAAATGCAGTTTGTACTCCGGTAGGATGTACCGAGGTACTGGTAGCAATAGAAACCTTGGAGGGGGGCATTACGAGTCTGGTAAGGTCCCTGTGGCTATGTTAAAGCTCTTGATCTGCTCAGGCTTGCAACCATCACCGTGGGAGTATTACCAGACTGGTATTGACCCCCTGCTCAGGTTTTATTGCATCAGTGGAAACAGGCAGTGGTTAGATCAGTGGCAATGGCCATGAAAGCAGCAGCGGCAGCAGTGAGACGTCATGTGCCTGCCAGAGACTCAAACATTAATTTGGAACAGATTAATGTGGCCTTGAAGACACCTTTTTAATATGTACCATTTTTTAGAGAACAGTTGCGGGAGGGTACACACAGGAACTGATTTAGAGTGGAGTGTACAACAAATCCTCCAGGTTTCCACTGGTGGAAAAATACCCAATTTAAAATTTAGACTTCATGGCTTTCCTTAAGAACCCATAGGCCATGTAAATGATTTTGTTTCAAATCAGCAACTATGTTTACCCGTTTAGTTATTTTCACATAAGCAGTCCTGTTTGTGGACTTGTAACGGTTAGATAGAGTTGTAGGATATTCTTCCTTTGACCAGCATCCTTCATAATAATTCATACTTATTCATGTACCATCTTGCAAAGGAGGATGCAAGGATCTGAGTCAGAATGTTCATTCTAGGGTTTTTAGAAGATTCATCAGGCACCAACTTTGTTTTGCTCAGTGTACCTGGCACTTTATTTTCTTTCAAGCAGCCCGTCTCTAATTCACAGTTACAGTTTGAGATATGCACCCAAGACAGAGGGTAGCACTAAAGGAGACTATTGCCATGTGACCAGTTGATATTTCATTCTGGTCAGCATTTGTTTGCATGGGTCTAATCCCAATTTCTTAATTGGCCTGCTCAGAATTGTATGAAGGTCTACAGGATTTATGCTTTACAACTGTAAAACAATAATCTTTTATTTTTGTGGATGCTAATCCAGATGCAACTGGTTAATCTATCTAACATTCCCTTCTTGCTGCTGTGGCACCCTCCAATACTTTCAAAGCTGTATTAGGCAGATGCTTGGCTGTGCTGCCTGTAAATCTTGTGTTGCTACACCTTCACCACTTGCCAATAGTGCTCCTTCTATGGTGAATTTTGACAGTTTTTTCTGAACCAACTTTGCTTCCTCCTGCTTTCTACTCTCAGCTTTCTTCTTATTCTTCTCTTGTAATAATCAACAATGATGTACAATAGTCAACTGTATCTCTGGCCATGGCTTCACTTCCATTCCTACCATTTTCTTCATTCATCGTTGCACTGGCTCGGGCAGTCCATGACATTAAATATGATACCATGATGCTACTGTTTTATCCCACGGTTTCCTCACTTGAAGGCACCAATGTTCTTGAATCTCGTGAATAAAAGCAACAGGAACTTCATCCTTGCCCATTTCCCTTGTCATAATCGCACCATGTCTGATGTGTCTAGATATTGTACTCTGAGCGCCCTCCATACACCGGCTCTGCAATTATTAAATGGCACTCCATCGTGTCTCGTGTTTTGCACTGTTACACTTACTTTGCCTCCTCATCTCCAAATATTGGCAGCTCTCTCGATAGCTGCTAGCAAACCTATTAGGTCACCCATTGCTAACGTCATTCCCACTGACATTCTTTCTAACTCATCAATCCATCTGACATTATTTTATCCCAGCTTGTATGGCTGTCATCCCTTTCCCCATCATCAAGATTTAGTCTACTTAAGGAAAGCGTGGTATACACGTCCGTCATTACGTCATCAACTCTTTCTCCTGTTTCTTTTGGTGAAGTTCCTTTAATGCTCCCTTTGGTTTTATAACCATCTTTCTCCCTCATTTGCCTAAATAAATAACCAATCCTTTTCCCTTTGCCTTCTGCCTCATGCTCATCAGCCCATGTATGCATCCTCAGTATCCCTTGCAGCTCCCTGTGGGGCTGTTGTGATCCTCTCTTTTCTTCCCATCATTCCCATCTTTCAATTGGCTCTATATATCTATTAACAAGGTGATCTATTTCATTGTCCCTTTGTCCCCTACACCTTCTCATTTCTTCTTCCCTTCTCCTCATCTCCCTTTTCTCTTCTTCCTCTCACCATCTTTGCCAAATATGCTCTTTCAATCTCAATGTTTCTATTTGTTCATGTTTCTACTCCTCTAGTCTCTCTTTCTCTTTCTTTTGTTCCTCAAACCTTCTCCGTTCTTCCTTTTGCTTCCTCTCTTTTTCCTTCTCCTAAACATGTGCTCACACTCATTCCTTTTCCTTCTTTTCCTGCTCCTTTCTTTCTTCTCATTATCTAACATCATTGATACCCTTTTGACTAACTTGAGTAATATCTGTCCTCCCATCCAATCGTTCTGTACTATTGTCACTTCCTTGTCTTTGTCCTTCCCTTCTTTTTGTCTCTAAGCTTCGTCCTCTATCTCTATGTGTCCGTCCCTTCTTTCATCACGCTCTTTATAGTGATTGCGTGATAACATATATTTACATTCTTTAATCTTGCTCTCTTCCATGTTAGCCTCACTGCGGGGGGCTTGTATGTCGGATTAACATACCCCACTGCTGCTTTTAAATCCTTTAAAGGATAAAATCCCTGTTTCTCAGTGTCTGTACTCTTGTTTTCAGAAGGAGAAAGAGGAGCCAAGGGCATTTTGTCCTCCCTTTTATGCTAATTAAGCAATCACTCCTTTTTGGGCGGGTCTTTCTTCTCACTCTGATACAATTTCCTTAGCTCTAACATGGCTAACGTTTTGTGCAACCTCTTCTTTTTATACGCAGCATGTAAGTATTTTGACATGTGTTGCAATAGTGTTGCAATAGTGTTCTTGATAGCAGAGCTTCTTGGTAGCTCATAATCTTGGGTGTGTATCTCGGTAATATCTTACACAAGCATAACAGGGGTGCCTTCCCCATAATGCCAAGTCATTTTTAACTGTCAATAGTTACTGGTTCTCTTATTTCTTGCTTACTTGAATCAATTATACCACAACAATAAATACGGGCAAGCACCATCAACCACCCATTTCCAAACCACAATTCTTTAACCAATTTTAAAGTATATACAATGTTTTCTTTATTCCTTTGTTTATAGTTCTATCAATTCTTGCTGTGCTGCTGTTTTATTATTAACACTCTAGGAATCTTCTGTTATTTATTATTTTGTCTGAATCGTAATCCTCCTATGATTGATATCAATCATTTAATTTTAGAGTCTGATAACCAGCTAGATTATTAATATTGGTTTATGTCGTTTTATGTCTGCTAGTTTAACCAATATAAAAGTTTTACACAGACATATTTATAACCCCAAACAAATGTGCACTTTCATTTTCTACGATTGTCTTCTACTACTTTCTCTAGTAAAGGTAGCTCTTCTCCAGTTTACCCCATTTTGGAGTTGGACACGCATTCTTCAATCTCGGTCTTGCCTAAGGAATCTCTCAAAAATACCCCACTGTATAATGTGTGTCCTTCCATCTCCTTGAAACCAGGAATCAAGGTAACTCTCTCTCTCTTTCTTAACCTAAATCCTGTCACTATATATATTTACACTTACAATGAATCCCTCCTCTTTATTGGCCACTTTCGATGCTCTACTTACATCCGTTGCTCAGTTTGAGTCCTTCAGTATCGACTCTTCCCCAATCGACCAGATCACCTTCAGTCCACGGGGTGCCTGCGGGGAGCGGACAGGAATTTCATCAAAGAGGCACTTGCCAACTGTCTCTTTTTGTACACGTGTGTCTTTTCTCCTTTCCCCACAGGAAACTCTGCAATCTTCTGGCTAATGGTGGAAGACGTCAACAATCTAAGAATCTGGATATGGGCCTGGGAGACTGGATCAGAACCATCCACACTGATACAAAAATGAGCAGTAGCACCTGTAGTGTTCCAAGTGCCTGATGAAATTACCAATAAACAATCTCAGACCCAAAGAACTGTAACCAATAGAGTGGTAATAAGGGGGTGCAGCCCACACTGAAGGCTAATCAGCCTTGGTCATTTACTCACTGTTGTCATTTTCATTCCCCGCATGGAGGCGTGACACAGTGGTTGCACCCCACACACAATTCTATGGAAATTGAAGAGATTTACAAGTGCTACCCGGTTACCAAATCATTTGCAGTACAAAATACTATTTTATTATCAGCTCAAATAAAGTAGGGAAACCTGGTGAACAGACAGATTGCAGCTCACTCACTCTCAATTACATTCTAATTGCACAAAGGATTTATACTTTGATGTACATCAGCTATGCCGCCACCCTACATAGCAAACAGTAAAAAACTATCACAAGGAAGGATTATTTGTAGTTGATCTTGCTGACAGTTCTCTTCCTCGGGACTTTGAAGGGAGTGTAGGTACATCACTATCTTCGCCTGGAGCTCAAGGAATAGGCCTTGTTTTCCAATATTGCACCACGTGTGAGGAGATCATGATTCTGTCCTTTCTGACCTTTTATTTAGTGCTATTTAATTCAATTATAATGGGCACTATTACTCCTCTTGGCCTATGGAGACTTGGTTGCTCTGTCTTGCATATGTTTTCTACATCTTTGATTGTTCAATACATGGCACTTGCAAATGTTCTCTCCATAACTTAATCTAAGAGAAATATGTTGTGCTTATGTAGCTTATCCTCTTTTAATCCCCTTGTGCCTTGCAGTTACCTCTTCATGTGGCATCAGCTCCTGTAGCCTCGGTCTCTCTCCTTCAGGCTTCTTAGTTTACTATTATATAAAACCGATTTGTATCTTTTCATCATGGCCGCTTTACTTGCTTTATATTTTCTCCTTCAGCAAGCTTCTATATGTCTCATCTACCTTGTGTTTCTGTTTCTATACATTTACTCATTCTCTTCTCACTTATCTTCTTAGTGTATATGATGTCTTTGTTTTCACATAAATGTTTACATTGTTACTTCAGTTACATCTTCATTCTTTAAGTATTCACATGTTGTTTCAGTGAGTCTTTCTTCTCTTTATGACGTCACTTTACTCTTGCCTGATCTCACTTATAGCTCTTCTATGGCCAACGGTGTATGCAGACATCCTTCCACCATGTCAGTGTGAGGATACATTTCATACCGTTGTCTGAGTGCATGATGTCTCTTGTATCTTCGAAGCGGTATTCGGATCATACCTGGTATCATACGCAGGGGGCCTCATTACGAGTTTGGTGTTACCCGTGCCTGTAACACAGGCATTGCTGCCGCCAAACCAGTGATTATTCTGGCACCGCACAATGGGTAACAAACGTTGGGATTCCGACATTGGCGGACCCGGTCCGTCCCCATTGCCGGGTGCCAGTAATAAGGGACTCCCCATCCCCATTCGGGCCCATAGGCCCGCGAGAACAACTCGTAGTATGGCAGTACGATGACAACGGTGTCGGTAAGCTTACTGGCACTGTTGTCACCGTACCGCCAGGGTCGTAATGAGGCCCAGGGTCTTCCTGTTATTCTTTCAGTATGGCACTAGAGATGATGCGTACATCTGCCTCTCTACACTCTAAACCTATTCCTCACCAGGGAGACATCAATCTTCATCTTTCATCCACGCACCCTTTTGTCCTTCTGCTTCCCCTGCATGATTCTTATCACTATGGGTGAGTGAAATCTTTTCCCACAAAGTGAAAACTGCAGAATTCTCATTGGAATCCACTGCTGCCCTTTCCACAAAATAAGCATTATGGTTGCACTGCCACTGAAATTTTGCCTGCTTTTGTTCAGTTTTCGCGCAGAGCCTGGTGTTGCATTCTCATGTTGGTCTCGCGTAGCGTGCTGAGAACATGTACACAGGTCTTTTTTTTTCAATCTGCGCTAGTTTTGTGTAGTGAGATGAGAAAGTTCTGCATGTTTTTCCGAACTGTGCTAGTTTTGCACAGTGTCAGGAACACCGTTGTACAGTTTTTCAATTCGTGATAGGTTTGTGCAGAGATACCAGCATTTTTGCGCAAGTCTTTTTCAATCCATGCTAGGTTTGCAGCACGAGAAACTTTGCATGGTTTTCCAAAAATCTGTGCTAGTTTCGCGCAGTGACCTGAGAAACTTGGCGTGGGCTTATTTCCTTTTTGTACTAGTTTTGTGTTGCGGTATGAGAAACTTTGCATGGTTCTTTCGAACCGTGCTAGGTTTGTGCAGTGGCACGAGAAACTTTGCACAGTTTTTGTTAGATTTGTACTAGGTTTTGCACAGTGGCATGGCAAACTTTTTGCTGCTCTTTTCGATTTTTGGTAGGTTTGTGGGGCAGCATTAGAAACGTTGCACAACTTTTTGTTCGATTCGTACTAGATTTGCATAGTGGCATGGTAGACTTTGTGCTGCTCTTTTCAATCCATGCTAGGTTCACGCAGTGGCATGAGAACATTTGTGTGGCTTGTTTCGATTTGCACAACGGCACAAGAAACTTTGTGCCTCTCTTTTCATTGCACGGGGGTGATGGAAAAGCAGATTGGGCTAAAATGGATTACAATCTTATTTATTTATTTTTTTTTAATTCAACGGGTCATTTGGTTTACAAATCGAAAACCTTTGACCTTTTCCCACAGTTTACATATAATCTCATTGAATTTAATCATAGTTGGTATCCAAGTTCAATCTGTACCTTGCCATATTGCCAAGTTCTAATCAATGGTGCTTTTTTTTTGGGTAACAAATGTTCTCAACTACTTTATCTTAGAGAATTTAATCTAGTTGCCCAGACAATACCTCTTCCGAATTCCAATCTTATAGATTTCACTTCCACGGGTGGAGGACTGGAATTAAAACATTTTGCCCAGCCCTATCTTTCAGCTCTCCCCTGTTTGTGCCCCCCATCATATACATCTGGCTCTCACCTTGAACTAATTTATTTTGGCTTCTCCTCTACCCATCTCTTCTGTCTCGGGTCTTCCTATCAATTTATCTGATCACCACATTCTCTCCTTTTCTATTGCCCCTGCCCCTCTGTCCACCTTTCTTCATTCTCTACTGGAACATACTACTGTTCGGATCTTCAGTCTTTGGATACCCCCTTAATCATCTCTTTGTGCACTCATCTGCTTTCTTCTCACTCTGACTTGGTGCCTCTTCCTGCTATTGATGCTGCTTCTTCTCTCTCTTGCACCCTATCCTCCACCCTCAATTAACTTAATTGTACTTCCTCCTTCTCTCCTATTCGCAAACCTCCCAACCTTGACTTTTCCCAAAACTCTGCTCTCTGCATCGCACCATTCAGCATGCTGAGTGCCATTGGTGCAAATCTCGATCCAAGGCTGATGCCTCACTGTTGTCCTCTCTCCACTCCTCCTATGATGCCGCCTTCCTCTCAGATAAATAATCTTATCATTCTGACCTTCTCAACTCTTATTCTTCTCACACTTTCTGCCTTTTTCAAACTCTTTCTCGTATTTTCTCTTCTCTTCCTCGTGGCCCTGCTCTCACTTCTCCACTAACGCCTTCAGATCTAGCCTCTTACTTCACCACTAAGGTTATTCTTTTGTGCTCTGCCATTTCTCCTTCGTCCTTCTTCTGCTTCCTCCTCTCCCTGCCTATATTTCACCTTCTTTCTAACTCAGACACTGCTATTCTTCTGTCTCATGCTCACAACACTTCAGCTCCCGTCAATCCCATGCATTCCTCTCTTATCCCTAAAGTCTACTCTCCCTTACTGCCTTATCTCACTGCTCTTGTCAATATCTCCCTCTTATCCTCATGCTTTTCCTCTTTGTTTAAACATGCCACTATCCTACCTATTCTTAAAAAAACCTTCCTGGATTGTTTAATGCCCTCTAACTTCGATCCTATTTCACTTCTCCCTTATCTTTCAAAGCTCTTAGAGTGATCTGTTTATTTCCAAGTCTCTTCTTTTATTTTTTCTAAGTCTATTGTTCCCCACTTTCAATCAGGTTTCCGTTTCTCTCACTCTACAGAAACCACTCTGGTCTCCGTCTGTGACTCACTCTTCTCAGGACGCTATGCAAAGCAAACCACCCATCTGATTCTTCTCGATCTGTCAGCCTTCTTTGAGACCATTCTATTCCCCTCTGCTTCCTCTCCTCCCGTGGGATCTCTGGAGCTGTCATAAACGGGTTCCAGTCTGACTTATCTGACTCCACCTACTCTGTTTTTTGGGCTGGCAAGTCGTCCTCCACTCTCCCTTTCCATCACAGTGTTCGCCAAGGTTCTGTCTTGGGTCCTCTACATTTCTCTCTATACCTCCCCCCTTGCCTCCATTATTTCTTTCTTTGCTCTGTCACAACACTTTTTACGCCAATGACACTCAGCTGTTTATATCCTTTTCAGCCTTTACCTCCTCTATTCATCCTTCTCTGACTTGGTGACTCCTGGCTATCCAATACTGGATGGCTGTTCACTATCTCCTTTCAATTCTTCCAGGAATACAATTCTCTTTTTTTCTGCCTCTACTTTTCTTCCTCCCTTGCCTCCTGCCTCAGTGTCCTTTCATCCATCTTCTTTTTTCTATCTCGCCTTCTGCCCATTACCTTGGTGTTCACTTAGTCTCCTCTCTTTCTCTTACTCTCCATATTTGCGTTCTCTCTTGATTCTGTAGGTTTCATCTTTTTAAGATACAGAAAGCATACACAACCTTGTCTTACATTTCTTGCAACCCAGCTCCTGATCTCTTCTCTTATCTTTGCCATGCTCTTCTACTGCTCCTTCCTTCTTTTGGTCTCCCTATCACTCATTTAAGCCCCTTAAAATCCATCTATAACTCAACCATTCGTCTTCTGTGTTCACTTCCCATTCTGATTCCATTTCCTCTGCTTTCTCCTCCCTATCTTGCCTTCCTTTTCCCTCCTATCTGTTGTCCAACTTCCTTTGCATTGTCTTTAAGTCCCTTCACAATCTAGCCCCCATATTTGATTTCTTTTCATTGTCTACCTCACTCTCTCCGCTCTCAATCTCTATTCCTCTTAACAGTGCCTCGTTCACGGTCTGCCCAGTCCTGCTTTCGCTCATTCTCTCTCTTGGCACCTTTACATTGGAACAGACTACTACTCACTCTCCCCTCTAGTCTTAAATACCATCTGCTTGGCTCTTAATATTTTTCCTGCATGTCATTTAACACCTATTTTTGTACCGTTTTGTAAATAACTCTGTTCAGCGCTTTGACCTAAAGCGCTATATAAATCAAAATAAAACACATTTTCAAATAGTGCATACGCAATGTTCTTGTCATACTCCACTGTGCTGACACACAAACTGCTCATTCCCACAACCAACCCAATAATAAAAAAAGTGTGTTTCTTCCCAAAATCCCATATTATGATGTGTTTAACCCAGCAGAGTGGTTTCATAAATAGCTACAAGTCTTCAATCACACATGTATGTGTGTTGAACGTTTTGCCTCGTTTTAATAAAACAAGTTTTATTCACTCGTTCAATCACTCACTCAGTCATGTGCAGGACTTCATTGCAAGGGGCAGGTCATAGCCCTGAAGCAGATACAGTGGGGCTGCACAACACTGAACAACAAGTCATGCTTTTCTTCCAGGACATGTGTCACTTCACAGCTTGGATCTCCGAACGCTGCACTCGAGACTGACAGTGCAGCAGTGCAGTGAAAGAAAGCGGTGCCAAGCGAGTCCTCGTGCCAAAAAGCCCATCTGGTGTTTTTGTGATGAACGGTTCCACTTTTTGTTTTCTGATTGAATGTAGATTGCAAAATGTTTGGCACTGACATGGATGGAAATTGAAAAATAATAATGGTAAATACATGGAACAATGCACCCACCAGTTGTTCATATTGAAACTTCAAAATGTCACTGTGGGATTAAAGAGCACAAGTCAATAGGAAGAATGGTTAGACAAAATGGAATCCCAACGTGGGATTTAACAGTATTCATCAAGTGCACAATGGTACATTTCAAAGTACTCTGCATTGCCAACAGAAGCCTTCGGGAGCATGGAGACTAACTCATACAAGAAAGGATAATCCGGTACCAGCCTAGCATAACACAGATCTAGCAATGATGTACTTCTAGAAACCATGTGATACACTAGAACAGCAGTGTGCAACATACACTTCTCATGAATATGACTCCCATGATCTCTCACCAAGGACCAGACCCATGGGTGGTTCTAGTCCTGGGCACTTTTATAACTTCCGCGGAGGGTTATATAGAGAAGTTCGAGTTCACCTAAGGTTAGGAAATGAGGGCTTTTAGAGGGAGTGCAGACTACTGACCTCCATCACAAAGCTCTTTTACAATGTTCCACTGTCATCCTGGAGCCTGGCAAGCACTTACCTGTCATTGAGGTAGGTTTAACTTGTTTTATTGCTCTGGAAATAAAAATATGTCTTTACTATTCTTTGGCACTGAGGAATGCTGTTGGTAGAGGAGTGAGGCCAAGGGGGGCAGAGAAGTGGTGGGTATGGGTTTAGTACGGTCCCCCAAGAGTGACCCAAATAATTTCCTGGGTCACTAGAGCTCTGTGTCAGTGACCTGCAGAATTCCATGGATCACTTTTTGGGAGCGTTCGCCCACCGCTGCCCAGCATCCGAGGTACGTAATGCAACCCTATGGAGAAAAACAAAACACCTCTGTATCTGGGACAAATAAGACCAATACAAAGAACCACATGCAGAGTTCAAGGTACTTCCAGTCTGAAAGCTTCAACTCAACAGCACAGTGGACTGCCGTGTGCCCGCTCCTCCTCCTAACCTAAGCCCTACCCATTCTCTTTCGATTCTGCCAGAGTGCCAGGAAATCATGTGTGGGTGGGGAAGTTGAAAGACACATTCTATGGGCCTCATTACAACCCAGGCGGTAAGTTACCGCCTGGGCCGTGACTTTATCACCATGGCGTAAACTACGTTTACGCCATGGTGGTTGGCGGACTTACCGCCCCATTCCGACCTTGGCGGGGCGGTAAGTCCCCAATCCCCATTTACCCTTCCCCATTCCCATTTTTGCCCCATAGGGCATAATGGGAGTGGGGAAGGCGTTAATTACGCCACCGTAAATTACGGTGGCGTAATTAACTCCATGGTCCCTTAGCGCCATGGATTTTAACACCTGCTAAAAGCAGGTGTTAAGTCCGCCATGGCGCTAAGGGACCTCGTACTCAGGCGGTAAGGGTCGGCGCTGTTTACGGCGCCGTAAACCCCTTACCGCCTGAGTTGTAATGAGGCCCTATGTGTCATGCCCACTTGTAAATGAGGCCTGCACTGCTCAGCAGAGCTAGGATGGCAAAGGTTTGGCCATAGTGGGGACGTCCACTCAGCGCTGCTGAGCGATTTTTAATAGGTAGAGTTTGTCCAGCTGCAACAATTGTGACGGCCTAATGGTAGCTACTCTGGGCAGTTAACTACAGATGCAGCCATATAGTAAATACTAGCCATTTCTGTGAGATTTGCCATATCATTCCTGGCTGATAACCATAAAATGTAATGTAGGAAAGGAATCACTGTGCCTGGCACATTTGTAGCGTGGCATATTAGATTTGATTTGATTTTACATCAAATCAAAACGATTGCGCTTCAGTAAAGATGACACGTGAGGAGAGACATACAGCTTGTGGGTGTTGTCTGGTTGTTTACCAACCCATGAACTTCCATGGCGATGCTAATCACTATGGCTATTCCCACTCACTACCTGCACCATCGACCCCAAAACCCATACTCCTGGGGTCTCTTAAGCTACCTCTCTCATGCGGAAACATCATCTTTAGTCTGAACGCGTTTTTCTAAGCAGACTGCTGAGAGTCCATGCTTTTACTGCAGCTCTAAATGGCTACTGGTGGAACCAACATGTCTTAGCCAATTGTTTCTTTAGTCTCTGGATGCACTGACTTCCTGTTAAAAACAAGCAAGAGCACCCGGTTTTGCCTTGAAGTATTAGATAGACATTTGCCAGGTATTGTCATATGCCCAGGCAATCACTCCATGTTCCACCTGTTGAGATCTTTTGGCCAGGTAGTACCATTATATCAATGCCCAGCAAATGCCTGTCCCACAACAATACATACACCCAAACTGTTGGCTTTGCCAATGGTTTTTTATAAGTGCCTCCAGGTCTGAGATTGTTGCTATAAAATGTGTCCACAGCCATAAAATATTAGGCCCACTGTCTAGGAGGATGTGCAGGAGACGTGTTTCTCTTTTTAATTTTAATTCATATCAGGGCAAAATAACAGTGAAACTTACTAAGGCCAGTTGCCCAGTCATGTAAAAGCTGCCTGAAAGGGGCGTCTACTTCTGCCTAGGTCCAGGGGTGGCCTTCGGCCTGATGGTGCATTGCAGTCTTTTCACAGGAAGTGACGCGACAGCAAGAAAAGACTGCATTCGATCGAACTGCCGCATGGACTTTACATGTGTACATTCCGCATTTTAGAATGGTACATGCGCCACTAGGTTTCTGTCAGACCACGAGGCTCGATTGCCAAGTTCCATAAACAAACAAGAGAGATGGCCTGAAAGTTCCACTGTTTGGCGACCCAGAGCAGACCAAAGTGCTCTCTGAAAACCCAAAGTGCTTCATGGTGTAAAGTCAGAGTCTGCATGCACCTGCACAGGTCTCCCTGCAAACGAAAGTCACCGGGCCTGATTCACACAAGCATTGCAGAATGGCACAAGCCCATTGGAAAACGCCCTGTGTACCAGGCCCGGTGACCATGTGTTCCAATCCTGCATATTGTTATTTCTTTTTCAGCCTCTGCCCTTGTCGTTCCCCTTTTCAGCCCCTCTTTCTCATGCTCCACCCCTGACTGCTGTGCTTCCTCAACACCATCCCAGATCCTGGCACCACCATCTTCCCAGATCCTGGCACCACCATCTTAGACGTGCTGCACTCAACCTCCCCGCTCACCGCCAGTGCTCCCTGTCCAGATACCTCTAGCCATCTAATTTGCTGCTCTTGTAGACAGATCATGTGGGCTTGTCCCGCTAGACCAGCTGACCTTCTTCATCACCCAAACCTTCAGGCAGGCACCTGGAACATGTGCAATGGACATATGTCTGTATTATTGGATGATGAGGAGAAGATCCAGGAGGAAGGCTCTGTAAAGGAGATACCATGCCTCATGAGAGAGGAATACACGCAGAAGCCAAAACATTACCAATCCAAGTTGTTTGCCAGCATCTGGGATACAGTTAATGCTGTGGCAGCACCCCAAGGAGAATGGCTGCCAATCAGAAGCACTTCCAGGACCTGAAGTGTTGTGTGTGGAAGTCGGTTGCTTCACATCACAGGGTTGCCCTAGTCACAGCAGCCTGCTCCCCACCACCAGCCCTGGATCGGCAGCTATTTGAGGGCCAGGCTCTGACAGTCATGGACATATTGAGCATTGGGAGAGTTGGAGGAGAGAAGATGGCAGCTAAATTTGAATGATCAAATTGTATGCATGGCCATGAATAAATGATGTGAATTGGTACAAGTGTGAGTGTACAACACAGTTAATCTATGGAAATAAGGCCCACATGTGCAAAAACCCTTGCCTACTTATATATGTAGCAACGTCCATTGAAATATGGTTTCACATATTTCTACATTGGTGAACCATTTCACTCTTGCCACTCTGCACATGTTTCCGGAACACATTGTTCAGTGTGGCCTGCACTTATTGTCACCCTGTGGTTATCAGATGACTCCATGCCAATCAGGATACCAGGCCCCACTTCTGTGCCCAAAAAAACACATGTTTAATTCTGGTATTTGTAATATTTTTTAGCATCGTCCTCCATGCTCACAACATGCAGAATCCAAAAAATGGATGCATCATCTTTACAAATAGATTTTCTGCACGTAAAGATGTCTCAGATATTGTGATGCAGTCTTTTTGTTGCACATTAAGTGGAGATGACGTAAGTACAACACCACCGATAGCAATACAGTCCTCGCCACTTACAGAAAGTTATCAGTAAACAAGACATTGCTAGGGAGTGTGACTGCATGTTTGCCGCCATCACCCTAGAGCCGAGGGGGGGACAGTCACATGACGTTCGTTTGAACTGCTGCAAGCACAAGCAGGTGCCCTGCCCAAGGGTATGCTGTACAGTGTCCTCATAGACAACACGCAATAGGAACCCCTGTAATGTTTCAAAGAATTAAAAATTATAAAATAACGGATATGCAATGCAACGGACTTGCAAACTCAAGGTATACATCTATTGAAAATTATTTTGAATGAAAATCTTATTTAACAAAATTATGTACATGGGTACAAAAAATCAAACATATAAATAGAGCTACCTAACTCCAAACGAGCTGCTGGATCACATTGCCGGGGATAACGCACTCCGACCACCATTCATGCATCTACACTCATACCCACAATTATACAAAACACATAATCACACCAATAAAAACATACTGGATACAAGGAAAAGCAATTACTGGATTCAGGAGCTAAACAACGAAAACAAGTTCTCTACGCTGGTGTACAAATACAGCGGGCACAGGCGTAGCACACACTCTACACCATTACTCTGTACCACAAAGCGAGATAGTGAATGAACACCTCCATGTCTACCTGAATTATGCAATATGCTTGTTATCCAATGCATGTCGTTATGAAGTATGTAATGTGCTCACGCAAACTCGAGTTTCGGCAGTAGTGGGATAAAATAGCAACGTCACACATGGCCTTCTTCAGGGCGGTAAAAGGGCATACATGGTGGTTGGAAGCTGATTGAAGAACATCTGTAAATTATGAAAAAAGATAAAGATTATCATTGAGGCTGTAAAGCACTCATGAACAATCGAGGACACACTTGAAGTGAATGAATCCCAACCAATCTAGTGTGACCAGTAATGCACTCTCCACATGTCCCCTTTCTGATGGTGTCACACCACCACCTGGTTTGTGCAAATTGTGAGACCCCAAATGGGAATTGACAAGCCAGATGTGGAAAACCAGAAGTCCACAGACCACCAAACAGCTGTATCCTCATGCCAGTCAACCATAACTATGTGTGTGTGTGTATGCACAGCTGTTAGAGAACAGTTATTTGCAATGCCAGGATGTCAATAGATCCATTTTCTGACAGCACGTTGCTAGCCAAAAAGTACTTGTATGCAGAAGAGCACAGTAAATGTTGGGTGTGAACCATGCTTGCTGTTCAGGTGCCAATTAATTCCTTTGAAAATTGCCTGCTCAACCCCTCAGAACACTATGTCCTCCAACTCCTGCATGCAGATGTTGACACATCGAACTCCGTGGGGGAAGTGACTAGTAAAAATGGAGAAGTTGTCCATCATCTATGAGCTAGTATACCTGAGGCACGTAGGAGGGGACAAAAGCTTACAGTAATATATTTTGCGGCAGGTGAATTGTCAAGCAACAAGCAGGCTTTGAATCAATAATGTAAAACATGCAGAGTGGATTAGGGTGATGATGACTGCAACATTAACTGCTGATACTAATATGTGTTTCACTAACTGTGTCCTAATGTCATATACAGTCCTGAGAACTCATCTACCAGCCTACCACATAAACTGGGGTCATGCATTTGTATCATCATACTAAAAAAAGATAGTACATTACATTGTGCCAACCTACAAGATTGAAAAGACACTGCTAGACAGACAAACGTGAATGGCTGACATGCTGGTGGGGGAGGGGAGATGGTGGTGACATTTCCCTTTGCAACAGGTGGATACCTGCATTTGCGAGAGCGATGTGATCCACAGAAAAGGGCACAGACAAACCATAGGACATTGGCCAGGCATACTGTGAAAGGAGTGGCACATTACCTGCTCCCGCTCCCCCATGTAAAGCTCGCCCCCTTTTAATTCACACTTTCTGCATTTGAGCATATGCGTTAAATCCCTTTCCTGATCCTATTCAGTACTGTCTAGTACTCACAACTGGCACCATTGAATATTATCAACATTCCTGTGGGTTAGTATAACTCACACTAAGGAGCACTGGGGGGATCAGACTCACTGCTAAGAAATGTGACCGCAACACAGCACACCACATACGTGAGGGAAACATCTTGTGTTTGCTGCATTTCACATGTACATTGCTTACCAATATTGTAGTCTCACTTACAATGGACCAGAATGACCCTCAGATATATACGACTGGGAGGAGGTTGATGAAAACCCCACCAAAGGGGCCAACACACCTGACCCATCCTCCTGGAAAGAGATATTTGTGCCACCAACCAGCAAACCGCCACCTATGCCTACCGCCAAAACCCCAACCTCTACAATCCAACCTATCAAGCTCCAGGCCCTTGGTGACCCTACAACCACCATCTTAGATGGCAACATTGTCACTGTGAATGCATGCAGCAGTTAAGAGTGGGAGACATCCTGTTGGTAGGCAAAGTTAATGAAAACATCATCCCTCCTGTGGAGCGGTCCCTTCTCTCACCTGGTAGGGAGCTTATTTATTTATTTATTTCAGTTTTTGTAGGGTGCTACATGCCCGTGGGACTCAGAGCACAGCATGAAAGATATAGAGGGTGAAGTCAATCATAAAGGAAGTTCCATTTAGATTGATTAAAAAGGACGGTCTTCACGTATTTCTTAAAGGCAGATAGCGAATGAGAAGTTTTAATGCTTCCGGAGAGTGCATTCCATTTGCGTGATGCGTTGAACTCAAAGCTGCAGTCTCCAAATTATTTCAGGCGGGGTTTCGGCTGTGTGAACAGGTGTTTCTCAAAGGAGCGCAAAGTTTTACTAAATGATTTTCTCAATAATATATTAGCTAGATATTGTGATGCCTTGCCATTCTGGCATTTAAAGGCAAGAGATAAGATTGTGTGTTTAATTCCCTCCTTCTGGCTGCTGTAATGTTGTCCCATCTGGACAGGCCACAGACGGCCCTAACGCCCCATTCTGCTCATTCTGCGGCTGTTTCATATTCCACTGTGAGGTCCCTGTTACCAAGTTGTTACAGTAATCCAGGCGTGTATTTATCAGCGAGGTGGCGAGGAGGGATCTATTCCGGATGCTAATATAAGGTCTAACCTGGTTAAAAGTTTTGGTTACTTTCTAGTTACTAGATCCATGTTCTTTGTCCCTGAATTCTTGGATTTCAATTTATTTTTGCTGAGTATCATTTTCTGCTGCCTGGATTCCCTTTTTACCGGGTTTTTTAGTCAGCATTTTCCAGTGTGTTCCTGTTCCCAAGCAGCACAGTTTGTGATCAATAGTTCATTGAACTTGCTGTGGTCTGCAGTGTAAACGTAATCCACGAGGCACACCTCTTAGAGGACATTTTTATTCTAGTTTCTGTTTCCTTTCTTTCCATGGTTGGGACAGAAGGTAGGTTGATGGTTGGAGCCTTTTATTGTGTTTCCTTGCACCTGTTCCTTGACTCCCTCTTGTCTCTTCCTGGTTTTCCTCTGCACTCCCCCCTGTATTCCCTATTTATTGTGAGGTGTGGTGTGTTGTTTTTTCCTTGATCTGTGAATGCATATATTTTCCTCTCAAACCTGTCACCAATGTTCCTACTTGTTTGATACATATGTAGTCATTGGGGGTCATTCCGAGCTTGGAGGTAAGGGAAAAACAATCCTGGTAAAGGATTACCGGCATCGCTTTCTGCTACGGTCTATTCTGACCAACCAGACCGTTATTTACGGCATCGTAAAGTACAATGCGCGCGACACACAACATGCCAGCATTACCAGCATGCCTTAAACCAGAGCTGATCACAAGCCCTGCGGACATGCAAACAACGGCCTACTGAAGGCCGAAAAGTAGTTTACCAGCATGGAGTAAATAACGGCATCTCGGAGAAGGTGTTAAGAACCCTGAGCGGTGTTACCAAGAGTCACAGGTGCACACAATCAGCACAGGTGGAGGCAATGGAGTCTGGCACAGCACAAAAGGAGCACACCCACACACCACTGAAGTGGGAGAATGGAACAACAGGCTCCCGCCAATCCCCTCTCGCGCTTGGCCTAGAGGATCACGGCCGAGGCACCCGCCATGAGAGGAGTTTGCCTATCTACCAGACGACCAAATACCCTGGTACAGGAACATACGGATGTGCCCACCCACCTGCCCAGCAGCCCGCCCTGCCCATGCCGACACCTGCGGCATGGATCAACTCGACTAAACCAACACGTCGTTAGAGATGCCATGATGACCTAGCCAACGGTCAGCACACCTGTGCAAACATGCACACTGGACACTCCCACACCAATCCACACGAAGAACATACTCAGTGCTATGACGTAGGCGACGGACACATCCACGGACGTGCATCTTTATTATTTTCCACATAGGCTCTCAAAATGCAGAAACACAAGACGCATAATGAACTTATCTAAAAAGGCTTGCTCACGCTTCTTCTAAAAACCGTGTACCATAATGAAGAATATAACAGAGACACGATACTGGGGATAGAGCAATATGATACCATAACCTAAAGCGCTGTGCACCAAACGGTTCCACCTATGCACCAGGCCCAAGTAGGCCGCAAGCAAAAGCTTCCATGAACATTAAATGAGCAAGAGCTCGGTTGCTGACCCTGCAGAATGAGCCTGGCGAAAGCACACAGCCAAGGGCACAATGTTGCAATATCGCACACCGCAAGCCAACGCCAAGGTCGCACCTGCAAGATAAACTAGGCACACAGTGGGAAAAACAATATTAATTGTGCAGAATTCTGCCTCAAACACGGTCCCACCTCACGTGACCAAGCCAAACCTGAATAGGATGCCAAGCCCAGGAGGAAGGAGACGCCTGGATCCCACGTTTCAAGACACAGGCAGATACTATTAAGCGACCCAATGAACATCTGCGGCAGTGGGAGTAGTCGGCCTTCCAACATATGAATAAATCCTCACATTGTCTGCACCTACCCATAGTGAAACATTGTTGCAAGTGACAGGTGCACCGCGAGCTGGGAACAGCGATGGTCCCAGACTGGGAGGCTCGCGAGCGAACCAATCAGAACATGGGGCTCTTATCACTGACGCCATTAACATTGACCAATCCTCAGGGGTCTTCATGTAACAATTTTCATGTATCAAATTGAAGGGACAACCCAAGTATATCACCTGACTGACTCTCAACCACTAACACAGTTCTCTATACGTATGCTATACTAACCCTACCACTCGAGTAACCAATCCAGAGAGGAGATAGGTTTTTTGCTAACTTTCCAAGGTGATGCAAGTAGCACGTCAAACTAAGGTAAAAAGGGCCTGCGAGCCCCACGATTGTGTGTGTGTCAGGACGGACGCGTACGATCCATGACCCACTCCTGCCGTTTGTCTAATAAACAGCAGAACCACCTTGCTTCTTGCGTGTGTCTCATACTCTATATCTTTTGGGATATACGGGAGGAGTTGGGGCCTCCCTGCCCGGAGGTCCGCGGACGGCCCAGCCGACCCCGGCAGAATTTCCCCCCGACAAGTTGGAGGCACTGCTGAGATCTGTTTAAGATCTGCTTTTTATTTTATTTTTTCCAAGTACTCCCGTTGCGAGTAGGCCCGGCGGCGCGGCCCCCTCTGCCGCTGCCCCCTTCTGAGGACTACAGGACCATCGCGGAACTGCGAGAAGACCGGACAGCGCAATCCGGAGATTGGCCTTCGGGAGCCAGTTGAGAAGTATCCCGCCCGCGGTTGGCGAGCGTCCAGACGTGGTCCAGACGAGGGGAGGTGGCGAGCCGCTTGGAGGGGTGCACGCAGTCGAGCGGCCCCGCATCAAGAGAACTTGGTGAGTATGCCACGCACAACAAGCAACGTGAAATTGTGAGGGAGGGGGGAGGAATTAAATACGGGAGGTGGGAGGTGTTGTACAGGTGCGCGGCGAAGGTTTGACAATTTAGTGTTGGCAATAAAATGAATGGTAGCCGAACGAGTGCGAGAGCAGTCGGCTACGTTACGCGAGAGAGGGGGGCGGAGCACGAAAACATCACTTGCGGCCGCTCGTAGACACTGATTGGCCTAGGTCGCGACTACGTGTAAGGGTGTGTGTGTGTGGTTTCCTACGATTTTGCATTTATTGATCAATGAGTAGATGAGGATCCCTATTGTTCGAGCAAGAAACTCGATAGGTAGATGACGTTTCCCTGTAGGCAGTAGCTAGCTAGTTGCCCAATACGGAAGATAATTGGCTGGTTAAGCCCTCCTGTCGAGGGGCGTATCACACGCGAGGCGACGCAGCGTGCGCAGTCCGATTATATTATTGATTACCTTGTTCCAGGAGTGACAGGAAGACAGCTGTGAGGTTAACGGGGGTAGATTGCAAGTGTATTAAGAACTTACCAGTAGTTTGAAGAGATCGGTGACATCACCAGTAGGACTTTCATAGGATATCCCGAGCACAAGGCATCTTTCTTTCTGAGAGTGGTGGGGAAGAGAATTGTGGTAAGGGAGTGGAAGCGGAGATAAACGGTAATGAGTTGATCGGGGGAAGGCGAAACGGGGGACGTGGCTGCGCACGGAGAACGCCGGCCACGGCAAGTGTAGAAGAGGGAGGAGGAGCAAATGAAAATAGGACGGCCGTATAAGAACGTCACAAGGGGTACGCAGCCGCAGGGGGCTACGTGCGCCTCGGCCGCAGGGGGCCGTAAGGGTGGTCTGTAAAGGAAGAAAAGAAAGACAAGAATATACAAATGTAAATACTATATTTTAATAATTTTCCTTAGCTGGCTATCGCAAGTCCCCAAACTCACGGGGCCAGGTAAGGGTATAAGGCTGTGTATCGTAAGTGTTAGTAAGATAATAGCTACCAAATAGAGGAAGGATAACTAGTGGAGCTCTACTATGTCATATGGGGCAGGATCGGGAGGGTGGGGGAACACCCTCACTACCCCACTACAACACATATGTACAACACTGTCACCCCATAGGGAGAAACTGATCAAGTATCGCATAGAATGGACACAGGGCACGGACAACAAAATGACAACACCATGGCCGCCTAATGGTAGCTTCGATCCATATACCCAACATTCACTATTAAACCATCTGCATAACACATACAAGGGGAAGAAGTTGACACACCACGTGGAGGCGTTTAACTTATGGAGGATGTTCCAGGGGTCCCGACCAGGACCAAATGGAATGTTCACTGTGGGGGAAACACCGGAAGAAAAAGAGATTAAGAAGGAAGGAGAGAATGGGGAAAAGGAGAGTGAAGGCCCAAAGAACACGGGGAACGTACAAGAGGGAGGAGAAAAGAATAATAACTCAAAAGAAAATGAAATAAAAAAGGAACAGGGCGACGATATACCCCTAGCGAAGGTAGTGAAAACAGAGGGAGGGGGGTTATACCCTTTAAGAGAACTAGGAGAAATAGAAAGAAAACAGTTAAGGGCGGCTGAGGGGTACTCAAACCCGGCATACAGCCCGCCACCATATGCAGCTCATAGGAAGATGCCAGCAGGGGAGGGGAGGACTTGAGAAGAGCAAACTGCGGAAATAGGACATGATGAGTGGGTAGCTGCGCAGATACTATTAAAATTACGAGGTTCATTAACAGGAGAAGAGAAGGAGGTAGTAAGGAAAATGGACGAGGATAATACCAGGGAGAGTGGAATGAAAGGGGAAGAGCTGTTACGACAAAAGGAAGAGATTTTTGAGGAACGACTAGCAGAGTTAAGGGATGAGCAGAATGAACTGATCAAACAGCTCGAGAGGGAGGAAAGAGAGAGAGCGAGGGAAAGGAAGGAAGGTAAGAACGAGTTGGAAAAAATAAGGGAACGAACTGAGGAGCAAAGGAGAGAAGCCGAAAGGGTAAAAGCAGCAGCAGAAAGGGTATCAAGAGCAGTACTACGAGAGAGGAAAAAGGAAGAAGAAGAAAAAGAAAAAGAAATGGCAATGTGGAAGAAGAGATTACTATCAGAAATGACTAGGAAATACGAAGAAGGGAGGGTGATAGAGAGTATATTAGAACGGGAGAGGGTGAGGTGGGAAAGGAAGAAAGAGGATGAAAGGATATTTGAAAAGATGAGTAGTGAAGTAATGGAGGAATTAAAAAGGAAAAGGGAGGAAATTGGTAGAGAGATGGAGGAGAGAAATGAAGGGGAAAGAGAAGATAGGAGAGGGGAGAGTGAAGTAAGGAGGTATGTATATAGAGACACAGAAGTAGCAACAACATCAGCGCAAAGGGGAGCGGTTGGTAAAGGAGAAAAGGGAGAACCGGACCTAATAGACTTAAAAACAGTAACGTTCAAGGGGAAAAAGACAGAGTGGGGGCCGCCATTTACAAATGACTTTTGTAGTGAGGAAGAAGAAGGAATGGAGAAGGAAGGAAGAAATAGTGAAAGGGAAAGCCTAGATAAACTATACACCACCCGGACCAATACAGACTCACCATGGATTTGTAGGAGAAAGGATGAACTGGAGAGAAGTGAGGAGGAAGAGCAAGGAATAGCGGAAAGACAGACACATGAAGCCACACCGTCACCATCACACCCTCTCCCATCCCACCCTTCATGCTCATTACGTACAACCAAACTCGCGCCCTTCACAAACGAACTGACACCCTATGCAGGTAGGCTTAGAGATCTCTCTAGACGCAGGCAGGAAGGATGAATACACACGCCCACATTAAATACAGGAAATGATGAAAGAAGGGGAAAAGATGGAGAAGAAAGAGTTACTAGCAGGGGAAATACGGACGAAATTGATGATGTAGGAGAGAGGGAAGACGAGGAGGGCTGTGAGGACTCAATTTTATGGAACCCAAGGGGTAAAACGAGACACAACTTAATGCCACTTCTGGAGAGGGGAGGGGTTAGACCACAATACGTCCCTTGGAAGCATGCAGACAAAGAAAATATAAAGTGCAGTCTCCCATCATTAAGTGGAGGTGCGAGTAAATGGATATATGAAATGGAAAAACACACCGCAGGACAGAAACTGGCAGTGGGAGATGTAAAGGGCCTTCTAATATATATATTAGGGGATGCAGCGGATGACATTTGAAAGAGAGCGGGGTTCACTGGGGTAACAATAACAAACACATCGCACAATGGGGCACCATTCGCAAACTGCAGACATGCACTATGGCAGGCACTGAGGGTACAGTACCCAGACACATCAGACATAGGAGCAATTACCTCACGCAAGATGCGTGAGAACGAAGATCCTGTTGATTATATCCAGGAAATCCAAGAGAAGTGGCGCATGGAAACTAGAGAACAATGGGACAAAACACCAGCAATATTCTATCATATACTAGTACAAGGGCTCCCAGAAGGAGTTCAGAAACAACTGAAGAAAGTAGTGGGAATGGAAGCAAAAGCATGGCCAGAAATACAACTGACAATAGTGCACCATTGCAGGACATGGCAAGGAAAAATGAAACAAAAGGAAGAGGACAGGAAAACGGAAGAGGCTAAACTAGTACAGAAAAAACTTACTAAATACACAATGGAAGGGGCACTAATAACTACACCTACAACAATGACCCAAAGCCCCACACAAGTAGTGGCTGCACAAGATCCCTCCCAAATACCATCCTCACAGACTATAACACAACAGGTGCCGCCACTCCAACCATACACGACCAACATGGGAGGAGGATACTCAATGCCAGGAGCTGGGTATTATAATTACAACAGGGGAAGAGAAGGAATAATGAGAGGGAGAGGATATGGATATAACACACAACAGCAGGTGGGAGGACTTAGAAATTCCTACCCCACCGGGCAACCAGTATACCAGGACAACACAGGAAGCTTTCCATGGCAGAGTAGGGAACCACCGGTGTGTTGGAGCTGTGAATTAGTAGGGAACATGTCACGCACGTGTAGAGTAAGACCAGGAACACCATTATGGAGCGAACAGGGACAACTAAGGCCCACACAGGAACAGCAGGGCATACAGCAACAGCAGACATTGCAACAGGGAAATGAACAGCAACAACTAATAACACAACAACAGCCACAGACATATTCACTGCCACAACAACTGGTAGCGATAACACAACAACCCCAAGCACAACAAACACAACTGGGTAGGGTGACGGTCCTGGGACAAAACCCTTACACAGGAAATGGTCAATCGTTGTACCCTCAATAGGACAGCCCACAGACGGCCTCGGTGTATCCCATCCTGTCGGTAACACCTAATAGTGCGGAGGAACCACGCATAGAGGTAACGATAGGTGACAAAAAATTATCATTCCTTGTTGACACCGGGGCGACCCGGGCTTGCATAAGGGAAGGTAAATTTAAGATGTCAGGCGAAGCCATGAACACCCAAGGATTCTCTGGGGCTAGGGGGTTGGTTCCCTTTACTGATAACATTCCCTTATCAATAGGGGATTATGACATGTCAGTCCCACTTTTATATTCTAGATAGTCACCAGTAAATATACTGGGGAGAGACATCATGAACAGGTTGAATATGACGATCTCCTTTACGGAGGACGGCATAATTTGCTCTACTCCAGGAATTAACATGCTCACAGCACGACAGATTATGCAACCATACTGCGGACAGACAGCGATTAGGGCTGAGCCAGTAGATGGTGAACTATTCCAGTACGGGACAGACATGGCATTTGCATGGATGCCAGGGATAGAAGGAAAGATCTGGATGAGGCCAGCAGCCCATTTGTTCAGACCAGAAACACCAGCCAATGAACCAGAGGGAAAGGTGATTCCAGTGGACATAGAGAGCATTATAGCAACAGCTGATTACATTGGGGTACATGCCCAAGACAGAGAAGGAAGAGCATGGAGGGCAGGGATAGCACTAGCAGAGGGATGCAGACTCACCCAGGTGTCAGATGAGGAGCTGTTCTCAGAAGGAAAGGAGGAAGGTGAAATGGTGTTTATGATGAGTGTGGAGATATGGCTAAGAGTGGCGTACAAACAAGTGGCACAGAAAATTGCAATGGCACTTGAGGCACCCACATCCACCCCAGTTCCCTTCTTTGAGGAGGATATGACAAAAGTACCCACATCATTATGGACTACTAGCCCCTATGACGTGGGGTGCATAAAAAGTATAGGGGGAGTAAGGATAAAATTGAAAAAAGGTGCAATACTACCCAGAGTGAAACAGTACCCACTATCAAAAGAGGCAGATGAGGGCATATATGAAACAATAACGGCCCTTATAAATAATGGCATATTGGTCCCCTCAGAATCACCATGTAACACGGCTGTATACCCAGTGCGCAAGGCTAAAGGGGGGTCTTGGCGCTTCATACAGGACCTCAGGCCCTTGAACAACTTAGTGGAAGCAGAATACCCCATAGCCGCAAACCCGGCCACAATATTGTGTGGCATTCCAGCAGAAGCATCACGATTTACAGTGATCGACCTTAAAAATGCTTTTTTCTCAATACCATTGCACCCAGACTCACAAGATCTGACAAGCTTTACTTACAGAAACACAAAGTGGAAACACACCAGATTGCCACAAGGGTACTGCGAATCACCCTCAATCTTCAACAGAGTAATACAGATGGATATGGGTAACATTGAAGTGGAAAGCACAGTGTTGCAGTATGTCGACGACATAATAATTTGCAGCACAAACGAAAGAACATGCAGAGAGGACTCATTAAAAATGCTGACAATATTGGCTGAAAAAGGTTACAAGGTAGACATGGAAAAGTTACAGTACTGTCAGGAACAGGTACTTTACATTGGTCAGCTCATATCCCAACATGGAAGAAAGATTGCACCACAAAGAGCACAGGCCATTTCAAAAACGCCAGTGCCACAAACAGTGAGGGAACTGCAGCAGTTCCTGGGTCTGTGCAACTACTGTAGAGCATGGGTATTTGATTACAGCTCATACATAGGACCCCTGCTTGAGGCGTTAAAGGAAGCTAACAAAGGGGAGAAAAAGTTGGGGTGGACAATGGAAATGAAAGAGGCTTTTGATGAACTGAAAGATGCGATATCAACTGCTCCGGTACTGGCAACCCCAGATTATGAGCGACAATTCTTTATATTTTCACATTGCGACTCAGCAGTAATGAAAGCAGTGTTGGCTCAAAAAACAAGCATGGGCTACAAACCACTAGCATTTTACAGCGGCCACTTACATCCTGTGATGTTAGGTCATTTCCCTTGCGAACAAGGTCTTGCCGCAGCTGCTTTTGCGGTATAGAAAGCGTCAGCAATCACCATGGGGTGCCCTACCACACTATTTGTAGAACATGCACTATTTGCAATATTGAATAAACCTACGTCCACCCTAACCACGCAGAGGGCATCAGGTTATGAGATCATATTATCTAGAGCTGAACTATCAATTGTTAGATGTAGCACTGTCAACCCTGCAAGGTTCTTAGCAGAAGTAATTGAGGAAGGAGATTATGCAAACGATTGTACGCAAATCACTGAAATGTACTCATGTACTAGAAAGGTTGAAGAGAACGCACTAGAAGGAGGTGAGCTCCTGTTCATTGATGGGTCATCCACTATCGATCAAAGGGATGGCATAAGGAGGACTGGGGCAGCAGTGGTAAAAATGATGGAGGTACCGGTGTGTGTGGCAATGAAATGTGTACAACTACCACAGCATTATTCTGCTCAAGCAGCAGAATTAGTTGCACTGATCTTGGCGTTGAAGGAAAGCTTTGACAAACGAGTGACCATATATTCTGACAGCGCATATGTTACATCCACTGTCCACTTAGGGCTGTCGAAATGGAGAAGAAGAGGGTTTAGGAGAGCTGATGGCACTCCAGTGCAACATGCCCTCCTATTGGCTGAACTAATTGAAGTAATAAATGACCCCCAAGAATTAGCCTTGGTAAAATGCACCGCACACACTAATGGTGAAGACCACATTTCAAAAGGGAATGCAGCAACAGACGCACATGCGAAGTATGCTGCATATTTTGGTGAGATATGGAACCCCCAGAGTCAGAGAGAGGGAGAGGGAGGGGGATAGCTAAAGAGATGTTGATAAGAGAAGGGTACACCCATCTCCCAGCCACACAGATAATGGAGCTACAAGCGGCTGCACCAATGGCAGAAAAAGAAATATGGATAAAAAGAGGATGCACAATGTCACCAACTGACGCACTATGGCGCCAGGGTGACACTGGAAAGATTGTAATACCACTGGCACTATTGAACAACGCCCTGAGCCAACTACACCACCCAGCCCATACAGGCAAGGAAGTAATTGCAGCACGAATTAGGGAAGACTGGTTCTGCCCCGAGTTAAATTCTCATGTGTCAAATTTTATCAGCAATTGTCTCACATGCCAACAGTTTACGGCCGGTCACACTCTGAAGGTGATAAGGGGTACTATACCCCGGCCAGAGGGACCC
This sequence comes from Ambystoma mexicanum, assembly GCF_040938575.1. NCBI lineage: Eukaryota > Metazoa > Chordata > Amphibia > Caudata > Ambystomatidae > Ambystoma > Ambystoma mexicanum. Next base: position 289,596,902 of record NC_090924.1, on the reverse strand, counting down.
TTCCGACATCTCCATATTGACTATGTTGATATGATCAACATATGTCAAGGAAACAGGTATATGATTGTAGTAGTATGCCCATTCTCGAGGTGGATTGAAGCAGGGCCCTGTTCACACCCAGATGCATTCAGAGCAGCTAAATTCCTAGTGAGGGAGGTCTTCCCCAGGTGGGGAGTGTGCGAGGTACTGCGGTCAGATAATGGACCGCATTTCGAAAACGAAATGTTCCAGCACATCACATCCTTACTGAACATCAAGCATAAACGCATAAATTTGCATGTGCATACCACCCGCAGGTCAACGGTATATGCGAACGCCTGAATGGCCTACTAAAGGAGGCAATTGCAAAAATACAGCAAACAACAAAGAAGAGTTGGTTGTATTGCCTTCCACTAGCCTTATTTGAGCTAAGGAATAGACCAGGTTCCGACCACCACCTCACCCCTCACGAGGTGATTACCGGACGTCAAATGCGCCTTCCCCTAACGCCAACATCAAGAGCATTCACCGATCACGAAAATACTGCAACTGTTCTTGGTGATGAAATGTACCAATATGTGTCTTTTTGATTACTAGTGTAGTGTTTGTGTCTCAACAGCTCGAGCGCACGCGGGGCGGGTCTAACAGCGATCAACAAGAAGACACGGACAAAGAACTGGAAAAGGAAAGACTGTGCAAAGGTGCTAAAGGTGACCACGTACTACTCCGCAATTTCAACAGAAAGTGGAACAGCCCACGCTTCACTGGCCCTCATCTAGTAGAGGAGGTATCAACGAGAGCAGTAAAGCTACAGGACAAACGTGCCTGGAATCACCTACACGACGTAAAGATCTACAATTTCCAGACCCGCCCCAGCACCACCGACAGGGCCACTGAAAGAACAACAACAGCGTCACCAACGGAGGAAGAGACTTCTATCACAGCTAACGGCCTAAGTGTCTCCATACCCTGTCACCCCCCAGATTCCCCAGAGACAACTACTAGAAAAGAAAGGGGTGATCCCCATACTGCCCACCCCATGGTCACACGATCAAAGAGTAAAGAGACTTCCGCCAGTTGAGCCCCAAACCCTCTGCCCATTGACCCTCTACCCACTGCAGTAATAACTGAACTAAAGGACATTGTCTTGCACATATACACTTGTAAACACCTGAATGTTCTCTTTCTTTTCTCTCGCACATGCAGGTACAGCGTATTATTGTACTGCTAAGAAAGTAGATAACTAACAAATTCACTGCCCAGGAGTAGATGGTACCCTCAGACGATAACTACCCAGAAGAATTGTCACACCAATTTGTATATGAAATAAAAAGGCCAACGTACCTGAAAAGAAGGAGGGTACGTGTCTACTACACAGCATTCCTCTTGGCCATAGAACATTCAATGCCCCACCTCCAACCATACTTGCCTGCCCTAAGAGATAGATCGCTTAGATTGGCGTGGGAACAGCTCTTCGCCTGGGCACTGAATGACTATTTGATAGGGATGTTGGGAAAAACGACACCTAACACTAATAACAAGCATATTAAGAATTTTCAGGCGGGCAACTTTAACGTCGCAAGAATAAGCTGCCGGACTGCAGCAAGGTAAGAGCAAAATGCCGGTGAAATTAGCCTCTGTAATAAAATTGATAGGGATTTTAATGATCACCGGGTTCTTGGCTGCCTCTGTATGGCAGTACAGCTATGCTATCAATATTATTGCTGTACCCAAACCTAATACACCCCCACCCCCAGCTGCAACAGGTGTTACGTCAGGTGGTACTAGTAAAATCCCACACAAGGGAAATAGAGTTAAACGCAGCACATACTCAGATAATAAAGGTATTGACAACTACATACAAGATTCAGCACACATCTCAAACAACATATGGTACCAACACGTGACCCACATAGGTAAGCAGACAACAGAAGACAGCTGCTACGTTTGCTCATTGATCCCATACGCCATGAGCGCTTCTCGAACATTCGTTGCCACGGAAATAGATGAAAAGATAGCACAATGTATAATATACCTGGCACTGTTCCAGACGAAAGGAAGATTTCAAGGGACAGTGGTGCAACTGGTGTGGAAAACACGAGATACATATCCATATGAAAACAACTTCCTCAAGACTTATTTGAGTTACCACAAGAGCAGTTTACATGCTGAAGCATTCAGATACATAACAAGTGGTCCTGAAAAAGGAGAAACAAAGAAAGTAACACTACAGTACCTACCATGTGATTGGTACGCCACTGAAGTTCCTGGTAATAAAGGATGTTGGGAAAGACCACTGGTGACAATAACAGGGAAGGTGTACATGAACAACAAATGGGACATAGGAGTGGTTGGCAGCAACATGGTAACAAGAGAAAATATTTCAACTATTGATGGACACAACCATAGATGTTGGATGACTTGGGTCAAGTACGTACCCATGCTCACGTGGATAGAGAAGGATGAAGACCCAATAACAATACTGCCGCTAACTGCGCCTAAGGTATGCTACCAACATAAAGGAGAGGTGGACGTGGGATACAACACCAACTGTGCAAGCGTGATGGAGTTACCTGAGGGGGGAGCAGGAACAGCAGTAGTAATGGACCATTACTGGGCCTGTGGAGAAAAGGCATACCACACACTGCCCCCTCTGTGGAATGGTATATGCACAATGGTGCACGTTAACGTACCATCACTAGTGGTACCCCAGAAACATGTCAATGTGGCGAACTTCCCCAAAATGGATGAAGGGAACAAGAGGAAGAAGAGATCTGTACAACCTCAGAAGGGGCCAGAGAACAAAACCAACGGCAATAATACTGTCCTGAATAGAAAGAAAAGACAAGGAGAACCTCTGACAGGAAATTACCTATGGGGAAGGTCGGAAACAGCACTCAATTCAATTCCGCCAGAACACAGACTATTCAGCAGAGCAGCAATGTTCTTCTCCTCAATAATACATCCAGGACTGCAGGCTTACGCAAACGCATAATGGCTCCAGATAACTCAATGGGAACTAATGATGACTATTAATTCTACAGTAAATGGATTCAACGCAATAAAAGAGGAACTGCGAGCTGTGAGGATGGTAGCACTCCCGAACAGATATGTACTGACCTCCTCACAGCAATGGAAGGAGGAGTTTACGCAAAGATAGGACAATCATGCTGCACATTCATCCCTGCCAACGATGCTGACAATGGTACACTGACAGAAGCAGTTTCACAATTGGCCCAGATGCACTCCAAAATGCTGGATGAAAGTAAAGGTGTGAAAAAGGATGAGAGCTGGTTTTCAATATTATGGTCATGGATGCCATCTTGGCTGTCAGATGGACTGAAGATTATAGTTGGCTGTACTATCTTGGCTGGAGCTACACTGATCATAATAAGATTTTGGAAGGCCCGGAAGGCACGCACCACAGACGAGATGATCGAAATGGTTGGTATGCACCCCTTGATGCCAACAGATGACGACCAACACACAGGCACAATCATAAAAGAGAGAGAGAAGCTGCGCAACCTGATCATCACCAACCACCTGGACCCACCATCTGTGAAGCTCGAAAACCCAAGAAACCCAAGGAGCTACATAGGGAAATGGGTTTACTGCACTCCTGGAGGAACCTGTGCATATATCTATTGGTCATTTGAAGACCATGTTAACCACTATGGACATTTGGGAGGAATAACTAAAATATGGAGAGTGAGAGGAGATAAAGAAAAGTATATGTTTGTGGTCGACAAGTCGACCAGAGGGGGCACTGAAGTGGGAGAATGGAACAACAGGCTCCCGCCAATCCCCTCTCGCGCTTGGCCTAGAGGATCACGGCCGAGGCACCCGCCACGAGAGGAGTTTGCCTATCTACCAGACGACCAAATACCCTGGTACAGGAACATACGGATGTGCCCACCCACCTGCCCAGCAGCCCGCCCTGCCCATGCCGACACCTGCGGCATGGATTAACTCGACTAAACCAACACGTCGTTAGAGATGCCATGACGACCTAGCCAACGGTCAGCACACCTGTGCAAACATGCACACTGGACACTCCCACACCAATCCACACGAAGAACATACTCAGTGCTATGACGTAGGCAACGGCCACATCCACGGACGTGCATCTTTATTATTTTCCACATAGGCTCTCAAAATGCAGAAACGCAAGATGCATAATGAACTTTTCTAAAAAGGCTTGCTCACGCTTCTTCTAAAAACCATGTACCATAATGAAGAATATAACGGAGACACGATACTGGGGATAGAGCAATATGATACCATAACCTAAAGCGCTGTGCACCAAACGGTTCCACCTATGCACCAGGCCCAAGTAGGCCGCAAGCAAAAGCTTCCATGAACATTAAATGAGCAAGAGCTTGGTTGCTGACCCTGCAGAATGAGCCCGGCGAAAGCACACAGCCAAGGGCACAATGTTGCAATCTCGCACACCGCAAGCCGACGCCAAGGTCGCACCTGCAAGATAAACCAGGCACACAGTGGGAAAAACAATATTAATTGTGCAGAATTCTGCCTCAAACACGGTCCCACCTCACGTGACCAAGCCAAACCTGAATAGGATGCCAAGCCCAGGAGGAAGGAGACGCCTGGATCCCACGTTTCAAGACACAGGCAGATACAATTAAGCGACCCAATGAACATCTGCGGCAGTGGGAGTAGTCAGCCTTCCAACATATGAATAAATCATCACATTGTCTGCACCTACCCATAGTGAAACATTGTTGCAAATGACAGGTGCACCGCGAGCTGGGAACAGCGATGGTCCCAGACTGGGAGGCTCGCGAGCGAACCAATCAGAACATGGGGCTCTTATCACTGACGCCATTAACATTGACCAATCCTCAGGGGTCTTCATGTAACAATTTTCATGTATCAAATTGAAGGGACAACCCACGTATATCACCTGACTGACCCTCAACCACTAACACAGTTCTCTATACGTATGCTATACTAACCCTACCACTCGAGTAACCAATCCAGAGTGGAGATAGGTTTTTTGCTAACTTTCCAAGGTGACGCAAGTAGCGCGTCATACTAAGGTAAAAAGGGCCTGCGAGCCCCACGATTGTGTGTGTGTCAGGACGGACGCGTACGATCCTTGACCCATCCCTGCCGTTTGTCTAATAAACAGCAGAACCACCTTGCTTCTTGCGTGTGTCTCATACTCTATCTCTTTTGGGATATACGGGAGGAGTTGGGGCCTCCCTGCCCGGAGGTCCGCGGATGGCCCAGCCAACCCCGGCAGAATTTCCCCCCGACACCACACACCCCAACACCAAGATAATACCAATAGTAGTGGCATTACTGGAGCTGGAGGCCCTGCTTGCAAGGCAGCAAGAACAGAACAATAACAACAACAACAACCACAGACCCCACCACAGAGGAAACACTGGAGGAGAAGGAGGGTGCGACAGGCCCAGCATGCCCCACCAGTGCAGTCCCCATTACCACGCCAGCAGCCCCCAATCCCTCGCATCAGTGTCACCCCTTCAACCTAACACCAGAGCAGATGCACACCCTGTACCGGCTTGACCGTGACACCATAGTGGACCTGATCCATGACGACATAGTGAGCTTCAAAGAAATACGCACCGCCATCCCCCCTCTACTGAAGATAGTGTCTGTGCTCCACTTCCTTGCCACAGGCCCCTACCAGCACACAGTGGGGCACATGCATGCGATATCACAACCCTTATTTTCCCGGATACTGAACCAAGTGCTGGATGCCCTACACTAGCACACAAGGGACTACACATCCCTACCACGCACTCCCCAGGAGATATTCGATACAGAAGTTGCCTTCCTTGCACTGGCAGGCATGCCAAATTGTATAGGTGCCATTGACTGCACCCACGTGGAGTTGGTGGTCCCGCATGCCATGGAGGTGGCATTTCGCAACCGCAAGCAATACTACTCCATCAACGTGCAGATGGTATGCAACGCCAGCAAGATCATCAGACATTGCTGTGCCCGATTTCCAGGATCAACTCATGACTCTTTGTTCCTGCCGAACTCCACGCTACCACGCCATATGGAGCGACATGCAGGACAATGTGTCTGGCTGCCTGGTGAGTTGCCTGACTGGGCCATGGCAGTGCATCGGGGTTGTGAGGTGGGTGGCTGCATACCCCACCTGGGTGGGAAGGGGGGGAGATGCATGCTCCACCTGGGTGGAAATGTTGAAGCCAGTGCACGATGTGCAACTCACCGAACACTGTGCCCCAAAGCAAGTGAAACAGCACATGACTACCAAATCCCACAGTGAGGAAGTAAGGCTGACACCTAACACTACATGACTAACAGGTAACCTGGCCACATTCAACAACACATGCACCAGTCATCGGTGGCCCTCACACATCGTAAGGGCTTGCAGCACTATGCACTGCATATGCACTATGTCGCTGCCTACAGCATATCACCACACAGGACAATCATCCCTGGGAGTGCATTCATGTGAGCCCAACAGGGATAACACAGCATGTCACTGGTACTGCACACCCATAGGAGTGCTGTAAGTCACTATAGTACGGATCAGTGCAGAATGACAAATATGCTACTGACTACAACCAACACTCCCTACTACCAAATCTCACAGAACACAGCACTTCAAGGATCTTACCCCAAGACTGCTGCATGCATATACGATGCATGTTCTACGAGATGTGAGTGCAAACCATAAACCATCTTGAAGATGCAATCCCCTCCATCATTCCATTGCACAGGACACATAGCAGGGCCAGGAATGGGGTCAATGCATCCAGGGACATGTGCGTATGGGCAGAAATCACCTGCTGCCATGTAAGACTAGTTCAGTTGTCCACCGTGAATGTACAAACACTTAACTTCATTCCCCTCTAATGCAGGTGATGGTGGCTATCCCTTGATGCCGTGGTTCATGACCCCTTTCTGAAACCCACAGAACAGGCACGAGGAGGACTACAATCGTTCCCATACCCGTACACATGTGGTGATTAAGCAGGCATTTGGCCTGTTTAAGGCACGATTTCGTTACCTCAGCCGGTCGGGTGGGGCACCCATCTACAGCCATGAGAAGGTGTCCAAGATCCCCATGGCATGTGTAATGCTGCACAATATGTGCATCCGTCGGAACGTGCCCCTGTCCCCTGACATGGGACTGCTACCACCAGTTGATGATGAAGGTTTAGGAGGAGGAAGAAGGGGCAGGACAGCATCATGGTGCCGATGCACAGGAGGGACATGCCGTGTGGCAAGCATTGATTGGACAATATTACTGACACACAAGTCAGCAGAGGGTGTCATGACATGAGGACAAAGGGCACTGGGTGTGGGGATACATGTACATTATGCACTGTCAGATATCAAAAGACACATGTGCAATGATGAATGTCCACACTGGTTTACCTTTGCAACACAAACGGTGTATTGAAATTAAAAATGCCTAAGTGAATAACAAACCCTCCACCACTCCACCCTCCTCCCCCTCCCCCCCTACTCCCCCACACACCCTTACCCCCTCTCCCCCAACTCCCCCACACATGCTCACCCCCCCTCCTCTATCCCCCAACTCCACCACACACCCACACCCTCTCCCCCTCCCCCAACTCCCCCACATGCCTCCCTCCCCCTACCCCCCAACTCCCCAACACTAGTCCCATGATGTCCATGTAGGCCACATGTGGCTGGTAGGCAAGTTACTCCGCGCTCCCGGGGCCAGGGGGAGCCATGTCCCAGCAGTGCTGGGAACGGAGTGACCTACGCAGTGGGCTTGTGCGTGTCGAGTTACAGGTCGACAGGGTATCCTCATGCTCAGCCTGTTGTGAAGGACATGCAGCCTCCAGGGCATCGGCAATGCGGCCGAGGACATCACATAGACGGTTGGTGCTGTCCGTCACCACCTGCTGCATTGCCCTTAATTCCTCCCACCACTCCTCCCTGCCCTGCCGATTGTCCTGCATCAGCTCGGTGTTGAGGGCGGTGAGTTGCGCTGCGCGTCAGCGATGGTGTGTCGTCCCTGCAGGGGATTGTGCTGCCATGACCTGCCAGGGCTGCGCCTGGGGGAATGGGCACAGGATTGGCTTATTCCTGTGATGGTCCACGGGCACATTGGCCAGGTGTGTCTTGCTCGCCCGAGTCGCTGCATGAGTCCTGTGGGTAGGAGCTGGCCTCTGGGGTGTGGACGACTGAAAATGTGTCCTCCTCTGCCGCTCCACAGGTGGAAAAGGGGCTGTCTACAGATTCCAGGGGGGCCGTGGCTGCCACCTCCCCAGCCACGCTTGACTCCTCAGACCTTGGCGTTGCCAATGTTCCTGGTGCCAATGCAGGGAGGGGTGGGGGTGGTGCACACTCCATGGGCCTTGCAGGAGCCGGTGTTGCGCTTCCAGGTGTGCTCTTCCTGGCTGGGATGCGGCAGACAATGCCTTTGACCCTGGAGGTGGTGGGGCAGCTGGTCTCGTGGTCCTCGCTGTCATGCTCACTGCCTGTGGGGGTAGAAGAGAGGGACGGCATGAGTGATGATTTGAGAGCCAACTTTCATACATGGCTACATTCACATATTCAGTCATTTGGGGGTTATGGGCATTTGGGTATGCAACGACACTACATTCAATTTATGGGTGGGATATGCATGCAGGTGTCACCCATGTTGGCTCGGTACTGTGCTGTCTGACTAGCACACTGTCCACAACAGCTGCCCAGTGTGCCTCATGGGATGGGCCACTTTGTGCAGTATGTGTAATGTGCGTTAAGCGCTTGCACTTGGAACTTGCTTGGGTCGCAGTTGCTTCGGCATGAATTTAATGGGGGGGACCATGCCGTGACTCCTTGGCCAGGCCTTTCAAGTGTATATCATGGCATTGGCAGTGTTGACTTTGGACACTCACCTCCATCAGCGGACGACGGTGCTCCACACTCCATGTTGCCGACCCCTTCAATTGATTCTTGGCCGATCAAGCCGGCACACGTCTCCTCCCATGGCATCAGTTTAATGGGGGAACTTCGGCCCCCTCCAGTCTCCTGTGCCTGGCTGCGGTTTGCCGAGAGGATGCTCTGCACCCTCAGCCACAGGTTGTCCCACTGCTTGCGGCAGTCCTTGGGGATGCAGGGGGTGCTGCCGACTGCACTCACCCTCTGGCCCACTAGTGCCCAGATGTTTTTCTTCCTGAGCACCGGCCCTCTCCCCATGTCTTTGCTGAAGACGATGTCGGCATGCTCCGAGAGGGTGTCCACTATCATCTGCAATTCGTCGGGGCTGAAGCGCTGCTTGCGGAGCCGGTCTGTTCCCTTCTTGGGGGCTTTTGGCATTCCTGGTGCTTCTGTTAGGCTTTTCCAAGGTTCACAATGGTCCCAGAGGTCCTGCCTGGTGAGTATGGCAATGGATTGTGTTTTTAAAGACGGCTGCCACGCTCCTTCCCGTTCCTGTGCGATGACGATATTTCCAGTTCCGCTATTTAGCAGTAGCCGTAATTTACGGTGGCTGTAATTTACGGCGACCGCTATTTACGGCCACTGCTATTGCCTTTTTACTCTATGGCGGTAGTGTTATGCACGGTGGGTTTGATGCCGGTAACGGATTTTTGGGCACTTTTGCGGCATGACGCTAGGTACTTTACCGGCATGGCGCAAAGCTCGTGCCCGCAAAGTCGTGATAGGCAACTTTTAGCAGTCTATTACCAGCTCAGACACGGTATTTGCTCCATGCCGGTAATGACCGGTACTTACCTCCAAACTCGGAATGAGGGCCATTGTCTGATCTTGTCCACATTTCCCTTGTCATATTCTTGCTATGCTAGGATATGCCAGGCTCGGGTTTGCTGGCCTCTACTGACCCATTCCTCCCACCAAAGCGGCAACAAAAACAATACATGAAACAATTACATATTGCCATGAAGGACTACTGAAATATACTGTGGAGTCCTGAAAAGGAATGGAATGATAGAAAGAAAGTGTCGACACCCTCCACAATCGGGTCTTAAAAAAATAATAAAGTAAATGCATGTTATGACATCCTCCATGATCTGTTTTAAAAAGACTAATCAAGTCAATGGATATCAGTCCCCCAAGAGGGAAAGCCAGTAAATGAGTTTTCAAGAATGCGTACTTCCACAGTGAAACTCTGTGATCCCTCAGAAACTCCATGCCGCGCCCCGCACGCCAGGCTCTGTCCACATATGCCTTTTTCCTGCAAACTGTTCTTTCTGTCTTCCTCCCTCTGATCCCCTGCATGGTTAGAGCTTCCTAGCACCACTCACCACCTGACCTCGGGAGTCTCCACCTGCCACTCTGTGAAGGGAGAAGGCCCTTGCTTCTGAGCTCTTCTAACCCTTCCATGACTGTCATCTCCAAACTGACTCTGTTTCCATTATGATATGATGCAATATGATGAGTTATTTATAACACGCCTGTACACAGGTATTTCTAGGTGTGACAAGACAAGGTAGGGAAACAATAGGAGGACAAACACATGATCTTTCTAGGCTTGTGTCATTCAGATCGCACAAGTGCAGGAGGAAGAGGGAGAGGGAGAGGAGAAGTGCCAGGGGGAGGGATGGGGAATTGCGGTCAGGGCAGCATTGTACTGAGTAAGTGCAGCTGGGGCAGCTGGCTCAGGGTAGTGCAAAGACGAAGGGGATTTTAGGATTACAGATACAACACCTAAGTGCACAGAGGCTGGAGCCAGTGCAGGTGCTTCCAGGTCGTGGGGGAGCCTGGTCCCATTGAGTTCTGGGGGAAGCCAGGCGACCAGACACGTACACCAGACAGGGGGTCAGCAAGGGAGAGAAAGAGAGAAAGCAGAAGCCAAAAGGAAGGTCTTGAGCTGCTTCCGGAACCTGAAGTGCTCCTGCAGAAATTTGAGAGGAGCAGGGAGGCCATTCTAGATGGAGGCCCCTGCAGAGGAGAGAGTTCTACCAACAACTCTCTGCCTGGAGAAGCGTCTGACCATAAGAGAGTTAGAGGTAGCTGAGCAAAGGGATCGAGAAGGAAGATGTTTAGGAAGGGAGAGTTTGATGTAGTGCGGGCATGACCCCAGAAAGCCTTGTGGACAATGCAGAGGGCCTTTAACTTGATCCTTGCAGCCACCAGGAGCCGGTTTAGAGATTTCAGGACTGCTGTGATACGATTCCTGGGCTTGAGGCCAAGGACAAGTCTTGCAGTCTTGTTCTGGCTTACTTGCAGAGGGCGGAGAGTAGAGGAAGGCAGGTTGAGAAAGAGGCTGTTGCATTAATCCATCCTAGAGAATCCCAGGACTCTGGAGACATTGAGCTTCTGTGAGAAAGTGAGAAAAGGAAGAATACCTCTGAGGAGGTGCAGCAGTTAGTGTAGTTTAGTCTGAACTGCTTGGTCAAATCCTTTCTGCATGGGACAGCCTCGTTGGGCCTCATCAGTGAGGAGTAATTTGGGTCTCTAGGCCCAGCAGGCACGGGACTCACATCTGGGCATACCACCCAGACGGCGGAACAGATTTGTTCACTAATTGTGGAAATTCTGCTTCGCCGGCAGTCATTTCACCCACCCCTGCAAGGGGAAAGAAAGAGCCAGGCCAGAGGTATGATTACAAATTAGATGTTTATATTGTAAAGTGCCTGACTACACCTGTCTCCCCCTTAGTCGGCCCTTACACCATTCCCCTTTTACAATTCTGGAGGCACTGTTGAGTTCAAATTTGGCATTGTTGCTGTCCCTACCTAATAACCTGGCTTTTCCTATACCCCTCCAATTTGTCAACCTTCCTGTGTTAGCAGGAGTACATTTTTGTTTGTTTAATAATTCCAATTACTGTATGCAATTGTATGGGTAGAATTAGGACTAATTTGTTTATATATGTGATCACTGGATTTGAATGAATTGAATTTGCCAGTGACGTAGACAGGTATCACACTCATGGATTGGCCTCAGGTAACTACCTGAGTTCAAGATGAGGGAGTTAATACAGATCAATGCTTCCTTATAGGTGCCATTCCATGTAGGCCAGTCACCTACAAAATGTTCACCCAGTCCCCCGTGTCCTTCACCAGAGAAGTCAAATGCCTCGGTATAGCCCTGGACTAGTGGGAACCAGCATCTGTGTTGTGTTTTGGCCTTTTTCAAGTGGACTCTGTGGCACTTCTCTTCACCATTTCTGGGGGTGACCAGATAGCTTCCTATCGTTTTTGGGCTTTAAACAGCTGCCCATCACCTCTTCTTAGATCGAGCCATGAATTACTCAGACCTTTGACCAGTCCTGTGGCTAGTCCTGCTAAAACACTCGGCATAGAAACCTTCATGGCTGCATGATGGCTACACTTGAGAGCACCTGTCAGCATCACCATTGTCACCCTGCCGAGCATGCAGGCCAGTTCTGCACCTGAGGATAGAAGTGTCAGACTGATTGCTTCCTCCATGGGCTAAAGTGGTGCTTCAAGAAACCAGCTTAACACCATCTGAGGCCCATTCTCAAGGGTGAAGCCTACCCCGAGGGGTGAAGAGGAGTTTCAGATTTGGCCAGACCAGACATCAGACCAGACACACCTGAAGCTACATGACTGGAGAGCTTTGGGCCAGGAGAGTATGCTCCATCCTACACTAAAAGTAGTCCAGGCACTCTGTGCCACCTAGCCAGATGCCACCAATGAAGACATTGTGTACATTTTGGATGGAGTATTTGGGAGCAAGCGTATTTGGCATAGAACTGATGGTAAAATACCATGCTACTCAGCTCCAACCTAGAAGTTCTCGGAGTATCTATCCAGGACCAAACTGATTTTTCAGGTTGCCTTCTGCCGGAAGGGGATTGAGACAAACAGTTTGAGCCATGTCAGGTTGCAACAGGTTATTCACAGAGAAAGATTGATGCTGCTGATGATGGGGACCCATACACAGAAGCTACCTGGAACTGCTACGGGAACCAATATCCAACCAGACCAGCTAGCTTTCTCCAAGTGAAGTCTCACAACCACCAAGTGCTGCACCTGAAGATCTTTTGGAATACCTTAGGGGCTTGAGGGACCACCAGCCACAAAGACATTTGCCATCACTCGATGACCAGCAAAAGCCCTATTGGATAGTTGCTCACAGGTGGCCATCTTGTTAGAGCCATTCTACAGGAAACACCTGACACATAGCCTGTTGAAAACCTTTCCTGGGCAGGACCTGTTCGGCATGGGGACAACCTGAGCAATGTGGTTAATCCGGGTCAGACTGCAGTTCCAAATGACATAGCTGAAGTCACCGCACTCATCGACACCATGGCTCATGTCTTCAACAGTCAAAATGAAGAACCCATAACAGTGGTGTTGATTGGAACAAACTCTTTGATGGTTCAAGCATTGGCTCAACTGTATTGAGAGATGGCTGAACTACAATTTGTCAGCATGCTGTTCATGCACCCCATGTGCTAGCAGGGGTACATACAGAGAGAAATTGTGTTCAGTGTACGATCTAAGGGACCGTGGAGAGATATTTTCACAACCCAGTTTGGCCAGATCACTATCTTGGCTCAATGATGGTTTCTGGCCCAGTTTGAATCAAACCCCAAGTTTTGTGATGATGGAGGCACCATAGCATGGGGAGGACCTGGGGTTTTTACTCAGACAGTAGACCCTGGTGGCAATGGATGGCAAGGACCTGATGACCATCAAGGTATCCATCATTAATGCAACCAATTGGACCAACCACTTACCAGGTGATACCATCATTGCACAATTACATCTGATCACTTCTGTAAACCTAGCGAGTGTCACCACCAACCCATCCAGGATCGAGTTTGACTCCAGAACTCTCAACCTTGTTGATTCAATGATTTTGGACAAATACAAGGGCTGGCTGGGAAAAAGGTCATTCATCGCACCATGGTTATCTCCACCAGCCCTGAGACATTGTGGGAAGCCATGGAGTGACAGAGCGATAATAATGCCTGGCCCAGGAGAAATGGAGGATGTATTCCATCACATTGATAACCTTCTTCATGTAGGGATCACTCAAGAGTCGAGAAGACACTTTTCTTTTTCCTTCATCATTACCCAGACTACAAATGAGGTCTGCATTGACTACCGCCGGCTGAACATCTGCGCTCTTCCAGACCAGTACACCATTGCCCGGGTGAACGATGTATTGATGAAGAGTATTTGGATTTCATTCTTGGACGTTAGGAGCAGCTATTATTAAATCACAATGCATCCAGCAGACAGTGAAAATGTAACTTTCATCTACACGTTGGGGGTCTATTAGTTTATCATCCCCAGAGCTCCTTTGATGAGAGATGAAGTGGCCAATGATAGCAGGACTTCAAGAATCTCAAGAAGACCCCCATCACAGCACAATTCCTGGTCTATGCGGTTTCCCAGCAGCCTTATGGTTAAGACCTTTGGGAGATTCATTATTATTTATTTTATTTATTCAACATTTGTATGGCGCCTATACAGCAGAAACTGTTGCCAGGTGCCTTAAGACTGAGAGGGAGGGGGGAACAGAGGAGGATAAAAACAATAAAGTGTCCTACTAGGCCTTGTGACATTAGGATCCTGTAGGGGAGGAGGGATAGGTCAGGGCAAGGGCAGGTAAGAGGAGGGGGCATGCAGGTGGGAGGGGACAGCAGGGGGTGGGTATGTGCTAAGGGGAGCCCGGAATGCAAGTGCACTGGGGAATGGGATAAGGGTCAGCTAGTGCGAGGAGGGTGGGTGGACTAGACTCAGCAGTCCAGTCAGGGAAAGGTGCCTGAAGGCAAGTGCTAGTAAGGGGGTGCTGAGTCAGACTGGTAGAGAGAGGGACTGGCCCCTCTATGACTCAGAAGGGGCCAGGCAACTAGTCACAGCAGCAGGATGGCATTAGCAAGGAAGGGGGAGAGGGAAGGAGGAGGAGAAAAGGAGGTCTTCAGAAGCTTCTTGAACTTAGCAAGATCCGTCTTAAGTCTGAGGGGTGTGGGGAGGCCATTCCAGAGGGAGGCTCTTGCCGAGGAAAGAGATCTACCCCCCACTCTCTGCTTGGAGAAACTTCTGACCTACAGAGAGCTAGAGGACCAAAGGAGTCTAGCAGGGAGATATTTAGGGAGAGACAGTTGGATGTAGCATGGTCCCAGGCCCCAGAAATCCTTGCAGATGATTTTTAGGGTCTTAAATTTGATCCTTGCAGCCACCGGGAGCCAGTGGATAGATTTTACGACTGGAGAGATGCGGTCCCTGGGCTCGAGGCCAAGGATAAGTCTTGCAGTCCTATTCTGGATTAGTTGAAGAGGGCGGAGTGATGGAATTGGCAGATTGAGGTAGAGGATGTTGCAGTAGTCCAGTCTGGAGAGATCCTGAGCTCTGGAGACATTGAGTTTCTGGAGGAAGGTTAGGAGGGAGAATGCCTCTGAGGAGGTGAAGCTGAAAGTGAGCCTTCTTGGCATTCTCAGTCTTGCTGGTGTTAAGACAGAGATTGTTAGCAGCACATCATTCCTGAATAGTAGTCAGACAATCGGGAATGAGAGAGGAAGGAGAGCGGGTAGAGGAGAAAAGAGGGTGTAGATGAGGAAAGCTTAAAGGAGAGCTGAGTGTCATCCACATGGCACTGGAAGTGAGGAGAGAAGGTGCAGATCAGGTGGCCAAGAGGTGCAAGGTAAATGTTAAAAATACACAGCGAGAGGAGAGAGCCTTGAGGGATTCCGTAAGTAGAGGGTGAAGTAGAGGAGAGTAAAGGACCCATTTGAACCTGGGAGGGCTGGGCAATGATGCCCAGAGTATCACAGAGTCGATTTAAGAGGGTGGCTTGATTGACTGTGTTGAAGGCAGAGGACAGATCAAGGAGGATGGGAAAAGAAGGAGAGTTTGAGTCGAGATCTGAGAGCAACTCTAGCAGATGTTCAGGGGAGCAGTTTCTGTGCCTTTGGCTGCTCTGAAGCTAAACTGGTGGTTGTGGAGTCTGCCAACAGATCCAGAGTGGTGGAATAATTGGGTGATGACTAACTTCCCCAAAAATGTGCCCAAGAAGGGGGAAGTGGAGATTGGACCGTAGTTAGCCAGGCAAGAAGTGTCTGCAGACAGCTTATTTTTTTTTTTTACGAGGGGGCGGGTGCACAAGGGAGTGCTTGAGAGGTAATGGAAAGGGGCCAGTGGCAAAGGAGTGATTGCAGAACTCAGCCAAAGAGGGAGTGAGGTCAGCAATATTTTCCATGATAGTTCTAGAGCACCAGGAGAGCACCTGTTTGGCGGAGACTTTCATAGAGCAAACTGTCTTGGTGACCTCATCCAGTGTTATGGGTGAGAAGGAGGAGAGTAGGAGGGATGGGGAGAGAGGGACCAATTGAGACCTAAGTGCAGGTGGAGGAGGGATGGGAGTAGAGAAGAGGGATGGCAGGATGTCCTGAGTTTTGGTATTGAAGTGGGAGGCCAAAGATGTGCAGAAGGCCTTGGAAGGAAGAAGAGAAATAGAGACAGCAGTAGGTTTGCCAAGCTTCTTGCAGATTTTGAAAAGTTTAGTCATGTTGTTGGTGGCCCCAGAGATGCAGGTTTGAATATGGGGCAGCTTCTTGGACTGTATAGAGAGTCAGTAATGCCTTTTTAGCAGCGACAGGCCAGTTTGTCAGAGGATGTGCGAGAAGCCAACCATTTCGATTCTGCAACTCTGCCTTTGCTTTTCAGCGAGTCTAGGTCAATCATACCAACTTTTGCACTAGGAGGCAGTTTTCATGCAGGTCCTCATGGCAGGGGCAAGGGTGTCAATGGTGTTGGAGATAGAGAGGTGAAGGTTATCAAGGACTGAGACAGAGTGAGAGTCAATAGCAGGGGTGAAGGGGGAATAAAAGAGGCAGCAAAGTCAGCTACTGACAAACGCGTCATCAGTCGGATGATAGAGAAGGAGGCTGGCAGTGCGGGCAGAGTCTTAGCCGGCGAGCCCAGGAGCTCATGTGAGAGGAGAGGAAATAATGATCAGACCAGTATAGATGTGTACTGAGAGAGTTAGAGAGAGAGAGATGTCTGTTGAGATGAGTGCATCTGGAATGTGCCCATCTAAGTGTGTTGGACCAGAGGGAAGAATGGTGACTAAGTAAGAATCATAGAGGTTGTGGAAGGGTGAGGCCGCATCCAGAGAGTCATGCGAATATTGAAAGTCAGGAGAGAAGAGGTGAGGTCGGCCCACACCGATAGAAAGAGGGAGATCGTCCCTGGCATCCCATATATAGTTGTGTGAGTGATTGACAGTCTATAAGAGATGCAAAGTTTGCAGACAAGACATTCAAAGGAGGAGTACATTGAATGGGTATGATATAGGCAGGGATCGATTCAGGGAATACAAGGGCCACTCCACCTTCTGTCCGGTTAGGCATGGACTTGGAGAGGATCTTCTAGGTCTCAGGAAGAAAAGTGCCAAAAGAAGTGAAAGAGCTGGCATTGAACCACCTCTCTGTGAACACTAGGATATCATGGTCAAAGTCTTCAAGAGGTGAAAGATATAAGAGGACTGTTTGATAGCAGAGCGAGAATTGATTGTAGCTAAGTGAAGTTGGTGGCGATCTTTAAAGGTTTTCCGGGAAGGTGGTGAGTGGAATATGGATGAGTGGCAGGAGAAGGGAGTAAGTTAACGAGAGACAGAAGATACTTGTCAAGAAGGAGGAGGTTTGACTGAGAGCCTTGGGCCATGATAGTGCCATTCAAGTAGACATTGATGATGTTCCTGGATAATGGGAAGTGTGCCAAGAGTACTTTCCATCTGGTTCCACCATTAATGGAAGAAGAAGAGAAAGGGGAAAGGACAGAAACCAAAGGGGAAGTTCATAGGTCCAGAGAGGGAACGACAAAGAGAATGTCACTAATATTCTGCCTGGAGAAAGCATTGACATTGGTGTCATCCCTTCTTAAACCTTTTGCTTCCAGGCTTTGAAAAAGAGGGAGGATAGGTAATAGAGTAGCAGTTAGGATAGATAGGGGGGATGGAGAGCATCATTGGGGGGCAGAAAGATGCCCAAGGGAGGGAGACAGATGGAGAGCCACACAGGCCATGAAAGAACTCGCCAGGTGACCTAGCAGCCAAGCAGGCACAGCTGAAGCAGGTGATTTAAACAAAATTCAAAAAAGGGCAGCAGATTTTAAAATACCCAGATTTGAAGTTCAAAGTTACATGCGAAATGGCAGCATTTAAACAGGGCAACAGGTTTTAAACACACCCAGATTTGGAATTACAAAAAAGCATGGAAGATGCAGCAATTCAGCACAGGCAACAGGTAATTCAATACACCCAGATTTGAAATTCGCACATACATGCCAGCATTTAAGCAGGGAAACAGGTTTTAAACCAGCATAGCATTTAGCACAGACAGCATACAACTTTTAACTAAAGCCTGTACAATTAGAACAGCATCTCGATTCGAATTGTAAATATACAGATATATGAAAATGGAGCAATTCAACAAATAAGCAGAATTTAGAAACACCTAGTTCAGAAGGTCAGGCATACATGAAGAGTGCAGAAATACAACAGAGGCATCCACATTTAGAATCAACTGGAATTGAGGTTAACACATGCATGAGGAATGCAGCAATTCAATAGAGGCAGCCAAATCAAAAAACACCTAGATTTAAATTTAATACATACATGAGAAATGCAGCAATTGCACAGATGTGGTCAAATAAAAAAAATAAAAAAAACACCTAGTTTTAAAGTTAACTCAAACAGGGAGAATACATGCTTTTAAGCAGGGCATCTGATTTTTAAATGCACCCAAATGGGGGGCTAAGGGGATCCCAAGGGCCAGGGGAGTTGCTAGGTCTGGAAAAGACCCGGGGCTAAACTGTTGTCGGTACTGTTGGGACTGGGGGCTGGCTAGTCTTTTGGCTGTAGCTCCTGAGATTCTATCCGGGGCTACAACCAAAAGATCAGGGGCTATAGCCCCCTTAGCCCACCCCTAGCAACGCCCCTGCCAAGGGCAGTACAGATCTAATGTTCAAGAAAGGCAACCAAAATTAGAAACACCTAGGGCCTCATTATAAGTTGTGCGGAATGGGTTTAGCGGCGCCAGTAATGGTGCCGGCGCCGTTAAACCCACTCCACACTATTACGAGGTCCCCTCACGGGACCCGCTCTGGACGTCTGGTTTTCCAACAATATCAGCATGCCAGTTTTGTCCTTGTCCAAAACACCAAGCATAGGGGTTTGAAGGTATAACAAAGCGGTCTTAGTGTTGTGTGACCCTCTGAAACATGTATTCCTGTTTGTGGAGGATGTTGTTAGTTTCCACAAATGTTTGGAATTATGAGGTTGCTGCATTGTCCATGATTTTCAGCAAAAAGTTGCAGTTAGTATTAGGACGAAGGTTGCCTGGATCCTCCTGGTCCAGACCTGTTTTTTTTTTTTACCAGCGGAGTGACTGTGACTGTTTTAATAGATTTGGGAATCTTGCCATGTCTAATGGATGTGTTAACCATTCTTGTAAGCAAGGGTATAAAGATATCCTTGTTTTCTAAGACCAATTTAGGTGGCAGTATATTCTCTGCACAAGCAGTCTGTCTAATGGTTTTCAGTAGATTTTTCATATCCTGAAAGATGGGCGGACTGAAATCAAAGGTATCAGTTGCTTTCTGCGAGTATTGGGTTCTTAAGAAGTTTAGTTAATCACGCAGGGTCACCTGCGAGGCACTTATTGCTTCTCTTGCCTTCCGGATTTTGATGCTGCAAGCCTCCTGAAACTTTTCACAGTCTTCTCGTGATGGTTGAAAGCAGGAGACATGGATTTAGGTTTTTCTATTGATTTTAAGATCTGAAATAGTTGGAGGGTTGAATTAGTGGCGGCTGAGATCTGGTCATTAAAGAAGTTTACCTTTGTCTCTTTAATCTTTGTATTGTTTATCGATGTCCTTACACTTATACTTATATTAACTTTCGAGGGGTGTTTTAACCACCTGTTTTCCAATCTTCTCTTTTCCCTCTTAAGTTAGTTGTCTGACTGTTGAACCACTTTTGATGATTTGTGTTAGATCTAAATAGTTTGCGTTTATAGGGGCTGTCCGGTCTACCAGCTCTTGAAATTGTGAATTGAATGTATCTACGATTTTATCACATGTGTCAGACTCAGAAGTTCACAGCATTATGTTCTCTATGCACTGCTCTAATAGGTTTGGAGTGACTTTTTTAAAGTATCTACTGTATAAAATTTTGTGATCGTTCTTTCTTTTTATGGGTAGTTTTTTCAAGGTCATTACAGATTCCACTTTGTAATGGTCAGACCATATACAAGGTGTGGTCTTGTCCATTGTGATGTCTAAATCATTCATAGTTACCCAGTTCAGTTGGTTACCTTACATTGTTGACAACAGTAAAGTCAATTGTGCTTAGTCCTTTTTCCAGCATCAGCGCTTCTTTATCTTTGAAATGTCCCCTCCATCTGTTAAAATCCCTTTATACTTGGGATCCAGAGTTGGGTCCCTTCAAGTTATTCAACAGTTGAATAATTTTGTCGTTGAAGTCTGATAGCAACGAGGGGGGTCTGTATTCCACAATGATGCAGCTATTATTGGTCAGGGTATGTTGGAGGAGGAGGATTTCGCAACTCTGACATTGAATGGGAGATGGAAACAAGTGTATATTATTTCTTGCTATGATGGCTACCCCTGTGCCCATCCCTTGATCTCTGTTCCTGCAGAAGATTGTAAAACCTTCAGGTACAGCCGTGTCTATAGAGGGTCCACATGGATCTTTCAGCCATTTTCCAGTCAGGCATAAGATGTTAATGTTTTCCTCAATAATATAGTCATGTATGCATTGTGTGTGATTGTTAAGAGACCTGGTGTTAAGGAGGCACATTTTTATCTTTGAGCTACTATTTTCTTTGTCACATAAGTCCTCTGTTAGTGTGACCGTGGTTGTTTCTTTGACCGTTATTGGGATCCCTTCAGGGTTAGTTGCGTTTGTTCCTTGTTAGAGGGCATTACTGTTTTTGGTCTACTCTGTCTTGGTCTAGTCTAATTTTAAGCTGCATGGGGTGCTCGTTATTTGTTCAACAGCATGGCGTATTGTTTAATGTATTTTTGTAAGTTAATAAAACACTCTTATCTTTCAGTACTGTTTGAACATAGTGCTGCACTATTCTAAAGCGTTATAATCTCTCTATTTCTAGTATGAGTTTCAAGTTTTTTAGGTATCCCATGGTTTACTCGTTATGAGCGACTCTCGCCATGACAGGAGAGGCAGAGTTCGTGGGCTTCGATGCTGATGGCGGTGATGACCGTGTGCCGTTTCGGTAAATGCTTTGAAAGTGCTTATGGGAAATGTAGTTTCCCGTACAACACGATAAATAACAAAAGGCAATTGTGAGTGCTTTATCTCGCTGCAGAATCACAACACTTCAACAAAAAGCACTACAGCAGCGGTTGGGAGCACCTACTGTCACAAAGTAAATCTCAAAACAATTGTGGGTAACTAAAATTCCAGCACGCGTTTGCAATAAGGTTTACAGTTAACCCGACAGAGCAGTTTGAGAGTCTCCTGTCAGAAGGCTGTTTTGTGTCTGCTATTACACACGAGTAGTCAGATATAGTATTATAGTATTAAGCAGTTCAATATTCAGCAGTTCACTATTGAGCAATTCATCAAATCCCCCAGCGTTCTTCAAAACCCACTAGCCTCCTTTCTGAGATTTTGGTAAAATTTCATCCAGAACAAGGAAATACTATTGAGATATGGATTGATAACGGTGGATACAGCTTTTTGTAGATTCTGCCAGGATGAAACACAGCGAGATCCAGCTAGGCACTTATTACTTACATGTGAAGCTCTAAAGCAGATTAGGATAAGAGTGTTTCATAAGTTTACAAATTAGTATTAATGATCAATTGAACATTTGTGGAATTATTCTTTGTCAAGTTCAACTACATCAATTGTAAATGAAGTTTCATCTTTTTTTGATTCAATTTTTAATGTGAATGACTTGTAGTTTACCTGCAAAAGTGAAAATTTGAATTGTCTGAAGCTCCCTCCTCATTATGGTGGCTGCAAATGCAGTTTTAGCTTATCTCGACTCAACTATGAGTGCAAATAATTTGTAAATTAACTTGAAAATGTGAAAGATCAATTGTTCGGTACGGTTGAATTACCTACATTTTTTCTTTTTTTTTTTCTTTTTTTCCTTTCTTTTTCTTACTACTTCTATTCTTTGTTGTATGCATTAATATATGTTTCTAAATTCTTGTATGGAATGTAGTTGAACTGATTTTTGAAAGTTGAATTGATTTTTAATCAATGCAAAAAAATTAAGGTATGTTGTTTAAAAAAAAAAACACACACTATATTGAAAAGATCAATTAAAGATCTTTGATCCATATATGCAGTATGTGTTTTTTTGTCTTTATTTATAACTGGAAAGTTGGTCCTGAAAAGGATCATGTTGGGGGATAGGTAAAAAAGATGTAGAAACTGGTAAGGGAAAAACAAATGGATCAATACATTTTACAAAGGGTAACAAAAGGAGCTGTTATTTTTCAGCAGTTTATATTTCATACATGTTTGTATTTTTTTTTAAAGAATGGGGTAAAATAAATTGGCACTTAAGAATAATCCTAGCATTGTCAATTGGCTGTGTGTTCTGAAACAGCCTTGCCCAAACCGTCTAGGGTGCCATCTCCCACCTCGATCAAGCTGTGACTGGTTTTGCACATCACCAAAATGTTTGAAAGCTCGGATGCAGGCAGGATTGGCTGAGGTTGGGTGTTAGTTGGAGGAAAATAGGTTGTACTTGTATTCAAACACTGTGGCACAGATGATAAATACTGGTGTGATGATCTTGCTTCATGTGCTCGGACTATATATCACTTGAGTCTTCCTATACGATTCTTCCACTTCAACCCAATGTACGGGCACAAGATGTTGAATTAATGTTGAGGTTTCCTGTTTGAAGGTCCCCTCCAGAAAAAACCTTACTAAAGAAGTTGCACATCACTTCGTCACTTCCACAATATCCTTGAGTCTTCCTATACGATGTTTCCACTTCAACCCAATGTACGCGCACAAGATGTTGAATTAATGTTGAGGTTTCCTGTTTGAAGGTTCCCTCCAGAAAAAACCTTTCTGTACACATTGCTTTTTCAGTGGAGATAGAGCTGAAGCCACCCACACCATAGCTGCTAGTCATAGTCATTTTAAAATGCAAGACCGTGGAGGAATAATGAAAACTATAAAAAAAAAAATCACAAAAAGGACACTGACACTTAATATAAAAAAAGTTTACAAAATATAATAAGCTAAAATAACAAAAAATTACTAACTACAAAGCACAAGACACAGGTCAAAGGTATAGGAAGAAGAAAGGTAAAAAAGGAATGGATAAAAACAGATACTGCCTTTGAAAAGTTAATGAAGGCTCACAATGAAGTTCACCCACGAAGAGACAAACAGCAATGACAGAAAACAGAAAAAAGGTGCTTGGGAGAGGGGTATAACCACGGCTATGCGTTAGAGCCAACTGAATGTATGTTTTAGGTACGCCCATGCGCAATGATGTGTTTGCACCTAAATTATTGACCAATCACATGAATTAATGAATGAGAAAATGTGCCTGCACATGCCCGTAGCTGCATTGAGGAAAGGCCCAATCACTTTGAAAGATACATTGTTTTTGACATCCAATTAGATCACGGACTGCAGATAGCTGCGTCAACAAATGGCCCAATGACATGCTGAGGTGTATTGATGTGGCTATGCCCTTTCCATGTGATGAAATCCACATGTGTGAAATTGCCCAATCAGACATCGTGCTTCAACAATGCGGCTTTGCCTCTTCGAGTCAGCTAATGAGATCATGTGCTTCGATTGCGCACCTACACATAACTCCTGGCTGCTTCGACAAACCGGCCAATCACACAGTGCAGTTTCTCAACGTTGCTACACCATTCCCAATCAGACACTGTGATTCGCTGACACTGGTACTCATCTTCGCGCCTGTCACGTCAGACAATCAGATCAAGCGCTGTGGTTACACATGAATCCTATCCGTGTTGAAAAACGGCCCAATCAGAGACTGCATTATAATGACGCAGCCACGCCCATGCCGTATGATGGGATTTGCACATGCAAAAGTCCCCAATCAGAGAGTGCAGCGATGCATAGCTGCAAATAATTACCACACCCACAAAAATAAAGTTTATATTTATCATTGCTATCAGTGATTGTTAGTGAAAAGTTATCCACATACCTGCAAGAACTTTTGGTGCCTTAATCTTTTAATTTGTCCTCATTTTTACCTCCTTTTAACTTAATCATCTTTTTCCCTCCCTTGACTTCTGATTTGTTCAGTTTGTCTTTTTTGTCTTTTTTTAAGCTTTTTCTTTTTTGTGGCATTGTCTTGGACGGTGTCCAGTCATATTTTTGAAAGCAATATTTTCGAAAGTCAAAATGTCAAAAATATTAATTGGAAAATAATAATGTCGAAATACCAAAAATTCGAATATTTTTCGATTTTTTTTTCGAATAATTTATCTTCCATGTATGTATGTATATATGTTTTATTAAGCATTTTTGAACATTATAGTATTAACCATGGTTTATTAAGTATTTTTGAACATTAACAGTATTTACCATGTAATAGGTATTTTTAATATATATATATATATATATATATATATATATATATATATATATATATATATATATATATATATATATATAGGTTAAATAATTATATATTTACTTTATATATGAAATGTTAATGAATAAAGAATAAATTACAAACTGGTAATAGTAGTTTTAACGTTGAACATTTAGTATACTTTTTGTGCAATAGATGGCGCTATTGTATAAGAAATGAGATTGCTCATTTTGTTGATATATGTTATTGATGTCTACGTAAGGCTGCGTGTAACTCTACGTATGCGTAGGCGCCATTTTTAAAGTTAATTCTTGCAACGTTTCCATCGCGTTCGGGTCTCCGTGTTTTCGCTTGTTTTATTTTTTATTTTTCATGGACTTTCACCGGATTTCATGGCTGTAATGTTTTTTTTTTGGTGGATTCGATGGACGTATTGGTTTTTCTGATCTATGGATTTTTTTTCGGGTTGGATTGTAGATTTTTTTTCCTGGGCTTTCTTGGATTTTCAACTTTTTTTCTTTGCTGGATTTCACTGTTATGGATCGCAGATGTGGATTTCATTTGGATGTTATTTTTCCATGGATTGCCTTCCGGATTTTGGGTTCCTTGGATTTTGCTATTGAGTTTTTTTATGGTTACTGCTTGGATTTCTCATGGTGGATCGGTGATTCTTCAAAAACGTGAGTATTGTTAACATTTTAAATTATACGCTATTGAATCTAGGTAGTTCTCTTTGTCATCTTGGTTAAAATTATGTACTATTTGCTCAAGTCCCTGCTCATAGTCTCTGTATTTTTTCTTTTTTAACTCTGTGTTTGCGAGTGAAATCGTTTGCGATACTCGAAATTCCTGATGCGATTGTTCATTGTGTAATTCTTTCAAAAAATGCCACAAATTGGGGTTATTTGTGTTAAAAGTTTTATTAATACGGCTGTGCCATCCTTCCAGTGAATTGTTTGTTCTAGGTCGCCCTTCCAAGGTAGCTTTGTAGCAATTCCATAAGTCTATACTGTATTTTGGCCTTCTTCTGGTGCCATTCCTAGTTAATTGTCCAATCCATGTATTCTCCATGTACTCTAACCTGTCTGAATTTTCTTGCTCATGATTTTTAAAATAGTCATTGTCTATTAAATGTTCGTAGAAATTTATAACCTGATCTTCTTTCACAAATGCTAATCTGAATAGATTTTTTATGTTATGTTGGAAAGTGCTGTTGTCTGTGTATTTTGTACTTAGTCCAAGTTTCTGCAGTTTTTTCCATATTGACTGAGTAAAATGAAAAAAACACCCTTGTATGCTAGAATCAGTGTATATTGTAGAAAATGCCTTAATCACATTGGTATGTTAGTACTGTTGCTCAACTTTTTTTTTTCGACATTTTTGTTTCGACTAATTGTCTTTTTCTATTATATGTATACATTTTTGACATATTTGTTTTCGACATTTTCTTTCGACATTTTTGTATTTCGTCATTATGTTTTCGATATTATGACTATAAACCGTCTTGGACATTTCAACATGTATAACCATGATAGCAGCAGCAGGGATGAAGATGTCACCTGTGTCCCCAATCCATCACCAACCAGGAAAAAATACCACAGAAATAAAAACACTTGCAGACAGTTAGAGATATTTCAAGATGAAGGTACACTGCTCTGAAAAGGAGGCAGAGGATGTATAGTGCAAATTGTGCAAGACGACTAAGATGTGGACCATCAAATGTTCTGTCGCAAAGCCTTGGAACATCTGTGATGATCAATCATCTGGTGAAAGTGCATTGGCAGTATTTGACCAACACATATAGGAAAATGCAGGGACACCACAAAACTAAAATGCATGGGGCTCAAGCATTACATGCATGAAAATCAGCACCACCTCCAGCACCTGCATACACCAGTCGGACGCCACTGACACTGAATTAAACCTCAACTTCTGCAGCAATGTCAATTCCACCAATTTTACCAACTCCCAATTTTTCAGTTATAAGAGTCTTGTGTTTTCTATTACACAAATGTGTAGCTGTGGAAGGTGCCACAACTACAGATTGGGACAAGTTAATTTCTGAACACCATACTAATTGTCATCCTTATTTTTTTTTTATTTAAGTGGCACTTATTTTTCCACCCCTTTTTTGAGAAAAAAATAAAACAAATAAAACAAATAGCCCCAAATTATAGGTTCTTTTTTTATTTGAATTCCCTTTGTTATGTTTTTTCCTTCTGCATTTTCCTTCTCTGTTCACCCCCTCTTTGCTTCCCCCAAAACGGCTCTTTTAAGGGCCACCGCCTAAGTTACAAAAATAGTCAAAAATAAACTACTTTATCTATTATAATTTATTTTCAGCAATTTAAGTAATTAATAATCACCAAAAGTTTGACTTATAACCGCGGTTGATGGATGAGCCAGTATTCGTGGATAAAAGCACTCCAGTAATTGCTTGCCTTAGCCATGCCTACAAATACCCACATCTAATTGGCTGGTGCTGTAGTTGCGGCTATGTATATTTATATTTAAAAAAATATACAAATCTGTGTGTATTCATATGTGCATTGTACATACATATATTATGTTTATAAAATGTCTTACCTAATACCTTTGAATTTTGTCATCGTCTGTGTTGAATAACAGTAATTCTGAAACAGAATGAATGGTATTTTATAAAAAAAAAGTAAAAAGAAGAATATTCATGTTTTGTTCATAATGGTACTAAGTGAATACTGAAGGTATTCCTAGAGTGCAACCAATAAAGGTTGTATTCATTAATCATGATGCAGAGGAAACAAACTTCTTGTTGGAGAGAAGAAAGAAATCTCTATTCACTTATGTAAAATGTAAACAATAAATATGTGTATATACATATATATACATATATATATTCAGTGAAAAAACTTTGTTAAAGGGACGTTATGGTTAAGTTGCACTACTAAAAACCTATGAAATTCAGTGAAAAAACTTAGTTAAAGGGACGTTATGGTTCAATGTAAAACCGAAAAACCCCTGAAATTCGGCAGTTATGGTAAGATAAGCAACCATAACTATATATTATGTTTACAAAACATTTACATTTGTGCAGGTTTTAAACTACAAGAACCTATACAAATGTTTTCCCTGGGACTTGCAGTACCGAAATGGGATATTTCACCTTTAGTTGTTTGTTATTTTTGATCAGGTTATATTATGCAGTGGTGAAGTGTCTCTGTTTAAAGTGGGGGGACTCCGTCCCCTCGTGTGTACCCTCGCTTGAGCCCTGTTTAACATATATATATATTTTTTTGTACAGAGCACACCAAAATAGAAAATACCTCTGAAGAAGCTGTTATGGATAACACTCTTGACAGCATAAAAGAAAAAGTGGATTTATTTTTGACCAATTTTAATAATTTGAAAACTTTTGTTGAAGATCATTTTAAACCTCATACCATTGTCCCACATGTACTTGTCCCCCCTCACCATATCCCAGTCAATTATCCCCAAACCCTCTCCATGACCCAAAACGTTTTGATGAGAGTTCCATCCCTTCTTCACCTGATACAAATCCTGTTTAAACCCCTAATTCTCCTGTTTTTGTTTCCATTTCTGCCTCACCTTCTCTGTCATAAATTGTTAATATATGTTAAATAAAGTAAAATTTTTATCTTGCATTGTAATTAATTTCATTTTTTTTTTAAACAATTTAGGTGTCTGCAGACAGCCCGGGTGTTCTGACATGTTCATAAATAAACGAAAATGGAGGTGTCCTGAAGAATACTATACCTGTCCGTACTGTTCACTACCAAGTTGAAACTGTTCTAAAAACACACGCGGTGTCCTGAAATGTTCGTAAACAAACGAAAATGGAGGTGTCCTGAAGAACACTATACCTGCCCGTACTGTTCGCTAACAAGTTGAAACTGTTCTAAGAACACACGCGGTGTCCTGAAATGTTCGTAAAGAAACGAAAATGGAAGTGTCCTGAAGAACACTATACCTGTCTGTACTGTTCGCTACCAATTTGAAACTGTTCTAAGAACAAACGCGGTGTCCTGAAATGTGTGTAAATAAACAAAAATGCAGGTGGTATGAAGGACATTATACCTGTCCGTACTGTTCGCTACCAAGTTGAAACTGTTCTAAGAACAAACGCCTATCCGTAACTGTTCGTTTGATGTGTGACGCACATTACTTTAGGACCCGAACATTGTTCGTAGAACATCAACGCACATGCATAAACCAATGTCCGTGCATTTGGTGTCCTGCGGACAGCCGCTCCCTTCGCGGACATGCTCGCGAAGCGATCATGTGACCGCGCCCACGCTGATCGCGTGTTCTAAAATGCGGACACTGTTCGTGTCCCCGAACAATTTAAAAGTACGTTTTCAAGTAATCCACAATATTTTTCACTAAAAACTCACCATAGCACAAGTCCCACATACTAATCATGAGTTTCTACATACTTTTTGAAACTTTTTAAACCTCTTTTTGTGTTCGATCTGTCCGCGGACAGCGCGCATGTCTGCGAACCGCGTACAAGCACCCCTATAAAATACCACACCCTAGAGCTTATTTTCATTGTGTTTCTGGCTATTCTTCAGAGCACAACGATTTTTTCCTGCCACTTGCAGATTGATATCTTCATCAAGATGGCATCCATGGCTGCACTACTGCCACCTGGTGCTGCACCTGCTTCAGCACCACTCCCACCCCCTCCACCACCACCACCTCCCCAAGGGCCTGAAGAGGGGAACAGGAGTGAGGATGCAGAGGAGGAAGAAGAGGATGAAGAGAATGAGGTAGTGGAAATCCTTACTACCCGCACTCGGTGTGGGTCTTGGGTGTGGTGGTTATTTACCATTCATGGGAATGGTCCTAAGGCTCGTGCAAACTGAGTCATCTGCAATGAGTGCAAAATGGTACTCAGTCGCGGGAGGCATGGTTCTTATAGCTTTGGGACCACACCATGAAGCGACACCTCAAGTCATTCCACAGTTGGGCCGTTCGCAAGGTTGTACCTTGTGAGGAGCGTAGCAGGTTGATTTCCTCTACTTCATCCTCCGTTGCTGATCCTGTCACCACAAGGAACACTCCTGTGTGACAGCGTCATCCTCAAGCTGCCTCACAGGCCATACGCAATGCTGATGACCCTTACCTTTTGAGGGTCACAGTTGTGTGTATGTACTCCGAAGCAGTACTCTGCAGGGGGGAGCGACTTCAAAAGTGCTTTTGAGACTATCATCTCAGAGTACGAGAAGATCTGCTCACTATCCAAATAAAACCCACTCTACATCTTCCTCTCTCAGCTCGTCCTTTCTTATCCCTGTGGTTAGTGTCCCCCCTTTACCCTCCTTTCCCCTCCTCTTCTAGTGTGTCGTGTATAAAAAACCCAAAAAATATAAAACAACAAAAATCAAAAAGAAAATAAGGCTCTTTTCAGAGCCGCGAGCCGCCTTTCACAGTTAAAAAATAGAAGTGAAAATAAATGAAGCAAGGCCCTTTGTATTTTTAGAAGTCCGCGGACAGTCCATGGACATCTAAAATTTTGGGTGCTGCCCTATCATAACCATTGCACTTTTCTCTGGGAGGAAATGGTGGCTCTGAAAAGTGCCTTTGGGTGGTGTTTGTGTTTGAAAAATTTAAAATACTCAACACCTACTTCAAAATGGATGCTGTAATTCTAAAAAAGGTCACAATGAATTGTGTATGTTTCTTAGAAAAATCTGATTGCCAGCATAAGTTAGATGTATTCCATCTCTGCGAAAAATGTATGTACTACGAAACATAATATTTTTATTGTGAAAAGAGGACATGCCAAAATCTCTTAGAAAGGCACAAACAGCCTTATTGACATTGCGCCTTGCTTTCTCCATTTGTGGACCAAATGAAGAAGAACGAAGCCACATTTGTCTCTGCGCAATCTGTGAAAAAATTACTTGAGAATTTGGAAACATGTCCATGACCTTCCCAAGTCCTCCTTTCATTGCAAATTGAAAAGGAATTCCAGACACATGTCCTAAACTTTTCCCTTCACAATGAATTACAATTATGTCTGGATGTTGCTTTGTCTCCAAAGTAGCACAGAGAGGTAACAAGTCCAACCACTTCATTCCACGTACTCCATGCCAGTGTAATTCCACATATGGGAATCCAAGATCTACAGCTACTCCACATCTTTCTGCATGCACCTTCAACCAATGTATCCACGAGTCTCCCAAAATCCAAACAATCTGTTTTCTGAAACACAGCCATAGCCATTTGTTCTTCTCTCAGCAAAAAGAGTATCTGAGAAACTCTCTCCTGGCACAACACACCCACTAAACTTTTCTGACCAATCCCTTTCTGTGCTCATTCTCATTTGCATGGCTTCCCAACCCAAAAATCCCCGGATGCAACACCCGATGTCCGCAAACTACCGCCATGTCCGCGGACATATCGTAACATGGACAGCCCTTCTACCATTTCCACTTCACTCTCTGTGGCATTCCATGATTGGATGTAGCTAAGAAGTCACATGACCATCCACCAATCACATCTAAGACCTCTACATCTAACTGCATCATCATGGATCAGCGCTGCAAATGTACTGTGAATCTCTCTGAGTACACGTGTCATTTCATTAGAAATCACTTTCTACAAGAAATACTGAACAAGTCTCCAAGAATTCTACTTGGAGCTCCATGCATATCCATATGCATGAACACAAACTACAGGTATGCATATTTTCTGTAAAGTACATGAACAAATGTTCTACTTTCATATAAATAGATGAACTGACTTTTAGCATGTATAATCTGTAAAATGAATCTACTAAAATCAACTGTCACTTACAAACCTTTATACTATTTAATTTCTTTATACGCACACACACTCAAATCATGTTGAACTAACATTTTTGAAATAAAATATATATACTACATATAGTCAAACAAAATTGCATGCACACTCTATGTTCAAATCTCAAACAACAATACGTGTACAATTACATAAACATTTTTTTTTATTACTTACATTTATATAGGACAAGCAGCTCATGACATTGAGGCACTATTAATTTCAAAAGCTTAGTTACAGGAATAGTGGTATTCAGTGGTACATTATGAACTCCACAAGGCATACTAAAGATATTTTGTTTGCTACAGTTAGTCATTGCAATACAGTTTATTCATTAACAACATATGATTTGTATTCAACTGGTGCAACGTGTCTTATGTGAATAAGATAGTTTTAATGGTTTTGAGGAAGGAGCTGAGGATGTCAATTAATAAAATCAATGTCTAAATTAAAAACAGCGGTATATACAAACAAAATTAGTAATATATTTCTTTTACAATTGCAGTGAAGACCATTCTCCTGAAAAGAAGCAGCTGATTTTGAAGTACAAAGAACTAAGAAGTAACCTGCTCATTTTAGAAAAAAAGTAAGTGAAATACCACCATAATATTTCTATTATTACTCAAAAAAACTGTAAGATTAATTCATGCTATTTTGGTGCCTAAAAATAGAAATTCTGCACCATTCAGTCCAAAAATCCCCATTCAAACAGTGATTTACAGCCAGAATGGTCCACTAATTCCTATTTTTCAACACACAAATTACCTAACTCAGCCACTAGAACTTTGATGTTATAGAACAAACAACTGTTTTAATTGTATAGCATTAGATTTACTATTTGTACTTCTCCACACCACTAGCTTACTTATTTCTGTAATCTGAACCGAAGTTTAGTAACACATTAATTCAAGAATACCCATCCCTACTAGTTGTAGTTGCCCAATGCACAATTGCACACCATTACATACATCTTTATCATCTTACTAAAACACTCATGCACACAGCACACATACATTGCAGAACACCCCAAACCATACCTTCTTTATTTTTTTCAACAGACCCTAAAGAATGCCTACCAAAAATCAAGTCCGTAGAAAGCAACGCAGAAGTAGAGCAAATGAAAATAAAAGTGTCCAACATAAGCATCCATCTCTAGCAGAATTTGTAAAAAAAAGTTGAAACAAAACAGCTAATACAGTCATTTAGTGAAACAAAAGAAGTTTCAAGTACAAAAACTTTGCCTCCTCTATGAAAATGTAAAACAAATTAGAAAACAATTAACAGAAAATCAGCTATCACTACAGATAAAACTGCTTCTATAAATCTTGATATAGTGCTAAGTAAGCATACCAAGAAAAGTATTTTAGCCAAAATGTTCCGTCATAAAGTCCTTCAAAATGTTTTAAAA
The DNA here is from genome assembly GCF_040938575.1 of Ambystoma mexicanum. Taxonomy (NCBI): domain Eukaryota; kingdom Metazoa; phylum Chordata; class Amphibia; order Caudata; family Ambystomatidae; genus Ambystoma; species Ambystoma mexicanum. The sequence continues at coordinate 289,564,188 of NC_090924.1, read as the reverse complement.
ACAGGAGAGAAACCAGGTTCAACCCTTAAAACCTATCGTAGGAAATTAATCTTAGAAGCGCTGACAGACAGTGCAATTCTTCTCAAAAGAAAGTTATTTATTTTAGTGTTAAACAAAATGAAACCACTAACAAAACTAATAACTAAATTACAAAAAAAGACTTCTCAGTAAACAAAATGTCAACAGAAAGAACTTCTTAAGTATCTGTGGGGGTGAATGGAGTCACAGTACAAGCACAGAAGCATACTTTAATGAAGAAGCATACCAATAAAAGCAAACAAATCCAATTGCCATACATAGCAGTGGTCGAGGTTATGAAAAAGTTAATAATACCATAATGGAACAAGAAGTACTCCTTACAAAAATATGCCCTGAAAACTTAGAATTACCCCTCCATTCAACTGAATCAGAATGTCTAGTGTACAAATGGCCATGCAAGTCAATGTGTAACATTCCAAAAAAAACGTTTAAGTCTAAACACCAATTCCTCAATCAATATGTGAAAAGCAAAGACAATATCAAAATTAACTACTGCAAAATATGGATACTTGTCCAGTACGCAAGTACACAGGACTACAAGGACATTCATTGGCCTGCATTACAGGACCTACTTGCAAAACCACCTTGCATGATATCAAAAGGATATCAACACATCATTCAAATATAAGAAATCTAGTTTATAAACTGTACTATGCTAAAAGTCCTGCTTTAGCACCAGCCAATTTAAATAACATTCTTCTAAATGGTACAGCAAAATACCTACTTGAAGAAATCGACTATATCCAGAAAAAATATTTTGGAAGTGAAAGCCACTTACAGAATGAAATAGCTGTAAACCAAATTAGTAACAATTCTACACATGGCAACCTTTTACTACACACATACAAAAAAGAAATACTAAAATGTAAAAGTACATCAGCTGAAGTACCAAACCATGTGTGTGTATGCTGCCGCAGAACTTTTTATAAAAGTAACACAAAAACTGCAGACCTATCATACAAAATAGAAGACAACGAAGATTCTAAATGGTTTGAATTAGCTCTCTACCCTATAGCAGAAAACAAATACGAAATAACTGACCCCTTAATACTTTGCAGTTAATGCACTACAAAACTTGACAACAATCAAACGCCTTCACGTGCTATCACAAATAATTTGGAATTATGTCCACTACCAAAACCCCTTCAACAACTTAATGTATATGAGAGCATCATAATTCAAACAGTGCACCCATTTCAAGCACTAATATGCCTTCAACCAAAAACTTCAAAATTACCTCCCTCTGAATTAGTGAAAGGTATTCCTGGAAAAGTAGTGTATTTACCATTAGATCTAAAAGAAAATGTGCACACTCTAGGAGTGCAACGTCCAATGCAGCAATCTTTAACTATCTTAGTAAATGGAGTACCTATAAAAGACAAAAAAAATTTGGCAACAGCTGGTAGATTTACAAAAAGTTAGAGAAGCCTTGCAAATATCTTAAAGAGAATAATTAATATTACAAAGAAATTAATATTGAAGAAAACTTGAAGGATACAACTGAAATAATTCAAGAGACACAAGAAGCTGGTCAATTTGAGCTTCTAGATCCTGATACAATATCAAATACTTTAGACCATTATACAATTCATCCATTGCACTCTAATGACACCATAGAATATGCACTTGAAACGTACCAAATGCATCAAACAAAAGGAGCACCAATCAACATATGGGAAAAAAGTATAGAAGCACGTGTTTTTCCTCTACTCTTTCCAACTGGCAAAGGAGGAAGGTACGATGATAGACCTATTCAAATATCAGCATCAGAATACCGCTCATTACGGATGTATTCTGAAGATCCCAGATTTAGACAAAATGTGGAATACATATTCCACCTACTCTTTGAAAGTGAACTAGCAACTTTATGTTACGGAGTTGCACACATATTAAAATCAGGATCGCACTTTCAAAATATGACAGCTACACAATTATTACAAAACGTTCAACAAAAAGATGAGATTTTACAATCAAATATTACAAATCTATTAGCAAATATGCGTGGTACTAAAGAGTACTGGTTTCGACGTCATGGAGATGTACGTTGTATGATCAGAAACCTTGGCCCACCCACTTGGTTTGTTACATTAAGTTGTGCAGAATATGCATGGGAAGATTTACATGATTTCCTACACATATCAAACAAAAACAAAACAAACATAGATATACTAACACCTGGAGAACTTTGTTCTCTGGATCATGTTAATGTTTCAAGATATTTTCACCATCACTTCATTGCTATGCTGCATTTTATTTGTAATACAACTGTTCCTCCCCTTGGAGAAGTGCAACACTTCTTTTGGAGAAAAGAATACCAAGCCAGAGGAGCACCACATATCCACATGCTTTTATGGATTAAAGATGCTCCTAAATTTGGTCAAGACAGTGATGCCACTGTTTTACAGTTTATTGAAAAATATGTCACTTGTGAAATTCCATCAGAATCCACATATAGTGATCTTCATGCACAAATTTTACAATTTCAAAGACACAAATGAGGCAAATATCGTTGTCGCAAATACAAAAACAAAGGGAAATACTACACCAAATGCCGATTTGGTTTCCCTAGACCAGTTACAAATACAGGTCAAGTGAACAACCTCATGTCTTCAGTTAGACATAGTGTTAAAGGTAAGTCACCTAAAAATACATATTACATAAAAAGAAAAGAGGACGAAAAATATATCAATGATTACAATGCAATCATTGCCCACTTATGGAATGCAAACATAGATGTGCAGTACATTGCAGACAATTCTACTGCAGTTGCACAATATGTCACAGCATACATAACTAAAGTAGAAAAGACAGAGCTGCAAGACCTCTGGAATGACCTGTCATCAGATAAAACAGTGTCTCAGAAATTATACAGCTTGGGCATAAAAATGCTCTCCCATAGAGAATGTGGATCTTATGAAGCAGCTGATCGTTTAACTGGTACTGCATTGTATGGTAAATCTGAAAATATAGTATGGCTAAGTCTTGGTCCAGCTAAATCTAGAAAAAACGCTCTAAAATCATACGAAGATATAGAAACAATAGCCAAACATGATCCCAACAGCCAAGACATTTTATAAAACAATTTATTGGACACATACTACTCAAACAGGAGTACCACTTTGGAAACCATGTGTCTATACATAACCCAAAACTACACATGCAAAAATAATATAAAACCTGGTGAAAAAAAGGTAAATAGGTGACAAACTGTGTGGGCAGCTTAGTAAAACTCACCAAACCAAAATTAATTAATCATATCAAATTGCCATTAAAGACTCCTCAACATAAAGAAGTATATTACATGTCCCTGCTACAACTCTTTAAAGCATGGAGAAAAGCAGAAGACATACTAGATAACTATGACTCATATGAAGACGCTTTCAAAGCAAATGAAAGCACTATAACTGATGTAAACTTTACACAGTACAAAACAATGTTGCACAATGAACAGCAATACAAAGAAGAACTCCAGGCCCAACTAGATAAGGACATTCCTGAAAGTAGTCAACCTTCTGTAACAGGAAGCCAAGAACCACTGGGAGAACCACTAATAACAAATGAGGCAGAATTAGCTATGATAGAAGTTGAAAACACCATGTGTCAGTATGAAGATAAAGAAGACTTTGCACATGGTGTACAACATGAAAACAAAGAATGCACCTGCCAAAATTACAACCCTATACTACTGTACGTCAGTGGTGAATCTGGTTCTGGCAAAACATTCCTAATCAAAATCATCAGTAAGTTCCATCAACAATTGACAAACAACAAACTGTCAGCTGTTGTCACTGCCCCCACAGGTTTAGCTGCCTACAACATAGGTGGTGTCACTTTACACCGATTACTAATCCTGCCAGTAGAACACCAAAACAAATTACACTAATACAAACATTCTACAGAAGCTGCAATGGAACTACGCAGAGTATTGAAACAAATGAAAATGTTACCAATAGATAAAGTGAGCATGGTGTCCAACCTAATGTTGGCTTTGATTCACCTCCGATTACAAGAAGTACTCAAAACAAACTATGAAGAGCTCTTTGAAAGAAAACACATGATTGTTTTTGGAGATCTTCTTCAATTGACACCAGTAAAAGGTGGGCCTATTTTTAAAACATTAGGACAGAAACTCTGCCCTAAAACTGTTGGCAGCATTGGAAATGTCAACCTTTGGCAACATTTCCAATACAGAGAATTAACAGAAAACATGCGGCAATCTGCAGATCTCACTTATGCCAACATCTTAAAAAGTATCAGAGTCGGTATACTTTCTAAAGAAGCAGAAGCAATATTGAAAACCCGGCACATTCATGCATTTTATGGTGATAATGCATGGGCTACAGATGTTATGGAACAATTAGCCCACAAAAATGTCACTTGTATGGCCGTAATGGAATTTCAAATTCAATGAAATAATGTTAAGTAAAGAAATGCAACCAATAATGGAAATTAGAGCTACAGACAAACTAGATGTACATGGTATGACACTACCCATGTGTGACCAAGCCACAACAAGACTAAATAGTTTACAAAAATCAATCTCAAACACAGCAGGCTTGGAAAAGATATTAAAATGATCCTTAAATTGCAGAGTAATGCTTAAACGTAACCTTGACGTGGACCAAGGACTAGGTAATGGATCACTGGGTACAGTTGTTGGCTTTCAAACATACCCACGTGACAGCAAAATTCAGTTTGTCAATATTCTCTTTGACAAACTTTCAGAAGTGGAAAGGATAGGACGCTCAACAGCTCCATTCCTTCTCTTCAAAGACATGTATGTACGCAGAGAACAATCTTCTCTAACTCTTGCATACGCAGTCACCATTCATAAATCACAAGGTCTTATCCTAGACAAAGCAATGATAGACTTTGGTAACATAGTCTTTAAAGAAGGCATGAGCTAAGTAGCACTATCACGCTTACATACACTTGACGGTCTATTTCTAATCAACTTTGATGCAAGTAAAGTAAACGCTGATATTCCTTGCATTTTAGATTACAATAGACTTTGCTCACAATACACCCCCATCTAAACACATATTCTGTACCACAAAAAGTAAAACGTTGTAAAAGAAAACTAAATCAAACAGAAATGCAACAGGATGTCACTGCAAATCCTCCAAAGAGAGTAAAAGAAACTAAAACTTCATCAAGTACCACAAACATAAAAGAACCCATTAGGGAAAGTAAACCAGATACTTCATCAAAGAAGGAAGACACACTAAAAAAAATCAATCAGATACAGAACTACCTGGTCCATTTAAACTCTCAAATATAGTTGGAGTAAGTTGCTACGCAAATGTAGCAATGAATATTCTATTGCCACCAATTGTTGACAACATTCACTTACACAGTACAGACCAATTGTGTTTGCAAATGTTAGTACTTCACAGAAATGCAACAAACAATCCTGATAACACGTATAGTGTTTATGGAATAACACAACAATTGGACTACTGTGCTGGAATGGTTAAATTCACTATAAACTCACAGGAAAATCCACAAGAATGTCTAATGTACTTACTACAAGTACTAGAAAATAAAAACATACCTAAAAATGAAATCATACATTTGGAAACATACATGCACTCTTTGCAACAATGTGACACAAGAACAAATCCCCAATGAACGCTTCATATATATATATCAATACCTAATTGTGAATCCATTCCATTTCAGCATCTTGTACATGGCAGATTGTGTACTACCTGCAATTCAGATAATCGCTCCACGTTACTAATACAGACACATAGTAAATACGTAATACTAATGCTTCTACGTTACAATGCAGATGGTACCAAAAACTGCAAGCTGACTGGATTCACACATGGTCAAGTATCACTTGGTAAGAAAACCTTCACAACAATAGGAATAATCTACCACGCAGGAGCCACAACCAATTCAGGGCACTACACTGCATATATAATAAAGAAATGTGGATGGTTTGAATGTAATGATAGTACCATTACTCTAAAGCAGAGATTACCATCAACTCTTTCAAACGCTTATTTAATGTTCTTAAAACCAAAATTTAATAACTAAACTGTACTTAAACCTTAAGTAAACTTGTAGTAAAAAAATATAAACTGTTAGAATATTCCAAAACCTATCTAACTGCCCAAAGATTCTACAACAACTAATACCACTAAATTAGATCAAAAAATAGACAGTTAGAATACGCCAATTGGTATCTAACTGTCCCAAAATTTTACAATATCCAAACAGATAAATCAATACCACTAAAATATATAAAAAATAGACATTTAGAATACGCCTACTGGTGTCTAACTACCCCAAAATTTTACAATATCCAAACAAATAAATGATATGTTACTGCTCCAAAAAACTGCAACAAGCCAATATATACAGCATTAGCCAGAAACAAGTGAACACTGAAAACAAACAAATAAACTGTAGCATAACAGAAAAAGTGTTTTTTTTAATCCAACATGGATTTTTTATTCTCCCACAGACCCAATGATTTTAGCAACAAACACAGAAACTGAGCAAATTGCACAGTGCTCTGGTTTGCAATGTACTAAATATGAGGGTCAAAAATCACAGAAATCAAAAAGAAATACATGTACTCCAGTTACTAAACCAAACAGTAAGTATATTATAATAAGTACAACCATCGCAGCATATCACACCAATAGTGGCTTATAACTTTGTTCCTTAAATTTGTTTTTGATACCAAAGTTATAAGCCACTTGGCCATGCACCCAAGACTCTATGCCCTGGCCACAACCACCGCAGCATATCACACCCATAGAGTCAAACATTTAAACTATGGCCTATGGGAACTTTTAATGTCCGTAGACATAATGAGTGTTCTTAGAACACTTTCAACTTGCCAGCGAACAATACGGACATTGTCCTCAGGACACCCCATTTTGTTTATTTACGAACATTTCAGGACACTGCTAGTGTTCTTAGAACACATTCAACTTGCCACCGAACAATACGGACCCCGTCCTCAGGACACCCCCATTTTGTTTATTTATGAACATTTCAGGACACCACAAGTGTTCTTAGAACACATTCAACTTGCCTGCGAACAATACGGACAGCGTCCTCGGAACACCCCCATTTTGTTTATTTACGAACATTTCAGGACACCGCGAGTGTTCTTAGAACACATTCAACTTTCCACTGAACAATACGGACAGCGTCCTCGGGACACCCCCCTTTTGTTTATTTACGAACATTTGAGGACACCACGAGTGTTCTTAGAACACATTCAATTTGCCAGCGAACAATACGGACAGCGTCCTTGGGACACCCCCATTTTGTTTATTTACGAACATTTCAGGACACCACGAGTGTTCTTAGAACACATTCAACTTGCCAAAGAACAATACAGACAGCGTCCTCAGAACACCCCCATTTTGTTAATTTACGAATATTTAACAGACACCACGAGTGTTCTTAGAACACTTTCAACTTGGCAGCGAACAATACAGACAGCTTCCTCAGAACACCCCCATTTTGTTAATTTATGAACATTTCACAGACACCACGATTGTTCTTAGAACACATTCAACTTGCCAGCGAACAATACGGACAGCGTCCTCAGAACACCCCCATTTTGTTAATTTACGAACATTTAACGTACACCACGAGTGTTCTTAGAACACTTTCAACTTGCCATCGAACAATACAGACAGCATCCTCAGAACACCCTCATTTTGTTAATTTACGAACATTTCAGGACACCGCCAGTGTTCTTAGAACACATTCAACTTGCAAAAGAACAATACAGACAGCGTCCTCAGGACACCCCCATTTTGTTAATTTACGAACATTTAGCGGACACCACAAGTGTTCTTAGAACACTTTCAATTTGTCAGCGAACAATACCGACAGCGTCGTCAGAACAACCGATTTTCTTAATTTACGAACATTTCAGGACACCGCAAGTGCTCTTAGAACACATTCAACTTGCTAGCGAACAATATGGACAGCGTTCTCAGGACACCACCATTTTGTTAATTTACGAACATTTAGCGGACACCACAAGTATTCTTAGAACACTTTCAACTTGCCAGCGAACAATACGAACAGCGTCCTCAGAACACCCCCATTTTGTTTATTTATGAACATTTCAGGACAACACAAGTGTTCTTAGAACACATTCAACTTGCCAGAGAACAATAAAGACACCGTCCTCAGGACACCCTCATTTTGTTTATTTACGAACATTTCAGGACACCACAAGTGTTGTTAGAACACATTCAACTTGCCAGAGAAGAATACAGACAGCGTCCTCAGGACACCTCCATTTTGTTTATTTACGAACATTTCACGACACCACAAGTGTTATTAGAACACATTCAACTTGCCAGAGAACAATACGGACAGCGTCATCAGAACACCCCCATTTTGTTAATTTACGAACATTTCAGGACAACACAAGTGTTCTTAGAACACATTCAACTTGCCAGAGAACAATAAAGACACTGTCCTCAGGACACCCCCATTTTGTTTATTTACGAAGATTTCAGGACACCACAAGTGTTGTTAGAACACATTCAACTTGCCAGAGAACAATACAGACAGCGTCCTCAGGACACCTCCATTTTGTTTATTTACGAACATTTCACGACACCACAAGTGTTATTAGAACACATTCAACTTGCCAGAGAACAATACGGACAGCGTCATCAGAACACCCCCATTTTGTTAATTTATGAACATTTCAGGACACCGCGAGTGTTCTTAGAACACATTCAACTTGCCAGCGAACAATATGGACAGCGTCCTCAGGACACCCCCATTTTGTTAATTTACGAACATTTCAGGACACCACGAGTGTTCTTAGAACACATTCAACTTCCTAGTGAACAATACGGACAGTGTCCTCAGGACACCCCCATTTTGTTAATTTACGAACATTTCAGGACAACACAAGTGCTCTTAGAACACATTCAACTTGCCAGAGAACAATACAGACACCGTCCTCAGGACACCCCCATTTTGTTTATTTAGGAACATTTCAGGACACCACAAGTGTTCTTAGAACACATTCAACTTGCCAGAGAACAATACGGACAGCGTCCTCAGGACACACCCATTTTGTTTATTTACAAACATTTCACGACACCACAAGTGTTATTAGAACACATTCAACTTGCCAGCGAACAATACGGACAGCGTCCTCAGGACACCCCCATTTTGTTAATTTACGAACATTTCAGGACACCGCGAGTGTTCTTAGAACACTTTCAACTTGCCAGAGAACAATACCGACAGCGTCCTCAGGACACCCCCATTTTGTTTATTTACGAACATTTCAGGACACCACGAGTGTTCTTAGAACACATTCAACTTGTAATCGAACAATACAGACAGCATCCTCAGGACACTCCATTTAACATTTCAGGACACCATGAGTGTTCTTAGAACACTTTCAACTTGCCAGAGAACAATATAGACACAATCCTCAGGACACCGCCATTTTGTTTATTTACGAACATTTCAGGACTCCGCGAGTGTTCTTACAACACATTCAACTTGCCAGCGAACAATACGGTCAGCATCCTCAGAACACCCCCATTTTGTTAATTTACGAACATTTCAGGACACCGCCAGTGTTCTTAGAACACATTCAACTTCCTAGCGAACAATACGGACAGTGTCCTCAGGACACCCCCATTTTGTTAATTTACGAACATTTCAGGACAACACAAGTGCTCTTAGAACACATTCAACTTGCCAGAGAACAAAACAGACACCGTCCTCAGGACACCCCCATTTTGTTTATTTACGAACATTTCAGGACACCACAAGTGTTCTTAGAACACATTCAACTTGCCAGAAAACAATACGGACAGCGTCCTCAGGACACACCCATTTTGTTTATTTACGAACATTTCACGACACCACAAGTGTTATTAGAACACATTCAATTTGCCAGCGAACAATACGAACAGCGTCCTCAGGACACCCCCAATTTGTTAATTTACGAACATTTCAGGACACCGCGAGTGTTCTTAGAACACTTTCAACTTGCCAGAGAACAATACCGACAGCGTCCTCAGGACACCCCCATTTTGTTTATTTACGAACATTTCAGGACACCACGAGTGTTCTTAGAACACATTCAACTTGTCATCGAACAATACAGACAGCATCCTCAGGACACTCCATTTAACATTTCAGGACACCATGAGTGTTCTTAGAACACTTTCAACTTGCCAGAGAACAATATAGACACAATCCTCAGGACACCCCCATTTTGTTTATTTACGAACATTTCAGGACTCCGCGAGTGTTCTTACAACACATTCAACTTGCCAGCGAACAATACGGTCAGCATCCTCAGAACACCCCCATTTTGTTAATTTACGAACATTTCAGGACACCGCCAGTGTTCTTAGAACACATTCAACTTGCAAAAGAACAATACGGACAGCGTCCTCAGGACACCCCCATTTTGTTAATTTACGAACATTTAGCGGACACCACGAGTGTTCTTAGAACACTTTCAATTTGTCAGCGAACAATACCGACAGCGTCGTCAGAACAACCGATTTTCTTAATTTACGAACATTTCAGGACACGGCAAGTGCTCTTAGAACACATTCAACTTGCTAGCGAACAATATGGACAGCGTTCTCAGGACACCACCATTTTGTTAATTTACGAACATTTAGCGGACACCACAAGTATTCTTAGAACACTTTCAACTTGCCAGCGAACAATACGAACAGCGTCCTCAGAACACCCCCATTTTGTTTATTTATGAACATTTCAGGACAACACAAGTGTTCTTAGAACACATTCAACTTGCCAGAGAACAATAAAGACACCGTCCTCAGGACACCCTCATTTTGTTTATTTACGAACATTTCAGGACACCGCAAGTGTTGTTAGAACACATTCAACTTGCCAGAGAACAATACAGACAGCGTCCTCAGGACACCTCCATTTTGTTTATTTACGAACATTTCACGACACCACAAGTGTTATTAGAACACATTCAACTTGCCAGAGAACAATACGGACAGCGTCATCAGAACACCCCCATTTTGTTAATTTACAAACATTTCAGGACAACACAAGTGTTCTTAGAACACATTCAACTTGCCAGAGAACAATAAAGACACCGTCCTCAGGACACCCCCATTTTGTTTATTTACGAAGATTTCAGGACACCACAAGTGTTGTTAGAACACATTCAACTTGCCAGAGAACAATACAGACAGCGTCCTCAGGACACCTCCATTTTGTTTATTTACGAACATTTCACGACACCACAAGTGTTATTAGAACACATTCAACTTGCCAGAGAACAATACGGACAGCGTCATCAAAACACCCCCATTTTGTTAATTTACGAACATTTCAGGACACCGCGAGTGTTCTTAGAACACATTCAACTTCCCAGCGAACAATACGGACAGTGTCCTCAGGACACCCCCATTTTGTTAATTTACGAACATTTCAGGACAACACAAGTGCTCTTAGAACACATTCAACTTGCCAGAGAACAATACAGACACCGTCCTCAGGACACCCCCATTTTGTTTATTTACGTACATTTCAGGACACCACAAGTGTTCTTAGAACACATTCAACTTGCCAGAGAACAATACGGACAGCGCCTTCAGGACACACCCATTTTGTTTATTTACGAACATTTCACGACACCACAAGTGTTATTAGAACACATTCAACTTGCCAGCGAACAATACTGACAGCGTCCTCAGGACACCCCCATTTTGTTAATTTACGAACATTTCAGGACACCGCGAGTGTTCTTAGAACACTTTCAACTTGCCAGAGAACAATACCGACAGCGTCCTCAGGACACCCCCATTTTGTTTATTTACGAACATTTCAGGACAACGCGAGTGTTCTTAGAACACATTCAACTTGTCATCGAACAATACAGACAGCATCCTCAGGACACCCCATTTAACATTTCAGGACACCATGAGTGTTCTTAGAACACTTTCAACTTGCCAGAGAACAATATAGACACAATCCTCAGGACACCCCCATTTTGTTTATTTACGAACATTTCAGGACTCCGCGAGTGTTCTAACAACACATTCAACTTGCCAGTGAACAATACGGTCAGCGTCCTCAGGACACCCCCAGTTTGTTTATTTATGAACATTTCAGGACACCACAAGTGTTCTTAGAACACATTCAACTTGCCAGAGAACAATACGGACACCGTCCTCAGGACACCCCCATTTTCTTTATTTACGAACATTTCAGGATACTGCGAGTGTTCTTAGAACACATTCAACTTGCCAGCGAACAATACGGACAGCGTCCTCCGGACACCCCCATTTTGTTAATTTATGAACATTTCAGGACACCGCGAGTGTTCTTAGAACACTTTCAACTTGCCAGCGAACAATACGGACAGCGTCCTCAGGACACCCCTATTTTGTTAATTTACGAACATTTCAGGACACCGCAAGTGTTCTTAGAACACTTTCAACTGGCCAGAGAACAATACGGACAGCGTTCTCAGGACACCCCCATTTTCTTTATTTACGAACATTTCAGGACACCACGAGTGTTCTTAGAACACATTCAACTTGCCAGCGAACAAAACAGACATATATTGCGTCCTCAGAACACCCCCCATTTAGTTTATTTAGACCATTTCAGAACAGCCGTAATGCCCGCAGACAAATCGAAGAGGGTCCACCACATAAAAATAAAACACGTTACCTATCTCATACTCTCCCACCCTCCCCAAACACTCTTACACACCAACACACTCTACTAAATACAAATTTTAAACCAAGTTTCACTATGCTGTCCGCGGACGTCCGCAAATCCAAGATGGTGGGCGCTACTGAAAATCTGATGTGCTTCACGCTCCACGCCCTCCAATCAGCGAACACGCCGCATGTCCACGGACATTTTGCAAGCCGATTGGCCAATCAGGACATTGTCCGCGGAGCGAACAGGGAAGTGTGTCCGCGGACCGAACACAGATATCACTAATTTTTTATGATCTACTTTTTGGTCATTTTAAAAAAAAATACTGGATGGATTTTCACCAAATCTGCAAAAGCACACTTTTTGGACCAAGCCACTACTCCTGGTCTAAATTTGGTGAAAATCCGTCCAGCGATTTGGGCTTTAGGCGCAAGCAAAGTTTTTTCCCCATTCAGTCTATGGGTAAAAAAGAAGTTTTGGGACCCCCCCTATAACTTTGCCCCCCTGGACGAATCCTCACCAAACTTTGCAAAATAATCCAGAGTGGGCCGTATACTTTATTTGCAAAGTTTGGTGAGGATTCGTCCCGGGGGAGCGAAGTTATAAGCCACCCAAAAAGTGTTCTTCCTATGGAAACAGCAATTTATGGAAAAACGTTGTTACAGGAACATTATGGTTACAGGTAAAACCGAAAAACCTAAGAAATTCACCAGTTATGGCAATATAAGAAACCATGAGTCTCATCACGACAGTGCACTGCTAAGAATAACACCCATAACATTAAAGATGACATCACAAATGTCATTGATGACATCACTGATGACATGTCTGGCTCCCCCTTTTTTTGTTTACTGACATATGTAGGGCAGGTAGTTTTCTTCACTGACAGTCAGGAAGTAAACATTCAAACGGTACTATGTTGTAGAACTTACCCTTCTCATATGTTCCTACACTACTTTCCTAAAAGTTCAGTCACAGCATATGATACATATACATAAGGGAAGAAGCAGGCCTGAAACAAAGCATTCATTTGAGGGCATGAAGATAACCAGTTAGGTAATGAACACTTTCTGGTAATACTGCAGCTTTTTTGCGTACTTTACTTTTCCTGTATATGGGCTTATTTGTGTGCATTGTGGTCTCTTTATGTTTTGTGTGTAGAAGTAGAAATATCTAGTAAGTGCGGCGTTATTAGTTTTCACAGTACGCACAACTCTGACATTGAAGCATTGATCATTTTACTATCCAGCATGGCAAAAATGTCATTATTGCACCTCTATGGTGCATGCCGCAGGCAATGACTACGTTTCGGCATGACTTGTTTCATATACTGGAAAGAACTTTGTACTGAAATGGTGTTTATAGCAATGCATTGTGTAATGAATTATGTATTTAATGAGAGTTTACCCAATTACCTATGATAGTGTCCTGCCAACATTATATTGACACTCCCTTGTGGAGGCTCTTCATGAAATGTAAATGTACATGTGATGTCATCAGTGATGTCATCAATGACATTGTGTTGTCATCTTTGATGCTTTGGGTGTTTCTCTTAGCAGTGCACAGTGGTGGCACGAGCTATGGTTGCTTAGCTTACCATAACTGGTAATTTCTGAGGTTTTCGGTTTTACCTGTAACCACAAACTTTCCTGTAACAATGTTTTTCCATTGAATTTTATAGGTTTTTACTAGTGCAACTTAACCATAACGTCCCTTTGACAATGTTTTTGGTCAGTCAATTTCATTGGTTTTTAGCAGGATACCCTTAGTTTGTAAAGAAGAACTATGCAACATAGTGCAACTGCTGGCACCATGTTAATGCGGACAGCAGTCGCGGACTGTGCGTCTGTTTGCAGAGATTGTGTGACATCCAACCGTCTGAGGAAGGCAGATACTCTCTTACATAGAGGTAACAATCATCAAACACAAATAACACCATGTGCAAAAATTGGCAAGGAATATAGAGTAGATTTGCAAATTCTGCAATTATGAAGCAAACAGGACAAAGGCATAGGGAGTACACCATAACAGAATGCATTAACAACAGAAGGGACCTCTGCCATCACCAATCTTACCGCACTGCTACTGTAAAGGGGAAGAAAGAACAAACTGCCAGAGTAACTAGTGGAAAATGCAAAGACCTGTGTCAGTACAATGTGGTAAGGACCCTAAACTTTGTAAAATAATTGCACTGGTGCTGCAGTATGCAATAGTACAGAAGCATAACATGTCTTGGTGTAATGCAGCAATGGCAAGCACCTTACAGTGGCAGAAAGAACATTGCCCTCATGACACAAGTACTTTCTACTGTAAACCCATTGGTACGCACAGTGCCGTGAATCGTGAAAAAATGTAAAATATATTGCTGCATGTACATCAAACACATTTTCTTTTAGGTAAGACAACATATAGGAAAGGAAAGCACGGCAGTACAAGCGACAACCCTTGCACAACAGCATACGGGCGCAGGAAGGAAAAGAAACTCTGTACATAGGTAAATGGACAGCGTGGAAGTCAAAGTGGAGAAATTGGTGAACAATTGTGCGACTTTAAAGGATGCGTAAAAGGATGTCTTTTGGAGAAAATAATACAACACTGACACACCTTCCCCATGTCGGAGCCCCCCATTCCCTCAAAAACTGTTTCCTGGGAGATGTTACGGTAATACATCAATCTCTTCATCCCCTCACAACCAAATTGTGCAAATCCCCATTTCCCCACAATAAGTACTTTAGGTACCCTTTCCTTTTCAAATGGCGTGTATGCATGTCTACAAGGAAACGATTATAATGAGAATGTTGCTGACTGTTTAAGTGGTTATTTTATTTGTACCTAAAATTGGGTTCTGACTCAGTGGCACACAGTCCTCGTTGCAATGACCACAATTCAGAAAAAGGTAGGTGTCCTAAGTACACTGCAGCTGTCCGACCTATCCACAATGACAATGGCGGTATCCGTACACCGCCAGCATGCTCCACACGTCCACATAAACACCAATCAATGCATTTACGCCTGGACGTTTATGCGTAGTGCAAATACATGCATGTGTTGTTCCTCTGTGTCCTGCGGACATCGCCACTGTGCTGCATATGCAAAGGAACATTAATTAGTTTGGGGCATCCACCCACATTTTACAGGTAGCTATGCAGATAAACATCCATCCTTCTGTACCTTATAAATACCCAGCATCTCCCTAAATTGTTGACACATGTGTGGCGCAGTTTTAGTCAGTAGACAAAAGGCAACAGTAGGCATAGGACACCCATGCACGTGCACACAACATATTGCACCCAAAATGCATGCAGCTGACAGCCGTCCCAAAGGAGAACAGTGGCAACATCACTATGCGACCGCACCCACTCTGGGCTTGAACCCTTATTTCATGGACAGGAGCCAGACCCTCGAACAGCGGGAAAGTGCAGGGTTGAGCATACTACAGAGTGCTTTTCGGAAAGTACACGTTTACAGGCACACCACAATGTGCCGTTGCACATGTATGTATGGTTTGGAACAATGTAGGCCTGCTTTATGGGTGAAAGTTGTCCACAGCAACCCTACAAAAGGGCACACCCCAGAGGTGCTGAGCAATCAGTTTCCAGCTTTGCTGAACAAAGTAGCAGGCCACATAGGTTTGCCCTGTAAGTAATGCTGCTCCAAATCTGATGTGCTACAGTGCATCTACAACTGATAGCAACCACGTTAGTCTGGCTGAGTACGCACAGCAATGGACAAAATCATGAATGGACCTTGCTGTGCCACACGCAACCGCAGCTGTGATATTCCCCATTGTCCCAATCGCATGGGTAGCTAGCGGCAAATGGGAGTAAGCGCACCTGCGTTTCCCAAAGAACGGCGAGGGCCGTGTCCCAATGAAGCAGAAACATTCCTTCTTCGCTTTCAGTTTCTTATTTGCAGCACGCCATCATTGCATACTGTTAAAAAGTCCCACAAGCTTCCACCAATGGCATTGAAGAGCTCTCCATGTAACAGTATCAGTTTTGTACAACACTCCTTTGCATACACACCCGAGCCAGAAACGTTATTGCACAATCTCTGTGGCACCACAGTCCCATTTCCATCTTCACCATCCTGAAAATCCCTGGATGTGACTTTCGTGCTGTGTGCAAGTGTGGGGACACAACGTGCAACCAGGGTAGGGGTTTGTTATAAGGGCCGGCTTGTAAAAGAGCTTTTTTAATATTTTTGTTTTGTAGATGCTTCTAGAGGAACACCATTTATCATTTTTGATTTGATTTTGTGTTTTCTTGTGTGGATATTGTTACAGTAAACTCCTCACTGCATCCTGTAGACCGGCAAACAAAACAGCATTACCAATGGGCGACAAAGAAATACCATCTGATTGGAAAAATTCTACATTTCCACAACTAATGAGGTCATTGTTGCATGAGAACATCCCAGCAGCGGACACAAAAGTATTCATGCTTCTCTTGATGAGACACCTTCCTGCGCCTGGTTCGGAACAACATCCATGAGCAGTGGCCCACACTCTTCGTGGTGTTATCGATGAGAATAGCACCTTGGCAGTGGGAAAAAGCCTCTTCACTAGTTTAGCAACCTCTTTAGTCAGCGGAACAAGCCTAAACAAGACATGTAACCCTTATGCATACCGCCGTAATGGATGACGATAACATTGCCTCTACTGAAAGTTGCCATGTCTTTGCAAAGTGCATCCCTGTCGGCGAAACTGCGCTCATACACACCGTTCCACAATGTGACCACTCCTTCAAACCTGAAATTCCCATAAAAACTTCTTTCCAGGGCATACTTGTGCAGATCGAGTATAAAGGCATCACCTATAGGCAACACAATGGGTTTCGCCATGTCAGCCAGCCTCACTACGCAGAGTATAATATACAGCAGTTTCAATGCCCTTTCCTGTGAACCACACCCAAGTACCTGATTGGATAATCCTGAAAGTCCCATGTGGATTGGACCGCAATGTAACAAGTGCAGATTGTTTCACGTGCAGTGCCCAAAGTACCACGAGGGCCGCACCCCAGTAAAGCAGGAGACGTCCTTCTTCCCTTTCCACTACCTTTTGTCAAGCACCACCTCATTGGGTATGGGTAAATGGGCACACACAATTCCACCAATGCCATCCAAGACGTTACCATCTAACACTGTCTGTGCTGCACAACACTTCATAGGTACAGTTAGAAAGCCTGACAATGTACTGTCACTTGCCTCCACCTCCACTACAAATTTCAGTAATAGATTGCAAAATGTGTGCATCTACATTAATCCACTTCCGCACCCACTACCACAAATGTAAGGTACCAAAACTTTTTCTGCACTATGCGTATTACTGTGTTATAAGTGCCTCTGCGCACAGTATCTGCCACTGAGTGGCCATTACGTTCTTTAAACGGATACTGTTTTTATCCCAAGCTCTACCGTGAAGTGGCAGGTTAGTTATATGTGCTTGCAACTTTCTCATTCCCCATATCATACAGTGTAATATCGACACAGGAATTCCCTGCTTTCCTTCAGACAATGCTACAAAATGTTTTCCCCACTAACCCACCTCCAACAAAAATCGTAAAAAATTGCCATCAATAGCAGCATTCAATGCCCAGGCATCTACTCCATAGTGTAAGAATTGCATCCAATCCCCACAACCATTAAAGCAGCACTTTAGCACACACAGAACACCGTACTGCAGTGTACGTGGCAAGTTTCATGTGTTCTCCATTGTTCTCCCCTTTTGCCATTGCTCTACCATCACTGACCGCTGGGCCTCAACACACAATGCACACCCTAGTACAATCTATGTTTTACTTCTCATGTCATATGTAATGCAGGCCCCATCTGCAAATGTGCCTGACAACTTTCG
Organism: Ambystoma mexicanum; assembly: GCF_040938575.1. Taxonomy (NCBI): domain Eukaryota; kingdom Metazoa; phylum Chordata; class Amphibia; order Caudata; family Ambystomatidae; genus Ambystoma; species Ambystoma mexicanum. The sequence goes on along the minus strand of NC_090924.1, from coordinate 289,545,605 downwards.
CCCTGGCCACATCTTTACATATATCGCTCAATTACATTGTGTTGCCTGTGCAGAGCGGTTTGTGATTGAATGTGTACATTGTCCATATTGCAACTTTCTAATGCTGATGACTTCCTTTCATGGCGCAATGTGGTAAAACACTTCCTCAAGCAAGGGTCTCATAAGGGTCTACACATAGGAAACACACATGGTGACATGAGGCTCCCTATTGTACAGCAGGGGCAATGATGTACACCACATGGTAATATATACATAGCAGCTCACTTATGCTGTTCCACCAAGTGCACAATGTCCTCTGCAACCATTGTGTGCTACTCACAACTCCAAATGCATGCACAGTAACAACTGCATTACTGCATTGTATTGTGGAGGCTGTGATGAAGGGGTCTGCTGTGGTAAAATGCTTCCTCAATCAACGGTCTTATAAGGGCCTACTCATAGCAAATGCACATGGTGATATGTAGCTCCCTATCCTGAAACAGGGGCAACGATGTACACCATATGATAATGTACGCATAGCAGCTCACTTCTGCTGTTCCTCCAAGTGCACAATGTCCTTCGCAGCCATTGTGTGCTGCTCACCAACTCCAAATGCATGCACAGAAACAACTGCATTGCTGCATTATGTTGTGGAGGCCGTGATGAAGGCCTAGCCTGCTGGGTGCATGGCTTTTGACCATGCACCCAACAGTCTAGGCATAGGCCACACTCAACACAACATAACAGAGCCAAACAGGCGACTAGGTATGCATGTGCCAGAAATCACAAAGGCAACATACGCACCAGCACTTCCAGTGTACGTTGCACGTTTCTTGTGGTCTCCATTGTACTCCCCTTCTGCCATTACTCTACCATCACTGGCCGCTGGGGCCTCACCACACACAGCACACCCTAGTACAACCCATGTTTTACTTCTCATGTCATGTAAACTGGAGGCCCCATCTGCAAGTGTGCCTGCCAACTTTCACAGTGGCCACATCTTTGCATACAAGACTCAATGACGTTGCGTTGCCTGTGCTGAAAGGTATATGAGTGGCTGTGTACATTGTCCGTATTGCAACTTTCTGATGCTGATCACTTCCTTTCATGGCACAATGTGGTAAAACACTTTCTCAAGCTAGGGTCTTATAAGGGCCAAACCATAGCAAATGCACATGGTGACATGTGGCTCCCCATTGTGCAACAGGGAAAATTATGTGCACCATATAGTAATGAACGCATAGCAACTCACTTCTGCTGTTCCGCCAAGTGCACAAAGTCCTCCGCAACCATTGTGTGCTTCTCGCCAACTCCAAATGCATGCATATTAACAACTGCATCACTGCATTGTATTGTGGAGGCTATGGTTAAGGCCTAGGATGTTAGATGCATGGCCTATGGCCTTTGGCCATGCACCCAACAGTTTAGGCCTTGTCCACACTCACCACATCATAACAGAGCATGCAGGCAACCAGGTATGCATGTGCCATGAATCACAAAGGCAAAACACACACTGGTACTTACACCCAACCACCACACCATAAAGCAGGGACACAAAAACACCTGTTCCACTTACTGTAAAGCAGAAACTGCTTGCTGTGTTTGCCACTGAATCCCTCTTCCAATCACAAAGCATTATAAGCATGCCAACCAAACAAGACAATCTTCACTACATTGAGCCTGCTGCCACCACTCTAGTACGTGCATAGAACCAATGGTGCGTACTGTACTGCAACACTTACTAATCTGTGCAATGGACGATGCTGATCACTTCCTTTCATGGTGCAATGTGGTAAAACACTTCCTCAAGCAAGGCTATTATAAGAGCCAAACCATATCAAACACACAGGGTGACATTTGGCTCCCTATTCTGCAACAGGGGAAGTTATGTGCACCATATGGTAATGAACGCATAGGAGCTCACCTCTGCTGTTCCACCAAGTGCAAAAAGTCCTCTGCAACCATTGTGTGCTACTCACCAACTCCAAATGCATGCATATTAACAACTGCATCACTGCATTGTATTGTGGAGGCTATGATGAAGGCCTAGGCTGTTGGGTGCATGGCCTACGGCCTTCGGCCATGCACCCAACAGCCTAGGCTTAGACCACACTGACCACAACATAACAGAGAATTCAGGCGACCAGGTACGCATGTGCAATGAATCACAAAGGCAACATACGCACCAGCACTTCCACCCAACCGCCACACCATAAAGCAGGGACACAAAAACACATGTTCCTCTTACCGTAATGCAGAAACATCTTGCTGTGTTTGGCACAGCTACCCACTTGCAAAGCATTATAAGCATGCCAACCAAACAAGACAATCTTCACAACATTGAGCCTGCTCCCACCACTCTAGTACGTGCATAGAACCAATGGTGTGTACTGCACTGCAACACTTACTAATCTGAGCAATGGACTCTACACAAGAACATAGAGCAAACATTTGCACTGGGACCTCTTCCATATGTACAATATTCCGTTAATACACCCATTGGACACACTGCACGACTGGTCACTGCACCATCTCCACCCATACGCCGACAACTGTAGGTTGTTCTACCAATCACCAAACACATGCTACCACCATTGTGTGCACTGCAGCCAAATCGTACACAATAAGCAACAATGTGGCACCTACTTTCAACCAGTGGACATACCTTTTCAACCAATGCACATAAATATCTGTGCTAGTGCTGCAGCCATGCATCCAAGGGGCTACGGACTTACCTCACACAGCACACTCTATGTTTAAACCTCATGTGTCGTGGAATGCACTCCCTTTCTGCAATTATGCCTGCCACCACTCATGACAGAAAGACATCGCAGCTGTAGCTCGATTGACAAAACGCAGGCTGCCTACAATGACCAAACAAGATAGTTGCCTGTTGAGATATCTGCGCATTGGTAGAGCATGCATGGACAGTGCTGCCAGACCTCTGTCTTCTTTTGTATAATGATATATATCACGTGAAGCTCTTCTCACTCTTGCACCCTTTCCATCCTTTCTTCTCATCACCAGATGCCATACACTATGTTTTTCAGATCCTTTTGCCGCTGCATTGTCCTCCGATACTATATACTGCTGTCATGGAACACTTTTCACACATCCCGTCACCGCACACTGTAGTTCAATCAAAGTTTTGACCACGCTGTGAACACGGAACTGGGACGCTCAAGCTTTGACACAAACACTGCAACACTATCCTCCGATACACCATGGCGGCATTTCCCAAAACCTTTGATGCAGAGCACGCTTCCCTCCAGCCAACCGCCGGCTGCGTCCACTGGTCGCCGACAGCAGGCCATACCGCAGGCTAATGAGTGTTCTGCCCACGGAGCCAACACGGAAATTGGTCTGCCAAGCAGACACAGATATCACTAGCTTTTTGGGACATACATTTCAGTATTTTGCAAAAACATTACTGGTCAGATTACCACCAAACACACAAAAGCACACTTTCTGACCCAAGCCCCCGCTCCTGGCCAAAATTGGTGAAAATCCATCCAGCCGTTCGGGCTGTAGCCGTGCGCAAACTTTTTCCCCATTCAGTGTATGGAAAAAAAATAATTTGGGACCCTCCTATAACTTTGCCCCCCCTGCACAAAACCTCACGCAACTTGGAGAAAAAAATCAGAGCCGGCCATATACTTTTTTTGCAAAGTTTGGTGAGGATACCTCAAGGTGGAGCGAAGTTATAAAAAGTGGTCTTCCTATGGGACTATCATCTTAATGGTTAAGTTGGACTAGTAAAAACCTATGAAATTCAAAGAAAAAACTTTGTTAAACGGACGGTATGGTTCCAAGTAAAACCGAAAATCCCCTGAAATTTACCAGTTATGGTAAGCTAAGCAACCATAAATCGCGCCACCACCGTGCACTGCTAAGACTAACACCCAGGACATCAAAGATGACATCACAAATTAAATACATTTTGATGAAAAGTCTCTACAAGGAGTTGTGTTTATATTGTTGATAACAAGATGTCAGAAGTGATCGGGAGACCTATCATATCATGAACAGTGAATTTCGAAGGTTTTTATTAGTGCAACTTAACCATAACGTCCCTTTAACAAAGTTTTTTCAATGAATTTCTTAGGCTTTTATTAGTGCAATTTAACCATAACGTCCCTTTAACAGAGTTTTTTCATTGAATTTCATAGGTTTTTACCAGTGCATGTTATTTTCCTACAACTTGCTAATATCATACTTACCCAATGTAGCAATATTTGTGTCAAATTTCCAAAGTTTCCACTTCTAACTGCCATTTCACACCATCTGGAATACTTTTTAACACTTCTATACACTTCTTGCAACTATTTTAATTAGTTTTGCATCTGTAGACGTCTACGAACATCTGACTTCATAGCGGACCTTCCGGACAGTGCCACATGGCCATACGCTGGCGCGTGGCATGATGACATGTCTGAGAACCCGTCCACACTTCACGATAAGATCTCTGCTTGGCGGACAGTTCGGAAATGTCCCTTACACAGCTCCAACACCTATTCCTACTCATTATCCATTAACAATCTCGTACACAGTACATACTTTTAGTAAAACTGCTATTTATCTTAAAATGGCATCAGCTAATGCCATCCCTCCTCCCCAAGAGCTCTTCCCTCATTTGCCTCCCCAACTTTCATTCTCAGCTCTCCTGCCAAAAAAAATACATCCAAAAACAACAAACGACATATTACTTTAGGAACCACCTTTCACAGTTAAAAAATAGAATTAAAAAAATAAAATGTATAGACATCTACTTTATATTTCTCAGTAAAGTACATAGACTATATAAGAGTTTCCAACATTTCCATTTACATTTTGTGCTATGCTAATGGGAATATTGTGGCATTCATCCTCTGTTCCAGGGACTGGAACGGTGGATACCGGACCAGCAGCCCAAGTTATCAGCCCAAGCTAAGCGAGGGTGGATAACGATGTCTCTGGATCATTATCCCCCCATTCCAGCCCCTGGCCATTAGCATCCTAGGTTTCCAAAGCGGGAACCAGGGGTGCTAAAAAATAAGATTTTTCTTCCAACACCGGGACACCGCTGGTGTAGGAAGGAAAATCCTTTGCCAGGATGGCCATCATGTAAAGGGAAGGTGAGGGTTCCATACAGGGCCCCTCTTCACTTTCCATAGCAGCCTACAGAAGGCAAAAAGAGAACCCTTTGACCATATTACCAAGAGCACATTTTTCTTCCCTTTCAAATCTATCCTAATTTCGAATATCTTTACCACAAAGCCAGACCCAGGTGGACATGGCGACTTTAATCCTGTGTTTTGTCCCTTGTGGTCATGGCCAGTAGCCAGATTGTCTGGATCATGACCTTATTTCATGACCCGGAAAATCTGGCACTGCCCATGGCCACAGGCTACCGCTCAGTCACTAAAGGTATACCGCTATTTTTTGTAGCTACATTATGACACTTGTCAAATAATAAAACACTGGCACATTTGCAAAACCATGCTTGTAGGTCCTTGCCAATGCTCCTTAGGCAAGTTTGCTGGAAATACACGCATGTTTTATTTTTTCAAAAGCGTGAAATGCATGCACATACAATCGTCATATAACCTAGCCCCATCTTGACAAAATCCATTCAGACTTTACGAAAACATCTAAATCTAGATCTATAATCTTTTTACAAACCTTTGTGTAGATTCGTCAAATGGAACCTCATTTATAAGCCTTTACATTATTTTGGGACCCCCCTCTAATTTTGCCCCCTCTTCACAAAATCCTACCAAACTTCGGAAAAACATTCATATCTAAATGTATTATCAGTTTCTCAAATTAAGTGAGGATTTGTCAAATGGCACCTCATTTATAAGCCTTTACATTATTTTGGGACTCCTCCACTAATTTTGACCCTCGTGACAGAATCCCACCAAACTTTGCATACCCTCCCAGAATCAGCCCAGGAATATACATGCAAATTTCATGGAGTTCCATTAAGTGGCGCCAAAGTTATAAGCCATCCAAGAACTGCATTTCACCAACCCTGTAATGTGCTAAGGTGTTCGCAAACTTTCACAGGACTGTTCGCTGACTTTTGTGGCAAGAAACACCAGGTTTTTTTTGCTTCTTGCAGCCATAGCCCTTCCCATCCTCATCACCCCTCACCTCCCTAGAGATTATTTGATAAGTTTGACAAGTGGAATGCTGCGTTTTTTCATATGTTTTTACCGCGATGTCCGCGGACATCGACCGCTGTCCGCGAAACCAAGATGGCGGGCGTTTCAAAAAATCTGACGCACTTCATGCTCCTCACCATCCAATCAGCGAACACATTGCATGTCCGCAGACATGACGCAAGCCGATTAGCCAATCATAACACTGTCCGCGGAGCGAACAGGGAAGTGTGTCCGCGGACCGGACAAAGATATCACTAATTTTTTGTGACCTACTTTGTGTTCATTGTTTACAAAACTACTGGACAGATTTTCACCAAATTTGCAAAAGCACACTTTCAGGAACAGACCCCTGCCGCAAATTTGGTGAAAATCCGTCCAGTGGTTTGGGCTGTAGACGTGAGAAAAGTTTTTTCCCCTTTCAGTCTATGGGAAAAAAATAAATTTTGGGACCCCCCCTTTAACTTTGCACCCCCTGAACCAAACATCACCAAACTTTGCAAAAAATTCAGAGTGGGTCAAGTGCAAGGTGTGGTGAAGATTCGCCCAGGGAGAGCGAAGTTATAAGCCGCCCAATAAGTGCTCTTCCTATGGGATTAGCAACTTAACCATAACTACACGGCCACTACAGTGGCCATGTAATATATATGCCAATTATATACTATCTCAAGTTATACAAGTATCTCTATATGACAGATGTAATACAAGTGTTAACAATGGTATGATTGAACATTATGTGGAAAAAAGCTTAAAAGAATAACAGTTTCAATTAGAAGGGGTATCTAGAGTGTACTATATTCTTACCTCAACTACACTAACCATTTAGGTTCTACAGACCTGGTTTTGCATCAGCAAATTCTAAATAGAATTACCCACAATGTCAATAGTGTGTGTGCCTATAAAGGCATTTCACTACAATGAAGCTGTGTTTCAATTCTGTACAAAAATTATTAAATATTAAATGATAACACATTTGCAGAAAGAGTTGTGCCACCTTAACCAGGAAACCGAGACATATAACCTAAGTATGTCTTCAGTTTTACAAAAAAATGCATGAAGACATGGCAACATTGTAAATTTTATTTTAGTATAAATCCTTTTACAGTCTAGTCATACCAATATTTCAAATAATTGCTACACAATACAAACATTTGTGTGTGTGTGTGTGTAAATATATTGATACTAACCACAAGCTACACTAAGCATCTAATGAATGTAATTTCCATACTTCTTGTGAAATCTGTGTACGTCCTTTGTTCGCCCACATCCAAACATAAGACGTTAATAATGGAATTTGAAAATCTACACATGATATTTGAAATTTAAACACAACATGTTGATTGTAATTGAAAACTTCTATTTGAGCAGATAGTTGTGTGCAGTGTGGAATACTTTAAAAAAATTATATCAAACTCCATTTTAAAATGTTATAATTATCTTTACATTGCCATTAGAATACTTGCTTTCAAATATATGGGTGGGTCCTTTGTTTGGCCACCTGCACATTTAAGAAGCTATGTACAATATTCTATAGATTACTATAAACAGAGAATTGTCCACAGTGTAAGAACACAACAAATTTCACGACTTGTCTTAAAATGTCCGCACTGCAAATAGAAGATCTTTAAACATTGAACAAACTAACACTTATACTAGGCTGTTTTGATTTTTTAATTGAATTGGAATACTTCCTAAAAACGTGCGTGTCTTTATTTTGTCCACCTGCAAACATAACAAGTAAAACACAATATTTAAATCCTTCCGTAAAACTTAATAGTAGTTAGATGTCATTTACTTTAGAATCATTATACTACAGATATTCTAAGAAAGGAAAGTTGCGCACATAGCTTCATGTCTGATGTGGAAGCTATTTCTTGCATAAGTGGTGTCATTTCAAAGATGCATTAGAATATATTTCAACTCCTGTTGCATTACTAAGGGCCTCATTACGACCCGGGCGCTAAGTACCGGTCATTACCGGCATGGTGCAATTACCGTGTCCGTGCTGGTAATAGACCGCTAAAAGCGGCCCATGGAGCTCACCATGTTAGCAGAGACACTGCAGGAACATGCAGATGTGGTGTTCGCAAACGACATGTCCTGTCCAGCACTGCAGCGTAAAAAGCAGATTTGGGCAGAGGTCGCCCAGAGAGTCAGTGCCGTCGGCACCACACCCCACACACCCAAACAATGCCGCAATCGCTGGGATGACCTACATCTACGTGTGCGAAGTATACTCTCCGCCAACCGAAACCTTGGGATGGCGACAGGTGGAGGTGCGGAGTCCCCCATAAAACTCCAACCATGGGAGGAGATATGTGTCACCACCATAGGCACCGAGGCAATAGAGGGAGCCGGGGACATGGAGTGAGGAGCCCCGTCATCAGCCGATGCAGGTAGGTGTCTCTAATTAAACAATGCCAATACCACCATGATGATGTCCACCTGAACTGACAGTGCAATGATGTAGAGCAGGGTCCACCAGACACATAAGCACAAGACTGCCTACAGGCAGTGCAGAGCATCACCTTGTCCACATGCATGATGCAGCCCATTTGTGTTGCAACCCAGCTGCCTACATGCATCACCCACCCAAGAGTGAGGCAACCTGTATGTCACTCCCTTCAATGTTAATCATCTACTATTCCATATCAATGCAGCCACCCCAATGCATGCCCGATGCCCGTAGACCCATCACTAACCCTCTCCCTCCTTTGGTCCCCCACAGGCACACATTCTGACAGCGGTGATGAGGACACCGGTGCCACACCACAGAAGAAGGCCAGGGCCGAGGAGGGTGAACACCGCCCCTCAACCTCAAGAGGCAGAGGCCAGCCTAGACCACCTCGGAAGGACAAGAAAAACACAGAGGCCACAGCACCAATGTGCACCACGGCCCCAACAACAACACCCACACCAGCCACCATCACCCAGGAGGCATTGGCAGAGGGCACGCCATTGGCTGGCTGCAGCACAGTCGGTGAGACGGCTGCCACAACAGCCATATCTGACGACGAGGGCAACGTACAGCTGCATGGCCCAACACCCGCCACAGGCCCCCTCCACTCACCACACCTATCCCCATGCAGCGTGGTGGACGGCAGCATGCACGGGCTGTCACCTGCAGATTCATGGCCTGCAAGTTTCAGCCCTACACCAACTGTGCCTGATGACCAAATCATGGTTGAAATGCCTCACACTTCCGCCCCAGTGACAACCACCCAAGAGGGGATCCTGGCTATACAGAGGCGCCAGGAGGAACTCACAGGGCTGCTGACTCAGTATATTACCGAATGTACCCGTGCACGGGATGACATCAGAGACAGAGCTGCATCGATAAAAACAGCCATCGAGTCCACCTCAAAGGACATTTGTGCGGAACTTGCAGCAGTGCGCCATGTCCTCTCAGAAATGGTGGCAGCAATGTGGGACATGCATCCACCACAGTTGCCAGGACAATCAGGACCATCATCAACTGCCAGCTCTACTAGGACCAGCCCTGTGTGTCGCTCTGGCAGGAACCTGCGCAGATCAGACAGGAGGGCACCTGGTGCTGGAAGAGGGGGAGGGCAGTAGGCACAGGCATGCACACGAGTGCCATGTGGACTACTGGTGAGCATGACTGCACACCATGTGTTGGGAAGTCAAGGGGGGAGGGGGGAGAGGGTGTGTGGGGGAATTGAGGGGGAGGGGGAGAGGGTGTGTGGGGGAGTTGAGAGGGGAGGGGGAGAGGGTGTGTGAGGGATTTGAGGGGGAGGGGGAAGAGAGTGTGTGGGGGAGTTGAGGGGGGAGGGGGGAGAGGGTGTGTGGGGCGGAGGGCCTGTTCACTTTTTCATAATTCTTTAATACACATTTTGGTGACTCATGATTCACATGTGTGGACATTGCTTATTGCGTACTTGTGCTTTATTGGTGAACAGTCTACAGTGTCCATGTCCCTGACACACCCAGTGCCCCGAGTGCCACCGCCATGTCACACTCCCCGTCCATGTGTGCTAGAAACATTGGTTGATCAGAGTCTGACGCATGTCACGTCCCTCCTGTGCATCGCTGCCTCCCTGAGGTGCTGCCCCATCTCCACCTTCCTCATCCTCATCGTCAGGTGGTTGCAGTTCAGCGTCAGGGGGCAGGGGCACATTCCATCTGAGGCACATATTGTGTAGCATGACACATACCATGACGATCTTGACCACCTTCTAATGGCGGTACAGGAGTGCCCCACCAGACCTGCTGAGGCAGCGAAACCGTGCCTTCAAGAGGCCAAATGTCTGCTCAATCACCACACTGGGGGGGGTGTATGTGCACAATTGTAGTCCTCCTCGTGCCTGTTGTGTGGGTTCCGGACTGGGGTAAGGAGCCACCTCTTCAAGGGATAGCCTGCATCACTTGCATGTGGGCAACAATGTATATGTGTAAGTCATCACATCATGTGGGACCTCGATCAATGACACCATAGCATGCATTTATTTCCTGATTGCAACCGCATTCCCAAGCATGAATGGAGACAAACGATGTGACTGCTATGTGTGTATTCCTCTTATGGACTGGTGTGTGTGCCATCAACCAGTGGGCGCAGGGGGGTCCAGTTCCCTGTGAGTGCTCATGCACTGTGTTAGTCCACAGCGGTTGTTTCCATGATCTGGCTGATTTCCGGTAATTTGTATGCTTTCATCCTGGCACCGTTGATGTCAGCCTCATGATGATCTCACTATGCACAACAAATGGTGACATGCAATTGTGTTGGACCTCTGTGTCAGTGTAGTGGTGTATTAATGTATTTGACCCTCATGTGACTCCTTTGTACGCAGTAATGGGGGACTGTCCTTTCAGTTAATGGTATTTGGTGCTGTGTATTGGCCATAGTAATTGCTTGTAGCTGCATTGTGTTGAGGGGGACACGGTCTGATTAGGTACAGTGCACATGTAGATGGCTACGGAATGGCTGTGACACTGCATCATTCACATGGTAGGGCTGCTTACATGTTGCATTATGTGGTCAGGTGTCAGGTCCAGTCTGGGCTGCTTTGGGGTATGAGCATGGTCCATTCTCTCCGGCACTCGCAGCCAGGTGAAGTATGCATCCCCCCCAACTCAGCCAGGTGAAGTATGCATCTCTTCCCCCCTCCCCAACTCAGCCAGGTGAAGTATGCATCTCTCCCCCCCCCAACTCAGCCAGGTGAAGTATGCATCTCTCCCCAAATCACCTACCCACATCACATTTCCGTAAGCCTTACAGACAACTCACCAAGAAGCCAGGATCTGTGCCCTGCATGTCGCTCCATGTAGCATGGTATTGTGGAGATCCGCAGGACCTTTGAATCATGGGTTGATCCGGGGTATCTGGCACAACAATGTGGGATGATCTTGTTTGAGTCACATACCATTTGCACGTTGACTGAGAGGTATACCTTATGGTTGCGGTACGCTACCTCCATGGCATGTGGGACCACCAATTCCACATGGGTGCAGTTGATGGCGCCAATGCAACCAGGGATGCCGGCCAGTGAATGGAAAGCAACTTTGGTGTTTGAAATCTCCTGGGCAGTAAGTGGTAAGTAAATGTGGTCGCCTGTGTGCTTCAGGAGGGTATCAAGCATTTGGTTCAGCATACATGAGAATAATGGTTGAGATATGCCATGCATGTGCCCCACTGTGTGCTGGTAGGTGCCTGTGGCCAGGAAGTGGGGCACAGACACTACCTTTAGTAGGGGTGGGATGGCGGTGCGTGTTTCAATCAGGCTGACGATGTCGTCATGTATCATGTCGACAATGGTGGTGATGGTATCCCAGTCCAGACGGTACAGGGTGTGGATCTGCTCAGGGGTTAGGTTGAATGGACTGGCTCTGAAGCGAGGGATCGGGGGCTGCCTGCGTGGTGCCACAGGCTGCACAGGTGGGGCATGCTGGGCCTGCCTCACCCTCCTTCTCCTCCTGTGTCTCCTCTGTGCTGCCTGTTGTTGTAGTTGTTGTTGTTGCAGCAGTTCCAGTGCAATCATGTCCTCCAGCCCCAGCATTGCTAGTAGTATTGGATCCATTTTGGTGTGTGACTGGGTGTGGGAAGGGGTGGGGTGTGCTCCTTTTGTGCTGGCCCAGTCTGTATTGCCTCCACCTGTGCTGATTGTGTGCACCTGTGGCAGTTGGGAACACTGCACATGGCTGTTTACGGTTGGTCCGCGAAGCCGTGATTTGCACCATGCCGGTAAGGTACTTTTCAGCCTTCACTAGGGCGCTATTTGCATGTCCGCCTAACTTGTGATGTTCCCCTGTTTGCGCCATGCCGGTATTGCCGCCATGATGGGTCGCGTGCCAGCGCTCATGTTGCTATTAGTGGTACCGTTAATTACGGTGCCACTAGTAGCGGGTTGGTATGTCCTAATCGTGCGGAGCGGTAACCGATGCTGGTAATCCTTTACCGGCATCGTTTTATACTTACGGCACGGGTCGTAATGAGGTCCGAAATCTAGAATGGGAGTATGTTATACTTGAATGTCCAACTCTGGCAGATTGTCTTTTTTTGTTTTAGGAGAAAATATTTTTTTTCAATGTAGTTTCACTGATTCCATATGTTTCCTGGCTAAGCACTTAACAGGTAAAGGTATATGGTTCTGGTGAGTAGCATACAGTAAATGTAACCTACTATATTCTTTAATACAAGAAATGTCAGCTGTCACTTTTCTTTCATCAAATTGTATTAAAAATAATCCTTCAATATGTTTCACACGTGACTGAGCTACATATGAGATTCCTTCTTCGAACATTGTATGAGCAATGTCAATAAGTGCTGCTTCTAAGGTCCACCATTGTGATTTATGAATAGTAATAGCATATGGAGAGCACAATACAAATTGTGCACTTTTCACAAAGGTATCCTTAAGAAGCATGTACAGAGGTCGGAGAAATCAAATGAGTTTCTTGTACAGATTCAAATGTAATGTCAGCATGTTCAATATTTGTATTGTGAGGAAAAGTGTGAAATGCAATCACTCTTCCCATCGCTCCATTGACTTGACCAATTTGTACATTCAAGTTCCTCTTTAACAATACTCATGCTTTAATGATCTGTTTTAAAACTGCTTCTAGACCTGCTGTTTTAGAAATTGAATTCTCTAGTTGAACTGATCACACATTTGCTATTTTATCCAAGTATAATTGCATAACATGACCATCTAAAACAACACACGATTTTATCTCCATAATATTTGCTTCTCTGACAGCAACATTGTTGATTTGAACTCGTTACACTGTGCACGTGTACGCACCAAAGCAACACAAGAAATGTTTTCTTTCCTGTAGAGTCAACATGAAATCAGATGCAGTGCAATCTGCATGAAACATGTTAGAAATCAGTCTTTCCTTTAAGACTCCTTTCACATTCTCGTCAAGAACAACTATACACATTTTATTAAGCATTTCTGCATACTCTAAGTCTGCAGATTGCCTCATACTAATGGTAAGTTCTTGGAATTCAAAACAATTCCAAAGGTTAAAATTACCAATATTCCCTATAGTTTATTGACTACCTTAAATTGCAGCATCTAGAAAACTGGTTGACTTTTCACAAGAGTTAATTGTAACAAGTCTCCAGAAACAAGTACATGTTTACCTCCAAACAAAACGTTGTAGTCAATCTTCAAAACCTCTTGCATGTGCTTGTGAATGCAAGCTATCATCAAGTTAGACACCATGCCTTCAACATCTACAAACAAGGTATTCCATTTTCTTAGAAACTTTCCTACTTCTTGTGCTGCAGTTGATACAAGTTTTCGATACTGTTTGTTGTCATGCTCCACCGGTAGCATCAGCAGTCGATGTAAAGCAACACCCCCCTACTTTGAATGCTGTTAAATCTGTTGGAGCCCTTACAATACATAACAAAGTGCAATCAGTTACATTTTGTATCATAGCTCTTATTGCATGAATCAAAAAAGATGTACCTGTTCCTGCTTGTCTACTAACATACATAAATAGAGGTTTGTATTGGACACAAGCACATTCATGCTTGTCATGTAAACCATGAAAGAACCTATCTTTGATTTTTATAATAAATGTTGTTTCGCTCTATATTAAGTTTACTAACTATGGACCTCAATACGAGTTGGGCGCAAAGGGATACCGGGCACCGTTAAGGACACCAGGCATTAAGGACGGGACCTGTTAAGGGAATTCAGAGCCAATAACGGTACCACAATTTGCGGTACCATTATTTATTAGCGCCTTCCCCCTTCCCATTGAGCCCTATAGGGGCTCAAACGGAATGGAGAATGGCTTTTACAATGGGGACTTACCTGTCCCGCAATGGTCGGAATAGACCGGTAAGTCCCCATTGAACCAGGGTGGACTCGGTACCGGTATGGGAGGTAGTCATGGTGCAAATAGCACCATGATTACCTCCATACTCGGAATGAGGCCCTATGTCTTCATAATTTGCATCAGCAACTTTACTTTGTTGCATTGAACTTTCTGCTTCTTTCATGGCAAGCTCAACATCAGTTTTAATAATTGGTTCACTAAGGACATTTTGACTTCCTGGAATCTTGACTGCTCTCATTATTCTCTTTTGCCAATTCAGGTGCCAAAAGTTCATCTTGATGTCGTTTTTTCTTCAATAGTTCCAAGTACTGGTTAACTTTTGGATATTTAATTAGGCTTTTTTTTAGCAACTAATAATTCTCCAAAAGTTCCAAGCAAATCACTCTGTGCATGCCATGGGAAGAACAACAGCAAAAGACATAAATGCATCATTTCCTTTTTTCTGCAGTTTGGCAAGACAGTTGCATGTAGTTGACAACAAGTATGTCTGTGTACATTAAAATGTTCTCTGTGTGGGGCGCTGTTACTCCTACTGAAAATCCTATGTTCTGCAGGCCTGCGCACCCTCCTTAGCCCCGCCTGCATAAACACTAAACTCTGGGGCATTGCTTGAACCTAAAACTGCCATTGAGCACCGGTCAGCGGTGCGGTACGAGGCGCCAACCGACTGTGGCCCCGTCACGGGCATTGGAAATGGAGTGGGGGAGGAGTGGCTCTGCCATGACTAGAACAGTGCACAGCCTGTCGACAGCATCTCTTCTTAACATCCAGCTGTACATGCGGAGATTGCAGCCCCAGAGTGGGGTGCGTGCAGAAAAATGACTGTGACCCCAAACACGTCGTTAATCCACCAATACCTGAGCCACAACATCGGGAGACCCAGCGTACTGGCCGATCCCCATAAACTCCTACTCGGGGAGTGATCTGCTGGCACAGAACGTGCGGACCACCATGTCCAGAACCGGGTTTCGGCTGGCGATGCCACACCAGCTCACTCTTTTGGGACCCAGCTGAACAAGTCTACTGGCCAACTTTGACTCCCCTCATACCAACGCACACCTCGACATCGAATCGCGACCAGGGGCTGCGGCGCACTGCTGCAGTGTCCCCTGGCACTTGTGGGTGTTAGGGGATATGGCCCGCTCGGAGCGGGAACAGCCACAGAAGAGACACAGTACAACCCCTAAACCCCGGCCCGGAGTAAGTCAGACACACGGCCCGCAAACCGGGTGGAGTGACCAACACAATATCCGCAGCAATGGAGCTGTCGGGGGCTGGGTGGAAACCCCCAGAACGTCACCCTGCAGTGTAGAACACTCCATGGTCATAACTGACACAATCCGGAGAATCCTCTCCTGGGCGCTGACCCCACTCCCAGCTCCTGAGAGACTCCTTACTGGGTGGATTTGAACAACCCTCAACCGGATCCTGACCATCCCCACACAGGAGTATGAGCAACATATGGGATGCCCCGTTGGGCCCCGGGAGCGGTCACCGTGCAGGACCTCATGGCTTAACCAAAGAACAAAGGAGGAAAAGGTGAGTGACCAACACTGGGAGCACGCAGCTGTTGGCACAGCACCTCGCCTCGTGCCAGGCTGCTGTACCCTGCGCACAGAGGCCTCAGGGCTCTCCCTCCCACGGCATCAGACCGGGGCCACTGACACTTCCTGCCCTGCTGCATTACTGAACCTGGAGTGAGCCTGCACACAGACTATCCCAACCCTAGTGGCATCCCAACCGACTGTTGCCATTAAGCTAGGGGAGGCTCAGGGATATACCACAGTGCAACTACATACTGCCAATAGTGGTGCCCCGGAGCTGAGTGGGCTGAATTGGCTCCACCCACGGATCTACTGGGGCATAGGGGCAAATCCCCTGTGGCGGTCTCCCTTATAAGCACAGCTATATAACCTGAGCAGTGGTGGGGCGACCCGGGGGTGACAGCATACTACATAGCACCTGTACCTGGAATACCTAGCTGACCTGTCCACCAGATCCCTGACTCGACTGGTTAACTGCCTTCGAGCAGAAATGGCCGCTGCCAATTGCAGCAACCTAGCGTCCCTTAGCGCACCGCTACCCGCAGCCACTGCATGACTGTTTTGTTAGATATATGGGTCCAATTAGGGCCAGGGGGAGGTATGAGAGCCGGTAGGTTACTGTTTCTGGCGTGGGAGGGATCAGGGTGTGGATAAGCCACAGTGTTGGCTTATATGTTCACTGTTATTGCCTATTAAGGTTTTTAGTAGTTCTCTGATGACTTGCACAACTCACAAGGGCACACCATAACCAATGGTTATAGATATCACAACACATGCCCACACTGATCACACCATGACATCAAATGCCAGAAGTCCACCTGTAACATGGCTACAACTGTAACAGGTGGGAAACCCTGGGCATCTCTATCTGTCTTGACCTGGAATGTCAGGGGGCTGACTAATCAGAAGAAATTGTGACTCATTGCAAACTATAGCAGGAACCATGGGGCAAACATATTATGTTTACAGGAAACACACCTGCCCCGGGGGCTCCCCTTCCTAGATTAGCGGAATGGGGTATTCACAGATATGAATCATCTTATTACTCACACTCCAGAGGAGTCACTACCTATATTCACGGAACCCTGCAATATAGACTGCATGAGCAAATTAAAGACGAAGAGGGGCAATAAATAATACTTATGGGGGAGCTGCTCAGTACAAAACTCCTACGTATAAACTTATATGTGCCCAAATTTGATTCCCCTGAGTTCTTCCGCCAATGCGCTAGACATATCCGCAAGTTCCCGGCCTATGAGATAGTATGGGCTGGTGATTTTAACATGGCCCTTACACTAGAACTGGACAGGTCTGGAATGTCACAGTTGACCCTGCTGCAAGCAGTTTGGGCATGGTCCTCCATATGTCATTGGCAGAGAGTACACATTCTTCTCCAAAGTGCAGAGCAGCTCATCCAGGATCGATTATGTAATGGTCACCACTCCCATTCTTAGAAATGTCACAGTGGCATCCATCCTCCCCTGATCCCTATCCGACCACTCACCGGTATTGTGCGCTTTATGACTACCTTATGCCCCCCCCAGTCTGCTGCGATGGCGCTTCAGAGCCACCACATTCAAGGACGTTGCATCCCAATCTGGGATAGGCCAGGAAATTAGGACCTACTTCCAAGCCAACAAAGGGTCAGTCCCCGACCAAAGCATAATCTGGGAAGCCTTTAAAGTTTACATAAGAGGGTGCTGTATCTCAAAATAGGGGGGCACTAAAAACCCTACAATGGTCAATGCGAGCATTAGAAGACACCATTCGTGAAGGGGAGAATAGGCAAGGTGCCTTAAATACTACTGAGCTCCGACTGGAGCTCCGGGAGGAACTCCTACAGTTGGCAACCAATGAAGAGCAGTTCCTGGGGTCCCTATATTGGCAGCGAGATACAGGGAGGGGTCCGACCGAGTAAGACTCTGGCCTGGGCTATTCGGAGGGAACACCCCTCCACCTGTATTGCAGAGATTGAAAACCAGAACATGGTTCTTATTAAAGACCTACTGGGGATCAATAATGAGTTTAGAGAGTATTATGATCGACTGTATACATCACACCCTGCCCCTGGGCATGATGAGCTAACACGATCCCTAGATGAAGTAGCCTTGGGGTGGCTAGACCAGGACCAAGGGAACTCTCTCAATGAACCTGTTTCTGAAGACGAGGTACGAAATGCAATAAAATCACTCCCCAATGGGAAGGCTCCCGGGCTGGATGGAATAACTGCGGAATTCTATAAGGCATATACAGACCTGGTGGTCCCTCATCTGATGGGAATGTGTGACAGTGCAATGTCCAGTGGCATCCTCGCCGAATCTACCAAATCTGCCTTAGCAAAGATCCACAGTACCCATCATCATACAGAACACTATCGCTAATTAATACGGACAATGAAATTCTTGCAAAGATACTCACAGATCGAATCCTCCCACATATGCCAGGTCTAGTCCTGCCGGATCTGGCTGGATTCATCCCCGGTAGGTCCACTCAAAACAATTTAAGTCGCCTGTTTACTCTTATGCACAACATATACCCAGAGATACCAATGGCGAGTGCCATTTCTTTTTGAAGTGCTGCAATGCTCCGGATTCTGTTTAACTTACATCTGATGGGTTAAACTACTTTATACGGCCCCAAGAGTGTCGATATACACTAATTGCATGATCTTGACACATATCTACCCCACGTGTGGCATCCGCCAGGGCTGTCCCTTCTCCCTGGTATTATTCGCCCTTGCGATGGAGCCAATGGCGTGCCATATCCAGGAATTACATGCGCACAGAGGGATTTGCCCACATACACATGTTTCGACTGTATCTTTGTACGCTGACAACATCCTACTTTATGTTAAACACCCTCTTCAGAACATAACTCCATTAACACAAGAAGTGGTTAGATTTGGGGACCTCTCCGGATGTTGCACTCACCTGGTCTCTGCGGGGACGTTGGGGCATGGTTGCAACCCCCCCAGGATCTGGCTTCCCTGGATCAGGCTTCTTCCCCTGCTCCAGTGTTGTGAACTGCTCTGATGGTTGGAACTGCCTCTGTAAGGTACAGGAAAGGTCGTGAGGATGCTGTGATATGGCTGTAGTTCTCGAACCCTTCTTCCCAGAACGTGTGTGCATGTGTTTGCCCTTATAGTCTCACCTGTTAAACTATGATGACGAGCTCTCCGTCCTACTTCTCAAGTGCAGGGGCACTTTAATTGGGCCTATTTCCTTCACTGGCCCTCATGCGTGGCAGCCCAAACCGGCTATGACTGATCCACTTCTAAGGTTAATGTTCAACAATGATTACTGTCCGTATTCGTTAGCAATGTTTTTTCCACATGATTAGTGTTCATATCCCTAGTAATGTCTTTCTTTCTCCCCAGTAGGTGATGAAGGCCCAGCGGAATCTCGCTGCTGGGAGTGAGCCCGAATACAGCCCTGAGGAGTCCACAATGTCCCAAATAGATAGGTAGGTTTGAGCCATAAGGTCAGCGCGAGGATTAAGTAACGTGCGACCTTAGCAAATTGTCTGTATGTGGTTTCTGACCTTAATTATCCTTTTCTTCTACAGGTATGGCCTGGCGACGCCTGACGAGGAGCAGCTGTTCGAAGACCTGTCAGCGGGTGATGGATGACTATAGCCGCGAGGATGCTGGCCGAGGAGAGCTCCTGCGTAAGTGTTCAAACTCCGGAACAGATAAGAAGCGCTGCAGATGGTAGTATTGCTGGAGTCAGGTAGGTGAGTTCTAGGCGATGGTAGATGGTGTTGCTGAAAGCAGGTAAGATGGGCTTCAGGCGAAGGTGGGATGCGTCTTGGGCGATGGATTTGCTGGAGACAGGTAAGATGCGCTTCGGCGATGGTTTTGCTGGAAAACAGGTAAGATGCACTTCAGCAATGGTTTTGCTGGAAAACAGGTAAGATGTGCTTCGGCGATGGTTTTGCTGGAAAACAGGTAAGATGCACTTCAGCTATGGTTTTGCTGGAAAACAGTTAAGATGTGCTTCACTGATGGTTTTGCTGGAAACAGGCAAGCAGCGCTCCATGTGGCGGTGAGCGTTTCGCTGCATGAGCAGACTAATGTGAAGCGCTTGCATGCGGGTGGGGCAGACTTAAATAGCCTGGTCCCAGCCACGCCCCTTTGCTCTGCTTGATGGCTCCACCCTGCCACTCCCAGAAGATGCTGCACGTGTAGCCCAATGCATTCCTATGGCCACGCCCGGCCTGGGCATGTGGGGGCTCAGCAAGAGATGAAATAGCACATGCACTATGAAAAAAGTGTGCAGAGCACACTTTCTCATGAGCCTGTTAAACAGTAATTATATAGTGCCTCCCTAGTATTTATATTGGCCTAAGCCTATTGGCGCTAACCGGAAAAACGTGTAGCAAAATTCTGATTTTTGGGTTAACTTCGCCGCCATTTTAAGATTCATCCACCATTTTGATTTTCACTCGTGTGTTCCACGTTCTAAAATGGTGGACTATGTTTTCGACTTGCAGCCAAGCCTTCTGACCTTTGAGTTCTGTTAATGTTTAGGCTGTCCGAGGGCCGACTCTTTAAACTGAGCAAAGAGAACTTGCGCTCCATATGAACTGTCATCTAAGTGTTTTCTGCGCTCACAAGCCTCATCCTTGTATAAACATTGGGACAATGAAGAAAAAACCTCGAGCGTATGTTTTAGCTGAACTACATTGTGAAGAAAATTAGAACAAGGCTTACCGCGGAATCCAAGAACATACATTGCTATTGTGTCTGCATGGAAATACAAACCTATGTAATCCTTTGCATGATATTGTAAAATCTGTATGTGAACTAGGCACAAACTCTAGACCACGAATTATTAACATGAAGAGAGGCTGGATAATCTTTTAGGAAAAGTAAAAAAATGCCAGTGTTTAGATGTCCAGTACCTCAATCTCCTCACTGTGTCGGCTGGTACACACTGCGAGGTCTTGGGGCCAGATAGCTATCTGTTTTGATTTGTAAACTCTATAGTAATAAAAGATCTGTGAATCTTTTTAGCCCGTGATTGGTGTACTTCCTTTGTGGTTCTTTGTTCTTTCAGATGGCGCCCGAATAGGGACCTTCAAGTTGATGCCACCTCTTTGAAGAGTAGATGCGGCTATCTGACCGGGATCGGACGGTGAGAAAAAGGGGGCCCCTTTTTGGATGAGATGCGACACCGCAACAGTACTGCACAATCCGATCCCTGGACGGTGCGCACGCGGTCCGAGACGGCATCTTGATGAGGGTCCATTTATCGAGGTTGGCAGTTGTTAGGCAGAATCCTGTGCAGTTCCCTTGGGGAACACTGCAAAAAGAAAAAGACTACAGGAGTAAGCAGTAAACCCAATTGGTAGCAGTCTGCACCACCCAGATTTACCTGTTAGCTGTGGCTGAGCAGTCAGACTTCTCTCAAGAAGAGTAGGGCAGTATGTAGAGTATACACAATAGGGCCAAAACACAGTAGAGCAAACAAACACTGACCAGAGCTTTGTATAAAAAGTATATCATTATTTATTTAACACACACTTTATGGCATATAGTAGCACTCTCAATCAAAAGCAAGTTAAAATACAGTCAGGTAAAGTATACACACCTCCCTTAATAGTTATCAGACAAGTCAGGGTTATAACACTACTATTTGTTAGAACAGATGTGAGCGCTTAAACAAGATGGCACTCTGATAATGTAGTTAAAGGGATAGAAAAAGGCAGAGTAGAAGAATAAAACAGTTCCCAACACTTTTAAGAGTTTAGAGCAAGGGGAGAAAGGCAGGTTATACTGTAGAGCCAAAGTTCATAGGCCAGGCCCACTTTAAATGGAGCAAAGCGAAATGTGCCCAGGATCACACAGTTTAAAGTGCACTGAAAGTCTTTGCAGAGTTTTCAAAAGAGGTTGGGGAGATTCAAAAGAAATAGTTAGAAGGCCTGGAGACAACCCAGTTTAGAAGCCAAGGATTTAAGGGTCACCTTTAGCAATCTGTAGAAAGGGAGGCCAGGCAGGACACAATAGCTTAAGGAGAAAGGAAGCTCCAGCGGGGGCAGTTGTTCCTGGCAGTGGTTAAAGTTTGTGGTTCTGACCAGGGGAAGAGAAGATCTCATGGAGAAGGAAACTTGGAGTCATTGCACTGCACAGGGATGAAACCAGCCACGGAGTTCCCAATTAAAAGGTGTGGTCCTTTTATTCGCGGTCAAAAGTGGTGAGCTTGGCTATCCAGCCGCCGGGGTGCTTGGCAGGGGCGATTCGACCAAGAGATGTCTTTGGAAGGCGAAAAGGGCAAACCGGTTGATCCCATCAGTTCAGGGGAAGAAGACTCATCCAGCAGAAGATCTTCTCTTGTCGTCGGGAAAGTGGTGAGGTAGTTGCAGCAGGGCTTCACCGGTGGTGTCATCGTTGCAGATGGCTCAGCTTCTTCCCTCTTCGGATTCTTAGGTCCTGTGGCGACTTCTGAAGTTCCAGTCCCTAATGCCCTGCTTTTATGCAGAAAACCCCCGATTCATCAGCCTAGCTGTCAATCACACATGCTAATTGGGCCAATCAGAGTAGAGTGCAACTTGGGTTGCTAAGGCAACGCAGTCCAGGGTGCCAATTCCCCCCTCCACCCTTCCTGTGGAACCCAGACAGAGTGGCACCATTTGGAGGGCTTCTGTGGAGAAGCCTGACAAAATAGTGAAACAAAGGGCTCGACCTTGGTCAGAGTTATAGAGACGGACACAAACGCCATTTTAGAATCGAGTTCTGGCAAAAACACCCAACCGGTGATTTAATATTAAATAAATAAACCAGCGGTATCTTTAACATTGCACCAAAAAGTGGTGCTTTTAAAATCAATGGGAAAATCCCATAGAAAATATTCCAGTGGAATATTTTGCGTGGTAACCACTGACACCAGCCAGAAACTCGACGAGGGGGGACAGGATAGTGCCCCCTCGAGAAAAGACCCAGGGGCAATCGAATTACCCCTTACCAGTACTTCCACAATATGATGGTTTGTACTGGTTCTGTTCACAATTTTGGACTAGTAAAGCCAATGGTGACTTTACATGCCCTGGGAGACAGTAGTCAGTCCCAGGGTATGGAGTCTATGTTTGGGGGTCACTGTGACACCCCTGTGGTACTGCACTGAGGGTGCTCTGTACCACACATACAGAAAAACAGATGATACCCCATGGAGTAAAAAGAAACCCCATAGCCCATAAGCACATAACAAGTCAAAGACATACCTCAAATCATGCCTAAGAGTGGGAGATAAAAGAGTCTCACTCTTAGCAGGAGAAAAAACAAACCCCAAAAATCCAGCAAAGCTGCTGGGGGACTCACTAGGATTGGGAAATTAGCCTTATAAGAGAATTCTCCCTAACACTCAACCCCCCAGACTAAGGGACAGGAGGATTGAATCCACTCCTGGATGAATCTCATACCTCTAGTCGGTTATAAACACCCTAGAGAGACCATAAGCATTTTGGTGGTGACACCTTGACCTGTGTTCAATGGATAAACCAAAGGTTTGCCTTTGTAAGCTATATGACCTACAAACCCTTTGAGGAACATCTTTCTTGTTAGATGTATAGGTATAGGGGATCTGGTTGACCAGTCCCTCAGAAGTTGGTACAACTTCTGAACCTATGTTAGGCTTTTTCAAGGGGTCCTTATAAAGGGTTCCCTTAGATCTAGAGGGGCCTCCAAGGTTCCTCACCACCACTCTGTTGGGAGCAGGTTGGATCTCAGGCCTCTTGGTTGGAGGGGTTGGAGTTAGACAATGTACCTGCTTCCCATTCCTCTTAGATCTTTCCTCACCTACCTTAGGAGTTTCACTCCCAATACTAGGATTTGAGTTGGATTCTTCAGTAGAAGGTCCAACAGTCTGACGGTTTTTGGCCTTAGACTTTTCTTTTCTGGTTTTCCACCAGCACTGAGAATTACCAGTTCTCTTAGGCCTAGGTAGGGGTCCAGTTGGTCTATCCACCTCTTCCTCAGAAGCAGGGGGAGTCAAAGACTCTAAAACTGGGGGAACAATGAGCCTGGGTTAGAGGTCAACTCACTAACACCAGGGCTTGTAGTGGGGTTCTCTGTAGAGGTTCCCACAGGCTTAGAGTGGTCCCTTAAGGTAGCCTCTCTGGCCAATTTGGTTAGGTTCTGTGTCTCCATACTGGGAGGCCTGGGGGTACTGGATACTACTCCTAGAGTTTTTATATCATTCCCCAACAGGACTCTCCCAGGTACCTCAGTCTTAACACTGACAGGGATCCTCACTGTCATGTTATTACACTGAATGAGGGCTGGTAGAATAGGAACCATCTGGACAGGGCCTCCAGAATTTCTAGTGGGACCTTTGGGGGCCTTGGCCACATCCTCAGGTTTGAAAAAGCTTTCATCCACTACTGTTCTGCTAGCCCCAGAGTCTCTCCTGGCAGGAGTATCCTGGCCATTGATGAGAACACTGTCCATGTAATACATTTTAGAGTTTGCTGCTAGGGAGTCATAGATATCCCTATTCTGGTTGCTAACCAGACCCATAGGCTCTAAAGTTACACTTGCTTGAAGACTCAAAGGGTCTTCAGCAAATACTTCAAAGTGAGCACTAGCCACTTGTACTTCCTCCTCAGGAGTGAAGGCTAAGGAGACTGTTCTGATCCCTGCAGGTTTACCATTACCTCTGGGATCTCCTTTGATGTGGTTAGTTGCCCCACAGAGATAGCATGTTTCAAATGCTCTCTGGAATGGTGGCTTTTTCTGACCTCCTTCTGGTTTGTGACCAGAAGGTACACTAGCCTGATGGGGTTTCCCTGGTGGTTTACCCTGGTTATTTTGTTGTTTGTGGCCCTCTTTAGCATGGGAGGCATTAGAATTCTCTGGATTCACTTTTGGTGGCTGCTTTCCGTCATCCTTTTTCTGAGTGACCCCTGAATCCTTGTGAGTAGCCCTGTTGGCCACCCACAAGTCAGCAGCCTTAGCTAGCTTTCTAGGGTCTATTTCCTTTGAATCAGCTAAGTGCTGTCTGAGCTCAGGAGAGCAGGCATCATAAATTGACTCCAATATAACAAGATTTCTCATTCCCTCATAAGTGTTAACTCTGTAACCCTTAATCCATCCCTCTAAGTTCTTCAAACTTCCATTCACCCAGGTAGCCCAAGGGGTACCATCATTCTTTTTGAGGGTCCTAAACCTATTAAGGTACTGGGAAGGGGTCTTCCCAAATCTAGCTATTACAGCTAGCTTCACACATTCATGGTCCATCCTATCCACCTCCCCTAACTCCATTATCACATCAGATGCAACAGTGGGGAGCCTAGAGAACAACCAAGGAAGCAACTGATTCACTGAGATGCCCTTGAGCCCAGGATTATATTCAAACATACCCAACCAATCCAACACATCCAACTTAGGTTCATACATACCCACAATCTCTTTAGGCATCCGGGGTCTTTTGGGATTGGAACTCCTAGAGGATCCAGGGAGAGAAGCAGTTTCAACAGATAATTTCTTCATCTCCAGCTCATGCTTGAGCTAGCTCCATTTCTCTGAGCCTTAGTTTTTGGTGCTTTTGTTCAGATGGGGCAATAATTCTCTTGAATTCTAATTCAAGTCTCATTTTTTCCAGTTCAATGAATGCAGGACTTAGTGTGGGATCTGAAATAGGTCCAGTAGACACAGCTTGAGGTGCTAGAGCAGGAAGAGGGCCAGGGGGAACAGTTATAGAAGTTTCCTCTTCCTCTTCCAACTCCACAACAATACTATCATTACTTTGATTAATATCATCCTCAGGACTGTGGTTTTTATTTACTGGGGAGGTAGGTTCCTCTGAACCACTGCCCAGACCTTGGTTTTCTAACAATCTTTCTATACGTTCCATTTTCTTGCCTTTTACAGGAAGATCGTTATGTCTACAAAGAACTCTTAAACAATCAGCAGTTTTTGCAGAAAGGGACTCCTTGGTGTAACTTTCCATAGTTTGACTTGTCAAAAATTAACTTTTACAGTGCTAAGCTTTGTGGTTATTTGAACTAATGTATTTAGACACTCTAAACTGTATACTCAATACAAATCCCACCGCTGCCACCAGTGTTAGGCAGAATCCTGTGCAGTTCCCTTGGGGAGCACTGCAAAAAGATTAAGACTACAGGAGTAAGCAGTAAACCCAATTGGTAGCAGTCTGCACCACCCAGATTTACCTGGTAGCTGTGGCTGAGCAGTCAGACTTCTCTCAAGAAGAGTAGGGCAGTATGTAGAGTATAAACAATAGGACCAAAACACAGTAGAGCAAAAAAACACTGACCAGAGCTTTGTATAAAAAGTATATAATTATTTATTTAACACACACTTTATGGCATATACTAGCACTCTCAATCAAAAGCAAGTTAAAACACAGTCAGGTAAAGTATACACACCTCCCTTAATAGTTATCAGACAAGTCAGGGTTAAAACACTACTATTTGTTAGAACAGATGTGAGCGCTTAAACAAGATGGCACTCTGATAATATAGTTAAAGGGAGAGAAAAAAGCAGAGCAGAAGAATAAAACACTTCCCAACACTTTTAAGAGTTCAGAGCAAGGGGAGAAAGGCAGGTTATACTGTAGAGCCAAAGTTCATAGGCCAGGCCCACTTCAAATGGAGCAAAGCGAAATGTGCCCAGGATCACACGGTTTAAAATGCACTGAAAGTCTTTGCAGAGTGTTCAAAAGAGGTTGGGGAGATTCAAAAGATATAGTTAGAAGGCCTGGAGCCAACCCAGTTTAGAAGCCAAGGATTTAAGGGTCACCTTTAGCAATCTGTAGAAAGGGAGGCCAGGCAGGACACAATAGCTTAAAAAGAAAGGAAGCTCCAGCGGGGACAGTTGTTCCTGGCAGTGGTTGAAGTTCATGGTTCCGACCAGGAGAAGAGAAGATCTCATCGATGAGGAAACTTGGAGTCGTTGCACTGCACAGGGATGAAACCAGCCGCGGAGTTCCCGATTAAAAGGTGCAGTCCTTTTATTCGCGGTCAAAACTGGTGAGCTTGGCTATCCAGCTGCCGGGGTGCTTGGCACGGGCGATTTGACCAAGAGACGTCTTTGGAAGGTGAAAAGGGTGAACTGGTTGATCCCACCAGCTCAGGGGAAGAAGACTCGTCCAGCAGAAGATCTTCTCTTGTCGTTGGGAAAGTGGTGAGGTAGTTGCAGCAGGGCTTCACCGGTGGTGTCGTCGTTTCAGATGGCTCAGCTTCTTCCCTCTTCAGATTCTTAGGTCCTGTGGTGACTTCTGAAGTTCCAGTCCCAAAGGCCCTGCTTTTATGCAGAAAACCCCCCTTTCATCAGCCTAGCTGTCAATCACACATGCTACGTGGTGAGCCGGGTGGCTCCCCACTGGGCCAATCAGAGTAGAGTGTGACTTAGGTTGCTAAGGCAATGCAGTCCAGGGTATCAATTCCCCCCTCCACCCTTCCTGTGGAACCCAGACAGAATGGTACCATTTGAAGGGCTTCTGTGGAGAATAGTGGAACAAAGGGCTCGACCTTGGTCAGAGTTATAGAGAAGGACACAAACGCCATTTTAGAATCGAGTTCTGGCAAAAAAGACCCAACCAGTGATTTAATATTAAATAAATAAACCAGCGGTATCTTTAACATTGCACCAAAAAGTGGTGCTTTTAAAATCAATGGGAAAATCCCATAGAAAATATTCCGGTGGAATATTTTGCGTGGTAACCACTGCCACCAGCCAGAAACTTGACGAGAGGGGACGGGATAGTGCCCCCTCGAGAACAGACCCAGGGGCAATCGAATTACTCCTTACCAGTATTTCCACAATATGATGGTTTGTACTTGTTCTGTTCACAATTTTGGACTAGTAAAGCCAATGGTGACTTTACATGCCCTGGGAGACAGTAGTCAGTCCCAGGGTATGGAGTCTATGTTTGGGGGTCACTGTGACACCCCTGTGGTACTGCACTGAGGGAGCTGTGTACCACACATGCAGAAAAACAGATGATACCCTATGGCGTAAAAAGAAACCCCATGGCACATAAGCACATAACAAGTCAAAGACATGCCTCAAATCATGCCTAAGAGTGGGAGTAAAAGAAAAGAGTCTCACTCTTAGCAGGAGAAAAAAACAAACCCCAAAAATCCAGCAAAGCTGCTGGGGGACTCTCTAGGTTTGGGAAATTAGCCTTATAAGAGAATTCTCCCTAACAGCAGTTTTGCCGAAATCACCAACCAGTCGCCAGCATGTACTATGTACTGTAAGTATGACATTGGTAGCATAGTATTCAATGATATTTGACACAGACAAACTAGACATGCTCCCGAACTTCAGTGGCCAGTCAATGGTAGTTTTGCGATTCCCAGAATAGAGTATTTAGAATCCATATTGTTAAAGAGAAAAGCTAGACCTGCAGCAATTGACATAATACAAAATTGGAAAAAGGAAGCTATGCAGCAACTTAAGAGTAAAGAGATGTATGCATGTCGTCACATGTCAAATTCAGAAAAAACATTATTTTATGATCAACAAAAACAGTCAGAGTCTGTTAGAAACATGGATAGGGCTTGTCAACTTGATATATAGAAAATATATCCGTCTAAAGATTTTCATGCCTCAGATGAGCTAATTAATAAACTCTTAAATGAAAAAAAGCCTGGTGCCACTGCACCACCTCCTTATGTACCTATTCCTGCAGTCTTACCTCTTCCTGCTGTTTCTCCTCCTCCCGTAGCAATTCCTGTTCTTCCTGTTGCTCCTCCACCACCAGCTATTGCTCCGCTTCCTGTTGTTGTTCCTCTGCCTGTACCTTTGCCTTTACCGACTGTTATTGTTCCAGTAAATCTGTCTTTGTTGCCAGTGGTAATGTCTCCACTACCTGTTGTACAGGATTTGTCTATTCTCTCTTTCCCAAGCGGTTCTGCTCTGCTTGTAGCGAATAGTGGTGAATCAAAAGTTGTAACGCGGAACACAGTTTCCAAAGAGAAGAGGAGAGATTTGAATACATGGGCTAAGCAATGTATAGAGTCAGGTGAAAAATCTGCTGTTTTAGCTACACTCCTTAATCTAGAAAGTATTCCCGATCAGAATGTCTTTATTGAGGGGATGGGGATACATTTGGCTGTAATGTGGAATAGATTGACAGGAACAGATGTCCCACAAGGGTTGAGGGATTTGAATGTTTTAGCTTAATCAAGGGATACTGCGGAGAAAGTACATGAGCATGTCGAGTGAGTTTTTGAGTTTAGAAGGGAGTTAGAACTGTTACAGAATGATGAAATAGATGGTGATCATTTGAACGCTTTTTATGTGCAGAAACAGTTCCTTCCTCCTTTTAAGTCAACGAGTGAAGAAACGCGAATTTGCACAAAGGACGCGCTTAGATGGATTTCAGATATGTCGATATCTCCCATAGAAGTATATGATACGTATAGTCAGTATACTCCAGTAATGCAGAGGAAAGTGTTACAGGTAATGGTAGAATACCTGCAGGATGAATTTATAAAGAAAAAGGTTTGTTGTCCCACAGAATTATTGAATATTTATAAGAGAGCTTTTGCATCTGATACTGCTTCCACCACTTTAGCCCTCGATTTGGCTCTGTTGCTTAGTAAACATTCTGAGTTGCCTAATTCTCAGCTGCCTATGAGAGAGGTTCCTCCGACATTTGTTCCCAAAGTTGAGATTCCGGCTAATGTTGCCACGGGTGCAGCAGCCATTGATATTGAAGCTCATTATGTGTCACAGTTTGTTCATGTCCCGTTCTTGAGACAAGAAGTGAATAATATTAGACAATCAATTCCAGACATTAGGAACAATCCAACAGGGTTCTACAAAGAAATAAAATCTGTCCTGCATTCGTCACTTTTCACTTTGGGTGATATAGATTTGTTGTTTCCCGTGATCCTACCTGCTGATTTATGGAAACAGATTAGGACTATAGATGATCCAGCAGGGTTAGGTGACAAGTGGGTTAACTTGGTTAGGTTAGATGGAGAAAGGAAAGCTGGTGAAAGACCACCGCAAGTGATACTGACTTTGCCAGATAGAATAGTAACTAAATTAAAGACTTTGATTCCAGAGAGAAGGATTGTTTGGGACAAACTCATTGCTTGTACCCAAGGAAACTCTGAAGGTGCTACCAAATTCTTTCATCGGTTCGAACAAGTATTCTCAGATTTTAGCGGACTGGATTTAAGCACCGAGTCAGGGAAAAGATTGTTTGTGGATAAGTTAGTGTGTGGATTGTTGCCTGATATCCAGTCACAAATTATGACTTCCTAGAGTGCTTGGCAAGCCAAATCACAGTCCGAAGTATTGCATATGGCTTAGTATTATGAGAATAGAGTCAATAATGAAAAATAAAGGATTGAAAAGAAAAGGGGAGATCTAAAAACCAAGGTATTATTGCAACAGATGATCAGAGGATCTAGAGGTGGAAGGACACAGTTTTGAGGTCAATTAGTTCCACAAAGTAATGTGCCGTTGGGTCCTGTACACGCGAACCAGTGTGCTTATTGCAGACAAGAGGGTCATTGGCGAGCACAATGCCCGATCCTCCAGCAATGGTTGAATAACACATACGGTGTCATGGGTAGATGATCCAGAGGCTGCCCTGTGGTAAGGGGTCCTGTTAGAAGCCAGTTCGCTCAAAATTCTTAGTCATTTTCACAATATAATCAGCAACCTAGTGTAGATAGCAGAAATATTTTTGATAATCCTTCAACTGCCTATCTTTCTGAAGATCTTGTCTTTGACAATATATTGTTTCGTTAGGACAGACCGAAGCATGGTCTGGAACCGATGCCTATTCCGGTAATCGGTATGGTGGGGAATTGGAAGCATCTATTTTTGACAGACACAGGAGCGCAGAAGTGTTCCATTGATCATTCACGGGTTCCAGACATTCCAGACAGAATAACGTTTCTGTAGGGTTTTCTGGCATGCCAGTGGTTGGTCCGGTTTCTCTGCCTGTACCGATTTCACTGGGGCCATTCGCAGATCACTGTCCATTTCTTCTGACAACGAACTATGGAGAGAATTTGTTGAGGTTGAATCTGTTGAAGGAATTAAATGTGGTAATTCATTGTTCTTCGGATGGAGTGTGTTTGACGATTTCACCCCAGCAATCTTCTGCCTCAAAGTTTTTGACTAGACCTTTTCCACCGGAATTTAGTGAAGTTCTGGCATGTTTACGGGCGGTTGATGACAATGATGCTGGTATTTTGCAAATTGAGACTGTTAAAATTGTTTTGAAACCAGGAGTTAAGTTGCAGCAAATTCCACAATATAAGATGTCAATTGATGGTAAGCAAGCCTTGAAGAGTATAGTTTCTGACTTTGTACATCGTGGAGTAATTGAAGAAATTGCAGGAAGTTTGTGCAATAGCCCGATTTTACCGGTGTATAAGAAAGGGGATAATGCAATTCATTTCCGTTTCATTATCGATTTAGGATGTACTGTTTTCTTGTAATTATGTTAACCGGTCTAACAGTAGTAATTGCTCTTGGGTTTTGGTATATTGAGGGGGTGCGTCCACTTGAAACTTTTATACCCACTGAGAGTGTTCCCACTATGTCTTCTCCTTTCGTGCATCTGCACACTCTATCTTCTAGGGATTCCCAACACAGACAGAGTTATCACAACAATACGCTTTTGTTAATCATGAATGCGACCCATGCGATTCTAAACAGAACTAATTGCTGGATCTGTTCGCATTTGCCACAACACGGGGAAAAAGGGTTGGGCTGGTATATCCATCCTTTGCTTCTTACTACTGCGTGCTATGCCTCTCTAAGGGCATTATTCTTTGGTTGTTGGAATGACAGCATCTCAGGGAACTTGAAAGGAATAATTTAAATTAATTTGAAAGGCGAGTTCTGATGCCTCTGGGATGCTCCCTTTTTTTCGCAAATAGGAGCAATCTTCATGTTGCTTTTATTAGGCCTTCCGATAGACTTTCTAGACCTTTTCAATCGTTAATTTCTTTGAAGATGACTCCTGTAGGCAACCGGGATGCTACGCCTCCTTCCGACACTATCAATCACAGCCTCAACTCTGTTTCCTTCTGCATACAAAGGAATGGTTCTCAGTCAATGGGTACTTTTGAGGGTTGTACCAATATTGCAAATTTGACTAGTGAGGACAGACCCTTGTATGTAGGTGATCCTGTTTATTTCATTTGTGGCAATGAAGCTTATCCTTGGCTACCTAGGGATCGGCAGGGTACTTGTTATTTGGGTATCTTTTTACCAGGGGTATATGTAGCTAGCACCTCTGAGGTCTCTAGGGCTCGTCCAAGGCGGGACGAGAACGGCGATACTTATTCACAAGTCATGGGTGATGTAGCAAAATCCTTTGTGCCATTTGGGGACAGTTCATGAATTCCGAGGATATTAGGAGACTAGCAAGAGTATTGGAGAGAACCATCATCCTGGCCACCGATATACTCTAAACAGAAAGCAATTAGATTAGTGGCTTTACAGAACCGTATGGTGTTAGACATCATCCTGGCTGAGCGTGGTGGAGTATGTAAATTGGTGGGATATGCTTGTTGCGTTTTTACCCTGACTCCTCCCATACCATAACCAAGGCAATACAAAATTTGCACCTCCTAAGTACAGAAGTACATGTTCCCGAGGGAAACTGGGATCTTAGTGCTTGGTTCTGGGACTTTTTATGGTCTTGGGGATGGAAACTCTTTTCAGTCTTAATGGTAATCCTTGGTATTCTGTTGTTGTTTCATACAATGTCTTCCTGTCATATGTTCGATGTTAGGAGGATGTTGTGCGCAAACTGTAGGAACATTAAGACGGAAAATACACGCACCTGAGAAGATGACTAATGTTTATGTAATGGAGGATATAACTGTTAAGGATTTGATGGCAATTGATATATATGATGAATGTGATTCAGGATGTACGGACATTGAAACGTGGAGTTATGAGTAAAGTGAATATTTTTAGTAAGGCTCTTGGCTTAGGCCAAAAGGAGGGTTTGTTAAATGGTAATTATATGGTGACTCCTTAGTATTTATATTGGCCTAAGCCTATTCGCGCTACATGGAAAATCGCATTCCAAAATTCTGATTTTTGGGTTAACTTTGCTGCCATTTTAAGATTCATCCATATTTTGATTTTCACTCATGTGTTCTACGTTTCTAAAATGGTGGACTATGTTTTCGACTTGCAGCCAAGCCTTCTGACCTTTGAGTTCTGTTAATATTTAGGCTGTCCGAGGGCTGTCTGTTTAAACTGAGCAAAGAGACCTTGCGCTTCATATGAACTGTCATCTAACAGCTGACTGTTGTCTGCACTCACAAGCCTCATCCTTTTATAAACATTGGGATGATGAAGAACAAACCTCCAGCGTATGTTTTAGCTGAACTACATTGTGAAGAAACTTAGAACAAGGCTTACCGTGGGATCCGAGAACATACATTGATATTGTGTCTTCGTGGAAATACAAACCTATCTAATCCTTCACATGATATTGTAAAATCTGTATGTGAACTAAGCACAAACTCTAGACCACAAATTATTAACATGAAGAGAGGCTGGACAATCTTGTGGGAAAAGTATAAAAATGCCTGTATTTACATGTCCAGTACCTCACTCTCCACACTGTGTCGGCTAGTACATACTGCGAGGTGTTGGGGCGAGATAGCTATCTGTTTTGCTTTGTAAACTGTACAGTAATAATAGATCTGTGAATCTTTTTAGCCCATGATTGGTGTATTTCCTTCGTGGTACTCAGCCTCAATATTTCTTTGTTCTTATAAGCATGGTGCCAAAGACGTCAGGACTGGGTCCAACTGGACCCTTTAAGTGGTGTCAGTTGTGGTTCTTGCCCTGTGGCCATGACACTGGACTCAGGATCAACTGGAACAAATTTGAGAGCCTCCTCTTTACCCCAGAAGTGTGACGGTCAGACTGGGCGACAATTTTTGCTGGTGCCCCCAAGGGATACGCTACTTCGGCATTATAGTTTCCACTACACAGGATACACTATACAGAGACAACTATATAGCCCCTTTAGAGATCTTAGAACAAAAAGTAGAGGCCTGGATATTGCTACCCATCCCTCAAGCGGCCTGTATAGCACTTGCTAAAATGGTAATACTCCCTGAACTGCTGTATATCTTCAACAATATGCCAATATGGCCCCTTGCCTGATACTGGACCTGCATAAGGAGACTGATGACGAGACTGGTTTGGGTTGGTGGGCAACATAGAATAGCCTATGGCACACTTACACGCCCGTACAAACTTAGTGGCTTGGAGTACCCGGATATATACTAAAATTACCTGGCAGCCCAGTTACAATATATTGCCAGATGGAATCCCCTTACTCCCAGTTGGCGAAAGCCATGGCCCACCCAGACACCCTCATGGACATGATCTGGGGCAATAGAGGCACAATCCCGAGAGGTGAGGTGCAACCCATAGCAGTGACTTGTAGTGCCTGGGAATGCATAAATCAACTACTGGAAACTACCCCTTACAGCATAATAGGGATCCCACTAACACATGAACGGTCTTTCAGAGAACAGTTTCAGACCTTAGGGGTACACTCCCTTGGGGACCTGGTGGAGGATGGGCGATTTGCACTTTGGGAGGAGCTAAGATCCAGAGGCAAACATAATTCTGTAACTATTTTTAATTACTACAGACTACGGGGCATTCTATGGAACAAATGGTCTAATTTCCCATTTGCCCCACCCCCTCACCTGGCATAATCCTACGTGATCAAACCTCTTTCCACTCACAAGCTTGTCTCTACCATTTACAAACTGATTAGTAACGGGAGAGGGGTGTTGAAACACACATACAAAACCACATAGGTGGCATCATTAGGGAAACCACTTAGCGAGGAACAATGGAGAGCTATCTGCATGCATCCCGCCACATATCTCTAAACTCTCAATACAGATTAATCCACTATAAATTCATCCATCAGGTTTATTATATACCCCTCACCCTGAGTAGGTACTTCCCTGAGGCTCCCTCATCCTGCAGGAGATGCAATGAGGAACAAGCAGACTTCTATCATGTTAGTTGGAACTGCCCTCATATTAGAACGTTTTGGGGAAACATAGAGGAAACTTGTCTCTACCATTTACAAACTGATTAATAACGGGAGAGGGGTGTTGAAACACACATACAAAACCACATGGGTGGCATCATTAGGGAAACCACTTAGCGAGGAACAATGGAGAGCTATCTGTATGCATCCTGCCACATATCTCTAAACTCACAATACAGATTGATCCACTATAAATTCATCCATCAGGTCTATTATATACCCCTCAACCTGAGTAGGTACTTCCCTGAGACTCCCTCATCCTGCAGGAGAGGCAATAAGGAACTAGCAGACTTCTATCATGTTAGTTGGAACTGCCCTCATATTAGAACGTTTTGGGGAAACATAGTGGAAGCTATGTCTGAAATGGTACCCCCGGCGAGGATATATTTAGCAGAACTTTGGCTTCTGGCTTTAATCAAAGGAGCAACTTGCACAGAAAAGATACTGCTAGGCATGCCCTCAGCATTAGCCAGGTACCTGGTGGCAAGAATGTTGGGGAAATCTAACCGCCCTCACATTTTTGAAGTGGTTGGAAAGTATGAGCTTATGTGAACAGAGGGAAACCAGATATGCCTCCTCACTTCCTCCCACCAGTCACATGTTTGAATATTGGTCCCCCTTCAGACGGTATAAATCAGACAAAGCCCAGGTAACACAGTCTCCAGAATATTCCCCAGGCCAATGAGGTGGAGGACAAAAGTATGGTTGCTCAACT
The DNA here is from genome assembly GCF_040938575.1 of Ambystoma mexicanum. NCBI lineage: Eukaryota > Metazoa > Chordata > Amphibia > Caudata > Ambystomatidae > Ambystoma > Ambystoma mexicanum. The sequence goes on along the minus strand of NC_090924.1, from coordinate 289,509,874 downwards.
ATGAGGTACAGCCTCAATGGTATATTATGCCTGACATTCGAACGTCTTTCGTGGTGATATCTACAGCAGCAAGAGAAAAATGCATATCACTGACTGTAACTTTGTGAGTTTGAGGGGAGCGTGGGGGAGAGTTATGCTGGGGATATTATGGGCCTTGTTGGTCACTTGTTAATTGTAAAACAATAAACAAAGTTTAAAAAAATGTTCTCTGTCACAAATTGCTTCAATATTTCAATATGAGTAGGGTTCTGCTACTTCATATAAACAAAGATCCTCCACTCTACAATTCAATTTGGATAATATGTATCAATGAAGTTGGTTTTCAGAATCTCTGTACTGTCAGGTACTGTTTCAGCTAACTGCTGAATTTCACTCAAAGACTTCAGTACCCGATCTCTAGTACTAACTGGGCCAAGATTTTACCAAAGTACATTAATCCTATGTCCATACAAAGACAAACTAGTTAGCTGACCTGCAGCTTCATAGCTACTAAACACTCTATGTGAGAGCATCTTCAGACCAAATCTTAGTAGTTTCTGACTAAGACTTGTATTTGCTAATAAATCTGCCCATATGTCAGCTGCATTGCTCTTTTTAGCTTTTGTCATGTATGCTGTAACATAACAAGCAGCAGCTGTTGCATCATCAGCAATATATTGTACATCAGTATTTGCATTCCAACACTGAGGAATGACAGCATTGTAATCATTAATGGGCATTCCATATCTCTTTTGAATGATTGCCATTTCTCAGTGACTTACCAGTAACATGGTGTCGAAAAAATGCATCAAACTATTCACTCAACCAACTGGTGTCACAGGCCTTGGAAAGCCAAATATGCATGGAGTGCAGTGCCTGTCTTTACTTTTGTATTTTCTCTGACAGTACTTGCCACATGAGTACCTTTGAAATATGGTTACCTTGTTCTGGAGATTAGAATTCACATGCTGAGCAAGAATGAAACAAATAACATATTTTTCTATAACCTCAATCACAAAGCCATCACTTTCTTTACCAAACTGAGGAGCATCTTTAATACACAACAGTATTTTTATATGTGGAGCCCCACATGCCTGGTACTATTCGCTCCAAAAGAAATGTTCCACAATTCCAAGTGGACCATTTTCTTTATTAGATATAAAGTATAACATGGCTAAAAATCTGTGGTGAAAGAACCATGATACACTTACAGGGTCAATAGAACACAATTCTCCTGGTGTCATGTGTTCTTTGTCTTCTTTCTGAAGATTACTTTCACAAATCCACTCCCTAAGATCATCCCAATGATACTCAGTGCAACTTAAAGTCACAAATCAAGTTGGAGAGCCCATGTTGGAGGGAACCTGCAAGACCTCACTGACAGGGAAGGAGGGAAGGAGCCCATCCCTCACCTCGATCATGAGTGCGCTTTCTGGAGAAGCGCACCTCAGCCACACCAGCGATCCAGCTGGTAAGCCTGCCTGGCTACCTATAGCCTTGAATATATTCCATTACAACAGTACCCCAACGCAGCTATAACCCAGAACACCTAATTTCTTCTTTTGTGCCATGCAAATCCCGCGTGCAGCCTGCCGAAAATGGCTGAAACGGGATTTGTTGATCGGGATTGCTAGGCAACCGCAAATGCAAACTGCGCTCCTGGTTTGGTGGTAGTCCTCTATTTCCGGGCCTACACACTGCCGGAAGGCGAGAGCCAGCCCATCCACAGAAGGCCCCCTTAAAAGGCCTATGGAGCCCATCTGTGCCTGAACCTGCAAGACACCGCCGACAGGGAAGGAGGGCAGAAGCCCATCCCTCACCTCAACCGTGAGTGCGCTTTCTGGAGAAGTGACACCTCTGCCACAATAGCGATCCAGCTGGTAAGCCTGCCTGGCTACCTCCAGCCTTGAATATATTCCATTGCTACATCACCCCAGAGCTGCCGTAACCCAGCACACATAATTTCTTCCTTTGTGCCGTGCAAATCACGCAATCAGAATGCCGAAAATGGCAGACACAGGATTTGTTGATCGGGGTTGCTATGCAACCGCAAAAGCAAACCACGCTCTATTTCCGTGACTACACAGTGACAGAAGGCAAGAGCCAGCCCATCCTCAGAAGGCCCCCTTAAAAGACCTGTGGAGCCTATCTGTGCCTATCCATTCATATATGGATGTACAACGCCTGAACTTCTTTACCCAACTTTCTGGCATGATCTCAGGTGAGTGTGTTACGAATTCTGCGCCATCCAACCCTGTTGTTATAGTAAATTCGGCCCCCCAGCCCCTGCCAAGCTCCTTATTGCCCTTCTCCCCCACCGCATCCCTTCCTGGTTCCCTGGCCCTCCCCCCTCCCTCCCACCGTGCCGTGATTGGCCATTGCAACGTGTTGCCGGAGTCTAACGACTCATGCAGGCACCTGCCCCCTCACTTTCTGGCGTGATCTCAGGTGAGTGTGTTGCAAATTCTGCACCATCCGACCCCGTTGCTATAGTAAATTAGGCCCCCACCCCCTGCCTAGCTCCTTCTCCCCCTGCGCATCCCTTCCTGGTTCCCTGGCCCTCCCCCTCCCTCCCTGCCCACGGTACCATGATTGGCCATTGCAACATGTTGTTGGAGTCTAACGACTCGTGGATGCCCCTGCCCCCTCACTTTCTGGCGTGATCTTAGGTGAGTGTGTTGCAAATTCTGTGCTATCCGACCCCATTGTTATAGTAAATTAGGCCCCCCAGCCCCTGCCCAGCTCCTTCTCCCCCTCCGCATCCCTTCCTGGTTCCCTGGACCTCCCCCCTCCCTTCCCAATTGGTCCTGGCAAAAGGACTCCAATTCACTGTCAGTCCTCCGAGGGCAGCCCTCTGCCCGGCAGCCCATCGGCTAAGGACCCAAGGCAAAGGACAGCTCCAATGTGAAGGCTCCTGATCGTATCTGCAGGTATCCACAGGAGAAGCAAGAAGCCTACAATAAGTACGTGAAGCAAGGGGAGGGACTGAAGCAATTACTTCACAACTTGCTACCCTACCTCCCAACTGGTGTAATTGCATTTAGAACATCCGCCTGATAGCATATCTTCGTATAACTGCATTTCGAAAGTCCGCCTGATAGCTTATCTGTGTTCTAGTTTGCATTTAGAAAGATTGCCTAGTAACATATCTTGGTGTAATTCCATTTAGAAAATACACCTGATAGCATATATTGGTCTAATTGCATTTAGAAAATCCACCTGATAGCATATATTTGTCTATTTTCATTTAGAAAATCCACCTGATAGCATATCTTGGTCTAAATGCATTTAGAAAGACTGCCTGGTAACATATCTTGGTGTAATTCTATTTAGAAAATCCATCTGATATAATATCTTGGTCTAATTGCATTTAGAAAGTCCGCCTGATAGCATATCTACGTACAACTGCATTTAGAAAGTCCGCCTGATAGCATATCTGTGTTCTAGTATGCATTTAGAAAGACTGCCTGGTAACTTATCTTGGAGTAATTCCATTTAGAAAATCCACCTGATAGCATATATTGGTCTAAATGCATTTAGAAAATCCACCTGACAGCATATATTGGACTACTTTAATTTAGAAAATCCACCTGATAGCATATCTTGGTCTAATTGCATTTAGAAAGTTCACCTGATGGTATATATTGGTCTAATTGCATTTAGAAAGTCCGCCTGATAGCATATCTGGGTCTAATTGCATTTCGAAAGACTGCCTGGTAACATATCTTGGTGTAATTCCATTTAGAAAATCCACCTGATAGCATATCCTGGTATAATTGCATTTAGAAAGTCCGCCTGATAGCATATCTTGGTCTAATTCCATTTAGAAAATCTACCTGATAGCATATATTGTTCTAATTGCATTTTGAAAATCCACCTGATAGCATATATTGGTCTAATTGCATTTAAAACGTCTGCCTGATAGCACATCTTGGTGTAATTGCATTTAGAAAGTCTGCCTGATAGCATATCTGTGTTTTAGTTTGCATTTAGAAAACTGCCTGGTAACATATCTTGGTGTAATTCCATTTAGGAAATCCACCTGATAGCATATATTGGTCTAATTGCATTTAGAAAATCAACCTGATAGCATATATTGGTCTAATTGCATTTAAAACGTCCGCCTGATAGCACATCTTGGTGTAATTGCATTGAGAAAGTCTGCCTGATAGGATGGATATCTGTGTTCTAGTTTGCATTTAGAAAGACTGCCTGGTAACATATCTTGGTGTAATTCCATTTTGAAAATTCACCAGATAGCATATATTGGTCTAATTGCATTTAGAAAATCCCCCTGATAGTATATCTTTGTTCTAGTTTGCATTTAGAAAGACTGCCTGGTAACATATCTTGGTGTAATTCCATTTAGAAAATCCACCTGATAGCATATCCTGGTATAATTGCATTTAGAAAGTCTGCCTGATAGCATATCTTGGTCTAATTGTATTTAGAAAGTCTGCCTGATAGCATATCTGTGTTTTAGTTTGCATTTAGAAAGACTGCCTGGTAACATATCTTGGTGTAATTCCATTTAGGAAATCCACCTCATGGCATATATTTGTCTAATTGCATTTAGAAAATCCACCTGATAGCATATCTTGGCCTAATTGCATTTAGAAAGTGCACCTGTTAGCACATCTTGGTGTAATTGCATTTAGAAAGTCCGCCTGATAGCATATCTTCGTATAACTGCATTTAGAAAGACCACCTGATAGCATATCTGTATTCTAGTTTGCATTTATAAAGACTGCCTGGTAACATATTTTGGTGTAATTCCATTTAGAAAATCTACCTGAAAGCATATATTGGTCTAATTGCATTTAGAAAATCCACCTCATAGCATATATTGGTCTAATTGCATTTAAAACGTCCGCCTGATAGCACATCTTGGTGTAATTGCATTTAGAAAGTCTGCCTGATAGCATATCTGTGTTCTAGTTTGCATTTAGAAAGACTGCCTGGTAACATATCTTGGTGTAATTCCATTTAGAAAATCCACCTGATAGCATATCCTGGTGTAATTGCATTTAGAATGTCTGCCTGATAGCATATCTTGGTCTAATTGCATTTAGAAAGTCTGCCTGATAGCATATCTGTGTTTTAGTTTGCATTTAGAAAGACTGCCTGGTAACATATCTTGGTGTAATTCAATTTAGGAAATCCACCTCATAGCATATATTTGTCTAATTGCATTTAGAAAATCCACCTGATAGCATATCTTGGTCTAATTGCATTTAGAAAGTCTGCCTGATAGCATATCTGTGTTTTAGTTTGCATTTAGAAAACTGCCTGGTAACATATCTTGGTGTAATTCCATTTAGGAAATCCACCTCATAGCATATATTGGTCTAATTGCATTTAGAAAATCCACCTGATAGCATATCTTGGTCTAATTGCATTTAGAAAGTGCACCTGATATCACATCTTGGTGTAATTGCATTTAGAAAGTCTGCCTGATAGCATATCTTCGTATAACTGCATTTAGAAAGTCCACCTGATAGCATATCTGTTTTTTTGTTTGCATTTATAAAGACTGCCTGGTAACATATCTTGGTGTAATTCCATTTAGAAAATCTACCTGCTAGCATATATTGGTATAATTGCATTTAGAAAATCCACCTGATAGCATATATTGGTCTAATTGCATTTAAAATGTCCGCCTGATTGCACATCTTGGTGTAATTGCATTTAGAAATTCTGACTGATAGCATATCTGTGTTCTAGTTTGCATTTAGAAAGACTACAGGGTGGCATATCTATGTGTAATTCCATTTAGAAAATCCACCTGATAGCATATATTGGTGTAATTGCATTTAGAAAGTCTGCCTGATAGTTCTAGTTTGCATTTAGAAAGACTGCCTGGTAACATATCTACGTGTAGTTCCATTTAGAAAATCCACCTGATAGCATATATTGGTCTAATTGCATTTAGAAAGCATGCCTGATAGCATATCTGTGTTCTAGTTTGCAGTTAGAAAGTCCACCTGATAGCATATCCTGGTATAATTGCATTTAGAAAGTCTGCCTGATTACATATCTTGGTCTAATTGCATTTAGAAAGTCTGCCTGATAGCATATCTGTGTTTTAGTTTGCATTTAGAAAGACTGCCTGGTAACATATCTTGGTGTAATTCAATTTAGGAAATCCACCTCATAGCATATATTTGTCTAATTGCATTTAGAAAATCCACCTGATAGGATATCTTGGTCTAATTGCATTAAGAAAGTCTGCCTGATAGCATATCTGTGTTTTAGTTTGCATTTAGAAAACTGCCTGGTAACATATCTTGGTGTAATTCCATTTAGGAAATCCACCTCATAGCATATATTGGTCTAACTGCATTTAGAAAATCCACCTGATAGCATATCTTGGTCTAATTGCATTTAGAAAGTGCACCTGATAGCACATCTTGGTGTAATTGCATTTAGAAAGTCTGCCTGATAGCATATCTTCGTATAACTGCATTTAGAAAGTCCACCTGATAGCATATTTGTTTTTTTGTTTGCATTTATAAAGACTGCCTGGTAACATATCTTGGTGTAATTCCATTTAGAAAATCTACCTGCTAGCATATATTGGTATAATTGCATTTAGAAAATCCACCTGATAGCATATATTGGTCTAATTGCATTTAAAATGTCCGCCTGATTGCACATCTTGGTGTAATTGCATTTAGAAATTCTGACTGATAACATATCTGTGTTCTAGTTTGCATTTAGAAAGACTACATGGTAGCATATCTAGGTGTAATTCCATTTAGAAAATCCACCTGATAGCATATATTGGTGTAATTGCATTTAGAAAGTCTGCCTGATAGTTCTAGTTTGCATTTAGAAAGACTGCCTGGTACCATATCTATGTGTAATTCCATTTAGAAATCCACCTGATAGCATATATTGGTCTAATTGCATTTAGAAAGCATGCCTGATAGCATATCTGTGTTCTAGTTTGCAGTTAGAAAGTCCGCCTGATAGCATATCTTAGTCTAATTGCATTTAGAAAGTCCACCTGATAGCATATATCTTGGTATAATTGCATTTAGAAAATCCACCTGATAGCATATCTTGGTATAATTGCATTTAGAAAATCTGCCTAATAGCATATCTGTGTTCTAGTTTGCAGTTAGAAAGACTGCCCAATAGCATATCCTGGTGTAATTGCACTTAGAAAGACTGTCTGGTAGCATATATTTGTGTAATTGCATTTAGAAAGTCCGCCTGATCGCATATCCTGGTATAATTGCATTTAGAAAGTCTGCCTGATAGCATATCTTGGTGTAATTGTTTTTAGAAAATTACACCAAGCATATCTGTGGTGCAGCCTACACTTAGATATTGTCCCTAATAGCATTCTGTAGTATAATTGCACTCAGAATGTCCACCTAATAGCATACCTGTGGTGTAGTTGCTTGTGGAAGTGGTTAGAAGCTGTGGTGTAGTCTACACTTAGAAAGTCCGTCTAATAGCATATCTGTGGTGTGGACTACACTTAGTAAGTCCCTCATAGCACTCTGTGGTATAATTGCATTTAGAAAGTCTGCCTAATAGCATATCTGTGGTGTAGTTGCTCCAAGAAATGGTTGCATCTAGAATGTGTCCCTAATAGCATATCAGTGGTGTAGACTACACTTATATCACTCTGTAGTGTAACTGTTACGCTCACCTGGTATCCACAGGGACGCCACCCAGCCGGGTTACTCGCTGGTATGCTTCTCAGCTTTTCCCTGATATGGTCTGCAGGGAAGGTTCTGCCTTGTGGTAGAATTAGGCGTGCTGTCCGTCCTGCCTTCTTTGCAGGGGCGCGTTGTCTTTCATGGGCGAGTGCGGTCCAGTTACTTCACCGACACCGGCCCGTTTGATATTGTTCAGGTAGGTCTTATTGATGTTCTTTAGTTTTGTTGCTATCCTGCATGCCTTTCTTTGTTTAAAATGTCTCTTTTTTCTCCCTTAGGTATGCAGAGCTTCAGTGCGGCGAACTGGCTTGGTTGAGCCCCGCTGGTAAATGATGGCGCATTAAGAGCGCTATGATGCAGTAAGTAAGCACTATGCGCAGCGCTGCAAAGTCTTGCCTTTGCTAACCTGTGTTTTTCTTCCTTGTAGGTCGCGGTGTTCTTCAGCGCAAGTGGAATGTCCGGAGTGGTGCCAGCCGAGAGGCGACCAGCCAGGTAAGCCTTTTGAGCAGTTCGTAATTTGTAAATGTCTACTGCTTTCTTTAATGTTGCCTCTATCTTTCTCTTTCAGGTCGTTCTGTCCGGGAGGCGTGCAGATTCAAGGAAGCTGTTTTCAGTAGCTGCAAGTGTTTAAAGATGAAGACTACAGGTAAAATGCTGCTGCTAATGATGTTCCTTTTGTCTCGTTGCAGGTTCTGCTTCTCGGAGGTTCGAGGGAATAGCTGGACATGGTGAGCGTCACATTGCAAGCTGCAAAGTAACGCGAAGCGTGTTGTCTTGTTCAGGTTGGTTTAAATAGCCCCAACAAAATAGTCCAGGTAAAGTAGTCCCTAGGCTACCACACCCAAAACACTAGACCGCATAGCATGGTTCTTAGGAACCAAGCTATGTTGATGCCTCCATGTTGGCTGACAATGCAATAAAGTAGTTCCCAAGCACATTGCTGTTCATGGTGTATGAGCCTGGCTCCATAGGCACCAGGATTGGCCCCATGAGGGCTTTTGAAGAGGATGCCAGGCTCTAGAGGCCTGAGTCCTGACTCCACCTGGCCAATGGATTTGCCAGAGGGGGTTTTGGGCGAGGGTTGTGACAGTTATTGCATTTAGAAAGTCCACCTAATAGCATATCTGTGGTGTAGTTGCTCCTAGAAGTGGTTGCATAAGAACGTTTTCCTAATAGCATATCTGTGGTGTAGTCTACCGTTAGAAAGTCTGCCTAATAGCATACATGTGCAATGGCCTACACTTAGACAGTGTCCCTAATAGCATTCTGTGGTATAATTGCCTATACTTAGAAAGTGCCCCTAATAGCATTCTGTGGTATAATTGCCAGCTTAGTTCCGCTCAGAAAGTCTACCCAATAGCATATCTGCTGTGTAATTGCATTTAGTAAGTCAGCCTATTAGCTAATTAGATAACCTAAATAGATACTGTGATTTAGTTGGACGTAGAAGCGGTGAATAATCCCACCCTGTGGTATAGTTGTACCTAGAAACTGTGAATAATATTAGCACCTCTGTGGGGTAGTCTACATTTAGAAAGTGTCCCTATGAGCATATCTGTGGTATACTTCCAGCTTAGTTCCACTTAGAAAGTCTACCTAATAGCATATCCACGGTGTGATTGCATTTAGTAAATCGGCCTATTAGCTAATTAGATAACCTAAATAGAAACTGTGATTTAGTTGTACGTAGAAGCAGTGAATAATCGCACCCTGTGGTATAGTTGTACCTAGAAACTGTGAATAATATAGCTCTCTGATATAGTTCTCCTCCGGTGGTATAGTTGTAGTGTGAAGGTGTGAACGAAACCATCCAACGCCAACTATAACACAGCTCAAACTAACAAAATCATGAGTCCCCCAAACCCACCAAAAACCTCTGAAAATGACCTCCTTGTGCCCACCTCCCTTCCTGCCTGCCCTACCATCCATACCCCCCACCAACCCATCCTCCTCTCCACCACATCCCCTACCCATCCCTTATCCAAACACCAAGTCAGAGGAGCATGATGGCGGGCCAACCATCCTAAGACCACTCCTCCTCCCATCCCCTCCTCCCACCCGCCTACTATCATCATACCCGCTTCCCCCACCCACCCGACCAACGGCCAGCCTCACCTCGCAAGCACTCCCATCCCCTCCTCCCACCCGCCTACTATCATCATGCCCGCTTCCCCCTCCCACCTGACCAACGGCCAGCCTCACCTCCCAAGCACTCCCATCCCCACTACCATAAACCCCCCCACTCCCCTCATCAATTTCCACCATCATCCACCCACGAGCCCACTCCTTCCCCTCCTAAACATTGCACGCCTCACCCTGGCAAGAACCGTAGCTGCTTCCCTCTCCCCCTCCAACCCCCTACCCTCTCTCACACTCCAACCATAGCAAAAACACTGAAGAGGAAACGTACCGGGTCTCCCTCAATTGCTCAGTACCCATCGCCACTCCTGTCTAGACCCACTACCTCATCCTCCCAATCTCGACCAGCACCACCCTCCCCCCGCTTCACCCTTCCTAAAACCCCTCTCCCTCGATTTCTCACCGACCACAACCGAAACTCCAAATTCAGCCAACCCGTCAAACCAGTCCAACCACTCCCCCCAAACCCAACTCAACCGCAAGCCTACTCTTCCCATCGACCACCATGTCCCCCCCACAAGCTCCCCATGTTCCACCCCCTCCACAACCACCCCCTCCTCTGCAACTCCCACATCACCCTCACAGCAACCTTTTTAATGCCTGATCTGTAGCGAAAAACAGACACAGCATCTTTGACCTCCTCGCCTCTGACAAAAAGGACCTGGTCTTCATCACGGAAACCTGGTTCTCTGATGATTTCACCCCGATCGCCAATGAAGCATTCCCCCCAGACTACTCCCTCATCCCTCTAAACTGTCCCTCTAGAGGAGGAAGAATAGCAATTGTCTTCAAATCTCACTTCCAAGCCTCGATCATTGACAACCAGTCATCCATTCCTTCCTGCGAATCACTCCTCGTAAAACTCTCCCTCTCCCCTTCATTCTCCCACAGCTTCCTAATAATCTACAGAGCTCCTGGCTACGATAGAAGATTCTCAAACAACCTCTGCGACTCTATTGCCACCCTCCAACTAGACCATCCCAACCTCACCCTCCTAGGAGATTTCAACATATGGCTTGACATTCCCACCAACCCTATGACACACTCTCTGGTCGACGGCCTTGACATGATTAACCTCCAACCCCACATAAACGGCCCGACTCACTATAAAGGACACACACTTGATGCTATCTTCAGCTCCCACAACCTGATACATCTAAATCCCCTACCCCTATCATCTGGTCCGATCACTTCATTGTCTCTTTCGCCATTCGCTCACCCAACCCACTCCCCTTACCTGAACCTGAACCTCCGTATCTACGCAAATGCTGGAAGAAACTAATAATCTTTCCCGACCTAGCCAACGCACTCCTTCAGTCTCCACCCCTATCTCCGTACTCAATGAACAACTAACCCCCGACGCCTTTGACTCATGGCTCATCACCTCACTAATGCAGCTCACACCCTCTTGCAAACCATCAGCCTGCTGTGGCCTTTTCCCTAGATGGTGCACACCTGAACTGAAGACCATTAAACAACTACATAATTTCCTAGAATGCAAATGGCGGAAAGACAAAACCCCCCTCAGCAGATCAACCTTGGCCCGCACCTTCGCAAATACAAGGCTGAAATCCGGAAAGCAAAAAAAGCCCATTACAATTCCCGAATCATAAACTGTAAAAAACCCAGCAAAGAACTTCACAAAATCATCACCGAAATTACCAAACCATCAAGCATCATCACCCTCCTGACCCCCTCACAATCACTGTGTGACTCACTCTCTCTCCACTTTTACACCACAGCTCTCGAAAGAACAAATACTCTAGCCAAAAAACTAGCTCTCATACACCCACCAGGCAAGCCACCCTCCATACCAGCCAACCAACCGCCTGCGACCACTTCCCAACCAACGTTCGACTCCTTCAGTCCAATATCAACATACCAATTTCTCAAACTTCTCTCTGCCCGCAAACCATCCGGCTCTCCGCTGGACCCTTGCCCAGCCACAACCCTCAAAGAAATGTTCACATCTACCTGCGCAGGAGAACATGCAAGAACCATCATAAACGACTACCTTTCCTCTGGAATTTTTCCTGACGCATTCAAAGAGGTTCATGTCAAACCTCTTATAAAAAAAGCTTCCCTCGACCCTCTCAAGCCCAAAAACTACCGCCCCATTTCAAACACCAGATTCCTAGCCAAACTCATTAACCAAACTGCCTACTCCCAACTAAATACCTTTGTCAATGCCAACAATCTCCTAGACCCCGCTCAATCAGGTTTCAGAGCCCAACACAGAACCAAAACCACCCTAACCTCAAGCTGGGATGACCTTAAAAACACGGCAGATTCTGTGGGATACGCCACATTAATCCTCCTTGACCTATCTGCCGCCTTCGACACAATCAACCACTCAATCCTGCTTGACCGCCTCCACTCCAGCCCTCAAACGGATAGCATCCTTCCTCAACAATAGGAACCAAATAACCCTACTCTCCACCTATTGCCCATAAGCCCATCCAGTCGACACCAGAGTTCTCAAAGGAGCATGCCTATCAGTCCTCCTGATTAACCTCTACATGGCCACCCTCCCAAGAATAATTCGCTTACACAACATCCTGTGCTATAACTATGTCGGTGACACTCAACTAATTCTAAAACTCCTAAACTCAAAACCCAACTGCCGACCAGTGCTCGCCTCCTGCCTCCTCTATATAGATCTCTGGATGACCACAAACCACCTCTTGCTAAATCCCTCCAAAACAGAAATCATGGTATGTGGCAACACTGAACTTCTTCCACACCCATTACCGTGGCCATCTACCATGGGCAACTCACTGACACCCTCTAATTCAGTGAAAAACCTTGGATGCACCCTAGACTCTGACCTAACCCTCTCGCACCAAGTCAACAACGTCTCAAAGTCCTGCCACTACCACCTTAAAACTCTAAGGCGTATTTTTCCATACCTCGCCTTTCCCAACAGACTCTCTGCTGTCCAGTCAATTGTTATATCAAGACTGGACTATGCTAACCCCCTCTACCTCGGAGTACACGCATACCATATGAATAAACTACAAAGAGCACAAAGCGCTGCAGCCAAACTGCTGCTAGCGCTTGGCCCAAGAGACCACATCTCCCCAGCTCTCAAAACTCTGCACTGGCTTCTGGTTGCCCGAAGGGTCACCTTCAAAACCTTATTAATTTCTCACCGAGCACTGCATATAACCGGATCTCAATATCTTCAAGACAAACTAAAACCCTATCACCTGGCTCGTACCCTAACATGAAGCTCAGCTGGCCTCCTATTCATTCCAAAAACAAACTCAGTCAGGTTAGGTGGATCATCATTCTCAGCCTTGGCTCCCACTCTGTGGAGCGCACTCCCACCACACATCCGACTCAACAAGGACCTCATGTCTTTCCACAAACTACTGAAAACATGGCTCTTCTCCTAAAACCGACTCAAATTGGAAAACAGCAACTCAATGACATTAGCCCAAAATGCCAGATCTTATATAACAATCCAGCATCATGATCTGAGCAGGAATTCGAAAGATAGTAACCGCTAAGGTAAACTAAAAAAGAAAGTGACAAACAAAATAGAATGAGTAAAAAGGATCATAGCAGTGAAGTGAATAGAAATAATTAGTTGTACAAGAGTAATAAAGCAGTTGAAATTAATGAAATGGATGAAATAAATGTAAAGGACAAGAAGATCAAAGTGGACGAGAGGAATACAGTGGATAACGGCAATTCAAATAGCCCAAACTTTTAGATCATAAATAGCAATAACATAAATATCATTCCAACATCATGATTCCAAGCGAGAAATCGAAAACCAATAACCTCTAATAATAAACTAAAAAGGACAAACAAAATAGAATGAGTAAAGTGGAATAAATCAGTGAACAGGATAAAAAGTATAAGTTGCATGAAAGCATTAAAGTGGCGGAAATTAATGAAAATGATGAAACGAATGTAATGGACAAGAGGAACAAAATGGACAAGAAGAATAAAATGGAGAGGATGGAAAGATGAATACATGATACGGATGAGTGCACAGAGTGCACTGAACTGCCAGAGTGCATGAAACAGAGATAGGGCATGGAAGGCAAAAGTGCATGGTAGAAGTGAAACAAATAGACTAGACGATTCAAGTGCATGTAACAAGTGTAGAACATGGGACAGATGGAGAACATGGGACGAATCGAGTGCGTGCGACAAATGACATGAGTTGAACCGATAACGCATGATGAATAGATGAAGTGAGTTGAGCAGATGAAGTCGGTAGAGCAGATGAATGACGGTGGAGAGGATGATGTGCGTATAGCAGATGAGAGCGTACAGCAGATGAGAGCGTATAGCGGATGAAAGAGTATAGCGGATGAGAGCATAAAGCGGATGAGAGCACAGAATGCATGAGAGCGTTGAACAGATGAGAGCGTGGAGCAGAAGAGAGTGTGGAGCGGAGGTAGGCTTTGGAGTAGATGATAGCAAGGAGCAGATGCAGGGTGTTGAACAGATGTAAGGTGCCGAGCGGATGTAGGATGAGGGGGATTTTGAGCAGACGTAGGGTGTTGAGTGGATGTAGGGTGTGGAATGGAAGTAAGGTGTGGAGTAAAAATGTAGTGTCTGGAGTGGGTGTAGAGTGTGGAGCAGGTGTAGAGTGTGTAATGGGTCCAGAGCGTTTAGCGGATCTGGAGTGTGGAGCAGGCGTGGAGTGTAGCACGGGCGTAGAGTGTGTAGTGTCTGGAGCGGGTGTAGAGTGTGGAGCAGGTGTAGAATATGTAATGGGTCTAGAGTGTGTAGTGGATCTGGAGTGTGGAGCAGGCATAGAGTGTGGCGCGGGCGTAGAGTGTGGCGCAGGCGCAGAGTATAGTGTGGGATGGAACGGAAGAAGTAAGTGGATGGAACGGGTGAAGTATGTAGATGGATGGAACGGGTGAAGTATGTGGAGGGAAACGGTCAAATATGTGAATGGAACGGGTCAAGTATGTGGATGGAACGGGTCAAGTATGTGAACGGAACGGGTTTATATGTGGATGGAACTGGTGAAGTATGTGGATGGAATGGGTCAAGTATGTGAATGGGAACGGGTGAGATTGATGGATGGAACCAATGAAATTGATGGATGGAACGGGCGAAGTATGTGGAAGGACGGGTGAAATATATGGATGAATCGAGGAAATGGATGGTGAAGTATGTGGCTGGAACAGGTAAAGTATGTGGATGGAACGGAGAAGCATGTGGATGAAACAGGTGAAGTATGTGGATGGAATGGGTGAAGTATATGGATAGAATGGGTGAAGTATGTGGATGGAACATACAACGGAAGCAACGCATGGAACAGACAGAGAGCACAGAGTTGACACTAAAAGGAAAAAAAAATAGATTCAAAAGCATGGAACGATCTGTAGTGCATACAACAATCGAAGTTCATAAAATGGTTGGAATGCATAGAATGGCTGGAGTGCATAGAATGGCTGAAGTGCATAGAATGGTTAGAGTGCATAGAGCGGTTTGGAGTGCATGAAACAGCTTGGAGTGCATGAAACGGCTGAAGTGCATGGAACTGCTGGAGTGTGCCCGATCTCAAGATATGAACCACCTTATCACATCTCCACGCTTACTCTCTCCTTTACACCACCACTCAACTAGAACACAGCAATACTATGACACCATTCGGTATAGCTGTTCTCATACCATTCACCTGCCACATACTCCCCATCATCCTATCTAAAACACAGCTGGTTACACACCCTCCAGCCTAGGCGTTCTCCTCAGGCCAACGCAGCCAGAATCGATCTGGATAACAACCTGCCAGAACGAACACATACTCTTGATCTCCCAACCACCACACCTACCGCTAAGAAGCAGCTATCACAGGAATGCAACACCACTGCACACATATCCGGTGCTCACACGCACCTTATGACTCTCTCTCTCTCTACTGACTTGAACCTCGGTTCCCGAGGGTGCTCAACCTACCAGCACCTTGAGATCATACCAATGGTACATAAGGCGTTATATAAATGCAAAATAACATAACATAACTTAACATACATTCAGTTGTGCACACCCTCTGCTGCACCACTGCCCATCTTCTGGCGATCGATCTGGAAAACATTACTACCCCAAAGAACTTCCGAACTCTGGTGATCATCCGGCAAACAATAGCGTATGGTAAGCGTGCCACACCATACATTTAAACAGTGCCCCTGTTACTATTTACACAACCCGCACCAACAATATCATATGTCTCTCCTCCTGCCACCGCAATTCGTTAAATGAGCTGCATCAGGCCTCCCTATACTCCACAGGTATGCACGTATACCGCTGCTCATTGTTACCATCACTTTATTTACTTAATGTTGCATCATTGTCTAGAGATGTACTGCTCAGCACTATTTGTCGGACCAAACCTCATCATAGCATATGTTTTAATTCAGTCTAGGAATACACGATTACCAAACTCATGTAATGTACTATACTGTTTAACTATATATGTTATATTTGCTCTGCCTTGAACAATGTTGCCACCGCAGCTAGTATTTTCCTGCTTTATTTTGCTTGTGCCGTTAAACTCCTGTGCACTGCCTCAGACTTTACGTGGTATTTGCCGCCATTACGCTTTTCTCACGGTGCACTGTCGCCATTAGTCACAACCCTTGCCACGTGGACTGCTCCACTAACAGAAGGCCTCCTGCTGCACTTCGCACATTGACTACTGCAGCCAAGCGCATATTGTTTATATGTACCTCTGCCACTAGACCAGACTGTTCACTGCTGTCATGCTATAATTGCCATACATTGATTGTGCGTTTGCTGTCTATACCTTAGTAAGATCCGGGTCTCATCCAGGCCTAGACCATTGCTGCTAAGAACATTACTCAAATGTGCTGTAGCCACCAGACGTGACCTGGGTTCTGCTTCGTGCCATATTAAGCCTGTACCTAAGCACCCTATATTAGTCCTACTCTACCACCTGTCCTCCTGACATGGTAGATTATTACGGTAACATACAGGTAAAGCAGTACACTGCTAGCAGCCTCCATTGTTCACCTTATTTATCAGATGCATCACAAATACTGCCACCCAAAACTGAGAACATGGTAGCTCCTCTCCCACTACCTACAATCCCCCTAGTACTACTGCTAGCTACGTATTGCTTGGATTTAGCACCCTATCTGACTTCTACAATGGATCTGCCGTGCTCCACAGGCACATTTATCCAACGTGGTCAGGGACTTGCCCGCCTTCACTGCACCCGACACCATCCTATACCCTGCCCTATGCCATTCCTCAATAAAACTGTGCCTTTCCCCCAGTCCCCACGCCTACCAACTACGTATCCTCCATGAAGGATACTGCCAATCCTGACTCACTATTATATGACCTCCTTCCCTTCTCATTGTCCCCAGATGAACCCACAAGACTCTACTGCCTATCCACAAGGACCATATGCAATCACTTGAAGACTGTTATAGCTTCCACTTCTGACACTCAAATCCCACCGGCCACTCAGTTTTCATAGCCTATCACTGGTCATCTAAGAAGGTCCCGAATTTCATCAGGCACTCTCCGACCTTGACTTGATAAATTCCAAACGCTACACCGTAAACAACAAAAACCTCAGACCAACACCACCACCACCTCTCTTCTCAACATACGTTAAGTTATGTTATGTTATGTTATGTTATTTTGCATTTATATAGTGCCTTATATACCATTGGTATGGTCTGAAGGCGCTGGTAGGTTGAACGCCCTTGGGAACCGAAGTTCGGGTCAGTAGAGAGAATAGAGAGAGTCCAAAAAGTACGTGTGTGCACCAGGTATGTGTGCAGCTGGTGCGGAATTCAAGTGGTAGCTGCTTCTTAGTGGTAGGTGTGGTGGTTGAGAGATCAGGAGTATGTGTTCGCTCTGGCCGGCTTTATCCAGAGCGAGTGTGGTTGCGTTAGGCCTGAGGAGAACGCCTGGCTGGGGGGTGTGAAACCAGCAATGTTTACTTAGAGTGATGTGGAGTAAGCGGGAGATGTAGATATGAGAACAGTTATACCGAATGGTGTCATAGTATCTCTGTGTTCTAGTTGAGTGGTGGTGTAAGGGAGAGAGTAAGCGTGGGGTGTGGTATGATGTATGTTTTTTCAAACGTTCCCTGCATTCCAAAGCATATTATGTTTGTCACGCAGTTCCGTGCGGGCAGGTCCGTTCTATGCATTTTTGTTAATTTCAGGTGTTCAGGATTGTCCTACACATTCATGTCTGCTCGACATATTCATGTACTCTGGTTCACTTTGCATGCTCAAGTCTGTCCTTCATTCTCCAGTGAGCTTCACGCATGCTCTCATGTGTTCCATACGTCTGCACTCCTGTCCTTGCGCATGCACTCCAGTCAACCACGCGCTTGTACTTTTGACTGGCTACGCGTTTGTCTGCTCTGTATACTCAACCGCTCTGTATACACCTCTGTTCAGTACGCTCATTTGATCTACACACTCATCAGGTCTACCCACTGATACCCTCAACATACTATTCCTCAGCTCCACGTACTCATCCATTCAGCATACTGCTCCATTCAGCATACTCATCCGCTCTACAAATCCATCTGTTCCATGCGTTCGTCCGCTCCACACAGTCATCTGTTCTGTACACTCATCCGCTCCACAGACTCATCAGCACCACATACATTCTTCCGCGTCTATATACTCGTCCAGATTAGACACTCATTCAGTCCACAACACTCATCCGGTCCAACCACTCATCGGCACAACATACTACTCGTCGGCTTGACAATACTACTCTAAGTGGGTACCACACACACATACCATTTTAACTAATCATGAAAGTCTTGTGAATACTGCTACTGCCTCACCTCTAGACGATGCTGAAATCCTATGGGCTCCTTGGCCTTCTCAACCTATCATGGGCTACCTAAGAAAATCTCGACTATCCTCCCGATCATTCCAACCTAAACTGAATAAACGCCAAACGCCATGCCATAACTAACAAAAATCCCAGACGAATACTACCTCCACTCACCATAACATCATACACATAGATACACACAGCACACCCCAAACCACACCAGATACAACTAAAAACTCCAAATATACCTTCACCCATAAACCTACCATCCCCAATACAATCTCTCTAAAAGGTACCCTCACTAATGCTAGATCCATTACATCTCATGCCCTGGATATTGCCGATGATATAAAAACTAATGGCTTTGACTTTTTAGCAGCAAGTGAAACATGGCTACACACAGCCTCAGGCCCCCTTCTTTCCTTAGCCATCCCGGAAGGCTTCACTATCTACAGGAAAGACAAACCCACCGCAAGAGGAGGTGGAGTAGCTTTACTAGCCAAAGAGACCCTTAATATAAGAATAGCCCCCAAACTACCTTTCACGTCGGAAGAAGTCATCTCGCTAAAAATCACCCTCACACCTACTTGTACACTTACACTTCACATCATCTACAGACCTGCAGATCCTATCTCTACCTTCGAAGATGATGTCACAAAACTCCTGACACATAATATGAAGCCTCAGTCCAAAGTGATCATTATGGGTGATTTCAATCTAAGTTTGTACGACCCTCTAGACAGCTATGCAAACCTCACAGATAATTCCATTGAAGCCCAAGGATTTACTCAAAGAATCGCTGCACCTACTTATGACTATGGACACACTTTAGATTGGTTAGCTGATACCAACTGCTCCACCAACATCAAATCTAATTCCCCTTCGCCTTGGTCGGACTCAACCTCATCATATTTTCCACCACTATTACTACCAAGACTTTGAAACAGCCTCAAACCACACCTTTAGCCCCATCTAGAAACCTTAAAAATATCAACCGAGACAGTATGTAACCACTACTCACACCCAACCTTGATTTAGAACACTTGGACAGTGACCCTTCCACCTTGGTCAGCCACTACAATGAAATTATGCTTGCAGCTATAGAAAAAAACTGCTCTACTAAAAAGCAAAAAGATCAAACCCTTTGCTCATATCAATCCATGGTTCTCCCCTGAACTTAAAGCCCTTTGGGATTTAGAAAGATCTGCTGAAAACAAATTGATGAAATCACCATCGCAAGAAAATAGAATACTATTCCAAACCATAGCAACCAACTACAAGAATGAAATCATTAAATCTAAAAGTGAAGTCTACAACCAAATAATATCTAAGGCCCAATAACAACACCAGCGAGCTGGTGAATTGGAATCACCAGCACCCACCCCAGATTTTACGATCAAAGATGAACAATGGTGTTCCAATATTCAGAATGCTCTTGCCGACAAAATGTCATTACTACAAAGGAAAACAGAACTATAAAAATCCATACTTAACGTTACCTTACCCCTTTAACCACATACCTTTCACCTAACAACACGAAGGTAACCAAATTCACATTATTCCCACTTACAACCACTGATACCATCAACATCAACAAAAGCCTAAAGCCATCTAGATGCAAAGGCAATATCTGCCCTGCTACCGTGATTAAAGATTGTGCAGTTGAACTGGCACCTTTTGTCACCAGTCTCATCAATAACTCATTTGCCTCCAACACAGACCCTATTGACTTAAAAACAGCGTGGGTACATACTCTGTGTCCTGAACTCTAAGTTTCACATTGATGGGGTCCTCCAAATCTGAATAATCTCCCTCCATCTTTGCCTCACCTGAGTCCGCTGTAGAACACCCACGCCTCCTGTCTTTCTTCCGTCTGAATGTCTTCTTTTTCGTATAGAGATATGGCCTCCCTCGGATGGAAGCCACTGTGTCGGTGAACACAGGACCTCCTTCGCGAGCACCTGAACAAGAGGAAAAAAGCTGGTAGCTTAAAAAAACCTCTTGAAAGAATCAGTTGGTGTAGCAGAAGGAGCTGACATGTTTTTCCAGACCCTCCTGATGAAATGTGGAAAAAGGCCAGCAGGAATCAAGACTAAGCAAGACCGGAGGCAAGGTGTCCGGAACCGGGTAGACAGGAAGACAAGGATGCCTACAAAAGAAAAGCAGGTAAGACATTAGGCCAATGCGGAAGAGGAAGGTAGAACAATAGTGCCAGAACAAGGGGGGTAATGAACAGGACCGCCAGAAGATAGCAGGAAAGAAATAAATGGGAAAAAGTTAAACAGGGAAGCGGAGAGAACCGCAGAGGAAGGCGGTTAGGCAAGTAACAAGGGATGAGCAACGAGGCGAGCCATGGTAAACACAGCGGCGGAGGAGGAACAGAGACAGAAAAGAAAAAAGTGGCAGGAGAAAAAAGAAGGCAGCAGGCAGCAGCGGCTGCAAGAGGAAATTACAAGGGAGCGTATAACCCAAAGCTAAAGTAAAACTCAAAGGCGTTGTGACACAAAGTGGAAATGGGGGGCGGGGCTAAAGTAAGAAACAGAAAGACATGGACAGAAAGACTAGACCACCAAAGAGAAAAACGTTAAGAACGTGAAGGGCATTTCAATGGCGGTGCAAACGCCAGGCATGCCACAAGCACCAGGATGGCAGGCGCGTGACAGTATGCCCCCTTCGAGGGGCAGGTCCACCTTGTTCACCAGGTTGTGACCGATGGAAGGAACGAACCAGGACAGAGGCATGGACCTGCGATACGGGTCCCAAGAGTCCTCCTTAAGAGAGTAGCCCTTCCAGTGGATCAAATATTCCAATCGTCCTTTTCTATACCGTGAATCCATACTTTGCTGTACTTCATACTCCTCTGGAGTATCATCAGCAAAAGGTCTTAAGGGTGATATAGCCCAGTGAGGTGTGGAAAACCGGATGTATTTTCTTCACGCTGTTGGGTAACTTCATCGATACGCCACAGGATTGATTCTTTTTACAACAGGAAAGGGACCTAAGAAGCGAGGTGACAATTTAGATGGATGCAGCCATTGAGGAAGATATTTGGTGGACAGCCATACACGAGTACCTGGAGACCATACAGGAGCTTGACGGTGGTGTGGATTGGCTTGTTCTTGGTACCGTAGTTGGCTCTCTCGTAGGCTTTCTCTGGCAATACCATGGGCTTCGGCTATGTTGGCCAAAACGCTGTCGACCGAAGGAACCACAGTAGGACGTATGTCTGAAGGGAGTACGTCCAGCGGGTGGAAATCATAATTGCAAAAAAAAGGACTGATCTTAGTAGCCGAGTGTTTCGCATTGTTGTATGAAAACTCAGTAGTTGGAAGTAGGGATACCCAGTTGTCCTGCATGTGATTGGTGAAGCATCTAAGATACTGTTTGAGCGAAGCATTAAGGCTCTTGGTCTGGCCGTTGGTTTGTGGGTGGAAGCCAGAAGACAACACCCTATCAATACCCAACTTGTCACATAAAGCCTTCCAAAAATGGGACATATAATGACTGCCACGGTCGGAGATGATTTTTTCGGGTAAGCCATGGAGTCAGAATATGTCTTTGGCGAAAAACCGAGACCATACCTGCAGCGGTGGATATCTTGGGAAGAGGGGAGAAATGGGCCATCCGAGAGAATGTGACGGCTGTGACCATGATAGAAGTGCACCCCTCGGAAGGGGGCAGATCCACAATGAAGTCCGTAAACAGGTGAATTCAGGGTTTAGTAGGTATAGGACTTTGTTGGAGAAGGCCAAGCGGCCTTTGTGTGTCATAATTGGCCCAACAACAGACAGGACATGAAGCAACATACTACTTTGTGTCGGTGGCTAGAGCCGGCCACTAGAACTGTCATTGTAGTTGATCTATGGTGGAAGCGACACCACTGTGACCCGCCAGCTGGTTATCATGGCAGCATTCAAGTGCTCTCTGTCTGAGAGAGGAGGTGGGCAAAAACAATTGATTGTTGACAAAAACAAAACCCTTACATCGATGTAATTCATCTTGAGGTTTGATCGTAGGGTCATGCTGTAGAAGGACCGAGGCGTCCTTGACTTCTTGAAGGAAAGCTGAGATAGAACAAATGATTTTGTCTTTGAGTAGAACGGATCGACTTCTTGATTCCCAGAGAGACCGGGATAAGGAAACCTAGACAAAGAATAGGCCAAGATATTCTGGCTGCCAGGAAGATAAGTAACCACAAAATCAAATTGCGTGAAAAAGTGGGACCATCTAACCTGCCGGGAATTCACGCATTCCATTTGTTGGATGATTTTGAGGTTCTTGTGGTCAGTTCTGATTAAAAATGGGTGTGAAGCACCTTGGAGAAGATGACGCCATTCCTCACAGGGGGTCTTCATGGCCAACAGCTCCTTCTCAATCACAGAGTAGTTGACTTGACTGGGACTAAGAGTCCTAGACAGGTAGGCGACTGGGTGTTTGATGCCTTCGTGCTCCTGTAGGAGAGCACCCCCTATTGCTGCAGCCGAGGCATCTACCTCAACAATGAAAGGAAGAGACTGATCGGGCTGATGGAGAACAGGAGCAGCACAGAAAGCCTTTTTAAGGAGTTTGAAAGCCTCTTCTGCGGCAAAAGACCATTTAAAGGGAAGTGATGACTTCTTCAAAAGGGAGGTTATGG
This sequence comes from Ambystoma mexicanum, assembly GCF_040938575.1. Classification (NCBI taxonomy): domain Eukaryota; kingdom Metazoa; phylum Chordata; class Amphibia; order Caudata; family Ambystomatidae; genus Ambystoma; species Ambystoma mexicanum. The sequence goes on along the minus strand of NC_090924.1, from coordinate 289,486,639 downwards.
GCAGCACCATCTCAGAAAACCGTGGCATGAACCGGCGGTAGAAATTGGCCAGTCCCAGAAACCGTTGCAGTTCTTAGACAGAGGATGGGAAGGGCCAGTTGAGCACCGCTGAGAGTTTTCTGGGGCCCATTTCGACCCCATGCTCGGTGAGAATAAAACCCAGATAGGGCACTGAGGACAATTTAAAAATACATTTGTCAGGATTGACCACCAGGTGGTGTTCTTGGAGACACTGCAGTACCTTTTGAAGGTGGGCTTCTCTGGAAGAAGAGTACACCGGGATGTCATCCAGGTAAACTATGGTGTGATGGAACAACAGGTCGGAGAAAATACGTTCCATAAACCTTTGAAATATTGCGAGAGCGTTGACCAAACCGTAGGGCATGACCCTATATTTGTAGTGGCCGAACAGGGTACGGAAGGCTGTTTTCCACTCATCCCCTGCTCAGACACGTAGCAGATGGTAGGCCCGTCGAAGGTCTAACTTAGAGAAAACAATGGCTCCTTGTACTGCCTCGAGAATGTCTCGAATTAGGGGCATCAGTATCTGTCTCTGATGGTTACTCGATTGAGACCCCGATAGTCAATGCAGGGCCGCAACTCGTCTGTGTCCTTTTTAGGAACAAAAAACAAAGAAGCACCAGCGGGGGCACGGGAAGGCTGAATCAGACCGTTCTTGAGGTTGGAGTCCAGATACTTTCTGAGTTCTGTCTTTTCTCTCAAGGAGAGAGAAAACATGCACCCAAAAGGGTCAAGGGCATCAGGCTGCAGATCTATGCGACAATCCTCAGGACGATGAGGTGGTAGTTCTTGAGGGTCCTTCTTGGCGAACACTGTCTCAAAGCCTTGTAGGTTGGTTGGTATGAAATTTTACGCCTAGAGATAATGAAGATGTCAGTTTGTGCCTTGATGGATTCATGTGCCTCTTTTGTGGTACACGATTTGCGGCAATGATCAGAGTTGATGGTGATATAGTTGTTCGACCAGTCTATGGTGGGGTTATTATTGCGGAGCCAAGACACCCAGAGGATGACTGGAAAGTGTGTGCCCCGGATAAGGTCAAATTGGATGACCTCCGGGTATTGCTGTATGGTCATCTCCAAGAGAAAGGTGGCATGGGTTATCAAGCCGGAGCTGAGGGGAGTACCATCAACCCCTTCAACCTTCTGATCTTCTTCTTTAGCCACTTGATCAATCCCGGTCTGTTTAGCCCATATGATATCCATGAAATTGCCTGCAGCACCGCAGTCCAGGAGAGCCAACGTTTCTACTGGTTTGTCTTTGATCTTCAGCGATAAGAGAATTACCATAAGCCTGTTGTCCTCCAAAGGAACCGTGGATGAAACTGTAACAGAAACATAGGGTCTTTCTCGCCATCCTCGGAAACCCGTCCCATTCAGTTCCAAGGTCGTTTGTTTCCCGAACGGCGGGGTGACACATCTGGGCAATCCCTCAGGAGGTGAACTTCAGAACTGCAGTACATTCACAAGTTCTTGTCCTTGCGTCTCTTGTGTTCCTCAGGGGTCAAGGAACCTCTTGTGATACCTATCTGCATAAGTTCTTCTTTAGGTAGATGAGGTGCAGGTAAGGAGGAGGACGGTAGATCGGAAAACAACAAGGAAGACTGTCCCTTCTCCTTTTCGGTCTTCCGTTCAGAAAGCCGGAAATCAATCTGTACAATAGTCATCAAGAGACCCGCAAACGTAGAGCACTGAGGTGAACAAGCGAGCTCATCGTTTAATTCTTCTCGGAGGCCTCTCCTGAAGATGGTATATATATCGAGCTCACGCTATACAGCGCTGCAATACCAGGTCTCAATTGGAGATTCAAGCCTGGGTCACTGGCTGACTCTGTGTTCACAGCAGAACTGCGACAGGAAATCTCGTCATTTTTAGAGATTAATCAGAACTCTGTGAGCTCGGCTGGCAACATGTGGGAAACACTAATGTGCTACATTCGGGGTGTATACATGGCAAAAGAGACAGTATATTAAAACTGATTCGCCACAAGCTGGCCAGTAGTGAACAGCGCCCGAAGGGGCTTGAGCTCGAAGGCGTCACCTCCACCGATCCACAAACCCAAGCTAACTTAAAGGAAGAACTGCTAAAGTTTAAAGAAACGGCTGAGCGCAAACCGAAATTCCTAGGGCACAGACACCAGATCTGTCAATATGGAGAGGGTCAGAAACCAGGTGCACTGCTGGCCCGCCTATTAACGATTGACAAAAAACCCATCTACGTGGAACGCATCAAAGATACACATGAAACCTTAGTCTACACGGAGGAAGAAATAGTCAACGTGTTCCGTAACTTCTACAAAGACTTGTATAGTTCCAAAGGCAGCATAAACCCTGAATCACTGCAAGACTTCCTCAACGACACCGAACTGTACTGGGTAGACAATGATCTACGTGAACCTCTAAATGCACCTATAACACAGGAAGAAATTGTAGAAGCAATCAAATACCTCTCGAACACCAAAGCACCAGGCCCCGACGGGCTTACAGGGGAATTTTACAAAGCCTAAGCGGCCACCATTGCCCCCCTCTTGCTTCAAGTCTATGAAGAATCTGTAGATCAAGGTAGCCTCCCACCCACACTGCGTGAAGCCAATGTGATAGTACTACACAAAGACGGAAAACCTCCAGAAGACTGCGCATCATACAGACCGATTTCCTTGATCAATGTGGACAACAAGATTCTGGCCAAAATTCTAGTGTCTCGCTTGCTCCCCCTCATGCCGGCACTGGTACTCGGCGATCAAGCCGGATTTATCCCAGGGCGCAGCACGACCTACGGCATCAGAAGGTTATTCGGCGTGATAGAATCCCTCGATCCAACACAACAGGCAATAGCCATACTACTTGATGCTGAGAAGGCATTCGATTCAGTTGAATGTCCATACATTTTTGCAACACTAAGACAAATGGGGCTGGGGAATTTCTTTACTAAAATGGGATCACTGCTATACAGTGACCCACGGTCCTGCATTACCCTAGGAAACACTAGATCCTCAAGCATCAAACTAGAACGCGGGACTAGGCTAGGCCGCCCCCTTTCAGCTCTCATCTTTGCCTTAGTGATGGAACTCCTAGCCTCGAGACTAAGATCTCACCAACTGCACAGAGGTCTTACGCTAGTACCACATAGACCAGTGGTCTCCCTCTATGCATACAATGTCATGCTATTTGTCAATGATTCACAAACTAACCTCAACCCAGTGATGAGGGAAGTGATTAAATTTGGTCATATGTTTGGACTTAAAACTAATCAATTGAAATAAGTAATATTTTCTCTGACCCCAAACACCATTAAGTTCGCAGATGATCACGGCTTTAAGTGAGAAAACACAAAGGTCCTGTACCTAGGTATCTATATGTCCCTCAGCCACAATGATATAAATAAAGACAACTACGAGACAACGCTAAGCTCCCTGCGGGAGCGGGTTCACAAATGGAAGTCACTCCCTCTAACTCTGTGGGGTAGAACCTCACTGACTAAAATGATTATCCTCCCCAAACTCATGTACCTATTTACAAATATACCATTGCTTCTGCTGAAATCCTTCTTCCAAACAGTCAAAAGTCTCATTCTGGAACTACTGTGGGTGGGGAAACCAGCACAGGTAGCATACACAACATTAACACTACCAATCTTAGGCGGCGGCCTTGCGCTCCCAGATATAGAAAAATACTACTGGGCAGCCCAAGCACAATTTCTTACGCATTGGTACACGATACACTTCATCCGCCCACACGTACAGGTGGAGCGAGCCCTGGCATCCCCCAACCTGCTGAGAGCTGTCATCATCAGTCATATCCCGGTGCCACACAATACGTTGAACACAGTCTTATCCACTTATGCAATCTGGAGAAAGATTGCACGGAAATACAAAGTAAACGTAAGATTCTCTCCCCTACTACCAATTAAATTCATTCCCGGCATCCCCTCACATCTGAAAAAGTATTTCTTGTATGGCTAGACAAAGTTAACATCCACTCCTTTGGAGACCTCTTCCCAGAGGGCACTTTCATAACGCCACAGATGGCTAAAGACAGAGGAGGCACCACCTCCCTTGATATATTCCTCTACTTTATGCTACGCCACACCCTGTTCCCATCGTTTCCCAAACAGCCACCGACATGGGACCTACTACACAACGTAATTCACGCTAAAGGCGAGGGGAGACTAGTGTCACTGTTATACAAGTCCCTGCTAACAGACACAGTAACGTTGGATCCCCGGGTGAAGTTAAAATGGGAAACAGCCATCCAGGATACAATACCTGTAGAGGATTGGGCCTACATCCTCCGACAGACCCAGAAAGTTGCGATAAACACCCACTTTAAACAAATCCACTTCAACTTCATGCACCAAACCTAGTACACCCCAGGCAGAAAACACAGACACCATCCAGAGCTGTCGGCACAGTGCGAAAGATGTAATGCCGCAAATGCAGATTTTTTACACCTCGCCTGGAACTGCCCCGAGATACATCGATTCTGGACCAATGTTTTACAGACAACAGCCGACATACTAAGAGAGGAGGTGGCCCCGCTTCCGCTGGGAGCCCTCCTCGGATTGACCAAGTATCTACAGCTCGCAACACGTAAACTAGCAGCCCTTCTCATGGTGCTGGCACGAAGAAGGATTGCTATAGCATGGGGCCGGGGCCCGGTTCCCACAATTGAAGCCTGGAAAAAAGACATTATGTACTGTCAATACATGGACACTGAATTCATAAGGACACTACCAATGCATGCACAACCCCCCCGACACCTGGGGGCCATACATAGCATATTTGCTAAAGAGTGCTGAAACCTCAGATTCGGAAACTCAAGCTACATAAACGCAGAGGGAGGAACAGTGGGGCCCAGTAAAACCACAGGTGGCAGACCAAATTAGTGAGGACAAGTAATCAATACCATGACTATTGAGTCGGGCGTCAGGGGCCGGGGAAACTTGAGCAGGGATGTATGTAAGTTAAAACTGTTATGACTGCACCCAGTTGGTGTGAATGTGTATGTTCGTAAATGCAAACTCCAAAAATAAAGTATTTAAAAAAATAAAAAAGATGGTATATTGAGGAGCTTCAGGCCACCCTGCTTTGGCTGCAACCTTCTTGAACTGCGTAATGTAGGTAAGCAACTTGTTGGATCCCTGTTGAAGCAGTTCTTCACTGGCCACTTGTGAGGTCGCCTGTCTATCAAAGTTCTGTTTGAACTGTGCAGTGAATGCCCCATAATCCTGCAAAAGTGGACTGGCATTTGTCACTAGCAGGGAGGACCAGGCCAAGGCATTGCCCATTAGACTGGACAACAAAAACCTGATCTGTGCTTGGTCAGATGCATAAGTGTGCAGACTGAAAGTGAAGTGTATTTTGCAGGCCTCCATGAATAACTTAAATCGTCTGGGATTCCCATCAAACTTCCCAGAGGCCAATGGCATCGGAGGTAATTCCGTATGAGGTTGTTCTCGGGCAGTAACCATTTTTCAAAGGTTGTCGTTATCTGCCTTGAGTGCACAGAGCTCTTGAGAGAGGCCCTGCACAGCACTGACTAACTCCTATATCTGTTCAGCAGTAGCCATTATGGATACCAGTTGGCGTTGCAAACTGTCCTGAACGCTAACTTTCACATCAATGGGGTCTTCCAAATCCGAATAATCCTCCTCCCTCTTCTCCCTCTTCTCCCTCTTCTCCTCACCTGAGTCCTCGGATGGAAGCCACTGTGTCACCGTGTAATAAATGATGAACACAGGACCTCCTTCCGCAAGTGCCTGAACAAGAGGAAAAAAGCTGGTGGCTTTAAAAAACGTCTTGAAAGAATCAGTTGGTGTAGCAGAAGGTGCTGACGTGTTCTTCCGGACCATCCTGATGAAATGTGGAAAAAGGAAAGCAGGAATCAAGACTAAGCAAGACCGGACGCAAGGTGTCCGGAACCGGCTAGACAGGAAGACAACAATGCTCAAAAAAGAAAAGCAGGTAAGACACTAGGCCAATGCAGAAGAGGGAGGTAGAACAATAGTGCCGGAACAAGGGGGTAATGAACAGGACCGCCAGAAGAAGGCAGGAAAGAAATAAATGGGAAAAACAGGGAAGCAGAGAGAACCGTGGAGGAAGGCGGTTAGGCAAGCAACAGGTGGATGAGCAATGAGGCCAGCCGCGGTAAATGCAGCGGCGGAGGAGGAACAGAGACAGCAAAGAAAAAAGGGGCATGAGAAAAAAGAAGGCAGAAGGCAGCAGTGGCTGCAAGAGGAAATTACAAGGGAGCGTATAACCCAAAGCGAAACTAAAACTCCAAAGGGGTTGCAACGCAAAGTGGAAATCAGGGGACGGGGCCAAAGTAGGAAACAGAAAGACACGGACAGAAAGACTAGACCGTCAAAGAGAAGATTGTTAAGAACCTGAAGGGGATTTCAATGGCAGTATAAACAGCAGGCATACCACAAGCGAAAGAATGGTAGGCGCATGACACTCTGTTAAAAAAAAGCTACCTTAGACCCTAACACTCCAACCAATTTTCGCCCCATAACTACAGTTCCCTTCCACAGTTTACCTGCAAATCCAAAAACATCTAGAAGATCATCATCTCTTGGGTTTAAGACAATCAGGTTTTCAGACCAGGTCATGGCACCGAAACTGCATTACTCGATCTGAAAACTCAAATGGATCAGTACATTAACAAAGGAGAACTTTGTATCTTTCCATTGTTAGACCTCTCGGCAGCATTTGACCTAGTCACTCATGATATACTATGCCAAGACCTTGCGACTGTAGCCAAATTCTCCCCAGATCCCATCAACTGGATCACATCGTTTCTATCTATCTAATTAGGGTCTTTTTGGACACTTCAGCAGCTCACCCTGAAACGGTAACTTGCAGTGTACCGCAAGGTTCATGCGTCCCTCCCACATTCTATAATGCTTTCACCAAGCTCCTATTCGACAAATTGGATAAAATGGGTATCATTTGGATGATACGCAAATTGTAATACCAATATCTGGATGTTATGATACAGACATCAAAAATCTCAACAAAATATACCTTGCAATCCAACCCTGGATGGACCCGAATGAACTATGCCTCAATGATGATAAGACGGAGCTTATCATCATTGGAAACAAAACAAAACTAAGTAGCCTCCCACAGCACTACAACACCATCCCAGTGGCCAACGAAATAAAAACCCTAGGAGTCTATATTGACTCCACACTCACACTAAATAGACAGGTGAATGGTGTTGTCGCTTCAGCTGCTTACACAGCTTAGCTGATAAGAGCCAGCCAACCTTTTCTCTCTACAGAAAATGTGATCACCCTGGCAAGAGCATTGATACTCTCCAGGATTGATTACTGCAACTCTCTCTTTGCATGGACCAGCACTAGAAACATCAAATCATTAAAAACAGTACAAAACAATTCCATAAGAGCAGCATTAAATATCCATACTCACAATCACATCTCATCCACTCGAAGGAGCATCCATTGGCTCGCTGTCCATGGCAGAATTAAATTCAAAATCATGACTCTGATGCACAAATGCATTGCTAATAAGGCTCCTAAATACCTTAGCAGCCTCATCTGCAAAGTCAGTACTAACAGACCAACTCACTCTGCCTATACTAACCTGCTCTCCACCCCGTTACAGAAGACAGAAAGCAGGAGGCTCAAGCTTCACGGTTATAGTTCCAAAACTGTGCAACGCCCTCCACCAAAAACTGAGAAATTACATGCCTTTCTGGTCATTCAGAAAAAAACGTAAAATCCTGCTTTTCAGATCCAACGTTTTGCAATAGTCTCTTAGCCCTTCATTCTAGTACACATTATGATAAGGATCTGCAACAATACATACATATGTAAATTGTGAGATTTTTGCTCTTGAACCTAATGCAAACTTGTTGTTTAACATTTTATGTCCTGAGTGTTTAATGCTTTACATGCAATGTACTGTGTAACGTGTAATGTAAAGCCTCTAAGACGTCAAAGCTGTAACCATATCCATAAGCAGTAATCAGCGCCTTGTTGCCTCTGGGCTATGTGTGCTTTACAAATGAAAAAATAAATACATAAATAAAATGTTTCTGATCATGCATCTAACCTCTGAGTGTCTCCTATATCAATATTCCTTGGGTCCTCTCATTGTGGCACATTAAATTTACTTTCTAAAACATATTATTTTTTTCACTTGATGAAGCATTTCACATGCAGAAAGATACTGAAATCTAGTTCTGGTCTGAAGTGTATGAGCAACAGCATGACAAAATGTTGAAAATTCAATTTCATACAATAAGTGAAAAATGTATTCAACATCGGTGTGGAATCGGGATTCTTCAGAATACATTCTGGTACAACGATATTCTGAAGAAGAAATTGGAAACTTCCGATCATCCAATGTGCCTCTAGTTCCAGTAGGAAAAAGCATAGGAAACAACAATCTTTCAACTTATTTTCACAGGCACTGATTGGTGCACCTTTCATTGCTTTCATTTGATACAATTCTAAACTGTTGCCAATGACTTCACGTGAGTGTAGAGGATGAATGGTGTAATGTTCATACAAACTATTTCCTTCTGCAACAGATAGACGTTGGAACTGACCTTCACTGGTTTTGTTTGTTGACTCAACATCAAGGACAGACAGGTCTGGTACAGTCAGACTGCCTTTATATAAATCATGTTGCTCCAATAGAAATGCCAATGCATTTTTCACCTTTCCAATATCTCAAAACTGTTGCTAAATGTTCTTATCTTTTGTGGCAACAGTATTTACTAAAACAGACAACGAACCTGCAATGTCATGCTTCACTCCTAGAGTGTTGACATTTTCATGAAAACAATTGAGAGGTGAATACACAACTTTGCCTCTCACACCTTGCACTACTGATTTGTTAGGCAGGTTAGACATCTTTGTTTGCAATCTAGCAATAACTTGGAAAGTACGAACAGTTTGCAATGCAATAATTTCAAACATGTTCAATTCTTGAAGCACAACAGGGAAATGAGGCATAAAACACAACACAGGGTCTAACAACACAAAGTGCCTGACTTGTGTGAAGTTGGTCTTCTACAAACAAAAGTCTGCTGGGCCTAGAGACCCAAGCTACTCTTCACTGATGCCCAATAAGGCTGAAACATGTCTGGGGATTCTTGTGGTCTCGTACAGAAGGGATGTGACCTAGCAGTTCGGGCTGGACTGCCCCTTTTATGGTAGGACCAAGCCTGATTTGTATATGGTTTTTCCCCTTCTGTAATGGCTTGGCAGTCTGAAAAAAAAATGGTCAAGAGGGTTGTCCAGAGCTGTGCCCGTGGTCATGATTAAGTAAAAACCTTCCAGCCATCACCTTTTTGTTTTGCCTATACAAACAAATACAGATAATTTGTTTCCAAATATATATATATATACTGTGTTTAATATTGTCCTCAATGTACACTAGTTGCACTCGAGACTTATGAAACGTGCATTGACAAAATAAGCAAACAATGTCAGGTCTTTCAGTAGAAGACAACTCAAACATTGAAATACTTTTTTATACTGTTGAAAAATTAGATCCTTTGAAAGCATAGGATAATCATGTCCACTTCCTGTAAGTGTTTCATCTACCTACACATAATCTTACAAAAGTGCTATATCATTTGCAGTTTAGAAACTTAAGTTTCTACAATTCCAGTCAGAAGTGTTTGATTGAAAAGTTCAAGAGGCATGCATGGTGTTTTGCACTCATCTAGTTTACCTAGAAGGTATCTAATTTTAGTATGATGTGCAGCTAGCCCCATGCATGATGAAACTGACTCTTACATCTAATTTTATCAAGCCAAGCTAGAGAGTGACCCAGAAGTCCTGTTTTTTTTCATGAACTTCAAATATATCTATTCTCTGTAGCATCTTGATCTGTTTTTGAACATTATAGCTTTTGTGCAAAACTTGTACAAATCTATTTAAGACATTACAAGAAAACATATTAATATCTTGCACAAAAAATTGCACCTCCATACCTCACTTTGCTTTCTAGGTTTTATTCTAGACTGACCTACATTTTCAATTTCTCTATTATCAGACCTTAGGATGTCTTCTTTTTTAGAATTACACAGTTTTTTTTACTTCATAGCTACATCCACTCTAATCATCTATAGCAAGGGGCACATTAATTCCTTGAATGTAACTCTCATTAAAAAAAATCATTCTGTATGAGAACTATGTTTCAACTCTCTGCCAAACACGTTGCAAAAGTTGTCACATGCAAGTACAATAAGTGTTTCTATATTTCTATACAATGGTGTATTCAGCTCAAGTAATTTCTTAGGTTTATTCAATACAGGGCGTGGAAGCCCTGTGTGTAAGTGTTGTTCTGTGGCTGGTCTCCTGATCCTTTGAGAAAAAATCACAGACTTACTACTGTGTTTCAACTTGTTGAAACATTTTCCAGGTCCCTTTGTACCTGCCCACACCTCCCACAATCCCTTTTCAACAACAGTGCTTGCACCATTGTGCACGCGCCTGTGTGGAAGCCCTGTGTGTAAGGGCTGTTCTGTGGCTGGTCTACTGATCCTTTGAGTAAAAATCACAGCCATACTACGGTATATCTTTCTCCTGGAAAACCCAATTCGGATTTTGTTACTTTCCTTATTTGAACGTTTTTACACTATGTCATTCTGTCATTCTGTTATTTGTTTGTTTTAGGTGTTTCAACTTGTTGAAACATTTTCCAAGTCCCTTTGTACCTGCCCACAATTCCCACATTCCTTTTTCATCAACAGCGTTCGCGCCATTGCACGTGCGCCTGCGTGGAAGCCTTGTGTGTAAAGGGCCGTTCTGTGGCTGTTCAGTGCTGGCCAGGGCAGGTGAAGAATCTTGTGATTATATCTCTTTACCATTGTTTCACATAACTCTACTATACGTAGCCTTAATTGGTTTTACCTTTCCCCTATTTCAGTTTATAAACACATGCTCTATCAAGCTCCAGAGATATTAATAAATATTTCCACGCATGCTGAAAACATCTTGTGCCACTCTTTATACGTTAACAACCAACATGCCCTCAAAATTTGATACACTTAAATTAATAGAGTGGCTGAAAATGCAAGTCCTACAGTGGAGAGTGAACACTATGGAACTCCCACATACAAACCAGCTTTAATGGCCGATGACCCTGTACCTTCCGTACCTTCAATATGAAAATCTTGGTCATCTAACATTAACAACCTTTTAAATCTCAATACGCCTGTTTGAGACTGTTTGAATCGGAACGTTTTCCGTTATTCTGACTTACCAGTGGTGCAATCTGTTTCAAATGCCATTTTAAACCCTGATTTAAACCCCAAATTACCACATAATTTGCCCAGCATTACTCACCTCATAACTGAACTCAGTGACCTGTCAACTGCTCAACCGATCCAACAATGTGATCTTCTTCAAACTGGACTTAATGAACGAGAATTACCTAATCATATTCCACTATCACAATCTCCAATCATGTTTGCGACTGCAACTTCCAATTCTTTGCCTCTTTCAATTGTGTTTTAAGAGTGCTTGCTCCAGAGAACCTGCTATAATTAGAACTCTGTTGAGCCCCCCAATAACAGATCCACTGTTTCAGACCACTTTAATGTCAATGAATTTAGTTCTAACCACGATGATCAAACTTTATGAATCTGTGGACACAAGGCAAAACATGCATTTGAAACTTCTCAATCAAATCTTAACAATCCGAGACTAATCACATTTTACTTAAATTAGAGTCCTATGATAATAAAAATCGACATCAGGAAACTTTGATCACCTGTCCGAACAGCTGATTTAAGACCTATTCGAACGCGATGACCCAAACCACTGGACCTTCTTTAACCCCAACAACTGAAGATATTATTGAGATACCAGAAAGTCAACTTCTTAGCAATGAATCTCTACTATTACTCAAAGCTGCATTTAAGAACACAACCAATCTTAAGACAACCAAATCACAAACTCTAACTTCTTCGGACCTCAAAGTGGACTTTGATATTTTTTCTACACGAAAATTGACTACCTCTAAAATGAGGAAATTCTCACCTCAGTTGAAGTAAACTAAAAATATCAAAGCAGTGAACACAACTACGTGAACCATTTCCAAACAATTCATAAAGACTCTAACCTGGCCAAATCAACTCAAATGAAATGCCAGTGAAGCGATCACCAAGAAATATAAGAAAATCACGAGAAAAAATAAGATGCCAAAGGAGAAAACAAAACATCCTGCATCGCAAATATTACCATATGAGCCACTTGACGATATAATAGACACACTCGATCATCATAAACAAAATTTGAGCAAATCTGCTAACAAAAGTGTCTCGATAGAGAGTACAATTGAGCATAACTAGCTAAATGAACAATTAAACAAAGAAGCCTCCAAGATATTGGTTCAAAGACTAACAGATATAGAAAAAGCAAATACACCATTGTCTCTCCAAAGTACCCTCTGATGCCCTCTCTCCAAATTGCACGACCCTCGACAAATACCACACAGGACAACTTGAGCAACAAATGAGGCAGAGAACTCAGATTAATCATGATTCTGTTTCAAAGACTCTTCCACGTTCAAATCGAATAAACATCAAACATTTTCACACCCTGATAATACATTGTCGAACAGATCAATCAGAAAAATATGACCTGAATAGTTCATCAGTCTTGAACATCCTGTCAGAAATACCAACTCTAGAAGACTTATCAACTTCTGATCTAGACCTCGGGTGCTATCTTGAATTTAATTTGGCAAGCCAGACCTCTAATTATTGATCTGGGTTTTACACTAAATTAAGCATCATTCGGGCAATACAATACCATTTTACCTGTGATTGAGGTCTCTACTGGTCCTAGTCTTTCCAGTGTTTTACAAAATTCTACCTCTACAAAAAGAATCTCAAACTTGGCCAACAATCAGTTTGAATTCAAATCAAACAAAAGCAACACACGATCGCAAACATGATTCTCTCCTAACCTATAGCAATCAATATCATTTCAAGACCTAACTTTAAAGCTTGTATCCTGGAACACACATGGTCACTCACATCTCTTCAATAGACAATGTAATAACCTTGAAGTGGGAGAATGGAACAAAAGGCTCCCACCAATCCCCTCACACCCCTGGCCTAGAGGATCGCGGCCCAGACACCCACCACGAGAGGAGTTTGCCCACCTACCAGATGACCAGATACCCTGGTACAGGAACATACGGATGTGCCCACCAGCCTGCCCACCAGCCTGCCCTGCCCATGCCGACGCCTGCGGCATGGATGAACTCGACTGAACCATTCAACAGTAAATGAACACATCGTTAGAGATGCCATGACGACCTAGCCAAAGGTCAGCACACCCGTGCCAACATGCACACTGGACACCCCTACACCAATCCACACGAAGAACATATTCAGTGCTATGACGTAGGTGATGGGCACACCCACTGACGCGCATATTTATTATTTTTCACATAGGTTTTTCAAAATGCAGAAACGCAAGACGCACAATGAACTCATCTAAAATGCTTGCTCACGCTTCTCCTAAACCCATGCATTGCAATGAGAAATATAACGAAGACATGATACTGGGGATAAAGCAATATGATACCATATCCTAAAGCGCCGTGCATCAAACGTCTCCACCTATGCACCAGGCCCAAGTAGGCCACAAGCAAGAGCTTCCATGAACATTGAACGAGCAAGAGTACAGTTGCTGACCCTGCAGAATGAGCCCGGCGAGAGCAGACAGTCAAGGGCACAATGTTGCAAACTCGCATGCCGCAAGCCGACGCCAAGGTCACACCTGCAAATTAAGCCAGGCACACAGTGGAAAATGCAATATTAAATGTGCAGAATTCTGCCTCAATCACGGTCTCTCCTCACGTGACCAAGCCGAACCTGACAGGGTGCCAGGCCCAGGAGGAGGGAGGCACCTGGATCCCACGTTTCAAGACACAGGCAGATACAATTAAGCGACTCAATGGACATCTGCGACGGTGGGAGTAGTCTGCCTTCCAGCATATGAATAAATCCTCACATTGTCTACACATAACCATAGTGAAACATTGTTGCAAATGACAGGTGCACCGCGAGCTGGGAACAGCGATGGCCCCACACTGGGGGGCTCGCGAGTGGACCAATCAGAACATGGGACTCTTATCACTGACGCCATTAACATTAACCAATCCTCAGGGGTCTTCATGTAACAATTTTCATGTATCAAATTGAAGGGACAACCCAAGTATACCACCTGACTGACCCTCAACCACTAACAACGCTCTCTATACGTATGCTATACTAACCCTACCACTCGAGGAACCAATCCAGAGTGGCGATAGGTTTTTTGCTAACTTTTCCCAGGTGATGCAATTAGCGCGTCAGACTAAGGTAAAAAGGGCCTGCGAACCCCACGATGAAGAGAGAGTGTCAGGACGGACGCGTACGATCCTTAACCCATCCCTGCCGGTTTGTTTAATAAACAGCAGAATCACCTTGCTTCTTGCGTGTCTCTCATACTAATTTTTTTGGGATATACGGGAGGGTTGGGGCCTCCCTGCCCGGAGGTCTGCGGACGGCCCAGCCGACCCCGGGAGAATTTCCCCCCGACAAGTTGGAGGCACTGCTGAGATCTGCTTAAGATCTGATTTAATTTTATTTTTCCGAGTACTCCCGTTGCAGGGAGGCCCGGCGGCGCGGCCCCCTCTGCCGCTGCCCCCTTTTGAGGACTACAGGACCATCGCGGAACTGCGAGAAGACCGGACAGCGCAATCCGGATATTGGCCTTCGGGAGCCGGTTGAGAAGTATCCCGCCCGCGGTTGGCGAGTGTCCAGACGTGGTCCAGACGAGGGGAGGTGGCGAGCCGCTTGGAGGGGTGCACGCAGTCGAGCGGCCCCGCATCAAGAGAACTTGGTGAGTATGCCACGCACAACAAGCAATGTGAAATTGTGAGGGAGGGGGGAGGAATTGAATACGCGAAGTGTGAGGTGTTACACAGGTGCGCGGCGAAGGTTTGATAAATTAGTGTTGACGGTGCAGTGAATGGTAACTGGACAAGTGCGAGAGCAGTAGGCTACGTTACGGAAGAGGAGGGGGCGGAGCACGAAAACATCACGTGCGGCCGCTCGTAGACACTGATTGGCCTAGGTCGCGACCACGTGTAAGGGGGTGTGTGTGTGTGCGGTTTCCTACGATTTGGTGATTATTGATCAATGAGTAGATGAGGATCCCTATTGATCGAGCAGGAAACTCGATAGATAGATGACGTTTCCCTGTAGGCGGTAGCTAGCTGGTTGCCTAATACGGAAGATAAGTGGCTGGTTAAGCCCTCCTGTCGAGGGGCGTATCACACGCGAGGCGATGCAGCGTGTGCAGTCCGATTATATTGTTGATTACCTTGCTCCAGGCGTGACAGGAAGACAGCTGTGGGATTAACGGGGGTAGATTGCAAGAGTATTTTGAACTTTTAAAAACATATGAAGAACTTACCAGTAGTTTTGAAGAGATTGGTGACGTCACCAGTAGGGCTTTCATAGGATATCTCGAACACAAGGCATCTTTCTTTCGGAGAGTGGTGGGGAAGAGAATTATGGTAAGGGAGTGGAGACGGAGATAAACGGTAACAAGTTGATCAGGGGGAAGGTGAAAAGGGGGACGTGGCTGCGCATGGAAAACGCCGGCCACGGCAAGTGAAGAAAGAGGAGGAGGGGTAAGAGAAAGTGGGACGGCTGTATAAGAATGTCACACAGGGCACGCAGCCATAGGGGGCTACGTGCGCCTCGGCCACAGAGGGCAGTAAAGGTGTTCGGTAAAGGAAGAAAAGAAAGAAAAGAATATACAAATGCAAATGCTATATTTTACTATTTTTCCTTAGCGGACACTCGCAAGTCCCCAAAATTACAGGGCCAGGTAAAGATCTAAGACTGTATAGTGTACACTGTTAGCAAGATAACCACTACCAAATAGGGGAAGGATAACAAGTGAAGCGCTACTATGTCATACGGGACAGGATCGGGAGGGTGGGGGAACACCCTCACTACCCCGCTACAGCACATATGTAAAACACTGTCACCCCATAGGGAGAAACTGATCAAGTATAGCATAGAATGGACACAGGGGACGGACAACAAAATGACGACACCATGGCCGCCTAATGGCAGTTTCGACCCATATACCGAACACTCGCTATTAACCCATCTGCATAACACATACAAGGGGAAGAAGTTGATACACCACGTGGAGGTGTTTAACTTATGGAGGATGTTCCAAGGGTCCCGGCCAGGACCAAACGGAATGTTCATTATGGGGGAAACAACGGAAGAGGAGAAGATTAAGGAGGAAGGAAAGAATGGGGAAAAGGAGAGTGAAGGCACACAGAACACGGGGAACGGACAAGAGGGAGGAGAGAAGAGCAACAACATAAACGAAAAGGAAATAAAAAAGGAACAGAGCGACGATATACCCCTAGCGAAGGTAGTGAAAAAGGAGGAAGGGGGGCTATATCCTTTAACAGAACTACGAGACATGGTTCAATTAAGGGCGGCTGAGGGGTATTCGAACCCGGCATACAGCCTGCCACCATATACAGCCACAGGTAGCCACACGGGCAGGGAGCAGACTAGTACGACGGGATCAGCTCGTACGAAAATACCCGCAGGGGAAGGGGGGATCAGCGAAGAGCAGATCGCAGGAATAGGACAGGATGAGTGGGTAGCTGCGCAGGTATTATTAAAATTACGAGGTTCATTAACAGAAGAAGAGGAGGAGGTAGTAAGGAAAATGGACGAGGATAACACCAGGAAGAGTGAAAGGAGAGGGGAAGAGGGCAAAAGAAAGGGGGAAGAGCTGCTACGACAAAAGGAAGAGATTTTGGAGGAACGATTAGCAGAATAAAGGGATGAGCAGAATGCACTGATCAAGCAGCTCGAGAGAGAGAGGAAAGAGAGAGAGCACGGGAAAGGAAAGAAAGCAAGACTGAGTTGGAAAAAATGAGGGAACGAACTGAGAAGCAAAAGAGAGAAGCAGAAAGGGTGAAGGCAGTGGCAGAAAGGGTATCCAGAGCAGCACTGCGTGACAAGAAAAGAGAGGAAGAAGAGAAAGAAAAGGAAATGGAAATATGGAAAAGGAGATTACTATCAGAAACGACAAGGAAATACGAAGAAGGGAGGATGATAGAGGGTATATTAGAGCGGGAAAGAGCAAGATGGGAAAGGAAGAAAGAAGAAGAAAGGATAATGGAAAAGATGAGTAGTGAAGTAATGGAGGAATTGAAAAAGAAAAGAGAGGAAACTGGTAGAGAAATAGAGGAGAAAAATGAAGGGGAAAGAGAAGATAGGAGAGGGGAGAGTGTAGTAAGAAGGTAAGTATACAGAAACACAGAAGTAGCAACAACATCAGCACAAAGGGGAGCAATTGGCAATGAAGACAAGGGAGGAACGGATCTAATAGACTTAAAAACAGTAACGATTAGGGGGAAAAAGACAGATTGGGGGTTGCCATTAATGGAGGACTTTTGCAGTGAGGAAGGGGAAGGAATGGAGAAAGAAGGAAGAAACAGTGAAAGGGAAAGCTTAGATAAATTATACATCACCCGGACAGATGGAGAATCACCATGGATCTGCAGGAGAAAGGAAGAACTGGAGGGAGATGAGGAGGAAGAGCAAGGAATGGCGGAAAGGCAGACACGTGCAGCTACACCCTCACCATCCTGTCCAACATGCTCCACTACCTCACGCTCATTACGTGTAACATGCCCACCTAAACTCGCACCCTTCCCCGACGAACTGACACCCTACGCAGGCAGGCTTAGAGACCTCCCTGGACGCAGGCAGGGAGAACGAATACACCCGCCCACATTAAATAAAGGAAATGATAAAAGAAGGGGAAGAGATGGAGGAGAAGAAGTTACGAGCAGGGGAAATATGGACCCCATTGACGATGTAGAAGACAGGGAAGAAGAGGAGGGGTGTACGGATTCGATCCTGTGGAACCCAAGGGGCCAACCAGGACACAACTTAATGCCACTTCTGGAGAGGGGAGGGGTTAGACCACAATACGTCCCCTGGAAGCATGCAGACAAGGAAAATATAAAGTGCAGGCTCCCATCATTAAGTGGAGGTGCAGGGAAATGGATATATGAAATGGAAAAACACACCGCAGGACAGAAACTGGCAGTGGGGGATGTAAAGGGCCTTCTAATATCAATATTGGCGGATGCAGCAGATGACATCTGGAAGAGAGCAGGCTTCCCAGGGGTCACAATAACAAACACATCACACGACGGGGCACCATTCGCAAACTGCAGACATGCATTATGGCAAGCGCTGAGGGTACAGTACCCAGACACATCAGACATAGGAGCAATTACCTCACGCAAGATGCGTGAGAACGAAGATCCTGTTGATTATATCCAGGAAATTCAAGAGAAGTGGCGTATGGAAACTAGAGAACAATGGGACAAAACACCAGCAATATTCTATCATATACTAGTACAAGGGCTCCCAGAAGCAGTTCAGAAACAACTGAAGAAAGTAGTGGGGATGGAAGCAAAAGCATGGCCAGAAATACAACTGACGATAGTGCATCATTGTAGGACATGGCAAGAGAAAATGAAACAAAAGGAAGAGGATAGAAAAACGGAAGAGGCTAAATTGGTACAGAAAAAACTTACTAAATACACGATGGGGGGTGCACTAATAACTACACCTGCAACAATGACTCAATACCCCACACAAGTAGTGGCTGCACAAGAACCCTCCCAAATACAATCATCACAGATTGTAACACAACAGCTGCCGCCACTCCAACCATACACGACTAACATGGGAGGAGGACACTCAACGCCCGGAGCTGGATATTATAATTACAACAGGGGAAGGGGAGGAATGATGAGGGGGAGGGGATACGGATATAACACACAACAGCAAGGGGGAGGATTTAGAAATTTCTACCCCACTGGGCAACCAGTATACCAGGACAACTCAGGAAGCTTTCCATGGCAGAACAGGGAACCACCGGTGTGTTGGATTTGTGGATTAGTAGGGCACATGTCACGCACGTGTAGAGTGAGACCAGGCACACCATCATGGGGTGAACAGGGACAACAAGGGCCTACACAGGAGCAGCAGGGCATCCAGCAACAGCAGGCATTGCGAAAGGGAAATGGGCAGCAACAACTAGTAACACAACAACAGCCACAGACATATTCACTGCCACAACAACCGGTAGCGATAACACAACAACCCCAAGTACAGCAAGTACAGCAACCTGCCCAAATCCAAGACCATAACATAACCTCTACCAATACACAACTACAGCAAACACAACTGGGAAGGGTGACGGTCCTGGGACACAACCCTTACACAGGAAGTGGTCAATCATTATACCCACAATAGGACAGCCCACAGACGGCCTTGGTGTGTCCCATCCTGTCGGTAACACCTAATAGTGCGGAGGAACCACGCATAGAGGTAACGATAGGTGACAAAAAATTATCATTCCTTGTTGACACCGGGGCGACCCGGTCTTGCATAAGGGAAGGTAAATTTAAGATGTCAGCTGAAGCCATGAACACCCAAGGATTCTCTGGGGCTAGGGGGCTGGTTCCCTTTACTGATAACATTCCCTATCAATAGGGGATTATGACATGTCAGTCCCGCTTTTATATTCTAGGGCCTCACCAGTAAACATACTGGGGAGAGACATAATGAGCAGGTTGAATATGACGATCTCCTTTACGGAGGACGGCATAATTTGCTCCACTCCAGGAATTAACATGCTCACTGCACGACAAATTATGCAAGCATACTGTGGACAGACAGTGATTAGGGCTGAGCCAGTAGATGGTGAACTGTTCCAGTACGGGACAGACATGGCATTTGCATGGATGCCAGGAATAGAAGGAAAGATCTAGAGGAGGCCAGCAGCTTATTTGTTTAGACCAGAAACACCAGCCAATGAACCAGAAGGAAAGGTGATTTCAGTGAACATAGAGAGCATTATAGCAACTGCTGATTACATCGCAGTACATGCCCAAGACAGAGAAGGAAGAGCATGGAGGGCAGTGATAGCCCTAGCAGAGGGATGTAGGCTCACCCAGGTGTCAGACGAGGAGCTCTTCTCAGAAGAAAAGGAAGAAGGTGAAATGGTATTTATGATGAGTGTAGAAATATGGCTAAGAGTGACATACAAACAAGTGGCACAGAAAATAGCAATGGCACTTGAAGCACCCACATACACCCCAGTTCCCTTCTTTGAGGAGGATATGGCAAAGGTAACAACATCACTATGGACTACTAGTCCCTATGACGTGGGGTGCATAAAAAGTATAGGGGGAATAAGAATAAAATTGAAAAAAGGTGCAATACTCCCCAGAGTGAAGCAGTACCCACTATCAAAAGAGGCAGATGAGGGCATATATGAAACAATAACGGCCCTTATAAATAATGGCATATTGGTACCATCAGAATCACCATGTAACACAGCCGTATACCCAGTGTGCAAAGCTAAAGGGGGGTCTTGGCGCTTCATCCAGGACCTCAGGCTCTTGAACAACATAGTGGAAGCAGAATACCCCATAGCAGGAAACCCGACCACAATATTGTGTGGCATTCCAGCAGAAGCATCACGATTTACAGTGATAGACCTCAAAAATGCCTTTTTCTCAATACCCCTGCACCCAGACTCACAAGATCTGACAAGCTTCACGTACAGAAACACAAAATGGAAACACACCAGATTGCCACAAGGGTACTGCGAGTCACCCTCAATTTTCAACAGAGTAATACAGATGGACTTGGGTAACATTGAAGTGGGAAGCACAGTGTTGCAGTATGTTGATGACATAATAATTTGTAGCACAAACGAAAAAAGATGCAGAGAGGACTCATTGAAGATGCTGACAATATTGGCTGAAAAGGGTTACAAGGTAGACAAAGAAAAATTACAGTACTGTCAGGAACAGGTGCTATACATTGGTCAGCTCATATCCCAATACAGAAGAAAGATTGCACCACAAAGAGCACAGGCCATTTCAAAAATGCCGCTGCCCCAAACAGTGAGGGAACTGCAGCAGTTCCTGGGACTGTGCAACTACTGTAGAGCATGGGTATTTGATTACAGCTCAGACATAGGACCCCTACTTGAGGCATTAAAAGAAGCTAACAAAGGGGAGAAAAAATTGGGGTGGACAATGGAAATGAAAGAGGCCTTTGATGAACTGAAAGATGCAATATCAACTGCTCCGGTACTGGCCACCCCAGATTATGAACAACAATTCTTTATATTTTCACATTGCGACTCAGCAGTAATGAAAGCAGTGTTGGCTCAAAAAACAAGCATGGGTTACAAACCAGTAGCGTTTTACAGTGGTCACTTGGACCCTGTGATGTTAGGACATTTCCCTTGCGAACAAGGTCTCGCCGCAGCTGCCTTTGCGGTAGAGAAAGCATCATCAATAACAATGGGGTGCCCAACCACACTATTTGTGGAACATGCACTATTTGCAATATTGAACAAGCCTAAGTCCACACTAACCACGCAGAGGGCGTCAGGTTATGAGATCATCTTATCTAGACCAGAATTATCAATTGTTAGATGGAGCACAGTTAACCCCGCAAGGTTTATAGCAGAAGTAATTGAGGAAGGAGACTATGCACATGATTGTATGATTGTACGCAGACTACCGAAATGTACTCATGTACTAGAAAAGTTGAAGAGAACGCACTAGATGGAGGAGAGCTCTTGTTCATTGATGGGTCATCAATAATAGACCAAAGTGATGGGATAAGGAGAACTGGGGCAGCAGTGGTAAAAATGACAGAGGAACCGGTGTGTGTGGCAGTGAAATGCGTACAATTACCACAACATTATCGGCTCAAGCAGCAGAATTGGTTGCACTGATCTTGGCATTGAAGGAAAGCTTTGACAAAAGAGTGACTATATATTCTGACAGCGCATATGTCACGTCTACTGTCCACTCAGGATTGTCCAAATGGAGGAGAAGAGGGTTTAGGAGAGCTGACGGCACCCCTGTGCAACATGCTCTCTTATTAGCTGAACTAATTGAAGTAATAAATGACCCCCAAGAATTAGCTTTGATCAAATGTACCGCACACACTAATGGAGAAGATCATATCTCAAAAGGAAATGCAGCAGCAGACGCACATGAGAAGTATGCTGCATATTTTGGTGAGATATGGAACCCCCCAGAGTCAGAGAGAGGGAGAGGGAAGGGGATAGCTAAAGAGATGTTGATAAGAGAAGGGTACACCCATCTCCCAGCCACAGAGATAATGGAGCTACAAGCGGCTGCACCAATGGCAGAAAAAGAAATATGGGTAAAAAGAGGATGTACAATGTCACCAACTGACGCACTATGGCGCCAGGGTAACACTGGAAAGATGGTAATGCCATTGGCACTATTGAACCCCGCCCCGAGCCAACTCCACCACCCAGCCCACACAGGCAAGGAAGTTATTGCAGCACGAATTAGGGAAGATTGGTTCTGTCCCGAGTTAAATTCCCATGTGACAAATTTTATCAGCAATTGTCTCACATGCCAACAGTTCACGGCCGGTCACACGCTGAAAGTGATAAAAGGTACTATACCCCGGCCCGATGGACCCTTCCTGCACATCCATATTGACTATGTTGATATGATCAACGTATGTCAAGGAAATAGGTATATGATTGTAGTAGTATGCCCATTCTCCAGGTGGATTGAGGCAGGACCCTGCTCACACCCAGATGCATTTAGAGCAGCTAAATTTCTAGTGAGGGAGGTTTTTCCCAGGTGGGGAGTGTGCGAGGTACTGCGGTCAGATAATGGCCCGTATTTCGCTAATGAAATGTTCCAGCACATCACATCCTTACTGAACATCAAGCATAAATTTGCATGTGCATATCACCCGCAGGCCAATGGTATATGCGAACGCCTGAATGGCCTACTGAAGGAGGCAATTGCAAAGATAGAGCGAACAACAAAGAAGAGTTGGTTGTATTGCCTTCCGCTAGCTCTATTTGAGCTGATGAATAGACCAGGCTCCGACCACCACCTCACTCCTCACGAGGGGGTGACCGGACGTCAAATGCGCCTTCCCCTTACGCCAACATCAAGAGCATTCACAGATTATGAAAATACTGCAACTGTTCTTGGTGATGAAATGTACCAATATGTGTATTCTTTGATTACTAGTGTAGTGTTTGTGTCTCAACAATTCGAGCGCACGCGGGGCGAGTCTAAGAGTGATCAACAAGAAGACGCGGATAAAGAGCTGGAAACGGAAAAACCGTGCAAAATTGCTAAAGGTGACCACGTGCTACTCCGCAATTTCAACAGAAAGTGGAACAGCCCATACTTCACTGGCCCCCACCTCGTAGAGGAGGTATCTACGAGAGCAGTAAAGTTACAGGACAAACGTGCTTGGAATCACCTTCATGACGTAAAGATCTGCAAACTCCAGACCTGTCCTAGCTTCACTGACAGGGCCATTGGAAGAACAGCAACAGCGTCACCCACGGAGGAAGAGACTTCTACCACAGCTGACGACGTAAGTGTCTCCATACCCTGCCACCCCCACACTACTGAAATAGAAAGGGGCAATTCCCATACCGCCCACCCCATGGTCACACGATCAAAGAGTAAAGAGACTTCCGCCAGTTAAGCCCCAAACCCACTGCCCATCGACCCCCTACCCACTGCAGTAATCACCCAACTGAAGGACATTGTCGTGCACATATACACATGTAGACACTTGAATGTTCTCTTTTTCTTTCTCGCACATGCAGGTACCGCGTATTATTGTATTGCTAAGAAAACAGATAACTAACAAAGTTCATTGCCCAGGAGTAGATGCTACCCTCAGACGATAACCACCCTGAAGAGCTATCACACCAATTTGTCTATCACATAAAAAGGCCAAAGTACCTGAAAAGAAGGAGGGTACGTGTCTACTACACAGCATTTCTCTTGGCCCTAGAACAATCAATGCCCCATCTTCACCAACACTTGCCTGCCCTAAGAGATAGATCGCTTAGATTGGTGTGGGAACAGCTCTTCGCCTGTGCACTGAACGACTACTTGATAGGGAGAGCTTGAAAACAACAACTAACACTAATAACAAGAATATTGAGAATTTTCAGGCGGGCAACTTTAACGTCGCAAGAATAAGCTGCCGGACTGCAGCAAGGTAAGAGCAAAATGCCGGTGAGAATAGCATCTGTAATAAAGATGATAGGGATTTTGATGATCACCGGTTTTCTGGCTGCCTCTGTATGGCAGAAAAGTTATGCTATCAATATTTTGGCTGCACCCAAACCTAATATACCCCCACCCACGGCTGCAACAGGTGTTACGTCAGGTGGTACTAGCAAAATTCCACATAAGGGAAATAGAGTTAAACGCAGCAAATACTCAGATAATAAAGGTATTGACAACTACATACAAGATTCAGCACACATCTCGAACAACATGTGGTACCAACACATGACCCAAATAGGTAAGCAGACAACAGAAGACAGCTGCTACGTCTGCTCATTGATCCCATACGCCATGAGCGCTTCTCGAACTTTCGTTGCCACGGAAATAGATGAAAAGACACAATGTATAGTATACTTGGCACTGTTCCAAATGAGAGGGAGATTTCAAGGGACGGTGGTGCACCTGGTATGGAAGACGCGAGACACATATCCATACGAAAACAAATTCCTCAAGACTTATTTGAGTTACCACAAGACCAGTTTGCATGCTGAAGCATTCAGATACATGACAAGTGGCCCTGAAAAAGGAAAAACAAAGAAAGTAACACTACAATAACTACCATGTGATTGGTACGCCACTGAAGTTCCTGGTAAACAAGGATGTTGGGAAAGACCACTGATAACAATAACAGGGAAGGTGTACCTGGACAACAAATGGGACACAGGAGTGGTTGGCAGCAACATGGTAACGAGAGAAACTATTACAACTATTGCTGAACACAATGACAGATGTTGGATGACTTGGGTCAAGTACGTACCCATGCTAACGTGGATAGAGAAGGATGAAGACCCAATAACAATACTGCCGTTGTCTGCACCTAAAGTATGCTACCAACATAGAGGAGAAGTGGACGTGGGATACAACACCAACTGTGCAAGCGTGATGGAGTTACCTGAGGGGGGAGAAGGAACAGCAGTATTAATGGACCATTACTGGGCCTGCGCAGACAAGGCATACCACACACTGCCCCCTCTGTGGAATGGTGTTTGCACAATGGTACACGTTAATGTACCATCACTAGTGGTGCCCCAGAAACATGTGAACGTGGCGAACTTCCCTAAAATGGATGAAGGAAACAAGAGAAAGAAGAGATCTGTACAACCTCAGAAGGGGCCAGAGAACCAAAACAACAGCAACAACACTGTCCTGAATAGAAAGAAAAGACAAGGAGAACCTCTGACAGGAAATTACCTATGGGGAAGGTCGGAAACAGCACTCACTTCAATCCCACCAGAACACAGACTATTCAGCAGAGCAGCAATGTTCTTCTCCTCAATAATACATCCGGGACTACAAGCTTACGCAAACGCAAAATGGCTCCAGATAACTAGATGGGAACTAATGATGACAATTAATTCTACAGTAAATGGATTCAACGCAATAAAAGAGGAACTGCGAGCAGTGAGGATGGTAGCACTACAGAACAGATATGTACTGGACCTCCTCACAGTAATGGAAGGAGGAGTTTGCGCAAAGATAGGACAATCATGCTGCACATTCATTCCTGCTAACGATGCTGACAATGGTACACTGACAGAAGCAGTATCACACCTGGCCCAGATGCATTCCAAAATGATGGATGAAAGTAAAGGTGTGAAAAAGGATGAGAGCTGGTTTTTGCTATTATGGTCATGGATGCCATCTTGGCTTTCGGACGGACTGAAGATTATAGTTGGATGCATAATACTGGCTGGAGCTGCACTGATCATAATTAGATTTTGGAAGGCCCGGAAGGCACGCACCACAGATGAAATGATCGAAATGGTTGGAATGCACCCCTTGATGTCGGCAGATGATGGCCAGCACACAGGCACAATAATAAAAGAGAGAGAAAAACTGTGCAAACAGATCATCACCAACCACCTGGACCCACCATCTGTGAAGCTCGAAAACCCAAGAAACCCAAGGAGCTACATAGGGAAATGGGTATACTGCACACCTGGAGGAACCTGTGTATATATGTTTTGGTCATTTGAAGACCATGTCAACCACTATGGGCATTTGGGAGGAGTAACTAAAATATGGAGAGTGAGAGGATATAAGGAAAAGGATATGTTTGTGGTCGACAAGTCGACCAGAGGGGGGACTGAAGTGGTAGAATGGAACAAAAGGCTCCCACCAATCCCCTCACACCCCTGGCCTAGAGGATCGTGGCCCAGACACCCACCACGAGAGGAGTTTGCCCACCTACCAGATGACCAGATACCCTGGTACAGGAACATACGGATGTGCCCACCAGCCTGCCCACCAGCCTGCCCTGCCCATGCCGACGCCTGCGGCATGGATGAACTCGACTGAACCATTCAACAGTAAATGAACACATCGTTAGAGATGCCATGACGACCTAGCCAACGGTCAGCACACCCGTGCCAACATGCACACTGGACACCCCCACACCAATCCACACGAAGAACATATTCAGTGCTATGAGGTAGGTGACGGGCACACCCACTGACGCGCATCTTTATTATTTTTCACATAGGTTTTTCAAAATGCAGAAATGCAAGACGCACAATGAACTCATCTAAAATGCTTGCTCACGCTTCTCCTAAACCCATGCATTGCAATGAGAAATATAACGAAGACATGATACTGGGGATAAAGCAATATGATACCATAACCTAAAGCGCCGTGCATCAAACGTCTCCACCTATGCACCAGGCCCAAGTAGGCCGCAAGCAAGAGCTTCCATGAACATTGAACGAGCAAGAGTACAGTTGCTGACCCTGCAGAATGAGCCCGGCGAGAGCAGACTGTCAAGGGCACAATGTTGCAAACTCCCATGCTGCAAGCTGACGCCAAGGTCACACCTGCAAATTAAGCCAGGCACACAGTGGAAAATGCAATATTAAATGTGCAGAATTCTGCCTCAACCACGGTCTCTCCTCACGTGACCAAGCCGAACCTGACAGGGTGCCATGGGAGGCGCCTGGATCCCACGTTTCAAGACACAGGCAGATACAATTAAGCGACTCAATGGACATCTGCGACGGTGGGAGTAGTCTGCCTTCCAGCATATGAATAAATCCTCACATTGTCTACACATACCCATAGTGAAACATTGTTGCAAATGACAGGTGCACCGCGAGCTGGGAACAGCGATGGCCCCACACTGGGGGGCTCGCGAGTGGACCAATCAGAACATGGGACTCTTATCACTGACGCCATTAACATTAACCAATCCTCAGGGGTCTTCATGTAACAATTTTCATGTATCAAATTGAAGGGACAACCCAAGTATACCACCTGACTGACCCTCAACCACTAACAACGCTCTCTATACGTATGCTATACTAACCCTACCACTCGAGGAACCAATCCAGAGTGGCGATAGGTTTTTTGCTAACTTTTCCCAGGTGACGCAATTAGCGCGTCAGACTAAGGTAAAAAGGGCCTGCGAGCCCCACGATGAAGAAAGAGTGTCAGGACGGACGCGTACGATCCTTGACCCATCCCTGCCGTTTTGTTTAATAAACAGAAGAATCACCTTGCTTCTTGCGTGTGTCTCATACTCATTTTTTTGGGATATACGAGAGGGGTTGGGGCCTCCCTGCCGGAGGTCCGCGGATGGCCCAGCCGACCCCGGGAGAATTTCCCCCCGACAACCTTAATGATTTTGATATCATAATCCTCAAGAAACATGGCTATCTGTCCTTCCTGCATGGGATGATCACACCATAACAATGATTCCTGCTGTAACACAATCTAAAGGAAGACCAATGGCCAGACTTCTGGTTGCTACGAAGAATTCCAAGGGACTAACGTTGCATCAATGGGCTCATCCAAACAACTACATACAGCTTGTTAGGATAACAATACATCAATACTGTGTTGCTCTAGTCAACTTGTATTTGAATCATCTGGCCATTGAAGATGATGATTTTCTGGAAGATATGGAATCAATGTTACATCTCATTGCGACTGATCAAGCAGTTTCAACCATCGTAATAGCAGGTGATTAAAACCTGCAAAGTCTATTCGATACTAATCAGCAACACACTAATAGAGCAAATAGGTGGTCAATTTAATGGAGAACTGACAAACAGTAATGCTCAATGGTGCAGTCGAGGGTGACTCGCCAGCCAGACCAACATGGCACCATGAACATCAGCAAGCTACAATTGATAACATCTACACGGATCGCATCTATTTTCACATATCGATACATTTTCAAACCAAAAGTGACCATAATCAACTTGTAGCCTCATGGACATGGCGAGTTGGAGGAACAGACATTAGAACTCAATATCTCAGTTGCTGGAAGTGAGCAGCGGCCGTAATCACCTTTTGTGGACCCCATAGCAACTACAACATCTTCATGAATTATTAGAATTTAGCAGCAATAACATAAAAACCCGCTAGTCTTTTGATGAGGATTATACATCAGTTTTGCAGTTGTTCCTGGAAGTGACCAACCCATCCCACAAGCCTGTGAAGACAAAAATGTACCACATATCGAAGCACTTGTACCAATGCATCCTCCGCTCATTTTTTCCATTGATGATATTGAGGTCTATATTACCAGACTATGTCGTTCTGGTGTTTCAGGCCCTGACGGCCTGTCCAACAGAGACTTCAAAGCTAACCCAAAGCATGGGCAAAAATACTCTTTTCTATATTTCAGGAGGTAATGACGACCCAACATATTTTGGAAAGTTGGCGAAAATCAATAATACTTTCCATTTTCAAAAAGGGAATCACCAACATCCAGGCAGCTATCGACCGATAGCCTTTCTTGAAGCCCTGGGCAAGCTATTCTCCAGGTGAATCCTGAGAGATTTCACATCTTGGATCACCCAAAACAACCTCTTCGACATCCATCAGACGGGCTTTGTTCCAGACATGGGCATATCGATTAATCTCTTGACCATAACTGCTATACAATAACAAATTAGCAATTCCAAACAATCAATATTCATGGCATATGTGAATTTTAAGTCTGCATTTGATTCAATCAGTCGACATCTCATGTTTCACAAACTGTTTACTGGGGGATACCCTAACAACCTACTGAATTTAATTATTCAGCTCCACAAATGAACATCTATACGTGTAAGATTATCTTCAGATGGTAAAATTTCAGCATCGATACAAACTTAACGTGGCTTGAAACAAGGATGCGTGCTTCGGTTCATCATATTTAATTTCTTTATTCTGGACTTGGGCAAACTATTTTCCTCAATTACATCTGATCCTCCACGATTGGATAAACATCCGGGGGCCTGGCTTTTTTACGCCAATGATTTGCTTTTACTTTCATAAACTCCAAACGGCCTACAAAGACTATTGACAGTGTTGTAAAATTATGCAAATGACAATCACCTAAAGATTAATGTTGACAAAACCAAGATCTTGCAAAACTTATCAGCCAAATGAGTTTGAAAGCCTCCCTACAAATGGAGACTCAACGGGAATGAACTTTATGTCATCCAGTGTTAAAAAATCCCTAGTAACTAACGTCAGTAATCATTCTACAGACTTTTCGTATCTCCAAGAACTCAACACAAAGATGCAAACAGCCATATCTCAAGCATTGATACTCAAGCGCAAATTCGGCAAGTTCTCATATTAATGTATCATGACCTTCTACTGTCAAAAAGTAACAGCAATCATCCTGAATGGATCGGACAACACATTTGCTAAATCACAACAATTTTGGACAAAGTTGGAGGCTAAACTTTGGAAGAAAATCTTAGGTATTCCACAAAGTACATCATTGTCTGTAGTAAGTTATGAATTAGGACTTTCCTCGCTATAATCAATGTACTGTTGGAAGGCATTGAGTCTATATAGAAAGCTCATTATGGCCCTCCAATCTGATCTTCTGATTGATGCACTTGCCATGTATATGCTTACATCTGACCATGCCTTTCCTTGTAAGTGGAGTCTGCTTGCGACTAATGTGATGGATGAGGCAGGAATAACAGCAAATACCCCCACTTCTAACCCTACGAAAGCCATAAATCAATTCTGGCATATAGATTGGATCTGGAACCTAGACCAATATAGGCAGCACAAGAACTATAAAGAAATCACATATATACGGAAGAAATGTCAATCTGCTGAACAATACCTACTAACATTTCCAGCGTACAATATAGACAGATTTACCTTAGATTCCGACTTCATCTAGTTAATACACAACAACTACTAGAACAATGCCATCAAATAAAAGAAGTAGAGAACTGCTGTCATTTCTGTCACATGTGATAGTCTATTGTCTAAGCGTGTTTTGCTATTTAAAACCCACTTTGAGCACTTCATGAATCTAACATCACAGGATTTGTGGAACAGATTGTATCACTCAAAAATAACGATGGTCCAAATAGCCATAGCCAAATTTATTGCACAGCTAGAAATCGAAGCCTGACCTAAGCGAACATGCATTGAGAACAATAACATCTGCTGAGCCAGATCTTAGTCACTGTAATAAAAGACAACATATGATGAACCTAAGAACTTTGATGTTCTAGTTGACCAGATCCAGCAATATTATTTTGATTGATCATTTCCAGATGTAACACTGACGTTGTATGAATTCAATATCAGGCCATGAATGTTTCCTGTTTTGGTTTTATTATCCCCATTGCATATTTTTCTTTTATTCGAAAATCAAAGACAGTCAACACAAAAAGCATTTGATTTTTTTGTTAATAACAAATAGTTTATTAATATGGATGTAAGAGACATTAAGATGTAAATGTAAGTTTTAACTGCAAAGTTGATTATCAACTGAATCAATAAACAAATTACAAAACATCTAGATTTTGGATTCACATTTCTCCAAATATTTGGAAAAACTCGATAGTGGAACATTTTCTAATATTTGTATCTATATTCTGCTTTTTCAAATTGATAGCACATTTTCTTTCCTTTCTTCTAAACATGTTTTTTTTTTCATTAGATAATAACAGATTTGATACATTGTTTCTTGCATTACTTTCACTAAATATATTCTGGGTTGCAATCATTTTCTCAGTTGGCACATTTCGTATCTGAAATTGCACATTTTCAAAAGTGTTAATCAATAACAGGTATTGTTGTATCATTTGCACTGCTTATGTGTACTGATTTGATAACATTGTGTTTTAACATATTATATTGTGAAACTTTACTTCCCTGCAAACGATCCTTCCTTCTAGCATGTTTTTTTTGCTTTGTTGCAGGCATCTTAAAAAAACGCTGTAAACACAAAAATATAATTACTATATATACAGCTAGTCTTGTAAAATACAAACATGGTTAAATGTGCACTACAATGTAATCCTAAAACCCGAAGTGTATTTTCAGGAAATAATTATTTGGGGGCTCTTTTACATAATCAGAAATGCCACTACTCAGACCATTCTAATGCTGGTTATCTCTGCATGCATATTTAACTAATATGCCTATTCCTACATACATTACATATAATAAATGTATTTTATCTCTGGGCACTGGGGGAAAACGCACACATCTGTACAAGTGTTCCTCTGATACTCAGGCAGTACAAAAAGGAGCGCCCATGAGGCAAGAAGTAAGATTGATTATCATAGCTGGATGAGCACAGCTCAAACAGAACAGTGGACCGGAACTAATTGATGAGAGCTGACAACTGACATACAGTGAACATCCTTTTTATACATGTAATACACTATTTATAATATTAGAAACTGTTGCACTTAAAGCTTCTTGTTTTTTGCAATTCCCACAAACACTACTGTTTCAGATGAGTTATTCCCTTATAGCTAAACAAATGTTAGTCAAATATGATTGGAGCAAACAGATCTGCTCTCACTTAGTTTATTTCCTCCCCATGTGGCACCACATTGCTTTCCCACTCTTCCCGCAAACACTCTGTAATTAGTAAAAAAACATTTGTGCTGGCCTCCGGTTCTTTATTATCCTGCCATTGGTCAGCACCACAGCGGATGAACCAAAACACATTTTGAACTAGTGGGAAGGGAGACATTCAAATGGCACCTGAAAGTTAGTGCCCTTCTTAAACATTGTAAACATTATAGCGTACTCTTTTAGGGCTGGTTACTTTCCAGGGATGTTAGAATTTACCGTCTGAATGGTTCTTTCAGGCACACAGTTCAAATCCACCTCGCTGTTCCCATGCCCGCTGGCTAAAGGGCATTTAAGACAGTCATGCTGTTGTGTGTGTGAATCAGTCCAACATCCCCAGCATCCGTTAGCAACCGCAAGACTGGTTGACTGGCCTCATCACATCACCCAGTGTTTTCTCAGTGACTCTGGTCTGTTGTAGACGAGCAGCTTCGGTTCAGCATCCCCCCTCCCTTGGTTGCAGAGCACAGGACATGTGTATGATGCAGGCCTTCAGTATGAAGCCCAAGCTGGTGTCCTCCTTAGTGTGTGTTGATCTGTGGTTTCCCTTCCATCATGAGTGTCCTCGTGTCATTGTTATAAATAAGGTATCCCTCTCCAGTTTGAATAGAGAGATAGAGAGAGAGAGTGAGAGAGAGAGAGAGAGAAATAGAGAGAGAGAGAGAAATGGAGAGTGAGAGAGAGAGAGAGAGAGAGAGATAGAGAGATAACTACAGCTACCAGAGTTCCCTCTTTTTCTCCCCCATGGAGGTGTCTCTGCCCACCCTATTTCATTCCCTCAATAGGTAGGTGCGCCCCTCAGTCTTGCGCTAAATCAGCACCTTCATTACAAATCTAAGTGGATGACATTGCCTTGCAGTAGAATTCATCAAATGTAATAAGAGGCTGAACCCTGTGGAAGAGTTGAAGAACCTTATAGGGTGATTGGCCTCTACGGGAGAACCTGTGTTGCTTAAGGGACTTCTCAACCCTTTAATAGAGTGTGGCAAACATGAGGAGTAGCTGCAGCGTATTTAACAGTTTAAGAACCTTTGACAAGTAGTGTGTTTTTGTGGCAATTCTAGTATTGAGGAATATTTTTTGGACAATGCACATAGGCATTTCTAACAAAGCAACTTTCACTACTACAACATTCTGTTTACCAATGACAAGAACCATGAAACAAAAAACCTAGCTTACTTGTCTGATCAATGCTAATTTGGTTATGATGTTGGAAAATGTTCTTTTACTTTTGTGTGTACATTTCTGGATTCTGTCAGCTTACAGGGAAAGATAATCGCCACTTAAAAGTTCCCAGTGAACATTTCTTCTCTTGCAAAGTGGTTTGGGAATAGTACACTGAGGTTATGGCTACAGTATGTCAGGTACTACAAATGTTTGTTGGGGTTTCAGGCTAAATGCACAATGGTTTCTAAGAAAATGTGAAGCAAAGTGAAGGAGTTGAATTCATAGTGGCTAAGGGATCATAGTCTGCATTTCATCTTTTCTGCAGTAATCCATCAAATGTCCTTGCCTCTTGTTGTACAGGTATGACCTTGCAAATCCCATGGTTTTTAGATATCTCACTTCATATGTGCATGCTTTCTCGTGAATTGTTAGGCTGTGAAAGAAATGGTCACTGCGGTCTATGAAACCACAAATACATCACAAACTGACAAACTCAGTTGCCACCCATTGAAACTCTACTTTGCTAATCTTATTTATGCTATATGAGGTGGGCAATACCATCCCAGATTACTCCAGCGCACGGAGCAGAGTTCTACATGCAGCATTTCTAACAGTGCATCACTTGCTCTCTAATCTAATCCATCGTATTAAATACCTCAGCTATGCCCACTTTCCTCACCAACAATATATGTGAAGTCTAGCATTTCTGTCAAAGGTTTGAAAGTATCTTACTGCATTGCATTGCATCCAGAACAGTATGGAAAGTATAATTTTCAGCACCATTACATGCATATGAGCCCAATCTGTGTGCTAGACACAACAAGATGTTCATAATATTCCATAAATATTTAAAAGCGACCATATTTGGCACTTTCACAATCTGCTTCGAAAGAGTGTTCTTTGGAAGAGCAATGATGTGCTTTGCTAGCATATTTTAAGATAACATATGTTGTTACACAAAACACAGACATAGGAATACGTCAAATGAACAGGGGTGCATAGTAACTCCTACAACCAAACAAGCAGCATACCTCTACCGTTGAAAAATATTGCAGCTGTGTATGTGCTTCATGGATGGATATCAAGCACTTCCCTTTAACCCTTTATTCGTGTTTGAGTGTGGCCTTAAATATGATAAATCCTATGATGGAGTCAACCTGATCAATGCTAACTTGGCTATGATGCTGGCAAATGTTATTTTGCTTATTTGTGGAAATGTGTGGATTGTTCCAGCTTACATGGAATGTTAATCACCATTAAAATGCTCCCAGTGAACATTTATTTTTCTAGCATAGTGGTTTGGGAATTGTACACTGAGGTTATAGCAACTGGTATTTTGGGGTTTCAAGCCAAATGCAGTAGGTAAATGATTTCCGAGAAAATGTAAAGCAAAGGAGAAAGCACAGTGGCTAAGGCCTCATGGTTTGCATTTCAGCTTTTCTGCAGTAATCCATCAAATGTTCTTGCCTCTTTTTGCATAGGTATGACCTTGCAAATCCATTGAGTTTTCATATCTTTGACCTGATATGTTCATGCTTTATCTTGAATTCTTAGACTGTGAAAGAAATGGTAACTGGAATCTATAAGATGAAGCCACTTTTCATTCAGGCTTAGCATCTCGAAAACATTTACTGTGCCAACCAGAATGGCAACACAAATTGACAAACTCACTTGCCACCCATTGAAAATTATTTAAAAGTTCATCACTTGCTCTCTAATCTAATCGTTGCATTGAGTACCTCAGCTATGCACACTTTCCTCACCAAAAATATATGTGACATTGAGTAAAATATTTCTGTCGCAGATTTAAAAGTATATTGCATTACTGCATTGCATCTATAACACTATGGGTACTATACCGTTCATCACCATTGCATGCACCTGATCTCAACCGGTCTGCTAGACACAACAAAATATTGACAGTAATTAAAAAAGACTAAACATCAACCATATCTGATGCTTTCACAATCTGCTTGTAAATGGTGTGCTTTGGAAGTGCAGAGACCCGCTTGAGTACCATACTATGTGATCACATATGTTGTTACAGAATGCACAAACATAGGAAGAAGTGAAATGAATGGGGGTATATAACAACTCTTGCCATCAAACAAGCATCATTTCACTACTCTTGAAAAATATTGCTCCTGTGTATGTGCTTCATAGTTGGATATCAAGCTCTTCCATCTGACACTATATTAGTGACTCCCCATTGCGTCAGAGTTGTGGAAGTGTTTGAATGTGTCCTTAAATATAACAATTCCGATGATGGATTACACCTGCCAGTTTACTGGGAAGCTGAAGCACCACTTGTAAGTTCCTAGTGAATTTGTATTCTCTTGAACAGTGGTTTGACAATTGTACACTGAGGTTATGGCTACAGTATGCCAGATACTACAAAATATTTTGGGGTTTCAGGTCAAATGCACCAGGTAAATAGCACCTAAGAAAATATGAAACAAAGTGAAGGAGGTGAAAGCACAGTGTGTAATGCCTCATAGCTTGCAATTGAGCTTTTCAGCAGTAATTTATCAAATGTCCATGCCTCCTTTTCTATAGGTATGAAATTGAAAATCCCATTGTCTGTGCATATCTTTTACTTCATATGTGCATTTGTTATCATGCATTCTTAAGTTGGGAAAGAAACGTTGACTTTGGTCCATCAGATCAGCTCACTTTTCATTCAGGATTGCGATGGCCTAATGTACTGTGTCAACCACAGATGCATCACAAACCGACAAATACAGTTGCCTCTGATTGAAAGTCTACTTTGCTCATCTTAGTTACACTATATGAGCTGCACAATACAATCCTAGATTACTCCAGCACACAGAGCAGAGTTCTACATGGGGCATTTTTTCACAATGCAGCACTTGCTCATGTCGGATACATGCTACAAAATGTTGAGGTGGTTGTCTATTGGGTTAAAAATGAAATGCTTCTTCAACTGAGGCTATTCATTTGTTTGCCTGGTTGAGATGAACCTGACCAACATGGTGAATGCCTGTGCCTTTGTGGCTAATGTTAATGCAGCATAGCTTGTGAGGGATCTGCTTTCAAACTGTATGGATAATAAGACTTAAAGCTAACATTGAATATGTTGTAGCATCCATTTTGGACCTTTGTTCAAAGAATGAATGATCGATTATCAACCATATATATGTGCATGGAATGGTGCTGAAAACTAAACTACCCATAGTGTTCTGGATGCAATAGAGTGATGCAACATACCTT
Source organism: Ambystoma mexicanum (assembly GCF_040938575.1). Classification (NCBI taxonomy): domain Eukaryota; kingdom Metazoa; phylum Chordata; class Amphibia; order Caudata; family Ambystomatidae; genus Ambystoma; species Ambystoma mexicanum. The sequence goes on along the minus strand of NC_090924.1, from coordinate 289,450,162 downwards.
CACATCTGTCACAGAAATGCTAGACTCAATTTAAATATATTTTTGGTGAGGAAACTGAGCATAGCTGAGGTACATAATGCAACAATTAGATCAGGGAGCAAGTGCTGCACTGTAAAACAATCCCCATGTAGAACTGTACTTTGACTGCTGGAATAATGTGGCATGGTATTGTGCTGCTCATAAAACATAAATACAATGAGACAAGTTGAGTTTCAATAGGTAGCAACTGAATTTGTCAGGCGTGATATATCTGTGGTTCACACAGTACATTTTTTGGATGCTAAGTCTGAATAAAAAGTGGGCTAATCATATAGACCACAGTGACCATGTCTTTGACAGTCTAAGAATGTATGATAGAGCATGCACATATGAAATGAAAGAAATGCACACAGTATGGGATTTGCAAGGTCAAACCTATACAAAAAAAATGCCAGGAAATGTTTTCAGAAACTATTTACTTGATGCGTTTGGCCTGAAATGCAACAAAAAAAAAACTTTAGTAGTACCTGACACACTGTAGCCATAACTTCTGGGTACACTTTACAAAGCACTTTGCAAGAGAAGAAATGTTCACTGGGAACTTACCAGTGATGATTAACTTTCACTGTAAGCTCACAGAATCCATGAAGTTCCACAAATAAGCTAAATAACGTTTGCCAACATCCTAACTAACTTAGCATTGGTCAGTTGCACTCCATTGTAGGACTTTTCACATTTAAGCCCACATTCAAACACTTCTACAAATCTGACACAATGCAGATTTACTAATATGGGGTCAGAGGGAATATCTTGATTTCCAACTTCAAAGCACATATACAGCTGCAATGTTTTTCAAGGGTAGAGGTATGCTGCTTATTTAATGATTTGGGTTACTATGCTGCATCTTCCCATGTCTGCACATTGTGTAACAACGTAGCATGAAACCCAAGTGGGTCCCTGGCCTCCCAAAGCACACCATTGCAAAGCAAATTGCGAACGTGCCAGATATGGTTGCTGTGTATAATTTATGAATTACTACCAACAATTTGTTGTGTCTAGCACACAGGTTGGACTCATGTGCATGCAATGGTGCTGAACATTATAGTACCCATAGATACAATGCAGTGATGCAGTGTACTTTGAAATCTGTGATAGAAATGCTAGACTCAATTTCACAGTCCTTGAGTAATCTGGTATAGTATTGTGGTGCTCAAATAACATAAACAAGATGAGAAAAGTAGAGTTTCAATGGGTAGTAACTGAGTTTGTCAGGTTGGGATATATCTGTGGTTTGCAGAATACATTTTGTGGGTGTTTTTTGGATGTTAAGCCTGAATTAATGGTGAGCTAATCATATAGTGACCATTTCTTTCACAGACTAAGAACACATGATAAATCATGCAAATATGAAGTGAAAGATATGCACAAACCATGGGATCTGCAAGGTCATACCTATACAAAATGAGTCAAGCACATTTGATGCATTACGGGAGAAAAGCTGAAATGCAAATTATGAGGCCTTGACCACTGTGAATTCACTTCCTTCACTTTGTTTCACATTTTCTCAGAAAGCAGTTACCTGGTGCATTTGGCCTGAAACGCCCCAAAACTTTATTAATACCTACCATACGGTAGCCATAACCGCAGAGTACAAATCCCAAACCACTTTGCAAGAGAAGACATATTCAATGGGAACTTACCAGTGGTGATTAACTTTCCCAGTAAGCTGGCAGAATCCAGACATGTCTACAAATAAGCAAAAGAACATTGGCCAACATCATAACCACATTAGCATTGATCAGGTGCACTCCATCATAAGACTTGTCAAATGTAAGGCCACATTCAAACACTTCCACAATTCTGACACAATAGGGAGTCACTAATCTAGGGTCAGAGAGAAGAGCTTGATGTCCAACTATGATGGACATACACAGCAGCAATATTTTTCAACGATAGAGGTAAGCTGCTTGTTCGATGGTAGGATTTGCTATGCACCCCATTCATTTCACTACTTCCTATGTCTGTGCACTGTGTTAGAGCATATGTCATCATGTAGTATGCAACCCAAATGGGTACCTGTTCTATCAAAGTACACCATTTCCAAGCAGATTGTGAAAAATACCAAATATGGTTGCTGTTTTTTCTTTACAAAGTACTACCACCTTTTTATTCTGACTAGTACACACATTGTGCTCATGTACATGCAATGGTGCTGTAAACTATGGTACCCAGGGTGTTCTGGATGCAATGCAGCATGCAATGTACTATCAAATCTGTGACAGAAATGCTACAATCAATTTCACATATAATTGAGGGAACTGTGGATAGGTAAGGTACATAATGCAACAAAACTCTGAATGACAAAACAAACTAAAATATATTTTCTTCCACAACAATAACTTGTACGACATCTGATCACATATTTCCCAAATACAAACAGCACGTTATCTTTAACAAATAAGAAAAATATACAACAAAAAATTCCCAAAGCCACAATATCAGTAATTTATTAAATAAATCCTTCAGCTAAACTGCAGGAAAGAACCTTTAATGGAAAATATATTTTTCTCACACATAACCACAGCATAACTTGTACTACTGCTTGAATACACTTCACAAAACACCGAAAAAAATGTGTGAACCCCTACTTTCCAAGTAATACATATAAACTGAACACAATTACAAACTTAAAAATACTTAATACATGTTATATAAACAACAATTCATATTATGCTTGAAATATATTTTAAAAAAACAATCATTGGCCTTCAGCTGCTCAAAAGAATGACTAGATCTTCACAATAGCCAAACATAGAACATCTGCACACTCTGGGTTCTGCAATCAGAATGTCAAAAGTTCACAAAAAGGTCACTTTCACAGCTTTCAGAACTTAATAGCACAAAAAGAGGAATGCACAAGGCAAACAAGTAAAATGGCCAACACATTTCAATCATAACCTAGAACAGTCAATAAACCATTCAGGATTTTGTAAGTCTATTCTTTGAAATTAGACTAACAATAATATTTCAAGGAACACATATCAGTCACGAAACAGCTATAGTTAATCTAACTACTATTAAATGTCTATGCAATTAACACAAATATGTTGTCATACCTAAAATTGTTTAAAAATGTTTCAAATATTTGCAAAGTGATGAAGATGTTAGTCAAGCATCCCAAAGAATACAAGACGACACACCACACAAATGACCGATGAAACTAATCATGCATACATTAAAAGAAATAAAACAATTGTTAACTAATGCTCAACAAGAAGTGCAATCAATGGAAAAAGGACATTGAAAATGTAAGACAGGTTATGGACAGTATTAATTCACATAATTGGGCTAAGGAAGAAGGTGTATTATGTGCTCAAAGTAAAAGACAAAGAAAACCCACAACCACATTGCACCCCCCAAATAAACCTGTTTTAAATAAACTCTGTTTACATACTTATTTAACATTTTAAAGTATGCACACCTATTTGTACTACTAATGAATAAACAGTATTATAAATGGTAGTATAACTGTTTACAAAAACTACACTCATTGTATCTTAAAAAAACTTTACATGACGATTGCCAACACATATATGTATATATTTTTTTAGAGACATTTGCATAGCCCCTGCTCCACAATGCAGGCTGTGGCCACTTCTTAACTGCAGCTACCAATAGTGATGCATTTGCCAGCAAATAGTCACAGGTCAATGCACCAGTCACCGTTGTCACTAGGCCCGATCCTCAATGACACCCCTTTCTTTATTTAGCCGCGGCCATGAGGTCTTTATTTTTCTTTTTTTTTAAAGTGAGTATGGAATATGAGTGACAAAAGAGACAGAAGTGATACAATGGTAATTAAAAATAGTTCTTTTTGTAAGGGACATGATGATAAAGAGAGAACTCCAAATGTGCTAAACTACTACACTCCGTGTACAACAAAACAGTCCTTTTAAGGACGACTTATCACATATAAATACACAAAGACAAAGAAATGACATCCAAACACTTTGGTGCTCATAGCCGCGGCTAGAGTTCATTGACCTTTTTTTTAGCAGCGTTTACAAGATGATACTTAAGTGAGTCACAAAGGTGTTTATATATATTTACATGTTCAGAATTAACTACCACTTAATCTGAATATGTGCAAAATAGTACCAAACTATATCATCTGATAGTAGTAGTAAATATAACTGTCACACATGTTTTAAGCTGTGTATTAGTGAAAGGGACAGAAAAGCATCAAACATTAACTGCCATTTGTGGTACTTTGCCTCACACACAACACCCTAAATAAATGTTTAAATGTCTGAATCTTTACTGACACTTCCACATCAGCCATACACTCAGCATATATACAGTATGAGTCCTGCATTAAAAATCAAAATATTGCACAAAATGGTGGCTTTTATACTTTCCAAAATGAAACCACAAAAAGAGGATTATGAAGGACACATTTTCACCACAACCTTTCACAGACAGTTACAAAAATAGAACAGTAACAACAACAAATAACAAACAATCAAAGTCACAGAAATCGTTGTTATCCCTACCCACTATCTATATTAGTTGCAGCTATTTGACACAGCTATAAATCCTGCCGTGGAACATGTCTACAAGCACAAAATCAAACCAAGCCAACCTTCAAAACTTCAAATAAAACAAGCGCTCAACCTAAGCACAAGGAATAGCAAACACAAATGAAATTCTGTGCTGTGTCATCCACATAACAATATGATTATTGTAAGGTCAAATTTTGGTTTGATAGAGGTGGCTAAAACCATAGCCACCCCTACACAAACAACCAATAAAATAACAAAAGCATTGGTGTGTCCAGCTGCTTGATAGCCACAGCTAACACATGTCCAATGGGCCATTTGCATGTCCAAAGCCATGGCTGCATGGGAGGAGGGGGTGGTTTTACCCACATGCAGTATTGCTGAGAGGTAGGTGGTTGTCAGGTAACCGTGGTTAAAGACACCAGCTGTTGCTAGGCGCAATCGTGAATACACCAATCACAACCCTTTTTTTTATAGCCGCGTCTGTAGGATTTGGAAAATCTGAGTATGGAATATGAATGACGAAAGAGACATGATTTGTACAACGGTAATTAAAAGGTCAAAACAGTAAGTGACAGCTCATGGAGTTATGTACCATAGATGATGATAAAGAGAACAGAGTATACATGACAGTAGACTATGTGGGGATACATGTAATGATTCCAATTACACAAGACATTGTAAAATTGGTGAGAATACACAAGCTAAAAAACATTGGATGGGGCATCTAAAACTAGAGTCACGTGACTAAAGTGGCTACATATTAATTTTTAAAAATGATATATATTATTTCATATATACACATACATTCCATGACAACAGGAAAAGAAAGGTCTAATAGCGTACACATAACCTGAATACTATATCAAATGCTATACATGAAATGTAAATAATACACAGTAACCAAAAAAGTGATGGGTGGAAGGTTTTGAATTAACCTGAATCACTGACATTGCTCTGGGCAACCTCTTAAACCACCGTTTTTGAGCCCATCTATGCCATTGCTAAAGTGGTCCAGCCATATGCAAATGAGTCAGGTAATGCCATCAATTGGAGCAGCCCTGTCTGAACTGCTCGGCCAGGTCCCCTCTGCACAATGGAAACACCAGCAACCCAGGCATGTTTCAGCCTTGTTGGACTTCCTCAGTGAGGTGCAGCTTGGTTCCCTATGGTACAGCAAGCAAGGGACCCATGTCTGGGCATACCCTCTCTCACATAGGGAGACAAACTGAAACCAAAAAATTATGGGTGGAAGGTTTTTAATTATTCTGAACCACTGGCTTTGCTCTGGGCATCCTTCCACACCACCGTTTTCAGCCCGTCGGCACCATTGCAAAAGGGGTCCAGCCATATGCAAATCAGTCAGGTACTGTCCCTTTTGGGATGGGACTAAGCCTGATTTGCATGTGTTCTTTCCTCTTTTGTAATGGCTTGGCAGACGAAGACCGATGGTCTGGAGTGTTGCCCAGAGCTATGCCAGAGGTTAAGATTGATTCTAAACCTTCGAGCCATCACCACTTTTGTTTTGCGTTGTCACCCCGAGTGGGAGGGGTATGCCCAGATGTGGGTCCTGTGCCTGCTGAGCCTAGAGACCCAAGTTATTCCTCACTGATGAGACCTAATAAGGTCGAAACATGTCTGGGGATGCTTGTGGTCGTGTGCAGAAGGGATGTGACCAAGCAGTTCAGGATGGACTTCCCGTTTTGGGGTGGGACCAAGCCTAACTTGCATATGTTCATTCCCCTTTTGTAATGGCTTGGCAGGAGAAGAACGATGGTCTGGAGGGTTTCCGGAGCAATGCCAGTTCTAAACCTTCCGACCATCACCTCTTTTGTTTTGATAATATACAGTAGTCAAAATTACATAAACTCTGTAGATTTAGTATTAGATATGGACTTTTAATACATAGGATAACAAAATATAACATCTTCTCAGGGGTTTCCTGTTCTCTTACAATTTTTAAAAATGTCTTTTGTGCATGAGGTAGACTTTGCAACTCTATTATTAATCATTTATTTGTTGGCTTGTATTATTGTTGTCTCATAAGCCTTGACTGAATTTTTATAGAGTGCTAAATCTGACATCTTCTGACATGCTTAAAAATAGTTTATTTTCTTGGTTTTAAGTTTCTGGATATCTGCTGAGAACGATTTGTTGACCGTGTGTCCCTCCTGGCAGAACTTCTTCTTTACTGGGGCTAATGATTCTGTTATGTTATGAAAAGTATTAAGAAATGAGTGGGTCATCCCGTTCAGAGTATCTGATCGTTCAGAGTATCTGATTTCAGGATCTCTGATGATAATGCTGTAACCCATGGTTTGAGTGTTTCCGCTGTCAATTTCTTATGGTTTCTGGCTACCTTTAGAACCCTAGCATTATCAATTCTCTGTGAGGAAAGTTCATTTGTGATCTGGAGGCAAATACACGGGTGGTCAGACAAGGGACAGCGTAGGACTACTGGTATTGCCACTTTGACATTGTGGGCAGCTACCCAGTCCAGTGTATGTCCTTTTATATGTGTTTGCATATTGACTGGGTGGCAAAAGCCGAATTAACCTAAAGCGACCCCTAGTGCCCGGAGATGGCATCTGCCTTATTCCCTATCCATAAATTAAAATCCCCCAGTATTAGGATTTTTTTAGCTCGGTTTGAGCACCGGTAGATCCCGATTACAAAATTGCTCAGGGAAATACGGAGCCACATCAGGAGCTCTATAAATGAGCAATAGGTTCAGGGTAGTTTCAGGGCTAATCCCTATTTTAACAACGAGGAGTTCTGAATCAGTTATATCTTCAGTTTTGGTTTCCCATGTATTAAACTCTGTTCTGAAGATAAGAGCTACTCCTCCACCTCTGCCGTCCTTTATGTCTGTCCTCAGAATACTCTAAAAGTCGGAATCGCTAGCTCTAGAGACGGTCCAGCTGCCTCAATACTCCACATTTCTGTTAATGCACACATGTCTGTATGGGGTTCTTCAATATGGGTGGCTATCAGTAGAGGCATGCTTAATCAGGGAGCAGCATCTAGTGTTGAGAAGCATCATTTTTAGGTGTTGGTCAGTGTTTTATCCTGTGACTTTCTGTTGTGCCCCTCTATAACTCCACTCGGATTCCTCTATGAGGTCTGATTGGTTTTGCCTAGCTTCGTAAATGAGGTAACGTGTTGTGATTGTGTGAGGATCTGAACTCCTGTTGTAATGCCTTTCATCACTAGGTCTTGTGCTTCTTCTGTCTGGATTGTCAGATCTCCATTCTCATGGGTCAAGCAATCTCATGAGGGGGTTATTAATCTGGCGGTATCCAGACGTGGGAGGTGAGAAGTATTTGTGGGTGGTATAGGCTGTATTTGACTAGGGCTGGTTGTTCTGATCATGTCCCCCTTCTCCACTAGGACTTGCCCCTTTTTAGACCGGACTGACAGGTCTCTCTCCCCATCGGCCTTGAAAGCATCCTCATGGGGAGTAATAGCACTGTCAGTCGTGATCGAAGGTGTTGTGTGGGTGTTCATAAGATCAGAAACCATCCTGGTGGTCGATGTAGCTAATGCAAGGAAATTGCAGCCTTCCGCTATATTGATCCTAGCTTGATATGGGAGCGTCAGGCAGTTGTAGTTACGCCTATTCCTTGCGGTTTTGATGTGTTCTGGCACTTTTGCTAGTCTCATTCTGGCCGGGCTGTTTATGAGGCGACCCGACTGGAATTAGTCACGAACCTACGGACCATACTTGGACCGGCACAGACCGGTTTGACGCAATTGCACCGGCGCTCATGCCTGCTGTGCAAATATGTATGTATGTATGTATGTATGTATATGTAGATTAAGGGTCAGCTGGATCAGGTTTTCTAAAACATGAGGATATATGTTAACACAATACTTTTAAGGTGGATAAAATCGATTTGCTAAAATAATGGTTTTCAAATTTGTAGCGGATTAGAACCTAAAAGCTTAACAGAATACAATAAAATCATGCACACTCAAATTCACACACCCGAATAGGACAACATGTAAAAAGAAGTCATTTGTGTGTCATTTGTGCATTTGTTGTACATGCATTTGAGAGAAGGTGTTGTATGTCCACATGCTATGTGCAGTAGGTGCAGGTTTAGTAGGTGCACATGTCATAAGAACATGTATGATAGGCGTTTATATTTTAGGAACGCTTGTTATAGCAGCACATGTTGTAAGAGCACATGTTGCAAGAGTAGGGATTATTGGAGTGTGTGTTGTGAGAGTGTGTAATAAGTGAGTGTGTCATGAGGGTGTGTGTGGTAGGAGTGTCTGTCGTAGGAGCATGTGCCCTAGTAGCATGTGTTCAAGGAGCATGTGTGAAAGGAGCATGTGTTGAAGAAGCATGTGCCATAGGTTCACACTCTGTGTACAGTTCTTATATAAAATGTACATGTAAATCCGCAAAATTTTGCGCTCTTACTGCCGACAGGAAATCCGCCGGCGGTAAGAGCGCGAAAATTCCACATTGAGACCAATCGGCAATGGGGAATTCCCGAATGGGCTCAGTGGGGAATGGGCAATACCCGTTCTGCCAAACCTGTGATCCGGCGCTATTAGCACGGGGGAGTTTGGCGGTAGGGCTATTAACGCCGGCGCTAATAGCGCCGGCATTACCGCCCAACTTGTGAAGAGGCCCTTTGTATTAAAAGTGTCAATTTATTCCATGACCTTAAAACTCACATGAAAGTCAGCTGAGACTTTCATTTAACGCAAATTTTAGGAGATGTTATATGATATCATGAGTGATGTCATAACTGTGCTTAGGGAAAACAAAAGAGGTGATGACTGGAAGGTTTTGAATTAATTTAAACCTTTGGCATTGCTCTGGGCAACCCTCCAGACCATTGTTCTTCGCCTGCCAAGATATTACAAAAAGGGAAAGAACATATGAAAATCGGGCTTGGTCTCACCCTAAATTGGCCAGTCCAGTCCTGCTTGGTCACATTCCTTCTGCTCCAGACCACAAGCATCCCCAAACATGTTTCGGATGTTAGAGGAGTAGCTATATCTCTCGGCACAGTAGTTACAGGACCCAAATCTGGGCATACCTGTCCCACTCAGGGTGACTACATCAAAACAAAAGAGGTGATGCCTGGAAGGTTTAGAATCTTAAACTTGAGCATTGCTCTGGGCAACCATCCAGACTATCGTTCTTCGCCTGCCAAGCCATTATAAGGGGAAAGACCATATGCAAATCAAGCTTGATCCTTTTTTGCTGACGATTTGCTTTTTTTTTTATCTCACTTGGTTTGGATTACAAATAAAATTGAATGCATTTCCACTTTATGCAGAACACAACAACTTGATTGTTATCTTCTCTAAGAACCAGGTTCCAGAAATGGTTTATTGGTCAGTTGGGGCAACTAAATTTGAGAGAGTGGATATACTGACATACGTACGATTTTATATTTCAAATAGCCTTTCACACAAGTTGATGATAGAAATTCTGCAAGACAAGATTAAACTTTTGCCGGTCCAATTAAAACATATTTTTGTGAGACTGTAAATATCCTTTGCTTTCATTGATAAACATGTTATTCCACAAAAATCATCAGGGTTATAACCTATGTTCTTGATATTGACCTAGGCCGTTTTCTTAATTCTCTCAAAGGCGCAGTTTGGAAGCAAGTGTTGGGCTTTGCGTCATCTTTGCCGAACTGTGTCCTTGTACCCAAATTGGGCCTGATTTCCTTGCATACATTGGTCCAATGGAGAAAGTTAACATTGAACCAAAGAATGTTCAGTCCTCCAGCAAATTCTCTATTCTGTGACTTCAACTTAGTACTTAATGATAAATCTGCCCCGTCTTTCACCAGTTACGAGCATACCTTGCATGATCTATTACTGGAAATTAGATCTGATGCCTGGGGAGTAACCCACAACCCAAAACGGATTAAGAGAATTCTGTATAAATTGGACTCGAGGCTTTCCATAGAGCAATTGTAACCACACTCATTGTTTATGGGTATGCTCTTTTTTTTTTTAAAGCAATAAGCTACTCTGAGATGCTTAAGACTTTTTCCTTGTAAGCTATTAAGAAGGTCTTATATGAGGTGTATGTTAAACAAAACCCCATCCTAAGAATGGCTGGTTCCCAGAAATTGACTATTAAGGGAAGAGAAAATTTGCAGACTTTGTCGATCACCTGAGAAGCTGGAAATCTTGAAACACATTATATATTGTCCAAATACTCTCAATCTGACATTATTTTTTAAAGGGTTTTTAGAATCCACATTTGTTAAGCTGGGGAACGTTTATGGTGAAAATTTATAGTGGGAGACGGTATTGTAACTGACATTAACTAGATTTTTAAAAAATGTACACGAAACACTTGTGTTTCGGAAAGTATGAATAGAACTTGTGAATGCGATAATTGGTATCAATGGCCTCATGTTATTGATGAAACGTGTTCTTTGTCACACACTATCATTTATTTGTTCTAAACTGTGCAATAATGGATTTTACGAGACTACAGTAATGGCTTTTAAGAATTTTAAATGTTTATATTAATTGTGTCATATTGTGTTGGTCTTTGAATGTTTCCAGATTAAATATATTGTTGTATGCATTTTTTCACATGGTTTGTGTGAAGGTTTTACTTTTAAAATATATCACACTAATGTAAAAAAAAAAAAAAAAAAAAAAAAGTTCCTTTGTGCTACTAGCTTGCTGTAGGCATGTGCTTCTGCCAGACTGCATAGTACCACCAATGAACAGGCTATGGTACTGAAATCTTGTACATCCAGTGTTTAAAGCCTGTGATAATGCCTTCCTGTACACCAAGTGCTGGTGCCAGGTTCCACAGCGTTGCACAATGCCATGGTAAATAGATCAAAATGGTGCATACCCATACACATCAGAATGTCCCTGGCGTTAGTGTTTGGCAATGCCATCACAAAAGGTACAGATGTCAAAGGACACGTACAGACTTTCTTTGATTTATTATTACTTCTCAATTGTTCAACGCTAATCCCTCCTAGAGAGACTCATTTCAGAAAACTCATGGAAAAGTTTTTCAGTTCAATTTATTCTTATTTTAACAATATTTTCTTTATTCTCTTGGGAACATCATCATCTTCATATATATGGAAAAAACTGTGTGCAAAAGGTGACAATCATTCGTAAACAATCTTTAAAAAAACCTTACTACAAAGTTCAATAAAGCATCGACTACTACAATTCCATTATATCATCATAACACACCATACTGTAATCACACATACCTATTCATCCCCCTCAATCACATTCATCCTAATTCAAAACAAACCAATCATACAGTGCAAAACAGGCTATGGTAAAACTTTGTTTCAGAACACATAAGGACAATCTATTGGACCTTTGATGCAAATTCATATTTGCCATCTAACATTGCATCAATAGTTTAATATCATGTTCGCATATAGTTTCAAATTATTCCAATATGTACAATTCACCATATACATTGATATAGACCAAAAAAAAACAGTTGAAATCCTAAAAAGGAACTAGAATGATATTAGTGTCGACTCGAGTTTCGGGGCTGGTTGATAGTGAAGTATTCCAACCAACACCCTCATCAGGATAAAAGAACAGTCTTCATTTTGGATCACATAGGTGTGAGTTCAATTTGATAGAGCCAAAGGATTGGCTATACATTTGACACATCCATATTCAAAATAGAAAACGTTTGTTGCCCGAAATGGACCATGGACTCACAGTTTCTCTGCAGTGATGGGAACCAGCACTATACTAAAATGTATGTGCTACTGCTTTGCATGCTTACTTGCTCACATGAATGTCTCTTTACAATGAAGGTCTAAGCCGTAGGGTACGAAACACCACCATATTTTACAAATTTGGTAGAGAATGACCGCAGGGTTCTTAGCTCCATGGTTATTGGCAGATTAGCCGAAGCACCGTCTCCATTAGATCTTTTTGTAAGGACGGCCGTCGTTCATTTATGCTGGTCACTCGTGCACAACATGCCACTTAGGCATATATTGCAGTGCGGAACTAACCGCTCTACAAAATAGGGCTCTACAAAATAGCTCGAACTGAGTTTGGCAATGCATCATGGAATAACCTGCTCCCTTTTGAAAATAATAAGACTACATACAATTGCAGCAAATGGTAGAGCAAATATCAATGCACTATTCATGGTGAATGGAAGGATTTCTTAGAGGCAACATTCTACAACTTTAGCTCCAATTTACAGAGTACCCATACTTTTACAAACTGGCCAATGCTTTGCCCTCAAATGCCATTGCAAGCTTCTTGTTTGTATCACAAATATCTCTCTTTAATTTTGTCAACTGATTTTGCGTGGGATACATGGAGGGCAATGTTGCATCATTTTTGTGATCCAAAAAGATATTAGTTAGTTTTTAGAATATGTGTTTCCTGTGCCAGACTGAAATACATCACCCACTAAAAAGATGTAGTAGTGGGCTGTGCAAGCAATATGAAAACACAAATGAACTTAATAGCAAAATCCAACAAATCCTTCCTGAATGTAGACTGTTCCACTAGCAGCCCTCAAGTGAAAAATATATAATTGTACCATGACAAGAACATTTAAGCCATAGAAAGCAACATTCATCAAATTTACAAAACAATAAAAATACATTGGTGGAAAAATATCAATGAACTAGGCATCAGACTGCTCCCTTCACAAAGTAATAAGAATGCATACAAACACAGCTATTGGGTGGAACAAATATCAGTACACTAGTCAGGGCAGAGTAAAGTAGTTCTTACAGACAATACTCCAAACCTCTATTCCCAATTCCACATGTGGCCCATGCGTTTACAAAATGGCTGTTCTTATGCACAGATAATATGTTGCTAATTGTCCAGGAACTGGGAAACATCTTTGTTATGCAAATGTCCTTAAACTGTATCAGCTTCTTTAGCAAGGCACACTCAGTGGGAAATGTCACATTGTTTTTGTGTTCTCAGAAAAGTGTAATTGTTTAGCCATGCATCACTTGTTCGAGACTGCAGAGCATCACCTATTAACCACATGTGGAACTGTACTGTGCAGGGAGCATAGAAACAGAAAATTAAATTAAAACAGTAATTCAAGCATAATTATATAATCTCTGCCCAATGTAGTCAATTCAAATAGCAGCATGGGAGTGAAATAAATTGCTGTACCAGACACCATGAAACTTAAGTTCTTGAAAGCAATGTCCAACACCTTTAAAATAAACATACACATGCAACACATGGGGGGGGGAAATGTCAATGTAGCAGGAAGAGTAGACGAGAGGAGCGCTTACCGGCAGCATTCTACAACTCTAGTCCCAACTTGCACAGTAGCCAGGGCTTTTGTAAAATGGTCAATACTGTGCAATCAAACATCATTATGCTCAATTGTCAGGGAGTTAGAGGAGTCATCTTTGCATTGTACGTCTCTATCTTTAACTTTTCTGCTGTGTTTGTGGGATATGTTGAGTGCAATATGGCATTGTTTGTATGGTCACCAAAACTATTTGTCAGTATTTCACCGTGCATATATTGCACCTGAATTCACAGCACCCCAGAAGCTCACTGTCCCCCACAGGTTCACTGTCTCCAGAGCTCTTTTTAAATCTACCCACCTCTACTCCCCGTCCTTTGCAACTCATCCAGAACAGGACTGCCAAACCTGTCCGTGGCCTTAAGCCCAGGGATTGTTTCTCTCCAGCACTGACATATCTCCATTGGCTCCCAGTGGCTGCAAGGATCAAATGTAAGAACCTTTCCATTGTCCACAAGGCCTTATGTGGCCTGGGACCAATATATCTCCAGCTTTCTCTTCAGAAGTATCTTCCTTCTCAAGCTCTTTGCTCCTCCACCTCTAACTCCCTAAGAGTCAGGTGTTTTTCTAAGCAGCAAGCTGGTGGCAAATCTCTCTCTTCTGCCAGCGCCTCCCTCTGTAACAGCCTCCCTGCATCTCTGAAACTTGAGCAGAACCATCTCTGGTTCTAGAAGCAGCTCAAGACCTTCCTCTTTGCTTCTGCCGTCCATCTTCCACTTGCCTGCGGATCTCCTTGCTGATACTGCACGGGTCTAAATGGCTACCCTCTGAATCACGGGCCCAGGTCCCTCCCCTCCCAGTTGGACACCTGCACTGCCTCTGGCACCACTGCACATGGGCTGTATCTGCAACCCTACAGTGCCCCTACGTGCATGTATCTAACCCTTGCTGTCTGTACTTAACCCCCTTGCACTGCCACTTGTTAGCCCCACTACTTGTATGTCTTCTACTATGCCTCACACTTCTCCTCCTTCCCTTCCCCTGGCGCTTTTTCCCCTTTCCTCTCCCCTGCACTTTTGCGTGATCTCAATGTCACGTGACCAAGTAAAACCATTGTCTTGTCCTCCCTTGTTCCTCCCCTTGCCTTGTCGCTCCTTGAAACACATGTATAAAGGTGCGCTATGATAAAATATCATATCACCACCTATTAACCAAATATGGTACAGGGCGGTACAATCAGCATGGAAACAAAGAATGCACCTAAAAGTGTAATCAAACAACTCTTTCACCAATGTAGACAGTTCCACTAGCAGCACACAAATGAAAAAACAGCACCACTATACCAGGCAGCTTAACAATAAACCTTAAACCTTGAATCATTCAGCATCTTTACAAAAGAACAGCAATACAGAGGTGGACTACATATCAAGCAAGGTTTACTATGGGTGTTATTACAGCGAGCATTCGACAACTCTAGCCCTAACTTCCAACGTTTTCTAGGCTTTTACAAAATGGTCAGTCCTATGCAGTCAGAAGCTGTTTTGCTCATATTTCTGGGAGTTGCAAGCTGCTTCTTTAGATTGTGCATCGACTTTTTTTTTGCTTTATCAGCAGTATGGGACAGATGGGGGGTAGCCATGCATTATTTTGTGGTCACATGCAGTATTTGTCAATATTTAGCCATGAATGACTTATGCCAAACTCTCTAGCACCACCTGTTAACCACATGTATACAGAATTATACGAGCAACATGGACAAAATAAATGCCATTATTATAAAACAAATCAAAATATGTTCCCAATACACAGGCTACGAGCAAGAAAGTTAAAATGCTTAATTTTAATATATAGCAGGAAAACCAAAGGTAAGCCCTTTAAAGCAATATTTTTAACCTTTACACAATCGTTCCTACAAATGCAGCACACAGGTGGAAACACTATCCATTCTTTATGCTGGGTACACTTAAGAAGCTCCTACCTGGTATATTCACAACCGTACTGCCAATTTACACAGTAGCCCAAACCTTTCCAAAATTTCACTTACAAGCCATATTATTTACATTTGAGGGAGTAGAAATAGTTTTTTTTTATCTCTCAGTCCTTAATATTCTCATTTGTTTTAGGATTGCATAGATGGAGGACAATGGTGCATCATTTCTTGTGGTCACACAAAATATTTGGCAATGTTTAGCATACATTATGTATGCCAGTCTCCACAGTACCAATTACCAACAAAATGTGGTACTGGACTGTTCAAGCAGCATGGAAAACAAAAATGCACACAAAGGCATCATGCAATAAATTGAAATATATCCCCAGTACAGACGTTTATTTCATCTTTTTATTGTTTAGAGCACGGTCCTAGTTCGAGGGCAGCGGAGCGCTGTACACTTGGCTGCCATCTGTTAACAGTATCGCAGTACTGTGAGGTATGTTCGTCAGTGTGTGCGTCCATTTCAATTAGTCCTTGGTTAGGTGTTGCTGAAAGAGCATGTTTTGAGAGATTCGTGAAATCGGGGAATTGTGGGGGACACCCTGATTGAGGCCGGGTTACAATAGCAGCATAACCATTTCTAAAAAAAAAATAACTACCCAGCAGCATGGAAACAAAACTTAAGCCCTTTAACATTCAGCAAATTTCTCAACAACCTAAGCAGCACTAGTGGCACTTGCAAAATGGCCACTTTTGTAAGGGAGCTTAGGCAGGATGTACTGGCCAAGCATGACTGAGCACAGATAATTCCTATCAAACCTGCCAGTGATGCCGATGTAAGAGGTGGGGGTGCGGGGGGAGGGGGAGGTTCAGGGATTGAGAGCAACGACAAAATAAATACATACTTCATGTCTATCCTGTAGCTCCTCGTTTCTGAATCTGCACATTTCACTGCTTGCCCCCTGCTCTGGGACGGACAAAGCTGCAGGGTCAACACTATGGAGATGAGGCAAGGACTGCAGAATGTGCTTGGCAATTGGCGGACATTATGGATTGGTCTCAGAAAGCTGCAAGATCTCCACTATCGTGATGCTGCGAGGATTTCAAAGCGTATATCATTTAACTGCACAAATAAAGGCATCTCGAAGAAATATATATATTGAGAGAGAGTACTGACATGAAAAACATGTTAATGCACCTAGCAGAAGGAAACCAAAACATGATTTTAAAACCATATTTGCCTAAACCCTCCACTACGTAAAGAGCACCCGCTGGCTGTTAAAATGGCGGCTAATGGATTCAGCTTTCTGCAAGATGCACTGGTCATGGTTGATTGAGCAGCGAGCCTTTCCTCTCGGATATGCAATAGGCTGTCAGAGAGCAAGCTCTTTTTCACCGGCTCTAAAAATATATATTTTTCAAACTAAATGGTGTGTACAAAGATTGCGGCCTCCGGCAGCAGCTGCTACCCTGCCATCTCACTTTGAAGTTCAATTTTCATTAGACCTGCAGCATTAAGGTGTGCCACCGTCATGTCTGCTTGTCTGTTTGCACACTCTAAGGCATGCGTCATCAGCATCATCTTGCCATTTACATGCCACATTTCGCTGATTTCTTTCAAATAGAAACTATTCCTCTGAGATGCCTCGTCACTCTCCTTTATATCAGCATGACGTCCTTAACACTGCATGGAGTATGCAACTCCCTGTAATTTCGAATGACAGATGTGTACATTGTTAAGGTTACAGTCCAATCAGATCTTGGATTCCATGTTCTTCTGGTGACAGCCAAAAAGTAGGGGATGCAAGAATTGAATGGGATACCAAGCATATATGTCCCAACACCAGCCACCAGCCCTGCAGCAGGGCAAGGAATTAAGAATTCTCCAACATGCTGCTTAGAGTGGCCACTGGCACTGTTACTAGGGTTCTCATAGACAGTGCCATAGGCAGCAGGGTTATTGTCATGGTTACCAGGTGCTACCTCAACCAACCCCTAATTGACATCCCTGGTAGACCAGGGTTGTCCAACTTCAGGCCTCAAGGACCAGATCCATGCCGTTTTTTCAGGATACTACACATTAATATTCATGAGGTAAATTTGTATGCAATGATTTTAAATGTATGCACATTTCGCCTAATGAATATTGATGAGGGAGATCCTGAAAACCTGTCAGGATTCCGGCCCTCGAGGCCCAGAGTTGGACAACCCTGCAAGTGCCATAGGCAGCAGGGTGATTGCCATGGTTACCAGGTGCTACCTCAGCCAACCCCTAATTGACACCCCTGGTGGCTGGGCCTCATCAGTGTACATTTGTAAGCAATTGTCGCATCCACTGAGGATCTGTGTTAGGACCGTTTAGATGTTGAACACGATCCGTCATGTCACTTCAAAGTTACGCTCAATAAGAATGGTCTGCTGGGAAAGGGGCAACTCAATTTAGAGCTGTGCTGTAGTAGTATGGTCTGATTGAACCTGTCAAAGTCTGCCGATGAGCCTGGTGTAATCCAAGTGCAACAGCAACCTTGGTTTTAGCCATGATACAGCTCCTCCTGGATGCTTAAACGCATAGTGAATAAACTCCTCAAACAGGCCAGAAATGTGGCACACTTTGACCAATAAAACGGACTCACATCTGCATGCGTCTTTGGTTTGGGCTTTGCTCTTTTGCCCTATAGGCCAGTACAAGCTTGGGACCTGAAGTTGATTTCATGTATAAAGGAGTGATGACTGCCTTTTTAAGTTTACAAGGCACATCACCCTGGCCCAGTGCTGTGTTGATGCGTTGTGTGATGATGGGAGCAATAACAAATACCCGTATCTGTCTCTAGTATTGCACATGTCGAAGCTAGAAGATGTTTTAGATGTGTTTAGTGCATTGGTGATTGTAGACAGTGATGCTTGGGAGAGCTTGAATAGAGGAGAGAGCATCAGGAGTGTCATTGCTATCTGGATAGAGATGCTTGGCTTGGCTCTAGTTGATGGGAGTGTGAAAGTAAGATGTCCTGATTCTCTGCGCTGTTAGCTTGCAGCATAGCTAATATATCTTTCAGGCAGTATGATTTGATTGAAGTTTGGTTTTACTCCAGCAGGTGTGAAGAGCTCTGCTGCTTCAAGTTACTTAAGTCCTCATTGAACCATTGGTTCTGCTATATCACTGTGTCTTCCGAGAAGGGTGTAGGGGGGGTTACAGTATGCAAATACTTTGAAACATCTTTTACAAGGACATCTAATATTTGTGTTTGTGAGTTTACAGGAATCTTCTGAATTTGTGGGAAATTTGACCAAAGTCCTTGTTGAGTGACTTTATTGAGGGCTCCAAACAAGGAATGTGGGGTCTGCTTTGTAAAGACAGTCAGAAGGTCAGAGCGAGAGAATGGTTTGCTCTTAGTAATTCAAATTAGAATGTTCTATGCAAAGAGTGACTCCAAGCTGTGCCCTGCTTTATCTGGTCGGTCGTTGCAAACGATGGCAATAACCCAGGCAGCCAAAATCCACAACCACCTCTTGAGCTTTCTTACAAAGATTCTATGGCATGGCACAGATGCTTCCCATGAGGCATCTTAACTCTTCAATCATACGCCACAGAAGTAAGAAAAAAATACAAGAAGAAAACTACAAAGACCCTGGTCTCTATGGCCCTGGGTCGAGAGCTCAGAGGCAGTTAATTCATCTTGGAAACAAGACAACACTGAGCAGAAGGGGTTTGATGCTGGTCCCATGCTTAGAGGTTGAAGTGTGATATAAAAACAAAGCAGCATCCAATTCCTTTATCGTCTCTTGTATAACCCCCCACATGAAGCTGTCCATCCTCTTTCTTACTGGTCCATGTTTCTGAAATTGAAGTATCTGCCCTCTCTCTTAAGGTGAGGGAGACAGTACACATCTGTTTGTGGTTCTGGATGTTTCCCTTTTTTGAACACTGATGAAGGAGATCGGGGCTGCAGAAGTCCGCTACACCAAGCAGGGGTATGGTGGAGTCCTTCAGAGTGTCCGCTGCACTCATGTAGGTAATGTGCAATTATTGTGGAGAATGCAGCAGACTGGGCTGAACACAGAGCCTTGAGGAAATCTTCCTACCGCTTAAAGACGCGTTCTCATGGAGAGGATAACATTTGTTTATCGGGCTGTTTGTTTGTATTTCCTTTAGTGTGAGGGCGGGTTAAGAGGTTTTGACCATGACCCTGGAAGACAGAGAGGAGGCTGTGCCCTTATCAGATTTGCTATCTCAGGAGAATCAGGACGAGGCTCCATTAGAAAAGAGACTAATGCAGAGCAACTTTGTTTCATTTGTCAACACTTGCCAGTCTCAAGGTGTGGACAAAGTGTTTGATCACAGGCTGTTCTCTATTTAGCAGACAATTTCAGCTTCCGTTTCTGAGCTTCTTGCCACAGGGAATGCCAGTGTTTCCCATATTAATCAGGCTTCAGGGGATGGGCAAGGCGATCTGTGGTTAAGGCCAGATAAATCCCTTTGTAAGAGGTAACACCCAAAGCAGGTGCCCTACTGCAATGTTTCTCCTCAGCCTGGTAACCCCAGGATGTGGACGACACTGGCGCTGTCACTGGTAGAGTTGATGCAGGCACTCACAGGACCTTCAGACCTGGAGGAGGTCCAGAGTCAAAACAGGTTAGACCCATTGCCAGGGAACTCATGCTTGAGTTGCTCCCCGATTATGATGACAGCTTTGCTGGATGATGTTTCCTAGTGTATGTGGAAATAATCTGATAGACCATCTGCTAGACCCATGAGAGAATCCTTCAGGCCTCAAGGATGCAGTGGGAAATGCTATATTTTTCCTTCCTCTCTTTTCACACCGCACCTCGCAAGAGCAGGTTCGTCACTGTCAGTAGAGGAATAGATGGGGTCTTATAATATAATTTCAATTGTTGTTTTATTACACAATTAAAGCCAGTGAGGGATTTCTAAGCACAGGATCAGAATTTGAACCTCTGTTGCACTGCATTGTCTTGCTTCTAAGACAAACGTGTTGCCCCTGAGCTATTCTTCCTTCCCTCTTACTGAGATCTATGATGTAACTATCTTCCAGAGCAGAATGAAAGTGGGTTGTCTGCACCCTTTTCTTTCCCAGAATATGGCTTCCACTCTTTGCATAGATCACAAGATGGCCACTTTCTTTCAGCTATGGAGATATGTCTTGAAAGGAGTGGATAGGGCATATAAGACTTGCCAGGACCACGTGTTGAATATTCCAGGCCCCTGGCTGAGGAGACTATATCATCTGAGGGGACTCTGGACCCTATGGAGATTAACAATGGGTCTCAGAAGACAATATGTTTTTGGGGGGACCCAAATGCCACCATCCTTCAGGAAAGAAGAAAAGAAAAGATGTTGCTCATGATAAGCCACAAGATAGGGAGTGTTGTTCCTTAATTATTTGGGAATGGGTTTGAGAAGGAACTGGGTACTATGTGGTCACATTCAAGTCCCTTGAACGGGTTCCATTTTCAGTACAAAAGATTCCAGGGCCTGTCCCACGAGGAGTCGGGTGGCAGGAAGATGATCCCTGGCCTTGTCACCACCAGGCAGTCAGAATCTTTCTACAACCTCCAGATATCCAGATAGACCTTTGTTCTCTTAGAGATCCCAGGATCAGAAGGTGGATCAGGGTTTGAACGACCAAGAGATCATGGATTTGTTAGCTAAAATGGCATTGAAAAGTTGGTGGCACACTTAATGAGGTTCTGCAACATTATGTTCCTGGTGAGGAAAAGGGTCAAGGGGTTCAGACCATATATATATATATTTAAGGGACTAGAGTTAATGTGTGGTATATTATCACTTCAAGATGGAGGCTATTATCATATTTAAGGATGTTTTGGGGCCATGGTGTTGGTTTGTGAGACTGGATCTCTGCCTCACTGAACCCATCTTCAAGCCTCATAGGCATTTTTTACAGTTTGTATGGGAAGGGAGGTACTACCAGTTTCAATTCCTGTCGCAGAAGATTTAATTTCTGGGATTTGTAATAGATTCCTCAGATGGCCAATTGAGAAACTGTGACTTCTGTTGTCACGTACCCACCATCTGTAATTTGATCTCAGTATCGGCTCGGAATGCGCCCACACTTCTCCAGTTTTGCAAATCACTCAAAAGGTAGCTTTTTCAATAACACCTGAACAAGGAATAATCCCAATGGATACACACACTGATGCCCCAACAGCACTTCACAGCACTTTATGTAATTGTAATTGGTTATTTATAACAGGCTTAATACAGAGAGGTTTGTGTTGCTCCGCTCTGCGTCGTCTTGCTTCCAAGACGAGCACGTTGCCCCAGAGCTATCCACCAGAGACTACTGTTAAAATATGTCATCCCAAATGCTGGCTATCCACAACATGTGCAGCTCTCTGCTGCTCACAAGCTAAGTTCATGCTCTAAACAAAATAAAAATAGAATAAAATGCACTTCCTAGTGTTGTTTTCTCTGTGTCGTTCGAAACAGGGATTCTGCATGCAGCAATCATTTTATTGAAGTTGATTGTGGATCTGCAGGATGGTCATGATGGTTGTGGAAAGCCCTAGGGATAATCCCTTTTCAATCACAGGTATCTTTTGTTTATGGTTGTTCCTGTTGCAACTTGGAAAGAGGATGGACTGCTTAATGAGGGGCAGGGGGTGATATGTGGATATTAGGGGAATGGAGACTGTTGAAGAGTGCAATGGTCTTGTAGGTTTTTGTCGTGTTTTTCTCACTGCTGCGGAGCAATATTTAAGAGTTTAGATGCATAATACTTCCCTCTGTGCCAATAATATAAGTTTGACTCTTTGTGTACTAGGAGTAGGAGTCACCTGCACAGATACTAAAATCACATAGGATCCAAGATGGTTTAGTTAATGGGAGCATTCTTTGGGCTAACTCGTTTCCTAAATATGAATTACACCATATATTTTTCAATTTGATTATGATGAATCAGTATAAGCATGTGGAGCTGGTCCAGCATTTAACAATGACATTTTCGAAAAAAGGTAAAACTAGGCCCTACAAATGTCTGACTAATGTGATGGCTGGAGTAGACCAACGCCACTTTCCACGCTTGAGCAATCCTCTCTCCTGGCACAACACAATGTAATGTTGGGCCACAAAAAGGTCTTGAAAGACAGAACCATTAGCATAAGAGAAATATAGCTTTGTAAAACTAGTAGTTGCAAGGAGGTATGAGATGATACCAAGGACGTTGGTCAGCCGTGTTGGTAAGAGAGCAGGAATTAATCCATGCCCCTGAGAGCATGAAAGTAGATTATGATGGCCGATTTGAGGTAGCTACCATTCAACTTAATATAATGGAGTACGGGGTATTGAACATTGAGTACGGGGTATTGAACATTGAACATTTGCATTGTGAGGGATGGCCTATATCCTAGTGAAGGTTATGAGTCAAACAGTCGGCGGCTGACCACTTACTTGATTTAGGAAAGGTGGTAGCCCTTTGTTGCTGGAGTTTTTAAATTTATGAAGAAGGACTAGAGTTGCTAACATGTGAAATGGAATAGCAGGGGCCAGATTACAGAAACTTTTTACCAGTGCAAGTGTAAAGTTGAATGGTTATATCACTAGGGCAAGGTTGGCCCTATTTCTAAAAACACTGGGACATAATAGAAAACCATTGCACCATGACAAGTGCAGTTTGACGTGTTATAAGCATCTGGACAAAAATTGCCCTAATGCAAAAAAAAAAAAAAAATCACTGCATGTTTGCACCAGGGCAACATTTGCCCTAGTGCTATTACGGATTAGTATTAGAACCAGGGCAAACTTTGCACTGGTTTCTGCTATGTAAATAGGGTTGCGTGTTTTACATTTTCCCAGTGTATTTTCAAGGATTTTCTCACACAATATCTGTCAAAAACAGATACACAAATTAACTAATATCAGTCAATAGTCAAGCTGAAACTTGGGCATGCTTTCGAGCTAAACAATTATAAAATGTCATGTTAACTTTGGCATTGCATGTTTTGTACAGGCGTTTTCTGTGGCCTCTATTACAATGAGTACAATATTTTTTTCACATCTGAAAACAGAGTCACATAATTCTGTTGTAAATGTCGACTTTTTACTCGTAAAATCATTGGTGAATCCTCCCCTAATCGGGATCCCATTTGGAATTAAATGTACATGTATTCTAGTTTCACCATAAATTTGCTATAATATGCCTCCTATTTACTATAATTTCAAGCTTTGTCTTACATTGAAATGTATTCTAGACGTTCTCATTTGACTCTTGCTGCATGTGCGTGCATACTCAAGATGTGCAAACTAATTGCACCATCATCAATTGACTTTGACAGAAAAACTCACACATGTTTTGAAAATGCACAAGTGGCAAAAATCAATGTCATGAATAGATAGTTAATGTGAACGAAATTGTCACAACATTAACTGAAAACCATGCTCCACGTTCACAACAAACATTAAAAGAAAAATGGGATACCATCTCTGTTTTAAACATCCTATATCGCATGGCTTATTTCCTCCGAGAAATGCATAAAGTGGATTATAACAATCCACCCTCCGTCACATAATTAGCAGAGTAGGCTCCTTAATGTAACCATTTTCCAAATGAATTAAAAGTATGACGTTTTTTTCAACATATTTTGAACTGGCCTAAATTATATTCAAATTGCAGGTATGAAAAATAAAACCCATTTAAAAACAAAGGAAAACTTAAGCCCATAAAGTTAATAGGTGGATCCAGAAAGCAGTGGCAGCTGGTGAACTTTGTAGCAGGAGGGGCATACATGTATGTGTTTAATATGCGGGAGCGACCAATCATAGCTAGGGAGCCCAAGCCAAACAAGGGTGGTTCGGGGAGCTTCTCGCCGAGAAAATGTTTAAAATAATGTGTTAAAATGGTGCAATTTACAGAACTTTCTGTGAAAAAATTGGACAAAATGATACACAGTTTACAATCAAGTTTGTCTGGTAGCACATGAAAAAAACCAAAATATGCAAGTTAACAACAGTGCGCAGGACCATTTTCCAATGCATTTTAACCATGCTTTTTCCCACAACATATGCTAGTATATAAAACATGTTCATGCTGGCTGTGCCCGTACATGTCCAAGCATGCTGCACCAATATATGCTGCTTTTACCATATAAGGACTCCCAGCCAGTAAAAAAATACCATGGCACAGAAAGAAAGTATATCCAAACGGGCAATACCAAGATAGGCCACTTTACCAAATTATTAACACTTATCAAGGTTGTTTTGCCCATTGATGCACTGCTTCTGAAATCAGCTGCACTATAATTGTGACCCACTGCTTTTGAATGTAGCCACACTAGAATTGTACTGAGTTAGTGAGTGCTGTTTATGAATTCAGAAGCACTAGGATTGCAATTTGCTGCCTTTGAATTTAGCCATAGTAGAATTCAACTGAGTTGATTAACACTGCTTTTCAATTTAGTCACACTAGAATTGCAGCCCACTGCTTTTGAATTTAGCCACAATAGAGTTTGAATCTGTTGTTTTTGAATTTAGCCACACCAGAATTGAAACCTGCTGATTTTGAATTTAGCCACACAAGAAATGTAACTTGCTGATTTTAAATTGTAAAACAGTACAATTATACTGAGTTAGTTAACGCTACTCCTGAATTCAGCTGCACTAGAATTACAACCAAGCTGCTTTTGAATTTCGCCACAATACAAATGTAAGCTGCTGCTTTTGAATTCTGCCGCAAAGAATTGTAACCTGCTGCTTTTGAATTTATCCACACTAGAATTGGATTGAGTTAGTTAATACTGCTTTTGAATTTAGCCACACTAGAATTGCAACCTACTGCTTTTGAATTTATCCACACTAGAATTGTACTGAGTTAGTTAATACTGCTTTTGAATTTAGCCACAATAGAATTGCAACTCACTGCTTTTGAATTTAGCCAGACTAGAATTGTAACACACTGCTTTTGAATTAAGCCACACTAGAATTGCATCCTGCTGCTTTTGAATTTAGAAACAGTAGAATTGTAACTGGTTGTATTTTAGTTGTACCACACTACAATTACACTGAGTTAGTTAAACCTGCTTCTGAATTTCAGCTGCAATAGAATTGCAACCCTCTACTTTTGAATTTAGCCACACTAGAATTGTAACCTTCTGCTTTTGAATTTGACTGCACTTGAATTGCAAACTGCTGCTTTTGAATTTAGTCACGCTACAATTGCAATCCACTGCTTTTGAATTTAGCCACAAAAGAGCGGTACTGATTAAGCACCTGCTGCTTTTGAATTTAGCCAAACTTGAATTGCATTGATTTATTTGTTTAGATTTAGTTTATACATGCCACTCTGTGAACCATATGCCGAGGCATAAGCAAATATCAGACAATATAGAAGGAAGAACTGACAATAATACTACTCAACACTGAGAGATCACCTGGAACCATCCAACCATCACCCTTCTCATCTCCACAACCTCACATCTCTCCAAGGGCTAGTGATACAACACACCCAAAAACTAGCAAACTGTACACCCCTCTGTAATTATACTACAAATCTAATACCTGCAAACAACAAACAACTCAAACACCGGGCACCACCCTTATGGACACAAAAAGTTCAGTGCACATAACACAGCATGCCCAGAAAGCTCACGCGCATTGACGCCACTTCCCACTGGTTCTGCACGTATGAACAGATGAGCACAAATTCTTTCCTATCCCTCTCTCACTCACTAAACATCCCTACACACTTTTCTTACAGAGCGACGTGAGCACCTGGAGATCATGAAAATTGCAGTGGTGCGCGATATAAATATACATAAATAACACAGTAACTATACATCAAGGGTAATGCAAATATTATACATGTTAGTATCACCTGGCTAGACTGCCCTACATTGGATGTAGGTCAGTGACAACACTTGTTATGGTTGCTTTTCCCTTGACGCAAAGTAACTGTACATCAAGCAAAAGCCAAGTCAAGTGGTATTATTTGTCTAGACTGGCTTACATTCAATGAAGGCCAATATAGCAAGATAATATAATAACAATTGCCATATTTGCTTTACCCTTTACCTGTGACTGACTGTGCATTAAGGGTAAATCAAAGACACATGTTATTGTGTGGATACACTGGTCTAAATTCAGTCTAAAGTCTAGCCAAATCATGTTTTCTTTAACCTTGATGGACAGTAACTGCATCATGGGAAAAAAGTGTTACATGTGGATAGACTAACCTGCATTCAATATAGGACAGCCTATCCAGGTCAAAAGACTTTACTTATCATTTTTGCTTTCCCCAGTACTGTGCGCATCAAAAGTAAAGGAAAAAAGGAAAACATTATGAAGATAATGGCATGCCCAAAGAAGCCCCACCCCTAAATGTTGGGGTCCATAGGGATGTGCACTGACCCACACAAAGAACACACAGAAACACTTTCACCCGCACATAGCATTCATACACAACAAACACTAAAATACATGGATACAGTCAATACATGAATGCATAAAATCCACACATACATGCAGAAATACACCTTGAGTTTAAAAAATACACTTACCTTACCTGCATGCATCCACACATGCCCCTATGCAGCCATATGGGAACTGGATGGCCCTCCGCTCCTCTCAGTACTCAGACATGCTGCCTGATAGGAGAGGTGGCCTCTCCTATCAGTCAGTGTGTTCACTTTGTGGGTCTCTGTAACGTGAATATGCTGAATGACAGGAGAGGTCTCCTCTCCTCTATTTCCTTGCTCCTCCCGCTTTGGAATCCTTTCCTTGCACCTCATCTGCAATGCCCTTTACTCCCTTTCATTGTAATTAATGTTCAGCTCTCTTTACTGCATGTTCTCCATCCTTTAACCATTAACTCAATCCCCTTTCCTTACCCTGCGCTCGCCCCCATTCCTTGCCTATATCGCTCAATGAGCAATACCTTGTCACTCCCTTCAACTGCTCACCTCTAACCAATCCCATTCCTGGCCCCTATCTACCTTCCGGTAGATCACCTTGGTTTGCCTGTCAGTCTCTATTCGACATTACAATGATCTGTGATCAGGGTCTTGCAGGTAAATTTGGCTCTTGGGTCTGCACTTGGACAACACAGAGCTAAAGACAGCAAGGGAGCTTGGCATTAATTGTGCACTGTTTTAATATGTTGTCTGCATACTGCAATTCATGAAGTCAAAGGAGACTGTGAGAGAGGTGCACCTGGGGCATAGAGGGGGGTAAGATTGATCTAGTATATTAATTGTTTACAAGAAATGTGGCGTGTGTGTGTTTGTGTGTGTTTCTTTCAGTCCTTGTGAGCGTGGTTATGTGTTCAGTTTTTCTTGTGTACGTGTAAAATATATGTTGAAGGATGTATCTGTGTATTCATGAAACTGTGTACCTATATAAGTGTATAGTTTGTTGTTTTATGTGTGTCTTTTTATTGTTCTCAAAGGGTGTTCTTTACAACACAATGGAAAACTGTCACTAACTCACATTGTAGTCTACTAATAAGAAACACATGAATGTTATACCTATCTGCACGTGTTTGCCAATTGTGGCAAGAAGCCAGCAGCACATGCAATCCAACAGCTACTACTGCAACTACAATATAGCAATACATGAGAAAGGGTTAACCAGGACGAGGTGCGCGCTAAGGAAAAGGGAAGCAACACAGTACATCACGGCAGGGAAGGAGTGCGTGGCTAGCTGCAGGAGGAGGGTCCCGAGGGATTGAGGGAAGAGTGCAACAATGAATCAAAAGTGAACAGCTGGATGTGCGGGGGCTTTCCTCTAATGTTTTTGTTGATCATTGCAGATGGTGGTGGAAGAGGAAGAAATACATTTTGAATGGGCATAGTGAAGCACAACTCAAGTAAAGTGTGCAGAGAGGGGAAAACAGCTGAATCATTCAGCCACGTTGGGCTGTGTGAAGAGAAGCAACTGCGTTGGACCGTGAAGTGAACCTAACAAGAGTTATTATTTATTAAACAGTTGTCACGGGAGACTGGGGACGCATTTGAAGAGACTTGCGTTTGGAGCCAAGTCTCTGAGGAAAATAATTAGCAGTTCGGTTATCATCTGCGAGCCGCCGGTGGGAAACGAACACCGAGCAACTTGTCTATAAGTAAAAGGAATGAAATTGACGTGATTAAAAGCTTCTAAATAAACACGCAGCAGCTTTCAGAGTAAGCGGTTCCCAGCGGAATGCGAGTGAACGTCTCCTGAGAAGAAATTAACAGTAATTGACACGGTTGTAAATCCATAAATACAACGCGGCAGATACAAAGTGCGCTTATAGTTGAAGTTAGCCCTGAGCGAGGGAAAAGGAACCTGACACGCTTGCTACCGGAGCCGTGTCACGAGCATTGAAAAAAATCCTTATATTTATAAAACCAAGTTTGAAGTAAACAGAGAGGGCTAAAATAAGCAGCCGTGAGGCAATAAAAGCCTGTGGATACTTTAAGGGAATTAAATCAGTAGTATGGACTTCCACACTCTGTGAATGGAATAACTGTTTCAAGGCTCACAGAAGTTTGAATAAACAAAGAGGAGTTCAGGCTTCAGTCTACGGTGAGAAATAAATCCTTAATTGGACTTCCATTAAATGTTCCCGATGTTCCTCCACAAATACTGCTGATTGCCCTGAGACACTGGAGAAGCTCCATTAATCACCACAGAGCACACAAAAAATCAGTAGTGACTGTCTTATCAAACGAAAAGGTGCAGTGAACCTCCACCCAATCTCAGTAACCCCAATATAGCTCACTATCTGCTTAAACAATTAGAACGAAAGAATAAAGGTTCTCCTGAGAAACAAATAGCAGTGAGTTGTCATTATTCCCCCACCTAGTAATTTGAGACAGTGCTATTAAACTCTTATGATAATGTCATATTCTCAATCACTTTGTGATCATTTTACATCTTTTACATAACTAAGATCAATACCTCTTGTGACTCAAATGCTGCTGAACCAAGGGTATATGAATTTAGTTAGGTAATCTTCTGGCTTGGTTTTCTTTGAATTTCTAGCTTGTCATTAGGTTATAAGGAAGCTTAGGGGGTGTCCTCGTCCTTGTTTGATCTTTTTCTACCAGGATTTGTAAAACTGCATACCTTGATCTTTTCTGGTGATCTATCAGGTATTATGTATGCTTCCTTACACAGATGTATGTTCCCTAAAATTGAAAAATGATTTAGTTATGTGTGTCCTGCTCCCTGCAAATTTAGACTCTACAATTCCTTCTAATTTAGGCCCAATTTTGACTTACCTTTTGTCAGTAAAGTCTTGGAGGGGGAAATTACAGCATACTTGTCCAGGTACCACTAGAGGAAAACACGGTTTGCTGTCAGTCATGTTTACATACTTTGAAGAGCATTAAGATGGCAACCCTGCTGATATTGGAAACACTGCTTGACCTGTGGGACAGAGGGAAGCATTCTGTCTCCATTTAATTGGAAGTGTCAACAGCCTTTGAAACTGTGGACCATTACATCCTAATTACCCACCTGGAAAATGTGATGGAGATACATTGACCAGTTTGGCTTGGATTACATCTTTTTTGAAGGCTAAAGCAGAGGGAGTTTAATCTCACCCAGCTGTTTGATTCTCTTTTCTGTACCACAGGGTTCCTCTCTGTCTCCTCTACTATGTTTCCCTTATGGGTCCTATATAAGTGCAGATGTTGGAGTACTTTGATCTTGGCTGCAAACCCTGGGCCGATGGTACTTAGATTCTGTTTGAGCTTCATGGGTGGTCTGAGGATGCCCTGAGTGTGCTGGGGTGTTTGTGGATGGTGCAGTAGTAGATTCAGGACAACTGTCTATGCCTAAATTGCAATCTTGGTTCTCCTCTGACCCCTTTGGAGATGGTCATGAAGCAGAATGCTTGCTTGACAGACAACTATACTATGCTCATTTCCTCAGGTGAATGCAGTTGTTGAATCTTGTTGTTTCCATCTATATAAGATCAACAGGTGTGACCATGTTACTCAAGGCTGTCTCATATTTGGCTGGCTCCCAAATAAAGGAACACATTAGTATTGGTACAAAACATAAAATCCAAACAATGTGAATCCCAAAACATGAGATTATTTTCATTGCAATTCTGCAAAAATACAGATGGAGACTAGAGTTAGGGTCTTGCAAAGATTGGGGCAATGTGGGGGAGGTTTATGGTGGACTCCCCCTGCATATAATTGCGACGGAATTAGGTAAATGGATTCAATGTCATCACATAGATCCATCAAATTCATATGTGGGCAATGCTGTAGACTTGGAAAAGTCATTATAGGGCCACCCTCAACTATCTGCCTGACTTGTTGCTGTGTTACATCCTGAAACTGGATGCTGAGATCTAGCACCTCGAATGTGTTATCAGTTTTCAGGTTTAATTGATCGTGCTTGTGCGAAAAATGTTTAAGGTCCTTGGACACCATGTTTTTGAATTTCTACGAGGAAGTGTTCCTCTAGGCAGATCTTTAAGATTCGATTAAAGCAGCATTTATTTGAACTTTGAGTTTCGTGATGCAGTCTTGTCTGTTGATACCAGATAAATTTGTTGTTGTATCAAAATATCTTGGAATTTATTTATTATGCGTGTTTATCTATATTGATGTATGTTAATTGATAAGTTTGTCTTTGTATAGGGTCATGAACCCGGTATCTGCTTATGTTTGTTTGTTTGTTTGTTTGTTTATTTATTTATATTGCGCACCAGACCCAGGGGTATGCGGGCGCGAATGCAGTAAGAGGATTGTTAAGCTTAGGTTACATGTTGCAAATAAACAGGGGTACAGCTATGGTTACAGTGCTGTAGACAAGTAGAGACAAAAGAACATCGGGTATGTACAGCAAATTTACAGTATGCAGATGTGACAAATATACAGAGCAGTTGAAAATACAGAAAATGCATGAGATCTTAAATGAGGGTCGCGAGATGTTAGACATCATGAGCTTTCAACCATTGGATCAGGTTAGATCTTATCATTTGTTTATGCTCAATAAACGGCTTTCATTACTTCTACAACAACTCACCAGTGATCAAGAAATTCACCAAAAAAAATAGAAGCATGTTTACAAGGTGAAAATAATGACAGACACTAATGAGATATGCACACATACTTCCTCATCAACAATAAACAGTGAGAAGTTGCCGTGGATAATAACATACCATTGATGCATGGGTCATAGTGGTGCCAACATTAATATCTAGATTACAAACCTTGTATTTCAATTGCATACATTGCCTGTGAGTGGTATCAATAGGTGCCTGCCACCCAGGCTCTTTTCTCACAAATGTCGGACTCAGCTAGGCACAACTGCACTATTGTAAAAAAAAAAAAATTAGTATGAGTGCCTCCCCCGTTCTACACAGAACCTGAGTAGGCTTTGCTGCACCCAACTCCTTGCAGTCAGGGTGGGCTCTGAAGATTTACATTTGAAAGTTCTGGGTCAGGAAGCAACAACCCAGCTAACACACTGGACAATTGCTCCATTGCTACTCGTCCCAGGGTGCCCCGTTCCTCATTCAAGTTCACTTTTTAAATGCCAGGGGGCTGGAGGATAGTCTGGCAAAGTCAATATTTATAAACGACAGTAGTAATCCTACAATTGACTTCTGGTTACATTGCAGGCACTGTTTACACAATTTACATGGCAGAGTAATAAAGGGTGGCATACAGGCATGTAGACCACCTTTTTGTGCTCCCCGTTTGCACTCTGCCATGCAAATGAGAAAGATTTCAGCGAGAAGAACCTGTTTAAAAAAAAGTGTAAAGATTCAGGTTCCCACCACTGAATTATTTGGAGATTTGATTTTGAGCTCCATTTTGTCAATACAGAGGTATTCCTGTGTGGTGGACAAGATAAGGACCCTCCGGCCAGCCTCAGTTTTCAGCAAATAAGGAGATCAGATAGACGGGTGATAAAGCAAGCTTCTTGTATAATATCACAAATACACAGCATACAGAGTGATCAGCAGGGAACACAGCATGCAAGTATTTAGGCAGTCGGCACGAGGAGCTCTCGAGGGTCCACCTAGAGTGCTGATTGTATAGCATATCATAGGCAACACTAATGTGTTCTAGCACTTTCACAATGGGGGTGTTACTGGCACGATATTACAGACCTTTGGCAAGAACTATCAACATCTCACGTATGACCTTGTGATGCAGTCCTGCACGGACATCGTGTTGTATTATGGATAAGCAGCATTTGTAGAAACCCTACAAAACCCCAGGCCTGTCCAGGGTGCTGTGTGCAGAGGGAGGCAGACAGAGGTGACATGGAGGGTCTCAGGCCGAACTGCATAGGGATGCCACATTAAGCATACCATAGCATAGCATTGCATAACATATCGTAGGAATAAGCCTACATAACATAGCACAATAATAATCCTACATAACATAGCCTGATAATAATCCTGTCATTCACCCGTAACTAGGCTCGTTTAAGTTTTCTGCATTATCTGCATTTCAAATCTAGTCTGGATCTGATTGTACAGATCCTTTGTCAAGGAAAGGTAAACAATAATAGTGTAAAACATTTGGTACAACAAATGAAGGCACCATACAGGAAATTGATGCAAAAGGAACACAAGGAAACATTTCTTAAGATGCATTTGTTTGCAAAGTCTATCAGCATACAACTGGTATAACTCAGCGTTGTGCTAAAAAAAAGTAGTGAACTATAACTCCAACAGGGGATAGGGTAGGCGGGAGGGTGCAAGCCACAAGACATGGTTCAAGGGGTTGTGAATGGTTGACCGAAAATTGGGTGAAACAGGCAAAGAAAGGAGATCTTCTGTATTGTTTTTTTTATTAATTGCTCTCAATTGGAACTATTGCCTTGTGAAATCATTTGCCTCTACTCACTGATCTTAACTCTGCTGTAACCCATAGGTAACACCTACCCGAACAAAGGTTGCTTCAACAGAGGCCTGAAACATGTGTTCTGTCATTAATATATTTTTGTAATTTATCACAAAGCCTGTATCCCAAGACTGAAAATCTTGTATCTCTTCCGGTCCTAACGGGTTAGATGGATGAATACTCTCTGGTCCTGAAGTCCCCAATGAAGGGCATTACACTAGTCCAAGTAATTAGTCACTAACGCTCCTACTATGACAGACACTTGTCCAGTGGCAAGAAAGGGTACATCTCATTAGGCTAGCTAATGTTACTATATAATCTTGTGGAAATGGTCTAGACCTTTATAAACTGCAACATCTAAGCATTTAAGCTGAGATAACAACTTGACAAGTTTTCCAAAAATCAGGTGGACCTAAGGTGAACCTGGGATCTCGACCCAGCCCTTTAAAATGAGGTAGCAATACTTTGAGATGGATGGGGATGCAGAAGATACTCAAATATCAATAATCAAACTAACTCAGGAAATTGGCAAATCAAAGCTGTTTATTTGCATTTGTCTAAAACAGGGAGTTACAAAGAACATCGACAATTTGTTTGATCTTCTTGCTCTCTCAACAAATCTTATAAAAAAAACATCTATGTCTTAAAAAGTCGTCATTGCTGATGTCATCCTATGTGGCAAACTACAAAAACCTATTGGAGATAGTGATTGGGTCTAAGGAAACATCTAGGTATAAGTTCCATAATGGTCTAAGAGAGTGATTGGGTTTCTAATATCATGTGAGGCAACTAAGCCCTCCCCTCAAACAGGTCACTATAAACGTCATCAAATTGGTTACACAAACTATAGGGCTCTTTACTACGTGGCCTTCTATAATTGGTTGGCACCCTTACATCCGTCAGTACTTTTCCACATATGTCAGCAGCACGCAGGCTGCCCTCCAGGTGCTAGTGGGTTGTTCTTGACCATAGCTTCCAACCAATTAGTATACTATTCATCATCACACTGCTGTCTGCCAGTCAATTAGCCCTTTGAAAATTGGCTTTGAGTTTGTCCTTCATGCCTGAGAATAAAAGGGAGTATAGCATACTCTCTCTTTGCATAGGCGTAGCAGGTCACAATTGTCCATTTTCAGCCATCCACGTGACTGAAGACCATGGTTTTGAGCTTTTGGTGCATTTAAAATACCATTATTTAATGAACCTTTGACATCTTTATTGTTTTCATGCCCGCCTTCTGAACGGGAGTTTGTTCTTTCACACCTGTGTTGCTACCGTCTGATCATTCTGGCCCAGAGTGGCCTTGGCTTCTTGGGGCTGGTCCAGTCTTGCCCTTCTTTGATTAACTTCTGTAATTCAATTGCTTTTCAATTGTGACCCACTAGAAAAAGCCTTCCTTTTTCTGGTCCAGCTCTGCTAAAATGCTTAGAGGAATCGTCCATAGTTCACTCACTCCTATACATATAAATATACTGGCGCATGATGCAATCTATTCACTACATAGCTAGCCTTAAGAAAACATTGTCTACTTGCGTTTCTTTGGATCTGTACATGCGTAAAATGACTTGATATCTTCATCATTTTTTGTAACATAACCTTCTTCATCTCTATCCCGAAATGGTACTGGTCTTTGATACTTTCTTGATCCCTATAGAATATCTACGTTCTCTTGTCTCTGCATCTCTTCTGCGTACGTCAGTCTTGCTTCATGTGACGTCACCAATCTGCTCTTTTGCTCACTTTTTCACACTTCTTCTGGTATTTCATTCAAATGGCCGTCATATTGTCATGTATGCAGGCATGGCTGTCTTATGGGAACCTTGTTTCCAGGATTTTCCTTGGTATTGGTATCTTCACTGGCACTGTACATATTTTACATTCTGGTTTCCAGCATATAGGCAACATGGGCGCGATGCTTGTGGTGGGGGTACTTGGCTCCCTCTCTGCAGAAGGTGTTGCCACGGCCAATCTCTAAGTGTTAACAGAACCCACTGCAGCTTCTAATACTGAATATGAAGCCAGAGTTCATCCAGGCTGAGATGTCTTTCCATCTTTGTGAAGGTAGAGTGAAACAGTTTATCTGTAACTTCTGTAAGGCTGGGCAAACACAGTGGCTGCCTAGGGTGCTGGCCAACAGAGGTTGCCAAAAAGCAAGTTCTTCCTTCTGCTTTCATGAATTACCCAGAGAGTGTAAACCATTCTGGACTAGAGTAGCTCCATGATGTCCTCCTGCAAATCCCAATGCTCACCTTTCGAGGTGTCTCCAACATGACATTGTAAGCAGGGTTATTGTCATATATTTCTCAGCAGCACTGTACATGGATTGGCTCAAATAAAAACAATGAAGGCCTAAAAGTAAGAACTGATGATGACATGTTTTGGTCAGGACCAGGGCACTCATACCAGATAAGTATAAAGTCATGTTAGAACCCTCCTCGAACCTCTATCAGCAGAGCATGGGCCAGGCAATGTACACCTAACAGGTAGGAGCAGAGGGAGATGGGGTGAGTTATAGGGTCCTTGAGCACGTTTAGCAACAAAGAGTTAAAAGGGGGTTATCAACTTAATCCCAGAATAGGCCAGATTGTCCTGTGCTTTCAGAACCTTTAATCATTAGCATAAACAACCTGATATAACTATTTAAGCAATGCTGCAAGAGCTGACTCTGAGTAAAAACCCCACAACTGATGTATTGCAGTGTTTTCTCTCACCTTCATACATGCATATTTATTGATGCAAATTTAAAGTAATTCATCGATCAATAGACTTTCATTTGGGAACAGAAGCTATTCGAATGTTGAAGTTCTGTGTAACTGACTGAATTCACAGCTGCAGACATTATCTAGCATTTCTTGGAAAGTTAACAAAGAAAATATGCCCAATTAACTTTGCGGTTCTCTGTGCTACATTCATGTAATACTGAACAGTACTGGGCGAGCCTTGCTATCTTTACCAGCATATCTATTACAGTAAAGTTTATACATCCAAGATAAGCATGCTGGCTGAAAATATGTGCAGGTTATAAATCCAAGATAAGCATGCTGGCTGAGAATATGTGCAGGTTATAAATATCCAAGATAAGCATGCTGGCTGAGAATATGTGCAGGTTATAAATATCCAAGATAAGCATGCTGGCTGAGAATATGTGCAGGTTATAAATCTAAGATAAGCATGCATGCAGAGAATATGTGCTTGTTGAAGGTAAATGTATAGCACTTAAACTCAACGTTTTATGTGGGTCTTCTGATATAAAAAAATTAAACTTACAGTCAAAAGTATTAAATAATTGAACATTTTGGAAAGCCATACATTTCATGGTGGGGAAAAAGGACTGACCCTCCAAAATGATGTCAATTAAAAGTAGAGCCAGAGCAACTAATAAGCCACTATGGGTGTCTGAGAAGATACAAGACGTTGATGGCACTTTCCTGCAGTGCAATTGCTCTCCATAATGCCACATATGCTCCAGCTAAGCTGCACTGCCCTGCAGTCTTAGGTCCTGCTCTCCAGCAAATCCTTCCCACCTCCTTGAACAGCCTGAAATCGACTCTTGGGAATACAGGGAAGACTTGAGAGTGGAGACTTTCTGCAATGGGAAACGGTGGTGTGGGTGTGTGTGTGTGTGTGTGTGTGTGTGTAGGATAACAGATGTTCAACTCTCACTGAGTAGGGCTTAATGGTGCTCTGTTCTGTGACTGTCACTACCACTTCCTAGGTCTTTTAAGGTGGCACTCCCCTGACAGCAAATGGAGTGCCTGATATCAGTGCCACCTCCCCGGTGCCCTCTTACCACTGCCATGTGCCCAGGGCTGCATTATTAGAGTATTAATTAAAGTAAGGGCTCTCCCTGCCAGGCAGCCCACAAGAGGGTCAAACGCAGCCCGGCTTCGGTGGAATCTCTGGGGGTCCTCCACTGCTGCAATCCATGCCAGGCTGCACCTGGCAAACAGTCCAGCCAGAAACATTGAGCACCCTCCCCCCACGCTGCAGGTGATTACTTTGGGGTCCCCCCACTTGCGTTTCTGCTGGTGATATGCCTGCCAATTACCATCTTGAAAATAGAACACGAAGAAGAACTGCAGCAACAGGGGGTGGCTCTTGAGACAGTCCTAGCCAAGCTGTCTCCCAAGTAATGTATTTATAAATAGTACAGAGACGTGTTTGTATATATTTGTAAGCCTTTTTTTTAAGGAACATTTGGATATTTTATTAAAGGGCTCTACATTCTTTAAATGTTTATTAGGGATGCATCTGCTCAGGTAGGGTAAGATTGTACATGTTCCCCTTTATGTATAAAACCTCTAAAAAACCTCCGGGTGTACCAGAAGAAAGGATTAAGTAATCAAATGACCATCTAAAGAGACCATAGACGGCCATTTTGTTTTCCTCTTTCCTACTTTTGCGTGCCAAGGTATTGTAACACAGTGTTTTCTTTCTTGGGGGTTTTGGTGGAATCCATCCTAACGTTTGCCTTTCCGTCCCATGTCAGCTTCCCATAGAGGTGCATCAAGGTGATCTTGAGCTCAGGTCAGCGGAGGATGGAGACATTTGTGCGTAGTAACCATCCCTCTGCTACGTGCATAGGTACACCCATTATAAGCATAGTCCCCATATTGCATTGCTCTGCCAAGACAATGATGTATTTAAAGGAACTAGAATTGAAGCCTTTTTTGCTGGAGAAAGAGTGTGCCTACTTGTGCTTAGCGATATGGCATAAACATTAAACATTTCAAAAAGCAGACCAGCCAATCTCTACATAGTCACTTCTTAAGACAAAAAAGTATTGATATATTCAAACATGTGCAGTAGGTTTGAGTGACATCAATATGCAGAAACAGATCAAAAACACAGTGCAGAATAAAGGCATACAACAGCACAGTTCGAGAATGTGGCAATGCACCAAGGTGTGCACTGAAGGGATGAGAACACCAAAAACACATGATCAGCACATGCATCAGTACATGAACAGGAACAACATACACTGGCACAACAGCACATGGCAATCGCACCGACCTGGAAATCGCACCTAAGCTCAGTGAACGGTATAAACCGAACTGAAGCTGCCAACAGCACAACACAACTCTCACTTTTCTATTCCCGTTGTACCCTTATAACTCCCCCTCCACCAAAAAAAACCCTGTTTTCACACCCTCCTTTCAGATCCACAGGAGCGCATGGGGACTACTCTGGTGGTGTCAGTGAACTTTAACATTAACATTAATACACTGAGCGACCAAAATGAAACGAAACAACAAAGACTAGAATAAATGGGACACAAGCTCCCAAAGACATGAAAACATTACTCGGCGTATGAAACGCAATTCTACGCCAACCTGTAGAATGAATTGGTGAACAGGCCACAAACGCATGAAGACATTTGGAGAGTAAAACAGATAAAAACACGGCTATGGGTTTGTGTTCATCAAATGAACTGCTTTGAAGAGTTCCGTGTTGCTTGCTGTTGCTTGCTGTCTCGCCCCGTGCACGACACTCCCTGTCCATAAACTACAAATATTACTCTTCATGCCCCAATCTTTCCCTCGTCTTCGTTTCTTCGCAGCCCCTCTTGCCCTCATACCTTATTTTTCACTGCGACATCCAACTGCTGCTTCCATGGTGCGACAATGTGCTCTGTAACATTGTACACATGCAGAATTCAAGCCATTATTGGGACATCATAAAACACCCACACACAAAACCTAGCTGTCAGGTTGAAGGACTGAAGGCATTTTTTTTATATATTGTTCTCGCCTGCTGGAGTAAAATATAATGATGTATGATATGGATGGCATATTCGGCGATCTGAGGCAGCACTTTAAAATACGTCAGGCAGAGCATATTGGCAATGTTTACTGATTCCGGTAGAGAAAATCTGTCTTCCCTTTCCGACATGTATTATGTTCCGTGCAATTGAAAGTATGCTAAAGATGTTAGGGGCATATTATTTGCCCATGAATAACGATGAATGGTGAAATCATGTTCCGCGATACAAGCACCAAGTATACATTACCTTGTTTTGCAGCCTTTAGTACAACAATGTTGCTGGTTTATATCCTCACAAATGACACCTAATTGAATGGCACCCAAGTGCTGGGCCCGGAAAGGATTGTGGGTTTGTCTGACCTTGCTCAGCTCTCAGTAGCAAGTTCTTCACTCAATGCATATCGTAGGGGGCGTGCCATGGATGACAGCAGCCATTAGAGGGAATGTCGTTTTTCCCAAGAGTATCTAATGGCCAAGAACCTGAGGCATCACACTCCTGAGGATACAACAAGAGGGACTCTACGTCGTTTCTTTGAAGTGAACTACTTTGTTGTAATTCACTTCGATGCAGTTACTTCACATTTGTATTCAGTTCTCTTTTAATGTATGATGGCCGTTCCCCATGCTTCACACCCACTACACCCTTATATTTCTTACCCCCACATGTGCATCTGTTCATTAGTTCCCCACGGAGTAAATACATCACAGTGAATTACAGCTAAGTAATTCACTGTGATGAAACAACTGAACACAAACAAGAGAACATATGATGCTCCTTGACACTTTGAAACACGGTTACAAGCAGGGGCGTTGCTAGGGGGTGGCTAAGGGGGCTATAGCCCCTGATCTTTTGGTTGTAGCCCCGGATTGAATCTCAGGAGCTACAGCCAAAAGACTAGCTGGCCCCCAGTCCCAACAGTTCCGACATCAGCTTAGCCCCGAGTCTTTTCCAGACCTAGCAACTCCCCTGGTTACAAGGCAGCAAGTAGCTGACAGAAAACCCATTCATATGTGTTCACAGGAAGAATTACAGTGCTCAAAGGCACTGCTGCAGCAGGCAATCACACGACTAGAGCAAATGGCGCACACAGACGTGACAGAACTGTGTTAAATAATAATCACTGATACCACCATGGATTCGCTCTCAGTGACAAGGTATTGCAGCCTTCAGTGATAAAAGCCAGTGGGCCTCATTCCGACCTTGGTGCAAAGGGATACCGGGCACCAGTAAGGACACTGATGCCGGTAATCCCTTTTCGCCCTATTCTGAGGTCCCCCAACGGGACCTGTAAGTTACGTTTGGTCGGACCAAACGTACCTTACGGTTCCCGTTAGGGGACCAGGACGCAAATAACGGCCTTGGCATGCGCCGGGCCGTTATTTGCGCCCTCCCCATTCCCATTGAGCCCTATAGGGGCTCAAATGGGAAAGGGGATTGCCATTTTCAATGGGGACTTACCGGTCCTGCAAAGGTCGGAATAGACCGGTAAGTCCCCATTGAACAAGGGCGGACTCTGTACCGTTATTGGAGGCAGTCATGGCGCTGATAGCGCCATGACTACCTCCAATCTCGGAATGAGGCCCATTATTTCACAGAATTATCCCAAACGAAATAGAACATTTACATTTGCTTATATTTTAAATGATATAGCTACAATTAATGCCACATATATGTTTTACATCTTTCTTGTCTGATGCTTGAATGCAGCAGGAGAACGAACATTTGAACATGTTATAATTGTTTAACCCAAAATAAGTAAGACATTCTCTTCCTCCCCATAGCACTAACAATAGATGAAACTACAAACTCACTACTGGCCAGGGATTTTATTTTCCATAACATAGGTATCCCCACTATCTTTCCTGACAGCCCTGGGACACACCATCGACCAAAACCTGGTACGGTTGCCTGTTTTCTGGAATGTCATCCACATGCTACCCGTGTGTCTCCCTAGGCGATGACATGATTATAATCCCGTTCAGCCCAGGATACCAGTACTCCAGAGGCTTTCAGCAATGGTTACAATTCTCGTTCTGCTTCCGGGACCAACATCTAGCAGGCTTCCTATTTGAAATCAGACAAAACATCCACTATTACATTCCATCAATCAACCAACTTCATTCGGATTATGTATTTATTTATTTAGTTGTTTTTAGTTCAAACAACTTATACAACTATTACATACAATACACATAAGGACTTACATAAAATGTACATCATGTCATCATGTCCAATACTCAATACAAATAATAATCAATCTCATTCTTCAAACCTAACACATTAATGTTCCACAATAAATAAGATCACATTTAAAATTTAAATTGAATCATCCTTTCATTACATCTCAACCTATATAATATCATTGCAAGGGTAATGGTTTTTTCATGTAGCTGTACCAAGGCCCATTGCCACGTTAGACCAAACTCTAAATAGAGCTATGTGCATTGACTCAAAATTAGTGTTCAAGTACAAATTCCAAAAATTATCTGACTGGATATAGGTCAAATTATACACCTAACGCTCATAATGTATCTTATGCTGGTTTTGCATTTTAGTACAACAGGTCATCACATGTCTGAAAGTTTCAAGAGGATTCTCCATCTTACACATACGACAATGTTGATCACTTGTAGATAACTTCCATTGAGTTCTATATGAAGCTCTCACAGGTAATTGATTAGTTCTCATGAGAAGACAAAATGTACGTACCAGTCTATCTGCGCAACGTACCAGGTACATTTGTGGACGTAAGAAGTTATACACCATCTCTTCAATGTACTTATAGTTATGAAGTTCACTCATTCGATTGAAACTATTCTCACAGTCTTTTCTCTTCAATTTAGCCTTAACCACAGCAGTTACACTCAACTGACCAGTCCAGTTAAAAAAGAGCTCTCGACAAGTATTGCCAGAGATGTTCACATGATCAAGCTTCTCAAGCTTAATTACTTTTGAACCAATAATGGGAAGCAAATGACTTTCAGGGTGGCAGATGTCTTTCACAGGCAAAAGGCCTCGTTGTTGCAACATGATAGATTTCAGAGATTGAAGTCCAAATTCAACCCTAATATATTGAATTGGACAGCCAGGAGGCAATCCCAAGATGTTACGTCAGAAAAAACCCTCTAATTTCTCCAGCCAATAAATATTTTCCATAGATATAGCCTCCATTGCATATATTATAACTGGTATCAGCCACTGCTTATAGAGAACAATAATCCCTTTCAGGGAGTACCCAGCATAATTATTTACAAAGCTCTTCACAAGCATTGTTATGTGCTTGGTGTGTCTGATCTTAATTTCAGTCAACAGACTATACCCAGTTTTACTGCTAAACATTACACCAAGGTACTTATAACTGTCAGTATATTCCATGTTTCCCCAAGACACTTCCATTTTCAATGTATTGTTTTTTTTTGGGAGGAAAGCAGCATGATTTGGGTCTTTTTTTAAATTAATGGTAAAATGATGTTCTTTGGCAAAACACGTCAGTTCTTCTATATGGAATAAGGATTTCATGTCACTGTAAGTGTGGTCAACAATGACAAGCTCATCAGCGTACAGAAGGGCAGTGACCGTTATATCTTCAAATTTAACAGAACAGTTTGCTTTGGCTGCTAAACGTCATATCAAATTAGCTAAATAAAGGCTAAACAAAAGTACTGCCAATAGGCATCCCTGCTGTACATCGTTATTAACCCTTATCGGTTGGGATAGACAACTATCACTGTCCAGACGGATTTGTATACTGTTGTTTGAGTGTAACATTATCAAAATATCAAGCAATCAACCAAATCAATTCATCTCAGTCAGAATTTCCCAAAGTTTCTGCCGATTGACACTATCGAAGGCAGAATTAAAGTCTACAAATGTATTATAGACAGATTGATTATTTCTCAGTTTAGCTTTGGATGTTATAGCATCAAGTAAACAAATATTATGAGTAGTGCTTGTCCCTGATCTAAAACCAGATTGAAATGGATGAAAGAGGGAGTAAAATTTTGGCCAGCATTGTAAATGATCTAAGACAATCGCTGTGAACCCTTTACTAGTAGAGTCCAGAATGGATAATAGGCAATAGGTTTTTGGGCATTTCCCTAGACCCGGCTTTAAACACAGGGATTAGAATAGACGTATTCCAGGAAGCAGGAATAGGTTATTCCTTGCATATTTTCTTGCACAAGGTAAAAATCAATTCTGCCCATAAATGGGGATGTTGTTTGATGACCATAGATGCAAGGCCGTTGGGGCCGGGCACTCTGGAGTTTTTCAAGTGCCCAATTATTTCAAGTATACTTGTTTTTGAAAATGTTAATGGCCACATTACCTCATTAGTTATCATTATCGGACTGTGGCTATCATCATACATCGTCTTAGATATATAGGAAGCCCATATATTTTCTCCAAGCGGGTTCAGGAGGAGTTGTGGGGAATTAACTCTGTCTCTATTCAGCATCTTCCACACTGAGCAAGTATCATTTTTTTGCAGTACACTCATCATATTTTGCCATTTCGCATTGGTTTGTGCATATCTTCTACGTTTACACCAGTTATGATATACATTAATCTCTTTTTCATTGAATAATATTCTAGCAGGGGAGGATTCTGTTTTTTCAATCTACAGAGCTCTTTCTTATATGTACGTTTAACCACCAACAGTTCACCATCAGATGAACTATCCATATGCTTACCTGTGGCTATGAATGGTATATCGTATGTAGTTGCTACTTCAGAAGTAATTACTTTGATCATTCAATCTCATCACTACTGATATTAGTGGTGTCCGCTTTTATAACTTCAAGCAAGGGTTAAATGCTATGGGACATTTTCTTACATTTTGTGACATTCCATTTTATTCTTGAACCACTATTATCGTTGTAAATATTTTTCAGGCCTCTCGCTGTCGTCCTTGACAGAACTAAATCCAATTTGGCACTTATCAGGGAATTATCACAAAACCCAATATCCTAGACCTCAAAGTCACGAATGTTAAGGACATTAGCATCCCCCCATAAGTAGTATAATGCAGCCGGCTTGTTACCACTAAACCAAGTGCATTTCCCAGGGTTAACGCTTTTTGTTCTTCCATTTGTTGAGCAAAAACCCCATTCATGCATAAATTGCCTCCGTTTTATGCCTCATGCATTGCTGTTTGGTTTAACAAGTACATTGGTTTCCGTTAAATTATGAAAACATGCAGCCATCTGCATTACTCTGCACTGTGCATTAAAATCACCTCCCAAAAGGATCATGTTGTTATGTTCTATGTAAGTG
The DNA here is from genome assembly GCF_040938575.1 of Ambystoma mexicanum. NCBI lineage: Eukaryota > Metazoa > Chordata > Amphibia > Caudata > Ambystomatidae > Ambystoma > Ambystoma mexicanum. Next base: position 289,405,595 of record NC_090924.1, on the reverse strand, counting down.
ACTTCAATCCAGAACTCCAACTAAGTCAATGCTTAATATGGGATGCCTGATGGAAGCCCTTATTTATATATTTGTATGTCAAAGTTCTTTAAATCTGGATGATGAACCCTTCTATAACACCCCTCTCTTTGAATCCCCTGAACTCATTGAGCCAAGAAGTAGGTTTGTTTTGCAAATTAAAAGGTTTATTTGTTGAATTGGACAAAATATATATATCACACCTTTATGAATAGAATAATATCTGAATAGCACACTTATGAATATGAACAGTGATCAGTAAGGGTAATATTACAATATCAATAATCTCTTTAATCACTTAGGAGTAGGAATAGGAAGGATAAGGTAGCAGAGAATACTTGTATGGATTCAAGGAAATGCAAGGATGGGAAAATGCAACACAGAAATAAACTTGATATGGTTTCAATCAAAAGACAATATAATCCCTTTTTCTCCTGTTACTACTCACTCCCCCACTATGCAATAAGAGATGGAAATGAGGACACACAGGTTTCAGGAATATTAATCAACAATGCAGTTCAATCCCAGTTCCCCCAGCAAGCTTAGAGAAAACAGGTATGATTTTGAAACAGGCAAAAATACTTTTGAATGTGATTGTAATGTAAAGGAAACTATGCTAAAATGATTTTAATTCACTAAAGGAGATTCAGGATAAGTGATAGTTACTTTGGATTGGTTCAGGTCAACACTAGCAATGATTCATGAATGATTATCAGATTGAAAACGAAATTCAGCAGTTGAAAAACAAGAAACTGCTATTTTGACATGTGGTGAAAGGGAGCTAAATTGCAATTCGCGGTTACAGCCAAAATGTTACTGGAACTTGGGTTCATTAGAAAGCTTAGAATCGTAGCTTCAAAATGACAGTTAAATTTCAGCTCTAGGACGTGCGGTTCCAAAGTTACAGAGGTTTTTGTGAAGGTAGATTTTTCAGAAATAAAGTCAAGATTCCAAATGACAGATTGTGCCTTACAGATTAGGAATCAATATGGATTTATACTAAGGGCTATGAAACTACAAGATACCCAACGGGACAACCACCAGACACAGGGCGTCTTCCGCTCTGATTGTTGTGTGTTAAGACACTTGAAAAAACATCAGCCCATAGATGATTATCGCTACAATTCATCAAGAATTATGTGGAGGAGAGGAGAATTTGGGATAGAGAAAAGAGGTTCTATAATGCAGTTCTGGATGGTTGAAATGGTTGGAATAGGATTACTTTAAACTAAGAGATGACTATGGACAGTTCGACACTAGATACTCACTCCTATGGCTTTGGAATGGAGTAGGCCCCGTCAAAGATCTGGTCAAGGGTTTGGCTAGGATTCTCTCTCGCCACAAGACAGCTCTCAGGCCCTGGGTTCTGCTCTCCACATGGCACTAGGATCTGCGTGGCCTCTTGGACTGGATCTGACGGGTTCTGGATACAGCTCTGCTCTCTGGGTAAGGATCTGGGTTCTAGCACAGGGTTCTTAGCTAGAAGCAGAACAGCTCAGCCAGGCTGTTGGATTTTGGTTAGGCCCCGTGGAAGTTTAGGGGTTAGAATCAGGTTGCAAAAGATTCTGAAGGGCTGCTGAGAAGAGTTCAGCTTTTGGATTAGGCCTCTCTGCTTCAAGTTCTAGAGTTGGTTCTAGAGTTTGGTTTTGGAGTTGTCTGGATCTCTGTCTTGATCTTCTTGCAGGGTGCTACGACAAGAAATCAGTTGAGTAGTGAAAAAGTGTGTGTCCTGCCTTTCCTCAGGAGTCCCTATTTATGCATTTCTGAAGTGGGTCGGGAGGCTGATTCTACAATGCCCAACCCTCTAAGGATCTGATAGGTTAGAGGATTCCCTGTCCCCTGATTGGAGAAAGGATCACCGTGTCATCTTTATGGCTTGGGGGAAAACACTCCCCTTTGTCTCTGTACACCATATCTTATTTTTCATAAAACACATATTTACAATACACACAACTTATTAATATTACATACATTACATGACAGATTGCCTAAGGTACATTTCTGTTCAACTCTCATCTTCCTAAGAGCTTTGGTTCAGAAATGACCACTTTTTGCGCTTTTGGTGGGTTTCTCAATATTTTTTCTGCACCCCATCTGGGCACATTTCTGTAATTTTTTATGTTCATAGCATAAACACAGTGGCTACAATATGAATAATTCCAGGGTTTGGTCTCAGAACATCCAGCTTAGTCTTCAACTGTGAACACATTTTTCATTTGAACAATCTCAAAGTTTCCCATTTTTGTCAGTTCAGTGCAATTTGTTATAAGCATTTTTCTAAAACATATATTTGCTGTGCTTTCTGAATCCAAAAAATCCAACATAAAGAGATTTTAAGGGTCTCAGCCACAAGCATCCCCTTAAACCAAAGGGATCAACCCTTAATACAACAAAACACAAGGCTTGTGGTCCAAAATTGCAGCCTGATACCGGTGGATTCTCTTACTCAACCACTTTCATTTGTGGTACTCCAAACAACATTACATAACAACAATTATATGCAAAAATATATATTTTATTTAGCATTTACAAAAAATATTCTTCTAAAAAAACTCACAATACTGAAGTACCTGTACCTTCTCCTACTAGCAAAATGTAGAGGGCATCTGTCTAGTTCTGTCTGCATGCATTAGCACCCTTCAACAGGTAAGTATATTAGTATAGATACTTGTCCGTCAAAGTGTCTTGTGTTGTGCTATTAATTGCACTGGGTCATACCTCACAGAAACACAACTCACTCAATCACATACCATTCATTCTGTCTTCATTCACTATCAGATTTCATTTCACAACCACACACTGTGCCCGACATGTTTCTTTCCACATTTGGTGTCTCGTGTTAAATACTGGGAAATTCTTCAGGAGCTTGTGTGAAGGGTTAGTAAGACATGCAACATCTAGCACAATAGTTCTATTTTTAAAACGAAATATGTTTGACAATCAAAAACATTTCCTTTGCAGGGTTCTCGTTGGAGTTGCAGTGAAGTTCTGTCTCCGTGGGGTTTTAGTCCCCTTTATATTGAGTGACCCAGAAGAGAATCTTCACCATACGGAAGAAGGAAGCTTTGTTTAAGCAGAGGCTCTATGTCGAGTCTTTCGCGTCAAAGGATGGGGCCGAACGTTCTCATCGGGGAGGCAGTCGCTGATTGTTAGTCAAATGAGACTGTCTTTCCCCAGGTGGCTTTCTAAATGGCAACGTTTTCTTTTTTCTTGCTCGTGCTCCTCTGACCTTGGGATGGCCCTTCAAGCAGTTTTAGTTGCTGTTTTTCTTTCCTGTGCTCAAACGGCACAAAGCTTTGTGGCATGTATCACCCCTGTTATGGGCGCTGGGATGGGTTCTCCCTGGTTGAGCCCGTTTTGCGAGACAACATCTCTTTTTCAGTTGCGGTCTGGATTCCGTTTCTTTCCGTTCAATTCATCGGCTGCTTTTCGCGGGCTGCTTCCGGAAATTTAGGAATTTTTCATTTGAACAATCTCAAAGTTTCCCATTTTTGTCAGTTCAGTGCAATTTGTTATAAGCATTTTTCTAAAACATATATTTGCTGTGCTTTCTGAATCCACACAATGGTTTGTCTCCGCCTTCAACGTCTGGGCTGACTCAGAGGTCACATGTCTCTCCTTCCTGCTAGCAGTTTGTTATCAGTCACACCCGAATTAGCATTTTCTATTCAGCCCAAGGACTCAATTGTCTTTACTCAGAGCAACAGGCCAGGGTGCCACTCCCAGTTCCTTTTCACACCAGCCTGTCAATCTCTTAGCCAAGGGCAGGGGAAAGTCTCCTTTGTCCAGGGAGAAGGTGTGGAATTCGTTTGAACACAGATTGGGAAACTTTTAACTCTGAAACTCAATGTCTACAAATTGTCTTTGCTTATAATATAACACACATTTTTAACACATACATTAAACAATGTCTTGCTTCAAGCCTTTTCAGAATATGGTTTTAAATTGTATCCACCTCTTAGGTTTCTGATAGCAAGTTTTTCTTTGGCATAGTTTGTGCTCAACGTACAACTTTACAGAAAATGGTTTTAAAACGCCGGCTTCTGGTAAAGGTGAGTAACGGTATTACACCCATTTTTGACAGGTTTCTTCCAGCAAGCAATCCTCAAAAGTGGACTTTGTTCAGATATAGATACACTTCTGCGGACCTTATATTTATGTAGATTCTTGCGGGAGAATGATGTTGACCACCCAACACGGAGGTTTGATCTTTTTGGGTGGTTTGTGAGCCATGATTCTTGCAAATTTGACACCAAATAAAAACGGATTTTTGAAACCAGCTCTGTTTCTTTTGCAATGATTTTGCTTTGTGAGCAGTCAAATGATGGGTTTTGGCAGTGGCCTCCTGTGTTACAAGTGACATAGGAAAAAGTAGATGGTGGACTATTTTTCAGGTTTTCACTGCGCACTTTCTGGTGATTTCTGGCGAGCAGCATGCTTTCCGGCGGCCATTATGATGTTTCTGCTGCCAGCAATGCACAGTGATGTTGCATGGCTTGGATTAGTGGGTTAAGACATCTCACATCTATCATGAGCCAACTAGTAATAAGCTCATCAGTAGTATCAAATATTCTGTCAGTGTATTCATATATGTCAAATATTAATAGTTTAGGGGCTACTGCACATTTCTTGACATACATTTCAACAGCAAGAACATTTTCATTATATTGTTTTGGTGATATTTCACTAGCATGGAAGTCGTGGCTTATCCCTGTAATTAAGCCACCATACGGTCTTCCTTTAATACCTTTTAAAGCGTTATGCTGGAAAAATGTATGTGAGTCAATGTGATAATCTTTTAACAACCTAGTTTCCTGTAACAAAAAAATTGGATTAGCAATTATGGTATTAATAGAGGTACCGAATTTGATAAAATGAGCATGATCCTGTGTGTTCCATGAGGCTACAGAAAAGGCTCATGGTTGTAATTTTTGCATTTGATTCACCAATTGCTGTAACCAACGCAATACAACCTGATTATCTGTTGCAGATTCAATTACTTCTTTTTGCTTCACATCTACTTTGCACTTATTACAGTGTTGACATTCGATTTGTGCATTAGCAGATGGACCGCTTGATCTAGTACATAACCAAGGAAGTCAAGGGAGTCCCTCTGCGATCGTATCCATGCAGCTGTCACTGAAAGTACACAATGAACTAATGTTATTTCCCCAAAGCTTCTTTTCAGTTGTTCTGGAGGTCTGGGGACCCCCCCTATTGCTCCTCTGCACCTCTGCTGGGCTCTGCTGGGCTCTCAAAACTCAGAAAAATACTCAGACAGCATTCCACGAGACGGAGACAGGCTTTGTTCATGGGCATCAGGTTTATTCACACCAGACTGACACACACACTGCATGGTTGTCAAGTACAGGAACTCAGCTCTCGCACTGAAGTCAGAGCTGGTTTATACTCATTCTGAGAGTGGAAACCAGCCCCAACCTTTTTTAAATGCACGCTAAAGCAAAGCGGTTCCATGGACTTTAATCTCGCACCTGGTGATTAGTCATTCTATGCTTAACCTTTAATTTGAGATACATTTTGTCACTCACCACTGGATTTCCCAGGTCAGTGAATCTTATTTGGTCATGCAGCTGTGTCCTTTTGCTTAAGAAACCCAGACACAGAATCGTTATCTGTCTGGTCCCGACTGTTATCTGGCTCCACAGGGAACATTGGCAAGATTATGGCTCTGTGGCCTTGAAACCTTTCGTACAGGGGGCTGACATATTTCAACACTGTCTGCAAATATAAGCTTCATTAAATACCTTCTATTGGTCATTAAAGGCAAGGTTTGGAATTAAAGGAGAGGCTAGTATACAAAATAATGAATTATTTTATTTGTGGTTATATTTAAACACTTGGTTATATTCTACCCGATTTTTTTATAATACACTTCTATATCCTGCCCTTCTGAATACATCATTCATCATTTAAAGCATTTAACACATGTATGATTTTATAAACACAACACAATTTAAAGCACTCACGTTTTTACGCATTATGATTTTAGTTTCTGCATATTTGAAGGCCTAGATCACCCACACAGATTTCTATGCCTAGTTTAAGTGGTGGGGACTGCCCCCCACTGCATTCAGTTGTCAGTACCTCCTCTTTATGTCGATACCTCCTGTACATTCCCCCATCTTGAAAGTTCTTGGTTGTTAAACAATTACTTTCAACCATACCAATGTACACCCTCCTTGATACTTATCTAAAAAATATTCTATCACAATCCTACAATTGTCAATACTAACACATTATCCTTCTTAAAACAAAAACCTGTGTGTCCCTAAACTTCCTTTATCTTCTTTTATTTGAACCCGGACTCCATTCCTCAATGGGGTTGCTGTTGGTACTCTTGTTCAGAGAGGAATTGCCATAGCATTTCGGTGCTGGACTGCCCATGTAGGCGGGACAAAGACTGATATGCAAATTGATATTTCCCATCTGTGAAAGGTATAGTGAGCAAAAAGCGTGTGCTGCAAACTTTCATCTCAGAACAGGTTATCATGCCATGTTCCTTCTGGAGAGGAGTGCCTGCTACCTTTTTTTGAAATATTTTATGTATTTTAAACTAACTATATGTTTCAGAAAATGTTATAGCCGTTATGCATTTTTTGAGATATAGTCATTAACCTGAGGCAACTCAAGAGTCCCATCATACATTTTTGCCATATCGTGGCTTATCGTCCCCATTTGTTCCTGCTACTCCCCACTCAAGGCATCATATTTGCTCCCATCATGCTTATCCATGCATTTGTTCCCACATGTGACAGTTTTTTTATTCTCTTGCTTTTGATAAATCTTCCACCCGACTAATCTCGGTTTGGCATCTGTGGACTGTCTGTGTCCTGTCACTTTTGTCCTTTCTTTTGAGCTGTTTCGCAGCCAGTCTCCCAGGCCTTTTTTTTCTGCTTAGTCCAGGAGTCCATTGTCTTTTTTTTTTCTTTTTTCACAAAAAGTTCAATTTTTTCCACAATACCCACATGAGCATGGAACACTCGCATCTGCACCGGAGACACAAGAATGAGGGAGTTTCTGCAGGATTTAGCAAATGTGACTGTAGTGCTGGGAACTGTGTGAGTTTTCTTGATGACCTCGCTCTGCTCCTATGGCCAACTTTTTCTGATCCATATAGGTCCCTCATTCTCCATCTGCAATATAAAACGGAATGAGTCTCCTTACCGTCCTTCATGGAACACATTTTTCTCCTGAGGGTGACACATGCAACCCTAGGGAAAAATAAAAATAACAATTAAAGAAGGACATCTTCATCTTTTCTTGTCTTCTAGGCACATCTGTAGTAGATGAAGATGCTCTTGTGGATCCCTGTTGTCTGTAGGAAATTGAAATAGAGAGTTAAGTAATTCGCAGACTGGCAAGGGGTGAAGTTTACTTCCTATTTTAAACCCCTTACTCTTGTTTTGCTAACAAAAAATGCTTTCTGGATCATTGTTGATTGTCTTTCAGCCGTTGTATGCACATGCCCTCCCTTATTTGTTGGTGCACCTAAACAACTACTTTTCAACAACCTCAATGGTTAGACTTTGTTCTCTGTTCAGTTTAGCAGCATGTTCTTCCTGGTCAGCTTAAATACTTGCTCCTTAGCAGTAATTCTTGCTGCTTTTCACTTAGTCATCCTTTTCCCGATTGTGTTGGACCATGGTCTTTCCTTCTTGCGCTTTACTTTCATCCTGTTGAGACAGAGGTGTTTCACTGCACACCGTCTCTGCCTAACTTAATCTAGTTTACCCCTGTTTTTCGAGACGATGGTACCAATTCTTACTGTGTGCCTCCATTTTTTATCATATACAACAGTGTTTGCCTAAATAGGAATATTTAGAGATCGTGAATAAAATCAGACCATTCAGCTGCAAAGGCGATGCCTGCCCCTGCCCGTACGCTAGTTTAAAAGACTGTGTAGAACCACTTAAGTCGTTTCTCATGACGTTCACCAATGCCTCCTTCAATCCCAAACTCTGTACCTGTAGCTTTAAAACAACCCCTTGAAGTGTTCCTTGACTCACCCCTGTCCATGTCACACCAGGTTAAAGGCTATAACCTCTTCCGTTGCACTTATCATTAAGTGCCACTGCCTTAGCCTCAGCCTAATTACCAAGCTCATTAATGCCATCAAACCTTTCCTTTCCCCACAAAACTGCTTATCCTTCGCCCGTGCCATTATCGGAGTTACGTTGGACTACCACACTGCCATCATTGCAGACACCTTAACAAAAAATCTGAACAGGCTCTAAATAGTGCAGAGCAATGCTGCGTGCAACTCTCAGCATTCTCAAAAGAGTACACATTACTCAAGCCAGGCGAGCTGCTCACTGGCTACCCTTGAAGGAATGTTTAATTTCAAAATCCTAACCATTACTCACAAATGCATGAGTCACCCACCACCAGCATATCTAAGTGATACTATCAACAGAGTCAGTTCAGCCTGGCCCAAAGTAGTCACCATGCCAACCAACTGCAAGTCCCACTAATTGTTAATGCTGGAGGACTGGGCTTCTCCTACATTTCTCCCAAACTATGGAATGCCCTCCCTAGCGAACTTAGAGCAGAATCATGCCTTCTTATTTTTTGCAAAACCCTCAAAACTACCCTGTTCAACTAACCATACTAGTTCTCCCAGCAGGATCTGTATATTTTCCCCCTGCCACTTAATTAACCACTATTTCATGTATTTACTCAACCTTTACTGTATCCAATGTCAGTTAAACATATAACTGATCCACTGTAACTACATTGTATATTTTATGTCCTATAACCACAAACAAAGCTGTGGCATGCAACCACTATGTATTCCACTTTCTTTCTAACCTGCAAGTCTCTTCTTTGTAACAGCACCACGATGCCTAAGGGCTGTTGTGTGCTCTATAAATTCTAGTAAATACATAAATAAAAGGTTATTCATGCGTTAAAGCCTTTCCTCTCTAACAGGAATTGCCTATTCGTTGCCACAAATACAGTAGGCATCAATACTGGATTAATACAATGCCCTTTTCCTGGGCATCCATGCCCAAAACCTCAACAAATTTTAAGTCACACAGAATAATGCCTCGAACGTGATACTGAATATCCCCATAAGGAAGCCTCTCATAGGCTAGGGAAGAAGCACACTGGCTATCAGTAAATGAACACATCTTTTTCAGACCCCTGGTCATCACACAAAGATGCCTTTTTGTCAATGCTCCTTCATACTTATCAGAGTGAATCACTCTCATTAATCCACCAGACCCATCAGGTCTCACCTGGTTAGTCCAATATATGTGCCTGCTTTAAAATAACCAAACCTGCGGGGTCCAGATTTCAACACCTGGCTCCTCAGCCTTTTAATTTGCATGCATCCTTTGTTCAGTCTTTTCTCTAAAGACACACAGTCCCAATGTCTATCATTAGACCAAAAAAGAGTTCTTTCTTTGCCATATTTCTCCTTGCACTCTAAAACCCTAGTGCCACCTAACACTTCTAAACACATCAGGTCACCCTATGAGGCTATCCTACTGTGAACACATTAATTCTTCTGTTTTGCAAAAGTATTCCTTATTTTTAGGTTGACACCTTTTATTACCATGTGTCACTGCTTATTCGTTCTCTGTAATAAAATAATTTTGCTTGTAATGCACTTTATTTTCACAAAAAATGCAACATATGAAAACATAACTAGCTGAGCATATTCCAGCCTAAAGTCTCACATAGGCGCTCCTCAAGCCTAACACAGCCAGAACCCAGTCTGAGTGTCCACCCACCTGACTGCACACATCCAGCTGAGTTCTCCAGCACCACACCTTTCGCTAGAAAGCAGCTCCCATCCAACAATTACACCAGCTGCACACAAACTGGTGCACGCACACACCATACAACACCATCTCTCTTGACTGACTTACTTCTCAAAAAACCATCAGAAAGGAAAATCGTCCTTGCTGCCCATCCACTTGTGGAATTCATCAAACAAGTTCTCAAAATGCCAACATTCATAACTTGCTTATTGTTTGACAGTGTATTTTTTGCTGCGCCCCTGGCAAAATTCTCATTTTTTGTGTATTCCAATTTGCTTGTCAGTTTACTGCAATCCCCTCATAGGCAGCAGCCTTTGGAGATGTCATGTTACCCCCATATGTTCTCTATCAGAAACAATCCTTATATATCTCGTGCACTGTGTCACAAAATCATTCGGCTCCTAGAAAGCCTGACTCATGCAGTGCTAACAAATGCAAAATGGAAGAAAAAAAAATCTTAGCATCTGGCATGCTCAGCTAGCCACACTTATAAATGCTTCCAAAACTATTGTACTTTCAAGTGTTTGCAGGTGTTCCATAATGCGCGAAAATGCTCACAAAACAAAACCCTTTGCATCTATAATCTGCATTTGGCACATATTTTTTATAACTGAAGCCTGTCTGTAATCAGACCTTCCAGGATTTTCCGGCATGAAATGGCAAATTTTGCGGCATGAAATGGCAAATTTTGCGGCACAAACCTTTATTTATTGCGGCATTTTTGCGGGACATTTTGTATCAACTGGAGGGTGTAAGATTGCCACATTGCAGGAAATAGGTAGAGTGCAAGGCTAGAAGAGAGCCAGGGTATCATTATTATGTGTCTTTTGTATTAATTTAATAGGAAGAGTCCCAGATGTCTCTGGCTTGGCAGAACAGTGTTTGATTTGGCTACATTTCTGGTTTAATGTTCATGCCTATTTAATAGTATTAACTAAATTGATCATTATCAATTGTAATGCTGAAAATATTCCCCTTCTATGTTCTCCAATCCCCCAAACACCCACAAACATCTCACCAACTCTCCATCATAACTTACATTCCTTAACCTCTCACTCTGTCATACAAATACTCACGTGCTATGTCACACTGTCAAGTCACAATCTGCACTGCCCAGCCCCTGCCATACTCCAAATCATACTCCCAACTCACACCTTACACTCTACAATTCCTCCCTCAATATACAGTCCTTCATTCTTTTGTGCTGCTTCTGCATCTTGCATCTTTTCTCCCATTCTATCACATTCTTCCCTCATCCTTTTTCCCAATCTGCAGCTCACTGCCTCTTTCTGGCCAACCGCTTCCTCTACTTTCTGTACCTCTGCTCGCTCTCAGATTTCTGGCCCACCGCATCACTGCTTCCTCTGCTCTCTTGTGCAGCACTTCCTCCTCTGACCCACTGCTCTTCCTCTGCTTTCTTGCCCATCACTTCACATCTCACCCATCACTCTCCCTCTCTCTCATAGTGTAACCATTTTTATTATTTTTTTTTAAATGTAGATTTTGTCCCAGTTCCTCAAATGAGGGGGCATTTAAAAAAAGAACGGAGGATATGCTATTTTTAGACAACCCATTTTTGGAAATGAGCAGGTCACCTTATTCTCAAAGGTGACCGGCGCATTTCCACAGGCTTGAGCTGTAGCGTAAATTGTGCGCTGGCAGCTGCCTTGAATGGTGTTCTGGGTTGTTTGACCGAAGAGTAATTATTTGCGGCGGAATTGACCGTAGTCAATTTTGCTTCAAATTGATTTGCACTTCAGCCAAACAACCCAAAATGTACCTTTCACCACCACCCGACCCCCTCCCCTACTTAACCGCTTGGTCGCTGCAGCTTCCCCTGCAACCCTGCAGTGCCAGATCCGTCCCTCTAACGCGGGTCGGATCCGTCCCTCTAACGCGGGTCGGATCCGACTCTGCAGGGTCCTTTTTTCGTTATTTTCCTTTTTTTTCTGTCCCCGCCTCCAATTTTGAGGAAAAAGGGGAAAACACTTCTGCAACCACCCTAGACCAAAAATACTAAACAAGGGGAGCGGGTGACACCCCCGCAACACATGTTCAGTATTTATAAAAATCGATCGAATAGTACTGCACGTAATTGGTCAAATTGTAACATTCGATAGATTTTTGTCATCAAAATGGGGAGTACTTTGAATAGAATCGCTCTCCCGACAGTGTTCTGCAAGCTCCCAGCGCCTTTCACAGGGACAGGCACTCTAGGTGCCTGCCGCTGTAAAATGTGACCCAAAAAATGCATTTTTATCCTGTTTGAGGAACAGAAATGCAAGCGACTCAGCAGCGGTTCATACCTTAAAAGAAATGCATGACAGGGTCAGGAAAGACCCTGTCATGCAGTGGCAGCCCCACATCCCGTGCGCGTAGGGTTGCCTACAATTTCTGCACATTTAAAAGTGCATCTTGCTTGGAAATGAGGGATGTGCTTTTAAATTGACAGAAACGCCACTTTATTTGATCAAGGAGGTGAAAAAGGCCATCTGAATGGGCGCGCATATAAAATGTGCCCATTCATGTGTCCCTTGTGGATTGGGCTGCAATTTTTGGGGCGCAAGTGATTTCATTTCTTGTGTAAATAAAAACAAAAAAAAAAGTTGAGCACCTGGCACCCTGAGGATTCTTTTTTTCAAAACAGTAATTTTTGCAGATTACTTAAAAAAAATAAAAAAAAAAAAAATTTTTTTTTTTTTTAAAAGATGCTGTTTTTGCACAAAACGGCCATTTTTGCGGCATTTTGCGCAAAACGGCCGTTTTCGCGGCATTTTGCGGGATCGCAAAATCGCAATAAGCTGGAGGGTCTGACTGTAATGCACTTGTTTGTACGTGATTAAAATGTGGCTCGCGATGCGCATTTTTAATTCCTTCAAAATGGGTGAATTTCCTGAACTCTGCAATGTTATCTCAAGGCTGACATTGTGCATTCCTTTCTAATGCTCCTTCGTCTGAGCTCTCATATTTTTATCTCAATCCTTGCGTCTGAGCAAAACAAAAACATAATTGCTATTCGTGTGCCAGTTTGCCTACTTCAAAAATCACAATGTTATTTCAATCATTCTGCACCTAAAAACACCATTTAAATTTCAGCTACATTTCTCTCAAATGTGCACTCTTAGGCAGTTTTCTCTAACTTTATATTCACATGCATGTTTCCTGCCCAGTGTTCCATAAACACAGTTTTTCCAATCTACGAGACACTCTTGTCAACACCTTAAATTCATCTCTAAAGAAGTGCGCTTAGTTCTAGAAACAAAACCAGACTGGAATTTCACAGTACTGCACTTTTTATCTCAATCCATGAAATCATTCCTTTAATAGTCAAATATCTTTATCGCCACACACTTCACATTTTCACAGTTAACTTTCTTAAACATAAATCACTGTAAATCCAATGTGATTCTCTGTTCGCACAAAGAGAGGGCCTGACCTCTCATTCTGTCTTTCAACTCTGCACAGTTTTAGTGTGCTCATGTACGACAGCACTTCTCTAAATGATTGTAACTCAGTTATTTGAATGCAAACTTCTATCGTTCCTGACATGATTCATTAATCATCTTGCCTAGTATTAGGAAGTCAAAAGTTTAACTGCGTAGTTGTCGGTTTTAATTTATTTATAATGGCTTAAAAGGGGAACAGTTCTTTTTCATTTATTTGATACATGCTTGACTCTTTTGAAGTGGGACCACCATGATTTTGTTCACTTTGAATTATAGTATCTAGACAGCTGAACATTTTTTAATTTTGAGCACTTTAACATTTTGGCTAAAAGCCAAGTTTTTTAGATCATCTTGAAAATACATTTTTTGTCATAAACACTATCATACAGTGCACACAAACAATATGACATATAAAACAAAATCAAACAAACAACATGAGAAACAACATGACATATAAACAAAAACCAAACAAACTCGGCTATCCACATATATGTGCATCTCTTATGCCATCTCTCTCGGATGCATCATGCCCTTATTATTATTCTGACATGGAATGTAAGCCAATTTCTTTCAAAAATGTCTTTAATCATTTTGGTCTCCTATAGCATCCTATTTTTTTTCAGGACTTTAAATGCAGGCTTCTTCTAGTGCTATGTTAAAACGTAGGTATCTGGGAGTATCCTCTAGCTCAGGTATCCTCCCGGTATCTCTCTCTAGCTTGGGTATCCTCCCGGTATCTCTCTATTTTCTCTGACACCCTCGAGTCAATATTTTCCCCTTATATACTTTATACTCTTAATCTGACGTTATTTTGTTCATATCCCACCTCCCTCTGTTACCTTTTAAGGGGGTTCCCCATGAATGTTTTACAGTGTTTTTCTGAGAAGCTGTTAAAACTTTAACTGAAAAATACTTTCTAAACGTGGTCTCCTAATGATTGTGTACCCCAAAATGTGTACCCCAATAAATGTGTACCCCAATAAATGTATACCCAGTAATTTCTGGGGGGGATACCCCAACATTTTCCATGGGTGTACCCCAATAATTTCCTCCCCTATCCCCAGGTGGCAAGACCCTCAGAGTTTTTCCTCATTTTTGGATTTTTTGGCTTTTCTCCAAATCTGGACTCATTATTTTTCCCTGGAAAGTTCCCAAAAATATTTATAGTCCCTTTCTGCCATACTGTTCTGCCTCTCTGCCCTTTCTTTTCTATTGGCTGGGGCAGCTGTAGACTGCCCTATCCCCATCTTATTTCCTACTCCCTTTACTCCACTCTTATCTTGGGCAGAACAGTATAGCTCACCTTAATCTTGACTGTCCAGGTTCTTTTGGGCTTGACGAGATGGTCGTTGATCATCCTATCCCTCTTGGACTGGCTCACCATGTGTTCTGGAGGTCCTGGGACCCCCCTATTGCTCCTCTGTACCTCTGCTGGGCTCTGCTAGGCTCTGCTGGCTGTGCAAGTCTCTGTTGGATCTTCAGGGCTCTGCTGGGCTCTTGACACTCAGAAAAATACTCAGACAGCATACCATGAGACGGAGACAGGCTTTGTTCATGGACATCAGGTTTATTCACGCCAGACTGACACACACACTGCATTGTTGTCAAGTACAGAAACTCAACTCACACTAAAGTCAAAGCTGGTTTTATACTCATTCTGAGAGTGGAAACCAGCCCCAACGTTTTATAAATGCCCGCTAAAGCAAAGCGTTTCCATTGACATTAATCTCGCACCTGGCGATTAGTAATTCATGCTTAACCTTTAATTTGAGATACATTTTGGCACTCGCCACTGGATTTCCCGGTTCAGCAACCCTTACTTGGTCATGCAGTCCTTTTTCTTAAGAAACCCAGACACAGCATTTTTATCTGTCTGGTCACAGACTGTTATCTGGTTGCGCAGGGAACATTCGCAAGATTTTGGTTCTGTGGCCTTGAAACTTTTCGTACAGGGGGCTGACTTATTTCAACACTGTCTGCAAAGATGATCTTCATTAAATACCTTCTATTGGTAATTAAAGGCAAGGTTTGGAATTAAAGGGGTGTCTAGAATACAAAATATTGAATTCAATTATGTCTGGTCATATTTAAACACTTGCTTATTTTCTAGCCAATTTTTTTTATAGTACATTTCTATATCCTGCCCTTCTGAATACACCATTCATGATTTAAAGCATTTAACACATTTATGATTTTATAAACACAACACAATTTAAAGCACTCACGTTTTAACGCATAATGATTTTAGTTTTTACATATTTGAAGGCCTAGATCAACCCACACAGATTTCTATGCCTGGTTTAAGTGGAGGGGGGGACTGTCCCCCACTGCATTCAGTTGTCGGTACCTTCTCTTTATGTCGGTACCTCCTATACACAGTGGCTCGATAAATTCAAATTCGCATGACTTCAGAATCCGTAATGCTTGAATTTTAGAAAACAGTGACACCAAATTAGATCTGTTAAAAGAATTCTTGGTTCTTTTGTCAGGTTTGTCACTCAGAGTAACAGCTGTGATATTTAAAACCTCAACAGGTGATTTGGTCTGTGTTTCCTCAATAACCTTATCTTGTTTTCCTTTACCTTTATCCTTGTCAATAGGCCGGATGATTACATGAGCTATATGTAGTGCCATCAAGCTCACTCACCGATGGATTTCTCTTTTCCTCTTTACATTTATGCTCTTTATTTGTACTAAGCTTCCAACTGGAAGAAGCCAGCTAGTTAGAATGCCTGCTTTCGATTCTTGCCTTTTCCTTCCACGGTTGGCTCGTTTCCGTATGCGCCTAGTGTTACATTTTAGGCCATTCGGTGAGGTTGCTGTTGAGTTAAGAGGATGCAAAGGTTGATTTTACACTTCTTCTGTACAAGACATAAATAATATTTTATTGTTTGATTGCTTCTTTATCTTAGCTTGTCTTCTGGCTTGTTTTCAAGTCGGATATGAGACAGGAGAACCTACTGTGGATTCAGAATCATCTGGAGGGTTTAAAATGACCACTGATTTGTTCTCATTTCCTTCAACCTTCTTTTTGTGTAAGTCAGTGATTTGGGTTACATTGGTAACATTCGGCAAGTCTTTCTGAAGAAGAATTTCTAAAATATCGCTATGATTTACAGACTAAGTATACATTTTATCACAAAGCTTTATCAAGATTTTAAGTGCAAACTAAAGCAGACTAGTTGAAGGGTTTGTATCGTAATGTAAGATGCTGGAATGTTCGAATTCAGCTTAGATTTGTTACATTTGACATTGATCACTTCTTTCAAACTCTCATTTGCATCAACTTCATCTTCAAGAGTTTTTGTGGAATGCAGAATTGGTTGACTCAATAGCGGGAATAATGATGGCTTACTAGACAGTCTGGGTGGTACACGCGGCTGGTTATTTTCCCCAGCAAAACTGCAATGTGCAGGTTCATTGGCAGCCGGTTCATTTGTATTTCGACATTTCTGAAGCAGCCCTATTTGAGCCGCATAACCGATAACATAAATCTAGAAGAGAGTTATCGTTGATTGCGCCCGAACGGGGGAACAGAAGACAAACTCAAGTTTCCATTGCCGTCCTTAGCGTGGACTTGTACAGTTGTCTTCAAAGGAACCCCCTTGACCTCCATGTCAATACCGTCCTTGTCTGGTTTAAAGAAATCTGTAGTTTGACCCGGAATTCTCTCCGGTTGGATTTTGTCTTTCTTTAAAGCTTTATTTATATATTGCACTGTATTACGGGTTGAAACGTCATTCCCTGCTGCAGTACGTTCTTCACAAACATAGCCTGCGACATGAGGCTTAGATTTCCATAGATTATACTGTTTACTTTTGCATTGACCCTTACCTGGCATATTTTAGACTCAGGGCCTCATCACGAGTCTGGCGGTAACCCTTAAATACAGCGTAGGGCTATTACCGCTGCATTTAAGCGTCTGCGAGATCATGGCTTTGGCGGATTTCTCCCCAGTTCTGAGCTGGGGGCAAATCTGCCACAAATCTGCTGATTTTTCACGCTATTACCACTAGCGGGAAATCCGCTGGTGGTAAAAGCATGAACATTCCCCAATGGGCCCTATGGGGAATGAGAGATTCCCGAACGGGCCTAACGGGGAATGGGAAATAACCGCTCAGTCAAACCCCTGATCCGGCGCTAATAGAGCTGGGTGGTTTAGTGGTAGCGCTAATAGCCCCGGTGCTAATAGCGCCAGGGCTACCACCCAACTCGTGATGAGGCCTCAGTCTTTTGGCTCTATGCCAGCTGGTCGTGCGCTGCTCTTTGCAAGGTAGGATTGCAATGCAGTTCACAACGCGAATGTCTCACGCTAGAGGGTGACAATGTATGATATAAAAATAAGATGAATAAGGTGAATTTCACAGTACAGTATTATCTCACCTCGCCGAACACCACCAAACACTCCTCTACATGCTGCGCATGTAAGGCT
Source organism: Ambystoma mexicanum (assembly GCF_040938575.1). Taxonomy (NCBI): domain Eukaryota; kingdom Metazoa; phylum Chordata; class Amphibia; order Caudata; family Ambystomatidae; genus Ambystoma; species Ambystoma mexicanum. The sequence continues at coordinate 289,387,911 of NC_090924.1, read as the reverse complement.
TTGTTGTTATAGAGTTCCAAAAGGCGGTCCAGAGCGGCCAAACAGCACGGGCTGTAGAAAGACTGGAAACTCCTCCCATGTGCAGAAAGAAGTCACAATCTAGTCCAATACATGCTGAAACACTGCCAAACATTCTGCAACACACTCCGCTACATGCTCTGCATGTAGGGCTATGTTGTTATAGTGTTCCACAAGGCGGTCCAGAGCAGCCAAAAAGCACGGGCTGTAGAACGACTTGAAACTCCTCCCAAGTTCAGAAAACAGGCCCAATCCTGTCCAATAGGTGCTGATACACAGCCAAACACTCTGCAACACACTCTGCTACCACTCAGCTAATTCGGATTAGAAGAAATCCATCAAAGCACAAACAAAATCAATACAAGAACACATACAGAATAAAACAAGGTGATATATATCATGAATATCAAACTTGATAATAATATCACAGACCAAGATATTACGTTCTTGGTTCCCACTTGAAATTTAGCGGCAAAACAAATCTTTAGTTCAAAGTAATCTAACAGCAACCATCTCAAAAGGAGGGAGCTGCAAGGGCACCTTGCAGTTTGCTCCATTAGTACAAGGACAGTGGGCCAGCGGTCAGAGCAGAACACAATCCGTCTGTTGACCAGTTTTTCTCCACAGATGTTTCCTTTAACCAAGATGGGGAACAAATCCAGCACATTGGTGTCTTTCCTCAACTCCTAAGATTATCCCAAAGCCCATTCTTCCTGCAGCAATTTAGTGTAAGGTTTCAGAGCAATGTTGCTAACTTTCTCACCACTTCACATAGAGATGCTATTGAACTATGACAGAAATGTGCCATGCCCTAAGGGGATCTACCTCAAAACCTCAAACCTTTTACTGTGTGTCCCATAACATTGAACATTGTGTTTTCTTTTAACACTTTTCTGCACAACATATGCATGGAAGATCCACTGCAACACCCCCTGCACTCCTTTCACCTTAATATAGACAACATCCTCCTCCTAATCTATAATTGCAGTTAAATTCAATGTTTAAAATCCCATGTTAAAGGATTCGCAGTAAATTGGTTTGATGTTTTGGTACACTAGCTCTCTGAGATATGGCTTGTTTATATGTATGTATATTTGTATGTGTGTTATTGATAAATCAGAGACCTAGCTAGGAAGCAATGATGGACTGTGCACATGGTATGCATCCAGTGGGTCACAGGGAGTGCTTTGGGGAAGCAGAGGAACTGGGATGGTTGGAGAAGCAGGATAATGCCGGCTCTGGGTGAGGTTAAGTGGAGCAATCTGTGATTGACACAATGTTCCTTAAAGAGTAAGATCTGCAGGACCTTCCTCTAATTACATTGTAGGATGAAGTTGTGCAGTTGGAAAATGTGTTCCAGAAAGTGCATGCTCAGCAGGAACATGCTTGTTGCCTGTTATTCTGCCTATTTCCATTCCTAGTTTTGCGTCTGGCAATGTCATGGCTTCTGAGATGGTAGGTTTCTCAGACAGACTGGCGTTTTGATTGTGTCTGTTTTGTAGGTGATGATGATGCATGCTTGAACAGGATTGGGGTGAAGTGGTTGAATGTTCTTTGTCATGCGGTTCACTGCAGAATACTGATTGCCTTCAGTGAGGCCAAGATGACATCTGCACTCTTGCAAGTAGTGTGTTGCCATCATGTAGGTACAGATGACGACAGCTTAGACAACTGTTCTCGAACATGAGGCAGGAATACAAGTCTTGACTTTGCAGGGGAGCACAGACTGTTGCCAAGCTGATTGTGTCTTTGTGCTGATGTGTGTTTTAAAACAAAAGGTCACAGTTAATGGTAAAGCCTACAACTGTGTCTCTAGGGGAAATAAGTTGAGGCATGAATGTGTTGAGCTTTACATCAGTTCTAAACCTGGGCATGCTTGGAAGTTCACAATTCTTCCCTACATTACCTCTTTCCTATAATGCCATTCCTGGAACAAACTGAAGCTCTTGAATAGTCTGCATGAAATGGCATAACACATTGACAAGCATTTGTCTTAGTAACACTAACTATTAAGCAAAAACCCCAGCAACATGTAACTTTCTGGATGTACCATCAGGAGCATGAAATCCTTCTTGATGTCTACCATTGCCAGAATTGACCCATTTCTCAAAACTCTGACCATCTGATTTGCCAGATCGAAAGGAGGCATAAACTAGTGAGGATTTGCCCATTAACGAAACTGCCCTCTAGGTAAACAAGGTGATGAATCAACCTGAACACCACCTCTTAGTTTTATTGAACCAGACCTACTGGGAACACCTTACATTTAGCAATTGGGGGTAGCAAATGGAGATGTTGGGACTATGTTGGGACTTTCTGTTGGTACTATGCTAGTGGAACTGCATGCGCCTGTTTACGCTCTCATAGGTGTGGCGCCTGAAGCAAATGAAATATGCTACTTATTCTGTATTAACAGGGGGCAACAGGGAGTATATTGTGCTTTGCATTACACGTTTGCATCTGCTATAAGAGATGCCATGTTCTGCTGGAAATGTGTACTGTGATATTGGTCATAGGTCTTTCACTTCATTCAGTATATGGGACGGTACTGTACCCTAAAGAGTTTATAACTTTTTGGATTTTTTTAACAGACACCTATCAAGCACTAAGTGACAGTGCAATGGGTATCATTCAGGGTCAAGGTGGTCATGGGTTGTTGTAGTATGGGGATTCAGTGAAGGACACTGCACGAGTGAGTTGATCAATAAGGATGATATTTATTCAGTTAGGTTATAATTAAAATATATACATTAAAGTAATACTGAATGGGAAGAAAGGAGGGTGACAGCTCAAACCCACGAAGCTGGCGTTTCGTTTATATCACGGAACATTATTATGCGGCGCTTTTGATGTCCTGGGTGCTGCGTACGGAGCTGACTGTTCCGCAACTCTTTTCGATCTTTCTCTTCCTGCTTCGTCACATGCACATGCGCATTGTTTGATGTACTCCTGATCGGGAGCAGATGTCATTTAAAGTGATACGCACACATTTTCTGGATGTGAGTGAGAGCAATTGAAAAGCTGCACGCTGGTGTAATAGAGCAGATGCATTTTGTGGAGAAGTTGCACTGATCCACACAAGCAATCCACACAGGCTTCATCAAAGCTTGAATTGTTTCAGGAGAATATCCTTACCAGCTCAGCATTCACAGATGTTCCAAAAGGAGTGTTATATTTGACATTGTTCAAACACTTTCAAGGACAATTGGTGCACTGCATTTTGTGCAACGGTATCCAGTGCATCAGTGACAAACTCTTTTCTAACAAGTCAAGAACATTAAGGACAAAACAGTTTCAAGTCATTGCTCAGTGTGTTCCGTCGTGTACCATGGCTTTCAGCAGTGTTCCCCACCTGTTTTCTTTATGCCAAGTACTGATGAACCCAGCATTCCATGGAAGAGGTGGATCAAGTCATTTGAGCACTACGCTGGAGTGGTTTGTGGCCCTAACTGCAGTGCAGAGAAAAGAAAGTCACTGTTGTTACATTGTTTGGGCCCAGCGGGTCAGGAGAAATATGAGACCCTGCCAGATCTGTCAATTGAAGAGAATGCTGATATCAATGAATATGAGCGTGCTGTCAAGAAGATTGACAAACACATTGAAAAAAAAATAAGCATTATTTTGGAGAGATATAAATTTGGGAAGAGAACGCAAGAGGAGGGAGACCGCTCAAACCCACGAAGCTGGAAATAACTCTTCATCTTCAACCAGGGTTCCACATTCCATGACCAGACAGAGGCTCATGTCGGCTCTTCCACCAATGAACAGGGCACATGCCAACCATGGTAGAGTCAGGCAGGTCTGATTGCTTCCAGGCAAACCTCACATGGCTTGGTTGAGATGCTAGAGTTGTCTGCCAAAATTAAACATTTTGATGACACCAAAATGTGACAAGGTTACTCTTTGTCTCCATTTCTTTTATATCTCTAATTATTAGGTCTTTACTTATTGGTTCCATGCATACGGCTTTATGATTTCACCCACACCCATTTCATTAAATCAACGCTGGGTGATTTAGCAGTTGGTTTCTCCGACCCCTCCCCCCCCCACTGCCTACCTTGGTCTTTGTTGGGGGAGTCAGACAGAGACATTGGGATGATTTAAGAATGTGGGATTTCACACACCCCTCCACTTAAAGGCCTGTGTTGGGGAAGCTGGATGGTAAACATTGTGAACGTTTCAGAATATTGGATTTAAGACCAGCCTCCACTTAAAGGCCTGTGTTGGGGAAGCTGGATGGTAAAAATTGCGATGATTTTAGAATTTGCGATTTACGACACCCTCCACTTAAGGGCCTATGTTGGGGAAGCTGGATGGTAAAATGGGGAGGATTTATTTAGTTTTGGTTTAAGAACAAAGGCACCCCTATTCCTGAAAAAGTCAGGCTTAACATGCAAAATAGGATTATCCAGTTAATTTATAATCTCTAGTTTTCAGCACACACTGGGAATTAAAAATCACCCTGTGGTGTTCTGCAAAGGGGAATTAATTAAATTAATATTTTTTAGTTAAATAGGCTAATGATCTCCACAGTTCTGCACCCCCACCCACTATACAGGGAAAGTATTTAAGGCCACGGATCCCCCCACCTTTTGGTTGCCAAGGGTTCAATACTACTTACATAGAAAACCACTGCTTAAAGTTATGGAAAGCTAGCTCCATGTCAGGGCAGGGGCCTGGTCACTCCACTCTCAAGCATAGACCCCAGGTATTCACATAGGGTCCAGTCAGCTTTTATAGGCCTCCCTAGCAATACACAGCTCCACCCAGATGCAATTTACTTTGGTTCTTCCTTGAGGCTGTCAGATGCTACATTTGAGCAGTACTCTCTTCCTCATAAGCATCCACTTTAAAAAGCAGCGATGACACCATGAAGCATCTATCAAAGAGGAGAAGGTTGGCTTGAGGGCCTTGGGCCAAGATGGTACCACTCCAATAAACATTAATGATGACCTTAGAGGAGTGGAAGAAGGCCAGGAGGGCCTGCCACCGGGTGCCACCATTAATGGGAGAGGAAGAGAAGGGAGAGAGCACATAGACCATATGTAAAGTCCATAGGTCTGGCGAGGGAACGAGAAAGAAGATGTCAGTGAAAGTTTGACTGTTTGGTTGCCTTCGCCCCAGTAGTTCTGCTGCTTCTTGTGTTCCACCTTTCTCAGAGTGTGTCTCTATGTTCCGCCTTTTATCCATGTGGGGAGAGCCAATGGGTATCGCACGTATGTGATTAAAGTCAAGTGCCTGACTTTGACTGACACAATTAGCGGGACATGTCCAATGGGATGTGTTATGTTAGCCTCTACCTCTCAGTCACCCTCTTCCTTGGCCCAGTGTTTGTGTGGAAAAGGGGGGGGAATTGGGACATCAGAGAATCCTATGAAATAGAAGGGGTCATGGGTACTGTAAAGGGGGGAATACAGCATCTCACCATCTGTCCCCCAACCCCCAAAGACCCCTCACACAGGCGATCCTCCTGCACTGGTCTACACACAAGAACTGGATCCAAAAGTGATGGCCGTGTACTGGTCACCTGGATGACAAGTCCCTGAGGACTAGGGGTCAATAACCCTTTGGTTTCTCACACTACGCCTGGGTAAGTTTAGGTGTCTCATGTTTCCTTGGACTTGGTATGTGGAAAGCATGAGGTCAGTCGCAGTTGGCTCATAGCAAGTTGTGGTTAACTGGCATGAGGTTCCTGATGGGGAGGGCATCACCCCTAGATCAGAGGGCCCTTTCCTATATTCTGATTTTTCAGGATGCCTCAGTGCCTGTTTGTGGTTTTCAATTTCATTTGCCAAACTCTCACACCTGCTTCTTTCTGTCCCTATTTCCTTATGGTTTTCAGAGAGCTGGCTTGTAAATCTGAGACTAGGGCCTGATTTGCCTCAAGCATTTTACTCTGGGCCATTAATCGATCTTTCAATTCCCTGATTTAAATCTGACTTGACACATTTTCATTTTTGTGCTGCTGGCATTGTGCATGCATTTTCAAAGCAGTTGGTTTTCAAAATACCAATCTCTTTCTTTTCCCCATTTCTAAACTGCACTGCCTGTAACAGGTCAACTTCTGCTTGCCTCACACATGCCATAAGTTCTTGATGTTCTTGCTTATTTCCAGCCAGTTCCTGAGGACCTGACTGAGGGCCTCATCACGAGTTTGGTGGTAACCCTTAAATCCGGCGGTCAAGCTATTACCGCCAAATTTAAGGGTCCGCCAAATCAGGGCTTCGGTGGATCTCTCCCCAGCTCTGAGCTGGGGGGAAATCGTCGAAAATGTGTGCTATAACCGCCGGCGGGAAATCCACCGGCAGTAAAAGCGCGAAAATTCCCCATTGAGCCCAATGGGGAATGGGGCATTCCCGAATGGGCTCAGTGGGGAATGGGGAATTCCATTACCGCCAAACCCGTGATCCAGCGCTAATACCGCCGGGGGGTTTGGCGTTAGGGCTAATACCGCCGGCGTTACTGCCCAACTCGTGATGAGGCCCATAGTGTCTGCCTGATATGCACCCACTGTTAATTGTGTGCTTTTTATGAAGTGCATACTTGATAATTAGACTCTGCAAGATAGACACCCACAATGGGTTGGGTGCTCTGTGAATAGCACGTGTTGTGCTTTTCGCACAGTGCATGTGATTATACATATTTGCATAGTGGGTTTTGTGCTCTAACACAGGGTATAATTGCACGTGGAATCTATTTAAGGCATGTATCCAAAGTGAGTTTTATCCTGTTAATGCACTGCATGCAGGGATTGCCAGACATGTGCCCACTGTGAGTTTTGTCCTATTAACGCAGTGAATTCTGTGACGTGCAATCATTGCGAGATAGGCACCCACGGTGAGTTCTGTGCTCTTAAAGGACTGCATGCTCAGAGGTGTTGCCAGTGCCAGATAAGTGCCCATAGTGAATGTTGTGACACTAGCACAGTGCGTGTGTAATTTTGTATATTTCTACAGCAGGTTTTGTGCTCTTTACACAGTACATGCTGTCTCAAACAGCCGTAAAAACACACACATTCTCAAAGACAGTTCAATGGTTTTTATTTTTAAAATAGTAAAGGGCTTGCCAAGGGCCATCCTAAGGCAGACCATTCCCTTCCTAACCCAGTGATACATCAACCACAGGTTTTTCACAATTGATCAGTAAGCCCTAATATTTAATGGGCTGTTAAACTGGATATGAGGACCTAAAAGCAACCATCTTATCTAACTAAAACTCCTTTTGGGAAAAATGTAGGTGGTCCCTGCTCCAAGTTTCCCAATGTGACATAACATAAGGCTGTTGTGCCTTCCAGACACTGAGGCCTGACTTGGTCTTGGGCTTCCAGTCTCTGCTGTTCCTCTCCCTATCTTCAGTCTTCCTACACACTCTGAACTTTCACCCTACTACTCTCTCTCCTACTTCCACCCTACAACTCTCCCCTATCCACACAACTACTAGTCTCACCTCTCCACCCTATTCCTCTCCCCTTTCCACTTTACTACTCTCCCCATCCACTAAATTAAACTCTCCCATTTTCACCCCTCTTTCACCCTCCCAGTCAATTTATCATTCACATTGTACTGTCTCTCTATTGGTCCTGTTCAATCTCCTTATAAACAGACTCAAACCAAAGTGCCACATTCTCCCACCACACAGTACCTCATCTTACAAACTCCTTCAGTAATTCTCCTCCATTCTCCTCTATACCACCCTTTCGCCATCTGGTCTCTGTGTCTTCCTTCTCCTCCTTTGGCCTCACCCAAATAACCTACACCTTTCGGTTTACTGTACCACATCTTATCTTCTCCCTTCCCTCTTAATTGGCTCACCCCCTCACACCCTCACATGGTTGCCTATGTGTTGACCAGAGGCTGTCCTTTCCCCAGAGGAGGTATGACAGGCAAACAAGTGCACAAAAGGGGTCTTAACCCCACCACTTTTCCATATGTTTTTGTAAATTACAGCCCGCTCTCATCATAGTCAATGTCCCAGTTCATATCCATATTTTTTAAGTACGATTGGTAAAGTTCTCACTCTGCATCCCTGCTAGAGGTAAGACGTTGTTCCACAATGGATTTGGAAACTAGCCCTGATACTGAAGGAATGCTGTGTGGACCACTCCACATACTCACATTGGTCCAGTTCACGTATTGTGTGTGCTCTGCATAAGTGTTGTGAGGCTTCCTAAGGTGCCATTGTTCCCAACTGTCTCTCTCCCAGTTCTGGCTGCAGGTTGGTTCTTCCTGCACTTGGCATATTGTATGTCGTAGTTTCCTAAGAAACACTGAAGCAGACTGGACATCATTGTACAGTAGTGGCATGGGGTAATTGACAGTGGTTCTTAATTCAAACAAGAGGGCACATGAAGAAGGGAAAGGGACTGGGGATCTCCCAACTCCGACACCCCACATCTGGGATAAGACTGCTTTGGCGCTAACCCTGGTAGACCTCCCACTCATCCCTGAATGGGGTTCCCATCCCCTCTTGACAGGCACAGGTCTCTGACCCAGTCACAATGGTTGGATATGTAGTTACTTTAGATATGCACCCACAGTTATTTCTGTGCTCTTAACACAAAGCATGCTAGAATGTGTAGTCACTGCCTGATAAGTGGCAACTATGAATTGTCTGCTAATAGCACAGTGCATGTGTAATTTTGCAGATTGTGTTGTGTGCTCTTAATGAGGTGCAAATGTACTTTTCTATGTATGTAAAGTACTTCCCTTTTTTTGCGGCACTTGACCCCCTAGGTTAATGTTACCTATGCACGTCACCTGTCAATTTTATTGTTATATTTTGTTTTATCCCATGTCTATTACAAGTAGTAATAGTCGCTGTTATTCCTATTGTTACATTCATTATTAAATCTTCATATGACTTGTTCTTCAACCATATGATTTTCCTGATGATCTGTAACAAAAACAAACAAAAGAAAGAAGAAATAAACATTTTTGCTTTATTTACACATTTTACACATGTTCTTGCATCCATAAAGATGCAGCACTGAAGGTACTGTAGATCAGTGATACTCTTTATACACAGTGCATGAAATGGGATCTGGAAAACGTGGGTAATACAAAGAGATGGCAATTGAATTAATCGGGCAGTGTGGGGCATAGATGTTTACCTGAGAGAATGCGCTTGCTCTCTTGAGGTTCTGCCAACCTGATTGGTGTAAGGTGTGGGAATGGGGTGTGAAATGTGTGTGGCGATACTATTAGCAACGTAGCTAATGACGGAGGGAGATGTGTGGTGAGGGACAAGGTGATAAATCAGGGAGGACTGAAATGGTGTTAAATACTGGTGTAAGGGTCAAAGGAGCAAGCCATGGGTGCTGTGGTGGTGGGGTGGAGGGTGGATAGAAAGCTTTGGTCAGAGCGGGGGCCAGGGATTTCACGTATCGGTATGAAATAATTAATTAATTATTTATTTTTAAAACATGTTTTAAATGCCTTTATTTGAGTTTTACAAACAACAGTGAACAGTCACCATGTAAACAATGAGCAATTTGATCACAGGGAATTGGTAGTAATACAGCAAACATCACACAGCAATTCATGCAAATGACAATGTCGTCTGCAAGTGGGGCACCCATCCTTCATGACCAACCTTTTAGGTTTATTCTTCCTATACATTGCTCTCAGTAAACCTATAAATTTCGGTTGGGAATGCATCCTCTCCTTTTTTTGGGATGCAGCTTCATTGATATCCCTATGTTCAACTTTGACATATATACATCTGAACAAGCTTTTCCATTATGTGGCGTAGGGGCCATGGGGAGGAATACATCTTCTCAGGACTGTTGCTAGATTCAGCTTAAACAGTGTCACTTCCCATTGCATCATGACCTCTTGTTTATTGTGTGTTGTCTCCCATTGCATAAGTTGTAACATGTTAAGTGTTGCTCTCCTCCACCTGTCTAGGTCTATGGGGCCATATAGAGGAGCTCAGGTTTTGCCAAGATGTCTATGTCATAGCGATTCACCTTATCGCTAGTATTAGCGCTGATTTAGGATTCTACCTAGTCCTGTTCTATGGGACTTTTTGGGGCAGGTACCGAGAAGCTAGGCTTCATGCGTTAGTGGAGCTTGGCGCTGTTCAAGATTTGTTGGTTCCAGATTTCTTCCCAGTATTGGGAGATTTGTAGGCATGTCCATAGCATATAGATCAGTTCAGCATTTAGTAGTTGACATTTAGGAGAATGATGAGCTGTATTATGGAACATGTGAGCCATTATCTTGGGTGTCAGGTAAACTCTGTGTAGGCTATTATGTTGTATCAACTTAAAGTGCTGGATCATGAATACTGTTTTAGGGTAAAGGAAAAACGACTCCCATTCTACTACTCCAAATGCATATTCCAGATCCCCTCCCCCCCATGCACTTTTATTCCATAGTTCTGTCTAGGGTGGCTTGCCTAGTAGCATATTCTATGTCAATGATATAAACCTCCCACTCCCTCACTGCATTCATATAATGTATTTAGGGTGTCATCCATTGCCAGTTCAGCACTCATTTCATTCCAGTGTCCTTGGCCTTTCTAGTTAGAGTCCTGTAGGGTAAAAACTGCCCTGAAGGAATATTGTTGATATTTCTCAACTCGTCAAAAGGTAGAAGTCGTCCTCCTACAAAAACGTCTCCTCAGGTTGCAATTCCATTTCTTTCCCATCTTGACCATGTGTGTTGTACTATCGTAACGGTCATATCAGACCCAGTACATAGTGCAATGTCCGTTGAGTAGGGCTCTTCCAACCTCAATCTGCTACACGTTTGGTTCCATATTTGAATAACTGTCTTAATTGGTAATGGCGTTTTAGTGTTTGGTGGTCCCATTCACAGTGCTTTCTTTATTGCGTGTGGTGTAACGGAGCTTCTCAGAAGTCTCGCCTGTGAGGTTTCATTGTCTGGGAGCCATTTTGTTATGCTTAGAATCCAAGGTGGTGAAGAATTCTTCTGGAATTAGCAAGGGAATATTGGCGCAGTAGTACAGAGACTGTGGCAAGATTGTAGATTTCATTATTGGGACCTTCACCATTAGCAAGAGCAGGAGTTTGTTCCAAAAGCCAGTGAACCATCTAGAGTTATGAGTGATCTATATTTGCTATTGGTGTAGTTGTCTTGGGTGTTATGATTCTTTTTTAATGCCTCGGTAGTGGAATGTGTCTGGGCACTATCATAGCTTTTGTCCAACCTAGGTTTGGGCAGTGAGTTTGGTTATTGTGATGTAGGGGGAAGATATTTGGTTTATTCCAGTTAATGCGTAATCCTGAGAGTTTACCAAATAACTGATTCTATACTTACACAGCTGTCCAATACACTGCGATGGGACTTGGCACTCCGTATATTACTATACTGTAATATTGTCTTACATTCTGTAACGTGCCTGTAATAAAAAGCATTATGAAATTCCTAAATAATCTCGTGTATTCAATTGTTGTTCTGATATATGCTTTATTTATATTTTGTCAATTTGCAGTGATATTTGAAGTATGAACACATGCTGATGTGGCCAGTCTCGCGCTTTAAAAAATAAACAAATAAATCATTTCTGAACAAGTGATCCTTTACTCCCCCAAGGCCCACGAAAACATCAGGTTTGAATTCAGTAAGCTCGGGGTTGTGCGCTGGAAGGATGGCCGTATTGTTGAGGAGGTCAAATTAAGTGCACATGGGGGTTGGGGGTTCCTGCTCAGACACATGAACGATACAGAAGAACGCTTTTGAGAACAGCATATTGCGCTCTGGTACATGTGCTGTACAGTAATCTTCCAAATGGAATGGGGACAGAGGTGCTGGGATGTATGGATAATAGCATGCATTAACATTGCTGTGGGATGTGGACATTACCAAAATACAGTGCACATGGTTTAGTGTAAACTGCCTAAAGAAACATACTGTATAGTAATCGCTGACCAAATCCTGTTTCCAACTCAGAAGTAAGCATGCAAACAACATGTGGATACTATAACTATTGGACAGTAGAAGGTCCCCACAATGTAATGGCCCACCGTGTGAATTATCCTTCAAAGTACATACACATAAACATAAAAAAGTGATAGTGGAGGGGACATTGCATAATGCGACCCATTGCTCTGGATCACCTAATGTTTATGGGCCCTGTGCAATTGATTGGGGAGCAGCAATCTCTAACCCTTGTTTACATATCTATTGCAGGCAGCAAGGCAGCCATAGCTCGGAGCCTCTGCCGCCTTCCTCACGCAGCTGTATCTGCTTGAACTGATAACCGTCACACTGCCCTCCCACTCGCAGTGGCTCTATGAAGGCACATGAGCCATTGGACCATGCAGTGGTAACATGAGACAACGCATCACAAAAAGTTGTCTATGGCCATCACCTGCAATGGATTGGGGCCACAACACTGCTGAAAGAGATGCCTGATGCACCACCAACCCTACCCCTCTCCCGCTACTCTCTCCCCCTCCGCCCCATCCCGCTCCAGCACCAAAACCAACCTTCCCTGCCGATGTGAACTGTATCCTATTTAACGCCCGCTCTGTAGCAAAAAACAGACATTGCATCTTTGACCTCCTCACCTCTGTCAAACCTGACCTAGTTTTCATCACTGAAACCTGGTTCTCTGATGACTTCAGCCCAATCGCAAATGAAGCCTTTCCGCCCGACTACTGCCTCATCCCACTGAACCGTCCGTCCAGAGGAGGGGGGGTAGCATTTGTCTTTAAATCTCTCTTCCGCGCCTCAATCATGGACAACCAACCCTCCATTCCATCCTGCGAATCTCTCCTCGTTAAACTATCCCTCTCCCCGTCGCTCTCACTCACCTTCCTAATAATCTACAGGCCCCCTGGCTACGATAGACATTTCGCAAACAACCTTTCCGACTCTATTGCCACCCTCCAAATAAACCATCCCAACCTCATCCTTCCAGGAGACTTTAACATATGGCTCGACATCCCCACCAATCCTATGACACACGCCCTAATCGACGGTCTAGATGCAATTAATCTCCAGCCCCACATAAATGGACCGACTCATTTTAAAGGACACACTCTCGATGCCATCTTTAGCTCCGACACCCAGATTCAGTTAAAGCCCCCAACTCCTATCATCTGGTCCGATCACTTCATTCTCTCGTTTGCCATCCCCGCACCCGGCCCCCTTCCCGTATCCGCATCTGAACCTCCGATCCTACGCAAATGCTGGAAAAAACTAATAATCACCCCTGACCTAGCCGAGGCACTCCTCCAGTCCCCACCACCCACCTGCCACCCTAAAAACCAACTAACACCTGAAGCCTTTGACTCATGGCTCAACGCATCTCTGATGCGACTCACCCCTACATGCAAACCATCAACCCGCCGTGGCCCGTTCCCCAGATGGTTCACTCCTGAGCTGAAGACCAGTAAACGACACTACAAATACCTAGAACGCAATTGGCAAAATGAGAAAACCCACGAAAGCAGGACCACCTTGGCCCGTCACTTGTACCGGTACAAGGCTGAAATCCGGAAAGCTAAAAAAGCCCACTACAACACCCGAATCCTAAACTGCAAAAACCCAAGCAAAGAACTCCACAAAATCATCTCCGAATTCACCAATCCAACTTGTAATACAACCGTCCTGACCCCGTCACAATCACTGTGTGACTCACTCTCCCTCCACTTTTACACCACAGCTATTGAAAGGACAAAAACTCTAAACACCAAACTGGCTCTCTTACAACCAATTGACAATCCTCCACCCGTACCGGCCAGCCCGTCAACTACAACCTCAACTCAACCAACATTCGAATCCTTTAGTCCAATATCACCAGAACAATTTCTCAAACTTCTATCTGCCCGCAAACCATCTGGATCCCCTCTGGACCCCTGCGCAGCCACAACCCTTAAAGAAATCTTTGCCTCCACCTGCGCAGGAGAACACGCAAGATCTATCATAAATGCCTCCCTTTCCTCCGGTATTTTTCCCGAAGCATTCAAAATGGTACACGTCAAACCTCTAATTAAAAAACCCTCGCTCGACCCTCTCGAGCCCAAAAACTACCGCCCAATCTCAAACACCAGATTCCTCGCCAAACTCATTGACCGAACCGCCTACTCCAAACTAAACGCCTTTGTTGAAGCCAACAATCTCCTTGACCCCGCCCAATCGGGTTTCAGAACACGTCACGGAACTGAAACCACCTTAACCTCGATCTGGGACGACCTTAAAATGACAGCAGACTCCGCGGGATGTGCCGCTCTAATCCTTCTTGACCTATCCGCTGCCTTTGACACGATCAATCACTCGATACTCCTAGACCGCCTCCACTCGCTAGGAATTCGTGGAACCGCTCTTAAATGGATAGCTTCATTCCTCAAAGACAGGCACCAAATAACGACACTCTCCAGCTTTACCTCCCAAGCCCGACCAGTCAACACGGGAGTCCCTCAAGGAGCATGTCTATCCGCCCTCCTATTCAATCTCTACCTGATCACCCTCCCACCAATAATTCATTCACACAACATCCTATGTTACAACTACGCCGACGACACTCAACTAATTCTAAAATTCCTGAACTCGAAACCCAACTCCCAACCCGACCTGGCATCCTGCCTCGTAAACATAGAGCGCTGGATGACCCAAAGCCACCTCTTGTTAAACCCCTCCAAAACAGAAATCATGGTTTGCGGCAACTCCGACCTTCTTCCGCACCCACTACCCTGGCCACCCGCCATGGGCAACTCACCTACACCCTCCAAAACAGTAAAAAATCTTGGATGCACCCTAGACTCCGACCTAACACTCTCGCGCCAAGTCAACAAGGTCTCAAAGTCCTGCCACCATCACCTGAAAAACCTAAGGCGCGTCTTTCCATACCTCTCATTTCCCAACAGAGTCTCCGCTGTCCAATCAATCGTTATATCCAGACTGGACTACGGAAACCCCCTTTACCTCGGAATCCATACCTACCAACTGAATAAACTCCAAAGAGCACAAAACGCAGCGGCCAAATTACTACTTGCGCTCAGTCCAAGAGACCACATATCCCCAGCCCTTAAAACACTGCACTGGCTTCCGTAGCCCGTAGGGTAGCTTTCAAAACCTTATGCCTCTCGCATCGAGCACTGCATAAAACTGGACGGCAATATCTTCAAGACAAACTAATACCTTATCATCCCACTCGCACCCTAAGATCAAGCTCAGCCGGCCTCCTAGTAATTCCCAAGACAAACTCAGTCAGGCTAGGCGAATCATCATTCTCTGCCCTGGCTCCAACCCTGTGGAACTCACTCCCACCCCAAATCCGCTTAACTGAAGACTTAACGTCCTTCCGCAAACTACTGAAAACCTGGCTCTTCCCATAAAACCAATCCAGCATCATCACAATAATACCGACCCATCAAACTACCTGAAGCGAGAATGACAGCTAAATAAACTCGAATGTAAACTAGAAAGACAAGCAGGCTTAAACGAGTAAAGTAGATCAAAACAATGAAACAGAAAATACGAATAAATCATTGAGAAACTCAGGAAATCTGAACCGATCAAAACGACATAACGAATGAGAAGGGAATACAGTGAATGACATAAATGAAACAGTTAGAATGGATGAAGCGTACAGAACAGACAATTACACTAAACGGAAGCATGTGGATGTGACTGGAGAGCAGATGAGTTGTGGAAAGCGGTTGAGTTTGGAAAGCGGTTGAGTGTGGAAAGCGGATGAGTGTGGAAAGCGGATGAGTGTGGAGAGCGCATGAGTGTGGAGAGCGGATGAGTGTGGAGAGCGGATGAGTGTGGAGAGCGGATGAGTGTGGAGAGCGGATGAGTGTGGAGAGCGGATGAGAGTGGAGAGCGGATGAGTGTGGAGAGCGGATGAGTGTGGAGAGTGGATGAGAGTAGAGAGCGGATGAGAGTGGAGAGCGGATGAGAGTGGAGAGCGGATGAGAGTGGAGAGCGGAGGAGAGCGGATGAGAACGGATGAGAGCTGATGAGAGCGAGAGCGTAGTGCAGATGAGAGCAAGAGCGTAGTGCAGATGAGAGTGAGAGCGTAGTACGGATGAGAGCGAGAGCGTAGTACGGATGAGTCTGGTGAGTGTGGTGAGTGTGGTGCGTGTGGTGAGGGTGGTGAGGGTGGTGAGTGTGGTGAGCGGGTGAGTGTGGTTGAGCAGGTGAGTGGTTGAGCGGGTGAGTGTGAAGAGCGGATGAGCGTGGGGAGCGGATGAGCGTGGGGAGCGGATGAGTGTGGGGAGCGGATGAGTGTGGGGAGTGCGGAGAGTGCATGAGTGTGGAGAGCGCATGAGTGTGTGTGAGCGGACGAGTTGTGGGGAGCGGATGAGCGCGGTTGAGCGCGGAGTACGGTTGAGTGCGGAAAACCGTTGAGTGTATAGAGCGGCTTAGTATGAGGAACCGAAAAGAGCGGAGGACTGTGGAGAGCGGAGGACTGTGGAGAGCGGAGGACTGTGGAGAGCGGAGAACTCTAGAGAGCGTAGGACTGTGGAGAGCGGAGGACTATGGAGAGCAGATAAGTATGGAGATCGGGTGAGAGTGGAGATCGGGTGAGAGTGGAGATCGGGTGAGAGTGGAGATCGGGGGAGTGTGCGGAGAGCGGTTTGAGATTGGAGAGCGGACGAGAGTGGAGAGCGGACGAGAGTGGAGAGCGGACGACTTTGAGAGCAGATGAATTTGAGAGCGGATGAGTGTGGGGAACGCATGAGTGTGGGGAGCGCATGAGTGTGGGGAGCGCACGACTGATTATGGACTGAACGAGTGTCCTACCTCGACCAGTATGTAGACTGGACGAATGGATAAACTACACGAGCATATAGTCTCGACAAGTGTCTAGACCTGAAGAAGTGTGCGGTCTGGACGAGGATGCGGTCTGGACGAGGGTGCGAACCAAACGTAGGGTGCGGACTGGACGAATGTGTGGAGCGGTCGAGTATGAGGAACGGACGATTATGTGCAACGGACGATACTTAACATGCCTTGGAATGAAGGAAACTCTTGAAAACATACATCACGCCACACCCCACGCTTACTCTCTCCCTTAAACCACCACTCATCTAGAACACAGAGATACTATGACACCATTCAGTATAACTGTTCTCATATCTACATCTCCCGCTTACTCCACATCACTCTAAGTAAACATTGCTGGTTTCTCACCACCCAGCCAGGCGTTCTTCTCAGGCCTAACGCAGCCACGGATTAAGCCGACCAGAGCGAACACATACTCCTGATCTCTCAACCACCACACCTACAGCTAAGAAGCAGCTACCACTTGTTTTCGCACCAGCTGCACACATACATGGTGCGCACACGCACTTTTTGACTCCCCCCTACTCTCTCTACTGACCTGAACTTCGGTTCCCAAGGGCGTTCAACCTACCAGCGCCTTCAGACCATACCAATGGTATATAAGGCGCTATATAAATGCAAAATAACATAACATAACATGTGAATGACTTGTTCAGCAGATAAAAACAGTAATATTTTGAGAACCCCATAACATGTACTCTATCATGTTCTGCAAAACCCTCCAACTGTACGCTCAAAATCTGATTAGGGTAAACGTCCAACCCCAAATGTAACTGGAGCAGAATGACAGGCATCGGCAGGTAACCAGCTGTTTCATGCAGGGTCCCCTCATTACTCTTTGAAACCTCTTCATTTTCTGGACTCTCTTGCTCTGGGGAGCCTTCTTTAAGTGGCTGCCTTGCCACTTGGCTACCTTCCACACTTTCTCAACTCATGAATCTGGGCAAGCCTGCACATTGTCCCTTCAAAACGCCCAGAATGAAGCAGCTACCAGATGTCTTAATTTCGGAAACGACCCACTTGGAACTGGCCTCTCCTTGCTCATGGGGGGCCCGACAGAATGGGCTCTATGTGGGAACTGTCTAGTCCTTACTGTGCTGTCACAGGTGCTGGTCATAAAAACACCACCCTTAATTGCAGAGTCTGTTATGCAAGCATTGTATAATCTCTTTATATTCCCACAAGCCTTCCATCTGTAAAGGTGCCACCATCCTTAAAATAGTGGTAATGGCCCACAGCGCCATTCTCCAGTTCACTCTAATGCATGACAAGGCAAGTAGAGTAGACATCTTATCTGGATCATCAAGCCACATAGCATTCATCTGGTCATTCATCTTCAGTTCCCCTTCCTCCACATTAGAGAGGGAGACACTTAGTTGATACAACCTTGTTCCTGAGTACTCTTACCATGGGGCTGGTATTTGTTATCTCTGCAAATGTGGATGGTTCCAGAGAGGCCTCCGCCTTTATGCATATATCCCAGAATACCTCTTGGGCTGATCCTTGGCAGTGACCATACTCCTGGTCTGGTGGTGGCTTTAGATGGGGATGACCCTGCTGGTAACGCCAGAGAAGGAGCAGGCAAAGCGGCCAATACAAACACCCCTTGCAATATTATGTAAGGGGGGACTCCATCATTAACATTGGAGCCTGAGCATGCACCAGCGTTAAACTCGGGGCCAGAGCAGGCGCCAATTGGAGGGGAGCAGCACTGCCCGCAACACAGAAATGTAGGGGCACCACATGAAACACATGAGGGGGAGCAGGCACTGCCTAAATCACAAAGAGGTGGGGAGTGGGCACTATTTGTATCGGAAGGAAGGAGGAGCTGGCACCAACTGCAAAAAGGAAGGGGCAGGGGACCACTGATATGCCTTGGGGAACATGTCCGCCTAAAGAGGCGGCTGCCCTCACCTAATGTCCATTTGCCATTTTTTATCTCACAAGCAATTCATTGATCACTTTTCTCAAACTCTCCTCCTCTTACAGGTTTTTCCGTGATTCCTTTACCTCTTTTTTACCAAAGTATTGTTGCCAATAGCTTGACTGGAGCGCATTACCTGTGATTCCATATGCTCGCTAACTGAGACCTGGCATTTCCCATCTAACCCTGATTTTTGCCCTATATACCCATTTACCCATGTTCCTGACCTCCTTGCTCTCCTTCTTGGCAGCCCCTACTCTGCCCACTATCCCTTCTTTGGGCCCTGTGATCCTGCATGCTTCTGTCCCGATGTTGCCCTCCCCTTTATACCCCATCTTATTTACTCTCTTTCCACTGTGGGCCTCAGAAGTGTCTTCAAATTGTAGGGGATGAATGCTATTCTTATTTCCTCCCTGCTCCTCTCTTCTTCCTTGAGGTCTTATTCCCTTCCCATCTTTTGGCATCTTCCTCACTATGAATGCAGAGTTCTGCTAGTTGGGGATCCCACTCTGAGTTCCCTCTTGCTGTCACCAGTGTACGGCCCTGAGTAGGTGTGAGGGGAAATTTGCACCCGCAAAACAAGTCTGAAATTCACACAGGAATTTGCATCCTCCCATTCCACAAAATCAGCTTCACAGTTCCGCCGCTGCTGAAATTGCTCCCGGTTTTGTGTGATTTCTAGTGGAGCATGTTGTCCATTTCCCTGTTGGTTTCGGGTGGTGAGATGAGAAACTTGCATGGGGCTTTATTCAATCCGTGCTAGTTTTGTGCAACGACTCTAGAAACTACACACAGGCCTTTTTTTGCAAGAAAATGTAACAAAATTAGTCGATTTACAGGCAAGACCCCTACTATTTGAAGGGATACTACAACCCTATCAGGATGGTGAGGACCTAGGAATTTCCTTTTGAATTTCGAGCGATTAATCCATACTTGTTTCGTGCTTCAGCATGAGAAAGTTTGCACGTTATTTTGATTTGCACTGGGTTCTTTCAGTGGTACGAGAAACTTTGCATAGCTTTTCTTTTGACCTGTACCAGGCTAGTGAAGCGGCTTGAGAAACCTTACACTGCTCTTTTCGATTCGTGCTAGGTTCTTTAGGTGACTCTCTTTGATTCATGATGAGTTTCGCACAATGACACAAGACACTTCACATGGCTCTTTTCGAACCATGCTCAATTCGTGCAGCGCCACGAGAAAGTTTGTGCCACTCTTTTCAATTCATGGGTGTGATGGAACTGCAGATTGGGACAAACTGGACAGATTTCGCTTCTGAGGCTGGCAGAGCTGAATCTAACTATTTTGCCCCGCCCTAGTCCTGAGCTGTCTGGATCCTGTGTCCTCCTCTTCTTTCACCCACTTCCTGCATAGCCTTTTGTCACCAACTCCTCACTGCTCTATCCGAGCCATCTTTTTCTCCAGCTGAACCATTTCCACCCTGGTCCTCACAGATTTCATACTCATCTCCTCATCTCCTTTAAAACAGGCATTTTAAACCCTGTAGTGCCAACCCCAGGGGTAGTCTGTGGGGGAGTGACAGGTTGTTGTGAGTCTTTCATATGGGAGAGATCATGATACAGGGAGCACTACAGATCATCAAAAACAGTGATGGCCGGTATACCTTTACTAACACTCCACCTTCACACACCCAGGCAAAACAACTGTAACAAGCACACTCTTTTCATGTATAAAATTTGCTTTTAAATGTCTTGATGAAAGCAAATTACTGCACAAAAAAAGACTTTCTCTTTGAACCACGATGGAAAACCACTAAATACAGTGCTGTGCCTTTCTCACTGCAGAAAATGTTGCTCTTTAAGTAATGTAATAGAGACAAAAACAACTATAATCCCCCAAAGGTTCTCACCAGGAAAAACAATGCAGCTGGATAACAATTGCAACCCTCTGTCCTTGTATCTTATACAGTGATGGCCCCTCTCTATTTGCCCTGAATTCCTTGGATTCCTACTTATCTGGTGGAACTCCTTTTTTCTAGAAGAAGAGTGTTTGGCGGTCTAGAGGGACCATCCACATCCCCGAACCACACCCTTTCCTCAATCTTTACAAAATCACCTAGTGGTCTAGTGGGCACAACTCCGACCCTTACTTTTCTCAATCTCTTCACATACATTCAAGGGTTTAGTGGGCCACCTGAAACCCTGACGCTAATCTTTGTAAAGTTCACATGTTGGTCTTGTGCCCCCAGCACTACTTCCTCTTTAGTCGATAGCTATAAAACCATCTGCTCGTCCTGTTGGCTGCATAAACAACTCATGCCCCCCTCCTGTAGTCTCCCTCTTTAGAATACTCAGATGCGTTACCCAGGGAACAGGGCAGGGTGCTGGGTGAACCTCCCGTTAGGTCTGGCCCTTTTCCCTCTATGCCTGCATGCACTTCTTGCACTGTGTTACTGCAGGACAAAAGAGCAGAGGGAATGATGAGAAATGATGGGTCTGCCAGAAATGGGAGGATCTCCCATTGCAGCCTTGACTAAGAGCGTAAAAAAGCAAAGTGTGAAAACTTGCATCCCATTTGCAGCTTTGCCATTGCCCATTCCGGCCCGTACTTACACTATTTTCACTGGTGTCCTACAGTACTTTTTACCCAGGTGTTCCACATTATCTGTCCCCACATACTAGTTTCTCTTTCTTCCTGGGCCCACTGCACTTGTATTTGACAACATGGACGTATCGATTGACTGACTTGCACTTGTCCTACCACTTCCTGTCATGTGCCTCTCCCTGTGCATTGGCCCCTGTTCTTATATGGACTAAATTGCCCCAGGAACAGTGAATGCCCGGTATATCTTCACCCCACCATGACTGCCCTACTCTTGGAGAGAAACAAAGCATGCTGTGCAATGTGTCTATTGACTTTTACAAAAATCAACAATAAATATCCATTATGACCATAAATTCCTGGGAGGCCCTGAACTAAGCTTCATTTGGGGGAGAAACAAGAGGGATGGCAATGTGCAGACTGCCATGTTCTGTGGCCAAGAGAAAAAGATGATGAAAGCACTGCTTCATTTGTAAGAAAATAAGTGCCAGGGTCCAAATATTTTCTAGCACGCCTGTTACACATTGGGGTGGGCAACTCCCTGCCCACTGTTGACACTACCCAGAGCTGCTCCATACTGTGTCAACATATTTGTGCTTAAAGCTGCAACTCCTACTGGTTAATTGAAGTGATGGACCCACTGTGCGATTTACAGATATCAATTGACATAACATATTAGTTGTGTCTTCAAATAAACAAAATGTTGAAGTGTTTCTTAAGTGCTAAGGATGAGTAGGCTTGTCCTTTTTGCATAGACTTGATTAAAGCTCAGCCGTTATTGGGAAAAAACACAGAATCGCTAACATTTTAATCGTATCCTATCGGTGGTGAGTGGCAAATGTTAACCATCTATCCACAGAAAAAAAGAGCAAGCATGCTTTCCTCGGTAAATTGATGGACAAATGCAGGCAACATCATAGCTTAACTGATGAACTTGCCTATCAAACACTGCAGCAAGATTGTATTATATAGGGTGCCATTCATGTCAGGGACTCCTCTTCGATATTGACCTTGGCCTTGCCTCTGTGTTGGGGCTGCTGGCTGCTGGCTGACATGTTGTTGTCAGCCAACCCTGATGGTTATTACAGTAGAGAATTTGCAGAATGCGGGCTGAGTGGAGCAGTGTGCGGGCATGGCCAGCATCAGTGCCCAGCATTGTCCCCGTCCTTTTCTTTGTTATTCATGAAAATTGATAAATATCCTTGCCAACCCGGGTCATCAGGTTCAGGAATAACAAGGATCCAGTCCATGCAAAACTCTGGCCAGTGCACACTACAGGGCTCGAAATTAAGGTTCAATGAGCAAGAACTAAAACCAGCCCTTGGGTGTCAGGCATCACCCAGTAAGCAGAAGCTACGACTAGTAAAAAAGGAGCGGGTACACAGCACACTAGAATTCTAACTTTCACATGAGATGCACAGTAACCTGTTGGCCATTATGTATGATCCATTATGCTTAAATGTGCCCTAGATATGTCCGAGTTCTTCTTTATTAACATTTTCAAACAATCAAAGTTAATATCACATATCCATGATTGTAAGGCACCACTTGGACTGGGAGATAAAAAAAAAGCTCCTGGTAGCTGTTGGTGTCAAGGTAACCAGACTCTCCTAGGGCAGAGCTAGGCGCTAAATAGCTCCTTGCAATTTTGAACCTTGCCCTGTTGTTATATTACTGTGACTGACTGACTATTAAAATAATAAAGATGCCAAAACATCACAACATAATCGGGCTGGAATCAGCAATAAGTGAGGGTCTCAGAAATCCATATCTGAGCCCTGGCAAGCCACTCCCCCCACAAATTAAGCACTGGATGAAAGGGTCCTGTTTATTAAGACAACCAGAATAAAATGTGCATTAAATGCCTGGACCATTCCATTGAAAGGTTTTCCAAACCCAAATAGGCTCAGTGTTTTAAAAATGAAGCTCGGAGAGACAGGGGTACGTCCTTTCTCAAGATCCAGGACCATGAGACTAAAGGGCAGAGCGAAGGATTTGCTATTCGCTTTAAGGTAGCACTGAAATGAGTGTCACTGGCTGAATATATGCCTGTAAAGCCACGCCTTTCTTCTGCAGGTAGTATGTACCAGCATACAGAAGATCATGTTTCGCCATTGAAGTACTCAGGGAGTCTATGATTAAGTGGGGACATGATTAGCTGTGCGTCTGCCTTTAAGGGCAGATCACATCAATGTATGAGCACTCTCCTGGCCATGATGCCAAAGATGACCAGGTAGTCCTCTGTTATAATAAATTATTGCCCTTTATGTATATAAATGTCCCTAGTATCTGCCATAAAAACTGGTCTGATTTGGCCAGTGGTTGCAAGGATGTCATTAGCACCATCGACGAGTGTGGGAGCCAATCAGCTTGCACCCAACCCAGGCTGCACTGGTGCTGTCGTTTTCCCTTCTGCCCTGCCACCCGTCCCAAGTCAGCCCCTCCACACCAACCCCCCAAACTGCCCCAATCCAACACTCCTTACAACTGTGGCTCCTCCGCCTGGGCTGCACGGCTTCCCGTTTCAGAGACATGGAAATGGAAAAGGGCCTCCGAGCGGAGCCCAGCCTTCCATTTCCATGAAACCTTGACTCTCCACAGCCGCTGCCATGAACGAAGCAGCAGAGATGTGTTTTTTTTTATTGCTATTAGCGGCTCGAGGGTTTGCCTCGGCGTGCTAATACCAATAGTCCCATGTTCTGCAGGCTACAACGGTCCGGTAAAGGAACTGAGGCCCAGCGTTACGGCCCACGCTTCTCTCGGGACTGTAACTTGGGGAACCAGACGTTACTGGCTGGTGTAGCCTGCAGAACACCGGATTATTGCTAAAATGTGATTTCCCTAAGGTTCTAAAATGGAAACACAGCTTGACACAAAGGGGCATTTAAGGGCATGATCTGCATTTTTATGGATCTTTCGTGAGGCATAAAATGGTGCTAGTTTGGATTATTCAAAAAGCAAATATGCTCATGGTTAATAATGATTGATAATTGACCAGCTTTGATACATCACTTCCTCAACGAGTGCCTTAATCTCATGGGTTATATACCAATATGTTTAAAACTCTATGTTGTTGTCAACTTAGGTGCAGGAATTTAGTTAACACTGGTGTCTATGTGATTGTGAATTATTGAACATCAACCAATATGGCATCTCACCCATCAGCGAGTTGAATAGTAGTGCCAACTGAGAGATCTCTCCAACCAATAATTGGAGTAATCCTCTAGAAACATAATATGGCCGCCTAACAACATACCTTGATGTCCTAAGTAACTGGTGCTTGTCATCCGAAATGTTTGCAATTGTAAATGTTATCCTCGGAAGAGAGGAAGTATATTTACCTTGCAACACTAAAAATAAGTAGCACGTTATATATGGCATCAGACGCATATCGATCTGCCACCTGTTGATTGAAATGTTGTTATAACACAAGTGTTATGAACAATCGAGTTATGCAGAGTATACTAATGAGCACGGATTTGCGTTGGATGATATTAGTGAAGATTGCCTATTAAGTACTGGATTGGACAGTTGTGAGTTGGACGACTAAAGTTACCTTTTTGCAAGATGGCCACCTCAGTAACACCACTATTAGTGTTGATCTGAACTGACCACGTATGACGCTGTATGCAGTGTTATTGTCACATGATAGTCTGCAAGAGTATTAGATGCTGATGCAGGACGGGATGCTGCTTCCACAGCCGTCTCCCGATTCCTGTATCGAGTGTCTGTTCTACTGAGGTAAGCAGTAAGGAATTACATCCATACTGGGTAAAAGGGGTTTTGTAAGAGGTGTTACAGCAGGTTAATTAAGGGATATGTTCATTTCGAGTGATTGGAATTGGCTCGCGAATGCCACGATTTCCAAGTAAGTGGCATAGCAATCGTGGGTCCTGCATGGGTGTTTTAATTGAAGGTTATTCTGAGAGATACCATATTGTTGACACCAGATTGGTGTGTTGATTTGTTTGCAGCATTGGCTGTTGCAACGGATTGGAGAGGAACAAGGTAGTTGTATTTTATTGATGTTGCTGTCTGTAATTGTCCATACATGAGTGAATATTGAGTGCAGGGTTACAGGGTACTACATTTGTTGTCATCCATAGCTCTCCAATTGATGTACATTTTGAGAAGAGAAGAACATTCAGGTTAGTATTATGTTATTATACTTGGCTCTGGTTAGATATAATGTTTAACGATATGATTCTAAATCCATACTGTTTCTGTCTTGTTAGATATTTTGAAAAGCTAACATTTCCGCCTGATATGGGAAACCCGAAATGCCTAGTGCATATGGGAACATTGTAACGAGATACCATAGTTGTTGATGTTGAATTGTTCAGCCTAAAATTGTTATCTGAATCTATTGATGTACATGAGCAAATTGTTGAATAAGTTGTAACACAAATCTTGTCTTTTCTTTCTCTTGATTAAGTTTCAATTTATCTAACAAAAAACACGTTTTTTCTTTTTTCAATGTTACTTGTGAACAAAATGTCAACATTTTTTCTATCTGTTTTTTCAACAGTTTAGATATATTTGGAATATCTGTTCTGTTTCTTTCTGTACTATAAGAAACTATCCAAAATAAATGTGAATGAACATATGGGAACAGTTCCTGAAGGAGTGACTGGGTAACTCATCAAGTGTTTGATGAGCTTTATTTGTCATTCATTTACCACTGTGAGGGACGTACCCAGGGCACCTGAAATATATAGAGATTTTAACAGTGAATTATTTCGGTAAGAATTGAATTACATCAATTCAAAACTAACACATTAAGATATTAGTAGTGCACCCTAGCTGTTAAGGATTTAAATCATGCAACGCACACCTTAGTTTCTGCCCAGTATGCAGCGCACAACTGAATTGCTTATGTTTGTTAGATTCAATATTGAGATGGCACACCACTCGTATCACCCCCCTTTTCAAATACCCCGCGTCACAATGGACCATGAACCAGGCTGGTTGATGAACGTAATATTTATTTATTTTAAAATTCAAAATAAATCATACAATTTTTAATATAGGGCAGCAATCACCAATGGGGTGATACCTACCATAGGGATGTAGGTAATGCACTTAGTTTAACCTTCTATTGACACATCTACGAAACACCAGGGAATAGGAGCACTTAATGATGTTAGGTAAGATAGCACTTGAGTTAAAATGTCCCTCTGCAATGTTCCCTCAACCCACAAATAATCAATGCTGAGTGGATAAACAGAAACAAAAGGTAATCAGGAATGACAAATGGAAAACAGAATGGAAATTGGACCTTCCCATCCCAAAAAAGAGAGGAAAACGGATTTTAAACCTTGGCAATGCTAAAAATGACACTCGGAAATGGATGAATGAAATAATGAATGTGTGCAAAAACCTTGAAACAAATGCAGTTCTCCACTAAGGCAACCATGTAGAAGTACAACAATCGCAAGCAATGGATCAGCAAGAGCGTACAGTTTGAAAATGAGTGGCAGGTTTTAGAACATGTTTGCAGCAAATGACACGTTGGAAAATTAGCAAACTTTTACAATTTGCGCCTGAAATTACCAAAACGGTTTGTAATGAAAAATGGGTGAAAGAATGGAAAATGCGTTTTTTGTGTTGGGGGGTAGCTATAGATCATAGGTACAATTTGAAAGTGAAATTAGATCTCTAGCCGATAAATTGAGTGAGATATTGAAGATAGAGTGAGGTGCCTTTTTAGGAAAATAGAGCAGTGAAAAACAGAAAAGCGGCTTTAAAATGGAACTGGATTTAATGACTAAGAAAAAGAGAATGCCACCTGTGAATCTCCACAGTTACATGGCCGTTGTAACCCTTCACTTGGTGTCCCCTGTTTCCTTCATGGAAAATGTATTTATTTAATCAAAATCGCTAATGGCTTATGTTCTATGCAAAATGAAAATGAAGAGAAAATCGGCTTTGACACTACGAATCAAAGGCAGGTTTTCACAGATAATGCTGACAATTTTAACAAGATATCAGGGGCAGAATAGGATAGGTTAGAGATTGGGATGGAACAAAGCAAGGCACGGTATACTATTGTTTTCTATGGTTCCTATTGATACTCACAGTCCACTTTTTAGTTTTTGGATTTTGGACAGTCAGCGTTCTGGTCACCACATGGATCTGGTCTAACAAAGGACAGCCGGACAAAATCAGCGGGACAGGATCAGCTGGGCATGGACTGGTTACCGGGTAGCACTTCTGGACTGGCAATTATGGTTACTGGATAGTATAGGTCACCAGGGTAGCAGGATGGCACTGGCATGCAGTGAGTGGCAGCAACCCAATCGGGATGAGGATGCTAAAAGTACCACAGTTTTCTCCTGGTTAATGGTAGATTAGTGGGTTTTCAGAATTTGAGGCCTTGCTGGAGTAGGATCGGCAATGCTTATTTATTTTATTTTATTTTATTTTATTTATTTATTTTTATTTATTTTATTTTATTTGGCTTGGCCTTGTAGTTGGGATCTGGAGTCTGGATAAATGACAGAGGAACAGGACGCTCGTGCAGGAAAATCAGGAAGAGTGTGTGTGGGTGTGTCTAGGGTCTTGTCAGGGACCTTTATTTATAGGGCAAAATTACATCATCAAAGTGTAGGCTGGGCAGGGTTAACTATGCACGCCCCTAAACTACTTAGATTGGGCAGGGGTTCTAGTCTCCACCTTGCTCTCAACTGGTTGGATTTCCAAGGGAATGATGTCAGGTTTATGAGGTGAGTTTTACAATGTCCAAGAACTCCCACATTTTCTTTACTTAAAATCCGATTTTGCCAGAAATATGCATTTACAATTGCAATGTCTTGGCATATGATACACACAGGTTACATATTATGTGAAGCACAGATCAGTCCAATCCTCCAGTCTGTGCGACCTTGTTTCACCTTTCAGATGCATTTTGGTAATTTTAAACATGAACGATTTGGCCTAAAATTCCACATTTCTATACATAGATGCAAATTATCTCCAGGAATCTATGTACAAAATCTTATGTTTGCAACATTAATACTTTCCTGGGAAGCTGTCATATTTTGTGACTTCTGTTCCCATTGCAGCAATGAGTTCTACCAAGTTTTAAAAGAAAGCCCATAAAATTAGATTTAAAACTGCAAACATTTTACATTTTGACTAATTCTTGCTGAAGAGATAAAGTCTTTAAAGTTTCTGGATAAAATAGTCTTTGTAACCAAAAGGCAGTCCATTGTTACTAGATCCCTTTTTCTTCCTCCAACTGCAAGCAACTGTCATTTCCTTCATGGCAAGGGGGGGTGGGTTCCCATCTTAATTGAAGGTTTTATTGCCCCTTACCCTTGACATGTTAGTGTCCCAGGCCTTCTAGTGTCCCTGCCTGGAGCAGAGACGAATGTCTGACAAGCGTGTGAACTTTCTTTGTCCTAGCCCTTTCAAAGTTTTTCAAGCTGGCAATTTTCACTTGCGTGTCCTGGATTTATGGTGTCTCCCTTCCTTGGGGAAGTTTCATGGCTGGCAACTGGAATGACTGGTTTTTCTGAGAGCTTGCAAATCCAGCCCATGTGTTTTAAACACTTTAATTTCTTATGTTGGGTCCTGAATTAAAACAAACCCGTGAAAGAGGATAGCTTATGTGTGCATTATCACCACTAACACAATCCCTTTACATTGTTAAGTAAGCAGGCTTTCATTCACAATTTATTTTTAAACAGGCCAATTATTCAGTCAGCAAAGCCCATTATTGCATGTGTTAAAACTGCTAGCATTTTTTCTTTAAATTTGTTTTTTTAGCTCCCTCACCTGCCCACACTGTTTTTGCAGATGTAGTAATTTCCTTGAATGCCAGAGTTGTATCTAAAGCATAGATACATTTGCACTTGACCTGGCTCAGAGAGTAAAAGTTCTTTGCACCACTGAGCCTGGATACATTTTGACAAAAAATAAACACGTGTTCCTGTGTGAGTGAAAATTAAGATGCTTCTTGATTTCTCTCAGAACTGGTTGGACTGGGCCTGTCGCCCAGGAATTATGCCTGGTTTTGGTGAAGCAGAGTGAAATATCCTGGGCATGACAGGGCCTTTTTACTCACAGTGGTTTCAACATGAACAGATGGAATTAGCATCAAAGCAGAATGTTTTAAGGGTGAAAATGTTTCATTTTGAAGGGGATTTTTGGCTTTTGCAGCAATGCAATACTGCCTGTTCACTTGATTCCATATATGTTTCAGAACACACTGGCAGATTATTTCAGTGTGTCCCCTTCTTCCATTTTGCCTGAAGTGTGCTAGGCAGGATGGTGCAGCCATTTCTTTGTTGCTACCAAAATGCAGTTTTGAGGTCCTGGTGCGCACAGTAGCCAGCACAGCCAGGTGGCTGTTTCTTGCACAAATGCAGCTTGGTGATGTGGTGAATGCCATTGAGTGGGTCAATATATCCCACACATCTGATATAGAGATGTTTATGTGCCATTAATGCCTCATAATGCTGTTTATTCTGGTCATACACCATGTTTTCAAAATCTGCAAGGTTGATGAAGCAATGCTGCCCTTGCACAAACAACTTAGAACCATATTGAGGGTGTTGCAATATAATGTCTTTCTTTAATGTCTGCTTAGGGTTTTCGGATGGTACAGATTTGATGAATATATCTCCTCAAGCTCTCTGAGGATTAACCTCTAAAATGCCATACATGATGGTGCCATTGTTTGGTCGGATGGAAAAAAAGGAGGCTTAATGCTATTCCTCCTGTCGACTGTTGTCCTCTGAAGTTCTGTTCTTTGCTGGATGAACCACTCTTTGGGCCTCATTACGACCCAGGCGGTAAGTTACCACCTGGGCCGTCACTTTACCACCATGGCGTAAACTACGTTTACGCCATGGTGGTTGGCGGACTTACCGCCCCATTCCGACCTTGGCGGGGCGGTAAGTCCCCAATCCCCATTTACCCTTCCCCATTCCCATTTTTGCCCCATAGGGCATAATGGGAGTGGGGAAGGCGTTAATTACGCCACCGTAAATTACGGTGGCGTAATTAACTCCTTGGTCCCTTAGCGCCATGGATTTTAACACCCGCTAAAAGCGGGTGTTAAAAGCTCCATGGCGCTAAGGGACCTCGTAATTGGCGGTAAGGGGTCGGCGCAGCTAACGCTGGCGTAAACCCCTTACCGCCAGGGTCGTAATGAGGCCCTTTGTCGGACAAAGTCGCCCACATTTTGTTTTGTTCCTTGAGAAGTTAAACTATTCCTTTTGTGAATCCAATCCTGGGGCTGGTATTTAGTCCATTGTGAGATATGGGGAAAGCATTTCCTTTTGTAAATCCACAAAAGTGATGCAATGTTACTGGATTTTATAGTAAGATCTTTCACACCACGGACAATGGGCTTGAATATAGGGCATGAGATGTAGTAGTTAGTTTGTTGACTGTACAACCAGTGGCCTAGGAGCCACCAAATGCAACTTGCAGGGACGCTCAGGTGGAGCATTGTGCCATTTGCATAGTCAGACCTTCACATTCCTATTACAGAAGAAGCCATAACGACTTGTTTGTATTTCACAGACCTTGATTTGAATGAGGAACAAGACATTTCACATCCCTCAGTCAAGAGAGGCCTTTGTTCGGGGGAAAAGCTGGTCAAAGGGACACTTCAATTGTCCTCAAAGCAGAGCAGGTTTTACCAGTGCATTGCCCATGCTTAGACTTGATGAAGACAATGGCTCTTTCAGTAAGCAGTAAGACATGCTAGAGACACCTGTACAAATACTATATTCGTGCCACATGCTCTTGCGAGTGCCTCAAACCCCCACCAAGAGCATTTATTGCACCAACTGTAATGGAAACTCAAAATCCCATATCAAAAGAGCATTGCTCTCTGAAGTTGCAGGGGGGTAGCATCGACCCAAGTATGGGTGGCCACAGACCAGCCTGCAGTTTTTGTGATGCCCGACACTACCCTTTGGCGTACCAATACATCTGCACCTGCCACCCTTTAGTGAAATACCGTTCTAATTGTGTGTGTGTGTGTGTGTGTGTGTGCTAGTACATCTCTAAGGTTTTTCATCCTGGGATCCCAACTTGACCAAGTTGGGCTATTCTGGGTAAGTCAACTTGTGTCCCCGATGTTACCCTGTACACAGTTCAGGATTTGATATAGTCAGGGAACCGGTTGCCCTCATATGTATGGTATAAGAAATCTTAGATTTTTTAAAAAAATAGAGGGATGGAAAAAATGAATGAAATGAGAACGACATTTCACTGACATTTTTATGTATGCAGTGAAAATTTAATAGTGGGTTTGTTTATGCAACTTGGCTAGGACCTCTGAATGTTTGTTTCACTATGGTCCCTGCATTGGGAGGGTGGTGTGTTAAATGGAGGGCAGTAGCACATTCTGCAACAAGGGGCGGTTATGTGTATTTCTGAGGAGAGGTTTAGTTTTAGGGCAGTTTCCCCCCTGCTGCGGAAGGAATGGTATAGCCCAGAGTGTCTTCGGTGCACCCGTGCCTTTGTTACCCGGGGAAGAGAGGGCTGACGAGAGAGGAGACCTGAGGGGAAGCCCTATGGTGCTGCTGCCTAGGGCTGCCGAGGCCTGGCCAAGACATTGCTTGTTGCGGAGTTCGTTTTTCCACCGCTTCCCCTGGGAGACTGAAGGGAGCTGTACGTGGAGGGTTTTGCGAACCCAGATAGTGTTCCTGACAAGCCAGTTCTACTGTGATATATATCATTGTTCCCCACAGAAACAAACGAGAGAAAGAGGAGATCGGACATGAGAGGTTGTTTGGAGACTGTTGTCAGGTTCCTGTCAGCTGCTGGCAGGCTAGTCCGGTCAGTTTATATATACCGCTTTCCCTCAAGGGGAAAAACAAGCACAGGCGAGGGAAGAAAATGAGGATGCCAGCACAGTGTTGTCACCCCTGTCAAGGAGAGATCCGACCTGCTTCGGGTCTGTGCCTGGCTGATTTACAGTTGTGCCATTCCCAACAGCAACCCCAAACCTGTGTCTGGGGTTGCTGTTGGTACTCTTGTTCAGAGGAGAATTGCCTAGCATTTCGGTGCTGGACTGCCCCATGGCAGGACAAAGACTGATATGAGCTAAAGAATCTGGGTAAGTCTCTCTTAACTGGGACTAATGTCCGGCAGAGGGACTCCTAGGACCCCCCCTTGTTTTTTGCATGATTTACAGCTGTGCCATACCCGGCTTGAGGGAGACGAGAAGCGTTGGTTTCCCAGAGAAGGAACTGGGATGATGAAGAGCCTGCACCTCCATGAGGCCTGTCAGTTCGTACAAGGTTTGTCCTAGGCCATGTGTAACGGTGAGAAGTCAGTCACTCCCTCCCTTGGGGGTGTTATGAAGAGTGAAGAAAGAGCCTGCTGGCAGGCAGACGCCACTAATCTCCTGTCTAATTGAGACAGCCTTCATGGGCTGCCATTGTTGTGGGGTCTATACAGTTCAGCTACGGCCTGCCCTGCCTGTCAGGAGAGAAATAGAACATGTGGTAAGCCCTGGGTGAGATGGTTCTACATCCTCAGTTGAAGGTAAGTGAGGCGATGTTTAACTCTTCTCTCTCTGCACGCATATGTTCACAAGAATGCAAATGGTGAAACCCTCACCAAGTCACGGTCTACTAGCCTCTCCTCATGAGCCATGCCACATAACTGTTTCCTCAGAATGGGGTTGTCAGCATCACATAAAATAATAAACCTGACATCACTGATGACTTTTTAAGTGAAACTATGTGCGGAGCGTTTACACTGACACTAATAGCATAGCCGTTTAAGACCCCCGGGTACATCAAAGGGCACTACTATGTGGGACGAACTTAAGGAAAAAGAGGGCCGTGAAGAGATCTTTCACATAATCGGAAGGCCGTGAAGTAGTACACGGCTAGTGTGAACCCTGCTATTGAATCCGCACTAGCAGGGCCATCTTAAGCATTTTTAGGGCCCTGGGCATGGACATCTTTGGGGCCCCCTCCACCAAACCAAAGGAATTAAGTGATCAAGAATATTTGGTGGCACCCCTCCCCCAACCGTGATCATAACCTATAGGTTGATATGCTGCCTCGCAACATTCAAAATAAGCATGATTACTCCCTTTAAGTCCCCTTACTCTCTCCATACTTGCTCTAATCAGAATGATAAACAAGTAGCATTTGAAGGCCAACATTAGCAATCTACGAAGAGGATACTTCTCTTCTAGTATAGAAACAGGATACCTTTTATCAATAGCATCCGGGAAGGTATGCAGCCTCTAGTATTAATTCAGGACTGTATGTAAAAGATACATTTAACCCAGAATAGGCAGATAACTCACATTAGCTGCCTCAGAGAATGCAAAAGTGCTCAAGCATGGATAGAGTAGACCAATTGTAAGAAAGGAGAAAGCAACACATAGCATAGCATGGATAATGCATGCAGATTATAAGATACCAGGAAGGTGTCTCTTCCAGACAGACTGAGATTAGAAGTGGGACACGGTTTTCAAATAGTGTTGCCATTGGAAATCAAGAGAACAAGTGCCTGTGGTGTGCAGTATATCAATGCTCACTATTATAGTGGAAGCAACCATATATCCAGTGAAACCATGAATGAGGTTTTTATGAAGATCATACCCTGAGAAGGAAATCACTCTTAAGGGCTGACAATTTTGAAAGGATTAGGGACTGGCAACTCTGAGAGGTTAGGCAATACATGATCACATGAGATGCCCAGGATCACACATTGCTTAAGGGGTGAAGCTGGGATTTGTGCCAACTCTGCAATTTCTGCATTTGCTCTTACCATGTACTAAAACCATCTCATTTTATAAAACGGACTTGCAAAGTACACAAATCACATTTCCAAACCTGACCATTTTTAAAACCAAAATATTACAGAAGGGTGTTACACAAAATGGGAATGATTCTAGCTTCATTCTCTCCATCATCATATAAGTACCAGCATACCAATCGATGTGATTTAACAGATTGAATCTAGGTGTGTCTTTTGTACTTTTAAGCTTTAAATACTTCCAAAACAATGGCTTGTGAAATTGTCATTCATAAATGTGCAGAAAAACCTCTGACTTTTATACAAAAAGCAAAACGTTTTTTGTGTCAAACGAGGAGCCCTTAAAATAAGCTTGCCCAAGGCCTACAAACTCTCTCCGCTCTCTCCCGTCTACCACCCCTTCCCCTCAAATGGCCTACATAAGAAGAAATATCAAGTAATTAGCTAACCGATGCCACCAGCATGCAAGAAGGTAAACCTCACAGAAGACAGCACAGTAATGCAAGGTATATTATATGATTTGACCAGAATCAATGTATCGTCTGCTGGCAAAGCCAGGATAAAAGCATGAACACTTTGGTTTCACAGTCTTGAATTAGGATACTTATTCACCTCTTGGACTAATAGTTAATAGGCTCATCTTTGGAGGGGATTTCCTAGGGTTTAGAATGCCCCAACCCGAACAAACCAATTTCTAGACCATCACCATACGAATGACTTGTTAGTTTTTATAGCAACCCCTATCTGGTGCAGTAACATTGCTGATAATAGCACCTCTTATGCTGCAAAACCAAGTACATATGCTGGTAGGTTTATAAACGTCTGTCATAGGAAAGGTTCTGCCAGCCTTGCTGGAATGTGCTCTTCTAATCTTTGATATGAACACATATCTCTGCGATGAGTACTTAACACAAGGGCTAACTTCTGAATCATTGTGGCACTCAATTGATCAATAAGGATTTGAACTTTGCCTATTGCAATGATCAACATAATTTTCACAGGAAGGAAAGAATGCTGCAGAAGGTGTGCCGTACAAACTATGCATTCCACAGTGAATACAGAAAGCATTACATGATTAATTGATCAAGGAATGTACTTGTCAAAACAGACAGGCAATGGGTTTAGCGCCTCAGCAGCATGCCATAAAATCTCCTGGCGTGTGCTATTTAAGTCTGGTGAACAATGGAATCTTACTTTAGATCAGACAGCCTTGTGGGGGCCCTGGGCAAGTGCCCCATTCGACCTCCAATAAAAACGTCTCTGTGCACTAGACCTTTAGCTCTCCTTTATGGGAAACGGGTTTTGAGCAACACAGTGCAGCAAAGTGAAAAAAGGGCATCAGCCCTCAGTAAAAATTGGGCTCCCCTCAGTTCACTCATCATGGGAAAAATTAAAAAAAACTGTCTCAGAACCGTTATTGTGGAAGAAAAGTGCACCCATTCAACGGTACTGTGAAAGGAAAATAAATACTGCACGGCTGACACTGTTCCATGTGGCAAACCAACGATTTAATTTTTTTGTTTCACAGAGTCTTACAGTGGGGACTGAAGTTATTGTAGTTGGGCCCACTGCAGCGACATTAGCATCTGCAAATGCCCACAGCGCTGGTGAGTGGGCATTTACAGTTTTTGGGTGGGCCTTGCCCGCTCAGGCTCTACCCTGTCTACGCCTCTGCCTTAACATGTGTGACTTTACCCAGTTGGGTTTTACACATTGCAGCAAATCCTTGCTTGCCCCACAACGGAAGAGTGCTCCCAAGTAGCCGAGCTAGATTGACATGATTAGCCTTTAGTTTTCCTGGGCTCACGGATATATTGGATGAAGGGGTTGACGTTATTTACTGCACACATATCTTTTTCTTTTTTCAAAAATGCCATCAGGGTATTCCTTGCCTGGTTTAGCTGGGACCTGGAGGCTAGATAAAAGCAGTATTGTTTTATGTTGTTTCCCTTTCTTTCCCTTCGTCCATGTGTATGTGTCAAGCTATGCATTGTGTGTGGTAGCCTGCAGCTATCACTGTGCATTGCTCGAGTGTCCTAACAAAACCCAGGGTTCACCCTGTGCTTCTGGAATCCAGTGTAAGACACTGGAGACTATAATGCACTGTGGGTTTACATTCTAGGACTCTGGAATATGCAACATCATTGTGGATAGGGTATTGTTTGTACAAACTGCATGGTAAAACAATGGAGAGATGAGGTTACAGTGTTCTACAGGTTATTAGTACCCGATGAGGGGGCGATCAGAATGCAAGAGCCATTCTGATTGGCCCTCGCTGAGTCATTACCAGGCCGGGAATCCCTCTGTCGGGATTCCATGGCCTTTGTCCCCGGCAGGGGCGTGGCAACCCCTCAGCCAATGAGGAGGCTCGAAGCGGGGCCATCCCCGCTCCGAGCCTCCCCGCGGCTGAGAGGCTGCCTTTGCCCCCTGCCGGGGACTCAGGTAAGCCTCTTTTTTTTTTTTTTATTCCCTTCCATCCCTCCCACCCGCCCCCCCCACTTAGATTCTTGTTCCTGCGTCCCCGGCAGGGGACGAAGGAAGCCTCCAGCCGTGTGGAGACTCGGAACGGGGCCATCCCTGCTCCGCGCCTCAACCCGGCTGGCGGCTTCCCTCGTCGGGGATGCAGGTACGTTTTTTGTTTTTTTTTCTTCCCTCATCCCACTCCCGCCCTCACTCCCAACCCCATTTACCTTCTTATTGATCCTTTTCGGGAGCAGACGCACTGGGAACACCTGTGTTCGCAGCACGTCCGCTCCCGATGGCCGCCATGGAAAGGGAAAACGGACTCTGTTTTCCCTTTCCATGGCGGCGGCCATTTTCTTGGTTGTTTTTTTTTTTTTTACTGTCCCGAAACGCTGGAGCGTTTCGGGACAGCAAAAAAATGCTTTTAGTGCCCGGTCACGCGCATAATGCGGGCCGGGGTACTAATGGCAATATGACCCAAGCGACTGGGGCATTACCGACTCAGGTAATGCCCCGGGGCCTTCTGTAGCGTCCTCGCTTCGCTGGGGGCCTATACCCATGGGCCCCTGGGCATTACCTAAATCGGTAATGCCCCCGCCCCTCGGGTCATATTGCTTAATTAACACAATCCATGAAATTCTAGCTTTACTCTATCTTTAAGCCATGGAACACTGTTGTTTAGAACTATTTCAAAGAATTGTTTCCTTAAGCAACTATTTACTTAATTATTTGTTATCAGATGTCAATGAGTTCATGTTAAACATAGTACTTATTTAAGTTATGTATGAAATCTCCCCATCCAAACACCCCTCTACCCAAGTGACCGAATTGATGCAAGTTAATTATTTATTATCAGATGTCAATGAACTCATGCAGCCTAGCCATTTATTTATTTATGAAATATCCCCATCCAAACACCCCTCCCCCCAGGTGTCTGAATTGATGTTATTTAATTACTATCTGAAGTAATGAAATGAGGTAATTTAATTATTTATATATTGCATGTATTAACTGAGAGCACCTGCACTGGTAGGGGCAGAGAGGTGTCAAGGTACGTATGTTGTAAGGAGAACCTTCATTCATATAAAAAGGCTGTCGAGCATTTCAAATTGAATAAAGCTGTGTCTGTTTATTTAATAAGGTCCCAAGATACAACGGTTAGTCATCAGGGCTGACCAATCACAGGTCAGGGCCAAATCCCCCTCAGTACACCCTGTGAATTCTGACGCCTCTAATATATGGTCCACCATTCACCCCCATGGGTTTCTTTTGCAGTAAGGTGTAAGTTTCCATGCTCAGGTCTCATACAGGTTGCTGTTCACTCATTCCTACAGAATCAAGGGGAGAAACACCTTACACTATGTTTTCACTTTTTCATGTTACTTTGTATAGCACAACAATTGCATGTTGGCTACTTCAGTACACTGTGAGTCCCTGGAGAGAATGTCTTGATTATTTTGTTTAGATGTATGTTTCTTTTCCTATGCACCATCACATTGCATCACCACCAATACATTCACTGGAATCTGCAGAGTTATTGGAGCAAATGTAAGGGTTTCTGCAGAAAGTCTGTGGTGATGGGTCATCTGTGACTGGTATTGTAATTCTGTTTGTTGGTCTTGAGACAACTCCCAG
This sequence comes from Ambystoma mexicanum, assembly GCF_040938575.1. NCBI lineage: Eukaryota > Metazoa > Chordata > Amphibia > Caudata > Ambystomatidae > Ambystoma > Ambystoma mexicanum. The sequence goes on along the minus strand of NC_090924.1, from coordinate 289,349,805 downwards.
AACGGGTATAGGCTGGTCCCTGTTAAAACGTGTATGGTTCCCGTGAGCTGTGGGTTCTTATGGTATGGCTTGATCAGGCTCAGAGATGGGATCCTGATGGGTTCTAGAGGAGTGCACATTGCACAATTAAAGTGTTACTGCTATTATGTCTCCTAGATATGGTTGGTATAACGAGCCTGGAACTCGCCACTTAAGGTTTCAGCTTTGCTAAACATGTTATTTTAGTCCACTGGAAGGCAGGTGTTTGTTTGAGATTCAGTGGGATATTGTCTGACTTCCTCCGGTGAATACATAATATGTCTGACTGATTTTGAAGACCTTGTAACTTCAGGGTCCCTTGTTGAGGGTTCTTTGCATTGACTAGTCAGCTCTGTTGAGCTCTATGTATTGGTTCAATTGAAGCAGAAGCAGAACCTTCCTAGGCATCAAAATCTGTGTGTTTGTGCTTTGGAGGCAATTGACATCTGGTGGAAACTGAAAGTGCAGAATCAAACTGCATGCCAAGGTTGTTTACTCCCTCACAAGGATTGTAGCCCATCCCCATCTCTTGGTACAATTGGAATGGGGTGTTTCGGCCTGTGCCATAACTGGTCAATAAGATGCTAATCGTTCATGTGCTTAGAGATAGAAAGCTATGCTTCAAGTAAGGAAAGGTATGTCTCAGGTAATCTGAGAACATTTCTTGTGTTGAAGTTCTCTCTCTAGTCAAAGGAGGATCTACAAAATATTAGCAAAAAATTAGAATGAATTGTAGTTCATGATGCCAGGGGTCTCATGTAATTGTTAAAAAGCAGAAGTGACAACGAGGAATCTTGGGTAACAATGAAACCATACTTCTTACCAAAGCTGAACTTGAGACAGTTCTGATGTGTTGGATGTAGTCAGATAAGACCAACAAGTAGGCAAGTAGGATACAATGATCCAGTACCCTATAAAACACTGACAGGTTACGTGGAATTAGTGATTCTGCACCATCTGTGGTTTTAAATGTTAGAAGGGCCTCCCTGATATTTGACTGCACAGTCACTGTGTCTCTTTCTGGTGTTAGTCCTGATTGATGACTGTGGAGGAGCTCTTCGAGCATTATCTTGGATTCTCTCTGGATATCTGAAGTATGGGTGTTTATAGTGACATGCTCTAAGGCTCTGCCACTCCCAGTTCCAGGAATGTGCTCAGAACTTCTAGCATTAACAGAGGGAATATTTTAATATTTTTTTCTGATGGAGGATGCTAAGCATTTCTATGATTTTAGATTGGAGAACTGTATTTTTGTGCGGGCAAGTGTGGAGAAGTATACTGTGCCGTCTGGCAGTCACCCTATACCTTAACCACTGAGGAGTTGAGCAGCAATCCCTGGAGCAACTTCTTCTGTCTGGAACCTCGGCAAGCAATGCTTTGTGCCTGAAAACTGCAAAAACGCACTCTTTGCTCGAAGCACAAGTTTGTGAGCAAGTGTGGGAAAGCGTACTGTGCATTCTGGCAGTCACCCTATATCTTAACCACTAAGGAATTGTGCAGCGATCCTGGAACAAATGCTTCTGTCTGGAACATCGGCGAGCAACGTTTTGTGCCTGAAACGTGCAAAAACGAATTCCTTGCATGAAGCGCGTGTGTGCGAGCAAGTGTAGAGAAGTGCACTGTGCAGTCTGGCAGTCACCCTAAACCTTAACCACTGAGGTGTTGAGCAGCGATCCCTGGAGCAACGGCTTCTGTTTGGAGCCTTGGCGAGTAATGTTTTGTACCTGAAACTTACAAAGGTCCCGACCATGTTGGGCAAGTGTGGAGAAGTGTGCTGTGCAGTCAGGCAGTCAGGCAGCATGGTAGTGACCAGGCTTAAACTGATATCTGTAAACTGTGAATATTGTCTTTGTTACTTTTGTAACCTCTTTGGGTGAACATATTGTTACAGAGTGCTAAACCACCTACTAAGACACAATGGCGGGTAAAGTACAAATATAGCATCTACAATTTAAGAGACAAACCACCCTATTGTAAATGTAAGGTTGCTGCCACCTAAAGTGTGAAAATAGCTGTGGTTACCAAAACAATATGGGTAGGCCAATCACTGAAAGAAGTCACAGCAAATAAACAACACACAAGCAATGATAGTGAAAATAGATCAATGGCAACACGACAACCTTGCCCTATAATGGAAACTTGGGCAGAAATTGAACCAGACGAAGAAATAAATTCTCCTGGTAATAATACAATGGCAGCTAGAAAAGATTCGTTTGGATCCTCGGTTATTTATTTAACGAGGAAACAAAAAATTATTAAATAAAAGGCAACAAGAATTCCGAAATAAGTTAATGCAAATAGAACACAAGATTGGAAATGAAGCTTATACAGAGAGCTAGAGTCGAACCAAAATACCCACCAACAAAGCACAGAAAAAAGCGACAAAGCACGCTAAAAAGTGAACCAGAGACGAAGGTCTGATCCTCAACCCTCGAGGGTCTTGACAAGTTGGCTAGTTAAAGACAGTGCAGTAAATGTCGACAGTGACTGCCGGAATGTCCCACAGCCCCCAAATGCATACTTAGACTGCAGTTTAGCTTCACTACCTAGAATCCTCCCATCTGATACCAAAGAACGAAAAGGTGTCAAAAGGGAATACTCCTTGACAGGAGTGAAGCCTCCAAAACTACACAGGCAACTACAATCTAACCCGTTTTCACCATAAAATAGATTGCCCAACAAAACACATACAAATTGATAAAACGCTCAGATTTACTGAAGAAACTGCACCAAATTCCACCCCTTAGAGTCTTAGACACTGCCGTCTTCGAGGTTGTGGAGCACTTGGATTGTACTAATTCAAATGTGTCGCAGATTCATTGTGCAACCAGTGAGCTATCCAAAATTATACATACTAATAGTGCAAGAATTCTCCAATTGTGCTACGAACTAGATGAGGAAACGGTCCTGTAATTTCAAGAGCCTGCCACCTATCAGAGAGTGTAAGGTCATCTAAAAACACAAACGGACTTGAAGGCTCCAGTGATATAATCCATGATAACATCAGAGGGCCATTAAAGCAGCTATTGAAAGCTGTACCAGTCAAAGATTTGATGGGCGCTTGAATGTGCAGCGTGATTTGTTGGAACACTCATGGGTTTGCAAATCTTCTAAGCACAACCGTTCATTAGGATTATTGCAAAAACACAATATTTTCTTAATTCAAGAAAGTTGGCTGACCACACCAATGTATGTTGATCTGTAATACAGTTTTGCAAAGAAGGGAACAGGGGGGCGTCCACACTGGTCCTTGATCATAGGAGTGAAGTGTCATTTTATAGCATCTGCAATTGTTGTGTCAGAAATAAATGCGAATGTTCTGGCTGTTGCCATAAGCCCCCCTGAAAGTAGAAATAGATTGATTGTAGTTAACATTCATGATCTCACGAGTGATGGTTGTACAGAGAGTACCTTTAACACAGTGGCTAGTCTTCTCACAGAGGTTGTGGGATGTTTTTACCCATGCATCCAAGCCCTACCATAAAACTGTGCAGTACTGGCATGGAAAACATCATGATGGCCATAACTCCCCAGAGAGTGCACAGGGAAAACATGAAGAATAGGCTGCCACCCATTTTTGCCTATGTTGTGAGCACAGGAGGGCACTGCCTAAAACCACCATTGGGCTACACACACAGTAGCCTGAAACCATTGGGAATGGCAATGCTGATTGCCAAAAAGCAACTCAGAACTGTGGGGAATTCATTTTCTTAATCCCAAAAATGGTTGCAATACCGGTACTCACAACTATCAGAAAGCCGGCGTTTTAAAACCACCAGACTTTTGTGTAAAACTGAACAAATGAAACAAAACCAGGCCAAGGAAAGACTTGCTAAGAGGTGGACACAATGAAAAACTATATTCTGAAATGACTTGAAGGAAGTAATTATTTAATGTATATGTAAAAATTGTAAGTTTAATTTAAACTGGGAACAAAAAGTGACATTTAGCTGAAAACTGGCTTAATGAAACTGGATTCTGCCTGACAACTACCCCCGAAAGGAGTTGAAACCTGCTCAGCCACTCTTCCCAGGCCTAGCTGCATCCTGCTACCCCTTGCCAAAAGGAGTTGACACCTCTCTGATTGAATTAAGGGAGGGGACCTGGGGACTGCAGAAAGTTGAACAAAGGCCTGTCCTGGACTCAGGCAAATGTTATATTGGGGGGGCCGTAAAGTGGCTTCCTCTTATGGGAAACTGGGAGGGGCAGTGCCTCTGCAAGCCAGCTGAGCTTGGGGGAAGTGGATAAACCAGTTATTCCACCATGTGATGTGGGAAGCCACACCCCTTTTTGACCAGGGCATACTTTTAAAAAGATGGATAATTCATAGTACGGACCTGTCAAAATTATATAAATAATATTATTCTTGTGATTTTTCTGTGCACATTTTAAGAGGTGTTAGGACCCTGTGGTATGTTCCTGGGGATAGTAGCGGAAAAAAGGTTGTTACTCCAAATGTATGCATGTTAGAAATCTGACACTTTATCATCTATAACCCATATCCCTGGTGCACATTTGTGTAAAATCTGGAAAGGTTTAGAGGTCGTTATCTGGATGAAAAGGGGAGAATTCTGTCATCAGTGGACACGACATCGTACAAAGACAGGGATCGGATGGTTTGGTGCTACAGAAAATATGTTAACTGGACCTATAATATTAGAAAAATGGTACATAGATAAATATGTATTTGGGTCAGAAATAGATTTGTGTGCAAATTGACCAGGGGAGGATCCTCTGACCCATAAACAGACCTCATCATGATGACAATCCGTTTCCTTCCCCCAATCATGGGAGAGGGGAGAATTGGGCCAGTGACAAGTAGAGAGGGGCAGGCTTAGCTAGGCCCAGGCAAACCCCCATTTTCAAAACACATAAAAAGAGACTGCTGGGACAGGTAGAGACATTCAATTCCATTTGCTGCGGAGCATGCTGACTGACGACTTCACATCCAGAGATCCAGACTTCAAATCCATCAATCTCCAGAACATGTAGCAGAAATTAACTCCAGAATTTGTAGCAGAGAGGCCTGAATCGACCAGCTGAATCCTCTTCAGCAGGCCTCAAAACCAACCAAACTATTCAACAGCCGGGCGAGCTGTTTGAATTTTTGCCAAGAATTTTTGCAAGAACCTATAGCAGTATCCAGAAAGCAGTGCTGTATCCGGAACCCGAAAGAACCACAAACCAGACCGTTGTGAGCAGATCCGGTGCTTGACAGACCCAGAGAGCAGAGCTGACCCAGATAGCCGGGACTTCAGAACCACCTGCCGGAAGTCCCGTCCAACCTGACCAGACCATGATGAGGCCTATTTCAAATTGATATTGTGAGTACCTAGCAGAACTGTGCAGAACCAATCTCTTAGTTAAAATAATCTAATCCAAACTATTTTAACCTAAGTAGAACAGCCTCCTAGAAATCGTGTCATCTGTCATTTTTAAAGCTGCACAACTGTCACCTGTCAATTCTGCAGCTGCAAGCCGTCACCTGTCATTTTGAGTTTTACTTTAAATCCGAAAATCTACCTTTATTAAACCGTCCATATCTCTGGAACCGTTTGATTCTAGGCTTTCCAACGAACCTAGAACCGACTTCCTACTTCTTATACTTTTTCCGCAATCACGATTTACGCACTCACGAAATTTACCGCGATTTGCGATTTTGGCTCAATTTCTCCACTTGTCAAAATAGCAGCTCCATTTTTTCTTTTGTTAAAATCCGTTTGCAACTTGGTAATAACTCATAGAGCATTGCTAAAGTGAGCCTGAACTAATACCAACACACATCTCCCACTCACCCTGAATCTCTAGAGGGAATTAAAATCAGTTGGCACATTTTCCCATCCATTGCCATCACATTTAAAAGCATTTTGGGCCTGTGTTTCAAACCTCTACCTGTTTTCCTCTAAGCTTGCTGGGGGGGAACTGCATTTCGTATTGCATTTTGTTGTGATTCTTGAAGACTGTGTGCTCTCCTTCCATTTCTTACATTGCATAAGGGGGGAGTGAATTGTCAAGGAAAAGTGATTACATTGTCTTTTGTTGAAGCCATATCAAGTTATCTTCTGTACTGCATTTCATTCATCATTGCGTTTCCTTGAACCATATAAAGCATTCTTTCCCACCTTATTCTTCTGTTCCTATTCATAAGTTACCTCTTGCTGATTACTGCTCATATTCACAAGTCTAATATCCATTATCAATTTATTTATAGAAGTGTGATATATATATATATATTGTTTAAATTTTCAAATAAACCTTTTAATTTGCAAAACAAACCTACTTCTTGGCTCAGTGGAGTCAGGGGGATTCTAAGAGGGGGTGTTATACAAGGGTTGTCATCCAGAGTACTGAACTGGACATAAAAATACATCAATAAGGGTTTTCCTCAGCATCCCAGACTAGGCATTGACTTAGCTGTAGTGTTGATTGAATATCGCTTACAAGGTAGTACGAAAGGATGGCATCAAAATGATAGTGATCAGAGCGGATTTGAACAGCCATTGCACAAGCCTGAAAGAGTGCTTACAGACCAAAACCATTAAGTATAAATGTGTTATGAAACAACTTATTGCTAAAGCACCGGGAAGACTCTGGTGTGACTATCTGTATGACTCAGCGTTCATTATGACAAAGGTCGTGAATTTGGAGACTGTCCTGGGCAGCATACTTGGTCAAATGGAAACAAAACAGACACACTCGATTATATTTTCGCCAGTCAAAACCTTCTGCCTGTAGCGTAAGGCATGATGGCCATCAAAAGGGAATTTAGTGACCACTGTCTCTTGAACCTACAAATTGAAGGATAGGGCCAGTCGAGAGTGGACAAAGTGGTGGAAGACGTTTACATTAATCATAGTGGGAACAGAATAAGTTGGTCCCATTGGAATATAGAAAAAGCCTGCAATTTGATGTGTAGCTTTGGCACATCAGACATGGACTGGTCAGTGATCTGTCCATTGAGGAGATGGAAAACTGGATTAGAGAATCAGTCGGAGGTATAGCAATACACAAGGGTAATTGCAGAGTATCAACTACGGTCACTCATAAATTCTAATACGGCAGGGAAAGGAGATGCGAAGGGCCATTCGCCAAGTCCAATACTACAAAAACCTTTGCAAAGATGAAGGCTATTAGAAGAGTCAAAAACAAATATAGGAGATGGACTAAATGTTGGCGTGTCTCGCACACAAATGCTCTGTAGCAGCATCTAATTGAGATCAATTACACTAAGGACCATAAGAAAATATGGAAGTTCCTGGGCGGAACAACGGCCTCATCACGAGTTTGGCGGTAACCCTTAAATGCAGCGGTAGCGCTATTACCACCGCATTTAAGGGTCCGCCAAATCACGGCTTTGGCTGATTTTCACCCCATCTCTTAGCTGGGGGGAAACCAGCTGAAATTTTGCGCTCTTACCGCCGGCGGGAAATCAGCCAGCGGTAAGAGCGCAAAATTTCCCCATTTAGCCCAATGGGGAATGGGGAATTCCCAAATGGGCTCAATGGGGAATGGGCAATACCTGTTCCGCCGAACCCGTGATCCGGCGCTATTAGCGCCGGGGGGTTCGGCGATAGGGCTATTAGCGCCGGCGCTAATAGCACCGGCGTTACCGCCCAACTCCAGATGAGGCCCAACATCTGCTCAAAATAACTTGGCAGTAAACACAGTGAGTTCAGCAGAGTGGTCGTGTTATTTAACAAAGAATTTTGTATACCCGACCACAAATCCTGTAACTGTCTAGAAAGCATGTGGTGGCTTCAATATGGTAATAGACACATATGACATACTAAATAAAATATCCAAGCTTAAAGGATCAACTGCTCAAAAAAGATCCCGAAGCCTGGGCGATTGTATTGGAGACTTTTTTTTTAGAAATGTGATAGCTGAGGGTACAATTCTAGCATTTTAGCAGAGAGCGCTTTTGTCTCCTGTCTTTAAATGAGGCAAGTGTACCGAACCCTATAACTATAGGCTCCTATAGATGCTTGATGTAACAGGCACATTCTTTTCTTCATTTCTGCTTGACGAGGTGCATAGGTGGGAAGACCATACACACTTGTTGGATACATTCCAAACAGGGTTCAGGCTTGGCTCAGGGTTTATCCACAATTTAAGTTTAATGGATAAGCTAATTAAACATGTGACCAAGATGGGTAATCCTGGTCTGTATGCAGCTTTGGTCGATTTTTGGGCCATCTTTGACTCTGTAGATTGTGAGAAACTATGGAGCACGATGGAGCACCTGGCCTGTCGAAAGAACATTCTAGGGGCACCTCGGTACAGGTGAGGTTGGATAGCAGGGGAGCGGTCACAGCACTGATCACTATTAACAAAGGCATTAAGCAGGGCTGTCTGCTGCTGCTCAACATTTACCTTTCTGGCTCGCCCTTTATCTAGAAGAGGGTTGACAATTGTGCTCCTAAGTTAGGCAGTGAAAAAATAGGATGCCTATTGTACATAGACGATTTTGTGATCCTTGATCACACCTTTACTGAAGCTAAGAGAGCACTGACAAAAACTGTATAAGTATGCAGACCATGATGTTGGCAATACAAAGATAATGCATTTCTCAAAAAGGAAAATAGGAAAGCCAGATTTGATTGTTGACGGGAAACCCGTTTAGTATGTTGCCAGGTACAAATAGCCAGGGATCGAATTGTCAGACAAAAGTGATTAATCAGACATAAGCCTTGCTGGAATCATGATGCTCTTTACACGGTGCCTCTGTGATATGACCTTATATGGCATGGAGGTGCTTGTTATGAAAGATCTGACCTGGTTTATGGTCATTGAAGGCACATTTTGGAGGAGGATATCTGGAGGGGCCCATGTGTCCCTATGGAACTGCTATGATTATAATTGGGATTGCCATCTCTCCCCACCATGGCACTCCAGCAGAGATGCCTTCTAAATATGAAATCTAACAATATCTGTTTTAACTGAGTCAATGTTTACAATGATATCACTAGTGACATCTTATGTAATTATCTGTATGTTTGTAGACTACTGTATGTGCAAAGGTTGGAAAACCACAGGCACAAAATAAAAATTAAAAATTAAAAAAAAAATCTCAAACAAAGCTCAAATGTCAACTTTTGGAATGTTTGGGGAAGTCTTGTAGCAGGCATATGGATGATGATTACACTTGGCTAGTGCAATCCACATTTGATTTGATAAACTGGCACCCCAACTGGGACATTGAATACCTTTTTCTGGAGAAAACGTTTACCAGATAATTAGAAAAATGACGACCATATGGCAACCCTAAAATCTTGCAAAGCTATAGTAGGGGTAAGCCATAACTTTAAGCAGTTCCAGAGATTTATCATTTATAATTGATTATTTATAACGCGCTTAATACCCTGGGATCGAACCTATGCTGTGCACGTCGTCCTGCTTCCAAGGCGAGCGCATTGAGCCTGAGCTATCCGCCCAAGACTAGAGATATCTAATGCTTTGTCCCCCTCCGACGCTGCACAGTTTTATCTTGCGTTTGCATACAAATACACTACCTGAATTGACTGTCATAGGTGCAGAACAAGGCATCTGGAAATCAGAGCGAACATGTAGATTGTGTAATCTACAGACAGTGGATGAGACAGTGAGACATGTACTGACAGAATGTAGGGAGAAAGGAGTGTTATACATGTCAGTCATGGGATGGTTCATTAATCAATATGACAGTATTAAGGAGGACAGTTTTTGGTGATATTCTTTAAACACTGGGAATAAAGGCGTTCAGATTGTTTTACATTGTATTTGGAAACCGATTGAGATAATGCTGACAAATTAGCTAAAGGACATTCTTAAAGTCTTATTACGGCAATGATCTATGATTCTGGACAGCCAGCATCTTAAAAAAATGTTACATTGTTAGTGGCACTACAGAGATACATCTTCATAATTGTTAAATATTGTATATAGATGCGTACATATGTTTATGAATTTTTTAGGAATTATTGAGTTTAAAAACTGGAAAGATTAGTTCAGAGGAGTAATCTGAAAAGCTGCCGGATTGTTATTGTCTTGAGATTGTTTTATCTTTTATTGTAAATAACTGTGTAGTATGTTTTAACTTCGAATTGTGATGAATTGTTTGTATTTATATTAAATATTAAATACATTTGTGTAAGGGCTTAACATAAAAGAATCACAGTAAGAAATAATGATAATAATAATAATAATAATAAACGTCATTCTCTGCGAGCCCCAAGGAGTTGCAGAGTGGAGTATTTTATTTTTGCAGGAGCCTCAAGGAGCTGCAAGAAGGTAATTTTTTTATTATTTTTTTTTTTAAAAGGAGAGGTCTTTTCAGAGCTGAGTGGTGGAATTGAGCAATTTTGTTGTTGTTTCATATTGACTGATAACCCCATAATGCCTGGATAGTTAGCCTAATTAGCTGTTGCCCAAATGCTCTAGCCACCATAATACGCCTTTTTTGCTCTATGAGCTGTGTTGTGTTATCCTCTGATATGGGTTATGCATTGGGGCTTCTTCGATTTCATCCTTAGATTTCCTCCATGACCAATCCAAATTCTGTCCAGTATGATTAATGAACGCCAGATTCAGCTTAAACCATGTGTTGGCTGCTTGAATTGATGTGTTTAGATTTGATAGGCAGGCAGAGGTAGTCATCTCAAGGATCGTTAATGGTAGTGTGGGATGACTTAACCCACTAATCCAAGCCCTGCAATATCACTGTGCATTGCTGGCAGCAGAAACATCATAATGGCCGCCAGCATGCTGCTCGCCAGAAATCACCAGAAAGTGCGCAATGAAAACCTGAACAAAAAGGCCACCATCTACTTTTGCCTATGTCAAAGGTAACACAGGAGACCACTGCCAAAACCCATCGTTCGGCTGCTCACAGAGCAAAATCATTGCAAAAGAAACTGAACTGGTTTCAAAAATCAGTTTTTATTTGGTTTCAAATTTGCATAAATCATGGCTCACAAACCACCCAAAAAGATCCAACCTCCTTGCTGGGTGGTCAACATCATTCTCCCGCAAGAATCTACGTAAATATAAGGTCCACAGAAGTGTATCTATATCAGAACAAAGTCCACTTTTGAGGATTGCTCGCTGGAAGAAACCTGCCAAAAATGGGTGTAATACCGTTGCTCACCTCTACCAGAAGCCGGTGTTTTAAAACCATTTTGTGTAAAGTTGTACATTGAACCCAAACTATGCCAAAGAAAGACTTCCTATCAGAAGCCTAAGAGGTGGATACAATTTAAAACTATATTCTGAAAAGGCTTGAAGCTAGAAATTGGTTAATGTATGTGTTAAAAATGTGACTTATATTATAAGATAAGACAGTTTTTGGACATTGGGTTTCAGAGTTAAAAGTTTCCCACACTGTGTTCAAACAAATTCCACACCTTCTTCCTGGACAAAGGAACTTCTCCCTGCCCTTGGCTAAGAGATTGACAGGCTGGTGTCAAAAGGAACCAGGAGTAGCTCCCTGGCCTGTTGCTCTCAGTGCAGACAAAGGAATCCTTGGGCTGAATAGAAAATGCTAATTCGGGTGTGACTGACAACAAACTGCTAGCAGGAAGGAGAGACATGTGACCTCTGAGTCGGCCCAGACCTTGGAGGCTTAGACAAACCATTGTGTGGATTCTGATAGCAAAGCAAATGTATGTTTTAGAAAAATGCTTATAACAAATTGCACTGAATTGACAAAACTGTGAAACTTTGAGATTGTTAAAATGAAAAATTCACTCACAGTTTAAGACTAAGCTGGACTTTGTGCGATGTTCTGAGACCAAACCCCAGAATTATTCACATTGTAGCCACTGTGTTTATGCTATGAACATACAAAATTACAGAAATGTGCCCAGCTGGAGAGTGAATGCATGTCTAAAAATTGGTGCAGAACGAATATTGAGAAACCCACCAAAAGCGCAAAAAGTGGCCATTTCTGAATCAAAGCTCTTAGGAAGATGAGAGTTGAACAGAAATGTACCTTAGGCAATCTGTCATGTAATCTATGTAACATTAACAAATTGTGTATATTGTAAATATGTGTTGTATGAAAAATAAGATATGCTGTACAGAGACAAAGGGGAGTGTTTTCCCCCAAGCCATAAAGATGACACAGGATGACACGCTGATCCTTTCTCTTATCAGGGGACAGGGAATCCTCTAACCTATCAGATCCTTAGAGGGTTGGGCATTGTAGAATCAGCCTCGCCACCCACTTTGGAAATACATAAATAGGGACTGCAGAAGACAGATAGAACACACACACTTTCCGCTTCTCAACTGATTTCTTGGCAATGCACCCTGCAGGAAGATCCAGGCTCCAGACATAGACCAGAACTTAGAATCCAGACTCCAGAACTTGAAGCAAAAAGGCCCAATCCCAAAAGCTGAACCCTTTTCAGCAGGCCTTCAGAATCTAGCAACCTGATTCTAACTCCTAAACTTCCAAGGGGCTCTCACATTCAACAGCCGGGCTGTGCTGTTTTGCTATTCTAGCCAAGAACCCTGTGCTAGAACCAAGATCCAGACCCGCAGAGCTGTAACCCAGAACCCATCAGATCCAGTCCAAGAGGCCGTGCAGACCGCAGGGCCGTGCTGAGACCAGAGCCCTGTCCGGTGGCAAGAGAGAATCCCAGCCAAACCCTTGACCAGATCTTTGACGGGGCCCACTCCATTCCAAAGCCATAGGAGTGAGTATCTAGTCTAGAACTGTACAGAATCAATCTCTTAGTTTAAAGTAATTCTATTCCATCCATCTCAACCTGTCCAGAACTGCATTATAGAACCTCTTTTGTCTATCCTAAATTCTCCTCTCCACATAATTCTTGATAATTGTAGCAATAATCATCTTGGCACTGATATATATTTCCTGGAGAAAGGCAATCGTCTCGTTGAGACAGAAACCATCCGGAGGCGGCTCTGGATAGGTGGCTGGGCTGTTGTGTAGTTTGCGGCTCCATAGACTCTTTAGTGTTAAGAAATCTTCGTTTCAAATCTTTAATAGCGCATCTTTCATTTTGAAATCTTGACTTTCTGAAAAATCTACCTTCACAAAAACCTCTGTAGCTTTGGAACCGCACGTCCTAGAACCAAAATGTAACTGTCTTTTTGAGGCTCAGACCCCAAGCTCTCTAACTAAAATGACATTCCTTATAGTTTTTCCGCAATAGCGTTTCCCGGACGCATAAAAGTTGCAGCAAATTGCAATTTAGCTCCATTTCCCCACATGTCAAAATAGCTGTTGTTTTCAAATGCTGAATTGTGTTTTCAATCTGATAATCATTCATGAATCATTGCTAGTGTTGACCTGAACCAATTCAAGTATCTCTCACTTATCCTGAATCATTTAGTGAATCAAAATCATTTTAGCGTATATTCCCTTTCATTGCCAATCACATTCCAAAGCATTTTTGCCTGTTTTAAAATCATACCTGTTTTCTCTAAGCTTGCTGGGGGAACTGGGATTGAACTGCATTATTGTTTGTATTCCTGAAACCTGTGTGCCCTCATTTCCCTCTCTTCAAATTGCATAGTGGGGGCGTGAGTAATAACAAGGGGAAAAAGTGATTATATTGTCTTTTGATTGAAACCATATCAAGTTTATTCCTTGAATCATGCAAAGTATTCTCTGCTACCTTATTCTTTCTATTCCTACTCCTAACTGATTAAAGAGATTGTTGATATTGTAATATTACCCATTGCTGATCACCGTTCATATTCATAAGTGTGCTATTCAGATATTATTTCTATTCTTAAAAGTGTGATATATATATTGTTCAATTCTTCAAATAAACCTTTTAATTTGCAAAACAAACATACTTCTTGGCTCAGTGAGGTCGGGGAGATTCCAAGAGAGGGGCGTTATATAAGGGTTCATCATCCAGATTTAAAGAACTTTGACATAAAAATATATAAATAAGGGCTTCCATTGGGCAACCCATACTAGGCATTGGAGTGCTGGATTGAAGTCACTTACAGTAGTATGCAAATATGTGTTGAATCTGAATGTGGATACGTGGTTAGGACACCACTGCAAATTAGCTGGTCACCTTGTTCAGAAATCTGATCAGGACTGGCGTGATTTGTTTCTTAAAAAAGCGGGAGGTTGTGTACTATGGATAGCCATGCATGTTAAATTATGAATGATCTCACCACCATAGAGGCTGAATCCACAAATCTGATGCTTGCAGCTAGCCAGTGAAAACTAAATGTATTCACTGTCCAGCACTGGATGGGGGGGATTTAAATATCGGGGGAACCCTACTGAGTCAGGCTCCTTAGTAAGGTGACTGCAGCAGAGAAAAGGAAGCATGATCATTAACGACAACGACAAACTGTTACAGTGGAGGTTGGGACACCTGAGAGGCAGCGCGAGCCCCTCCACACCTCACTGAGGAGTGACACATTGCTGGCTAATCCATTCCCACTGAGGTTGAACAATTTAGTAATAAGCAAGTGTTGGTTCTGAGTGGCCTGAAATTGAAACTACGATGACAACAAAGATTCTGGTGTTGCATGGGATCAATTCAAACTATAAAGCATAAAAACTCACTTCTTAAGCCATCAATAGGAATGACACGAGTGTGATTCTGGAACAAAATAATAAGGCACAAAGTTAACAATAATACATTTGATTTTAATAATAATGCTGTTACATACCAAAGCATACATCCTGATAAAAATCAGTTCAAATCGAAAAAAACATATGCTAAACAGCATTTAAACCCAGATCAAAATACATGAGACAAAATAAAGTGCAAAACAGTGTTGAGAAATAAGAAATACATGTGACTTCTAACAAATGGCACTGTAAAAAAGAATAGACCCACAAGTACCAAGAACATGACGTGAAAAACATAATATTCCTAAATAAACATAACGTAGTTAAGGAAGTAATCCAACAAGTGTTCAAACAATTTTAGTTCTGTAATGTTAACAATGCAGTAAAGGGAACAATCCAACAACTGGTTGTCTAGATCAGGTCATACATGTACAATTAGTATCTTTTGTGACCCTCCTGTTGTTTTCAAACTGGTCTTATTGTACAGAAAATCATATAGATCACTGCTAGCTTCGACTAAACAAATTGATGCTTCATGAAAATCAAAAACAATCTTCATCAGGACCCAAAAACATACGTTCTTCCTCTTTGTCTTTTTTCTTTTTCTAACAGAAAAACCGCAAACACAACACCCAAACTATAAGTTCAAAGATGCTATAAAAACAAACAAAAGGAAAGAGTTCCGGTAAGGAGCAAAACCCATACCAAACAATGTCTATCATGTCTCTCTTATTAATTCAAGAGGGATATAAAGTTGATTGTTGTATATGAGCATGTTCTGCTGCTCTGTATGCCTGCTCAAGCCTCCTACACTGTGGGTGTCCTTATACCCGAGACAGGTTGGGTGGGTCTCCGGGCTCTGGCTGTAGTGTCATGGCTGTGGGGCAGTTGTCAACACGTCCCTCCTTCCCTGGTCATCCCCTTCAGAATCATCAAACGACAGCTCTGCCACCTGTGGTGCTTGGAGTTGTAACTTGGCAATGGCAGTCATGACATGATGAGTGAGTCAGTGCAATTTGTCTTATGTTGCCCAGTGGGGGTCAGATAGGCTCAGGGCAGTCGAGGGTCAAGGCACGGGCTAGGCCCAGCCCAGCCAGTATGAGAGTCGTCACAAAGTCAATGTGCGCAGCACACTTGACTGTGCCTCAAATCGTGGCAAACCATGCTTGTTTTTAGTTTTGGCTTAGACTTTTGTGCATAAAAGCCACCTATGAGCTGAAATTGAGCATGGGAATACAGCTAGGAGGACATGGCATTAGAGGAGGGAATGATAAACAGCGTGTGTTGTGAAGTGTATTGTAAGAAAGATTGTGTTTTTCCTTAATACAATGCCAATGACCATGTGTATGTTTGCATTGAAGAGGATTGCAAACTTCTGTCTAGAATACTTATCTAGATTTGCTTTTATACATCTTTTATACATATGGATGCTTGTATTTATTTATGTTGAATATAATAAGTACCTTCCACTGCATTAATGGTGCACCTTTACATTCTTGATATTCTTTTTTTTAAATAACAGAGTATTCAGATTAAAAAAGACCCTATTTCTTGGGTCTTTTTTGGATTACAGTTGTCGTTGTGGTGTGAGACAGGGAGTGTCAAATGAGGACATTTCTCTGTAAAAGAAATCAAGCATTAGAAATTGAAATATATTCCATAGATTGGAATCATCACACACAGAATACACATATGTTACCCTAGAGCTCAGGACTCCTGCGAAGCAGCACTGGGGCTATGTATACCCAACCTATTATTGCCACCATGATGCTTGTCCCATCCCCCCATTGAGGTTGAACTATTAACTAATTGGGGGTATTGGTTCCCAGCTGTCTGACATTGCAACCCCAATGACCGTAATTCCCAGTATGAATAGCAGCAGTACTTACCCTACAGACATGCACTGCCTTGAGATGGGAGTATGAGGCATGTTACAAGAAGAAATACACTGGCGGAAAGGTGAATATTACTTGAAACTCAAGTGCATCACTTCATTCTTCATGATAAAATGGTACCCTGGATCTCCAGACACCTGATGTGCAGTGCTGAGGTTATCGATACTGTGAAGATTTGCCACCTGACTTGTTTTATTTTTATTAATGATAAAACAATGGCAGTAATGTTGTCTCAGCAAGATGTAATGAATCCAGGGAATCCATCCCTTCTCTCCAAAGGAGAGCCACCTCCAGTGACACTAGGGAGTATAACCTGCTACGCAAAACTCAGACTAGGGGTTTGGTCAAGTGGATCTCACTGGGAGTGACTCTACTTTAGGGCACAAGGACTTCTAATTGAGTAAACCTGTAAGATTTAACTTAGTTCCAATGTCCCCAATATACTTAGCATACAAGGGAAAAGAGAGAAATGTTGTCTTAATGTGGCCTTCACAGATGGTTAGTGATGTTTTTGACCCCTCCTTTAAGCCACAATACCAGGATCAGTGGGACTATGACTCTCATTCAATCACTTTTCAGATAAAGAATCATTCCCATACCTGGAGATGGAGGAACACTGATGTGAAGCCAGTCAGTTGGAAGGAGGAATTGGAGAGTATATTCTGCCACTTCCACATGTAACCAATGCTGCCTGGAGGCGGGACAATGGTGATTAGATGGTGGGCAGGGTGTCCGCACAATTCTTATGAGCCCAGGTCTGCTGCAGTAGCAACGTTCCCAGGTGTCTCCCCAAGAGCCAACCCACCTCCAGCCAGGTAGAAGACTGGCATGCCACAGAAAAAGCCCCTGCTGATAGGAGCATGGGCTGAGAGTCCCCAGAAGGAGGAAATTGCAACCGACAGAGGGACCTCGTCTCCCCACAGATAAGACAGGGAAACAGCAGGTATTCGGTGTGTGAATCAGAGAGGGAGGAGGGCGTTTAAACACCACCTGAGCCACAGAAAGTTCAGAACTTCATCATCCAGAAGTTCAAGGGGTCCATTGACGATACCTACTAGAGGCAGACAGAAGGGGATATGATATCCCTCACATCTAGGGTTATCCCTAGAGAACCATGTATATGAGAGATTCCAAATGACAGAACCAGGCAGATGTACCAACAAAGCAGCTGCCCCAAGCAGGAAAGAAAACCTGTGGAAGGGGAACCCAAATCCCCTAAGTCAAAAGAGACCATAGAAACCAGATTCCAAGAGAAAATCCCCAAACCCGGGAACCAGAGCAATACATACCAATGCTGGGTGCGAGTCGCCCCAAGCAGGCACGAAATCCAGAGGAAGGAGAATGTATGGGCCAGAGAGAAAGCGGAGCACAAGAGAAAAACCCGAAGGGGAACAGCCGGCAGAATATTTACGAGATTTAGGTGTGAATATACCCTGACAGAGGATCCTAAGAGAAGAGCCTAAAGGGCTATCAAAACTATCCTCAGACATACACCAGCTGCTAAAACAAGGAACAAGTATATTGACAAGACTTATCAAGCACATATGGAAGCAGCCTGCAATTTGCCCTAGTCACGTCGGTCATATCACTCATGATAACTGTTACATGTCAGAATTAGCAAAGCCTGAAAAGAAGACTACAATTGATTTCCCCTGAGAAATATACAGACTATAAAGAGGAATGAGCTAATAAGGCTAACTCTACTTTTGTATAAGACTTTTGTTTTGAACACTTGTTGAAATGGTAGCAAGAAGCCCCAAAGACTTGGGTAACTTGAGAATGACATTGCACAACACACAGAGTGGGAGAGAGTCATGCAACATCCAACAACCAACCAAGTCAGAACATTTATCTAACACACCTTTTATTTTATGTTATCTATAGTGCTAGGGTGACTTACGTAGCTTAGGTTTTGGACAGTGTTATTTTCTATCAGACGTTCACACAAGCACCTTTAGAATTTGCATTTGTAGACTGGGATATCCCTTCATAGCGATAGGGCTAGTTGAGGAACTTTCTTTCTTTTTGTTACTAAAGATCATGTATCAAATATGTCCAGTTTTCTGAGTCCTACCTTTGGTCCATCACAAAGGGCAGTCTGCTAACTAGACCACCTTTCATCAAACTCCATACCAAAAGCATAGTGTACATTTGTGCCCTGCTGCATCAGGGCACATTGCAGGTTCAGAGGTCACAGATGCCTTCTTGACAGCTTGTGTGACAGAAAAGTCAACTCAGCACAGCGTTTGCATTTAAAGTGTGTACCTCTTTTCCAAAACTACATACATATGCTGAATTGCCATCCTGGTGGCAGTTTAATTATTAAACAGAAGTCATACCTGAGATTGAGGTACAGTGGCTGGTATTTCATTTATAAAAGCATATCTGAACTGTATCATACATATGCCAACAGTGTGACCCCAGGCCAGGCTGTGTGTTATCTCCTAGGCTGGATGTCTCTGCTGCACCATACAGAATCATAGCCAGTTGGGTCAGCCTTCCTTTTAATCCTTTGTGGGGTTATATAATGCATCTCTCCAGCAAGACAGTCTCTCAGTGTGAGTTGTCCCAGGAAACAGGAACCAAAGAGCACATCTTAACCAAAATGACTAGCCTCACACTAGGCTGTTGCATACCAAAGGGCCTTGCAACCGGAAAAGACCACTTATTACAAGAACAAGAATTGTACACAGTAAAGTAGACTTTCTTTAATCTAATCCGAGAGAGCTTTTTCCATATAAAAGAGGGGGTCTCCCACCTTTTCTTTGATTCACTTTTGAACCATCCACAAATCAAAAAATAATTGATTTGAACCTCTTTTGAGAGAGCATCTTTCCAAAGCCCTCAGCCATTGAGATGAAGGAGTGATCGAAGGCAGAGGTGAGCATTGCTCCCTGTCCACTGTCCCACTCCCAGGGCACATTGAGGGTCACTGTGGCTGAGGTTGAGTTTTCACCAAATCCAACTGATCAACTCACATTCAAGGCATTTTCGAGGCATTCCAACCGGAAGGATCCGCTGCTGCTACCTCTGCCTCTGATTCGTTCTTTAAACCAGTGTGCTCAAATAATTTAACCAGGTGAATGCTGTGTTAGGCAAAGTTTGCATGCAGTACCCTCTGGGACCCCTACACACAACTATTACTACAGGTGTAAGCAAAACAAACCTTCGGTATAAGTGTGTACCACACAGTTTTTGATAGCAAGCTGAGCAGCCAGGATTATCTCAAGAGGAAATGTGAGCTTGTAATGAGGTTGCACAGAGGTTTACAGTTACACATAGTCAAATAGACACACTCAAGGTTTCCTGGTAAAACAACAATAATTAATTTATTACACAGTTAGTTAGAAAACATTCATTTAAATGAGGCAATCAATATCACATGGACATATACTACAGTACTTCATACTATCAGGCTCTGAGGCATTTAAACTACTTTGGAGGAGCAAAATGGCATTCAAAGCATTTGAAGTAGGACCAAAAAGGCATACATTAATAAAAGGAATAATAGTTACTCTTCAACAATGCAAATAGTTTGAGTTCAGCAGAGGAGGGCTTCCAATGCAATAGATAGGCCAAAGTCACCTGCCTCACCTCATGCACATAGGCCATGACATTCTGCTCCAGTAAATGCATTATGTATATATGTTTATAAATGTAACTGTAATTTTAAACTGTAATTTAAACTGTAATTGTATTGCTCCGTCTGCCTTATCATGTTGTAACTAAACTACGCCCCCAGATGCCCTCGTGCCTGGTGCGCTCTATAAATAAAATAAATATAAGGGCTAGAGTCTTGTATAAGAAAAACAGTTCTGGTATTTTTAAACGGAAAAGTATTTGCCACAGTTCTCAGAAGTAGTTCATAGAAGAAAGGTTTGTATGTCGGGTCAGAAGCTGACTACACATGCAAGTTGCCAAAGTTTCCCGCACTTTCGCAGTGAGAGGTAAGTTCTCTCGGTCGGGTTTTGCAAGTACCTTAGATTGAAGAAAAAGATGCAGCTGACGGCTTCTGTTCCAGGCAGTTCCTGCAGATCTCGCTGTTCCTGAGCCTCAGTCGTGGGGACAATTGGGGGGACATTGGGGGACTCCTGCACTGCACAGGGACTGGTCACAAAGCTGGCAAACTGGCAATTCTTTGATTCCAGTAGCTGTATTCAAGCACACAAACTGGTGTCCTTCTCCCTGGCTATTCAGTTTCCTGCAGCACGCTGAGGAAAATACAACCACCTTCGACCAACTCAAAGGGAGAAGTCGTCCTTGAAGTCTTCTCTGTCGAGATGAACTTGGCGATTCGGACCTGCAGCAGGGCTTCACCGGGCAAACCAATGGTCCAGGAGTTGCAGCAGCTGTCTTCTTCCAGCTCGTCTTCAGTTCTTTCATTCCAGTGGTCGACTCTGCCTTTCAGTCCAAGAGACTTGCCTTTTAAACAGTTTTCTCCCATTCATTAAAGCCTAGCTGCCATTCACCCAGCAGCGCGGCTGTCCTTGCCGGATTGTCAGCCAGCCAATCATGCCAGAGTACATTTGGGTCTCCTAGGAGACCAAGCACAGGGAGTTTCGGGCACCTCCCTCACTTCCTGCCCACCCCAGACATTCGGGCACCAGAGGCGGTCTTCAGTCCTGAAGCCCTCCAAAGGCATAGGAACAAAGGGACCAAACCTGGTTTGGCACGCAGAGACAAACTCTAGAAGGACATTTCCAAAAGGAAATGGTGAAAAAAGAAGACCAGGACCTGGTTAAACAAAGGGGGCTCAGACTCCATCTTGAAAAACATGTCTCCCATGATTTTTAGCTACCGGTGTTCGCGGTCGGGAAAAATCATGGTACTTTGTTGTAAAACCACTGCCACCAGCCTTTTCGATAGGAAAGGGTTGCATTTGAATTCTACATGAGTTTCTAGACATAGGGGATACTAGGTAACCCCTCCAGCACTCGATTGTAAGATAGTGTGTGCTTGGTCTAGGAATTTAAAAAAGACATCAAGTCCTCAAAATCCAGCAAAGTTGCTTGGGGTCTCTAAGGTGAAGGGAATTGGCACATTTATGAGAATTCTCTGTAACACTCGTCCCCCCAGACTAAGGGACAGGAGGATTTAATCCACCCCTGGATGAATCTCCTTTCTCCATTCCGTCATACATTCTGGAGAGACCATCAGCATTTTGGTGATTAAACCCTGATCTGTGTTCAATGGTAACATCAAACCCCAGTAGGCTGATAGACCATCTTAACAATTTAGGATTTTCCCCTTTCATCTGCATTAACCATCTCAAGGATTGGTGGTCTGTCTGAATTACAAAAGTAGATCCATACAAGTATGGTCTAAACTTCTTCAGAGACCACACAATGGCAAACCCTCATGTTCTATGGACGCCTACCTTGTCCCAGGTTCCTTCAGCTTCCTGCTGATGAAACAGATTGGCTGTTCCCTACCTTTCTCATCCAGCTGACTCAGAACTGCACCTATACGTGTAATGGAAGCATCTGTCTGCACAATGAAGGTTTGGCTGTAGTCATGAACTCTTAAGAGTGGAGCTTGACAAAGGGCTTTCTTAAGTCCTTCAAATGCCTTAGTGCACTCCTCATTCCACCTGACCTTCTTGGGGAATTTGGGTGAGGAGACCAGATTCAAGGGAGAAGCTATAGACCCATAGTTCTCTATGAAGTTCCTATGATAACCAGTGAGACCTAAGAAGTCTCTCACTTGGGTTTGAGTAGTAGGGGTGGCCCATTCTTGTACAGTGTGTACTTTACTAGCAATGGCCTATTTCACCTCCTCCTACCTCATGTCCAAGGAAGACCACTTTGCTCTGACCAATTTGACATTTACTTGGCTTTATGGTCAGATGGGCCTGCTCAAGAGCCTGACAAACATATCCTAACATATTGTTTCCAAGTAGAGCTGAACACTGCAATGTCATCCAAGTATGCCATGCAGTCCTCCATCCCTTTCGGAACTTGATTAACCATGGTTTGGAATGTAGCAGGTGCATTTTTTAATCCAAAAGGCACTGCCTTAAACTGGTAGAGTCCTGCTGGGGTTGAAAATTCAGGTCAATCCTTGGCATGGTCTGTCAGGGCTATTTGCCAATAACCTGACGTTTAGTCGAATTTACTCAGGGACTTGGCTGAACCAAGTTTTTCCACCAGCTCATCTGTCCTAGGTAAAGGATGGCCATAAGTCTTTGTGACTACATTTAGAGCTCTACAGTACACCCAGATTCTCAACTCCTTGTATCCTGCCTTTGGCACTAGTACAACTGGACTGGACCATGGACTGGTAGATGGCTCTATTACCCCGAGATCAAGCATCTTGTTGAACTCCTCCTTTATGTGGGTTCTTACATGGTTTGACATCCTGGAACTTCTTTTAACAGGTAAACAGTCACCAGTGAGAACATCATGCTGTCCCCAAGGGGTCAAGTCTGGTGATAGTGAAAACAGGGAGGTAAACTGATTTAACAGAAACTTGCATTCCTCCTGTTGTTCCAGTGTCAGACTAGAAGAGAGATTAACTCCTTCTATCTTCTCATCTAAAGGTTGTCCTGTGAGGAGATCAGGTAGAGGTTCACTCTCCTCCTCCTCCTGAGCTGAAGCTATAAGCAGAGCTCCCACTTCTGGTCTAGAGACATAGGTCTTTAGACGGTTGGTGTGAAAGACCCTGGGGGCCTCCATAGGATTGCCTAAGTCCACCAAATAATTGACCTCCAAGTTTTCCCACAACCTTGAAGGGTCCAATCCATTTGTCCTGTAAGGCCCTCTGCCTTGTAGGTAACATGACTAGAACTTGCTGGTATTGAGTAAACTCAACCATGTTGGCCTTCTGGTCATGCCAATGCTTCACCAGAGCCTGACCTGCTTTCAAGTTATCAGCTGCTTCTGTCATCATGTGTGTCATTCTCCTCTGGAGACCTAGCACATAGTCAGTGACTCTCACTGGCTTGGCAGAAGGAACACTCTCCAACCCTGAAAGACCAAAGAAATATTGAGGCTTCGCACCACAAAATGAAATACGCCAATCATGGGTCAAAAAATACAAGTATCTTTATTTCTGTACAGAATTCAAAGCAAAACAATAGCTATCTGGCTCCCAACACTTTGCAGTGTGTACCAGCAGACACAGTGAGGGGTGAGAGTGCTGGGCATCTTAATGCGGGTTCATTTATACATGTTTCCAATCATTGTCCAGCCCCTCTCCAAAATAATAATTTACATGCTAGGGTTTGTACCCAGTTCACATACAAATATAACAATATTGATTAACAGATTTAACAAGTTTGCTTGTCCATGAAGATACAATGGCAGTGTTGGTTCTCTGGCTCATAGTAAGCCTAGTTTCCAGAAATAACACAATATATTACAACCAAAGCACACAGTTTGAGTTTGCTGTACATTGTTCTGTTGTTTAGATGAGGATGAGGCTTGTGAGTGCAGACAACACTTGGATTGCAGATCATACGAGTCACAAGGTTTCTTTGCACAGAACTAACAGTCTGCTCTCGGTCAGCCTTAATGACGTAACTCAAAGGTTGTTCGGCTGTAGTTGAAAACACAGTTCACCATTTTAGGACACAAAGCAAGAGTTAAAATCAAAATGGTGGACAGTTCTTAAAATGGCAGCGAAGTTGATTAGAAATCGGAGCATTTCAAATGTGGTTTTCTGTGCAACAAAAATGGGCTTAGGCCAATATTCATAACAGACTGTATTATATTAATACAGTTTAACAAACCCTCCTTTTGGCCTAAGCCAAGAGCATTACTAAAACATTCACTTTATTCAAAAACCCACGCCACAATATCCATATATCCTGAATCACATTCTTCAGAGATGTCGATCGCCATGAGTTCCTTGATGGCAATATCCTCTATTACTAAAGCATTAGCAGTTTTCTTGGGCATATTTAACTTTGGTCCTAGTGTACCCATTGTTTGTGCACAACATCCTCCTAACATCGAACATATGGCAGGGAGACATTGTATACAGCAATAACAAAACAGTAGAACACCAAGAACTATGATTAGGACTGCAAAGAGTTTCCAACCCCATGATCGTAGTAAATCCCAGGACCAAGCACTAAGATCCGAGTTTCCCTCGGGGACATGTACTTCAGTACTCAAGGTATGCAGATTTTGTATTTCCTCGAATATGGTAGGAGAGGAGTCAGGTACAAAAACACAGCACGTGGATCCCACCAATTTGCATACCTCACCACGCTAAGCTAGGATGACTTCTAACACCATCCTATTTTGGAGGGCCACTAATCTAATTGCCTTTTGCTCCAGTGTCATATTGTACAGAATATCAATGGTCCTATTGATGGTCTTTGCCAGTACCTTTGCTAGTCTTCTAATATCCTCAGAATTCATTATCTATCCCCAAAATGGCACAAAGGATTTTGCTACATCACCCATGACTTGTGAAGGAGTATCACCATTCTCATTCCACCTTGGACAAGCTCTAGAAACTTCAGTGGTGGTAGCCGCATATACCCCTGGCAACAAGATGCCCAAGTAACAAGTATACTGCCAATCTCTCGGTAACCAAGGATAAGCCTCATTGACAAAAACAAAGTAAACAGGATCTCCTACATACAAAGGTATGTCCTCACTGGTTAGATTTGCAATGTTAGTACAACCCTCGAATATACCCATTGGCTGAGAACCTTCCCTTTATATACAGAAAGAAACAGAGTTAGGGCTATAATTAATAGTATAGGAAGGAGGCATGGCATCCCAGTTGCCTACGGGAGCCATCTTGAAGGAAATCAGTGATTGAAAAGGTCTAGAGAGTCTATCAGAAGGCCTAATAGAAGCAACATTAACTTTGCTTCTATTTGCAAAGAGAGAACATCCCAAAGGTGTTAAGACTCGCCTTTCAAATTCATTCAAATTATTCCCATTGACGTTCCCAGAAATACTATCATTCCAACAACCAAAAAATAATGCCCTGAGCGAGGCATAGCATTCAGTAGATAGAGGAAGAGGATGAATATACCAGCCCAATCCCTTTTCCCCATGTTGTGGCAAATGTGAACACACCCAGCAATTTGTTCTGTTCAGAATCGCATGGGGCACATTCATGATCATTAAGAGAGTGTTATTATGGTAACCCTGTCTATGTTGGGAGTCTCAAAGAAGAAGAGTGTGCAGATGCACAAAAGGTGGAGACATAGGGCCTCATTCCGAGTCCGGCGCTAACCAATGGCGGTAGTAGCACCTTGATCGGCACCGGACCCGTACCGGCACCACCCTGGTGGAATGGGAAATTACCACCCTATTCCGAGTTGACCAGGGCGGTAATTTCCCATTCCCCAGGGCTCTTCCCCATTCCCAAATGAGCCCCCATAGGACTCAATGGGAATGGGAAATTGCAAATAACGGTGACCGTACTGTACGGTCACCGTTATTGGCTAAAAGCAGGCGTTAAGGACGAGGGCCAAAGGGAACTCGGAATGTGGCGGTAAGGGATTACCGGCACCGGTCTCGTTAACGGTGACCGGTATCCCTTACCGCCATACTCGGAATGAGGCCCATAGTGGGGATTATTTCAGTGGGTAACAAAGTCTCAAGTGGACGCACCCTTTCTATGTACCAGAACCCAAGCGGAAATATATCCATGAAACAGACCAGTACTATGATTAAAAAACAGTGGGTCCTCAGGGACCATGATCTTCGATGAACAGATTCTTTGTCAGCCACGAGACCAATAGCTTGCTCCGCACGAGTGGATTTAGGAAGGGACATTGTTTCTCTGAGTCCGTTTAGAAGCATCTCCATTAGGCTCTTTCAGTTCATACGTCGGTGGCTCCTGATCACGTGGCCTATCTTGCTTGAAGGTAACTTTGCCGGTCCCTGCTTCTTATTTATTTTTCAGTGAAAGAGTAACAAGGGACTGGCTCAGCGATAATTCCTTGTGGGCACAGCCGATGCTGTGCTGTATGTCTGGTGTCTTGAAACAGATCGTACCATAACACTCCGGGAACGGTGTGATATGCCAACATTGTCATTGCTTCCTGAAGGAAGTGATGAAGCAGAAGCAAGATTGCTCAACGGTGCAGAAAGATCCAAAAAAGAATTTGAAGGCAAAGCAGCAGTCTCCCCAGGCCCCACGGGTTCAGGAAGGATTTCCGTAAAAAAAACAGTCTTGTGATGAGTGTCAGAGTGAACAATCTCCTTATCTTCCCCTTTGTCTTGGGGCAGAGTAAAAGGTATGTTCTTGATGTGCGTTGTGTGGATCCAGTGTTGTTTCCCTTCCACTCGTACAGCAGTCTGTGTGGCCAAGAGGACTTGGTGCAGTCCTCTCTAGCGAGCTGTGAGACAGGAGGCTCTTTCAAATGATTTTATGAGCACCCAGTCCCCAGGCAGGGGTAGATGACCTGGACCCTCGTGTTAGGAATTATGTCATCATTGTATGTCATTTTCCCTCCAAGTGTACACCCCAAACTTGTTGCTGCTGTTTAGACACCATTGACTGACTTTGCCAGAGAAGCACAGCCTTCAGCTGCACTCCTCTGGGTTTTCGCTCACTTCTTATGGGGAAACTGACATGCCCTTAAAACAGTCAGTACTGGGAGACTTTGTTTTCCTTAGTCCTTTTCCTGTGTTGCAACTTTTGTGTAACATGTAACAAGTGTGCAATGTATCTTACCATATAGCACACTTGGGTCTATAGTAATTTCCCAAGGCTCTAGATACTCTCGCTGGATGTTTTATGAACTGTGCAGATGTGTCATGGACAGGACTGGTGGCAGCTATCTTTTCGCATTATTTTTAACCCTTTCCTGCCATGTTAACTGTGTGAACCGCGTTTGGCATGAATAGGTGGAATGGCTCCAAAGTTCATGCCACAAGGTTCTTGGTCCTGTCCTTTGGCCATCTTGCCCCTTCACCTTCCCCAGGTTGAGTCGACACGTGTCAGTCCTTATTTGGTCATGCACTTTCCTGTGAAACCCAATGATTTTGCTGGCTTCTGTATGCCTTGTGTGTGTTCCTCCAGTATGTGGGCTGGAATGTCTGAGTCCAATACACATCCTGGGTGCCAGAGAGTCTGGAGTGCCATGAATGACTGGGACCACCGTGGTCCATGATTGATCCACGTATGAGTGTGTGTTTGTGAACGGATCTCACATTGGGTCCTCTTCATTTTGGCGTAAAGGGAACTTTGGATAAGAGGAGGCCAAAACACTGAAACCATGTCAATCTCCTGAGTTCTTACTGAACAAAGGATAGGATCCAGGTACCCTGCAACTACGAAGCCAAGCCGAGGAACTGCTGGTGACCCACTGGAAGGCTTGACACCCGGAGCCCGCTGTTATCCTGCGGGACCCACCCTACATCTGGTCATCCTAGAAGGTCTGCACAGACGCTTCGACCCATTGGAATAATGTGACCAACTATTCTCTGCACCTTCATCAAACCCTGCAAGTAAGCTTTCTCAGAAGTGTCCCTGGGCAACCAGTGGACTGACCGGCTTACCCAGTTGCTTTGCTCTGTCACCGCGTCCGTCTCAAGGAGGCCCTCAAAACTTGGTAGAATGCTAGCTGTGTGTCCCCGGCACCCTCACACCAAATTTCGTATACTTGGCATTCCCAGGCCTGAAGTGAGATGAGTGCGCCAGGACCGGAGTGAATGCGGTTACCGTGTTGCCCTGCCCCGGCATCATCTTTTGCAAGTATGCTGCATTTGTGACCCTCTTGCCCCAGAATCCTGCTACAGTGAAACTGGGTCGATTCATCCACCCGAAACGGAGAAATCACCACTGTCCCAGTTGGGAATCATCGCTGTATCTCAGGAACTGAAAGCCGCAGAGACGTCCTTTTTGTTGTGTTCGAACCTGCAACCCGAGTGAACTGAATGGGTGAAGTTTGTGTCCGAGTGCGCCTGGGACTGGTGAGTACTTCGAACACTAACCAGTGGCCCCTGGCACCAAGGGCCCTTTTTACGCACGAGTGGCCCCTGGGGGCCACTCTCCTTTCCACTGCTAGTACAAACTAGCAACTCCATCCCACTCTCTGGAACTGCCTCTGCCTTCAAGTGGAGGTCCTCCCTGAATAGTGGGAACTTATTCAGCATCGCCTCACCCACCTTTCCGAGCTGCTAGAGACCCCTGAAGAGACCCTATTTCGTTAAATCTCAAACAAAGGAAGGGTATTAATCCATAACCAACATTCACATTTATACCCACAGACACGGTATGTACCTAGACATCACCATATATACCAAAAAAATATATTGGGTGTATACCCTAAAACTGTTTCACATAACATATTTTATTGTTAAATACACAAAGCAACAAAATCCTGACACACAAATCTAATACACATAAAAAGCATATGCCCATGTTACAATACAATATACAAAACGCATAAAAAGTTTTTTGTTAAAAAACCAGGAAACAATCATTAGAACCGGAAAATGCACAGAGCTAAATGAATTGTTGCTCAACACTGTACCCATCATAGCCCGACTTATATAAGTTTCTGTCCTGAATGTTATGTAATAACTGGACATTCCTCAGGGGCAATCATGTATCTTGTGCTTTGACATGGCGTTCTTTTTCCACTCAAGATTCTAATTCTTAATTTCAATAATCGTACTCCAAAATCTGTAGGTACACCAAACATACACAAACATATCAATATGTGGGCATCACAGGTTTAAACTACTTCACCTAGCCCTAACCCTCAATACCAAAAAGGGTAAAACAAGTAGGAAAATATGTTTGTATCTCTACCTGTAACACGTATCCCAAGGGTATAATTCTCTTAGGCCGTATAAGGATAGTACTCCTTAGTTCCATCCACAAAGGTCATCACATCCAACAAGGTCCACATGGTCAAACTGTACAGAAAATGGGGCAAATGCCCCCAAACAAAATGTTAAAAAGGGCACTAATATAACTAGCCCTGGGTCTAAGTGTACACACCCTAAATCACAGCGCACACATACTCAATGTGTCACCTCACCTTGGCGATCCAACTCCAATCTCAGAGGATAAATCCTGGAACAACCACAGTGTATTCCAATTATATAAAAGGTTCCCAACGTATCCAAATTACGTGACCAATAACATAGACACGGGTTGTCTAATAATCTTCTTCAGCAGTAGCCTGGCCCTGTAAACCAGAAGCGAGTGTCAACCGCTTTAGCAAAGATAAAGGTCCATACAACAGAGCCTTTGAAGCAAAATACCCCGTTCACCGTATGAGCCGTACTATACAAGCTTACCTTGTTCTCGCTCATTCTGCTCAATCTTCAATGTGAAGGAAAAACCGGAGCGACCTCACACACGAACAACGCTTGGCTTATACAACGCACAGTCACGTGATACCCTTGCGTCCCTACTAGCTTGCATGGGTTGCTAAGCAACCACGCTGCATCAGTAGCTCGCGGACACATGACACCTTCACATGCTCACTTGCTAACGTGCATTGCTAAGAAACCGCGTCGCTTATGTTAACTCTTAGAAAAGAAGCGTCCTCCAACCCGCAGAATACTGCGAGCAGCTGATAGAATGTAACAGAGGGCCAATTCTATACGCGCAAGGCTCGTCTACCCCTACCAAACCATGTGAGGCTAAACCGCAATACCCAATGGTACAGGAAAACCATGAACGCCAAGTAAAACAAAACAAAGACACATCATTGGATCCCATCCTAGGAAAAACAGGTGTATCTAACACAGAAATTCTGAAACAAGTGTGTATATACTAGTAAAATACACAGCCAACCTGTAATGCTCATACTCATGCCAGACTTGATATTGGCATTTACAGTGTGTAAGGTACTCCCAACAGGAACCCAATGAATGCAAAGTATGGTCTAAACAGGCAAAGTTATTTCACATTATGCCACTCAATACTCTCATTGAGTCCTGTAAAATGGCTTTTGGTCATAAAGATAAGTTTTTGTTCTAGATTGACCAATTTTCTGTTGATCAGTTCTTGGCACTTGCCTGTAATCTTTTTTAAAATGCACCATTCAATATCATTTTCAGAATGACCCATATTTCTAAAATGAGCCACCAAAGGTGCTGTTTCAATATTATTCCTAAGGCAACTCCTGTGTTCAATCATACGCGTCTTGCATTTCCTGTTGGTCTTGCCAATGTATATAAGGGCACACAGACATTTTATCATGTAAATTACATTGGTTGTATTACAATTAGTATGTTCTTTTAGAACCCAATCATGTTTGAGACCTAAATTTACCTCAGACACTTTGTGTGTTAAAGGACACATTACACAGTTGCCACGCGGGTGGTGGCCCACAGCTTGGGATAGGTCCCAAAGAGTACCCTCTATCCGTGGACGGGCTACAATTCGTTGAACATCATTTTTCATCACCAGGTTCCTAATGTTGGTGCTTTTCTTAAAAGCCACCACTGGTGGGGGAGAGCCCATGAATTTTTTCCAATTCTTACAAATAATCCCCTTCACTTTGTAGGATAAATTGCTAAAAGTGTTAAGCAGTACCAAAGGTGGATTATCTGTGTCTGTTCTTTTTCTCAAACAAAGAGCCTCGGTGATTATTAAAGGCTCACTTGGCTGCTTGTTCAACCACTCTAAGGGGTAGCCTCTATTGTTACATTTTTCAATCAGAACATTGGCACCTTCTTCATAGTTTTCTTTAGTGCTACTATTGCGTTTAATCCGCAAAAATTGACCAAAAGGTAAATTATCATGAACATGTTTGGCATGATGACTTTTGTAATGAAGCAGAGCATTTTTATCTGTTTCCTTCACATATGGTTTAACACACAATTTAGAATTGTTATGATAAATTGTGAGGTCCAAATAGTTAACTTCAATCACGCTAAAGGTAGCCGTGAATTTCAGGTATCTATTTTGTGTGTTTAAGCATGTCAGGAAGTTTTTTGCCTCCTCTACAGAACCATGCGATAGGAGAAAAACATTGTCGATGTACCTCAGCCATTTGGTTATCTGATTTCTGAAGGGGTTCAAATCAGAGTATACTACTGTCTGTTCTACCATGTCCACATATAGGTTTGGAGCCATAGCAGCACCCATAGCCATACCTTCAACTAGTACATAACATTGTCCACAAAAGTGAAAAAAGTTGTTAACTAGGGCTGTTTCCGCACACCACAAAATGAAAGCATTGCTCACTGGATGGTTGTCCTGCTTTAAAAGCAATGTTTCTTCAAATACTTCCAGAGTGGCGCGCTGAGGAATGTTCGTATATAGAGATTGGATATCCAGACACATCAAAACATCCGTGGAAGGACTGACTACCAAACCTTCTATTTTGGAAATGGCATCTCTGATGTCTTGCACATAACTCAGCATTTTCATAATGAAGGGTCTCAAATACACATCCACAAATTTCGACAGGGGTTCCAAAATGGAGTTAACCCCGGAGACAATAGGTCTACCAGGTGGTTTCTCAATGCTTTTGTGAATCTTGGGGAGAATATAGAAAATGGGGATTCTCGCTGTATCCCTAGCCAGATAGTCACCTTCCTGTTTGCTGATCAAACCTAAAACTACAGCTTTTTCTACCTGCTCTTTGATCATTTTCTGTAGTCCAGGAATAGGATCTCGCTCAATTTAACAGTAACTGATATTATCTGAAAGAAGTCTTTCGCATTCATCAATATATTCCTGTTTGTTAAGAATAACTATGGCTCCACCTTTATCAGCCTGGCGGATCACAATGTTATTGTTATTGCCCAAGTTCCGTAACATCAGGATTTCCTTTTGGCTAAGATTTGAATTTCTAGGGATACATTTTTGTTCCAATCGTTCTATTTCCTTCAGAACTTTTTTCTCAAACACTAAAGATTCAGGCGAATGAGTATGAATAGGGGGACAGAATGTAGAGGGATTTCTCAAACCACTATAGTTGGTATGTGTATTGGAAGGTTGATCACTAAAAAACTCCTTAAGATGGACCTTGCACATAAATGCATTGAACTCAAGCCTGAATTCAAAGGGGTTATGTAATTTGGATACCACAAAATGTAAACCCTTGTTCAAAGTTTTCTCTTCTTCCATCGACAACACATAGTAGATAAACTACCAACCCCGGTAGCTGCGTGTCTCCATACGATCCACATCCCATTCCTGCCCGCCAGTGCCTCTGCCTAAAAAGGTTGACGTCTCGTTCCATTGCGGGAGCCTCGATTGTTCCCCTGGGTCCTACCCCTTTGGCCACCCCTACCTCTTGGGCCCTATTTTGCCCGTTGGGAAAACTGTGTGCGCTTGCAATGCATGTGCTATTGAACACAACTTGGGCTTGGACTGCCTCCTAGTTAGGTGTATTGTCGATGTCGAAAGGGGCCTAAAGACTATCAGCACTGCCTGTTTCCTTCCCATCTAGGTTGTTGACATATTTTGTGCATTTAACCATTTAGACCTCAATTGTCTTGTATCTACATTGTATTGATAGTGTTGTGTTGGTTTACTAAGAGTTACTGTGATTCTTTTGCCATGGTCTATGTTACAAAGGACTTGTAATAAATGTGTCTATATTTTTGATATAACACCTGTCTGGAGTAATTTGTAAATGTCCTTGCTTTGCGCGCTCATTGCGGTCCTTCAGTCACCCTCACCCCTCCTGAGACTTAGTCTTGACCGCCTGCCATAGCTACCCTGATTGGTCTGGCTTGTCCAGAGGTTAAGCTGTTCCAAGAAACTAGGCTGGCCTTCTGAACCTCTGCCCCTCCAGGTCAGAGTTCATAAATCCATCTTAACACCTAGTACTTTACTGGGAGGGCTTCTCACACCTGTTGATAAATCAAATACAAGTTTTGTGTTAACTGGGCACAGTACTAAGAAAGGAGCAAATACTCTGCATTTTTTAGCCTTTGGGTTTAGGTACATTCCAAATATTGGCTGTTCTCCCCATGATTATCTCATAAGTAGAGAGAGCCCGGTCTTTGACTGTGTGGTCATCTGTATGGGCAATAGAGCTATCGGTAAAGCATCTGGCCATTTCTCATTGCTATTTGCACAGATTTTAGTCATTTTATTCTTTAATATACCATTGTGGCATTCTGCAAGTCCGGCACTCTGAGCATGTCTAGCTGAATGGAACCGTTTATCGATCTGTAATCCCGTGCATACTTTCAGGATAACAGCAGTGATAAAATGTCAACAATTGTCCGACCAAATGACTCTCTGCAAACCAAACCTAGAAAAGTATTCCTTCAGCATGGTTTTCACCATTGTCATTGCTGTGGCATCTTTTAAAGGAAAAGCTTCCACCCATTTACTAAACGCGCAAATAAGTACTAGAACATATTTGTAATTCTGACAATGCTCAATTTTTATAAAGTCAAAGTGTATAACCTCAAAAGGCATAGAGGTTGGGCCAAAACTACCCCTCTGTATCGATGTACCTTTCCCAACATTATGCTGTTAGCATACCATGCAATTTTGAACAAAACACTTAGAAGTTTTCAAAATATTTACATTAACCCAGACAGATTCTAACAATTTAAAAATCTTTTTGGCACATATGTGAGTTTGACTGTGAGCCATCGTAACCATAGCAGTGACATAAGCATTGGGCAGCATCCATTTTTGTTTTCCATTATCTACCCAATAACCCTCATCGTCTAAACTTGCTGAATCCTCAGCTCACTGTTTAAGTTCGTCTGGAGTGGCATCAGCCTGAATGTCATTTATGCAACCAATTCCTACGTCTATCACACAAGTGTTAGTGATCTCTTTCATTATATACATTTTGGAATGCATATCAGTGGCAGTCTGTTTGGTTATTCTGTCAGCAAAAGCGTTTCCTTTCCCCACATCATCTGTTACTTTCTGTTGTGCTGCACACTTGATTATTGCTAACTGGGTAGGAAGTGCAAGTGCTGAAAGTAGCCGAACTATCAGGGTACCCCATTGTATCTTAGTTCCATACAAGGTCAAGAAACCTCTCTCTGCCCATGATCGACCGAAGTTGTGGACCACCCCAAAGGCATACTGACTGTCTGTAAATATATTCACACTAAACCCTTCGGAAAGTTCACAAGCTCGAGTCAATGCAATCATCTCTGCGGCCTGCGCAGAGTTATGCAGAATTCTTTTGGTCTCCACTATCGTGCTTAATGTAGTGATTGTATCAGCAGCAGTGGGTGTACCATCCGGAAGTTTAAAGCAGGACCCATCGCAAAACAGCTCCCCTTGTGGATCTTTTAACGGGGTATCACTTAGATCAATTCTGCCCTCAGTCTCTTGCCCTGTGGTATAGAGGCAGTCATGTGACATTTTGTCACTGAAAGCAATTTCTTGCGGAAGAGGCAATATTTCGGCCGAATTTAATGAGCAACATCTCTTAATTTGGACATGTGGTGCAAATAGAATCACCTCGTATCTTGTTAATCTAGCTTATGTGAGATGTTGCGTTTGCGTTCTGTTTAATAGAACATCTAAAGAGTGAGGTACCATCACGGTTAAGGAGTGACCCAGAACCATACCCTCACTTTGTTTTACAGATGCACCGGCAGCAGCAAAAGCACTCAAACATCTCGGAAAAGTGCATGCAACAGGGTCAAGCATGGAGGAAAAATAACCGCACAGTCTATTCTTTCCTCCATGTTCCTGCGTTAACACAGCCAAAGCGCATCCATCACATTCATGCACATAGAAAATAAAGGCCTTGTCGTAATTTGGTGCGCCCAAAACTTGTGCTGAACACAACGCAGCCTTGAGCAGATCAAAAGCTTTCTGGCAATACATGTTCCACGGTAAAGGCAAAGAAATGCCCTTCTTTGTCAATGTCAACATTGGTTTTATCATTAATGAAAAGTTAGGGATCCACTGTCTACAGTATGAAGCCATGCCTATGAAGGCTTGTTAGGGAGAATTCTCTGTTTAGGCTGAATTTCCTAACCTAGTGAGTCCCCCAGCAGCTTTGCTGGATTTTTGGGGTTTATTTTTTTCTCCTGCCAAGAGTGAGACTCTTTTACCCTCACTCTTGGGCATGATTTGAGTGTGTTTCTTTGAATCTAGTTGTGTTTAATGGGCTATGGGGTCTTTTTCCCCATAGGGCTTCATGTGTTTTTGTGATGTGTGTTACACAGCACCCTCAGTGCAGTAACACAGGGGTTTCATAGTGACCCCCCAGTATAGACCCTATACCCTGGGACTGACTACTGTCTCCCAGGGCATGTAAAGTCACCATTGACTTTACTAGTCTTAAATTCTGAACAGAAGCAGTACAAACCATCATATTGTGGACGTACTGGCTGGGGCAATTCAATTGCCGCAGGGTCTGTTAGTCGAGGGGGCACGTCTCCGTCCCCCCTGATCGAGTTTTGGCTATTGGCAGTGGATACTACTTTTTATATTCAACCGCGAGCATTTTCCTATGGGATTTCCCATTGTTTTAGGCTACTATCTTTATTTAATTATTTACGGTAGCCTCGAACATACCGCCGGTTTATTTAATTGATATTAATTCTCCGGTTGGTATTTTTTGCCAAAACTTGATTCTAAAATGGCATTTGTGTTCTCTTCTGTGACTCCAACCCAAGTCGAGCCCTTTGTTCCACTTTTTGGCAGGCTTCTCCACAGAAGCCCTCCAAAGTGGTGCCACTCTGTCTGGGGTACTTAGGAGGGGTGGATGGGGATTTAGGCACCCTGGACTGAGTTGCCTAGGCAACTCAAGTCGCACTCCATCCTGATTGGCCTGAGTGGTGAGCCGGCCGCTCACCACTTAGCATGTTTGAGTGACAGCTAGGCTGAGTGAATGGGGGCTTTCTGCATAAAAGCAGGGTTTTGGGGACTAGAACTTCAGAAGTCGCCACAGGACCTCAGAATCCGACGAGGGTGAAGCAGAGCCGACCTGCCACGACAACACCACCGGTGGAGCCCTGCTGGACCGTCTCACCCCTTTTCCCAACAACAGAGGAGATCTCCCGCCAGAGAGTCTTCTTCCTTTGACTGGTGGGGATAACCAGTTTCACCGTCTTTTCACCTTCCCGACGTACCTCGTGGCCGCCTTGCCTGTGCCAAGCACCTCGGCAACCGGGATACCACGTTTTACCATGACCGTGAAAAAAAGGTACCACCTTTAACTGGAAAACTCTGCGGCTGGTTTCTTCCCTGGCAGTGCAACAACCTTCATCTTTCCTCCAAGTCGAGATCTTCTCTTCCCCTGGACGACGACGTGACTTGCACCCACTGCCAGGAACAACTGCCACCGCTGGAGGATCCTTCCCACTTTACGGTACTGTGTCCCGCCTGGCTTCCCTTGCCACCGACTGTACGGGGTAGATTAGGCCTGGCTAAACTTTCCGGAGCCTCTCTAAACTCTTTTTGAACTCTCTGCAAGACTTTCTAAGCCTAGTGTAACTGTGATCTTGGGCGCATTTGTGCTCTGCTCTCTCTAAGAGTGGGCCCAGCCTTTGGACTTTGGCTCACCAGTGACTTTTGATCTTCTGCCTTGCTAACAGTGTTCCTAAATCTTAGAGTGGTGTACCTTTCCATATTCTGTCTTTTTCCCTCCCTTTTTCACAAACTTATTGGAGTGCCATCTAGTTAAGCGCTCACCTCTGTATGAAAATAAGTGGTATTTTACTAAGACTTATCTGATAAGGAAAAGGGGGTGTATATATTACAATAGTAACTGTGCTTAGAATATTTTACAACAAGAGTGCTGGAGTGTTTCAAACAGTGTGTTTTAAATAAATAATGATGTACTTTGATACCAAAGCACTGGTCAGTGTTTGCTTGTATTGGTGTGTCTGAGTGCCTATTGTGTATACTTTGCATACTGCCTAATTCTTCTTGAGAGAAGTCTGACTGCTCAGCCACAGCTACCAGGTAAATCTGGGTGGTACAGACTGCTACCAAGTGGGTTTACTGCTAACGCCTGTAGTCCTAAATCTTTTGCAGTGTTCCCTAAGGGAACTGCACAGGTTTCTGCCTAACAAGGCTCTGACCTCTTTGTGTGTATTTGGGACAGACATGCTAGAGATGCTTTCTATCTGTTCATGTGTCAGTCTTTTCCCCTCTTTTGACAGGAGATAGCCTAAATAGGTGAACTCCTGTCGACAATATTGACACTTTTTTAATGAAGCATTATGCCCATGTTCTGCTAAATGGATAAGCAGAAACACAGTGCCCTCCTTGCAAGCAACTTCTGAATCTGCAGCTAAAAGAAGATCGTCAACATACTGCAACAGCATGAAAGTAGAGGGTAACTCAAGTTCCTTCAAAGCTGTACTATAAATGCTTGGACTCTCAGTGTACCCTTATGGTACACGAGTAAATGTAAACGAGCATCCTCCTAGGGTGAACGTGAATAAATATCTGCTGTTAACATGTACAACACTGGAATGAGTAGCTGAAGCCGTAATCATTGTCAATATAGTAGTGACATCTGGCACAATCGGAAATTGTGGAGCAACAATCTTATTGATAGCTCGCAAATCAATAATAAAATGGAAAGGAATTGCATTATCCCTTTTCTTATACACCGGTGGAATCAGGCTATTACACAAACGTCCTGCAATTTCCTCAATCACTCCTCGATGTACAAAATTGGAAACTATACTCTTTAAAGCTTGTTCACCGTCAACTGAAATCTTATACTGCGCAATATGTGGTAGTTTAACACCTGGTTTCAAAACAATTTTTACAGGCTCAATTTGCAAAAAACCAACGTCATTATCATCAACCGCCCATAAACATGCCGGAACCTTATCCAATTCATTCTGTAAAGGCCTAGTCAAGAATTGTGAAACAGAAGTTCGTTGAGGTGAAATCGTTAAATGCACTCCATACGGAGAACAGTAAATTACAGCATTCAATTCTTTCAACAGATTGAACACCAACACATTTTCACCACAATTTGTTGGTGAATGGCCCCAGTGAAATTGGTACCGGATGAGTGACCGTACTAACCACTGGTGTACCCGAGAACCCTACAGAAGTGTTGTTCTGCCCTGGGAGTGAAATATCCGGACCCTGTGAATGATTAACGGACCACTGCTGTGCTCCTGTATCTATCAAAAATAGATGCTTCCTATTCCCCACCTTCATCTCAAGGCAGGGCCCTTTCTGAGCGTCAGGAATAGGTACTGGTTCCAGACTCTGCTTTGGTTGTCCTAACGGAACAGTACATAATCAAATGCAAGATTCTCAGAAAAATAGACAGTCGAAGGATTATCAAAAATGTTCACATTATTTGCACTATGCGGCTGCCTATCCTGTGAAAACGACTGTTGATTCTGAGCGAACTGACTTCTACCAGGACCCCCTATACCAAGACGGCCTCTGGATTATCTACCCATGGTACCATACGTGTTATTCGATCGCTGCTAAAGGATCGGGCATTGTGCTTGCCAATGACCTTCATGTCTGCAGTAGGCACATTGGTTCATGTGTACAGGACCCATTTGCACATAACCCTGTGGTGCAAACTGACTTCTAAACTGTGTATTCCCACCTCTGGTTCCTCTTACTATTTGCTGCAACAATACTTTTGTTTTCAAGTCTCCCTTCTTCTTTTCTATCTTCTCTTTTTTCAATATTGACCCTATTCTATAATACTGAGCCATATGCAATACTTTGGACTGCGATTTTGCTTGCCAGGCACATTCGGAAGTCATAATTTGTGATCGGATATCGGGCAACAATCCACGCAAATTTGTCTACAAACAGTCTTTTTCCTGACTCGGTACTTAAGTCCTGACCACTGAAATCTCAAAACACTTGTTTGAACCGATTAAAAAAATCCAGTAGTGCCTTCAGATTTGCCCTGAATGCATGCTATAAGCTTGTCCCAAGCTATTCTTCTCTATGGAACCAAAGTTTTCAATGTTGTTACTATTCTGTCTGACAGTGTCAATATCACCTGCGGCGGTTTCTCACCAGCATTCCTTTCTCCATCTGTCCGTACCAAGTTAACCCATGTGTCACCCAGCCCTGCCTGATAATCTATAGTTCTAATCTGTTTCCACAAATCAACCGGTAGGATCACAGGGATCATCAAATCTATATCACCCAGCATGAAAGCTGCCAAATGAAAGACAGATTCAATTTCTTTCTAAAATCCTGTTGGATTTTTCCTGATATCTGGAATTGTTTTTCTAATGGTATTCACTTCCTGTCTTGAAAATGGGACATGAACAAACTGTGAGACATAATGAGCTTAAATAGTAGCAGCTGCTGCGCCTGTTGTGGCATTAGCTGGAATTTCTACTTTAGGAACAAATGTCCGAGGAACCTCCCTCATTGGCAATTGAGAAGTAGGCAATTCTGAATGTTCATTAAGCAACAAAGCTAAATCAAGTGACAAAGTAGTTAAAGCATTATCGGGCGAAAATTCTCTCTTAAAATGACCATCAAATCTGCGGGACAACAAACCTTTTTCTTCATAAACTCATCCTGTAGGTACTCTACCATTACCTGTAATGCTTTCCATGGCATAGTCGGAGCATATTGACTAAACGTGTCATATACTTCAATGGGAGAAATTGAAACTTCCAAAATCCATCTAAGTGCATTTCTTGTGCATTACGCGTCTCTTCACTCATTGGTTTAAATAAAGGAAGAAATTGTTTCTGCACATATGAGGCTTCCAATCTATCACCATCTATTTCATCATCCTGTAACCGATCTAACTCACTCTTAAACTCACATACATTCTCAACATGCTCAGGTACTTTCTCTGCAGTGTCCCTTGAGCGAGCTAGGACATTCAAATCCCTCAACTCCTGTGGGACATTCATGCCCGTCAAGTCACTCCAAATATCATCTAAGTGCATTCCCATCCCCTCTATCAAAATATTTTGTTTGGGAATACTTTCTTTGTCAGAAATCACAGTTAAGACAGCTGATTTTTCACCTTCTTCTATATATTTCTTAGCCCATGCATACAATTCTCTTTTTCTTGCTTTAGATACTGTACTACGAGTCACTATTCTTGAATCAGCGCTCGCCCCTTCAATCGCTACAAGTGGAGCAGAACCACTTGGAAAATAAAGTTTGGGCAAATCTTTTACAATAGGCAGTGGAGGCACTACCACTGGCGGTAAAAATGGAATTAAGGGAACAGCAACTGTCGGTAAGGGCGGGGATACAGAATGGGAAACAACAACAAGAAGATGAGCAGCAGCTCAAAGAGGAGAAACAACAGGAGGAAAAGGATCAAAGGGAGGAGGTGCAACAGCAGGAAGAGGAAAAACAACAGGGAGAGTCACATAAGGAGGTGGTGCAGTGGCAGCAGTCCTACGCTCATTCAATAACTTATCGATTAGATGGTCTAAGGTATGAAAATCCTCAGACGGATATATTTTCTGTACTCCAAGTTGAAAAGCCCCATCCGTACTTCTAATAGATTCCAACTGTTTCTGTTGATCATACAATAATGCTTTTTCAGTATTAGACATATGTCAAAGTGCGTGTTTCTCTTTACTCTTAAATTGCTGCATAGCTTCGTTTCTCCAATCCTTAATTACATCAAATGCTGCCGGCGTAGCCTTTTTCTTAAACAATATAGACTCTAAATATTCTATACGGGCAATTTCAAAACAACCATAAACTGGCCACTGAAATTCAGAAGCATGTCTAGTTTGTCTGTGCCAAATATCGTTAAATACAATCCTATTGAGGCCGTACTTAGTACATTAAACAAGCTGGTGAGCAAACAGGTGGTGCCGGGTGGCCATGGCCCAAATATTGTCTGTCTGAATAAACCTCTGAAAAGGCAGCCAATTTCCTAGGCATGTCAGATTACTGTTACCTGGCGTCGTTTATACTCACGAGTGCAAAACTGCCACCAATATCAGGATTCTTAGGAATCGGGGCATGACTCATCTGATTTCAAAGACTAAGGAGGTCTGATCGGATTACAAAGGATCCTCGTGGTTGAAGATTTCGGCAAAGAGCCCGCCAGGATATGGGGACCCTCGTCAAGGTGCCCTCTTGAACCGCTTGCTCACCATCCAGGGATTGGATCATGCAGTACTGTCGAGGGGTTGTGTCTCATACAAAGGGGCCCCTTTTTCTCACTCTCCTATCCGAGTCCGATAGCTGCATCTTCTTTCCAGCGAGGAGACATCAATCTTTAGGGTCCCTATTCGGGCGCCTTCTGAAAGACCAAAGAAATATCGAGACTTAGTACCACAAAATGAAATAAGCCAATCACGGGTAGAAAGATACAAGTATCTTTATCTCTGTACAGAATTCAAAGCAAAGCAGATCGCTATCTGGCTCCCAACACCTTGCAGTGTGTACCAGCAGACACAGTGAGGGGTGAGAGTGCTGGACATCTGTCACACTCACCTGTGTCTCTGCAGGAGTGATGGACAAGCCTCCCTTGACCCTGAGTCTTCACTTCCCCTTTTTCACCCAGAGGAATACCTTGATCTTTAGTAGGGTGTGCACTCCATCCTGCATTTGCATGGGCGCGATTCACTCATGTGATTGGTGCCAATGTCTGTAGGCTGAGTTCAGATGCCAAACGCTGTTTTATGCCTTCACAGCGAGGCTGAGAGTTCAAGGCGCCAGTTTCTTCACTAGCTAGAAAGTCCTTCCCACAAGTGAACGTTGCACTCAGAATTTTGAGTGTCCAAAATTGTCCGTATTGTCTTTGTTTGCCGGTATTTTTGTGGGTGAGTAGCGCTGCGTGTAGAAGCTAGCTGCTGGTAGGTTTGCGCAGCGCCTTCAATTCGAGCATGCCTGGTAATGTCTCTCCATTTCCCTTGCAGGAGCAATTATGTAGTATTAGCGCCTCAAGGCCGGGTCTCAAGTCCGGGTTCAGTGCTAGTGGAGATTTGGTGGGTAGGTAAGTATGCACAGAGGCTTTTGGTAAGTATACACCGCGTAGAGAGCTAGCGCAGTGAAATAAGTGTCCTCGTTATTGGAGCGAGCGCAATGAATAATGTCTCTTCTTTCTTACAGGGGTTTTTTGCGCTTGTGCAATTAACCTGGATTCCAGCGTCACGGGAAGATTCGGTGAGTATACGCCGTATTACTGATGTGCACGTGTTAACGCTGTTCTTCTTTGTTCTTACAGGTGCCAGTGTAGAAGTCCCCACTTGATAGGAGATAGCTGAGGCGTGGAGTGAGAGCCAGGTAAGCTGAAGCTGAATGATCCGGAGTGGTTAAGCAGAAGTAAGATAATCCGGAGCAGGTAAGCAGAAACAGGTTGATCCAGAGCAGGTAAGCAGAAACAGGATGATCTGGAGCAGGTAAGCAGAAACAGGATGATCGGAGCAGGGAAGCAGAAACAGGATGATCGGGAGCAGGTAAGCAGATGCTGGCTGATCCAGAGCACGGCAAGTGTATTGCTGATAGAGTTCACAGTAAGCAACACAAAGCACTGGAAGAATCTTGTGTGTGGCTTATATAGACAGCCACACCCAAACACTAGAGAGCTCATGAGTTATCATGCACTTCCTGTTTGGCAACAAGAAGTGGTAACCAGGAAGTTACTACAAACACTAGGAAGGAATGAAAGGAGGGATTTGTTATGGGTTCTTTGTGTGCCTATACCAGGCCTGCCAAGCCTCCACCCAGCTTGCCCCAACTACCTGCCTGATGCCCATGAAAACATCTTAATGCAAGTTCTTTTATACATGTTTCCAATCGTGTTCCAGCTCCTCTCCAAACTAATAATTTACATGCTAGGGTTTGTCCGCAGTTCACATGACAACTATAACAATATTGTTTAACGGATTTAACAAGTTTGCTTGTCCATGAAGATACAATGGCAGTGTTGGGTCTCCGGCTCATAGTAAGCCTAGTTTCAAGAAAGAACACAATATATTACAACCAAAGCACATGGTTTGAGTTTACTCTGCATTGTTCCATTGTTTAGATGAGGATGAGGCTTGTGAGCGCAGACAACACTTGGATTGCAGTTCATACGAGCCACAAGGTTTATTTCCCCAGAACAAACAGTCTGCTCTCTGTCAGCCTAAATGTTGATGTAACTCAAAGGTTGTTCGGCTCAGGTGTAGTTGAAAACAGTCAACCATTTTAGGACAAAAAGCAAGAGTTAAAATCAAAATGGTGTATTGTTCTTAAAAGGGCGGTGAAATTGATTAGAAATCGGAACATTTCAAACGCGGTTTTCTGTGCAATGCAAATGGGCTTAGGCCAATATTTATAATAAGACTGTATTATATGAATACAGTTTAACAACCCTTCCTTAATTAGGGCCAATGGACCTTCAACTGGATGACCATAGAGAAGCTCAAAGGGACTAAATCCAACTCCCTCCTGAGGGACTTCTCTATAAGCAAATATAAGGCATGGCAGTAGAAGGTCCCACTTTCTTCTAAGGGGTTCTTCTAAAGCACCTATCATGCTCTTCATAGTTCTATTAAATCTCTCTACCAACCCATTCGTCTGGGCATGGTAAGCAGTTGAGAACTTGTAAGTCACTCCACAGTTTTTCCACATGGCCTGCATGTAGTGGGACATACAGTTTGATCCCCTGTCATAGATTACTTTCCTAGGAAAACCTACCCTGGTAAAAATACCAAGTAGGGCTTAAGCAACAGCCTGATCTGTAATAGTCCTCATAGGTATGGCTTCAGGATACCTAGTAGCATGATCTAATACAACCAATATAAATTGATTGCCTGAAGATGTTGGAGGGTCTAAAGGATCAACAGTGTCAATTCCTACCCTCTCAAAGGGGAACCTCACCACTGGGAGAGGCACCAAGGGTGCCACATTCTTAGCTCCACTCTTGCCAGATGTCTGACAAGTGTGACAGCTCCTACAGATTTTATCTACATCAGACCCCAATTTAGGCTAGTAGAAATACAGAGAGAGTCTTTCCTTGGCTTTCCTAAAACCTAAGTGATCAGCCAAAGGAATCTCATGGGGAAACTGTAGGAACTGTTGTCTTATCTCTAAAGGCACTACAAGTCTTCTGTAGTTCCCTGGGATAGACTCAGTTGATTCACTGTAGAAGAGGCCATCTCCCCAGTACAGCCTGTGCTTCCCTGGCTCTTGCCCATCCCGCTGGGAAGCTGCCTGTTGGAGAAGTCCTTCGAGAGAAGAACACTCTCTTTGACCTGTGCTGAAGTCTGCCCTACAGAGGCCACCTTCTGTCGGTAAAGACTGCAGCTCAGGATGGTCTTTAGGATACAGATCTCCAACAGGAGGAAGGTCTTATTTCAGCTCTGAATCTTCAGCAGCT
Source organism: Ambystoma mexicanum (assembly GCF_040938575.1). Taxonomy (NCBI): domain Eukaryota; kingdom Metazoa; phylum Chordata; class Amphibia; order Caudata; family Ambystomatidae; genus Ambystoma; species Ambystoma mexicanum. The sequence goes on along the minus strand of NC_090924.1, from coordinate 289,305,212 downwards.
GATTCTTCAGCAGCTGATTCAACCTCACACTCAACCTCAGCTGGTGGAGTAGTCCCAGTCCTATCGGGCATGTTCTTGTTGGAAGCACAGGGGCGCTCTCTTGCTTTTTAACTTGAGGCTTTGGGTTTCCCCTTGTCTCTTTCTTCTCAGAAATAGCAGTTAGTAGTTCCTGTGGGCTGGGTGTTATAGATTCTACTGTAACATCCTCTGGAGAGTCAGTTAAGGTACTCTCACTGGACTTCCTTGTTTGTTCCTGTTTCCTTTTGCTGGGAGGCCTGTGGGTGATTGATACAACTCCAAGAGCTTTTAAGTAATTCCCCAACAGGACTCTCCCAGGCACCTCACTCTGCACACTAAACGGTATCTTGACATTCATGTTGCACTGGATGAGAGCATGTAATCTTGAAATCATTTGAACAGGGCCTCCAGCAAGTTTAGTGAGGCCTTTGGGTGCCTTAGCAACATCCTCCGGTTTCAAAAAAGATGCATCCACCACTGTAATGCTGGCCCCAGTGTCTCTAATGGCAGGGGTCTCTTGACCATTTACAAGTAAACTGTCCTTGTAATATTCTATTGTGTTATCTGGAATTCAATTATAGACATCTAAATTCTGCTGTTCCCATAGACACAGGGACACTAAAGAAACACTGACAGAGACTCCAATGGGGTCTTCAGCCAGTAGTTGAAAGTTTCCACACGCCATTTGTACTTCTCCCTCTGGGGAAAAGGCTAGGGAGGCCGTGTGGACCCCTGAAGGATTACCCTTGCATATGGGATCCCCTTTCACATGGTCAGTAGACCCACAAGCATAACATTTTCCAAATGTTTTGACAAATGGGGGTTTCTGCTGACCTATCCCTGGGTTGGCACCAGAGGTTTCACTAGCCTGATTCGGTTTCCCTTGTGGCTTTCCCTTTTTCTGTTTGGTGCCCTCTTTTGGATTGGAGGTATTAGAATTATCTTTGCCATCTTTTATTTTCTGCTTCCCATCATCCTTCTTCTGAGTTGCCCCAGAATCCTTGTGAGTAGCCCTGTTGGCAAACCACAAGTCAGCAGCCTTTGCTAACTTCTTTGGGTCAATCCCTTAGAGTCAGCCAAGTGCTGGCTCAGCTCAGGAGAGCAGGCATCAAAATAGATTCTAACAAAAATAGATTTCTCATTCCTTCAAAAGTGTTTACTCTGTAACCCTTTACCCAACCATCTAAGTTCTTCAAACATTCACACACCAAGGTAGCCCAAGGGGTACCATCATGCTTTTTGCGGGTCCTAAACCTCTTACGGTACTGGGAAGGAGTTTTCCCAAATCTAGCTATCAAAGCTAGCTTCACATTTTCATACTCCAATCTTTCAAGTTACCCCACCTCCATTAGAGCATCAGTTGCAACCTGGGAGAGCCTAGACAAAAGCCAAGGAATAAACTGATTCTCTGTGAAACCCTGAATCCCATAGTTATACTCAAAAAAAGCCAACCAATCCAAAATATCAAGCCTCACCTCATACATACTCACAGCTTCCTTAGGCATGCAAGGTCTCTTAGGACAGGAAGATGCATTTCATTTCTCTGAGTTTGATTTCTTGATGTTTACTGTCAGTTTGCATTTGGGGCCTTTTGAACTCTAACTCAAGTCTCTTGTTTTTAAGAGAGACACATTCTGGACTCAGTACTGGACCTGGTAGGGTCCCTGTGGCTAAAGGTTGAGGCCCAAGACCTTGTTGAGGTGCAGAGGGGCTCACATCCTGAGACTCTTCTAACTCTTCTTGTTCATCAAAAACATTAGAATTAGACTCTGACTCATTATCATCCTCGTCAACATGTCCCACATTTGCTGAAGGAGTAGGTGTAACAGACCCACTTCTCAGACTTTGAAATACCAACAATCTTTCAATCAATTCATGTTTCTTTCCTTTAACAGGGAGGTTTCTGACCTTACACATTTCCTTCATTTGATCTAGTGTTAAAATGATCAGGGCCCCCTGTCTGAAGTAATCCATATTAGGCAACATAAAATTGCTTTTCTAGTGGTGATTAGCCTTGTGAAGGTTACTATTTGAACAAAAGTAAAGCAGAACTCTCAGTGTAACAACTCTACAATGTATCCCACCGCTGCCACCAGTGTTAGGCAAGTGTGTATGCAGTACCCTCTGGGACCACTACACACAACTATGACTATAGGTGTAAGCAAAACCAACTTTGGTATAATTCTGTAACACACAAGGTTTGGTAGCGAGCTGAGCAGCCAGGCTTATGTCAAGAGGGAATGTGAGCTTGTAATGAGGTTACACAGAGGTCTACAGTTACAAGTATTCAAATAGACACTTACACTCAAGGTTTCTTGGTAAAACACTTATTAATTTATTACACAGTCAGTTAGAAAACATTCACTAAAAGAAGGCAATCAATAGCACATGGAAATATAATACAGTACTTCACACTATCAGGTTCAGAGGCATTTAAACTACTTTAAAGGCAGAGCATTCAGAGCATTTGAAGTAGGAGCAAAAAGGCATAAGTTAATAAAATTAATAATAGAGTTCCGCTTCAACAGTGCAAATAGTTTGAGTTCACCAGAGGAGTGGTTCCAATGCAATAGATGGGTCAAAGTCAATGGGCTAGTGTCTTGTATAAGAAAAACGGTTCTGTTATTTTTAAACGGAAAAGTCTTTTCCACGGTTCTCAGAAGTAATTCATAGAAGAAAGGTTCATATGTCGGATCAGAAGCTGATGAGGCCTGCAAGTTGCCAGAGTTTCATGCACTTTCGCAGTGAGAGGTAAGTTCTCTTGATCGGATTTTCACAGTACCTTAGATTGAAGAAAAAGATGCAGATGACGACTTCTGTTCCTGGCAGTTCCTGCAATTCTCACTGTTCCTGAGCCTCAGTCGTGGGGACAAGAGAGAGGACATCGGGGGACTGCTGCACTGCATGGAGACTAGTCACAAAGCTGGCAAACTGGCAATTCTTCGATTCCGGTAGCTGTCTTCAAGCACACAAACTGGTGTCCTTCTCCCTGGCTATTCGGTTTCCTACAGCAGGCTGAGGAAAATACAACCAGCTCTGTAAATGGTTTCAATGTGGCTTCTGAGTTGATTGGTCCCACCAACTCAAAAGGAGAAGTAGTCCTTGCAGGGCTTCTCTGTCGAGATGAACTTGGTGATGTGGATCTGCAGTAGGACTTCACCATGCAAATCAACGGTCCAAGAGTTGCAGCAGAGGTCCTCTTCCAACTCATCTTCGGTTCTTTCGTTCCAGTGGGCGACTCTGCCTTTCAGTCCAAGAGACTCGCTTTTTAAACAGTTTTCTCCCATTCATTCTAGCCTAGCTGCCTCTCACTCAGCAGGGTGGCTGTCCTTGCAGGACAGTCAGCCAACCAATCACGCCAGAGTGCATTTAAGTCTCCTAGGATACTAAGCACAGGGAGTTTCGGGCACCTACCTCAATTCATGCACACCCAAGACACTCAGGCATGAGAGGCGGTCTTTAGTCCTGAAGTTCGCCAAAGGCACCAAACCTGGTTTGGCGCACAGTGACAAACTCTATAAGGACCTTTCTAAAAAGAAATGGTGAAAAAAGAAGACCGGGACAAAGCAGGCTCAGACTCCAGCTTGAAAAACATAGTTCCCGTGATTTTTATCTACCGGTTCACGCGGTCGGGAAAAATCATGGTAGTTTGTTGTAAAACCACTGCCACCAGTCTTATCAATGGGAAAGGGTAGCGTTTGACTGCTACATGAGTTTCTAGACATAGGGGATACTAGCTAACCCCTCCAACACTATATTGTAAGATAGTGTGTGCTGGGTCTAGGATTTTAAAAAAGACTAGTAAAGTCAATTTAACTTTACATTTTCTGAGAAACAGTAGTTTATCCCAGAGAAGGTGTTTTAAACCTTGGGATAGCCTAAAAGGTTTCCCTCTGTCACTGCAATGAGGGTGCGGTGTGACACACATGAAAAGATGATGCCTATGGAGTTGTCTAAAACTCCATAATCAAAGAACACCAGAGTAAAACACACATCAAAATACATGAGAGAGTGGTAAAAAAAAAGGGCTCACACTCTCTCCAGGTAAAAAAAATCACATCCTCAAAATCCAGCACATATGCTGGGGGTCTCTAAGGTGAAGAGAATTGGCACATTTATGAGAGTTCTCCCTAACACGCGGATCACCCTAGCAAAGCCCAATCACATAGTCTGCTAGAGCACTAGTGTCCATGCGCATACAACTTGTAACTGTCACATAGAACCAATAATTAAACCACCAGGAATTTGCATCACAAATAGTATTGAACCAATTGGACCCTTGCGTCACTCATTGATCCAGAACAAGTAGTAGTAATTATTTCGAACTATGCTCAATCATTGAACCGCTCCTGGTGAACCATTACAACTTCATTGCTTGACATAGCCACGAGCCGCACTGAACACCCGTTTGGAAACGACTCAATGCTGACTATCTGCCTCGGATCAACACAGAAAACCACCTCTGTATTCAGTTCAACCCACTGCCACAACAGTTCAAAATCTGTCTTGAACCATTGAATAACCTGAACTTGGAATGAGGTACTTTGAACCGACGCTGTCCCCCATTCCAACATTTGGGGCCTTAGAGATTGACTACATCGCTGTTGCACATTTATCCACTGAGAACATATTTTTTTGAATTCCTTGTTGAATTTGTTGCCTGTTTTTCCCCCCTCATAAGTACCCGGAAGGCTGCATCACTTCATTCTGCATGTCTGTCTTTCCTTTACAGTAGTGACTTGTCATAGTGTTTTCGATAGTTAAATGTAAACTCATTTGTGTTATCGAAGGATATATGTTTATAGAACCTTGATTGGACATATTTCTTTATTTTAGAATTGTGTACTATTGATGTTGGCCTTGCTATTGGCTTGCATTCACACCTCTTCGGAGAGTATAGCCTTCTCTCCTCCTGCATTACCATAAAAGGCAAAGGAGATATATGGATTTGGGTTGTTTGCTCATAACAGAAAGGTTTGCGGCCAAAAAGACTGTAGCTAACTTGACAGTTATGGTCAAACAACCATACCCTCTCCCTCTCCTCACTGTGACCGACTGCGATAGAGATCAGCTGAGCTGCGACCTCATCTGCGACGATCAGCTTGAGAATCGCAACAACTGTGTGCCCCAGCCCTTTAGGTAGTGTGCGCCAAACATATCTTTGCACACTGCAGTTGACACCTGAAAGCCTACCCATGTTCCATTCCACCTCGGGTAAGCCTGCATCAAGGCTTTACTTACTACAATCGTGTTATAGTGCTGTCTGCACCTAAGATGGTGGCCTGTTCATCCCAAACGAAGCGCTGCATTGCTAAGTAACGTGGGCCATAAAGATCCCACACATCCGCCAGCACAGGTGGAAGCCGGCCCACCTCCAAGAAGGCCCTCCTGAAAAGGCCCTCTTTGCCCCTGTTTGCTACAGGGAGCCAGGACCCTCAGCCTACAAGTATGCAAGCATTACTGATACAAGTGCTGCACTGGGCTACCCTGATTTGACACCTCAACTACAACTAACTCTATGAAATGCCCTATTTACGAGGACCGGACTTATGCTGCATCCCGAACAAGTGTTCATGTTACTGAAATAGTAAGTGTAGCGTCCCTATGATCCCACCTGAGCATCCATCACCTATGCTTCCCAACGCCTCTCCGTAAAGACCCACATTAGTAATCCTGTCCAAGCCAGCACTCACCTACCGGCTGATTGCATAGACTCTTTACACCTATTGCTGCATGTTATTGGTACTTGAAGTGACTGCTCTCCTATCTCACCTATTGCTGACCTGATCTATGCTCTACACTGTCTTATACTACTGTCGTGCATCTGGCCCTAGCCAATGTCACACTTAATACGAACAATCCCGACTACTTAGTAGACTGTTATCAACAAAGTCTCACCAGTACCATTGACTCACTCGCCCCTGTCACTACCAAAACTCGTAAACCTGACAAACGATCCAGCTTCTGGTTTGACGAAGAATTAGTGTCCCTCAGACACACTAAAATATCGCACAATCACCTACATAGGAAAACTAACACTAGTGACTCAGCACAGGCTTTCAAAACAGCCAATAAAAAATACAAATCAGCCATAATCTCTCATAAAGCCAACGCCCTCAACACGCGCATAACCAATGCCAACTCTGACGGTAAAGAACTGTTCTCCATCCTCTGAGAGCTCGAGAACCCATGCCAAGTGACAGCACCCTATAATTCCAGTAAAACCTGGTGCACCACAATACAAGACGCAGTAGCCTCTAAAATGATACTACTAGAAAAGAAAATCGACAGCAAGAAACCCTCCTTGCTGAAAAAACACTTCCTAACATGGCCTCCAACCCACCCACTACCTCCACTTGCATCCCTTTTCAATTCACCCCAGTCACTAAGAAAGAAGTACTAGACACGATATTGAAACTCAAAGCTTCCAACTGCATAGAAGACCAATTCCCCTCCCATCTAGTCAAACTGTGCGCTCACACCTTATTACCAGTCAACACAGAATCTGATCACGCATCCTTCAGCTCAAACACAGTTCCTGCTAGCATTAAAAAAGCCTGGGTAGCACCCCTCCTCAAAAAACCGACCCTGGACCCCTCAATCCCTACCAATTACCGACCCATAACCACCGTCCCATTTCTACTGAAAATCATTGACAAAGTAGCTTACTTCCAAATTCAAAACCACTTAGAACACCATAAATTACTAGGGGACCGACAGTCAGGGTTCCGCCCCAACCATAGCACGGAAACAGCCCTACTTGGCCTGAAGATCCAAATGGATGCCACAAGAGAATCAGGCAAACTCTGCCTGCTAATGCTCCTGGACCTCTCTGCAGCTTTCGATCTGGTCGATCAATGCAAACTCTGTGCCACCCTAAATAACAACTTCAACCTATCTAACAATGCCACAGTGTGGATTAAATCATTCCGTGCAGATAGGACCTTGAGAGTTGCCATAGGGAAAGAATCAGCAGATCCCATACCAGTCCCAATAGGCGTCCCTCAAGGCTCTTGGCTCTCCCCCACCCTGTACAACGCCTACACCAAGCTGCTGTTTGCAGCACTGGATGCTATGGGTGCCATCTACACCAATTTCGCAGATGACACTCCGATCCTTTTCCCACTAACAGGTAACCATGACTAGGACTCCTCACTTATTAATAAAATCTACTCACTAATCCAAAACTGGATGTGCCAACAACAGCCTATGTCTCAATGATGACAAAACAGAGCTACTCATATTAGGATCATCCTCCAAAATTGCATCCCTTCAACCTGTTTACTCATTGTTAATCATTGATGGCACAACAATCCCAGTACTTAAACAAGTAAAGACACTCCGGGTTTACCTTGACGTGACACTCAGCATGTCTACCAAGCAAATCCCCTAGCATCCTCTACCTCCTACACAGCCAAACTGATCTCTTAGTCGCAAATTCCTGACACCAGAAAATTGCATTACACTAGCAAGAGCGCTCATACTATCAAAGTTTGACTATTGTAACATCCTCTTCCTAGGCATATCCAATACCAACCTATCCAAACTCGAACTCATGCAGAATAGAAGTGTGCTGCATTAGGCATAATAAAATCCAATCATATCTCCAATATCAGGTGACAAAATAACTAGTTTCCCATCAAAGCCAGAATACTCTTTAAAACCCTTAGCATCTCCCATAAATGCATCACCAACAAAGCTCCCAAATACCTTCTCAACACAGTCTCCAAGAAATCCCACACCAGACTCCTCAGATCGAATAACAGTAAAAACCTTGAAATCCCACGATTCAAAAAAGAAAAAGCAGGAGGCAGTAGCTTCATAGTACTCGCTCCTAAGCATTGGAATGCCCTACCTATCAACATTAAGAATGAAAAGTCCTTCCCGCTTTTAAAAAATAACTCAAAACGTGTATTCAACCAGGTTTAAGTAGATCCCAGATACTTTGTATCCCAGACCAACTCCGTATCTTCACTGTATATAAATGTACATAATTGTTAATAATGTTGAAAGGTAAACCTGTATTCTTTGTCCTAATGTCTTGATCAACAACAAGATTGTATTTGCTTCTGTCTGCAACTACGCGTGATACCTCTGGGTCTGGGCATACAAAAAATGTAATAAATACATAAAAAAAATAAAAAAAAAAATACATTGGGAATACACTCCCCCCCCGATCCCGACCACTTACCTATTTGCAACACACCTCCTTGAGTGCTGCCGCAGACTCCCCTGACTACTTGCGACACCGGATCTCTGCACCTACGTGCTTGGGAATCGGCACTGCAGGGTACCCCCACAACCCCTGTTCCCTTGTTTGCTATAATGGGTTTGGATTGGCATACTTGATCGAATATTTGGTTGTACAAACTTTTTGTAGAGCCTAAATTCGGTTAAATATGCCATTAAATATGCCATTCAGTGTTTTAATTTCCGTCTTTTGGGGTATTTCTGAGATATATCTCTTAGCTGTGCCTGTTTTACCATTATGTTTGGGATCACTGTTCGTTTGTAGAAGAGTGGGGGGAGTGGGTGGTTTAGTCCCTACTCATGCTTATACTCCTGAAGAGCAGATATAATTTTGTCACATATACCTCTTTCTACCACTCAACCCCTACTGAGTTATAATTATTTGGTAATTGGAGAAGTGTTCATTACCAATTTCATGAATTTAAACTACAGTAACCAGAATTCCCAGTACAAGTGAGAATAGTTGTTACGCTGCACACTAAACTGCTCCCTGAAGACAGCATGAATCTTGAAAATATTTGAATCCCTATTCATGCATCGAAGTCTGGACTTGGCGTGTGCAGTTTTAGTTCTGCCAGAGGAACTTTGCAAAGTTTATGACTTTGCAAGTTCGTGAAAACTTTGCAACTTCACAAATTGTCGAAGGTTTTGCCTTACGCTAACTCATCTAAAGTGAAGTCTAGCTTATTTCTCTGGTTATATACCACGTTACACACACACACACACACACACACACACAAACACAAATACCTGTAGCGTATATATGTCACCTGAAGGTAGACCTGTAAGAATTGATGAATTATTTGAATTGCATTGTGTTTGCACTAACCAATTATTCTCAGCAGAGCTTTTTACTGTACATTTGTACTGCATTGTTCCCCAAAATGCGGTTCCCTCCCCTAAAATATTGCCTCACCCACATTAACTATCTACATTTTTCAGGAAAATAATGCAGTAAAATATACAGGCAGCATGTGCTGTTAAAATAACCTGGTAAAATGGTTTGGTGACATTAATATAAATTATTTGATACTATATACTTTTAAGTTGCTGAACAATGAGCCTCATTACAAGTCTGGCGGTCTGGAAATCAGGGTGAGAGTAGCAATTTATCAGCACCCTTTCCAGAACGCCAGACTGCGAGAATGCCTGCAAGGGCCGGTGCTCCCTACAGGTCTGAACTGCGGGGGGCACCGGCCCCTGCAGGCATAGTTTCCATAGCAGCACCGGCACCGTTAGCAATGGTGCTGTTGCTTCCGTGTCCCCATTCACGTGGAGTGCCCTGGGACTCCACAGGAATGGAGACTTACAGTTCGCAACAGACATAACGGACCTTATAAAATCCAATATTAGGTGACAGGAATTGTGTTACGAGGTCTGCGGAAACCCTCCAGTGGCACCGACGGGGTCCTGCCAACTTCAGAATGAGGCCCTTGTTGTTACTATTACATGTAATAATCACGTGGACCCCTTGCTCACTGTGCTCAGAGAGGCAGAGCTACACCTCACTGATGAGGTCCAACAAGGCTGAAACATGTGTCTGGGGTTGCTGTTGGTACTCTTGTTCAAATGAGGTTTGTCTGGCATTTTGGTGCTGGACTGCCCTTGTGGGCAGGACAAAGACTGATATGCAAATGAATATTCCTTATTTGTGAAAATTACAGTGAGGAAAAAGTGATGGCTGCTGACTCTCAAAATGGGAAAAAAATCACAGAACAGGTTATCATGTCATGTTCTTTCTAGAGAAGGGTGATTGCTACCTTTTTTGGATTTTTGCAAGGAACTTGGGGTTGGTCACCCTAATTTAACTGGGGAACCCATATGTGGACCCCTTGCTCACTGTGCTCAGAGAGGCACAGCTCCACCTCACTGATGAGGCCCAAAAAGGCTGAAACACGTGTCTATGGTTGCTGTTGGTACTCTTGTTCAAAGGAGGTTTGCCTGGCATTTTGGCGCTGCACTGCCCTTGTGGCGGGACAAAGACTGATATGCAAATGGTTATTCCTTCTTTGTGAAAAGTATAGTGAGCAAAAAGCGATGGCTGCAGACTCTCAAAGCGGGAGGAAAAACCCACAGAACAGGTCATCATGCCATGTTCTTTCTAGAGAGGGGTGCCTTCTACCTTCTTTGTATTTTTTAAGGAAATTGGGGTTGGTCACCCTATATTACCTGGGGTAACCCAGATGTGGACCTCTTGCTCACTGTACTCAGAGAGGCACAGCTCCACCACACTGATGAGTCCCAAAAAGGCTGAAACACGTGTCTGGGGTTGCTGTTGGTACTCTTGTTCAAAGGAGGTTTGCCTGGCATTTTGGCGCTGCACTGCCCTTGTGGGTGGGACAAAGACTGATATGCAAATGGATATTCCTCCTTTGTGAGCAAATAGTGATGGCTGCGGACTCTCAAAGTGGGAAAAAAATCACAGAACAGGTTATCATGTCATGTTCTTTCTAGAGAGGGGCGTCTGCTACCTTTTTGTACATATAATATTTTGTCAGCGTGTTCACGTTGTGTACAGGAGGGAAGGACCAATGGGTCCTCTGTGGAGGTGTGTGGTGAGGGTGCAAGCAGGTTAGAGATTTTTAATGTAATGTGTGTGTGCATGTGTGTATGTACATGTTTATGTTGGCATGTTTGTTTTGATGTATATGTGCGTGCAATGCTTTGTTTGATGTATCGATGCAGAGGTGAACGTGTTGTATGTGTCAGTACATGTTAAAGGGGAGCAGGGCCACTAAATTTAGGGGTGAGCCCTACCATGCCCTCAGCAGCCGTCACCCGGTGGGGGTCTTGGGGACATGGCATTCTTTTTTGCTTTACCCTTGATGCACAGTAAAGTATATTTAATGTAGGAGAGTCTATCCACGTAATAGCGCTTATGTTTGCTTTGCCCTTGATACGCATTAATGTGCATCAAAGGAAAATCAAACATGATACGTGTTATTACGTGGGTAGACTGGCCTACTCTGAATATAGGCCAGTCTATCCACGTAATAACACTTATGCTTGCTTTTCCCTTGATACTGCATCAGGGGTAAAGCAAACATGGTAAGTATTATTGCATGGTTAGATTGACCTACATATAATGTAGGCCTGTCTATCCACGTAATAACACTGATGTGCTTTACCTTTGGTTCCAAGTAAACAATGCCATCCCACATTAATAAAGTATATGCATACTGGCACTATTAATAGTGCCTGTGTACATATACTTTCTTAATGTGACATGGACCTTTTTACTTCCCTTCAAGGGTAAAGCACATTCCTTCCCCCTTGCACTGCCATTCCTTCCCCTTGTGCTATCGTTCCTCCCCGCTGGCACTGTCATGTATTCCCCCTTGCACTATCATTCCTCCCCCCTGCACTGTCATTCCCTCTCACCCTTTCACTGACATTCCCCATTGCACTGTCCATTCTCCCCCTAGACCTGTCGTTCCTTCCTCCCCTTGCGCTGTCATTCCTCATTCCTTACCCCATGCTAAATATATAATGCAACAAACAATCCTTCATTGTGTTACAGATTCGGATGGACCTGTGCAACACTGGCTTTAATTGCAATGGTCCACTCAAATGTTGCAGATGCAAAATAACGCTTGGCAGCCATGACTTTCACGTGTGTTCACAGTGCATTTGAGAGGGGTATAAGTAAGTTTAACTCACACTTTCACTTCCTCGCCATACCCATTATGACATAGGATGCATGTGGAATTGTTGAATTTGTATTTTCCATTGTACATACCCACGAACGTTAATATCACGAATTTGTTTCTCAGATAGAAAATGTGTCTGTTGGGTGCCGGTGCACTCTATTGCAGTTCCATGTCTATGCATGTCACCTGTTTTGCAACCTGACCTACGCCTCATTCATTATGCAGCAGTATTTCAGTCTTCCTTTCTTGCCCCTTTAGCATTGCGCAGAAACCCCAGAATCCACTATGACCCAACCTCACTTTGCAAGATGTCTTTCTTTTAGATGCTCATGTTTGTGAACGCTTGGTATTTTAGTACTAATGCCCTAAACATTTGCCTTGTGAAGTTAACTGCCATTGGGGAAGCGCAGACCCATGCAATGAACTGAGAAGGTATCCCTCCCCATCACCTTCTCATCACACATTACCAAGATGGACGTCCTGTGCTCAAAATACTATACTGTATTTGTTTTTATATTTGTTGAACGTTCTGATAAGAATCCTTACAGATATAACTCACATAGGAGAGAATGCAGAGTCAAGAGGCATTACAAGTGTAGGGTCATTTTATATCATGGGAGCAGACGTCCGATGGCCCAAAAGAGGGAGTCAAGGCATGGTAGAGAGAGGCATAAACCAAGCACACTCACAAGTAGAATGCAATATAGGACACATAGGGCCTCATTACACGGAAGGCGGTAATGGTTAACGGTCACCGTTAATGATAACGGTGACCGTTCACCATTACCGCCTTACTACGAGGTCCCTTAGCGGGTTGGTGCTTTAACGCCTGCTTTTTGCAGGTGTTAAAAACCAAAGGTAATTCCCCTTTCCACCAAGACGGTGCCGGTATTTTACCGGCATGGCCCAAGGTGCTAATAGCACCTTGGTCCTCCGCCTTCCGTGTAATGAGGCCCATAGTTAGGGCCTAGCACCTGCACATACATAATTAGGGGGGAGTAGACCAGTTCATGCGAACATTGAAGCTTTCGAATTTTGGGGTGGTTTATAAAGGTGTGTTTTGAGTTCTCGCAGGCGTAAACAATTAGGGCACAGAGAAAGAGAGCAGGTTACTACCATCCCCTAGAGAGCCCTAGAACCATACCCTGCTGCCATACTGGCGCCTGGCAGGTCCTGCATGGCATTGGGCATGAGAATCGCTTTAAAAAAAATAATATATACAATATATGTTATCGTAGTGTGCGGGGTGTTGGGGGAATCTGTCTGTGGGGGAGAGGGGGGGGGGAGTGCAAGTTGGCAACCCCAAAAGTGGCCCACTGAAAAATGTGTGCGGGTCACCTAACTTTTAAATTCCGGTTGGTCATTTGTGGGGTATTTTTCCCACCTCTAAAGATAATATAAATGTGGAATCTAATTTAGAATGGTTGAGGGGGTGTGAGGAGTGGTGGACTAGGGACGGTTGGTGGGGGGGGTGGAGGGGCCCTTCACTGGATGACAGTGTTTAAGTCTGATTATATTAGTTGCACTGAAGGTCTGGCTTTGATGGGCGAGAGAAGAGGTATGAATGGAACTGGGATCAGGGCGAATGGGGTGTTCATTCTCCTATGCCAGCCTGAACAGCCATTTGCCAAAAGCTCTTATATCTCTTATATCCAACTCTGCCACTGCGTTGAATGCATGGAAGTTTAGAGAAACACTTCTTTATCAATATCAAACAAGCGTGTTTGTGTTTTCTTTGAGAATCAGCACATGTGCTGTTTGAATTCTTACCTTGTTTGGGGTTGTTTTTGAATGGCATGCTATTTTCTCTGTTGCACGCTTTTCTTGAGAAATGCATTAATTAAACGTGGAACGCTGTGTCTGAGCTCATGGTCGGAGGCTCGGCTTCCACTAGGTCCAATCAGCCATTCATGCTTCCTAGTTCGATCAAATGAGTATCACTGAGTTGGCCAACAATAAGCATCTGTTACCTGTTTATAGAGCCACATTTTCCAGCTGCGGTGAAGGCACAACACTTGCGATGCTGTCACTCCCTCTCTGCATGTTCATATTGTCTGTTTTGCATGTTCCACCCTTGCTTACCCCTATATTTGTGACCACATTTGGGACCTGAAAAACTATCGTTTTCATAGTCAGGACAGATCGAGCACTCACTTCCCATGGCAATGAAGTCAGAAACAGTCATTTTGCCCATTTTCAAGCCTGAGAGCACAATTCTGAACTCATTTTCCTCTCTGATTTGTACAGCTAGTGTAGATCGCTGTCTCTTGGGGACGTTTTCTTGTGGTGCATTTGGCTTGATGTCCTCAGGTCTAAGGTTTTATTTCACCTACTCACACGTTTGTTGAGCAGAGGGCCGGTTGCAATGTTCTCTTCTTGTGGGATTACTGTGGTAAATACCTATTCATCAATTGTCCAGACATTTGGGCTGGAAAGTGATGTCTTTAAGATGATGCTCTTGATTCTGTGTGAGATTGGGACTGGCCGCTCACTCTTCACTGCAACCAAATTAGTCCACAAGCCCCACCGAACAACACAAGCTAGATAGCCTACACGACTCTTGCTGCACATTTTTGTATCTGAAATAGATCATTGATACATGCCAGCATTTTTTTATTATTTGGCACGTTCTGTTTACTCGCATTTTTTGCACTGTATGAATGGATTATGTATGACAATGAATGCAATTGGTTGTATGAGTTACAGAGTTGGTCACAAGTGGTTGTGTGTATTTTTCTAATTGAAATAATTGTTGAATCAGATTTAATCATGCGTTTTTAACGAATGTAAACTTTTTTATAGATTCTTTTTTTCACTTTCTCTTCATTTATTATATAAAATAAAGAGTATTTTGATAAACGATTAAACGTGTGTTTCTATGTTAAGGGAATGCTTAAGAAAAGAATAATTACCCAATGCTAAGAAAGTCTGGGTATGCCCCTGGGTTTATACACGCTGTGCAGTTCACCAAATTATCCATGCCAGGGTGAAGCATGAGATGCCACCATGTGCCCCTTACTTTCAGGAAGTCCTGCCAGCCTGTTGCAGGTGAGAATTTAGGCAGAGGCATGATGCTCGGTCAAGCATGACCTGGTGGCGCAATCACAGCAGCGGTCATTTCTTAATGTGTACATTGGGACTAGAGTTCTAGAATGTTGCATGTAAGAGGTCCTTACGTCCACCTCGCTTAGTGCACTGACAGTTGTTTACCTCATATTTGCTGCATTAATATGTATTCTTATAATTATTATTATATAGCACACTTAATACTGGGACCAGTTTCTAAGCGCAAGCCCGGGATACGTACCTGTGTTGCTATGCAATGTTTTGCTTCCAAGACACACGCATTGCCCCTGAGCTATCCTCCCAGCCCTTCTCTGATTCCTTTGTAAAGGGAGCAGGCTGCACCATAATGCATGACCAAACACTGACAGATATTTAGCATGGGGCCGAGCTGATGGGTGTGACTGTGGCACTATGTCATTATGCAATGTTAAGTCTGAGTCTGGCACCAGCACTTGGTGTATGGACGTGCAGTATCACAGGCTGTAGGCTGTTCAAGAATGCAGAACTGCAGAGCATCCATTGGTGGTGCTGTGCAATTGAGCATTAACACGTGCCTACAGCAATCTGCTACTTCCCTTCATTAACAGGTGGCACTGTGCAGTCCGGCACAAGTAATAAAGCCACAACCATCCTGCAGGTGTGTCACTTTTGTCCAAGTGAAACAGAACTAAAAATGTGTGCTTTGTTATTTTTCACAGGCTGTTGCAGTGCATTGGTATTTTCCGACCAATGTGCTGCATTGTAATGTATTCTGCGAATAGCTTTTTAAAGGAAGAAGGCGGTGACATGATTCATGGCAAAACACTGACAAAAGAGGTGATGCTGAGGATATTGTGGTGTGCATCAGTAAGACACTATTGTTTCACCTATTTACAATGGGACTTTGCAATAATCGGGAGCCAGGCACCAGTAGTCGAAGTGTACGAAAAGAAGTAGTGGAACTATGCTCCCTGCTGGCATGCCCCTGCTCCCCAAAAACCGCATCAACTCTCCCCCTTCCAGGCACAATACAAACCCTCAAACACACGTGCATGCTGTTAACGAAATGCACGTTTCAACTTCCTCCTACACTTTTATTTTAAAACAAAAACATTCCAGAACGGTTCTTTTTAAAATAAAAGTAGAACAGTAAACCTTAATTTAACAAGGTAGACGAGCACCGCTCCCAATAACTCCTGCCCACTTTGACCACTGCCAGGTACTCACTATTGGGTACTTGAGTGCTCTCTCGGAGGCTTTAACATGCAGCAACATACAGTTGGACACCAACGTTGGATGCACGAGTTTGCAGAACTGGTGGCAATTAAATGGTGGAAACATGCAATGTGGCAAAACACATGCCTACAACAGTTGAGTGGTAATCAAATGCTGTGCAGTCACACACAAGTAATGCTTCTGCAAACTTTACAGAATTTTGAAACATCCATGCAAATACACTACTGCAGTCATCTAACAGGCAGAGTCGTGCGCGTTGGCACCAGCAATAGCTTCATAGCAAGGCTTTAACCACAAGTGGTTAAAAGGTGCTGCTGTGCAGTCGGGCATTAATCCTGGGAGTGTAGCCAAAATGGACGCATGCCTCTGTTCCGTCTGACATGGTGAAATCTGTGTTATGAAGGGAGCCCTTTGGCCATGGCTTGGCCGTAAAACAGTGCATATGGTCTTGTTTGTTCTTTTTTTTTCCAAATATCTTGGCAGAGACCATTTGCAAAGCCATACCTATTGGTTTTGCCAATGATTGTGTAAATCTGTTGTGCATATTAACATGTGGTCTTGGTCTGCTTTCTGGCGGTGAGGTGGTGGTTTAATCCTGCTCACCCTCTTACTCACTGGACAGTCAGATGCATTTGGAAACCTACCTGAAGGTGTCATCCCCCTCATAGCTTGGAGGCCCACCTGCAAGTGTTAGTAAGGATGGCAGGATGCAACCTCCTGTGCCAGATCTGCTGTTTCTCACGAGTTTCTTGCAGCTCAGCATCTTGTCGCTGGTGGATTGTTGTTGCCTGGAAAGGAGCTACATGGCCTTTGCATTGCTCGCCTTCTACGCCATTGTTACCAGTTGCAGCCTCCCGCTTCATCCATACAGCTTCTTATCCAACACCAGATTCCATTACCACCATTGCCTTCATTGTAGCATTGGTAACAATTTCAGCAGGACCCACATTTAATTTTTCTAGGATGTTGAAATATATACTTCAAGACATACCAAAGTAGTACAGCGTTTTCAAATACACCTAACAGCCTTGCACCAGGGGATGTGCCAGATGGCCAGCCCTGGGGCTGCAGCTCTCTGTCAGGCTCCATTGGTGATAATAACACGCTTCAGTGTCAGGGCCAGCCCTAGGATTTGCAGGGCTCTGGGCGCAGAAAGATGTGTGGGCCCCAATAATTTGCATAAAAAGTGACATCAGTGATATCACAGAATGATTCTTAAGTTCAAAATGGGAAGTCAAATTATGTTGCCATGGTTAAGGTAGGAGACAAACTGTGATGTCCAGTAAATGAATTGTCAATATTAACATTTACCTACGTGCAATATCGGAAGTGAGGCATTTTTCTGAAGAAACAGTACGCTGAATACTTTGTATAAACTTCTAATGTTGGCAGGTAAGGGATAGTGTGATAAAGGTTGCGGGAGCACTCACTTTGGTTAAGTGGGGAAGGCCGGATTTGAGAGCTTTCTGCAATGCAATTCAGGAACTTTGACACTTCTCTTCCCAAGTGTAATTAACAGTGTAATTAATAGCAATTCTGTTTGCAAAAGCTCTCTTGAAACTTTGGTTTAAAGATACTATCTGTGGAAGGCCTTTTAAAAATATGATGATTGTGTTTTGCTAACTGAAACTAACTGCTTTTTTTGCATAAGTTTCACAATTTTGTAAATTTTTATTGTGGGCATATTTAGGCATTATGACCGGAGGAGGGGGGCATTACCGGTTGGGTCATGCCCTCAGTGCCATAGTTTGAAGCCTGAGTGAAGTGAGGGCTTTGACGTACCACCGGGGGCATAACCCGACTGGTAATGCTCCCCCCTCCGAGGGTCATATTGTCATTAGTACCCTGGCACGTCATAAAAGGTAACTAATAGCCATTTTTCTCAAGTTGAGAAATGGTGCTGCAATCATTTGTCTACTCGAGAGAAAAAAAGCAAACTAAAATGTCTGCCAAGGTTCACGGTGAAGGGAATATGCGTAGTCCCTTCTCCCTTTCCATAGCGGCCATTAAAACCAGTTAAAAAAAAAAGTAAACAAAAAAAGGCCGCCATAGGAGGGGGTGGAGGGACTACATGTAGTCCCTTCTCCCTTTACATGGTGGCCACTGCAGGATGGCGTGATGAGATGCAGAGGCTTTAGAGTCTTGTTGGCGAGATAAGGCCTGGGCGAGGGCCAAAGAGCTTGATTGTAACAAGCTCATTGACCCTAGCTGGTTATTAATTTGGCATAGTGTTCAAGTTAGAAATATGCTTTAATTTCAGAAGCTCCAGATATGGATTATTTTGACGGTCAAAAAAATAATAGCAATAAACTATGGAGCCGATTCATGGAATTAATGTGCGCTGAAATTTTCAGCAAAAGCGTGCAAATGCGAAATTGCCTGTGCGAAAATCGCAGCGAAACCCACGCACAGCGATTCATGGAAGTCCGTGTGCGAGGAAATTCCAGGATGTGCGCCAAAATTCTGCGTGGCGCACGCTGGCGCACACATCTCCAAACAGCGTGCGCTAAGTGCACAGCCAAATCGCACATAGCGCGGCGCACACAACAAAAGTAGGAGGAACAGGGGGCGTGACACACAGAATGGGGATCAACTCGTGAAAATGTGGGCGTCACGGGGGAAGTACAGGAGGCAAGTGCGTGGAACGCCCACACGCATGTTCAAAACACGTATTCATGGAATCAAACGGTGTAACGCTGTGCCAAAAAAGACGCGCTAATCCGGAAACACGTACGCCAGCAGGAAGCAGGCATACGTGGACCCGTGCAGCATAAAAGTGCGCGCAAACAACTAACGAGCACAGACGCCAGGATGAATATACCGTTCCTAGCAGCAGTGGTCGTGGGATACCGCAGCAGGAGGAGGAGGAGGATAGTCAGGCCCAGAATTTTTACACACAGAACCAGCCTTTTTGGGATGCCTGATGACCAGGTGTATGGGAGGTACAGGTTTCCACCTCACATAATACTCGACCTGGTCAGTGAGTGGGAGAATTACCTCACATCACCCACCCTGTGCTCCCGAGCACTCAGCCCCCTGCAGAAGGTCCTCAATGTACTGCACTTCTTGGCCACTGGATCATTTCAACGGAAAACTGCTATAGTGGGGGGGGTGTCACAGGCCACGCAGTCACGCTGCCTACACCAGGTCTTGGCCATCATGACTGCACGCCCATCAGTCCGCAGGCACATATACCTGCCCAGAACACCTGCAGAAAGGCAGGCTGTCATCCAGGATTTTTACGGGGTGGCACACTTCCCCAAAGTGCTAGGTGCCATTGACTGCACCCATGTGGCTCTACCTCCCCCAAAGGGCATCAGAGCACATCTACAGAAACCGCAAGCACTGGCATTCCATCAACGTCCAGGTAGTATGTGATGCCAAGGGAATCCTCACCTCAGTATATGCCAACTATCCAGGGTCCACCCATGACAGTTTTATTTACAGAATGTCAGCCCTAAACTGGGACCTAGAAGCTGGGTGGCATGACGATACATGGATTCTCGGTGAGTATAAATGCCACAGCACATGCATGCATGTCAGATACTGAGCAATGTCACAACCCCACTAATGATACCCATCACCACCTCCCCAGGGGACAGTGCCTACCCTCTGAGCACCCACATGATGACGCCAATTCGGAACCCCACCACGCCACCCGAGGTAAGATGCAACACAGCCCACATTGCAACCCGGGGCACAGTGGAGCGCACATTCGGAGTGCTCAAGTCACGCTTTCGCTCCCTTGACCATTCTGGCGGGCAGCTGTTATACGCTCCCCCAGTAGTGTGCAGGATCATAGTGGCAGCATGTGTCCTGCACAACGTTGCAACATGCCAGGGCATGCCCGTGGACATGGTGGTGCCCCCACATCCCCAACCACAAGCACGCCCGCTGCGCATGGGAGGGGAAGGGCACGGGGTGAGGCAGACCCGTACACAGCTGGTGGATAATTACTTCACCTAAAATCACACCCCTGTGGAGTGCACACAGCCCTGGCACATGCCAGCTGACAATCAATGATGATGACATAAGGGACAGTCAACTGTCACAACCATACCAGCCTGAGATTGGTACCTGGAAGTGTTACATTGTGTGCCCTACCTACACAAACACCACCAATGGTGTGTCATCAAAAATCACACTTCTATGCTGTAAAAATCAATACCCCCTTGCAAAATACAACATGACACAGTGCCATGTCACCCAACCCCTCCCCAGCACCGCCACCCAACACACCATGGCATGTCATGCTATGTGAGAGCAAACAAAGCAATCCCCAAAACACAAGTGTCAATGTACAGTGTCCTCAATGGAAACTCCCCACACAAAATATGCTCCCAGTAATGTAGAACTAACAACACACATGACCAAATACTTACCAACAATACAATGCAGCTACACAACCTCGAACATAGCATAAACATGACAGTACTAAGTTAAAGTAGTGGTAGTCTTACAACCTGATCATGCCAGCACATCGGCCACTTCCAAATGTACAGTGCTGCTGCCACGCAAATGTCCAAGTGCACTGCTTACAACATGAACTCCATCTCCAAAGTAGATGGCCTTGTGAAGATATGAGGAATTAACCTGCAAATTAGGCGAAATACATGGATGCACAAGCACATAGCAATACACCATGCAGTGTACAATTCAACAACAATATCCACTAGGAATGTATACACAGTATTGACTAAAGAATGCCCACACAGCTCATGGGAGTCCTATGTCACTGTGTAAGTCAATGTCACTTGGGCACACCCTTTGCAAGCCCATGGAAACGGGAAGCAGGAGGGGTGTGTGTCTCACGAACCCAAGCATCTAACCCAAACTCAGGACAAGCCTGCATGTGCCCAGACGGGATACAGTGGATGCCCACGGGAGCCACACAAGGCAACACACTGCAAAAAAAAAAAGAAAATCAAAAATGGCCATTTGGAGGGTGGGGGGGGCACCCAGGAGGTCCGAGGACAGGGTGCGCACCAACACCCACCTGTGTGGATGTTGGGGAAAAAAAAAACCTCCATGGGCTCATGTCCTGCACGGCGATGCCAATGTGGGAGAACTGCTGCTGTCGCTATCATCACCCTCGCTGCTGCCACAGGAGGTGGTGGTGCAATGGGAGGCAGCCCACGCAAAGCCCTGGTATGGTCCTCCATGGCAGCAAGCATGCAGGTGTGGAAGGTCTCGTTTTGGAGGATTATAGTGCGGCGATCCCCATGTAGCACCTGACGTGATGCACGGATCTCCTCCCGAGTTGCCTGCATCTCAGCTGAGAGCGAACGTGTGAGCCGCTCCAGCTGCTGTTCTGTCCTCAAGTTAGTGGAAGCCTCAAGGTCAACAAGAGTCTCCCTGAGGTGATGGAGTTCTACCCTCAGGGCTTCCCTGTGGCCCTGGGACTCCATTGATATCGATTGGCGTAGAGTCTCCAGTGCCGCCAGTCTGTCCCTGTTGGACGCCAACATGTCCTCCCTGTGTGATTGGCAAATGGAGTCTGTTGCCTGCTGTAGTAGCTCCATCTGCCTGTCAGGGGGGGAAAATGGAAGTGGCCACCCTCTCCATTGCTTGAGCCATCATCTCAACTGATGCTGCCTGTTGGGTTGCCATACCGTAAATGGATTGTTCCCATGCGGAAATGCCCGGTGGCGTACGGCCACCGTGTCGGCGGGCACCACTCCTGTTTGGGGCAAAGCGATCTGCGCCTTGCTGTGCCGGCACTGCCTGAGGCTGCAGGACTGCATTGCCCCTCTGATCTGCTGGCCCAGGAACAGGATCAGAGGTTGTGGAGTCTGACCCTGCATCCGTAACCGCCAAAGGCAGACTTACCAACACTGACATCCCCATAGAGGGTTCTACCCCTGGTACAGGTGGGTTGGACAGAACAGAATCCCTGCCAAAAACACTTACCTGCGACGCCACATAGGTCTCATCATCCGAATCAGTACCTGAATAGAGGTCTGGGGAGGTGCACCCAGAGGCACCCCTCGATAGAATGTTCTGCAGCAAGATTGGGGTCTCACCCACCACCACACCACGTCCCCCACTGGTGCCCAGTCCTGCCTGAGATTCCTCCAAAGGTCTGCACCATCTCCTCAACCTCAACAGCATCAAGTGCGTCATCCCCTGCAAAAACATGAATGACAAACAATGGAAACAGGCATTAGCACCATAGCAAACAAATAGGCCTGACAAGCTACATAACCAGTACATGATTTACACAATTTACACATGTCTCACATGACTATAACCCTCCCATGCATGCACTGTCACTGAGTTTGAAGGGGACCCAAAAGACAGACCCTGATGACACCTACATGGAAGAGCAACACATTTGCTGCATGCTGGGTAGCACTGCCATCACACATTGGCCTGTGAGCGGCATGTCCAATACACATACATGACACATGCCATCACACAGATGGCATGTGCCATAGCCATGGTACATTCCACAAGTACATCCATATGTCAGTGAATGAATACTGTCAGCCATCCATGTGAGATGGACATGATGAGATGAAAAATGCTACATAGTGTGACAAAATAGGCATGTGCCACACACTGCAACACATCCAGTGTACACAAATACAGTGATTGCAGGCTGATTTTGAGGGTCGGCCACCTTTGCCTCCCTTACCGCTTGGTCGCCTCCCAGCCATGGCACTGATGTTGTTGTGCATATGGGAGTTGCAGTAAACTAGTGTCCTGGGCAATTGGGGGTCAAAGGGGTAGGATACCAGATGGAATTCGTACCCTAGTGCTCTAACAAGGCTGTCTGTGACCCCTTGGGGAAGATGACAGGTCACGCAACGCACAGGCAGCCCAAAATCAAAAATAAACGTGCACGCAACCCCTCGTAGACCACGTGCGTGAAAAAATGAACTTGCACTACGCTGTGGCACCCAGAAACACAAAAATATGCGTATGCGTAATACACGCAGCCTACAATGATGTCTGAAGGGGAACGCGACACACGGGACAAGCACAGTTGCTAAGTACGTGCGGAACTCACCGTCTGCCTGGAAAAAGAACGTGAAAAATACACGCGTGTGCGCATCGGCAACACCCCCGCCAAACAAGAATTGTACCCTGTCTGAGGAGACAGGACAAAAGGAGAAGTGAACTCTGTTTGAGGAAACAGGCCCAACAAAAAATCAGAAAAGAGCTGTCAGAGCTAACAGGGAGTACGAACTAGAAACGCTGTGAAGTAATCACGTGTGAACCGACAAGAAGTACAGATTTCACCCACTCGCTCTCCACGAAAAGTACGTGCAAGGAAATGACGTCCTACACGCAACTTTTAAAACGGCCCACAAGTACACGTCAGACGCGTGTACGTGGGCGCTTTCATCCAATTACACGCGATGACACGCGAACGTGCAGTTTTTCCACATGTGCTCTGTCATCACGTGCTATGAGGGAAACGCCCGCGCGCATAATGTAACTTACGCGCTAAGGGCCTTTGGTCCAATGGAATCGCGTGCGTGCGCTGACGCGCTTACGGGCTAAGGCTCTTTCCTCGAATTACACACTGATGTGCAAGATTTTCACGTGCCGAATCACTCCGTATCAAGCTGGCCACGCGGAAACACACAGAAGACCACGCTCCTGCACTGAATGCCATTTTCCTGCCCCCCAGAGCCCCGAGCACGCTCCCACCTGCCATCTGCTGCTGCCCACATGTCCTGCTATTGGGTGCCTGCACATCAGCCATCTGCAGGGGTCCAGTTGCTGTGACCACCCCTGCTGGAACTGAAGACTCCCGACTGGGACACCATCGCTCCACAGCCCAGCCCCAGGACCCAGTTGCCCACCCACGCCTGCCTCGGGGGTCGCCATGTCGGGGCAAACACCATCTGAGACGACTGGCAACCCCCAGCCAGAGGGGCAGAGGGCCACCAGCTTCAGTCAGAAGGAATTTGGTGTCCTGGTGGAGCATGTCCTGGGGCAGTATGATGCCCTCTTCCGAACATCACACGCCAACAAGGAAGGACGGGATAGGGTCTGGGACGACTTTGTGGTTGCCATCAACGCAGAGGGGGTGGCAACCCGCAACATCAAGCAAGTCCAGAAGCACTGGGAGGACTTGAGGTCCAGGACCCTCAACAAGGCCCGGCCCCTCGTCGAGGGGGACCAGGGCAGCATGAGTACCATCCAGATGAGGATCCTGGAACGTGTAGGCTCAGCACTCCACGCCCAGATCCTTCGGAGGCAGCCCCTTCCCGAATTGAGCGGTAAGTGGCCAAGCATTGCTGTGTGAGACAGGGCATGTTGCAGGGTGCTGGTTGTCTGATACTTGCCTGTATGTGTGACATAGGCCATGTACGTATGTGTGTGTGCAGGGACATCATGGTCATGCATGTGAGACCAGTAATGTGTGAACCACATGGTTGGTGCATGTGTTACAATGCAACATGCGGAGCAGCATAGGGAATGCACACATTAATGCATGCCTGTCTCTGTTATTGTACATGGATGGGGTGTGAGAGATGGGTGCTGCTGTCATGGACATGTATGGTGTCCATGTCTGTGTGTCTGACTTGCGTGTCTGTGAATTGTAAATGCCATGGATGCATGACACATGTCTGTGACAATGTTCAGATTCACTGATGCAGCCTACTCATCCTTGTATCCACTGTGTCTAGGGTGTACGAGGCAAGATGAATGAAACTAAGGTGAAGTGTGTGCATGTGATAGGCATGACCCATGATGCATGTGAGTTTCAAACCAGCATTGTATGTTTCAAGAGTCCCTTGGACATGTATGCTAATGTTCATAGCATGCGCCATGCCTGTTAATGCATGTGTTTTGCCTGCACTGACCCATGTGTTGTGGAGGGACATCATGGAAGTGATGTTTGACAGTGTCACTCATCTGCTATTGCTTCCTGTCTAGGGGACCATTGTACAGTACCCTGATGCTTGTGTTCTATGTCTCCCTCTACACAGCAGCAAGTGATGAAGAGGGTGGAGACGGCGCTGTGGAGCAGGGGACTGGTGCTGCGCCTGCCACTACGGCTGCAGCGGAAGGGGTGGGTGAGCCCCCACAGGGGCTTGCAATGGCAGAAGACGGTGTGGAGCCATCCAGGTTGGTGGTTTCCACAGAGGAGGAGGAGGAGGAGGAGGAGGAGGCCGCTACTGAGCCGCACATGGGGCCTGGTGGGGGTGGTATCACTGGTGCAAGTGGTGCAGTCCAGGGCCAGGGGCAGGAGGCAGCACAGGTCACCGCAGAGGGTGACCCTGTGACTGCATGTCGCTGTCCCTGACCCTGTGACTGCACCACCATGCACCAGCAGGGATGCCCCATCCCAGGCCCGTCTGCAGGTAGGGGGGATGTCCATGTCATCTGACACTCCTCTACCTGCGGACGAGGGGACCCCTGGCCATATGGAGAAGGTCCTGATTGGTGTTGCATTGCGCACGCGTGACATTCGTGATGACGTGCGTGCTTCCCGGGGGGAGCACGCACATCATCACGAAGAGCAGTGTGCCAGCGTGGCCCAGTTGGGAGTGTCCATGGTCGGGGGTTTTGTACATGTGTCGGCCACTCTGGCGGCCCTCTCCTCCTCTGTGGAGACTATGCTCCAGTCATTCTCCATGCCGTCTTCCAGCCCAGATGCCACCAGGGCCCCCTGTGGACCTGCCCTGACCAACGCAGCCAGCTCGGTGGGGATCCCATCCCTGCCACAGTCGGGAGTCGGAGGTCCAGCAGGGGTGGACACCACAGCAACTGGACCCCAGCAGATTTAGGATGTGCCGGCATCATCGAGCAGGGCACGTGCACAACGGCGTTGGTGGATTCCATCAGCCTGGATGCCGTCATGCTGACAGAGGCAGTTGCGTCAGAGGCAGCGGCAGGCTCAACGTGGGAGGTATCATGGCTCGGGACCATCTACACCAGAGGGGCAGGCATCGGCCGGAGGGCAGGAGGACCCTGGAATTTGAGTGTCTTCCATGTGGCAGCGGTTGGTCCAGCAAATAGGTGCGGAACGGCGGCGGGCGGAGGAGGCACGGCTCACAATGGTCAGGGCGGAGAACTCCATGCGCAGGGCACTGAGGCGGGCTGAGTGCCTCGAGGGAATTCGCAGGGAGTTGGAGGTGGACATGGCGTTATCCCTGTGAGCCCTCGGGGCCAGAGAACAGGCCCGCCTCCAAGACATTGAACAGGAGTTCGATGATGCCCTGGCACATGACATCAACAAGTGAGCCGTTGGACTTGCCCGCCGCCATTGTTTATAGTTCATTAGTGTTAAGTTTAATTTCTTTTTTCTTTCATTTGGGGCGCATGGACTATGCCCCACATTTTTGTATATAGTTAGTAATTAGGTAAGTTTCATTGTAGGTTTCATTTATGTCGTTGGGCTCATGGACCCTGGATTTGCTATTTGTACATAGTTTTACAGTGGATTTTTCTCATACATATTTATTTTTCTTCACCAAGGAGCAATGGATATTACGCTTTTCTTTCCCTTTGGATTTGCTTTGTTGGACGGTGACTTTGGACACATTTTCATTTGGATTAATTTGGATTCTCATTTTTTTTATTAATCATTTTTTGGGACATGCTGTATTTTGATTATTAATGGAATTATTGTGTTTTTATTTCATTCATTCATTTTGACTTGAATACATTTTTGTTTCTTACTTCAATGGGCCTCATTACAACCTTGGTGCTAAGTGCACCAACTTTACCACCATGGTGTAAACTCTGTTTACACCATGGTGAATGGCGGATTTACCGCCCCATTCCAAGGTGAGTGGGGCGGTAAATCCCCATTTCCCATTTTCCCTTCCCCATTCCCATTTTTGCCCCATAGGGCATAATGGGAGTGGGGAAGGCGCTAATTACGCCGCCGTAAATTACGGTGGCGTAATTAGCACCATGGCAGGTTAGCGCCATGGATTTTAACGCCTGCTAAAAGCAGGCGTTAAAATCAGAATCAGGCGTTAAGGGTTAACGGTGGCGTTAACCCTTAACGCCTGAGTTGTAATGAGGCCCAATGTGTGGTCTTCTCTCATTGGTTTCATGCATGTCACAATGTGGGTTTTCTCAGTCATGTGTTGCCATTGTGTGGGTCTGACAGACTTGTACTCATGCGCATACTGCTTATTTGTGATCTATCATGTAATGATGATTTCAATTTGGAGTGGATGTAAAGCTTGGTTGGGTGTTTGGACTGGGGTGTTGTGGGGTGGGATTTGTGAGGCCATAAGAGCCAGGGATCTGGATTGTGATGACATGTTGGCTGGGGGACATGTGTTGGGGCCTGCTGCAGGTGCCCTGCACTGCTAGGGGGTGGGGGTGCAGGGGTCATGAGTGGGGGCCTGCTGGCAGGTGCCCTGCACTGGTGGGGGGTGGGGGTACAAGGGGTCATGAGTGGGGGCCTGCTGGCAGGTGCCCTGCACTGCTGGGGGTTGGGGGTGCAGGGGTACATGAGTGGGGGCCTGTTGGCAGGTGCCTGTCAATGATGGGGGGGTGGGGATGCAGGGGGTCATGCGCTGTTGATCAGTAGTGCAAGGTGACATGTGGCTTGGCTGTGGGGCATGCCAATGGTGGATGGGCTGCCTGTGGGACATGACCAGGGGTGGGGGGTAGTCCCCTGTGGTGTGGGCTGCCTGCAGGGTCTGTGGAGGGTGTAGAGGGAACACCTGGGAGGACCCACACTGCCAAATCACGTGTAGGACTCCCCTGCACCCCTGAAATACACGTACCCCGCTCGCACAGGGGCAATATTCCTGGGGTGCGCGGGAAGTCTCACATGCCATTTCAGCAGGGTACGTGTATTATGGGGTTCGCGGGAAGTCTCACACGCGAAAGGGCCCTGTGCGAGCGGGGTACGTGTATTACGGGGTGCGCGAGAAGTTTTACACGCAATTTCAGCAGGGTACGTGTATTACGGAGTGCGCGGGAAGTTTTACACGCGATTGGGCTGGGCGAGCGGGCTACCACTCACCGTCTGCCTTGCGGGTAGAAGAACACGTAGCCAATACCCACCCGCTGTGAAGTAATAGCATGTGAACCCCAACGCCAGGAAAACACACGCACCCCACCCCACGAAAAGCACGTACAGAGCAATGGAAATCCACATGGGATCTTCAAGCCCTGCCAGGGCAACGCCCGTGCGCGATACGTCACAGACGCGCTTATGCGCTAAGGGCCTTTGGTCCAATGGAATAGCATGCGTGCGCTGACGCGCTGACGTGCTAAGGGCCTTTCCTCGAATTTCACGCTGACGTGTAATTTTTTCACTTGCCAAATCACTCCACATCAAGCTGGCCACGCGAAAACATACAGAAGCCCACGCTCCTGCCCTGAAGGCCATTCTCCTGCCCCCAAGAGCCCCGAGCACGCTCCCACCTGCCATCTGCTGCTGCCGGCCTGCCTGCTGCCCACGTGCCCTGCTATTTGCTGCCTGCACATCAGCAGGGGTGCAGTTGCTGTGACCACCCCTGCTGGAACTGAAGACTCCCGACTGGCATACCATCGCTCCACAGCCCAGCCCTTGGACCCAGTTGCCCACCCACGCCTGCCTCTGGGGTTGCCATGTCAGGCACACCACCATCTGAGACCACTGGCAACCCCCAGCCAGAGAGGCAGAGGGCCACCAGCTTCACTGACGTTGGTGTCCTGGTGGAGCAAGTCCTGGGGCAGTATGATGCCCTCTTCGGAAGTTTGCGCGCCGACAAGGAAGGACGGACCAGGATCTGGACGGACATCGTGACTGCCATCAACGCGAAGGGGGTGGCAGTCAGAAAATTCCAACATGTCAAGAAGAGCTGGGAGGACTTCAGGTCCAGGACCCTCAACAAGGCCCGGCGCCTCTTGAAGGTAGCGGATTCTAAGGGGCACCGGGGCCACCTTTCGGAACATCAAATGAGGGTCCTGGAACACATATCCCCAGTGCTCCGCGTCCAGGTCCTTGAGAGGCAGACCCGTCTGGAGTCGAGCGGTAAGTGTACATGCATACTGATTGTAAGCTGTGCGTGTGGTGGTGTGCCAGTAGTGTGGAAGTTGCACATGGGGTTTTGTAGGGCCATGTATGGATGTGTATGTACAGGGCCGTGAGGCTAACACATGCGAGTCCTCTCATGTGTGAGACACATGGATGGTGCATGTGTGTAAGCTAGCATGCCAAATGCAGATGTGTGAGCATACATGCTTGAATGACTGTGTATGTAAATTGGCATGGTTGTGGTGTCACACATGGATGTCGGTTCCAGCTGCATGTATCTGCACCGTGTACATGTGCATGTGTGTGTATTTCACAAGGGTGCAACATGGATGCTTGGGACACTGATATGTAGAAGACTGATTGCCAGATGTGACATGGATGCCGATCTCATCACTGCGACAGTTGGTGGAGGTGTACACATGCATTTAAGTGTGGTGGCGTGTGTGCATGTCTAGTGCACTCCCTGTGTTTCATGTGATGTCTGGCTCACCTTTGGCTGCTCATGCTGTTGTATGTGTATGGATGGCGCTGGCTGTTGCCATATGGCTGTGGAATTGCTCAGGTGTGTGAGTTGACATGCCATGTGTGTTGGGGATTGTGATGCCATGTCTGAAGTTTGACACTGCCACTCATGTGCAACTGGCTTGTGTGTATCAGTCCATTGTACAGTGTCCTGATGCCTGTCTCCTATCTCTCCCTGTCTGCAGCGTCAACTGATGAAGAGGGCGGAGAGGGTGCTGTGGAGCACAGCGGCGGGGATCACACCACCAGCCGGAGACGCAAGGCCCGGCTCCCCTCCCAGGTTGTGATCTCGTCAGGGAGTGAGGAGTCTGGTGCCGCGTCCCAGGCCGCAGCTGCCGAGGGTAGATCTAAGAGGCGGAGGTCGGAGTTGGACTCCTCGGCAGCAGAAGGGGCAGCTGAGACCCCACAGGGTCTGACGAAGGAAGATGGCACAGTCATTGTTAGGTAGAAACCTGTGCAGTTCCCTCTGGGACCACTGCAAAAAGTTTAAGACTACAGGAGTTAGCAGTAAACCCAATTGGTAGCAGTCTGTGTACCACCCAGATTTACCTGGTAGCTGTGGCTGAGCAGCCAGACTTCTCTCAAGATGAGTTAGGCAGTATTTAGAGTATACAAGATAGGGCAATTTACACAGTAGAACAAGCAGACACTGATCAGAGCTTGGGTGTAAAGATATATAATTATTTATTTAAAAACACATCTACAAAAAACACACTGGCACTAATACGGCAAACAACTTCAATCACAATTACTATCAGTATATATCAATCCCCTAACAATATTTCGACAAGTCTAGGTTCAACGGCACCACATATTTGCAGACAGAGGTGAATGCTTTAACCTAGATGGCACTCTAATATTCGTTAGAAAGGGAGAGAAAAAGGCAGGGTATGAAACCAACTCAGTACCAACACTTTTATGAAGCAGATGCAAGACAAGCAAGGCAGGGTCTACTGTAGATCAAAAAGTTCAGAGGCCAGGCCCACTCGGAGAGAGGCAAGGCGATATGTCCCAAAAGTATCACAGTGGAAATGCACTTCGAGTCTTTGTAGCAAAATGTCACAGAAAGGTTGGACCTGTTTTAGAACAAAAAATAAGAAGGTCTGGAGGCGACCCAGTGGAAAGGTAAGGATTTAAGACATCTCACGCTAACCGTCACAAGGGAAGCCAGGCGGACACAGTACCTTGAAAGTGAAGAGACAGCTCCGGCGGGGGCAGTTGTTCCTGGTGGTGGATGCAAGTCGGGACTTTGTCAGAAGAAGAGATGATCTCGTCGTTGAGGAAAGCGAAGATCGTTGCACCACAAGGGAAGAGACCAGCCGCGGAGTGCTCCTTCACAAGGCACCACCTTTTGGTCGCGGTACAGTGGTTAGTGGCTATCCGGTTGCCGGGGAGCTCAGCATGGGCAATTCGACCACTAGACGTCCTGAAAGCAAAGAAAAAGCAAGGGACCGGTTGTTCCCACCAGTCAAGGGAAGAAGACTCTCCAGCAGGGAGATCTCCTCTGTTGTTGGGAAGTGGTGAGTCGGTTCAGCAGGGCTCCACCGGAGGTGTCGTCGTTGCAGGTCGGCTCAGCTTTACCCTTGTCGGATTCTTGGGTCCGGTGGCAACTTCTGAAGTTCCAGCCCCCAAAGCCCTGCTTTTATGCAGAAAACCCCCATTCATTCAGCCTAGCTGTCCATCAAACATGCTAAGTGGTGAGAGGGGGGGCTCACCACTTGGGCTAATCACACCAGAGTGCGACTTGAGTTAGCAAGGCAACTCAGTCCAGGGTGCCTAAACCCCCTCCCACACCCCCTGTGGTACCCAGACAGAATGGCACCACTCTGGAGGGCTTCTGTGCAGAAGCCCGCCAAAAGTGGAACAAAGGGCTCAACCTTTGGTTTGGAGTTACAGAGGCGAAGACATACACCATTTACAAACCGAGTTCTGGCAGAAAATACCAACCGGTGAATTTATATTAATTTAATAAACCGGCGGTATTACCGAGGCTATATAGAAAAAGCATTAGCCTCGAACAATGGGAAAATCCCATAGGGATATATTTGCGGTCGAATATAAAAAGTAGTATCCACTGCCACCAGCCAAAACTCGACGAGGGGGGATGGGACAGTGCCCCCTCGAACAACAGACCCAGGGATAATCGAATTACTCCTACCAGTACGTCCACAATAGGATGGTTTGTACTGGTTCTGTTAGTAAATTTAGGTCTAGTAAAGCCAATGTTGACTTTACATGCCCTGGGAGACAGTAGTCAGTCCCAGGGTATGGAGTGTATGTTGGGGGTCACCTAGGACACCCCGGTGTTACGGCACGGAGGGTGCTGTGTAACACACATAGCAAAACACATGAGACCCTATGGAGTAAAAGACCCCATAGCCCATAGAACACTTTAACATTCAAAGAAATACCACAAATCATATCCAAGAGTGGGGGGAAAAAGAGTCTCACTCTTGGCAGGATGAAAAAAACAAACTCCAGAAATCCAGCAAAGCTGCTGGGGGACTCACTAGGTTAGGAAATTCAGCCTAAACAGAGAATTCTCCCTAACACTCATCCAGGTTGGTGGGGGGTTTGGTGGAGGAGGAGGCCGCGCAAGGGACAGAGATGGGGTCTGGATGGGGGGATTCCACTGGTGCCAGTGGTGCAGTGCAGGGGCAGGAACAGGAGGCAGCACAGGCCGCCGCGGAGGTGCCTATGTGTAATCCTGTCCCTGATCCTGTGACTGCATCATCCCGCACCAGCAGGGATGCCTACGTCCAGACCCTTTTTCAGGGAGGGGATCCACTTACAACAACTGGCCTTCCTCTCCCTGCGGACGTGGCTATCCGGGACCGGGTTGACCCTGTCCTGGGTGGGGTGGCATTGTGTCAACGGGACATGCGAGGTGACCTGCAGTCTTTTCATGGGGAGACTGCACATCATCTCGAATGGCTCGTTGACCACGTCAACCTACTGGGACAGGTCACCCAGGCTGGATTCCTCCGTTTGCTGAACCTTGCTTCGACCCCCTCCTCACCTGAACCCCCTATGCGCCAGTCGTCCTCCGTGCCATCTTCCCACCCATGTATCACCTGGGTACCCTGTGGAGCTGCCTCTGACCGTGCGGCCAGGCTGGTGGAGGACACATCCCTGCCACAGTCGGGAGTCGGACGTCCAGCAGGGGTGGCCACCTCAACAACTGCACCCCAGGCGGAGGAGAATGTGCAGGCAGCAGGCACAGCAGCAGCAGCAACAAGGTGGGAGCCATGATGGCTCGGGGCCTTTGACATCGGAGGGGCAGGGATTGGCCGGAGGGCAGGAGGACCCAGGATGGGAAGTGTCTTCCGTGTGGCAGCGGTTAGGCCATGCTATAGATGCGAAGCGGCAGCGGGCGGAAGAGGCACGGTTCACGATGGTCAGGGCGGAGAACTCCATGCAAAGGGCTCTGAGGCGGGCCGAGTGCGTCGAGGCAATTCGCAGGGACCTGGAGGTCCAGATGTCATCGTCCCTGCAAACCCTCGGGGCCTTAGAAGAGGACCGCCTCTGGGACATCGAGCAGGATTGCCCTGGCCCGGGAAATCAGGAAGTGAGCCGTCGGACTAGCCCGCTGCCATTGTATATAGTTAATTAGTGTTAGGTTTCCTTTCGGTTTTCATTTCATTTGGGGCGCTTGGACAATGCCCCACCTTTTTGTATATAGTTGTTCATTAGGTAGGGATTTTGTAGGTTTCCTTTCAATGGTTGGGCTCTTGGACCCTGGATTTGTACTTTGTATATAGTTCTACACTGGATTTCCCTTCATTTAAGTTTCTTTTTTACCATGGATCAATGGATGTGTCTTATTTTTATACTTTGGATTTGGTTGGACTGACATACTCTTTGGACCCATTTGCTTTTGGATTGATTTGGATTCTGCTTTCACACATTTTTTTTTAATATTTTGGACATGCAGCTTTTTATTAATTATTTCCATTATTGTGTGTGTGTTTTTTTTTTTATTCATTTGGTTAATTATTGAATACACATTTATTATATATTTTACTGATGTGGTCTTATCTCTTTTGTTTTGTGCATGTCACAATGTTGATCTTTTCACAGTCATGTGCCACCATTGCATGGGTCTAAGGGACATTGATCCATGGCCATGCTGGTTATGTATTTTCTATCATGACTTTGGGAATTCATTGTGGGGTGTTTGGACTGGGGTGGGATTTGGGTGTGATGACTTGTCGGGGGGGACATGTGTGGGGGCCTGCTAGCAGGTGCCCCTGACTGCTGGGGGGTGGGGGTGCAGGGAGACATGTGTGGGACATGAGTGGGGCCTGCTGGGCAGGTGCCCCTGACTTCTGGGGGTGTGGGGGTGCAGGGGGACATGTGTGGGGGCCTGCTCGCAGGTGCCCCCGACTGCTGGGGGGTGGGGTTGATGGGGGACATGTGTGGGGGCCTGCTGGCAGGTGCCCCTGACTGCTGTGGGGTGGGGGTGCAGGGGGACATGTGTGGGGGCCTGCTGGCGGGTGCCCCTGACTGCTGGGGGTGGGGGTGCAGGGGGACATGTGTGGGACATGAGTGGGGGCCTGCTGGCAGGTGCCCCTGACTGCTGGGGGGCGGGGGTGCAGGGGGACATTTGTGGGGGGCTGCTTGCAGGTGCCCCTGACTGCTGGGGGTGGGGGAGCAGGGGGACATGTGTGGGGGGCCTGCTGGCAGGTGCCCCTGACTGCTGGGGGGGTGGGGGTTCAGGGGGACATGTGTGGGACATGATTGGGGGCCTGCTGGCAGGTGCCCCTGACTGCTAGGGGGGTGGGGGTGCAGGGGGACATGTGTGGGGGCCTGCTGGCAGGTGCCCCTGACTGCTGTGGGGTGGGGGTGCAGGGGGACATGTGGGGGCCTGCTGGCAGGTGCCCCTGACTGCTGTGGGGTGGGGGTGCAGGGGAACATGTGTGGGACATGAGTGGGGGCCTGCTGGCAGGTGCCCCTGACTGCTGGGAGGTGGGAGTGCATGGGGACATGTGTGGGGGGCCTACTGGCAGGTGCCCCTGACTGCTGTGGGGTGGGGGTGCAAGGGGACATGTGTGGGACATGTGTGGGGGCCTGCTGGCAGGTGCCCCTCACTGCTGGGGGTGCTGGGAGACATGAGTTGGTGATCCTATTGCAACGTGACATGTGGCTTGGCTGGGGGGCATGCCCATGGTGGATGGGCTGCCTGCGGGACATGACCAGGGGTGCAGGGTAGTCCCCTGTGGTGTGGGCTGCCTGCAGGGGCCGTGGAGGGGGTAGAGGGGACACCTGGGAGGATCCACACTGCCAATTCACGTGTAGGACCCCCCGCGCACCCCCGAAATACGCGTTCCCCGCTCTGACAGCAAAATCGCGTGTGAAACTTCATGCGCAGCCCAGTAATACACGTACCCTACTCCAATCACGTGTGAAACTTCCCGCGCACCCTTGAAATACACATACCCAGCCCAATCGCATGTGAAACTTCCCGCGCAACCCCGTAATACACGTACCCCACTCTCACAGGCCCTTTCGCGTGTGAAAGTTCCCGCGAACCCCGTAATACACGTACCCTGCTGAAATCCTGTGTGAAACTTCCCGCGAACCCCAATAATACACGTACCCCACTCGCACAGGCCCTTTCGCGTGTGAAACTTCACGCGCACCCCAGTAATACACGTTCCCCGCTTGGCGTTTGCTGTTTGGCAGCCCTGTAAACTGGTCCAGGGTTAGCGCAGCCCTTTGCGCTGAATTGGGAATTTTGATGGTTTTTCCTTGCGCGAGGGCGTTCTTGGGGGCGTAACTGGCGCTGCTGCAGGGTCGCTGCGCCACTCTGCGCCACGGCTGGTTTTGGAGGCTAAAATCCATGAATACGCTGTGCGCAGAAATCGATTTTAGCACACGCGGCTGGCGCAGATATTCGCACACGCACGCTGTGCGCCAGCCGCATGCGCCACTTTTGTGCGAAATTCTATGAATTACCCTGTATGTTTCTCAAGAGCTGCTCTCTACTAAATGAGAAGGTAGCCTCATTAATGTACGCCACTGAGCCTTGACTGGAAGATGTGAGCAGGCCAAAATTGTTCAATGGGTGCAGAATAGCAGGGGATCCTATAGCGGAAAGTTGCAAATGTGACTGAGCAGGGTGAGAGACTGTTACTGAGATGTTATATGTCTAGACCGTCCTGTAAATCATAATTCTACTTTCATATCCCTGCGGCAACATGTGCTATAAAATATGATGTTTTGACATGGGGATGAGTATGGCTTCTGCGCTTCACTCGGTGTAGGATTGTTTGCCCCGAAGTGAAAATCAAAAGCTGTCACCCAGGAATACACACACAGTAAGTGAACATATCTTAAAGTGAAATATACAAATGTTGTTAACTTGACCTTTCCCCATATAAGAAATTGCACCAGACAAAAGAGCATTGGACTTTCAGAAAAAGTAAACAATATCAGAAAAATAAAATGAGAGGGGCAATGTTTCATTAAATACGATGGCCAAGTATTAAAGGTGCTCACCTTTTTAACCAAGCAATATGTAGTGAAATATTCCCTAGAAAGGAAAATCCCTATATGAGCATGTGCTTTGATAAGGTACCCACTCAAATACATATATCATTACAGAAATATGTTAAGCAAAAAGTGTACAATTGTGGCAGTATTCCCCCATCTTGACTGTCAGACTACAAATACCAGAATGCAAGTCAGCAAAATGCAAAAGAAAATGGCCTTTGGGATTTGAAAATGTATTTTCAAGATATATGTCAACATGTTATGTCTAAAAAGGTTACCTGTGTGTGTTTCAGTATCTGACAAAAGCTCATATATGATGTAATGAAAATATCATATTCTACCAAAAATAAAGTCTTTTGGTGTGTCAAATATGAACATCTGAAAATAATGAAGCTAATGTAAAACTGTTGTGTTTGATATATCGGAACTGACCTTGAGTAGAGCATAGCTTTAGAATGAAAATGCTCACATGCATTTCTTAACACAGAAACGTTACGAATGGGCTATTATTTGTAAATCGCCCCCACTTTAATGGGCTGCTTGAGGAAAGAAAGTGATAAGTAGTCATTAGTGGGCCTGCAGCGTTGTATGGGCTCCTGGGAACGGGTGTCTGTCTAGAGAGCCAGGGGAGGTTGGGAGGCGACACTGTGACCTAACGCAAGCTTTGTGCAAGGAAGCTGCACAGCAATTGAGGCAGACACTTGTGGCTTGCAGGGCCGCTCTGACAGCTTCTGACTGCTGGGTCCTGGGCCACCCCACAAACTGCCTATGCCTAGAACCGGCTGTGTTCAGTGCAATGGTGTAGATAGGTGAAAATAGTGTTGTACAGAAGTCATAGAGCAGCTCTCCCCAACAGTCCAGAGACTAACAAGTTTTGCTTTTCCTCTCTTCTAAGCTCCCCCTAATGAGATATATGATGAGTAGGGATGGTCAGCTCACCTCTAGGTGTTTCCAGAGATGGATTACGCCCTCCACAGCATAACATGTGGTGCATGATGACGTCAACAAAAACACTTTGCTCATTCAGCCTCCATGCCACTTCCTGACTGCAGTCAGTAGGATGTTCTTTTTTTCAGGAAATTCATCTGCCCAGTGTTGCACTGAGCAAGGGATCAGGGGGGCTTGCCCCCCCCCCCAGTGGCAGGACAATGAGGGTGCCGAGCACGGTGTTCCTGCTCAGCCCCTTCATTGGCCTGGCACAGAGCATGACAATGGGAGCCATTAGACATAGTTGGGTGGGAGGGGGGGAGAAATGTGAATGTGGGTGAGAAGGGTAAATCATTCTGCATGCTTTATGAAATAATGACTATGGCTTAATCCCCAGGGGGGATTTGTTAGGCTCACATTAATCTCCATGATACTATTGTGACTTTACATGCAGGATGGGGAGAATAAAACTAAAGCCACACTCTTATTGCTCAACATATTTCTATGATGATGTATATAGTCTATAGTTTGTTTATTATGAAAGGCTAGTTGATTATGTAAGGTGGTTTGGTTGCAAGGCATTGCTATAAATAAAGTATTATAAAAGAACACGAAATGCAAAGCAACACCTTAATAAATATCTATATCAACTAAACCTGAGAAGATCTGTTCAGTTGCTTGAATTGTTCACATCTGGTTTAATCATTTAACCAAAGTGTGTGATTCTGAGCAAACCATTCAATCACGCTGTCTGCTATCTGCAGCTCTGTAAGTGATTCACTTCATAGCTTATCTTAATATATCATGCTGTTATAAAAAAAAAAGCCTAATGACTATAGAGTTGCTCCATATATAAAAATAGTGCAATTTAGGTATTTTGCACCACAACGTTATTTGCCACTTGACTTACTTAAGGCAACTTGTTCTAAAGTCACTGCAATGGTGCCTCCAAGGCTCTAAGACTGATGTTGCTCCTTGCAAAGTCCTTGTCTGTGAAGTCACTTCTGTTGGGATATTGGGGTAATCCATATGCACATTTGGAGGTTTGCTTGTATTTTGCCCCAGAGCGCCTGGACAGAGCACTAATAGATGAGTTTCCTGCGTCTGCAATGCTCCTGCAGTTTTATTTGTTATGTGCGTGTGTTAAAATGCAATCTGCCACTAATGTTACCCAAAAAGTTGATTTGTGGAGGGTGGTGAAGGGGACTTTACTCTTGCGTGAATTAGACCGTATGTAATCGTGTGCACTCCATTTTGGGGGGAAAGTAGCAGGACTTTTATCGTGCAACTACCCACCCCCCCCCACCCCACTCTGCACCCCACTCTTGCAATGCTGGATACGCCCCTGCGTCCGCCCCGTGACATATCCATTGCTTTCCCAACTTTTGTGATTCTGCTGCACATGTTATGGAGTGTTGCATGCCCATGACCTCCACAGAACGCTGCATTTTTGGTTATCCGATTACCACACGTATTAACACGTTGTTTGCATTAGGGCTTCAGATATAGAAAGTGTGACTTCATGTATTCTTATAAATAACAGCTGCTATTATTAGCCAGTTAAACGACACTAGAAATACTGACCCCGGAAGGAGGAAGGGAAGAGCTGGCCTTCCCGGAACTCTAACCTGTGACCTGTAGGTCACAACCCCATCTCAGCACTGAGTGCTTCCCTCGGGGGGTTATTGTAGCAGATGTATCATGCAAAGCATGAGAGGGGTTTTATTTCTTCGGAAGAGCATCGAAAGGCCTATATCGTTCGTGACAGCACTCTGGTAAACAGAGGGCAGAGCTTTTAAAGGATGCCACAAGCGCAGGCTTGGACGTGCTGAAAACACAGCCATTAGACAGAAAGCAGCTATTAACAGACCACGTACTGTCACTTTACAACAGTGATTACAGAGCTCAAAAGCATGCCTGGAGCAGACAGGGACGGGCCTGCGTGACATAATCGCTACTGTGCTCCATGTCAATGCTAGTGCAGCCTGCAGTGATAAAAGCATGTGTTCCAGCAAACACGCGCCAAACAAAGCACGACATGTACAATGGGCTTCTATTCCAAGCGACGAAGGTACGATTGGAGACAGTTTAATGCACATCTATGATGACATAATTCCCCCTGCTTGAAGGCAACAGGATAAAGAGCATTGTTCATTGTTGCAGGGTGAAAGCGAGCGTGCCACCTTAAATACTGGACCACCTTAAGTTAAAGAGGAAGGACCTGACACGAGGGACAGGGAGGAAGAGGAGGGGCTACTAGAGCCCGGGAAGGACAGATCCGTGTAGAGGGCAATAAAGGAGGTTGTTTCCTAAACTGTCTCCTGTGTGTCTTTGTACGAGAGGGCCCCCTCGGGGCTTGCAGGCGCAGAGGTGCATGTTGGCCCCACATGGTGGTCCCAGTGAGGAGTACAACAACTGGCGACGAAGCGATTCGAACCCTACGCTATGAGGCTGATGGAACTGAACTGATTGTGTGAAGCACAGTCGATGACGGAGGGTCACAGTGAGCCCAACAAGACGGGTGCGCAGAGCCCAGCAGCGTGACAGGCGAGGAGCGTCCAGCAGAGCCGAGCGGACAGGATAGCAACACGGGAGAGGAGGATTACTCTGCCGCGTGAGAGGTGCCCCCGCAGGAGGAGAGGTGGGTTTGAGGAGCCCAGCAGCCCGTACCGCAACCCAGGAGCAGCCCACAAAGAGTGCCCGGCTATGCAGGCCACAGAGTACGTGAGGTGCAGGTGACGTCCCAGCGAAGAGTTGAGTGCGGAAGGAGCCCAGGGGACAGGATAAAGCAGTGAGCCCAACGTCGCAGGCTGCAGAGGAGGTGAGGTGCGCTTCCCGCACCAGCAGGCCGCAGAGCAGAAGCGGCGCAGAGACATTGGTACCGACGGGGACAAGAGCCCAGCAGCACGGCACCAAGGGGGGAACAACGGTCGGGGGGAGCACCCACTGAAGACCCTATGCGCAATGCGTGAAGACCCCCAGATGATGTGAGGATAGGAGCAGAGGGGAGGACACAGAGTGCCCAGCTGAGGAGAAACACACGACGCACTGGCCAGCGCGCCTGCCATCAAGAGTACGGGCCAAGCAGGCGAATAGATACACGTGTCTTCAAGGGACCCGGCACTGCACGTGCGACACCACTGGCCCTTGCATGAGAACCGGAACTACATGAGATGCAGCGCTGAGTGAGAGTCAGCCAAGCTTGGCAGAGCGCAGCGTGAGACCCAACACCGTGGGCGAGATCGACCCACAAGAGAGAGGCCACAGTATTGCAGGAGGGTCCACTGCACACATGTGATCCAGCGACCAGCGTTACGAGACAGAGGGAGAGACACCCGAATGGCATGAGGAGTAACACTATATGGCTGAGACACATCACAGTACCAGAGAAACCCGCACTACAAGTGAGGGAACACCACCTGAGTGAGACAGCACATCAGTGAACACCACTCTTTTAGGTGACAACACTGAAGGAGGCACTGCACCGTGCAAGCTAAAACGGCGCGAGAGGCAGAAGAGGCCCGTGTGCCACCAGTCAGAGCACGCAGGACCGGCGCAAGGAGAGGAGCGGCACAGGACGCTGCCAAGAAGAGGATTGTGTGCCCAGCAGAAGTGGCCACAAGGAGCAGGCATCGCTGCCTGTGGTAGAAGAGGGTAATCGGACCCTGCAGAGCCAAGGAAGGCTGTGGTCCCGGTGTGCCCAGCAGCGGAGGTGTAGCATGCGCTGCTACATCTAAGAGAGTCCATCGGGAGAGTAAGGGAGCCCAGCAGGCGGAAGAAGCACAGAGGAGCCCCACCGCAAAACGAAGACCGTAGCGGCCCAGAATGGGAGGCACCAGACACCGGTAAGGAGTCCACACCCCTCCCCCATCGGGGCATGTAGAACAAAGGCCTGCGCAAGCGTCGCAAAGAGGCCCGCGCCCCTCACCCACCGCCGCCTGCCAAACGAAGAGCAGCGCCAGCAGAAAGCACCACGAGCGTGCCAAAACACCCCTGTGAGCGTGAAAAAAAAAAAAAAAAAAAAAAAAAACACAGAGCACACTAACTGGGACACCATCATCCCGCCAGCCATGACGGCAGCGAACTGCCCGCAAAAGCGCCAAAACGCTCCCGCGAAGAAAGGAATGTTTCTATATATCAAAAGGGAACATACGAAACTAACATACCGGGACACGACATTGTGCCAACCCAGGGGGTCCACATCATAAAAGCAGCACGAAACCGCAGAGCACGTGTCCAAGTGATAAAAGACACACACGACAAGTGCGTTACGACAAGACTCCGGAGGACACCGGCGCCATCAATCCTCAGGCTCACAGAGGGTTAACCAGAAGAAAGCCATAAGGGCCAATCACCGACCACCACTACAGCGTCCACCACACACCACGCAGACCACCGGTACTGCAAGTTGCCAAGCCTACAGAAGGACAATAACACGAGTGAGCAACACCACGAGGATAAC
Organism: Ambystoma mexicanum; assembly: GCF_040938575.1. Lineage (NCBI taxonomy): Eukaryota > Metazoa > Chordata > Amphibia > Caudata > Ambystomatidae > Ambystoma > Ambystoma mexicanum. The sequence goes on along the minus strand of NC_090924.1, from coordinate 289,263,655 downwards.
CACAAGGTGGAAAGCCATCACGTCGCTCACACCACTGCTGAGGACCAAGGGCACGCATTTGTAGACTGCCAACAGCCCCAAAAGAGCAAAACCACGCCATAAGCCACAGCCCAGGGAACCATAGACACACGTAGCAGCCCATACAAACCACCTGCAATGGTGACAAGAACATGCTCACAACAGAGACTACCAGAGACTGCTCCTCTGAGTGCCACCAGCAACGCGGGAACGACTTGGGAGCTGGCAATGGGAAAAGGCGGTCTGGCAACGCCACACACCACCCACTGAGGACCCAAAGGAGCATCAAGAGATCTCATGCAGAACTAAAACCCTGTGGAGGGATACCGCTTGAGACCTGCTGCTCTCAGCTGGCCAGCAGCTAGCCCAGTGAAACACAACATAGAGGGTCAAGTACGAACATTATAGTACAGCGTTGTCACAGAGGAACTAACACAGGGACGATTGCCACAGGAGATTTATGGCACATACAGCATGTAACAGACCACGGACGGGATGAGGACCAGGACGTAAAATGGCCGGCTACGAACCAGGAGCATACCGCCGGAGAACAAGGAGGAGAGCGGATTGACAGCGGGACTGGAGAACGACAGGATAGCAGTACCGCAAAGAGCAGGTGATGGAGGAAGATCTTGATGACCCTGAGGCAACAGCAAATGAGACAGCATCAAAAAAAAAAAAAAAATCACCCAAAAGGAGGGGGGCAAGGAAAAGCTAAGGGAAGAGGGGGAAGTCCACCCACAGTGGAAAGGGGACACTCCGCCCAACAGCAAGAAATGAGAGGAAGGCAATTTGCCCACATAGATGGCAGCCCACTGCACAAGTAGCAGGAAGGCCCAAGAGACCCACAGCAGAAAATGGAGCCCAGAAAGGAGGGCAGCAGAAAATGGAGCCCAGAAAGGAGGGCAGCAGAAAAGGGAGCCCAAAAAGAGGGCAGCAGAAACAGCAGAAAATGGAGCCCAGAAAGGAGGGCAGCAGAAAAGGGAGCCCCCAAAGGAGGGCAGCAGAAAAGGGAGCCCCCAAAGGAGGGCAGCAGAAAACGGAGCCCAAAAGGAGGGCAGCAGAAAAAGAATCCCAGAAAGGAGGGCAGCAGAAAAAGAAGCCCAGAAGGAGGGCAGCAAAAAAAGAAGCCCAGAAAGGAGGGCAGCAGAAAAGAGAGCCCAGAAAAGAGGGCAGCAAGAAAAGGAGGCACACAGGAAAGGAAGCCCAGGTGGAAGGGCCAGAGGACAGAACAGGAAGGAGTAGGACACCTGCAACAAAAGGAACCCAGAAAAGGGAGCCACCGGAAAGAACAAGACCGACTGCTGAATACCACAAAGGATAGCCCAAATACGCGACTACTGCACAGCAATCACATCAGCAAGGAGCACTGCAGGACAACAGTAGAAAAGGAGCGATCTGCGAGAACGGAGAGACCCAGGGAGGAGGACATAAGAGCAGCGGCTAACAAGACTAAAGCGCACACTGCAGCGACCACCAGAACGCAACACAAGTCGCCGACCCCACAAAGATGTTAAGCAGGGGGGAGGTGTTGCAGGGTGAAAGCGAGCGTGCCACCTTAAATACTGGACCACCTTAAGTTAAAGAGGAAGGACCTGACACGAGGGACAGGGAGGAAGAGGAGGGGCTACTAGAGCCCGGGAAGGACAGATCCGTGTAGAGGGCAATAAAGGAGGTTGTTTCCTAAACTGTCTCCTGTGTGTCTTTGTACGAGAGGGCCCCCTCGGGGCTTGCAGGCGCAGAGGTGCATGTTGGCCCCACATGGTGGTCCCAGTGAGGAGTACAACATGTATTCACAGAAGCCCTCAATTTGGAAGAGGCCACATTGCGAAGACCTGCTGACCCTGGTGTGGAGAGGTAAGTGGTGGCTACTTTTCTGACTACCAACCCATGTCCACATTGAGAAAAGGTCTTGAAACAAGGACATGCAAACCCGTATTTGTATTTTGTACTTATTTAGGACGTCGTTTTCGAGTAGAAACACCTACATAATTACATAGAGTAGCCAAGGCAAATCTCTCAAGTGGGTGCCTTACAGCACAATTAAGAACAATGGCCAATGGGCCGCATCATGAGTTAGGCGGTATCCCGGGTGTAATACCGCCCAACTGTAATAGCGTCAGTGCCCACTGGTACGGTGGTATTACTGCTGGATCACGGGTTGGGCGTTAACCGTAAATCCCCGTTCCTCATCGGGTCCATTGGATCCAATGGGGCATTTTTGGTGCTAATACCTCACGTAAATACAGCCGGCGGTAATACCACAGAAAACAAAGCGCTAAATGGGATTTTCACGTATAGAAAAAAGCTACGGTAAAATAGCCAATTTAGCGCCCAACTCGTGATAGAACCAGCCCTTAAAAGCTGCGGTAATACTTTTACCGCGCATTTAAGGGCAGCAGCCCAACTCGTGATCAGGCCCAATGAATCCTGTTGTTGACAACTGGATGGAAGAATATGTACGAGGCAATACAAAAAGACAGATAGGAAAAAGAAATGAGTATCTCTAGTGGGATGTCTGCATATGTACACTGGTTATAATAGAGGAGAATTATTCTCAAATGCAACACTGTTCCAGAGCCCTTTCAAGATGTAACTGGTGGTGCTGGAGAGCACATTTAAATGCATTGATGTTGGTGGTATTTTTGATAGTGGGGTAGAGATTTCCAGTGGAGGGGGCGAAGAGAGAAGAGGAACGAAAGCGAGAGGAAACACAGCATCAGCATGATTTTGGAGAGATTTTGGAGAGATTATGGAGGGTCCTAGGGTGAAGGGGGCAAGGCAGGCAGGTGGCGGCCAGATAGTAGATTAATAGATTTAAAGAAAAGTGACAAGAGTTTGTAAATGGGCAAGTTGAGCATGGAGAACAATGGAAAATGTGAGAGATGACCGGGGGAGTGAAATTGGCAACGTTGAGAATTGTGGCAAAGTTGAGAATTGTGGCAAATCAGGAAGATGAGTAGTGTGTGAGGCTTAAGAGGATGCCCAAACTGTTGTCAAGACAACTGAGTACCAGAGAGGAGCGGGAGCTACAGATGAGGAGAGTATGGACGTCCTGATGTTGGAACAATCTATGCTATGATGGTGGTAGAGTAGATGGAGTGGTTGAACGTCAGATTTGCTGTCAATGAAGACCCCAAGTTTGCAGCCTGGTTGAAGGGTTGAGGAGTCAGAGAAAGAAATATGTTATGGTGAGGAGAGGTGCGGCATACTGAGATATGGGATAGAGGAGGGATTCCTAGAGGAGTTCAGCATAAGACATCAAAGCTTCAGTAATGGATAGGTGAGAGATTGTGAGATATTCTAGAGCAGAGTTCTTGGGTGAGAGTGGGGAAAGGGATGATTAGAATATTATCAGCAAAAATATAAGAGCAGAACTCTAAAAAGGAGATGAGCTTGAGGGGGGAGTTTGTGTACTGTAAGTATGAGTGCACAATGGCCATGCATTGATAATCCAACTTGCAAGTAGGTGGGATAAGAGGTTTGCATGCTCTTGGATATTGAATGATTATAGAGGTTAGAGGCAATTCAGGCAAGTGTGGTGTCTGGATCCTAAGCGTAGAGAGTGTTAGAAAGAAGGAGGGATGATAGACAGTTTCAAAGGACACAGAAGTCACATCCAAGCCCGCATCTCTGCGGCATCTTACAACTCGGCTGAACTCTTTAAAATCTGCAAGGAACTGGCCCATCCTGCTGCATTCCACACCTCTCCTGTCCCCTCCCAGGCCCTCTGCACGGCGCTGGCCTCTCACTTCATCTCTAAAACTTAGGACATTCTGTACTCTCTCTCCCCTCTCCCTTTCCTCACTCTACTCCCTGCTCTTCCTCTGGCTTTTCTTCGGCCACCTCTCCTCCCTCCTTCTCTTTCTTTCCCCTGTTCTCCCCAGACAAGGTTTCTAGATAAGTCTGATCTATGAAAGTCTCATCCAAACAGGTATATCCCCATTCCTCCAAAACCATCAAGGACCACATTGACTCTCTGGCTCCTGCTCTGGCCGACTTCTGCAACCACTCCTTCACTGCTGGAGTCTTCCACTCTCCCCTGAACCACTCCCTTGTGCACCCTCTTTTTAAGAAACTCTCTGATGACCCATCCTGCCCGGCTAACTATCGCCCAAACTCCATCACTCCTTTCTTGGGCAAACTCTTGGAAAAGTTGTCCATCTCCCAGCTTAATTTCCACACTGAATCTGTTGGTTGTCTCCATGATCATCAGTCTGGCGTCAGTGCAGCTAGAAGCACAGAAATGCTCTCCTGAACACTTGATCTCTCCTCTGCCTTTGACATGGCCAAACATGCCATCCTGCTCAACCGTCTCCGTGATAACCTGGGTATCACCGGTCAGGCCCTGGCATGGCTGACCTCTTTACTCTCTGATCGACCCTCCCAGGTTCAACTTGGGTCCTTCCTCTCCTTTGTCTCTCCTGCAGTGTTTCCCAGGGGTCTAACCTCTCTCCCTGGCTGTTCAACCAATACCTGGCATTTCTTGCCCACCGCATTGCTGCACTCTGCCCCAACTTCCAGTGCCATGCGGAAGACACCCAACTCATTTTCTGGGTACCCTCAGCCACCTCTTCTCCCTTTCTCATCTCGGACTGTCTGTCCGCCATCCAGGAGTGGTGTGCCGCCAATGATCTCTTCCTTAATACCAGTAAGACTGAGATTCTCCTCATCGGCACACCCAATCCCTCCTTTCCTGTCACTCTCTGGACAGCCTCTCTTGGCCCTCTTCCTGCTCCCAGCTGTGAGACTAAAAACCTTGGGGTCATCTTTGACTCTGCACTCTCCTTCTCTCCTCACATCTCTGACATCTCTAAGAAGTCACACTACCAGCTGCACCTCCTCATATGTATTCTTCCTTTCCTCTCCTTCCCCCAGAAGCTCACTATCTCCAGAGCTCTGGTTCTCTCTAGTCTGGACTATTGCAACAGCCTCTTTCTAAATCTGCCCGCCTCTACTCTCAGCCCTATCTGCAACTCATCCAGAACAGGACTGCGAGACTTGTCCTTGTCCTCAAGCCCAGGGATCGTATCTCTTCAGGACTGAACTCTCTGCACTGGCTCCCAGTGGCTGCGAGGATACAGTTCAAAACCCTCTGCATTTTCCACAAGGCCTTCTGGGGTCTGAGGTCTCAATACCTTCAACTCTCTCTTCCTAAATATCTTCCTTCTCAAGCTCTTCTCTCATCTGCCTCCAGGTCCCTCAGGGTCAGTCGCTTCTCAAAGAAACAAGTTGGTGGTAGATCTCTTTCATTGGGGCCTTCCTCTGGAACAGTCTCCCTCCCTCCCTGAAACTCAAAACCTTTCTCTTTGCTTCTGCTTTTTCTCCTCCTCTCCCCTGCTGACTTCTTAGTTGAAACTGATTTTGCACTGGTTACCTGGCCACCCTCTGTTCTCGGGCCCAGGTCCCCTCCCCGCCAGTCGCACACCTGCACTGCCTTCCTGCCAACCCGCGCACTTGGGGACTGTTTTCTGTATTCCTACAGTCCCACTACCAGCACTTGACACCAGATGTCTGCACTTGCCACCAGCTGGCTGTACTTTACTTATTTTTTAATGCTATTATCCCATGTAATGCACTGTCCCTTCCTCCTTCCCATGCACTTGCATGATCTGAGTGACACCTGGCCTAGTAGGATCGTTGTCTGTCTTCCCTCTGTTCTCCTCCCTTTGTTGCACCTTGAAACACTTGTGTATAGGCGTGTTATAAATGTCATATCGTATCATATCAAGTCAAGAAGAATCAAGATAGTCAAAAGCTTCAGGTGGGTAGCAGAAGTACAAAAGCTTGTGATGTGAATCGGGGCTGTTTCTGTATAGTGATGCCTGCGAAACACAGATTGGAAAGGTATGTTCATTTGTTTCCAAGTAACTGGTGATAATGTCAAAGAATCACTCTTTCAGGATTTTACAAGAATGGCGGAGAGAAGAGACATATTCATAGTTGGCAGGACGGTCTCAGTCGGCAGAGGGCTTTTTGAGGATAGATAAAACAGCAGAAACCTTTAATGCAGGCAGGAATGTCCCCTTTTTGAGAGGTAGTTGTTGAGGATGGATCAGGATCATGTTAATGTTGGTAGTTGTTTGATGGTTTGAAGTTAAAGGATCTACTGGGGTGAAAACAATGTGTTGGCTATATGAAAGACATGAACCAACTCAGTTGGTGTTATGTTATTGTTAAGTTACTGGGCTTTTGAATAGAGCCTATTACCGTTAGTATGATTCCAAAGCGCTGAGTGTTGAAAGCCCTGGGGAGCCGTAGTCCGAGTCACTGGCAAGAGTAGTTTTAGTAAACAGGGATTGGGTGCACTCAGTATGTGTTCAGGCAGGGCAGATTAAGTGGTGTGTAGCTGCATTCTAGTGCTAGGCATGGTGCAGTGGTTGTATGGGGTCAGTAGAATCTTTGCAGCAAGGACAATTGGACGTGGGTAGCTGCATTCTGGTGGCTAAGTTTGTGAATGGGAATATGTATGCAGCTAGGCCAATTTTCGTGAGGTATAGCTTTGTTCTAAATAATGTTGAAGTGATCGTGGAGGTGTGTAGTATGTGTGCAGCTAGGCCAAATTAATCAAGGGGCATAGCTGCATTCTATTGTTTTTTGGTGCAGAGAAGAGAGTTAGCATATTGGTGTGTTTGAGTGTCTGTGTGGATTGGAGGGAGACCCATTTCCTGGCTGGTGACCTTCCAGTGTCTGTCGAGGGGATAATATCTCCATTTAGGGTTCAGGCTATTGGGATATGGTCTTGCCTGTGTCTTGTTGGCTCTGCAATTTCTTATTGGAGTACTGCCGCATCCTGTTCACTTCTATCAGTCCTTGCACTTTATCCTAGAAATGATGGCCGGTACTCGTGAGCCCGGTTCAGCATCATCTATGGTCGTCCCTTTGTGTTGCTGAGTCTACAATAGCTTGTTGGTGGCACCATCTCACTCTTTGTTTGCATCAAGTTCTGTTTTAACAGACGAGTGAGTGTATCCTAGAGATGGTGACTGGTTCTCAGTGACACCAAAGGTCTAGCATCTGACCAGGCCTTATTGTTTGTGTTATGTTTGACTAACACCGTTATGTACAACACAACAATGTCCCTTGCAGGTACTTGCCTTGGTAGTTCTGTTGCCTGATTTCTGTAGCGTATTCCCATAGCATTGAGAATAAAGATAAAGCCTATGCGCTATTGCATCCATGTTTTCGGGTCCTGAGTAATTGTTTGGTAAAATTTGTGAACATTACACAGCATCAACGTCCCTTGTGAGAGCTGGGTGTGCTAGATCACTTATCTGATAGGGGAGAGTAGTGCGTAACAGCAAGAGACAGAGAGTGAGCCCAGTAAAGGATCAGAATACAGGTGTTACTGCACCCCATGTGAAAGCAGTTCCAGGATCAGTTCCCAGACAGATCAGATTAAGCATCAGATGACCCGAGAACATTCACGTCTGTTGTATTGTATTGTATTCATAATTGTTTAGCGCCCTTTCCCCATTTGTATGGCCTCAATGCGCTTTGTGGTTGGAATTCCCTCGGGGACCAAAGGCATTCCTCAGGACAGGATTCTAAACCATCAAATCGGGGAGAAGGGAGACCAAGAATGGAGGGTTACCAGGGAAACTCTCAATACCCAAGCTACTCAGGGAGAAAGGACAGTTATCCTTCACAGGATCAACAAAGGTTTGAATTTAGGCCCCCATTTCAATCAGAGAGGGTGTCACAACTGGAGAGCCAGGTCCAGAGGTTGACCCAAAACCGCAAAGTTGCAAGTTGAGGGCTCAGCAGAGCCCTCAAATGAACATGCTGCCCAGAACAGCTTGACCCCATGGTCTGGCATCCCGGAACAATGACGGGGAGAAAACCCTGACAACCAAGAGGAGACTCGGGTGGAAGGGGGATGCAAAGCCCTAGAGCAAGCTTCCTTCCTCACCCGTGAAAGACCCCTAGAAACCTCTGAACCTGAACCCAAATCTCCTATCCCTGAAGAACACAGGGTAAGTAAGAGAAACCAAGGGACCAAGAAGACCCATTTTGTGGATGAAGCATGCGTCCTGCAGTTTGAAGGGGAAGAATCCCTGCAGGATTCTGGGGGGAAGAAGTCTTCTCTTTCAAGGATGGGGGATTCCTCCCATAGAAAATTGGGTCCCAAAAGACACTAACCTTGACCAAGTATGGGGCTGACCTAGAACCGCCAATCCCTGAACCCCAGAAATGTTACCCCAATGACTCAGAAATAAAGGAGGGATCCTCCCCCCAAACCGGTTGAAGTGACTGTCTCCAGGAAAAGGGGGACAGCACAGAATCAGGGGAAAAAGGGGATTTCAAAATGCCCCAAATCTCAGGATTCGAAATATTTACAGATTCCGGAACTCCGACATAGAAAACTGCCCAAATTAACTTCCTGGCTGGCCCAAAATGCACATTTCCTTTGCGCCCTGGAGGATAAAGAAGGCAGGTGTTATGCCCTCGTCAAGGTACAAGGCCAGTGTGCATTTTCAGTGCTCGTTGACACCGGATCCCAACCCACCCTGCTAGCCGGTCCGATAGCACAGCAAGTAGACCGTACGCTTTTACATCTCTGCAGAGCCTGCTGACGCAGGTTTGAATTCCGGCAGCGCTAAACTCAGCCTTTCATCCTTCTGAGGTTAATAAATGAGCACCACACACTGTGGGTAATAATAAGCAGCGCTCAGATACCTGAGGGTTTGTAGCACAATATAAATGCAAAATTATTATTATTATCCAAAATGCATTTGAGCAAATCAACTCAGGAAGTGCGGAGAGTCACCAAATTCCCCTGACACTTCTTCCTGGAGAACTCTAGAACGTCTATGGAAATTACATTTCCGTCGAGGACACTGCAGATCTGGAGATCAAAATTGGGTGACACAAGGTGAAACGTCTGGTTAGAGTCGTCACTCCAAGGGGAACACCCTGTCTCCTAGGGAATGACCTCCTTCAGAGGTTGTCACCTCTAATAAACTGTGTAACAAGGTCCTCTGGACACAGACTAACCGACCATTAAAATTAAAACAGAGCACCAACTAGGTAAGCTTAAATGGCGCATGCCATATGGTTGAGCAGTGGTCTGACAACATTGAGTTCCACTTTAGGAACAATGAAGGCCCTGATATAACTGTATTTGGTGTATGAGAACAAACTGGTGATGGGAAACCTTCTCCACTATTGAAAGTCAATCTTCCAGTTTTAAGTGGCATTCCACACTGGGAGGAAATGCCCTGAAATTGTATACAATTTGAAGAAAACCCAAACCCCATGATAAAAGGTGATGAAAAGCCAGCTCAAAGCTTGGCTGATATTCAGAAAAAAGGTGAACAGCTGTTCTTTCCTATTGAGGTAAATGAGGGGAGGGGGAGCATGTTCTTGCTAGAGTATGCCTGAATAATGGAAAAAGCTTCATCAGAGAAGCGTTATTCCGGAAGCTCCCAAAAGTTCCGACCATTCCCATATTTTAGTTATTGATAAGTGGGAAATGGGCCTGAAAACTACCAATTCCAAACATCTCCTGCCTAGCAGGTGCATGCTAAAAATGTCCATTGGTGATAAAAGCATAGAGCACAATTGTTGAGTTGTGCGAGATGTCCCCTCTGCCTTCTACTTAGGCGGTGACATTCTCAATCGATTCACAATTAATTTGGACCTAATTAACAACAAAGTATGGTCCCAACTGGGAGGGTTACCCACTGGGCTTTGATAATCCTGCTCAATTGCTGCCGTATGCAGTTGAAGTTCAAACTGGAGAAGAAGTCACCGTCCCAGGACTGGTCTGACAGTTCACCATCCCCCTAAAAATTAACAGAGGACAGAAACACCAAAACCCGGATGCTTATGTAAATTTAAATCACCATCTCCAACAACATGGGTTGTATTGGAACCCGACCCCACTAGTAGACTTAGAACAGGACACCATTCCATTATTGGTGGATAACAGCGACCCTAAGAGTATCACTCTCAGCATAGACACCTTTATTTGAATGGCAGTTGATGGCCAACATTTCTCCATTGACCTAGGGAATAAAATCATGAGACGGATCCCCAATGACTGCTACGATTGTGACGATGACTCACCTCCCAAAAAGATTTTCACCCGGCAAAGGGGTAATTTCTGCACTTATGTGGGGGGAGAGGTTACCTGTGACATCAGGAAGGATGAGATGGTATTTCGGGTCAACTGTGACTGCTTCTCCTACCTGAAACCTACTGTCCAGGCCAACACCATAACAAGAGAACTCTCCACGCAGCTGGAAGATACTGTGGAGATTGTAAAATCCCAGGGTATTTCCAGGCTTCAGGCAGATGGTTAAGGAACAAATCGACCTCGCTGATGCCTGTGAGACTGAGGAGCAAAAGCTGAAGCAGGAGTTTCTGAATTTTCAAGAAATCGTTGCTGTCAACTTGTACGACTGTGGTCGCGCTGAGATACATTCAACATCAAAACCCACGGATCCGGGGATGGCTCCCATATTCGTCAAGCAATATCAGTTGCCTCTCGCATTAATGGAATCCCTCACGTAGATCATAAAGGACTTAGAGTCCCATGGGATAATTTGTCCAGTCCACAGTACCTTGAATAATCTGGTACTGGGGATACTAAAACCCAATGGCCAATTGAGACTGTGCAAAGACCTTAGAGGGTTGACCAAAAGGGTCCCATTGTCTCTATGGCCTCTTCCCTACATTGACCAGGGACTGGCCCAGATCCATGGGACAAAGGTGTATACCGCCATTGATCTGACCAATGGATACTGGACAGTACCCATGAGTAGGGAAGACCAGTACAAGCTTGCTTTTACCTTTGGGGGGCAGCAATACATATATATAAACTCTGGAAATTAATTTAACATTTTTCTGCACAAGGCCATGCCCAACATGGGTACTGCCTATGTGGATGATGTTCTAATTAAAAGCTCAACTGTGGATGAACATATTGTGGAAATTTGCTATGTTCTGACCTAGCTGAAGGAAGCCGGAGTGAAAGTGTCCTTCCAGAAGGTGCAGTGGTGTGAGACACGTGGATGATGTTCTAATTAAAAGCTCAACTGTGGAGGAACATATTGTGGAAATTTGGTATGTTCTGACCTAGTTGAAGGAAGCTGGACTGAAACTGTCCTTCCAGAAGGTGCAGTGGTGTAAGACACGAGTGAACTTCTTAGGGCATGAAATCACCCTTGAGGGTCTCCGTCCCAGCAAAAAAAGTGGAAGCCTTATTAAAATTGAAAGACCCCACAACTCTGTGTGAACTAAGAAGCCTTCTTGGACTGACTAATTATAGTAGAAAGTTCATATAGAACTATGCAGAGATCACAAGACCCCTGGTCCATTTACTAAAGGCCGGGATCAAGTGGGAGTGGGGTCCAGAGCACGCAAAGGCAGTGATACAACTGAAGAGAACACTCTCACAAGCACCTTGTTTAGCTTTTCCCGGAAAAACAAGTTCTTTTTGGAGACGGAGTCCTCAAATACTGGCTTGACGGCAGTATTATAGCAAAAGCACAACAAGGTCAACAAAGTCATCTCCTATGCGAGCAAGACTTTGTCCTCGGTGGAGGAAAAATTCAACGATTGTGAGAAGGCATTCCTGGCAATGGTGTGGGCATTGAAAAATTACCACCCATTCATCCAGAGGGAGCACATCATTGTAGAGACTCCTCACCAGCCTTTGCAATACCTCCAAAGTGACAGAATCCGGGTGGGGAATGTGAGTCATTTCAGAATTACTTCCTGGATTCTGTCCATGCAACGCTTTCCTGTGTAGGTCAGATATGGCCAAAACAAGAAGAATCCCCTCGGGCAAGGTTTGGCTGACTTGCATGATTGTGCTCAGGAAAACTGTCTCAAGGACGAAAGTCTAAAAATACAAGACAACATGAAGGCGTACCTGACTTCCCTGCACAAAGTCTATGAGGAAGACACGTGCCAGGGGATGCCCACAGTTTATGTGGATGGGTGCTCCTACCATGTAGATAACGGGGAAAAGGATCTGGTGACTGGTGTTGGGAATGCCTTGGTGAATGATGCCCCGGAGCCCTACACTGGTTACAAGATCGGTCCCCAAAGTAGTCAGGTGGCAGAGTTGATGGCAGTTCATCAGGCCACCCTCACTGCCGTGTAACACTGACTCAACAAACTGGTCATAATCACTCATTCAGATTATGGGCCTCATCACGAGTTGGGCAGTAATGCCGGCGCTATTACCCCCGGTGCTATTAGCCCTACCGCTAAACCCCCCGGCGCTATTAGCGCCGGATCATGGATTTGGCGAAATGGTTAGTGCCCATTCCCCATTGGGCCCATTCTGGAATTCCTCATTCCCCAGTGGGCCCAATGGGAAAAATTTATGCCGGTGGTAATAGCGCCGAAAATCGGCACTTTTTCTGCAGATTCCCCAACCCCCTCAGAGCTGGGGGGAAATCCGCCAAGACCATGATCTGGCGGACCCTTAAATGTGGTAGTAATAGCGCTACCGTGGCATTTAAGGGTTACCGCCAGACTCGTGATGAGGCCCTATGTCAGGAATGGGTTTGTGGAGCACCTGATAAATTGGAAAACCAGAGTTATACTGTCTGCAAACAATAAACCACTCAAGCATATGGCAAGCTAGTACAATCTATCAATGATCTGGTCGCCTCTAATGAGATAACCATTTACTGGAATAAGATCAAGGGCCATTCCAGAATAGAGGGACCAGACAAAAACAGAAATGATCTGGCTGAGCAGTTGGCCAAACCCAGAGCCATCCATGGGGAGCTCCTTGAGATTGAGTTCCTGTTGGAGGAAGACCAGGTCCCTGCTGTCACAAACACTTGCCCAAAATGAACTTTCAACTGCCCAGTGGAGTGTGGAGACCCCAGATGCTGATTTGATCATGGCACAAAAATGGGATCCAATAATTGGGAAAATATTATCAACACATCGAAGATCCTGTGAACTTTCCTCTGACCGAAACCGATTATATCGGGAAAGAGGATCTCCGAGTGTTGATGAAGTTTCCCAAAATGTTCTGAATCCAAGACGGTTTGTAGGTACGGAAATCCATTGCTGGATGTGACCAGTGTGTGGTACCTACCTCATTCTGAAGCCGAAACAAGTGCATGTTAATGAAGTGCAAAAAGAAGTTTGGGACCCCCCTATAACTTTGCCTCCCTGAACCAAACCTCACCAAACTTTTCAAAAAAATGTATAGTGACCCATATACATGTTTTGCAAAGTTTGGTGAGGATTCATCCAGGGAGAGTGCAGTTATAATCCGCCCAAAAAGGGCTCTTCCTATGGAAACAGCAACTTAGCCATAACTACATAACTACACAGCCACTTGCAAAGTTTGGTGAGGTTTTTTGTCCAGAGGGGGCAAAGTTATAGGGGGGTCCCAAAACTTATTTTTTTCCTATAGACATAATGGGAAAAAACTTTGCTCACGCCTACAGCCCAAACCGCTGGACAGATTTACACCAAATTTGCGGCGGGAGTGGCGGCTTGGCCCTGAAAGCGTGTTCTTGTTTTATTTGGTGTAAATCCATCCAGTAGTTTTTTAAAAAAATGACAAAAATGTAAGTGAAAATAACAGACAGGACAGGGATTGGGCAATCGCTTGCGTGATATCCGCGGACATCTGACGTGCTTAGCTATTGGCTGCCATGAAGCATGCAGTGCGTCGTATTGTGAGAGACGCCCGCCATCTTTGTTCATCAGTTCATCAGAGCGGTGCACAATAAGCTCTGTGTGTTCCTCCCGTTCCCCCACCCCCTGCTCATGGCCCGTGTCTCTCTCCCGTTCCACCTACCCCACGCTCATGGCCCATGTCTCTCTCCCATTCCTCTCATCCCCTGCTCATGCCCTGTGTCTCCCCTGTTTCTCCCCACCCCCCACTCATGGCCCGTGTCTCCCTCCCGTTCCCCCCCAAACCCTGCTCATGGCCCGTGTCTCCCCTGTTCCCCCGCACCCCCCGCTCATGCCTCGTCTCTCCCTCCCGTTCCCCTGACCCCACTGCTCATGCCCCGTGTCTCCCCTGTTCCTGCCACCCCTCGCTCAGGCCCTGTGTCTCCCCTGTTCCCCCCCACCCCCGCTCATGCCCTGTGTCCCCCCTGTTCCCCCCACCCCCGTTCATTCGCCGTGTCTCCCTCCTTTTCCCCCACCCCCCGTTCATGCCCCGTTTCTCCTTCCTGTTCCCCCCACCCGCCGCTCATGTCCCATGTCTCCCTCCTTTCCCCCCCAACCCCCGCTCATGCCCCATGTCTCCCCTGTTCCCCCCACCCCCTGATCATGCCCCGTGTCTCCCTCCCGTTCCCCCACCCCGCTCATGCCCTGTGTTTCCCCTGTTCCACCCACCGCTCATGTCCTGTGTCTCCCCTGTTCCACCCCATCCCCTGCTCATGCCCCGTGTCTCCCTCGTGTTACCCCCCAAGCCTCGCTCATGCCCCGTGTCTCCCTTGTGTTATCCCCACCCCCGCTCATGCCCCGTGTCTCCCTCATGTTCTCCCCACCCCCTGCTCATGTCCCGTGTCTCCCTCATGTGCCCCCCACCCCCGCTCATGCCCCGTGTGTTCCTCGTGTACCCCCATGCCCTGCTCATGCCCCATGCTTCTCTCTCATGTTCCCCCCACCCCCCGCTCATGCCCCGTGTCTCCCTCATGTTCTCCCCACCCCCCGCTCATGCCCCGTGTCTTCCTCGTGTTACCCCCCACACCCCGCTCATGCCCTGTGTCTTTCCTGTTCCCCCCACCCCCTGCTCATGCCCCGTTTTTCCACTGTTTCCCCCCACCCCCGCTCATGCCCCGTGTCTCCCTCCTGTAACCCCCAGCCGCCGCTCATGCCCCGTGTCTGCCCTGTTCCCCCACCCCCCGCTCATGCACTGTGTCTCCCTCGTGTTCCCCCCACCCCCTGCTCATGCCCCGTGTCTCCCCTGTTCCCCCCACCCCCTGCTCATGCCTCGTGTCTCCCCTGTTCCCCCACTCTCGCTCATGCCCCGTGTCTCCCTCCTTTTCCCCCCACAACCCGCTCGTGCTCTGTGTCTCCCCTGTTCCCCCCACCCCCTGCTCATGCCCCGTGTGTGCCCTGTTCCCCCACCCCCCGCTCATGCCCCGTGTTTTCCCTGTTCCCCCCACTCCACGCTCATGCCCCGTGTCTCCCCTGTTCCAACCCACCCCCCGCTCATGCCCCGTGTCCCCCTCCTTTCCCCCAACCCGCTGCTCATGCCCCGTGTCTCCCCTGTGTTACCCCCCAACCCCCGCTCATGCCCCGTGTCTCCCCTCTCCCTCCCACCCCCCGCTCATGCCCCGTGTGTGCCCTGTTGCCCCCCACCCCCCGCTCATGCCCCATGTGCCCTGTTCTCCCCACCCCCTGCTCATGCCCCATGTGTGCCCTGTTCCCCCCACCCCCGTTCATGCCCCGTGTCTCCCTCCCGTTCCCCCCACACCCGCTCATGCCATTGTTATCCCTGTTCCCCAGACCCCCCGCTCATGCCCTGTGTCTCCCCTGTTCCACCCCACCCCCTGCTCATGCCCAGTGTCTCCCTCCTTTTCACCCCCACCCCCACTCATGCCCGTGTCTCCCCTGTTGCCCCCACCCCAGCTCATGCCCCGTGTCTCCCCTGTTCCCCCCACCTCATGCTTCATGTCTCCCTTGTGTTCCCCCCGCCCCCGCTCATGCCCTGTGTCTCCCTCGTGTTACCCCCCACCCCCGCTCATGCCCCGTGTCTCTCTCTTGTTCCCTCCACCCCCGCTCATGCCCCGTGTCTCCCTCCTGTAGCCCCCTCCCCCCGCTCTTGCCCCGTGTCTGCCCTGATCCCTCCCACCCCCCGAGCATGCCCCGTGTCTCCCTCGTGTTCCCCCCACCCCCTGCTCATGCCCCGTGTCTCCCCTGTTCCCCCCATGCCCCGCATGCCTCGTGTCTCCCTTCTGTTCCCCCCAACCCTCCGCTTATGCCCTGTGTCTCCCTCCTGTACCCCCCACCCTCCGCTCATGCCCTGTGTCTCCCCTGATCCCCACCACCCCCCACTCATGCCCCGTGTCTCCCTCCTTTCCCCCACACCCCCCACTCATGCTCCGTGTCTCCCCTGTTCAGCCCACCCCCTGCTCATGCCCCGTGTGTGCCCTGTGCCCCCCCACCACCCGCTCATGCCCCGTGTGTGCCCTGTTCCCCCCACCCCTGTTCATGCCCCGTGTGTGCCCTGTTCCCCTCCACACCCGCTCATGCCCCCTGTCTCCCCTGTTCCACCCCACCCCCTGCTCATGCCCCGTGTCGCCCTCCTTTCCCCCCAACACGCTGCTCATGCCCCTTGTCTCCCTTGTTCCCTCCACCCCCCGCTCATGCCCCGTGTGTGCCCTGTCCCCCCACCCCCCGCTCATGCCCGTGTTGCCCTCTTTTTCTCCCCCACCCCCCGCTCATGCCCCGTGTTGCCCTCCTTTCCCCCCAACAGGCTGCTCATGCCCCGTATCTCCCCTGTTCCCCCCACCCCCGCTCATGCCCACGTGTCTCCCCTGTTCCCCTCCACCCCCCGCTCATGCCCTGTGTCTCCCTACTGTTCTCCCCACCCCCCGCTCATGCCCGTATCTCTCTCTTGTTCCCCCCACCTACTGATCATGCCCTGTCTCTCCCTCCTTTTCCCCCTCACCCTCCGCTCATGGCCCCTTGTCTCCCCTGTTCCCCCCACCCCCTGCTCATGCCCCATGTGTGCCCTGTTCCCCCTGACCCCCCGCTCATGCCCATGTGTCTCCCCTGTTACCCTCTGACCCCCCGCTCATGCCCTGTTGTGTTCTCTGTATACACCCTACCTTCCTTTTCCATGGTGGCCATCTTGGTAAAAGATTCTCCTTCCTACACCGGGACGCCGCAGGCGTCCCGGTTTGGGAAGAAAAATATTTTGTTTACCACCTGGGGTTCCCACTTTGAGGACCTAAGATGCTAGTGGTCTTCATCTATTGAAAAGGATGTTATGGTGACGTTGCACTAATAAAAACCTATGAAATTCAGTTAAAAAAAAATGTGTTACAGGGACGTTATGGTTAAGTTGCACTAATAAAAACCTATGAAATTCAGTGAAAAAACTTTGTTAAAGGGACGTTATGGTTCCAAGTAAAACCGAAAACCCCTTGAAATTCACCAGTTATGGTATGCTAAGCAACCATAACTCGCACCACCACCGTGCACTGCTAAGACTAACAACCACAACATCAAAGATGACATCACAAGTGTCATTGATGACATCACTGATGACATCACATGTCTGGCTCACCCTTTTTTCTTTTGATGACATATTTAGGCTACAGGGTTTTCTTCAGTAACAGTTAGAAACTAAAAATGTATTTTATTTGTAGACGTATCCTTCAAGTAGGTTCTTACAGTAATTCCCTTAGAGTCCAGTCACATCATATGAAACATATACATAGGGGAAGACACAAGCTTGAAAGACAGCAATCCTTTTTGTGTATAAAGATAATCAATAGACTTATCAGCACTTTCTGATAGTTCTGTTGTTTTTTTACGGCTGTACTTTCCCTGTATATGGTCATATTTTTATACATTGTACTCAATCTACTTTCCTTAGGGTCCAATCACATAAATTGATACATATACATAGGGTAAATAGCAGCTTTGAAACAGAGCAATCATTTATTTGCATGAAAATAATCAGTTAGGTTATGAATTGATTCTGCTACTACTTGTGCTTTTTTGCTAACTTCACTTTCCCTGTATATACCCATATTGGTATGTGTTCTTGTCTCTTTGGGCCTCATTACGACCCTGGCGGAAAGTGACTGACCGGACCGCAACAGCGTAAATAGCGTTTCCGCCATTGCACGAAGGAGCAAAGTGCGGCTAATTACGACCCATCGGGCACGAGCATTACGCCATGGCGGAATCCGAAAGGCTGCGATGGCGGAAATGACCCCAAAACGGCCCTTACCGCCGCCGTACGCTGCACCAGGTGCAATACCGCCACCCATCTTAGCGGTCACCGTAATGAGCGGTCACCGTAACGAGCGGGCACCGCAAATTACGGGCACCGTAAATATACGGAAACGGAAGTAAAAGCATGTGGCCGGAACGGGAAACAGCACGCCGCACAACTATAAAATCCGAATCCCAACACAACCATTAAAAATCCGACCCTGACACACATCCCAACCCGTTAGCAACCCCAGTTAAAAAAATAAATATGGGAAAGGTAGCCAAGAAAGCGTGTGATCGCAAGCGGCAGGTACACTTCTCCCGAGAGGAACTGACCGTGCTCACCGAGACCCTCCAGGAAAATGCCGCCGTCGTCTTCTCCAGTCAAATGACCAGGACGGCCCTTGCCAACAAGAAGGCCATATGGGCCCTGGTGGCACAGCGCGTAAGTGCGGTGGGGACAACACCCCGCACGCCACAGCAATGTCGCAAGCGGTGGGACGACCTGCGGATCCGCGTACGCAGCATACTTTCTGCGAACAGGAACATCGCCACAGCTACCGGGGGGGGTTCAGAGTCGCCCATCAAGTTGACCCCCTGGGAGGATATCTGCGCCTCCACCATAGGAATGGAGAGCATAGAGGGAGTCGGAGGGATGGAGAAAGGAGTGCCGACATCCGGAGAATCAGGTAGGTTGGCCAAGAGAAACAATGCGAAATCCACAAAACACGAACATGTGCAGTACCATGTGACCCCATAGTGCAATACATACTTTGCCCTGACAGCGCCCTCTAAAAGTCAGAATGAATAAACAAATCAATCAAGATGCCATAAACAACCCCTACATGTGCAGCATGCACCCCCTAACTGCAGGCAGCCAAATGAATGCATCCTCAATCCACACGAAAATGAGACCACCTCCAAGGCCCAGTCCCAAATCAGCCTCATGTACCACCCCAATGCATTTGATACGTTGCCATTCCAAATCCGACAGACCCATAACTAACGCTCGCCCCTCTTTACTCCACCACAGGGTCCGATACCAACGACGAGCTGCAGGACACCCCTACCAGCACGCCTGCAAAGAGGGCCAGGACCAACGTCCCAAGAGCCTCCACCTCAGGTGCAAGGATCAAGACACGGCAGCAGCAGGAATCAAGTGGCAGCACACTGGAGGGGACTGCAACAGGCACCCCAGCAGCCAGCAAGTCCACAACCCCAGCACCACAGGTCCCCCCAAAGAACGTATCTGATGGCACTGCCTCTGGTGGTAGCAGCACCATAGGTGACACAGCTGTCATGCCAGCATGCTCCGACACGGAAAACAGTGCTGGCGACGTAGGTACCATCCATGACCTTTCCCAATCCCCCTGCATGTTCCATCCCCTACACCATGACGAAACCACGCAGGGGCACCCTGAAGACGACGACTGGCCAACCCCCACAAGTCCTGTGCCAAGGCAACATGTGTTGAGCAGCCCCCCTGTCACACCACCGCAAATGTCCATGGCCCAGCAGAGGCAACAGTCCCTCGACCTGCTGATCGAGCAACAGCAGGAAGTGTCCACGCTACTCAAGGACCATGCAAATGAATGCGGGGGTTCCAGGGCAGCCATGGAAACATCCACCGAGACACTCAGGGCACAAATAGAGAAAAGTAGTGAGAGCCTCAGGGGAGAAATGGAGAGAAGCACCGAGAGCCTGAGAGCACAAATGGAGAAAAGCACCGAGAGCCTGAGAGCACAAATGGAGAAAAGCACCGAGAGCCTGAGGGGGGAACTGCATGCGACGTCCAAAGACGTTTGTGCTGAACTTGCTGCTGTGCGCCGTGTGCTCTCGGAGCTCTCACAAACCCTCAGAGACATGCATGGACGCGAGCAGGCAGAGACATCATCCATGGCAAGTTCCGTCCAGGGCAGCCCCCAACGCAGATCTGGCAGGAACCTGCGCTCCACGGGCAGGGGTGCCCCTGATACCCGTAGAGGGGGCTTGCAATAGCGTCTACCCACGGACAGCATGCATATTTGGACACTGGTGTTGGGGGGGGAGGTAGTAGGGTGGAGGGGGTGTGTTGGGCTTCACTGGGTGGCGGGTCCATAGGGTGTATAAATCAAATCACATTAACAATACAGCACCTCATTATCATCCAATGACATGTGTGGACATTGATATTTGCGTACGAGGCCTTCATAGGCGTACAGTCCACAATGTGCCTGTACTACACACACACAGTGCCACAGGTCCCCTTTCCGTGTAATAGGCACCATGCGTGGTTGCTAGAAGCATGCATCTATGATGCTCTGTCGGATTGCACGTGCATCCTGTGCCTCATGGACTCCTTGAGGTGCCTCCACATCCCCACCCTCATCATCATCATCATCTTCAGGTGCATGCAGTACAGCGTCAGGGGGCATGGGCACATTCCTACGTATGCACATGTTGTGCAGCATGACACATGCCATGACCATCTTAGAAACCTTCTCATGGCTGTACATGAGTGCCCCGCCAGACCTGCTGAGGCTGCGGAAACGAGCCTTCAGTAGGCCGAATGCCTGTTCAATGACCACACGGGTACGTGAGTGGGCATGGTTGTAGTCCTCCTCATGCTCGTTCTGTGGGTTCCGGATTGGTGTAAGGAGCCATCTCTTCAGTGGATACCCGGCATCACCTGTATGAGACGAATAAAGGGTGTCAGTGGAATGATAGTGCTAAGTAGCCCCCCCCCCCCTCCTGCAAGGTCATTGACGCATCAAATGGGCCACGATGTCATGCATGGAATGAGACTCACCGAGTAGCCAGGATCTGTGCCCTGCGTGTCGCTCCATGTAGCGTGGTATTCTTGTGTTCCTCAGGACCATAGAATCATGGGTAGATCCTGGAAATCTGGCACAACAATGCGTAAAGATCTTGTTGGAGTCACACACCATTTGCACATTGATTGAATGAAATTGTTTCCGGTTGCGGTACTGGACCTCCATGGCATGTGGGACAACCAATTCAACATGGGTGCAGTCGATGGCACCAATGCAACCCGGGATGCCGCCAAGTGCATGGAATCCCACTTTTGCGTTGGTAATCTCCTGGTACGTGCGTGGTAGTGTGATGTGGTCGTCGGCGTGCTTCAGGAGGGCATCGTGCACTTGGAAGAGTGTCCGTGAGAACAGTGGCTGTGAAATGCCCTGCAACTGTCCCACTGTGTGCTGGTAGGTGCCTGTGGCCAGGAAGTGGAGTACAGACACCACCTTCAGTAGGGGTGGGATGGCGGTTGGGCTATCTATCATGCTCACGAGGTCAGCATGTGTCATGTCCACAATGGCGATTATGGTGTCCCGGTCCAAACGGTAGAGGGTGTGGATCTGCTCAGCAGTGAGGTTGAACGGATCAGCTCGGAGGCGTGGGATTGCGGGCCGCCTGCGTGGTGGTAGTGGCAGTGCTTGTGGGCCTTGCTGACCCTGCCTTGCCCTCCTCCTCCTCCTTCTCCTCCGTCTCCCCTGTGCGCCCGGTTGTTGTACCTGTTGTTGTTCGTCGTCTTCTTGTAGTTGTAGCACTTGCAGTGCTATCTGGTCCCCCAGGCCCAACATCGCTAGTCCTGCCGGTAGCATTTTGGAGTGGGAGTGGTTGTGGGAGGGGTTTGGGTCTGCTATATATGTGCTGTCGGCCTGTATGGCCTCCACCTGTGCTGATTGAATGAATCTGTGGCAGATGCAATCCCTTCTGGCCGAGCACGTCCCGCACGTAAGGCTGCATTTGGCCGCATGGCATCTTGGGATTGGAATCATGTATCAAATCCCGATGGCAGTGTGATGTACTTTGACTGATTTTCATGCTATGCTCCCATTGTTACACATGCTATGATTGCAGCCGCTTACATACCTGTGAAGAGTCAGTGGTATGTAGGGCTCGATCGATGGCCGACCCTCATGCAGCACAGTAACGTACTTCACCGACGGGCGTGGCGTCCCATTTGTGATTGCAGCCAGTTAGCATTATGACACACAGCCACACTACATTGATGTAATTGTGAATGCAAGCGTTCACAGAAGCCTTTTCGACGTAATGTTGCAAGTGAGGAATTCGAAGGCCAGCATTTTTGGTTTTGAAGTAGCGGCGAGGATACGCCCACAGGTCTGGCTGGAAATGTAACGTTCTATTGTAGAATGTCCTTGGGACATGGCCCATAACGAGCAAGCAATGAATGATATGAATTGAATGGGATGCGCAATAGCGTAGTGGACGATAAGGCAGGACGTTCCCAAATCCATCTTGCTTCACAACACTACAGATCCGGCCAGGAGCACAGTGGTTTTTGCAGACTGCATTACGCACAGACGCGATGGAAGTTTCACATATTATGTGAGTGAATATTCATGCGTTTTCATTGCGGGATGAGGGAATGATGAATGGATGCATGGACAGATGATTCCGTTTAGGGTCTGCCATGTACATGGGTTTTTTGAATCACTCCCCTTCCCCTGCGCTATGTGATGCAAGGCTGCCATAGTGGGACTTACGTCTATCTGCCCTTGTCGGATCCTCCCTGTCTCGACGCGCCTTCATACACTTGTGTCTAGGCACGTTACTAATCCCATGTCATGGGTTCTATCTTGACGGACGCATGCACAGTAACCGACGTTGCAAATGGTGTATTTACCTCGATTGATTTCGTTATGAATCGATACTGATTTAGGGGTCTGTATATTCCTTTGGAGTGGGCTAGCATGCATATGGGTGTGGATTTGGTGTGTTGAATGAAGATTGTAATGCATCATGAGTCCCGTAATGCAATCGGTTAATTTGTGTTTCATTTGGGTGACAGGTATCTCCTGCCCTATTGCAGATGCCATCTCTACGCCACTCCTCCAGATGGGTTTTACTCTCGACACCTGCAGCTTCGGGTGAATCAGTGGAGCACCATTTCGATCTTATGGGACGATCGCCAATGGGCCACATGCCCTTACGCTGTACTGGTGGCTAGGTGCAACATTTCGGCCTTTCAGCTCGACTAGTGCCTGCCTCATGGGACGGACCTGCGGTTCTTGCCGCTTCCATGTTGCCTTTTGGAACGTTGATGTAGGCCCTGTGTGCCATGATGGTACAGGGCGTCACACAAGTGGAAGCTGGTCAATTATTGCAGATGCAGCCCTCGGTGATGATGGATGTTTTGGTGTTATTTTGCAAATTGCTGTGGGGCCTTTGTCATTTGGATGTGCATTTAAATTGTATTCCGATATTTGTCGTGTTGCGTTATTCTTTGCAGGTGATGTGGCGATTTTCGATTTGTGGCGGTATGTATTGCGAGATGATCTGCATTGTGTTCCGCCTTCTGAGTTGAGTTGTGTGGTACAGTACTGGCCGCGTTTGCCTACGTAGCACAGTATGGTCACGGATAGGGGCTGCCATTGTGACTGTTTACATGATGTGCTGTTCAGGGGCGGGGGATTGGCTTTTGGCCGACTGGTGCCTGTCAGCCAGGTCGATTGGTGGAATGATGGGATGTTCAGAATGTGGCTGGTCACAGGTGCCTGTGTTTGCGTGCGTTTGTTGGAGGGGGACTGGGGTCATGTCCATTGGAATAGCTTCTGTATTCATGCCATCTGTGCCCTGCAGCTCCCATCGGCCCCTCTTGGGATGAGCCTGGCTGCTCAGTCACTCTGCCAACTTGTGTGGTACATGCTTCTGCTGATGGTTGGTTTGTTTACTGGCAAGAGTACAGGGCTGGTGCAATCCCCCTCAGGATGCTGTTTTGGATGTTGCCTTGCGCTGGTGGCAAGCGATGGGGGACTACTGTTGTTTTGTGTCATGTGTTCTTGATTTTCATTTTGATGTATTGTACCTTCACATGCCTGTGCTGCATCAGTACGGCTATGGTGACATGCCGTACATGGATGCCCACTCACGGGGCGCTTTGAGCCCCTGCATGCATTTCTACGTTGGCATGCATGGGTGAATTGTAGATTTCACTGGTTGCATAGTGTGAGTACATTGCGCCTGCCAGGAGTTGTGCAATGTGGCCAGGGAGTGGAGTACAGGCACTCAGTGGGCCATTTACGGTTGGTTCACGATGCCGTATTTCTCGCCATGGCGGAATGGTACTTTACGACGTGCTTGATGGCGTTCAGTACATGTCCGCTAGGGTCAGAATTCGCGTACCGTTGCGCCATGGCGGTGATTCCGGTTTTGCAAGGCGCGCGTGCGCGTACTTGGTGCAGTTAGCGTTGCCGTTCACTGCGGTGTCGCTAATGGCATCGTACTTTACGGTGACGGGTCATAATCGCAACGAGCGGTGTTCGATGGCGGTATTGCATTTCCGCCATCATTTTTCCATTTCCGCCAGGGTCGTAATGAGGCCCTTTGTCTTTTGTCTATACTAATGCAATTATGTAATACATGGGTTTTATTAGCTACTTATTACATATTTCACAGTACACAAAAATCTATTAAGAAAAAAATTATCATTTCATTATTCAACATATTAACTTTATGAATATTATACCTTCCTCTTGTACGCTGCACACAATGCTATGTTTCTGCATGAGTAGCTTAGTATACTAGCTAGAACCCCATAATAGAATGCTATTTATATCAATGCATCGTTCAATGCACTAATTAGGGTATGATATTTATTGCAATGATCCTTGACACTTTTTTCACAACATTATAATAAAAATCCCTTGTACACATATTTCATGAAAAGTACATACACATGTGATGTCATCAGTGGTGTCATCAATGACATTTGTGATGTCATCTTTGATGTCATGGGTGTTAGTCTTAGCAGTGCATGGTGGTGGCGTGAGTTATGGTTGCTTAGCTTACCATAACTGGCGAATTTCAGGGTTTTTTCGGTTTTACTTGGAACCATAACGTCCCTTTAATAACGTTTTTTCACTGAATTTAATAGGTTTTTAGTAGCGCAACTTAAACATAATGTCTGTTTAACAACGTTTTTTACTGAATTTCATAGGTTTTTAGTAGCGCAACTTAACAATAATAACTCTGACTTTATGTACAAGTAACATAGAGCATACTGAACCCCCTCTACTGAATTTGATGTCCGCGAACTCTTTTAATGTCCAGGGACATGTGCGGACAACAGCACCACTACCCAAAAAGTCTGGGGAGTATGTTTAATTATTATTATTATTATTATTATTATTATTATTATTATTATTATTATTATTATTATTATATGAACATTTTACAAATTCACAAACCAGCACACATACACATTATATGTAGTAATAAATAAGAATTGTAACCCATATATATAACACGCTAACCATTCATTTAAATACAATATGTTCTAAAATGGAATATACCAAAAGAAGAAAGATAGGCTTCCAACATGATTACCTCACAGAAACTCCACAACTAAGAGAAACAGCAGATCTACAGACCACTCAGAACAGTGGTCAGAACCTGAAATAGTAAGTGTACTGCATTTTACTCATATATTTGTAAACTTTCTATATTAGATACAAAAAAAATGATATTATGTTTTTTTTTCTCACAGAAATGTCTAGTACTCTGGAGTGGCTAGAGGAGCATTTCCCACGTGAGGAAATGTCAGAAGATAGTGAACCTAATGGTAGACACTTTACTATATAAACCAATTAATAAATATTATTTTATATACATTTAACATATATTTTTTTTTGTACAGACCATACAAAAATTGAAAATACTAAAGAAAAAAGTATTGGATAAGACTCTTCAGCACATAGAAGAAAAAAAGGACCTACCCTTGCCAAATTTTAATGATTTAAAAAACTTTGTGGAGGATAACTTCAAACAAACTACATACCATTGTCCCACATGTACCTGTTCCCCCTCACCATATCCCACTCAATTATCCCCAAACCCTCTCCATAAACCAAAACGTTTTGATGAGACTTCCATCTCTTCTTCACCTCATATAAATCCTATTGAAACCCCCAATTCTCCTGTTTTTGTTTCAGTTTCTGCCTCAACCTATCTGTCATAAATTTAACATACATGTAAAATAAAGTAAAATTATTATATTGTGTCCTAATTAGTTTCTTGTCTTTTTTTAAAAAGCAGTTCAGGTGTCCAGAATGTCCGTGAAGAAACGAAAATGGAGGTGTCCTAAGAACACTATATCTGTCCCTACTGTTCGCTAGCAAGTTGAAACTGTTCTAAGAACACAAGCGGTGTCCTGAAATGTTCGTAAAGAAACAAAATGGGGGTGTCCTGAGGACGCTATGCCTGTCAGTATTGTTCGCAGGCAAGTTGAAACTATTCTAAGAACACAACTGTGTCCAGAAATGTTCGTAAATAAACTAAATGGGTTTGTCCTGAGGACACTATACCTGCCCTTACTGTTCGTAGACAGGTTGAAACTGTTCTAAGAACACATCAAGTGTCCTGGGATGTTCGTAAATAAACAAAATGGGGGTGTCCTGACAACGCTATGCCTGTCCGTATTGTTCGCAGGAAAGTTGAAACTGTTCTAAGAACAAACGCCTGTCCGTAACTGTTAATTTCACTTGTGACGCACTTTTAATCGCTTCAGGACCCAAACAGTGTCCGTAGAACACCAACGCGCATGCGCAAAACAGTTTCAGTGCATTTGGTGTCCTGCGGACACCCGCTCCCTTCGCGAACATGTTTGCGAACCTATCATGTGACCGCGCCCACGATCAACTATGTTCTGATTGCGAACACTGGTCGTGTCCCTGAACAATTTAAAACTACATTTTCAAGTAATCTACAATATTTTCAAATATAAAACTCACCATAGAACAAGTCCCACATAGTAATCCTGAGTTTCCACATACTTCTTGTGACTTTTTGAACCCTTTTTCTGTTTGATCTGTCTGCGGAAAGCGCGCATGTCTGCAAACCGCGCACAAGCACCCCTATAAAAGACCACGCCCTAGAGCTCATTCTCATTGTGTTTCTGGCTATCCTACAGAACACAGCAAATTTTGCTGCCAATTTGCAGATTTTCAACTCCAAGCTGATGGCTTCCATGGCTCCACTCATGCCACCTGGTGCTGCATCTGCCTCAGCAGCACCCCCAGCCCCTCCACCACCACCACCACCACCTCCCCAAGGGCCTGAAGAGGGGAACAGGAGTGAGGATGCAAAGGAGGATGAAGAGGATGACGAGAATGAGGTAGTGGAAGTCCCTACTACCAGCACTCGGCATGAGTCTTGGGTGTGGCGGTTATTTACCATTCGTGATAATGGTCCTAAGGCGTGTGCGAACCAAGTCAACTGCAATGAGTGCAAAATGGTACTCGGTCACGGGAGGCATGGTTCATACAGCTTTGGGACAACTACCATGAAGCGACAACCAAAGTCATTCCACACTGGGGCCATTTGCAAGGTTGTACCTTGCGAGGAGCGTAGCAGGTTGACTTCCGCTACTTCATCCTCCGTTTTCCGATCCTGTCACCACAAGGAACACTCCTGTGGGACAGCGTATTCCTCAAGCTGCCTCACAGGCCATACGCAATACTGATGACCCTTACCTTTCGAGGGTCATAGTTGTGTGTTTGTACTGCAACGCAGTACTGTGCAGGGGGAGAGACTTTGTAGTGCTTTTGAGGCTATCGTCTCAGAGCACGAGAAGGTCTGCTCACTACCCAAGTAAAACCCACGCTACATCTTCCTCTCTCAGCTCGTCCTTTCTTATCCCCGTAGTTGGTGTCCCCCACTTACCCTCCTTTCCCCTCCTCTCCTAGTGTGTTGTGTATAAAAAAACAAAAAAAATATAAAACAACAAAAATAAAAAAAGGCTCCTTTTCAGAGCCACCTTTCACAGTTAAAAAATAGAAGTTAAAATAAATGAAGCAGGGCCCTGTGTATTTTTTAGAAGTCAGCGGACATCTAAAATTTTGGGGTGCTACCCTTTCATAACCATTGCAGTTTTATCTGGGAGGAAATGGTGTTTGTTTGTGTTTGAAAAATTTGAAATGCTCAATACCTACTACAAAATGGATTCTGTCATTCCAAAAAAGGTCGCAATGCATTTTGTACATTTCTCAGAAAAATCTGATTGCCAGCATAAGTAAGATGGACTCCATCTCTGCGAAAAATGTATGTACTACGTAACATAATATTTTCATTGTGAAAAGAGGACATGCCAACATTTCTTAGAAAGGCACAAACAGCCTTATTGACCTTGCGCCTTGCTTTCTCCATTTGTGGACCAAATGAAGAAGAACAAAGCCACATTTGTCTCTGCGCAATCTGTGAAAAAATAACTTGAGAATTTGGAAACATGTCAATGACCTTCCCAAGTCCTTCTTTCATTGCAAATTGCAAAGAAATTCCAGACACATGTCCTAAACTGTTCCCTCCACAATGAAATTTAATTAATCATATGAAATTGTCATTAAAGACTCCTCAACATAAAGAACTATATTACATGTCCCTACTACAACTCTTTAAACCACGGAGAAAAAAAGAAGAAATACTAGATAACTATGACTCCTCTGAAGACGCTTTCAAAGCAAATGAAAGCACTATAACTGATGTAAACTTTACACAGTACAAAACAATGTTGCACAATGAACAGCAACACGAAGAAGAACTCCAAGCCTAACTAGATAAGTACACTCCTGACAGTAGTCAACCTTCTGTAACAGGAAGCCAAGAACCACTGGGAGAGCCCCTAATAACAGAGAGGCAGAATTAGCTCTGACAGAAGTAGAAAACACCATGTGTCAGTATGAAGATAAAGAAGACTTAACTATACTACAATCAAAACTAAAAAATGAGCAACGTAGCATTTTTCAAGAACTAACAAAAGAAATTGCACATGGTGTACAACATGAAAACAAAGAATGCACCTGCCAAAATTACAAACCTATACTACTGTACGTCAGTGGTGAAGCTGGTTCTGGCAAAACATTCTTAATCAAAATCAATAAATTCCTTCAACAATTGACAAACCACAAACTGTCAGTTGTTGTCACTGCCCCCACAGGTTTAGCTGCCTACAACATAAGCGGTGTCACTTTACACCGATTACAACTCCTGCCAGTAGAACACCAAAACAAATTAGACTATTACAAACTTTCTACAGAAGCTGCAATGGAACTACGCAGAGTATTAAAACACATGAAAATGCTATTAACAGGTGAAGTGAGCATGGTCTCCAACCTAATGTTGGCTTTGATTCACCTCCGATTACAAGAAGTACTCAAAACAAACTATGAAGAGCTCTTTGGAGGAAAACACATTATTGTTTTCAGAGATCTTCTTCAATTGACACCAGTGAAAGGTGAGCCTATTTTTAAAACCTTAAGACACAAACTCTGCCATGAAACTGTTGACAGCATTGGAAATATCAACCTTTGGCAACATGTCCAATACAGAGAATTAACAGAAAACGTGCAACAATCTGCAGATCTCACATATGCCAACATCTTAAAAAGTATTAGAGTTGGTATACTATCTCAAGAAGCACAAGCAATATTGAAAACCCTGAACATTCGTGCACTTTATGGCGATAAGGCATGTGCTACGGATGTTATGGAACAATTAGACCACAAAAATGTCAATTGTATGGCCTTAATACCAACTCTTGCAAGCTGTTTCAAATTCAATGAAACAATGTTAAAAAAAGAAATGCAACCAATAATTGAAATTAGCGCCACAGACAAACTAGACGTACATGGTATGACACTACCCATGTGGGAACAAACCACAACAAGACTAAATAGTTTAGAAAATTCAATCTCCAACTCAGCTGGGTTGGAAAAAATATTGAGATTATCCTTAACTTATAGAGTAATGCTTAAACGTAACCTTGACGTAGAGCAAGGGCTAGTTAATGGAGCACTGGGCACAGTTGTTGGCTTTCAATCATACCCACGTGATAGCAACATTCAGTTTGTCAATATTCGCTTAGATAAACTTTCAGAAGTGAAAAGGATAGGGTGCTCAATTGCTCGATTCCTTCTCTTCAAAGACATGTATGCAAGTAGAGAACAATTTTCTCTAACTCTTGTATATGCAGTTACCATTCATAAATCCCAAGGTCTTACCCTAGACAAAGCATTGATAGATATAGGAAGCATAGTCTTTAAGGAAGGCATGAGCTACATAGCATTGTCATGCTTACGTACACTTGACGGTCTATTGCTAATGAACTTTGATGCAAGCAAAGTCAAAGCTGATATTCCTTGCATTCTTGAATACAATAGAATGTGTTCACTGTACACCCCTCATCTCAAACAATACCCTGTTCCAGATAAAGTAAAATGTGGTGAAAGAAAACTAAATGAAACAGAATCCAACAGCAAATTCCGGAAAGAAAAGAAAAGAAGCTAAAGTTTCATCAATTACCGCAAACATAGAAGAACCTACTATGGAATGTAAACCAGGGACTTCGGCAAAGAAGCAACAGAAATTCTGAAAAATGCACTCAGATACAGAACTTGCTGGACTATTGAAATTTGCAAATGAAAGTGTGGTAAATTGCTATGCAAATGTAGCAATGAATATTCTATTTCAATTGCCACCAATTGTTAACAATATTTACCTCCACAGTACAGACCAATTGTGTTTGCAGATGTTAGTGCTGCATAGAAATGCAACAAGCAATCCTGACAACACATACAGTGTTCATGGAGTAAGGCAACAATTGGACGACTGTGCCGGAATGGTGAGATTCACTATGAACTCACAAGAAGATCCATAAGAATTTCTAATGTACATACTATTAGTATTGGAAAACAAAAGCAGACCTGTAAATGAAATCTTCCAGATTTGGTACATGTGGAAACATACATGCACTCTCTGTAGCAAAGTGATACAGGAAGAAATCCCAAATGAGCGATTTGTGTATGTTTCCATACCAAATTGTGAGAGCATTCCATTTCAGCAACTTGTACAAAATGCAAACCATGGCAGATTATGTACTATTTGCAATTCAGACAATTGCTCCACCTTACTGATACAATTACATAGTGCCTATATAATACTTATGCTTCTACATTATAATGCAGATGGCACCAAAAACAACTGCAAACTGACTGGATTCACACACGGTCAAGTGTCACTTGGAAAGAAAACCTTTACAACAGTAGGTATAATCTACCATGCAGGAGCTACAACCAATGCAGGTCACTACACTGCATACATTAAAAAGAATTGTGGATGGTTTGAATGTATTGATATCACCATTACTCTAAAGCAGAGATTGACAGCTAATCTTACAAATGCGTATTTAATGTTCTTAAAGCCAAAATTCTCAAAATAATGTGTACTTCAAGATTAGAAAAGAAATTGATGTGAAAGACTACAAACAGTTAGAATACACCAACAGGTATCTAACTACCTAAGGATGTAAGAATGACGCAAAGAAATGAATATCACAGATCGTTGGGAACAAATGCACAGGTAGAATACGCCTACAGGTATCTAACTGTTGTTAAAAATCAGCAGGAAGGCAACTGTCACGGCTCGCTCCCTTCGCTCCCGTTCCCGCCACTTGGGGGCATGTTTTGGGGTTTATTCCCTACTGGACATTTCCTTCGAACCCTATGCTACAGTGTTCTGATGAATTGGGAGCGTTAAAACCTTATATTCCAAGTTACTTCCCTTCCGGATCCATTCCAGGTTTTTGGCAGCCAGCATGCTACTTAAATCAAATGACTATGCTTCCCAGAATGCCTTGGCTCACTGCTTCACCTCCTGCTTCCCAGAATGCCTGGCTCACTGCTTAATCTCCTCCCTGGCAGCCAGCATGCTACTTAAATCAAATGACTATGCTTCCCAGAATGCCTTGGCTCACTGCTTCACCTCCTGCTTCCCAGAATGCCTGGCTCACTGCTTCATCTCCTCCCTGGCAGCCAGCATGTTACTTAAATGAAATGACTATGCTTCCCGGAATGCCTGGCTCACTGCTTCATCTCCTCCCTTGCAGCACAAGGCTGGGTGGAGGATAGGCAACACCTGTGGCTGCAGGTGCAGCAGGTGGCACGCCTGAGGGTTGTGCTCGTTTAGCAGCTTTAAAAGCCTCAGTTTGCTTCAGTCCGGCGCTGGTCATTGCAGCAGTGTTCCTGTTGTGACTAGTCTCTGTTCCTTGTTCCTAGTTTCTGTGCTTTGTACCTAGTTCCAGTTCCTTGTTCCTAGTTTCTGTGCCTTATACCTAGTTCCAGTTCCTTGCTCCTAGTTTCTGTGCCTAGTACCTAGTTCCAGTTCCTTGTTCTTAGTTATTGTGCCAAGTACCTAATTCCAGTTCCTAGCTTTTGTGCCCAGTTCCTAGTTCCTGTATCTTGTTCCTCTGTCCTGGATTTCGGATTAATGTGCTTAATTGATTTATGCTTTCTGAATTTCTCTTTCTGGTTTCCTCTGTCTGCAGACAGCCTTTCTCTGTGCTTTACTCTTTGATGCAGCCCAGTTTGCCGGTGCTTTCTGTACCTTTATGCTGTCCTGGTTACTGAAAAGCTTGATGAATTAACCTTTACTTTTGTAGAATTAGTTTACTGCCTTTCCTCCTTGGATGGTGGGAAAGGTTTCCTTTTGTGATATCATTTTCCCTGCTCCTGATCCTACTTTATTGAGATTCCATTCCATGTTTTCCATTGCACTTCTGCATTTATTTTCCATTGATTATTAGGTGTGGGTGTTGTTGTAACTAGTTCCAGTGTGTATCCCCTTTTGTTTTCCTCACAATTTATTATCACAATTCATACTTGCCCTTGACTAGGGTTTTATGTATTTTGTTATCTTTAACCCTTTGCTTTTACAGCCTTCTGGGTCCCTGTTTGATCTACAGGGTTTGTGAAATTACTGACATTCAAGTGGTCTTTCCGATCCTCGTGAGTACTGTTTCTAAGTTCCTTATTCAGTATTTTACAGAGTGTCAGTTCACAGAATCTGTCCTTGCTTGCCCGCTACGTGGGTTTAGCGCTGTCAGTATCTGTAATAGCATAGTGGGTAAAGAGTTTGCTGACTTTCCTTTCAGTCATAAGGAGGTCCTAAGTGTTTACCCCACATCCCTTTTTTCATATATTGTAAATATTGTTTTACTTTATTTGCACTCCTGGGTTTTATATATACACAAGTCTTGGGTATTATATGCACGTTGTTAGATTCAAAGTTGTTCACTGTGCAATTCTGTGCACTTTTTCCCTTGCCATAGTCAATACCTTCTTCCTTTCTTAACAGAATGACCAGCCCTTATTCCCGTTTGAATATGGCCAGTTTAAGAAAGAAAGGCAGCAAGGCCACCAACAAGTTTGTACAGAAAGCTTCCCTTAAGTTTACCTGTGACAATCAAACCCTTGATCCTGACTTAAATGAACTCCTTGTTACAAATGGGTATTTACGTGCACAGTATTTTACCCACAGGATGGCCCATCGTACATTGTCTGATCCTAGTTCTGTCTTTAATTTTGATCCAGATTCTATGTCCGCACAAGCCTTAGCAGCGGAAAACAACACACTGTTAGATTTACTACACACAAGGACGTCTGTTGTTGAACTCCATGATTCCGGTTGTGCTTTACCTCAGATTGAACAGTTTCATGATTCAAACATAAAGAATGGAGGGGTTCATTGCATATCTTCTGTTTTCAGCCCTCAGTCTACTGCTTACTCCTCTGCACAAGTACTTACTGTAGCCCCTAATGTCAAGAGGTCTGATATCAGTAGTCTGCTTAAGGGTAACACAGACCAAGTCGGTAAGAGAGAGTATAGATCACAAAATCTGCAAGCAGTAAATGACAATGTACAATCAGTGCACATCCGGATGGCTAGGGCAGGATCCAGCCCTGATGCCACCATGCCTTCCCCTGTGCCTACTGATAGGGATGTACAGTTAAGGCGGGGCATGCTAAAAGCTGAACTTGAGGAGTTAAAACAAGAATACATTACTTCACTAGAGGAGAATAAAACCTTACGGTCTTTTCTGAATACACCTCAAACTTTATCCGTTGATGAAGTGAATACTGTTCAATCCCTGAGTGCGGAGGTTTTTGTAGGTCAGGATACTTGTCAATATGAAAAATCTATTGGGAGTGAAAGTCCTCTTTCTAGCACAGCACTTATTCAGGGCACAGGTTCTGACAATTGTTCTACCGTTTGTCAGGAATTGCCGTTAGCCGAAGATTTACAAGCCACTCCTTTACCTAAGATTTCCTGTGTAGCAGTCTGTCATAATTCTGAGCTTGAACACATACATGCTTCTGATTCCCAAACACAATCCACAATGGTGGCATACACAGAATCAGTCACTACTGTAGGCTTAGGTTCTGCCCTTGATCTAGCTGCTGAGACTGAAGTAGACATTCAATCTGATGTGGAAAACGATGCTACCTCTGTGTTCGCTCGTTCTTCTGCCAATTTTTGTCACAATGAACAGTCAAAGACAGTACAGAATTCATGTTTTGATGGACTCATTCCACAGTATACTGAACCAAAGACCCGGCAGGCAATTCCTGAACTGTTGATTGTTAATATGCCACTTTCAGACGCTAAATCAGAGGAATGGACATTTGACGAAATCCTGATTAACAGAGACTTTACTATGGTGATTCCTCTGGTTGATTTTGACTTCTACAAAGGAAGAGACTCTGTGTCATCCACTAAGGAGAGGGACGGCATGGCTACAGCTCAGTCTTTGGTTACTGGTGCCAAGGAGCCAACCGCCCTAAAGGTGCTTTCCATTCCTGAGCCACAAATGTGCCTGTCGACTTCTGGGACTTCAGTCTGCCCTCCTACAACTATTGACTCTTCGATTATCCAGTCCACAGCTCTGCAGTCATCGTTGTCAAACGTGTCTACAATCAATGAACAATTGCTATGTCTGCCAGTCACTCAAGAGCCTTCACCATGTACGTGGTCAGAGTCAAAGACCTTGACAAGTTTGTCTTCAGCTAACGAGACGGCTCCAGCTTGCATGCCCTCAGCCTCTGAAGTTCCTCTGGCATGCCTGTTTTCGGCTACAGTGACTCATCCAGCAGATTATCCTTCAGCCATGGAACCTCCGGTAGTACATCCTAAGTGCCTGTCTCCGGTCCCAGAGCCAACTGCTAGTTTGGCTTCGGTTCATGAAAGACCTGTATCCTGCTCAGCCTCGCTGCCAATATCGGAGGTGCACCTGTCTGCTCTGTTTGATCATGTTGCAGATTCATCTACTTCAGAGCTATCTCCTAAATCCCAACCATTTATTATGGATGAACGTCCAATCTGCCCATCCTATGCTTCAGGAGGATCACCTGAAGGCCTGCCTTTTACACAAGCTAATTCTCCCAACTGTTTGTCTGTAGAATTAGCACCTCCCGCATATGCTACATCTGAGTCTGAGACTTCTGCCAAAAACATCAAGCTGGTTCACGACTCGGGAGGGCCTTACATGCAAGGCTGTTGGACTTGCCTGGAGTGTTACAAGAGGGAGACGGATACCATCCGCCATGGCCTAGACATCGAACAAGTAGCCAACCAGGATAACGGGCAGGACGGTTCACCTTTGGGGGCCGGTTTGGATCAGCCGCTTGACAGCCCTTTTGTTGCCGGATCCCATATGAGCCTGAAGGAAGGGACGGGCACGGCCCCCCAACTGCTGCACCATTCAGGTGCTAGTAGTCAAAGGGAGGATATCACTGCTGCAGTT
The DNA here is from genome assembly GCF_040938575.1 of Ambystoma mexicanum. Classification (NCBI taxonomy): domain Eukaryota; kingdom Metazoa; phylum Chordata; class Amphibia; order Caudata; family Ambystomatidae; genus Ambystoma; species Ambystoma mexicanum. The sequence continues at coordinate 289,228,152 of NC_090924.1, read as the reverse complement.
CAAGATGTGCCTGTTATTGCTCCGGCTGCGAGTGTGCCTTATGTACCAAGTACTGCGTCTATCACTCCTATCGGTATGCCAAACGTACCTGCGGTTGTATCCCACGTGCAACAAGGTGGCCATACGACTGACACCTGGAATGCCAGCCTTGTACAACCCATTGCACTTCCAGGCCCCCAAGGAGTTGAACAGATGCAATCGAATCTTGGTCACCCTCAACCACAGGCCTTGAACCAGATGGGTGATGGGAGAAGATCCAAACCTCTTTCTCGGCCGCCACCTTCTTTGTCTGAACCTGAACATTTCTTGAAACCTGCAATTTTCTCACCTCCTGTGTGTACGCTCTCAGCGGGGGGGCTACCAGAGCATCTATCATTATCCAAAGCATGTTGCACCAGCCAGCCTCCCTCCTCAATGATGTATGAGTGTTCGCTCCCAGAGACTGAGCTTCCTGGACCTTCCAACTCTGCTTCAGGTCCTGCAAGTCCTTCATGCCTTTCCTCAGCCCATGAGTCTCTTCCTCACTGAAAACCTGCCTATGGCTCTTATAGACTGCAGCCTGATTCTATTCATTCCAGTCCTTCTGCTTCTGCCCGTGGATCATCGTTTTCGTCAGTGCCACCTCCAAAGACAAAGCGCTCCTGTTATGGAAGATGTTTTGTGCGAGTAACGGCCGCCTGGAGTCGGCCGTGGGAGGGGGTATAGTGTCACGGCTCGCTCCCTTCGCTCCCGTTCCCGCCACTTGGGGGCATGTTTTGGGGTTTATTCCCTACTGGACATTTCCTTCGAACCCTATGCTACAGTGTTCTGATGAATTGGGAGCGTTAAAACCTTATATTCCAAGTTACTTCCCTTCCGGATCCATTCCAGGTTTTTGGCAGCCAGCATGCTACTTAAATCAAATGACTATGCTTCCCAGAATGCCTTGGCTCACTGCTTCACCTCCTGCTTCCCAGAATGCCTGGCTCACTGCTTCATCTCCTCCCTGGCAGCCAGCATGTTACTTAAATGAAATGACTATGCTTCCCAGAATGCCTGGCTCACTGCTTCATTTCCTCCCTTGCAGCACAAGGCTGGGTGGAGGATAGGCAACACCTGTGGCTGCAGGTGCAGCAGGCGGCACGCCTGAGGGGTGTGCTCGTTTAGCAGCTTTAAAAGCCTCAGTTTGCTTCAGTCCGGCGCTGGTCATTGTAGCAGTGTTCCTGTTGTGACTAGTCTCTGTTCCTTGTTCCTAGTTTCTGTGCTTTGTACCTAGTTCCAGTTCCTTGTTCCTAGTTTCTGTGCCTAGTACCTAGTTCCAGTTCCTTGTTCTTAGTTATTGTGCCAAGTACCTAGTTCCAGTTCCTAGCTTTTGTGCCCAGTTCCTAGTTCCTGTATCTTGTTCCTCTTTCCTGGATTTCGGATTAATGTGCTTAATTGATTTATGCTTTCTGAATTTCCCTTTCTGTTTTCCTCTGTCTGCAGACAGCCTTTCTCTGTGCTTTACTCTTTGATGCAGCCCAGTTTGCCGGTGCTTTCTGTCCCTTTATGCTGTCCTGGTTACTGAAAAGCTTGATGAATTAACCTTTACTTTTGTAGAATTAGTTTACTGCCTTTCCTCCTTGGATGGTGAGAAAGGTTTCCTTTTGTGATATCATTTTCTCTGCTCCTGATCCTACTTTATTGAGATTCCATTTCATGTTTTCCATTGCACTTCTGCATTTATTTTCCATTGATTATTAGGTGTGGGTGTTGTTGTAACTAGTTCCAGTGTGTATCCCCTTTTGTTTTCCTCACAATTTATTATCACAATTCATACTTGCCCTTGACTAGGGTTTTATGTATTTTGTTATCTTTAACCCTTTGCTTTTACAGCCTTCTGGGTCCCTGTTTGATCTACAGGGTTCGTGAAATTACTGACATTCAAGTGGTCTTTCCGGTCCTCGTGAGTACTGTTTCTAAGTTCCTTATTCAGTATTTTACAGAGTGTCAGTTCACAGAATCTGTCCTTGCTTGCCCGCTACGTGGGTTTAGCGCTGTCAGTATCTGTAATAGCATAGTGGGTAAAGAGTTTGCTGACTTTCCTTTCAGTCATAAGGAGGTCCTAAGTGTTTACCCCACATTCCTTTTTTCATATATTGGTAATATTGTTTTACTTTATTTGCACTCCTGGGTTTTATATATACACAAGTCTTGGGTATTATATGCACGTTGTTAGATTCAAAGTTGTTCACTGTGCAATTCTGTGCACTTTTTCCCTTGCCATAGTCAATGCCTTCTTCCTTTCTTAACAGCAACAAACATAACATTAATGGAAAAGATGAAGGAAACAGGATATAACAATGACACAAATGAGCTGTAGGATCTCTCCACAACCACCTTAGTGATGTGTGGGAGTGGATTTTTTTTCTATAGGTGTGGTATCCTTCAGTGCTTCTGGCCAGAGACTTTACTCCTAGCTGTATGTCCATAGATCTTACATGGGATGGGTGTGCAGTGGCTTCCATGTCTAGTACTTATAACTTTGTTCTTGGGTGCATGGCCTTTGGCCTTTGGCCATGCACCCAAGACTGCACACACTCCCCACAACTTGCCAATGAAAATGCAATACTACAGGTGTATCCATGTGTGTGACATGCTGCAGTGGTTGCGGCCAGGGCCTTCAGTCTTGGAAGTAAGGCCTTCAGCCTTCGGCCGACAGCCATGCATCCAAGAATCTAGGCCCTGGCCACAACCACTGTTGCATGTGACACCCATGGTGGCGCACTAATGAATATAATAGGCATCGGGAAAAGTAATACAATCATGGCATGTTGTCAATTTCAATGTTGGCTACCACTACGCGTGTGCTTTCAACAGTTTTCTGTGCGTACAAGCTGTCCATGGAAAATACATCATGAAGACCGACTCCCAGAACAAATGCATTGATCACCCATGTCTTACTGTCTGAACCTTTTCCAATGGTCTGTGACACAGCAAAACAGTTTTATAAATAGAGCATATGTACGCTGGTTCTTGCTCCGCTTTCGGCGGATCCAAGATGTCGGCCGCATCCAAACAATCTGACGCAGAACACGTCTCGCAGCAGCCAATGAGCAGAGACGTTGTGTATCCGCTGTCATGACGCCTGTCTGCACCTTAGCCAAACGGTATCTTGTCCGTGGACTGAACAGGGAAGTGTGGCCGCGCATCGGACATAGATATCACTCATTTTTTAAGACCTACTTTTTGATAATTTTTAAGAAAAGCACAGCAGGTCACCAAATTTCCAAAAGCATGCTTTCTGGATCAAGCCCCTGTACCTGCTGCAGAATTCATGAAAATCCGACCAGCGGTTTGAATTGTAGCCGTGCGCAAAGTTTTTTCCCCATTCAGTCTATGGGGAAAAAAGACGTTTTGGGACCCCCCCTATAACTTTTGCCCCCCTGGACCAAACATCTCCAAATTTTGCATTCAGAGTGGCCCACATACTTTTTTTGCAAAGTTTGGTGAGGATTTGTCCAGGGGGAGCGAAATTATAGGCCACCCAAAAAGTGCTCTTCCTATGGAAACAGCAACTTAACCATAACTACACGACCACTACTGTGGCTGTGTAATATATATATATATATATATATATATATATATATATATATATATATATATATATATATACATATATATATATATACATATATATATATATATTACATGGACTCAGTAGCGTCCATGTAGTATGTAGTTATGGTTAAGTTGGTGTTTCCATAGGAAGAGCATTTTTTGGGTGGCTTATAACTTCGCTCCCTCTGGACGAATCCTCACCAGACTTTGCAAAAAAAAGTATATGGCCCACTCTGAATATTTTTGCGAAGTTTGGAGAGGTTTGGTCCAGGGGGGGCAAAGTTATAGGGGGGTCCCAAAACTTTTGTTTTTACCCATAGACATAATGGGAAAAAACTTTGCGCACGCCTACAGCCCAAACCGCTGGACAGATTTACACCAAATTTGCAGCAGGAGCGGGGGCTTGGTCCCAAAAGCGTGCTTTTGCAAATTTGGTGTAAATCCGTCCAGTAGTTTTTTTGAAAATGACCAAAATGTAAGGTAAAAAAATTAGTGATATCTCTGTTCGCTCCGCGGACAGACTTCCCGGTTCGATTTGCGGACAGTGCCCTGATTGGCCGAGTGGCTTGCGTGATTTTGCAGACATGCAACGTGTTTTCTGATTGGATGGCGTGGTCCGTGAAGCGCATCACATTTTTAATAGCGCCCGCCATCTTGGATTTGCGGACGTCCGAGGACAGCGCAGTGAAACTTGGATTAAAAATTGTATTTAGTGGAGTGTGTTGGTGTGTATGAGTGTTTGGGGAGGGTGGGGGAGTATGAGATAGGTGCAATGTTGTATTTTTTTATGTGCTAGACGCTTTTGTTGTGTTCGGTTTGTCTGTGGACAACACGGCTGTTCTGAAATGTTCGTAAATAAACAGAATGGATTCGGTGTCAAGTTGAATGTGTTCTAAGAACACTCGTGGGGTACTGGAAGGTTTGCAGGGGGTGTCCTGAAGAAGTTGTCTGTATTGTTCGTTGGCAAGCTGAAAGTGTTCTAAGAACACTCGCGGTGTCCTGAAATGTTCGTACATAAAGAAAATGGGGGTGTCCTGAGGACGCTGTCCGTATCGTCCTCTGGCAAGTTGAATGTGTTCTAGGAACTTCCTTGTGTCCGCGGACATTAAAATGGTTGCAATGCTTGAATCTATGGGTGTGATATGCTGCGGTGGTTGTAGCCAGGGTATAGAATGTTGGGTGCATGGCCAATTGGCCATGCACCGAAGACTCTATGCCCTGGCCACAACCACCGCAGCATATCACACTCATATGCCATGCACCCAAGAGTCTATGCCCTTACCACAAGCACCGCAGCATATCAAACTCATAGTGGCTTATAACTTTGGGACAAAAACAAATTTCTAAGGAACAATGTTATAAGCCAGTATGGGTGTGATATGCTGCGATGGTTGTATTTATCATGCTATACTTACTATTTGGTTTAGTAACGGGAGTCCATGTTTTTCTTGTTCATTTCTGTGATAAAAGAAAATAGCATGTTAGTATTAGTATTTTATAAAGACTTATTACATTGTACAATCAACATTTTCTTCTTTTTTTGACCCTCATATTTAGTAGATGAAAAAGCAGAGTACTATGCAATTTGCTCAGTTTCTGTGTTTGTTGCTAAAATCATTGGGTCTGTGGGAGAAAAAAAAAACATGGTGGATTAAAAAAAACCTTTTTCTGTCATGCTACAGTTTATTTGTTTGTTTGTTTTCACTGTTTACTTGTTGTTTCTGGCTAATGCTTTATACATTGGATTGTTCTAGTTTTTGGGAGCAGTAAGATATTAGGTATTTGTTTGGATATTGTAAAATTTTGGAGTAGTTAGATACCAGTAGGCGTATTCTAACTGTTTATTTTTTATATAATTTTGTGGTATTGATTTATCTGTTTGGATATTTCTAAATTTTGGGACAGTTAGATACCAATTGGCGTATTCTAACTGTCTATTTTTTTCTCTATTTGAGTGGTATTAATTTATCTGATTAGTTGTTGTAGCATCTTTGGGCAGTTAGATAGCTTTTGGAATATTGTGACAGTTTATATTTTTTTTACCACAAGTGTACTTAAGGTTTAAGTACAGTTTAGTTATCAAAGTTTGGTTTTAAGACCATTAAATAAGCGTTTGTAAGATTTGCTGGAAATCTCTGCTTTAGAGTAATGGTACTATCATTACATTCAAACCATTCACATTTCTTTTTTTATATATGCAGTGTAGTGCCCTGAATTGGTTGTGGCTCCTGCGTGGTAGATTATACCTATTGTTATGATGGTTTTCCTACCAAGTGATATTTGACCAGGTGTGAATCCAGTCAGCTTGCAGTTGTTTTGGTACCATCTGCATTGTAACGTAGAAGCATTAGTATTATGTATTTACTATGTGTTTGTATTACTAACGTGGAGCGATTATCTGAATTGCAGGTCAAACATAATCTACCATGGTTTGCATTTTGTACAAGTTGCTGAAATGGAACGGATTCACAATTAGGTATTGATATATACACAAAGCGTTCATTGGGGATTTGTTCTTGTGTCACATTGTTGCAGAGAGTGCATGTATGTTTCCACATGTATGAAATCTGTAAGATTTCATTTATAGGTATGTTTTTGTTTTCCAGTACTAATAGTAAGTACATTAGAAATTCTTGTGGATGTTCCTGTGAGTTTATAGTGAATTTCACCATTCCAGCACAGTAGTCCAATTGTTGTCTTATTCCATAAACACTATACGTGTTGTCAGGATTGTTTGCTGCATTTCTGTGAAGTACTAACATTTGCGAACACAATGGGTCTGTACTGTGTAAGTAAATGTTCTCAACAATTGGTGGTAATTTAAATAGAATATTCATTGCTACATTTGCGTAGAAACTTACACCAACTATATTTGACAGTTTAAATGGACCAGGAAGTTCTTTATCTGACTGCTTTTTTTGGAGTTTGTCTTCCTTCTTTGAAGAAGTACCTGGTTTACTTTCCCTAATTGATTCTTTTTTGCTTGTGGCACTTGATGAAGTATTACTTTCTTTTACTCTCTTTGGAGGATTTGCAGTGACATCTGTTGCTTTTCTGTTTGATTTATTTTTCTTTTATAATGTTTTACTTTTTGTGGAACAGAATATGTGTTTAGATGGGGAGTGTATAGTGAACAAAGTCTATTGTATTCTAAAATGCAACGAATATCAGAATTTATTTTATTTGCATCAAAGTTGATTAAAAATAGACCTTCAAGTGTACGTAAGCGTGATAGTGCTAAGTAGCTCATGCCTTCTTTAAAGACTGTGTTACCAATGTCTATCATTGCTTTGTCTAGAGTAAGACCTTGTGATTTATGAATGGTGACTGCGTATGCAAGAGTTAGAGAAAATTGTTCTCTGCATACATACATGTCTTTGAAGAGAAGGAATAGAGCTGTTGAGCATCCTATTCTTTTTACTTCTGAAAGTGTGTCAAAGAGAATATTGACCAACTGAATTTTGTTGTCACGTGGGTATGTTTGAAAGCCAACAACTGTACCCAGTGCTCCATTAACTAGTCCTTGGTCCACGTCAAGGTTACGTTTCAGAATTACTCTGCAATTTAAGGATAATTTTAATATCTTTTCCAAGCCTGCTGTGTTTGAGATTGATTTTTATAAACTATTTAGTCTTGTTGTGGCTTGGTCACACATGGGTAGTGTCATTCCATGTAATTCTAGTTTGTCTGTGGCGCTAATTTCCATTATTGGTTGCATTTCTTTACTAAACATTATTTCATTGAATTTGAAACAGCTTGCAAGAGTTGGCATTAAGGCCATACAATTGATATTTTTGCGGGCTAATTGTTCCGTAACATCTATAGCACATGCATTATCACCATAAAGGGCATGAATGTGCCGGGTTTTCAATATCGCTTCTGCTTCTTTAGAAAGTATACCAACTCTGATACTTTTTAAGATGTTGGCATAAGTGAGATCTGCAGATTGGCGCATGTTTTCTGTTAATTCTCTGTATTGGAAATGTTGCCAAAGGTTGACATTTCCCATGCTGCCAACAGTTTTACGGCAGAGTTTGTGTCCTCATGTTTTAAAAATAGGCTCACCTTTTACTGGTGTCAATTGAAGAAGATCTCCGAAAACAATGATGTGTTTTCCTGCAAAGAGCTCTTCATAGTTTGTTTTGAGTACTTCTTGTAATCTGAGGTGAATCAAAGCCAACATTAGGTTGGACACCATGCTCACTTCATACATTAGTAGCATTTTCATTTGTTTCAAAACTCTGTCTAGTTCCATTGCAGCTTCTGCAGAAAGTTTGTAATAATCTAATTTGTTTTGGAGTTCTACTGGCAGGAGTAGTAATCGGTGTAAAGTGACACCACCTATGTTGTAGGCAGCTAAACCTGTGGGGGCAGTGACAACAGCTGACAGTTTGTTGTTTGTGAATTGTTGAAGGAACTTACTGATGATTTTGATTAGGAATGTTTTGCCAGAACCAGCTTCACCACTGACATACAATAGTATAGGTTTGTAATTTTGACAGGTGCATTCTTTGTGTTCATGTTGTACACTATGTGCAATTTCTTTTGTTACTTCTTGAAAAATGCTACATTGCTCATTGTTTAGCTTTGATTGTAGTAGAGTTCTTTTTCTTCATACTGACACATGTTGTTTTCTACTTCTATCATAGCTAATTCTGCCTCATTTGTTATTTATGGGTCTCCCAGTGGTTCTTGGCCTCCTGTGACAGAAGGTTGACTACTGTCAGGAGTGTCCTTATCTAGTTGGGCCTGGAGTTCTTCTTCGTGTTGTTGTTCATTGTGCAACATTGTTTAGTACTGTGCAAAGTTTACATCAGTTATAGTGCTTTCATTTGCTTTGAAAGCGTCTTCATATGAGTCATAGTTGTCTAATATTTCTTCTTCTTTTCTCCATGGTTTAAAGAGTTGTAGCAGGGACATGTAATGTACTTCTTTATGTTGAGGAGTCTTTAATGACAATTTGATAAGATTAATTAAATTTGGTTTGGTGAGTATTACTAAGCTGCCTTGACAGTTTGTCACTTTGTATTTACGGTTTTGTTCATCAGGTTTTATATTATTTTTGTATGTGTAGTTTTGGGCTATGTGGTATAGACACATGGTTTCCAAAGTGGTACTCCTGTTTGGGTAGTATGTGTCCAAGAAATTGTTTTTTAAAACGTTTGGCTATTGTATCTATATCTTCGTATGATTTTAGAACTCTTTTTCTAGATTTAGCTGGACCAAGACTTAGCCATACTATATTTTCAGATTTACCATACAATGCAGTACCAGTTAATCGATCAGCTGCTTCATAGGATCCACATTCTCTATGGGACAGCATTTTTATGCACAAGCTGTATAATTTCTGAGACACTGTTTTATCTGGTGACAGGACATTCCAGAGGTCTTGGAGCTCTGTCTTTTCGGATTTGGTTAAGTATGCTGTGACATATCGTGCAACTGCAGTAGAATTGTCTGCAATGTACTGCACATCTATGTTTGCATTCCATAAGTGGGCAATGATTGCATTGTAATCATTGATATATTTTTCTTCTTCTTTTCTTTTTATGCAATATGTATTTTTAGGTGACTTACCTTTTAACACTATGTCTAACTGAAGACATGAGGTTGTTCACTTGACCTGCATTTGTAACTGGTCTAGGGAAACCAAATTGGCATTTGGTGTAGTATTTCCCTTTGTTTTTGTATTTGCGACAACAGTATTTGCCACATTTGTGTCTTTGGAATTGTAAAATATTTGCATGAAGATCACTATTTGTGGATTCTGATGGAATTTCACAAGTTACATATTTTTCAATAAACTGTAAAACAGTGGCATCACTGTCTTGGCCAAATTTAGGAGCATCTTTAATCCATAAAAGCATGTGGACATGTGGTGCTCCTCTGGCTTGATATTCTTTTCTCCAAAAGAAATGTTGCACTTCTCCAAGGGGAGGAACAGTTTTATTGCAAATAAAATGTAGCATAGCAATGAAGCGATGGTGAAAATATCTTGAAACATTAACAGGATCCTGAGAACAAAGTTCTCCAGGTGTTAGTATATCTATGTTTGTTTTGTTTTCATTTGATATGCGTAGGAAAGCATGTAAATCTTCCCATGCATATTCTGCACAACCTAATGTAACAAACCAAGTGGGTGGGCCAAGGTTTCTGATCATACAACGTACATCTCCATGACGTCGAAACCAGTACTCTTTAGTGCCACGTATATTTGCTAATAGATTTGTAAAATTTGCTAGTAAAACCTCATTTTTTTGTTGAACTTTTTGCAATAATTGTATAGCTGTCATATTTTGAAAGTGTGATCCTGATTTTAATATGTGTGCAACTCCGTAACATAAACTTGCTAGTTCACTTTCAAAGAGTAGGTTGAATATGTATTCCCAGATTTCGACAAAATGTGGATCTTCAGAATACATTCGTAATGAGCGATATTCTGATGCTGATATTTGAATAGGTCTATCATCGTATCTTCCTCCTTTGCCAGTAGGAAAGAGTAGAGGAAAAGCACGTGCTTCTATACTTTTTTCCCATATGCTGATTGGTGATCCTTTTGTTTGACGCATTTGGTACGTTTCCAGTGCATCTTCTATGGTGTCATTAGAGTGCAATGGATTAATTGTATAATGGTCTAAATTGTTTGATATTGTAGCAGGATCTAGGAGCTCAAATTGACCAGCTTCTTGTGTCTCTTGAATTATTTCAGTTGTATCTTTCCGGTTTTCTTCAATATTAATTTCTTTGTAATATTCATTATTCTCTTTAAGATATTGCAGGGCTTCTCTAACTTTATGTAAATCTACCAGTTGTTGCCATTTTTTTTTGTCTTTTGTACGTACTCCATTTACCAAGATAATTAAAGATTGTTGCATTGGACGTTGTAGTCCTAGAGTGTGCACATTTTCTTTTAGATCTAATGGTAAATACAACACTTTTCCACAAATACCTTTCACTAATTCAGAAGGAGGTAATTTTGCAGTTTTTGGTTGAAAGCGTATTATTGCTTGAAATGGGTGCACTGTTTGAATTATGATGCTCTCATATAAATTAAGTTGTTGAAGGGGTTTTGGTAGTGGATATAATTCCAAGTTATTTGTGATAGCACGTGAAGGAGTTTGGTTGTTAAGTTTTGTAGTGCAGTAACTGAAAAGTATCATGGGGTCAGTTATTTCGTATTTGTTTTCTGCTATAAGGTAGAGAGCTAATTCAAACCATATAGAATCTTCATTGTCTTCTATTTTGTATGATAGGTCTACAGTTTTTGTGTTACTTTTATAAAAAAAAGTTCTGTGGCAACATACACACACGTGGTTTGGTACTTTCAAATTTGAGTATTTCTTTTTTGTATGTGTTTAGTGAAAGGTTGCCATGCGCAGAATTGTTACGAAGTTGGTTTACAGCTAATTGATCTTGTAAGTGGGTTTCACTTCCAAAATATTTTGTCTGGATATAGTCGATTTCTTCTAGTAGGTCTTTTGCTGTACCATATAGAAGAATGTTATTTAAATTGGCTAGTGCTAAAGCAGGACTTTTAGCATAGTACAGTTTATAAACTAGATTGCTGATTCTTGCATGATGTGTTGATATCCTTTTGTTATTATGGAAGGTTGTTTTGCAAGTAGGTCCTGTAATGCAGGCCAATGAATGTCCTTGTAGTCCTGTGTACTTGCGTACTGGACAAGCATCAATATTTTGCAGTAGTTTAATTTTGATTTTGTCTTTGCTTTTCACATATTGATTGAGGAATTGGCGTAAAGACTTGAACATTTTTTGGCAATGTTACACATTGACATGCATGGCCATTTGTACACTAGATGTTCTGATTCAGTTGAATGAAGGGGTAAATCTACGTTTCCAGGGCATATTTTGTAAGGAGTACTTCTTGTTCCATTATGGTATTAACTTTTTCATAAACTCAACCACTGCAATGTATGGCAATTGTATTTGTTTGCTTTTGTTTGTACGCTTCTTCATTAAAGTATGGTTCTGTGCTTGTAGTGACTCCATTCACCTCCACAGATATTTAAGAAGTTATTTCTGTTGACATTTCATTTATTGAGAAGTCTTTTTTGTAATTTAGTTATTAGTTTGGTTAGTAGTTTGATTCTGTTTAACACTAAAATAAATAACTTTCTTTTGAGAAGAATTGCACTGTCTATCAACGCTTCTAAGATTACTTTCCTACGATAGGTTTGAAGTTTTGAACCTGGTTTCTCTCCTGTTTTTTATAAGATTTTGAAGGACTTTGTGACAGAACATTTTGGCTAAAATACTTTTCTCGGTATGCTTACTTTGTACTATATCAATATTTATAGAAGAAGTTTTATTTGTAGTGATAGTTGATTTTCTGTTGTTTTTTGGGTTGTTTTACTTTTTGATAGAGGAGGCAAAGTTTTTGTACTAGAAACTTCTTCTGCTTCACTACATGACTGTATTAGCTGTTGTGTTTCAACTTTTTTTACAAACTCTGCTATAGATGGATGTTTATGTTGGAGACTTTTCTTTCCATTTGCTCTACTTCTGCGTTCCTTTCTATGGAGTTGCTTTTTGGTAGGCATTCTTTAGGGTCTGTTGAAAAAAATACAGAAGGTATGGGTTGGGGGGTTATGCAATGCATGTGTGTTGTATGCATGAGTGTTTGAGTAAGATAATAAAGATGTATGTAATGGTGTGTGATTGTGCATTGGGAAGTACAACTACTAGGAATAGGTATTCTTGAATTAATGTGTTACTAAACTGGGGTTCAGATGACAGAAAAAAGTAAGCCAGTGGTGTGGAGAAGTACAAATAGTATGTCTAAAGCTATACAATTAAAACCGTTGTTTGTTCTACAACATCTAAACTCTAGCGGCTGAGGTCGGTAATTTGTGTGTCGAAAAATAGGAATTTGTGCCAGTAAATCACTGTTTAAGAAGGGGGTATTTTTGGTCAGAATGGTGCAGAATCTCTATTTTTAGGCACAGAAATAGCATGAATTAACCTTACAGTGTGTTTGAGTAATAATTCAAATATTATGGTAACATTCTACTCACTTTTTTTCTAAAATGAGTAGTTTGCTTCTTAGTTGTTCTTTGTACTTCAAATTCGGCTGCGTCTTTTCAGGAGAATGGTCTTCACTGCAATTGTAAAAGAAAGAAATTAGTAATTTGGTTTGTATATAGCACTGTTTTTAATTTAGACATAGATTTTTTTAAATTGAAATGCTCAGCGCCTTCCTCAAAACCATTAAAACTATCTTATGACTAACTGTAGGAAAGAAAATATCTTTAATATGGCTTGTGAAATTCATAATGTACAACTGTATACCACTATTCCTGTAACTAAGCTTTTCCACATAATAGTGAGTCAATGTCATAGCCTGCTTGTCCTATATAAATGTAAGTAATTATATAAATTAAACAAATTAAAACCAATTATGTGTTTGTACAAATATTATTGTTTGAGATTTGATCATAGAGTGTGTATGTAATTTTGTTTGATTATATGTGGTCTATATATTTTATTTCAAAAATGTTAGTTTTACATTATTTGCGTGGGTGTGTGTATGAAGAAATCAAACGGTATAAAGGTTTGTAAGTCACAGTTCATTTTAGGACAATGAAAAAATGATCGTAGATTCATTTTACAGATTATAGAATGTAAAAGTCGGTTAGAAAATGTGTTCATGTACTGTATAGAAAATATGCATACCTGTACTCTGTGTTCATGCATATGGATATGGACGAAGCTGCAAGTAGAAATCTTGGAGACTTGTATAGTATTTCTCGTAGATCGTGCTTGCCAATGGTCTGAGACTTGTACTCCGAGAGATTCACCGTACATTTGCAGTGCTGATCTATGATGATGTAGTTACATGTAGAGGTCTTGGATTTGATTGGTGGATTGTCCTGTGATTTCTTAGCTACATCCAATGAGGGAATGGCACAGAGAGTGAAGTGGAAATGGTAGAAGGGCTGTCCATGTTACGATATGTTCGCGGACATGGCGGTAGTTCTAGGACACCGCGTATTACATCCAGGGAATTTGGGGTGGGGAGGCATGCACATGAGATTGAATGTAGCAAGGGATTGGTCAATAAAGTTTAGTGAGTGTGTTGTGCTACGAGAGGTTTTCTCAGATATTCTTTTTGCTGAGAGAAGAACAGAGAGCTATGTCTGAGTGTTTAAAAAAACAGATTGTGTGGATTTTGGGAGACTCGTGGATACATTGGTTGAAGGTGCATGCAGAAAGCTGTGGAGTATCTATAGATCTTGGATTCGCACATGTGGAAGTGCACTGGCATGGAGTGCATGTAATGAAGTGGTTGGACTTGCTACCTCTCTGTGCAACTTTGAAGATAGAGGAACATCCTGACATAATTGTAATTCATTGTAGAGGGAACAGTTTAGGACATGTGTCTGGAATTTCTTTGCAATTTGCAATGAAAGAAGGACTTCAGAAGATCATGGACATGTTTCCAAACTCCAAAGTAATTTTGTTCACGGATTGCGCAGAGACAAATGTGGCTTCATTCTTTCTCATGTGGTCCACAAATGGAGAAAGCAAGGTATAATTTTACTAAGGCTGTTTGTGCCTTCCTAAGAGATTTTGGCATTTCCTCTTTTCACAATGAAAATATTATGTTTCGTAGTACATACATTTTTCGCAGCAATGGAGTCAATCTTACTTATGCTGGCAATCAGATTTTTCTGAGAAATGTACAAAATGCATTGCGACCTTTTTTTTTAGAAATAAAGCATCTATTTTGAAGTAGGTGTTAAGTATTTATAATTTTTAACATACAAACACCTCCCAAAGGCTCTTTTCAGAGCCAACACTTCCTCCCAGAGAAAAATGCAGTGGTTACAATAGGGTAGTACCCCAATTTTTTTTATGTTTGCGGTCTTTCCGCGGACTTTCAAGAAATACAAAGGACCCTGCTTTATTTATCTTCACTTCTATTTTTTAACTGTGAAAGGCGGCTCTGAAAAGAGCCTTATTTTTTTTGATTTTTGTTATTTTGTATTTGTTTTGGTTTTTTATACACGACACACTAGGAGAGGAGGGGAAAGGAGGGTAAAGGGGGGGACACCAACCACAGGGATAAGAAAGGGTGAGCTGAGAGAGGAAGCTGTAGAGTGGTTTTTATTTGGGTAGTGAGCAGGTCTTCTCGTGCTGTGAGACGATAGTCTCAAAAGCACTCCGAAGTCGCTCCTCCCTGCAGAGTACTGTGTCACAGTACATACATAGAACTGTGACCCTCAAAAGGTAAGGGTCATCAGAATTCTGTATGGCCTGTGAGGCAGCTTGAGGAAGATGCTGTCCCACAGAGGTGTCAGAAACGGAGGATGAAGTGGAGGCAATCAACCTACTACGCTCTTCGCAAGGTACAACCTGGCGATTGGCCCCAGTGTGGAATGTGTTGCTGTGTCGCTTAATGGAAGTGGTCCCAAAGCTGTACGAACCATGCCTCCCACAACTGAGTACCATTTTGCACTCATTGCAGGTGACAAAGTTCGCACAAGCCTTAGGACCATTCCCATGAACGGTAAACAACCGCCACACCCAAGACTCATGTCTAGTAGGGATTTCCTCTACCTCATTCTCATCATCCTCTTCTTCCTCCTCTGCATCCTCACTCCTGTTCCCCTCTTCAGGCCCTTGGGAAGGTGGCGGTGGTGGAGGGGGTGGGGGTGGTGCTGAAGCAGGAGCAGCACCAGGTGGCAGTTCTGCAGCCAGGGATGCTATCTCGATGGTGGAATCAGCAAGTTGCTGGAGAAATAGCTGTGCTCTGAAGAATAGCCAGAAACACAATGAGAATAAGCTCTATGGCGTGGTCTTTTATAGGGGTGCTTGTACGCGGTTCGCGGACATGAGCGCTGTCCGCGGACAGATCGAACATAAAAAAGGGTTCAAAAAGTTTCAAAAGATATGTAGAAACTCAGGATTACTATGTGGGACTTGTGCCATGATGAGTTTTTATGTAAAAATATTGTGGATTACTCAAATGTACTTTTAAATTGTTCGGGGACACGAACAGTGTCCGCATTAGGAACACGCGATCAGCATGGGTGCAGTCACATGATCCCTTCGTGAACAGGTCTGCGAAGGAAGCTCCTGTCCGCAGGACACCAAATGCACGGACATTGGTTTGCGCATGCGCGTTGATGTTCTACGGACAATGTTCGCGTCCTGAATTAATTAAAAGTGCGTCGCACATCAAACGAACATTTCTGGACATTGCGTATGTTCTAGAACAGTTTAAACTTGCTAGCGAACACTACGGACAGATATAGTGTTCTTTAGGACACTTCCATTTTCGTTTGATTACAAACTTTTTAGGACATCAATTGTGTTCTTAGAACATTTAACTTGCTAGCGAACATTACGGACAGGTATAGTGTTCTTTAGGACACCTCCATTTTAGTTTAATTACGAACATTTCAGGACACCAACTGGATTCTTTGAACAGTTTCAACTTGCCAGCGAACAGTACGGACAGGTATAGTGTTCTTTAGGACACCTCCATTTTCGTTTAATTACGAACATTTCAGGACACCGCTTGTGTTTTTTGAACAGTTTCAACTTGGTAGCGAACAGTACGGACAGGTCTAGTGTTCTTTATTAGGACACCTCCATTTTCGTTTAATTACAAACATTTCAGGACACCAATTGGGTTCTTAGAACAGTTTCAACTTGCTAGCGAACAATACGGACAGGTATAGTGTTCTTCAGGACACCTCCATTTTCATTTATTTATGAACATTTCAGAACACCTGCGCTGTCCGCGGACATCTACTTTGTTTTAAAAAAAAAATGGGAAGTAATTACAACACAATATAAAAATGTAACTTTATTTCACATATATTAATAATTTATGACATAGTAGGTGAGGCAGAAACAGAAACAAACAGGAGAATTAGGGGTTTCAACATGATTGATATCAGGTGAAGAAGGGATGGATGTTTCATCAAAACGTTTTGGATTATGGAGAGGGTTTGGGGATAATTCACTGGGATATGGTGAGGGGGACAAGTACATGTGGGACAATGGTATGAGGTTTTTGATTTAAAATGATCCTCAACAAAAGTTTTCAAATTATTAAAATTGCTCAATAATCCATTTTTTTCTTTTAAGCTGTCAAGCGTGTTTTTTCCGTAACAGTTTCGTCAGACATATTTTCTATTTTGGTATGCTCTGTACAAAAAGAAATATATATGTTAAATATATATAAAATAATAACACTTAAATGGTTTATATTGTAAAGTGTGTACCATTAGCTTCACTATTTTCTGACATTTCGTCATGTGGGAAGTGCTCCTCTAGCCATTCCAGAGTAGTAGACATTTCTGTGAGAAAAAAAAATATATATGTTTTTAATCTAATACAGAAAGTTTATAAAGATATGAGTAAAATGATGTACACTTACTATTTCAAGTAAGATATGTCTGAGTAGGTCTGGTCTTGGTCTTAGTTGTGGATTGTCTGTGAGGTAATTATGTTGGAAGCCTATTTATCTTCTCTTGGTATAATCCATTTTAGAATATATTGTATTTAAATGAATGGTTAGTGTGGTATACATATGGTTTACATTTCTTATGTATTACTACATATAATATGTATGTGTACTACTTTGTGAATTTTTTAAATGTTATCATGTTGTAATATAACAATGAAACATGCCGTCCCCCCCCCAGACTTTTTAGGTAGTGGTACTGTTGTCCGAATATGTTCGCGGACATCAAAAATGTTCGCGGACATTACATTCAGAAGAAGTGGTTCAATATGTTCCATATTACATGTACATAAAGTCAAAGTTACTATTGTTAAGCTTTGCTACTAAAAACCTATGAAATTCAGTGAAAAAAACTTTGTTAAAGTGACATTATGGTTAAGTTGTGCTACTAAAAACCTATGCAATTCATGAAAAAAACTGTGTTAAAGGGACGTTATGGTTAAGTTGCGCTACTAAAAACCTATGAAATTCAGTGAAAAAACTTTGTTAAAGGGACGTTATGGTTAAGTTGTGCTACTAAAAACCTATGAAATTCAGTGAAAAAACTTTGTTAAAGGGACGCTATGGTTAAGTTTTGCTACTAAAAACCTATAAAATGCAGTGAAAAAACTTTGTTAAAGGGACGTTATGGTTCCAAGTAAAACTGAAAAACCCTTGAAATTCGCCAGTTATGGTAAGCTAAGCAACCATAACTCTCGCCACCACCGTGCACTGCTAAGACTAACACCCAGGACATCAAAGATGACATCACAAATGTCATTGATGACATCACTGATGACATCACATGTGCATTTATCTTTCATGAAAAGTCTGTATAAGGGTTTCTTATTGTAATTTTAATTTAAAAAAGTGTCAAGGATCATTGGAATAAATATCAAGTGCTAATTCGTCCATCCAGTATACTAAGGTGCTCATGTAGAAACATAGTCATTGTGTGCAGCATACATGATGGAGGTGCAATATTCATAAACTTGCCATGTTGAATAGTGAAATGATAACTGTTTTCTTATTAGACTTTTGCATACTGTGAAACATGTGATAAGTAGATAATAAAACCCACTAACTACATAATTGCATTATTATAGACAAAACACAGAGACAACACCACATACAAATATGAGTATATGTAAGGAAATTGAAGTAAGAAAAAAAAAGCAGTAGTAGCAAAAAGTGTTAATAACCTAACAGATTACCTTTATGCAAAGAAATGATTGCACTGTTTCAAACATGATACCCTATGTATAGATATATATCACATGATGTGACTGGACTCTAAGGAAAGTAGTGTGAATACAAGATATAAAAATAGGAACATATACAGGGAAAGTACAGTTATGAAAAACAACAGAACTATCAAAGTGCTGACAACTCTACTGATTATTTTAATGCACAGAAAGGATTGCTGTCTTTCAAGCTTGTGTCTTCCGCTATGTATATGTTTCATATGATATGACTGGACACTAAGGGAATTATTGTAAGAACATACTTGAAGGATAAGTCTACAAATATACTACCTTTTCCAATTTTAATTCCTGACTGTTACTGAAGAAAACCATGTTGCCTAGATATGTCAGGAAAGGAAAAAAGGGGGCGTCAGACATGTGATGTCATCAATGACATTTGTGATGTCATCTTTGATGCCCTGGGTCTTAGTCTTAGCAGTGCACGGTGGTGGCACGAGTTATGGTTGCTTAGCTTACCATAACTGGCGAATTTCAAGGGTTTTTCGGTTTTACTTGGAACCATAACGTCCCTTTAACAAAGTTTTTTTCACTGAATTTCATAGGTTTTTAGTAGCAAAACGTAACCATAATGTCCCTTTTAACAAAGTTTTTTCACTGAATATATATATATATATATATATATATATATATATATATAAATAAAACCGGGAGTAATTATGAAGAAAATAAAAATAAAAAATAAATATGAAATAAGAAATGTCATATGTTATGTTATGTTAGCAGGATTTATAAAGCACACTTACGCCTGAAGGTATCATGGCGCTGAGGTAGCCCAAACAGTTTAGTATCTGAGGAAGTGCATTAAAGTAGCAGAGTTTTCAGTTTACGCTGGAATGCTAGATGATCAGCCACCCTCTGGGATTGATAGGGAGCTCATTCCAAGCCCTTGCTGCCACAATGAAGAAGGCGTGACCCCGAATGTGGGTGCGCCTAAGCCGTGGGACAGCTATCAGGAAGGCAGAGTGGGAATGAAGGGCATGGCGAGGCACATATTTCACACATTTTGACTGTAAGTACCCTGCTCCCCTACCGTAGTAGGCTCGATGGACCATACACATGGATTTAAACATAATCCGAGCTGTCACCGAGAGCCAATGGAGTTTTTTCAACCGGGTGGACATGTGTGTGCCAAAAGTGGGCAGAGAATAGCTCTAGCAGCTTCATTTTGGAGAGGTTGCAGCCGCCTGAGTAGATAGAAGTTATCCCTAGTAAAGTGAGTTGCAGCAGTCAACTCCACTCAAAATTCGGGTGGCCACAAAAGGCACTTGAGAATCAGCAGGGATATAGGGAAGAACCTTCCTTAAGAGCCAGAGTTTGAAGTGACCAGATTTACAGACTTCTGCTACCTGTTTGTCCATAGTCAGGGAGGCAGAGATTTTTATCCCCAAGTTTCTTACTGAAAGGACAGGGGTAGGAAGAGGGCCTAAGGATCAGGGCCAGAAGTCCTTTGTCCAAAACAGGTGGGGGGAAGTGGTACCCACAACTAGGACCTCAGTCTTGCTGGCATTAAGCTTGAGCCAGTTAGAGGTCATCCAACCACCTAGCTACTCAGGCACTTCCTTAAACAGGCTGCAGTATCATCCTGTGATAGGTCCAAATGCACCAGGATCTGGGGGTCATCTGCGTACAAATAGAAGCAGAACCCATGGGACTGAAGGAGGACCAGCAGAAGACTAATTTAGACATTAAACAAAATAGGAGACAATGCAGAGCCCTGAGAGACCCCAGGATAGAAACAGGGGCTGAACGAAAAGGGGGAAGAGATACTGATTGAGAACAGACAGCCAGGAAGACGGAAAACCAATTGAGCACTTGGCTGGACTAGCCAGCAATAGATAGCTAGGAGATCAGGGTAGCGTGATCGACCGTGTCGAACGCCTCCAATAGATCTAATAACAGGACGGCTCCGTCGCCACCATGATCAACCAGACAGGTCAAATCATCAAATACAGAGTTCAAAATGGACTCTGTGCCTCTTCCTGGATCGAAGCCAGATTGAAACTCCTCAAAGTATTGAGAAGACTCTAGAAAATTAAATAGAAGGGGAGATACCAAACTTCCAGGACCTTCATAAGAAGCAGCAGTAAAGAGATAGGATGATTGTTGGCGAGTACTTCAGGGTCCGATGAAGGTTTCTTCAAAAGAGGCAACCAAGGCATGTTTGAGTGATGGAGGAATAACTCCAGTGGAGAAAGAAAGATTAACACTAGAGGTATGATCACTGTAGGTTATTGTTGTTGGAAATTCTTAATAAATCTTCTGGGAAAAATGTGTGTAAAAAGTACTGAAACTTTCCTTTTTATATTTATTAGAGAAATAACCTACTCAACTTCCCTGGAAGGGAAGGAAGAAAGAGGGTGCCCTGCCACACCCTCCAACCCAAAGATGGAAGGGGAGCTGGAGTGCCAACACCCAAAAAAAGGAAGAAAAGGGGGTGCCATGCCTTACTCCCCAACCCAGAGATGGAAGGGGATTTTGGAGTTCTCACTCCCTTATGAAGAAAAATTACATCTAAGGAAACCCCACTCATCCCTGCTCTTCCCCAACAAAGAGTCTTGGAAGAACAGGGGGAGAGGGGCATGTGGGATGCATTTAAAGGCCCCAACCAGACGTCTCTTTCAGATGAATAGACATTTAAACCCTGCAACCAAAAACGGCCCGGCTTTTGCTTTCCCTGTCACATGAATGGAAGGAATTTAAACATTGCAACAAAAACGGTCCGGCTTTTTCTTTTGTTTCATGTAAAGTTTGAGATCCATGTGGAAAGGGGCCTACCTATCATTATCAATGGACAAGCAGCAGTGTAATTCACCCAGGAGGAATCACAGAATCCTGTGACATGGAAAACAGGATTTTGAAACATTAAAAGCAAAAATGGCCTGCACATGTGTTTGCAAATAGAAATGGATTTAAAAAGTCACAATGGAAAAAAATATATCACTGCTCACCGAAAAATGTCAGGAAAGCAAAACATCATGCGTGGGGTGACCAAAGCAAATGTATAGTATGTTTCACCCCCAAAACTCCAGTAACATGTGAAGAGATGCTTACTTCAGGAAAAACCTGTTCTGGCTGAGGTCAAAACTGCACAATGAAAAACTCTACTTCCAGCCCGGGATGTCATATCTCCCATCTAATGACAACCTGCAATAGAATCTGCTGCTGAAGGTGTTGAAAGCCCACTGTTCCCCAGACTGGCCCACCCTGAATGCAGTTAAGCATGGACTTCAAGGAAAAGTCATCCCTGGCTGAAACATGACAAAAAGGTGTGAGTCCTCATTCCACCCACTTCATAAGAGCCCCACAGACTTCAAAGAGGTTCATTAAAAAACTTTGTTCACAGGCGAGCCCAGGGCGACAGTTGGCTGTGGGTGATGAAGCCGCCATCCCATTTGCTGAACAGATACTCCAAATTAATTCAAAATACTATTTTCGTTTTAGGCATTTTGCGCAGCAATCAGACTGAGGATTCATTTCATTTTTATGCCATTTTTCATGTAATTTCCTGGCTGTTTTAAGGGTATAAAATGCATCTACCTGTGATTCTGGGAACTGTAATGGCCATTTAGTTTAGGTTTCTTGCTGATTTGAACATGTGACAATTGTGAGAGTTGGTGAAAAGATGGAAAATGAAATTAGGAATATACTTGATAAACTACATATTCATAAGTTTTGTACATTGT
The DNA here is from genome assembly GCF_040938575.1 of Ambystoma mexicanum. Classification (NCBI taxonomy): domain Eukaryota; kingdom Metazoa; phylum Chordata; class Amphibia; order Caudata; family Ambystomatidae; genus Ambystoma; species Ambystoma mexicanum. The sequence goes on along the minus strand of NC_090924.1, from coordinate 289,206,148 downwards.
ATGAAAATGACAAAAATGTGACACATGGCCACGTTGCATCATACTGATTTGGCAGTCCACATATCTAATTCTCCATGATCAGCTAAAACAGAATATCTGTTTCATAAGGCAGTTGCTAGTACAATGATGACGTTATGCTGCATAATTAGTTTTTGCCAAAAAGTTGAAAGGAGAACAAAGGATGGTGATAAATGGGAAAAGACAGGGGTTGCTCCAAAATCCCTAAACCAATCCTGACTGGGGGTGGAGAGAGAGAGAGGGTAACTGTCCAATCCTGGTGGCAGGGATTATTGCAGGGTACAATTAGTGATGTCATTTCTGCTATATAAAGGGGACTGTACTAGGACTCAGGACACAAAAACTGGGGAGACAGAAAAGTAGGACGGAGAGGAGGCTGCTGAAACTTATCATCTTTGAGAGTGGAGTGACCAGACCCCCTGCCCTATCTTTCCAGAGTGCCATGAGATGCAGCTGGCTTTCCTGAAACTTAAACAAAGGCATGCTATGTAAGTAGCAATCACCCCAGGCCGAAATTGCATATGCCCTTCATTATTTGTGTAGCAGTGCATCCAATGTTTCCCCATTGAAAAGCCCAAATTGCTAGTGTAGTTCAGCCATCTCCCCATAGAAAACTATGTTGTTTGCCTTTGTATGTAAGCATATCCCATTGAAAAAACCCTCATTTGACTGTGTAAATCCTTAGTATTTTTGTAAGTAGCTCAATTAATTCCCCCATTGAATTTCACAGGATGGGCATTGATATTCGAAACCAAAAATCTGTTTCCAGTGTTGTTTTTAATTGTTATAGTCATTAAAGTGTTGCCCAACATAATAAATCCCCTTGTGAGCTGAATACCAAATTTGTCTGTGTCCAAATTATGTCCTGCTAAGCAAATTGTCATTTGCCAGTGTCATTCCTATTTGCATGTGTCCTATTAAACACAAACCGTTGTTCCCATTGTGAGTAATCTCTTTGCCCAGAGCATACATGTTAGTTGCCCCTGCCATTTTCCCTGAATAATGTGGTTCATATGTGCCTTTCTCATTGTTGAAAGTGTGCCTGTCATTTTCAGCCCCAGTAGAATTAGTGTGATTTGCATTTTCCTTTTTCTAAATATTTTGCTTCACCTTTTTAAAAGCATTTTTCCTTGAGTATTCCCCTTCCCCTATCATATTCTGAACGCGATTTCAAATTGCATTTCCATCGTTTCTCATGGCTTAGAGCTTGCTTGTCATTTCCAGCCCCAGCAAAAATAAGGGTGATTTCCATTTCGTTTTTCTAAAAATGTCACTTCACCTGTTTAAACTCATTTTTCCTACTTTATATCTCTTCCTCTATTGTACCCTGATCACGGATTTTGAATTGTATTCCTTTTTATTTTTGTTTTATTTTTTTTTTCATGTTTTGCCTATATTAAAATCGAATGTTCCTCTGTGTGCTATCCAGTCTGTTTTGAAGCCCTATTCTTCTCGTGTAAGTAGCCCGAAGCGCCTTGTGTGGTGTCCCATAGTAGTAGTATTAAATCATTGAAAAACCATTTTCCGTTGCACTCCAAAACAAAATTTCCGGTCCATTTAATGGTTCCCCATCTTGAGTCTGTGGGCAGCACGCCAAAACCGATTTGTTCCTTGTATTCTTACTCCTGTCCCTGCCTTTGATTCAAAGGGATTCAATCCAATTGTTGTTTGGGGGTGGAGTGTCACAGGTGGGAGCGCTTAGCCTTCCTGCAATCAATTGAGTGAAATTGTTTTGTACTGCTTTTCATAAAACAAAAAAGGAGTGGCATCACAGTATCTTGTAACTTGGTTGCTCTCTAGAAATCTGTGCATTTGTGTTGCCACCACATTAGTGGCTGCTGTCATCTATTTGTTCTGATTTGATATTAAAATAATAAATTAATAAAGTATTAATTGACAACACACCTGCCTGGTTCCTGGTCTATCGTGACAAGGGGTGTTGGTGGAGGTTCGGTGCGAGACGGGTTGGAAGCCACTCAAAAAGAATCCGTAGTGTACTAAAAATGAAAAACGTTTTATTGTGTGCCACATTAAATGTAGGGGAAGGAGTTTCCTGGCTGGCGTGTGCTGTGTAATAAACCATGACAAGGTAGGTGAGAAGGCACAGAGGCTGAACAGGGTACATGTGAGAATTGGAAAAGGGAAGGATAAGAATGGACGGTAGTGAGGTTGTAGCAGAACTTCAATATCTTGGATGTGAAGAAGGGGGAAAGAGATGGAGGAGCAACATTTTGTGCATGCAGGGGCTAGAATGGCTTGCACAGTAGAAGGGTGAGACCCATGAGAGAAAATGAGATTGGTGATGTAATTTGACATAAGGGTGTTCAGAGTCATTGTACGTGCTGGGAGGACCTTGAAATAGAAAGGTGTGGAGGGGTGCAGAATTTGGTATGATTTTGAAGGAGAAATCTCATGTTGGATTAATCGGATTAATCTCCTGAGTCACTGAGTGTTGAGAGCATGAGAAGGAGGGAAAAATGTATGAGCATGATAATGGTTCTCGGAAAAGGAGCTAAAACACAATGAATTCATAGAAGGCCCTGTTGATGGAGGAGGCATGTAGAGGAGAAAGAACTAGGATTTGGGACCAGAGAGTCAGGTTTGAACCTACATTTGGAAATAGATAGATTGTATTCTCACTTTTGGTTGATTTAGCCTTTCGTGCCAGCAAAATTTAAAATAATTGAGTACATTGCATTTATATACACTACAAGGATAACGATTTTAAGGAAATATAAAAATAATAAAACAGATACGATTATTAAACATATGTGAAACATATAACATATAACTATAATGAACAGTAAAGGTGGTTTACAAACCCAAATTTAAGTTAAAAGGCAGAGTTTTGGGGGGCGTGGCTTGGCGCCATGGCGGTCGGTTTGGATCCGTAAGAGCTCCCGGCTGACGCCACGCATCCAAGTGAAATGCCCTGGTGATAGGGCACCATGACAGCATTTTGTGTTGGCACCTGAAAACTAAGGCGATGCAGCGCATATTGAGTTAAAAGCCATGGCTAGTCGGCACCTGAAGCCTGGAGATACCCGCGCCTGAATCAGCGGTGGGTGCAACGGCAGCCAAAATGGCAGCTACCACCACACTACCCACCTAGAGGCAGCCTGGCAAGCAATTGTTGAGGACAGCGTGAGCAAGAGCTCCCGTCCGGTGGAAGCAGCAGCCGTGGCGATGCTGAACGGGGAACCTCCGCACACACCCATCTGTGGCGGCCGACACCCAGCAAGCGGCGAACCCACGCCAGCCCTGGCACATGGGTGGGGAGCTGGCCTGGAGTGCCACTAAGCCCGACGACTGGAAACTGTTCGAATCCCCCATCACAGTGTGGCTCGCAGCGGCTGGTGGGCTGCAGCAACGCCCTGGTCCCGGCGCCGGCGGCCCCCGGAAGGTACGACGCAGGGTGGGTGGATACAGTGCGGAATCCCTAACTCCCATCCATGCGGGATCGGGGACCGGACCCATCATCGAACCCCCACCCCTCCAGCAGAGCCACGGGGCAGTCCAGCACGGGAGACTCCGAGCCCCTTCAGATATCTACAGCCAGGCAAGCCCGGAACCTCACCATAGCCAGTAAGCCTTCACTGACCCGCAGTATCCAGGGTCACACAGCGGTTCGGGAAACCAGCAACAACGCTAGATGTCCGGTGACCCAGCAGCTAAAGAACGGGAAGGCACAACACAGAGAGGGCAGGAATGGCCCTGGACGTCCTTCTCGCCTATGCCAGTCCCACAACAGTAACTCAACTCCCTGCAGCAGCTGCAGCCCAGGGCCAGATCTCAATGGTTTGCCGCACCGTTTCAACAAGTGGCACAGCTCAGAAGAGGAGGCACACCGCACCCGGTCTGGCCTCTGGGGCTGCAGACCCAGCGCCTGGTGGTGTGTCATCGCAGGGTGGGGGAGGGGGGCAATCAAGGACAGCCCAGCCCTGGTAGCCTACAGCGACAGCATTTGCCCACTGGGCTATTCACTGCACCAAGCACCGGCTCCGGCTCAGATGGCCAAACTTTGTTTCACAGATGGGAGAAAGGAGGTGGACACCGGGGGGGAATATTATTCAGCAATACAGAACTCAGCTCAATCTAGGACCGCCCGAGCAGGCCGGGGATACACAGAGCCCAATAGCTCCCACCAGCCGCACAAGATTTACATTGAAATAGGTGATTCTATGGATAACTTAACAATGACTACCTGGAACATTCAGGGCTTAAATTCTCCCACGAAAAGGAAATCTGTGGAACACTGTGTGGCCAAACTGGAGGCAGATATAGTCTGCCTACAGGAAACCCACCTCCTGGCAACGGATGAGCAACGTGTAAAATACCGAAGATTAACAAAGAAGTATTTTGCATCCTCAGGCCAGAAGAGAGGAGGAGCAGCAATCCTACTTAGTCAAAAAGCAATCCTATTGAGGGTCACAGTGAAACGAGACCCCGAGGGAAGGTATCTACTACTGAAGGGCCTCTTGGTTGATATCCCAATAACCATCATAGCTATCTACTGACCAAACGAAGGCCAGGAACCCTTCCTATCTAAGATTCTCCCAGTGATCACATCTTTTGAAGAAGGCAGCTTGTTAATTGGAGGAGATTTCAACCTCACTCCGGACCCATCGATGGACAAAACCCTCCCACCCTCCGGAACAGACTTTGTGAAAGCTCTAGTCCTTGCAGAATTTCTGAGGGAAACGGGAACTGTAGATGCTTGGAGGCTGGCACACGATAATGTAAGGGACTACTGTGATGCTAGAAATGCATCGGAGGGACAGGGCCTCCGTATCCTTGTCCTTCACTGCTTCTTATCATGTGTTCTCTCGTGTTTTCTGCGCAGGAGTTCATGTTGGACTCCTGGCGGTGCAGCTCTCTTTTCTTTTGGTGTACAGACCCATGGCACCCATGGCTGGGGGTACAACCCTGTGCCCCTAGTGTATGTTTTTGGGCACCTGTGTGTGGCCCACTGAGCAGGGTATGGGCTGGTGCCAGCTCCATGCTGAATTTGACAGGTGCCCTGAGTATCCTGCATTTTAGGATACCCAGGCACTGCCATTGGAATCAGTTGATTCCTGATAGGAAACAAGGTGGCCACTGTGGCCTCTTGCTTTCTATTGCCTATTACCTTGTTTACCCAAAGTCCTGGGAAGCCCTGACTCTGTCCCTTCCCCCTGACTTGCTGTTGGGTGGAAGTTCCACATATGGTGTTGTTGTGAAGTCCAGGCAGACTGGCTGGAGCCTTCCGAGTGACTGTATGTTGTGGGTACACCCTGTGGGTGGGACCTGGATGAATGGAGTGTGTGACAAATATGCATTCTGTGTTGTGGGTGTCTAGTATCTGGTGTTTGATACAATGACTGAGACAGCCCTGCCCGAAACTGGTATGAATGTATTGTGGAGTGTTGAATGGCTTGGTACTTGTCCCAAAACACATAACTTCTTTGTGTCTGGAGAGGAGTGAATGGCCTGAATACACTATGCACCTGATTGGATGCCTGCCTGCATGAATGCCCTTCTGACCTATTGGTTGCCTAAGTGTGACCCAGCAGAATGAATGGGAGATCAACTATTATATCTGGGGGCCTCTCACTGCTAGAATTCGTGTTCAGAAGCTGAAGTCCACTACGATGAGTAACTGGAGTGAAGCTTGACCTTAAAGCCATGCTGGATGAGAAGAATTGCTGTTGCTCTCCTTCACAATCTGAAAGCTGCTTTGTCTCCAAGAACTGACCCAGAGAGGGCATGGTAAGGCACCCTCTTCCCGAGCTACGAGGGACCATCGTGGACCAGCTGATATTTAACAAAGCTCCCTGGTAGAGAGACCTATGACAGGCTGCCGACCGGAGACGGGGACTGTCGCGGAATCCCAAAGAGAAGCGTCGGGACTGTTGTCCGGCACTGTTGACGACCGCCATCGCCGACTGGAGCCACCGTACTTCTGTTTGCCTAAGAACTTCATTTAATCCAAGGACGATCTCATCTGCATCGCCACTCACTTTATGCCGCTGGTGAAGGCCCGACCGTCGATGCGCTGAGGAGCATCTGCCGGTGGGTTTCCCGCCACCTAAAGACCACAGAGATGCCAACGACCCGACACCCTCGCTGGGCCACAGTTCTTCAACATCTCTTTGCGGTCCAAAACTACCGTCACCGAAGTGCCCCGCATGCCTCTACCTTGGAGGACGCCAACGCTCCGTCATCGACGAGTACCGCTAGGAACGAAGCTGCCACTTCATCACCGTAGTTCATCCTGTTCTCCGTCGGACGTTGGATCCGTGACTCCTGCCTTAAAGGGAGGGCACTCAAGAAGGGCTGTCGATTCCCCGATGACGAACGCGGTGTCCAGTTAAAGGGTCGAAAGCAAAAGGGTTGAATGCAAAAGGGTCGAGTGCATTCGACCAAAAACCAAAGGCTCAATTTTTTTTTAAATTATATATATATATTTTTTGCTCTAGTGTAGCTTTAAAAGGTTTTTTGTACCCCAAACACAGGGGTTTGAGGGGGAACCCCCCAACAAAAAAAAATTGATCCTTTTTTCGGTCGAATTGACTCAACCCTTTTGTCATTCGACCCTTTTTTATTATCCTTTATCCTTTGACCTATAACCGACAAACGCTACAATTCCAGGTACATTGGGGCTGTAGAACTATTGTAGAGGGAAATAAGACTCGTAGAACAATATATGGACTGGACTTGTAATACATCTTTGCTTTACAGGTTGCCCAGATGGGGGGATCTCCACACAGAATTGTGCCTAGTTGGTAAAGGCCAGTATTCTGCCAATTGTTCAACCATCTTGCTTTCCTTCTCTACTGCTGGTTTCCACTTTATTGATCTGTGTGGCATTTTGACAGTATAGTTGATGCACTTTAATGAGATCTGATAATAATTGTGGTACCACTTTAGAACTGTATATATTTACCATTATTGATTTTCTGAGCACAAAGTGAGTTATTGTGATAGTGTACATAACCTTGAATATTAATTATATAAAGACTGTGTTTTAAATAATACAGTGTGTGGACATTCCTTTGTGGGGGCTTGGGGACTACACTGTACTTAAGAACCAGCCTGCATCACCTCCTCAGAAGGTAGGCCTTGATTGCTCGACCATAGCTACTGAACAGATCATCTTGGCTGGGGTCCTCTATGTCTCTCGTCCAAATAGAGAGCAGAAGTACAGACACCCTCCTCCAGTCTTTACAACTACACATTCTTTTCTCACGTCCATAGAGGCTTTTCCAGGATAGATCTCCTCCTCGTATCAAGTGTGCTATTCACCTACATCACATACATTCATATTGGCTTAAGGCTGATCTCCGACCACTCCACCATGATAGCACAACTCCAAACAGAAGGTCCACCAGCACCACAGCACAGGACCTGGAAACTTCAGGATTACCTCCTCACAGACATGGCAGCGAGCCAAGAACTAGCAGATTAATTAACCAACTATTTCGCGGAGAACCTAGGCAAAGGACCCACGAAAGCCACAGTCTGGGACACTATGAAGCCAGTGGTCCGAGGAGTGGCCATGAATTGTACAGCAGCATACAAGTGAAGGCACCAGTGCAGACAAGAAGTGCTGTAAGCGGAGGTTGCCCAGAAGGAATCAAACCATAAAAAGCATCTATCAACAAGGTCTTGGAACGAGCTTCACAAAGCTAAAGTAGCCCTGGAAATGCACCTGGCGGACCAAACAGCTAGAGCGCTAACATACACGTAGCAGTATTACTACCTGAACAACAACAAAGCCAACCGACTACTGGTACATAAGCTTAAGAAAGTCCACACCAGAAATAACATCACATCCCTACGGGATCAAGACGGGACCTTATGTTGCTCAGACCCAGAGAAAATGGCCACCATGTCCGAACACCACAGAAACGTAATGACAGGGAATCCCACAGAGGCAGCCGCACACAAGGCTTACCTGAGTAAGTTCCCAAGACAGGCATGCCACCCACAGGTCGACTCTCTGGAAGACCCCATAACCCTGGAAGAGGTAGCAGAATCATCCGTTCATTGAAGAACACAGCCCCGGGCCCCGATGGACTCCCAGCTCCATTCTATAAAAAATTCAACATCTTAGCTCCCACTTGCCTCGCTCTTCAATTTGTTTCTGGAAACAGGAACTATCACCCCCTCTATGGAAGAATCAATCACGATCCTGATTCCGAAGCCGGGAGCAAACCCAGAACTCTGCTCATCATATCGCCCCATCGCCCTAATGAATGTGGACTCCAAAATCTTCTCAAAACTACTAGCAAGCAGGCTCGCCAAACTGCTTACAGACCTTATTCACCCAGACCAAACAGGCTTTATCCCGGGACGCAACACCATGGACAACATCAGACGTACCTTGAACATTATCGAAACGGCCAACATAACTAGAAGAGAACTAGCAATAATATCAATTGACGCACATGAGGCATTTGATTTGCTAGACTGGGGATACATGGGTGAACCTCTGAAACACTATGGACCTGGGCCAACATTTCGGAAATGGCAAACTATCAGCACCCCACCACAAAGTTCAGAATCAACTGAGCCATGTCCCCCAAGATTGAAATCACTAGAGGCACCCTCCAAGGTTGCCCCCTGTCACCCCTCATTGTTGCTCTTTCAATGGAACCATTTGCAACTAGGATCCACCAAAACACTGCAATCCAAGGCCTCAAGTTTAAGAACGATAATTATAAAGCAGCCCTATATGCCGACCATCCGTTGTTAACACTAGAACACCCAGATTGGTCCATGGCAGCACTATGAGAAGAACTGAGCCACTTCAAAGAGTCCTCAGGTTTCTCAATCAATCTTAAGAAATCCGTAGCGCTGGGTATCAACATCCCAAAAGCAACACTGGGCTCTCTAGCAGCTACCCTTCCGATTCCATGGGCCAAATCACACATTAACTACTTAGGTGTCCATCTGCCCAAATGCACTGAACGCACTTATAAAATGAACTTCGCAGCCCTACTGAGAGACCTACAAGAAGACATGGTCCGCTGGCAAGATCAGGAAATATCCTGGTTGGGGAGGATCCCAACGCTCAAAATTAACTTAATCCCCATATCACTGCCAGGCGCTCCCAGTAACGCTTCCCAGAAAAGCCAAGCAGAAACTGCAAGCAAACATATTAAAATTCATCTGGGGGGCATGAAACCCCGAGTAACCAGGAAGGTACTGCTCAAAAGCCCAGGTTCTGGAGGTTTGGGAGTCCCCGAAGTCAAAAGATACTGTCTGGCCGCTCAGCTGGCAGAGGCATTTACGTGGCAACAGGGAGATAATAAACCCCGCTGGCTGAAATTGGAAGAGGACTGGTGCCAATATCCCCTAGAATCCCTCCCACACATCAGATGGCCTAAATATTCCCCAAACGAAGGGCCCCTGTCAACTACGAGGAACACAGTAGACAGCTGGAAGCAGGCAGAAAGGAAGTGGCAATGAAGAACTACGACAGGCCCGCTCTCACCAATTTGGGAGAACCCGGACTTCACCCCAGGACAAGGGCAAAATGCCTTCACCAGATGGAAGGCGGGGGGGGCTAAGGCATGTGTTGGACTTTTACAAAGGGGGCTCCCTACTCACATTCGAGGACTATAAAAGGAAGTTCCAGGTGCCAGAGTGTAAAGCTCACCTGACTCCCACGGGGGCGCTGGCCTGGTTCGCGCTGCTGTGACCTCTTCTAAGGTGATGCGCAGGGTTCGGAAGACGGACTGGACCGGGCCCCAGATCTGGCTTGTCTGACTCGCAGAAGTATCCTTCTGTAGGTGAGAATATTGGGTTAACTGTCTGCGGGGTAATGCAATCAGCCTCCCACTTACCCCTCTCACCATCCTCAAAACCCTTCTGTGCTTCCCAGTAGCGTCTCACCTTAGGGTCTGGAAGGACGAGCTCTCCATCCTGCTTCTGATGCAGGGGCGCGTTGGTATCCAGTTACGTCACTGGATTTTCGGATGGGTGAGAACCAAACTTGCTTGGCTTCCAGGTAAGTTTTCTATAAGTGTTTCCCCTTGTGTCCATGCATTAATGTTCTAATGCTAGTGTCTTTTTCCCTTTAGGGGCCAGGGTCCGAAAATGCCTGGATATGGCGCGGACCCGAAATGAAAAGGGAATGACCCAACAGGTAAGTCTTGACATGGAGTTTTAGCTTCCCTTTTCCCTTCTTTCTCTCACCTTTGTTCTTGTCTTTTTCTCCCTAGGCGCGGGGGCGCGACTGCGAATCCGAATTGTCGCTGCTGAACATGGAGGCGCCCTGTAAAGGTGAGGAGAATGTGGCGCTGCAGCGATCGATGCGATGTGCTTTTAAAAATAAATGTCTTCCTTTTCAGGATTGTCGGCGAAATGTCTTTGCAGGTGATTCAGGATACTGGCAGGTGTGGCAGAAGTCAAGATGCAGGAGCAGACACGGTGAGCATCCAGCTGCTAGATGCAGAACAACGCGAAGCACGTGTGGCTGATTGGGTGTGGTTTAAATAGCCTTGGAAGAAGTTCCTAGAATGTGTCCTTCCTCCAATCAGGTATGTATCCTTCCCTGACCACGCCCGGGTGGTAAATGAGTCCCACAGGTAAAGTAGTGCCTTTCAGGCCTCAAGGAGGCCAGGGTTCTGCAGCATGGTCTGTATCAGGTAAGTGCACCCAAACACTTTCATAATGAGCATGGCGCCTATGGCGCCAGGACTGACGTTTTCTATGAGCCTGGCGCCATAGGCGCCAGGACGCTGTCCAAAGGGCCCCTATAAGGGATTGCTGGGACCTTCCCCGGGGGCTTGATGTCCGCTTTCGGGGAAGCAGGGCCTGAGCCGGCTCCCCGGGAGCGGGCATCGTGACACAGAGGCCGAGAAGTTTCGGAACACCCAGCTCTGACACTGGCTGACTCACGACACAATGTGGTCCCACGGAAACAGAGAGCTCACGGCATTAGAACTCACACTAACGACCTCACCGCCCAAAGGCAAAATCGCGACCCTGTATAGGCTTCTGGACAAACCAAGAAGGGAAGGAGCCCTACATGAAACGTTGGGAGAGGGACTTGGGCAGGGAACTGGACGCAGCCAGCTGGTCCCACATCTAGGCAAGAACTCATAAGACCTCCAGATAAGTAACAAACAAAGAATGAGCTATTAAAGTCTGCTACTAGGTGGTACATGACCCCCGAAACTTTACACAAATGCAACCCGCTATTCCACTTCAATGCTGGCGAGGCTGCACAGACACAGGATCACTGTTCCACCTCCTCTCGGAATGTCCGAAGGCAGAAAGATTCTCGAGGGAAGTCCTAGAGCAGATTCGACAGATCACAGGCCTGTCAATCCCATGGGAACCAGGCATCATCTTACTGGGAGACACAGGAGAAGGACAATTTTCTTTGACCGGAAACCTGGCAATCCTCTGTACGCGCTTACTAACGGCAGCCAAAATCTCGATTGCCAAAGTATGGAAACTCCCGGAAGGTCCAGCAATCCCGATTTGGTGGGTAAAATGTTGGGACATCGCAACAGCCGAGAAATCACTGCCATCCACCAGGGAAACAGGAACAAGTTTCACAACATTTGGGACCCATTCTTTGACTTTGTACACAGATTTCCAGGCATAGCCAGACAACCACCATCACTCTGATGGCTGACGAAGATGGACTAACAAGTCAGAGTTGCCCCAACCCAGACACATAGCGGTCCCCCCAACCGCGAACAGTGATCAGAAGATCTGTAGTGCTGTAATGAGGCAACTGCAATCCCCAACGGTCCCCTCCGGGACACCTCCCACCCAAACCTAAGTTAGCCTCAGTTGAGGCGATATTACTGTTGTAACTGTTTTTCGTTTGCTTTCCCTTTTGTTTTGTTCTTAAAAGCAAATCAGTAAGATGTATAATGGCTTGGTTATATATAAATGCCAATAAACTAACATGTTGAAAAAAGAAGGCAAAGTTTTCATATGCAAGCAGTTTTGACTCAATAACCCAGAGTGCTTTTTTGTTAATGTCCAGTTGCATATTAAGATTGAGTTCCAGATGTAACACCCAAGGCACACATCATCATTATATTCCCTTGCACAACAACCATCCAAATGGTGCTGTTCTTCTGTTCTTGGGGGGTGCCGGAGGGTGCAGGTGTAACCCAGGGCAGTTAGTGCTACTACTCAAAATATATTTACTCGCTGCCCCTTGGTTCATCCTAAAAGCCTGTGCTCATTGGATACCATGCTGATCTCTGGCACAATGCCCCATAAATGAAACCTGCCACTGACTTGGTGATGTCACCTTCAAAGTCCCCTAAGAGAAAGGACAAAGCTGCAGTCCCATTCTCTAAAACCCTTCCTTCGTTCAATAAGTGGGGTTTGATGCATCTTGATCTTAGATCATCATATGCTGGACCTTTGAGAAGGACGAGTTGCACATGTTTATCCTCTTACCCACATATTTTACATTTTGAACTGGAGGAATTGTTCCACACTTCAAGGTTTTTACCCGTGGGAGGGTATCAACTATAGCTAGAGCAAATAGACATCTAACTTGTGGATTTACAAAGGTCGTCAGGTACATTTGGTGCTATCTCCCCAGGTCAAAAATATCTACCCAGACTAAATAGGTCAATTGTTCCAGTCCCACTTCATCAATACGTCTTGTTCGTGCCAATTGGGAGTTTTTTAGCTTGTTTTTCATCTTCCTGTATGTGTCAGTGAGGTGGAAAAATTGATCCAAAATGTAGCCTAGCGCCAGTGAGGTCAAGTTGTTTTCCAACTTGTTCTTGTAGGTGGAAACAAAGTCGTGTTCAAAGTGTTCTCGTCATGCCAAATCCACTAGCTCGTTGTTATTTGATGTGATTCTTTTCTATGCATCCTCCATTGTTGACTTCAAACACTGACATCAGCAAGCAGGGCAGAGTTTGGAAAGCCTCCCTGGAGATATAAAAGCTGTTTCAAGAATTGGCGTTCATAAATGCCAACTCTGGTGACATTCTTGTCCAAGCCCCAGATCTCAGTTCCATAGGCCACCATGTCGCCGCAATTTGCATGGTGGAATTTTCTGACTTCCGGCACAAACTTGTCATTGTGCTTATGGGCAAAGCTGATTATTGCTCTCCCTGCTCTCCCTGCTACTGCCGCTATTCTTGTTGCATATTCGACATGTACTTTCCAAGAGAGATTTGGTGTTATAACCACCCCAATTTGGAGATAGGAGAGGTGGGGGAAAGAGAGGAGGATGAAATGAGTATTTGAACCCAATGAGTCAGTGGTCTGATGGAGAAGGCTCAAATGTGAGGATAGTTGTGGTGAAGGCACAAGATAGAAAGACAAGGGCAAGGAGGTTGCCTTCAGCATAGATAGGTTGGCTCAAGCTAGTGGGGAATGTTAATTTTCGGAGGTTGAAGTGTTCCATGAGGGCAATAGGAGCCTCAGTAGGAAGGGAAAAGGCAGGAGATCGGGGAAGAGACAAATGGGGTTGAGTGTCAGGGGGTGTAGATCAGGAGCATAGTCTGAGGGGGGGTTCAAGGTGTTGGGTGGCAATTTATTCAATGGCAAGAAGGGTTGAAGGTGAGCAGAGATTATTAAGCCTTCACTTCTACTTATCTTGGCCACTTAGGAGCAGACAACAAAAGTATTCTTGTGTGTATGTTGAGCAACACTGGGGGCAGTGTTGAAGTGGGTTAAGCATTCTTCTCTTACAATCATGACAGTGGTTGAGAATTATGGGATTTAAATAGGTTGGAGACAAAGGGGATGCAATTAAAAATGATGGGGCATTTCATATCCCCCGAGTGAGAGTTGCATAAGAGGAGGGGGTTGGAGAGCAAAAGGTTTGGAAGAGGACCTGAGCCGGATAGATGAGGTAAGAGCCTGATTGATTGACCCTTGCTCTTTTTTAGGTGAATAGAAGGACAGTAATGGTCAAGGAAGGATACGAGTAGGAGGCAGGATGGAGCAGACGGATGTTCTTTCATGGAGGACTTGGAGAAATCCAAAGAAGGGGAGGAGGGTTGTTGCGAGTAGCAAGATGTAGATATGGAGATGTGTAGTCTGGAATAGGTTTGGATGAGTTGTTGTGAGCAAGTAGGGCCATTAACGACAAGGTTCAATAACGACCAAGGCTTAAGGGCACAGGGCCACTTACTAATAATGTGCAAAGTACATGGGCACTAGTTACTAAAAGGCATAGTACCGGGCGACTAATGGACACTAATGGACACTAATGAACCGGGAACAATGTATTGACCAAAATGCAGAGTGTAGGGCCTCTCATTGGCAAAGAATAGCATAATTAATAGTGAGGATCATGCACCGATGTCACTTTGAACCTTTTTCTCTGCAAGATCCAAACCATAATGCCTCTTCTGTAGTACCAAATGGCCATCCCCCCTCCTCTACCCCACATTCAAGGTGTGCATTTCTGATTTGCATGAGTTGGTGGACATTGTGTATCCTTCACCTGAGAAAGGCCTTTGTTTGGGTCATAGAGGGCCGATTGTCACTTCAATGGACCCCACAAGGGGAGGGTGGGGCCTTATTAAGCTGTGTCTCAATAGCCTCTGGGGAATATTAGCCATTTTAGCTTTCTTAGTAAGCGCACAGCCACAGCCACATGAGTAGTGCACATTAAAGATGCTGTCTTTTTGCCAGGGCCAGACACTCAGTATTTGCAAATAACAAACAACCAGTACCTCTCAAAGTGGTCCTGAGGCCATCGCCACTAGGTGTGGGGGTGCAGTCCCTTTTTCACCCACAACCCCCATTGAAAGATCACAACAGTTCTGAGAAGGTGCAGAGGTTCCTTTTGAATTTCGAAACAAATGTGGGTGGGCACAAACGGCACTTCAATTTAATGCACCATGTACACAATTCGGCCTGCATGCACCCTCTAGCCTTTATCATAGTCATATTTTGTGCTGACGCAGTCCTTAAGGTCTCATCATAAAATCTTCTCATGACCAAGCTGTGGTAATCTGTGAACATTGCGGCCCTGTGCCTTTTCTTGTGTGTCATTGTGTGCATCACAACAGATTGACATTTTGCTACTTTATAGTTTTTCTATCATAACGCGCTTAACACCAGAGATTGGTTTCTAAGCGTGGCATCGGGATTCGAACCTGTGCTACACTGTGTTGTTTTGTTCCCAGGATAAATGCTTTGCCCCTGCTCTATCCCCACCTTAAAACGTAGAATGAGCATTCAGCACACTGGATAACAAACCTAATGCAGGAAAGTGTAGCGACAGGAAATGCACCTGATGTCTCACCTGAGTCCATTGAAATCGGAAACGTCAGATAACCAAAACAGAGAGAAATATGCAAGCATGACTTGTGCTAACACGTGTACAACTTGACTAGTTAGCAATAGTACATTTTCGCTCCCTATCCCAGTGAATTCATCTAGTTCCTAATAATTTCAAATATTGAGAATTCAACATGTATGCCCCTTCATAGAAGCATAGTTTCATTTGGATGATGTTTTCACCTTCTACTTCACCTTGCCTGCCCTTTGACCCTGGTGCCCTGTGAACTTCTCAACATGATGATTTGTGTAATGCCATGACATAGGCTTTTCTTAACATTTTATTACACACCTATATAAAGGCGGATACGATACTACATAATTTTCCATTAAATCAATTTCCTTTGCTTACTAAGGCCCCATTCTAAAATTAAATCGTACATCCTTGAACTATTCGGGGCCTATCCATCATTGCCCCTCCACTGCTCCCCAGCTATTATTCTGTCTCAGTCCTTCCTGCCAAACGTCCCCATTATTGCTACTTGGCTCAGAATTACGTCCCCGTTCTGGGCTATGGATCATAAGTCTGTGCTGCCACAAAATATTAATTTTAATCTGGATGAGTCATGTAGGCACACTTCAAACTGAAATTCCCAACATTTTGGAATATACTTCCCATGGTTCAATCTTCAGTTCATTGTTTTTTATGAAGGAATACAAAGTGTCCCTTTATGTGTATGCGGTTAATGGGTTCGGTCAGCCCCATTTGGAATTCTCTTAGGGTAACACTGCAAAATTAATTTAAAACTTGGTCTTCACTGCTTGGTTTATAAATAAATGGTATTCAGAGTTTCCCCTGATCTCCTATCAAAGTTCCAGTCTATGAAGTTATTGAAAGCCTGTTAGCAGGGAATTGTGAGAAATGTCTTTCTCCCTTGTCCTTCTTTTCCTTCCAGGATCTCAAACCTGCGGTAAGGGCGCAAGTGTTTGGTGCCTGAGCAGGGGTGTTGCTAGGCCTGGAAAAGACCAGGGGCTACGCTAATGTCAGAACTTTCGGGACTGGGGGCTAGCTAGTCATTTGGCTGTAGCTCCTGAGATTCTATCTGGGGCTACAACCAAAAGACCAGGGGCCCCCTTAGCCACCCCTAGCAACGCCTCTGTGCCTGAGTCATTCACCTGGCCCCTGGGACTTGCCGTAGCTGAGTGTGTCCAGGCCCGCCACCTTGCCTAGAGCCTGTGGCAAGGGCACAAGTGTTTGCACTGGGAGGGGAGTCTGTTGAGACTATACCCTGCACTGGGAGGGGAGTCTGCTGAGACTAAACCCTGCACTGGGAGGGGAGTCTGCTGAGACTAAACCCTGCACTGGGAGGGGAGTCTGCTGAGACTAAACCCTGCACTGGGAGGGGAGTCTGCTGACACTAAACCCCGCACTGGGAGGGGCGTCTGCTGAGACTAAACCCCGCACTGGGAGGGGAGTCTGCTGAGAATAAACCCCGCACTGGGAGGGGAGTCTGCTGAGAATAAACCCCGCACTGGGAGGGGAGTCTGCTGAGACTAAACCCCGCACTGGGAGGGGAGTCTGCTGAGACTAAACCCCGCACTGGGAGGGGAGTCTGCTGAGACTAAACCCCGCACTGGGAGGGGAGTCTGCTGAGAATAAACCTTGCCCTGGGAGGGGAGTCTGTTGAGAATAAACCCCGCACTGGGAGGGGAGTCTGCTGAGACTAAACCCTGCACTGGGAGGGGAGTCTGCTGAGACTAAACCCCGCACTGGGAGGGGAGTCTACTGAGACTAAACCCTGCACTGGGAGGGCAGTCTGCTGAGACTAAACCCCGCACTGGGAGGGGAGTCTGCTAAGACTAAACCTTGCACTGGGAGGGGAGTCTGTTGAGAATAAACCCCGCACTGGGAGGGGAGTCTGCTGAGACTAAACCCTGCACTGGGAGGGGAGTCTGCTGAGACTAAACCCTGCACTGGGAGGGGAGTCTGCTGAGACTAAACCCTGCACTGGGAGGGGAGTCTGCTAAGACTAAACCTTGCACTGGGAGGGGAGTTTGTTGAGAATAAACCCTGCTTAACTGATTGGGCTCCTGCAGTCGCAGTTTGGATTTGCAAACGGAAAAACGGAAAATAGCAAACTGCACCTCACGGCGGAAAAACATCATTCAAGGCAAGTGTTGCATCCATAGCGTCAGAGAGTTAGAGAGAGGCTAACGGGGGAAAGTTACCTCAGCGCAGAGATTACAACCTCTTTCTGGCTCCTGCTCGTTCACCGCTGGTGTTATTTCCTATGAAAGGTTCAATTTCGGCACTCAGCCCCTGGCATCGCTAATGAACTTACTTTTATCCCCATGAGGCCTGTGGGGGGGGGGGGGCAAATACTGTGATCAATGAAATGAAACACTTTCTAGTCGCAATAAGCGACTCTTCTATTTCGGAGCCCTGAAGTGATCAAGACGCCAAGCGTGAACTCAGGGCAGGACTGGCCTACAGAGAACTCTGGAGATTTTTCTGGTGGGCCTCTTTTGTATTTTATTTTTACAATCTCTCATAGGAAAAGGGTTGGGCTTGCTCAAAATGTGTAATATGGGGCTGCTCTGAAAATTATTTCCACAGCCTCTTTTGGTTCCCAGTCCACCCCTAGGTGAACTGTGCAGACACCGTGTCTCTGATTCTCCAAATGGTGCAATGATGCCCCCATTGCCCAGGTACTTGGCCCCACCCTAGGCGGATACAATCCATGTGGTGTCACGGGGGGGGGGGGGGGTTGAGGGTTGAGGGGGGGGCAATGACAGGAATATGAGCACCACCATCTCGGATGCTCAGATTCCCAGCAAGGCCATGTCGTTCACTATTGACATTCCTGATACATTGCCAATCACTCAGGCAGGAGTGAAGCACAGCATTACATCAGCCACTGTCTGTACTGCCAGTGCGGGCAAAGGCAAACCAGTGCTTCCAGTGATCATCACTGGCCAATTCCCTCTCACCGATGGGCAACGGGGTGGAATGCAGGGCGGACATTGCGTAGATGATGTGACCTCAACCATGTAGGGTACCGCACCAGAGTTCAGAACCTCGACTTCCGATAGATTTGCCTTACTCATATGAAATGCGGGAGGCGATAGTAAGGATTGTGTTTATGCTGATCACCTAGATCAAGAAGGGAAAGGCCAGTTTACGCCTGCTAAGTGTGGCCCCATGTATCACATTACCCCCACCTCCCTTTTATCTACCCTCTCCAGTCCCTCTGCAATACATAACCCCTGATTTAGCTGGTAAGGGAGGAGTCGTGACCACTGGATGCACATGCAGCATTGTCCTGTCTGAGTTGGCGGCCTTAAGGAAACTTGTTTAGTTTTATTTATTTATTTATTTATTTATTTATTGGGTACCGGGTCGTTTGTGTCTCAGTTTTTTCTTTGATAAAGGTCTCTATATGTCTTTGATTGTAAATAACAACACGAGAGGGGCGCCACATCCCCTTGACCCCGTGGGAGACTCCTTGACCACTCCAGTAAACTGGACGGGTACACGTTGACCCACCCCACAGCTTGGAGCACACAGCGCTGCGCTAACATGATTTGGCCCATAGGGACTACATTGCCCATCATCCTGTGCGGCCTTGCTTCATTCCACTCCATTGGACATCACGCGATTGGCTCCCAATAGCCTTTTAGGCACAACCACTCTGCCTTTCCATACAGCAACCACGGCGTTCAGAGGTGTCAGGGGCAGACCTGGGGTGGCATGCAACAAGCCTGGGGTGGCACGCAAAAAGCGTGCAGCAAAACCTAAAGTGATGAAGCTGGTGGGTGCCCTGCACTATGGGCCACGTGTTGTGGATGTGTGTAGTGTTCAGGTAGGATGGGGAAGGGTGCTGCCATACAGGAGACTGCTTTGTCCTCCCTGTAGGCTGCAGGCACTGCAAGTGCATCGAGACTACACTTCCCAGCATGCCTCGCGCACAGACAACCAATCAGGGATTGGATCGGGCGTGGTACGCCCCAACGTGCATGCGCGAAAACATCAGCACGGGGCTTGTGCTCGAGACCGCCGGGGAGAAAGACGTGAGACACTGAGCTCCGCAGGAAAACTCGTGCGAGGGGCCCCGCCCCGTCTGATTGAGAATTCGGCCCCTCGCCTATACTCAGATAAGTTGGGGACGCATACCCAGGGGATTGAAGCCGCGCAATACGCAGTACTGAGAAAGCCCGTAGAGGGAGTTTTGGGAAGCGCAGGGGGCACAGTCTCCCAGTCCATATCGCTCGCCCCTGCGCCGGCATACGAGATAAGTACTAACCCTGGGGTGAAAGTGTTTAGCAGCGAGAGTCATGCAGATATGAGGAACGCAACATAGGCATTGGAGAATACCCGCGCCCCAAGCCACGCGTGGCGAAGCTCGCGCTGGCATTTTTACTAACGACTTGTTCGCTAAGAAGACAAGCACGGCGAGCGGGATAGTTTGTGGGGAGTCGTATCGTTAAGCCTGGGAAGAAAGTATGAATGTGGCATGGAGTGAATGACCACGTGTGTGTGTGACCAAGAATAACATATATTCTTTCTTTGTAGCGGAAGGCGTGACCAGTCTACACCGTTTCAGAGACGCAGCACAGACTGACAGTTTATCAAGGACTGAGCACTTGGACCGGACAATGAAGCCAAGCCAAGAGTTGCATGCTAGTCTAACTGTGACAGTGGTTTTCCACTGCCAATTGAATTGCTCAAAGGAGTCAGATGCTGGTTTATGTGATTCATAATTCAGAAAGCGTACTGTCTGGCCCAGCCTGTAGGCACTGTAGGAATTATCATGTGGTGTGTGATGAAGATGACGATGAAGGTGTGCAGCAGTTAAGCCTCACCCAATCTCCCTCTACCTACCCATTACCTCGCCCTACTCCTCTACCCGGTTTTCCCACAACCCCCCAACCTATCCAATCAACGAGACCCTAACCCTCTTTCCCTGCCCTGGTCGCGAAGGCCTGCGTAAGCTTAGTCTTGCAGGTATCAAGACCGGTGTGGGGGTAGTTGGTACATCCACTCCTGCACCAGGTACCGGTGTGCAACCTTGACAAGAGGTCCTCGTCCAGCTAAGCACCTGCGAGATTACTGCGGTAAGTTACCGGTAGGAGCACTTTGCGTTTTCGCTCTACGCCCTCAGCAAGAGGACTGGGCAGCATTTTTAAACGCAACACTAATGCACCACGTTCTCTCCACTCTAATAAACGTTTTTATTCCAGGCACCGTCACGTTGCCCACAATAGCACTAGATTGCCCAGCACGGCATTTGCACATGCAGTGTCTACCATCTTGCCGGTAGTGAGGCCCTGAGGTTTGTTACTCCCATGTGAGCACCATTGTCACCCTGGAAGTTCTTCAGCAACCTGCTGATCTCGGCCACCCATCACGCACCAAGTTCCATCCTGGACACAACAGCACTGATAGTGCACTTAATACCTCGAGGACACGGCCCCCACTACAAACAGTAGGCATGCCTTTCCCAGCACCTATGAGAACTTTTGGACCACCATCACCAACGGTATTCTGTCCATCACGCTCAGTTCGGGATCCATTACCTTTTTTTCTGTCCCCTCTCAGATATGGGATCAGTCCTGGCCTATACCAGTCGCATGGGACCGTGAGAGACGTCGGCCCGTACAAAACGACAGCCGACTCACCAAGTGCCATTTATGCACCAGCAATCCTGCATCTTCTAAGGATTACCTAAACAGCAACTTTCTGCCACCACAGCAGTAGGTAAGCTGTTCTCCAGATACGCCACATGATGTATCACCTTGGCACTACTTTGCCTGTATTGAATACTTTTAGTACTTAGTCAATCTATACCCGAGATCCTCACAGGTCTGTTTAAATCCACAGATTCAAGGGACAGCACCGCCACAGGTGCCTCTCCTGACGAAGGCCAGCACAAAGACAGGCGCTAATCAAGCCCCCTTTTTTGGCCGAAACACACCCTGTGTCGATCCTTGTGACACAACTATACCACCCCCCTCGTGTATGTTATATGTAAATATTGTTGTGTGCACCATGTGTAAGCTATGCCTTGGACCTATGCAAGTCTCAGGCTCACGTTTCCCTGCTCTATAGGGTTGTTATACCCCCTCCATCTGTGGGAAATGTGCATCCGATTGAAGTTTTGACCTCAATAATTATTGAGGCCGACACCTATCTGTGTTACTACTATCCATCACCGACCTTGTCCGTTTATATTTCACTTACCTTTCGTGCTTATCGAAAGAACTGTAAAATAAATTGTCTAGTCACCTGAAACTTCCTGTGTTGATGCAAAATAAATACACACACAAAGAAGTTCTCTGTTTTCTGCCGGATCTCTTGATCCTGATTTTTTGTCTATTATATTTATTTATTTACTTATTTATTTATAATATGCTCACAGCCAAAAAATGGCTTTACATATACAGACAATTTACACATACAACAGTTTAAAACACAAATTCACACAATCCATGTTAAAAACGGTTTTCACACAAAAATACCCTCTGATAGATCCTTTAAAATTGTTAAAACAAGTTCATAAAATTTCATCATGTGATATATTAAGTTAATATGATTTCCTTCCAGCAGTTTCTTCCAAATGATTTCAACATTCTCAGTTATACTGGAGTTTTTGTAGTTTAAAAGGATTTTTTTGCGGATGAATGCAAGACTCTCACAGTGACATATTAAGTGTTTGGCATTTTCAATTTCAGACATTCTTCATAATCTACAAAGCCTTGTATTTCTCTCGAGTCTCAATTTAGCTCCAAGGATTTCCATCGTATCACAATGGTTAAACTTGAACAGAAAGTACTATCTTACAGTTGCTGCGGTAGGGAAGGCATATTGATATTTGGGTTTCACAGATGTTAACGACCTGTGTTCTAAAAATAAACCACTTGTGGATTTTGTGGACAGGGTAATCATGTCACACTCCTTTGCATAGCTGTATATTATTCCTTGTAATAGTTTTTTTAATCTTAATTTGCTTAAGGAGTAACCAACTCTTCGTGTTAACTGTCACCCATTTCTCATATACAGCATGTAATCTACTTAAAGATGAAAACTGTTTTTTGTGGCCCTCCTTAATGAATATTTTCATCAGTTCAACCACAAAAGTACTGGTAGATGGCATACTTAATTTTGCATATAACATTGCTGATTTGTATTCTAAGATGTCTTTCGCAAATCTAAAGTTACATTCTAATAAGATGTATTCACATGATGTTGCACTGGCTAACTTAAACAATGATTTTAAATGTTTCCTTCTAATATACACATTTCATTAGCATATTTACCTCCCCAAATCTCAGCACCATATAATAAGCAGGATATTATCTTACTTGCGATAATAATAAAATTGTATTTACAGAGATACCTCCTTGCTTTCCTATGAATTTACTAATTGCACCAGTGTTGTTTAAACATAGAAGTTTAGTTGCTTCCCAGTGGGGTTTCCATAGCAGCTTAGAGTCGATAATGACTCCTAGGTAGCGATAACATTCAAAGTCTTTCTGAGTTCAACATCCACTTAAAGTTGTTGGACCAAGTTTGTTTCGTGGTGCCCATAAAGGCCATTACTTTTGTTTTTGCAATGTTAATCTTTAACCCATTGTTTTCAGAAAAATGCAGCAAACAGTTTAATCTTGTTTGGAGTCCTGTCGGCGTATAATCTAGTAGGACCAGATCATCGGCATAGCCTAGCCATGGTAGCTCTATTGTACCCATCTTCACTGGGTTAACTATATTTTTGTCTACCTCGTTCATACAATCGGCCAGGTAAAGATTGAACAGTGTTGCTGCTAGTGTGCAGCCTTTTTTTACTCCACAAGTTGTGGGAATTGATTGGGAGAGCCTTCCTTCACCATCTAGGCGTACCCTAACTGAGGTATCAGAATAGAGTAACTGTATCATGAACAGAAGCCCTTCTGGAATCCCCCACAGTTTTAGTTTGTTCCAAAGTTTATCTCTTATCAAGGTGTCAAATGCTGCAGTAAAGTCTATGAATACTACATATACTGGTAGCTTGCAAACATGCCACGAAAACTCAACTGCTGATACTAAATTAATTACATTGTGAGTGGTGGAAGATTTTGCTCGAAACCCAGCTTGGTAGATTGCCAAGATCTTATTCTTCTCTATCCATATATCTAGGTCATCGAGTAGAACTTTTGCAAATAATTTTGCCGGGATGTCCAGCATCGCTAACATACGGTAGTCTTTCCATTCTCCCTTTTTGTACATCGGCAGAATAACACTTTCTTGCCATGTTTTTGGAATCGCCCCGTTCAAACCGATCCATCTAAACAGCCGGTATAAAGCTTTTGCCCATACATCTGGTGCTAAACGTAAGAGTGCATTACATGTCTCGTCAGGGCCAGTGGCTCCAGATGTATGCAATTTCACTATCACATTGACCAAAGAAAATTTTGAGAAATTGTCTACCCAGATTGCTTGTCTTGGCAATGGAACGTTTTAGTGATCACTTCAGAGCCCAAAGTATGTATTACGTGCATGATCTACTCATTTTCTCCCATGCTGTTAATGGGGAGATTACGTTTTTTTGCATCTTTAATTACTCTCCACATCCCTTGCTGATTATCACTTCTTGCTTGGTCCGCAATCTTTAACCATATATCACATGCCTTATTTTTTTTCTGGTAACGCATCCACTTCTTATGTTGTTTTTTTAACCATTTTATCTGTGTGGTAGAATCAATACTCTTGGTTTCAGCAATTTGTTTGATAGCTTTCCTCAAGGTGTTTTTTGCTTTATTTATTGCCGGATCATAGTGATTGCCGTGAGTTAGATTCCATTTCTCACCGTTGCTGGAATACTCACGTTTTTTGGAGGCAGCTACTTTGATCTTACTTATGGCTACTTCATATGTGACAATGAGTTCATTGTCGGTAGCAGTTTGCCCAAGGTCTATCATCTCCCACCATTCTAGCAGCTCTTTAACAGCTACACCATTAACATTTTCTAGTTTAGTGGGATTCCAAGAAATCCGGTTAGCACCATTATTAATTTTTATATTCCCAGCCAAATGATATTCTGACTCCTCTTTAGGGTATTCCAGCATTACAATAAGTGGAAAGTGGTCACTTTCTTCACGGCTGCCTATTGCCATATCGATAATAAAACTGTTGGCTTTTTCATTAACAAAGATGTAGTCGATTGTGGATAGACTACCCCAGTCTACTTTTGTTGTCCCACGGTTAGCATCACCTTTAGTGTGACCATTTAGCATGGTAAGCTGTTGGCTAATCAGCTTACACCAGGCATCGCCACACCTATTGGAAAGTTCCATTGCAATGGGGCCAGAGGTCTTATCATCAAGCATGAGGTCCACTGGTAAAAATATCTTGGCATTAAAATCTCCTGCAATGATGATAGGAAGCACAGCATTATGTTCTAACAAGATTTTTGTTACCATCTCGACGTTCTCTTTATTCTTAATTCCATTCGGAGGGTTGTAAATATTTATAAGCAGACAAATGGGGAGACGGATACTATTGGTTTTAACAGTCACTCCCAGGATCATATGATTGGACCAGCTGGATTTAACACCGGTCCATGGGTGTTTGATAGCTGTTAAAAGTCCCCCTTTTGGGCGTCCTTTCGGACCTTTAGATGCCAGACTTTGAAAAGAACACCACCCGTCTATTTCACATGTGTCACATAACCATGTCTCTTGCAATGTGACCAGACGGAATATATCTAAATTATTGAGGAGTCCAGCTTTTTTCTCATAGTGCAGATTCCCTCTGGTGTTCCATGAGATCATCATGCTAGTGTCATCAGGAACATTGTTCCAGTCTGGATTTGAACTCTATTGGGAGCCATTTCCAGTAGCCAACGGTGTCTGGATCGTTGTTGGAAATACCTTGAGCTTTAATGTTACCGATTGTATTTGGTTGGCTAACCTTACTAGCATGGTTTTGATTCACTATTTCTTCAGGACATGTAGGTGGTTCAGGTGAGTTAATATCAGTATGCGTCGCATTCAAGTTTACAGGTCTTAAATTCTCACTTCTTTTTACTTGAACAGGTACTCTCTGGTATTTCACTCTACGCATGGAGGTTTCTGTGCAGGTGTATCCTAATTTAGTAAAATATTCATGGTGACTAAGTATAAATTCATGAGTAGTAGCTTCAAGACACCACACATTGGTCGTAATAAGTTTTGGAGTTATTAGTTGGTTGACGATCTTAAAGTCGCTAGATTTTACTGTCCGCAGCGGCACTACCAATGAACAGAGTTCAACTATTCGTTGTCTATTTAGTAACACAATGGGTCCATATTTATCAATTGCCTGAAACTGTAGTGCTTTAACACAATTTAATGGGTCTCTCTTATAAGTAGGATCATGCACTTTATTGTTACTATTTTCATCAAAATGGACAAAGTTTTCAGCCTGTTTCTCTACAGCATTACCTTCCTGGGAAGATACAGCCTCAGGGGATGAGACTGGACTTAGAACAGGTACCAAATTTTCTTCTAAGAAGAGAGTTGTAATGGCTTTTAGTACCTTGGTGGAGATTTCTTTATTCTTATTCGTCTTTTTTCCCTTCTTATCTTTTTGCTTTACTGGGACTACCCATTCATCCAGTGTTGGTGCCTCTAGTTTGATCGGTTTTGGGGTCTTGTATACTTTATTTGGACCCTTATGCTTTTTGTGATCATCCTTTCCAATCATATTTACTGGAGCCTGGATAGTGACTATGTGCTTACCAGAGAAATTGGGTTCTTTGGTAATATGAATCGGTTTAGATCTCATAGCTTCCATAGTGACATCTTTGGAGCATATAGATGCACATTTTTCTACATTATTAGACATAGCTTCATCATTTACAATGCATCCATTAGAGATTACTCTCTCACACACACCATATGCAGACGGCTGCTGAGTTTTTTTCAACTTTCTTTGTTTCATTACTTTTTTTTCCCTTTCTCAACTTTTCCTTATACCAGCAGATTGTAGCATTAGGGTCTATAGTGTACCCCGCAAGCTGGTCATGTTACCTTAGCTGTGTTTGCATCGGATTCAGGACCACCTTCTGTAAATGGCATTAAATACGATTCAGTATTAGTGCAGGCTTCTCTGAATGTCGTACCTTCTTTAGAGGAGTTAGCATGCAATATGGCAGTGTGACTTTTTATCTTTCGTTCAATCATATCACATCTTTCAACAATTTCAGTCAACACCCCCTCTAGAGCTTCCCACAATTCCTCATTTTTCATTAGCGTGAAGCTCTCATTCTCATCAGATTGTCTGCTATTTATGGTGATCGTACTAGCATTCATTCTAGTATTAGGGATAGATGTTTTTATGTTTGTCTCCTTAGGAGAAGTGACAGTATATGTTATTAAGCCCGAGATGGGGTCAACAATAATCCTGTCTTTTACTTCTTCATCTAATTTACACCATTGGCTGGTGTTGCGACCACAGTCCACCTTAATGGCAGTATCGTAAGGTGTGTCTTCTTTTACGGTTTCGTGGCTCGTGGGATCTGGGACTTGCCAGTTTTTTAGATCTATAGGATGGGGCATATCAGGTCGATAAACTGCAGAACTGCTCCATATGGCCATATCGGTACATATATTACCTGAGACCGTGGTATTTATTCTCTTAAGTGGACTCAACTCCTCTTTGACGTTTTGAGTTTCTAACAACTCAGAAAGAAACTTAGCGCCAATACATGGTAGTCTATTG
The DNA here is from genome assembly GCF_040938575.1 of Ambystoma mexicanum. Lineage (NCBI taxonomy): Eukaryota > Metazoa > Chordata > Amphibia > Caudata > Ambystomatidae > Ambystoma > Ambystoma mexicanum. The sequence continues at coordinate 289,179,180 of NC_090924.1, read as the reverse complement.
GAGAGATCGTCCACTAGTTCAGCGCTAATCTCAGATCTTACACTTTCAGCCAGGTTAGTGTTAGCTGACTTTATACACTCAATTTTATCAAAAAAAAAGATGTCATTTTGGCTAACTTGGCTTCAGGTAGTAGTCCCTGGTTGCCAATGATCTTTCTTTTACAGGCACGGTTAGGGCGCTGAATCATTTCAGTTATTTTTTTTTACTTCAAAGTCAATGCTATTATTAGATCTTAAATTCATTCTCAATCAAAAAATATTTTATTATAGCAGGATGATTGCTAAATTACAATAATAATTCCACTCACCTTTATAAGAGTTTCACTAGTGGGCACTCTTTCAATTAGATTCTGTGCAGCGTTATAAATATAAAAACAAACTAAGTTGGTTTCGTTCACATGTGTAGCTATCGAATTCCCTTGATTGGACTTCTGCATGGGTCTCGCGCAAAGCCACTCGCGCCTCACACCGCGAACAGCCAACAGCACACTTTCGTGCACTTACTGGTGCGCGCACATGGTGCGCTGCATGCTGGGATTAGGTTCCAGCTCAGGGGAAGTGGGGGGGAGGGGCCATATGAGTCGAGCCAATCCGTGGATCTAAAAGTTTAAAAAAGATTAAAAAAGCTGCAGTTAAAATCATGAGTGTGCATCCGGGATGTGACTATTACTGGGAGGGATCGGGTGGGTTTAACAGAAGGTGGGCGTATCCAAGTAGGAGTGTGTCAAGGTACTTGTACAAGGGGAGTGGGCGTATCCAAGGGAATTCAAATCTCGAGCGACACAGGGGAAGATAACATGACCAAACAAACTGATTGAGAATATTTACTGGGAAGTCAGGGAAAGTCCAGGTGTAGCCGCAAAAGACTTCCTCCACGTGTCTCGCCGGCTGTGTCCTTGTGTGTAGCTGCTGCTGAGCTGCTGAGCGAAATCCAGGAATCAAAGGCAAAGTCAATCCCAGTCAACAGCACACTTTCGTGCACTTACTGGTGCGCGCGCATGGTGCGCTGCATGCTGGGATTATGTTCCAGCTCAGGGGAAGTGGGGTGGAGGGGCCAGATGAGTCGGGCCAATCCGTGGATTGGGAAGTCAGGCAAAGTCCAGGTGTAGCCGCAAATGACTTCCTCCACGTGCCTCGCCGGCGGTGTCCTTGTGTGTAGCCGCTGCTGAGCTGCTGAGCGAAATCCAGGAATCAAAGGCAAAGTCAATCCCAGCCAACAGCACACCTTCGTGCACTTACTTGTTTAGTTTTTTTCTTGAAGCTCATGGAAGGGGGGCACCTTGGTAGAGCTACCAAATGGGGTGGAGGGTGTCAAAGAGGCCATAAAACCATCAGAGGTAGTAGCGCTCAAAACCTTAGCTGCTAGTACTAATACAGTCAGCACAAATATGGATGGGCAGGGCTCTAATTGTAGCAACATAGAGAACATTGGGACTAATAGTGTCTTGCCCGATAAAGGGCACCAGGCTTTAAGCCAATCAGCATTCCCCACCCACCCAAGTGCACTGCATCATGCAGTACCTCCACTCCTATTGATCTCTACCCAGTGGGCAGATTGCACAAGTGGAAATACTGTGGTCAGCAAGTGGACCAATAGGGCTGGCCACTATACACCCAACTTTACCCCATATGGTGATTTCCCCAGAGCCCTTAGACACCATCCTGGGTAGGGTAAGAAAAACAGGCAGGTGACAGGTGTTCTAACGGGGGGGGGGTCTTATTCTTGCATAAGGTCCCCAAAGTGGCCCCAAATCAGTTTGCCACCATGTAAGCCCTTCTAAATTAATGTACCACTGATTCTGTGCTCTGCGTGGTTGCACATGCGTAATCCGCGATGACATCGTTAGCTGCACCTGGTTGCATCATCAGGGGGAAAGTGTTTTTTGGTTTCATATGGATTGAATTTAAGGAGCCGACAGTGACCACCAGTGTCTTATTGGGAATTGACAAAAGACGCTGCCCTCTGCCTACCAGTATGGTAGAAATTAGAGACTGACCTCTGCCTAAGTCTGATTACTCTTCTGTAGCTAGATCACAATGGCATGTGCCCTCTTAAGACAAAACAGTGCCATTGGGAAAAAGGATTCTGGACAATTCCAGCCTGTTCAAGTAATTATTTATGATACATGCTCAGTAAGCCGCAAGTCTGTTAGGTCTGGTGTGCCTAGAAGAGGACTGAGTGATGGTCTCGTATCATCGTTGTGCACCTTTAGATAGAGTAAGCAACTTTATTATTTGAGCACAAACGATGACATTGTATAACTATATATGTCAAGAGGCCCCTAGCTGGGAACAGAGTGTGCTTGATATCTGCTAAGTACTAAGGTTGTCGCTATTGGTTTAATTATAATGTGGGTGAAATGTATTATTTAATTGATTTGATTGTTTTATTGTTGTTGTGTATGTAACCTGCACTTGTACGTTCTCAATGGCACTGGGCCTAGTAAGATCGTTTGTTTTTGTCCTCCCTTGTTCCCGCTCCCTTGCCTCGTCGCGCTCTGAAACACTTGTGTATGAGTGCGATACAAATAAAATATCATATCATACCATATGTGTCGTGATATACGTTTATGACCACGTGCTGAAACTAAAATTACTAATGATGAAAAGCACCTCAACCCTCTTCCTCGAAATATGAAACTAAATATCTATTATGGAACAAACATTTATCATTCTGCCATGGAATGGCAATGGGCTACTGAATGAATGCAAGAGATCCACCGGATTGATGAATGGTAGCCTGATGTTATTCTACTGCAGGAAATCATATTTGACAGCAAGCAGAAACAAAACACATGATCAGAGTCGATGGAAGAATCTATAGGTAGCTCTTACAATGTAGCCATGGGTGAGTGTGGGTAGCAATTCATAGTTAGATCAATGAAATATAACTTGTGAAGTTGGGCAGTGGCTGAATCCTCAGGGGAAGGTCCTGCCAGTAGTGAGCCTTTGTAGCCTGAATGCAGATAACATCATGGCATTTGGTTCTCTCATGGTTAACTCAGCCTCCCAGCCCCTTTTTGAGGGAATTTAACTTTGCACTCAAGCCATTAAATGATTCCGCTCAGAGCAACCTAAATTCAACAAATAAAATCATCCTAGGAGAAACTGGAGGGTTATTTACATATCTTCCATGTAGCCGACAGATGGAGGATAAAATAACCCAAAACTTAGGTCATGCAATTTACTCTCATAGACATAAAACGACATTTAGAATGGCCTATGTTTCGAATCATCTATCCTATATGAAATTGATATCTTCCACCATAACATTTCAGAGCACTCTGCAATAACTATAACAGTAAAGGGGAGTGGAGTGCAAAATAGCGATTACACATGGATTCTGGGTAAGATTCTCCTCTGTACTGAGCCCTTACAACAAGGTGTGAAGGCTGAAATCAAATGGTTGTCCTGCCAGAATAAAATCCATTCAAAATTGATGGTAGTCTGGAACACTTTAAAACGCCTTAATGGAAGGTCTGTGTATGAGTTAAGTAATGTCCAGGAGCCAGCATGAGAGAAGAACTTGATACCACTCTGACAAAGGCTTAATATTACCACGATTAATTATAGGGAGGGAATCCAAATGCTAGATGTTGGTATCTTCTGTAAGAAACTGACCATGCTAACATGTTAGTTTTGCTTATCATAACAGGACAGAATAAATAATTGTATCTGGATCCTAAGTGACTGGGCTTCACAATCAAATACAGAAACATACAGAGCACGGTTTTGAGCTTTTTGTCACCTTCCTTAGGGGAAACAGATACTCTAAACTAAGATGGAGAGTACCCCTACTGCAGACAGATCTTATATTAAAGGGATATGTAAAATCCCAATGTAGCTCATTTAAAAATAAATTGTAGTTGCACAGAGTTGACCGTTTGCTGGAGCAAAAAGCAGGCGGTTTTCATGGGAAAGCATTGGTTTCACTGAAGCATGAAAATTTCATGCTGGCGAGAAGCCATGTTGTTTTTGTAGGTGGAGGGCAAATGGGAGCCAAAAATGGTAACTCCCATTCCACCCCTTCCCGCCACCTTCAAAAACAAAATAAATCCCCTGTAGCGTGCATAGAGGTGTTAAAACAGGTCTACCACCATGATACCTGTCTTTAACTCCTCCATTAATGCTACAGGGACTTGAAAAATTAGCTCCATTAAGTACACAGAAGAATTCCTTACATTTTGGCATTTAAAGCATGGGTCCACTTGCGGCCCACATGCATTTCTGAAGGAGTTTCATTAACTCTTCAAGAACAATATCTCTCACTTTTTCACTACAATGATCAGCAGCATTTATCAAAATTCTTTACCACCAAAAATAGGGAATGAAGACTTCTTCAAAGATGGCGAAGACCTGAAATGCTACAGTTCATAGGAATAGTTAGAAATTACTGCACCGAAAGTTGTGACCTATACAAAAAGGTCGTAAATGCATGCCACCAAAGGTTGGAACACCAAAAGTTCAAACCTTTAGTGGCATGCTTTTTTTCAGTAGGTAAAAAAAAGAAAGAGACTCTGGGGGTTGCAGGCTAGTCCCCCGCAACACCCCAGTCACCATATTAAACAGTATAGTGATTGAGGGTTGCGGGTGACACCCCCACAGCACACACAAGAAAAAAAAAACGGGGGCTGCAGGGGGTGTCCCCCACAACACCCCGCTCACCACACTGTACAGTATAGTGAGAGGGGGTTGCGGGGGACACCCCCGCAGCACACCTGAGAAGAAAAAAACAGGGGCTGTGGGGGTGTCCCCCACAACACCCCGACCACTATACTACACACTATAGTGAGCAGGGGTTGCGGGGGGAACCCCTGCAGCTGCCCGTAAAAAAAAGAAAAAAAAGAAAAGGACCCTGCAGCACCGGTTCCCGATCATGGTAGTGAAAGGGAATTTCCGCTGCAGGGACACATCGCGTCTTCAAAGGTAAGTAGGGTGTGCGTGCGGGTATGTTGGGAGGGTGGGTGGAGGTGTGTTGGTGGTGTGGGTGGGGGTGTGTTGTGGGTGTGTAAGGGGTGTGTGTGTGGGGGTGGGCTTGTAGGGTTTTTAAATGTATGTTTGCATGGGAAATGTACAACCCTTTTGTGGTGTGTACATTTCTCATGCAAACCTTTCCATCGCAGACTTTTCCATGACGGAAAAATCCCCTAGATCCCAGTTCATATAGACCAATACCATTCCTTAACAAGGACTGTACATTGTGGCTCGTACGTGGGGCCCAACTCAAACATTGCCCCGATCAGATACTTATTTCAACAGACAATAGTTACATATTAAACATGTGTCTTTGCAAGAGAATAGAATCTCTAACAAATTCTCAATAGGGTTGAATGGGACCTTCTGTGGCCACACTCAGAAGGATATGCTTTGAGAGAAGGCTAATTACTTTGATTTGGGATTGTTAGTCCTAGGGAGTTCAAGAGCTAGGGTTCATGTCAACCTTAATATTAGCCCCTTTACGAACAGAAGAAGGGGCACCTGGCAGGATATCAACCTGTTGCATTGTTGTTTGTTCTCGTGTGGCACAGTAGCATAGAGAGGAGATGATGTGCATAGACTTTAGCTACAGCCTCTCTAAATTGAGCCTAACTGTGGATGATGGGCTCCTCTCAACTTTCAATTACAACAGTGATTATTGATAATTATGCAAAGGCAAAAATGAAGACATTTTCAAAACATTCTGGTTATAAAAAACAATTGCTGAAGACAGCTAACATGATATGATGTGCCCACTTAAAAGATAAAACTCCAAAAAGTACATATATAACTAGGGAAATCGTTAGGATGCACTTTGAGACATTACTTAAGAAAATTAAAAAAAACAACGTAGGATAGGCTTCAATTCATTATACTTGATGGGGTGACAAACCTTAGTCGGGTGTGGGCGCTGACTGGATCCGAGTGTCCAATGCTGGCAAATTAAGCAAACTTTTTGTAGTCTAGTAATAGTCCAGTCTTTAGGTTTGTAGACATGGGGCCTTATTATGACCCGGGCGGTAAGGGATTACCGGTACTGGTAAGGGCACCGGTGCCAGTAATCCCTTACCTCCCAATTCCGAGGTCCCTTTGCGGGTCCTCCCTAAATGGCTGGTTTTACTAGCCGTTAAGGACGGGCCCTGCAAAGGGACCTTGGAGGTAATTACGGTACCACAATTTGCGGTACCATAATTACCGCCTCCCCCATTTCCATTGAGCCCTATGTGGGCAAAAATAGGAATGGGGAAGGGTCAATGGTGAATGCGGAATTACCGCCCCGCCAACCTTGGAATGGGGTGGTAATTCCGCAATTCACCATGGCGACATCGGTAAGGTATCAGCGTCAACCATGGGGCTAATAGTGCCATGGTTAACGCCCGGGTCGTAATGAGGCCCATGGTGTTTTATTGGTGTAAGTTACCAAAACCAGTCCATATGGCATTGTGTGCCAGAAGTGAAATGGAAGATGAGCAATATTTTGCAGGTGCATGGAATAACACGGCCAACTATCATCTATTAGCCATGCTTGATATACCGGCAAACATTTTTGCAAGGGTCCTCCTAATTGAACTCAATAATTGGATTTGGGCTTTTAACATCTTGCTTTCCAATCAAACTGGATTTAGGGAAAAATCCAATACGACACACAACATAATCATTCTAACCACTGCAGTTGAATATTATTGGAAGTGGCGTAACTCTAATATGTATTGCGCATATATTGATTTTAGCGCAGCCTTTGCCTTGGTGAATAGGAAGAAGCTGTGGGCCAAATTTGTGAAGTAGAACATCCCCACGGGTTTGCTAAAAATGCTGTTGGCTTTGGATTCAGACTCCTCAGTACAAGTAGGCCTGGATGGTAAAATATTTCCCCACATATCAAGGTGTTAATCAATGATGCATAGTGGTGGCTATACTTTTTAATCTTAAGGATAACTTGACAAGCCCCCACATGTGCCCGGATAAAAATAGGATCTATGTCATTATACTGGTTAACTTACGCAGATGATCTGTTACTGCTTGATCACACTCCCTATGGCCTACAGTTGACGCTCAATGTGTTAAGCGATTATGCCATAAGTAATAATCTCAAGGTAAATATGGAGGAATGTAAAATCATGGTGTTTGCGAAAGACAGAGCTAGCCGTCAAAAATATACATAGACACTCGAAGGTACTCCCCCGGAACAAGTGGAGAATTACAAATATCTGGGTCTATATGTCGACAACAAGCTCAATTGGAAGTCCCACTGGCTAGAATGGAAATGTAAATATCTAAAAGTAGTAAATACGATAAGCTGTTTTATTGGGAAAAATATGAGGTTCTCGGTTATGACGGTTTTTCTTCTGTACATGGCAAGAGTTAAATCTATGTTATTATACGGTGTGGAGATCTGGGGACACAACTTTAGATGTGAACTTGTAAAGTTTGAGGCTTTTTTTCTGCGTAAATGTTTGCATCTTCCTCACTGTGTCTCTGTTGAGTACATTTTGTCAGAGTTTGAGTTGAATAGTATAGTCACTTATGTTAACTACAGACACACTATGTGCTATGAAAAACTGACACGATTAGATAATAATATGATAACAGTCCAATTTGTATCTGCCTTTAAGAAAATTGAAAATTTTATGAAGATGGGATCTCTCTGGAAAATGATGTCTGTACATAAGAATTGGAAAGATAAACATGAGTCCATCAACGCTCCCCAGAGTGTTCAAAGGTTTAAATCTAGGTTAAAAAAGAAATCCAAAGAATGTAGCACTGAAGTAAATATGGTTAAACTGGCTACTACCCTTAGCAATAGTATAGAGTAATTACAGTAGCGGATGTATCGTAATACTATTCCGGTTACATACAGGCATAGCCTTGTCCAAAGATAATATGTCAGTATAGTTTATTGAAATGTAATAGTTGCAAGACTGTGGAGACTATTGGTGCAAGACTAGGTATACCACGAGCAGTAAGGTGGTGCTGTTTATGTGGCAATGTGAAATTGGAAACATTCAAACATCTGTTAGTCGACTGTGAAAGTTTAAATGATATTAGAGAAAGCTATCTGAAGGCGTACGATAACCAGTGTGATTGTAATAACTTATCAACTCTTTGGAGTCGTCTTATGGATGGAAATGATATGAATAGTATAAATGTTATTGTCAAATATTATTGGAAGTCCATTGACATTTTAAATCAGCTTTCTGAAGATGTCTTAATCCCTAAACTTTCCAGCATGAATAATACGTTATACTGAGAGTTCTTAATGTAAAATGTAGCTTGTTTTAATTAGGTTTTATCTACTCTTTTTTTAAATGTATATATGTCTTTGTGTTGTATTAATGCGTGCATTAACTGAGTGTTTTCTATTTGTTATGTTTTATATGTATATACAAAACCTTGTGGTTATATGTATATTATATCAATAAAATAAAATAAAATAGTTTTGCCTGCACTGACTTTGTTTCTCTTTCCACTTAAGTACACCCCTTCAAGGATGATGATATAGCTATTTCGTTTTGTAACACTTACCCATCACCTTTCCATCTCAGCCCACTATTATTGGCACTAACATTTGCTCCAGACGTTTGAAGAATCTTGGTCTTGCTACATTCCAAACAGCCCTCTCAGTCTCCCCTACCATCACATCCAACCCTGATCCTAATCTTGATTATCCCGATAACATTGTTGGTTAATGTCTGCTTTAGACTCCAGCACTTCCTGCAATTATCTAGCCACTCCCAGGTGGAGATGGTGTATCCCACCCTGCTAGCTGAAAAATCCCTTAATAATGCCTGTGAAAGGAACTCAAGAATGAACGTGTTGTGTTTTATGGGTGGGCACATGCAGAACAAGGTGCGGCACAGCAGCACGTAATAAGGACAGCCACACAGGATATTGTTATTGACAACTCTGATTTATTTGTGCCTCAGACACACTTTTTCCAACACCAGTCATGTGACCGCTCTACATGCTGAGCTCAGGTCACCTGATTTGGTGACCTGACGCGTAACTAGAATGCTACACCTCCCCCCAACATAACATTGTCCTAGCCCATCTCCTTCAGCCATCATCTTGGTCTTTGGATGCTCCAACAGGGCGTCCTTCTGTCTGGGAGATCGGTTGGATTGTCCATGGGGTCATCTTCATGGTCGATCTACACTTTGGTTCTGGACTCATCTTCGTCCCCTGAGGATCTGGACTCTTCCCTGACGTGGGTCTCATCATCGCTCCATTCGTAATAGGTTTGTGGCAGAGTGCCTTGCGTTTTCCTGAAGAAGGAGCTGTTCATGTTCATTTGCTGTCACGACCCTCGCCCAAAACCCCCTCTGGCAAACCCATTGGCCAGGTGGAGTCAGGACTCTGGCCTCTAGAGCCTGGCATCCTCTTCAAAAGCCCTCCTGGGGCCAGTCCTAGTGCATATTTCGCCATGCTCATACACCATGAAAAACATGTGCTTGGGAACTACTTTATTGTGTTGTCAGCCAACATGGAGGCATCCACATAGCTTGGTTCCTCGGAACCAAGCTATGTGGTCTAGTGTTTTGGGTGTGGTAGCCTAGGGACTACTTTACCTGGACTATTTTGTTGGGGCTATTTAAACCACACCCGAGCAAGACAACATGCTTCCCGTTACTTTGCAGTTTGCAACGTGCCGCTCACGGTGTCCAGCTATACTCACGAACCTCGGAGAAGCAGAACCTGCATGGAGACAAAAGGAACATCATTTGCAGCAGCATCTTACCTGCAGTCTTCATCTTTAGCTACTCACAGCTTCTGAGAACAGCTTCCTTGAATCTGCACCAGACTGAACGACCTGAAAGAGGAAGATAGAGGCAACATTAAAGAAAGCAGAAGAGGCATTGCAAATTACGAACTGCTCTAAAGGCTTACCTGGCTGGTCGCCTCTCGGCTGGCACCACTCTGGAAATTCCACACGCGCTGAAGGACAACGCGACCAACGAGGAAAAAAGGAAAAAACAGGCTAGCAAAGGCAAGACATGGCAGCGCAGTGCATAGCGCTTACCGCATCATAGCACTCTTAATGCACCATCATTTATCAGTGGGGCTCAACCAAGCCAGTTCACCGCGTTGAAGCTCCGCATACCTAAGGGAGAAAGAGACATTATTAAACAAAGAAAGGCATGCAGGATAGCAACAATACTAAAGAACAGCAATAAGACCTGCCTGAACGATAACAAACGGGCCGGCGTCAGTGAAGTAACTGGACCACACACGCCCACGAAAGACAACGCGCCCCTGAAAAGAAGACAGGATGGAGAGCATGCCTAACTCTACCACAAGGTGAGGAGAGGGTCCCAGAGGGGCTGAAATCATGTGGGGGTGGAGGGAGGATACTTACCCTGGTCGGCCAGTCTTGAACACAGTCCTCCTGTATTTTCAGGCAGAACCTTCCCCACAGACCACATCTGGGCAAAACAGAAGTATACCAGCGAGTATCCCAGCTGGGTGGCGTCCCTGTGGATACCAGGTGAGCGTAACATTTGCTAGCTGTCTCTTGTAGCTGTGACCATGGACCCCTTCATTCCAGTGATCGTCATTGGCTTGGGTGAAATGGCAGTGTCGCTTTGTGGGATTTAGTTTGCCATACTAAGACAGTGTTGCCCACTTGTAGGCTAGATTCTTGGGCATGTCGCCTCCGCTCTGCGTATTCTTTCATTTTCTCATTTGCTTGATTGTTACTGTTCTTCACGTCCTGTGACTGAGGGTCTTCTTTCTGTGATGGTATTTTGTGGGGTATGTGTGATCGTGCTGGACACATTCTGGTCGAGTCATGGGGTGTATTGCGATACTCCCTTAGGAGCTGACATAGCATCTGTTCAATGGGCAAGTGGGTCATGTTCGCTTTTCTGACTGCTCTTTACATTTGCCATGAACCGCTCTACGGTTCTGTTTGCATGTGGCCAGAGTGGCATGAATTTTCTGTGGTGGAATCTCATGTATGCAGGGAAGTTGGCAAAGTATTTCCCCATGAATACAGGGCCATAATCCGATTTTACCACTTTGGGGACACCATAGGCTGAGAATATTTGGTCAATTGATGGTATCACAACCATGGCGGCTGTGGGTGGCAGTATTGCGGTCTCTGGGTACCTGGAGTGTTCGTTGAGGGCCACTAATACGTATTCTCCAGATTGAAAAAGGGCCATAGAAGTTGATCACTCTTTCTTCCCAGACACACTCTGGGAGGGGTGTCATGTGTAGGAGTTCTGGACTTACTTGAGGTTGTAGGTTGAGACATATGTGGCATGCGTTTCATCGACACAATCCCTCTGTGATTTTCATGCGCAATATCTGCCCCCCTCTGGTGAAGGGAGGCTGGCAGCACTATTCAATCTCTTTTCAGCACTTTGGAAGATGGTGACATAGAGAATTCATCTTTGGATCGGTTCAGGGTCTTAAATAGTTGTTTGTCCAGTGATGGAATGCTCTGAACTAAGTCCTCTACCGACCTCCACCTGCTGTTGAGGATGCAGGTGTTTACGAGGGCCAATGTTGTGTCATGTGCTGTGCACTTTGCCAGTTCCACTGTGGGTATTGCTCAGGGCACCGCGTGATGGATGTTATGATTAACATATCTGTCTGCCCGGTCATTGGCATCAAGGACTCCTGGGATAGGGTGGCAGACAGGAAGTCCACCAGATTCTTGTGTTTTCTGGGTTTGTGGACAATATCATATCTGTACTCTTGTATTCATATTCCGAATCTGGCTATCCAGGGAGGCATCTGGGCCCTGGGCTTTCCATATATGGTGGTGAGGGCCTGATGGTCTGTGATGATGGTAAACAATTTACCATACAGAAAGAGGTGGAAATGTTCAAATGCCCATACTACTGCTATTGCCTCCTTTTTGGCCTGAGAATACTGCTGTTCTGTATCTGTGAGGCTTTTGCTGGAATACAAAACTATTCTCCTCTATGCATGTCCGCTGACAGAATGTTGAGCAAGAATAGCATCCAACCCCACTGGGCTGGCATTGACTATGATTTCGGTGTGCAGGTTGGGGTCGAAGTATGATATGCAGATGACCCTTGCAATGTCTTTCTGAATTCTGTTGAATGCCTTATGTTCTGCCTCCTCCGACACAAAGGTGTGGTCTTTCGTTGTTAGGGTTCTAAGTGGGATGCTCGGGGAGGTGAAGTCCAGCAGGTAACGGGTGCAATAGCATGGTAATACCCGAAATTATCTGTCTTGTGCAATGTTTGTCTGGTGGGGGTCTCCGTTAGTACTTGGATTTTGTATGGGTCTGGTTGGATTCCCTTCTCAGAGAATATGTGCTGGGAAAATGTCCATGTCGTCTTGTTGAATGCACATTTCTCCTTGTTGCGGTTTAGTTGGGCATCACTTATCATGGAGAACACTTTCATCAATATGGCATCATGGGCCTCTTGTGAGTGGCCGAAGATGAGAATGTCATTGCTGTCATTTGTGCATTGCAGTATGTGGCAGATTATTTTGCGGACCTCCTTTTGGAATATCTCTGCCGCTAGGGATATCCAAAGTTTAATCGCTTGTAGAAAAAAAGTACCAGATGGGTGGTGAAGGAAGTGATGTACCATGACTCCTCGCTAAGCTCTATTTGGTGGTAGCCTTTGAGGTGTAAGCAGGAGAAGTTCTTTGCCCCATTGAGGAGATGCATCATATCTGTGATGCCCAGGAACTGGTGGTGTTCCCTTAAAATGGCTTGGTTTGGTGCATGCATGTTGATGCATAGCGTAATATGTCCTTCTGGTCCTTTCTTCGGCATGGGTGCTACCAGGGAGATGCACGGGGTGGGACCCAATACAGGTTACATTTTTTCATCTTCCACCAGGGTTAGAAGCTCCTTTTCCACAAGGTGTTGGATGCTAAAAGGAATTGCCTGGTAGTGTTGAGCTACAGGCTTCACTGGTTCATTTATATACAGTTTGATTTTCCATCCCATCAGATCCCCTATGCCCTTGAAGAGGTTGGGGAAGTGTGTCGCAACTTTGCCTGCAGGTGAGATGTACTTGTCCATGATTATTTGGTATAGTATGTGAATGAGGCCCATCTGCATGGCTGATTTGAAGCCCAGGACGCAGCCACTGGATACTTCGGTGTCTAGAACGTGGATGAGAATGCGGTCTTGTTTGTCTTTGTGGCGGCAATTGGTTGTAAAGGCCGCTAGGCATGGGAGAGGTCATTTGGCCCCATATGTGTATATGTCCATGCAAGCTTTCTGCAGCTTTAGGGTTCGCTCCAGTTTGTGGTATTCATCTTCTGGCATTGCGTTGATCTTGGCGCTTGTGTCAACAAGGAAGCTGAACTCCTTTCATTGTAAGGTGATAGTCAGTGTGGAGCTGTGTTCTGAGGCTGTCGGTTTGCCCAGGACATACAAATATCCCCTCTTCCTCTGCTCCGTGCTCGACTGAGACTCTGATCCGCTCGTGGAGGGTGTGCTTGTGCGCATGTGTTGGCAGCCTTCCCGTGAGGGCAAGTGCCTTGGTCGGGCATGGCGTCTGACTCTGTTGTGTCATCGTTCTACATGTTTGGACCTTTCCTCTCGGTGGTAAAGTGGGGGAGATTTGGTGTGTCTTTGGCTCCGTTCAATGAACATGCTTGGCCGATTGTCGGGCATAGTTCAGTGTGCGAGAGGTCATAGACACACAGGAAACACTGGTGCTTCTCTGTCCTGGAGCCATGGGGCTACATGCATCTGCGCAATGAGTTTGTATATAGCTTCTTCCTTTATTTTTGGTGCTGTTGATAAGTGGACCTTGCTCAAAGAAGATATTTGGAAGTCCAGTGCCGAGATTGTCCTTGCCAGGATGAGGATCTCAGCCACTGAGTGTGGAACTTGCAGTATTTTTTTTTAGGGTAATGGATTCACATCCAGCAAAAACCTATGATTTGATGGCCTCGTCATTGGTATAGCAGTGGAATTTGCAGTGTTTCACCTTAGACCGAAGGCATGTCACAAATGTGTCCATACACTCCCCTGGGAGTTGTCTTGTGGTGTGGAACACGTGCCTTTCGTAGTCTACATTCTTGTGTATGGCAAAAGTTTCATTCAATATGGTCTTGAGTTCTTCAAATGTGTATTCCACATCTTCTGGGAGTTCAAAAATGATGTCCCACACTTCGAGGCCAGAGGTAACAGTGACGAGTCCTATTATGCGTTTATCATTCTGAGTACCTAGTGCATTTAGATAAGCCTCAAATTCCTTCATCCATCGAGACCATCGCAGGACCCGGCTCGTGGAATCTGAGGTGAAGGGCAGTAGAGACAGTAAGGGGAATGCATCCCTCCCTTGAGGTCTCTGTGGGTCCAGGGTGGCTGGGCCAAGGTCTGGGGCTTGGGCGCTCATGGTACTGTGCTTGAGTTGGCAGCTTGTTTCCATTATTTGTACTTGGGCAGGTGCTGTTCTTCTGCAAAGGGAGAGTCGCGTCCATGCATGATGCTGGATACTTTCTACACTGTCCCTTTAACAATGTGTGCAGGCATGGCAGGGGGTCGCCTCTGTAGCAAGTGGAGCATGGGCCAAAAGCAGCTGGGCTTCTTGATGCTGGAGCTGTGCCCTCATGCTATCCAATCGGCTCTGCGAGTGAGGCTCCGCAGGCCTTTGATGTTGGACTGAGAAGACTGCAGCAAAAGCAGCCTGCAGCATTATGGAACCTGGTGTGGGTGGCAGGGGGTTCACTGCTTCGTCACCATTGTTGCATTTTATGGGCGGGCACACGCAGAGCAAGGCACTGCGAGCAGCGTGCAAGGACAGCTGCACAGGATATTCTTAATGACAACTCTGATTTATTTGCGCCTCCGGAGTGCTCTTTCCAACTCTGGTCATGTGACCGCTCTAAACGGTGAGCTCAAATCATCTGAAGTGAAACTAGAACCCTACATAATGTTTCTCCAGTTGCTAAAGTTACCCATCACGCACAATCTCGCAGTTGCAAAGAAAAATTCAGAAATCCTTTAAGAGGCTACTACTCTAGGCTCCTCCTGTTAGTCCTAGCCACCTCTCTACTGTGATCACTCTACCTGTCCCTTGCTGGATTCCTTTAATTTTATCCCAGCACATTCTGTTCCTAGTCTGCATAATACTTGTA
The DNA here is from genome assembly GCF_040938575.1 of Ambystoma mexicanum. Taxonomy (NCBI): domain Eukaryota; kingdom Metazoa; phylum Chordata; class Amphibia; order Caudata; family Ambystomatidae; genus Ambystoma; species Ambystoma mexicanum. The sequence goes on along the minus strand of NC_090924.1, from coordinate 289,164,121 downwards.
CTGGATGTCAACAGAGTATTGGCCATGATTATTTAAGATCTGGCTGCAGCCGTCCACACCATCAACCATCACTAAGCCACCTCTCCTCTGTGGATTAATTACCTTTGTGTGTGACCACACCCAGACCAGCCCTATCTCTCCTTTTATTTTGCAGTTCAGTCCTTTGCCTTGTGGAATTTGCTTGGGCTTCTCTTCTTCCTCAATTATTTTTAACATGCTTGTTAGCTGATGTCATTCAGACATGTGGCCGCTTTTTATCTACCTGCACAAATGGCACTCAGTTGCTCCTTGGCCTGGATGATCATCCCTAGGAGATAGCTGAGAAAATCCAACTCTGCATGTGGGCTGTTTTTAGCTGGATGAACATCAACAACGTCAAGGGGATCTAAAGGCGATCATGTTGGTTGGAAACAGCATTCCCTGTTTGGCCCTCATTTTTGGCCTGACTCTTTGGGCCAACCCCCAATGATAGTCCTGCTGTCAAACATCTAGAGGTAAATCTTGATAAGCAGCTCTACCTCGTACCTCAGGAAAGTCAGGTTAGCTCTTCCCACTTTCACCTGATTTGCATCTTGAATCACACTTGTCTTTACTCTCCCCTGCCTCTTGTTAAGTATTTTAATCAGGCAATGCACCCTGGTCTCAGCCTAGTATGCAGCGCACAGTTGAAATGCTTATTTTATTATGTCTGTAGGTTCAATATTCTGATTGATATACCACTCATATCACACCCCTTCTCAAATACCCCAGGTCACAATGGACCAGGAATCAGGCTGGTTGGTAAAGGTAATATTTATTTATTTATTTAAAATTCAAATCAAACATTTACTTTAAATAGGGAGCAGCAATCAACAATGTGGTGACAATTACAGATAAAAGGTATGTAATACACTTAAATTCACTCTTTAGCAACACAGAACACAGAAGGAAAACACCAGAGAAAAGAACATGTTTGGCTTGTTTGGAAAGATAGCATTTAAGTTAGGGTTTCCCCCTGCAGTATTCCTCAACCCACAAATAGACAATTCTAAATAGATATAAGGGGGCAGCAAGTAATCAAGAACAAGGAATGGCAAACAGAATTTGAATACAACCTTCCCTCCCCAAACAAGAGAGAAACATGGGGATTTGAAATCTCACACTTTAAAATTACATTTCGGAAATGGCTGGGTAAAACAGTGAATGTGTGCATAAATCCTTAAATCAGTACAAATCTCTATGGGAGCAACATTGGAAAGATACTAACAAAAAGTAAACACTTTGAATCTGAATGGAAGGTTGCAAATAGTTCAGAACAGAAATCACACGTGTAAAACTTCGCAAATTGTTGGATTCCCACCTAAAATTAACCAAACAGGTTGTAAGAAAAAATGGTGAAATACACTGATTTCTCTAGCTATTATATTGATGAAAATATGCAAGGTTGAATGAGAGGCGTTTTTAGAAAAATCGGGTAGTGAAAACAGAAAAGAAACTCAGTTTGGACAAGAACATATTTACTATAGTTTTACTCTATGACTAGAGCATTCCGGCTAGAATATCAAGGAGGGACAAATTAAGCGCTGGAGTAGATTCATGACTTCAACACCAAATCCCCACTGCTCGCCACGGCAGAACCAGCCGGATCACTTGAAGTAGGATGGATAACTTAACATTTACACAAGATAAAAATGACTAAAGAAATGGTGCTTAGCAAGATAAATCAAAGACAGGATGGCAATAAGGATTCTGACAATGTTACAAGTTATTAAGGTAAGGATAGGATGTTTTAGAGATTGAGATGAGACAAGACAATGCAAGGTATGCTATAGTTTTCTATGCATCTTATTAATAGTTACAGTCCACTTTAATTTAGGATTTTGGACTGTCAAGGGTTCTGGTCATCACACGGATCAGGTCTAACCAAGAACAGCTGGGCAACTCAGGAGGGGCAGGATCATCTGGACTGTTCTGGTCAATGGACTGGCCCTTCTGGTTACTGGAGACTGGAGATCAGTGGGATGCGAGTTTTTTTCAGCAGGCATGCATTTAGTAGCAGCAAGCCACCTCGATCAGAATGCTTCTCTTGCGGTTTTGGGATTTTTAGGATTTGAGGCCTAGCTGAAAAGGGTTCAGCAATGCATAGGTCTTGGCTTTGCAATGAAATCAGGAATCAGGATGAAGAAATCAGGAACAGGACGCTATGTAGGAAATCAGGAAGAAAGTCAGAAATCAGTGTGTGTGTGAGCGGTCACGTTCCCTTATTTATCATGCCAAATGACATTACTAAAGTATATGGCAGGGGCAGGCTTACTGTCCACAACCATAATGCTAGGATTTGGCAAGAGCATAGTTTCTGCATTGCTCTTCACTGATTGGATCACAGAAAAGGATGTACTTTTACAATGTCTAGAAACCTCCCCAAGCTCCTAGAACCAAAATCGAATTTTACCACAAATACATATTTATACAGTGATAACCTCTGAGAAAAGCAGATACCCAGGTTACATATTGTGTGGGTCATATTACAATCCAAATCCCAAGTCTGTGGGACCTGGTTTAGCCTTTCTTCTACATTTTGGCAATTTTAACCATGAAAGATTTGGCCTAAAATTTGCCAATTTTGTACATAGATGCACATTTACCCCTAAGATGTGTGTGCAAAATGCTATGAGCGCAATATCAATACGTTCCCCACAATCTGTAATTCTTTACAACTTCTGATCCTTATGCAGTAGTGAGTTCTACCGAGTCTTCACAGAAAAAGCATACAATTAGATTTAAAACTACCAACTTTCATATGTTTCCTCATTCTTGCTGCAAAGTTAAATGTCTTGAAACTTCAGTTACAAAATAGGCTTTTTAAAACTTACAGGAAGTCTATTGTCACTTATCAGTTTTTTTTTTCTTTTCCCCAACTGTAAGCACATTTCAATTCCTTTGAAGCAGGATGAAGGGCTTATCTCTTGACTGAAGTTTACTGCCCTCCCACTTGAAAGGTGAGAGTCTTAGCCTGCTATTGTCTCAACCTGGGGCAAAGACGAATGTCTGACGACTCGGGAAGTCCCATTGTCCTGGGTATTCAAAGCCTCCAAGCTAGCAATTAGCCTTTCCTGTGCCAGCAGTTTATGAGGTGTCACCCTTTTCGCAGGGCTAGCACTGGCAGAGCAGGTATTTTTTTTTTACAGTTTAGCAACTTATCCTGGGTTTAGCTTTTATTTTCTCATTTTAAATCTTGCCTGAAAGTTATGGAATTAAAACAGTTTATAGGAGTACTTTTACCAGCAAGACATATTTTTACATTTCTAAATGAACATGCCTTTACACAACAATGTACTTTAAATAGGTGATTTTTCTCTTCATTCAGGAAAAACACATTTAACTTATTTCTTTAAATTCGATTTTCATCTGCAGCAAATATACACTTTGTAGCACTCTAGTTCTTTCCTTGAGTGCTGGAGTTGTTTGCAGCATGGATACATGTATCAGGCATCTGTTTAGAGTCTGTCTCTTACAGCTAAATAAAAATAAATAAATAAAGCTGATTCTTTAGATACACTTGCAAAGTTTTAGCCACATTTCCTCTGTAAAATGAAAAACAAAGTCCCTGGTTGCTTTTCCAAATATACATTTGACAGGAGCTATCGTTCAAATGAGGCCCGGTTCCTCTGAGACACATTAAATAATGCTGGGCATTGCAGGGCCCCTTAATCACAGTGGTTCATGAGAAATGATGGATTCAGCACCAAAATAGCACTTTGAAGGTTGAAAAAGTGACATTTTAAAGAGGCTTTTTTGGGTTTTCAGCACAATGATGCTGACTCTTTCACTTCACTCCTTGGTAAACGTTGCAGAGCACACTGGCACATTCCTGCAGTGAGAACTCTGTTCTACCACCCTGAAATGTGTGTTGGCAGGGCTGTGCAGTCATTTTCTGGTTGTTACAATATGCAGTTTAGAGATCTTGGCATGCACAGGAGTCATCACAACCATTTTGTGTTGTTTCTTGTGCACCAATGCATCAACATGATGTAGCATAGCACAGCTGAGAGGATCAAAATATCCCACAGATTCCCCCCCTGACTTCGTCTGGAATTCCAGTCGTGGGGGAGTCGGGCAAGTGGGATTTTATTTTTTCATCTTGAAAAGCAGGTTCAGTCGGGTATGAGTCCTTCTTCCATCAGCAAATGATGCAACATGCTCTCCTCGCTGCCTCTGTTTGGAATGTGGAACGATACCCCAGCTTTCTCTCAGGTTTTCTTTTCTGGTGTCGAGTGACACTCTGGATTTCCTTGGGTTCCTCCTTCCGGGTCCCTGAGGAGGTCCTCCTTGGCAATGACCGTATAATCAGTGCAAATCTATAAAATACAACACAAACCAGTTATGACATTTTTCCCACTTTGTGCTCCAATCGGGATTTCAGCAGTGGGATATACATGCATTCAGTGAACATTGAAATAGTTCTATGCTTCAGAAGTATCCCCCACTGGGTTTTCTGTAGACTCCTCTATTTGTTGCATTGTGTGCCCGGGGTGGAAACTCTTTAGCTGATTGATGTGGAAATACCTTTCTTCTGTCTAATCGCCTTTGGGGATGCGGATTCTGTAGGCGACTGGTGAGATTTTGTCCACAATTTCAAAAGGTCCCTACCAGCTAGGCAAGAATTTTCACTCTTTGGTTTGGTTCCTGTAGAAATTTTCCAAGTATACCCTGTCTCCTCCTTGGTATTCCTTTTTGGTTGTCTTAGATAATAGTGGTTCTTCATGCTGTCTGCAGATCTTTCTAGATTCTGCTGAGCATGCGCAAAAGCATGTTGAAGGCGTTTTCTCAGATTCTCAACATGCTCATGAGTTGTGGAGGCATTTTTCAATGTCTGCTCTTGGGTTCTATAGAGCAGATGCTGGGGTAGCACCATCCTTCGTCCAGTCATCAGCTCAAATTGAGACATTTTAGTTGCAGAAGAAGGGGTAGATCTGATGACCATCAGGACAAGTGGTAATCAGATATCCCAACTTGGCCCAGAATCTGCCACAAACTTTTTTAATATGCTGACAATGGTTTTATTGTACCTCTCAACTCCACCACTAAAGGTCCGGCGGTATGCAATGTGTAGTTTCCTTTTTACCCCTACTATCTCCCACCTCTTTGTCATCACTTCACTGGTGAAGTGACTACCTCGGCTGAGTCAAACCTTTGGGGTAGTCCAAAACACGAGAAGATGTGATTGATCTTCAGGGAAGCTGCTGATTCTGTCTTGCAATTTGAGGCCGGGAGACATTCCACCCATTTATTAAACAAGCATGTTATGGTTAACATGTACTTGTTCCCGCTAGAGGAGTGAATCACGGGCCTGATGAAATCTACTTGTAAATCTGACCAAGGCAGTGTCATTCCCCTTTTTTTGGGGGGGGAGCTCGGTGTGTGAGTGATGGCTGAAATTGTGCACACACAAGACACCCCTTCAAGTATTGGTGGAGGTCCTGCCCCATGTGTGGCCAGTGTGCAACCTCTCGCAAGATTTCTAAGGTAGTATGAAACCCCCGATAACCAGCTGTAGCCGCATCATGGGCGTGACTTAGCATCAGGCTTCGGATTGAGGTAGGGACAACCCACTGGTCACAGCCAGATATGGATCTCCGCACCAACAAACCGTCTTGGATTCAGAACATTTTTGGACATTTCATCAACACTCTGAGGTCATCTTTCCCAATGCAATCGGTATCCGTCAGGGGAAAGTATTCAGGGTCCTCAATGTGCTGATAAAACTTACCAATTATTTGATCCCCTTTTTGAGCTGTGATTAAATCAGCATCTGGGGTCTCCTTACTCCACTGGGCAGTTGAGAGTTCATTGTGAGCATTTGTCTGGGACCTAGTGATAGCCGTGATCTGGATTTCCCCCAACAGGGACTCGATCTCAAGGAGATCCCCTTGGATGGCTCTGGTTGGGGCCAGCTGATCAGCAAGGTCATTTGCAGTTTTGGCTGGTCCCTCTATTCTGGAATGACCCTTGATCTTTTTCCAGTATATGGTCATCCCACTAGAGGTGACTAGATCAATATTTTGCATTAGCTTGCCATGATGAATGGTTTGTTGTTAGCACATAGCATGCTTCTGGTTTTCCAATTAACCAGGTGCTCCATGAACCTGTTCCGGACATAATCTGAATCCGTGATTACGACCAGTTTGTAGAGGTGGTGTTGGACAGCAGTGAGGATGGCTTGATGAACTGCTATCAGCTCTGCCATCTGATTACTACGGGGACCAATTTTGTACCCAGCGGAGGGTTCCAGGCATCATCCACCCAGGCATTCCCAACGCCGGGCACCAGTTCATTTTCCCCATTGTTGTCAACATGGTAGGAGCACCAATCCACATAAACAGTAGGCATTCCCTCACACTTGTCTTCATAGACTTTGTGCAGGGAATTCAGGTACGCCTCCATGTTGTCCTGGGTTTTAAGACTTTTGTCCTAGAGACAGCTTTCTCTGGCACAATCATGCAAGTCAGCCAAACCTTGCGTGAATGGACTCTTCTTGTTTTGGCCATATCTGACCTCCATAGGAAAGCCTTGCATTGACAGAATCCAGGAAGTAATTCTGGAATGATGATGACTTGGGAAGTCCCATTGTCCTGGGTATTCAAAGCCTCCAAGCTAGCAATTAGCCTTTCCTGTGCCAGCAGTTTATGAGTTGTCACCCTTTCGCAGGGCTAGCACTGGCAGAGCAGGTATTTTAAAAAAAAATATAGTTTACCAACTTATCCTGGGTTTAGCTTTTATTTTCTCATTTTAAATCGTGCCTGAAACCTATGGAATAAAACAGTTTATAGGAGTACTTTTACCAGCAAGACATATTTTTACATTTCTAAATGAGCATGCCTTTACACAACAATGTATTTTTAAATGGGTGATTTGGCTCCTCATTCAGGAAAAAGCACATTTAACTTATTTCTTTAAATTTGATTTCCTTGAGTGCTGGAGTTGTTTGCAGCATGGATATATGTATCAGGCATCTGTTTGGGGTCTTTCTCTTACAGCTGATTCTTTAGCTACACTTGCAAAGTTTTAGCCGTGTTTCCTGTGTAAATGAAAAACAAAGTCCCTGGTTGCTTTTCGAAAGATACATTTGACAGGAGCTGTCATTCAAATGAGGCCCGGTTCCTCTGAGAAACAATGAATAATCCTGGGCATTGCAGGGCCTTTTAAGCATAGCGGTTCATGGGAAAAGATGGATTTAGCACCAAAACAGCACTTTGAAGGTTGAAAAAGTGACATTTTAAAGAGGCATTTTGGGTTTTCAGCACAATGATGCATTATGGGTTTTCAGCACAATGATGCTGCCTCTTTCACTTCACTCCATGTTAAATGTTGCAGAACACACTGGCACATTTCTGCAGTGAGTACTCTGTTCCACCCCACCCTGAAATGTGTGTTGGCAGGGTGGTGCAGCAATTTTCTGGTTGTTACAAAACGCAGTTTAGAGATCTTGGCACGTACAGGAGTCAGTGCAACCATTTTGTGCTGTTTCTTGCACCAATGCAGCATCATGATTTTAGCATAGCACAGCTGAGTGGATCAAAATATCCCATACTCTCACCTTCAGTAGTGACTGGCACAATGTGGTGTAGGCTTAACTACGGTAACATTACCTATTTAATTCTTCCTGGGTATAGCATTAAGCATCTGCAAACAAATAAAAATGCTGCATCTAGGCTATTTATCAATACTAAAACATGTACCCACATAATCACTATCCTACACTCTCTCCACTGGTTGCCCATCTCATTTCATACTTTGCCTTGTACATCACACATTCCATGGACATGGGGCAACTTTTCCCATATATTGTCAGAAGTCCTGCACACCTGTATGGTCTCTGCATTCTTCAGACACTTTGCTTCTCATGATGCAATGTTTTGAGATGTTGTGTGCTTGGGGAGACCATCTCTATCCTTGCACCTGCACTAGGGTAATATCTTCCAGTCTCACTATACTCTATCCCAAATGTTTCATATTTCTTCAACTAGTTAAACACCTTTCTTTTAATAATACCACCCCTGAGTCCCCCTGGATCTGTTACTAAACCTTGATTTTCCAGCAGCACCCAGAACCCCACTTCTGGATTTACATTTCACTAAAATTAATTTAAACTATCACAACATATTCATCAAGCTTCTGCTTTGAAATTTAGGGTACATACATCAACCAAAAAACATATTAAGACATGGTCTGGCAAGCCGATCAGTCCCCTATCACAAAATCACCAATGTTAATGTTGCCAGCCATCCACCACTTCATAACCCTCAAGACTCATCCATGTTTTCAGGGCAAAGCCTATTAGTTGACAACAGAGTATCGCTATACCTGGGTCTCCCCTGCAGCAACAAAACACCCATGTGTCCTAACCCAACTCACATAGAATTTCACTAGCACAGTTAGCTGGTGCTTTCTATATGCATTTAAATATTTTATTTTATTTTATTGGATATTTATAAGGCACATACACAACAGAACAGTGTTTCAAGGGGCCACAAGGCACAAGGGAAGGGAACAACAAAGAAAAAAAACAATAACAGTGAATAAATAATACAAACTAGCAGCAGTTCTACTAGGCCTTGTGACATTTGGACCATGCAAGTGTAGTGAAAAAAGGGGAAGGGGATAAGTGCTGGAATGGGTCGCCCATGGGAAAGGGGGCGTGCCAGAGGTCCTGTGAGCATTGTAGGGGGTGGTGCTGGTGGCAATGGGGCATATGGCCTGGACCCTGATGGCCGCTGGAGGGACCAGGCCACCAGTTTCAGTGGCAGTGGGGTAGATTAACATGGGTGGGAGAAAGGGAAGAAGGTGGAGAAAACAAGAAGTTGTTTTTGGAACTTTAGGTGGTCTGGTTCAAGATGGAGAGGGGGAGGGAGACTGTTCCAGAGGAGGGAGCCAGCAGAGGAGAGAGATCTGCTCCCATCTCTGCTTGGGGACACACCTGATCAGCAGAGAGTTGGAGCTATGAGATCAAAGGGATCTGGAAGGAGAGTATTTAGCGAGAGACAGCTGCAGATGGCATGGTCTCAGGCCCTAGAAATCCTTGTGGATGATGCAGAGGGTCTTGAATTTGATCCTTGCAACCACTGGGAGCCAGTGGAGAAATTTTACAGTTGGAGTAATATGGTCCTTGGACTACAGGCCATGGATAAGTCTTGCAGCTATATTCTAGAATCAGTTGAAGGAGCAAAGGAGGAAAGTGGTGGGTTAAGGAAGAGGCTGTTGCAGTAATCCAGCCTGTAGAGTACCAGAGATCTAGAGACATTGGTCCTCATTCCGAGTTGGGCGGTAAGGATTAACGGTCACCGGTAAGGAACCCGGTGCCGGTAAACCCTTACCGCCCAATTCTGAGTTGCCTTAGCGGGACCAGCAAAGGACGTGTGGTCTGACCACACGTCCTTTGCTGGTCCCGCTAATGGACCAGGGCCCTAATAATAGACCCGCTATTTGCGGGCCCGTAATTAGCGCCTTCCCCATTCCCATTGAGCCCTATGTGGGCTCAAATGGGAATGGGGAATGGTTGGTTGAATGGGCACTTACCGGGTCTGCAAAGGTCGGAATGTCCCAGTAAGTCCTCATTCAACCTGACTGGACCCGGACCCGGTTTGTAGTACTACGGCTACCTCTGAACTCAGAATGAGGCCCATTGACATTCTGGTGGAATGTGAGCAAAGGGGAATGCTTCTGAGGAGGAGAAGTTGAAAGTGGGCCTTCTTGGCATGTTCCAAGATGTGAGTAGTTATGGAGAGAGAGGAGTTGAAGATGACCCCAAGGTTTCTGGCCTGAGTGGAAGGACAAAGGGGAGAGCCCATAGATGGTAGCCAGTGTGCTGGAGGGAAACTGGGAGCAGTTGTCCCGATAGGAAGAATTTCTGTCTTACTGGCATTAAGGCAGAAAGGCACACCAAGACTAAATAGCAGACAGATCATCAGGAATGATGTAGGAGGAAGAGGAAGAAGGGAGCTGGAAGAAGAGTTGTGTGTCATCCACATAACACTGGAAATGAGGAGAGAAGTAGGAGATCAGGTGAGCGAGAGGTGCCAGATCGATGTTGAAAAGCCAAGGTGAGAGTATTGAGCCCCGGGAACACCACATGTAGAGAGAATGTTGGGAGAGGAGGAAGGACCCAGGTGCACCTGGGAAGGACAGTCAGTGAAGAAGGAGGTCAGCCAATCCAGTGTCCGGTCTGATATACCAAGGGCATCTTGGAGCAGTTTTATGAGGATAGAATGGTTGGCCGTGTCAAAGGCAGAAGAGTAGTCAAGGAGAATGAGAACAGCAGGAGAGTTGAAATTGAGATTTGCGAGCAGTTTTTTACGGTTGTTCAGGAGAGCAGTTTCCATGCCGCTAGATGCTTGAAATCCAGATTGATGGTCATGAAGACAACCAATGAGTTCAGTGTGATGGGTAATTTGGGAGAACACCAACTTCTCCAGGAGTTTCCCAAGAAAGTAGCTGGTAGATTGGCCAGATAGGAAGGGTCGGCTGAATACTTTTTTAGGATGAGGTGCACAACGGAGTGCTTGAGAGAAGGAGAGAACGAGCCAGAGGCTAGGGAGTGGTTACAGAAGTCAGCTAGAGCCCGAGCAAGAGAGGAGGTGTTGTCCTTAATGGTTCTGGAAGAACAGGGAGATACCTGTTTGGATGAGACCTTCATTGAGTGGACTACTCTCGAGACCTCATCTTTGGTGAAAGGTGAAAAGGAGGAGACAGTGGGTGGGGCTGGAAGAGAAGCCAAGGGAGGCAGGGGCAATGGGAGTAGATGAGGGGAAGAAGAGAAAAAGGTCAAAACAGCTTGAATTTTAGAGGTGAAATGAGTGGTCAGTGCAGTGCAGGAGGCCTGGGAAGGAAAAGGCAAGGTTGAGACTGCACATGGGTTGGCTAGTTCTTGCAGATTTTGAAAAGTTCATCTGTGTCGTTAGTGTCTCCAAAAATGCAAGCTTGGATGCGGGCCCACTTCTTGGAGTGGATAGAGAGATGGTATTGCTTTTCAAGTAGGCCACAGGCCAGTTTGTCAGAGGGTGAGCCCACAGGCCAATTTATCAGAGGGTGAGCCCGAGGATCTGCCACTTGCATTCAGCGACTCTGCACTTGCCTTTTAGAGAGGCTAGATCAGAGTCAAACCAGTTGTTACGTTTGGAGGCAGGTTTTAGGCGGATCCTCATGACAGGGGCAAGAATGTCAAGAGAGTTGGAGATAGCAAGGTGAAGATTGCCGTGGACATATATGCATGTATCCAAATTTCATGTTTTTCACATTTTGCTTTTCCTTATGTTACCACTACCTCTTACCCCAGCTCCCCACCCACTATTCCAGACCCAGTTACATTGCATTACATTCTATGGTAAAGATAATGTTGGCTTGTACCTGTAAACAATTAGTCTTGTACAAAATTGGAAAATTAGGACTGTAAAAAATTAGGACATATGAATAAGCACTGTCCATTAACTGATGTATACAAATCAGACTATGGTAGGCCTTTAAATGTAATAAGCTTAAAGTTAAGCAATCTCTGGTGAATTACTTCTGTAGCCATTGTTCACCAAAATTGTGCATATCCTCTAGCGGCCTTTCACTAGAAGTGGTTTACCAGACCCTTTTTAAGTCAATAAATATAAATCAATATTTATATTTTATTCCAATATGGGGCTGCACTCTGAGATGACAGGATGGAGGTACTTTTCTGTAACTTGCAAAGTCTTCTCTGTAGCAGATTACACACCATAAGCAATATACATATTTGTAAATCTGACACATTAATAAATCGAATTGCTTTTTGTATACACATATACAAAACAAGGAGAGTAACAAAAAATAAAGTCCTTACATACATTCGACCAAGTCAAACACACTGTACGGGTTGCCACCTTTTGAAGGACGGTATCCATGGACAACAGTGTAGGTCATTGATATATGTCTCCCACTCACCTTCTCACCCACACTTTTCTCACATTCAGTACACTGTAACTCTTTGGTTATGTACAATATGAGTGTTAAGCACTATATATGTGCAAGATACACAGTAACATCCATCTGCATGTTATTCCCTCTTTGGTCATCCATTTCGTCTTCAATTGTGCTGATCTATAGCATTTATATTCTTGTGTAGTTTGTATTCAAACTGTCCTGTAAACAATATTCCAATTAAGCTATGTCACCACCTTGTATGAAGCAGGTTAGTTCGAAATGTGCACTCGTGCACTAATGTATCTTTCCAAAAGTGTTCTCGTCATGCCAACATCCATTCTGTACTTCATCCCCATCTTGGACTTTGGATGATTTGATATGCTTTACACATCTGGCCTCTTGCATGTTGCAGTGAATCCAAATCATAATTTTGATCATCACAATTCTATCATGTTTCTGATAACTATGCAAATGGACAGACATTCGTATTGAGATCCTTACAGCTTGGACTTGAAATAGTGTCCAATTCTGGTCTATGATTTAATGGTCATGCTTCAGTGCTTCTATACATGAATTCCACCACAACATACCTAAAATAAGACAGTTGTGTAACCAAAATCATAAGAGATATTACTTAAATGGACAAACAAACAGAATAGGCTTAAAACAAGAAAATGTAGCAAAAATTATAATTAAAATTATTAAATCAATAAAAATTGCATGACCACAATAGAACACCAATGGCTGTTCTCTAATATGGCCTGCCACATCTGAACAATCGATTTGTAGAGGAATACACATTAAATCACCTCAATACAAACAAATTGCAACAACTGGTACAATGCATAATGTCTATACATAACATTGATATACTGGTCCAACATAAACTCTTCCCCTAAAGTCATTTGGCTAGCCAAATATTCTGAGGTTTACAAGAGGGATTGCTCATTCTGGAGACAAGGCAATGCTATCGCTTGTCTGACATTTTGCACGGTTGACCCTGAATGTAAAAGAGGGTAGAAATGAGAAATTCTGAAAATAATTCCATAATGGAGACATAATTGGTCGTGATCCTAGTGGGTAAAACGATTGCAACCTTGATCCTATTTTTAACTTAGCACAATTGCCTGCCAATCCCACTTTCAAGGATAATGATTTTATTATTTAATGAGCGCCATGTACTGACATTGCTTATTGCAGAATCCACCATAAGGACATGGTCAAATAAACGGTGTAGAGACCTAAAGGAGGTAAAGGGGATTACACAGAACTCTTTGGGAGCAAAAGGAGCATCAGGAAACAATGGCCCTCATTACAAATCAGGTGTTAAGGGCTTAACGGCGCCGTCGGCGCCGTTAATGCATAACGCCTGATTCACATTTTAATGCCTGCTTTTTGCAGGCATTAAAATGCAAGGCGCTAAGCCACCTTAGTGCTAATTACGGCACCGTAATTTACGGTGCCGTAATTAGCGCCTTTCCCCATTCCCATTATGCCCTATGGGGCAAAAATGGGAATGGGGAAGGGGCCATTGGTGAATGGGGAATTACCGCCCCACTCACCTTGTAATGGGGCGGTAATTCCGCCATCCACCATGGCGTTAACGTAAATTACGCCTTGGCGGTAAAGTTGAAAACTTACCGCCAAGGTTGTAATGAGGGCCAATGTGTGGTTGACAAAGCAAGGGATCCCCGGCTGTCGAAATTAGTGCAAGGGGCCAATGCCGCATTGGCAGGAGTTGTGATGAGAATTTGGGAACTAAGGCTTCATCATTTGAATAGAGAATAATAAGAGTTATTCAATAATTAGCGCAGTTCAGCCTTAGGAGTATTTTAAACATAACCAAGATAGTGCATATAGGAAAACAACAACAGTGCTTGGCAAATCAAATAACCAATTCAGAAAACATACAGCATCTGATAAAATGCAGTGAAGGTAATTAAAATGACTAAAAATGATATAAAAGCTCCTGAGAGGCTGAAGGAAATGCTTAGGGACTTGGGTGAATGAAACAACAGAATATTCTGGAACTAATGGTCCCATGGATTGAGAAGGACTACAGAAGGATAAAGACATGTAATTATAAGCACACCATTGGGTAATCCTCTTCTGCTGTGTAGAATTACTTCTTTTTCTACGCACCAAATGTAATGTCCATGTTCAAGAGTTCCACTGAATCAACTGGACAAATATCTTTTACAGGATACAGAAAATGTGGAGGGTCATGAGACAGATGGCATGTGGGAAGCCGTCAAAACACAACATGGTATCAGCTGTGACCTTCCCACTGAAGGAAGGATGGGGGATTTCAGTGCGGATATATGGTTTTATCATCCTCGCAGTGGAAGAACCTCTTCCAGCAGCATGGCACCAACATATGCTCTGGTCTCTCTAAAAGAAAAGGCCAAACAATCGGTTGCGATCGTACAGGCGAAGACTATTCAACATTGATCAAAACGTAAGTGATTCTGGAGGAGCTTTATGCATGGGGTGATGATAGGGAAATCTTCAACCCGACACATGGTAGCTCTCCAGAGTAGACCAGGGCCGTGTTCTCTCATGTATTAAAAATACATTTAAGAATCATGGTATGCCATCTATTTGACATTCTCGGACCTTCCGTCTGCATTCAGGAAGATTACACTCTTCTTATAAGCAGATGATTCCACTCTGATTGCTAAAAGGGGGCATGCCCCTCAAGAAACATTGACTGTAGTGGGAGATAATTGCATACTGAAAAAAAAATGTAAAACAAGGCAGGAAACAAATAAACAAATACAGTAGTGTTTGGAACAAGTAACCATAGGAAGGCTCAAATAAAGATCAATTGGTGGAATGGGACATTCAAACTGGTCTCCAACCTTTTGCAACCTGATGGCTACCATCACTGCATGCCCCCAAAGAAAAGTGAGTAGTAGACTCACATAAAGGGTTTACATTTGAGTAGGTGGTATCCGAATGACAAGCTCAGGTTTCTCAGAATGAGCAATTTGGAAATACACCTTCACATACCTCTCTGCATTCCAAGAGTGCCCTCAATGTTTGACTGGAAGCCACATTGCATTCTGGGAAGAGAATGAAGGGCTCCATTAAGTCACGTAGCCAAGACAACACCGGCTTCCATGGAATTCATGCTCAAGAGGTTCTGGAGAGAGCACAGAAAAACACAGAAAGGTTCTCTTTGTTCTCAGGGGAAAACACAGAGAACCAAACAAAAAATCAAGAGATTTGAAGGAGCTGGAAGTGACTGGTCACATTACATTTTGTCCCATGAAGGAGTTAGAGTTTTTTTACAGGACGTAAACCTAGCAATCTGAAAAGGGAGAATGTGCCGTGATCGTCTCAAAATGCAAACAATTAAAACGTTTTAAACATTTCAGGTTTTGCCAATGGGGGTACATTTAAAACCATACATCTTGTCGTCAGTTAAAGGGGCTACATTATGCCCTTCTAAAAAGAACCAATGAGCACTCATAAGTGCCAAAAAGACAGAAATCCAACCCCATGCAATAGGGGACTAAGAAATATCTGCCGATGTTCATAGTGCATTTCATGCAATTGGTCTTAGCCGGCCAATGCCTTGTGCACAATTCACAAACAATATTTAACAAGTGTTTTCCAAGTCAGCCCCCAAAGTGTGAGGAAGTGTAATGTGCCACCACCGTATCAACATATATAAACAAACTATATAGGGCCTCACAGGTCCATCGGTGCTACCGGCGGGTTGCTGCCAGATCGATAAAAAATGACCGGCAGCTGAATTCCCATTGCCACTGGGCTATTCCAAGTCCGGTGGCCAGGATGTCAGGTGCCGGTAATTTCGTTAGTCGGTGCCCCCGTGAGAACTCTGCAGGCAGGTGCTGTCCCACCGGCAAGTCTGACCTGCCGGTGGACCAGAACCCACCCGCAGAGTTGTAGTGTGCCGGTCTGGAAACCACAGTGCTGGTAAGTTTGCCGGTACCATTGTTTCCTGACCGGCACACTTAGAATGAGGCCTTATGCGTAGTGTCAAAATGAGGCAATTCTGAGGATCACTGAAGAATCTGTCCTTCTTGATCCTAGGTCTCATTTGCTACTTCTCGCTGTCCCTTCTTGCATTGCTGGTCTGCTATAAGAGTGAGCGTCCTATGATGGCATTTTGAACTCAACAAACCTGGGGGTGGGTTTTTATTTGTATTTGTATGCTCATCCTCTGTGGTTACATTTTTGAGCCGGGTCTCCCTCATCTGCTATTCTTGCAGAAAGAACCTGGGTCCAATCTTTGGTATAGCTAGATAGATGGCTTCAAGCAAGAACAGCATGGATATCCTTACATCTCTTATCTCTTGTTGCATCAGACTCACCCAATCTCTCTGTTCATGTGTTGCTATTTTGGACACAACCACATAACATGCTGGATGGTTTCATGGCACTTCCATTTGCAGAACCGCAGATAAGACAGTTTACTTTTCAACAGAAGACTTTGAAGAGGAATTGAGTTTCCTCTTGCAATAGCAAACGTGTCTTCCATCCAGACTGGCACATGTTGAGGAGTAAGGGTTTTGTTTATTGGAATATTAAAATGTTTCCAATTTTTGCGGGGATTATTTGAGGGTAGTTTATCTTTCAATCACTCCAGCTCAGGTCAAATGGGTTTCTACAGGTTAACATCTTAATGTGTTGAATGGATTCTCCACCCCTCTTCTAAATAGTACTCATATATATATATCCGAATTTCCTGATGGTATAAATCAGGGATCTGCAACCTGTGGCTCTCCAGATGTTTTCGACTACAACCCCCATGATCCCTCTCTATTGACAGTTACTGCTAGAGATGATAGAAGTGTTAGTCGAAAACATCTGGAGGACCATAGGTGTCAGACCCTTTGTCTAAATGAACAAAAGGAGTGGTTTACAGCAATGACCTAATACATGCAGCATTTTCTCTGAAATTGTTTTAAAGAATGTGTGAACACTGTGTTGGATAGATGTTGATGGTAGGATGGCTAGCTGCTGCAGTGGGTTGGATGTGAACTGAATGCATGCATGCCAGTGGTGCTGCGTGAGGGATTAGCAGGTGAAGTAGCAGACTAGTTATCATAGTGACGTCACTATGTTTGGCTGTAATGTGTATGATTTACACATAAATTGGCCTTTGGCATGACTCCAGGTGCACTGGGTTTTCAGAAATGCTATTGTGTTACATATACATTTGGTACAAGATGCTTTGATTCTCTAAGTATGTACAGAATTATCCCTTTTAATGGTTTTTCAAGAAGCATTTTACAGGTTGGAATACATTAAGTATAATCTATAGCGAGTGCAAGGGTGTGAAGAATGAGCAAATGTAAAGAAATTATGGAGCCTCTAACAATTGAAAAGGCTAGTTCCGACAAAAAGAATTTGTTTTTGTACAAATAGACTATTCTTATAATGAAAGGTGTGTCCATTTATGATATATTTGATTGATTCTATTGTATTTTTTTTAAGACAATGGGCCTCATTACGACTGAGGCGGAACGGGTTAATGGGCTTCGCTAAAGGAGGCAGAACCATTAAACACGTTGCGCCTCATTACAAGCTCCCCTCGCGGGACCCGGTAAGTAACGCCTGGTCAAACCAGGCGTCCTTACCGGGTCCCGCGAGGGGAAGAGGGAGCAAACAACGGGCTGCTCATAATTGGCCCCTTGTTTGCTCCCTCTCCCATTCCCATTGAGCCCTATGGGGGCTCAAATGGGAATGGGGAAGGTCCGGGTTCATGAAGGGAGGAATTACCGGGCCCTCCAAACTCGGAATGGCCCGGTAATTCCCCATTCAGGGAACCCGGACCCGATTGTGGCGGCAGCCATGCCGCCAATAGCGGCATGGCTACCGCCAAAGTCGTAATGAGGCCCAATGTCACTGAAAGCAAGAGGCCCTCGCACTCTGTGAAGATGTGAGTATGCAGTAATAACCTTATAAGTATGAATTTGACAGTGCTATCAGACTAAATGTAGCTTTCATATTGAAGCCTTTTGTAAGTGTAGTCTGGTGACTGGTTCACTGGTTCACTTATTCCATCAATCATCCACTTGTTGTAGGTATTGATAACAAAAACGCATTACTTTGGCTAAATAAAGTAGATATATAGTTACACTGAATTACAAAAATGGTGTTGCCATGATTTAACATTAAAATATTAATAACGGTGTGTTGCTGGGAAGTGTTAGCATTGTTTGTGTCTCATAACTTAGTGGCATTTCCTGAGGAAGCCAATGAGGTTTATTCCAAGTTTGCCGGTCTGAAATAAACGTGCCGGTACCAACGTTTACCGGCACATTCCCATGCCGGTAAATGACAAGTTTGCCTGTGGGGTAGCCTGATTTACTTCCAGCAAAAAGCTGAAGGTAAGTCAGGCACCCCACCAGCAAACAACTGCTGGTATTACAGCTACCGGTATTACTGGTGCCGGTAATACCAGCAATCCCCCCATGGAGTCCGATGGGACTCCATGGAATGGGGATTAACCGCCCCTTACTGGCACTCAGAATTGCTGGTAATTCCATCAGACGAGTGCTGATAAAGGTAATTCCATTTGGTGGTATCCTGCTGGATTTACTGGCAGCATACCACCAAACACACAATGAGGCCCAATGGGCCTCATTATAACCTTGCTGATGTGGTAATAACATGCTGGTAATTCTATTACTGGCAAGTTACTGTACTGGCAAATTAGCAAGTTGATTGTGGGGTGGCCTGAATCAACTCCAGCTAGCCTGTAAAACTCCCCTATGGAGCACTGGAATGGCGATTAACATTACTTACTGGCATTCATAATCCAGCAGTAATTATGCCAGACTAAGTGCCAGTACTGGTATTACAGGTTGCCGGTTGATGCCAAGATATCAGCAAACACTTAACCCAATGTCTTAAATAATGGGGTTGATCGCCAAAACTAATCCACTGATGTGAGATGGAATTAGAGTATATTGTGCGCTGACAATATTAATTGCTGATATGATCATTATTATCATGTATTATTATTATCGTTGTGTATTGTTATTATTGTCGTATTGTATAATGTAATGTATATTTATGAATCGGATGTATTTAAGCAGATTTTAACAATAATGCTGTATTTATGGAGACATAAACATTGTGAATTAATACAATGTATTTTTGATAAAGAAATCACTAGCAGTCAGAGTTGTTGACAGAATTCTTTATCAAATCATTTTATTTCGGCAAATTGCCATAAAAGAATAAAACGCATATGGATATATTATAAAAGGATAAAACACATGTAAATATTCATATAGACATTATAAATAACACAAATCTCAGGAGCAGTACAGAGTTCTGGCAGATGCAAATTCTGGGGTACAGAATGGAAACTCTATTTATGCGTTCCAGATTGTATTCAGTTAATATGTTGATTTTTTTTTTTCGACATACCAAAATGTCGAACCAAAATGCAGAATTTATTTCTCTCGAATGTATTTTTTTTATTTTATAGGTTTTAGTTTTGTTTAGTTAGAAAATAAAAGATGTTTAAAAAAAAAAACGGGATGTTGGGGCGGTATCCCCCCAAACATTTTTTTTTTAAAAAAGGCATTCTAAAAAAAAAATGTCGGCAATTTTGGTTCGCCATATTGGTATGTCGAAATAGTCACTGTCGAAAAAGTCACTATAAACCGTTCCAGATACCACAAGGTTAAAAATGTATCTATTATCAATAGAAATAATGAGTGATGAGAAGCAGCTATATACGTTTTGGTCAAGAATTTTGCAAATTGCACATATTAGCGTGTGCCTCTCCCATTTGTTATTATTTTTCTGGACTGGGCCACTTTTGTGAGCCCATAAACTAACACAGATGGAGGATAGAATAAATGCCCTCCTGGCCATAGCTTGTCTCAAGAAGGATAACAGTGACCAGCTCACGAACAGATTTTCTGCCCAGAGATGATATAACAAGGCTGGCCGGCATTGTGTGAATTGTCTGTCTGCAAAGACTTGAGCCAATGGTGTTGCTCTAATGTCCTTAAAGACTGGACAAAACAACACAAAGTGTAAAGTATCCTCCACAGCATCACTACCAGAAGGGCACACATTGCTCTCCCTGCCCCATGACCATCGGGATAATGTAGATCTTACTGAGAGGCAATTGAATCTTAATCGAGTTATGAGGTTTATTTCACCAGGAGTGTTTGCCCACAGTAAGTAGTTTTGTGTTGCATCTGATGCAATCTTAGCCAAGGTTCTATTAGTGCCCTTTTCCAATTCCAAACATTCTCTGTCGGCCCAATATATGGGAAATGCCTGGAGCTTAAGCTTTGTCAAAACGGCTTCGGTGATAAACATGGGGTTCGTCAGATGATGTCAACATTCATTTTTACCAACCACTTCCTCACCTCTGAGAGCCATGGGACGTTCTTGTACAACCTCTGCCTGTCTAGCCGGGCACAGGAGACCTTTAGTCAAAGTCTCCCTTCCTCCATTCTCATTAATACTCTGTGTTCACCGAATTTAGCTTCATGTTGGTTTTCACCTACTTAGGAGTTGTTTTCCAAATGTTTTATCGTATCCATCACGCTTTGTAACTATTTTGTTTGTGTACTGGACTTTACGCACAACCATGTTGAACACTAACTGTTTCACTACTATGCTTATCATCAATTGTTCTCTAGAAAAATGTTCTAAATCAATGCATAGAAAAGCCATAATATCAGCTAATTAATAAAAAGCTGTAATACTACATATGAATGGTATGTGTTTTCATAAGCAGTTTGCTTTTGTTACAAATGGTGAATACCCCATTTAGATGGGTGTTCAGAAGGGTTCAAACTAACATGCATTTAAATTGTCTTGCACATATTTGAATTTCAGAGGGTAGGACCACCCCCCAGTTACAGTGTTTTGTAGGCCCACCAGTCCTCCCCGTCCCCGGGCAGCCTCTTTTTGTTCATCCCTTTTTAGTTCAGCTAGCAAACATATTTTTCCCTACCTCCAATTCTTGTCAAACCAAGAGGCCTTTTTTGACAGAATTCACATAATTGATGATGATTAAATCTAGGAGTTTAAAATTGTATAGTACAATATTTTTACTGGTCTCGAACTGAAGCCTGTGTATATGTATGTCAGGTATAATTGCCTTTTCTAGTTCAAGTTGTTTGATACAAACCAGTGTTTTATCAAAACATCTGGAGAACCAAATATTGCAAAACTATGTCCCAAACAGTTGACAGACATGTTCATTGTACCACTTAGTACCACCCAAAGTGTGATCCAAAACATTTGCAGACTGCTTATTTCTAAAGCTAACAACCAGCTATTAAAGAAACAAAAACATAACACAATTGATTTTTTATTAAAGTTCATGTATTTACAGAAAAAACATCTTCAATGACTTATCCAAAGTAGACCAGAGAAACAAATCCCTATCCAGGCCCTGTCAAATAGTTCAACCACTGGAAGTGGCCGACCTGCGCTCCTTAGTGCGCAAAAGGATCTGGTAAGGCAACCATTTGTAACGAAAAAGGAGACCAGCAACTAATCTACTAAAGAGCTCATTTAAAAAAATTGTCTCTTTAAAAAATTGTGTCTTTACTCTGAACAATATATGCAAGAGTAAAATTGACAATGGGCCTCATTAGGACCGTGGCAGTAGCCGTGCCCTTATTAAGGGCACGGCTGCCGCCGGTAATTATTTTTTTACCAGGTCCAAGAAAAGGGCAATAACTGGGTCATGCCGACCTTGGCGGACCCGGTAAATATGAATCCCCATTCCCATTTGAGCCCTATAGGGCTCGATGGGAATGGGGAGGATCCTAACAATGGGCCCATTAATAACGGCCCGTTGTTAGAATCCTGGTCTGGTAGCGGGACCCGCTTAGGATGTCTGGTCTGACCAGGCGTTCCTTACCGGGTCCCCCAGCAGTCCTCGTAATAAGGCAGCCTGTAATGAATGGTGCCGGTCCCGTACTGGCACCGTTCATTACGGAAACCGCCAAGGTCCTAATGAGGCCTAATATCTCTTTCTTTACAGTGACACCCAAAAAAAGACAGTTGGGACACCTCAAAAGAAGAAACATCACAAAATGGCTAACATGTCTCAAAAACACATTTTCTCCATCATTGAAGTAAATATCACGGAGCACTCGCTACAGTGCTTCCTTAAAAATAAAGCATCCAGCACGAATTAGGCATAATACTAATAAATAGTGTTATTAAAATCAACATAGAACCAACTTATCAATTAAGAGAATGTACTAAATTTAGAAGCATAAGAACTGTGCATTACCATAAAATCAAATATTGTGATAATTTAAATGTAACAACAAAATCAATATTCCCAACTTTAACATCACTAAGTATGTGTTATCAGCTTCAAGACAACATAGTCCCCTCTGAGATATGTTAGCTGCACCAAGAAAACTGTTGAAGCCTCAAACAGCAACATTAAGCATGCGACCATGGAACAAGAAAAGGGGGAGCATGACACACACGCAAATCACCAAAGAAGAGACCCTAGCTACTAGTACCAGCAGGGAAACAGATATAGAAGTTGACATGCGTGATTAGCAAAGTCCTTAGGAATGTGTTAACCAACTGAGAATGTGCTTAAAAAGTGAGCCAATCGAGAAGTGAAAAGGAAATAATACACCACCTAGATTTGGGAAACTAACAATACAGTGCACTTTCATTATACCACCACTGCCAAAACAAAGCAGCAGAAAAGGCTCAGGCAACAGAAAAATGCTTCACATAACCATAGCTATAAAATGAGGGTGGATGGTCATCGCTCCAGTAATCCTTATCTGTGCAAAATAAGTATAATTTGCAAGCTTACTATGCTAGTCAGAAACCTTAACTCTATTTTAAGGTTTATCAGAAGCATACCTTCATCAATTTAGTAAGAAACATTAACTATATTAGTCAAATTGTGTAACACTACAAACAACATGACTTTATACAAACTAATGCCTATCTACAGGTGTGCATCGAGTTGTGAAACAGATTCGTATACCTGCCAAAGCCAAATATTCACTGATTAAATGCTTCACAGCAGAACAAAAGGCTACAGCATTAACAAAACATTCAGATAGAAAGTACACACTCTAATTCCCTTCCTACGTTGGAAGTTGGGATACCTAACATAAAATATGGGTTTACTTAACCAACAATGAAAGTAGAAGAATGTCAACTTTCTAACTAGGGTGGGTAAGAACTAAACAAACTACATGTGCAAAAACAAGACAGAAACAGCTAAAGCTCGTAAACAACAATTGGGGTAATTCATAGATTTCAGCGCAGAGGCAGCACACGCGAGCAGTGCAGAGAGGGAGTGTGCGCCAGCGGGTGCCAGCCCTGTGCGCTAAACAGCATTCTGGCACACCGTGTATTAATGGAATTACCAAGCCATTTTGAGCGCTGGCATAGAGAACATCCCGCAGCGCCAGTTACGGCCCCAAGAATGCCCCTTGCGCAAGTAAAAAACCATTGAAATCCCCAATGCAGCGCAAAGGGCCGCGCTAACCCTGGACCAGGTAAACTGCAATCGCGCGAGCGGAGAATGTGTATTTTGGGGATTTGCGGGAAGTTTCACACACGATAGGCCTTGTCCGAGCAGGGTACGTGTATTTCGGGGGTTCGTGGGAAGTATTACTCGTAATAGGCCTTGTCCAAGCAGGGTACGTGTTTTTCAGGGTTTCACGGGATGTTTCACACGCGATAGGCCTTGTCTGAGCAGGGTACATGTATTTTGGGGGTGCGTGGAAAGTATCACACACAATAGGCCCTGTTCAAGCGGGGTACATGTATTTCTGGGTTGCGCGGGCAGTTTCACATGCGTTAGGCCTTGGGTGAGCGGGGTACATGTATTTCTGGGGTGCGCGGGACATTTCACACGAGATAGGCCTTGGGTGAGCGGGGTACGTGTATTTCTGGGTTGCGCTGGAAGTTTCACATGCGATAGGCCTTGGGCGAGTGGGGTACGTATATTTCTGGGTTGCGCGAGAAGTTTCACACGCGATAGGCCTTGGGTGAGCGGGGTACGTGCATTTCTGGGGTGCGTGGGAAGTTTCACATGCGATAGGCCTTGGGCGAGCGGGGTGCGTGTATTTTGGGGGTGCGCACTAAGTTTCACACGCGATAGGCCTTGAGCGACCGGGGTACATTTATTTTGGGGGTGCGCAGGAAGTTTCACATGCGATAGGCCTTGGGCGAGTGGGGTACGTGTATTTTGGGGGTGCACAGGAAGTTTCACACACGATAGCCTTTGGGTGTGCGGGGTACGTGTATTTCTGGGGTGCGCGGGATGTTTCACACGCAATAGGCCTTGTCTGAGCAGGGTACGTGTATTTCTGGGTTGCGCGGGAAGTTTCACATGCGATAGGCCTTGGGCGAGCGGGGTACATGTATTTCTGGGGTGCGCGGGAAGTTTCACACGCGATAGGCCTTGGGTGAGCGGGGTACGTGTATTTCTGGGTTGCACGGGAAGTTTCACATGCGATAGGCCTTGGGCAAGTGGGGTATGTGTTTTTTGGGGTGCGCAGGAAGTTTCACACGCGATAGGCCTTGGGCGAGCGGGGTACGTGTATTTCTGGGGTGCGCAGGAAGTTTCACACGCGATAGGCCTTGGGCGAGCGGGGTACGTGTATTTTGGGGGTGCGCGGGAAGTTTCCCACACGATAGGCCTTGGGCGAGCGTGGTACTTGTATTTTGGGGGTGCGCGGGAAGTTTCACATGCAATAGGCCTTGGGCGAGCGGGGTACGTGTATTTTGGGGGTACGCAGAAAGTATCGCACGCGATAAGCCTTGGGCGAGCGGGGTATGTGTATTTCTGGGGTGCGCGGGAAGTTTCACACGCGATAGGCCTTGGGCGAGTGGGGTACGTATATTTTGGGGTGCACGGGAAGTTTCACACGTGATAGGCCTTGGGCGAGCGGGGTACGTGTATTTCTGGGGTGTCCCAACGCGAATTGTCAGTGTGTGGCCTCCCAGGTAAGCCCTCAGCACCTTCCCCAGGGCATGCAGGCAGCCCACACCCCAGGGGACTACCCTGCACCCCTGGCCATGCCCCGCAGGCAGCCTATCCACCCTGTCCATGCAACCAAGCTAGCCCACATGTCACCATGCACAAGTGAGCACCGACACATGTCCCCCTGGACCCCCACCCAAACAGCAGTGACGGGCGCCTGCCAGCAGGCCCCGACTCATGTCCCCCTGCACCCGCACCCACCCAGCAGTGACAGGCACCTGACAGCACAGCAGGCCCCGACTCATGTCCCCCTGCACCCCACCCACCCAGCGGTGACGGGCACCTGCCAGCAGGCCCCGACTCATGTCCCCCCCAACATGTCATAAAGATGCACACTCATGGGCCTCATGTCCACCAAAATCCCACTGCACGTCACCCCAGTCTTGAGACCCAATCAAGTTTCCCATCCACCCCACACTGAAAGGCCTATTACATGACATAAACCATAAGTCAACTATCTACATCAACACATGTCCCTCACACACACACACACACACTGGTTGCCAGTGATTGTGTAAACCCACATTGTGACATGCAGTAAACCAATGAGCAAAAACCACACATGGTAGTATTAAATCAAAATGTATTTAGTACAAAATGAAGGTAATGGAATGAAAACATGAAAAATATTTTAAACAAAAAAAGAAATGCATATCCACAAATGAAAAAAATAATGAAGTTCTAATCCAAAGTAATAAAAACAAAAGTTTGTCCAAACTCTCTGTCCACCAAAGCAAATCCAAAGGAAACATAAATTGTAAAATCTATTCATCCATGGTGATAAAAAAATATTTTGTTTTCATAAATGCACTGTTCAACTATGTACAGCGATTCAATCCAGGGTCCATGAGCCCAACAAATGAAAAGAAACCTATAAAAAAATACCTAAGAAATAACAATATACAAAAGGGTCAGGCATTGTCCAAGCACCCCAAAATAAAGCAAAACGAAAATGAAACCTAACACTACGAACTATATACAGCGGGCTAGTCCGACGGCTCACTTATTGATTACCTGGGCCAGGACATCATCAAACTCCTTGTCTATGTCCTGGAGGCTGGACTCGTCCATGGCCCTGAGGTTTCGCAGGGACGATGCCATGTTCAACTCCAACTCCTTGAGAATTGCATCGAGGCACTCGGCCCGCCTCAGCGCCCTGCGCATGGAGTTCTCCGCCATGACCATTGTGAGCCGTGCCTCTTCTGCCTGCTGCTGCTAAGCATTTATGGCCTGGCCCAACTGCTGCCTCATTGAAGACACTCCCAATCCAGGGTCCTCCTACCCTCTGGCCGCTGCCTGGCCCTCTGATGTTGATGGTCCCGAGCCATCATCGCTCCCACCTTGTGCCTGCTGCTGCTGTGCCTGTTCCCTGCCTCTTGCTGCCTGCACGTCCTCCTCCGGCTGGGGTGCAGTTGTTGTGGTGGCCACCCCTGCTGGATGTCTGACTCCCGACTGTGGCATCGATGTGTCCTCCACCAGCCTGGCAGTTGGGTCAGAGGCAGCTCCACAGGGTACCCAGGTGATACATGAGTGGGAAGATGGCATGGAGGACGACTGGCACATAGGGGGTTCAGGTGAGGAGGGGGTCAGAAGAAGGTCCAGCACACAAAGGAATCCAGCACTGGTGACCCGTCCTAGTAGGTCAACACAGTCAAAGAGGCATACGAGATGACGTGCAGTGTCTTGACGAAAACACTGCAGTTCAGCTCGCATGCCCTGTTGATGCAACGCCATCCCAGCCAGGACAGGCTCAACCTGGTCCCAGATTGCCACGTCCACAGGGAGAGGGAGTCAGTTGTTGTGCGCTCATCCACTCCCTGAAAATGGGTCTGGATGTAGGCATCCCTGCTGGTGCAGGATGATGCTCACAGGATCGGGGACAAGATTACACACAGGCACCTCCGCAGCGGCCTGTGCTGCCTCCTATCCCTGCCCCTGGACTGCACCACTAGCACCAGTGGAACCCCCCCTCCAGACCCTATGTGTGTCCCTGTGCCCTTCCATAATCTTCTCCTCCACTAAACCACACATCCAACCTGGATGACTCTGTGCCATCTTCCTCCGTTGGACTCTGTGGGGTCTCAGCTGCCCCTTCTGCTGCCGAGGAGTCCACCTCCGACCTCCACCTCTTGGACCTACCCTCAGCAGCTGCGGCCTGGGATGCGGCACCAGACTCCTCACTCCCCAATGAGATGACAACATGGGAGGGGAGCTGGGCCTTGCGTCTCCGGCTGGTGGTGCGATCCCTGCCGCTTTGCTCCACAGCGACCTCTCCGCCCTCTTCATCAGTTGATGCTTCAGACAGGGAGAGATAGAACACAGGCATCAGGGCACTGTACAAAGGTCTCATACACACATGCCAGTTGCACATGAGTGGAAGTGTCAAACTTCATACATGGCATCACACTCCCCAACACACATGTCATTTCAACTCACACAAATGAGCAAATCAACAGGAATGTTGCACCAGGCAGCACCATCCATACACAAACAACAGCATGATGAGCCGAAGGTGAGCCTGACGTCACATGCAACACGGGGGGTGAAGAACACATGCACACACCCCACCAGACTTACATGCATCTGTACATCTCCACCACCTGTCGCAATGATAACATCGCCATCCATGTCACATCTGGCAATTAGCCTCCCTCATGTCAGTGTCACATGCATCCATGTTGTATCACAGTTGCACACTTGTCAAATACACACACATGCACATGTACATAGTGCAGATACATGCAGCTGGAACCAGCATCCATGTGTGACACCACAACCATGCCACAATACATACATAGAAATTTTAACATGTGTGCACCCACACATGCATTTGGCCAGCATGCTTACCAACACATACACCATCGATGAGTCTCTCACACGAGAGGACTCACATGTGGCAGGTTCACGTCCCTGTACACACGCAACATACACTCCTGGCACACCTCAACACGCACAGCGTCCAATCAGTACACAAGTACACTTACCACTCGACTCCAGACGGGTCTGCCTCTCAAGGACCTGGATGTGGAGTGCTGGTCGTATACGTTCCAGGACCCTCAGTTGGTTGTTGGTTAGGCGGACCCGGCACCCCTTGCCTTCAAGAGGGTCCTGGACCTGAAGTCCTCCCACTGCTTCCGGATATGTTGAATGTCGTGGACTGCAACCCCCTCCTCGTTGATGGCAGCCACGATGTCCATCCAGATCCTCTTCCATCCTTCATTGTTGGCGCACAAACTTCCAAAGAGGGCATCATACTGCCCCAGGACTTGCTCCACCAGGATAACAACTTCACTGGCACTGAAGCTGGTAGCCCTCTGCCTCTCTGGCTGGGGGTTGCCATTGGTGCAAGATGGTGTTGTGTCTGACATGGCAACCCCAGAGGCAGGTGTGGGTGGGCAACTGGGTCATGGGGCTGGGCTGTGGAGCAATGGTATCCCAGTCTGGAGTCCTCAGTTCCAGCAGGGGTGGTTACAGCAACTGCACCCCTGCAGATGGCTGCAGATGGCTGATGTGCAGGCATCAAATAGCAGGGCACGTGGGCAGCAGGCAGGCAGGCAGCAGCAGATGGCAGGTGGGAGCGTGATGGTGGCTCTGGGGGTCAGGAAAATGGCCTTTTGGGCAGGAGTGTGGTCTTCTGTGTGTTGTCGCGTGGCCAGATTGATACAGAGTGATTTGGCACGTGAAAAAAGTGCACATCAGCTTGTAATTCGAGGAAAGGCCCTTAGCGCGTAAGCGCATCAGTGACGTAATGCACACAGGCGTTTCCCACAACACGGGTACAT
This sequence comes from Ambystoma mexicanum, assembly GCF_040938575.1. Lineage (NCBI taxonomy): Eukaryota > Metazoa > Chordata > Amphibia > Caudata > Ambystomatidae > Ambystoma > Ambystoma mexicanum. Next base: position 289,135,417 of record NC_090924.1, on the reverse strand, counting down.
GTTCATTGTCCACGTGAAAACAAATTGTCCGGGTGGCACTGCATGTAATTGGAGGAAAGGCCCTTACCGCGTACGCGCGTAAGTGACATGACACATGTTGGCTGGCTTTAAAGATACGTGTAGGATGCCATTTTCTTGTACGTGCTTTTTGTGGAGAGCGAGCGTGTGATTCTTGTACTTCTTGTTGGTTCACACGCGATTACTTCACAACGGTTCCAGTTCGTATTCCCTGTTTCCTCAGACAGCGTTCATTTCTTCTTTTGGCGGGGGAGTTGCCAATGCGCACACGCGCATCTTTTTCACATTCTTTTTCCAGGCAGACGGTGAGTCATGCACGTATTTTCCAACTGTGGTTGCCCCCGTGTGTGGCGTACCCCTTCAGAGGTCATTGTAGGCTGCGTGTATCACGCATACAGTTATTTTTGTGTTCCTGGGTGCCACATCGTATTGCGGGTTCATTTTTCCACAGGTTTACCAGGGGTTGCATGCATGTTTAATTTTGTTTTTGGGGTGCCTGTGCATTGCGTGACCCGTCATCTTCCCCCAGGGGTCACAGACAGCCTTGCTAGAGCACTAGGGTACGAATTCCATCTAGTACCCTACCCCTTTCACCCCAATTGCCCAGGACAATTGTTTACTGCAACTCCCATATGCACAACATCAGTGCCATGGTTGGGGGGCGACCAAGCAGTAAGGGAGGCAAAGGTGGCCGACCTCCAAAAGTTGGGCGCAGTAGGGGACGTGGCCAAGATGTGCAGGGTGCCCCAAGAAGCCAGTGTGTGGAGGACCAATCGGGGCCACCTATACCCTTCCCCCAATGGTTGTGGGAAATGTAGCTGACACCATCCCAGCTCAGCCCTTGTTAAACCAGCCCATATTGTCAACTGAACCGGCACAGGATGACTTCCAGGCTGTCTTCCATGTCACCAAGTCTAAGTCACGTGTGGCAGTGAAAGTTGCTGTCACCAGGCAACATGGATCTGGGGCAGCAATGTCATCTGCTGCCCCAAGTAGCCAGGGTGAGGAGGCTGCAGGGGCAGCTGCAGATCAATCCACCCCAGCTCGAGTCTCCCAGCCGGGACAGTGTCGGTCCAAGTCCTTCACACCGAGGTTGGTCCTGCCAACATCACCCTGCGGCCAATGCCTGCATTGAGACCTTTGGTCATTGTGCCTTTGCAAACTAGAAGTACCCAGTCCACCTGCGTTTCTGCCCCTACCAACCAGAGTGGCGTAAGCCACTCAGGATCCGCACCACCTTCCAAGAAGAAGGGTGCTCTTGCACTACAGGCTGGGATCACAGACACGGCTTCACACTCCGGCACGTCAAGGAAGCCTAGCTTCAATGACGCCGAACTAGATGCAGTTGTAGCCTATGTGTTGGCAGCCGCAAAATGGTGGTGACTGCAGGGTACAAGACTACGCCTGCTCAATGTAAGGCCCACTGGCAGACCATCGCGGACCACATTAATGCCCTTGGATTTGTGAGGCGCACAGCTGATGATTGCTATAAGTGGTGGAATGACCTGAAACGCAGAGCAAAGAACAAGCTGGCTTCCAGTCATGCCTCTACTCTGGTGACTGGCGGTGGGTCTCCACCAGAGGACGACCAACTGACTGAACATGAGTCTGTCGCTGGAGCCTTCATCACAGAGGAACAGACCCGAGGCGTGGGAGACCTACCAGATTTTGAAGCATGGTCCGGTGAGTGCCCATGCATGTGTGTGCAATCCATGTGTATGTTGCTTGTGTGATGTGTTCTGATTGAGTTGCAGGTGAGGCTGTGTAGTCATGACTGGTATGGGCCACCCATGTGGTCCCTCAAAACCATTCCCCGGCCTTGGGTTTGGGTGTGACAGTATCCCTTACGACCGCAGTTGCCAATTTGCACCAGATTACTGCAGTTGCCCTTCAACTGTCATCTTGCAACTACATTGTTCAAAATGTTTTCCTGTTCATTCAGCCTGATAGTTTCAATCCTTGCCATTTTTAGGACACCTTTTTTGGACGTACTGCCAAATATGTGACATACTTCTGTCATACATTGCACCCCACAATGGCCCAAATTTATTACCTTGTTATGGGAATTATTTAACCATTCAGGCTGATTGAGTAATGGGCTGCACACAATCATTTTTGGGCCCTGTTTGAATGTTGAACATGACTGTTGTCTTCTGTCATGTTGAAGTGACCAACCATTGATGTATTCATCTGCCTGCCATCACTGTATCAGGGACCACTGGATGTGTTGCAGCGTGTGGCATATGCATATTTTGTCACACTATTTTGCATGTTTCATCTCCTCATGTCCATCTCACATGGATGGGTGACAGTACAGATTTCCTACCATATGGATGTAGTAGTCAAATGTACCAGGGCTATGCTACGTGACATCTGTGTGATGGCATGTGTCATGTATGTGTATTGGACATGCCACTCACAGGCTAATGTTTGCTGCCAGTGCTATCCAGCATGCTGCACATGTGTTGCTTTTCCATCTTGGAGTCCTCAGTGTGTGCTTTTTGCCTCCCCTTCCAACTCATTGATGGTGCATGCATGCCAGAGTTATATTCATGTGGGACATGTGCAATTTATGTACTGGATCTCTGCCTCGTCAGGCCTATGTGTGTGCTATGGTTCTCATGCCTGTTTCCATTTGTTGTCTTTCATGTTTTTGCAGGTGATGAGGCACTTGATGCTGTTGAGGAGGAGGAGATTGTGCAGACCTAGGAGGAATCTCAGCCACAACTGGGCACCAATGGAGGACGTGGGGTGGTGGTGGGTGAAAACCCAATCCTCCTGCAGACCATACTGTCCACGGGTGTCTCTGGGTACACCTCCGCAGACCTCTATGAATCAGGTGCTGAATCGGACAGTCAGACATATGTGCCATTGCAGGTGAGTGTTTCTGGCAGGGATGCTGTTCTGTCCAACCCACCTGCACCGGGGGTAGACCCCTCTATGGGGATTTCGGTGTTGGAAAGTCCGCCTGTGGCGGTTACGAATGCAGGGTCACACTCCGCAATATTTGCTCCTTTTCCTGAGCCAGCAGATCAAAGGAGGAATGCAGTCCCGGAGCCTCAGGCAGTGCCAGCACAGCAAGGTGCAGATCGCCTTGCCCCAAACAGGTGCGGTGCCCGCCAACGCGGAGGCCGTGTGCCACCAGGCAATACTGTGTGGAAGAACTCAATTTACAGTATTGCAGCACAACAGGGGGCATCGTGTGAAATGATGGCTCAGGCAATGGATAGGGTGGCCACTTCCATTCTCCCCCCTGAAAGGCAGATGGAGCTCCAGCAGCAGGCAACAGACTCCATTTGCCACTCACACAGGGAGGACATGTTGGCGTCCAACAGGGACCGAAGGGCTGCACTGGAGACTCTGCGTGCAGCCATGAGGTTAGAACACGGGTCCCTCAGAGATACTCTGGATGAACTTGAGGTTTCCCGGAATTTTAGGTCAGAACAGCAGCTGAAGCAGCTCACACATTTACTCTCAGCTGAACTCCAGGCAACCCGTGAGGAGATCCGGGCATCACGCAAGGCCATGCAGGCAGAAATTGGTGCTACTCATGAGGTGCTGCATGCGGATCTCCGTACCATCATCCTGCAGAACCAAACCTTCCAAACCCGCATACTTGCTGCCTTGGAGGACCATACCAGGGCTTTGCGTGGGCTGCCTCCCATATCACGGCCACCTCCTGATGTAGCCGCAGAGGGTGATGAGCGACGCCAGTTCTCCCACTGTAGCGTAGCCGTGCAGGCCATGAGCCCATGGAGGTTTTTTTTTCAACATCCACGCATGTGGGTGTTGGGGTGCACCCTGTACCTCGTGCCTCCTGGGTGGCCTCCCCCTCCGCTGGTCCACACATGGCCATTTTTGATTTTTTTTCAAAAAATATATTTTTTTTACAGTGTGTTGCTTTGTGTGGCACCCGTGGGCATCCACTGTGTATTCCAGCTGGGCACATGCAGGCTTGTCCTGTCTTTGGGTTAGATGCTTGGTTTCCTGACACACACACACACCCCTCCTGCTTCCCCTTTCCATGGGCTTGCAAAGGGTGTGACCAAGTGACAGTAACTTACACAGTGACATTGTCTCCCATGAGTTGTGTGGGCAGTCTGTAGTCAAAACTGTGTGTACATCCCTAGTGGGGATTGTTGTTGGATTCTACACTGCATGGTGTATTGATATGTGCTTGTGCATCCATGTCTTTCTCCTTATACACATGTAGGTTCTTCATGTCTTCACAAGGCCGTCTCCTTTGCAGATGCAGTTCATGTTGTATGCAGTACACTGAGACATTTGCCTGACAGCAACACTCTGCAGTTGGAAGGGGCATACTTGCAAACCCTACAGATTTAGGCAGTAGGCTACTGCTTTTTAAACAGTCCTACCGCCTACAGATTTGGGGGACAGATCCTACTGCTTTTTACAGTGGGAGGTAATTTATTTGACTCTAAGGCAGGATGCAGGACAAAGCATGTGACTCATTAATTTGTCTGTACAGTGGGATGGTAGGTGATTACTTTGATTGGGCTCAGACCAATCCAATGACCTGCCATCTACGTGACTCTGTCCTATACTCTTGCCGGTACAACCATTAGGTGAATCACCAGTGAATGCAAGCAGCAGAGCGTAACACCAGCACACAGTATCTGCCTATCAGACTGAGGGGAATATCAGTCTCCATGTCATTCGGTGTTAAACTTGCACTGCAGGAATACATATATATTGCCCAGACTGATGCTACAGAACAGTGGCAAATGTTGCCTACCAGCTCTATGTGGATTTGATGTTAACTTGTCATTCCGAATTTTACATTTTGAACATTTGATCATCTTTCCATGTTGTACTGTTTGATGGGTTGGTATTTTAGAATGCTTCAATGATGCCAACAATGTATGTTTTGTATTTTCCTGTGATGTCATTGATGAGCAAAATATTTTTGAAACTTGAAAAATCCTACATCTTTTTGGTCACAGAATGTTGGCAAGTATGAAGGGGTCGATGTGATGCCTTAGTCAGGTTGTGTGACTTGCACTACTTTAATTTTTTGCTGTCATATGTTGCCATGATTTCATCCTGTACTGCTGTTTTGTGTTGCTGGTAAGTATTTGTTCATGTGTGGTGTTTCTTATTGATTACTGAGAGCATACTGTCTGTGGACTGTTTACATTAGGGACATTACACTTTGTGACACTTGTGACACAATGCTTTCACATTGCATGACATGCCATGGTGTGTTGGGTAGCTGAGATGGGGAGGGGTTGGGTGACATGGCACTATTTTGATGTGGTATTTTGCAAGGAGGTAATCATTCCTGCTGCATGAATGTGGGTCTTTTTGTGACACAGCATTGGGTGTCTTTAAATAGGTAGGGATGCACACAATGTAACAGTTCCAGGTGAACAATCTCAGGCTGGTATGGTTGTGACAGTTTTGGATTGGTAACCACTACACTAATGTGCAAGATTTCATCATAAACAGGACTTTGCCTGACCAAATAGCCCTCAGAATAAAAAGTCAAGCTACTTACCTCGAATACACTGAATTTTGGGTTTCACTATCTTGGTTCTATTGCATTATAAATCTGTTGTGCCAATACTGGATGTATTAGAATCCATAATTGCTTTACCAGTAAATTACCACACTAGCAAAAATTATTTTTGTATACTTGTTGTTTTCGTTTTTGAAGAATTAGGAATCAGTTGATCCTTGAGAATGGTTCTCACACAGAAAATAGTTTTCTGTTAAATCCAATATTGTTTTCCAATTTCAGACTTCATGCTTTGTCTTAGATATGGGTAAACCTGGTTATAAACAATGTCTCCATTCCTTGACCATATATAATGTCAATAATTTTGTCTATGTTTATATGTTGTTGATTTGATTCTCACTTTTAATACATGTAAATAAACACATGTTCCCTGAATTAAGGGATTTAGAAAAGCTGTTATGATTTACTTAAATAGCATTGGTTATGTCTCTAAAATGAGGGGATAATCTGAATACTTGTATGCTGGGTTTAAGGTGATTAATTCCAACTCAACTACAGATTCTTATAAATAATACAACATTCCAAAATTTGAGAATGGTTAAAACTTCTCGGCGGTTACCAACCCCCTCAGTTAGATATATGGTTGTGACAGTTGACTGTCCCTTTTGTCATCATCATTGATTGTGAGCTGGTATGTGGCAGGCCTGTGTGCACTCCACAGGGGTGGGATTTTAGGTGAAGTAATTTGCCACAAGCTGGGTACGGGCTGCCTCACCACGTGCCCTTTCACCTTCCATGCGCAGCAGCCGTGCATGTGGTTGGGGATGTGGGGGCACCACCATGTCCACCGGCACACGCTGGCGGGTTGCAACTTTGTGCAGGACACATGCTGCCACTATGATCCTGCACACTCCTGGGGGCGCGTATAGCAGTTGCCCACCAGAGCGGTCAAGGGAGCGAAAGCGTGACTTGCGCACTCCGAATGGGTGCTAAACTATGCCCGGATTGCAATATGGGCTGTGTTGTATCTTACCTCGGGTGATGTGGTGGGGTCCCAAATTGGCATCATCATGTAGGTGCTCAGAGAGTAGACACTGTCCGCTGGGAGGTGATAATGGCTATCATTAGTGGTCTTGTCACATTACTCAGTATCTGACATGCATGCATGTGCAGAGGCATTTATACTCACCAATTTACATACATATACTCAGCACTTTGGGGAAGTGTGCCACCCCGTAAAAGTCCTGCACCACGGCCTGCCTTTCTGCAGGTGTTCTGGGCATGTATATGTGCCTGCGGACTGAGGGGCGTGCAGTCATGATGGCCAACACATGGTGTAGGCAGCGTGACTGCATGGCGTGTGACACATCCCCCACTATGGCACTTGTCTGCTGAAATGAACTAGTAGCCAAGAAGTGCAGTACATTGAGCAGCTTTTCCAAGGGGCTCAGTGCTTGCGAGCACCAGGTGGGTGATGTGAGGTCATCCTCCCTCTCCCTCACCAGCTCTAGGATTATGTGTGGTGGAAACCTGTACCTCCCATACACCGGGTCATCAGGCATCCCAAAAAGGCTGGTCCTTGGTAAAAAAAATGTGGGACCTGGCTATCCTCCTCCTGCGGTGTCCCACGACCACTGCTGCGAGGAACGGTATATTTATCGTAGCGTCTGAGCTTGTTTGTTGTTTGCGCGCACTTTTATGCTGTGCGGGGCCACTTACGCCTGCTTCCTGCTGGCGTACGTGTTTCCGGATTAGTGCGTCTTTTTTGGCACACTCCTTTCCCCTGTTCGATTCCATGAATACGTGTTGTTGGCGCGCATGTGGGCGTTGCAAGCGTTTACCTCCTGTACTTCCCCCGTAACGGCCACATTTCATGTGCTGTTGCCCATTCCGCGTGTTATGCCCCGTGTTCCGCCCACTTTTGTTGTGTGCGCTGCGCTATGTGCACTTTCCCTGTGCACATAGCGCACACCGTTTAATGACATGTGCGCCCGCGTGCGCCACCCACGATTATAGCGCACATCCCAGGATTTAAACACGCACTGAATTCCATGTGTGCGCTGCGATTTTCACGCTTGCTCTGCGATTATCACGCTTGTGCTCCCCTTTTTGGCACATATTTATTCCATGAATCGGCCTGAATATGTAGTCACCTTGTTCCATATGCTATAATGCATCTTTCAATGGTGTTTTTGTACCTTCCAGTGTACTGCACACTTTTTTCTGCCCTTACATTTAGCGGCCACACTGTTTTGATTCCATTCTTTAACCCCTCTTTGCCCCTCTTTCCCTTCCTACCAACTACCATCCTTTCTTCCGTTCTCGGTTCTCATAGTGTTCTTTCCTTTGCTTGTGGATCCTCTTTTGCACCCACATTATCGCGTATCTTTTCCTCTTTCATCACTTTCTCTAGCTCAGTATTCTTCAAACTGCAGGGCATGCCCCCCTTGTGTGGCGTGGCACCATGCCCGGGGACGGTGGCTCAAATCCCACAGCTTGAAGAAAAATGAACAGCCGATCAATGTTTGTCTTTCAGTTGATGCTCCTTTCAAGTTTTTGAAGGGAACATCCGACTGAAAGGCATAATTCAAAGGCAGCACTTGCTGCAACAACACCGATAAATTCCTCTAAAAACTGATCGTATTTTAATCGGCTATGCTGCAGCAAGTGCTGCCTTTCAGTCAGGTGCTTCTTGAAAAGATCACCTGATTGAAAGGCAGAATGCAAAGGAAGCTCTTGCTGCAATTGTGACAAAACAAATTCTGGGTGAGCCAGTGGTCCAGGGATGAATATTCGTTTTTAAAACATCAGCCCCACACCACTAGTAAACCAGAAAGGATCCAAACAGATTGGAATACAGGTCAGTTATAAAACTCCTTGTCCAATTTTGGCAATGTGGACAGAACGGCATGCTTATCTCCGCAAGGTTTTGGATCATCCGTCAGGTGCAACACAGTGAAAATACAATTAGTACCCAATGATAAAAGGGACTGTCCAGTCAAGTATGTATTAAACATATCTACTTTATTATTACTACAACAAACAGTTCTAGCACACTGCAAAATACAACCCACCCTGTTAAGGATCACAGAGGACAGACAGTTTCACGAAGGAAAGGGAAGCACTCTGGATACTGACAGGAGGGTAGTTGGTAAAGTAATCAGTCTTACTGTTCAATGTTATTTGGATTAAACACCAAGGGGAAAAGGGTCGTAACTGGCTCTAGGGGCCTTTGGAGAAGGACCAGGGGGGCAGAACCACAGGGTACCTGTTGCTTAAGAGGTTCTTGATGCTCAACAGCATCAAGGTGATTCCCCGGCACTTTGCAGCTCCTGAGCCAGAGTTTGAGGCAGGTATCAGGCAGCAGGAAGTTCGGCAAGCAAGGATGGACAGATGGCTGCAGGCTGGCCTACACAGTGGCTTGGGGCCAAGAATCATTGTCTCTGTGCTGGTTGGCTGACCTGGAACTCTGTCTTGAAAATGTTCTTAAAAGATGGACGCTGGTTGATGCTTGTGTGGCACTCATCTTGGCTTGTTCTCAGGGCTAGTGTCATCCTTTCAAGGTGGATTGCCCAAGCTCAGGAGAGTGGTTGCAGGCAACGGCCTTGTCCATTGTCCAGATACTCTCCGGCACTTCCCACCTAGGAAGCTTGCATGCAGAACCTAGCAGGGCATGTTGTGTGCTGGCTGGGTAACTGTTCTGGAGCTGCTGGAGGGGTCCTCTGAGTCTGGTATCGCCCTCTGTTCCCTGGGAGATGTTTAGGGGAAGGATTTTGCTTCCCTCTTGGAACTCCTGGCTTTCCATCACTGGGAGAAGATGTAAGGAAGACTGTACCTTCAGCTAGGATCCAAATGAGCCCTTCTTCTTGCTCCTTTCAAAGTGGTTGGATGAACTGCTAATTGAAGGGTTCAACCCTCTCTTAAAGCCGATTTGGCCCCAGTGATTGGTGCATGATAAGCCTACCTTTATTAACCATTCCTGGGTCCCCACCAACAATCTTCTGCTACGCATGAGGTCAGGACCAGAGTGCTCTGCAGCAAGCAGGAAAGTTAAGGGGTAACAACAGATACCCAAGGCCCACCCATATTCCTGTCTGTTGTAGATCAAATTGTCTCTCTGGTTAACTGAGCCCTCTTGATTAAATTGTTATTGATGTTGATATTGATATTTTATTTGTATTGCGCTCGTACACAAGTGTTTCAGAGCATGACAAGGCACGGAAGGGGAGCAAGGGAGAACACAAACAATGATCATACTATGACCAGTGACATTGACAATGTGCAAGTGCATAGGAGTGGGAAGGGGAAAAGTGCATGGAAAGGGAGAGAAGTGGAAAGCGCGGTGCAAAGGTAAAACTGAAAATAATTTAAATTAATAAATAAAGGCAGCACACAGTGGTAGTGCAGGCCGCAAGTGGCAAGTGCTGGGTTTAAGGCGTCAGATAGGGTATGTCTGATAAGTGCAGGAAGAGAAAAAAAGGTGGGCTGTTTGGGTACAGATACAGACCCCAGTGCAAGGGGTGGGGTGGCCCAGAGGCCGTGCGGGTGGGTGGCAGGGTGAGAAGGTACCTGGACCCGGAAGACAGAGGGTAGGCCAGGTGCACGGAGCTAAGAGAGAACAGAATCAGCAGGGGAGACGAGGGGAGAAGGCAGAAGCAAAGAGGTAGGTTGTGAAGTGCTACCGGAACCAGATATGGTTCTCCTCAAGTTTCAGAGAGGCTTGTTTCTTTGAAAAATGACTGACCCTGAGGGAGTTAGAGGTAGAGGAGTGAAGAGCTCGAGAGGGGAGGTATCTGCTGAGGGATAGCTAAAGGTATATTGGACCCTGGCCCCAGAAAGCCTTGTGGAGAATGCAAAGGGTTTTGGATTTAATCCTTGCATCCACTGGGAGCCAATGGAGAGATTTCGGGGCTTGAGAGATATGAACCCTGGGCTTGAGGCCAAGGAAAAGTCTTGCAGTACTGTTCTGGATTAGTTGCAAAGGGCGGAGAGTAGTGGAAGGTAGATTTAGAAAGAGGCTGTTACAATAGTCCAAGCTAGAGAGAACCAGTGCTTAGGAGACAAGGAGCTTTTGGGGGAAGGAGAGGAAAGGCAGAGTATCTTAAAGCGCAGGTCTCCCTTGTACTTTGTGATGGGAGCAGACTTCATGTCTCTGCCAAATCACATCTTTTGTCAATCTGAAAGGGGTCCGCTCGCGCCTTGAAACACCTGTGTATAGGCACGTTATAAATGTCATATCATATCATATCTGCAAGGACACCTGTGGTGACTGATGGACCCAGACATGTAATTCACTGCTTTTTATACAGAGGGGTGGGAGCTAAAATCAATTTCACACATTCTATGCTAAAAGGGTGATAGCCCGCTTTCCTTTTGTCTTGTTCGGCAACTATGCCCCTTCAGGCTTGCCTCAATGATCTCTTGTTAGCATGCACTGCCACAGCCGAACTAACACAACAGGAAGGCAGATCCATGGAGCCTTTGATATTTTAATTAGGCTGCCCATGGCTGGAGGAAGGTGTGTCTTCCCCCTTCTTGAGATGATGTGATGTACCCGTGGCTGTCACATTCCAGCTGAACATGTTCTCGCAGAGTACACGTGACTATGTGTTTCATGCAGTGAGCAGAGAAAATGTTTGCTGAATGGCCTCACACATTTTCAGAGGTTGATCTCCCATCATTAATTTTCATTATCAAAAAATCTAAAAAGCCCATATAAGCATAAACTCCCTGTGTGGATGGTCAAAGAGAATGGGGAGAAAGATGGAATGGTAAATGAGAGCAGCTGAACAAAATGAATGGAATGGGAGGAGAGGGTGAACTAAAACAGGAAAGGAAGAAGAGACAGAATGTGAGGGACAGAATAGGAAGGAGAGACATATGAGGAGGCAGGCATAATAGGAGGCAGAGAGTTAGACAGCATTGGAATGACAGTGAGGCAAAACTGAGGGGGGAGACAGAATGACAGCAAAGGAGTGAGGCAGAATAGGAGGGGTAAGAAATGAGCGAGACTAGGAGGGAGATGTAGTGAGATTTAAATGAAAGGGAATACTGAAACAGAGAGCTAGAATGGTAAATGAAAGAATACCAACTGAGAGCCGTTTTGCCTGTGAGAGAGGAGGAAACGGAGAGTGAATGGAGTGTGAACATTAAGGGGTGATAGATGACAGAAGATTGAATGAGAATTGAATATGGCAATGAGAAACTAAGAAAGACCAGTAAGGAAGAGACAAAACAGCAAAAGAGACAGAATGGGAGAGAAGCTAAGAGACAGAACAGAAGGGGGAACATATAAATACTTGCTGGGGAGAAGACAAGGCAGAAACTGCAGGAGGGAGAGTGTGGGGTACATTTACCAGCCCTAACAGAAATTCCCTTCATCACAACACCACATTTCAACATTTCACACAAAAACAGCTGTGGTGTGTTCTCCGTGGCACATGTGTGATGAGCTTTGAACACTGTCACCCCAGAGAATGGCTGCTTTTGTTTTGCTTCAAATCAAGCACACAAAAAATGACCTGCATTCAGGAAAGCATTGCAATTTGTCCTCCTTTCATTTTAAAAACCTCAATGTTTTGTTCCATTAAACACAGCCCTGCTGTGTATTTTATCTGATTGCCATGAAGAAAGGCAACACCTTCAAGAACAGCATTATTTTCACTGGGAAAGTACATGCAGAGCAAGAATTCTGTTTCAGACAACACGGCTATGATTTCCTTTTGAAAGAGGCCAGTGCATTCAAATTATTGCAAAGGAAAGGAATAGCGCAGCTCTCTCTTTTGTCTCATGTCAATTTCAAAGAAATGCTTGGCAGTATATCTCTCTGTGTCCAGGACCTAACAATATCTGTAAAAGTTCTCCAGAAGGTTAATTAACAATAAACTGTTTGTGGCAGAAACCGCCTTTGTAAACTTGGCATAAAAGAAAAAGGAACCCACATGTAAAATGGTGTTTTTTCAACTCAGGAGAATGCTGTTTGAAAGTGAAATGCAATTGCAGCCTGTGAGCACACATGAAAGGGATTAAATATATGGGCCTGGGGGTCTTGCTATAAAATGTGTATGATATTTATTCCCAAAAAGACTATAGGGGCCTCATTCCGAGTTGGGCGGTAGCCATGGCGCTATTAGCGGCTGCCTCCCATACCGGGTCTGGGTCCAATGTGGTTGAAAGGAGACTTACCGGGTCATTCTGACCTGTGAGGACCCGGTAAGTCCCCATTCAACCAACCATTCCCCATTCCCATTGAGCCCACATAGGGCTCAATGGGAATGGGGAAGGCGCTAATAATGGGCCCGCGAATAGCAGGTCCGTTATTAGCGCTAGGGTCCCTTAGCGGGACCCGTAAAGGACATGTGGTCTGAGCACACGTCCTTTACGGTTCCCGCTAAGGGACCTCGGAATTGGGCGGTAAGGGATAACCGGCACCAGTCTCACTACTGGTGCCCAGTATCCCTTACCTCCCAACTCATAATGACCCCCTAGGTTTCTGCTGAAACAAAGAAAGAAAAAAATCTTTGAAACCAGCAGAACAGGTTTGACCCAGGCACTGACTTCAAAGGTGCCCTCTCTCACATGGGAAAAGAATTACCTCCACAAGTGAACCAGCCCCCATGGGCATATGAATGACCCAAAGTGTGGAAGTTCGCAGCCTCGTCAGACTGGCCGGCAACCCTACAGAAAGGAACAAAGTACCCAAGGGGAACTAGCATTTTCACCAAGAGGTGTGATTTCCTTTGACATCCCTCCCCACCCCCAACTGCATGGCTTCAAAGAACGTCATGGAAACCCTTTGTTCAGACTGACCCAGGAAAAGACAATTTGGCTGTGTGGGTTTGCCACACATGGGACTAATCCAGCCCATTGACTGTAAAGAACTTTCTTATATTAAGACATTTCTCTCAATGCCCGGAATAAGCAGTAATGTTATATTATGTCAGCATTTTATGTGAGTTATGGACAAACCCAAAGAGACTAAGCACATGTTCCTAGCACCAGGGGGACTGGAATGGCAGGACAAATGTATTTCTGGGTGAAGTATAAATAATACAGACATAAAACTTGGTGAAAATATGCAAAACAGTAGAGGGCATGTTTGTAGACATTTGCAGAATTTTAAATATTATATTTCCCCTAAATATGGTGAAATTGTGCCCAAAAGCAATGCTACCTCACACAGAGTTGGCAATCCGACTGTCTGATTCCCTGTGAAATATGGAATTTACATATCCGTTTCTAATGATGGTGACTAGTATAGATTTGATGTTTTGATCCATAACTATTTTTTGTCAAGAAATAGTCTTGGTGAGACAAAGGAAGTCATAAATGCAGACACATAAAATGATGTCCCCTGAACCAATCAGCCCGCAGGAAGGAGGGAACACCAGTAGCCTGGCCTATCCCAGTAGAGGGGTAAGTACAGAGTACTTCCCCCAGATTGAAAAATTCTATGATGTCACTCAAGCTATATAAGCAGGAGACAGAGAAACACAAGGGATATTCAAAAACTCAAAAACCAGATCCAGAAGCAGCTGATTCCATCCATGCAGATCCATGCAGAACCACCCCTCTAGATCCAGATATACCCAAAAGTCTAGGGAGAAAGGAGGAAAGTCAGCTGATCCCATTTAGGAGAGCCCAGTGAGCAGACCTTGTCCAGCTGACCCATCCCGCTGTCCACAGTTACCAGACCTTGCACAGCTGATCCCATTAAGAAGAGCCCAGCTGTCTCAGTGACCAGATTCCTTGGCCCTGCTGTCCAGAGACCTTGCTGGCTGTCCAAATGACCAAACTCAAGCTTACCTTGTAAGTATCATATCACCCAGTACCTACAAAATACATGTCCACTCTTTTTACCTTTGTCTCCTATTCAAATCCTATGAAAATCCATACAAAATCCCAAATTGCTAGTATCATATGTTCACCTTTCCTTAGAAGAATATGTGTTAGTCCACATCTGTTAGCGTATTCCTTTTATAATTATTTCAGTTATCTGTGTAAGTCCTTAGTACCATTTTGAAATAAATTAATCAATTCCCCTATAAGGAGGTATGTAGTGCAAGCTGGTTAACATTTGAAATTAACCCCCTTGTGCGCAGTGTATTTCCTTAATAATATAGTTATTAAAAGATAGCCTCAGTAGAACCTGTCATTGTGCAACCAAAACAGAATTTGCCCATATGTTGTCCTTGTCTCTAAATTCCGATGTGCCTTTTTCCCATAAAAAAACTCAAACATAATCCGATTAAGAGGATTCCCTTTCCCTCCGAATCCTGTCTGTTATGAGCCTTTGTTTCTCATCCAAAAACCGATTTACGATTTTGACAGCTATGTCTCTTTTCTTAGCTGCTTGTCATTTTAAAGCCTGTGTAAAATAAGAGTGGCAATTCTGCCACGTGAGTTTTCTTCTGCATTGTTTTCCTCCCAACATTGATTTTCTTACCTGTGTCACGTTGCCCTGGGTGCCCTGTTCAATAGTCTCTAAGCTTCCTTATCATTTAATTGTAGCCACATGAATGTCTGTCATAGCTATCCTACCACAATTGTAAACTGAGATGCAAGTAACAGGTAAAATCTGATTATGCCATTTTGCTCCTTTTGAAGGTTTTCATTCTCTTTTCTGGCCTCCCATCTTGGGGTAGTGGGCTGAAGTTTAAATCTGATTTGTCCCTCTTCTTTCTGACTCCTTGCTACTGCTTTCCATCCACAAATAATTTAGTCAGCAGTTGTTTGGGGGAAGTGTTGCAGGGGGAGTTCTTAAACTGTGAGCTATCTGTTTATTTGAAGAAAAGTAATTTTGTTTCTGTTTCTATTAAAAGTTATGTATCTTATGTTAAGAGTGTGAAGCAGCTGTATTGGGGGATTTTTACATGTATACTGCCACACAGTGGTGGCTGCTGCCCTAATTTTGAGTTGCTTGATTTTCTTTGAATTCTAAAAATGTATAAATATTTCATTGTTACACACCGGCCTCGTTCATAGTCCATTGTGACACAGGGTATTTAATGTGGGTGTGAGACGGGTTGGGTGTCTACTCAACCAAGAACCCAGGGTTCACCTAAAAATAAAGCATTTTTATTGTGTGTCGCATTGATTGTCAGTGGAAAGAGTCCCTGGCTGGAGTGTGCCGTGTTCTAAAACCGTTACAAGAGAAAGAGAAGATGTTTAGAGAGGCAATATACTAAATAGGTGTAGGGCTAGAGAAATTAGAAACAGAACGGGAAGAGGAGGAACAACAGAACTGGGGATGAAGGGGAGGGAGAATGGGGAATGGGAAGTGTGTAAGGAGAAGAAATAAGAACATTAATTTCAGTGGATGAGGAGAAAAATATATTGCAAGTGATAAGGTAAGAGGACAAGAAAATGGCAGTGAAGCCTTGAGAGAAGTCAGAATAGGTGCAGTAAGGAAGAGAGAGGACAGTGGAGAGTTAAGGATTGGAGAGACTGTGGGGGTCATTACGACCCAGGCGTTAACCATGGTGCTATTAGGGCCATGGTTGACGCCGGAATCCGCCATGGTGAATGGCGGAATTACCGCCCCATCACAAGGTTGGCGGGCGGTAATTCCCCATTCACCATTGGCCCTTCCCCATTCCCATTTTTGCCCAATAGAGCTCAATGCGAATGAGGAAGGCGGTAATTACGGTACCACAAATTGTGGTACCGTAATTGCCTCCAAGGTCCCTTTGCGGGCCCGTTCCTTAATGGCTGGTAACACCAGCCGTTAAGGTAGGGACCCGCAAAGGGACCTCGTAATTAGTTGATAAGGGGTTAACATGCGCCGCCACCTTTTACGGCACCGTTAACCCCTTACCGCCTGAGTCGTAATGAGGCCCTGTGTAAGGAAGACGTGTGATACAGAAGGGATTAACAGACAAGGTGGCAGTGACATGGGACTGCAAACGTGATAAGGATGTGAGGGATTCTGTGGCTGAGTGTAAATCCCATCCATGTAAATAACATATGTATGCTGTCTGCGTGGGATGCATGCTTACCTTCCATTCTTCTGTAAATAAATAATCTGTAATGTGAGGAAGCCTCAACGTTCCCACCACATATGCACATTTCTCAATGTTGCCTCATTTGGGCAGTGCCACTCAACAAAATAAATGCCTGATATTGAACTCATGGGACCACCTCCATTTCACTGCCTTTGGAAACTCAAGAGCTCGAGAGAGAGCACTTAGTATCTTGGTATCTTACCCGTTCAGAGCTGCCCCTGTAACCATGAGTGGGTGGTCTCTGGAAAGATGTGTCCCCCTCTCATCCAGCCACCTCAATAACCCAGGGGCCCAAATTCAAAACCTTTTCATAAAGGGGGGGGGGCTTGGGATAGAAAAGATTGAAGACCACTGCTCTAGCTCATACAACAAACCATCTTCCCAGTGCCTTGATCAAAGACAATCCATTGGTTTTGTCAGTGCTTGTTTATTTAGTGATGGTCTCAAACATGTTTTTTCACTTAAGAACCTCCGCAAAACATTGCAGCAATTTACAGGCAGCTTGGCATGCACAATTGCTAAGAGGGCAAACTGTACCAATGATGAAGGTGTGTTTATAGAACCACATACTGCTAATCCCTATTGATCCGGAGCACACCTTTCGTTAAATCAAAATATAGAAAGTTTCTTAAATTAGTAGGAGGGTGCAGGGGAGAAAAACAATCCTGACTCTAGGTTGTGTCAATAGTTAAACAAACAAGCAGGTATCCACCGTCTTCTGGAACCCTCCTGTGCCCTGCACACCAAATTGTAATGTAGTCTTATCAATATTTTAGACCATCTAGATCAATTTCTTTCTGTAGTCACTTTCTTCCACAATTTATAGATCAGTGATTATGATTGTTCACAAGAAAGCAGTAATGTCCGATTTGTTTATGTATATATTCATATTTTTAGTCGTTTTGCAAAAAAAAAATCAAAAATTCATACACCAGCAATTCATAAATCATCAATACAAAAAATCACATGCTCTACGCATTTCGGGAAATTCCTTCACTTCTTTAGGAGATATTATTGATACTTTTTTATGCATCAAGTTGTGTGTTGCTTTCCAAAACTTGCAAAGAAAACAGAGAGTATACCTATTTAGTGTTAACATCCTTACATAATCTTACTCTATACATACAATAGGTAATCAATATCTATCATGATTTTTCATTAATATTCACCTGGCCTCATTAAACAGTTAGAATCTGTGAGATCTAGATATTCTAGAATGCTGGTATTACATTGCTGTCAGGAAACCAGGGGAAATTTAGTGCATTAAGCACAATTTATTTACACCAACAGACTCTATTTTTGATTGTTGATGGCATTACGAGTAACAAGAAATTGATAACAACATTACGATGTTGAATAAGAGCAGGTCATCAAAGCGAGAGATTTCCTCGTTTGGCAGAAGAAAAAGGAAGACGCATCCTCCACCAAAGGTGATGATACTAAGGGATTTAGTAACTAAGAAGGACAACTAGTATTGAATAGTAGGATAAGTAGCTTACATTTTTGTTTTGTATTCATTAGGATTAAATTGTGGAAGAAAGTGACTACAGAAAGAAATTAATCTAGATGGTCTAAAACATTGATTGGACTGCATTACAATTTGGTGTGCAGGGGACGGGAGTGTTCCACAAGGTGGTGGACACCTGTGTGTTCGGTTATAGAGCCAATATAACATTGCATGAATTGGCATGCCAGCAGAGGATGTGTGGAATTGTGGATGGGTATGACGCCCACTGAGGTGTGGTGGGTGATGCCATTGACAACACAATGGAAATGACCCTGTGTTAATTATTTGCAGATTAATCTCATGTATTGCTCTGTTTTTGCGGCTGTAAACTTTTTTTTTTCCACTGCAGGTTGGACTCGGGTATTTCCTGGGCCTGTGGTAATACCTCTCAGCTGTGGAGGCCATGAAGAGGTGTCAGGCGTCAGCCGGAAGAAGCACTGAACACAGTTCTTTCGCTGTACGAATCTCCAGCAGCTTTGGAAGTCTCGTTCTGTGACACGAGAGCAACGCACAGTCAATCTGGTTCTTTGTCGATGCGATTGTGCCTTGGATCATGTTAGCTACAGCTTTTAATTGGTGTGATATGCAACAAGTGGAGTGTCCCCCTCCTTTTCCCCATCATCCGGCGGAGGAGCGAGCTGGGAGGGGCTGCCAGACAGACTGACAAAGGACAAAACGGTCAGTTGTGGCTGGACCAGAGAGACTAGCTGAAAAGCATGCCCCAAGTACAGTGAGGGGATTGTGAAGGAGCCAGCAGGCATTCCAGAGGAAACAGGAAGCAGGCTGGACAACATGAGAATGGCCAGAGATGGCAAAGGGCACATACAAGGGAAGGGCATGCTGGCATCTGCAGACTGCGACCGCGCCTACCACCACCCCCACAACTTGCATCTGGACAAGACCAGGAGGGGGTTTATACGCTAATCTAAAGCAAGAGATTGACCTGACCGAGGGCACTTTCTAATCACAGAGCTGTGAGAAACACAGCAAGTGCAATCTTCTTCACATAAATGCAGCTGTTCTCGGGAAACGGGACCTTCACTTGGCTTGACCTTTGCACCTAAGAAGGTAGGTGGCATCCCCGAGCAAAGAGAAATACTTAGTTAACATTGTCTATGCTCCTTGAGACACGTGTTTTGTTAAAAATGACAGTTCATAAGCTGGGCTGAGCATTTATGGCATACGAGCAGTTAATTCGTTACCTAAGCATTAAGTATGCGGCTTGCAATTGCTTTCCCTGTTTCTTTATTATTTTACATTGTCCCCCCTCTATGCATGCATGAGCAGGGTTTAGTAATGGCTTGAATGATGGCTGTCTTAAGCAATGCGAATCCTAGCTCAGCATTCACGAAACGCCTTTCATTCTGAGGCAGTCGTTCGTCCACTGTCTTAGGTTGCCTAGTAGAAACCTTCTAATCTGACCACATTCTTCACCGAAAACGAACACACGCTGTTCTTATGCAAAGGAAGAGCCGCTTTGGCAATGAAAACACATATACATAATTAGGCAAATACTTAAATGAAGGGGTCTATTTTTTTGAGCTTTCACGGCTGCCCTTTTGCAGCCCTGTATTCAGAGATGCTTTTATCAGAGGGCAAAAGGGGCACTTGCCCAGGGCCCCCACCTTGGAGGGGGCCCCGCAAAGCTGCCTGATCTGAAAAAGTAAGATTCAATTGTTCACCAGTCCTAAATAGCACACATCAGGATATTGTATGGGGTGCTGCTGAAGGTCTAAACCCATTGCCTTTCTGTTTTGACAAGTACATTCTGCCTCAATCAATTCATCATGTATTGCTTTCTGTGTTCACTGTGGTATACATAGATTGTGTGTTCCTTATGGCACAACTCTGTAGCATTCTTTCCTTCCGGTGGGAATTATGTTGATCATGTGCAATAGGAAACCGTGAAATGCATATTGATACATTGAGCACCACTCAGAAGTTAGCTCAGTGTGTGAAGCACCCATTGCAGAGATATGTGTTCATATGCAAAATTAGAATATCACATTCCAATTTAGAACAGAGTCACATCTATCCATAAAGAAGATGAGATTGCTTCTTTCAGGACCCAGGGAAAAGTGTCCTCCGGAATCGTGGTATTGTGGTTCTACACAGAGAGCCTGCTTGTGGATGTGGATGAACGCGTTTGTGCGGGAAAGACGGTCAGGCAGTGAAACGCTTCCGTGGCGGAGATTGAACTTCAATCGTGATACTGAGCAGAGAGGATCAAGCCTCCATCTTCACCGTCGTAGAACAAATACATCCACAAGCAGACTCTCTGTGTAGAACCACAATACCACTATTCCGCAGGACACTTTTCCCTGGGTCCTGAAAAAAGCAAGCTCGTCTTCTTTAGAGATAGATGTGACTCTGTTCTAAACTACTCTCTTCACCATCTATGAAGAACCTGCACAGTTCCATAGTGCAATCAAGTTCCGAAGTGACAAAACCGCCTCTGAGCACATGTCTGCTAACCCAGTCAACTAATGTGAATGACCTTTGAGGAGATTGACATTTCAAATATCATATCTCTAATAGAAACCACGTATGAACACCAACCTGGGAAATAGATTAATTACCGACTATATTGAAGAAATTTTGTCCTGAAGATGGCCCATAAATTTAGAGGGAAAAAAGACACTAGGGAAAGTGTCTAATGTTTAATAAGGGCGAAACATGTCGACGATCTGAGACACCCACAAGAATAAGTTTGGGTTCTCTCGAAACAAAGTGGTTACTAATTATATGTGCTGTTTTATTTGCCCCGATTCTAATGTGTGAATTTTGTATTTTGTATGTCTTTGCGTACATTGTTTAAGAAAAGTTTTTTACTTGTGTCAATCATGACAAAAAATGGAATTCAAATGTTTGTTATGATACACTTTATTTTATCTACTTTTTGATAATTAATAAATCAGTCTTTTTAATATAAGTTTTGTCGGGTTCTACTATACGTTTGGATTGCAGAATGAATTATTAAAACTACATATGTTTAGTTTGTAAGCATCACCACTCTAATTGCTTGGCGGCGTAAAGAGGGGCAATCAGTCTCACATTTGCACATATACTTTTTTGATTTAAGTTCCCTTTTCAGTACTGATCCCCCGTTATCAAAAAAGTGGCAACTAACCTGATTGAGGTAAGATTATCCATGGAGTATCCTGTGCCCTGCTGCGATTTTCCAGGATGACGCTACCATTGGGGGAGGCATGATTATCTATTTTGGCTGATCCCACCACCACAGATCTATTTATTTGTTTCTCAATGTCCTTAAAGTGCTTTGGGTCCTTGGCCAGTCATTGCCAACGGTAGTAACCAAAATAGGATATATGGTTATGCAGACACAGAACTGCTGGGAGCTTCTTGGTAAGAAAAGTACATGTAGCTTCATTATACATCAGGTGCTTAATTTATGGGGGTGTCTGCCAGAGCTCAGCCCCAGCACTTATTTTTGAGCATTGGCACTTATTGTCTTAGACTCAATTTGATTATGAAGTGGCGTTTAGGCAAATTTACTGTTTCAACTCTGTCGTCATAGTCAAACATTCAGCAACTACAGCCTGCAATGGCTAGGGTCTCTGCATCCTAGGCCAGCTCACTGTTATTCATGCACCTGATGATTTAGGTGGGAAGCACAATGCTAGCTATCCATTTTCAGGGAGAACAATGAGGTGGAAGGTGACAGTCAATCCTCTGTGCTTGTAGACAGGCCAATGACAATGCCAAAAGCACCAACATGGGGCAAAGGACAGGGGGAAAAGTATATTCCCAAGAGCAAAGCATGTTATGAGTATCAACCTATACAGAAGGGTGCAGCTGCAAGGAAGTTCATTAGTTCAGGTATGCTTTTTCCTGAATTTGCTCATCAATTTTCTGTAGGAGGAATACACATTTGCTCGTTTTCTGTGGATAGATGGTCAAGATGGTTCACTTGACACTTATAGATTCAGAGCCGCGTGTTAAATAGGATGTGTTTTAAAACGCACTTAAATATTTCCCTTATTGAAGACACAACTAGTATGCTGAGTTATTTTTTGTTGGGTTGATTGATATCTGTCAATCAGCCATATGCCTTGGGTAGTGTTCCATCAACCCCAATGAGCCGAGGAGAGTTGCAGCCTTAACCCCACATATCCTGACATTGTGGGAAGCAGCCCAACGGTGATGGCAACAGTTGACTAAGGGCTGCCTGCCCCGATGTGTAACGGGGCATGCTGAAAAATATTTGGGCCCTGGCATTACGTTTTAGCAAATTAAGCATTGTATACATCTTTATAGTACTTTATGGGTTTGAGTTACTCTTACGGTATGTACAGGACAGACCATCCACATGCACTCCAGCACAGGCCCCCAACTGCCACATGGAGAATATTCACAATCAAGCACCCGTCAACATGTTCCTGAGCTGTCAGTCACACACTTGTATCAATATTCTTTCAGTATGCAAAGATGGCCAGAAAGACAGGACAACATTCAGCAGGGGACTAGACAGTGCTTGGCAAATGTCTATATCATGCTTACAGAAATGCCAACACAGTCGGCTTTGCCAATGCTTACTCTTACTGCTTCTAGGATGGCTTTCCAAAGGATCACCACAATACTCAAACTGGTATTGCTAATGCCAAATGTTTTGTTTTTTTGGGTAGTGAAAGTACTTTCTGTCTTTCAATATACATGTCAAATCTTTATGGTTCCTTGTACAAAGAATTGCTTCTTTTATTCTGTTCCTCGGGTAAGTTACAGGTAAGTAGTATATCAAAGGAGACAAAATCAATTATTCACCTGTTTCAGGTAAAGGTAGGCCTAGCTGCCACTCCTGGAACATCCTCACATTCAACCAAACATCACAGAGACCACATTCTGCCTTCCATTCTAGGTTCGACAATACACACCTCCCTGTTCCTGATAGTCAACTAAATACAATTGATTAACATGCATGGCATACAACCAGAACCCCATTCCCACAAACTACATCCAATTCCCGAAAGGATAAGAAAGCAGCTATGCAAACAGAGCACACTCAACACAAGCGCGAGCTGCAAGGATTCCTGCTATTGCATGAATTGCCATGTTAAAAAGCAGAACAAACAATGTGTGCTTGCACTACCATGTGCCTCAACATTCTAGAACACATGCTGCCTGTCCCTAATCACTTACTCATATCAGAAGCACGTCTACCCTTCTAAGACACTGCAACCACTTCACCAAGCGATCCACAAACAATGACACGCATTTACAGCATAGGCACACAATCGAGTGGCATGAAATTGATTACCTCAAAGAAGCATCACGATATCGCTCTTGTCATGGCATTATTCCCGTCACAGAAACACTAATGCAGTTCGCCCAGGCATTGACCATTTAATACATGGAAATGTCAAGCAATTCCCACTACACATACACTGCACAATATATTGAATACTTTCCAGAACAGAAACAATACGCAGTGCACATTTCGGATCTACCACACAATAAATTGAATATTTTTCTCCATGGAATTCAGACTTTGTATACACCGTACAATACAGGCAATTATTGCCTCCACAGAAACGCGATGTGAGTGACACTTGGCATATACCACGTATGAAAGAAATGATGATTCTCACAGAAACATCAGGCAATTCACACTTTCCATACACCACACAGCACATGGACTTATCCCGACTCCCCTGTCCCGATACATCATGTTCTCCACATACATAATGGGATATTTGATCACTCAGACACAACTGATTGCAAGCGATTGCATGACTTCATGCACATGCATCATGGATGTGTAGCCTTTTGCATACAGCTTCATGGAATGTGCGACCACATGAACACAACCAGTAGAATGTACCACTTGCAAAGATGCAAACCAACCGCTGGCGTACTAGCTGCAAAGGATTGCACTCCCTCACAAACAGTTTATGGAATTGCATCACTTGCATCTAGCTTCAGTTTGCAAACACTCGAACACAACTACTAGAATTCATCACTTGCAAAGATGCCAACCGAGCACTGGTGTACCAGCCGCCAAGGATTCACCAATATCACCTATGATGTAACCAATCTATACCTACGCCTGTTAGGGAAATGTTCCCTTTTTGGAACTTGTCCTCATTGATTTCAATGGGCCTCCCAGCATAGGGGTGAATGAGGTCTATTTAGCCTCAATGCCCTGCTGCACTTATTTTGTTTGAGGCACTGAGCAACTGTGGCTCCTAGTGCTGGGAAAGATTCTCCCATGTGTTTAACCTTTGTTTATTTTAATTCAGCCCATCCAAGTGTTTGTTTTTGCCTTTTAGGTCACTTTCATTAGTCTTTTTGATGTGTACAGAACAGGCTGATGGCAGTGAGCCTATGTTTGCTTTCTTTTGGTGCACTAATGTGCACCCGTGATTGTGCCGCAAGAATTACATTTTGAGTTGCATAGTCTCAACATCCATCCTCCTCATGGCTCAAGACTTGTTCTTTGTGCAATCTTGCATTTGACCATCTTCCCGCCCCTGCCAGGTCAGAAGATAACCATACTACTGCCCTTTCAGGTCCGAAATTAACATACTTGTTCATGCACTTTCCTTCCTCGGGGTGTCCAAGGACTCCCTATCAATGCTCTATATGTATGGAATGGCTGGACCTGCATCTTGGGGCTCTTTGGTCAGTCCCAATATACATTACAGGCAGAGGGTCTCTCTTGCTGGGAAGATGTGGGTTGGCTGGATGTCTGTGATTGGACAGCATCTATTACAATGGTGCAGATCCTACCATTCAATGGCTGTGGTTGCTCCCAGCCTCAATTTGGGATATAAAGAGAGGGTCTTGATTATGGCTGCCCCCACTGGAACCAGGAGTACAAAACAGATGAAAAAACATGCATGAACACAAGAGGACTGCATCTGCAAACCATAATTTCCAAAGCCATCAACCAGGGAATTTCTGGACCATCTTCTTGTGATAAGGGGAGATCCCCCACACCCATTGGTGCCTCCTCCCTTAGACTGGTGGGATTAAGCAATATAAAGTCCTGAAGAGACATCCTGCTCTCGCTGGACCTTGGGAGACTCACTAGAACTTCCCAGGGCCTGGAAAATCCTCATAAGGGATGCCTCTGCTGCTTGGCCATGGTCTTGCCTAGATGCCTCACACTCTGCAGATCCATTTGTCATGACAGTCAAAACTGGTTGCCTCCAACTGTTGCTCTCCACCATGAAGAGGGACCTGCCTGAGGCCTGTGCTTTATCATCCTGTGACCTGGACCCTGCCATCCTGGGATGCTGTAAATGCTTTGGGGGGACAAGGCCTCCTCGTCCTTGTCCACTACTTCCCTGTTAGTGTTTTTCTGTGTGTTGTCCTGCCACAGGAGTCCAGTCTGGACCTCTAGCAATGCAGTTCTTCATTTTTGTTATTGGTGAGCAAGACCCTATAGCACACATGGGTAGAGGTACCTCTTGGTACCCCTAGTGTGCGTTTCTGGACAACTGTGTGTTGTGAGTATGCATTGGTGGCAGCTACATGCTGACTTTTCAGTGGTTCTGGTCTCCCCCATTTTGGATGCCGGGCCCTGTTATAGGAATCAATGGATTCCTGAACAAAGGCAATTTGGCCACTGAAAGCATCATGGATTCCTGTCTTTCCCTTCCTGTTTCTCAAAGTCCTGAGGAGCCCTGGATCTTTCTCCATTCCCCTGATTAGAAGTTGGGTGGAAGGACCATATATGGCTCTGGGCCTGCCCATGCTATATTGGTAGGAGCCTTCCCAGGGACTTCTTGTTTTGGGTACACCCTAGGGGTTGGACCCGAATGAATGGAAAGGGGAGTCAATACATATTCTGTATTGTGGGTGTCTGGTTTTGGTTGTGTTTCACGATGCCTGTTGTCTTCTTGAGCCAGCCCTGTCTAAAATCAGAATGAATGCAGTCTGTGCTCTGAAAGGCTGGGCGTTGCCCCCAATACACATCCACTGTTTCAAGTGTCTGGTTTTAGGTGAATTACCTGAATGCCTGGGAGCCTGATTGGGTGCTGCATGATGAAAGCCCTAGTGTTTGATTGGCTGACTGAGTGAGTGGGGGGATTTGTGTATAACAGAAGACCCCTCACTTACATCTGTGTCAGAAGCTCCAAGTAGAAAGCCCAGGTCAGAAGCCCATGTCAAAACTACAAGTCGAAACAAGAAGTCAGAAGATTGGAAGCTTGTATGCTGAATCCAGCGGGAGGAAGAAATCTGTGGCTGCAACTCTTCAAGAAATCCAAAAGGCTGTTGTGCTGATTCAAGACAAGCAACCTCTTCCCGTAGCTACACTAGGACATTGTGCAACTGCTGTTTTTGCCCGAAGTGTCCTGGAAGCCAGTCCTGAGTAGCTCCTGTACTGCAGAGGTACCTTTGTGGGTTCAGAAGAAGAGTGACCAGACATCTTGAGCACAAGAAGTCCACCAGCATCGTCCTGTGTGCAGAGGCTGTCCACGACCAGAAGAAAGCCAAACTGCTGTGTATTGCCCATAGGATGGGGTATCCTTGCATAGTGCTGCCCGATGCCCATAGCTTTCCAAGTTCCAACCGACTGAAAAAATCTTCAAGTGGCAGAGAAGTGCACTGAGGATTGGGTTTCTAGG
Organism: Ambystoma mexicanum; assembly: GCF_040938575.1. Lineage (NCBI taxonomy): Eukaryota > Metazoa > Chordata > Amphibia > Caudata > Ambystomatidae > Ambystoma > Ambystoma mexicanum. The sequence goes on along the minus strand of NC_090924.1, from coordinate 289,108,819 downwards.
GTCAAAGTTGGTGGTGGCCCTCAGAGAAGTTCAGTGCTTGAGTCCAAGTTGCCAAAAGCCATCCTGTCACCCATTCTGCGGCTCCAGCACTGAAGAACCAAACGGCGGCCAACTGCAAATCACCAAAACCCAACACTTACTTAGTTCACTGCACCTGTCACCAACAAACAACATCAATGAAAACCAAAGGACTAATCTTCACTGGGTCCACAGTGAGTTTCAGCTCTGTGGGACATACACAGCCGGCGTACCGACCAGACCAATGAGACCATCACGACACATCTTCACTGCTGCCTTTCTGACACTGCATGAATCGCATCTCCTGCTCAACAGCTATGGCCCATTGACTTCTTCTTCCAGAGGGGTCCATCAATGTAGGGCATCATCAAGTAAAACTGAGAAACTCCACCACATTGACTTCCAAGGCATCTGATGTACTGTGACAAGGAAGAGAGGCCCTCCCTCAGTATCCATCCAAGGGTCCTAAATTCTTCTTGGGTCTGGTTCTCCTGGTGCTTCCCAGGTACTTTGGGGTGGTGGGATCTGTAGAAACAAAAGCATATAATTAAGGAACACATAGGGATTGGGCATTGACATAACAGCAAAGTATAACTTACCTTCTCTTACATGTTGCCCAGGTGAGGAGATCTTCGCACATAATTGCATTCTTACTCTGAAAAGTATTCTGCCAGTGATATAAAGTATTACCTTCATGTCTACATTGTAATGCTTTTTAATCACTGTTACCACTTGGTGCATTATTGCTGAACTAAGAATAGCTGTGGTACCACATTGAGTTACATATAATGTGTTAACTATTTCAGTAGAATATCATAGTACAAAGTGATCATTATTTATTTTTATGTATCCACCTAACTTTGTGTGTTCTAATAAAAGAACTGTGTTAACACATAACATAGTCTGTGGACATTCCCTTGTGGGGGGCTTGGTGATTCAGTGTACCTAAGAACCAGACTGCATTACTTACCTCGAGTCTCAGCTTTGGCTGCTCATCCACTACTATCATTTGAGAGCCTTGGCTGTGGTGCCTCTGTCCTTCTACCCCAACCATATATTGGGCAGTACTACAGATACATCCAAGTCTTTTTGCTGCCCCTGTCTGGGGTCCCCAGCCCAAATCATTGTGCTTGAAGAATAATGAGGGTCCTCCAACCCCAAGTCAACTAACCAAGTCAAAACAGTCATCCTTAACCCTCATCTGTCCAAGCAACTGTTGCATCATTCAAATCCAATACCAGATACAAGCCAATAAACTCTTGATTCTGGACTTCTTGCAACAAAAGAAATGATGAACTGTTCCCAATGGCAACTACTTACCCGGGGGTTGTTTTTCTACAAGTTAGAGATTGAGGTCTGAGATTGCATACCACTATGTCTACACATAGTAATTCAACAGGCAATATTTTAAGATATGTAATTTTATGTTATTTTATGTTATACAGCTCTTTAATCACCTGAAAGGTATAAAAATGTTGTAAAGTGTGAACTTATATTATGCTTGCAGACACAACATAGCAAAGCTACATATTTGCTGGATCTAAACACCCACGTTTTCTTTTTTTCCTGAAACATAATAAAACACCCTCCTACCTCAGAATAAGAAATTCCAACTTCTTAGAGTGAATAATGTCAAAGATCTTCCAACCATTATGTCTTTTTTGTTGTTAGAAATCACAAACCTAGCATGGACTCTGGATCTTCACTGTCGTGCGGGTTGATAGTGTACAAAACAATGTGATACAATCCTTGGGTTAGTTCCATAAATTGACTTGTGCACAATGCACAATACACATGGAATTGAAGATTATACCTTTCCTAACAGGTAGGCAGTGCTGGGAGACCTGTTCTATTAAAAAAAATAAAAAAAAAATAAACAACACTCTGGAAGCTGCATTTTGCACCAGTTGCAAACTTGAGAGACCAAGATAGAGACTACATTTGAATTATAGGTGTGATAAAGCCAGGTTTGAAGGATTGCCATCTGGTAAGGATGAAAAAGCCCTAGCCGTTTTGATTTGTATAAATAATACAATAAGGCAGATAATAACATATCAGAAAGGGTAGTCTGCTAACCAGTCTCTCCATTCACCAAAATGCATGCCAAAAAGATAGTGTACATCTGTGCTGCGCTGCTTCATTACCCTGATCTGCAGTGCCTGCTCTCCAGTGGCACAAGCAGGTTCAAAGATCACAGGTGCCCTAATGATATATGGGGTGACAGCAAAGTCACTTCAACACAGAGGCTGCTTTTAAACTGTACACAAATGTTCCAAAACCACATAATTTCATTGAGCTACAATTCTGGTGGCAGTTTAATTGTTGAACATAAGCCATACCTGAATTGGGGCTGGTGGCTGGTAATTCACATAATTATTAAAGTCAGAACTGATCCGTATCATTCATCTGTCAACACTGTGAGCGAAGGCCATTGTGTGTATTCTCCCTAGATGGACTTCCTCTGCTGCACCCAACTAGACCGGAGCCAGTGGGGGAATTCTCACTTTTGATCCTTTGTGAGGTTAAGTATCACCTATCTCCAGAAAGACAGTCCCTCAGCAGAAGTGGTCCTGAGAAACAGGAATCAAAAGGCACACCATAAACAAAAGGACTAGTGTCACGAGTGTTGCTTACCAAAGGGCCTTGATGCTGTGGGACTGAGAACGTGGTGGGACTAGCGTTGTCAGAGAAAGCTCAGCACAGTTGGGGAATAATGCCACCATCTTGTTTTTTGCTGTAACTCTCCTTCGTACCTGTCTCCTACACATCCTTTAGAACAAAGCACTTTGGGTATGATGCAACAAGACAAAGACCCATTGTCACAAGGACAGGACAGAAAACTGTTCCCTGAAACAGGCCTGCTTTCAGCAAATCTTATGCCCATAAACGAGCCTCCCCCCTTCTTTAATTCGCTTTTGGACCATCCAGAACTCAAGAAAGAATTAATTTGAATATCTTCCGGGAGAGTTGAACTTTCCAAAGCCTGCAGCCATTGAGGTGAAAAATAAGTGTTGCAAGGCAGAGGCAAGATTTTCTCCCCACCCACTCCCAGGGTACATTGGGGTTGTCTACCGCTGAGGGCCATGAACTGCATCTCTGCTTGTAAATCTCCTTAGGCTGGAAGAGCAGAAGCTGAAAGGACTCACCCTGTCGCAGAGCCCCCTGCAGTGGGTCTCACTGCATCTGGAGGGCCCAAAGAGCCAGGATACAATAAACCTATTATGCCACATTCAGCTGTGTTTGCCACATTCAAACCAGAAGGATCCACTGATGCTGCCTTGGATACTCACTCACTCACTCTTCAAACCACTGTGGTCACCTCATGAAACTATCTTGACACAGTCTTGTCCCAGCAGAGCCCTGTCTCCTGTCCGGTTCAAGCACCATTGCTCCATGCAGATGACTTTGAACCTCTGCATCAAATCAAGCATGGAACCATAAGGATTTAGTGGCGCAGTGTAGCACAAACTGCTATACCATTCCTTCTCTCATCGACCCAAACCAAAAGTACTCATCATCTCAAATTCTCTGAAACTTACACAAAATCCTGTGTCCTAGAGACATACCAGACAACAGAGTCATTATAAACAAGGACACAGCATGGACTAGTTCTCCCTTAAAGGAACCACATCTGCGCTTAGATTCGGTTATGCATGACTCGTCTATGATGGTGGATAGAAAAAGAAGAAAGGTAATAAATGGTAAAAGGAGACCACTGTACAGTCAACTCAAGACAACCAAATATTCCAGCCTCATTAATCAATATTTTCTTTGTGTTTTATGCTTTTAACTGCTGTGATATACTCGAAAAGGGAAAGCACAAATTATGAGCACCTTAGTGAGAACCAAAAGTTCCAAAGGGTAAATAATTAAAACTGGAAACCCGCTAGGAGGACTTCAATTCTTTAATTCAACTGCATTAGTGGTTCCCAAGGGGTACAATGACCCCTTATTAAAAACAGATCTGATCATTAGACATTCAAGGAATGATCATGTGGTCAAGGGCATCACTATTATTTTGGACGTCACTTGCACTGGTCGACCGGTTTCAGTGGTTTGTGTCTAACATTCACCATACTTCAGAACCATGTAGGCTATGTTGTTGAACAGGGTACTCAACACAGAATTTTATACATCCTCAAATGTCAGTATAATCTATACTTGCATGTTTACAGAAGCTAATACCATAACATCGCAACTACCTGTGTCAGTGTTGTGGAGAGGACTCCTGTGGTGAGTTTACTCCCACATGGCAGCTGTACAGAAAACATAAGTGATATAGAACTCACTAATGATGTCTGTAGATAAAGGACTGTGTATCCAAGCTTTGCACTGCCCTGGAGTATTATACACTTACTTAAAATGCTTCAATATATTGCGTTGTATTTGCACACAATTGGGCTGATGGTCAAACCCAATTGTGGCATGCCCATGTCTAAAAATTGGATCTACATAACACAAGTTGTCCAAAAGAGTCCTTATAGACAGTTTTATGCATCACTAAACCATTAAATACTTTAATAGAAAAACTACATTGACTCTTCGTTAGTATTTCTTCTATATTCTCTTGTGGTTAGACTATTGTCTCGTTTTGGTTGTCCTCTCAGGTAGGCATTCTCAACATGCAAAGAGCCTACTGAATATAATCTCTGCGTACTTTCTGACCCATATTCATTAGTACATTTGAAAAGTATAAAATATCTGGCCTCCCCGTGGTGATTCGACGGAACCAAGTGGAGATCGTAGGCGGCAGTGAATTCGGCTATCCACTTTATCCTGATTTGGTCTAGTCCCGGTGGGCCATGTGTAATGTTACTGCACCATGTTACACTCTGTGTTCGTGGCAATGGATATCATGAACATGTAAGAGCGTACAAACTATATTATCCCAGATGATTCTGTATCTATATGGACGGATCAGGGAGCCCACCAGTTTTGGCTTTAGTGTATGAACTGCAGTGTGCAGTATGCGTCCCTTGTCTAATAGCGGTCATCAGTTGCTGCTATTTTCGCAGCAGCGACGGCGAGACTGCTGAACATTTTCAGTTTATGCATTGTGCATGTGGACACTATCCTCAGTGTCAAAGATGTCAAATTGATCAAGGCAGACTCCATGTCAGAAGGAAATCACGTACTAGCTTTGTCTAAAACAAGTCTGTTTAGTGTGCCAAGAGCGTATTTAGAGTACATGTGAGCAACAACACAAGATTCTAACTGGATGTAATTCTGGATAATATGGTAGAAGAGCAACAGAGTTACCAAATCTCTCTGTGGCCATGCACCGAGGTGATATCTAAAAAGGGGGCCAAGTCTTTCTTAGCTCCCTTTCAGGGTGGCGATGTTTGCCGGGAGATTTGTTCATTCAGGACACATGTATCAGTTTTGAGTCTGAACTCCACTGTTGTTCTCGCCTTAATAAAATCGCATGCACATTGCCTCCTCGCACTGGTCTCACAACCTTTTCCAACGCAGTCCACGCACTTAAAACCGTTCTCTATATGATTTGTATCTATGAAATGTTGCACCATTGGTGCCTTAATTTTCCTAGTGTAATACAGGATCTGTGTTGTACGATATGTTTTTTTACAGGTCTATCAGTCATTCCAATATATCTAAGGTGACATGGACATGTCATCAGATAGATCATTTCCACGATATGGGCGTGGTGAATTCTGGACATGTAGTGTTGGGTTGGTGTCTTCCTTCCTTGCGTGTCCCTCTTGATTAGAGGACTCTAAAGGATAGAGTATATCTTGATTAGTAAGCTACTTTGTTGTACACCTGTTGTCTTGGTCACAAAGCGAAATACATATAGAGTATCTTGCTATAGAGTATTATGCTATTACTAGTTGGGTTGCCACTGGCTCACATTCACATTGAAAGAGGTTTATCTCTTAATTGTGCCTCTTTTACCTTCTTGATTTGGTTTGAAGAAGTGTTTAGGCTAAGTAGGTGGTTAAGTCACTACTCATTCCTATACTCCTGCAGAGAAGAAGATATCTTGTCACACAAAGGCAATCAAAACTAATGCTTTGTCAAAAAGTGAAAAAAGCGAGCACATGTCTCCATTTTCTCTGTAGTACACTTGTGTATAGGTGCATTATAAATGCCATATCATACCATGTCAGATTGAAAATAACAGAGGTAGCCACCTGAGCTAGTTGTGTTCCAATAGACAAACGTTTCTCTATAGGAATACCCAGGTTTTGTACTTCTGGGGAGAATGTATGGCCAGTGCCAAACAACATGGGCCAGAACAAGGTGCACCATGCATTCTTTGTGGCAAAAGCCGCCAACTTCACAGTTGTATCAGGACTGGTTTCCAAAGAATTTGAATCTATCCCAGTTTTGATGGACGACAGATATTCCATGCATTTAAGGGAGGTGCGCATTTTATTGTAAAAGTGCTAAACAAACGAGCAAGTCTTCTTCATAATTCCTAAAACAGAAGCCCCAAAATATTTGACTAAAGGTCATATATCCAGGTCAACAAATAATCATGATTATGATGGCCCTTGAGGTACCCAACATGTCAGTGTTCTAGGCTGTGGCAGCACAGATATGATCTGAACACACTGTTATCTATCAATCAGAAACAACCTCATTCACTCAAGACCCTTCCTAAAATAGCAAAGGATTTCATCCTTGCCAGGAGAATACCAAAGTGCATGCCGTTAAAAAGGACAAGTGCAGCTGCTCCTCCGATGTAAATTTTCATGCCAAGATTGTCAAGCAAGGTTGTAGTTTCCAGCTCAGTGTTCCATCCTTATCTAAAACACAACTGAGCCAGGTCAGTAGATCATTTACCATAGGTACTTAGCTGAGTAGTAGCCATGCATTTATTTTATTTTGCCATGAATGGCAGTTGGGGGACTAAATAACATTTCCAGGGCTCATTTGACAGCTATGTCATAATACAGAAAGCATTGCTTTGCTTAAGGGAGATCCACTAGATGAATTGTTAGCGCATGGATTTACCAGTGGTAAGGTTACAGGTTCAAGTTCATGCTTTGGCTTGAAAATGTTCAATCAGATACAGTGCACTGTCCACTAGGAGGAAAAAGTTAAAATGTTTAGTTTTATACTGTTATATTGTCGAGAGTGAAGCCCCTATTTTATTCTGAACAGCCATTGCTAGTTCCCAGAGGCATCTTCACCGGATCTATGTGATCACTGCGACCGTCATAATTACGACGGCTGAAAATGAGACTTTATTTTGTTAATTTTTTTAAACCGCCTTTTCACCACATATATATGAGGGGGGAGACCCCAAGCAGGCCCCCATATTAATATTATATCATATACCCCCCAAATATATATGTGGTGTAAGGGGGGCAGTCTAAAAAAGAAGTCAGCATTTTCGGCCGTCGTAATTGTGAGGGCGACATTTTGGGCCATTACCTCTCACCTATTACACCTTGTACAGCTATAATACAAAAAAAGCTGTTCTTTCTGAAAGGAGACCCTGTCCAACTCCAGACCTCAAGGGCTGGATTCATGTCAGATTTTCAGGATAGCCCTCATTAATATTCATGAGATAAATTTGCATACAATGATTCTAAATGAGGGATATCCTGAAAACCTCTCAGGTTTCTGGCCTCAAGGCCTGGAGTTGGTTGCAGATTCCAGTGCATGGATTAGCTTGAAAATATTCAAATAGGTAAAGTACATTGGGAGAAAATTGATGCACTTCTTAATTTTTTTTTTTTTGTGTTGTATTGTGTTGTAAAAAAAAATCTTGGATCTTTAATTCCATTACAAATGACTCTGAGAGAGAGAGCAGCACCTATGTTCATCCGACCCACCATTGCTAGTTCCCAGAGGCATCTTCATCACCCCCTTGACAACTAAGTCATAATGCAAAAAGCAGTGCTTTCTGAAGAGAGACCCACTGACTCTCTTACTCAGTACGAAAGAATGCAATGAGTGAGTAAATAACTTGCATTCTCCAAATAAATCCCTTAAGGGAAGGGGGCAGCTTGCACCTCTGTGGTATAATGTCGTTGTTTGTAGAATAGCAATGTGGTTTCCTGGTGATTTGCATAAAATCAAACAGCATTTTGGGAATATAAAAATGAGCAAAAAACTTTACATTTTGAATATGTTTGTGATAGTGATTCAAGCATTTAAACCACCTAAGCATGTACTAAAAATTGTGCTTGGTGTTCTCTTCATATTTCACAGCACTCACTCTAACAGTAAAAATGTCACTAACCGTATATACTCATTTGGTCAGCATTAGCTTATGGAAATTAGGCTTGGGGTTTTCTGCATTGGTAGAGGGCAATGTTGCTTTTTCTTAAATGATTCATGGGTCTTGTAAATGAATGAAATAATCAATCAATCAAACAATGTTCCCACGCTTACTGTGCCATGTGTGTACAGGAAAAATCACATGCGCTTCTTAAGGGTGACACAGAGTCCAGCAAGTGTTATGATTCATTCACAGTTTTTGGAGAGTTTCTGGGCTCCATCCCAACGAGCCCGGGCGAACTTAAAGTACTTCTCATAGTAATCTAAAGATTCACATTGGTTTTAATTTACCACCAGTCTGATATTCATCAATGAACATTTAAAAAAGAAATGTCTAATATCAATATTCTCAGCCTCAGTCGTGCCTTTATTCCATAAGCATGATTTGTTAAGAGATAGAGTTCTAGATTGTGTTAGTAAGTGGCAATGATTCTCCTCATCCTATAGGGTTTTAAGGGGTGACAAGTTCTCTTTCCACAACTATCCGTATTTTACCATGGGCAGTGGAGTTCGGTTTAGGGTTCCTTCCTTGGAACCCCTCAGTACTTAGGGTTTTGGAATTGCACCATCCCTTTGAGGGAAACCCTGTATTTGAAGCATGTGTGGAATTATGTAAAGGACCTACTCACCGACTAAGGCTAATCCTCCATTTAGAGGAATTTGTGAGTGTCTTTACACCCTTACCAGGTGCTTACCTTCAGACTGGTCCCACTGGAATCATTGGGCCTCATTACAACGTGTGCGGCCACGGAATGAACGGTGCCGGTAAGGGACCAGCATCGTTAATTCCGGGCCGCCACATTACGAGGTCTGCAGCGGGTCCCGCTGAGGACGTCTGGTCAGGTGAGGCCCTTTGTATCTGAGCTTCTTAACTAGACTGTGCACCCTAACTCTGTATCTATACATGTATGTATACATGCAGATTTTGTTTTTCCTAGTGAGCAGTAGAATGAACTTTAATGCATGTGTGTTCCTTAAAAAGAGTGTGTTTGTGTACATCTGTTTGGGCGTTCTAACAAGTGCCAACATTGTTTGATGTTAAGTGTATCTGCCACCAACCCCCTGATGGCCAAAGTGTAAACCTTACTGCCGCGACTAGGGTAACCCAGGGAGAGTGTGGATACACCAACATGTGAAAAGTCCTTGCGGGTTCAGTATGTTGACTCTCCAGAACCCCTCACCAGTATTGGCTTCAAGAAGCCCCTTTAAAATGCCTATGACCAGAGGCGTTGCTAGAGGGGGTTGAGGGGGCTATAGCCCGGAGTCTTTTGGTTGTAGCCCCGTATAGAAGCTGAGGGGTTACAACCGAAAAGGCTAGCTAGCCCCCAGTCCCGACAGTCCCAAAATTAGCCTAGCCCCAGATCTTTTCCAGACCGCGCAACACCCCTGCCTATGACTAATACTGTGGTGTTGTTTCCAGGCACTACACTAGTGCTTCATTGGGGTGCCTTCATGGTTCTCCTGACTAAAGAAGAAATTCCTTCCCAAAGGTTTTCATTTTGGCTCTTGAAGGAGCAATGGGTATAAAAGAATGACAATGCACATTTACACATGAGCCCACTTTTATTGTGATACCTCCTCTTAGGGGCAACATCATTCAGTAACAATCACAGCATTGCCAGGGGAATCAATGCTTGTTTGTCAATAACTCTGCCCTTCTTGTTATTAATGAGAGTGTTAGTATCTTTAATATGTATTTAAAGCAAAACAGGATCCCTGAAAATATGTTTAAATGCACATTTTTATGTTATGGTGTTTCAATGTTGGAACGGTATCCTACATTAAATTAATTCTATAAAAGGTGGGGGGGGGAGTCTCTTTTTGGCTTTTGCATGGAATTTCTATTCACTTAAGCAAGTTAGGTAGGCACACTTTACCAGCCCTTTATTTCGTTTTTGTGTGTGGCAAGTGGAGTCACAATTTAAATATGTTGATGGCCGTCACACAAGTGTCAGTGTTCCATTACCACAGCCCCCTATATTTGTTTCTTTCAGACCTGAATTACGGTGAGGTGTTGTTGTGCACCCTTCAACCCCCTATTTATATACAGGTTAGAGTCCTGTAGCTTCCCATGTGCAGGAGGGAATTTCACTATTATTCACAAAGATCATACGCTAATCCCCATGGCCATTCCTGCCCACTTCCTGCCCCTCCCTGCCTAAACACATTCTCCTGGGATCTCTTTGGGACAACTATTTCTAGCCTTACTACCAACCTTTGTCTTTGAGTTAATGACTTAATTGGAGCTGTAAATGCGCTGGTGCTGTAATGAGATTGTCTTAACCAAGTCTGCCCTGCTCCACTCAATTTGTCAACACTACACGTGCCCTTCACTGAAGTCCGGTTAAAAACAAGCATTGGCAACCTTAACAGTTCTGGATTGTGTCTACAAATGAGGCATTTGCCAGGCACTGCTATTATATGGTCAGGTATTCACGCCATTCTGCAGCTGCTACAATCGATGGCTAGTTAATACCACTATGACAGTGCGTGGAAAATGCCTACACAAAAGCCCAAACATTTGGCATTGGCAATGCTTGTTTTAATTTCCTTCGTTACTATAGATGCCCAAGAATGCACCACATAGCCGACTTTCTTGAATTTCAACTCTTCATTTGCTGGAATGCCTGCTCTGCATGGTGTCCCAGCTCGTCTGTGTCTGAAACACAAAGTAACAAAACCTGACATGAATCCTCAAATTGTCTTGGACAAAAATGCATACTTCCATAACTGTTTCTGACTTGCTGTGATCACAGCTCCTCTTCGGGTGTCTTCTCATTCATTCTCGATTTCACACAGCACACTTGGCCTCATTATGAAATTGGCAGTAATTCAGAGGTAAATCCGCGGAATTACTGGCAAATTCGATTATAGTTATCAGCACTTGTTCCCACGGATTTACTGTGAGATACAGTGTAAATCGCCAGTTCTGTTGATTTTTGCAGAAGTTTGGCATTAAAGTGGTGGATTCATCTGCAGCTTTTTGCAGGAGCAAAATCCTCCACTTCACCACTAAAATCATAGTGCAGCTGTGCGATAATACAGCAGTAATGTGGCAGTAGCAGTATTACTGCCCCAAGGTTGCTGTTTGTACCCGTAACGCTCCAGTTGCATAAGGACCAATGACTCCACCCACAATGTTGACAATAATTCCAATTGGCACAGGGAGATGGCACTGCAACTTGCACCAAGACTTCAAACTTGTTTTCCACAGGCTCTATTCTCGAGTTTTCAGCTTTAGAATGCTGCTGAATCATAGCCATGAACCTCTCAGCCACTCTGCTTTGCTCTGACCCCATCAGACCAGTTTGTCGATTCATGGAATCGACTACGCTGCACTTTATCACACACTGCGGGAACTTCGCGCAGGCTTGGCACATCTATGCAAGCAGCAGATAGCCTTGCATGAGACACCTTTGAGAATGCAGGCATGGCCTGTGCATAGACCAAAGTAGGGGGAAGAACTCGCAAAATGGTGAAGAACAAGGGAAAATGTGGGTGTTACGAGGGACCGCCTGCACGAGGTGATCGCACACCCACAACTGCACAGGAAAAATCATATTAATGGAGCTGACCGCGCAACCTCACGTCAGGGAAATGACCATTCACAGCTCTCGCTGTAACTGCCAATCAAAGGCATTCATACAGGCACTTGCGCATAGGAATAACTACACAGAGGTAAGATCGCATGGTGGATTTATGGGTACGTGCACACAGTCAGTGTTCCAATAGAAGTTAGTGGTGCATGTAAGCAGTTTAGCGGGATGCAGGAATGGTTTACAGAGGTTCGCACACAGATTTTCCAGAGTTTTACCAGGGTTACAGAAATGTGCACGCACTGTTTCAAGGGTGCATGTTTTCACACCCGGGGAGCACGCAAATCTTGCTGTATCTGGCTCTTTTTTCTTTGGTGGGGACTTGTCGGGGGCGTTTTGGCCACAACGTGTGTATACTATCACTTTGCATGAACAATTCCATGAACATGTGGAACACACAGAATAACTTCTGCACGCAAGCTCGGGCAGCAGCATTCTCGGGGCGCAGGCTTTGTGGATCTCTGCACACTTTTCCATAAATTGGGCCCTTTTTGAGTGTTTTGACAGGTTTTAATGGAATCTTCCCTGTTGTTTTGAAAACAGTTTCCAAGTATTTAGTCTGCCGAGATAATGTTGGTGAACATTATTTAGTATTTCAAGCCCATTCTCTGCATTTCGGGCATACAGATTGACCTGGGACTTTGGGCATGATGATGGTTCAGTGCATACTGACACACGTTCCCAAAGTTATCTGGTTTCACCCTACTGCCACGTTTTACCCTAACCAGGCAACTGTAGCTCAGGAAAGATTTTGTAAAGGGGTCTTTTATACATGGAATATTACCAGTGGAGCCCAATAACCACATTAGAGGGGCCCAATCTCCACAGTGCACCAGGAATCCTCTAAGGTTTCCTGGCATGACCCAATGACTGCGTGCGCAGCAGCATCAGGACCGTACCTTCTGCAGAGATCTGGCACAATGTAAGCCAACCTTACCTGCAAGTGCTGTCTGGGTCTACCAATTATCATGGTTATAAAACTGTCCATTAGGGCCTGAGGGGCCCCTCAACGCTGATTTCTGCTCACATTGGTGCTTGCATTGTTGGCTTACACCCTGAAATATCTGCACCCTGCATTTACTGTGCTCTCAAGCAATATATCACCAGAATATCAAACTATTCCCCCCCTATTTCCCGAGGGCCATGTTTGCAACTAGTCCCGCATGTGTCAGCAGATCTATAGCAGCCTGTCCTACTCTTTTGCTCTCTAAGCTCCTCTTTCACACAGCCTATTCTAGATTGAGCCTCATCTGGTATCCAGGGTTACCATCCGCATCCCACGATGCTCCTCCAGAGTTTCTGCTTCGGAAATACTTAAAAGGTGATCTGGGGCAAAAAGCCACCACGATTAACTAGGTGGCTAGAGGACATCTTGAGTCCATCGTATTGCTAAGCTATTAATTAACTATTGCTCCTTTAAATGGCTTCTTATCGAAGTCTGATTCCTAGTGTGAAAGAACACTGAAGCACCCTAGCTTAGATTCAAAGCTATATATCGTAGCCTAGTCTATAGGCAAGAAGTATCTATAGTGCAGGTGAATCATATTAATCTGGATTATTCAAACAATATTTGTTCAGTAAAAGCTCCCCCTCCCACTTTACAAGGGTAGGACACATGTTTTGATAAAAAAAAAAAAAATGTTAATCTTGAGTAACCTGGGATGGCTCTAATGTCCTTAGAGAGAAGGCTGAAACTCCCAATTTGTGTTTCAAGTAGGTCGACCCCAGCACTGTAAAAGAGGATGACCTACGTTTAGATTAGGGATGCGAATTTTAAATTGCAATTGGAGGAATATAGGGCCATTTTCATGTATCACTTTGAAAGTAATGCAAAGGGATATAGAGGCAATACTCCTGCCCATAAGGTGTCAGTGTGAAGACAAGATGGCGGTAGAAGTGTGCCCTCGGTATCCAAGTCGAAGAAGAGTGTGCAGTCTAGTAGCCAGGGAACCAGGGTAAAAGCTACAGCATGAACGAATCTTAAAAGCACAAAGGGAAATGTGGCAGTATATTTTTGAGGGAAGTATTCTTGCGTCGCCTTTCAAATCCCCAAGTGCATATTGTGAGACAGCAGTAATTTAAGGACCCAAAGAAACGTCTCTATCCATTGAGACAAAAATATGTACTCATGTAATATACCAGATATTCACTTAAAACGTGCACAACAGATATGTTACTACAATTAAATGTAGATTCTTTAAATCAATATATGCCTGATATTGCCGTAAAAGGAGAGGTATTCACATCTATTGATTGGGTACCCATGTTATCTGCAAGGTACTTCAGGAACATGCTCAAGGACTCATATTATATGGCATGTATTACGAATATAAATCGCACATCATATGCCAGTTGTTGCAAAAAAAATGCCAGCGACCCACTGTGGGAGGTTTTTACCCATGCATCCAAGCCCTACCTCAAAAACTGTGCAGTACTGGCATTGAAAACATCATGATGGCCAGAGCTTCCCAGAAAATGCCCAGGGAAGTGCATGAAGAATAGGCTGCCACCCATTTTGCCGATGTTATGGGCACAGAAGGGCACTGCCTAAAACCACCATTGGACTACCCACACAGTAGTCTGAAACCATTGGGAATGGCAATGCTGATTGCCAAAAGCAACCTAGAATTGTGGGGAATTCATTTTCTTAAATACCAAAAAGGGGTGCAGTACCAGTACTCACCACTATCAGGAAGCCGGCGTTTTAAAACCACCAGATTTTGTTTAAAACTGAATAAATGAACCCAAGGCAAGCCAAAGAAAGACTTACTGAGAGGTGGATACAATCTAAAGTTATATTCTGAAGTGACTTAAAGGTTTATAACAAGACTGGCTGAGCTGTGGATTTCAGCAGTTTAAGTAAATTTGGACTGAAAGACACTAAAAACCTAAAGGTTTAAAAGAAATGAGTGACCTACTTTTGAGTGTCACATAGGTTGCAATTCTTTAAATGTCATAGTTTTAAACTTAGAATCAGCATCCTAGCTGCATATGTAAAAAAATTGTCTTGACTTAAACTGGGGAACAAAAGTGACATTAGCTGGGGCCTGGTTTAAAGAACTGAATTCTGCCCACCAGCTACCCCCGACAGGAGATGAGACTTGCACAACAGCTGTGTTCCCAGGCCTAGCTGTCCTTTTGCTGCTCCCACCAAAACGGATATGACACTTCTCTGATTGAATTACCTGGGCTCTGCAGGAAATTGAACAAAGCCCTGTCCTGACTCAGGCAAATGTTTTATTACGGGGGCTGTAAAGGTGGCTTCCTCGTGGAAGTAAAGGGGAGGAGCACTACCTGTGAGAGCAAGCTGGCTTGGCAGAACTGGAAAAACCAGAAATTCAACCTTGTGCTGGGGGGAAACCACACCCCTGTAGCCAGAATATGGTTTTAGAAAAAGATGAATAACTCATAGAGCGGACTTGTGAAAATTATTTAAATGATACCATAATTCTTGTGATTTTTCTGCCCACATTTTAAGAGGTTTTTAGAACCGGTGGCATGATCTGGGGGCAAACTAGCAGTTAAGAGGGTATTACTTAAAATGTATGCAAGTTAAAAGTCTGATACTTCATCAATTAATGCCTGCATGCCTTGCGCACATGTGTATAAATTTGAGTAAGAATCTGATATTGGTAAGCTGTCCAAAAAGTGAAATATGTTGCCATTTCTCAATGCAAGCTCCCAGGAAGAGCAGATTTGGACAGGGTATATCTCCTGTGATATGTGATGGGTGCATGTAATTTTAAACAAATGTGTACCTGTGCAAATAGGTCTTTTGGGTCAAAATATAGATTGTGTGTAAAGTTGACAGGGGTGGGTTCTCTGTATCATAAACAGACCTCATCATGATGACACTTCATTTCATTCCCCCAATCAAGTGGAAGCGGATGAAGTGGCCAATGACAAGTGGAGAGGGGTAGAGCTTAGTGATGCTGCACACACACCCATTTTCAAAACACATAAAAGCAGACAGACAGGACAGATAGGGACATTCAATTCCATTTGCTGCAACGCACTCTGCCGGACCATACCACATCCAGAGATCCAGACTTCAAATCCATCAATATCCAGAATCCAGAGAGAGAGAGAGCTGACCCAGATCACTGTGAAGTGCAGAGACCAGACCAGAGTCCAG
This sequence comes from Ambystoma mexicanum, assembly GCF_040938575.1. Classification (NCBI taxonomy): domain Eukaryota; kingdom Metazoa; phylum Chordata; class Amphibia; order Caudata; family Ambystomatidae; genus Ambystoma; species Ambystoma mexicanum. Next base: position 289,092,817 of record NC_090924.1, on the reverse strand, counting down.
TCTAAAACCTGACCAGATCCGTGGCGAGGCCCATTTAATTCAAGAATATAGTGTGAGTACCTAGCAGAACTGTGCAGAACCAATCTCTTAGTTAAAATAATATAATTCAATCTATTTTAATCTAAGTAGAACTGCCTCCTAACTGTCACCTGTCATTTGTAAAGCTGTCACCTGTCATTTTCTAGTTGCTAGCTGTCATTTGTCATTTTGAACTTTAAAATTTCAAATCCGAAAAACTACCTTTATTTAATCGTCCATAACTCCGTGACCGTTTGTGCTAGAGACTTGCAGTAACTTTCCTCTGAAAGCTGGGAATCGTGGCTTTTCGAACCTAGAACCGCATTCCTACCCCCGATACTTTTGCCGCAATCACGAAAAACGCACTCGCGAATTTGCTGCGATTTGCAAATTTCTCAACGTGTGAAAACAGCAGTTTTCTTGCTTTCAGTTGCCAAAAATTCGTTTAACCTGCTAGTTACTCCTAGATCCTTGCTAAAGTGAGCCTGGACTAATATTAACTTGATACCACTCACCCTGAACCTCCTAGAGGGAATTAAAAGCATTTTAGCATATTTGTCACTTCATTGCCAGCACATATAAAAGCATTTTGGGCCTGTGTTCCAACTTCTGTAGTCTAAGCTTGCCGGGGTGAACTGAATTACATTTGATTGCATTTCTGAGAACTGTGTGCTTTCCTTCCATTTCCTTGCATTGCATAAAGGGGGGAGGGGATTGCCAGAGAAAAGTGATTACATTGTTTTGTTGAACGCATATTGAGTATTTTCTGTATTGCATTTTTCATTCAACATTACATCCATTTGAACTTATATAAAGTATTCTCTACCACCTTATTCTTCTGTTCCTATTTACAAGTCTGCTAGTGCCAGACTATCCATTATTGATTACTGATCAGATTAAGTGTGATATCCAATTATTAATTTATTATAAAGTGTGATATATATCTATATTGTTCAAATTCTCAAATAAACCTTTTAAATTGCAAAACAGAACTACTTCTTGGCTCAGTGGGGTCAGGGGGATTCCTAGAGAGGGGTGTTATATAGGGGTAGTCATCCAGAACGCATGAACTGGACATAAAGATATATCAATAAGGGTTTCCATTCAGTATCCCAGACTAGGCATTGACTTAGCTGTAGTGTTGAATTGAATCCTCTTACACCACAACATATGACATGTGTCACCATCAAATGCAGCTAATCAAATCATGTGCAATGTGTTGCCACAAAAAAGGTACTCGGATCATATTCTTGGAATTACCCTTAAATGCAAAGATCTCCATCTAAGCGGTAATCTACCACTTCATTCAGAAACAGAGGAGAAGCACACAATCAAGAACACAAGCAGGCTGAGTATGCCCGCTGTGGGGGAGGAGATTGGCAACCATGTTCCCCACTTACCCTTCCTTCTTCCCCAGACCCGATACTACTAAGCTCATTGGTGCAGGAGGGAAGTAGGGGATGTTTCAGTTGGTTGAAGATTGACTTGGCCACACTAGTGAGTTAAGTCTAAGGTCCGCTTACTAAAGAACACTGAGGATTTTCAGGTTTTTGTTATGAGGACCTTGTCCTCCAAAAATGTTGAAGAAGGACACAGATGGAATATGGGAGATGTAGTCCTACATTAGCAGAATTAGCTGTGTCTTGACAACCAGAGCTCTGGTCGTATCCCTCTTGACCTTAGGAACCAGAGTAGGCACTATGCTGGATATGGTCCTGATTTTGTTACTAATTCTGAGCTGAACATTGGGAGTTGCGGTGCTTGCTGTTGGTCTATTGCTAATAGGCCGGGTGACTTGGTCCATGGATATGGTAGAGTTTAGGAGCCTGGGTATGTCAACTCCAGCTCTAGTTGGAGATGGCTGTGATGTCACTTTGTCACACAATCCAGAGGCTGGGAGAACAATATTGGAATACTACATTGCTTTCAATTGAATCAGGATGAGTCTTGTATTTCTTATCTAGATGCACGTTAAATGCAGAAAAGTATTTGGTGCCAAGTCCACCTCTGACATGGCCTGGTGAATCATTCTGATTCTGATATCAGCATATGCAAATTCAGCAACTCTGTGCTGACCCCCTTTCCCATCATACAGGCAGGATGCTACAGGCTCTAGCGGTGTCCATCAAGTTCTGTGTTAAATTATCATTGTCAGTGATGTGGACATTCCAAGATTAAAGCACATATTGCAAGACATTTGAGGTGCTGACATGCAGAATGGTGTGTCACTTGCAGAACGAGAATGATGGTAAACATGTTTAGGCAGCCCCACGAATGAGGGGTACTGGGCCTGCCAAATTAGGACTGGCATATGTATGCTGCACAGCTTCAAGTTGCCAGTCAGTGGTAGGTACTTATGCAATATTTACAAATTCGTAATAACATGAGCATGAACACAGGGCCCGAATTACTTCCTGAAGAACCCCTAGGATAAACGTTTATTTTCTTTTAAAACTATCACTGTTGAGCACATGGAAAAAATACTTAAAGGTATGCGTCCTACCACATGTCATGGTGATGTCCTTCCATCAAGGATTGTGGGCAACAAAGTGAGGACTCTTGGTGTGACGCTAGATTCAAGATGTAGTACTCATGCCCAAACTACTAATATAATAAAGAATTCCCAATATATCTTGAGACTTCTACACCTGATAAAGCCCTACGTATCCCCGGTCAATTGTGGGCCCTTGGTGAGAACCTTGATCCTGCCAAGGCCGGATTATAGTAATCCTCTGTTGGGGGGCGCTGGAAAAGGTTGCATAAAGAGACTACAGATATTGCAAAATTATGCGGTAAGAATTGTAAAAAACATACCTAGAAGAGACCCCATTTCAGAACATAGAAGGGAGCTTCATTGGCTCCCTATGAAAGCGAGAATTCAGTTTAAAGTAAAACTTATTACCCATGGATATCTGTTCAGCCAGGCTCCTTTGTATCTAAAAAAATGCATCTCATTTCGTCTATCATTGAGAGCCACCTGATCTAGGGATGCAATGTGGTTGGCCTGCCTGAACATAAATTGTGCCAGGGGAAAATGACACTCTTTCGAGGATTTAGCAGCACAGTTTTGGAAAAACCTTCGGCTGGAATTGCGGGTGGAAAGGAATGTGCTTATTTTCAGAATGAAATTGAAGACTTTCTTGTTCATTTAACCAGGTTCTCCCCCCTTATCTGTTTATTAGGTTTCTGTGCTGATTATTTATAGTTGCCTTCCCACGCGCTGATGACTGTGGACTTTCGGGGCGTAACAAGTATATACCTAACACAACATAACATAACTTAACAAAATGTAGAACGTAAATAGCATCAGGGATGAGAGTCTGGTTTTGCTCTTAATTTAGAAATCTTATATTCCGCTCAGAGCAGAGTTCATGCATATGGTATAGATCGTAAGGCCGCGGGTGGAAGGTATGTTTGGTCTGTTGTCTCTTATGCTTAGGGCGTGCAATGGTAGAGATGGCAGTGACCAACCGGAAAAAATTACTTACATAAGCATGTGATTTCAAAGCCATATTGATTACATTCTAATTCATTTTATCAATGTGGCGACTTCTAAAATCCTTTTAGATTGTGGAAAGATGTGAGAGCCATCACCAATCTCTTCAAGTAACGTTATAGTTGGGTAGCTTATAGAAGGAGAATAGATACAACAAAAGGTGGAGGGTAACTATCCGGATAGTTTGGGTGCTTTTGGCCGTCTGAGAACTGATTGCGGCAAAGTGACTGAAAAAAAACAGCCTGCATGGGATCAGTTCTCAGAGGCTTAAATGCACTCAATCAAAACATACCTGATTCCCGTCGCCTGGTCCACTTCAGCCCTGCGACATCGGATCTTTCCCTCTAACGCAGGTCGGCTCTGACGCCACAGGGTCCCTTTTTCTTTTTACCCTTGCAACCCTCGCTCTCCATGATCGGTGTGTATTAACCAATTTGTTCGAATATATTTGGTCGAATGGTACAGGCCAAATTCGGTCAAATGCACCATTCGGCCAAATATATTCGAACAAATGTACTAATACCATCCGGATAACATGGCAGAGTAGGCAAGTTGTCAAGTGGGAAGCCTTGGAAAAGAGTTGGTTGTTCCAAATATGTGTGTAGAAAGACTGGCATCACTAAACTATTTTAGATGATAATGCCCCTGATAATACAACGCTTGCCAAACTTCATGACGAAATGATGTCTAGGATGGCATTATTTTTCTGCAAATCAAGTGTAATCGTTAATAGAAGAGAAGAACGTGGTTTGACAAAGAGTGCCAGGAAACAATATGTCTTAAAGCAAGCAAGGGGAGCAAAGGACAGTGGTACTATCAGAATGGCTAGAAGATCCTATAAAAAGCTTCTAGGTAAAAAGGAGAGGGAGTTCTCAGAGTTGCAGAAGAGACACCTACTTAAAGCTATAAAAGCGAAAGATAGTGCACAGTTTTAAAGGTTAGTAAGTACGGGTAGGTTGGAGGATCCAACACTCATCCAAGGTAATATAACAGAACCAATGTGGTATGAGCATTTTGGGGGCTGGTATAAAGAAACATGATCTTATGATCATCAGTGGGGGAAGAAGAGCTCCTTGGTGGCCCAACTGCTACAAATATGGTATTTAAAATTTAAGAGGTCAAATTGGCCCTTGGAGGCCCAGAAATACAACAATGCACCAGGCTCAAATTGCGTCCCAGCTGTAGTGAACATGAAGAAACCCATGATGTGGGAGCCTCATTTGACTAGATTATTTAACACAATAAGTGCAAGTAGAGTAACACCCATGTCTTGGACACCCACAGAAATTCTCCCCATTTATAAAAAGGGAGGAAGAGAGAAGCCCTCAAAATATCGCCCAGTATCCTTACTGGATGCCGGAGGCAATATATATGCAAGGGCATTGATGGCCCACTTAAAAGAGTGGGTGCAGGAAACAGGGCAGATTAATTAACCACCTGCTGACAGAATTTCAAATAGGGAATAGCACAACGGATCAGTGCTTTCGCTTACAGTTGCTGGTCGACAAATATGTATGTTTTAGGAACGTGTTCCTTTATGTCATGTTTGGCGACCGGCACAGTGTTTTCGACAGCATCCCTCGTGATTGTGCGATGCTGTGGCACACCCTTAAAATCTTGGGCAACACATCAAGGCTATTATCGGCGTTGCTGATATTGTACACAAGTAATTAAGTCTCTGTAAACTGGAACACAACCAGGGAGCTATCCAGACCCTTCCAGATTAAAAAAAGGAGTTTTACAGAGTTGTGCCCTAGCCCGGAAATGATTCTGTATATTTATGAATGGAGTCATAAATCAAATATTGGCAACATCAACTGATGCCTCGGCTCTGGGGGTGGGGAGTCAAAAATGCCCAATTGTACTGTTTGCAGATGATTCAGTACTAATCTCCCTGTCACCCATGGGCCTGAATAAGCAATTTTCCCTATTTGATAAAATTTGCATCAAAATGGCTTGACCAAAAACAGTTTTAAAAAAACTATGATATTCGTGGGCAATAGGAGACAAATTGCGATGCTACATATCGGACAGACTGGCGAGCTAATAGATCAGGTAAAATGTTATGACTACCTGGGACTAAGACTAAACGAAGAAGGGAATTGGGGAAACCGGATTGAGAAGGCAGGGGCAGCCATCGCTAGATGTAATAATGCCATTATAGGGTTTCAGAGAAAAAATGCAGGAGGCTCGTTGAGTGCAACAACTGAATTGTATAGGCTGCAAGCACGACAGGCAGCCTTATACGGGTCAGAACGAGGCGGATGTGCAAACACTACTACTCTACTACACAGGTTTTTAAAGAGCATTCTGGGTCTTCCAGCATCCACCCCCACATGGGGCCTCATTACGACCCAGGTGATAAGGGGTTAACGGTGCCGTAAAAGGTGTCGGCGCCGTTAAACCCTTACCGCCTAATTACGAGGTCCCTTTGCGGGTCCCGACCTTAACGGCTGGTTTTACCAGCCGTTAACGAAGGAACCCGCAAAGGGACTTTCGAGGTAACTATGGCACTGCAATTTGCGGTACTGTAATTACTGCCTTCCCCCTTCCCATTGAGCCCTATGGGGGCAAAAATTGGAATAGGGAAGGGGCAATGGTGAATGGGGAATTACCGCCCCGCCAACCTTGGAATGGGGCGGTAATTCCGCCATTCGCCATGGCGGAGTTGTTAGAATACAGGCGTCAACCATGGCGCTAATAGCGCCATGGTTAACGCCAGGGTCGTAATGAGGCCCCATTTCATTTGGAAGTGATGTTGCAGGATACAGAATATGTAGTACAACTGAACCTGCTTCCACACTGGGTTAGAATTTGGAGCTCAGTGGCACTATCAGTGTACAGGGAGGCACTGAAAGACCTCCTATCTCAGTTTGGTAGCCACAGGAAGATATTGTAATTACCAAAAACAATGCAAAGATGTATGGCATAGAACCCAAACCCTGAATAATACCACTAAGGTCCTAGTGAAAAGAATGCATACGTTTACCAAGGAAGAAGCCTCAGACTCGGAGTCATGAATACAGAAACCCTAAAGTTCTTCTAGCAAAGGGAATGTATTTGGGGAGCTGAACGGTACCTAGACACTGTAATGCTAAAATATGCACATGCACTTTATGCAAAATTTGGGATGGGCATCCTACCTTTGGCAGATCTAACAAACCACTGAGACACTAGTGTGTCAAGTAAGTGCCACTGTGACAATGCATCAACTGAAAATGTTATGCATTTTCTTTTTGTTTGTGTGGATCTCATATTAATTTGAGAAAGATGTATTTGCAACCAATGTTTGAGAAGTATGGAGTCAGATCCTGTAGAGAGGCACTGGTATGTTGCTACGGAACAGATGAAGAGTTCACAGTCCATGCAGCAACGGCATTTATCCACAGAGCCTGGGAAGTAAGACAGAACGTATTGTCCTTATCTACATGATATACTTTAATTAAGACTGCTGCAAGCAAAGTGGCAATTGCCCAGACCGCCAAAGATATTTGTTTATGTTGACCCTTCATTTAACTATGTGCTGTATATTTAGCTAGCTGAGGGATTTTAGTAACTGTCCTTGGGATATTTTGAACTAATATTTTTAACAAAAATGCATTACGGCATCAAATTGTATCTATCAATCGTATGTGTGTACTTATTATGACTATGTTTTCTTTAATGGTGGCATGCCGAAAAAACGTATTTGATTGATGGATATGGTATAGATCTTAAGGCCACAGGTGGAAGGTACGAAGGATCTGTTGTGGAAAAAGACCATTAAGATGCAGCACAGTGGTGGCGGGGGGGGCGTTGGCCCACAAGGAATGGAGTGGAACACAAGTGCAAGGTCATAGACCTAACATTTGTTCTCACCATAAATGGAATACTGCTGTCTTAGAAAATGGGCAACTGGATGAAAGACCAGAACAGATGACCGTTAGTGAAATACTTTATCGTTCTAGTGATGCATGCAGACAGTCCGACTATAACTGGAGAATATGAACAGAAGTGCCCCTGCAGTGCTTCCTTACATCAACTTCTTGCTCTGGGCTGAAGACTGCATACCATTCTTTAGCCACTGAAGATATATATATTACACGGCCTGCGGTGGTTAAGTTGCTCAACTCACAGGAAGAGTACTTTTTGGGCGGCTTATAACTTTGGTCCCCCTGGATGAATACTCACCAAACTTTGCACCTCACCTTACGTTCTAACCTCTCCTGCAAACATAGTTTTTAAAACAAAAAAGAAAGGTTCCTTTGGGAACCACCTTTCACAGTTAAAACACTAAAAAAATCTACATTTCTCACACACACATAGGGCCTCATTACGACCCAGGCGGTAAGGGGTTTACGGCGCCGTAAACAGCGCCGACCCTTACCGCCTGAGTGCGAGGTCCCTTAGCGCCATGGCGAATTTAACACCTGCTTTTAGCAGGTGTTAAAATCCATGGCGCTAAGGGACCATGGAGTTAATTACGCCACCGTAATTTACGGTGGCGTAATTAACGCCTTCCCCACTCCCATTATGCCCTATGGGGCAAAAATGGGAATGGGGAAGGGTAAATGGGGATTGGGGACTTACCGCCCCGCCAAGGTCCGAATGGGGCGGTAAGTCCGCCAACCACCATGGCGTAAACGTAGTTTACGCCATGGTGGTAAAGTCACGGCCCAGGCGGTAACTTACCGCCTGGGTCGTGATGAGGCCCATAGACTCAATAAGTTTTTCCAACATTTCCGTTAGCATTTTGTGTTATGCTAATGGTAATAATGTGGTGTTCATCCCCCTTTCCAGGGACTGGAATGGGGGATAACGGCCAGGCAGCCCAAGTTATCTGCCCTAGCGAAGTGTTTCTGTGTGCGCCCTGATGCCTGCGGGCTTTGGTGCAGTATAAATAAATAACAAGGGCTCCAGACCATTATCCTCCATTCCAGGCCCTGCAATGGGGGATAAAGGCCATTAGCACCCCTGGTTCCCATTTGTGATGTCATCTTTGTTGTCCTGGGTGTTAGTCTTAGTATTGCATGGTGGTGGCACGAGTTATGGTTGCTGAGCTTACCATAACTGGCGAGGTTCTGATGTTTTTTGTTTTACTTTTAACCATAACGTCCCTTTAACAACATTTTCTCATTGAATATCTCTATATGTATTTATATTACACAGCCACGTAACTGCTGAACCCATATGCATGCATCATAGTACTTAGCCGAAACCTACCCTTACCCAGAATAATTTGGCTCACACATTGTTTGTCAAGTGTTGGCAATAAAAGGCCATAGGTTTTTATTGTACAGATATGGTTATGCAAATAACAACAATCACATATCATGAGATAATACACAATACTTTTGGGCACCGGGTCTTGAGGTTACCCCCTCTGGCCCGTGCCGCCACACGTGGGCAGGTTGCCGGCTGACCGCGTTCCCCCGAAAGTATCTCTTATTTACAAACCCTGGAGGCTAGAGTTGCTGTAATTTCTCGAAAGAAATGTTCCATGCCCTTAGTTGATAAGCAGGTGCCATCTCTGTGAAAAAGGTCAGGATCATCCATTGTAATGGCTGGGTGCTTGATGAAGCCCAGTCCTCTTATTGTGCAGAATTTCTCTAGCCCCCTGTTGATTTTTCATCTGTAAATGTCTACAGATTTATAACAGTTGGCCCCCTGCCATTTCCTCCTAGGTAGGATGGCTGAAAAGTATATTTCCGTTCCTCTCCAGTTGTGTGCGATGCCTGCAAGGGAGGCGCACATGTCCTCGAGTAACTGCCTCCTCCCCACTGTTACTAGGTCATTGCCACCTAAGTGTATGATCAGGAATTCGGGCGGGTCGCTGTATGCGACCAGCTCTGCTAATGTTTCATGGATCTCTGCCCACCGCAGGCCGCTGTAGCCCCACCACGAGGCAATGGTGTTCCTGAAAGGTGGCCTTTCATTGGTCTCCTCTGCCCATCGGCCCGTCCTGAAAATAAGAGTGGCCGACAATCCATGCCGATTTCAGAGATGTCCTCCCTTCGCCTGGTGTTTCTGTATGAAGGGGGGGGAGAAAGAGAAAACGGGGGTGAGGGTGACTGGCTATATTAATTGCAGTCTGATGTATCTTTTGTAACAGTCTGATTTCCAGCCCCCTATAATGTTCAGCTGTTGGGGGGCTAAACCTCTCTGCCATGCTGAGGTGGCGGCACCTATTCTGAAGGAATGGGTGCCAAAACCCTTGGGGTCCCACCCTGCATTGTTGATTGCTTTCATCAGCACCCCTTTAAATTGGTACCGGCTTAGTGCCGAGGCGTCCTTGTGGATCAAGAACCTCCCCCCAACCTTGGGTCTTTGTGCATTGTAAAGGTTGGTAATACATACTGGGCAGTTTACTTCCTCATCAATACAACAAATGTTGATGGTTATTTTTGCCCCGGTTTTAGAGTGTTGTATTTCTATGCTGATGCTCTCCTGTCGGATCCTGACTTCCATGACGCCTAGCCCGTTGCTGGCCTTGGTGCTGGAAGCAATGGGTTCACTCACACAGAAAGCCAAGAAGTATACTAGGAAAAAAGCTGTTCTGAACAGCAGGATCTCATAAGGATGCCAACATATGGCTTCCAGCTGGTTTGTAATTTGTACCAGTTTGCAGAAATCAAGGGGGCGGCGGGTGTCTACCTGTGGGCCCTCTAATCTGCCCCGTCCTTTTAATGCATAGGTAATGAGGGGGCTTTGGGTGGGGTCTGAATCACGCCGGATTTTAGAAAAATATGACACTGCGTATAGGTGTCTTTTGGCCCAGTCCCTCTTAAAGCCTTGTTCATGTGCCCATTTTAAAAAGGTTTCTATGTCTTTCATGGTTATTAATTCTACGTGTTTTATGCCTGTGGCTTTAAAAACTGTCTGAAAGCACTTACTGTACTGCGCAGCCGTGGTGCTTGACAGTGCCTTCCCTGCCATTTCCGTGAGGAAACCTGGAGAGGTGTTGGCACCCGATTTTGAGGTGCCTGGTTCTTGCTGGACATCCCGGCCATGGCTCTCTGGCACTGGCGTTGATGCCGTCATATTATTGACACCCGTATTTGAGGTGCCTGATTCATGTTGTGCATCCCAGCCTGAGCTCTCTGGCACTGGCATTGATGCTGTTATTTTTGATTTCCCATTATTTCCCAGCATTCCGCCGGTATTGGCGTCATCTGTTCCTGGGCATGAGGCGCTAACTCCCGGAATCTTGGCCACTGAAAGCGAGATAAGGCATCTGCAATGTTATTATCTGCCCTCGCAATGTTTTCTTGCAATGTGACTGCTGTGATGGCTCGTAGGACTTTTAGTACTAAAAGGCATTTGGTAGACCTTCTGTTTATGGAGCCTACGACTGTCATGTTGTCACACCACACCAAGAGTTCTGTGTTAGCCAGCTGCCTGCCCCAAATGTGTAATGTTAGCCAAATGGGAAAAATTTCTAGGAGGGTGATGTTTTTAGTCCACCCTGCCTCCTGCCATGAGTCGGACCAGGGACCTGCCACCCACTCTGTGTCTAGTATGGCTCCAAACCCCTTGCTCCCGGCTGCATTGGTAAAAAGGACTCTTTTTGTCCATGTGTTCAAAGGTGTTCGCCAAAGTGCGGTCCCGTTGAACTTTATTAAGAAATTCCTCCAAATTTCCAGGTCTTGTTTCACCTCTGTGCCTAATCGGATGTGTAGGTGGGGTTTGGTAAATGATTTGATTTTCAGTTCCAGGCTTCTGGAAAATATCCTCCCTTGTGGGATGATTCTGGCAGCGAAATTGGGACTGCCTGCTAAAGATTGTATTTCTTTGACTGTGCCCTTGTCTTTAGTTATCAAGCCTTGTGTCTTCTCCAAGAGTTCCGCGATTTTTGTTTTGGGGATCCTGCATAGCCCTTGTGCAGAGTCTATTTCAATGCCTAGGAAGACTATGTTGGTGGCTGGTTTGGTCGTTTTCTCTTTCGCTAGGGGTATGCCCGAGAGGGCGGCCATTTTCTCTAATTTTGCCAGGGTCCTGGTGCATTCTGTTGAATTCGCTGGGCCCATGACCATAAGGTCATCTAAAAAGTGGACTACTTTGGTCCCTGGTCTTTGTTTTTGAAAAGCCCATTGAAAAAAGGAGCTGAATTGCTCAAATAGGGCGCAGGATACTGCACACCCCATCGGCAGACATCTGTCTACATAAAATGTGTTGTTAAAGGTGAAACCCAACCATTGTTGGGAGTCTGGGTGCACAGGCAATAATCTGAAAGCTGATTCAATGTCTAATTTGGCCATCAGGGCGTTCCTGCCACATTCCTGGATGAGTCTTACTGCCTCTAGGAAGTGTGTGTAGGAAACTGCAGATTCCGTGTGTGGAATGCCGTCATTTAGGGATAGGCCTTTGGGGTAGGATAGGTGGTGGATTAGTCTCATTTTCCCTGGCTCTTTTTTGGGGACCAGTCCTAGCTGTGATATTATGTACTCTTTGAGAGACATGTGGTCCCAAGGTCCAGCGATCCTGCCCAAAAGTATCTCTTTCTTGATTTTGCTTTCCACTATGTGGGGGTTGTCCCAGGCTGAATTTAGGTTAAGTGGGATGTTTTGTGACCCTGAGCCCTGAAATGGTATGAAAAATCCTTCAGAGGAACCCTGCCAAATGTTTTTGCTGGTTACCCTGTCTGGGTAGTTCAGTATTGCATGTTTAAAATTGTTTGGGTTGATTGGTGTCTTGCCTGGGGTCAAATAAGTGGTTGACCCTGGGAGGTTGGCACTAGTCTTTTGGGTTTTTTGTTGGTAGTCTGGTGCAGTTGCTGGCTGCGTGGTCACCGTTGTAGTTTGTGCAAGTGTGTTTGTACCAGCAGTCCTTGCCCCAAGAGCATTGGTTTTTTCCGAGGTTCCTGCATGGAATGTTGGCTTTTGAACTATGATTCTTGTTTTGCCTTTGGGTATTGGATTGAGCCGCCCACGGCTGGTTTTTACGAAAAAGGCTGTTCTCCCTTTTTGTGTTTTTTATTACCGTTATTTCTGGGACCTGTGTTTTTTATATTTTTGGAGCGGTACGGGGAGGCCTCATCCTCTGCTGGGGGTTCAGCATTTAACATGTACAGATCGTTTTGGACCTCGTCCCATTCTATGGCTGGCCTCTCTGACATGCTCCTTCTAAATCTGATGTTGTATGCTAGCCAGGTCTTCCCTTTTTGTGTGACTTTCACCTCTCTTATTTTGTCCATGTAGGCCTATATTTTTCTCCCGTCATGGGGAAATTTCTCTTCGTAGATTGTTGCCGAAATGGCAAATGCTTGGAGCCAGTTGTCCCAGTTCTGTTCTACCTATGCGTTTCTGGCTACGGCTTTCTCTTCTATCTTTTTAGGGTCTCTAAAAGCATCTTTTCCTTTGCGTTGGCCTTCTATTAATGAAAAGATTTCTATGAATTCTTTGGCCCATATGGCTTCTTTAATTGTGGTATCGATATTCCATGCCAGGCATCTTTTATATCTGTTCAGTATTTCATTCTGAAAGGATTTCATTTTTAAATCTAATTGGGCATTGCATATCGTTGCTATGTCTGTTGGATTGCTGTTGCCCTCTCCCGTTTGGCCTACTGCCAATGTAGTAGGAGTTCCTACTGCCAATGTAGTAGGAGTTGACCAAGCCTTAAGGGCCCCTATGGGTCTGCCGTGCTTGCTGTTGGTGCAACTGTGGAGGCAGTTGTTGTTACAGCTGGCACTTGTGGCTGTGCTACGGCTGGAGTTGGGTTAGCTTGGCTTGTTGCTGTTGCGGGGGGGTGGCCACTATGCTAGGTACTAAAGCTATGTTGGTGTTTGGTGCCCCATGCAGTTTGGGGTAATTGTTTCTCCCTCATTTCCTGTATCAACTGCTGCATTTCAGACATATTCTCACATAGTTTTGCCAGTTTTTTGTTACCTTTCTTATGGGCATCCGTCACTTTCTGTCTTTTTGACGGTGTAGTGACATCATCTTGGTTGAGTGGCATGGTTATCCCATCCCTTGACAGGCCGTAAATATTCTCCCTCACCCAAGGCCAACCGTAATGCTCTGCTGCTTCTATGGCTGCCCGCAGGTGTGGGGATTTGGGTTTTTGTGCTGGTGTGCTGGAATCCCGGGTTTTTCTTTTGGGACCCATGTCTTCCTTTTTACCTGTTTAGTTTGGAAAGATAAGAAAAATGAATTTTGCTATGACTGCAAAACTCTGTGTTGTTACCAAAATATTGAGTTTTCTGTTCTTGGCTGTCTGGTAACTGTCTTTAAACTAGTTGGGCCTTTATGTAGCGCTATGAAATTTCAGGTATTCTGAGCGCTGCTTGTTATTTAAGCAATGTGGTGGTGGTGTCTATTTTATTGACCTGACGAGATTTACAAATACTTTGGGAGATTTCTGAAAATGACCAGGAAAAATGTGCTCTTGCCATGTAAATTGCCGCCCTTTTCCTGTTGCACTGCCCCAATTTTGTTGTCTCCCGTGTTGGGAAAGTGTCTGGTGATTTATAAGGTAGTCAATTCTTGGACACTGGAGGTTTGGCGAAAAAATGCCCCCCCCCCCACACTTTCACTTATGAAACTCTTGACATTCCTTTAAAAGTGTCATTGGGAAAGCTATCCATTAAAAATGTACGATTTCCAGGGCCGGGCTCTCCCTCTTACGCTCATGTGTTTATTTCGCATAAGAATCTCCGGGCAGCGTGTGTCCCGCGACTTGTCGGGGGAGCGGCTGGCGCGGATGTTTGTTTTTGGCTTGACTCGCGTAGGAAAAACAAAGTATCAATCTGCTCTGACGGAGCCGGGCGCGCACGCTTACCCTGTGAAGACGTATGCTTGTAGATGTCGCCCCCACGCTGGGCCGTGCTGCAGGAATTCTCCTCAGGTAATTGATCTTGCTGCTTTACGCGATTCTTCCCGGGAGACTGTTTTCTTTGTCAATTTCACTGCATGCTCTCCGTCGGTTTGAACAGGCAATGTTCAATTCAAGGAAAAAAGACGTGGCGAGTGCCACGAACTTCAAAAGAAGAGTAAAGAAGCAAAGGTTTGGAAGGCACTGAGTCAACAGTGCACCTCCTGTGTGTTTGGGTCCCTGTTCAGGGTCCACAAACTAGGTGTGTTTTCTCAGAGCGTGCCGCTCTGTATTTATAAGACCCAGGGGAGCCCTGGGTCTTTGATATGTATAGTAGTGGGGGCTGTTATGTGTCAGCCCCCGGCCGGATAGCCGACTGTCTGGCCCCCCAGGGGGGGCGGTCTTTGAACCTGATCCCTGCCTGCCTGTTGGCTTCCTTGGGTGCTTAGCACCCAGCTGCATGAAGGAAGGGTGAGGTGATTGCTCACACCTCACCCTTCCTCAGCATTGTGCTTGGCAGACTGCGTGTCTCTACGACAGGGGGGAGGAGGAGAGGAGCAGAGAGGGGGGGAGGTTGTGCTGCCCCTCTCCAGGCCTCGCTTTGTGAGGCACTACAGCATTGCCCATTAGTTATGGTGCTTAGTCCCGAAAGCGTGCTTTTGTTAATTTGGTGTAAATTTGTCCAGTAGTTTTTTTATAAATTGCCAAAACGTAAGGCAAAAACATTAGTGATATCTATGTCCGCTCTGCGGACACACTTCCCTGTTCGCTCCGCGGACAGGACACCGATTGGCTAGTCGGCTTGCGTCATGTCTGCGGACGGCAACGTGTTCTCTGATTGGCTGCGGTGAGGCACGAGGTGCGTCACATTGTTTCGATGCGCCCGCCATCTTGGATCCACCGACAGCGTGGCGGCGAACAGAGGCAAAATGAAATTTTGGGGAGTGTGTTGGTGTGCAGAAGTGCTTGTGGAAGGTTGAGGAGTAAGAGAAGGGTCAAATACTGTATTTGATTAGGTGGCAGGTGCCCCTGATGTGTTTGCCATGTCCGCGGTCATAGCAGTTGTCCGTGGATATAATCAATGCACTACTGGCTATTTCCTTTTAGTATGATGTTGGTTTTGGGTTGTTAGTAGAGGACTGATTGTAATTAATATCCCCTATAAGGATCCCACATACCATAGTCAAAATATTTAGTGTTATAGGCGTGTTATGCAACACACACACAGGGTTTGGTACTTCAGCAGAGGTACTTTTAAACTTTATTATTTCTTTTTTGTATGTGTTTAATAGAAGGTTGCTATTTGTACAGTAGTTGGTAGTTTGTGGTAAAGCTAATGCATTTTGTAAGTGGCTTTCACTTCCCCAAAAGATTCTATCGATATGCTCCATTTCTTCCAGTAGTTGTTTGACTGTACCATGTAGAAGATTGTTATTTAAATTGACTAGTGCTAAAGCAGGACTTTTAGCATAGTAGAGTTTATGGACCAGATTTTTATAGTTGCATGATGTGTTAATATCATTTTGATATGAGGGAAGGTGGTTTTGCAAATAGGTCCTGAAATGCAGGCTAATGAATGTGGTTGTAGTCCTGTGTATTTGCGCACTGGACAGGCATCCATATTCTGCAGGAATTTCATTTTGATTTTGTTTTTGCTTTTTACATACTGATTGAGGAAGTGGCGTAAAGATTTGAAAGATTCTTTGGCAATGTTACAGATTGATGTGCACGGCCATTTGTAGACTGGGTGTTTTGGATTATTAGAATGGAGAGGTGATACTGAGTTTTTTGGGGATATTTTTGTGAGCAAAGTTTCTTGTTTCATAATGGTGTTATTGTGTTTTTCATACCCTCATCCACTGCTATGTATGGCGATTGGGTTTGTTTGCTTTTGTTTATATGCTTCTTAATGAAAATATGGTTCTGTGGTGGTGGTGTGACCCCATTCACCTCCACAGATGTTTAAGGAGTTATTTTTGTTGATATTTAGTTTATTGAGAAGTGTTTTTTTGTAATTTAGTAGTTCGTTTTGTTAGTGGTTTCATTCTGTTTAAAATAAAATAAATAACTTCCTTTTCAGAAGTATTGCACTCTTTATGAGAGCTTTTAGGATTACTTTTCGATGGTAGGTTTTAAGGGTTGTCCATGATTTCTCTCCTGTTTTTATAAGGTTCTGAAGGAGTCTGTGGCGGAACATTTTTTGTGAAATATTTGTTTTGGTATGGTTAGTTGCTACTATATCAAGATTTATAGGTGCAGCATTATTAGTAGTGGTAAGTGAAGTCTTGTTAATCACTTTTACTGGAAAGAACTGAACTTCATAATAGAATACTATGTATATCAATGCATTGCTTAATGCACTGCGTAGCTCATGATATTTATTCCAATGATCCTTGACACTTTTTGTCAACATTATAATAAGAATCCCTTGTACAGAATTTTCATGAAAAGTAAATGCACATGTGATGTCATCAATGACATTTGTGATGTCATCTTTGATGTCCTTGGTGTTAGTCTTAGCAGTGCACGGTGGTGGCGCGAGTTATGGTTGCTTAGCTTACCATGACTTGCAAATTTCAGGTTTTTTTTCGGTTTTACTTCGAACCATAACGTCCCTTTAACGACGTTTTTTATATCTAGATATATTCAATGAAAAGACTTTAGTTAAGGTGAGAAAAATATTGCAACAAAAGCCCTGAAATTCAATGCATTAGGGAACTCAGGACCATCTTAACTTGGCGCGTTTCCACTGGTCCTCCCCAAAATGCCATATCCCACATAATGCCATTTTGTATGGCATTGTAAGTTCCTTTTCTTATAATATATATGTGCTCTTGGGCATTCAGCCGTGGCCACTATATGAAAAACAATGGCCATGGCCTTTGGCCGTGCCAACTGTATATTTTATCCCACTTTCAACCCACTTGCCATGGACTTTGGTCATGGCCAGAGAGCATGGCTTTTGGGCATGCTCTCTGCATATTTTAAAACATGTGCAGCCCACTGGCCATGGTCTATGGCCTATGTCCATGGCTACTGTATATCACACTCACTTGTCCGTGCCCACTCTTTACTTTAAAACACTACCGAGTCACTGGCCGGCCATGGCCTTTGGCCGTAGCGAGTACGTTTTCACCCCCAACTTCAATGTATCTGTCCCAATGACTAATAAAAAAGAAAAAAATACCATAGACGTGATTACGATTGCAATTCATTAAAGATACCTGCAGGTACGGACTACAGATGCCCCTGGTTATTGTCGTTTTATACCCACAGTTATCGGGGAAAAATGTCAAACAAACAACACTGCTTTTCTCACCAAGTCCCCCCCACCACCTGTGTCAGTTCCCCCCTACTCACCTGATGGCCTGGTCACCTCCCCTGCCCTCTCCCATTCCCCCCACATCACTTGTTTCTGTGATGCAATTTCGGTTGAAATATCGGGTAGCAACGGTAATACCCCAGGTTATAGCCAAGTTTCTCAGAAAAATGTTTGAGCCTCATGTTGCAAACTTCTTCCCTAGCCCCCCTCCAAGTGCCATATTTCAAATTGTGTCCTTTTGCCTCCCCCCACCTCTAGCCTGATGGCATTTGCATGCTTTTGACCTGAAAATGTCTTCTTTACTGTATTTAATGTTTCCGATACCCTCATCTCTAACCTGGGGTACAACCACAGCTACCTCTCCTATTGAGAAAACAAAGATCGCAGCTATTTCACTTATAAACACCCTAAACACCCGCATACTGAATGTATCTGGGCAGATATAGCTAATTATTTTGAAGAGGGGACACCTCCTTCTCCATCAAATATTTTAAAAAGTACTGGACGGAATAACACCAAACCACAAAAGGATTGCGAGTCAACGATTTGTACCCAAGTTGTTTCATACCTGGTCCAAATCTGTCCAGCAGCTTTGGCTGTGATGTGCAGAAATATTTACCTTTTTTGTTCATGGGAAAAATGAATCGGGAGTATGGAAAAATGAATTTTTTGTTTTCTTAATAACATTTTTATTTTTATTTTTTTAACAGATCGTTCCCAAACTTTCCAATCAGCAAGTGGGCGGGAGGCAACTCTCAGCCAAATGCATTGCACAAGTCAAAAGTTATTGGCTATTGATATGGAACTCCAACTCACAACTCACCTTAACTATAGGGCGGTGACCACCACCCTAGAATATATTACATGGCGTGCGTTAGCGGCTATGTAGTTATGGTTAAGTTGCTAAACCCATAGGAAGAGCACTTTTTGGGCAGCTTATAACTTCGCTCCCCCTGGACGAATCCACACCAAACTTTGCAAAATACTATATGGCCCACTCTGAATTTGTTTGCAAAGATTGGTGAGGTTTGGTCGAGGGGGGCAAAGTTATAGGGGAGGTCCCAAAATTAATGTTTTTCCCATAGACATAATGGGAAAAAAAATGTGCTCATGCTTACAGCCCAAACCGCTGGACGGATTTTCACCAAATTTGTGGCAGGAGCGACGGATTGGTCCAGAAAGCGTGCTTTTGTTAATTTGGTGTAAATCCGTCAAGTCATTTTTTTTTAAACAACCAAAACCTAAGGCAAAATAATTAGTGATATCTATGTCTGCTCCACGGACACACTTCCCTGTTCACTCCGCGGACAGGATACCGATTGGCTAAAAGATTTGCATCATGTCCGTGGACACACAACGGGTTCACTGATTGGTTGACGTGAAGCCCGAGGTGCGTCAGATTTTTAGAAATGCCCACCATCTTGGATTCGCGGACATCGGCCGGTGTCCGCGGACATTGCAGTAAAAACATATTAAAAACACAACATTGCACTTGTCAAACTTAACAAATAATCTCTGGAGAGGTGAGGGGTGATGAGGATAGGATGAAATATGGCTGCAAGAAGCAAATATAAAACGGGTGTTTTTAGCCGTGAAAGCCCGCAAACGGTTCGGATGTTCGCAAACAGTCCTTTGAAAGTTCGCGGACACCTCTGCATTACTGGTTTGGTGAAAAGCAGTTTTTGGATGGCTTATAACTTTGGAGCAACTTAATGGAACTGCATGTCATTTTGCAATTATATTCCTGACCTGATTCCGAATGCGTTTGCAAAGTTTGGTGGGATTCTGTCAAGAGGGGGAAAAATTAGAGGGGGTTCCTAAAATAATGTAAAGGCTTATAAATGAGGTGCCATTTGATGAATCTACACTTAATTTGGTAAACTGATAATAGATCTAGACATAAATGTTTTTGCAAAGTTTGGTGGGATTTTGTCAAAAGGGGGCAGAGTAGAGGGGGGGTCCCAAAATATTGTAAAGGCTTATAAATGTGGTGCCATGTGACACATCTGCACAAAGGCTTGCAAAAAGATTATAGATCTAGATATAAATGTTTTTGTAAAGTCTGAATGGATTTTGTCAAGTGGGGGCTAGGTTATATGATGATTATATGTGCATCATTTGACACTTTTGAAAAAATAAAACATGGGTGGAGTTCCAGCAAACTTGTGTAAGGAGCAATAAGAAGGACTTGAAAGCATGGTTTTGCAAATGTGCCCATGTTTTATCTTTTGACAAGTGACATAAAGTACGTACAAAAAATAGTGATATACCTTTGGTGACTGAGGTGTAGCCTGTGGCCATGTGCAGTGGCCAGATTGTCCGGGTCATGGAATAAGGTCATGATCAGGACAATCTGGCTACTGGCCATGACCACGAGGGACAAAACATGGGGTTAAAGTGGCCATGTCCACCTGGGACTGGCTTTGTGTTAAAGTTATTCGAAATTGGGATAGATTTGAAAAGGAAGAAAAATGTGCTTGTGGTAATATGATCATATAGTTCTCTTTTTGTCTTCTGCAGGCTGCCATGGAAGCGAAGAGGGGCCCTGTATGGAACCCTTCATTCCCTTTCCATGGTGGCCATCTTTTTAGCATTTTTTTTTTTTAGCACCCTGGGTTCCCGCTTTGGGAACCTAGGGTGCTAATGGCCTTCATCCCCCAATACAGGGGCTGGAATGGTGAAATAATGGTCCCGAGACCTTGTTATCCACCCTTGCTTCGCTTAGGCTGATAACTTGGGCTGCCGGGCTGGTATCCATGGAGGATGAACACCACAATATTCTCATTAGCATAATACAAAATGCAAATGGCAATGTTGGAAAATCTTATTGAGTCTATGTACTTTACTGAGAAATATAAAGTAGATGGAGTCTATACTTTTTTTTAGATCTATTTTTTAACTGTGAAAGGTGGTTCCTAAAGGAACATTCCTTTTGTTGTTTTTGATGTATTTTTTTTTTGGCAGGAGAGCTAAGAACGAAAGGTGGGGAGGGAAATGAGGGAAGAGGCACCAAAATCTAATATGGAGGGGTAGGTGGACAGGGGAAAATGTTGTGTGTGTGTTATATCTATGGTAGGGGGCAGTGTTTCTCATGTTCCTTGATTACAGCAGTGGTGGTGGCTCTTGTGGTGGAGGGATGGCATTAGCTTATGCCATTTTAAAATAAATAGCAGTTTTGCTAAAAGTATGTACTGTATACTAGATTGTTAATGGATAATGAATAGGAATAGGTGTTGGAGCTGTGCAATGGAAATTTTGAAGTTGAAAGTTCCTAGATAAGTAGAACATGCAGTTCTGAACTGTCCGCGAAGCACGGATCTTATTGAGAAGTGCGGACGGGTTCTCGGACACGTCAACATGCCGCGCGCCAGCTTATGGTCATGTGGCACTGTCCGGAAGGTCCGCAATGAAGGCAGATGTTTGTAGACATCTACGGATTCAAAACTAGTTGAAATAGTTGTAAGAAGTGTATAGAAGTGTTAAAAATGATTCTAGAAGGTGGGACATGGCAGAGTTTGTAAATTGGACACAAATTTTGCTATATTGGGTAAGTATGATATTAGTAAGTTGTAGGAAAATAGCATGCACTGGTAAAAACCCATGAAATTTACTGAGAAAACTTTGTTAAAGGGATGTTCTGGTTAAGTTGGACTAATAAAAATCTTTGTTAAAGGGGTGTTATGGTTAAGTTGGACTCATAAAAACCTATCAAATTTAATGAAAAAACTTTGTTAAAGGGACGTTATGGTTCAGTTGCACTAATTAAAACTTCGAAATTCAATGAAAAAACTTTGTTAAGGGGACGTTATGGTTAAGTTGCACTAATAAAAACATTTCAAATTCACTGAAAATCCTTTGTTAAAGAGACGTTATGGTTAAGTTGCACTGATAAAAACTTATGAAATTCAATGAAAAAACTTTGTTAAAGGGACGTTATGGTTAAGTTGCACTGATAAAAACCTATGAAATTCAATAAAATAACTTTGTTAAAGGGACGTAATGGTTACAAGTAAAACTGAAAGAAAACCAGAAATTCGCCAGTTATGGTAAGCTAAGCAACCATAACTTGTGCCACCACCGTGCACTGCTAAGACTAACACACAGGGCATCAACGATGATGTATGCTAAAGGTGATGTGCTAAGTGCCATACAAATCATATATAGATCTCTCAAATCAAATATCAATGTTGTTTGAAAATTACGAAGAGATTTTATATATTGTATAGTATAAAATACATTATTACAAGTGTGTCAACACAGGATGAATACAAATGCAGCTTGCATTAGAATAATGAGCATACAATTAGGATAATTCATTGAACTAAAATAATGAGTGCAAATTTAAGTAAAGTGCTGGGTGCATTCCTGAATAGCATGATGGCCAATACCAATGCAAACTGACATTTTTATTTAGGGAAAGTCAAACAGAAATGTCCATAATGTTTACAAAACATTACAGAGAGGACCATTATAATATTTGAACCAATGAAAAGAAGGGACATATTAAAAGTAATCTTTATGCACATAATTAGGTAAATTAAAAAGAAAATATCAATAGCAATGAAATATACTATATATGACAACTCAATAGTTTTGGCTTAAGTGGTGTAATTGTCATATTCATTGCAAAAATAGCATAGTACAGTGCGTGCAAAACGAGAACATAGACTCAATGGGCCTCATTATCCGGTAGGTGGTAGCCATGGTGCTATTAGCACCATGGCTACCCCCTTACCGCATTCCGGGTCCGGGTTCCCGAAATAGGGACTTACCGGGTCATTCCAACCTTGGAGGACCTGGTAAGTCCCCATTCCGGGAACCATTCCCCATTCCCATTCGAGCCCCCATAGGCCTCAATGGGAATGGGGATGGAGCTAATAACGGTACCGCAATTTGCGGTACCGTTATTAGCTGCGAAGTCCCTTAACAGCTCCCATCCTTAACACCTGGTAAACCCAGGCGTTAAGGAAGGGACCCGCTAAGGGACCTCGGAATAGGGTGGTAAGGGATTACTGGCACCGGTGCCCTTACCAGTGCCGGTAATCCCTTACCACCTGCCGCGTAATGAGGCCCAATGAACATTAGGTACCCAAACATGTTTTAAGTTCTACATCAATATTGTGTCCCTTCAGGCCATGGTTTCAAAATTTGAAATAATTTTTGTCTCAAGCTGGCGTAATTTGAATGCCCTACCTCCAGCTCTAGAATGCTGAAGCACACGGAGAAAGCCAAAAAGCTGCAGCCATCCAATTTACCATCATGACTGTCATGGTAATGCTTTGCCATGGGATATGTAAATTCAGCATTCTTGATTGTTCAGATATGTTGGAGAATGCAAAGTTTTAATTTGTAAATGGTGCTCCCAACATACCGCTTGTTGCCTGAGCATGACAGCACGTACACCAGATATTCTGTGTCACAGGAAATCTTGTGATCAATTGTTACCTTTCTTCCCAGAATGGGATGAGTATTGGTGTCACATGGAGTGGCATAGAGACAGGCATTGTATTTAGTACATTTAAAGAAATCAGATCGCATTCTTGTTAACCAGGTCTAAACAATAACTAGTCACCAGTTTGTCATTTAAAGAAGGTGCCCTTCGGTTAGTAACATAAGGATGGCTAGGTAGTATTGATGCCAGGCCTTTGTCTGCTTTCAACACATGCCTGTGCTTTTTCATAATTTTACGTATGGGCAGCAATTCGGCACAGAAAGTAAGAATCAATCTGGTCTTACTTTTTTTTAGCAGATTTTGAGTCTGGGTGGGTGGTTGGCAATTGATTATGTTATGTTATATTGCATGTGTGTAGCGCCTAATGCTGGTATGGCCTCAAAGCGCTGTGGGGAGAATGCCCCTGGAGGCCCGAAGTCCGAGGTATGAGAATTGAAGGAGGCTAGGTCTCTAATGGCGACCCATGGGTATCTGTCTGGTGGATGGGTGCTGTGATAGACTGTCAGGAGCGAGGTGTGTCAATGAGACTGATAGTGTGCCCAGCTACAACACATTTCTGTCAGGGGACTCGGCTACATTCCAGTGGCAGAGGTGAAGTGCGTTATGAGATGGAGCTTCACAGAAGGCTGTCTCAATAACTTTCTTGGAGTACCCAAGGCTATGAAAAATGTTTGCTTTTGTTCCACTATCCTTATCAAAAACTTTGATATCGGAGCGATTTTACCTGAGTCGAATAAACTCACCATATAGGATGCTTTATTGACCACCCAAAGGATGATTACTGGTGACATGCAGTGGGAGATTGAAGCTTGCTGGTTTTCTTTTCAAGTCTGTTACCAACTCACCACTATCTTGTCGGACGAGTGCATCCAGAAAAACAATCTCCTGTTTCATATCTGATTTTGTAAATCAGAGATTTTGATTGTTATTAGGAATTTGGACAAAGCTCATCAAATCTGATTAATTGCCACTCTACATTATGAACAGGTTGTCGATATACCTTAGCCATGTCACTATCCATTCTGTGTAAAAGGAGTTCTCACTTTACAATGCTACAAAATTCTCCCACTAACCCATTGTTGGTGCAAACATAGGGCCCATATATGTGCACCTAAATTGCTTGTATTACACCTCATCAAAAAGAAAAACATGTGTTAAGCCAAAAGCAATCATTTCAAGAATCATGTTAGTGTGTCGAGGGTAGTTAAGAGACCTGGTGCCTCATTACGAGGATGGAGATAACCATGCCGCTTTTAGCGGCATGGCTACCCCCATACCGGGTACCGGGTCCGGGTTCCTTGAATGAGGAATTACCAGGCCATTCTGACCTTGGAGGGCCCCGTAATTCCTCATTCAAGGAACACGAACCCGGTACATCCCTATTCCCATTCGAGCCCCCATAGGGCTCAATGGGAATGGGGTGGATGCTAACAACGGGCCCGTTAATAACGGGCCCGTTGTTAGCATCCTGGTCTGCTCGCGGGACCCTCTAAGGACTCCTGGTTTTGGGGCGGTAAGGGGTTAACGGCTCTAGCACCTTTACCGGCACCGTTAACCCCTTACCGCATTTCTCGTAATGATGCCCCTGGTGTCTAAGAAGTGTCTACATGCCCTTATTCCCACATTGTGCTCAATTGATGTGTATAGGGAAACAACATCTAAGGTGGCCAGGATATAACCCTCTTACCAGGGAATATTCTTAATATGCATCAAAAAATCACTTGTGTCCTTTAGATAAGAAGGTAGCATAGAAACAAAAGGGATCAGCACCTCATCCACAAATCGTGACATATTTTCGAGCAAAGACCCAGACAAAGTCACAATGAGTCTCCCTGGAGGTTTCTTGAGACACTTGTGAATCGTGGGTAAATCTATATGTATGTACATATCTGTAGTCCTGAGATTGTAATAACTCTTTTGTCAGACCTTTGCAATGGGAGTGACGGTGTAATATTAAAGAGATGAGATGGGTCTTTTGTTGTAGGTTTTATTACGGCAAAATAGCAGCATTTGGCAACAGTGGCACCATGTTAAAGAATCCAACTCCAAGGCTAGTTTGGGTTTACATTTTCCTGTGCTCTGAACTGAAAAAATGAAAGGACAGAAATGTCTGCATGACAAGTCAGATATAGTGATTAACACTGAGATCAAAGATCCACCATCAGCTACGCTTACATGGTGACCCCAAATTTTACTAGTTGCCTTGGACAGCAAATTGGCATTAATTTGAGTGCCATGATCTGCTCAATTCTGTTTTGTTAGAAGTGAGGATTGGCCCTTCCTCAAGTGTTGATTTCCCTTCACTCTGGGTTTTAAACCCGGTTAAGTCCTTTGCCCATGTTTATTTATCCATTAGTAAAACATGCTGCTTGCACACTCGCTAGACTCCACAGCAGTCCCTCCGGTCCATAGATGTAGGGCCTCATCACGACCTAGGCGGCCGCGGAATGAACGGTGCCGGTAAGGGACTGGCACCGTTCATTCTGAGCCTCCCTATTACAAGGTCTGCAGTGGGTCCTGCTAAGGAACGCCTGGTCAGAGCAGGCGTCCTTAGCGGGACCTGGTTACAGACCAGGATGCTAACAACGGGCCACTCATTAACGGGCCCGTTGTTAGCATCCCCCCATTCCCATTGAGCCCTCTGGGGCTCAAATGGGAATGGGGATTGATTTTTACCGGCGCCCAGAAAAGGGCAATTACCGGGTCTGCCAAGGTCAGCATGACCCAGTTATTGCCCTTTTCTGGGCTCCGGTAAAAATTAATTACCAGCAGCAGCCGTGCCCTTAATAAGGCAAGCCTTAATAAGGGCACGGCTACCGCCAGGGTCGTAATGAGGCCCGTAGTCTTGTTATTAGAAACCTTCCTTATCCTCAGAAACCTATATGTCTACTTTGGGAGAGAAAGGTTGTTTTGTGGTATCTCCTTTTCAATTGTAATCCTGATGGAACCTTTTTAAAGAACGATGATTTTGTGAACCACATGTTAAGACAGGTAAGTGGCAACAATGTGATTTTTTAAACCTCTCTTTTTAGCTGATTAAGGAGAGATTCTCTCATCCTGGCTATTGCCCAGAGCATTCTCTTGTAAGTGCTAACTCGAGGATTAGGCTTGCCTTGTGATGAAGAATACCCTGATGTCTGGGCAATAACCAGCAGCTATCTATTTGCTGCCATATAGCATCAGGTAGTGTCCTAGTGCCATCAGAAGCCTGTTCTCTATATCAGAGGCATGTATTGATTGAGTATCTGCAATAGACCCATATACATTGAACAGCTAACATCAGAATGAAGTCCTTCAAAGGCACTGAGACAGCATAGGTGAATGTCAGTCTTCTCCATTGACTGGCTCTCTGTGGATAGTTTTTCTAGATCTTGTTATGATTTTTTATTTTATTTATTTATTGTTCACTTGTTAGGTGCTTATACAGGAAGCTAATACTGTTTCAAAGCACCCGCATGGCAATAGGGAAGGTACAAGGGATGATAGACAATTACAATTACAAAACATATAAATAAATAAAACAAAAAATAATGAGGGGAAGATGAACATTACTATGCCTTGTGAGTGTTCAGAACATGCAATTGCAGAAGGGAGAAGGAATGGGATAGGTGCTGTGGTGCTCGTGGCTGAGCAGCAGGTGAAGTGCAATGAAATTAAGTGCAAGCCTCGAAAGATGAGGGTGAGCCAAGGCAAGTGCTGTGGATAGACAGCAGCTCGGATGATACAATGTGGGAGGTCAGGGCCCAAGGATGCAAAAGGGCCCTGCACACCAATTAAGCTACTGTGCGATAAGCAGGGGAGAGAGGGAGATAAGGAAGAGGTAAAGAGGAAGGTCTTGAGGCTCTTCTGGGATTTAAGAAGGTTCTGCTCAAGTCGAAGAGGGAGGGGGAGGCTGTTCTAAAGAATGGAGACAGTTGAGTAAAGCGATTGACTACGTACCCTCTGTTTGACAAACTACTTTACACACAAGGAATTGGTGCCAAAGGAGTGCAGAAGTCTAGAGTGGGTGTATTTAGTAAGTAGGAGTTGCAGATGGTGTGGTTGCTGGCCCCAGACAGCCTTGTGGATGGTACAGAGGGATTTGAATTTAATCCGTGCAGCAAACAAGAGCCAGTACAGATTTTGTAGGGGAGGAGAGATGCGGACCCTGGCCTTGAGGACAGGGATAGGCCTTGCTGACCTATTCTGGATTAGCTGGAGTGGTCGCAGAGTGGACGAAGGAAGATTCAGGAGGAGGCTATTGGAATAATCAAGCCTATAGAGAACCAGAGCCTGTGTAACATTGAGCCTCTGGGGGAAGGTGAAAAAATGTAGAATTCCCTTGAGAAGAAAGAGCTGAACGTGGAACTTTCCTGGCAATATTCTGAGTGTGAGGCAGGAAGGAGCGAGAGGAGTCGAACATGACTTTAAGATTTCTGGCTTCAGAAAAGGGAGCGGGGGGGGGGGTGCCCATGGAAGAAGGCCAGAGTGAAGATAATAAGTAGGGTGCAGGGGTCCCAATAGGAAGGATATCTGTTTTGCTGGCATTGTTACAGAGATCATTGGAAGTACATTAGGACTGAATGGCAGAGAGGTAGTCGGGTATGATGGACGGTGCAAGGGTGTCCGCACGAAGTTTGAAGAAAAGTTGTGTGTCATCAGTATAGCACTGGAAGTTGGGGGAGAAGTAGGAGACGAGGTGTGCCAGAAGGCTAAGAGTTGTTAAAGAGCCAAGGCGAGAGAATAGGTACCTGGGGGATGCCACGGGTGGAGTAGGAAGTAGGCGAGGAGAAGGTGCCCAGGATGATTTGGGATGAGCGGTCAATAGGGAGGAAGTCAGCCAGTCCAGTGCTTGCTCTAAGATACTAAGGGTCTCGTAGAGCCTTTTATTGAGGATGGAGTGGTTGACCATGTTAGATTCAGAGGAGAGATCAAGAAGCATTAGGACACCAGGGGAGTTGGAATCAAGGGATGCAAGCAGTTCTTCATGGATGTTCAGAAGAGCAGTTTCCGTGCCTCTGGAGGCTCGGAATCCATATGTATGGTCGTGGAGACCACCAACAGGTTCAGTGTGAGAGTTAAGGTGGGGCAGGGCCAACTTCTCAAGCAGTTTCCCCAAGAAGAGGGTGATGGAAATGGGGTGATAGTCTGCTGGACAGGAAGTCTCTGCTGATGTTTTTTTAAGGAGGGGGCACACAAGGGAGTTATTGAGGGAGGATGGAACAGAACCAGTAGCATAGGAGTGGTTACAGAGATCAGCGAGTGCAGGGGCGAGAGAGAAAATGTCCTTGATGGTTCTGGATGAGCAAGGGGCAACCTGTTTGGAAGAGACCTTCATGGGATTGACAACTCTGGTGTCTCTTTCCAGTGAGACAAGGGTGAAGAAGGAGAAGGAGGAAGGTGAGTGGCCAAGGGAGGCAAGGGGGTAAGGGATGGGTTGGGAGAGTGCATGACAAGGCTGTTCAGGATGTCCTGGGTGTTGGTGGTGAAGTGGGTGGCAAGTGCGTTGCAGAGGGCCTGAGAAGGAATAGGGGAGGATGGTACTGCAAAAGGGTTGGCAAGTTCCCTGCTGATTTTGAAAAGTTCAGCTGTGTTGTTAGAAGCGCCAGATACCTGTGTCTGAATGGGGGCCCTTTTCTTGGAACGGATAGAGAGTTTGTAATGCCTTTGAAGCACATGGAAGGCCAGTTTGTCAGAGGGTGAACCTGAGGTTTGCCACTTCCGTTCTGCAGCTCTGTACTTACATTTCAGGTCTGCAAGTTCGGAGTCGTACCAAGTGTTACGCTTAGAGGCACAGTTCAGATGGATCCTCATGACTGGAGCAAGAATGTCAAGGGTGTTGATGATGGACTTGTGGAGGTTACTGAGAGCAGAGTCATTGGTAGAGTCTTAATTGGGCGGTCAAGGGGGGATAAAGGTGGAAGTGAAGGCAGCAGCTGACACTCATTTTATATGACGGATGTTCGTGAAGGAAGTTGGCAGGGCTTTTGGAGGAGTTGTCACATGGCCATAGTGACCCAGGTGGGAGGAGAGAGGAGAGTGGTCAGAGTATGAGAGAGGGGTGACAAGAGGAGATGAGAGAGGGAGGTTGGAGGGGATGAGGGCATCCAGAGTGTGTCCGGCAGAGTGAGTTGGACACAAAGGGAGAATGGAGAGTGATAGAGAGGTGCAGAGGTCTATGAAGTGAGTGGATGCTGTGCTAGAAGAGTTCATTTGGATGGTAAAATCATCCAGGAGAAGCACGTTAGAAAAAGTTGAGAGTAAGTAGGAACAGAAATCAGCCCATTCAGAAAGTAACACAGTGGTAACAAAAGGAGGCCACTAAATGGTAGCAATGTTCAGGGTGGAAGAGGGAGAGATCATCAATTTGCATACCAGGGTCTTAAAGGACAAATAGAGCTGAGTGGGTAAGGTGGAAGAAGGAATGCACTCAGGGAAGATTAAGGCAACTCCACCCCCAGCACGTTGGAGTCGAGGCTAGGAAATGATCTTAAAGCCATCAGGTAAGCAAGTGTCAAAAGCAGTTATTGAGCTGGCATTGAACCAAGTCTCAGTAAGGTCGAGAATGTCAAGGTCAGTGTTTTCTAGAAGGAGACAGATGTCAACAGAGTGTTGGTTGGCTGAGCGGATGTTCAGTGTTGCCAGGTGGAGATGATCTCTGCCTTTGAAGGTTTTCTGAGGTGGAGTATAGGGGCCTGGTGCATCAGTCAGAGGTGGTGGAGCAGGGAGGGAAGTAGGGGGAGAGGCAGAAGAAGAAAGGAAGTTAATGAGAGATGGCATGATCCGGTCAAAGAGAAGGAAGTTGGCCTGCGGGCCCTGAACCAGGATGTCAAGAAGCGACATGAGAATAAGCCTGCCGAGAGGACTTCCCACTTGGTGCCACCATTAATGGGAGAGGACGAGAAAGGGGAGAGAGTAGAGATAAGATGAGATGTCCATAGGTATGGAGATGGGACAGAGAAGAGGATGTCAGTGAAGATTTCTCTGGAGGATGCACTGATATAGGTGTCTACGATTGGGAGGCCAGGGTTGCACCCAGGATGTCTTTTTTGTTCTTGCGGATAGGTGATAGTGTAGCTCTTAGAGAAGATTGGAGAGATGGAGAGTGCCAACTCAGGGACAGGGGATAGATGAGAGCAAGGCATAGAAAGAAAATGGGGGAGTGGGGGTGGCAATGCACAGTCCTGACCCAAACTGACAGGCGGCATAGCAGTTAAAGGAGGAAACAATGCAGGAATCTTTTTATAATTTTTTTTTTAACAGAAAAACAAAGCAATGCGAAATGTGATCACACCCACCTAGATTTTTTTTGAAAACAAGAATATAAGCAATGCAGCACAAAGTGGATGCAAGATGTGTTAACACAGTGTGCACAGGGATGCGAGAGTTAAGGAGGCAAACGCAAAGACATATGTAATTACCATGTAGCACAAAGGGAGCAGAGTCATAAGAGCTAGTTAAAGGAGAGGCAGTCAGCAGTGGCACAGATAAGGATAGAGGGATAGCTGGAGGAGGCAACAGAGCGGTCAGCCATCACTCCCCTTTTTGCAGAGGAGGGAGTCCATAGTCTAATGACAGGTGATAGATGTGCCCCAGAGCTTGCTGCATTGTTTGTGGACCTGCAGTAAGGTTGGGGCCCATCCAAGCCCAATATGGCTCAGACTGGGCCTTTTGCAGTGGGCCTTCTGTTAGGAGGCCGGCAACGAAGCCTGCTGGCTTCCAATTGGCTGCTAAGTTGTAAAAACGAGCCAAACACAGCCTGTGTGTTTCATGTTGTCAATGACCAATCCAAGATAGCCACTGGCAGCCAAGTTCCAGACAGAAAGTGAAGCCAAAAACCAGAAGGAATGACAAACGCTGTTGTCCCCTGATCGCCTAGTTCATCAGTGGTTGCTCTATCTGATATTGTTCCTGTTGTTGCTGGGATGAGGTGATTTCTTCCTGATTGGTGTTGCAAGAGAAACCTATTGTGGCTTTCGGCTGGAGATGGATTTTGGTCCAAAATGATACCAAGCTAGCTTCCCCTGGTAGTGCCCGCTTCTGACCATGAACTGGATAAGGTTTATTTGTATCATGCTGCAATTATTTTGAGACATATCTTTGCTAAGTGTTGTCCACCGCTGTTGTTTAAGCAGAATGTAGGAGTTATAGTGTATGAAAAACTGTTACAACTTTCTTTTCACCTATTTCCGTCATCATGTGTAGGTTTGCTACACTATTGTTGTGAAACATTTTTCTTTGAATAAAAGGTTAGATTTTGTAAACAAATGTCAAGACCCTATTTATACACTGAAATTGTATCTCTCAGACATGTAATGTGAGCCCTCTACTTTGTCATCTACAGGGTAAAGCCTGATTGTTGAGCCTTTCTACCAAATGGCATGCCAGGTGTTCTTGTAAACCACATTCGGTTACATTGGTTTGATCAAGCTAGCTTGAGTACAGAAGACCACGTTTGGACCTCCCTAAACTGGTAAGTCTCCAGCTCTCTCTCTGAATACTGCTTCTCCCTAGTTTCTCTCCCAGTTTTTTGCAGATCTTGTTGCATCCTGGTAATTGTTCCCATTTCAGGACTGCTGAGGTGTGTGCTTAGTTACCCTGCCTTCTCTCTATGTTTCTGTTTGCCCTCTGCTTCACATTACAAAAATTAAACAAATTGATGGGGTGAATGTCTGCACTCATGGTTATGCTAGCTGCCTGCCGTGCCATTTGTTATGCATTTCTGCATTAATTAAAAAAAATGGTGGATCAGCATTTTCAGATACATGTTCCATAAGCAAGTGTTGTTGAACATGTACCTTACACAATGAGGATGGAGAAGAGGATGCATTATGCACCCCTGAGTTGGAACCTGGAATGCCTAATGCCACGCTTGTTAGCCTTCTGCATGCTATCCTTGTTGAAGCATTTAATATTACTACAACGGTGCTCCTTATCCACTGTTCTTCATCTATTCTTCTTCTTGCGCATCAGTTACCTTTATAGTGGCATTGGTCTTTCAGCATTTTCTGTCGCTGAAGGGTAGGGTGACCAGATTTCCAAAACAAAAAACCGGGACGACCAACAACATAAAAGAGGGACTACCACATTGCAGCCCACCAATTACTGCCCCTCCCCCAACACGCCCCCACAACTATCACCCAAGCATATTTCCAGCACTTCTCCTTTTTTATAAACTGTATATGATCTCATTTGTGCAGTTTTGTCTGTGAATCTTGGCATGTTAATTCAAAACAAGCGTTTGCTCTAATTGATCTAACATGGCTTGCTGTACAACGATTTCCAAGTCAGTCTCTGTGGCACAGTCAATGTGCCTCATTACGACCCAGGTGGTAAGTTACCGCCTGGGCCGTGACTTTACCACCATGGCGTAAACTACGTTTACGCCATGGTGGTAGGCGGACTTACCGCCCCATTCCAACCTTGGCGGGGCGGTAAATCCCCATTTTCCCATTTTCCCTTCCCCATTCCCATTTTGCCCCATAGGGCATAATGGGAGTGGGGAAGGCGTTAATTACGCCACCGTAAATTACGGTGGCGTAATTAACTCCATGGTCCCTTAGCGCCATGGATTTTAACACCTGCTAAAAGCAGGTGTTAAGTCCGCCATGGCGCTAAGGGACCTCGTACTCAGGCGGTAAGGGTCGGCGCTGTTTACGCCGCCGTAAAACCCTTACCGCCTGAGTCGTAATGAGGCCCAATAAGTGTTGTGGATTTTAACTGAAACGGTTTGGTGTTCGAGTCAAACCTCCAACTTCAAAATTCTTTAAGTGTTGTGAAAAATAATTACCCGGACTGGGTTTCTAAAATGAAAAAACTCCCGGGACTGTCTCGGGAAAAACCGGGACGTCTGGTCACCCTACTGAAGAGTCATGACTTGCCTCTCCTGTGGGTTCACATTTCCCTCTTGCTTATTGTGTCACTCCCGTCATCTTCAGCAACCTCATGCCTATGAACTCCTTTTGTGTGCATAGAAGGCTTTTTATAGCATGCTTACTTCAGTTTAAATTGTTACCCAGAAATACTTATGAATTATGCGAATGTGGGTGGGATCTTGACATTCAGGTACACATTCGGTAGAGCTAAAAACAATATAGATGTATCTTTACAGGACTACGGTTAGCAATTTATTTAATTGTTTTTTTGTATTTTTTATAACGCACCTAATACTGTAGTTCGGTTTCTTAGAGAGGATCCAGGATTTGACCGTCGGTTGCTCCGCGTGGTCTTTCTTCCAAGAACAGTGTGTTGCCCCTGCATAGTAAAACCACAAAGGTAAAGTGAGTGCCTGTCTGAGTGCAGGGATCCCTAATGCGTGAGAGTGAGGGACTGGCCAACAGAGTGACTGGGTGAGAGTGTAGTGAGTTAGCGAAGGAGTGAGTGGGTGAGGAAACAATCAAGGGAGCGAGTTAGTGAATCGGTGAAAAAAATAACAAAACAAACAATTATACCTAAGGAGGGAGAAAAAAAAGCTATCATGGAGGGAGTGAAAGGGATGTTCCTAGTGAAGACGCGAGGCGGGCAGTGACTTTCTTCTGTTCTGAGCAACAGAGGTAGTTTGTGACGCTTGTGTGTTCTTGCCCGATACACGTGCCTGATGCCCTATGATTAGTCACATAGGGCCTCATTACACGGACGGCGGTAAGGATTAACGGTCACCGTTAATGGTAACAGTGGCCGTTAACCCTTACCGCCGTACTACGAGGTCCCTTTGCGGGTTGGGGAATTTAACGCCTGCTTTTTGCAGGCGTTAAAACCCAACCCGCAAAGGGACCTTGGTGCTAATTACGGCACCGCAAATTTGCGGTACCGTAATTAGCACCTTCCCCATTCCCCTATGGGGCAAAAATGGGAATGGGGAAGTGCAATGGTGGAAGGGGGAATTACCGCCCCACCAACCTTGGAATGGGGCGGTAATTCTCCTTTCCGCCAAGGCGGTGCCGGTAATTTACCGGCATCGACCAAGGTGCTAATAGCACCTTGGTCCACCGCCTACCGTGTAATGAGGCCCATAGTGTACAATCTTTAACGTTTCACTAGTATTCCGATGACAAACTAAAGAAAGTAGATGTAAGCATTGAGTTTCTTTTTTATGGTTTGAGGCATTCGGCATGCCTGTCATAGTGACGGTTTGTGGCATCCATAGAAACTTCTGAGTGGCATGAAATCCTCAGCAGCCTCCATCTATAAAATGCATGCATTACTTGTGTTACCCATGCAGATGTGTGGGACCTTCATGGGCCCTACATTTGCAGCAGCAATGTGGGGCGTTGGATGGCTATATATGCCTTGGTACTGCCTATGTCATACTGAACACCATATTGATCATGTATTTGTTATACAGGTGATGAATATGTGATAAATATAGAATACGAATGGTGTACGCATATCCATCCTAGGCATGGCAAAGAGACAATGCTGGTCTGTGTGTGGGATGATATTCTGGCTCAGGTGGATGAAGGCGTACTTCCACTACTAATCATGATAGATCTGTCAGCAGCTTTCAACATTGTGGACAATTCCCTTCTTCTGGAGCGGCTGGCCGCTGTGGCACGTGTCTCTGAAAATGCCCTCCACTGGTTTAAATCATGTTCGCCAGAATGAGTACTAAGGGGCACTTTTGGTCCCTATCTCTGCATCCCACTGGTGATGGACTGCAGGGTATCTCAAGATTTATCGCTCTCTCCTCTGCAACTTAACATCTATATGCCTTATGAGTCTTTTGGGCTCTTTAGACCTGCGTTTTCATTCCTATCCAGAGGATAACCAGATATATTTAAATGTTAGGAGACTTAATGAGGTGATATGCCCCGAGGTGGCGGGCCCACCCTATGAGTAATGGCCCGCTGCCCAAGTAAGGGCCCGAGCGAAGTGAGAGTCCCTTAACGAGGGTGGTATTCTGTTAGTCACAGAGTGGGCGCAGCCTCCAAGGGGCAGATCGCCATTAGCACCCGTCTAGTGCAATACACGGGTGCTAAATGGTTTAAAAAAAATAAAAAGTATTTTCTCTCCGTGAACTCTACCAACATGGCCGCCAAGGAATTGGAAGCCAGAGGTCAATACAGAGTTCCTCTTCCATTTCAATGTTGGTCACACAGGGAAAGGAGCTGCGCGGTGGATCCCTGTTGCCGCAATAAGGTAAGTGGGACGGGAGAGGGAGAGAGCACCAAAAAAACAATTTGGTGGGGGAAGATGGCGGGTGGGGGAGCCAGCCATCAGGCGGCTTAGGACGCAGACTTTCACTGGTAGTGTCAGCCCGCGTTCCTAGCCACCTGATTGGCTGGCTCCCCTGCCCAGGGTGCTAATGACAACTTTACCACTCTGTCCCAGGTACTGGAAAAGGTAAGTGCGTGGCTAGGGAGTAGAGGACTGGGGTCAAAGTCATCAAAAGTGAAGTTCTTCTTCTTTGTCATTGCCATTGGCTTAGGACTCCCTCCCACATATCTGTTTCACTGAAACCTTTTGCCCTTTGTTCTTTTTCCACCAACAAATTGAAGAACCTTAGAATGTATTGGGAGTCAGTCTTGGCATGGATGCTCAGATTGGCTCAGTCGTTAAAGACTGCTTTTTCATACTCTCCCTTACATCCCAACGCAGCTGAATCCCTCAGCAGTTGTCTCAGCTATTACATGAACACTAGCTAAACCAACTCCCTTCTTGTGGTTCTTCCAGCATAGTAATTGCAATGCCTGCCGTGAGCACAAAATGCAGCTGTTCGGCTGTTTTTCAGTTTGAGGAAAAGAGATTCCATCTCACCCTCTCGTAGAACATTTGACTTGCTGCCAGGACACCAACATATTGGGCCTCATTACGAGTCCGGCGAAAGCCGTGCCGGAAAAACCGTCAGGCTGCCTCCGGACCGGTAATACCATTCCGCCTCCGTGATTGCCAGAATCACCGGGGCATTACAACCCCAGTGACCCGGTAATTCTGGAGGCGGAATTCTGTAAAAGTCCATTCCCAAGGACTCCATGGAGATGGGACCATGGAAACACCAGTTCCGTCTATGACAGAGCAGGTCTTTCCATGTCTGCCTGCAGGCGGGTGGTGTTACTTCCGCCAGGTCAGACCTGGCAGGAGTGACACTTCCCAGCCTGCAGGAATCGGAAACAGCCGGTCCGGAAACAACAGTGGCAGCGGATTTACTGCCACTGTTGTTTCCGGACCAGCTGACTTGTAATGAAGCCCATTATTTTTAAAGTTTTGTGTTTGGTGCTTACCTACCGTTGTGGTCTTAGGCTCCTTTACTTGGTGGACATAACCCACTTTTATCCATCCCCCAGATCTCTCAGAATATCTGGGCAATCTTTCCTACCGTTACCACAAGTCCATTTCAAATCTAGACAAGAAAGAAGGGTTGCTGGCCAGAGTCCTAGATGCTGGAATGCTCTCCCACCCAATATCCATAAGATCGCCCATTGTATGACCTTCTTGCAAGACGTCAAAACCCATCTTTTATTTAATCATTCGCTTTTCAGTCAGCCCAGTCAGTCTCATCCTTATATTCCTGAATGCATTTCGCTTTGCCGAGGTGTGCATTACAAGCACCAATACACAGATAATAGGAAACTGGTTAAATGTCAGATATTACCTATTTATAATAGGTATGCAATATAGAGTTTAACACATGGGTCATGCATATGTGATATTTGCCATGCATATGTGACCTGTCAAAAAGCAGTGCATGCCAGCATTTCCCACAGACATGTACCACAAAAGAATAACTGCGTGTTGTCCCTGAAAACAGGCATAGTATGTTGTTACTCCCCATTTTTTCCTAAGTGTTCCAAGGCCTGTAATGGCATCATGCAAGTCTGCCCGACCGTGACTTCCTGAGCCTGCTCAAGTAACTGCCTTAAGAAGTAAAGGAGGCCTATGTACTGAATCTTGCATTATGTGGGGCAGATGTCAGTTGATGAAAGTTCCTGCTGTGCGGGGTTAGTGCATATGGAGTAGGTGGACAATACGCCTAATAATAAAGCTGAACAAATGCAGACATAGAAAACTTGGTATGCAGCCTGGTGTCACGTGCCCCTACTGATTCCAAGTATTTACTTATCATTCTGCTCAATAAGCTGTCTGCACATTGTTTCTTTCAACTTTAAATGCTTGATTAGTTCCTGCGTGTATTGCCTCCACCTCAACAGGGTGCACTCGACCTTAGTTGTATTTTTTTTTTTTTGCACTTTCAGACACACCCTGTCTGTTGCCTTAAACCTACCAGTTGCCACTTGCTGGCTGCTCTATCACTGTTTGTTGCTTTTTATTAATTATTATTATTTTTTTTTATCCCTTTGCTCAGCACTTCCACTTCTCCCCCCATGCACTTTTACCTTTCCGTCTCCCATGCACTTGCGCATTCTCAATGTCACTGGGCCTAGTAAGATCGTTGTTTTTATTCTCCCTTGTTCCCCTCCCTTGCCTCGTTAAACTCTGAAACATTTGTGTACGAGCGCGATTAATATAAAATATCAATATCCATATCATCTCCTGCATAGACTACTGCAATGGGGTATCGGGGCATTGAAACACAATATTGGCAAACTTCAAAGGCCACACAACTGTGGAGCCAGGTCCAGTGCTCAAATAAGAACGTTACTCCTGCACTCTATTGGTTACTAGCTAAATAGAGAGTGGCATTTATCTGGCACGGTTAAAACTAATAAACGACTTTAAAAAAGGTCTGTAAAGCCCACAGCAAATAAAACAAATGCACAAAAATAATGCAGGACCCTGTGGGTGAGATGGAAAAATAAACATATGCTTAATTATTTCAACTGAGGAGATGGGGAGTACAATGGCCCTCATTACAACACCGGCGGTAAACAATGGCGCTATTAGCACCATGGTTGCTGCCGGTATTGTAACGAGTCTGCCATGGTGCAATGGAAAATTACCACCCCATTTCAAGTTTGGCGGGGCGGTAATTCCCCATGCACCATTGGCCCTTCCTCATTCCCATTTTTGCCCCATTTTTATCCCTTTGCTCAGCACTTCCACTTCTCCCCCCATGCACTTTTACCTTTCCGTCTCCCATGCACTTGCGCGTTCTCAATGTCACTGGGCCTAGTAAGATCGTTGTTTTTATTCTCCCTTGTTCCCCTCCCTTGCCTCGTTAAACTCTGAAACATTTGTGTACGAGCGCGATTAATATAAAATATCAATATCCATATCATCTCCTGCATAGACTACTGCAATGGGGTATCGGGGCATTGAAACACAATATTGGCAAACTTCAAAGGCCACACAACTGTGGAGCCAGGCCCAGTGCTCAAATAAGAACGTTACTCCTGCACTCTATTGGTTACTAGCTAAATAGAGAGTGGCATTTATCTGGCACGGTTAAAACTAATAAACGACTTTAAAAAAGGTCTGTAAAGCCCACAGCAAATAAAACAAATGCACAAAAATAATGCAGGACCCTGTGGGTGAGATGGAAAAATAAACATATGCTTAATTATTTCAACTGAGGAGATGGGGAGTACAATGGCCCTCATTACAACACCGGCGGTAAACAATGGCGTTATTAGCACCATGGTTGCTGCCGGTATTGTAACGAGTCTGCCATGGTGCAATGGAAAATTACCACCCCATTTCAAGTTTGGCGGGGCGGTAATTCCCCATGCACCATTGGCCCTTCCTCATTCCCATTTTTGCCCCATGGGGCTCAATAGGAATGGGGAAGGCGGTAATTACAGTACTGCAAATTGCGGTACCGTAATTACCTTCAAGGTCCCTTAGCGGGTCCCTACTTTAACGGCTGGTCCAGACCAGCCTTTAAGGTCGGGAGCCGCAAAGGGACCTTGTAATTAGGCGCTAAGGGGTTAACGGCGCCACAGCCTTTTACGGCGTCGTTAACCCCTTAGCGCCAGGGTCGTAATGAGGCCCAATGTCTTTTTCAGATATTCTTTGATCATGGATTAAAAATAAATTGTCCCTGCCCCTAGCCCCAATAATGTCATATATCACCCACGTCATTACAGCTTCCCTTCTTAGAGCAGAATGTCTTAGGGCCCAGCCCCCTCGGTTTTGATTTGTCATTTATGTTTGAAGGAAGGACTCATTCAAGAATACGCAGTCCGGTTGGCACTAAAGATCATTGTGCGGCCGAGGAAGGCCAGCGTGTAGCAGACTGAACCGGTATAAAGCAGCAGGGACATTGGGGTTGCTTATACAGTGAGCAGAGGTCATCATGTGGGTGGAGGTTAAATGCCCCTCAATAGAGAATCACAGACCGGCAGTCATCATATTACTTCATAAGCAGAGGTTGATATAAAGGACGGACTAGCAGGGCATGAATGGCTTAAATGTTTTTGTGGTAGGCAAGATAAGTGTTCCAGACGTCCTTGCAGCAGTTTTTTAGACTTTCCCCTAGTTATGTGACAGGTGCTCTATACGAATACAGGGTCTGTAGGGTGGGTCAGTTTAGTTGGGTGGAGTCCGGTTAGGTTCAGCACAATGATTTCCTTGACTTGCAAGCCAATGAATACAATTTACCTCTGTTTGCCATCACTTGTAGTTGATGTATAAGCCTGGTTTCTCTGCCAATTCTGGCACCACGACTCGTACATGTCACGCAACTTGGGTGCAAGGCAAAGATTGCGGTTGGCCTCCTTTCAAATGGCCAGTGCATGAACAACTAGGAAGCAAGGAGTACTTGTTAAAAACTCCAGTGGTTGGTCTGGAGAAGGTTCACCATAAGTAGTATGCTTGTGTGCCACTTAGGGGAATGAGAATTTTCTAAAATGGTTAAACAAGATGTTGACTTGGTTAAGGGTTATGCTGCACGTTTTGGGTTGGTTATTTGGTTTTGCTGTTTGCTGTTTGACTTTTCCTGGCTTGTTATCGTGATCCTGTGAGTTATATATTTGTCATTTCCTTATATAATTCTGGCAAAGTGATAGCAATTTTAAGTTTAGATCATTATGGTCTGGTAACAGTTGACAGACTCTCTGGTAACTTCTGGTTTCTGGTCTTGTAAGAGTTTGTGGATCCCAAACAGGATCTGGTGTTCACCTTCTGGTGTACTGATACAGTATTTGAGTATTGGGAAGACATTTAAATTGAATACATGCACAGGGGATGGGTGTAAAGACTGGAGGGGGTTATCTGTACTCCTGCTCTCTATATGGGAGAGTAAAAGCACTGAGCACCCCAGCCAAGATTATACATAGGGTAGAAATGGACGAATGATCATGGCTTAAGCTCTCAGGATGTGATTCAGGTTGGTTCTTAAGTACAGTGTAGTCCCCAAGCCCCCACAAAGGAATGCCCACACACTATGTTAGTAACAACACACATATGTATATAAATAAGGTTCAAATTATATACACAATTACAAAAACACACTTTGTGCTCAGGCAATATTATGATAAATGTGCAATTTCTATGTGGAACCCAATTACTCTTTGACTCCATTAAAATGCACCAATTGCTGACAGTTTCAAATGGCATACAAATCAATAGCAAAAGGCATCAACCATGACATGGGAGGAAAAAAATCTGGTTAAACAATAGGCAGAATACTGGGTCCCTACCAAAGACAGAGTTCTGCGTGAGGATACCCCTACCTGGGCAACCTATAAATAATATATTAAATGAGCCCAGTCCATATATTGCTTAGCAGAGTCTTATTTCCTTCTATAAATGTTCTACTACCCCAATGTACCTGATTTAACAGAGTTCGACATTGGATCATTGACAGATCCTTCTTGAGTGATCTCCTTTTAAGGCAGGAGCCATGGATCATCAAGATCCTTCAAATAAAAGGGTGAGCAATGGCATCGAGGCAGCAGCTTCGGTCCTGGCGGTGCTTGTCAATGATCAGTCGTGGAAGACCTGCGATGTTGAGGCATGCAGTGCACCTCGACGATGATAGTTTGTTGCTGCAAACAGTCAATGAAGAACGTAGGCCCAGCAAAAGCGATAGGTCGTCAGTGTTTGGCTTCGGCAATCAGGATTCAACCATGGCTGGCTTTGAGATCTTTTGTTGGCGTCTTTGAGGACTTTGGTTGGTGGGAAACCCACTGATGGTTTGTCCTTGGTTCATCTGCGACCTTGACTTTCTCTGGTGGGACAAAGCAGTCGACGTGATGAGCAAGGGAGTCCTTGATTCAAAGTGTTCTTAGGCAATGGAGCGTTGCAGCTCCGGTTGATGATGATGATGGTCGTCAACGGCGATGGAATTCAATGTCCAGTGCTTCGCTTCAGATTCTTCTGCAGTCCCTGTCTCCGGTCGGCAGCCTTTCAAGGATTGACTTCCAGGGAGCCTTGGTGAGGGTTACCTGGTGCACGATCTTCCCTCATAGCTCGGGAAGAGGTCTCCTAGCCATGTCCTCTCTTGGATCAGTTAATTGACGGCAAGGCAGCTTTCAGATTGCGTGAAAGGGAAGCCACAGTAAATCTTCTTCCAGCTCGGCTTTGAGAATAAGCATCAAGTTTCGACTTCAGCTTCTGAACAATTCCAGTAAGTGAGAGGTCCCCAGATATACTGTTCTGTCTCTCATTCACACTGCTGAGCCAGGCTCAGGCAGCCAATCATTCAGAAGGGCATTCAGCAGGCAGGCAGCCAATCAGGCTCACAGTACACTCAGGCCATTCCTCCCTATCCAGACACTCACAACAAGGAATGTGGATTGGGGAAATCATCCAGCCATTCAGCACTCCATACTGTATTCATACCAGTTTCGGGCAGGGCTGTCTCATTCATTGTGTTACACACCAGAAACCAGACACCCATAACATGAACCCAGGTCCCACCCATAGGGTGTACCCACAACATACAGTCACTGGGAAGGCTCCAGCCAGTCTGGCCTGGACTTCCCCACAATACCATATATGGAACTTCCACCCAACAGTCAGCCATGGGACAGAGTCAGGGCTTCCCAGGACTTTGGGAAAACAAGATAAAAGGCAATAAAAAGCAAGAGGCCACAGGGGCCATCTTGTCTCCCTTCAGGAATCAACTGATTTCAATGACAGTCCTGGGTATCCCAAAATGGAGGATACTCAGAGCACCTATCAAATTCAGCATTGAGCTGCCATCAACCCATACCTTACTCTGTGGGCCACACACAGGTGCCCACAAACATACACTAGGGGTACAGGGTTATACCCCCACCCATGGATGCCATGTTCACCAACCCAAAAAGAGGAAGAACTGCACTGTCAGGAGTGCCACATGTGCAGAAGATAACACAGAACACACATGATAAAAGGACTACAGGACAAGGACTCGGAGGCCCTGTCCCTCCAATGCATTTCCAGCATCACAATGGGGAAACAGTTTACCCAGTTAAATAAGGACAGAAGGTGCAAGTTCAGAGTCCGTGTCCCTGTAGTCCTTTCACGACCACTTAGCCTTGTGTCATTAAAGCTCCTTCCCTTCTCAGGGCCGTATAAAAGTGGTGCCAGGTATAGGTGGTAACATGGGCAGTTCATATTGTATGAGTAGCACTAAAACGAGGGACAGGCAAGGGCCAAGGACCGTCAAAACAGGAGCCTGAATAGCAAACTATAAAAGCACTAAAGATGAGTTTCTTGATATCTGGCATAAATTGATGCAGGACAATTTACATTCTCAGTTTCCGTTGTAGAGCACATTTAATTTATAGAAACGGGCAACGCTGATGCGTGCACCGGAAGCAAAAACATGGAAAGGGAGTCCAAGACAGAGGTAGGCCTATGCCAGTGGGAGGCGGAATGTAACAGACCTCAGGGAACTGAAGCATTCCAATTAGAGGGGAAATTAAATGATTTAGAAATAAAGGGCGAGTTGATACAACTAAACCTTCCACACTCCCATGCCCCCGAATACTAGATGAGAAACAATATGTGAAACATGATAAAGGAGAAAGCAGAAGATTTGATAGGATATGTGCACACTCACTCCAGGAGCCCAAACAGCTTCACTGGCGACTCCAGCCCAGGTGTATGTACTGGCACCCACCGTGCCACCTCTGCCTGCACCGACCCTGATAACAAAACTGGGGGCGAATATTCAAGGCCATTTTACTCAAATGTAGAATGGGCAGCAGGGACCAGATGTGTACAGATAACGATTTTGATTCTCCCTAAAACTCCATCCATGAAAAGTAGTGCGGATGGGATAGATCAGTATTCAAAGTGCACCTGAAGGGGTAGAGGGAGAATAACCACTTTGTTCACAGTTCCTGTGGCCTGGATTCCAAGTGATTTGCAAAATCTGGTGAAATAGTTTCTTAAAATACGAGAGGAGCCTCAAAGTTGTACTGAGGATATAAACACTGTGATTCAGTGCAATAACTCGACAAGGGCTGACATGAACCAGTTTCAGAGAGTGGTTGAGCCTCTAGAGTTTAGACATAGATAGGCACAACATACATATTGGCCAGTGGCTGGTCTGGGTACAGGGATACATTGGATCAGGATCAAAATCTATTGATAACTGCTATAAGTAAAAGTTTGGTGCAAGATAGTGAACTGCAAGCAAAGGCGAATCACAGACAGACTAGATAGATTAAATATAGTATTTATATGACATTAAAGTATCACTTTAACTGATAAAAATGCACAAGAAATAATTGCTAATACTTTTGTTTCTGGTTTAGAGCCAAACAACAAGCACAGTTGAAAACAAGTTAGTTGCCACAGTGGATCATTGCGCCACGTGCTAAGAGCAAAAGAAAGAACATCAAGGGAATAAGCTTAGAATGCTGCAATCGTAAAATCTGCACTTGCAGGGAGCACACGTCTAAAGTGGTGGAGGATTTTGCAGGAGAGCAACGGGCATTTGATGAGGATCCCTAATGGAAATCACCAGGTACATCAGGGCCATCAGGGAGAGTACATGCATGCAATGGCATGTAACTATCGTAAACAATTGGGGAACTGGAAGAATACAGGACACAGATAATCAACCCACGTCTTGCTCAAGGACAGGCTGCATTACATATGTTTTCTATTCCAGGTAATTTCCCTAATCCTACTGCTCCAAAGTTTGTTCTGAATAAATCACTTTAAACCCAGAAGAAAGAAGAGCAGTTCCTATAGTCAGAGGGAGGTAGATGGGCAGACTGCCCTACATCTAGTAGATACCGGCTCAAGAAGATCAACTATTCATCCAGAATGTGCCCCTGATGTTCCAATGTCCTCTGAATCTGTAAAAGTAATAGGATATTCAATGGCCAGTAGTACACAAGATCACTGAACCTCTCATAGCTATTCTGGGTCCAGTCACTGATACACATGCTTTTCTTCTTCAGCCCTCTGCCCTCGTCAACCTGCTTTGTATAGATTTATTTTGGAAACTGAATTGCGCAATCTGTTGTACACATGGCGGGGTATTTCTGAGCGCACCCAGCAAAAACACTGAAGCTGTTT
The DNA here is from genome assembly GCF_040938575.1 of Ambystoma mexicanum. NCBI lineage: Eukaryota > Metazoa > Chordata > Amphibia > Caudata > Ambystomatidae > Ambystoma > Ambystoma mexicanum. The sequence continues at coordinate 289,048,399 of NC_090924.1, read as the reverse complement.
TCGCCACTCTTCAAGACCTCACAGACTTCATTTCCTGTGTCAGGAGATTGGCCACCCAAGCTGCAGAACCTCAATTGATATGGTCCCTAAATGACTTTGGTCATATATGACAATGAAGTAAGATGTATCAGAAATGCCAACGCGGACAAGATTAAGATTGAACCTTCCTTGAAACTACCATAAATCGCACAGTATCCTCTCAAACCAGTAGCAGAAGAGGGAATAGCCCCTGTTACAGAATCCCTCTTAAAGCAAGGCATTGTTATTTATTTTTCTAGTCTGTGCAACCATCAGATTTCACGTTCAAAGATGCCAAGTGGGAAACATATAGATGTGTACAAGATTTAAGAGCAGTAAACCCTGTTGTTGTATTTTGTCACAAATGGTTCCAGGAAAACTCAAAGTCTCAGAGACAGTTTTTGGGATTTGTACTTGAAGATTACTCAGTACCTTTGGACTGTCCCTTTGTCTCTCATCTAGACAGCACCAATTCAACCTAGGCCAGGCATCCCTACTCCTCAGATTACTATATACAGAATATTGAGCCCTACCCTATAGATTCATACTTATACTGGAGCTGAAAACCTAAAGGCAAAACAGACTTATCTGTCTGACCTCCCTCAGGGACTTCCTACATTATTCGGTGGTTAGTTATCCAAGAATGGATAGTGGATTGTGCCTTCCAGACACTTTGCCTGATTCAATTTCCTTCCAATCAAGCTCATGCATGCCTCTCCCTCTCACTTCCAGATATTCTCCTTGTACTACTCTCCCATGCCTTCTTTTGCTCTACTCCTTGCATCTTCCTCCTCTTTCCCTCTGATGTCTATCACTCAAGCCCTTACAACACCCTTTGATGTTACTACCTTCTCCACCACTCTACTATCCCTGCCTCAATGCTACTGCTCCTCCCTTGCCTCCTTCCTCCAAATCACTGTTCCCTCCTCCACAGTACCAGTCCACCTCCACATTATTGGTTCCTCCTTCACACTACTAATCACTCTTCCATACTACTTCTACTACTACTCCATCTGACATTCCACTCAAGCACCCTGCTTTCACTCAACACACACTTCAAATTCACTCCCTACAAGTCTTTTCCTAAACACACTTGCCAATCTTCCATGCACACTTACAATGCAGTACCACTTGGACTCACTAACCAACACCTCACCTGCTCCAGAAATGGCGTTCACACTCCACTCCAGTGTCCTCTAGTTGGTCGACTGTTCCTCGCTAATCTAGGCCTGTCTTCCCCACCTGTGAGGTATTACAAAATATTTGAAGTTTCAAAAAGTGTGCTAAGCCCTGTCCCTTTTCTCCTCACTGGGCCACTGTGGAGTAGAATGTCAGCCCACGTTCTTGATAGGGGGCCCTCATGTGGTTTCCACTGAGGTGAGCAAATGCTTGTATTTGTTTGCTGCTCCAGCAAAAGTTCCTGGTGCTCTATGTCATTGGCAGCAGTTTTGCTGCTTCATGTCTCGACACTGGGGAATGGTGCACACCACCAGAAAAAAAGTGTAAGATCTCTGTTTCATCTGTCACTTTGTTCTATTTCTGCCCAAACTCTGTGGCTCTTCTTGTGAAGTACTAATTGTGTGAAGTGCTGATGGGTTATACTGCTGTGGGTGGCTTCAATACAACCTTTAGTATCCGGTAGCACCAAACCCACCTACAATTTCATCCTGAATATTGCCTTCTGCAACACATTTCACTGTAGTAAACTTGGTCTCTGCATTCTTTTCTGCACATCTAGACAGTCACTTTCTGCTTGCAATTTCTTATCAAGGATTTCAGTACACGTGGACTAGGCTGCCCAGGGTGTGCGCCGAGTCCCCTAACCTATTTTCTCAGCAACCTAAGAAGTATTTGGATGCTATTCATTTCCCAGGAAAGTCTGTGTTGTTGCAGTGCAGTGACAATCCTGGTACCAGTGTATAAAGCCGGTGATGGGCATCTCCTGGACAATGTTCCCCCTAATTATTTTTCTCTATGTGGAAATGATAACATCCTGAAAGGGGAATTCAAAAGAAAACTCAAGTAGTGGGATTTGGTAAATAATTATGGTCATCTAAGTAATCTCCATAACTACATACGAATAGAAGGAATTGTATACAATTATTTTCGCCCTCATATTTATTTGTTAAAGTGCCCTGATCCGGCACTCCGCACATTCAGATTACTCTTGCGCACTAACCAATTTCCAGTAAGAGCATTATGGGAAGCGAAATGGAAATTATCCAAAGAGCAGAGAACGTGTTGTATGTGCAAAAGGAGTACCAATTTCGAAATAGCAAAACATGTCCTAACAGAGTGCCGTAGTTTGCGTTAAACTTATATAACGTTATTTGCTCGTTTTGTACTCCACTATCACATGATCAAAACTACTGATTTTTGGCACTATTGTCTGAATACTGAGTCAGGGGCGATGCACATTGCACCTTTTAGGGTATGGCAAAATGTTATAATGCGTTTTAAGAATGAATGATAATGAGTCAAATTAAATGAAACAATGAAATTAAGTAATAATGATGATTCTAAATTCTATATTTTATAATGTTGTCAAGTTTTAGAACTACTTGATGAAATGTACACGTCTATATTTAAATGTTTAAGTGAATGTTTTAAAGGTATAACTATTATAATGTAAGTTGTGAAAGTTCAATTTGAACCAAATACAACTATAAATAAATAAAATAAAATAAATAAATAAATGGGCAATCTACCATTGACTGCATGAGCCAATAAAGACACAAATAATCCAGGCACTGTAGTTACATAGAGAAAGAGTACATTGCCTGGGACATTATACCATTCTCATCTAGGAAAGAAGCAGTATACAAAATCCCGAAAGCCTAAACCATTACACAAATGAGTTTGTTTTATGGACATGGTGGGATATTGAAATTGATGGATTCTCGGATACAGAGAGATAGTAAAACCATTCCAACACTATACGAGGGCCAACACTGCACAACCTCTTCAATGGACATCAAAAGTGGAGAAAGGGTTTGAGGCAATTAACAACAAACTAGCTGAAGCTTTGGGTTTACTGGATTATTAGAAGAAATTTGGACTTTATTGCCATGAAAGAAAGGTGTGTCTTGGCAGTATGAACACAAGCGCACAGCCATTATCAGAGACAGATTGCATACTTTAGTAAAGAATTAGATCCAGTGGCTGTGGGTGTGTTTTCAGACTTTGCAAATGCAGCCCTATTTATGCAGAAATGTGAAAGCATTGCATTTTGTTCCCCATTTGTAGTGCAATTCTTCATTCAGTAGTAGCAGTATTGCTCAAAACACAGCACCTATCTTGCGCTATTAAACATGAAATCTTGCTGTTGGATTCCTCAAATATTACTTTGACTTGACACCTAGTGATAAACCCAGCTTCCCTGACCCCTGTTCTGAACGATGGTGAACCACATTAAACTGAGACCCATTTCTGTGTTGATTTTCATCTAACTCCCAGAGGTGATTTAACAGATAACCTTCTAGACAGTGCAGATCTATTGCACATCATGGACAGCTCTTGTCACTGCGATCAGAACGGTCAGTTGCTGCCAGGGTATGCCATATGTGCACCAGGAGTCGTGGTAGAGAGTAGTGCATTTTTACATCTGCACAAGTACTTGACCATCGCATTAACAAGAGCTTTGTCATGGTGCATACTCCCAAACATCAGGAGCCGACAGGCCTACCCCAGTTACTGGCACCCATAAGGGCTTATAAAGCCCCAAAAGGTTGTCTTAGGACTTCCTTGACTCAGTCCTGGCGCTGTTGGCGCCAGGCTCATAGTATTCTATCTGTTGGTAAACTGCATGGGACTACATACAGCCCAGCCTAATGGGGCTGAGCTATCCAGCCTACCCTGGGTGTGGTTGAGGGACTACTTTAACTGGAACTACTTGCAAGGCTATTTAAACCACACCCTACAGACAGAACACGCTTTGCGTTATTCTGCACTCCTGCAGCATAACGCTCACCGTGTATGCTCAGCTCCTGTACCCGATCTTCAACTGCCACGCCTGTCCTGGGATCACGATCCATCGTAATCAGCGAAGAAGGGAAAGAAAGGAACAGGAATTAGAACAGCGATTGAGGCCTTACCTGAGGCAGTCCATCCGAAAGGCCACGCCGTCAGCTGCTCTTCGGATCATCGCACCTGCAGAAAAGAAGGCAATTGCATGAAGAGCTAATACTCGCCCAGAGACTGCTTTCTTCTAGGATTCCATTGAAGCGGTTCATCCAATCGCCGCTATGGAGCCGCGCCGCACCTGCATTGTAGAAAAAGAAAAGAACAGCAGGTTAGTCGCGCACGGGAAAGAAACCATTTAAAAGACATTCAGTGCCACGCACTCGTGCTAATCCCCACCCGCAGGAAATCTGCTCAGCGTCATAGGAAGAGGCAAATCTTCATCAGAAAACCGCCCAAGGCCACGCCTGAATGAAATTAAGAACAACAGTGAGAACTTGGGCAATAAGGACATCAAGCAAACTATACCAAGCATCTATTGGCATAGAGACTTACTGAGTCAAGCTGTTCAAGACTCCGCTACAGCCCCGCAGGATCAGTGAAGCAACTTCATCCAGGGAAGAGGCTGAACATATAGCGCCCCTGCTAGAGATTGCAGGACGGAGAGCCCACCATTAAAAAACCCAAGGTAAGGCATAAACAGAGAGGGGCACTAGGAGGTTACGGGAGGTGGGGGCCAACCCACTCCTCGCGGCTGGCTAATATCTTGTTTCGACATTTTAGACAAATGCTTCCTGGGAAGCGATAATGAGGGAGAAGACGCGTGCAAGCATCATCACTCAGCCCCGTGCAACGCGAGTGCAGACGTCATGCAGCTACGTGCAACGCCCCCGTGGAGAACAGGTGAGCGTGACAAGCTTACAAGTTAGCAGAACATCATTCAGTGAACATATATTCACTGATTCCAGATATGACTTAGGGGTTGCCTGTGATTTCAGACTGTGTGGAATCAAGAAGACTTCCTGACCTCTTCTAGTTCCCCCATAACATTTAAATGACCAGTACAAAGGAAGCCTTTTAAATGTCGTTGTGCTTACAAAATCAAATAGCCATCATCGGACGTGCAACAAATAACATGGAGATAGTGTGGTGAACTGCAGTAACTATTTTGCAGGATCTAGTGCAAAGCTGGTGGCTGTTGCGGACTCTCAGATTGAAAATGTCCTTTGCACACATAAAGTGAATGAGCCACCTCCTTTTGAGACTCTGGAGGAGCTACCACAAATACAAGAGAATTCCCGCTCCATAGAGCAAGACAGTTGGAGGGACTTAACCTTCGTGGTGGACACCAGTGGGTCCAGCTCCTGTTATCCAGATTTCAATTGTTTCTAAGCTTGAAACTGAATAAAGCACCCTATAAGGAACTTACCTTGGACTGTGAATAGTTGCTTTATTACACTGTCGGTGAACTTTTCTTTTCAGAGGCCAAGGTGACGAATTTGGAAGAAAAAAATAAGTATTCCAAGTGAGCTGTGGTGTGTGGAGCAGGCATTGGAGGGCCCACTGCACCCTAGACAAAGACCCATTACCCAGGGAAGTCAGGCTAAGATAGACTACACGGGCAAGGAAAGGTTTATGAAGGCAAAGCTAAATGAATTTGAAACAAAATGGTGTGTGTTTGTGCGTCAGGCTATGTTTGGTATAGTACAAAGTGTCCGCATGGGGAGACTGAAGGCTGACAGATGGGTGAAAACATTAGGAATGACCTATCAGATACATGATGGTGTTGGCCCCACGTCTCAGCTGAGACCTTTACCTTCTCCTAATGAAGATGGACATGCTCAAGGAGTCTGTTGTGGATCTTCTGTGCGGAGAAGTTGGGAACATTCCTCAACCCAGACCTAGATCTCTGATGTCTTTGTGATGCAGGTACAATGATGAACGATGCCCATGTTGCATGGAGGAAGCTTTTGGAAACTGCATACCTCTGTTGTCAATAGGCTACGGCGTGAAAGAGATGGCATTGGGTCAGGCAGCGTTCTGCGATGTTTGAAGAAAGCACCTTAGTGCATTTGTTGGGTCTGGAACATTGTCGATGTGGCCTCATTTCCGTAGTGGGAGTCACGTCACATACTCTGGGTGATTCTTTGGATGGGACGGAGAAGCATTTTTGGTGAAAGCACGTTGCTGGCAAACAGACAGTATGCAATACGGAGAGGCACCATCAGCAACAAGGAGCAAGGGAGTCTTGGGAATTGAAATGAGCAGACCGGGACCGCCACTTATCAGTAAAGATATGATGGGTCATTCAGGCAAATTGCCACAATGGAACTGAGCCTGAATTACAACCGAAAATGTAAAGTACTTTCAGTGTGAGGGGGAGTTGGGTGTCCCTGAGGGGACCCGATACATGGGTAAATAGAGTAGAATTTCACTAGATTTTTTAAGGCAGTAATGTTCATATATTTACATGTAATCATAGAGAGTAAGTTGGTTATAGTGAATGGATGATATCATGAGGAAGTCATCACGGTGTTTACGGCCTAGCTTTAAATTTTGGTCTAATTTTAAAAATATTTTGGAAGCTTTGCAGCATGGTGGTCGCAGAAGTGCAACAAGATCAGTTAGGAGAAATAAGAGTACCGGTTAAGCATTGCCACAATTAAGAAAATAGATGTTATAGGAGTGTCTAAATGTAAAGAAGTAGTGATTTTAAGGGTCATTTAAAAGTATAAAGTCTCTTGGATTGAAAGGGAAAGTGTTGCAAAGTGGAACAAGGTCGCCAGGGAGAGCCCAAATACAAGAAGGTTGTGGTGGGAACTGATTTTGGGCCAGATTTGCGAAAAAGAGTTATATATTGCAACAAGGACTTGTGGGACATGACGTACTGCCTGCATGCCGTTAATGTGTCACAGAAAGGAATTAGGTTGAAAAACGTTGATTGTTGTCATTAAGAAGACTACCGCTATGAGGCTTGGATATATATGTAAGTATGTCGAGGAGTTGCCGATAAACCATCTGCATGCATGTATAGAGAAATAGATGGCGAAACATGCCAATCAATGCATGGTGAATGGTGTGTGTGGAGTTGAGGCAGTGCTGCCTCTTAGTTATCTCATTACACATGTATGTTGGTCATGCGTATTGGATGTGTATGTGTGGCTGGTATACAGCCTCACAGGTGCAGGGGTTGTAGATATTACGACTACACGCTGAGGTGGGTTGTGTGTTTCTATTTGATTATATGGTGTTAAGGAGGTGCTACTTGGTGCACTAGAGGTTATGGAGCATAAGGAACGGAGTTATGGAGTATAAGGATCGGAGCTATGGAGCATAATGATCTGAGTTCTGATCACATTTGCGCTAAAAGTTATGGAGCATAAGGATCTTAGTTGTGATTACATGTGTACTAGAAGTTATGGAGCATAAGGATCGGAGTTATGGAGCATAAGGATCCCAGTTGTGCTAACATGTGCGCTGGAAGTTATGGAGCATAAGGATCAGAGTTATGGCGCATAAGGATCCTAATTGAGATTACATGTAGAGGCGGGTGAGGCAGGATCATAGACGTGCCAGATGAGACAAAGCATTGTGCTCGTGTTTTTTATGGCCTTGGGGGTAGGTCAGCAGTTATTGTGAGTTATAGGTGTATTCTTGTGGAAAGGAAGAAGGTGTGCTATGTGAACATTTTGTGTATGTGTGTTTGGGAAAGAGAAAATATGTGTCATATGTGTATTCTTATGTCTTATGTGTTTATGTGTGTCAGTGAAATCAGAGTGTATGATGTCAGTAGTGGAAAGAATGTGGCTTGGTGTTAAATGTTTATAATTGTGCTGACCCAGGTGTTCAACCCAAGTCAGTTGGAAGGATGTACCACGGGTGGTGGGCAACAGTAGGTCCAGCTCCATGAGAGGTGTGTTGCCCTGTGGGTATCAAAGATAAAGATCGAAGTCTGTAATTTACCCCTCGCCATGATTTGGAAAATTTAGGATTGTATCCTTTGGACATATTGTAACCACCAGTCGGTGCTGCCCCACAGGTAGCCTGCTTTTAGAAACTCTATTCATAATAGTACGTAAGTAACCATGGTTTTCTTAACAGGTGAAACAAAAATGGTCCCTGGTGCGTTTGTTCCTTCATATGTCTGAGAATAACAAGTACAGGCTGGTACAGGCTGGTGATGCCTAAAGCGACTCGAATGATGTTCCAATTTAAAATTGGATTCCAGTGGATTCCAGTTTCAAAATAAAGACCGTAATGCACATTTTTTTTAATGGTCTATATGGTGCTGATTTGTTCCAGGACACTGTTCTATTTTGAGGTTATTGTGTAAATCAATAAGATAGATCTACTGCAAACGATTTATTTTTTGTCACATCATCAGTATAGATGGACCCTATTTAAGTTGTAGTCTCTTTTGCTTTTTCGACTGGGCTGTTACTTATGGTTTTTTTTTTTGTTGGTTGGGGTGATGACCCAGTTAACATGCAATCATCTGATTTGTTTTCACTACACAGTTTCTGCATGGGATATTCCCATGAATGCCAAGAACGTTCCTTGACATTGACAAGCACCTCCTTGTGACATCGTACCTTTGGAATCCTTATTGATTAAGTAAACCTGGTACGTCATTTGTTTACCTTTCATATGATGTTTGGACTTTTTTATTAATCACAATGCGATCCTATCTTTGATGTCCAAAGCGTTTTGTTTTACCCACCAGGGACTTTAACTTTATTTTGGACTGGGTAAGCCCTTTGATGTATATGCTCTCGATCAAATCTTTGTCTCTGGACATACACATAGGTTGCAGTGACTGTGTCACGGGAGATTTATTTGGTTACTTTGTTAAATCAGACTTTCACTTCTGGATATTTACCATTTTTTACTTTATGCATTAGAATAATACCCTTTCTCTTTCCTCTGAGGCTTATCTTTTGGGGTGTCTTTGGGTGGGGAGGGGTTGGTACCTATCTCTCATTCTCTGTCCATTCAACTGACTAGCTGTTCCATTTGATAATGCATTGAGCATCCCATCCTATACTTTGCATGCACTATGAATATCGTGCAGCAATCCAAACATGAATGGCCAAATTACACAACCAATGTTTTTTTTTATTTTGCTACTATCCCGCATCTTCAAATCCCTCTCGTGTTTGACAAAAATCATGGGTATGTAATTTGGCTCTTGTTATATTTCTGTGTATATATATATATGTTTATCTTAATTGTATTCTTTTGTATCATTTGTCATGTTGACATTTTTCCAAATCTACCAAATGTCATGTGCAATATTATGTCACACTTTACTTAATATGTAATATGTTGAATTGGTTTTTCTGTTGTTAATGACATCATGTCATATTTTACAAACATCCTTGAGGACGACCTAGTGGAGGTCGAAACACGTGTCAGCTGTACTGTCCATACCACAAGAATCATTAAATCCTCTGTGAACATATGCTAATTGTGCTCCATACCTAATGGACATTGAATGCTTGAATTTAATTGATTAGACTTTAGTATCTGTGATATTAAACTCAGCAGGGAAGAGTGCAGACACCCCAGCACCCATCAAACCCCCTTTTTTTCCCCATATTTTGAGGTTAGGTGGTCAACAACTCATAATGAGGTTTTTGTGATCTTTAGACAGTAGATATATAGTACTGGAGTCCTGGGGTCTGTTGCTCTAAGGAATTTGGCTGCAGATTCTAAAAAAAGTCAGTTCTGGCTTTTCTGTGATGACATTATGTTATCAGTTTCCCTCGTGATGCGTCAAGAAGAAGTACGTTTCTGAATCTGACGTCTGTCAAGACGTATTAATGATATGGCATTTTGTGTAAAAGAGCACGTTCTTCATGTTTATTGGCGGGTTGCGTTATCGTGGTGTGGCTATGTTGCAGGTCTTCTAACGCCCACCCTTGTCCGTCAGATAATCTGTGCTCGGTGGTGTGCACGGTGAACTGCAAGCGGGATAGTTCTTCGTTGTTAGTTTAACAAAAACATCTGAAGCTTTCCTGAATGGATGTTGTAAGTATGGGTTCTCGTTTGAAAAAGCATTTTCAGTCTCAGTTTCCAGAAAAAATGGCGTAGTTGTAGCTGTGTTTAAAAAACAGTATTTGGTCATGCGGAGCTGGTAAAAAGGACAGATCACTAGACACTAGTTAAGAATGTGCTAGCGTTCTCTGTGAAAGATTATTCATGCAACGTTGTGCGTTTCCTCTGTTGACATATTTTCCGTTCTACTTCTCCGTGAGGGTGTGCTCAGGCCACTTGTAAAAAAGTTACTACTGTAATTGTTATTTCATGCAGGGGCAAGAACAGGTGGATAGGCCTCTGCTGAGCCGGCTGGCTTGTATTTATTTATTTATTTACTTTTTGCATTTATACAGCCCGCCTAGCCCTCAGGCATCTGGGCGCTTGAATTAAGAAGACGGTTGCATATACAATGAACAGCTTAAGAGATCGGTTACCTATACATTACATGACTTAAGGGTGATGTTACAAATGCGTTTCTTAGGAGTACAGCTACTTTAGCAATCAATTATAATGATACACATATCATGATCCCATGAGGGTGCAGTGTCGGGTACGCACATTACAGTGAATTGCATGCCAGGAATGCAGAGTTACAGATCGGTCCTTGTGGGATTGTGTTTGAGGCATGGTTGATTAGCAGAGACTGTGCTAGTTGCACGTGTCCTGGTTGAAACGCCAGGTTTTCAGTTTTATTCTGAAGGAATGTGTCATATGGCTTTCATATGCCATATTCGTTTTACAATTCTGCAACTTCTGAATCTGTTTTATCGCTCTCTTTTTCTGAGTCTATTGACAATCTGAGTGAAAGTATGTGAAAATGCTTCTGTTTGTGATGCTGAGGACGTTTTTTACAGCCAGCTCTATGCTCTGACAAATTGATGATTGATAGAGCAGTTTAACCCAGGACATAAAACAGCTCCCAAATCCCATTCGGCCCCTCATGCCCCACAGAGCGTCCAATTCGACTGAATCAAAGGCTTTTTTCGAAATCCACAGCCAATAGCGCCAATGGATCCAATATCGCTGGAGCCTGATTGATAGCAAACTGTACCCTGTGTAAAATCATCCGAGTAGATCTGAGGGGTATGAAACCACACTGATCTGGGTGGACCAGGGAGTCCATCACTCCCAGTAATCTGTTGGCAAGGACTCACGCCAGGACATTAGATTCACCATAGATTAGTGATATTGGCCTGTAAGAGACAGAGGGGGTCATTACAAGGTAGGTGGTAAGGGATTACCGGCACCGGTAAGGACACCAGTGCCGGTAATCCCTTGCCACCCTATTCCGAGGTCCTGTAGCCGGTCCCTTCCTTAGCGCCTGGTTTTACCAGGCGTTATGGAAGGGGCCCGTTAAGGGACTTCAGAGCTAATAACGGTACCGCAAATTGTGGTACCGTTATTAGCTCCATCCCCATTCCCATTGAGCCCTATGGGGGCTCAAATGGGAATGGGGAATGGTTCTCGGAATGGGGACGTACTGGGTCCTCCAAGGTCGGAATGACCCGGTAAGTCCCTATTCCGGGAACACGGACCCGGAATGCGGTAAGGGGGTAGCTCTGGCGCTAATAGCGCCATGGCTATCTCCTACCTCGTAATGATAGAGTTCTGGGGGCTTTCCGGGTTTGGGGATGACTATAATGTATGGGCCTCATTACAAGTTTGGAGGCAGACATGCCCTTAAGGGCATGTCTGCCTCCAAACTCGGGTCCGGGTTCCCTGAATGGGGAAATACCGGGCCATTCTGACTTTGGAGGGCCTGGTATTTACCCATTCAGAGAACCCGGACCTGGACCATCCCCATTCCCATTTGAGCCCCCATAGAGCTCAATGGGAATGAGGAGCATGCTAACAACGGGCCCGTTGTTAGCATGCTGGCCCCCTCGCGGGACCCGCTAAGGACGTCTGGTAAAAACAGATTTCAAGAGCGGGTCCCGCAAGGGGACCTCGTAATAGGGTGGTATGGGGTTATCGGCTCCGGCGCCTTTACCGGTGCCGTTAACCCCTTAATGCCCACCTCGTAATGAGGCCCCATGTCTTCCTGATGTCCATTGGGAGTTTTCCACTCTCTTTGCTCTGTAAGAATATACGATGCATGTGTCCCATCGTCGTATCCCCCAGTCATTTCCACCGGAAAGTTGTTGGGTCCCGGGGTCTTACCTGATTGCAAATGAGATAGTGAAGCATCCCCCTCCTCTACCGTAATCTCAGTCTCAAGCTCCTTCACCTGCTGCTCAAAGAGACCAGGAATTTCGATCGAGTCAAGGAAGTATGAGACCTCGCCTCGACTGTCTTCCCCTGGAGGGAGTAGACTTTTTCATAGAAGGCAGCAAATGCCTCTGCAATATCCGAGTCCTCTGTCAATGTTTCCCTCCCATCCACTTGAATGGCATTTACATGCCCCTTGTTTCTGTCCCGTCTTTCCAACCAGGCCAGGGTTTTGCCAGCCTTATCCCATGTCTCATATATTTGGCTCCGTACTGACCAGTGAACCCGCGCATTGTCTAACGCAAGACCTCTTGTGCCGTGATTAGAGCCTCCTGTGAGGCCTGAGATCTTGATTCGAGGAACTGTTCCTCTTTCATTGTCGCTTGCTCACCTGTTTCTACAATTTCCTGGGAGTGTCTTCGGCAGTGAGCCAACACCAGAGAGATAGCCTCTCCTCGGAGTATTACCTTATATGCCTCCCAAAGCACAGTTGGGCCCTCTACCGATCCCTCATTCAGTGCGAAAAATGCCTCGTTTTTTTGCGTAAGCCCTCTGTTATTTCAGGCTTCCCCAGGTAATATGTGTTGAGGCACCAGGTTGTGCTAGGTTTTCAGGGCAATCAGTAGGGGGAGTGATCTGGAATGGCCCTGGCTAGAAACATCGCAGACACCAGCCTATGAGCTGTGCCCTGAGGGACAAAAAAGTAGTCTATCCTGGATAGTGATCTGTAGGCATTGGAATAGAATGAGAACCCGGATTCCCTCTCATGCAATGCCCTACATGCCTATACCAGCCCCAATGCGGTAGCAAAGGAGTGTAATTTTGTTGGATTGTCCGGGTTCTTGTTGCCCCTATATGATCTGTCTCTCCCCACCTCCATAACCTTGTTGAAGTATCCCCCCAGGACCCATTATTCTGCCTGTTCAGTGAGCATTATTGCTTGAAGCTCGTTTAGGAATTCTCACTGCCATGATGCCTGAGCTGTCTCCCTGTATTTTCCCGGTTACCACAACAAATCGCCCTTGTGGGTCGGCCTGCACTTCACGCAGTTGAAATGGTACCCTCTTGTGTGTGAGGATCAGAGTATCCCTTGCCACTCCTGCGTGATATGCTAGCACATAATTGGATCTCTTAAAGAATTTGCACTCCGTTCCGACTAGGTGCGTTTCTGTCAGGAGAGCAATATCAGGTGAGTGTCGTTTGAGGAATTGGAGTACCAACCTCTTCTTAATGCTGGAGACCAGTGCATTGACATTCTACGTCAACAATGATAGTTCCCCGTCATGTGTAATTAATGCCCCTGAGGTTCGATGCGAGGCTTAGGACCCGTCCCTCGATTCTCAATCTCCCCCTACCCTTGGGTGACAACGTGCCCATTATGTCATTGTATTCCTCCCGATTCCAGAGGCTCCTGGTCTCCCCACCCCGTCCACCATATGAAGCATGATGTATCCCCACTCCTCCCGCTTAAGAAATGCGACCAACAGAACTAAACCATAAGAAAAAACAACCCCTGTCTCCCCATCCCATGTCCCCTTCTTGGTCTGCAGCTTATGTGAATTGACTGTGACTTCGAGGTCTCCCTCGATGAGCTTCAGGTCAGAGTATGCCCCCCCCTTTCCAGAACTGTAACTAGAAAACACCCCTCACCCTGCACCTCCCCACAACTAGAAGTACCTGTCGCCCAAACTTATTCAAACTAAACCTTTTGAAAACATGTTTGGGGTGGCCCCTGAGAGCCGTCTCTGCTCTTTGATATCCCTGGCCGGGAGGCTGCTACCTGAAGGATTCAGATTCAGGTGTCCAGCTCAAATCCAGAAGACCAGTCTATCGGAATCTAAAGATCCATGTTTGAACCCTGTATTGTTCCTTCGACGGCCAGTCCACCTTCCCCTTTCCTGGGGATCCGCCATCTTCCTCCTCGCTCTGCGGTATTAATGCCTCTGGTCGGGCCAGGATCATTCCCATAGCGTCGCCCTGAACCATCCAGTCCTTTGGGGTGCCCGTGTGTGGGTCGGAGAGGACGTTTGTCTCCAACCAGTCCCAGACTTCCTTGGGGATATGGAGCACATGGACCGTACTGTTGTAGTACGGCTTGAGTGTGACGGGGAAGAAAAGTGCATATTTAATGATGAGGGATGCAAGCTTTTTCTTCACCAAGCCAATGTCACGACCCCCATCCAGAAGACCCCCTGGCAAGCCCATGGGCCAGGAAGGGTCTCCACTAAAACCAGTCATCCTTGGCCTAGGCCTTCTGGGGGCCAGTCCTGGCGCCTTTGGCGCCAGGCTCATACTTGATAAAGGACTTGTATTGGGAACTACTTTATTTCAGTGTCAATCAACACCCGACTGGGATAACACGCTTCGCGTTACTTGCAATTCTGCAACGTGACGCTCACTGTGTTCAGCTGCACCCGCGAACCTCGGAAGAACAGCATCTGTAAAGGAGAAAAAGGTCATTGTTAGTTGCAGCAGCTTACCTGTAATCTCTTTGTTAGCTGTTCACGGCTCTTGAGATCAGCATCCTGGAACCAGCGCTCCTCCCGAACCGACGGATCTGCAAAAAAGAAAGAAACAAGGCATTAGACATTTTTACAATTTAATGAACGGTGCAGAAAAGCTTACCTCGCAAGCCGCTCCTCGACCAGCACCGCCTCATGAATTCCATGCACCGGGTGAGCACCTCGACCTGTGGGAAGACAAGACAACAGGTTAGCAAGAGGCAAGGCATCATAGCGCTGCGCTTAGCGCCTACTCACCGCATCAAGGCGCTCTAAAAACACCATCACTTACCGGCGAGACCCAATTCAGTCTATGCCACATATTGGGCTTCCGCGCACCTAAGGAAGACAAAAGACATTAGTTAAACCAAAAGGCATGCAAGGACAATAATATAGCACAGCAATAAGACCTACCTGAAAGACTCAAAGCGGGCCGGCATCAGTGAAGTAACTTGATCGCAAACGCCCACCAAGCACAACGCGCCCCTGCCAGGAAGGCAGGATGGAGAACACACCTGCATTAAAAACAAGGTAAGGAGAGGTTCAGTGAGGCCGCGGGTATACAGGGTGGTGGGAGACTGTTTACCCCAGTTGCCCAGTCTTGAACATTGCCCACCTGTATTCCAGGCAGAACCCTCCCGCTGGTCAAACCTGGGAACCGCAGTGAAGGATACCTGAGTCCCAACTGCTGGGTGGCGTCCCAGTGGAACCAGGTGAGCGTAACAGTCAAAGTACTGTTGTGATTTCTGTACTTCCCTTGTGTTGTCCGGGAAGAGACCAATTTGATTGTCATTATAGGTGATCTGGCCAGTCGCCCTCGCAATATGCAGGAGCGTGTCTCGGTATCTATTATTCATGAGCCGGGCAATCACTGTGTGCGGGGAGTCCCAGGTATCGGTCTAGCTGTTGGAACTCTGTGTGCGTGCCAATAGAGAAGAGGTTTGAGAGCTTTTTCGGTGCCATGAGGTCCAAGAGCCATCGTTCCAAAAACAGTTCCATGGAAGGTCCTTCTTCTTTCTCTAAGAGACCGAGTATGTAAGGGTCATTGCGGTGGAATCTGCCTTCGCTGTCTTCTGCGTCTCTAGAGTGGTTAGTTTTTGGGACATCTTCTCCAGTCGATCTTCCATCTTTCATATCGTGTCTTCGCGATCCGATATGCAGTGGCGGCCCTGGGACTCCTAGTAGTTCTGCAATGGTCCATAGACCAGCATTGTCCTAAGTGGCAGGGTTGTGGGGGCAGGCAGAGTCTTGACTGCCCACCCGTTCCAGGATTATTCATGCCCTTCCACGCAGGGTCTGGTGCCCCTTGCAGGGGGGCGGGTGCTGATCACAGGGTCGGTGCTTCTTGCAAGGAGGGGTGGACACGAATCCCAGTCTGGCTGCTCGTCAGCGTCTCTGTCCCTCTTTTGCCCTGCGGGCTTCTCAGTGTGGTTACACAGGGTCTGCTTCTCTTCCTCCCCGCGCAGCACTCACCATTTCTCCCCCTCAAGAGCAGGAGCCGGGCAGGGGCCTGGGTGCTAACTTACCCACTCCGCCATCTTTTAACCCGCCTTCAGGCATCGGGTGCTCTGACTCCCTCTGTCACAAGGGCCGGCTCTACTTCTTTACGTGTGGGCATCGGTTGTCTCCCGCACCCCATGGTGGGGGGTGCTGGCTAGGACTCACCATTTGTGCTGCAGCTGTGATCTGGTTCCCGCCTCCTCGCAGAGCTCGGGTGAGCGGACTCTACGTATGTTACAGCAAGTGTTGTTATATCGCCTTGCCAGCACCGATTTTCTCTGGATTTTCGCTGTGTGCTACCTGTATGCTACCTGAAGACTTCCCTCACTCTGCCCAGGTCGGAATTACTGAGGGAATCGAGCTGTAACCAGGATTTTCTTGAGGATGTACAGCAGCCCCGGCGGAGCAGCAGAAGCTCATGTCTGCATACGCTAGCTGCTAAACAGTGCCTCCCCCACCCCTTATGACCACTCTTGATACCTATACCCTTGACGCTCACGGCACACAAGATGGAGAGATACGCAAGTCAAATGAAATACTGTACATATATTTATTCCTTTCTGATTGTCAGGTTAGATTTTTGTCTTTGAGTGGAATGTACACTCATCTTGTTTAGCAATGTGCTCTGTTGTCTTGTGGTCGTTTTGATCCTCAATTCCGCAAGCTGCAATGTTTCACAGGAGTGGCAGTTGAATTTGCTTTTTGGGGGACCTTATATTTAAGCCTTTCTTTACCCAAAAGAGTATTGTTATACAGAAAACAGTTCTAGGTTCTGAGACTCTTTTGCCAGCTAACATAATTGTTAGATAAAGGAGAGTTCTGATCTGTAATACCCTCATTCCTAGCATACAGCAGAGTTAGACGAAAAACAGTTCTGAGCTTTGAGATTAAACAAAATAAAAAACAAATTTATCTCTGTTTGGGGAAAAGAAATACATGTGAGACTGCACTGCTGTATAACACTGCTTAGTCAAAATTCATGGCCTGGTCGAAAATGATCTGGTCCTATTCCAGCACTTGTTCGAAACGGATGCAGGGGAATGTGCCTATTTTCTGTGTATTTCAATGCGCATCGTATGTGTGTATTCAGTATGCATGTTGAAATGCTCAAGAATGACCCCTTTCTTGTGCAAATACATAGAAGGGATGTAGATGCGCACCTTCAGGTGCCCATTGCAAATTGTGAATTACAGTTTTTTGGAGAAAGTCTTGCGCAAAAAATTTTTGCGAACCTGGCCCACTCAGTGGTTTGTAACAGGCCTGGCGGAATGTTATAGTAGTCTGTGCTTTGGGGTCAGTCCAAGTCAGGTGGGTATACACCATTATTGTAAGAGATGTAGCTAGTGGTGGGTCGGTGGATGGAGGTTTACCACATTCTGTATTTATAAATGGGTGAAGAAAATGGGAATGAGATATGGTGGTGGGGCCCTAGCAAAAAGGCACACTAAGGGCCTCATTATACGGATGGCGGAGAACCATGGCGCTATTAGCGCCATCGTTCATGCCGGTAAAATACTGGCTCTATGGGAATGGGGAAGGCGCTAATTACGGTACCGCAAATTGCGGTACTGTAATTAGCTCCCTGGGTCCCTTTGCGGGTTGGTTTTTAACGCCTGCAAAAAGCAGGCGTTAAATCCCCCAACCCGCAAAGGGACCTCGTAGTAAGGCGGTAAGGATTTACCGGTACCGGTATTTTACCAGTACCGGTAAATCCTTACCGCCATCCGTGTAATGAGGCCCTAATTGTGGATGGTGTTGTGAGGGACACGCCTATCCCCTTAAGGGTTAAACAGGCGCTGATGTAAAGAGAGAAAGAGGTGGAGCCTCAGGGAGGAAGAGGCAATTAGTTAATAAAGTACGGTGATGAATTAGGACGTTGTCCTGTGTACTTTGTCTTTCGCCCAGGCTTAACAACTGGCGACGAGGACAGAAGCAAAGCGCCATCCGGCCTGGGGTGCCCGAGCAGCCGTCCTGCTGTGAGCCCCACAGAGGCTCACCCGTCAAGATCCCAGCATCCTTTGAGGCACCCACCAGTCCTTATCGCCGGAGTGGCCAGCGTTCGATAAAGGCAGTCCGCCTGTCCTTGCTGCCAGCACAGTGACTAGCATCCTTTGTGCTGCGCATACTGCACCACAGTAAGCTGGTGGCCGGGGAACAGGCGTCTGCGTATGAGCGACTAGCTCATCCTTACCAGCAGAGGAGCCACAATGTCATCCACCCACCCCCAAACTGAGAGGTGATCCCTGGCCGCACACACACATATCACCCCCCTCTCCCACTCTACAAAGAAAGAAAAAAGAGGGAAAATGAAGGATAAGAAAACACTGCCACGTCCCTGTGTAATTGCTGATTCTGTTGTATATTTTTGCTGTTAAGCGCGCCTTGTTGGTTCATCGTTGGTCAGAATGTACTGCTGTTTTCTTAAAATAAGTATTGAAATGAAAAAAAAAAAAAACACTGCCACCAGCGAGCGAATTCAAACTAACAGGAACCAGTTACCACCTAGGTGAGGATTGCACGCCCCTCATCACCTGAGGGCTCATCATAGGGCCTGGTGTCTGACAGAAGGCGCATAGAAACTACAAACAGCACGGGCGGGCGCACAAAAAAAATAAAAATGAACACCTCCTCCCACGCCATTAACTACAAAGAGGTTGTTCATACGGGACAGCAGAGAAGGAGGAAGGTACTACCTCATAAAACATACAGCACTACCAGGCACGAGTGCCCAATGCACTGATCACCATGTTGGAGCCAGCACGGGAACAGGGTGTACACAGTACACCGGCAGCAACGTGGCTTTTTTGAGGAAGCAATACTCATTCAACCTCCAACCACAGCTGGACAGAGGACCCAGATGAACCACATCGATCGAAGATTTCACTGGATTGATCAAGGCCACAGGGGAAGAAAAGTCACCAGTGCTCAAGGACATCTTCACGAATCTGGTGGGGATGGAAATTAATGGCATCATCAAAACCATCCCAGCAGAAGATAGAACCACATATGACGCCCTTGTGGCTGCCCTGGATAAGAAACTGGTCATACAGCCAAAATGGAACTATGAAACTTATCTGTGCAACCAGTGCCAACAGGCGTCCCATGAGACAGTGGAGGAATTCATCACACGCCTGCATCAAAAGCTGTTCCACTGCCAATTCTCTGCTTTTTCAGATGACGAAGCGATCAGACTCTGTGTTATCGAAGGGAGCACGTCATCTGTACTGTGAAAACGGCTCCTGAAGAAGCCCCTGAAGATCGAAAAAGTCATTGAGACTGCAAGAGTCCATGAGAGAGTGGTGATCCAAGCATCCGCCATGGAGACAGCCAAAAAAAAGACTGACAGAAAAGACTTGGTAGCTGCCCTCACCAGCAGTAGGGACACAGGGAGAGCATCACTCACTACCAGACCCCGCTGAGGGAAC
This sequence comes from Ambystoma mexicanum, assembly GCF_040938575.1. Taxonomy (NCBI): domain Eukaryota; kingdom Metazoa; phylum Chordata; class Amphibia; order Caudata; family Ambystomatidae; genus Ambystoma; species Ambystoma mexicanum. Next base: position 289,028,748 of record NC_090924.1, on the reverse strand, counting down.
CGCCAGGGGAAGGGTACACGCAGACGAGACCAGGACCATGCCCACAGAGACTATGCTACCGGTGTGGCCAGATATTCCCTCACGCAGGCCTATGCCCGGCGATGAGCCAACGATACTCCAGGTGCAGAAGAGAAGGCCATTTCCAGGCCGTGTGCTGAGAAGGGAGACGTGCCAGCCAGCTCGACAGAATCTTGTGACTCAAAGCAAATGGAGACAGCCGTACAGGCTAAGCCCGACAACTACACAGAGGAGACAACTGCAGTTTTAACCACAACAGCCAAGGTGAATGGTGAGAGCAATGGACCAGGGCCTAGACTATGAAGAACACCCGGGTAATAATCAGCTAACACAACTAGACTACTACACGGACCAAAACAGCTACCTGGTTGATCAGTACACAAACTGGGATGAATGTGCATATGGCCAGGATCCAGAATTTCCCGATGAGTTTGTGAACCTGGTTTCTGGGGAGCAAGACGGCAGCGAAGCACCAAAAGTAATTGTGGACATGGATGCCACACACATCTGTTCCTAATTGACACGGGAGCCACCGTCAATATTATGGGGGAGTTCATACTGCGTAGGAAGAAACAGGATCTAGTACTGTCAAGAGCAAGAATCTTCCAATGGGGGGCCAGCACGCCACTACCATCGCTGGGGCAATTTAGAAAAATGCTTACATTCAAAGGGAAGACGACTGACGCCATCATTCATGTGCTCAGAAGCCCAGTCAATGGGAAATGTCTGCTGAGCAATAGCATTGCGAAGGAACTTGGCCTCATAGACATTCATTTTCAAGACAATGATGTAGTGGTATGCAGAGGAGAGCAGAGCGGAAATAAAAAGGAAGCTATATGCCAGATGATGGGTTCCCAAGTGAATAAAGAGATGATCAGGACCATGTTCCCCGAGCTTTTCAAGGGCCTGGGAAAGCTGAAAGGCAAGGTAATCAGCCTACACATCAATGACAACATAAAACCTGCCCCACAACACCCTAGAAGGGTGGAGTTCCACCTGCAGGAAGCTGTCTCACTAGAACTACGACAACTCCTGGGAAACAATATGGATCTTGCCTCTGGTAGTGGTAGCCAAAGATGGAAACAGACTTCAACTAAGCGTCGACATGAGAGTGGCAAATACCGCCATTGAGAGGGAACGACATCCAGGTCCAAAGATAGAGGACATGATTGTGAAGCTAAACTGTGCAACAACATTATCTTAGCTGGACCTCAATTAGGGGTACCACCAGCTGGAACTACACCCTGACTCCAGGGGAATCACGACTTTCACCACCTACGACAGTTTATTCCGCTACAAGCGTCTGAACTTTGGAATCTCCTCTGCCATAGAGATTTTTCAGGAGACTATCAGACGTCTGCTACTCCCAGTCAAGTCGGCGTTTAACTATTCTAATGGAATCCTTGTATACGGCACCTCCCAGGAAGAGCAGGACCAAGCCCTCATCAACATATGCAACATCCTGAAAGAGGTAGGACTCGCACTGAACTACGAGAAATGCAACATCAGCAAGGACAGACTGAGGTTCTACGAACACATTTTCTCAGGACAAGGGATGCAGCCTGACCTGGAGAAGGGGCGCGCCATCAACGAACTGCAGATACCCACCGACGTGGGCCAATTTAGATCATTCCTGGGGATGGCTGGCTACTGTGCCCACTACCTACAGTGATATGACGTTACCACCGAACCGCTTCGATGCCTGGTACGGAAAGACGAGCCATTCACCTGGTCTTACGAATGCTAGAAGACATTTGACAACATCAAATCCGAAATATCAAATGCTACCCACCTCGCCTACTTCAATCCACAATGGCACACAAAACTGGTGGTCAACGCCAGCCCATTCGGCCAAGGGGCTATCCTGTCTCAACGAGAGAGACCGGAAGCCCCTGCAAGCTGCATGCTAGCATACGCAAGCACGTCCTTGTCCCACACAGAGAGCACATACTCACAAGTGGAGAAGGAAAGCTTAGCAGCAGTGTGGGCCTGTGAATACTTACACCACTTTGTGATAGGGAAGTGGTTCACCCTTATAACAGACTACCATGCCCTGCTATCATTCTTTGGCAACCCAAGAACAAAGATGCAACTAAGGATAGAAAGGTGGGGCATCCGCCTACAAAAATATGACTATGACATTCAGCACAGACCAGGGGGAGACAGCAACCTTGTGGATTCATTCTCATGCCGCCCCGACAACAAGGGACATGTCACTGAGGGAAGGGGATGTGGAATACCTATGCTACATCACAGAAAAGGCTTTACCACCAACCCTCAGCGTTCGGGCCTGACCATAGCAACACAGGCCGATCCATCTACTAGGTGGGCCAATTTGAGAGACTACAAGAGAATGACACAACATCAGGAGGGAGTCAAGAGACAGGAACTTGAATGCATGGCAAAGATCAGCACGGAACTCGCAGTGTCGTAACAAGGAGTTCTGTTGAGTGGCTGCCGCATTGTAATCCTATCGTCCCTATGGAGAGGGCTGGTGAAGCAGGCACATGAAGGACACTGAGTAGTTGAAGCAACTCAAAAACTGCTCCAACAGACAGCATGATTCCCGCTCAAGGATGCCATGGTGGAAGAAGTAGTCAGGAGCTGCCTACCATGCCAATGCACAGCCGGAAGGGAGCCACCTCTCCCGTTGCAACCAATGCACCTACTGGAGAAGCTATGGCAAGGAGTTGCAGTGTATTTATGCGGGCCACTTGAGCCAGGAGACCATCTTCTGGTAATCTGAGACATATTCTCCAGGTTTCCCATCATCAACCACACGCCATCTACAACATTTGCCCAGGTAGTCTGGGTGATAGACGAAGTGGGGCATTCCCGCCACAGTCAAGACTGACAACGGACCGCCGTTAAATGGCCAGGACTTCCACTGATTTGCGAAGTACATGTGTTTCACACACCAAAACATAACACCACAATGGCCACAAGCGAACGGCATGGCAGAAAGATTCACGTCATCCATAAAAAGGACCATTCATAAAACGAATATGGGGGGCATGTTAATCCAGCAAGCACTGTACCGAATGTTACGGCACTACAGGAACACTCCACACTCGGTAACTGAGATACCACTGGGTGACATTATGAGGGTGAATCAAGTCAAAGCGTGCCTTCCCCGATGCAGTCAAAGAACACAGTGGCAGCGAGATATCCGAGACATCCTATAAGATGAGGTGAGGGAGATAGACTCGAGAGCAATGGAAGCAAGCAAAGAAAGAACTGACTGTATCCGAAGGGTGTGACCCTAAGAGTTCGAGGGAAGAGAAGAAGTACTTATGAAGCAACGGAAACAGAGGAAAGCGGACACAACGTATGACAGCACACCCCTCAGAGTGTCTGATGTGAAGGGGATAATGGTGACAGCCGATAACCCCTACAGGGTGGACACCACGAATGCATCATTCTTCAAACATTTTGTGCCAGATGGAGATCCTGCAGAGGAGAACAACCAAGACCAAGGACCAAGGGCGCCCGACGGAACCGAAGAAGAAGGTGCAGGCCATAGCCACATACCAGCAGAGACACATGAAGAGGTGGACCCGGAAGGGCGGCTGCAACGGATCATCAAAACGCCATGTAGACTCATTGAAGAAGCGTGACATGGACGTAAGGAGATATGTGAGGGGGAGGTATTGTGAGGGACGCACCAATCCCCTCAAGGGTTAAATGGGTGCTGATGTGAGGAGAGGAAGAGAAGGAGTCTCAGGGAGGAAGAGGCAGTTAGTTAATAAAATATGGTTATGAAGTAGGACGTTGTCCCGTGTCCTTTGTCCTTCCCCCAACCCAACCAGATAGGTTTTGTCAAAGGGATGTTTGTGTGCTTTAGCATGTTTGGTATCACATGCAAAGTGGTTTTCATTTCACACAAAGGAAGTGAAGATTTATTTTGGAGTCTAGGTGCATACATGAGTTTCTGTGATGAATTGAAAGATCGGTGTGTGGTTTTAATTCCAAATACCTTTCACATTGTATTCCCCTGTAAATGTAGTCAATTATTATTTTCGATTTTATTAGTAAAGCATATTTTCTATTGTTTCTTTCTCACAAAATGACATGTGTGAGCCAGTTTATTTTTAGGACTGTTCAATTTCGAGCTAAAACACCATTTGCATTATGTTCAATGGGAAAGTGCTATTTTACAACATACAAGACAAAAGGGCAGCATACCACACAATTTGCAAAGGTGAGAGTGCTATTAAAACTAGGGTAAATATTACCCAAAACCAGATATTTGTTCCAAACGCATTCCTTTACAGCCGAGCTCCCTGTTCCAAACGCACACGTTTACAGCCCAACTCCTTGTTCCAAACACATACCTTTACAGCCCAGCTCCCTGTTCCAAACAGACACATTTACAACCCAGCTTCCTGTCCCAAACCCATACCTTTACAGCCCAGATCCCTGTTCCAGACTCACGCCTTTACAGCCCATCTCTCTGTTACAAATGCACACCTTTACAGCCCAGCTCCCTGTTCCAAACGCGCACATTTAAAGCCCAACTCCTTGTTCAAAATGCAAACCTTTGCAGCACAGCTCGCTGTTCCAAATCCGCACCTTTAGAGCCCAGCTCCCTGTTTCAAATACACACCTTTAGAGCCCAGCTCCGTGTTCCAAATGCACACCTTTACAGCCCAGCTCCCTGATCCAAATGCACATCTTTACAGCCCAGCTCCCTGATCCAAATGCACACCTTTACAGCCCAGCTCTCTGTTCCAAACACACACCTTTGCAGCCCAGCTCCCTGTTCTAAACACACACCTTTACAGCCAGGCTCCCTGTTCCAAATGCTCTCATTTACAGGCCAGCTCCCTGTTCCAAAAACGCACCTTTACAGCACAGCTCCCTGTTCCAAACACACACCTTTACAATCCAGCCCTAGTTCCAAATGCACAACTTACAGCACAGCTCCCTGTTCCAAACGCACACCTTTACAGCCCAGCTCCCTGTTCCAAACACACACCTTTACAGCCCAGCTCCCAGTTCAATATGCACACTTTTGCAGACCAGCTCCCTGATTCAACTGCACATTCTTTTTCAGCCCAGCTCCCTAGACAAATTCACACCTTTACAGCCCTGCTCCCTGGTCCAAACACATACCTTTACAGCCCAGCTCCCTGTTCCAAACATGCACCTTTCCAGCCCTTCTCCCTGTTCCAAATGCGCACCTTTACAGCCCAGCTCCCTGTTCCAAAGGCACACCTTTACAGCCCATCTCCCTGTTCCAAAGGCACACATTTACAGCCCAGCTCCCTGTTCCAAACGTACACATTTACAGCCCAGATCACTGTTCCAAGCACACACCTTTACAGCCCAGCTTCCTGTTCCAAATGTGCACCTTTACAGCCCAGCTCTATGTTCCAGATGTGCACCTTTACAGCCCAGCTCCCTGTTCCAAATGTACACCTTTACAGCCCATCTCCCTATTTCCAATGCACACCGTTACAGCCCAGATCACTGTTCCAAGCACACACCTTTACAGCCCAGCTTCCTGTTCCAAATGTGCACCTTTACAGCCCAACTCTATGTTCCAGATGTGCACCTTTACAGCCCAGCTCCCTGTTCCAAATGTACACCTTTACAGCCCATCTCCCTATTTCCAATGCACACCGTTACAGCCCAGCTCCCTGTTCCAAATGCACACCTTTACAGCCCAGCTCCCTGTTCCAAATGCATACCTTTACAGCCCAACTCCTTGTTCCAAACACATACCTTTACAAACCAGCTCCCTGTTCCAAAGGCACACATTTACAGACCAGCTCCCTGTTTGAAACGTACACATATACAGCCCAGATCACTGTTCCAAACGCACACCATTACAGCCCAGCTTCCTGTTCCAAACGCACACCTTTACACACCAGATCCGTGATCCAACTGCACATCATTTTTCAGCCCAGTTCCCTAGACAAATGCACACCTTTGCAGCCCAGGTCCCTTGTCCAAACGCACACCTTTACAGCCCAGCTCCCTGTTCCAAATGTGCACCTTTACAGCCCAGCTCCCTGTTCCAAATGTGCACCTATACAGCCCAGCTCCCTGTTCCAAATGCACACCTTTATAGCTCAGCTCCCTGTTTCCAACACACACCGTTATAGTCCAGCTCTGTGTTCCAAATGCACACCTTTACACCCCAGCACTCTGTTCCAAACGCACACCTTTGCAGTCCAGCTCCCTGTTCCAAACACACAACTTTACAGCACAGCTCCCTGCTCCAAACACACACCTTTACAGCCCAGCTCCCTATACCAAACACACACCTTTACATCCCAGCTCCCAGTTCCAAACGCACACCTTTGCAGACCAGCTCCCTGATCCAACTGCACATCCTTTTCAGCCCACCTCCCTAGACAAATGCATACCGTTACAGCCCAGCTACCTGGTCCAAATGCATACCTTTACAGCCCAGCTCCCTGTTCCAAACATGCACCTTTCCAGCCCAGCTCCCTGTTCCAAATGTGCACCTTTACAGCCCAGCTCCCTTTTCCAATTTCACACCTTTACAGGCCAGTTCCCTGTTCCAAGAGCACACCTTTACAACCCAGATCCTTGTTCCAAATGTATACCTTTACAGCCCAGCTCCCTGTTCCGAGAGCAACCCTTTACAGCTTAGCTCCTTGTTCCAAACGCATACCTTTACAGCCCAACTCCTTGTTCCAAATGCATACCTTTACAGCCCAGCTCCCTGTTCCAAATGCACAAATTTACAGCCCAGCTCCCTGTTCCAAATGTACACATTTACAGCCCAGCATCCTGTTCCAAATGCACACCTTTACAGCCCATCTCCCTGTTCCAAATGCACACCTTTACAGCCCAGCTCAATGATATAAATGCAAACATTTACAGCCCAGATCTCTGTTCCAAACGCACACCTTTGCAGCCCAGCTCCCTGTTCTAAACGCACACCTTTACAGCAGGCTCCATGTTCAAAATGCACACTTTACAGCCCAGCTAGCTGTTCCAAATGCACACCTTTACAGCCCAGCTCCCTGTTCCAAACACACACCTTTACAGCCCAGCTCCCAGTTCAATATGCACACCTTTGCAGACCAGCTCCCTGATTCAACTGCACATTCTTTTTCAGCCCAGCTCCCTAGACAAATGCACACCTTTACAGCCCTGCTCCCTGGTCCAAACACACACCTTTACAGCCCAGCTCCCTGTTCCAAACATGCACCTTTCCAGCCCTTCTCCCTGTTCCAAATGCGCACCTTTAAAGCCCAGCTCCCTGTTCCAAAGGCACACCTTTACAGCCCAGCTCCCTGTTCCAAAGGCACACATTTTCAGCCCAGCTCCCTGTTCCAAACGTACACATTTACAACCCAGATCACTGTTCCAAGCACACATCTTTACAGCCCAGCTTCCTGTTCCAAACGTGCACCTTTACAGCTAAGCTCTCTGTTCCAAATGTGCACCTTTACAGCCCAGCTCCCTGTTCCAAATGTACACCTTTACAGCCCATCTCCCTATTTCCAATGCACACCGTTACAGCCCAGCTCCCTGTTCCAAATGCACACCTTTACAGCCCAGCTCCCTGTTCCAAATGCATACCTTTACAGCCCAACTCCTTGTTCCAAACACATACCTTTACAAACCAGCTCCCTGTTCCAAAGGCACACATTTACAGGCCAGCTCCCTGTTCGAAACTTACACATATACAGCCCAGATCACTGTTCCAAACGCACACCTTTACAGCCCAGCTTCCTGTTCCAAACGCACACCTTTACACACCAGATCCGTGATCCAACTGCACATCATTTTTCAGCCCAGTTCCCTAGACAAATGCACACCTTTGCAGCCCAGGTCCCTTGTCCAAACGCACACCTTTACAGCCCAGCTCCCTGTTCCAAATGTGCACCTTTACACCCCAGCTCTCTGTTCCAAACGCACACCTTTGCAGTCCAGCTCCCTGTTCCAAACACACAACTTTACAGCACAGCTCCCTGCTCCAAACACACACCTTTACAGCCCAGCTCCCTATTCCAAACACACACCTTTACAGCCCAGCTCCCAGTTCCAAACGCACACCTTTGCAGACCAGCTCCCTGATCCAACTGCACATCCTTTTTCAGCCCACCTCCCTAGACAAATGCATACCGTTACAGCCCAGCTACCTGGTCCAAATGCATACCTTTCCAGCCCAGCTCCCTGTTCCAAACATGCACCTTTCCAGCCCGGCTCCCTGTTCCAAATGTGCACCTTTACAGCCCAGCTCCCTGTTCCAATTTCACACCTTTACAGGCCAGCTCCCTGTTCCAAGAGCACACCTTTACAGCCCAGATCCTTGTTCCAAATGTATACCTTTACAGCCCAGCTCCCTGTTCCAAGAGCAACCCTTTACAGCTTAGCTCCTTGTTCCAAACGCATACCTTTACAGCCCACCTCCTTATTCCAAATGCATACCTTTTCAGCCCAGGTCCCTGTTCCAAATGCACAAATTTACAGCCCAGCTCCCTGTTCCAAATGTACACATTTACAGCCCAGCATCCTGTTCCAAATGCACACCTTTACAGCCCAGCTCCCTGCTCCAAATGCACACCTTTACAGCCCAGCTCAATGATATAAATGCAAACATTTACAGCCCAGCTCTCTGTTCCAAACGCACACCTTTGCAGCCCAGCTCCCTGTTCTAAACGCACACCTTTACAGCAGGCTCCATGTTCCAAATGCACACTTTACAGCCCAGCTAGCTGTTCCAAATGCACACCTTTACAGCCCAGCTCCCTGTTCCAAACACACACCTTTACAGCCCAGCTCCCAGTTCAATATGCACACCTTTGCAGACCAGCTCCCTGATTCAACTGCACATTCTTTTTCAGCCCAGATCCCTAGACAAATGCACACCTTTACAGCCCTGCTCCCTGGTCCAAACACACACCTTTACATCCCAGCTCCCTGTTCCAAACATGCACCTTTCCAGCCCTTCTCCCTGTTCCAAATGTGCACCTTTAAAGCCCAGCTCCCTGTTCCAAAGGCACACCATTACAGCCCAGCTCCCTGTTCCAAAGGCACACATTTTCAGCCCAGCTCCCTGTTCCAAACGTACACATTTACAACCCAGATCACTGTTCCAAGCACACACCTTTACAGCCCAGCTTCCTGTTCCAAATGTGCACCTTTACAGCCCAGCTCTCTGTTCCAAATGTGCACCTTTACAGCCCAGCTCCCTGTTCCAAATGTACACCTTTACAGCCCATCTCCCTATTTCCAATGCACACCGTTACAGCCCAGCTCCCTGTTCCAAATGCACACCTTTACAGCCCAGCTCCCTGTTCCAAATGCATACCTTTACAGCCCAACTCCTTGTTCCAAACACATACCTTTACAAACAAGCTCCCTGTTCCAAAGGCACACATTTACAGGCCAGCTCCCTGTTCGAAACGTACACATATACAGCTCAGATCACTGTTCCAAACACACACCTTTACAGCCCAGCTTCCTGTTCCAAACGCACACCTTTACAAACCAGATCCGTGATCCAACTTCACATCATTTTTCAGCCCAGTTCCCTTGACAAATGCACACCTTTGCAGCCCGGGTCCCTTGTCAAAACGCACACCTTTACAGCCCAGCTCCCTGTTCCAAATGTGCAACTTTACAGCCCAGCTCCCTGTTCCAAATGTGCACCTATACAGCCCAGCTCCCTGTTCCAAATGCACACCTTTAAAGATCAGCTCCCTGTTTCCAACGGACACCATTATAGTCCAGCTCTGTGTTCCAAATGCACACCTTTACACCCCAGCTCTCTGTTCCAAACGCACACCTTTTCAGCCCAGCTCCCTGTTCCAAACACACAACTTTACAGCACAGCTCCCTGTTCCTAACACACACCTTTACAGCCCAGCTGCCTATTCCAAACACACACCTTTACAGCCCAGCTCCCAGTTCCAAACGCACACCTTTGCAGACCAGCTCCCTGATCCAACTGCACATCCTTTTTGAGCCCACCTCCCTAGACAAATGCACACCTTTACAGCCCAGCTACCTGGTCCAAATGCATACCTTTACAGACCAGCTCCCTGTTCCAAACATGCACCTTTCCAGCCCAGCTCCCTGTTCCAAATGTGCACCTTTACAGCCCAGCTCCCTGTTCCAATTTCACACCTTTACAGCCCATCTCAATGATATAAATGCAAACATTTACAGCCCAACTCTCTGTTCCAAACGCACACCTTTGCAGCCCAGCTCCCTATACTAAACGCACACCTTTACAGCAGGCTCCATATTCCAAATGCACACTTTACAGCCCAGCTAGCTGTTCCAAATGCACACATTTACAGCCCAACTCCTTGTTCCAAACACATACCTTTACAAACCAGCTCCCTGTTCCAAAGGCACACATTTACAGGCCAGCTCCCTGTTCGAAACGTACACATATACAGCCCAGATCACTGTTCCAAACACACACCTTTACAGCCCAGCTTCCTATTCCAAACGCACACCTTTACACACCAGATCCGTGATCCAACTGCACATCATTTTTCAGCCCAGTTCCCTAGACGACAAATGCACACCTTTGCAGCCCAGGTCCCTATTCCAAATGTGCACCTTTACAGCCCAGCTCCCTGTTTCAAATGTGCACCTATACAGCCCAGCTCCCTGTTCCAAATGCACACCTTTGCAGCCCAGCTCCCTGTTCCAAACCCACAACTTTACAGCACAGCTCCCTGTTCCAAATGCACACCTTTACACCCCAGCTCTCTGTTCCAAACGCACACCTTTGCAGCCCAGCTCCCTGTTCCAAACGCACAACTTTACAGCACAGCTCCCTGTTCCAAACACACACCTTTACAGCCCAGCTCCCTATTCCAAACACACACCTTTACAGCCCAGCTCCCAGTTCCAAACGCACACCTTTGCAGACTAGCTCCCTGATCCAACTGCACATCCTTTTTCAGCCCACCTCCCTAGACAAATGCACACCTTTACAGCCCAGCTACCTGGTCCAAATGCATACCTTTACAGCCCAGCTCCCTCTTCCAAACGTGCACCTTTCCAGCCCAGCTCCCTGTTCCAAATGTGCACCTTTACAGCCCAGCTCCCTGTTCCAATTTCACACCTTTACAGGCCAGCTCCCTGTTCCAAGAGCACACCTTTACAGCCCAGCTCCTTGTTCCAAATGCATACCTTTACAGCCCAGCTCCCTGTTCCAAGAGCACACCTTTACAGCTCAGCTCCTTGTTCCAAATGCATACCTTTACAGACCAACTCCTTGTTCCAAATGCATACCTTTACAGCCCAGCTCCCTGTTCCAAATGCACAAATTTACAGCCCAGCTCCCTGTTCCAAATGTACACATTTACAGCCCAGCATCCTGTTCCAAATGCACACCTTTACATCCCAGCTCCCTGTTCCAAATGCACACCTTTACAGCCCAGCTCAATGATATAAATGCAAACATTTACAGCCCAGCTCTCTGTTCCAAACACACACCTTTGCAGCCCAGCTCCCTGTTCTAAACGCACACCTTTACAGCAGGCTCCATGTTCCAAATGCACACTTTACAGCCCAGCTAGCTGTTCCAAATGCACACCTTTACAGCCCAGCTCCCTTTTCCGAACACACACCTTTACAGCCCAGCTCCCTTTTCCAAACACACACCTTTACAGCCCAGCTCCCTGTTCCAAACGCACACCTTTTCAGAGCAGCTGCCTGATCCAACTGAACATCCTTTTCCAGTCCAGCTCCCTAGACAAATGCACACCTTTACAGCCCAGCTCCCTGGTCCAAATGCACACCTTTCCAGCTCAGCACCCTGTTCTAAATGTGCAACTTTACAGCCCAGGTCCCTGTTCCAAATGTGCACCTTTACAGCCCAGCTCCCTCTTCCAAATGCACACCTTTACAGCTCAGCTCCTTGTTCCAAATGTATACCTTTACAGCCCAACTCCTTGTTCCAAATGCATACCTTTACAGCCCAGCTCCCTGTTCCAAATGCACACCTTTACAGCCCAGCTCCCTGTTCCAAATGCACACCTTTACAGCCCAGCTCAATGACATAAATGCAAACATTTACAGCCCAGCTCTCTGTTCCAAACGCACACCTTTGCAGCCCAGCTCCCTGTTCTAAACGCACACCTTTACAGCAGGCTCCATGTTCCAAATGCACACTTTACAGCCCAGCTAGCTGTTCCAAATGCACACCTGTACAGCCCAGCTCCCTTTTCCAAACACACACCTTTACAGGCCAGCTCCCTGTTCCAAACACACACTGCCCAGCTCCCTGATCCAAATGCACACCTTTCCAGCTCAGCTCCATGTTTTAAATGTGCAACTTTACAGCCCAGGTCCCTGTTCCAAATGTGCACCTTTACAGCCCAGCTCCCTCTTCCAAATGCACACCTTTACAGCCCAACTCAATGATATAAATGCAAACATTTACAGCCCAGCTCTCTGTTCCAAACACACACCTTTGCAGCCCAGCTCCCTGTTCTAAACGCACACCTTTACAGCAGGCTCCATGTTCCAAATGCACACTTTACAGCCCAGCTAGCTGTTCCAAATGCACACCTTTACAGCCCAGCTCCCTTTTCCGAACACACACCTTTACAGCCCAGCTCCCTTTTCCAAACACACACCTTTACAGCCCAGCTCCCTGTTCCAAACGCACACCTTTTCAGAGCAGATGCCTGATCCAACTGAACATCCTTTTCCAGTCCAGCTCCCTAGACAAATGCACACCTTTACAGCCCAGCTCCCTGGTCCAAATGCACACCTTTCCAGCTCAGCACCCTGTTCTAAATGTGCAACTTTACAGCCCAGGTCCCTGTTCCAAATGTGCACCTTTACAGCCCAGCTCCCTCTTCCAAATGCACACCTTTACAGCTCAGCTCCTTGTTCCAAATGTATACCTTTACAGCCCAACTCCTTGTTCCAAATGCATACCTTTACAGCCCAGCTCCCTGTTCCAAATGCACACCTTTACAGCCCAGCTCCCTGTTCCAAATGCACACCTTTACAGCCCAGCTCAATGACATAAATGCAAACATTTACAGCCCAGCTCTCTGTTCCAAACGCACACCTTTGCAGCCCAGCTCCCCGTTCTAAACGCACACCTTTACAGCAGGCTCCATGTTCCAAATGCACACTTTACAGCCCAGCAAGCTGTTCCAAATGCACACCTGTACAGCCCAGCTCCCTTTTCCAAACACACACCTTTACAGGCCAGCTCCCTGTTCCAAACACACACAGCCCAGCTCCCTGATCCAAATGCACACCTTTCCAGCTCAGCTCCATGTTCTAAATGTGCAACTTTACAGCCCAGGTCCCTGTTCCAAATGTGCACCTTTACAGCCCAGCTCCCTCTTCCAAATGCACACCTTTACAGGCCAGCTCCCTGTTCCAAAGGACACCTTTACCGTCCAGATTTTTGTTCCAAGCGCATACCTTTACAGCCGAGCTCCCTGTTCCGAACGCACACCTTTACAGCCCAACTCCTTGTTCCAAACACATACCTTTACAACCCTGCTCCCTGTTCCAAACGGACATCTTTACAACCCAGCTTCCTGTTCCAAACCCATACCTTTACAGTCCAGATCCCTGTTCCAGACTCACGCTTGTACAGCCCATCTCTCTGTTACAAATGCACACCTTTACAGCCCAGCTCCCTGTTCCAAACCCACACCTTTACAGCCCAACTCCTTGATCAAAATGCCAACCTTTGCAGCACAGCTCACTGTTTCAAATACACACCTTTAGAGCCCAGCTCCCTGATCCAAATGCACACCTTTACAGCCCAGCTCTCTTTTCCAAACGCACACCTTTGCAGCCCAGCTCCCTGTTCTAAACACACACATTTACAGCCAGGCTCTCTGTTCCAAACGCACTCATTTACAGCCCAGCTTCCTGTTCCAAAAACGCACCTTTACAGCCCAGCTCCCTGTTCCAAATGCACCTTTACAATCCAGCCCTGGTTCCAAATGCACAACTTTACAGCACTGCTCCCTGTTCCAAACGCACACCTTTACAGCCCAGCTCCCTGTTCCAAACACACACCTTTACAGCCCAGTTCCCAGTTCCCAGTTCCATACGCACACCTTTGCAGACCAGCTCCCTGTTCCAAACACACACCTTTACAGCCCAGCTCCCAGTTCAATATGCACACCTTTGCAGACCAGCTCCCTGATTCAACTGCACATTCTTTTTCAGCCCAGCTCCCTAGACAAATTCACACCTTTACAGCCCTGCTCCCTGGTCCAAACACATACCTTTACAGCCCAGCTCCCTGTTCCAAACATGCACCTTTCCAGCCCTTCTCCCTGTTCCAAATGCGCACCTTTACAGCCCAGCTCCCTGTTCCAAAGGCACACCTTTACAGCCCAGCTCCCTGTTCCAAAGGCACACATTTACAGCCCAGCTCCCTGTTCCAAACGTACACATTTACAGCCCAGATCACTGTTCCAAGCACACACCTTTACAGCCCAGATTCCTGTTCCAAATGTGCACCTTTACAGCCCAGCTCTATGTTCCAGATGTGCACCTTTACAGCCCAGCTCCCTGTTCCAAATGTACACCTTTACAGCCCATCTCCCTATTTCCAATGCACACCGTTACAGCCCAGCTCCCTGTTCCAAATGCACACCTTTACAGCCCAGCTCCCTGTTCCAAATGCATACCTTTACAGCCCAACTCCTTGTTCCAAACACATACCTTTACAAACCAGCTCCCTGTTCCAAAGGCACACATTTACAGACCAGCTCCCTGTTTGAAACGTACACATATACAGCCCAGATCACTGTTCCAAACGCACACCATTACAGCCCAGCTTCCTGTTCCAAACGCACACCTTTACACACCAGATCCGTGATCCAACTGCACATCATTTTTCAGCCCAGTTCCCTAGACAAATGCACACCTTTGCAGCCCAGGTCCCTTGTCCAAACGCACACCTTTACAGCCCAGCTCCCTGTTCCAAATGTGCACCTTTACAGCCCAGCTCCCTGTTCCAAATGTGCACCTATACAGCCCAGCTCCCTGTTCCAAATGCACACCTTTATAGCTCAGCTCCCTGTTTCCAACACACACCGTTATAGTCCAGCTCTGTGTTCCAAATGCACACCTTTACACCCCAGCACTCTGTTCCAAACGCACACCTTTGCAGTCCAGCTCCCTGTTCCAAACACACAACTTTACAGCACAGCTCCCTGCTCCAAACACACACCTTTACAGCCCAGCTCCCTATACCAAACACACACCTTTACATCCCAGCTCCCAGTTCCAAACGCACACCTTTGCAGACCAGCTCCCTGATCCAACTGCACATCCTTTTCAGCCCACCTCCCTAGACAAATGCATACCGTTACAGCCCAGCTACCTGGTCCAAATGCATACCTTTACAGCCCAGCTCCCTGTTCCAAACATGCACCTTTCCAGCCCAGCTCCCTGTTCCAAATGTGCACCTTTACAGCCCAGCTCCCTTTTCCAATTTCACACCTTTACAGGCCAGCTCCCTGTTCCAAGAGCACACCTTTACAACCCAGATCCTTGTTCCAAATGTATACCTTTACAGCCCAGCTCCCTGTTCCGAGAGCAACCCTTTACAGCTTAGCTCCTTGTTCCAAACGCATACCTTTACAGCCCAACTCCTTGTTCCAAATGCATACCTTTACAGCCCAGCTCCCTGTTCCAAATGCACAAATTTACAGCCCAGCTCCCTGTTCCAAATGTACACATTTACAGCCCAGCATCCTGTTCCAAATGCACACCTTTACAGCCCATCTCCCTGTTCCAAATGCACACCTTTACAGCCCAGCTCAATGATAGAAATGCAAACATTTACAGCAGAGATCTCTGTTCCAAACGCACACCTTTGCAGCACAGCTCCCTGTTCTAAACGCACACCTTTACAGCAGGCTCCATGTTCAAAATGCACACTTTACAGCCCAGCTAGCTGTTCCAAATGCACACCTTTACAGCCCAGCTCCCTGTTCCAAACACACACCTTTACAGCCCAGCTCCCAGTTCAATATGCACACCTTTGCAGACCAGCTCCCTGATTCAACTGCACATTCTTTTTCAGCCCAGCTCCCTAGACAAATGCACACCTTTACAGCCCTGCTCCCTGGTCCAAACACACACCTTTACAGCCCAGCTCCCTGTTCCAAACATGCACCTTTCCAGCCCTTCTCCCTGTTCCAAATGCACACCTTTAAAGCCCAGCTCCCTGTTCCAAAGGCACACCTTTACAGCCCAGCTCCCTGTTCCAAAGGCACACATTTTCAGCCCAGCTCCCTGTTCCAAACGTACACATTTACAACCCAGATCACTGTTCCAAGCACACATCTTTACAGCCCAGCTTCCTGCTCCAAACGTGCACCTTTACAGCCCAGCTCTCTGTTCCAAATGTGCACCTTTACAGCCCAGCTCCCTGTTCCAAATGTACACCTTTACAGCCCATCTCCCTATTTCCAATGCACACCGTTACAGCCCAGCTCCCTGTTCCAAATGCACACCTTTACAGCCCAGCTCCCTGTTCCAAATGCATACCTTTACAGCCCAACTCCTTGTTCCAAACACATACCTTTACAAACCAGCTCCCTGTTCCAAAGGCACACATTTACAGGCCAGCTCCCTGTTCGAAACTTACACATATACAGCCCAGATCACTGTTCCAAACGCACACCTTTACAGCCCAGCTTCCTGTTCCAAATGCACACCTTTACACACCAGATCCGTGATCCAACTGCACATCATTTTTCAGCCCAGTTCCCTAGACAAATGCACACCTTTGCAGCCCAGGTCCCTTGTCCAAACGCACACCTTTACAGCCCAGCTCCCTGTTCCAAATGTGCACCTTTACACCCCAGCTCTCTGTTCCAAACGCACACCTTTGCAGTCCAGCTCCCTGTTCCAAACACACAACTTTACAGCACAGCTCCCTGCTCCAAACACACACCTTTACAGCCCAGCTCCCTATTCCAAACACACACCTTTGCAGCCCAGCTCCCAGTTCCAAACGCACACCTTTGCAGACCAGCTCCCTGATCCAACTGCACATCCTTTTTCAGCCCACCTCCCTAGACAAATGCATACCGTTACAGCCCAGCTACCTGGTCCAAATGCATACCTTTCCAGCCCAGCTCCCTGTTCCAAACATGCACCTTTCCAGCCCAGCTCCCTGTTCCAAATGTGCACCTTTACAGCCCAGCTCCCTGTTCCAATTTCACACCTTTACAGGCCAAGTCCCTGTTCCAAGAGCACACCTTTACAGCCCAGATCCTTGTTCCAAATGTATACCTTTACAGCCCAGCTCCCTGTTCCAAGAGCAACCCTTTACAGCTTAGCTCCTTGTTCCAAACGCATACCTTTACAGCCCACCTCCTTATTCCAAATGCATACCTTTTCAGCCCAGGTCCCTGTTCCAAATGCACAAATTTACAGCCCAGCTCCCTGTTCCAAATGTACACATTTACAGCCCAGCATCCTGTTCCAAATGCACACCTTTACAGCCCAGCTCCCTGCTCCAAATGCACACCTTTACAGCCCAGCTCAATGATATAAATGCAAACATTTACAGCCCAGCTCTCTGTTCCAAACGCACACCTTTGCAGCCCAGCTCCCTTTTCTAAACGCACACCTTTACAGCAGGCTCCATGTTCCAAATGCACACTTTACAGCCCAGCTAGCTGTTCCAAATGCACACCTTTACAGCCCAGCTCCCTGTTCCAAACACACACCTTTACAGCCCAGCTCCCAGTTCAATATGCACACCTTTGCAGACCAGCTCCCTGATTCAACTGAACATTCTTTTTCAGCCCAGATCCCTAGACAAATGCACACCTTTACAGCCCTGCTCCCTGGTCCAAACACACACCTTTACATCCCAGCTCCCTGTTCCAAACATGCACCTTTCCAGCCCTTCTCCCTGTTCCAAATGTGCACCTTTAAAGCCCAGCTCCCTGTTCCAAAGGCACACCATTACAGCCCAGCTCCCTGTTCCAAAGGCACACATTTTCAGCCCAGCTCCCTGTTCCAAACGTACACATTTACAACCCAGATCACTGTTCCAAGCACACACCTTTACAGCCCAGCTTCCTGTTCCAAATGTGCACCTTTACAGCCCAGCTCTCTGTTCCAAATGTGCACCTTTACAGCCCAGCTCCCTGTTCCAAATGTACACCTTTACAGCCCATCTCCCTATTTCCAATGCACACCGTTACAGCCCAGCTCCCTGTTCCAAATGCACACCTTTACAACCCAGCTCCCTGTTCCAAATGCATACCTTTACAGCCCAACTCCTTGTTCCAAACACATACCTTTACAAACCAGCTCCCTGTTCCAAAGGCACACATTTACAGGCCAGCTCCCTGTTCGAAACGTACACATATACAGCTCAGATCACTGTTCCAAACACACACCTTTACAGCCCAGCTTCCTGTTCCAAACGCACACCTTTACACACCAGATCCGTGATCCAACTTCACATCATTTTTCAGCCCAGTTCCCTTGACAAATGCACACCTTTGCAGCCCGGGTCCCTTGTCAAAACGCACATCTTTACAGCCCAGCTCCCTGTTCCAAATGTGCAACTTTACAGCCCAGCTCCCTGTTCCAAATGCACACCTTTATAGATCAGCTCCCTGTTTCCAACGCACACCACTATAGTCCAGCTCTGTGTTCCAAATGCACACCTTTACACCCCAGCTCTCTGTTCCAAACGCACACCTTTTCAGCCCAGCTCCCTGTTCCAAACACACAACTTTACAGCACAGCTCCCTGTTCCTAACACACACCTTTACAGCCCAGCTGCCTATTCCAAACACACACCTTTACAGCCCAGCTCCCAGTTCCAAACGCACACCTTTGCAGACCAGCTCCCTGATCCAACTGCACATCCTTTTTGAGCCCACCTCCCTAGACAAATGCACACCTTTAAAGCCCAGCTACCTGGTCCAAATGCATACCTTTACAGACCAGCTCCCTGTTCCAAATATGCACCTTTCCAGCCCAGCTCCCTGTTCCAAATGTGCACCTTTACAGCCCAGCTCCCTGTTCCAATTTCACACCTTTACAGCCCATCTCAATGATATAAATGCAAACATTTACAGCCCAACTCTCTGTTCCAAACGCACACCTTTGCAGCCCAGCTCCCTATACTAAACGCACACCTTTACAGCAGGCTCCATATTCCAAATGCACACTTTACAGCCCAGCTAGCTGTTCCAAATGCACACATTTGCAGCCCAACTCCTTGTTCCAAACACATACCTTTACAAACCAGCTCCCTGTTCCAAAGGCACACATTTACAGGCCAGCTCCCTGTTCGAAACGTACACATATACAGCCCAGATCACTGTTCCAAACACACACCTTTACAGCCCAGCTTCCTATTCCAAACGCACACCTTTACACATCAGATCCGTGATCCAACTGCACATCATTTTTCAGCCCAGTTCCCTAGACGACAAATGCACACCTTTGCAGCCCAGGTCCCTATTCCAAATGTGCACCTTTACAGCCCAGCTCCCTGTTTCAAATGTGCACCTATACAGCCCAGCTCCCTGTTCCAAATGCACACCTTTATAGCTCAGCTCCCTGTTTCCAACGCACACCGTTATAGTCCAGCTCTGTGTTCCAAATGCACACCTTTACACCCCAGCTCTCTGTTCCAAACGCACACCTTTGCAGTCCAGCTCCCTGTTCCAAACACACAACTTTACAGCACAGCTCCCTGCTCCAAACACACACCTTTACAGCCCAGCTCCCTATTCCAAACACACACCTTTACAGCCCAGCTCCCAGTTCCAAACGCACACCTTTGCAGACCAGCTCCCTGATCCAACTGCACATCCTTTTTCAGCCCACCTCCCTAGACAAATGCATACCGTTACAGCCCAGCTACCTGGTCCAAATGCATACCTTTACAGCCCAGCTCCCTGTTCCAAACATGCACCTTTTTCAGCCCAGCTCCCTGTCCTAAATGTGCACCTTTACAGCCCAGCTCCCAGTTCCAATTTCACACCTTTACAGGCCAGCTCCCTGTTCCAAGAGCACACCTTTACAGCCCAGATCCTTGTTCCAAATGTATACCTTTACAGCCCAGCTCCCTGTTCCAAGAGCAACCCTTTACAGCTTAGCTCCTTCTTCCAAACGCATACCTTTACAGCCCAACTCCTTGTTCCAAATGCATACCTTTACAGCCCAGCTCCCTGTTCCAAATGCACAAATTTACAGCCCAGCTCCCTGTTCCAAATGTACACATTTACAGCCCAGCATCCTGTTCCAAATGCACACCTTTACAGCCCATCTCCCTGTTCCAAATGCACACCTTTACAGCCCAGCTCAATGATATAAATGCAAACATTTACAGCCCAGCTCTCTGTTCCAAACGCACACCTTTGCAGCCCAGCTCCCTGTTCTAAACGCACACCTTTACAGCAGGCTCCATGTTCCAAATGCATACTTTACAGCCCAGCTAGCTGTTCCAAATGCACACCTTGACAGCCCAGCTCCCTTTTCCGAACACACACCTTTACAGCCCAGCTCCCTTTTCCAAACACACACCTTTACAGCCCAGCTCCCTGTTCCAAACGCACACCTTTTCAGAGCAGCTGCCTGATCCAACTGAACATCCTTTTCCAGTCCAGCTCCCTAGACAAATGCACACCTTTACAGCCCAGCTCCCTGGTCCAAATGCACACCTTTCCAGCTCATCACCCTGTTCTAAATGTGCAACTTTACAGCCCAGGTCCCTGTTCCAAATGTGCACCTTTACAGCCCAGCTCCCTCTTCCAAATGCACACCTTTACAGCTCAGCTCCTTGTTCCAAATGTATACCTTTACAGCCCAACTCCTTGTTCCAAATGCATACCTTTACAGCCCAGCTCCCTGTTCCAAATGCACACCTTTACAGCCCAGCTCCCTGTTCCAAATGCACACCTTTATAGCTCAGCTCCCTGTTTCCAACGCTCACCGTTATAGTCCAGCTCTGTGTTCCAAATGCACACCTTTACACCCCAGCTCTCTGTTCCAAACGCACACCTTTGCAGTCCAGCTCCCTGTTCCAAACACACAACTTTACAGCACAGCTCCCTGCTCCAAACACACACCTTTACAGCCCAGCTCCCTATTCCAAACACACACCTTTACAGCCCAACTCCCAGTTCCAAACGCACACCTTTGCAGACCAGCTCCCTGATCCAACTGCACATCCTTTTTCAGCCCACCTCCCTAGACAAATGCATTCCGTTACAGCCCAGCTACCTGGTCCAAATGCATACCTTTACAGCCCAGCTCCCTGTTCCAAACATGCACCTTTCCAGCCCAGCTCCCTGTTCTAAATGTGCACCTTTACAGCCCAGCTCCCTGTTCCAATTTCACACCTTTACAGGCCAGCTCCCTGTTCCAAGAGCACACCTTTACAGCCCAGATCCTTGTTCCAAATGTATACCTTTACAGCCCAGCTCCCTGTTCCAAGAGCAACCCTTTACAGCTTAGCTCCTTCTTCCAAACGCATACCTTTACAGCCCAACTCCTTGTTCCAAATGCATACCTTTACAGCCCAGCTCCCTGTTCCAAATGCACAAATTTACAGCCCAGCTCCCTGTTCCAAATGTACACATTTACAGCCCAGCATCCTGTTCCAAATGCACACCTTTACAGCCCATCTCCCTGTTCCAAATGCACACCTTTACAGCCCAGCTCAATGATATAAATGCAAACATTTACAGCCCAGCTCTCTGTTCCAAACGCACACCTTTGCAGCCCAGTTCCCTGTTCTAAACGCACACCTTTACAGCAGGCTCCATGTTCCAAATGCACACTTTACAGCCCAGCTAGCTGTTCCAAATGCACACCTTGACAGCCCAGCTCCCAGTTCAATATGCACACCTTTGCAGACCAGCTCCCTGATTCAACTGCACATTCTTTTTCAACCCAGCTCCCTAGACACATGCACACCTTTACAGCCCTGTTCCCTGGTCCAAACACACACCTTTACAGCCCAGCTCCCTGTTCCAAACATGCACCTTTCCAGCCCTTCTCCCTGTTCCAAATGCGCACCTTTAAAGCCCAGCTCCCTATTCCAAAGGCACACCTTTACAGCCCAGTTCCCTGTTCCAAAGGCACACATTTTCAGCCCAGCTCCCTGTTCCAAACGTACACATTTACAACCCAGATCACTGTTCCAAGCACACACCTTTACAGCCCAGCTTCCTGTTCCAAACGTGCACCTTTACAGCCCAGCTCTCTGTTCCAAATGTGCACCTTTACAGCCCAGCTCACTGTTTCAAATGTACACCTTTACAGCCCATCTCCCTATTTCCAATGCACACCGTTACAGCCCAGCTCCTTGTTCCAAACACATACCTTTACAAACCAGCTCCCTGTTCCAAAGGCACACATTTACAGGCCAGCTCCCTGTTCGAAAGGTACACATATACAGCCCAGATCACTGTTCCAAACGCACACCTTTACAGCCCAGCTTCCTGTTCCAAACGCACACCTTTACACACCAGATCCGTGATCCAACTGCACATCATTTTTCAGCCCAGTTCCCTAGACAAATGCACACCTTTGCAGCCCATGTCCCTTGTCAAAACGCACACCTTTACAGCCCAGCTCCCTGTTCCAAATGTGCACCTTTACAGCCCAGCTCCCTGTTCCAAATGTGCACCTATACAGCCCAGCTCCCTGTTCCAAATGCACACCTTTATAGCTCAGCTCCCTGTTTCCAACGCACACCATTATAGTCCAGCTCCGTGTTCCAAATGCACACCTTTACACCCCAGCTCTCTGTTCCAAACGCACACCTTTTAAGCCCAGCTCCCTGTTCCAAACACACAACTTTACAGCACAGCTCCCTGTTCCAAACACACACCTTTACAGCCCAGCTGCCTATTCCAAACACACACCTTTACAGCCCAGCTCCCAGTTCCAAACGCACACCTTTGCAGACCAGCTCCCTGATCCAACTGCACATCCTTTTTGAGCCCACCTCCCTAGACAAATGCACACCTTTACAGCCCAGCTACCTGGTCCAAATGCATACCTTTACAGCCAAGCTCCCTGTTCCAAACATGCACCTTTCCAGCCCAGCTTCCTGTTCCAAATGTGCACCTTTACAGCCCAGCTCCCTGATCCAATTTCACACCTTTACAGCCCATCTCAATGATATAAATGCAAACATTTACAGCCCAGCTCTCTGTTCCAAACGCACATCTTTGCAGCCCAGTTCACTGTACTAAACGCGCACCTTTACAGCAGGCTCCATGTTCCAAATGCACACTTTACAGCCCAGCTAGCTGTTCCAAATGCACACCTTTACAGCCCAGCTCCCTTTTCCAAACACACACCTTTACAGCCCAGCTCCCTGTTCCAAACGCACACCTTTTCTGAGCAGCTCCCTGATTCAACTGAACATCCTTTTCCAGTCCAGCTCCCTAGACAAATGCACACCTTTACAGCCCAGCTCCCTGGTCCAAATGCACACCTTTCTAGCTCAGCTCCCTGTTCTAAATGTGCAACTTTACAGCCCAGCTCCCTCTTCCAAATGCACACCTTTACAGCTCAGCTCCTTGTTCCAAATGCATACCTTTACAGCCCAACTCCTTGTTCCAAATGCATACCTTTACAGCCCAGCTCCCTGTTCCAAATGCACACATTTACAGCCCATCTCCCTGTTCCAAATGTACACATTTACAGCCCAGCATCCTGTTCCAAACGCACACCTTTACAGCCCAGCTCCCTGTTCCAAATGCACACCTTTACAGCCCAGCTCAATGACATAAATGCAAACATTTACAGCCCAGCTCTCTGTTCCAAACACACACCTTTGCAGCCCAGCTCCCTGTTCCAAACCCACAACTTTACAGCACAGCTCCCTGTTCCAAATGCACACCTTTACACCCCAGCTCTCTGTTCCAAACGCACACCTTTGCAGCCCAGCTCCCTGTTCCAAACGCACAACTTTACAGCACAGCTCCCTGTTCCAAACACACACCTTTACAGCCCAGCTCCCTATTCCAAACACACACCTTTACAGCCCAGCTCCCAGTTCCAAACGCACACCTTTGCAGACTAGCTCCCTGATCCAACTGCACATCCTTTTTCAGCCCACCTCCCTAGACAAATGCACACCTTTACAGCCCAGCTACCTGGTCCAAATGCATACCTTTACAGCCCAGCTCCCTCTTCCAAACGTGCACCTTTCCAGCCCAGCTCCCTGTTCCAAATGTGCACCTTTACAGCCCAGCTCCCTGTTCCAATTTCACACCTTTACAGGCCAGCTCCCTGTTCCAAGAGCACACCTTTACAGCCCAGCTCCTTGTTCCAAATGCATACCTTTACAGCCCAGCTCCCTGTTCCAAGAGCACACCTTTACAGCTCAGCTCCTTGTTCCAAATGCATACCTTTACAGACCAACTCCTTGTTCCAAATGCATACCTTTACAGCCCAGCTCCCTGTTCCAAATGCACAAATTTACAGCCCAGCTCCCTGTTCCAAATGTACACATTTACAGCCCAGCATCCTGTTCCAAATGCACACCTTTACATCCCAGCTCCCTGTTCCAAATGCACACCTTTACAGCCCAGCTCAATGATATAAATGCAAACATTTACAGCCCAGCTCTCTGTTCCAAACACACACCTTTGCAGCCCAGCTCCCTGTTCTAAACGCACACCTTTACAGCAGGCTCCATGTTCCAAATGCACACTTTACAGCCCAGCTAGCTGTTCCAAATGCACACCTTTACAGCCCAGCTCCCTTTTCCGAACACACACCTTTACAGCCCAGCTCCCTTTTCCAAACACACACCTTTACAGCCCAGCTCCCTGTTTCAAACGCACACCTTTTCAGAGCAGCTGCCTGATCCAACTGAACATCCTTTTCCAGTCCAGCTCCCTAGACAAATGCACACCTTTACAGCCCAGCTCCCTGGTCCAAATGCACACCTTTCCAGCTCAGCACCCTGTTCTAAATGTGCAACTTTACAGCCCAGGTCCCTGTTCCAAATGTGCACCTTTACAGCCCAGCTCCCTCTTCCAAATGCACACCTTTACAGCTCAGCTCCTTGTTCCAAATGTATACCTTTACAGCCCAACTCCTTGTTCCAAATGCATACCTTTACAGCCCAGCTCCCTGTTCCAAATGCACACCTTTACAGCCCAGCTCCCTGTTCCAAATGCACACCTTTACAGCCCAGCTCAATGACATAAATGCAAACATTTACAGCCCAGCTCTCTGTTCCAAACGCACACCTTTGCAGCCCAGCTCCCTGTTCTAAACGCACACCTTTACAGCAGGCTCCATGTTCCAAATGCACACTTTACAGCCCAGCTAGCTGTTCCAAATGCACACCTGTACAGCCCAGCTCCCTTTTCCAAACACACACCTTTACAGGCCAGCTCCCTGTTCCAAACACACACTGCCCAGCTCCCTGATCCAAATGCACACCTTTCCAGCTCAGCTCCATGTTTTAAATGTGCAACTTTACAGCCCAGGTCCCTGTTCCAAATGTGCACCTTTACAGCCCAGCTCCCTCTTCCAAATGCACACCTTTACAGCCCAACTCAATGATATAAATGCAAACATTTACAGCCCAGCTCTCTGTTCCAAACACACACCTTTGCAGCCCAGCTCCCTGTTCTAAACGCACACCTTTACAGCAGGCTCCATGTTCCAAATGCACACTTTACAGCCCAGCTAGCTGTTCCAAATGCACACCTTTACAGCCCAGCTCCCTTTTCCGAACACACACCTTTACAGCCCAGCTCCCTTTTCCAAACACACACCTTTACAGCCCAGCTCCCTGTTCCAAACGCACACCTTTTCAGAGCAGCTGCCTGATCCAACTGAACATCCTTTTCCAGTCCAGCTCCCTAGACAAATGCACACCTTTACAGCCCAGCTCCCTGGTCCAAATGCACACCTTTCCAGCTCAGCACCCTGTTCTAAATGTGCAACTTTACAGCCCAGGTCCCTGTTCCAAATGCACACCTTTACAGCTCAGCTCCTTGTTCCAAATGTATACCTTTACAGCCCAACTCCTTGTTCCAAATGCATACCTTTACAGCCCAGCTCCCTGTTCCAAATGCACACCTTTACAGCCCAGCTCCCTGTTCCAAATGCACACCTTTACAGCCCAGCTCAATGACATAAATGCAAACATTTACAGGCCAGCTCTCTGTTCCAAACGCACACCTTTGCAGCCCAGCTCCCCGTTCTAAACGCACACCTTTACAGCAGGCTCCATGTTCCAAATGCACACTTTACAGTCCAGCTAGCTGTTCCAAATGCACACCTGTACAGCCCAGCTCCCTTTTCCAAACACACACCTTTACAGGCCAGCTCCCTGTTCCAAACACACACAGCCCAGCTCCCTGATCCAAATGCACACCTTTCCAGCTCAGCTCCATGTTCTAAATGTGCAACTTTACAGCCCAGGTCCCTGTTCCAAATGTGCACCTTTACAGCCCAGCTCCCTCTTCCAAATGCACACCTTTACAGGCCAGCTCCCTGTTCCAAAGGACACCTTTACCGTCCAGATTTTTGTTCCAAGCGCATACCTTTACAGCCGAGCTCCCTGTTCCGAACGCACACCTTTACAGCCCAACTCCTTGTTCCAAACACATACCTTTACACCCCTGCTCCCTGTTCCAAACGGACATCTTTACAACCCAGCTTCCTGTTCCAAACCCATACCTTTACAGTCCAGATCCCTGTTCCAGACTCACGCTTGTACAGCCCATCTCTCTGTTACAAATGCACACCTTTACAGCCCAGCTCCCTGTTCCAAACCCACACCTTTACAGCCCAACTCGTTGATCAAAATGCCAACCTTTGCAGCACAGCTCACTGTTTCAAATACACACCTTTAGAGCCCAGCTCCCTGATCCAAATGCACACCTTTACAGCCCAGCTCTCTTTTCCAAACGCACACCTTTGCAGCCCAGCTCCCTGTTCTAAACACACACATTTACAGCCAGGCTCTCTGTTCCAAACGCACTCATTTACAGCCCAGCTTCCTGTTCCAAAAACGCACCTTTACAGCCCAGCTCCCTGTTCCAAATGCACCTTTACAATCCAGCCCTGGTTCCAAATGCACAACTTTACAGCACTGCTCCCTGTTCCAAACGCACACCTTTACAGCCCAGCTCCCTGTTCCAAACACACACCTTTACAGCCCAGTTCCCAGTTCCCAGTTCCATACGCACACCTTTGCAGACCAGCTCCCTGATTCAACTGCACATTCTTTTTCAGCCAAGCTCCCTAGACAAATGCACACTTTTACAGCCCAGTTCCCTGGTCCAAACATGCACCTTTCCAGCCCAGCTTCCTGTTCCAAAGGCGCACCTTTACAGCCCATCTCCCTGTTCCAAATCCGCACCTTTAAAGCCCAGCTCACTGTTTCAAATACACACCTTTAGAGCCCAGCTCCCTGATCCAAATGCACACCTTTACAGCCCAGCTCTCTGTTCCAAACGCACACCTTTGCAGCCCAGCTCCCTGTTCTAAACACACACATTTACAGCCAGGCTCTCTGTTCCAAACACACTCATTTACAGCCCAGCTCCCTGTTCCAAAAATGCACCTTTACAGCCCAGCTCCCTGTTCCAAACACACACCTTTAGAGCCCAGTTCCCAGTTCCATACGCACACCTTTGCAGACCAGCTCTCTGATTCAACTGCACATTCTTTTTCAGCCAAGCTCCCTAGACAAATGCACACTTTTACAGCCCAGTTCCCTGGTCCAAACAAACATCTTTACAGCCCAGCTCCCTGTTCCAAACATGCATGTTTCCAGCCCAGCTTCCTGTTCCAAAGGCGCACCTTTACAGCCCATCTCCCTGTTCCAAATGTACACCTTTACAGGCCAGCTCCCTTTTCCATAAGCACACCTTTACAGCCCAGCTCCCCGTTCCAAACACACACATTTTCAGTCCAGCTCCCTATTCCAAATGTACACATTTACAGCCCAGATCACTGTTCTATACACTCACCTTTACAGCCCAGCTTGCTGTTCCAAATGCACACCTTTACAGACCAACTTCTTGTTACAAATGCACACCTTTACAGACTAGCTCCCTGATCCAACTGCACATCCTTTTTCAGCCCAGCTCCCTAGGCAAATGGACACTTTTGCAGCCCAGGTCCCTGGTCCAAACGCACACCTTTACAGTCCAGCTCCCTGTTCCAACGTGCACCTTTACACCCCAGCTCCCTGTTCCAAATGTGCACCTCTACAGCCTAGCTCCCTGTTCCAAATGCAAGCCTTTACATCCCAGCTCTATTCTCCAAATAAATACCCATATAAATCGTACAACTTTTCTGTACAAAGGCTGGTTCCCTACCCATTATTGTGCTCCCCTTTTGATTGTGGTTGAAAAGAAGGACACATTGAAGGGTTGTTTTTTCCTCAGTTCTTTGCTTGTTTCAAGATATCCAAATTGTATTATCCAAGGACAATTTATCCTGCCTGAAGAGTCGGCTTTACATTCAGGTATTGCCGGGATTAGGTGGGAAATACATTCCCACCAGTATCCTGTCTGAACCTTTCCTCCTATATGCTGCAGTTCCAGGGTGCGATGTATTGGTTCTCACCAGACCAGCTTCAGGTGATTTATTCTGCATTGACGAATAGTTATGATCTGAAATTAGGGTGACAATAAGGCAAGCTTTACTTACTATATTCAACAATGTGGCTTGGGATTTGTTTGATGGAAGAAATAAGAAATGTAGATATTCCTTATTGAGATTTGGAGATCTACTGGTTTTACGGTAGCATTTGACGTCACCTGGTTTCTGAAAAAGATTGTTATGTTACCACATCAAAGCACTTGGTTGTTGATGGGCAATTGTTTTGGCAGGGATGCCATTTGAGAATGTGCAGGGTGCTAAGGCACTACTTGTGGATTTGACACGATTAAGAGGGATTGGTTCTGAGTACTGAGCTCCTCCGAATGTCTTTCAAATCTGCCTTGGAGGAACCTTTCCAGGCTGTGCCTGTTAAGTCAATATTTGGCTGTGTTTGTGGTTTGGAACGCTGATGTTGTCTCACCTCAAACTGGCCTCCAATGGATACATTATGTGCCTGAGAGCAAGCCTGCTGCAGACTTGTAGCAGAGGTCTATGGTTGCGTGCTGATTATTTATGTCTGTCTTGGATCTTTCAGGTGGTTTGAAGTGTGTGGTTAATGTGATGTGCACCATATTGTAGCTGCTTTGTGAGCCGTCGACTCTTCTACTTTGGTTGCTAAAAGGCATTTGGGACTACTGTAATCTCACCCCAGGATACACCAGATCTGCAAAGTAACTGGCTTAGGGATTTGGCTAATTATAACAAAGTTGTATTGTATTGTATTGGGTTATTTATGTAGCGCTCTTTCCCCATTTGTATGGACTCAATGCGCTTTGTGGTTGGAACGCCCTTGGTGACCATGGTCAATGTGCTGGGAGTTCTAAGAGTTATTAGATTAGGAGATGTGTGTGTGCATTTTTGCTGGTCTAGGACTAAGGTGGCTGGCTAGGCTCGACTAAGCAGCCCAAAAGGTCAGGCATGTGGGTGGTGGGCTTCATGAAAATTATTGTTACCTGTTCAATCAAAAGAAAGCCACTTATCAGTTTAGTCCAGCAGAGCAGCCGTGATTTGTCATGAAATATGTCACTATTATTAGATTGCCACCATATGGCTTAAGTCATTTCTACTTGTAGGTCTGGTTTTGAGGTTTCTCGGTTTACTTTCTATGGTCAACTGATTAGAAAAGTTAAGGAAGGTGATCCCTTGAATCATAGGGGTTAATCAATTCACTTCATTTTATTGTTTGTGGAATTTCTGGTTGTGCTTGGATGCAGCATGCTATGCAATTAGTTTGTTTTTGTATTTGGTGCAGTGATTCAATTTACTAAGGCGATAAAATAGGCAATTAATACATTATCTAATTAAAAGTCTCAGTTGCTAAGCAGCATCTCTAAAAACTCATGTTTCGCTCAGTTTTATTTAAAAAAATCTTCTGACTATGTCAACCAACTGAATTGTAAAATCTAATCAGATTTTATGGATATCGTAAATGAGTAGGAATGAGGCAATTGTTCATAGGTTAGTTTAGGATTCTGAAAAGCCAGCTGGACCTAGGACCCTCTGGACAGCTAGGCAAGGGGTCTGGTCACTGCACTCTCCTTGGTTTGGGATTCTGGACAACAAGCTGGATCTCAGGACACTCTGGACAGCTAGGCAAGGGGTTTGGTCACTACACTCTCAAGGATGGTATGCATTAGCAGACTCCTCACTGTCCTCCTTCTCCTGTCTCCCCAGATTTTTTTGTGTCTCCTGACTTCATACAGTCCCCCTTATATAGCCCAAATGACATCACTCAGTTTACAATCTAGGGGGAGTACTGTATAATTACCCCTACCCCTCGGATAGGGAAGTTTACCATTCCTCTCTCCGCACTGTGGCATGTTTGGACCAAGGGAAGAGGGCACCATCTCTCTAATGGCATTTTATTACCCTTCTTTGTTCTCTGGCCACTTTTTGACAAAAACCCTGTTATGTCTCATAACTTCATATTTCTACTAGCCCCTGACATATGCATTAGATGTGCGGTTTGATGGGGGTCATAGGCAATTAGGTAAGCCAATCACCAAATCTGTATGTGGTAGCATGGCCCTTTGGCACATTTCTGTCATTTTCAGAAAATGTATAATAGTTATGATTCTGCAAATGATTAATGTGGGATATTTTGACCCATTCCAATGTGCCTAAAAACATGGCTAAAATTGCAACAAGTAACAGAATCAGCTGTGCAGAGAGAAACTCTAAACAAAGGTTGAATACATGTATCCAGACTGCAAACAATACCAGCACGCAAGGGAAGACCTAATGCTGAATAAAATGTGTACGTGCTGCATAGGAAAATCGGATTTACAGAAAGCAGTTTCATGTGCTTTTATGAATGAAGTGCAAAATCACCTGTTGTGAAAGCATGTTTTTGTTTAAAGGCTTAATTCGTTAAGAATGTCAAAGGATTGCTAATGTAAAAATCTACCTATAAACTGTGTTCATTTCATATGTTTAAATGAAACATTTAGGTGAAACTTAAAGTTAAAACACAGTCTTGAGTTAATTAACTATTTTTAAAAAAACAATTCTGCTCTGACAGTCCTTATCCTGGGAAAGGTTGACAATTCACTGCTAGCAGGAAAGAAGTAATATCTGTGGAGAGACCTTGCATACTCATGACAAAGGACCTCATTATACATTTGTCTTTGCCAGAGGCAAAGGCAATAGAAGGCTTGGACACTCATTCTTCCAGGGGAGGGGCAGGATGCTCCACTCTCCAGGAAGAGGCTTCTCATTGAACTTCAAAGGGCTTGCCAGTTGCTCACACTTGGGAAGGAAAGAAAAAAAGGGACATGTGATTTTTGGATTTAAAATGCTTATTTGCCACTAAACTTCAAGACATTTAACTTGGCAGCAAAAATAAATAAACAAGTGAAAAATACA
The DNA here is from genome assembly GCF_040938575.1 of Ambystoma mexicanum. Classification (NCBI taxonomy): domain Eukaryota; kingdom Metazoa; phylum Chordata; class Amphibia; order Caudata; family Ambystomatidae; genus Ambystoma; species Ambystoma mexicanum. The sequence continues at coordinate 288,997,278 of NC_090924.1, read as the reverse complement.
TACACATAAATCTGAATTTATGCTAGCCATTTTAAGACTTGGTAGGATTTCTTACTGTGTAAGGAACTGAAGTTATGAAAAGGGACTAATTGTGCAGAAACTATTAATGCTGCAAATCTAATATTGTGTACCCATGTTCTATTGGTGATTGCACATATATGTACAGAAGTAGGAATTGTTAGGCTAAACCGTTATGATGAAAATTGCCAAAATTCAATAGAAAGACAAAACCAGGTCCCACAGACTTGGGAGTTGGGTGTAAATGTGACCCACGAAATATGTAATTTATGTGTCCGATTTTCTTAAAGGGCATAATTATATAAATACATATATGTTGGAAAGTTAAAATGTGGTCCCAATTACTGTGGGAGGTTTCCAAACTACATCATAAAACATGACAGCCCTTTCTGTCATCCAACCAGAAAAAAGCAAGGCGGGAACCCTGCCTTTGACCAATCATAGCCTTGTGGGTGTTGGTTGTAAGTCTGCCCCTACCACAAACTGAGTGATGTCATTTGGCAGGATACATAAGGGAACCTCACAACACACACGGACACACACTGATTCCTGACACCATCCTGATTTCCGCGTGGTGCTGTGTTCCTGAATTCTCCATCTGGTTCCTGATTCCAGATTTCTTTACAAAGCCAAGGCCTCAGCATTGCGGAACTCTTTTTCAGCTATGCCCAAATTCTGAAACAATCTCAAAATCTAAGGGAATTTTGATCCAGTTTGGCTTGCTATCATAAATGTTTGCCTGCTGAAACTCGCCATCCCACTGATCTACGGTGTCCAGCAACCAGAAGTGCCAATCCAATCCAGTACAGTCTGAGGTGCCAGTCCACGTGACCAGAACTGCCCAGCTGACCTATCCCGCCAGAAGTGCCCTACTCTCCGTAGACCTGTTCCGTGATGACCAGAGCCCTTGATGGTCTAAAATCTTAAGTGGACTGTAAGTATCAATAGGAATCATAGTAACCCATAGTATATCTTGCCTTACCTTGTCCTACCCCATATCTAAACCATCCTGTCTTTACCTTAAGAACCTATCATCTTGTCAGAACCATTCTTGCAACCCTGTTTGGGATTCCTAGTATTAGCACCAATGTCCTTTTCATTCTTGTTTTGCTAGACCGTAAGCCATTAGTGATTTGGATTAAATCACGTAGTTCCCATAAATATAACGTGGTATCCACCACGTGAAGGGTTACAGTGGCCAAGTAACTGTGGAGATACATGGGTGGCCTTCTTTTTTTATTAGCCATTTATCTAGTTTTAGTAAATGTAAGATGTCATTTAAACCCGATTTTCTTTTTTCTCTGTTCTATTTCCAAAAACACCTCTCATTCAAACTTGCATAACATCCTAAATTTAATAGCTAGAGACTTAATTTCAACTCTGACTTAAACATAAGACCTTTAGCTACATCCCTACCCAAACACCAAAACAGTGTATTTGAGCATTTTTTCTTCAAAACCGTTTAGTGAAAATTAGGCGGGAATTCACATTTCTGCAAAAGTTTTACACATGTACATTTCAAATCAAAGTATTTCCAAACTTCCATTCTGATTCAAAGTGTTTACTGTTGCCCATATTATAGCTTATGTTTGTTAGGACCTTTTCAGTGTTGCTCCCATACGAATTTATATCAATTTACAGACTTTTACACACTTTCATTATTTCACACAGCCATGTTCGTATGTCATTTTAAAAGTGTAAGATTTTCAAACCGTTTTCTCTTGTGTTTGGGGAGGGAAGGTTATATCTAAATTCTGTACACTGTCCTTTACTCCTGAATACTTGCTGCTTACTTACGTCTGTGTAGAATTGTTTCTTTGTGACTTGAGAAATTTGCAGGGGGAAATCTTAACTTAAGCCAAAACTGTTCTTTTCCCTGTGCTTTATCTTCTGCATTGCTATAAGTGAATTCAACTGCCTAAACTATTTTTCTGATTGTCTTGTCACCTCATTGGTGATTGCTGCCCCATATATTAAACATATGTTTGATTTGAATTTTAAATAAATAAATAAATATTACCTTTACCAACCAGCCTGATTGCGGGTCCATGGTGACCTGTGGGTATTTTGAGAAGGGGTGTGATATGAGTGGTATATCACTCAGAATATTGAACCTACAGACACAATAAAATAAGTATTTTGTTTGCGCGCTGCATGCTAGGCTGGGACCATGGTCTATTGCCTGATTGAAATCCTTAACAGATTTGGGGGCTCGTCTGGGATTTTGAGTTCGAGTTACCACCCGTGACAGTCTAACATAGCAGACTAACCTGCAGGTTACAGACACCTTGTTTGGTAGGTGTACTGTGCTACACTGTACAAGCACCTTTCAATATAAATACTCCAAAAGCAGGCCTGTTTGTAAAAGTAAATGTAATTTAACCCTAAAATAAGTCATAAAGAAATTGATATTTCCAAAATGGCAATCCCATTAGAAATCAGTATGGCTAGGGAATACCCCCTGCACAAACTGTTTGTCAGGGGTGAGTGGCCCGAACAGAATGAACAGGTCTGGCTGCAGGAAATCAAAGAACAGGTCACTGCCATGGACCTGGATACATGGCAGGACAAGGGCCCATTACACCAAGCTCTTAGTGAACTGTATGTGGCCACAAAAGTGAAAGAGGAGCAGAGTAAAATTGCCAAAATAGCGTCCTACCTATACTTCCATATAGGAGTAATGCAGGAAAACCATGCTGAGAACATAGTTCTGGCAAAGAATCAAGTGGAAACACTAGAAAGAATCCAGACTGATCTAGACTCTGCAGGGCAAAGGCTACAGAAGAACCAAGGATTAGAGACGGAATCTAGACAGTATGTTACAAAATTAAAAGAAGATCTGGCTCTCCTACAGCAAGACAATGCAGAGCAAGACAATAGGCACTGAAAGAGGAGTGTCATGAAAGGGTGGACTCTTTACAACAGAGTCAACAGAAACTGGCGCATCAATTAAATTATAACAGAGTCTGCGCAGAACAGATAGTCACCCTACAAAACCATATAGAATCCTTGAAAGAGGAAAATAATAAATTAATTATTAAAGACCTCCACTCTCAAGAGGAATTTGACGAGGAGCGCCAGAAATTCAATGCATTCAAAAAACAAAGGGATGACCTGGCTAAACAGAGGGGCACCCTGAGTCAGGAGAGGAACACCTTAGGCCAGGAAGTAAGCCAATTAAAAACCAAGCTAGAAGGAAGAGAGCTGGCTCTCCAGGAGCTCAATATAGTAAAAACAGAATATGAGAAGCTACTAGAGCACACCAGACGGGTGGAGGATGCTCTGAAAAAGAACACCCAGACGAATGATGCTAAAACTAAGTAGGAGTCTCCTGCAGCAGAAATTGGCCCAGTATTTCCAGACCAGGCAGGAAGTGAATAGAGACGATGAGGCTCTCTGTGAAAAGAATGATGTGCTCCACCAACAGATAGAAATGCAAGAGCGAATTAGTGAGACCAGTAAGGCCCTGATAGAGGAACAAAAGACCCAGATTTTGCCATATCACCAGGGAATAGGAGTTGAAAGAGAAAAGGTAGAGAGGGATAGAGAAACCGCTAATCCTAACATCAGGACCCCTGTAATCAGGGACTCTAAACCCTTCAGTACCATGAACTCTGCCACCTTCACTGACATATATGAACCAGGGGCCATGGGGATGGTAGACTTCAACAGAATTGGTAAAATGGGACTGACATATCAGCCAATCCTGGAGGCAGGAGAGAGTCAGAAGACTCTTCTGAGCACGACAGGCATAGGGAAACTAGACCCCCACATTCTGCAAGCCCCTCTCAAGCTTGCAGAATCAGGGAGTGCCTTGAGGATCCGATTTGCCACCTCCAGTAGTAGTGCTGTTGAGTCAGAGGATGAGTGGATGCGGGTGACTAAGACCAAAAAGGCAAACACAATCACGAGGGGTATGCAAAAAGATCCCCTGAAGCAGATCTAGTCCATTAGTAGTGTCATAACTCCCTATCATAAAAATGCCAAGTATTCAGTCTGGGAACACCTTGAATTATACGAACAGATGATGGATACTTTTCATCTGAAAGATAGTCAGAATTGCATCCAATATGTGAAATGGACATTCTACACTGAGTACTCCAGCTACATTGCGGGGTCTGGAGGATCAGAACCCCTCAAGAAGGTCCACCTACAGGGCGGCCATCTTAAAACACTTCCCTGTCCAATGAAATCACCAAGAAGCCCGCAAGGCGGCCTACAATCTGCAGTGTGGAGAAGATCTGGCCTCACAAGAATTTGTGCAGGAACTCAAACGTGCTTTTGCGCAGACCACCAGGAGGGTGCACACAGATAGTAAGGAGTTCATTAACACCTTTTTCCATGCACACCCCAAATACATCATGACTCAGGTGGTGAGGGATTTTCACGAGAATAGATCATTGGACTGGGTCATAGAACAGGCAACCTGTATTTATGAGGTGCAGAACCCTGTAGAGAACAAGAACACCAATAAAAACCCCAAATCAGCCAACACCCCTGCTGCTGCTAAGGTGGCGGATGTGAAGGTTGCCCCTATTTTAGATCTGGAGATGGGGCGCCTAAAAACATACCTGCACATAACCCATCCAATCAATGAACCAGAAGGCCTTCGGCCCAATCCCAGACAGGTAGTCAGGGAGGTAATCCCACAAATGGGACCCCTAACTCCCCTGATTACATTAGCCCCCGACACAAGGGCAACAAACCCATCCTGGGGTATGTGTGGACTCCCCCAGCCCAAGGGGGGATCCAACCAGGTAGGTACCAACCCAGAAATCTTCCCTCCTAACTTTCCCCAGGAGGGTAGTAATCCCCCAAATGCCGGGTTGAGCTTCTTTCCCCGGTACCCTTAAAACGTCAACCCACAAAACAACCCTCCTTTCTTTCCCCACTTTCCTGATCCCAGAAAGCCCAATCCTGGTGAGGGGAGGCCAAGGGTGGAGGATTACCCAAACTATCCAAACCCAGGGTGCTATGGGAGAAGGGACCGTTACCCTTCCTGTGATCCACCTGGGATGGACCAGAGACCCCCTTACTAGACAGAGCGGGTGTCCCAACTGGAGCGCCAGGTCCAGAACTTGTCCCAGGATCTGGGTCGCATGTTGATGGCTCAGCAGAACCCTCATATGAACATTGCGGCTCAGAACTCCACAAACCAAGGGTCTAGTACTCCAGAACAATGACGGGGAGAGAAACCCGACAACTCATTGGTTCCAAAGGAGGTGGCATGGGGGGAAGGGGAGTGTAAAGCCTTAGAGGAAGCTTCCTTCCCCACTTGTGAAAAGCCCCTGGAAACCCAGGAACCGGAACCAAACTCTCCTGCCCCCGAAAGTCTGCAACCCAAGGAACAGAGGGTGGGTAGGAGAAATAAAGGACCTAAAAAGGCCCATTTTGTGGAGGAGGTTAGTGTCCTCCAATTTGAAGGAGAGGGGTCCTCAAAGGATTCTGGAAAAAAAGATCTTCTCCTTCAAGCATGGGGAAACTCCTCCCAAAGAAAAATGGGTCTAAAGAGATCCTAATGAAGACTGGGTGAATGTGGGGACTGAGTTAGAATCGCCCATTATTGAACACCAGAATGATAATTTGGGAAACCCCACTGCCCAAACCTGTTCTTGTGACTGTCTCTAAAAAGAGGGGGAGGCAAAATCAGAACCAGGCGAGCCCAAAACTCCCCCAATATCCAACTGCCATATTTTTCTTGCAGATTCCCCAGCTCCCCAAAGACATTCTGGTGCCTGTCTCCAAAAAGGGGGGGGCGGCCCAGAATCAGAAAAGGAGGAGCCCGAAACTCCCCAAAACGCGCTGTGTCAAAATTCTTTGTCAGATCCCCCAACTCCAACACCGACTCCTGACCCAACTATCCCGGTGTCGGAGTCAGAAATAAGGGAATTGACCACTCAGCTTACCAAGAATGCCCATTACCTTTGCCCATTGGAGGAGAAAGAAGGTAGATTCTACGCCTCCGTCCAAGTGCAAGGGCAATGTGCAATTCCAGCACTGGTGGACACTGGATCCCAAGCCACTCTTCTGTCAAGAAGGATCTTTGAGCAGCTAAATTCAGGAAGGGGGGAGAGATACCGGATCCCTCTCACCCCTCTTCTTGGACAACTCCAGAACTTCGACAGGAAGGAAATTCCAGTCGAAGGGTCTGCAGAGCTGGAAATTAAAATTGGCCGACACAAGATGAAGCACCCGGTCTTAGTCGTGGCGCCAGAGGGAACCCCCTGTCTATTAGGGAATGACATCCTCCGTAGGTTGTCTCCCCAATAGACTGTGCAAATAAGGTACTCTGGACCCAGACTTACAGGCCAATCAAATTAAAACAGAGTATCAACCATGTTAGTCTCAATGGCACATGCCACATGGTTGAACAAAAACCAGATCAAATAAAGTTTTATCTTCAAAATAATGAAACACCCGATGTTACCCTAATTGCTGTGGGACAACAAACTGGTGATGGGAACTCCTCTCCATTTCTGCAAATCAACCTTCCCTCCAGTCTCAAGTGGCATTCCACACTGGAAGGAAATACACTGAAATTATATACTAATTCACAATCAGAAAATCCCATTTCCATAGCCAAAATTGATAACAAACCATCACCACGTATAGCTGGCATTCTGAAGAAGGGTGAACAGCTCTTCCTCCCGATTCAGTTAAATGACGGGAAGGAGTCTGTCCTCGCCCGAGTGAACTTGGCTAGCGAAGAAAGATTCATCAGCAAAGTATTATTCAAGAAACTCCCAAAAGACCAGACCCTGTCCACCGTGGAGTCAATTTGTCCATGTGTATGGGGCCTGGAAATTCCCAGTTCCCAACATCGTCTGCTCAGCAGTTGCATGACAAACATTTCTAGCAGTGACAAAAGCATAGTGCAGACTTGTTGGGTCGTGCAAGGTGTTCTTTCTCCCTTTCCATGGGCAGCCACATCCTCAACCGACAAGAGATTAATTTGGACCCCAGTTATTGCCAAGCCCAGTCCCACCTAGAGAGTAAATCTCAGGGTCCTGGCCATCCTAAAGAAAGCCTTCCGGTCAGCCCCAGTGCTACGGTAGGAAATGGAAGTTCAGAAATGGAGGAGAGGTCACCATCCCAGGCCTCGCCTACAGAATCCGCATCTCCAAGGGCGACTTGACAGAAGAAAAAAAGTGGGTTCACATCAATTAGCTAAAGAGTTGCCACCCCAGGCACACTTTGCAGCAAATAGAGGAGTCCAAAGAAAACACATTGGGAGAGAATTCTGAAACATAGGAGTATTTTAAATTGTCACTGAATGCATGCGTCTTTCCCACTGCTGAAATCCCAATTGGAGGACAGTAGGGGGAAAATTACCATAACTGGTTTGTGTTCTATTTTATAGACTTTTGCACTGATTATACCTAACAACCAAGGAGGACCGCCTCGGGGACCCGGGAGGAAAAACCCAAAGAAATCCGTAGTGTCGCTCCACACCTGAAAAGAAGCCTGAGAGAAGAGGGGGGTATTGTTCCTATTCCAACCAGAGCTGGCGAGGAGACCATGTCACATCATTCACTGATGGAAGAAGAACTTACACCTGAATCGACCTGTGTTTTTCATGAAAAGAAAGTCGAAGTCGAGGGGGGCTTCTGTGGGATATTTTGACCCATTCCAATGTGCCTCGCTGCATCACTTCTCAAATGGTGAAAGAAACAGCCTAAAATGGATGCGCTGATTCCTGTGCGCACCAAAGTCTTGAAACTGCGTTTGGGTCACAACCACAAAAAGCAGCATCCCCTGCCGCACACATTCAAGGGAAGAGAAAAACAGAATTCTCACTGCAGTAGCATGCCAGTGGGCTCTGCCACATTCAATATGGTGCAAAGCAGCAGAATTGTGCTGAAAACCGAAAATGCCTTTTAAAATGTTAGCTTTGCAACCTTCAAAAGTGCTGTTTTTGGCGCTAGATCCGTTTATTTCTGTTTATTTCCATTTGAATCATTGAGATACTGCAATGCCAGGACCATCCAGTGTGGCTCAGAGGAACCGGGCCTTATTGACTGACAGCTTTATAAAATGTATCGAAGGAAAAAGCAACCCAGGAACCTCTGTTTTCATTTCCACTGGAAAATCGCAGCTAACATTGCAACAAGTAACAGAATCAGCTGTGCAGAGAGAAACTCTAAACCAGGGGTACACACATGATTTTGACAGAGGGCCGAAAGTACCCTACATGATGGCTATAGTGGGCTGAAAAGTAAATGTGGGTGGAGCGGTAGGCGTGGCGTGGCAGGAGGTTTTTTCAACCCCTAATTTTTATTAAACACTATGCCCCATAGCCCCCAACCCTCAAGCAAACACTATGCCCCATGGCTCCCACCCCTCATGCAAACACCATGCCCCAAGGCCCCCACCCCTCAAGCAAACACTATGCCCCATGGTCCCCACTCCCCAAACACTATGCCCCATGGCCCCCACCCCTCATGCAAACACTATGCCCCAAGACACCCCCCCTCAAGCAAGCACTATGCCCCATGACACCCCCCCTTAAGCAAACACTATGCCCACCCCCCATGCAAACACTATGCCCCATGGCCCCCACTCCTCAACCAAACACTATGCCCCAAGACACCCACCCCTCATGCAGACACTATGTCCCATGGCCCCCACTCCCCACCCAAACACTATGCCCCATGGCCCCCACCCCTCATGCAAACACTAGGCCCCAAGACACCCACCCCTCATGCAAACACTATGTCCCATGGCCCCCACTCCCCAACCAAACACTATGCCCCATGACACCCATCCCTCATGCAAACACTATGCCCCAAGACACCCACCCCTCAAGCAAACACAATGCCCCATAGCCCCCACTCCCCGACCAAACACTATGCCCCATAGCCCCCACTCCCCGACCAAACACTATGCCCCAAGACACCCACCCCTCATGCAAACACTATGCCCCATGACACCCACCCCTCATGCAAAAACTAGGCCCAAGACACCCACCCCTCATGCAAACACTATGTCCCATGGCCCCCACTCCCCAACCAAACACTATGCCCCAAGACACCCACCCCTCAAGCAAACACTATGCCCCATGCCACCAAGCATGCACCATGCACCCATAGAGACCCGAACCCCCCCACCCCCAACTCACCATACAAACTCACAAGTATACACCATGCACCCATACAGACCCGAACCCCCCACCCCCAACTCACCACACAAATCCACAAGCATACACCATGCACCCATACAGACCCGAACCCCCCACCCCCAACTCAGCACACAAACTCACAAGCATACACCATGCACCCATACAGACCCCACCCCCAACTCACCATACAAACTCACAAGTATACACCATGCACCCATACAGACCCGAACCCCCCCACCCCCAACTCAGCACACAAACTCACAAGCATACACCATGCACCCATACAGACCCCACCCCCAACTCACCATACAAACCCACAAGCATACACCATGCACCCATACAGACCCGAACCCCCCCACCCCCAACTCAGCACACAAACTCACAAGCATACACCATGCACCCATACCGACCCCACCCCCAACTCACCATACAAACTCACAAGTATACACCATGCACCCATAAAGACCCGGACCCCCCACCCCCACATCTCAACATACACTGAACGTGCACACAACAACAACAAACATTCAGGCAGACCCGACCCCTCCAACCTCCCCCCACCCCCAGCATCTCAAAATACACTTCACTTGCACACAAACACATTCAGGCAGACCCGACACACACACACCCCTCCGCATCTCAACACACAATCCACTTGCACACAAACACATTCAGGCAGACCCGACACACACCCCACCCCCGCATCTCAACATACACTGAACTTGCACACAAACACATTCAGGCAGACCCGACCCCCACGCCCCCTCTGCATCTCAACACACACTGCACTTGCACACAAACACATTCAAGCAGACCCGACACACACCCCACTCCCGCATCTCAACATACACTTAACTTGCACACAAACACATTCAGGCAGACCCGACACACACACACCCTCCGCATCTCAACATACACTGCAGACATACAAATACAAACACACCCGACACACCCCCCCGCCTCCGCATCTCAACATACATACAAAAACAAAAAACACAGTCAGGACAGACACACACACACACACACACACACAAACATACAGCCATACAGCCCCCCCCATGCACTTACCCAGACGTGCTGGAACGCTGGTGAGGCTTCTGGCACTACGGCTGGTGTGGCAAGCAAGGCTGAAATGCCTTCCGGCATCAAGCCTTACTGGCCACGCCAGCTGTAGTGCTGGCACTCCATTGGTGCAGCACACACGCACTACGTGGCTCATAGGAGCTGCGTGGTTCGTGTGCACTGAACCAATGAGGGCCAGTGTTTTGTCCAGCCCAAAAGACAACAAAGACTCCATTAGGAAAGTATTTTCGTGAAAATCCCTCACCGCCTAAAAGTCTTTGTGCCTCGCGGGCCGGACAAAACGGCATGGCGGGCCGCAACTCGCCCGCGGGCCGTATGTTGTGCACCCATGCTCTAAACAAAGGCTGGATACATGTATCCAGACTGCAAACAATCCCAGCACTCAAGGGAAGACCTCATTCTGAATAAAATGTGTATGTGCTGAATAGAAAAATCAGATTTAAAGAAAGCAGTTTGATGTGCTTTTTATGAATGATGTGCAAAATCACCTGTTGTTAAAGCATGTTTTTGTTTAAAGGATTAATTCTTTAAGAAATGTCAAAGGATTGCTAATGTAAAAATCCACTTATAAACTGTGTTCATTTTATATGTTTAAATGGAAGATTTAGGTGAAACTTAAAGTTAAAACCCAGTCTTGAGTTAATTAACTATTTTTAAAAAAAACAATTCTGCCCTAACAGTCCTTAGCATGGGAAAGGTTGACATTTCACTGCTGGCAGGAAAGTACTAATTGCTGTGGGGAGGCCTCACATACTCATGACAAAAGACCTCATTAGACATTCATCTTTGCCCTAGGCAAAGACAATAGAAGGCTTGGACACTCATCCTTCCAGGGGAGGGGCAGGATGCTCCACTCTCCAGGAAGAGACTTCTCATTGAACTTCAAAGGACTTGCCAGTTGCTCACACTTGGGAAGGAAAAGAAAAAAAACTGACATGTGATTTTTGGAGTTAAAATGCTTATTTGCCATTGAACTTCAAGGCATTTAACTTGGCTGCAAAAATAAGTAAATGAGTGAAAAATTCATACATATAAATCTGAACTTATGCTAGCCATTTGAAGACTTGGTAGGATTTCTTACTTTGAAAGGAACTGAAATTATGAAAAAGGACTAATTGTGCAGAACCTATTAATGCTGCAAATCTAATATTGTGTACCCATGTTCTAGGGGTGATTGCACATATATGTACCGAAGTAGGAATTGCTAGGCCAAACCTTTATGATGAAAATCGCCAAAATTCAATAGAAAGACAAAACCAGGTCCCACTGACTTGGGAGTTAGATGTAAATGTAACCCACAAAATAAGTAATTTATGTGTCCAATTTTCTTAGAGGGCATAATTATATTAATATGTATTTGTGGGAAAGTATAAATGTGGTCCCAATAACTGTGGGGGGTTTCCAGACCACATAGTAAAACATGATATCCCTTTCTGTCATCCAACCAGCATAAAGCAAGGTGGGACCATGCCTTTGACCAATCACAGCCTTGTGGGTGTGGGTTGTAAGTCTGGCCCTACCATAAACTGAGTGATGTCATTTGGCAGGATAAATAAGGGAACCTCACAACACGCACGGACACACACTGATTCCTGACACCATCCTGATTTCCGCGTGGTGCTGTGTTCCTGAATTCTCCATCTGGTTCCTGATTCCAGATTTCTTTACAAAGCCAAGGCCTCAGCATTGTGGAACTCTTTTTCAGCTATGCCCAAATTCTGAAACAATCTCAAAATCTAAGGGAATTTTGATCCAGTTTGGCTTGCTATCATAAATGTTTGCCTGCTGAAACTCGCCATCCCACTGATCTACGGTGTCCAGCAACCAGAAGTGCCAATCCAATCCAATCCAGTCTGAGGTGCCAGTCCAGGTGACCAGAACTGCCCAGCTGACCTATCCCGCCAGAAGTGCCCTGCTTTCCGTAGACCTGTTCCGTGATGACCAGAGCCCTTGATGGTCTAAAATCTTAAGTGGACTGTAAGTCACAATAGGAATCATAGTAACCCATAGTATATCTTGCCTTACCTTGTCCTACCCCATATCTAAACCATCCTGTCTTTACCTTAAGAACCTATAATCTTGTCAGAGTCATTCTTGCAACCCTGTATGTGATTCCTAGTGTTAGCGCCGGTGTTCTTTTCATTCTTGTTTAGTGATTCGCATTAAATCAAATAATTCCCATACAGGAAATGGGGTATCCACCACTTGAATGGTTACAGTGACCAAGTAACTGTGGAAATTCACGGGTGGAATTCTCTTTTTCTTAGCAATTAATCTAGTTTAAGCAAAAGTAACCTGTCATTAAAACCGATTTTCTGTTTTCTCTGTTCTATTTTCCAAAAACACCTCTCATTCAAACTTGCATAACTTCTTTAATTTAATACCTAGAGACTTAGGGGGTAATTCATAGAAATCAGCGTGCACAGAGGAGAAGAGGGCCGCCAGAGTGCCCGACACATGTAGGAACCCTCCGACCAGGGCCCCTCCCAACTGGGCCACATTGCCACGCAGCTCTTCATGATGACGTGCGTGGTCCCCCCAGGAAGCATGCACGTCATCACGAATGTCACGCGTGCGCAACGCGACACCCATCAGGGCGGACTCCATACGGTCACAGGTGTCCTTGTCCGCAGGTAGTGGAGTGCCAGATGACGTGGGCTTCCCCCCTACCTGCGGACAGGCCTGGGACAGGGCATCCCTGCTGGTGCATGGTGCTGCAGTAGTCACAGGGACATAGGGACAGTGACATGCACAGGACCCCTCCGCAGCGACCTTTGCTGCCTTTTGCCCCTGTCCCTGGACTGCACCATTTGCACCATTGGTACCAACCCCACCAGGCCCCATGTGCGGCTCAGTAGCGTCCTTCTCCTCCTCTGTGTACACCACCCGCTGGATGGCTCCGCACCATCTTCTGCCATCGCAAGCCCCTGTGGGGGCTCACCCGCCCCTTCCTCTGCAGCCATAATGGTAGACGCGGCACCAGTCCCCTCGCTCCTGGATGATGGTAATTCCTTAATTCCTGGGAGGGTGGCTGGGCCTTGAGTCGCCGGCCGGTGGAGGCATCTCCACTGCTTTGCTCCACAGCGCCATCTTCGCCCTCTTCTTCACTCAACGCTGTGTAGAGGGAGACATAGAACACAAGCATCAGGGTACTGTACAATAGTCCCCTAGACAGGAAGCAATAGCACATGAGTGGCACTGTCAAACGACACTTCCATCATGTCCCTCCACAACACATGGGTCAATGCAGGCAACACACATGCAGAAACTGGCACAGCGAATGCAATCAAAATTGACATCCATGTCCAAGGGCCTCTATTAACATACAATGTTGTCTTCAAACTCACATGCATCATGGGTCATACTGATCCCATGCACACACATCACCGGAGGCTCATGCATCTGGCCTCGTACATCACTGACACAGTGGATACAAGGATGACTAGACTGCATCAGTGATTCAACACATCGTCACGGACATGTGTCATGCATCCATGGCGTTTCAAAGTCACATACACGCTACTCAGACACACAAACATGTACACCATACATGTCCATAACAGCAGCACCCATCCCTCACACCCCATCCATGTCCAAGAACAGAGACAGGCATGCATTCATGTGTGCATTCCGCATGCTGCTCTGCATGTTGCATTGTAACACATGCACCATCCATGTGTTTCACGCATGACTGGTCTCACATGCAGCACCATGATGTCCCTGCACACACACATCCACACATGGCCTATGTCACACATACAGGCAAGTAGATGACTACCAGCACACTGCTACATGCCCTGTTTTACACAGCAATGCATGGCCACTTACCGCTCAACTCCAGACGGGTCTGCCTCTGAAGGATCTGGACGTGGAGCGCTGGGTTTATGCGTTCCGGGACCCTCATCTGGATGTTGGTCAGGTGGACCCGGCACCCCTCTGCATCCTCTGCCTTCAAGAGGCGCCGGGCCTTGCTGAGTGTCCTGGACCTGAAGTCGTCCCAGTGCTTCCGGACGTGTTGCATGTCGCGGGCTGCCACCCCCTCCATGTCAATGTCCTTCCCGATCCCCTTCCATCCTTCATAGTCGGCGCGTGAACTTCCAAAGAGGGAATCATAATGCCCCAGGACTTGCTCCACCAGGATGCCAACTTCTTTGTCACTGAAGCTGGCAGCCCTCTGCCTCTCTGCTGTGGGGTTGCCACTGGTGCCAGATGGTGTTGTGTTGGACATGGCAACCCCCGAGGCAGGTGTGGGTGGGCAACTGTGTCCTGGGGCTGGGCTGTGGAGCGATGGTATACCAGTCGGAAGTCTTCTGTCCAGCAGGGGTGGTCACGGCAACTGGACCCCTGCAGATGGCTGATGTGCAGGCACCAAATGGCAGGGCACGGTGGCAGCAGGCAGGCAGGCAGCAGCAGATGGCAGGTGGGAGCGTGCTCAAGGCTCCGAAGGGCAGGAAAATGGCATTTAGGGCATGAGCGTGGTCTTCCGTGTGTTGTCGCATGGCCAGCTTGATACATAGTGACTTGTAACGTGAAAAAAGTGCATGTCAGTGTGTAAATTGATGAAAGGCCCTTAGCACATAAGCGCGTCTGTGACGTTATATGCACGGGCGTGCCCCTCGTGATGGGTGCATAGTGATTCAGCACGTGAAAAAACAGCACGTCTGAATGTTACTGTGTGTAATCAGAGGAAAGGGCCTAAGCGCGTAAGTGATGTGACATGCGCGGGCGTTTCCCTCAGCACGGGTTAAAGGTGAGCATGGCCAGCAGTTCGCTGTATGTGCCTTTCGTGGAGACTGACGTGTGTGTTGCTACTTCGTGTTGTTTCATGCACCATCACAGCTTCACAGCGGATCAAGGACGTATCTCTTCTTTTGGCGGGGGTATTGGCTACGCGTGTTTTTCATTATCACGCTAGTCTGACGGTGAGTCGCGCACGCTGTTTTTTCCACTGCGGGTGCCCCGTGTATCGCGTCCCCGTTTTCGAAGTCATAGTAGCCTGCGTGTCCCAATCGTGTGTGTTTTTCGTGTCCCTGGGTGCCACCGTGTACTGCGGGAGGTTAATTCCACACACATGGGCTACCGGGGGTTGTGTGCATGGTTTTCCTGCAGTTTTGGGGTGCCTGAGCATTGTGTGACCCGTCACTTTATAACCAGGGTCACATACAGCCTTGCAGGTTCAGGGGTGCTGTTAACATCTTGTATCCCAGCCCCTTCACCCCAATTGCCCAGGAAAATTGTTGTGTACACCTCCCATTGGCACTACTCCATCTGTGCCATGGCTGGTAGGCCACGAAAGGTGAGGGGTGCCACAGCTGGGTGTACTCTACGTGGCGGGCATGGTCAGGGATGAGGCCGGGGGGAACAGGGAGTAGGGGGACTCCAGGGTGTCCAGGGTGGCTGCAGAGGGGGAAGAGGCAAGGGTGTGTCAGCTTGGCATGATGTTGTGCCACGTGTTGGTGCAGTCATGCCACCAGCCCTGCGGCTCCGGGAGATGCAGTACTTGCATCTGGCACTGGTGCCCATGTGACCCGGCAGTCCGTTTCATTGACTGCCACGGGCCCAATGGTAGTGGTAGCTGCAGGTGCAGCTGTGGACACCGCCACCCAGGCTCGGGGTCTGCCAGTGCAGGCTGCGTTGGCACTTGAAGAGTCCATGGAAGATTTCCAGGTGGTCAGGAGGCACACCGTCGGTGCATGTAGGGCTGCCCTGACCAAGGCATGTGTCCCTGGGGCAGTAATGTCATCTGCTGACCCGGCCAGCCAGGTGTGGCAAGTGCAGGGACAGATGCAGCCGACACCACCGCGATTGTGAGTCTACCAACCAGGACAGTCCCGGTCAAGGACCCTGGCACAGCAGATGTTGCTGTGCTGGGTCCATTCCAGGGCACCCAGCAGCCACTGACGCAAGTCATGGGTTCACTTCATGTTCCACCTGCCACTCCCTCGGCTCATTCCACCAGCGCCACTGCCCATACTGATCAGGGTGGCATTTGCCAGCCAGGGTCCGGACCAGCGTCCAAGAGGAAGAAGGTTGCACCAGCAGTAGAGGCTGGGACCCCAGACACAGCTACGGCCTACGGCACGTCGAGGAAGAAGCCTTTATGCAAGCAGGAACTGGACTTCCTCGTGGACTACGAGCGAGAACACAACCATGACATGCTAGTGGGGCCGAATTGTCAAACTATGGCTGCCCATTGTAATACCCACTGGAAGCAAGTTGCGGATGATATGAGTGCATTCGGCCATGAGGTGCACACAGCGCAAGAGTGCAAAAAGCGCTGGAATGACCTCAAACGCAGCGCTAAGGCAAAGCGTGCCTCTAATAACAACATGACTCTGGTGACTGACCTCACTTCGCACGAGGCACTCGTTTCGGAGTTCATACCAACAGAATTGGTCAAAGGAGTGGGAGAGATGCTGGACTTTGATGCCCCGTCCAGTGAGTGTTGTTGCCTGTTGGTCGACAACATGTGTGTTTTGCTTGTGTGATGTATTGTGCTTGACTGCCACAGCATGTCATGTGTACATGGTTCTCATGTGCAAGTAATGCAATGCTTCTATGCTACGTGCCTGCTGTGCAGGATAGTGGACATGTAGAGCAGACAGGGACTGTCCTCACCACCACACTTGCACCCTAATCACATGCTAGCCACCCAGCTGCCCCTACAGTCCATGTTCCAGCTCAATGGCCCTTTTGCATGTAGCCTGGGGTGTGTTTCCTCTCAGCACTGGGACTATGGCATTGTATGACTGACGTGCATGTGTCCTCTGCATGCATGCGGGTACTCCACATAGGCATGCTCCCTTGACCCTCCACCAACCCTGCACCCCAATTTCAACAATGCACAGGTGTGCATCACGTTGGCGTACTGCAATGGCCTGTTCAAGACTCCTGTGTACATGCAAACTTCCACCAGCCAACCTGCCAGACACATGCAGTGGTGTACATCCTCTGCACTTCATGCAGGTTGTCTCACTTGGACTGTGCAGATGGCAGATGCTCCACTGGAACATGAGTTCCCATTCATGCTCCATGTGTATTCCATGCATGCCCCTATTTGTCCTTGACTGGATGATCATTGTAGTACGTGTCCAGGATGACCTACATTTCTTTGCTTTTGATCATCCATTCCATGGCCGCTCTGGCTCAGTCCTGCACCACACACATGTTTAGGGTGTCACAGTCTGTGCAGGGCACAGGCCTCCCCCCGTTTCAAGCCCACTGACTCTGGTCAACTGGTGTAGGGGCTTCTGCACACATGGCTGTACTACTGAGGGGTCATCATATGTCCTGCTTCCTGTCCCACCATCATCTGCTGTGTTGTCAGTTGACTCAGATGATGCAATTGATGCTAGCCAGCACTGTCTGCCAATACATAGGTCTCAGGTCGCCCTTTCGCAGCCATGCAATGCATCCCTAAATTTTCACTTAGGGGGGGGTTTCTTGTAGCCATGCAACACATTGCATGCACATTGAACGTGATGCCTGGACTTGCCCTTGCACTGCCTTCAAGTCAATTGATACACATCATGATGTACTTGTTCATTTAGATAGTGGATAACGTACACATGTCCTGCACTGCATCAACCCACTTCTGAGCCATGTTACACCGTTTTACATGCCTAGTCCCTGATGCTATGTCAAAGTGACCTTACATGCATGCCAGATTCACATTTGTGTGTGACATGTGTGTTTCATGTGTTGTCAGTCTGTGTGATGTCTATGTGTGTGTGTGTTATATGCTTCTGACATGTGTACTAATGTAAATTTTCTCCACTTTCCAGATGATGACGCAATGGAGCCAGAGGATGGTGTTGTCATGTCAGATAAAGGTTTGCTATCACACCAGCAACCCGGCACAAGTGGGGGTCGTGACGTGTTAGACCACGAAAACCCACATTTGTTACAGACCATCTTGTCTGTGGCAATGAGTCAAGCCCGGACGATCACTCTGACAACAATGTCGAGTTGGATATGCATCGGGTCCATTCGTCTGGGGTGAGTGATTCTGATGTAGACGCTCCTCTGTCCACGACACCTGCACTGAGAGGCAAGACGGTGGTGGGACCTATGCCTGTGGTGGATCGGGACGCAGGGTCACCCTCCCCACCAGTCGCTGATGTGCCTGGGACATCACTCGACGGGGGAATATAGTCCTGCAGCCGCGGGCGGTGCCAACCCGACAAGGATGGCCGGTCCTTGGGACCTGCATGTGTCAAGCCCAGCAACGTGGGAGCAAGACATGACTGCCAATTCAGAATGCCAGAGGCCAGCAATTGAAAACATCGCTGTGAGCATGGAGCGTGTGGCCCAATCCATGCTCCACCCTGCTAGGCAGATGCTTCTCCAGCAGCGGGCAGCACATGGCCCGCTTGCTCAGGCTGGGCATGGCGGCCTCAGACAGGGCACGCCAGGCTGAAATGTTGTCTTTGCATCAAGCAATTGCTGCTCGCGCAGAGGTACACATGGAGGCCCTGAGGGCTTAGTATGAATCCCTCAGATCCACTCTGGGTGTCCTCTTGATGTGCCAGAGGGAGAGGTCAGAGGAGAGGTTTGTGGAGCTTGAGAGTACCATCTCGGCTGAACTATGTGCATGCCGGGAGGTGCATCAGTTGTCCAGCCAGACCACGCAGGAAGAACTCTGTGTTACATGTGCTACCTTGCAAGAGGAAGCACGCGTATCATGAGAGGTTCTGCATGCTGACCTGCGTGTCATTGCCGCACAGAACCAGGCTCATCCGTCCAGCAGACTTGCTTGCCGACGAGGGGCAAGCTGTGCCTAGGCATGGTCAGGCACCTGTACCACGTCTACCTTTTCAGGAAGAGGCTGACTCGGACGACGAGATATCTCTCACACAGGCCGGGCTGTGCAGGCGGTGAGCCAATAGAGTTTGTTTTTTTTGACTCAACATCATCGCATGTGGGTGTTGAGCTGCACCCTGTACCTCCCCCCTCGTGGGTGCCTCCCCGCAGCCCCCCGGGTCGAATGTGGCCATTTTGGATTTTTCATTTTAGTTTAGTTAGTTAACATTGTTTTTGATAGTTAGTTTAATTAGTTAATTAGGTAATGTAGGTTTTTTATAGTTAGTTTAATTAGTTAATATAGTTTAAAATTGCTTGTCTATTGTGCATTCATGTGATGGTGTGGTGCTTTGTGGCTTATGAAAGCATCCACTGTCTGTTCCAGCTGGGCCCTTCAAGCTGTCTTGTGTTTGCAGCTTGGGATCCTTACTCACAAAGGCCACTCCTGCTTCCCTTATCCATGGGCTCACAAGGATGGTTCGGTGTTACAGTCATTTACACAAGGGCTTTGGACTGTCAAACCTGTGGCCTGTCTGCTGCTGTACTACTTGTGTTAACACCCCTAGTGGGGATTGTGGGGATTTTATCCATGGCATGTCTGCATTAGATTTGGGTGGGTTCATGATTGATGTGTCCATTAATTGATATACATTGTGCTGTATGTTTATTTTCTTTCCTGTACATGTGCTTGATGCACTTCATGCTGTAGACAGTGGCCGGCACCCTTTGCCTGTCAAAGTCACACTGATCGTGGGAGGAATTCTGATGTAGGTGTCTGACATGGCCCAGTCACAGCCAGCATGAAGAGACACACACAGGGAACTTTCCTGCATTAATGATATGGTTTGTGCCCTTTCTGCAGGAGAATGAGCCTCCAGACCACCTTTGCCAGCAGACATGGGCCACTGTATGACATACAGCTGGCCACGTTTGGTGGGGCAGACATGCACATGTGTGCACAAGCAGTGCCACAGGGCTTGTACTCAGACGTCCAACAGAAGCAGACATGTTTCCAGGAGCTCCAGGCAAGGTGAGCAGCAGAAGGGGGCCACACCGCAGCCAAGCTTCCACCAGGCCACTTGCACATGCATGCCAAGTAGCACCACTGATGGGGAGCTTGGACAGATATTGTTGTTGAAGCGCACAGTACAGCTAAGATGCATTGGGGGACAAATGGCAAGTTGCTTACCAAGTTGTCAGGGGCACACGCAGGGGCTGTCGCACATATCCTCCGGTCCACCCTGCTCCATAGAAGCAGAGTCATTAGCGTAGTAGCGTTCCTAGCCAGAAAATGAAGCAGCGCACAGGGACACCCAGCGAGGCACAGACTCGTGTGCAGTGCATATCATTTACATGTCCAAATTGACACGTGCAATACCTATTTTAATCTGCGGATGCCAGGACACAACTTGTACTGAAGTCACACCTTGCTAAATGCATCTAGCTGCTCACCCAGGGACCATTGTATGATGTCTGATTCTTGACGCATTGGTCTTCCATTTGCTGCACGCCCACGTGCGCCTGCTTTACTGTATTGACAGTGTATGGACCATCACGGGGGCAAGCTAACATATGGGTACACAGCAGCAGACAAGAGTGTTTGTTTGTGGAGGAGTCACTTACTTTGGGGCATTTATGGTGTTGCGTGTGTGTGTTGTAGACACACACAGATTAGTAACTCACACTCTCTTTGCAGCATTAAACTGCTCCTGTTACCGGACCTGAGAGTGCGCAGGCAGGAGGCCAGCACTCACCCCAGAGAGAAGTCTCTCTTTGGCTTGCATTTGACTCATTGGGTACAATGTGCATGATTGAATATGTGTTATTGTGAATATTTTCTTTTCTATATTCCCTACTTTCCCTTGACAATCCTACTCCCCTCTCCTGCCCCTCTTTCAGGTTATCCTGAATACCAATGCCTGTCCAAACAACATATCCCTGACCCTCCTTCCCCACCGGGGTCTCAGAGGCCTGTGTAAATTTGACCTTGCAGGCGCCCAGACCACAGAAGGGGTGGTTGGTTCGTGCCAGTCCTGCGCCTGGACACCGGAGCTGTGACACTACCCATCAGTTGGTGCATCATCATTGTATATTTTGTACCGAACATGGTACCCATCCTGTTGTGGCATTGTTGAACTGTGCTACCTTGGTTGTTTTATCATTGTGCTTGGACATGTACTTGGACATTTTCTGCTACTTCAAGTCATCTACTGGAGACTCTTCCAGGGTTTGTGGTTGCCTACAGGCTTTTTCCATGGTTTGTGGGTTTGGCTACTTGGAGTTCTCTGCAATTTGTTTTTTTTGGCCAGTCAAGGTGGCCTCTGAGGGGGCTGGACCCTATTTACACACAAGGTGGAACTGGAGACCAAGGGGTAGGGTGATGCTGTGGCCAGGTATACTTGAAGGAAGCAGGCTACATACCCCAGGCACAGTTGTTCAGTTGGTCATGGTGATGTGTGAAGGAAGGAGGGCCTTTTGTTGGTGAACAGTTGGCTTCGGCTACAGTGCTTTGGGCACTCTGACATTGTAATTTTGGGGTACTATGTACATGATGTGTTCTGCTGGTCAATGCCTGTTCCTGTGTTGTCTTTACTTTTCAGGTGTGACGGGATTGGTGTGGTTGACATGCTGGGGTGTACACACGGGCAATGTTCACATGTGATGTGTACAGGACACTGAGGGTCACTTGATTTCACATGCATATATTGGGTGCATGTCCCTACTGACACACACAGTTGCACAATGATCCACCACATGTACAACCACCCTTCCCTGGCCACAGGTGCACACAGATTGCCTACTGGGGCCTGCTGTGTACCTGCAGCACATGATATATGACCATTTGTGATTCCTGTACATGCGTCAAATGGTTATTATTTTAATTAGTCATTTTCATGTGATGCTCAAGGTGTATCTCCAACACAATAGCTGCTCACTGTGCTGTGTGTTGAGCAGTGTGTTGCAGGAGACACACACAGCACACGGGTTCGGGAGTAGGGATTTTGCCTTGCCCAATGTGCATGTGAACAGGCATTCAGTGTTATGTTCATGCTACGACTGGTGGAATGCATTGTGTATGTGTGGGAGGTTGTTGGGCAGTCATTTCATGTGATTCCATGTCAGGCGTCATTGTCTGGAGCCACTTTCCATTTATCACATGTCACTTCGGATCTTATTTGTCATGTGTTGGCCTTTTGCTATTGCTTGCCATGTCATGGTGTGGCAGACAAGGGTGATGGGGGTTGGGAGGGTTTGGGTGACATACCAGGGATTGTCATGTGCTGGTTTGCGGGGGGGTGTGATACACATCTTGCATGTGTTCCTTTTGGTCACACAGGATTGGTTAGGTTTAAGGAGCTAGGGATGCACACAATGTAGCACTTCCATGGCAACATTCTCAGGGTGGTAAGGTTGTGACAGTTGACTGTCTCTTTGTCATCATCGATTGTTACCTGGTATGTGCCAGGCCTGTGTGCAGTCTGCAGGGGTGGGAGTTTAGGTGAAAAATGTGGCCACAAGCTGGGTCCGGGCTGCCTCGCCACGTCCCCTATCCCCTCCCATGGGCAGCGCCTGTGCCTGTAGTTGGGGATGTGGGGGCACCACCATGTCCACCGGTACACCCTGCCGTGTTGCAACATTGTACAGGACAAATGCTGCCACAATGATCCTGCACACTACTGGGGGGACATATAGTAGCTGGCCGCCAGAGTGGTCAAGGGAACGGAAGCGTGACTTGAGCACTCCGAATGTGCGCTCCAATATGCCCCTAGTTGCAATAAGGGCAGCGTTGTATCTTTCCTGGGGTGGTGTGGTGGGGTTCCGGATTGGCGTCATCATGTGGTTGCTCTGAGGGTAGGCACTGTCCCCTGGGGAGGTGATAATGATTCTGATTATTAGGGTTTGTGTATTTGTCTGTGTGTGACATGCATGCATGTGCACAGACATTTGTACTCTCCTAGGAGCCATGTGTCGCCATGCTTCCCAGCTTCCAGTGCCCGGCTCAGGTCGGACATTCTGTATATGAAACTGTCATGGGTGAAGCCAGGGTAGTTTGCATAGACAGAGGTGATGATTCCCTTTGCATCGCATACAACCTGCACATTGATGGAATGCCAGTGCTTGCGGTTTTGATAGATGTGCTCAGTGTCCCTAGGTGGACGTAGAGCCACATGGGTGCAATCTATGGCACCGAGCACTTTGGGGAAGTGTGCCACCCTGTAAAAGTCCTGGACCACGGCCTGCCTTTCTGGAGGTGTTCTGGGCATGTATATGTGCCTGCGGACTGAGGGGCGCGCAGCCATGATTGCCAGCACCTGGTGTAGGCAGCGTGACTGCGTGGTCTGTGAGACCCCCCACTATGGCAGTAGTCCGCTGAAATAACCAAGTGTCCAAAAAATGCAGGACATTGAGCGCCTTCTCCAAGGGGCTCAATGCTTGGGAGCACAGGGTGGGGGATGTAAGGTCATCTTCCAACTCCCTGACCAGGTCTAGGATGATACAAGGTGGAAACCTAGTCGTCAGGCAACCCAAAAAGGCTAGTCCGGGGGGAAAAAAATGCGGACCCTGGCTATTCTCCTCCTCCTGTAGTGTCCCACGATCAGTGCTGCGACAAATGGGGCATTCATTATAGCTGTATATACATGTTTGTTGTTTGCATGCACTTTTATACTGTGCGCGGGGACGCTTACACCTGCCTTCATGTGGCGGGTGTGTTGACACCTATGCGCATATTTTAGCATGCGCGTGTTTCCTGTATTCGATTCCATGAATACGTGTTGTTCGCGTGCGTATGGGCGTTCCGTCTATTTCCCTGCAGTACTTCCCCAGTTACACCTTCTTTTTCACGCGTTGTTCCCCATTGCGCGTGATACGCCCCGTGTCCTGCCCCCTTTTTGGTGTGTGCGCCAATGTTGTACGCTTTCCCTGTGCGTGTCGATCACGGCGTTCGGGATGTTGCAATGACTTGTGCGCCCATGTGCGCCACACATGGATTAGGCACACATTCAGGGGAAAACACGCACAGGCCCTTCCTTGAATCGCACGCGTGCGCGTGCTCTTGCTTTTTCACATTTGTGCAAGCTTGCGCTGAGATTTTCGGCGCACATTTGTTCCATGAATCGGCCCCCTAATTTCAACTGTAACTTAAACATAACATCCCGCATCCAGAAACAGTGTATTTGACCCGTTTTTCTTCAAAAGCGTTTACTCAAAATTAGGCGGGAATTTGCATTTCTGCAAAAGTTTTATACATGTATATTTCAATTCAAAGTATTTCCAAATGTCCATTCTGACTCAACGTGTTTACTGTTGCCCATAATATAGCTTATGTTTGTTAGGGCCTTTTCAGTGTTGCTGCCATAGGAATTTATATCAATTTAAGGACTTGTACACACTTTTAATTGTTTCACACATCCATTTTCGAATGTGATTTTAAAAGTGTAAGATTTCCAAACCGTTTTCTCTCTTGTTTGGGGGGGGGGTTATATCTAAATCCTGTACACTGTCCTTTACTCTTGAATACCTGCTCTGTGTGTGCTTCGGTGTGAGCTGAGAAATTTGCAGGGGGAAATCTTAACTTAAGCATTATCTTTTCAACAAGCCAAAACTGTTCTTTTCCCTATGTTTTATCTTCAGCATTGCTATAAGTGAATTCAACTGCCTTACCTATTTTTCTGATTGTCTTGTCACCACATTGGTGATTGCTGTCCCATATATTAAACATATGCTTGATTTGAATTTTAAATACATACATAAATATTACCTTTACCAACCAGCCTGATTTCTGGTGCATTGTGACCTGGGGGTAGTTTGAGAAGGGGTGTGATATGAGTGGTATATCACTCAGAATATTGAACCTATAGATACAATAAAAGTAAGTATTTCATTTGCACACTGCATACTAGGCTGAGATCAGGGTGTATTGCCTTATTGAAATCCTTAGCCTCAAGCATGTTCCTAATTTCACCTTCCATCTTTCCATCAAATCTCATAATTGTCACATCTTCAGAGCATCCAGAAACGAGTCTTAACTGGCCATTTCAGACCCCAGGGTTCTAGAAAAAGTCACTATAGCTCATAAAAACTGCCTTGAAATGACAAAAAAAATAGCATAAAACAAAGTTATTTCACATTCTAATTGTTACAAAAATGCCTAGAAATTGACTTTATTCATTAATGTCAATTTGGGGGACCTGTCCCCCTCTGTGGGAGGGGCACTTTATCCCCTACAGCCAGTGACCAGAGATTTAGATTACCCCCTTTGAAGTTGTCAGTCTGTCCTTGGTAGTGGGTGCAGGAGGAACTCACACCTCCCAGTCAGGCTATGAGCCTTCAAGTCTGGCAGAGCAGGGAATTATAACACTCTCAGTACATCACATGTCCTTGCAGGCTGATTAACTAGTAGCTGCGACTTTCAGGGGAGAGTGTTATGCCTGAGCCTGACACGGTGAGCCTCTTCCAAGGTGATTGAAGTCTTATGGGTGGGAACATAATGTACGTTGCTTAGTCAGCCCCCTCCCCACTGTATTGTTCACTGACAGTTCTGTGCAAGCAAAGCTATCCTTTCACAGTGGCTTTTTAAAGTAATTTCTTAATTTCTTTACACGTGTGCAAGCAGTTTCTGCATCTGATGTTTGAGCTCATGTCTTGTGTGTCCGAGGATTCTTTAATTTGTTCTTTTTTGAGTGAGTAGGCATTTGCTGTTGGTCCATTGACAAGCAGGGGTAGGCCCCCTTCCACAGGCTTCTTTTATTTGACAGTGAATAAAAGAAAAAGCCAAGCCGTTTTTCATTTGCAATGTTTTAAAGGGCAGATGTTCAAGTGAAATGAAAAGCAAACAATGTGTCTCATTGTAGGATTGACATTCTTGCCCCCTCATGTGAATGAAAAGTACAATAAGGCCGTTTTTTGATGCAGTGCATGACTTCATGTCATTCAAGTGAAATAAAAGCAATGCAGGGACGTTTTTGGGTTGCAGGGTTCAACTGCTTGTCACTCATGTGACAGGGAAAGCAAAGCACAGCTGTTTTTGGTGCAGAGTTTCAATGCAGTTTTTCAAATGAAAACAGATTTCTGTTAAGGGCCTTAAATGCACCCCAAAAGATCATGCACACATCACAGCAGCGAGCGCTCAACCCACTGAGCTATTTTACTGGCTATAGCTATCTTACTAGCTATTTTAAAATGAGCAATTACATGTCTGAATGTTCTCAAAGTCAGAAAGCAAATTATACTCTGTAGTGGGTATCATTAACCTGGTAACAGATTTAACTTTAACAGAAGGACAGTTCATCTGCAGGTCTGGTGCAAAGTTGGCCACATGTAAAGCCTGCGTGGATTGACTTTTCAGGCTTCAGAGGTTGACAAAATACATACCATTAGGAGGGTTCATTTCTGTGTATTAACAAATTTAGAGTAGTGCAGTAAAGCAGTGCAATCACATGGCATACTGTACTCTGGGCCCTCTTTACCTCATACATGCAAACAAACATCCTGAACAGCATGACATGGAGATAGGAAAGATAGACACATTACAACAAAGCATTCATTGTGGCACAATGAAATCAAAGGTCGCTTTGTGTGCTATGGTCAAACATTTCCACACTGTACACAAGCTTTTAGGTGCAAGGATTGTGTCAAGTGACCGAGGACACTGAGATGTTGATCGTAATAGAGAAAACAGCATTAAAGAAACATGCTATAACTGCAACTTGCAAAAAGCAAAATACATAGTCCGAAATGGATGCTTATTCTACTCTAAATGCTTTGTGACGTTGTTGTCTACATTGCGAATTTGAGGTGTTTAAGAACAGACTAAATCAGTGACTCACCCCCTAAAGTGTCCCTGAAATAAACGGTTAATGAGTCTAGCAACAATTGTATAGAATTCCAAAAAGACAAATTATTTTTTAATCCTAGTCTTTCTTATTTAGGGTCAGTGCTCAAAGTGTTACACTTTTTAAAGAGCCCTGAACACGAAAGCCAGCCATTCCAGAAACAAAGAGCGACAAGAGCCTCCATTAAAACAGTTTTAGGGGTAGCAAGGGAGACCACATGTGTGTGACTTCTAATGACATCCCTTGGAGTAAGGATTATAATTATAATTGTTCTTTTATAAAATGCTTAATACCAGCAAGTGGTTTCTAAGCACGGGATCAGGATTTCGAAGTTGTGTTGCCCTGCCTTGTCTTTCTTCCAAAACGAGCGAGTCGTCCCTGAGGTATCCGTCCTACTGGAAGGATTCTTACTCTCTCAGTTACAGTGTCCGTTTGAAGCCCTGCTTTTATGCACTGGGACCAGATTTGATCATTTGAACGCCAACTGTGACCTTCTGGTGCTTTTCTGATTGTTGTGCTCTTTGCGAATTTTAAAATGTCCTTAGTGTAACACAGGCTCTGTTTACAAAGAAGCAACATATCTTGCGTGTAAAGTCCTGTGTTTTCTGCTTTTTTGTAGGGCCTATATATTACGGGACAAACTGGTATTATTTCCAAATCGAATATAAAAAGCATCATTGTATGTCAATCCATCTTTTGTGTGGTGCTTTGCTGTCCTTTTTTCACTCTGGCCTCCTTCTTTATTCCTATACCTCTCTCCATGTTTTTTTTTTTTCTGCCCACTCTTGCTAAACAGATTACCACTTTATTGGCATCCCCAAAAATGTTTTCACCAAAGATTGTATATTATAAAATATCCATATGTATTGAACATAAATGTATTACATTTGATGAACGAGTTGCTTGTTTTTGAAAAATATTTCTGTATAGCTGTTGAAATGATTTTGCTAGACAGTGTGTTTTCGAAGATAAATGCATATATATAAATAAAACAGTTGTTATCTCCAATTCAGAATTGATCATGTCCTAAAATATGTTTATTCTTTCTCCTAATGCTATTTAATCCAGAATTTCGGTGAAGAACATTGGACCCTAAATTATTTAAAATAATCAAATGGATAAAGAGATGGAAGACCTTTCCAATGAACTCTTCGAAACTGAAATGCTGGATCGCAATCTGACGTACTATTCTTACCCCGATGAAGATGTCCCCTCATATCGGGACCTCCCCCTCACCATCAGTTACTTTGTGCTGTCTGCTATGGGTCTTGTTGGTAATGCCTTGGTGATCTTCATATTTTTGCGATATGCCAAAATGAGAACCGTCTCCAACATTTACATTTTCAATCTGGCCGTTGCTGATGCGTTGCTCATGTTTGCCTTCCTGTTTCTCGCCACTCAAGAAGCCGCTCAGACCTGGCCCTTTGGCATTGCTTGGTGTAAACTCATTCTGGCAATAGAGTTCATTACCCCACTAGTCTCCATTGACTTTGTGATGGTGATGGGCATCGACCGCTGCATGGTCCTCTACCGTCCGCTCATATCCAGTAAGTGGCGGAAACCAAAGGTGGCGTCTCTTCTCAGTGCTGCAGTCTGGACCGTGTTCCTTTTGCCTGCAATTCTTGTCGTCCTGAATGGATCTTTAATTGAGAATAGTCATGTTTGTGCCATTTACTGGTCTAACCAATACCAGGATTTCTTTTTCAATGTTTGCCAGATTACCCTCGGATTTCTTCAACCGCTGGAGGTGATTGTACTCTGCCTCCTTATGATCGCAGTCAAAGCGCAACCTCCTGGCCATCCAGTTCATGCCACAAAGTACAGGGGGTCTGATAGGACCAGGATGGTTACCACGCTCTTCGTAGTCCACACAGTTTGTTGGCTTCCATTGTTCGTTGTAAAAACCTTCAGTAGCCTGACCGATGCAGCATTAGTCCTGGGGCACGGCTTCTTCATGTATGCAATCCCCTTTCTTACAGTTATGTCTGTAGCCAAGAGCAGCATCAACCCAGTGCTGTATTGGTATTTGTCAGAGGATTTCAGACAATCTTTTCAGATGGCAATGTTCTGCATGAGAAACAACCTAGCCAGGCATGAAGTGGAGAATAATCAGGGGGAGAGTGCCTGATAGAAACATTCAGAGCTCGACCCATGATCCATTCAAGATCATGGAATCTGGAACCGGGTTTCAGGGCAGCTGCTAAAAGCAAATTCTCCACACAAAATAAACCTTCTAAACAGGCTGTTCATTGGTGTCCTCTAATTAGACCCATGCTTTGTTCATAGTGATGGGTACATTATTTCCTCCTACACTTTTCCCTAAGGGATTTGGTTTTTCCCACTATAATCCATTTGGGGCAAATGTCATTAAAGCCATAATCACGATCCCTAATACCTTTTCTTTGGGGGTTTCCAAGCATTTGAAACACTAGAAAGGCGATGGTGTAAAAAAGAAGCAATATGTTCACCGGGAAAGCCTCACAATTTGGCAATAGACAACCAAAGTGAGAATCCAGGTCAGGTCTTCAATGTGCTTCTGTCTGCGTGCACTGCACACTTTTGTTCACCAGATGACTGATTAGCCCTTACTGTACCTAGATGGCCAGCCCATGGTACAGACAGAGATGCCTGTTGCATGTACTGTAGTCCACTAGGCCACGCCTAATGGATGCTAGCAGATACTACAGCACACAGCAAGCACTCACTGCCACCATCAGATATGGGTCCATGGGACTGTTGCTTTCGGAAGTGATGAAGTGTGATACCCCAGTAGAATGTACCATGTGCACGTGTGAGTGATTGCGTGAGTAGAGGTCTTGTATAGCTCGTACTGCTCATCTTGGCGCTTATATATAGACGTGATGCCTGTGGAAGCGTCTGATATGAGAGGACTGAAGCATATTGTATTTCCTACCAATGGCCCTGGAGATACTCAACTGCGTGAGAAGGCTGCTCAGACTCATTTAATGCGTGCCTTCCTCTCAGCAGAGACTGACAATGGCAATGGCAATTTCCCCAAACTCTGAACGATGTGAGTTTCTTTTTCAGAATGGCACTTACGCATGGTATGAGAGAAGCGAGGGGGCTAAGAAGGAGACTGCTGTGATGTAGAGTAGGCTAGTTTAGGACGGAATGATAGCCTATCCTGTATTCCGTTGCAGAGTATTTTTTCTTTGAATGTGCATGTTGACAGCTTTGGAGAGCGTGGCAGTGTAGGGGGGCTCTTATATTCAACTGAGTTAGTCTGCACTCCCTTGCACTTCATTCTTTACATATTGGCGAAAAGTGTTGGAACCCACCAGGAATGGAGCCATACTGTGTGCCAGACAGTAAGGGAAGAGCCTTGTGCCTGAAGCACAGGCAAACATGAAGGCTACGCCTATCCGAGGGCGGTGAAGATCATAGGAGTGGAGGAGGAGCACACAGGCAGAGAGTGGAGCCCATCAGCATGGAGGTGACAGAGGCCACCCCAGAGGGTCACCATAAACCACCAGCAGGGCACAGAGTACATTCAAATGGTGGCCTGCTAAGTGCAACAACAAACACCTGCACATCCCACTGAAGCATCACTATGACAGCTCATCCCAGCTATTTCCTGTCTCATTCATAAATGACTGTCAACTCTCACCACCATCATGTGGGTACTGCCAGGTCCTGAGCACATAGTGACCACTTAGAGAAAAGAACCTGAACACATGTTCTGCCAACGATAACCAGGAGTCCAAAAGGACTGTATAAAGATGGGAAAAATAGCTCCTCCTTTGGATTTCCTCTCAGGATAATTTGCAGTCCTTGTGATGACATCAATCATTCAGGGAGAAAGTAACAACAAGAACGATTTCCACCCCAGAGTTCCCAAAGAGAACCACCTTGGACCTGGACAGCATAATTATGATCGTAGATCTGTTCTCCAGTTACCCCCAGATAAAGCTGTGTGAAACATTTCCGCTTTTGACATCCTTCATGACACCGCGGAGGACCCTACAGATATAGACGGATACCCTCAGACTGGCTTTGGCGGTGACTGTATTTCAGCATTTTCCTTCACGAACTATTTCGAGGAACAATAGGAGTCGACTTCTTCCCGGATGGGATCCCATGACCTGGAAAGAAGGTGAAGAACATGGCACCCATTGCAGAGTTGCACAAAGTGTCATCAGAGTCAGGGGCCTCACTCTGAAACTGGGGAAATGCTGAGTTAAGGTCAGTGAAGGGGCAATAGTTGGTGCAAACAGTTTGCCATGAGTGCATTAAGCCTAAAAGGAAGTTGGTAGACAAAATGTGAAACATGCATGCTCCATTGGGGTGAGTATTACTAAAAATTCTTTTTTGGGGTGAGTATTACTGTAAATTCGTTGCAATTTGTGATCCAAAACCTGAATACATGAGAAGAGATCTCCTCAAGAAGGTCTGGTCTATGGACAGCCAAAGGGTGTCGGAGAGGATAAAGGGAGACATTAACGAGGTGCCCACACTCAAGGCCTTTGACCCTTCTATTCATGGGTTCTCCTAACCAGATACCTGCAGGGTGATAGAAGGCTTTGTGTACATGCCTCCTATTATACAACGTTCCACTATCCTCCACCTCCTCAGAACCAAATTGCACACTAGTGCTGATTACAATTTCTTCAGTTATCCCTCCCTGTCAAAGATGGTTGTCAGGAAAGGCGTAACATTATCTGTTTTGAGGCCGCTTAGAACCACACCCCACCCCCATCCACTGAGAAGAGTACTCCATGAGCACCTGTAGGCGTGTCCTATTGAAAATACATTCCTTGCATATTTCAAGCAAATAGAACCAATATATTATGCATATCTATGTGTGAATTCATAGAAATTACAGTTAAGAGGGAATCACTTGGGCCAGAGTGGATCACAGGAGGACAATGCATTTCCGTACATATTGGATCCTCCAGCTATGGAAAAATGCAAGAAGAACTTGTAGATACATGTAGTAAAAACACTGTTGAATTGTCATCACGTATGTGCGTAGGCATACCATGCATATGGCACTCTCGTATGCATTTAAGTCCTTTTGGTCACAATAAATGCACCCCACTAAATGGAGGGTATCAGGAAATAATGTCCCCATACATAATGTCCCCATAACTAATATCACAGTGAACAGCCATTGGCGACATTATAGATGGTGACATTATGTATGGGGACGGGTTGCAGGGATGTCCCCTGCTCCCCTTGTAAAAAAATAATAATAATTGTCCCCCGCATGTTCAATGTAATAATGTCTCTGCAAAAAACGGCGACATTTATGTCAGGAGACATTTTTGTGGGGACATTAGTACATGCAACCATAAAGGCATTGACTCAAAGTGCTGTGATCAATTTTGCCTCTGATGCATTTTACTGTTTGGAGCAATGTAATAGAGAGACAATGGTGCTCATTATAGGTTTGGCGGTGGGGGGAAAAAAGTGGCAGTTATTCTGTTACCGCCACTTTCCCGGAACGCCAAACTATAAGTTTGCTGGAGGGGTAGCCTGATTTCAATCCAGCCAAGAGCTGGAGGTAAGTCAGGCACCCCACTGGCAAAAAACAGCCAGAATTAGTATTGTTGGTGCCGGTAATACCGGAAATCCTCTTATGGAGTCCGATACACTCCATGAAATGGGGATTAGCCTACCGTTGCCGTCACCTGTAATATTCCAGTAATTCTGGCATATCAGGTGCCAGTAACGGTAGGTCCGTTTGGTGGTATCCGGCCCGATTTACCTGCAGGATACCACCAAACATTTGAGGACCAATATGCCTAATAAAGATTGCAAAGCCATAATTTCCCTCCATCTAACTGAGTTGAGGGACCGCATGCCCTACTGACTGAGTAGAGCACATGAGAGCCTAGGTACGCCCCCGCATATGTTCCTTCCATCAAAACGTATATTAAGGTCCTGATTCATGGAATGATTTGCGTGTGTGCCTTCTGCCCGCAAATCGTCATTCGTCAAAGAGGAATTTGCGGGCAGATGGCACGCAAATCCTCGTTTTAGACGCAAATATTTCCATGAATCAGGGACCAACTGTCTAACCATACGATAACAAATTGCTCATTAATAGTACATCAATGACAGCCTAAACAGGAAGTAGTAGCATTTGGAGTAAGCAAAACATAAAGATGGAAACTCCTGAGTGAGCTCTTTTCAGCCGCTGGGAATTCCGTTTCATAGCATTCCATTGAATGTGGTTTTTGCTGCCCAGATCCACTAGAGAAGGGGATCAGCCATATGCAAATCACTAGTGAGCCCTCCTAAAAAAGGCTCAGCCTCCCACCCCCCAAAGTGGCATGTCACATCCTCCCTGTTAGATATATTCGCTGTCATACCCATCCCACGCATGGCAGCAAGCTGAGAAAAGCCAAAGGAATTGTGTTGGACATTCTTCACTGGGAATTGCACTGGGCAACATTCTCATTAGTGTCAATGGATACATTTGTATGACATTCTCCTTGAACGAGAAACCAGAAGCATTGAAAGTAACACTTTAATTAGTGCAACAGTTGAAGATGGGGTGCAAGGGTCCTCGACCATTCCCACCATGCAAATGATTCTCAGACACCCCTGCATTCAGTCATGTATTCAAGTGCTTCACACAAGCATTGCTTGTGCCAACACTTCAAGTGCTTCCCTTTCCCCAGACTCTAACTCTCCCCTTTCCCGAGACTTCCCTCTTCCCGGCTCACCAAGGCAGAACCTCCCTAAAGGCCCCCTCATCCTCCCCAAAACCCCCCTCGCTCGATCTCCCATGTTGGTGCTGTGTGATTCTGTCCTTCTCTCGTGAGAAGATTGATGCACCAACATGTGTCTTCTATGGAATTCCAATGTGCTTGCACCCAAAGGACATAACACAAGCCTCGGGCTTGTCAGGCATCAGGCCCTGGCTGCAGAATCCTTAGGCACTGCCAGGCACACGGTTTAGCAGGCCAGGCTGAACATGCCTGGCATTCCGGTGCTGACTGCCCTTGGGCAGGACAACAACTGATATATAGGGGAAATGTCTCTTCTGTGAAAGGATGGTGAGCTAAAGACTCTGGTTGAGACTCAAACCCGGGATATTGGCAAATAGAGACAAACTCCCAGAACCCCCCTTACTTATGAACATGAAGACCACCTGAACGTGTTCAGCACCGCTCCATGAAGCCAGAACTTGCCCACATATCTCAGACTACTTCTACTCACCATGTGCGCATTGCCCCCTATGCAATATATGCACTCCCCGCTATCATTATAACCTCTTGTCCTCTGTAAAGACTAGGACATGGATCTATCACCTAAACATGTACAATTCACCATCACTGTTCTCCGTAAAGCACTGTGCTGCCCTTCGCAGCCTGGACCATGCTTTATACATACCCCAAATCCAATAAAAAGAAACACAAATACCACAAGACTGCCTTTATTATTACACGATGCTTCATATGTGGTCATTCCTGCATTGTACTTTTTTTGAACCTTTATTTTGCATTTGCTTTATAAGGACCAGTTTCCTTGTGTATGATATATACATTTAGTTTCTGCTTATGTATTCAATTAAGTGGACGTTTGACATAATGCGCATTTAAGCTTAAAGGGTATCAGTGATATCACTTCATAATGCATTGCCACTATATGTCAATCACTGCATTGTAATGGCGTTATTTTTAAATCAAATAAAACACACATTTAAAGTCTAAACGTGTCTTCAGTTGTTCCTTGATAATGCTAAAGCCGATGACATGTATTCCATCTAGGGGAAAAGAATCCCTTCTTGGGTCCCTTGGTCATCCAATGAATATTGGGAAAGTGATGTCTTTTGTTTGGCCGAGCCTGGGTGCTGGAGCCTGGCCTACCATTTTGCAATAAATCAGGTCCACCTATATTTTTGCAGATCTCATAAGCAACACCTTGCTATAGTCTAAACTCTGAACCGTACATTACTTCAACACATATGGCAGGCCCTTCTTCAATAGTAAAAGAGATGAACTTCACCAATCAGTCTGAGAGAGAATGCAGCGTTTTCAGCTTCATCATTTACACACTTTGGGCCCCATTTACAGAATGTTTAGTGTGGTGCAAAGTGACTATGCACTGGTGCAAAGTGACTTTGCACTGCCAACAAACACAATGATTTACCGAACAGTGCAAAGTGTACTTTACACTATTCTGTAAATCACTTTGCACTGAAAGAGTACTCTTTGCACTGCGCTAAAGGGGCCCAGTTGACGGTGCAGAGTACTTTTTGCAACTACCTCATTGGGTAGCCTTGTTGGAAGTGGGACCGGGTAGGAAGAGTAGCTCAGGAGTTTTGAATCCCGATTCTGGGTTTAGAAACCACTTGTTAGTATTAAGCGTGTTATAAAAGAACAATTATAATAATTAATTATAATTAACAAACACCCTGATACATGGAACAGCACAAAGTCTCTGTTTGCTGTGCAAAGTCACCTTGCACTGCAAAAATACACTTTTCACTGCCCAACCCTGATTCATGGAGCAGTGCAAAGTGGATTTTTGCAATGCAAAGTGACTTTGCATGGCAAAAAGACACTTTGCACAGTACCATGATCAGGATGTTTGTTGGCAGTGCAACGTGCATCGTCATTTTGCACCAGTGAAAAGTCACTTTGATGCGTGCACAAAACTCATGAATCAGGCCCTTTATGTCCCTGAATCGCCAGAGCGTGACTGTCCCGAGGCCGTAACAGATACAGGGTAGGACATTAGCTTTACATCTCGACCGACTTTTCCAAAGCAATAAAGGACGTACGGCAGGAATTCCTTAAAATGAGGCTGGAGCTGTGGACATGGGACATTTGGTATGGACGTCTGGAAATGGTTTGGCTGCTCATCAAGAAATGAAGGACAGAGGAGGGTAGTGATTACAACAACCTTTCAAATTTTTCTCAAGGGCAGGTGGAGGTCACCATAGACTCCTTCAAGCTGTGACAGTCAAGAAATGTTTGTTCAACGGACGACAATCAGACTCTTAACTCCATTTGGAGAAAGGAGGTTACATCAGAGACTGTATGAGATCAATGTAAGATATCCACGTGTTGGACCTGGAGGGTAGTCTAAAACCAGAATCTTCCCTTAATCATAGTGATCCCACATTTTGATTAAGATCTTGTTTTTGAATGATTTTTCAAGAGACCATTATTTGGTTGCATTTTGGTTGCCTTTGTATCATATAAAGACTGTATTCCAAATGAAACATTGCTTCAACTTTTTCTATGGAGGGCAGATATTCTTTAAAAACCCACAGGTCCCTCGTTAGTACCATAACATTCATATCATGAGGCCATGGTGTGTGTAAGTGGGCGTAGTTAAAATTTAATAGATGGACTGGAGTTCTAAGATAAATTTCCTCTATCCTCATGATGCGTGAAGTGTCCTTCAATGCAGAGTGTTCAAGAATCTTGGTCTTTCCTTTTATTATATGGAGAGATCAAACTGTAGTCTGGCATAGGATTTTAAATTTTAGTCAATTTTCTGCACAGTCACAGTATAAAGATGAGCCAACTGGTTTCAGTGGTACCGAGGCATTTACACCACTTTCATCAGGGCTAATACAGCTGGTATACAGTGGTCTGCTGGTTTCAAAATGTTCATGCAGCGTAATATGGCTGTTTGTAATGAGGACCCGCATGTTGGGAATACAAAGCGGGTGAGGGGGAGGGGAGAGAAACAAGGAGAGCAAAATGAGCTCCAGGTAAAAGCAGAATCGAATGAATATATCATTTAGCCATCGGGGTGGTGTCACATCTTAACCTCAAAAAGTGGTATTCCCCTTTTTCCAAGGTGGTCATTCTCTCAGATGGAGTGCCTTCAGTCTTCCTGCAGGGGCTGTGGATGACCAGACACATGCAATGTAACCTATACACAAACCATATGTGGTTCTCAGATTTGGCGGACCCTTAAAAACGGTGGTAACAGCGCTACTGCCGGATTTAAGGGATACCACCAAAATCGTGATGAGAATCTCCATAGTTTCCTGTAGGTTCATGCTAGAGTACAATTACTATAGACCGAAGACAGAAGCCCAATAGTCTCTTGTAGATTATTGCTAGAGTACTGTAACTATAGACTGAATACAGAATACCCATAGTTTCTTGTCGGTTCATGCTAGAGTACAATGGCCATAGATTGAAGACATAATCCCCATAGTTACCTGTAGAATCATGCTACAGTACCATGGCTATAGACTGAAGACAGCATCCCCATAGTTTCCTGTAGCTTCATGCTAGAGTTCAAAGGCTATAGACTGAAGAAAGAATCCCCATAATTTCCTGTAGGTTCTTGCTAGAGTACATTGGCTATAGACTGCAGACAGAAGCCCCATAATTTCCTGTAGGTTCATGCTATTGTACAGTAGCTATAGACTGAAACCGCATAGTTTCTTGTAGGTTCATGCTAGAGTGCAATGGCTATAGACTGAAGACAGAATCCCCATAGTTCCCTGTAGGTTCTTGCTAGAGTACAATGGCTATAGACTGAAGACAGAATCCCCATAGTTTCCTGTAGGTTCTTGCTAGAGTATAATGACTATAGACTGAAGACAGAAGTCACATAGTGTCTTGTAGGATCATGCTAGAGTGCAATGGTTATGGACTGAAGACAGAATCCCCAAAGTTTCCTGTAGGTTCTTGCTAGAGTATAATGGCTATAGACTGAAGACAGAATGCACATAGCTTCTTGTAGGTTCAATGGTTGAGTACAATGGCTATAGACTGAACACAGAATCCCCATACTTTCCTGTAGGTTCTAGCTAGAGTGCAATGGCAACAGACTGAAGTCCCACAGTTTCATGTAGGTTCATGCTGGAGTACAATGGCTATAGAGAGAAGACAGAATCACAATAGTTTCCTTTAGCTTCATGCTAGCGTACTATAAATATAGACTGAAGACAGAATCCCCATAGATTCTTGTGGGTTCATGTTACAGTACAATGGGCCTCATTATAAGTTTGTCAGTCCAGAAACAACAGTACCGTTAACCTTGCCAGTACCATTGTTTGTGGACCGGCAAACTACGATTTCTGCTAGTGGGTGCCTTTCAGCCCACCAGGTCTGACCTGGCAGGCGGAACGGCACCAGTGCACAGAACTCTCCGGATGCACCGGCACCATTCATGAATGGTGCCGGTGCATCTAGCCTCCCCATTCCCATTGAGTCCAATGGGACTTAAGTGGGAATGGGGAGTAATATTTTCCGGCACGCGGGAATAGGCAATTACCAGGTCCGCCGGGGCTGTAATGCCCCAGTAATTGCCAAATCCCGGGCGTGGGAAAATTCATGACTGCGGCAGCAGCGGTGCCGGTATTTACTGGCATGGCTACCGCCAGGGTCATAATGACCCCCAATGACTATAGACTGAAGACAGAAGCCCCATAGTTTATTGTAGATTATTGCTAGAGTACAGTGTCCATAGGCTGAATACAGAATGCCCATAGTTTCTTGTAGATTCATGCTAGTGTACAAAGGCTAGAGACTGAAGACAGCATCTCCATAGTTTCCTGTTCAAAGGCTATAGACTGAAGACAGAATCCCCATAGTTTCTTGTAGGTACTTGCTAGAGTGCAATGGCTATTGACTGAAGACAGCATCCCCATAGTTTCCTGTAGGATCGTGCTAGACTACAATGGCTATAGACTGAAGACAGAATCCCCATACTTTCCTGTAGGTTCTAGCTAGAGTGCAATGGCAACAGACTGAAG
The DNA here is from genome assembly GCF_040938575.1 of Ambystoma mexicanum. Lineage (NCBI taxonomy): Eukaryota > Metazoa > Chordata > Amphibia > Caudata > Ambystomatidae > Ambystoma > Ambystoma mexicanum. The sequence goes on along the minus strand of NC_090924.1, from coordinate 288,958,721 downwards.
TCCCACAGTTTCATGTAGGTTCATGCTGGAGTACAATGGCTATAGAGAGAAGACAGAATCACAATAGTTTCCTTTAGCTTCATGCTAGCGTACTATAAATATAGACTGAAGACAGAATCCCCATAGATTCCTGTGGGTTCATGTTACAGTACAATGGGCCTCATTATAAGTTTGTCAGTCCAGAAACAACAGTACCGGTAACCTTGCCAGTACCATTGTTTGTGGACCGGCAAACTACGATTTCTGCGAGTGGGTGCCTTTCAGCCCACCAGGTCTGACCTGGCAGGCGGAACGGCACCCGTGCACAGAACTCTCCGGATGCACCGGCACCATTCATGAATGGTGCCGGTGCATCCAGCCTCCCCATTCCCTTTGAGTCCAATGGGACTTAAGTGGGAATGGGGAGTAATATTTTCCGGCACACGGGAATAGGCAATTACCGGGTCCGCCGGGGCTGTAATGCCCCAGTAATTGCCAAATCCCGGGCGCGGGAAAATTCATGACTCCGGCAGTAGCCGTGCCGGTATTTACTGGCATGGCTACCGCCAGGGTCATAATGACCCCCAATGACTATAGACTGAAGACAGAAGCCCCATAGTTTATTGTAGATTATTGCTAGATTACAGTGACCATAGGCTGAATACAGAATGCCCATAGTTTCTTGTAGATTCATGCTAGTGTACAAAGGCTAGAGACTGAAGACAGCATCTCCATAGTTTCCTGTTCAAAGGCTATAGACTGAAGACAGAATCCCCATAGTTTCTTGTAGGTACTTGCTAGAGTGCAATGGCTATAGACTGAAGACAGCATCCCCATAGTTTCCTGTAGGATCGTGCTAGAGTACAATGGCTATAGACTGAAGACAGAATGCTCATAGCTTCTTGTAGGTTCAATGGTTGAGTACAATGGCTATAGACTGAACACAGAATCCCCATAGTTTCCTGTAGGTTCTAGCTAGAGTGCAATGGCAACAGACTGAAGCCCCACAGTTTCATGTAGGTTCATGCTGGAGTACAATGGCTATAGAGAGAAGACAGAATCACAATAGTTTCCTTTAGCTTCATGCTAGAGTACCATAAATATAGACTGAAGACAGAATCCCCATAGTTTCTTGTAGGTACTTGCTAGAGTGCAATGGCTATAGACTGAAGACAGCATCCCCATATTTTCCTGTAGGATCATGCTAGAGTAAATTGATATAGACTGAAGACAGAATGCCCATAGCTTCTTGTACGTTCAATGGTAGAGTACAATGGCTATAGACTGAAGACATAATCCCCATAGTTTCCTGTAGGTTCTTGCTAGAGTGCAATGGCAATAGACTCAAGCTCCACAGTTTCCTGTAGGTTCATGATGGGGTACAATGGCTATAGAATGAAGACAGAATCCCCATAGATTCCTGTGAGTTCATGCTAGAGTACAATGGGCCTCATTATACGTTTGCCAGTCCAGAAACAACGGTACCCATAACCTTGCCGGTACTGTTTTTTCTGGACTGGCAAACTATGATTTCTGCGAGCGGGTGCCTTTCAGCCCGCCAGGTCTGACCTGGTGGGCAGAATGGCACTCGCACGTAGAACTCTCTGAATGTACAGGCACCATTCAGGAATGGTGCTGGTGCATCCAGCCCAGGAAATTACCAGATCTGCCGGGGCTGTAATGCCCCGGTAATTGCCCATTCCCGGGTGCCAATTCAAGACTCTGGCAGCAGCCGTGCCGATATTTATCGGCACAGCTACCGCCAGGGTCATAATGACCCCCAATGACATAGACTGAAGACAGAAGCCCCATAGTTTCTTGTAGATTCTTCCTAGAGTACAGTGACTATAGACTGAATACAGAATGTCCAGAGTTTCCAATAGGTCCTTGATAGAGCACAATGGCTATAGACCGAAGACAGAATATTCATAGTTTCCTGTAGGTTCTTGCTAGAGTACAATGGCTGTAGACTGAAGACAGAATCCCCATAGTTTTGTGTAGGTTCATGCTAGAGTACAATGGCAACAGACTGAAGCCCCACAGCTATAGAATGAAGACAGAAGGCCCATAGTTTGCTTTAGGTTCATACTATTGTAAAATGGCTTTAGACTGAAGCCCCATAGTTTCATTTCGGTTCATGCTAGAGTGCATTGGCTATAGACTGAAGGCAGAATCCCCATCTCTCCCTATAGCTTACTGCTAGAGTACAATTGCAAAAGACTGAAGACAAAATGCCCATAGGTTCTTGTAGGTTCAATGCTACAGTACAATGGCTATAGACTGAAGACAGAATCCCTGCAGATTCTTGAATATTCTTGCTAGAGGTCAATGGCTATAGACTAAAAAAAAGAATGCCCCTAGTGTCTTGTAGGTTCAATGCTAGAGAACAATGGCTATAGACTGTAGACAGAATCCCCATAGTGTCCTGGAGGTTGAGTCTAGAGTACAATGGCTATAGACTGAAGACAGAATCCACATAGTTTCCTGTAGGTTCATGCTAGAGTACAATTGCTAAAGACTGAAGACAGAATGCCCATAGTTTCCTATAGGTTCTTGCTAGAGTACAAAGGCTATAGACTGAAGACAGAATCCCCATAGTTTTGTGTACGTTCATGCTAGAGTACAATGGCAATAGACTGAAGACAGAAGCCCCATAGTTTCCTGTGGGTTATTGCTAGAGTACAACGCCTATCGACTGAAGACAGAATCCACATAGTTTCCTGTAGCTTCATGCTAGACTGCAATGGCTATAGACTGAAAGCAGAACCCCCACAGTTTCCTGTAGGTTCATGCTTGAGTGCAATGGCTGTAGTCTGAAGGCAGAATCCCCATAGTTTCCTGTAGGTTCATGCTTGAGTGCAGTGGCTGTAGTCTGAAGGCAGAACCCCCATAGTTTCCTGTAGGTTCATGCTAGAGTGCAATGGCTATATTTCAAAAAAGGTGGCAGGCGCTCCTCTCCAGAAAGAACATGGCATGATAACCTGTTCTGATATGAGAGTTTGCAGCACACACTTTTTGCTCACTGTACCTTTCACAGATGGGAACTAATCATTTGCATATCAGTCTTTGTCCCGCCCACATGGGCAGTCCAGCACCGAAATACCATGGCAATTCCTCTCTGAACAAGAGTACCACCAGCAACCCCATACACGTGTTCAGCCTTGTTGGGCCTCATCAGTGAGGTGAAGCTGTGCCTCTCTGAGCACAGTGAGCAGGGAGTCCACGTCTGGTTGCCTGCAGGTAACTTAGGGTGACCAACCCAAAGTTCCTTGCAAATATTTCAAAAAAGGTAGCAGGTGCTCCTCTCCAGAAAGAACATGGCATGATAACCTGTTCTGATATGAGAGTTTGCAGCACACATTTTTTGCTCACTGTACCTTTCACAGATGGGAAATATCCATTTGCATATCAGTCATTGTCCCGCCCACATGGGCAGTCCAGCACCGAAATACTATGGCAATTCCTCTCTGAGCAAGAGTACCACCAGCAACCCCATACACGTGTTTAAGCCTTGTTGGGCCTCATCAGTGAGGTGAAGCTGTGCCTCTCTGAGCACAGTGAGCAGGGAGTCCACGTCTGGTTGCCCCAAGGCAAGGCTGAGACACGTGTATGGGGTTGCTGGTGGTACTCTTGTTCAGAGAAGAATTGCCATAGCATTTCGGTGCTGGACTGCCCATGTGGGCAGGACAAAGACTGATATGCAAATGGATATTTCCCATTTGTGAAAGGTACAGTGAGCAAAAAGCGTGTGCTGCAGACTCTCATCTCAGAACAGGTTATCATGCCATGTTCTTTCTGGAGAGGAGTGCCTGCTACCTTTTTTAAAATAAGTGCAATGGCTATAGACTGAAGACAGAATTCACATAGTTTCCTGTAGGTTCATGCTAGAGTGCAATGGCTATAGACTGAAGACAGAATTCACATAGTTTCCTGTAGGTTCATGCTAGAGTGCAATGGCTATGGACTGAAGACAGAATACACATAGTTTCCTGTAGGTTCTTGCTTAAGTGAAATGGTTATAGACTGAAGACAGAATCACCAGAGTTTCCTGTAGGTTCGTGCTAGAGTACAATGGCTATAGACTGAAGACAGATTGCCCATAGTTTCCTGTAGGTCTTGCTAGAGTACAATGGCTATAGACTGAAGACAAAATCCACATAGTTTCATGTAGGTTCATGCTAGAGTGCAATGGCTATAGACTGAATACAGAATCTGCATAGTTTCCTGTAAGTTCATGCTAGAGTGCAATGGCTATAGACTGAAGACAGAATCCACACAGTTTCCTGTAGGTTCTTGCTTAAGTGAAATGGTTATAGACTGAAGACAGAATCACCAGAGTTTCCTGTAGGTTCGTGCTAGAGTGCAATGGCTATGGACTGAAGACAGAATACACATAGTTTCCTGTAGGTTCTTGCTTAAGTGAAATGATTATAGACTGAAGACAGAATCACCAGAGTTTCCTGTAGGTTCGTGCTAGAGTGAAATGGCTATAGACTGAAGACAGATTGCACATAGTTTCCTGTAGGTCTTGCTAGAGTACAATGGCTATAGACTGAAGACAAAATCCACATAGTTTCATGTAGGTTCATGCTAGAGTGCAATGGCTATAGACTGAATACAGAATCTGCATAGTTTCCTTTAGGTTCCAGCTAGAGTGCAATGGCTATAGACTGAATACAGAATCTGCATAGTTTCCTGTAGGTTCATGCTACTATCCTTTTTCATTAAGTCGTTTCCCTAATTGTCCTTTGGCTCTTCTGCCAATCTCTGAACTAACCAAACGATGAATAGCAAATGCTTTGTCTCGGCAGGTGTTCATGATATCTTGGTTGTCTGTGGAGTAAATTGCTCCGTTTAAAGGCCTATGCATAGTGCCTACTGTAACCTGACCACGCAATTCTTGAAAGAAAAAATGTATAAGCTATTTGGCCAGTGGACTACTACCTCCCGCTGTTGGAAATGTCTGCATGCAGAAGAGAGAGACTGGGAGGATGCACCTTCTCATTGCACTCCCCCAGAACCTGGAAAGGGACAGTCAGAGGATGAAAAGAGCATTGAAGAACATCTAGGTTTCAGAGAAAGGGTATACATACATCTCTTTTCCCCCTGCATCTGAGCGCCATGCCATCAACTTGCAACACTGAGCGTCACATGATGTTCAGCGACAGTTTACCGTAAACTATGGTTTTAGTGTGCTCAACAAATCCCACATAGCATAACATATCAAAACATAGCATAGCTTAACTTAACATTACACTCACAATGTTGTTCTGAATCGTTTCACTGAAACTAGAATATTTGATATTGGGGAAGGCTTGGGGATGGGGTGTGTGGGTGGCCACTTGGGGTGACCTATGGAATGGAAGAAGACGTATGTCGGCAGGATGGGATAATCCCCTTACAAAGAGTAGGTTCAGTGCCATATCCAGAAAGATGAAAACCGGTATGTTTGAGGGGATACGCTACAGAGACGTCCATTGGGCACTTGGTTAATGTTTTAATGTCAGTTTACTGGAATGAGATTCCAGAAGAATTATTTATAAAGGTATCAAAAAAGAAGGAAAACAAGAAATGACAACTCATTCACACTCATCTAATCAATCTATCCTAATGCTTTGATACATAATCAAATAAGCAATCAAATGTATACAATGCACCAAGTAAAATCACATTCAAAAAACATTTTATCTTAATACAAGCGATACATCACAAGTGATGTGTTTTTTTTTCTTTTTTTCTTTTATTATGTCTTGGACTATAATTGAAAGTTGTGACATTTCCAAGACTCAGACAGGCCATAATGTGTTAATGTGTCACATTTCTGAGATGTTTGTGATCATTTTGATGTGACCAGGTTTCCTGCATCTATGAAGGTGAGTGCATATACAGAGATCATCACATTGCATATTCATGCACACCTTGGCCGAGTATATCACTATGACATAATCAGGCCAGCCTAAATGATAGGTGATCGAAAGTGATATCTATCAATTTCAGTGGGCTTAATCACTTCAACAGGCAGCACACGTATATTAAGGTACTACAATCCTACAACCCTGTATCATATCTGCAGTTCAGCTAGGAAGAATAGTGAGGTGGCAATTGTTTTATGAAAATACCAACGTGCTATAATATCAAAAGTTTGGGAAGAAGGTGAAAGGAAATGTGTAGCTATCTAGTTGCATATAGTGGAGGATACTTTGCTGTTTGGCTTGGCATAATCACCCACCGGTTACAAGAGGCCTTTTCTGTCTTACTTGAATCCCATCCTCTTGGAAATTGGATTTTTTCCCTAATCATAGGGCAAGATTTCAAACTTGCTCAAGACCCCATCCTGGACAGTCTGCAAGAATGCATGATGGGGTCAGAGGGGAAGATTTAACTTCAAGCAAAGCATACAGAATCATGTTCTAACAGAGCCATGGCATCTCACATACACCACAGAAAGTGACAACACCATTGGTGTCATTGTGTGTTTATGGAAGTAGGACCTATTTGCATATAATGCCCATAGAAAGGCTTTTCAAAACACACAGATCGTAGCCCTCTTGCTCTGGCAATCAACCAGCTGCTGAAAAGGGCAAAGGCAAACCACCATATGCTTAATTAAAGCAGGTCTCCAACAACCTCTCTCTACAGCAGGTGACTTAATAGATGTTGTGATGGCACAATTAGATTATGGCAATAGCTGTTGAATGTAGTATAAAACTCAATAACATAACATATACTAATGAAAGACTAGAACCAGCAGGAAGAGTCTGACACCAATTCACATGAACTGGGAGCTTCCAAATTTTGAGTAAACATATTTTTTACTCAATACCCTGAATATGCTCTCTTTGGGTTCTGTGACCCTCCTTATTACTAGGTGGGGAAGCTGGACATGTGTGGGTAGCACAGCATAAGCAAATAGAGAGGCAACCACATGCAAAAGTCATTCTGAATAGAAAGTGGTCTGTTGAGGAACCCAATACAGAAAAAACATGATCATATCCGAACTGAACTTCTGCAGGAGACTTAACACGACAGAAAAGCTGCTTGACACCACTACAGAAAAGGTATCCATGGCTGTGCCCCCACTACCAACACTCACAGAAGAAGAGAGGTTCATGATAGAGGGCCCACCTACTGAGGCAGAAGTTAGACATGCATTCATGGAGATGGGGATGGAGAAAGTGGCAGTAGAAAACAGGAAACACGTTCATAGGGTAAGCTTGATCATTACCATTCTGACAATGTTGTTTATTGTGGATGAATTCAGTAGGGCCTTAATAGCAGCCATTCTCTGACCAGGCCTGGGTCAACTTCTGGCAGGGGAGCATATGGAAAGTGCTACGAGGTCACAGGAATACACAGCACGTTCTGGAGGATTCAGGAAGTAACCCTTAGCATATTGCACAGTGTATGGACCAGGCTGATCCTGGTTGAGATATGCAGTCACAGGAACCACAGGAGATGGATGAGCTGGCTGTAAGCAAACAGACACAGAGATAAAGAAAAGTCAAGCACATAAACTGGGTTATGAGGGTTGATTGGAATGATAGGTGTACTGGAAAATGATAAACAGTCTCTTAGGAGATTAGGGAAAGCCCTTGGGGTTGTAAGTTATTTCAATCCGGCACACACCCAAGTTAAAGCTCAGCATGTAGTGCACAACAGAAATCCTTATCTATTTTTGTCTAAAAGTTCAATATTCTGAACGATATACCACTCATATCACACCCTTCTCCTGGAACCCCCAGGTCACACTGAACCAGGAATCAGGCTGGTTTGCAAACGTAAATATTTATTTATGTATGGAAAATGTAATCACAATATGTTTTAATAGATAAACAACAATCACCAATGGGGTGACAGAACACTGGATAATGTCTTTAATACACTAGGAATGAGTAATAAGCAAAACAAATGCATACTTTTGTGTTGGTTCAGATCAGATAGCACTATGGTTAGCAGTTCCCCCTGCAACACCCCTCAACCCCCCAATAGGCAATGTAAAGAGATAAGAGGAGAGAGCAGGTATTCAGGAATGGCACAAATCAAACAGAATATCAATCCCACTTTCCCCAGAAAACACAATAGAAAAAACAGAATTGACTGTCCAGCTGTCAGAATGGCGTTTAAAATTGTCTTTAGAATTGACTGGGCAAAAGCACCAAATGTGATCAAAAAGACTTAAATTGCTCTAAATTCTTATGGGAGCCGCTTTGAATAGTTGCACACAAACACAAGCAATGCTTTAGTCCAAAGAAAACATTTGTAATCTTAAAATCCAAGTTGGAAGCAGTTTAGAGCTATTTTACACGTGTAAAATCTTTCAACTCTTTAAATTTGTGGCAATCTTTTAATTGCGTGATATTCGCAATAACGGGAGAATCACACTGGGATAGCTATGGATGTAGGCTACAAGTAGGAGTTGAAATTTTGTATCTATCACAAAAAATGAGAGCGTTACAGAGGTTTTAGTAATGGTTGTTTTTGCGAGCTAGGCGCGAGAATGGAAAACAGGAATGCACTTTGAATTGACAGATGAGTTTGCTTACACTAGGGGATGACTATGAAGAAGCGAATACCACACAGGGGTTACAGTCACTGGATTAGGGTGACCACCTGATAAGGAACCCCAACTTCTTCAGATGAGAAAAGGGGCAGCGCAAGGATAGTTCTAACAATACTGGTTCTGAAGGAAAGATAGGATGGGTTTGGTAGGAATAAGACAAGGCAAAGATGCTCCTAACAATACTGGTTCTGATTGATAGTTAGGATGGGTTGGATAGAGACAAGACTATGCAATTATACCATGGCACACAGTTCTTCCTATTTATACTCACTGGATAAGTTTTTAAATGGGACCGTCAGCTCTGGTAATGGAGTGGGTCTGGTCTAAGAAAGGCAGCACCTCAGGCATGGGACCTGATCATCTGGGCGGGTCGCCGGATTGGCACAGGATCTATTCTCCTAGTCTGTGGGTATTTGAATCAGCTAGATGGCGAGTTTCTCAGGCAAGCCTAGTGGTGGCAAGCCAGAGAATTTCTGGATACTGGTTCAAAAGGCCTTTACACCCACACAACGCTTTACTGAGTGGAGAAAATACATTTTAGGATTGGGGCCTTGCTGGAAATCAATAGTCGCTATTGCTGGCAAGAGATTTGGCATCTGGATCTGGAAGAATATTTAAAGCTGGATGTAGAAAGCTTGATCAGAGTGCTTTGCTGGAATCAGGAAGGTGGCTGGATCAGTCAGTCCTTGTGTGCTGTCAGCTGTCTCTATTTATGCCTAAAAATGACATCACAAAGGGGTGTATGGGCCGGCTTAGCTAAGCTTGCCCCTTTGAAAGGTGATTGGGTCAGAGTCTACTCTCTGCCTTGATAGGAGGAGAGAAACAGAGTGTCATCTTTATGGTATAATTTTATGATGCTGAGAATCCATCCCTAGCCACTGGAACACAAAGTCTGATTTTTTACACATGTGGAACCTCTATAAAATCACATACACAGATTGCATATTTTACATAGCAGCTATTCCTCAAAACACTTTAGCTGTGGGATCATGTCTCCCCTTTCTACAGACTTTTGCCCTTTTCGCTATAAACACACTTTTCAATTTTTATGCAAGTTTCCACAAATGTGCGTGTTTAACATGGGAATGAGTGTACAATGTTTCACAATTCTAGAGGAAATACAGACCCCATAAACCCACATTTATTGCCATTCCTGTTCAGAATAAGCTACACGGTTGTACTGAGTTTTCAAGGGTAGTGCTAAAAATTAGGTTAATTAATCTGCCATTTTCAGATTTTTCACCACTTTTGATACACCTTCTAAAAAGGTCCATTACATATCCTGTTAACACCAACTGGTCAGTATTTGTCACTCCTTGAAGCATGTGGTGGACTTCTCCTTTGGAATTTTCTTCTGTCAGCCAGGAGTTTCCTGTGCTGCAGCAGTTTTACGGCCTTTCACACCTTCAATGTCCTGGGTTGGAGGATGGTCATTGTTCCTTTGCTCTCTGTAGACCAGATTCTGTTCAACCCCTGCAATTAACACCTCCCTGTGAGTTTCTGCTGAGGGAAGGCCTTCCTTCTGTGAGAAAAACCTGCTACTACAGTTTTGCAGCTTCAGCCAAACTAATTAACTTTTAAACTTAGCAAAAAACACATCTGTTGCATCACATACAAATACATTTCTTTCTTGGCCTTAAAATCTGTGGAATCAAAACACAACTAAAATCTGTATTCCTTTTTGCAACAATCCTGTTTATGTTGCTACTTCAGCACACTTTTGAGTTTTAGGTCATTTTAAAGATGCCTTAGTAACTCTGACAGCTGTCATTCAGGCATAGGGGGTGTCAATTTTCAGACTTTGTATGTTTCACAATGTTCCATTTGATACATAGATTTTAGCACCGGGCAAGATTGTGAATGTTGAAAAGTATTGTGTTATAGGCATTTTGGAGTTTTTAGGCAACAAAGCAAATGACAATTGTAGGCACATTTTTGTGTTTCATTCGCAAAGTGCTGCTTTTCTGTCTGCACTCTGTTTGCTAGTCATGGAGCCCACTGGCACATTTCTGCAGGGTGTGCTCTCTTCCACTTCACATGCACCATGGGTGGCAGGTTGTGCATCCCTCTTTTTTGTGTGCTGAAGCACACAGTTTTTTGTAGGTTTTTGGCACGCATAAGGGTTTTGCGCCATTTTTGCTGTTTCTTTCCTCACAACTGGCAGGATGATGCCGCATGGCATAGCGGAGTGGGTCAATACATCTCACAGGGTCAAGCAGCAAATTGCTTTAAACCATAGGGCAGAGTTCTAATGTAGTGGTGCTGAAGACACTCCAATACTGAATGCAAGGTAAAACTAGAGACAGATACTGAGACAGGCAAGACGCCAATGCACTAGGGGGACACAGCAGAAGCCTTACCCTTTGTTGGATGTAATGACGTCCAACCTGGTGCACGCGTTCAATGTAGATGTAGAAACAGAGGCACAACAATGGAGCGATTTGGAATTTAGATGGGAAACCCGAGAGGAGAGAATACAATCAGAATATAAGAACAGTAGATGGGGACTAAAGACACACAATCTAGTAGCCCTGACAAAGAAGCCATGCAGTATGCTAAGGAAAAGAAAGTCAAGGAGCAAGAATCAGGAAAAGACATCAATTCCAGCAATCTAGCAATATCAGGAAATACAAGACACTAAGCACATACATGGCAGACATGTGCTGCTAAACCATGGCATATGTGTAAGTATCTGGAAACTCGGGGCACTGAATGACAGACTATCAGGGACAGCAGTTTAGAAGCAAAGGCCAAAATACATACTTGGGGACGCTTAGTGCATCCATCAAACCCTGGCAAGCCAAAAGCAATTTCAATGATCCTGCTGGTGCAAATGATGCTGTACTGATGCCCTGATGCATAGTATACGGGCATTACTCTACTGTCTCATTTGTCATTTCAAGAGACACATACGTGTGGCAACAAAAGGCCATGTCATATTGATGATTTATCAGCTTTACTTGAACCCAGACTAAGATGAGCAAGGACCAAGAACAGAGATGACCAGCGAACGCATCTGGCTGATATATACCACCCACCGGCATCCAATACCAGAGCAACGCTTTCTGCCTCGGCCACTCTGGTTGGCCTTCGCTGCAGTCTGACAGGTCCACCTACAAACCATAGCATCACTATTGCTTGATATAAATCCAAAAAAGCTGCATCGTTAATGTCACCTCTTTGATTAGAAGTATGCCAATACACCATGTATGTGTTCCCATTTCAAGAACAGAATCTAGCAGTACTGTAGTTTTGGAATATGAATATGAATCAATAGAAAACCTTCTACGCACACCCATACATATGTGTACCGGTTCCTATAACCCAGTGTGTAGGTATGTGTACTTAGTCCCAACATGTCAGAAACGTGTGTACCTGTCAGACAGCTGCCGAGCACTGTTCAAAATAATGTTATTTAATCTATAGCTCCGTAGTTCATACCCTAGGCGGCACATTATATGAAAGCTGGGCATATTAAACAGGAATATCGCTTGACTGTGAAATGATGAGATACATAGTGGGGGTATCACTGCTTACAAATTGGTTTTTAAAAGATCCGGGTCCAGAGTCCATGGCAAGTGTAGATGTCACATAACTATGTAATATGAACACATGCGCGGTGTCCTGCTTTCGAGCGTTACTATTGCATACTATACTGCTCACACTCATTGGAAGTACTCTGCAAATTGCCTACAGCCACCTTTCCTTGGCCATTTTGTTTGGCCATGCCCTGGCTCCGGTAAGCCACCGAAGTAGCCATTTGACCCTGCAGATTGGGTTGAACAATGCCCCTTGCTCCTCCCACCACGCCATTTGATGCGACAATTGCCAGGTGCAGGGGCTACTTTATTTAAGACATGGTCTTCAGCAATGCTCTTTCCTCCCACTGTAGTCACCTAGAATGATCAGTGCCAACTTTTCCATCGGCCATATCCCAGGCACCACGCCCCTCCCCCCAACTGGGATTCGACACAGACCTGCTGCATTTTGTTTTTAGTTTCAGAATGTGGTTTTAATAGCGTCGCCCCATGTCAGTACCTTTCCTCCCCATTTGTTACCCTCCCAGAATGATACTGGCTCCTACACCCCCAGTCCCTGGATCTATCTCTTGTGCCCCTATTTCATCCCGCCTGGTGCCTGGCAGAACTGGCGCTCTCTGCTACTGCTGCAATGCTGCTGTGTTTGTTTTCTGTGGGGCTTTTATTGATGTTACTGAGGACCAGTGAGTTATTTTCTCCTGGTTTAGGTGGCTCATTTTTGGTGTTATTTTCCGGAAATTGAGGTGTTGACAATGTACTATTATTCTACTGGCCCATGTAATGATGTCTCCAAAGTACATGTTCCATGTGCTTATTGTGCTATTATTTAAAAAAATACAAATCCAGTTTCTTGGGTTCCATTTTATCACAGGAACATCACGTGCATGCTAGAGGCTAAAGAGAAGAGCAAGATAAGTAGCTATTTGCATATCCCCATGTAGCTGCTGTCTGGGCATTGCCAGGTGTGTGGTTGGCTCAGAATGGTGAATGTGATGGAAGAACACAATACATTAACAAGGTGTGGTAGGGAGGTGTTGCCCAGCAGGAGGCAATGGCATTGGCTAACAATGACCCATCCCCGCCGGTTGAGCTGATAAAGGGTCCGAAGAGATAAAATAATACTAGAACAATATGGAATCATACACTTTGCCTTTCTTTGTTTCTTACTTACTTTCTTTGTTTCTTTCTTTCTTACTCGATTTTCTACAATCTCACCTTTTTCCTTCCTTAGAAAGGCTGCATCATTTCTTTTCCATTATAGCATCCTTCCTCATTCTCTCCATCCTTCTTTCCTTCCCTCTCTTCCTCCCCTCAGTATGTCTAGTCCTATCATCGTTCATTCTTCCTTCCTTTGTTGCTTCCTTTCCCACTTTTATTTTCCTTTTTTTCTACCTTCCTTTCTCTTCTCTTCCTTCACTCAATCTCTCACCCTCTTTCTTTCTTCTTTCTTTCTTTCTTTCTTTCTTTCTTTCTTTCTTTCTTTCTTTCTTTCTTTCTTTCTTTCTTTCTTTCTTTCTTTCTTTCTTTCTTTCTTTCTTTCTCTATATTTCAAGGCCTGGCTCATGTTATGCCACCTAATTGGGAAAACCAGGATGATCACCCACTGGAATTTGCAGTGGGAAACTTCTTCTCCGTTATAATGTATGCACCACTCAACTGCCTCCCCCAGCCCAAGTCCTTTACTGACTTAGCACTGAATTAATCCTTCCCATTCAGTGTGGTATATCTTGATTATGTGATGTGTGATAAGGTATGTGCTCATAGAATACACTGCTGTGCCTAATGGTACTGATTGTGCCCCAATACACGTGTTTACCATGCCACTTGCATTTTGCATTTGAAAGCGTTAAATGCAAAAGTTCAATGTATTTTTGTTCTTAACATATGCAGGCAGATTTTAACAGCTCTAGGCAAGAGGCCCCCCAAATATAATTTGGAAATGCCCTACCCCTCCCCCATATATTCACCCTCCGTGCTTGTGTATCTTTGGGTAGACGATACCAGGGTGTTCCACCACCAGCCAGTTTGTGGTAGGGGTGAGAGTGGGGGTCCTGGCCACCTGACCAGCAAGGGTCAGCAGTGGCAGCATGTAGGTTGAGTGGGCCACAGGGTGCACAGCTCCATTTAAGAGCAGTGCCCACAAAGGTGAAGGGCTTTTTTTATGGGTGTACATTGGGAAGAACCGAAAGTTATGAAAATGGGCGTCATGTCCAAGGCACTAGGCAGGGCACAGGAAGTCATTACAGCCTCCCTCAAAACTTGCGTTAGGAAGAAAAAGATCCAACCTGTGCGAATTATGTTGTGCACTTAGTTTACATAGCGATGCCTGAGATCAGAGAGACCAACCCTGGGGCAGGTAGAGGGAGGCGGAAGGCGTACTCTCCACAATGCGCAAATGAGATTCATGACTTCCCTGTATACTTGGAGTCGTTGCGGCCACAGCTTGGCAACTTTATAACTATACAATGCCAATAACATCTGTTGTTATTACCCAGCTGAACCTATTTTACAAATCAAGAAAAGGCGAAGGCTGAGTCGGATGTGTCTGTATTCTAACCTCTAGTTAAAAGGTTGCACAAGGACCCCGCAGAAGGGATCTTACCTTGTGAAACTATCGCACCAGCCTTTTAATGTATGCATTGCATTTGTTTGCTGGTGCTGTTTTTTATAGATCTGGAGCTCCCCTACCCAGCTGAGCACCTCAGAGTCCCTGCCAGTTTTCTCGAGGGAATTCCCAGCAGTGTTATGAAGCAGATATCCGCTTCTGCTGAGGGTACAGACAGACAGAAGCTGTCCCATAATGCCTGCTCCTTCACTTGAGCAAATCATGTGACCTTGTGCCAGTGGAGTAACTTTGCTGAAAATGTTGTGCGGGGTGGGGGGGCATGACAACTGAAAGAAAGGGGCAGGGTGGAGGAAGGGCAGACGGTGGCTCTGAGGATAACACTAAACTACTACACCACAAGAGTCCATTGCCAATGCTCTGTTATAAATTTCATAAGACTGGTAGCATATCTTTAAAATTCAATTCTGAAACTTATAACACATTTGGGCTTTCGAATTCACTGCATTGACAACAGTAAAAAAGCCTGCGCCCCCTCTACCTAATGAAGACCTGCAAGCAGCCTCAAGGGAGCTGGTGTTTGCTTATTGCCACCAGGGCACTGACCCAAACAAGCATATAGACATAAAACAAAATGGATGCCTGCAAGCATTTAAAACAGAACATTAGGTTGCTTATTCTGATTTCATTACTTACTTGCAACATTCTGACTCATTAAAATGAAGGTATGTTTTCCTGTGTTCAAATTACCCCAAGCAGTAGCGTACCAAGCAGAAGGCCAGATTGGGACATTTTTCAGTGGGACGCCACTCCCGTTCTGCACCTCAAAAAGGGTGCCCAACGGGAAAGGTGTCCCACTGGCTGGACAATGTGTTCCGAGCAATTCCTGCTCAGCATGCTTATTGTCCTGGCAGCAGGACACCTTACCCTTTCCGAATGGGAGCGGTGTCATGCTGCCAGGACAATGTCCCAAGGAGCTCTGGGAAGCAGAGGGTCCTCACGTTGCTCAGGGATGTCATTTAGGGGTCACCAGAGGTCGCAACTGCGATCTCTGAGGTCTCCCTTGTGACCTCTGTGGTCTCCCTTGCGACCTCTAAAAAAAGATTAAAAAAAAGATTTTTTCTTTTTAAATGCAATCTCCAGAGCAGTGGCCAGCACCATGTGGCACTTTAATTCTGAAGTGGCTGTCTTTCCTGTTCAGGCCCCTTAAAAAAATAAGAAAAATAAGAACAGGAGTATGTCAAGTCTAACACTTTCAGCACTGACCCTAAATAAGAAAGAATATGAATACCAAATAATGTGTCTTTCTGGAATTCTATACAATAATTGCTAGACTCATTAAATGTGTATTTCAGGCACACTTTAAGGGGTGAGTCACTGATTTAGTATGTTCTTAAACGCCTCAACTCAGCCTTTCATCCTTCTAAGTTCAATAAATGAGTACCAACACAGGTTGGGTGACATTGGGTGTATATTTTTTCTATATAAAGCGCTTAAGCGTAAGTGCTATATAATAACACATCATTATCATTTGGTCATGGAAGTCTGCTTGCATTCACAGTAATTTGGTAATATGGGCCTATACACACTGATCTTAATGATACATATGGTGATCCATTCTTGTATGAAATGTACATCACACTATAGTCATATCGTAACCATATTTTTCGTAGTGTACACTGCTATGTGATACCACTTCCTATTTTGTCAACGAGTGAAAGGTCGTGTTCCATCGCTTCCCGCAAAATCACTTTGGGGTGGGGTCAAATGACATCACTTCCTGTGATGTCATCAGGGGTCAAGGCATATTCGTGAAATGATGTCCCTGACGTTGCTCTGTGTCAACAGAGCATTACACTGTGAGCCATTAGTGACTCATGGGAGTGACTATTAGCAAGGATTTTTGTCCCTTTAGAAATCTGTATTTGAGGTATTGATCAGAAGTGAGAAAGGTGCATAATGTTACATGCCTAATGAAATCATGACTATGGCTTTAACACCCAAGTGGTATTTGTTAGGCTCACGTTAATCTGCATTATGCCATTGTAACTTTTCATGCAGGATGGGGAGAATAAAACTTAAGCCATACTCTCATTCCTCAACATATTTCTATGACAATGTATATAGTATACAGTTAGTTTACAATGAATGTCTAGCTTATTATGTAATGTGGTTTGCTTCCAAGGCATTGTCAGAAATCATTATTTAAGCAAATGAAATGTAAAGCAAAACCTTGGGAAGATGTGCACAGTTGTTTAAATTGTCCACATCCCAGTTTCACCATTTAACCAAAGTGTGTGATCATGGGCAATTCATTTAATCACATTGTGTCTTGTATGAAGCTCTGTATGTGATTCTGATTAACTTCATAGCTTATGTTAATATATCAGGCTATTATAATAAAAAAGCATAATGAGTAGAGTTGCTCCATATATAACAATAGTGCAATTTAGTTATTTTGCACCACAGTTATTTGCCACTTGGCTTAATTATGGCAAATTATTCTAAAGTCACTTCCACAGTGCCTCCACGTATCAAAGACTGATAATGCTCCTGGCAATGTCTGTTTCTGTGAAGTCACTTCTGTTGGTGCAATCCATATGCAAATTAGGAGGTTTTCATGTATTGTGCCCCAGAGGGTCTGGACATAGCGCTAATAGATGGGTTTCCTGCATCTGCAATGGTCCTGCAGTTTTAAAAAGGCCATCTACCACTAATGTTACCAGAAAAGTAGGTTGGAGCAGGGATGGGCGGTGTGGTGGTGTGAATGAGAATATTACACGCACTGCATTTTGTGGCTCACCTCGCCCCACACTCTTGCAATGCTGGATACTCCCCTGACCCTAAATGTGATTGTCCAAATGTGACCCCTCACTAGGGTCAGCCTGCAGCCCAGCCCTCCAACAAACATACACACATGTGAGCTCAGCTGAGCATTATGTAATGAGACAGAGCAAGCCTGTCTGGGCACCTCAGCCAGGCGCACGCTGTTCAAATACACGATCAATGAATGCAGCGGCCACAATGCTGCCCCCATTCCTCCCACCAAAAGATGGGGGAACAAAAAGGCATGCCACAAAAGTTGGGGGGACTTGTCCCCCCATCCCTCCTGATGATAATTACACCCATGTCTTGTGCAAATCGGTTATTCTGCCTCTGCACTGCTGAACCCCAAGCACGTCTGCTTAATGCAGTTCAGTGTGAGAGGTATACACTAATAGCTCCCCTAACACCGCTTCATGGCTGGATCAGTGGATCACCACCTCCCTAGGAGGTGGGTACTATGGCATGCCGCATCCGGGGATCTGATTGGCTGAGGCTGGAGAAGGATTTCTGTGTAAAATAATAATACGTGGCAGACTGAGGCTGGTGGAGTCTCCTTCTGTCATCCTGCCAGCTTTGCGCTTGCGAGAGCACCGCGATACATCCCCAGTGACAGTGCGCAGCCCAACTTCTTGGACAAAGCCTTCATGTGGCTGGACCCCAAAAGTACTCGATAAGCAATTTCTGGTGCCGACACTGGGGGGGGCACCCATAACACACATGGCAGAGTTTTGGAGACACTCCCAATTTACATTCCACACTAATGTAGAGACTCACGGCTATCATTTTGTTTGTAGCCCCTGAGCTTCGATCCAGGGCTACAACCAAATGACCCAGGGCTATATCCTCCTCCCTAGCTCTCCCCTAGCAACACCCCTAGTATGCAACCCACAAATTAGATGCAAGTGATCCAATGAAACACTTGTTCATAATTTGCAAAGAGCACCTATTTTTTATTAAGCTGCAAATACAATTGGTCACCCTATTAGCCTAAAGGCCACATAAAAAAGCCCATCTATTTTGGATAACATGGATGGTCTTCCTACGACAGTGCGTTTTATATATAGCGTGAAATGAACCGCTGATTCACTTGGCTGCAAGAAGAATAAAATACATGTTTGTGTGCGTCCATCAATGTTTAATTCAAACTGGAGAATCTGGCAGCTACACATGTTCAGATCAGATACTGCTGAACATATTTATTTAGTTGGAATAGATATTTCATACATTTAGTCAACTGTTCCAGGTAAACGCATTGACATTGAAGCTATAAACTCTCCCCAGAAGGTGATATTAGGTATTTCTGCGTGGTTCCAGCGAGGTACAGGGCTCCTATTATCATACCTGGAGATATGCAGTATGGCAATGTGACCTTTTTAGCGGTGTGTACTAGAACGTTGGTAATTGAGACAGGCTGATAGACTTGTGATAAGGATAAATATATGTGGAGCTGATATTCCACACAATCATATAATTACCCAAGCTGCTGTTAAATAGATTAATTAGCACTGTGCTGCAGATATAGATTGACCTGTGATCTAAACACAGAGTAAAAGTCTCTGGCCATGGAATCACAGTCAGCTGTCCTGATAGGAGGAGAGCCCTACTCATGTGCAGAACCAGGGAACTTGTACATTTTAAAACAGTTTTATGAGGTATCCAGAAATATACAAAGCTGCTTAAAATTATATGAAAGAAACATGCAAAGGGCCTGATTTATGGAATTATCTGTGCAGAAAATTGGGATTTTGCATGGCAAACTGTGCAAAATCAGTTTGTCAATTCGTGGAATGGACTGCGCCTTTTTCGTACTTTGTGAGGACTTTGCCCAGGCTTGGCACATGAGCGCAAGAGGTCGAGTGCAATGAGTGAGACACCAAGCAGAGCATGGGTGTGGCTTGTGCAGAGGACAGGGTAGGGGTCAAAATATGGAAAATCAGGAAGTACAAGGCAAAATGTGGGCATTACAAAGGACGGCCCATAGGCCGTCCATTGAACACCGACTATTGTATGGAATGATATGTATTCATGGATACGAGTGCGCAAACTCTTGGCAGGGAAATGTCCATGCAAAGCCCTCATACTATCCACCCCCCGAAGGCAGGTGTACAGACAATTGCGCATAGTATTCATCGCACAGAGGTAAGATCGGGTGTCAGATTTAAGGGTGCCTGCACACAACTGTGTTTCCGATCTGACTCTTGGGTGCACGTACGCAGTGTGGTGGGATGCAGGAATGGTTTACAGGGTTTGCATGCAGATTTTCAGAGTTTTATCCGAGTTATGATAAATTGTATGCATGTTGTCGTGGTGCCGGTAACAGCTATGGGGTACTCCGCGCTGGGGCCCTGTGATGCAGGCCTGATTACGGGGAACCCACAGCACTGTTTGAAGGGTGTGTGTATTGTGGGATATTTTTACCCATGCCGATGCACCCCACTGCAGCCCTGTACAAATGGGGAAAGAAACAGCAAAAAATGGATGCGCTAACCGCTGTACACGCAAAAATCTGCAAAACTGTGCATGGGTCACACTCACCAAAGGCTGCACACCCCTGCCACACACAGTCAAAGTGGGAGTAAAAACAGAACTCACTGCAGGAGAATGCCAGTGGGTGCTGTTACATTTCACATGAAGCAAGGCCACAGAATTGGGCTAAAAACCAGAAATGCCTTTTTAAAAATGCAGCTTTGCATCCTTCCAAGTGCTGTTTTGGTGCTAGATCCATTCATTTTCAGTGAATCATTGAGAGCAAAAGAATTACAGATCATCCAGTGTGGCCAGAAAAGCAGGGCCTCATTGACTGACACCAGTTAAGAAATGTTTCTCATGAAAAAGGCAGACCAGCAACATTTCTTTCAGTTTCACGGGAAAAATGTGGCTAAAAATGGCAAAATATGTAAAAATTTCAGCTGTGCAGAGGAAACTCTTATGTAAAGGATTCAGTTTAAATGTGTTTTTTCCACAAAAAAGTGCAACATTGCCTATTAAAAAGCATGTTTTTGTGAAAGCTCTAATTTTTTAAATGTCCAAATCCCTTATAAACTGTGTTCATTAGTATATGTTTTAAATGAAAGATCTTAAAAGTGAATCTTATAGTCAAAACCCAGTTTTGAGTTAAATAATTAATTCTGACCTGACACTGCCCAGCCTGGGAAAGATGACATTTCATGTTGACACTCCACTGCTAACAGGAAGGCTTAATGGCTGCAGGAGGTTCTCACATATTGATAACAATGAACTCATCAGACTTTCGCCTCTGGCCCAGCCAAGG
Source organism: Ambystoma mexicanum (assembly GCF_040938575.1). NCBI lineage: Eukaryota > Metazoa > Chordata > Amphibia > Caudata > Ambystomatidae > Ambystoma > Ambystoma mexicanum. The sequence continues at coordinate 288,937,983 of NC_090924.1, read as the reverse complement.
ACAATGGCAGGCTGAGCACTGATCCCTTTAGGGGAGGGGCAGGAAACTTCCCTCTGGACCCCCACCCTGACCAAAGATATGTGACAGCTGTTGCCTGTTGAAAGGAGAGAATAAAAACAGCTGAAAGATATTTGTTGTTTAAAATGCCTATTTGTGATTAAGTTTTGAAAACCTTTAACTTTATAACATGAAGGAGGACAAATCTAAGAATTGGTAGTGATAAATCTAATTTTATGCTCTTTCTGTGAAGACATGAGTGAACTGTGTACCACAAAAGGAACCAAAGTTACACGAAAATAATAATTGTGTCAAAACTATTAATGCTGCAAATATAATATTGTATACCCATGTTCTAGAGTTGATTGCCCAGATATGTACTGAATGAGAAATTGCTAGGCCAAACCGTTATGATTAAAATTGTCAAAATTTCACAGAAGGACAAAGATAGATCTTACTGGGATGGGAGTTAGATATCAGGATAACCCACAAAATATGTAATGTACGTGTACGATTTTGTTAGAGGGCATAATTATAGGAATGTGCATTTGTGGTAAAGTTAAATTGTGGTTCAAATCAATGTGGGAGTTCACAATTCAGATTAAAAAATGACAGCTCTTTCTGACTTCCAACCAGTAAAAGGCAAGTGCCATTGACCTATCACAACCGTGGGGGTGTGGTTTGAAATACTCCCCCTACCATAAACTTTGTGATGTCACTTGGCATGATAAATATAGGAACTTCACCACGCAGAGGCACACTGATCCCTGACTACATCCTGATTTCCGCACAGTGCATTGTTCCTGTCTTCTTCATCCTGTTCCAGAATTCTTCATCTTGCAGCTGATTCCAGACTTTTTTGCAAAACCCAGGCCTCAGCAATTGCTGAACTCTTTTCAGATAGGCCCAAATTCTGAAACCCTCCGAAAGGAAATAATTCTGATTCAGTTTGGCTTGCTACCATTAAGGCTTGCCTGCTGAAACTTGCAATCCCGCTTATCTACCGTGTCCAGTGACCAGAAGGGCCAATCCAATTCAATCCAATCTGAGGTGCAGTACAATTGACCAGAACCGGTCAGCTGACCATCCCGTCAGAGGTGCCCTGCTGTCGGTAAACCTGACCTGTGACGACCAGAATTTGACGGTCCAATCTGAATTTACAGTGGACTGTAAGTATCAATATGAATTGTAGTAACCCATAGTGTATTTGCCTTGTCCTATCTCAATCTATAACCCATCCTCTCTTTCACTTCAGAACCTCTAATATTGTCAGAACCATTCTTGCAACCCTGTTGTAATCCCTAGTGTTCACGCTGATTTCTTTCTCATTTGTTTCATTAGACCATAAGCCATTAATGATTTGGATTAGATAAAGTAATTCCAATAAAGAAAACATAGTATCCGCCATGTGAAGAGTTACAAGTTGCCGTGCATAACTGTGGAGAATCCCGGGCACATTCTATTTTTCTTATTCATTAATATAGTTTAAATAAAACCAGTCTGTCATTTTAAAAACCAAATTTCTGCTTTTCTCTGCTCTATTTTTTCAAAAACGCCTCTCATTAAAACTTAGATAACTTCTTCAATTCTATAGCTAGAGACCTCATTTCAACTCTCAGTTAAACCTAAGACCTGTAGCTACATCCACGACCAATATATTTTTGCAAACGTTTTACACGTGTCTTTTCCCATTCAAAGTGTTTCTTAAACTTCCATCCTGATTTAAAGTGTGTTCTGTTGCTCATATCGTAGCTCATGTTGGTTAGAACCTGTTTAGTATTTCTCTCATAGGAATTTCTATCAATTTAGGGATTGTTGCACACTTTTCCTTGTGTCACAAAGCCATTTTCAATTATCAGTTTAAAAAGTGTACATTTCCCAAAAACGGTTTTCTCTCTTGTTTGGGCAGGGAAGATTGCATTCAAACTCTAGACATGGTTCTTTCATTCCTGAATGGCTGCCGCTTGCTTACTTCTGTGTAGAAATGCTCATTTGTGCATTAAGAACTTTGCAGGGGGAAACTTTAACCTAAGCGCCATCTTTTCATGAGCCAAAACTGTTCTTTTTCCTGTGTTTTCTATTCTGCATTACTATAAGTGAATTAATTTGCTTTACTTACTTTCTGAATTGTTTTGTCACCACATTGGTGATTGTTATTACAATGTGTGTTTGATTTGAATTTGAAATAAATAAATCCATATTTACCTTTATCAACCAGCCTGATTCCTGGTCCACTGTGACCTGGCGGGTATTTTGAGATGCGTGTGATTAGTAGAAACAGGTAATTGATCAGAGCTACCAGACCATTGTGAAGGGTTTTGACCCATGCTGAATCAATAGACTGGGTAGGTATGGGGATGAGCTGTCGCCGCCCATCATTCCATCCCAGAGTCCAGGAGAACCGCGCAGTTGTGCGCATACCAAAAGCGCCAGGGGTGAAAGGTGGTGCCAAGGAAAAATAGCAGCACCTGTCAGAGCAAAAGCACTTTTAAATCACCTCTGTTTCTTTGAGGGCAAGCTCCAAATGTCAAGTTCAAACATTGCAAGATAGCTAATACCGGAGACCTTTGTTCAAAAATCTGTTTTACTGATGTCAAAAAGTTGCTGAAATCATGGGCACAAGACCACTCTAAAGATTCTACCTTCTTGTGGGGGGGTTCGACATAACCACTCTAATGTCAGGATGCCTATCAGAACAATAGCAAAAATCTCCTGTCAAATTCAAGACAACTCAAAAATGGATGCAGTACCGACAAATTCCACAAGGCGGCGCTAGCGGTCTAAACTCTGACAGGAGAACTGGCTGACAAAGGGACCTGAGTCAACTGGACTTAAAAGCCTGTGGGTTAATTAAACAATCTTACCCACCTGCTGTTCCCAGAGGCCAAGAGGCTGAGAACTCTTAACACCCCAGAGACTCACAACAGGAGGCAGGATATCACATGACCCTTCTGAGTGAGAGGGAGGGGGTCTCCCCTTCAGCCTGGAGGAGAGAGACAATAGCCCCTTTCAGTTGAATGGGGTATGTTAATTTTGAGTGTTTCCTGTCAACAGCCCTCTGCCAGCAAGGAGAGACATGTGATCACTGACCCACCCAGACTTCTGGAGGCGGACCCAAACACTTTGGGGAGTTGAATTGCAACAAATATATATTTTATAGAAACGGTGGTAACTTATTGTAACCAAATGACAGGAATGTACAACTTTGAGAGTCTTAGTATGAAAAATGCCCTCACGATTTGAGTCCAAACTCCAATTTGTACCATGTTCTGGGGCAAAACCCTGCTAATTATGAATATTGTAGACACTGTATTTATGCTAGAGACATGGAAAGTTACTGGGATATATGTGGAAGGGAAATGTACCTTTGTATAATTTTTGATGAAAATCCCATATTGCAAAACCCACTAAAATCGAAAATAAGTTGCCATTTTTGAATGCAAGCTCCTAGGAACGCCAGAGGCGGAACAGAGACTACTTTGAGCAAGGTGTAATATGAACATGTAATGTCAACCACTTGTGTACCTGGGAAATCTGTATTTGGATCAGAAATAGATTTGTGTGCACATTGACCAGGGGAGTGTCATTTCTGTAGGTCATAAAAATGACATCACTCTGACACACTATCCCTTCCAAAATCAGGGACCAAAGAATCTATTGACCTATCAAATCAAGAGAGGGGCAGGCTTAGTGATGCTACGCACACACCCACTTTCAAAACACATAAAAGGAACATTGAAACCCAGGTAGAGAGATTCATTTTCCATTTCTGTGGAGCATTCTGACGGCCAACATCCCATCCAGACAGAGACCAGAACCAGGGACCCATAGACTACATAACTTTGAACCTAGAAGGCCCACTGCAAGCAAAAGTATTCTCAGCGGGCCTTCAGAATCCAGCACACCTAACCAAACTATTCAACAGCCGGGCGAGCTGTTTGAATTCTTTGCCAAGAACTTTTGCCGGAACCGCAGACCAGACCCAGACCGCTGTGAGCAGAACCAGAGATCCGGATCGCTGTGAGCAGAACCGGTGCCTGATTGACCCGCTGATCAGAGAGAACCGCCGCTGGACGTGTTGACCAGATCCGTGATGAGGCCCATTCATTTCAAAATTAGGAGTGAGTATCCGCCAGAACTGTGCAGAACCCAATCTCTTAGTTAAAATAATCTAATCCAAACTATTTTAACCTAATTAGAACAGCCTCCTAGAAATCGTGTCATCTGTCATTTTTAAAGCTGCACAACTGTCACCTGTCGATTCTGCAGCTGCAAGCTGTCACCTGTCATTTTGAGTTTACTTTAAATCCGAAAAACTACCTTCACAAAATCGTCCGTATCTCTGGAACCGTTTGTCCTAGGAACGAGATTTAATTTTCCTCCTTATACTTTTACCGCAATCGCGATATACGCACTCGCAAAATTTACCGCGATTTGCGATTTGGCATGATTTCATCATCTGTAAAAAGATAGCCACTTTTGCCTGACCTGCTAATATTCGTTTGCAACCTAATAACCATCCCTGAACCATTGTTAGGGCTACCTGAACTGATTTAAAGTGTCTACCACTCACCCTGAACCTCCTATTGGGAATTAAAAGCAATTTTAGCATTTTTCACTTCCTTGCCACCACATTACAAAGCACTCTTGCCCGTGTTTTAAAAAGCATACCTGTTGTCTAAGCTTGCTGGGGGGGGAACTGTATTCTGTATTGTATTTGATTGTATTCCTGAAGACTGTGTGTGTTACGTCCATCTCCTTGCATTGCATATAGGGGGGGGGGGGGGGGTGAATTGCCAACAGGGGAAAAGTGAACATATTATCTCTTGTGAAACCATATCAGTTTATTTTCTGTACTGTATTTATTCCACCTTGCATTTCCTTGAAACCATAAAGCATTTCAGCTACCTCATCCTCTATACTACTTCTAAGTAACCAAATCAGTTTACCAGTAGAACATTATCCATTGTTGATCACTGTCATATTTTAAGTGTCATATCCAATATTAATTTATTATAAAAGTGTGATAGATATATATTGTTATATTTCTCAAATAAACCTTTTAAATTTGCAAAACCGACCTACTTCTTGGCTCAGTGGGGTCAGGGGGATTCTAAGAGTGGGGTGTTATATAAGGGTTGTCATCCAGAGTACATGAACTGGACCTAAAAATATATCAATAAGGGTTTCTCTCAGCATCCCAGACTAGGCATTGACTTAGCTGTAGTGTTGAAGTGAAGCCGCTTAACAAAGTGGGTGCTCGTAACCGGAGATTCTGGGTTAGATCTATCACTTGTGCAGATTAATACAGTGTGCTAACTGACAGGAGACATACATCCGGTCGGATCACCACGCTGTGTTACGCTGTAAAGCACTCCTCAAAGGAACGCTCCAAGGAAACGGTCTGTTTTTCAAAAATAAAATACAAACTTCTGTAAGTCAGGAAGGAACTCAAATTCCAGAATGACGACACTGGTAGACATCAAAATTGCCAGAGAGCACTTCTTACATAAGCTATTTGTGAGTGGTGAGTGGACTCATCAGGACCAAACGGTCTGGTTGCAGGCAATCGCGCAATAGGTCACTGAAACAGGGTCAGATAAATGGAGAGATCAGGGTCCATTACATGTGGCCCTGAGTGAATTATATATGGCTCCTAAAGCTAAAGATAAACACGACAAGCTGGTTAGGATAGCGGCATATTTGTATCTATATATGGGAGCCATGCAGGACAAATGTGCTGAAGGCCAAGATCTGGCAAATAGGCAACAGATGGCGTTAGAGAAGGCCCAATCTGATCTGGACTCTTCTGAGCAGAGGCTGCTCAGGAGCCAGGAGTCAGAAAAGGACAGCAGACAGTACATCACTAAAATAAAGGAGGATATGGATGTGCTGCAACAGGAAAAGGCTGACCAGGATACCAGATTTCTGGCCTTGCAGAAGGAGTACCAAGAAGGTTTGGACTCCCTACTGCAGAGCCAGAAAAAGCTGGAGCAACAGTTAGACTTCAATAGGGCATGTGCTGAGCAGGTAGTCACCCTGCAAAGCCACCTAGATAGGGAGAAGGCAGAGAGCAATAAACTGATTTTGAAAGACCTGGATACCCAGGCAGAGTTTGACCACGAGCGCCAGAAAGCTGGTGCCTTCCAAAGGCAAAGGGACGACCTGGCGGCACAGATGCAGGCTCTTGGTCAGGAAAGGGATACCTTAGACCAGGAAGTCTGCCACTTAAAAAGGAAAATGGAAGAAAATCACCTGGCCCTCCAGGGACTGGGTGACCTCCAAAAAGAACACCAGAACTTGTTAGAGCACACCAGGAGGTTGGAGGATGCTCTGGCAAGAAAGGAGCAGGCCAATAGGGACACAGCTCAGGAGGTAACCCTCCTGCAGCAAAGACTGGCCCAGTACTCCAGGACCAATCAGGAGGCACAGAGAGAGAATGAGGCTCTCTGCCAGCACAATGATAGGCTCCAGCAACAGGTAGCGATGCAGGAGAGACTGATAGGGTCTAGTAAGGCCTTAACTGAGGAACTGAAAGCACAGGCTTTTGCATTGCAACAGGGAGCAGGGGCGGATAGAGATGAGGTTCGCTGGGAAAGAGAAACTCCTGAGCATAACCTCAGGAGCCCTAGTACCAGAGGCCTTCATCTCTCCCAGTCCCTGGACTCTGCCACCCCCATGTCCCCTTGCGCACATGAGCCCAGGGCCACGGGGATGGCAGATTACTATCCAGCTAGAAGTATGGGGCTTATAGGCCAGTACCTCCCAGGAATGGATGGGCGGGCATCCGGGTATGGGCACCTAAGCACAGTGCAATTTAGTGGGGAACCCCAGGAGAGTAGGCCCATTAAGGGCATCCTGAAAACCTCTGCCCAGTTAGGTCAGTGGTGGGGGTACCCATCAAATCCTGGCAGCAAAGAGGGATCTGAAGACTCCTCTGAGCGTCACAGGACACAGGAGACCAGGTCCCCACATTCTGCCAGCTATTCCCATGCTCGCAGAATCTGGGAAAACCTGGAAGATCAGACGGGCACCTCTGGGAGCAGTGCTTCGGAGTCAGAGGATGAATGGACCAGGGTGACCTGAACCAAAAAGGCCAATAAGGCAAAAAGGGCCTTGCTTAAGGACCCATTGAAACAAATAAAGGCAATAAGGAGTGTCATCACGCCTTATCATAAGAACGCCAAATATTCTGTTTGGGAACACTTGGAGCTCTATGAGCAAATGATGGAGACTTTCCATTTGAAGGACAGCAGAAGCTGCATCCAGTACGTCAAATGGACATTCTCCCCAGAATACTCCAGTTTCTTTGCAGGGCTGGGGGACCAAAACCATTCAAGATGGTCTGCATATAGGGCGGCCATCTTGAAACATTTTTCTGTGCACAGAAATCCTCAAGATGCTCGCAAGGCAGCCTACAATTTGCAATGTGGGGAGGATCAGGCCCCACAAGAGATTGTGCAAGAATTAAAGTGTGCTTTTGCACAGACCACCAGAAGGGTGCGCACAGATAGCAGAGAATTTATCAATAGGTTTTTCCATGCCTTACCCAAATACATAATGACCCAGCTCGTGAGAGATTTTCATGAGAAAAGATCTTTAGACTGGGTCATTGAACAGGCTACCCGGATCTATGAGGTGCAGAAGCCCATCGAAAATAAAAATAATGCGCAGAAAAACCCCAAAACCAACAGCACCCCTGCTGCTGCCAAGGTGGCAGAGGTAAAGTTCACCCCCGTTTTGGATTTGGAGATGGGGGCGCCTAAAAACCTACCTGCACCTAATAATGCCAAGCCCAGAAGGCCCTCGGGCCAGTCACAGACAGGGAGTCGAGGAGGGAGTCCCACAAATGGGGTCCCTCACTCCCCTGATTATGTAAGTCCCCGCTACAAGGGAAACCGACCCATCCTGGGTTATGTGTGGACTCCTCCAGCCCAAGGGGGGGTCCAGCCAAGCACCTTACCCAGGGAACTTCCCTCCTAACGTCCCCCAGGAGGGCAGAAATTCACCAAATCCTGAGCAGAACCTTTTCCCCAGGTATCCACCCAATTTCCAGCCCTAAAATCATCCATCCTTCTTTCCCCAATTCCCTGAGCCCAGACAACCTAATTCGGGAGAGGGGAGGCCAAGGGTGGAGGGGTACCCGAATCTTCCCAACCCAGGGTATTACAAGAGAAGGGATAGCTACCCTTCCCGGGATCAGCCCAGGGGAGAAAATAGAGCCCCGTATCAGCCTGAGCGGGTTTCCCAGTTAGAGCGCCAGGTCCAAAATATGGCATGGGATCTGGGTCACATACTGAGGGCTCAACATAACCCTCAGATGACCATGCCACCGCAGAATGCCCCAAACTCTGGACCTGGTGCTCCAGAACAATGATGGGGGCAGCACCCTGATAACCCACCGGTTCCCAGGGAGGAGGCACAAGGGGAAGGGGGTTGGAAAGCCTTGGAGGAAGCTTCCTTCCCAACTTGCAAACAGCCCCTGGAAAACCAGGAACCAGAAACAAAATCTCCTGCCCCTGAAAGCCTGCCTCCCAAGGAGCAGAGGGGGGTAGGAGAAACAAAGGACCCAAACAGACCCACTTTGTGGAGGAGGTACAGGTCTTCCAATTTGAGGGAGAGGGATCCTCAGAAGATCCTGGGAAAAGGATCTTCTCGTTCAGAGATGGGGGAACTCCTCCCAAGGAAAAATGGGTCCCAAGGGATGCCAATTCAAACTGGGGAGATGTGGAGACTGAGCTACCGCCGCCCATCATCTCATCCCAAAACCGACAATACCAAAATCCCATGTGTCAAACCCATCCTGATGACTGCCTCCAAAAAGAGGGGGGCGGCCCAGAACCCGAAACCATTTCCAGTTGCCAACTTTTTCTTTCAGATTCCCCAGGCTCTCCACAGAATTCTGCCCAAATCTCTTCGCTAGCAATGTCCAAAACCAGAAAGTTAGCCCACCAGTTGTCCAAAAATGTGCATTATCTGTGCCCCCTTGAGGAGAAGGAGGGAAGATATTATGCCCCGGTACAAGTACAGGGGCAGGGTACAATTCTGGCACTGGTGGACACTGGATCTCAATCTACCCTTCTGTCCAAAAGGGCCTTTGATGAACTGAATTTAGAAAGGGGAGAGAATTATCGTATTCCTCTCACCTCTCTTCCTGGACAACTCCAGAACTTTGACGGGAAGGAAATTCCCATCGAAGGGACTGCAGACTTGGACATTAAAATTGGGCGACACAAGGTGAAACACCCGGTCATAGTAGTGAATCCAGAGGGCACCCCTTGTTTACTAGGGAATGACCTCCTGAGAAGGTTGTCACTCCTAATAGATTGGTAAACAAGGTCCTCTGGAACCAGACTAGCCGACCAATAAAATTAAAACAGAGTGTCAACCATGTTAGTTTAAACGCCACCTGCCACATGGTTGAACAAAAATCTGACCAAGTAGAATTTCACTTCCAGAACAACCAAATTCCAGACGTGACAGTAATAGCAGTAGGACAACAGACTGGTGATGGGGGGGTCCTCTCTATTTCTGAAAATCAACCTTCCTTCCAGTTTAAGGTGGTATTCCACACTGGAAGGAAATACCCTGAAATTCTTTACCAATCCACAACCAGACACTCCCACTCCTATAGTCCAGAAAGCTCAGAGCCTGGCTGATATTCAACAAATTGGAGATCAGTTGTTCATCCCTGTTCAGTTAAATGATGGGAAGGACTCTGTTCCCACTCGAGTGTGTGTGAACAACGGTAAGAGCTTCATCAGCGAAGCCATGTTCCGCCAACTGCCAAATGATCCAGCCATTCCCACATTCAAACTGATAGACAAATGGGAATGGACCTGGAAGCACCCAATTCCAAACATCTCCTGCCAAGCAGGTGTATGCTCAAAATCTCCATTGGCAACAAGAGCATAGTCCATAAGTGTTGGGTCGTGCGAGACGTCACTGATGCTTATATTCATCTTAATGCTTCTCTCCAACAGCAAGGGTTAGGGGTAAACCCAACACCATTAGTCAACATAGAACATGACACCATTCCAATAGAGGTGGATAACAGCGACTTACAGAGTATTACTCTAGCCGCAGGCACCATCATTGGAATGGCGGTTGATGACCGACATTTCTCCATTGATTTAAGAAATGAACTGTTAGGACCAATCCCCAAGGACTGTTTTGACAGTGACAGTGATGACAATACAACACCAGACAGGATTTTCACCCGGCATGGGGGGAACTTCCTGGTGTACACTTCTTGCCCTTATGGTAAGGAAGATGCGACTTGTGACTTCAGAGGATATGAGGTGATTTTCCAGGTCCATGAGGGCTGCCTTTCCCACCTGAAGCCTCCGGTCCAAATCAGCACTCTGACCAGGGACTTCTCCACCCAGCTGGAGGAGGCCGCAAAGATAGCAAAACCAGAAGTCTTTCCAGGCTTCAGGCAGATGGTGGAAGAGAGAGTCAACCAAGCTGATGCCTGCGTGACTCTGGAACAGAAGCAAAAGTTGAAACAAGTTTTCTTGGATTTCCAAGATCTCATGCGGTAGACTCATATGACTGTGGTCGCACCGACATCCACACAACCAAAATTCCCAAGGACCTTGGCATGACTCCAGTGTTTGTGAAGCAATAGCGCTTGCCTCTCGCATCCATGGAGTCCCTTACTGAAATATTTAAGAACCTTGAGTCCCGGGGAATAATCTGTCCAGTACACAGCACCTTCAATAATCCGGTGCTGGGAATATTGAAGCCAAACGGCCAGTGGAGACTCTGTGCCGACCTTAGGGAGCTCAACAAACGGGTCCATACTTCCTGATGGCCTCTGCCCTACATTGACCAAGGGCTGGCATAGATCCAGGGGTCAGAGGTATTCACTGCAATAGACCTGACCAATGGATACTGGACCGTGCCTGTCAGTAGGGAGGACCAATACAAACTGGCTTTTACCTTTGGGGGCCAGCAGTACACATGGACCCGGACTCCCTTCGGATACCTCAACTCCGGCAATGAATTCAACATTTTCCTACATAAGGCCATGCCCGACCTGGGTGCGAGGGGTAACCTGGCTTATGTAGATGATGTCCTCATCAAAAGCTTATCAGTGGAGGAACACATAGCGGAGATCCGTTATGTTCTGACATAGTTGAGGGCCGTCGGAGCAAAACTTTCCTTTCAGAAAGCACAGTGGTGAGGAACCTGTGTTAATTTCTTGGGGCATGAGATTACTCCTCAGGGTCTATGTCCCCAAGAAAAGAAAGTGGAAGCACTTCAGAAACTGAAAGACCCCACGACTCTGCGGGAACTAAGGAGCCTCTTTGGACTGACTAATTACAGCAGAAAGTTCATTGAAGGCTACGCAGAGATCACTAGACCCCTGATTCATCTCTTGAAGGGGGGGTCAAGTGGGAATGGGGTCCAGAACAATCCGAGGCAGTAAGACAACTCAAAGGAAGCCTCTCACAAGCGCCTTGCCTTGCTTACCCTGTCAGAAACAAAGAGTTCTTCCTGGAGACAGGGTTCTCTAATACATGCTTGATGGCAGTATTATACCAAAAGCATGACAAGGTCAATAAAGTAATCTCCTATGCGAGCAAAACTTTATCCTCTGTGGAGGAAAAATTCAACGATTGTGAGAAGGCACTCCTGGCAATGGTGTGGGCATTGAAGAATTACCGCCCATTTATCCAGGGGGAACACATCATAGTGGAGACTCCACACCAGCCTCTGCAATATCTCCAGAGTGACAGAATCCGGGCCGGAAATGTGAGTAATTCCTAAATTACTTCCTGGATTCTGTCAATGCAAGGCTTTCCTGTGGAGGTCAGATATGGCCAAAACAAGAAGAGTCCCCTTGCGCAAGGTCTGGCTGACTTGCATGATTGTGCCAGAGAAAACTGTCTCGAGGACGGAAGTCTAAAAATCAAGAACAACATGGAGGCATACCTTAATTCCCCACACAAAGTCTTTGAAGAAGACAAGTGTGAGGGAATGCCCACTGTCTATGAGGATGGATGCTCGTACCATGTTGACAACAACGGGGAGAAAGAACTGGTGGCCGGCGTAGGGAATGCATGGGTGAATGAGTCCCCAGAACCCTCCGCTGGATACAAAATTGGTCCCCGAAGTAGTCAGGTGGCAGAATTGATGGCTGTGCATCAGGCCATCCTCACTGCTGTCCAACATCAACTCCACGAACTGGTCATAATCACAGATTCGGATTATGTACGGAACGGGTTCGTGGAGCACCTGGTTAATTGGAAAACCAGAGGCATGTTATGTGCTAATAACAAACCCTTGAACATGGGAAGTTAATCCAAAATATTGATGATCTGGTCACATCGAATGGGATGACCATCTACTGGAAAAAGATCAAGTGTCATTCCAAAGTAGAGGGACCAGACAAAACTGGAAATGACTTAGCTGATCAGCTGGCCAAAACCGGGGCCATCCAAGGGGATCTAATAGAAATAGAGTCCCTGTTGGGGGAGATCCAGGTCACTGCCATCACTAGGTCCCAGACCAATGCTCACAATGATCTTTCAACTGCACAATGGAGGAAGGAGACCCTGATGCTGATTTGATTACAGCTCAGAAGGGGGGTCCAATAATTGGTAAGTTTTACCAACACATTGAGGACGCTGAGAACTTTCCCCTGACGGATACCGATTACATTCGGAAAGAGGACCTAAGAGTGTTGATGAAATGTCCAAAAAGGTTCCGAATCCAAGACGGTTTGTTGGTAAGCTGGCCATGATCAATGGGTGGTCCCTACCTCATTCCGAAGCCTGATGTTAAGTTACGCCCATGATGCGGCCACCGCCGGTCATAGGGGGTTTCACACAAGACTGGAAATCTTAAGAGAGGTTGCATACTGGCCACACATGGGGCAGGACCTCGACCAATACTTGAAGGGGTGTCTTGTGTGTGCACAATTTCAGCCATCATCCCTCACACATCGTGCGCCTCTCCAAAAGAGGGGGATGACACTGCCATGGTCAGATTTGCAAATCGACTTTGTAGGCCCTGTAATTTGCTCGTCTAGAGGAAACAAGTACATGTTGACCGTTACATGCTTGTTTACCAAGTGGGTGGAATGTCTCCCGGCCACAAACTGCAAGGCAGAAACAGCAGCTGCCCTGATGATTAACCACATCGTTTCCCGTTTTGGTCTACCTGAAAGGATTGAGTCTGGCAGAGGTAGCCACTTCACCAGTGAAGTAATGACAAATATGTGGGAGATACTGGGGGTCAAAAGGAAGCTACATATTGCTTACAGGCCAGCTTCTTCTGGAGCAGTGGAGAGATACAACCGAACCATTGTGAGCATCTTAAAAAGGTTTGTGGCAGATTCTGGGCCAAGTTGGGATATCCGACTACCTCTGGTCCTAATGGCCATCAGATCTACCCCTTCATCTGCAACTAAAATGTCACCATTTGAGTTGATGACCGCACGCAAGATGGTGCTTCCTCAGCATTTGCTCTACAGGACCCAAGAGCAGACCCTGATAAATGCCTCCACAACTCATGAGTATGTGGAGAATTTAAGGAAACACCTCCAACATGCTTTTGCCTATGCTCAGCGGAATCTAGAAAGATCAGCTGAGAGTATGAAAACGCACTATGATTTGAAAACCACCAGGAAGGAATATGATGTGGGAGACCAGGTCTATCTATACAATTTCCAAAGGAACCAGGCCAAATAGCGAAAATGTTTGCCTACATGGAAGGGACCGTTTGAAATTATAGACAAGATCTCCCCTGTATTGTACAAGATCCGCATCCCCAAAGGTAGTCTGGCGGAAGGGGAAGACAAGTGGATACATATAAATCAGCTAAAGTGTTGCCATCCCAGACACACGCTGCAGCAACTGGAGGAGTCCTCTGCAATACCAGCGGGGACCGCTCCAGATTAATTCAGTTCCAACCCTAAAATATCCCACATATAGTCTCTAAAATATTATGACGCTTGTAAGCCACTGTCTCTAAAGTATATCTTGTTTTTCAAAATTGGAATGCTATGTCTATTAAAGTATAAAATGTATATGTCGCCCCACTATATCAATAGTGGGGGAGAAATGTCTATGAATAGGTATTGCTGCTTTCCTTTGTCGTCCTAGGAGAAAGAAAACCTGGGGACTGGCCAAGGAGGACGCCCAGGGACCCGGAGTAAAGATCCGAGGGGCCCGGGGTATCGCCCAATATTCCCATCAGGACCGGCGAGGAGGACCGATCGATCCAACTGGGTGGAGGAAAAGATGCTGAACTGTGCCATCTACAGAATTGGAAGAAGATAATGTGGACATACCAGCGCAAGGGCTCAAAACCTCCTTTGCACCCGACTTCCCCTTGACTTGAATCAAAGCGTAGTCGGGCAGGGGGTTTGTGAAGGGTTTTGACCCATGCTGAATCAATAGACTTGGTAGATGTGGGGATGAGCTGTCGCCGCCCATCATTCCATCCCAGAGTCCAGGAGAACCGCGCATACCAAAAGCGCCAGGGGTGAAAGGTGGTGCCAAGGAAAAACAGCAGCACATGTCAGAGCAAAAGCGCTTTTAAATCACCTCTGTTTCTTTGAGGGCAAGCTCAAATGTCAAGTTCAAACATTGCAAGATAGCTAATATCGGAGACCTTTGTTCAAAAATCCGTTTTACTGATGTCAAAAAGTTGCTGAAATCATGGGCTCAAGACCACTCTAAAGATTCAACCATCTTGTGGGAGGGTTCCACATAACCACTCTAATGTCAGGATGCCTATCAGAACAATAGCAAAAATCTCCTGTCAAATTCAAGACAACTCAAAAATGGATGCAGTACCGACAAATTCCACAAGGCGGCGCTAGCGGTCTAAACTCTGACAGGAAAACTGGCTGACAAAGGGACCTGAGTCAACTGGACTTCAAAGCCTGTGGGTTAATTAAAAAATCTTAGCCACCTGCTGTTCCCAGAGGCCAAGAGGCTGAGAACTCTTAACACCCCAGAGACTCACAACAGGAGGCAGGATATCACATGGCCCTTCTGAGTGAGAGGGAGGGGGTCTCCCCTTCAGCCTGGAGGAGAGAGACAATAGCCCCTTTCAGTTGAATGGGGTATGTTAATTTTGAGTGTTTCCTGTCAACAGCCCTCTGCCAGCAAGGAGAGACATGTGATCACTGACCCACCCAGACTTCTGGAGGCGGACCCAAACACTTTGGGGAGTTGAATTGCAACAAATATATATTTTATAGAAACAGTGGTAACTTATTGTAACCAAATGACAGGAGTGTACAACTTTGAGAGTCTTAGTATGAAAAATGCCCTCACGATTTGAGTCGAAACTATTGTACCATGTTCTGGGGCAAAATCCCGCTAATTATGAATATTGTAGACACTGTATTTAAGCTAGAGACATGGAAAGTTACTGGGATATATGTGGAAGGGAAATGTACCTTTGTATACTTTTTGATGAAAATCCCATATTACAAAACCCACTAAAATCGAAAATAAATTGCCATTTTTTAATGCAAGCTTCTAGGAACGCCAGAGGCGGAACAGAGACTACCTTAAGCAAGGCGTAATATGTACATGTAATGTCAACCACTTGTGTACCTGGGAAATCTGTATTTGGATCAGAAATAGATTTGTGTGCACATTGACCAGGGGAGTGTCATTTCTGTAGGTCATAAAAATGACATCACTCTGACACACTAGCCCTTCCCAAAATCAGGGACCAAAGAATCTATTGACCTATCAAATCAAGAGAGGGGCAGGCTTAGTGATGCTACGCACACACCCCCTTTCAAAACACATAAAAGGAACATTGAAACCCAGGTAGAGAGATTCATTTTCCATTTCTGCGGAGCATTTTGACGGCTGACATCCCATCCAGACAGAGACCAGAACCAGGGACCCATAGCCTACAGAACTTTGAACCTAGAAGGCCCACTGCAAGCAAAATTATTCTCAGCAGGCCTTCAGAATCCAGCAAACCTAACCAAACTATTCAACAGCCGGGCGAGCTGTTTGAATTCTTTTCCAAGAACTTTTGCCGGAACCGCAGACCAGACCCAGACCACTGTGAGCAGAACCAGAGATCTGGATCGCTGTGAGCAGAACCGGTGCCTGATTGACCCGCCGAGCAGAGAGAACCGCCGCTGGACGTGTTGACCAGATCCGTGACGAGGCCCATTCATTTCAAAATTAGGAGTGAGTATCCGCCAGAACTGTGCAGAACCCAATCTCTTAGTTAAAATAATCTAATCCAAACTATTTTAACCTAATTAGAACAGCCTCCTAGAAATCGTGCCATCTGTCATTTTTAAAGCTGCACAACTGTCACCTGTCAATTCTGCAGCTGCAAGCTGTCACCTGTCATTTTGAGTTTACTTTAAATCCGAAAAACTACCTTCACAAAATCGTCCGTATCTCTGGAACCGTTTGTCCTAGGAACGAGATTTAACTTTCCTCTGAAAGCTTAGAATCTAAGCCTTCCAACAAGCCTTCCAACCTAATAACCTTTCCTGAACCATTTTTAGGGCTGACCTGAACTGATTTAAAGTGTCTACCACTCACCCTGAACCTCCTATAGGGAATTAAAAGCAATTTTAGCATTTTTCGCTTCCTTGCCACCACATTACAAAGCACTCTTGCCTGTGTTTTAAAAAGCATACCTGTTGTCTAAGCTTGCTGGGGGGGGAACTGAATTCCGTATTGTATTTGATTGTATTCCTGAAGACTGTCAGGGTAATTCATAGAATTTCGCAGAAAAGTGTCGCAAGCGGCTGGCGCAGAGTGTCCGCGTGCGATTGACTGCGCCAGGCACGTGCGCTAAAACCGATTTCCGCGCACAGCGTATTCATGGATTTTAGGCTCCCAAACCAGCCGTGGCGCAGAGTATCGCAGCGACCCTGCAGCAGCGCCAGTAACGCCCCCAAGAACGCCCTCGCGCAAGGAAAAGCCATCAAAATCGCTAAATCATCGCAAAGGGCTGCGCTAACCCTGGACCAGTTTACAGGGCTGCCAAACAAGGAACGCAAAGCGGGTAACGTGCATATCAGGGGTACGCGTGAAGTTATACACGCGATTAGCCAGGGTACGTGTATTACAGGGGTACGCGGGAAGTTTAACACGCGATTGGCCAGGGTACGTGTATTACAGGGGTATGCGGGAAGTTTAACATGCGATTAGCCAGGGTACGTGTATTACAGGGGTACGCGGGAAGTTTAACACGCGATTAGCCAGGGTACGTGTATTACAGGGGTACGCGGGAAGTTAAACACGCGATTGGCCAGGGTACGTGTATTACAGGGGTATGCGGGAAGTTTTACATGCGATTAGCCAGGGTACGTGTATTACAGGGGTACGCGGGAAGTTGAACACGAGATTGCCCAGGGTACGTGTATTACAGGGGTAGGCGGGAAGTTTCACACGCGATTAGCCAGGGCACGTGTATCACAGGGGTACGCGGGAATTATCACATGCGATTTGGCTGTGTACGTGTATTACAGGGGTACACGGGGAGTTTTACACGCGATTCGGCTGGGTACGTGTATTACAGGGATGCGATTTGGCCAGGTACGTGTATTACAGGGGTGCGCAGGAATTATCACACGCGATTTGGCTGGGTACGTGTATTACAGGGGTGCGTGGGAATCATCACATGCGATTTGGCTGGGTACGTGTATTACAGGGGTGCGTGGGAAGTCACACGCGATTAGGCTGGGTGGGTCCTCACAGGTGTTCCCTGTACACCCTCCACGGCCCCTGCAGGCAGCCTACAAAACAGGGGACTACCCTGCACACCTGCTCATGTCCCCCTGCACCCCCACCCCCCAGCAGTGCAGGGGCAGCCTCCACCAGGCCCCCACCCATGCCTCCCACCACCCCCAACCCCCAGCAGTGCAGGGGCAGCCTCCACCAGGCCCCCACCCATGTCTCCCACCACCCCCACCCCCCCGCCACCAGGGGCAGCCTCCACCAGGCCCCCACCCATGTCTCCCACCACCCCCACCCCCCCGCCACCAGGGGCAGCCTCCACCAGGCCCCCACCCATGCCTCCCACCACCCCCAACCCCCCCGCCACCAGGGGCAGCCTCCACCAGGCCCCCACCCATGCCTCCCACCACCCCCACCCCCCAGCAGTGCAGGGGCAGCCTCCACCAGGCCCCCACCCATGTCTCCCACCACCCCCACCCTCCCGCCACCAGGGGCAGCCTCCACCAGGCCCCCACCCATGTCTCCCACCACCCCCACCCCCCCGCCACCAGGGGCAGCCTCCACCAGGCCCCCACCCATGCCTCCCACCACCCCCAACCCCCAGCAGTGCAGGGGCAGCCTCCACCAGGCCCCCACCCATGTCTCCCACCACCCCCACCCTCCCGCCACCAGGGGCAGCCTCCACCAGGCCCCCACCCATGCCTCCCACCACCCCCAACCCCCAGCAGTGCAGGGGCAGCCTCCACCAGGCCCCCACCCATGTCTCCCACCACCCCCACCCTCCTGCCACCAGGGGCAGCCTCCACCAGGCCCCCACCCATGTCTCCCACCACCCCCACCCCCCCCGCCACCAGGGGCAGCCTCCACCAGGCCCCCACCCATGCCTCCCACCACCCCCAACCCCCAGCAGTGCAGGGGCAGCCTCCACCAGGCCCCCACCCATGTCTCCCACCACCCCCACCCCCCCCCGCCACCAGGGGCAGCCTCCACCAGGCCCCCACCCATGCCTCCCACCACCCCCAACCCCCAGCAGTGCAGGGGCAGCCTCCACCAGGCCCCCACCCATGTCTCCCACCACCCCCACCCTCCCGCCACCAGGGGCAGCCTCCACCAGGCCCCCACCCATGCCTCCCACCACCCCCAACCCCCAGCAGTGCAGGGGCAGCCTCCACCAGGCCCCCACCCATGCCTCCCACCACCCCCAACCACCAGCAGTGCAGGGGCAGCCTCCACCAGGCCCCCACCCATTTCTCCCACCACCCCCACCCTCCCGCCACCAGGGGCAGCCTCCACCAGGCCCCCACCCATGCCTCCCACCCCCCCAACCCCCAGCAGTGCAGGGGCAGCCTCCACCAGGCCCCCACCCATGCCTCCCACCACCCCCAACCCCCAGCAGTGAAGGGGCAGCCTCCACCAGGCCCCCACCCATGCCTCCCACCACCCCCACCCTCCCGCCACCAGGGGCAGCCTCCACCAGGCCCCCACCCATGTCTCCCACCACCCCCACCCCCCCCGCCACCAGGGGCAGCCTCCACCAGGCCCCCACCCATGCCTCCCACCACCCCCAACCCCCAGCAGTGCAGGGGCAGCCTCCACCAGGCCCCACCCATGTCTCCCACCACCCCCACCCTCCCGCCACCAGGGGCAGCCTCCACCAGGCCCCCACCCATTTCTCCCACTACCCCCACCCTCCCGCCACCAGGGGCAGCCTCCACCAGGCCCCCACCCATGTCTCCCACCACCCCCACCCCCCCGCCACCAGGGGCAGCCTCCACCAGGCCCCCACCCATGTCTCCCACCAACCCCACCCCCCCGCCACCAGGGGCAGCCTCCACCAGGCCCCCACCCATGCCTCCCACCACCCCCACCCCCCAGCAGTGCAGGGGCAGCCTCCACCAGGCCCCCACCCATGTCTCCCACCACCCCCACCCTCCCGCCACCAGGGACAGCCTCCACCAGGCCCCCACCCATGTCTCCCACCACCCCCACCCCCCCCGCCACCAGGGGCAGCCTCCACCAGGCCCCCACCCATGCCTCCCACCACCCCCACCCCCCAGCAGTGCAGGGGCAGCCGCCACCAGGCCCCCACCCATGTCTCCCACCACCCCCACCCTCCCGCCACCAGGGGCAGCCTCCACCAGGCCCCCACCCATGTCTCCCACCACCCCCACCCCCCCGCCACCAGGGGCAGCCTCCACCAGGCCCCCACCCATGCCTCCCACCACCCCCAACCCCCAGCAATGCAGGGGCAGCCTCCACCAGGCCCCCACCCATGTCTCCCACCACCCCCACCCCCCCGCCACCAGGGGCAGCCTCCACCAGGCCCCCACCCATGCCTCCCACCACCCCCAACCCCCAGCAATGCAGGGGCAGCCTCCACCAGGCCCCCACCCATGCCTCCCACCACCCCCAACCCCCAGCAGTGCAGGGGCAGCCTCCACCAGGCCCCCACCCATGTCTCCCACCACCCCCACCCTCCCGCCACCAGGGGCAGCCTCCACCAGGCCCCCACCCATGCCTCCCACCACCCCCAACCCCCAGCAGTGCAGGGGCAGCCTCCACCAGGCCCCCACCCATGTCTCCCACCACCCCCACCCTCCCGCCACCAGGGGCAGCCTCCACCAGGCCCCCACCCATGTCTCCCACCACCCCCACCCCCCCGCCACCAGGGGCAGCCTCCACCAGGCCCCCACCCATGCCTCCCACCACCCCCAACCCCCAGCAATGCAGGGGCAGCCTCCACCAGGCCCCCACCCATGTCTCTCACCACCCCCACCCTCCCGCCACCAGGGGCAGCCTCCACCAGGCCCCCACCCATGCCTCCCACCACCCCCAACCCCCAGCAGTGCAGGGGCAGCCTCCACCAGGCCCCCACCCATGTCTCCCACCACCCCCACCCTCCCGCCACCAGGGGCAGCCTCCACCAGGCCCCCACCCATGCCTCCCACCCCCCCCAACCCCCAGCAGTGCAGGGGCAGCCTCCACCAGGCCCCCACCCATGCCTCCCACCACCCCCAACCCCCAGCAGTGCAGGGGCAGCCTCCACCAGGCCCCCACCCATGCCTCCCACCACCCCCACCCTCCCGCCACCAGGGGCAGCCTCCACCAGGCCCCCACCCATGTCTCCCACCACCCCCACCCCCCCCGCCACCAGGGGCAGCCTCCACCAGGCCCCCACCCATGCCTCCCACCACCCCCAACCCCCAGCAGTGCAGGGGCAGCCTCCACCAGGCCCCCACCCATGTCTCCCACCACCCCCACCCTCCCGCCACCAGGGGCAGCCTCTACCAGGCCCCCACCCATGTCTCCCACCACCCCCACCCTCCCGCCACCAGGGGCAGCCTCCACCAGGCCCCCACCCATGTCTCCCACCACCCCCACCCCCCCGCCACCAGGGGCAGCCTCCACCAGGCCCCCACCCATGTCTCCCACCACCCCCACCCCCCGCCACCAGGGGCAGCCTCCACCAGGCCCCCACCCATGCCTCCCACCACCCCCACCCCCCAGCAGTGCAGGGGCAGCCTCCACCAGGCCCCCACCCATGTCTCCCACCACCCCCACCCCCCCGCCACCAGGGGCAGCCTCCACCAGGCCCCCACCCATGCCTCCCACCACCCCCACCCCCCAGCAGTACAGGGGCAGCCTCCACCAGGCCCCCACCCATGTCTCCCAACACCCCCACCCACCAGCACTGTGGGGCACGTGGCCAGCAGGCAGTCAGGCAGCAGCAGGTGGGAGCGTGCTCAGGGCTCTGGGGGGAAGTAATTTGGCCTCCTGGCCAGGAGCGTGGTCTCTCGTGTGTGAACGCGTGGACAGCCTGATAGGGAGTGAAATCCCACACGTCAGCAAAGGCCCTTAGCGCGTAAACCCGTCAACAGCATATGCGCGCCTATAGTCAGCTGCACGTGCAGGAAATTGTTGCGTGACACGTCCCAGTGTCAAAGCGTGTGATTGGTGAAAATGGATCTACACGCAGAAGTGACAAAGCGTGTGATTGGTGAAAATGGATCTACACGCAGAAGTGACAAAGCGTGTGATTGGTGAAAATGGATCTACACGCAGGAGTGACAAAGCGTGTGATTGGTGAACGTACACGCCGCGTAAGTGACGCTGTACGTGTGGGCCAGTATATAAGGTACATGTAGAACACCATTTCCTTGTACGTGCTTTTCGTGGAGAGCGAGTGGGTGAATTCTGTACTTCTTGTCGTTTCACACGCGATTTACTTCACGGCGTTTCCAGTTCGTATTCCCTGTTACCTCTGACAGCTTTTTCTCTTTTTTCTCTTTTACTGGTTTACCTGGGCCTGTTCCCTCAAACAGTGTCCCCTTCTACTGTTGTCCTGTCTTCTCAGACAGCTTACACATCTTCTTTTGGCGGGGGTTTAGCCAGCCAAACGCGCTCATTTTTCACGCTCTTTTACCTGGCAGACGGTGAGTCACGCACGTATCCAACTTCTGTGCTTGCCCCCTGTGTAGCCTACCCCTTCAGAGGTCATTCTAGGCTGCGTGTGACACGCATACGTTCATTCTTGTGTTACTGGGTGCCACAGCGTAGTGCAGGTTTTTCTTTCTGCACACGTGGTCTAGGAGGGGTTGCGTGCACGTCATCTCCCTTTTTTGGGCCTCCTGTGCGTTGCGTGACCCGTCATCTTTCCCCAGGGGTTACAATCAGCCGTGCTAGAGCACTAGGGTACAATTACCATCTGGTACCCAACCCCTTTGACCCCCAATTGCCCAGGACAATTGTCTACAGCCACTCCCATACGCACATTAATATCAGTGCCATGGCTGGGAGGCGAGGATTCCGTAAGGGTGGCAAAGGTGGAAGAGCCACAAGTGGTGGCCGTGGTGGATCCGGTAGGGGACGTGGTCGTAACTTGCAGGGTGAGCCTGTCCCCCCATGTGTGGAGGACCAGTCAAGGGCACCCATCATCCCCCTCCCTCCCCCCCTCCCCCCCTCCCGTTGAGGCTGAAGTGGCTGACACCATCCATGCTCAGCCCTTGTTGGACCAGCCCATTGTGGCACCAGACCTGGCTGACTCCATGGCTGACTTCCAGGTCAGCAGGGCTACGACACGTGCGCTGGTGCACGTTGATGCCATCATGCCACATGGAACTGGGGCAGCAAGGTCATCTGCTGCACCAAGGAGGCAGGGCGGAGAGGCTGCAGGGGCAGCTGCGGCTCCATCCACCCCAGCCCTCACACACCCAGCCAGGACAGTGTCGGTCCTAGTCCATGCTGCTGACATTCCCCCTGACACCATCACACTAGAGCCAATGCCTGCACCAACTCCCATGCTGAGTGTGCAATCCCACACTCCTGATACAGAGTCCACCAGGGCTCCTGCCCCTAGTGTCCAGAGCGGCGCAGGACACTCAGGATCACCACCACCTTCCAAGCGGAAGAGGAAGAGTGCTCGTCCGGCACAGGCTGATGCCCCAGACATGGCTACACAGTCCGGCCCGTCGAGGAAGCCCAGCTTCACGGATGACGAACTGAATGCACTTGTCGAGTATGTGTCCGGACATGACAACGAGATGGTCATTGTTGCAGGATCCAAGACCACACCTGCACAACGCCAGGCACACTGGCAGACCGTTGCGGACATCGTAAGTGCCCTTGGAATCGTGAGGCGCACAGCCAATGATTGCTATAAGCGCTGGAATGACCTAAAGCGCAGGGCAAAGAGTAAGCTGGCCTCAAGTCACGCCGCAACTCTAGTGACTGGAGGTGGGTCTCCAGTAGTAGACATGAAACTCACTCCACATGAGTCAGTCGCTGGGACCTACGTCACGGAGGAACAGATCCAAGGCGTGGGAGATCTGGCTGATTACGAGGCATTGTCCGGTGAGTGCACATGCATGTGTGTGTCATCCATGTGCATGGTGTGTGTGTGAGGGCTTCTGTTCGGGTGCCAGGTGAGAGTGTGTGCGCCTGAGTCGTATGGGTCAGCCATGTGCTTCATGCAATCCTTCCTGCGCAGCTGCATTTGGCCATAGCAGTATCCCTTCTGCCAACAGTAGACATCTAGCACAACTGCACGCCAGTTGCCCTTGAAGTGTCACCTTGACACAACATATTTGCTTCTTTTTCACTGTTCATTCAGTCAGTTTGTTTGCATTCCACCACTTTCACTAGGCATGTCGCTGTCCACTAGTCACATGTCTGACATGGCTATGGTAAAGTGGAGTGACTTTGTTACCTGGATATCATTTGTACACACATGTCCCTGTGCAATTTGACCATTTCAGACTGGCAGCTCCAGGTGAAAAATCTGACCTGTTAGAATTAGAAAAGCTATTACATGCGGGAACTGGACTGAATGAATAGGTGCTGCCCTCCTCTCCATCTTCACTCAATAGCAATGGTACATGCCATCTGTGTGATGGCATGTGTGTTTCACCTGCCAATCACAGGCCAATGTGTGATGCCACTGCCAGGCAGCATGCAGAAAATGTGTTCATCTTCCATCTTGGTGTCATCAGTGTGTGCCATTTGCCTGCACTTCATACGCAGTGAGGGTGCATGCATGGGAGGGTTTTAGTCATGTGGGACATGTGTCAATCAAGTACTGGTTCTCTTGCTTCTCAGCCCTCAATGTGTGCCATGGTGCTAATGCCTGTTTCCATTTCTTTGTTTACATGTCTTTGCAGGGGAAGACGCACCTGATACTGCTGGGGTTGTGGAGATGGCGCAGACCCAAGAGGTGTCCCAGGGCCGACCAACCACCAGTGAGGGACGTGGTGTGGTGGTGGGGGAGAACCCACAAGTGCTGCAGGTCCTGCTCTCAAGGGGTGTCTCTGGCTGCACCTCCCCCGAGCTGTACTCAGGTGTTGATTCGGATGAGACCTACGTGCCGTCGCAGGTGAGTGTTCCAGGGAGGGATTCTGTTCTGTCTCACCCACCTGCACCAGGGTCAGTACCCTCCATGGGGATGTCAGTGTTGGCAGCTACGCCTTCGGTGGTTACGGATGCAGAGTCACACTCCGCGACATCTGATCCTGTTCCTGGGCCAGCAGATCAGAGGGGGAATGCAGTCCTGCAGCCTCAGGCAGTGCCGGCACAGCAAGGCGCAGTTCGCCTTGCCCCAGACAGGTGTGGTGCCCGCCGACGTGGTGGCCGTACGCCACCCGGCAATACCGCATGGGAGCAATCCATTTACGGTATGGCTACCCAACAGGCTGCATCATCCGAGATGATGGCTCAGGCCATGGACAGGGTGGCCACTTCCATTGACCCCCCAGAAAGGCTGATGGAGCGACTAGAGCAGGCAACCGACTCCATCTGCCAGTCACACAGGGAGGACATGTTGGGGTCCAACAGGGACAGGCGGGCGGCACTGGCGACTCTGCAGGAGGCCATCTCCATTGAGTCCCAGGGCCACAGGGAAGCCCTGAGGCAGGAGCTCCTACACCTCAGGACGACTCTTGTTGAGCTTGAGGCTTCAACACACCAAAGGACAGAACAGCAGCTGGAGCGTCTCACCCGTACGCTCTCAGCTGAGATGCAGGCAACGAGGGCGGAGGTCCGGGCATCCCGTGAGTTGTTGCATGGGGACCTCCGCACACTCATCCTCCAGAACCAGACCTACCACACCCGCATGCTTGCAGCCATGGAGGAGCAGACTAGGGCCTTGCGTGGGCTGCCTCCCATAGTGCAACCACCTCCGGATGCAGCTGCACAGGGTGATAATAGCGACAGCAGTGATACTCCCACAATAGGGTAGCCGTGTGGGCCATGAGCCCATGGAGGTGTTTTATTTTCCCAGGATCCACGCAGGTGGGTTCTGGTGTGCATCCTGTCCTCGGACTTCCTGGGTGGCCTCCCCAACCCCCCCGGGCCCATCAATGGCCATTTCTGATTGTTTCTTATTTTTATTTTTATTTTGATTTCTTTTATTCCCAATTTTTTTGGGACGATCTGTTGGCTTCGATCTGTTGGCTTCGATTTGTTGGCTTCGATCTGTTGGCTTCCGTGGTTCCTGTGGGCATACGCTGCATTGTGGCTGGGCACATGCAGGCTTGTAATGTATTTGGTTCAGATGCTTGGGTTTGAGTCACACACACCCCTCCTGCTTCCCGTTTCCATGGGCTTGCAAAGGGTGTGCCCAAGTGACAGTGAATTACACAGTGACGTTGGACTCCCATGAGCTGTGTGGCCAGTCTGTAGTCAATACTGTGTATACATTCATAGTGCATATTGCTGTTGTGTTGTACACTGCATGTTGCATTGATGTGTAACTCTTCTTCTGTGTCTACCTCCCAATTTGCAGGTCCCTTCCTCAAGTCCACACAAGGACCTCTAGTCTGGAGATGGGGACCATGTTGGCAGCAGTGCACCTACAACTCTACATGGCGACAACACTGCACAGTTGGTAGTGGTGGGAGTGCAGGCATTTCCAGGTGGTGAGACTACTAATATGTAACATTTGTGATGTCATGTTAATGGTACTACGTGCTCAAGTATGTTGTTGGTCCGGCATTGCTGTGAGCATTTCAGGTGTTGCAGGTTTCTAATAGTGCCACTGTACATAGTGAGAGTGATGTCATGTTGTGGGGATTACTTTGTTTACCTGCAATTAGCATGACATGGCACGGTGTGTCGTGTGGCAGTGCTGGGGTTGGGTTGGCTGACATGGCACTGTCCTCTTGTTGCATTTTGCAAGTGGGTATTCATTTTAGCTGCTTCAATGTGTAACTTCACAAAACTGCATTGGTGGTGTCTGTGTGGGTAGGGATGCACACATTGTGACACTTCCAGGTGAACAATCTCAGGCTGACATGGTATTCCCGGTTAATTCTCCAGACATTCAGGATCAGTGTCAGGTTGAGTCATCATTGATTGTCAGATGGAATGTGCCAGGGCAGTGTGCACTCCACAGGGGTGTGATTTCTATGTGAAGTAATTAGCCACTAGCTGTGTACGGGCTGCCTCCCCCCGTGCCCTTTCCCCTCCCATGCGCAGCGGCTGTGCATGTGGTTGGGGATGTGGGGCCACCACCATGTCCACGGCCAGGCCCCGGCGTGTTGCAACGTTGTGCAGGACACATGCTGCCACTATGATCCTGCACACTACTGGGGGAGCGTATAACAGCTGCCCGCCAGAACGGTCAAGGGAGCGAAAGCGTGACTTTAGCACTCCGAATGTGCGCTCCACTATGCCCCTGGTTGTAATGTGGGCTGTGTTATATCTTACCTGGGGTGGCGTGGTGGGGTTCCGAATTGACGTCATCATGTGGGGGCTGAGAGGGTAGGCACTGTCCCCTGTGGAGGTGGGGATTGGTATCATTGGTGAGGTTGTGACCTTGCTCAGTATCCAACATGCATGCATGTGCAGTGGCATACATACTCACCAAGCAGCCATGTATCGCCATGCCGCCCAGCTTCTAGGTCCCGGCTTAGGGTGGACATTCGGTAAATGAAGCTGTCGTGGGTGGAGCCGGGATAGTTGGCATATACTGAGGTGATGATTCCCTTGGCATTACATGCTACCTGCACGTTGATGGAATGCCAGTGCTTGCGGTTCCTATAGATGTGCTCAGATGCCCTGGGGGGACGTAGAGCCACATGGGTGCAGTCGATGGCACCTAGCACTTTGGGGAATCGTGCCACTGCGTAAAAATCCAGGGCGGCAGCATGCCTTTCTGCAGGTGTTCTGGGCAGGTATATGTGCCTGCGGACTGATGGGCGTGCAGTCATGATGTTCAAGACCTGGTGTAGGCAGCGTGACTGGGTGGCCTGTGACACCCCACCCACTATGGCACTTGTCCGCTGAAATGATCCAGTGGCTAAGAAGTGCAGTACATTGAGGACCTTCTCCAGGGGGCTGAGTGCTTGGGAGCACAGGGTGGGTGATGTGAGGTCATCCTCCCACTCAGTCACCAGGTCCAGTATGATGTGTGGTGGAAACCTGTACCTCCCATACACCTGGTCATCAGGCATCCCGAAAAGGCTGGTTCTGGGTGTGAATATTCTGGCCCTGACTATCCTCCTCCTCCTCCTTTGGTAGCCCACTGCCACTGCTGCTAGGAACGGTATGTTCATCCTGGCGTCTGAGCTTGTTATTGTTAAAGTCCGCAATTTTATGCTTTGCGCGTGTTCTAGGCGAGCGTGTGACCCGCGCACCCCTGGAATCCAGTTCCCAGTCCAATAGCGTGTGGAAATTCACACGCACCACGGGATGCAGCGTGTGACCCGCGCACCCCTGGAATCCAGTTCCCAGTCCAATAGCGTGTGTAAATTCACACGCACCACGGGATACAGCGTGTGACCCGCGCACCCCTGGAATCCAGTTCCCAGTCCAATAGCGTGTGGAAATTCACACGCACCACGGGATACAGGTTCGCTGACGTACTTGCGTGTGTAAGTGGCCGCGCACCCATTAAATACACGTACATAGGCCAATCGCGTGTACGCGCACTTTTGTCCAATTACACGCGATGACACTCTGACGTGCAGTATCTCCACGTGTGCCCCGTCATCACGTGCTGAGTGGGGAACACCCGTGCGGGTCACGTCACAGACGCGCTTACGCGCTGAGGGACTCTGGTCCAATAGAATCGCGTATGCGTGCTGACGCGCTTACGCGCTAAGGGCCTTTCCTCGGATTTCACGCTGACGTGCAGGATATTCACGTGCCAAATCACTCCGTATCAAGCTGGCCACGCGAAAACACACGGAAGCCCACGCTCCTGCCCAGAAGGCCGAGTTACTGCCCCCCAGTGCCCCGAGCAGCCTCCCACGTGCCATCTGCTGCTGCCTGCCTGCCTGCCTGCTGCCACCGTGCCCTGCCATTTGGTGCCTGCACATCAGCCATCTGCAGGGGTCCAGTTGCTGTGTCCACCCCTGCTGGAACTGAAGACTCCCGACTGGGATTACATCGCTCCACAGCCCAGCCCCAGGACCCAGTTGCCCACCCACACCTGCCTCTGGGGTTGCCATGTCGGGCACTTCCACATCTGGCACCAGTGGCAACCCCAGGCCAGAGGGGCAGAGGGGCACCAGCTTCACTGTCACCGAAGTTGGTGTCCTGGTGGAGCATGTCCTGGGGCAGTATGATGCCCTCTTTGGATCGTCCCGCGCCAGCAAGGAAGGACGGCAGAGGATCTGGGCCGACTGTGTGGTTGCCATCAACGCGGAGGGGGTGGCAACCCGCGACGTCCTGAAGATCAAGAAGCGCTGGGAGGACTTGAGGTCCAGGACCCTTGTGAAGGCCCGGCGCCTCGTGGAGGGGGGCCGGGGCCGCATGAGTTCCATCCAGATGAGGGTCCTGGAATGCGTACGCCCAGCGCTCCACGCCCAGATCCTTGAGAGGGAGGCCCGTCTGGAGTTGAGCGGTAAGTGTCCATGCATTACTGTGTGAGACAGGGCATGTTGCGGTGTGCTGGTTCTATGATACTTGCCTGTATGTGTGCCATAGGCCATGTATGCATGTAAGTGTGCAGGGACATCATGGTAATGCATGTGCGACCAGTGATGTGTGATGCACATGGTTGTTGCATGTGTTGAAATGCCGCATGGGGAGCCCTATTCAGATTTTGAACATGAGAGCATGCCAGTCTCTGTACCTGGACATGGGTGGGGGTGAGGGATGGGTGCTGATGCCAGGTACATATATGGTAGCCATGTCTGTGTGCCTGACCTGCGTGTCTGTGACTTGTGCATGCCATGGATGCATGACACATGTGTGTGACAATGCAGAGATTCAGTAAAGCAGCCAAATTACCCTTGTATCCGCTGTGTTTGGTGTGTTTGGGGCCAGATGGATGTGACTGAGGTGAAGTGTGTGCATGTGATGGGCATGAGCCATGATGCATGTGAGTTACATATCATTGAATGTTTCAAGAGTCCATTGGACATGCATGGAAATGTCCATGGCATGCACCATGCCTGTTACTGTGTGTGTTTTGCCTGGACTGACCCATGTGTTGTGGAGGGACATGATGGAAGTGTACTTTGACAGTGGTGCTCATCTGCTATTGCTTCCTGTCTAGGGGACCATTGTACAGTGCCCTGATGCTTGTGTTCTTTGTCTCCCTCTACGCAGCGGCTAGTGAAGAAGAGGGCGGAGACGGCGCTGTGGAGCAAGGCGGCGGGGATGCCCCCACGGCTGCAGCGGAAGGGGTGGGTGAGCCCCCACAGGGGCCTGCTACGGTGGGAGACGGTGAGGAGCCATCCAGGTTGGTGGTTTGCACAGAGGAGGAGGAGGCCGCCACTGGGGCACACATGGGGCCTGGTGGGGGCATCCCTGCTGGTGCAAGTGGTGCAGTCCAGGGCCAGGGGCAGGAGGCAGCACAGGTCACCGTGGAGGGGCCTGTGCATGTCGCTGTCCCTGACCCTGTGAGTGCACCACCATGCACCAGCAGGGATGCCACGTCCCAGGCCTGTCCGCAGGTAGAGGGGATGTCCATGTCACCTGACTCCCCTCCACCTGCGGACGTGGGAACCCCTGGCCGTGCGGAGAAGGTCCTGATTGGGGTCGCGATGCGCACGGCTGTGATTCGTGATGCCGTGCGTGCTTCCCGAGAGGAGCACGCACGTCATCACGAAGTGCACCGTGCCGACGTGGCCCAATTGGGATCGGCCATGTTCGGGGGTTTCCTGCATGTGTTGGCCAATGTGGCGGCCCTCTCCTCCTCTGTGCAGGCTATCCACCAGTCGTTCTCCTTGCCGTCTTCCAGCCCAGATGCCACCAGGGCCCCCTGTGGACCTGCCCCGACCAATGCAGCCAGCTCGGTGGGGATCCCATCCCTGCCACAGTCGGGAGTCAGAGATCCAGCAGGGGTGGACACCAGAGCAACTGGACCCCAGCAGATGGAGGATGTGACGGCATCATCGGGCAGGGCACGTGCACGACGGCGTCGGTGGTTTCCATCAGCCTGGATGCCGTCGTGCTGGCACAGGCAGTTGCGTCGGAGGCAGCAGCAGGCTCAACGTGGGAGGCATCATGGCTCGGGGCCATCAACATCAGGGGTGCAGGCATCGGCCGGAGGGCAGGAGAACCCTGGAATGGGAGTGGCTTCCGTGTGGGAGAGGTTGTGCCAGCGGATAGGTGCGGAGCGGCAGCGGGCAGAGGAGGAACGGCTCACGATGGTCAGGGCGGAGGACTCCATGCGGAGGGCGCTGAGGCGGGCTGAGTGCCTCGAGGGTCTTCGCAGGGAGTTTGAGCTTGACACTGCGTTATCCCTGCGGGACCTCGGGGCCAGGGAACATGCCCGCCTCCAAGCCATTGACCAGGAGTTCGATGATGCCCTGGCCCATGACAACAACCAGTGAGCCGTCCAAATAGCCTGCTGCCTTTGTATATAGTTGTATAGTTAGGGTTAGGTTTCCTTTGTTTTTTTGATTTTTTTTTGGTTGCGATTGGACAATGCACCACTTTTTTGTATATAGTTCACTTTTTAGTTAGTAGTCAGTTAGGTTTAATTTGGTAGGGCTCATGGACCCAGGATGATCTTCTTCATTGGCTTATTTTATTTTTTCAGATTATTTTCTTGGACATTCATCTTGTTTAGTTTGATTTGCTTTGTGTTTTTTCTTATTTCATTTCCATTCTACTTGCTGTTAAATACATATTATTTTTTTAATCTTCAATGTGTCGTATCATCTCATTGCTTTCAGGCATGTCATGTTGGGTGTTTTGTCATTCACTTGCAGCCATTGTGTGTGACAGACATGTGTTAAATTGCATTATTTAAATTGGGGGTGTAACATGTAATTGCCTTTGATATGTGGGTGGGTGTGATAGTTGGTTGGGCCTTTTGGCAGGGGAGGATGGGCATTACGGACATGATTGGGGAATGTTGGGACCCAGGTGCAGGGGGGCATGGATTGGACATGGGTGGGGGCCTGCTGGCAGGTGCCCCACAGTGCTGGGGGGGTGGGGGTGGTGGGTGACATGAGTGGGGGCCTGGTGGAGGCTGACCCTGGTGGCTCGGGTGTGGGGGTGGTGGTAGACATGAGTGGGGGCCTGGTGGAGGGTGACCCTGCACTGCTGGGGTGTGGGGGTGGTGGGTGACATGAGTGGGGGCCTGGTGGAGGGTGACCCTGCACTGCTGGGGTGTGGGGGTGGTGGGTGACATGAGTGGGGGCCTGGTGGAGGGTGCCCCTGGTGGCTGGGGGGTGGGGGTGGTGGTAGACATGAGTGGGGGCCTGGTGGAGGGTGACCCTGCACTGCTGGGGTGTGGGGGTGGTGGGTGACATGAGTGGGGGCCTGGTGGAGGGTGACCCTGCACTGCTGGGGTGTGAGGGTGGTGGGTGACATGAGTGGGGGCCTGGTGGAGGGTGCCCCTGGTGGCTGGGGTTTGGGGGTGGTGGAAGACATGAGTGGGGGCCTGGTGGAGGCTGACCCTGGTGGCTGGGGGGTGGGGGTGGTGGTAGACATGAGTGGGGGCCTGGTGGAGGGTGCCCCTGGTGGCTGGGGGGTGGGGGTGGTGGGAGACATGAGTTGGACATGGGTGGGGGCCTGCTGGCAGGTGCCCCACAGTGCTGGGGGGTGGTGGGGGACATGAGTTGGACATGGGTGGGGGCCTGCTGGCAGGTGCCCCACAGTGCTGGGGGGTGGGGGTGGTGGGAGACATGAGTGGGGGCCTGGTGGAGGGTGCCCCTGGTGGCTGGGGGGTGGGGGTGGTGGGTGACATGAGTCGGGGCCTGGTGGAGGGTGACCCTGCACTGCTGGGGTGTGGGGGTGGTGGGTGACATGAGTGGGGGCCTGGTGGAGGGTGCCCCTGGTGGCTGGGGGGTGGGGGTGGTGGGAGACATGAGTTGGACATGGGTGGGGGCCTGCTGGCAGGTGCCCCACAGTGCTGGGGGGTGGGGGTGGTGGGGGACATGAGTTGGACATGAGTGGGGGCCTGGTGGAGGGTGCCCCTGGTGGCTGGGGGGTGGGGGTGGTGGGTAACATGAGTCGGGGCCTGGTGGAGGGTGACCCTGCACTGCTGGGGTGTGGGGGTGGTGGGTGACATGAGTGGGGGCCTGGTGGAGGGTGCCCCTGGTGGCTGGGGGGTGGGGGTGGTGGGAGACATGAGTGGGGGCCTGGTGGAGGCTGACCCTGGTGGCTGGGGGGTGGGGGTGGTGGTAGACATGAGTGGGGGCCTGGTGGAGGGTGCCCCTGGTGGCTGGGGGGTGGGGGTGGTGGGAGACATGAGTGGGGGCCTGGTGGAGGCTGACCCTGGTGGCTGGGGGGTGGGGGTGGTGGGAGACATGAGTTGGACATGGGTGGGGGCCTGCTGGCAGGTGCCCCACAGTGCTGGGGGGTGGGGGTGGTGGGGGACATGAGTTGGACATGGGTGGGGGCCTGCTGGCAGGTGCCCCACAGTGCTGGGGGGTGGGGGTGGTGGGAGACATGAGTGGGGGCCTGGTGGAGGGTGCCCCTGGTGGCTGGGGGGTGGGGGTGGTGGGTGACATGAGTCGGGGCCTGGTGGAGGGTGACCCTGCACTGCTGGGGTGTGGGGGTGGTGGGTGACATGAGTGGGGGCCTGGTGGAGGGTGCCCCTGGTGGCTGGGGGGTGGGGGTGGTGGGAGACATGAGTGGGGGCCTGGTGGAGGCTGACCCTGGTGGCTGGGGGGTGGGGGTGGTGGGAGACATGAGTTGGACATGGGTGGGGGCCTGCTGGCAGGTGCCCCACAGTGCAGGGGGGTGGGGGTGGTGGGGGACATGAGTTGAACATGGGTGGGGGCCTGCTGGCAGGTGCCCCACAGTGCTGGGGGGTGGGGGTGCAAGGGGACATGAGTTGGTGTTCATTAGTTCAAGGAGACATGTGCCTTTGCTGGGGGGCATGCCCATGGTGGGTGGGCTGCCTGCGGGACATGACCAGGGATGCAGGGTAGTCCCCTGTGGTGTGGGCTGCCTGCAGGGGCCGTGGAGGGTGTACAGGGTACACCTGGGAGGACCCACACTGTCAAATCACATGTGGAACTTCCCACGCACCCCTGATATACACGCGCCCAGGCTATTCGCGTGTGGAACTTCCCGCGCACCCCTGGAATACACGCGCCCAGGCTATTCGCGTGTGGAACTTCCCGCGCACCCCTGAAATACACGGGCCCAGGCTATTCGCGTGTGGAACTTCCCGCGCACCCCTGAAATACACGCGCCCAGGCTATTCGCGTGTGGAACTTCCCGCGCACCCCTGACATACACGCGCCCCCAGCCTATTCGCGTGTGGAACTTCCCCCGCACCCCTGAAATACACGCGCCTAGGCTATTCGCGTGTGGAACTTCCCGCGCACCCCTGAAATACACGCGCCTAGGCTATTCGCGTGTGGAACTTCCCGCGCACCCCTGAAATACACGCGCCCAGGCTATTCGCGTGTGGAACTTCCCGCGCACCCCTGAAATACACGCGCCCAGGCTATTCGCGTGTGGAACTTCCCCCGCACCCCTGAAATACACGCGCCCAGGCTGTTCGCGTGTGGAACTTCCCCCGCACCCCTGAAATACACGCGCCCAGGCTGTTCGCGTGTGGAACTTCCCGCGCACCCCTGAAATACACGCGCCCAGGCTGTTCGCGTGTGGAACTTCCCGCGCACCCCTGAAATACACGCGCCCAGGCTGTTCGCGTGTGGAACTTCCCGCGAACCCCTGAAATACACGCGCCCAGGGTGTTCGCGTGTCGAACTTCCCGCGCACCCCTGAAATACACGCGCCCAGGCTATTCGCATGTGGAACTTCCCACGCACCCCTGAAATACACGCGCCCAGGCTATTCGCGTGTGGAACTTCCCGCGCACCCCTGAAATACACGCGCCCAGGCTATTCGCGTGTGGAACTTCCTGCGCACCCCTGGATCTTCCCGCGCACCCCTGTAATACACATAGCCCGCTCCCCCAGGCCCGATCGCGTGAGGAACTTCACGCGAACCCCTGTAATACACGTAGCCCGCTCCCCCAGGCCCGATCGCGTGAGGAACTTCACGCGAACCCCTGTAATACACGTAGCCCGCTCCCCCATCACGCGAACCCCTGTAATACACGTAGCCCGCTCCCCCAGGCCCGATCGCTTGAGGAACTTCACGCGAACCCCTGATATACACGTAGCCCGCTCCCCCAGGCCCGATCGCGTGTGAAACTTCACACGAACCCCTGTGATGCACGTACCCTGCTGAAATCGCGTGTTAGACTTCCCGCGCACCCCGGTATACACGCACACGTATTTCTTGTCAGCGGGTGTCCGTGTTTGTGGGTACCCCTTTGCACGTCATTTTTCCTGGAGGGCCACAGTATGGGACATTCATCATGGCAGTATATAGGTGCGATTTGTTGGCGCACCTTTTGGCGCACATTTCTTACAGCCGCAGAGACGCTACCGCCTGCTTTCTTGTGGCGGTCGTGTTTGTGCCTGTGCGCTGGTTTGAGCGTGCGCTTTTTTCCCCTATTCTATTCCATGAATACGTGTTGTAGGCGAGCGTGTGGGCGTTCCGCGCACTTGTGCCCTGTACTTCCCCCGTGACGCCCACGTTTTGGCAAGTTGTTCCCCATTCCGAGTGTTACGCCCGTGTTCCGCCTACTTTTGTTGCGTGCGCCGCGCTATGTGCGATTTTCGCTGTGGCCTGTGCGATTTTCGCTGTGACCTGGCGCACGCTGTTAGATGGCCTGTGCGCCAACGTGCGCCGCGCACTTTTTTATCGCACATCCGCTGGTTTTCTCACGCATGGCCTTCCATGAATCGACGTGCGCTGCTTTTCGTGCGATTTTCGCAATTGCACTGCGATTTTCGCTATTCCACTGCGAATCGCACGTTTTTGCCCACTTGCGCCGCGCTAATTATTCCATGAATCGGCCTCTGTGTGTGTTACGTCCATCTCCTTGCATTGCATATAGGGGGGAGGGGGGTGAATTGCCACCAGGGGAAAAGTGAACATATTATCTCTTGTGAAACCATATCAGTTTATTTTCTGTACTGCATTTATTCCACCTTGCATTTCCTTGAAACCATAAAGCATTTCAGCCACCTCATCCTCTATACTACTTCTAAGTAACCAAATCAGTTTACCAGTAGAACATTATCCATTGTTGATCACTGTCATATTTTAAGTGTGATATCCAATATTAATTTATTATAAAAGTGTGATAGATATATATTGTTATATTTCTCAAATAAACCTTTTAAATTTGCAAAACCGACCTACTTCTTGGCTCAGTGGGGTCAGGGGGTTTCTAAGAGAGGGGTGTTATATAAGGGTTGTCATCCAGAGTAGGTGAACTGGACCTAAAATGATATCAATAAGGGTTTCCCTCAGCATCCCAGACTAGGCATTGACTTAGCTGTAGTGTTGAAGTGAAGCAGCTTAACACCATATATCTGTATAGAATTGGATTAACCCCCATGCTCCATACAAAAAACTATGATTTATCTAAATAGATTTCTATAGCGGTATTTGACTTTACATGGACGAAACTAAGAAACCCCGGCAGGAAAAAAAAAAATTAAAACAAAATCCCTATTAATCTGGTGGAATCTGGACAAAAGATCCATAGAGTAAGTGTGATGTCACTAACAAGTTTTACTAGCACAAGCATTTAATGAAAATATAATGATCCATAATTTATTTGAATTTAGTCTATTTAGGTAGTACTACGAATTGAGGAACATAAGAGCAAGGAAACCAGTGCAACTCACATAGGGATGCGTTTCCTGATACAAGAATAGGACAATGCCCTGTTCTCTATCTTTAAAAAAAAAAGCAGGTAGCAACAAGCTAACACTGTTTCCTCTAAGCATTGTTGATTGATCGATGAATGAAATGACTGTATGTTCAATGCATATTATGGGTAATGACTATAAACGTTAACTGAGCCAACATCTGGTTAAAAACAGTTTGATTGACAAACCACAGAGGAAAGGTACCCATTCAGATCATCATCAAGACATTTTTTGAATTAATGATTGGAAATTCAGGTATGTCTATAAGACTAATGAGACTAAGAAAATACATATAAATAGAAATTCCTTTCCCAGTGCAATGTTGACCAAGACACGTGTCACTTTTGATGTTTATAAGTATGATTCATTTTCTGAACAGTTTCTTAAAAAATGAAAATTTCTGAATTTGAAAAATGGATAATGATGTAATTGTATACACCTTTGTAAATATTCTTTTTATATATTTTTTGTGGAAATGTCTCAAAAAACAGCCCCTGAAGAAGAGACAGATAGTCTCGAAACGCGTTGAGCAATTAAAGATTACATCTGAAGAAGAAAATCTTGAGAGCGTTTGTTTCTTAATATTGAAATATGAAAACTATGAAATTGTTCATGAACATTGATATATGAATTTGGTTAACAGCTACCCGTTGACCGGGTTAGCTTTTTCAAACAAGTTAGGCCCAACCTTTGGGCCACAAACAGTGTGCAGGGGACGCGAGTTCCCAAAACTGGGAACTTATATTCTATAGTTTTCACTATACAACCCATATGCCAGGGCTGTAGTTCTCTCCCCTGCGCCTGAAATATCTAAAATCAGATCTTCCTTAAATTTTGATAGAACACTACAAACACAAATGCATAAAAAAAGTAAAATCATAAGAGTGCAAGGTATATTAGGAATATACAAAGTGTATTTGTGCCATGCAAAGTCAGTGCATAGTCCTTTTTGCAGTACAAAATGACTTTGCACAGACTCTGAACAGCAGAAAAACACTTTGCACAGTTTCATGGATCAGAGTTTGTGTCGGCAGTGCAAAGTCACTTTTCAGCAGTGCAAAGTCAATTTGAACCGTGCAAAACATTCCATGAATCAGACCCTGATTAGTATGCATGCTTTATGTATGCTCAATTTTGATAGGAATATGGCTTATTCTATGGGAGCTGCCTTCTTTTTGTACTATTAATAGCCACAATAATTGTCTGGATTGTCTTTCTCTCAACAAAATATCTGGAAGAAAACAAAAGACTGAGGTCATTAATGTGGGATAATGACCCCCCAAAGTCATCACTGAAGGCAAAACATGGGCCATGCATTTGGAAAGGGTCATTATCCCAAGTGATAATGACTCCCCCTTTTGTCGATAGGGAAATTAGCACATAGTGCAAATAGCAATATTGATTTTGGGGTTGAGGCATTTACGCAGCATCTTTAGATCAATATTAACTAAAAAGCTAAAACATTTTTGTGAATTAAACTTTTGATTGTATATGATTCCAGTAACAATGTTGTCATTATTTGATATGCATTTTGGCTTATCTACGGTGAAAGCTGATACTTTGAATGTGATCCACTACTGCAGTTCTACTAATATCCAGTGAAAAGGAACTTTAATACCAACCTGAGTGCGATGCATGCTAGCCACGCCCACACCGGAAGTGCCGGTATAAAACATTGCGTGGGACAGAGCTGCAGTGCTTTTCTATGGTGAAAGCTGATACTTTGAATGTGATCCGCTACTGCAGTTCTACTAATATCCAGTGAAAAGGAACTTTAATAACAACCTGAGTGTGACACACACTAGTCACGTCCACATCGGAAGTGCCGGTATAAAACATTGCCTGAGCCACCCTTGTGGCGCTAAGCCCGGCTGGAGTGAAGGGCGGGTGACTGTTGTTAGGCTGTTGGGCGCATTTGGGTGGCATAAAGCCATGGATACAGACCATTTTGTCATCTGATACACTGAATTATATTTTACTGCAGCTGGAGGATAACCCGGACTACCCTAACTGGAAGTAAGAGTACTATTATTCAATAATAATATTAGACCGCCCAGTTGGGGGAAGAGTCGGACTAATGCAGCTCCTCGAGCTGTCGGGCATGCCCAACGGGGACGGTCTATTTACTTTTTGTATTAATTTTGGAAATCTTGAGAATAGGTGTAATCATATTGGATAAAGGATTTTATTGTGGACTTGAGGTATTATAAATTGTCAGACTGTATGAAACCTTGTATTTTCACTTTAATTACAAGAGATTTATAAGACTGTTGTTTTAGGATACCGTTTCTTTTTTTTGCTTTCTTTTTATCATACTGTGGTTTTAAATATATTTATAGCTGCCCCTTATGTTAATACTATAGCCCCCCTCCTACAGGGGCTGCAAAGTTTTCTCCTCCCCTGTTTAAATTGTGATATAGACTTTTTAAATTCCTATCTTTATGGCACTTGGCACTTCATATTTGATGTTTAACTTTGTTTATATGGACATCTATTCGTCTTATTATTACTTGGACTCTAAATCATCAGTGGCTGCGAGGGGGGTCCTCTCCTCTGGTCATTATACAGGATTCTCCTTGACATATATATTTGGATTGAAGTAAGATTGAACGACCATTTATATACCACCTCTGAAAGTATATAAAAAGGACACCCCCGATTTAAGATTAGTAATATGGGACCTAGTTTGCGTTACAAAAAATCAAAGATCTAAAAAGGGCAAGAAAAACATTCCTAATGGGAATGCTAAACAAGTATTCGAATTGGGCAAAGAAAAGGGTACAAAGAGTAGAGGCCAGACAAATGTCTTTTAGACCAACCCAAAATATTTAGTTTCTTAACCATTAAAGAAAAATATCAGGAACCGCAGATAGTAGGTACTCTACCTCCCCTATTAATAGTTCAATGGTAGACAATAATTCATCATTGAATTTGGTGCAGAACTTTAGACAGCAATCTATGGGGGCACGAACGGATTTGGATATTTCTGCTGTGGATGAGACTAATATGAATAATGTTATAGGAATTAATCTGTCAGCCACACCTGATATGGGAAACTTTGCACAAACTAATACTGTATGCAATGAGGGGAATGAGCCTTGGAATGAAACAGGAAATGTTATTGAATACACCCAATTTAGGATCAGGAAGTAGAAATAATAATTCCCTTAAGGTAGGGAAAAAATGTGATGCCATGACAACTATGATGGATGTTCTTTTGGGAATCTGTACAAATTTGTTAAATGAACAAAAATATATCAAATCACTGGTACAACAAACCATTTGAAATACTAAAGTACTTGGTATTATGATAGAGGAACATCCCTGAACCATTGTTAGGGCTGACCTCAACTGATTTAAAGTGTCTACCACTCACCCTGAACCTCCTATAGGGAATTTAAAGCAATTTTAGCATTATTCACTTCCTTGCCACCACATTACAAAGCACTCTTGCCCATGTTTTAAAAGGCATACCTGTTGTCTAAGCTTGCAGGGGGGGGGAACTGAATTCAGTATTGTATTTGATTGTATTCCTGAAGACTGTGTGTGTTACATCCATCTCCTTGCATTGCATATAGGGGGGGGGGGGGGGGGGGTGAATTGCCACCAGGGGAAAAGTGAACATATTGGGGATAATTCATAGAATTTAGCGCACAAGTGGCGCACGCGGCTGGCGCACAGTGTACGCGTGCGAATCCCTGCACCAGCCGCGTGCGCCAAAACCCATTTCCGCGCACAGCGTATTCATGGATTCCAGCTACCAAAACCAGCCGTGGCGCACAGTGGCGCAGCGACCCTGCAGCAGCGGCAGTTATGCCCCCAAGAACACCTCTCGCGCAGGGAAAAGCCATCAAAATCCCCAATCCAGCGCAAATGGCTGCGCTAACCCTGTACCAGCAGTATCACTGGGGTGCGCGGGAAGTACCTCACGTCATTTCAGCTGGGTACATGCATTTCAGGGGTGCGCGGGAAGTTTCACACGCGATTCCATCATGGTACGTGTATTTCAGGGGTGCGCGGGAAGTTCCACACGCGATTTCAGCAGGGTACGTGTATTTCAGGGGTGCGCGGGAAGTTCCACATGTAACGCTCACCTGATTCCCATGGAGGCGCAGGTCTGGCTTCGAGTGCTGATGCTTCTTCAATGGTGAAGCGCAGGACTCTGAAGATGGACAGGAAGGGCCCCTCTACTCTGGCTTCTCCGGCTCGCAGGAATATTCCCCTGTGCGTGAAAAGGGAGTATTACCTACTGACTGAGTTATGCTCAAGCCTCCCACTCTCTTCCAACCCTCCATGATACCCTTCCACGATTCCCCATGAAGTCTCACCTTAGGGTCAGGAAGGATGAGCTCTCCATCCTGCTTCTGATGCAGGGGCGCGTTGAAACCCAGTTACTTCACTGGATTGAGGATTATGGGAGTTCAGGTAAGCTTGACTATTCAGGTAAGGCTCTGTAAAAGTTCTGTTGCAAGTTCAAAAGTCGAAGCTTAATAATAATGTTCATTGTCTTTTTCCCCTTAGGGGCCGGGGTTCGGAATGCCGGAGATATGGCGACCCGAAGTGATACGTGCAGTTCCAGTAAATGACAGGTAAGTTCTGGATGAGCGCTCGGGTAATGTCTTTGCATTCGCTCATTCAATGTCTTTGTCTTTTTTCCCCATAGGGGCCGGGGTCCGGATGCCTGGAAGCGGCAAGACCCGAAATGAAATGGGAATGACCCAACAGGTAAGAAGGAAACTGAGCTTTTCCTATTCCCTTCCTTCTCTCACCTTATTCTTGTCTTTCTCTCTAGGTTCTGGAGAGTGGCTGTGGATCCGGATGATCGCTGCTGAAGATGGTGGCATCCAGGAAAGGTGAGTGAAATGCAGCGCTGCAGCGATCGTAGCGAAATGCTTTTAAAATGATGTCTTCCTTTTCAGGATCATCAGTGTGATTTCTCTGTGGTGCTGATTTAGCAGGTAAGGTCTTTTGTCTCCCTTTGCAGGTGACCCAGGATACTGACAGGCGTGGCTGAGGTCCAGATACAGGAGCTGACACGGTGAGCGTCCAGCTGCGAGGAGCAGAACAACGCGAAGCGTGAGTTGCTGATCGGGTGTGGTTTAAATAGCTTTGGAAGAAGTTCCAAGTGTGTATCCTTCCTCCATTCAGGTATGTATCCTTCCCCGACCACACCCAGGTGGAAAGTAATCCCACAGGTAAAGTAGTTCCATTCAGGCCTCAAGAGGGCCTGGATGTGGCAGCATGGTCTGCATCAGGTAAGTGCACATTAAAACACTTGAACACATGTCTAGCTTTATGAGCCTGGCGCCTAAGGCGCCAGGACAGGGGTCCAACATGAGCCTGGCACCTAAGGCGCCAGGACTGCGTCCAAAGGGCCCCAGCTTGGGCCCGCTGGCACTCCCCTGGGGGAAATAATGCCTGCCTTTGGGGTTGCTGGGTCGGACCTGGCTCCTTGGAGGTAGGCATCATGACACCACAAGCGATTTCAGCAGGGTACGTGTATTTCAGGGGTGCGTGGGAAGTTCCACACGCGATTTCAGCAGGGTATGTGTATTTCAGGGGTGCGCGGGAAGTTCCACACGCGATTTCAGCAGGGTACGTGTATCTCAGGGGTGCGCGGGAAGTTCCACATGCGATTTCAGCAGGGTACGTGTATTTCAGGGGTGCGCGGAAAGTTCCACAACAATTCCATCAGGGTACGTGTATTTCAGGGGTGCGCGGGAAGTTCCAAACGCGATTTCAGCAGGGTACGTGTATTTCAGGGGTGCGCGGGAAGTTCCACACACGATTTCAGCAGGGTACGTGTATTTCAGGGGTGCGCCGGAAATTCCACATGCGATTTCAGCAGGGTATGTGTATTTCAGGGGTGCGCGGGAAGTTCCACACGCGATTTCAGCAGGGTACGTGTATTTCAGGGGTGCGCGGGAAGTTCCACACGCGATTTCAGCAGGGTACGTGTATCTCAGGGGTGCGTGGGAAGTTCCACACGCGATTTCAGCAGAGTACGTGTATTTCAGAGGTGCGGGGGAAGTTCCACACGCAATTTCAGCAGGGTACGTGTATTTCAGGGGTGCGCAGGAAGTTCCACACGCGATTTCAGCAGGGTACGTGTATTTCAGGGGTTCTGGGGAGTACTACATGTGAATTGGCCGTGTGGGTCCTCACAGGTGTTCGGTCTACAACCTCCACGGCCCCTGCAGGCAGCCCACACCACGGGGGACTACCCTGCACCCCTGCTCATGTCCCGCAGGCAGCCCATCCACCATGGGCATGCCCCCCAGCCAAGCCACATGTGACCCTGCACTACTGATCAACAATGCATGTCTCCCAGCACCCCCACCGCCCAGCAGTCAGGGGCACCCTCCACCAGGCCCCCACTCCTGTCTCCTTGCACCCCCACCCCCCACCAGTCAGGGGCACCCTCCACCAGGCCCCCACACATGTCTCCCAGCACCCCCACCCCCAGCAGTCAGGGGCACCCTCCACCAGGCCCCCACTCCTGTCTTCCAGCACCCCCACCCCCCAGCAGTGCTGGGCACCCTCTACAAGGCCCCCACACATGTCTCCCAGCACCCCCACCCCCAGCAGTCAGGGGCACCCTCCACCAGGCCCCCACTCCTGTCTCCCAGCACCCCCACCAGTCAGGGGCACCCTCCACCAGGCCCCCACTCCTGTCTCCCTGCACCCCCACCCCCAACAGTCAGGGGCACCCTCCACCAGGCCCCCACTCCTGTCTCCCAGCACCCCCACCCCCCAGCAGTGCGGGACACCCTCCACCAGGCCACCACACATGTTCCCCTGCACCCCCACCCCCCAGCACTGTGGGGCACCTGACAGCAGGCACCCACTCATCTCCAACTCATGTTCCCCTGCACCCCCACCCCCCAGCACTGTGGGGCACCTGCCAGCAGGCCCCCACTCATGTCCAACTCATGTTCCCCTGCACCCCCACCCCCCAGCACTGTGGGGCACCTGCCAGCAGGCCCCCACTCATGTCCAACTCATGTTCCCCTGCACCCCCACGCCCCAGCACTGTGGGGCACCTGCCAGCAGGCCCCCACTCATGTCCAACTCATGTTCCCCTGCACCCCCACCCCCCAGCACTGTGGGGCACCTACCAGCAGGCCCCCACTCATGTCAAACTCATGTTCTCCTGCACCCCCACCCCCCAGCACTGTGGGGCACCTGCCAGCAGGCCCCCACTCATGTCCAACTCATGTTCCCCTGCACCCCCACCCCCCAGCACTGTGGGGCACCTGCCAGCAGGCCCCCACTCATGATCAACTCATGTTCCCCTGCCCCCCCCCAGCACTGTGGGGCACCTGCCAGCAGGCACCCAGTCATGTCCAACTCATGTTCCCCAGCCAACATGTCATCACAATCTAGATCCCTGGTCCCTATGGTCAGCCTCCAAATGCAAAACACCCACCTGAGTATTGCATCCACCCACTTAGAAATGGCAATAAAATGATAGAACACCAATTGCAAGTTTGGAAACTAACACATGTCCCTCACATACACCCAATGGGTGTCAGTGAATCTCAAAACCCATATCATGATATGCATGAAACCAATGAGATGATACTACACATTGAAGTTTGATTAAAAAATATGTATTAAAGGAAACATGAATTGAATCAAAAATAAACAGAAATGCAAATGTAAAAAAAGTAAAAAGAAGCATGTCTGTGAAAAAATGCAAAACCAAAAATCATAATCCAAAGGAATGGTGTCCAAAGTCACAGTCCACAAAAGAAAATCCAATGGGAAATTATAATTGAAAGCCATTGCTCCATGGGTAAATTGTAAAATGAACAGAAAATCCAACAGTGAACTATGTACAGGTGAACAAGCCAGGGTCCATGATCCCAACAAAAGAAATGAAACCTATCTAACAACACTACCTAATAAAAAAACAACTATATACAAAAATGTGGCCCATTGTCCAAAAGGTCCAAAGAAAATGCAAAAACAAAGGAAACCTAACACTAACTACATAACTATTTACAAGGGCAGCGGGCTAGTCCAATGGCTCACTGGATGTTGTCATGGGCCAGGGCATCATCGAACTCCTGTTCAATGGCTTGGAGGCGGGCATGTTCCCTGGCCCCGAGGTCTCGCAGGGATAAAGCAGTGTCTAGCTCCAACTCCCTGCGAAGACCCTCGAGGCACTCAGCCCGCCTCAGCGCCCTCCGCATGGAGTTCTCCGCCCTGACCACTGTGAGCCGTTCCTCCTCTGCCCGCTGCCGCTCCGCACCTATCTGCTGGCCCAACCGCTCCCACACGGAAGCCACTCCCATTCCAGGGTTCTCCTGCCCTCCGGCCGATGCCTGCACCCCTGATGTTGATGGCCCCAAGCCATGATACCTCCCACGTCGAGCCTGTCGCTGCCTCCGACGCAACTGCCTGTGCCAGCACGACAGCATCCAGGCTGATGGAATCCACCGACGCCGTTGTGCACGTGCCCTGCCCGATGATGCCGTCACATCCTCCATCTGCTGGGGTCCAGTTGCTGGTGTGTCTACCCCTGCTGGACCTCTGACTCCCGACTGTGGCAGGGATGTGATCCCCACCGAGCCGGCTGCATTGGTCGGGGCAGGTCCACAGGGGGCCCTGGTGGCATCTGGGCCGGAAGACGGCATGGAGAACGACTGG
Source organism: Ambystoma mexicanum (assembly GCF_040938575.1). Classification (NCBI taxonomy): domain Eukaryota; kingdom Metazoa; phylum Chordata; class Amphibia; order Caudata; family Ambystomatidae; genus Ambystoma; species Ambystoma mexicanum. The sequence continues at coordinate 288,893,000 of NC_090924.1, read as the reverse complement.
TGCATAGTCTCCACAGAGGAGGAGAGGGTCGCCAGATTGGCCGACACATGTAGGAAACCCCGACCATGGCCGATCCCAACTGGGCCACGTCGGCACGGTGCTCTCCGTGATGACGTGCATGCTCCTCCCGGGAAGCACGCACCTCATCACGAATTGCACCTGTGCGCAACGCGACACCAATCAGGACCTTCTCCATACGGCCAGGGGTCCCCTCGTCCGCAGGTGGAGGGGAGTCAGATGACATGGACATCCCCCCTACCTGCGGACGGGCCTGGGATGGGGCATCCCTGCTGGTGCATGGTGGTGCAGTCACAGTGTCAGGGACAGTGACTTGCACAGGCCCCTCCACGGCGACCTGTGCTGCCTCCTGCCCCTGCCCCTGGACTGCAACACTTGCACCAGCAGGGACGCCCCCACCAGGCCCCATGTGCGCCTCAGTAGCGGCCTCCTCCTCCTCTGTGGAAACCACCAACCTGGATGGCTCCACCCCGTCTTCCGCCGTTGCAAGCCCCTGTGGGGGCTCACCCACCCCTTCCACTGCAGCCGTGGGGGCATCCCCGCCGCTTTGCTCCACAGAGCCGTCTCCGCCCTCTTCTTCACGTGGCGCTGTGTAGAGGGAGACATAGAACACAAGCATCAGGGTACTGTACAATGGTCCCCTAGACAGGAAGCAATAGCAGATGAGTGGCACTGTCAAAGATCACTTCCATCATGTCCCTCCACAACACATGGCTCAGTGCAGGTAAAACACATGCGGTAACAGGCATGGTGCATGCTATGGACATTAGCATACATGTCCAAGGGATTCTTGAAACATACAATGTTGTTTTGGAACTCACATGCATCATGGGCCATGCCTATCACATGCACACACTTCACCCTAGTTTCATCCATCTGGCCTCGTACACCACAGACACAGTGGATACAAGGATGACTAGGCTGCATCAGTGAACCTGAACATTGCGACAGACATGTGTCATGCATCCCTGGCATTCACAAGTCACAGACACGGAGGTCAGACACACAGATGTGAACAGCATACATGTACATGGCATCAGCACCCATCCCTCACATCCACCCATGTCCAGGAACAGAGACTGGCATGCTTTCATGTGGCCATTCCGCATAGGGCAACCCATGTTGCATTTGAACACATGCACCAACCGTGTGGTTCACACATTAATGGTCTCACATTCATGACGCCCCTGCACACACACATGCATACATGGCCTATGTCACACATACAGGCAAGTATCAGACAACCAGCACACTGCGACATGCCCTGTCTCACACAGGAATGCTTACCGCTCAACTCCAGACGGTGCTGCCTCTCAAGGATCTGGGCGTGGAGCGCTGGGCCTCCGTGTTCCAGGACCCTCATCTGGATGGTACTCATGCGGCCCCGGCCCCCCTCCACGAGGCGCCGGGCCTTCAAGAGGGTCCTGGACCTGCAGTCATCCCAATGCTTCTTGACATGTTGGTAGTCGCTGACTGCCACCCCCTCCGCGTTGATGGCAGTCACGATGTCCGTCCAGATCCGAATCCGTCCGTCCTTTTTGGCGCGCTTACTTCCGAAGAGGGCATCATACTACCCCAGGACTTGCTCCACCAGGACACCAACTTCGGTGGCAGTGAAGCGGGTGCCCCTCTGCCTCTCTGGCCGGGGGTTGCCAGTGGTGCCAGATGTTGCAGTGCCCGACATGGCAACCCCAGAGGCAGGAGTGGGTGGGCAACTGGGTCCTGGGGCTGGGCTGTGGAGCGATGGTATCCCAGTCGGGAGTCTTCTGTTCCAGCAGGGGTGGACACAGAAAATGGACCCCTGCAGATGGCTGATGTGCAGGCATCAAATGGCAGGGCATGGTGGCAGCAGGCAGGCAGGCAGCAGCAGATGGCTCGTGGGAGGCTGCTCGGGGCTCTGTGGGGCAGTAATTCAGCCTTTTGGGCAGGAGCGTGGTCTTCCGTGTGCTTACGCATGGCCAGCTTGATACGGAGTGATTTGGCACGTGAAAATCTTGCACGTCTGTGTGTAAATCAAAGAAAGGCCCTTAGCGTGTAAGCGCATCAGCACGCATACGCGATTTCATTGGACCAAAGGCCCTTAGCGCATAAGCACGTCAGCACGCATACGCGATTTAATTGGACCAAAGGCCCTTAGTGCGTAAGCGCGTCTGTGACGTTTCACGCACGGGCGTTTCCCTGGCAGGGCTTGTAGATCCCACGTGCCTTTACATTGCTGTGTACGTGCTTTTCGTGGGGTGCGGTGCGTGTGTTTTCCAGCCGTTGGGGTTCACACGCTATTACTTCACAGCGGGTGTTGGCTACGCGTTCTTCTACACGCAAGGCAGACGGTGAGTGGTAGCCCACTCCCAAGGCCCGATCGCGTGAAAAACTTCACGCGAACCCCCGTAATACACGTAGACCGCTCCCCCAGGCCGATCGCGTGAAAAACTTCACGCGAACCCCCGTAATACACGTGCCCGCTCCCCGACGTAGCCCGCTCCCCCAGGCCCGATCGCGCGAAAAACTTCACGCGAACCCCCGTAATACACGTAGCCCGCGAACCCCAGGCACAATAGCAGTATGGGACATTCATCATTGCTGTATATTGGCGCTTTTGTGATGCGCAGGGACGCTACTGCCTGCCTTCGTGTGGCGGACGTGTTTAGGCCTGTGCGTGTCTTTGGCCGTGCGCAGCAGTACATCCCAGTTACACCCTTATTTTCGCTCGTTGTTCCCAATTCCGCGCGTTACGCCCCGTGTTCCGCCCGATTTTCGGTGTGTGCGCCGAGGTTGTGCGCTTTCACTGAGCGTGTCGCGCACGCCGTTCGGGATGTTTCAGTGACGTGTGCGCCATGCACGGGTTTGGCGCACATCCCGAGGAAAACACGCGCAGGGACTTCCATGAATCGCACGTGTGCACGTGCGCCTGTTTTTTCGCGCTTGTGCCTGCTTGCGCCTGCTTGCGCCTGCTTGCGCATAGGTTTTCGGTGCACGTTTGTTCCATGAATCGGCCCCATTATCTCTTGTGAAACCATATCAGTTTATTTTCCGTACTGCATTTATTCCAACTTGCATTTCCTTGAAACCATAAAGCATTTCAGCTACCTCATCCTCTATACTACTTCTAAGTAACCAAATCAGTTTACCAGTAGAACATTATCCATTGTTGATTACTGTCATATTTTAAGTGTCATATCCAATATTAATTTATTATAAAAGTGTGATAGATATATATTGTTATATTTCTCAAATAAACCTTTTAAATTTGCAAAACCGACCTACTTCCTGGCTCAGTGGGGTCAGGGGGATTCTAAGAGAGGGGTGTTATATAAGGGTTGTCATCCAGAGTACATGAACTGGACCTAAAAATATATCAATAAGGGTTTCCCTCAGCATCCCAGATTAGGCATTGACTTAGCTGTAGTGTTGAAGTGAAGCCGCCTAACACCATATATCTGTATAGAATTGGATTAACCCCCATTCTCGATACAAAAAACTATTATTTATCTAAATAGATTTGTATAGCGGTATTTGACTTTACATGGACGAAACTAAGAAACCCCGGCAGGAAAAAAAAAAAATTAAAACAAAATCCCTATTAATCGGGTGGAATCTGGACAAAAGATCCATAGAGTAAGTGTGATGTCACTAAAAAGTTTTACTAGCACAAGCATTTAATGAAAATATAATGATCCATAATTTAATTGAATTTAGTCTATTTAGGTAGTACTACGAATTGAGGAACATAAGAGCAAGGAAACCAGTGCAACTCACAGAGGGAAGCGTTTCCTGATACAAGAATAGGACAATGCCCTGTTCTCTATCTTTTTTAAAAAAAGCAGGTAGCAACAAGCTAACACTGTTTCCTCTAAGCATTGTCTATTGATCGATGAATGAAATGACTGTATGTTCAATGCATATTATGGGTAATGACTATAAACGTTAACTGAGCCAACATGTGGTTAAGAACAGTTTGATTGACAAACCACAGAGGAAAGGTACCCATTCAGATCATCATCAAAACATTTTTTGAATTAATGATTGGAAATTCAGGTATGTCTATAAGACTAATGAGACTAAGAAAATACATATAAACAGAAATTCCTTTCCCAGTGCAATGTTGACCAAGACACGTGTCACTTTTGAGGTTTATAAGTATGATTCATTTTCTGAACAGTTTCTTAAAAAATGAAAATTTCTGAATTTGAAAAATGGATAATGATGTAATTGTATACACCTTTGTAAATATTCCGTTTATATATTTTTTGTGGAAATGTCTCAAAAAACAGCCCCTGAAGAAGAGACAGATAGTCTCGAAACGCGTTGAGCAATTAAAGATTACATCTGAAGAAGAAAATCTTGAGAGCGTTTGTTTCTTAATATTGAAATATGAAAACTATGAAATTGTTCATGAACATTGATATATGAATTTGGTTAACAGCTACCCGTTGACCGGGTTAGCTTTTTCAAACAAGTTAGGCCCAACGTTTGGGCCACAAACAGTGTGCAGGGGACGCGAGTTCCCAAAACTGGGAACTTATATTCTATAGTTTTCACTATACAACCCATATGCCAGGGCTGTAGTTCTCTCCCCTGCACCTGAAATATCTAAAATCAGATCTTCCTTAAATTTTGATAGAACACTACAAACACAAATGCATAAAAAAAGTAAAATCATAAGAGTGCAAGGTATATCAGGAATATACAAAGTGTATTTGTGCCATGCAAAGTCAGTGCATAGTCCTTTTTGCAGTACAACATGGCTTTGCACAGACTCTGAACAGCAAAAAAACACTTTGCACAGTTTCATGGATCAGAGTTTGTGTCGGCAGTGCAAAGTCACTTTTCAGCAGTGCAAAGTCAATTTGAACCGTGCAAAACATTCCATGAATCAGACCCTGATTAGTATGCATGCTTTATGTATGCTCAATTTTGCTGGGAATTTGGCTTATTCTATGGGAGCTGCCTTCTTTTTGTACTATTAATAGCCACAATAATTGTCTGGATTGTCTTTCTCTCAACAAAATATCTGGAAGAAAACAAAAGACTGAGGTCATTAATGTGGGATAATGACCCCCCAAGTCATCGCTGAAGGCAAAACATGGGCCATGCATTTGGAAAGGGTTATTATCCCAAGTGATAATGACTCCCCCTTTTGTCGATAGGGAAATTAGCACATAGTGCAAATAGAAATATTGATTTTGGGGTTGAGGCATTTACGCAGCATCTTTAGATCAATATTAACTAAAAAGCTAAAACATTTTTGTGAATTAAACTTTTGATGGTATAAGATTCCAGTAACAATGTTGTCATTATTTGATATGCATTTTGGCTTATCTATGGTGAAAGCTGATACTGTGAATGTGATCCGCTACTGCATTTCTACTAATATCCAGTGAAAAGGAACTTTAATACCAACCTGAGTGTGATGCATGCTAACCACGCCCACACCGGAAGTGCCGGTATAAAACATCGCGTGGGACAGAGCTGCAGTGCTTTTCTATGGTGAAAGCTGACACTTTGAATGTGATCCGCTACTGCAGTTCTACTAATATCCAGTGAAAAGGAACTTTAATACCAACCTGAGTGCGACACACACTAGACACTAGTCACGTCCACATCGGAAGTGCCGGTATAAAACATTGCGTGAGCCACCCTGGTGGCGCTAAGCCCGGCTGGAGTGAAGGGCGGGTGACTGTTGTTAGGCTGTTGGGCGCATTTGGGTGGCATAAACCCATGGATACAGACCACTTTGTCATCTGATACACTGAATAATATTTTACTGCAGCTGGAGGATAACCCGGACTACCCTAACTGGAAGTAAGAGTACTATTATTCAATAATAATATTAGACCGCCCAGTTGGGGGAAGAGTCGGACTAATGCAGCTCCTCGAGCTGTCGGGCGTGCCCAACGTGGATGGTCTATTTACTTTTTGTATTAATTTTGGAAATCTTGAGAATAGGTGTAATCAGATTGGATAAAGGATTTTATTGTGGACTTGAGGTATTATAAATTGTCAGACTGTATGAAACCTTGCATTTTCACTTTAATTACAATAAGAATGTTGTTTTAGGATACCGTTTCTTTTTTTTTTGCTTTCTTTTTATCATACCGTGGTTTTAAATATATTTATAGCTGCCCCTTATGTTAATACTATAGACCCCCTCCTACAGGGGCTGCAAAGTTTTCTCCTCCCCTGTTTAAATTGTGATATAGACTTTTAAAATTCCTATCTTTATGGCACTTGGCACTTCATATTTGATGTTTAACTCTGTTTATGTGGAGATCTATTTGTCTTATTATTACTTGGACTCTAAATCATCAGTGGCTGCGAGGGGGGTCCTCTCCTCTGGTCATTATATGGGATTCTCCTTGACATATATATTTGGATTGAAGTAAAATTGAACGACCATTTATATACCACCTTTGAAAGTATATAAAAAGGACACCCCCGATTTAAGATTAGTAATATGGGACCTAGTTTGCGTTCCAATAATCAAAGATCTAAAAAGGGCAAGAAAAACATGCCTAATGGGAATGCTAAACAAGTATTCGAATTGGGCAAAGAAAAGGGTACAAAGAGTAGAGGCCAGACAAACGTCTGTTAGACCAACCCAAAATATGTAGTTTCTTAACCATTAAAGAAAAATATCAGGAACCGCAGATAGTAGATACTCTACCTCCCCTACTAATAGTTCAATGGTAGACAATAATTCATTATTGAATTTGGTGCAGAACTTTAGACGGCAATCTATGGGCGCACGAACGGATTTGGATATTTTTGCTGTGGATGAGACTAATATGAATAATGTTATAGGAATTAATCTGTCAGCCACACCTGATATGGGAAACTTTGCACAAACTAATACTGTATGCAATGAGGGGGATGAGCCTTGGAATGAAACAGGAAATGTTATTGAATACACCCAATTTAGGATCAGGAAGTAGAAATAATAATTCCCTTAAGGTAGGGGAAAAATGTGATGCCCTGACAACTATGATGGATGTTCTTTTGGGAATCTGTACAAAATTGTTAAATGAACAAAAATATATCAAATCACTGGTACAACAAACCATTGGAAACACTAAAGCACTTGGTATCATGATAGAGGAACATAGGGAGAAAAATTGGAATCCTGAAAATAATGGTGGCGAAAAAGGTAATGCAGCTCTAGGTGATTTAAGTGAATTATGTCTGGCTGCTGAGAAAGAGAATGAGAAAGGTGAGATTTTGGTGCATGAATACTCTAGAGAGAATCCACCATTAAGGGAAATATCGATGGAGGAGATAAGCAATAGTGAAAGTGGTATTGAAATGAGTGCTTTGCATGGGACTAATAGAAGAACTAGACATAAAAGGAAAAATAAAAGAAGCACTTATAGTAGGGTGTCCATGGCTAAAGTTAAGTCACATAAGTGTGCTAAAAGGAACACCTTAGCTTTAGCCAGTACTGCTCCACTAGATTCTGAATGTGTGGAAGTTGAACCTCGCTTTGAAATTATTGAAGGTCAGAAGAAGCTGGATGAAGGTAAAAGTGTGGTGAGTAAAGGGGGAGTTTGGAAAAATGGTTGAGGGGCAAAGATCAGGCCCTTGATGAACTAAAATTAGATGGAAAAGAAATATTAGGAAATGAAATTAAATATGTGAACATCCCTATAAATAAAATGGTCCTGACTCTTACTAATACAGAAAAGGACATATATATTAAGGAAATGGAACGGTTGGCAATGAGTGGAAATTTATAAATGAGTATAAATAAACATATGGGAAATAAATAGGAAACTTAAAAGAACCTGGGAAAAAGTATTAAGATTATAGAAAAAGTTACCTCTGAGGAAAGCCCTTTTTTGAACAGGGCTTGGATATTGAATACATTGTCAAAAATGACACAGCTGCACAATATCAACTCCAGGGATATTGAAACGGTTATACTGACAACATTTTGGAGTTGGGAAAACTGTGCAATTGTCCAATTCAGATCTGCAGTATTGGTGGATCTGATTTGTGAACATTCTAACGGGGTGTGGGGAAATTAATTTGAAATTGTAATTTGCCACACCATGGTACATCCAGATCAGAGTGATGAAAACACTGAGGTTGGGAGGTGCCAAAAAATTAGGGACATAGGAAGTAAACAAAAGGAAGTACGGTTTTTAGAGACAGATCCTGTAGCAGGAAATTGAGATGAGGTAGGTGTAAAGGAAATGACACTACTGTCTTGGAATAGATGGGGTTTTAATTCACTATTACAAAGGGATGGAATCCAACTCCTGTTAGACAGTGACATATTTGCCCTCAAAGAAACTTGGGTATGCAGGGAAATGTTATTGGACGGGTATAACATATGGAATAAAGCTGCAATTAGAGGAGAAAGAGGTTGACCGGTTGGAGGTTTGTGTATAGGGGTGAAAAATCATATCCCATACAGGACTTATGACCAATATGGGAACTCTCCATATGCCATGTGAGCAGCTATTGATAAAGTAAGTAAATTTGGGGAAATGCTGCTAATTAATATATACTCGCATCCGGGGGCAATAATATGTCTGAGATTGGATTGATCATAAATAATACTATAGAAGGATGGATACTGGAATGCCCAGATTTTGAAATTTGTATTTTAGGAGATTTTAATGCTTATTGTGATTTTGAAAAAAAAATATTGAAAGATGGTATGAACTATGGGATGAAACTCTTATCTCTGTCCCGGCTGAAACACAAAATCGTGGTTTGGAGGGTGCGAAAAATCGGCAAACTGTATATGGGGTAAAATGGCTGAAATGATTGTCTAATTGGGGGTTGGACTATTTGGAAACAATTAAAGGGGATCTTTTGGGGATAACTTGGACAAACGGGAAGGTTGGCTATCGCCTTGATTACATGTTTGTTAGTGAAAAATTAAGGAAATCCATGAGCTCCTTTGAACACATATTTACTCCTCTTAGTGACCTGAAGGGAATTGTTTCAAACTGCCCTACACATTGCTGGGAGGAAGGAAAAGAGATGAATATCCAACTTACGGCAGGTAGAAATAGGATTACATGGTCATATAATAATTTAGATATTTTTAATAAACTGTTAGATCGGATTACCATTGGGGGTCAGGAGATAACCCCTAACGGTTTTAAGACGATCAGTAATTTGTTGGGCCTGATACAAAAAGTTTATGGTAAGTTGGATATTAAAAATATACAAGGGAAAAGCCATAGGAATAGATTTGACCCTTAGATCCAGGAGAGAAAAAAAGAAATGAAGAAGGAAATAAAGAAGCTTATAGAATTCTAAGACTTGGATGAAGGAGAGAGGAGAATTAGATCTAGTAATGTTAAGACACACTATAAAAATTGGCTTAAAGACTACAAACACAATATTAATAATGCTAATTGGAGGAACATCTATAAGCTATGGAAAACCCACGATTCAAAAACAATGTGGTAACTCTACAGGCAATTTCTGATAGAGAATGAAAATAGAGAAAATAATGACGTGGGACAAGAGGTATGGATGGTCTATATAGCTAATCGCTTCTTCAAACAAAGTCAGTTTGTTGAATTACCCATTAGTAGGTGGCTCTATGGGAAGGAGTAGTTTTTTCCTTGTGATATATCAGATATTCTCCAAAAAATCACAAAAATGAAATCATCGAGAGTCCCTGGTCCGGATGGGCTGGCCAATATTGTAATTAAACAAAATCCCACAAAATGGGCAGGGCTATTATTACAATTATTTACTGAAATATGGGAAAAAGGGATTATCCCTTACAGCTGGCAGGAAGCTATAGTCGTCCCTATTTTTAAAAAAGGGGATAGAAAATTCCCTGATAAATATTGTTTGCTGGCTATGGCTGATAGTAGTTGCAATATTTGTTGCTTCCTGTTGGTGGGTAGCATCAACAGATGGATTAAAGCTGAAGGATTGTTATCTAACCTTCAAATGGGTTTCAGAAAAGTCCATAGTAAGCTGGACAATCTGACTATGTTGAACCATATTATTAGCGACACAAAAGATAAAGAAAGTGGGAGACTGTATGTATGCTTTATTGATTATTCTAAAGCTTTTGACAGTGTTAATAGGGATTTATTGTGGGGAAAAGCTCAGGGGAAAAAAATATGCCCTAGAATTTTACACTTTCTAATAGAAATGTATAGGGATACCACTGTGTCTGGCTTGGTAAAGGGGGAATTTATCTCCAGATATAATAACAAGTATTGGCCTTAAGCAGGGCTGTATAACATTTCCTATATTGTATAATGTGTATGTATCAGACCTATGGGATTGATTTATTACCATAAATAGCTTTCCTCCAAAAGTAGGTGGCAAAGCTATACAGGGCCTAATTTATGCGGATGATACCATCTTGATGGATAGAACCACAGTGGGTTCAAAGGTTATTGGATTAATTGTATTTGTATTCAGAGGAAAATAACCTCGACATCAATATTAATAAGACTAAAATTATGATATTTGGTGCTAAAAAGAAAGAGAAAAGCAATTTGGGCTCCAGATGGCACATAAACTCCATAATTTTGGAGGTTGTGGATTCTTATCCTTATTTAGGGATCCATATTTTTAGTAATCCCTGAAGAAACATTTTTCAGGAGATGGTAGAAACCAAAATACAAAAAAGTGGAATGTCATAAGAAAATATATGCTTAGTAAAGGGGGTCACTCGATAGAGGGTTGCCTAGAGGTATACAAGAGTTGTATAATACCTGGAGAATTGTATGCTTTGAAAATGGTGGAGGGGAAATGTTTGACCAATCTAGGTAAATTAGAAGGAAAACTTTGGAGACCAGTATTAGGTCTACCAGGTGCTGTACCAATAGAAAGTAATAAGATGCAAATTGGGGCTTACCTCCCTGATGACCCTGTTGAAAATAGGGTTTTGTAAATTATATTTTAGAATGATGATGGGGACGGGGCGGAAGATAGTCTCTTCAGACTTAGTGGGAAACATAGAAGTGGAGATGGTAATTGAATATCTATATTGTAAGCCTACAAAATACTGTATTCTCCTTCCTTGAAGAATTAGGTCTGAAAGTCCCAAAGGAGAAAGAAGAAGTTATTGTATTACTTAGAAATTTAAAGAAAAAAGCTATTACCTGGGATCTGTATATAAATCTGTCGCACTTGTATACTAAGACACGCTATGCTGATTATGCACTACAGGGAATCACACCGGCTGTACCTAGAGAATATTTATTGAAACCAGGTAGTAGAGCTATGAGAAGATTTATTATGCAGCTATGGGTGAATTTTCTATCGTGTAAAGCATATACGGGTGCATGGACTAATACCCTTTGAGCAGAAAGATCATGTTGCTATTGCAAAACTGAGGTAGAAACTGTAAGACATATTCTGACGATGTGTAGTGAGTTACAAGATTGGTATTACAAAGGATATGGAAGACTGGTAAGTGACCGGAGAATGATAACTTTGGACCAATTTTGAGGGGGAGATTAAGGTTGATATTGGGGCAGCTTTTTATATTTGGAAGAGAGCTATTTTTTTTTAGGGTAATCGTAACTATGTTTTTATAAGATATTTTATGAGGCTCTTTATACTGAGGGTACATATTTTAAATCTCTAATTATAGAATTTGTCGGATATTCTAGAATGGTTAATTTTTTGTAGATGTGTATGAAATGTGGTGATATGAAAGCTGCTATTAATGCAGTAGACTTATGATCAGAATTTAAATGGAATTGTATTATAAGAGGAATACGAACTCATAATCAAAGTGATGTTACTTCAGGTTTCTCTTAATAGTGTATAATTATTTGTATTTGTTTTTGATTATAGTGTATAAGGTTTTTATTAACCAATGTGCACTTTAAATTAATGAAAAAAAAGATATGCATTTTTATTGTAATATTGGTTGATCTGGAAGAGATTTTAAAATGAGCATGCATCATATGTAAAGTAAAAGTGAACGTTTTTTTCACAGGAACATTAAACTGCTTGCTCCATAGGTTAGCTCTCCCTTTGGTGTTAAATTGGATGGTGTCTGTCATGTTAAAGGTGCAGTGAAAACAGTTCCTTCCAAAGAGAGTTCTTGTTTTGCATTCAGGTGAGTTGAAGTAAAAGTGTACATATTGTCCTGAAGCACAGGCAGCAGTCTCTTTTGTTCTGCAGATTTAGAGGTATTGTTCGCCGGATTTTCTTGGGTTTCCCGCATAACTCGAAGATGGCTGTGTGGGCAAGTGGAACATTGCATTCCTACACTTTTAGTGCTGCTCCATTTTCTGTGTTTTATGTTGTTTCTTTCTCTGCTTCTGAGACACATTCTTGGAATTCAGCCAGTATGCAAGTTATTTAATGCAATTTGAGCATTTCAATTCAATTATTATAAATGGGTTTTTTATAACACATAGGGGCCAATCCATGGAACAAATGTGCACCAAAAATAATGGCGCAAGCTGGCGTAAGCATGAAAAAGCAAGCGCACGCACACGTGTGCGATTCATGTAAGGGCCTGTGCATGTTTTCTCCGGGATGCGTGTCAAATCTGAGCGTGGCACGCACATGTCACAGCAACATCCCGAACGCTGTGCGCAAAATGCAAAGCGAAAGCACACAAAGTCAGAGCACACATCAAAAAGGGGGCGGAACATGGGGCGGAATGCACGGAATGGGGAACAACGCGTGAAAATAAGGGCGTAACTGGGGATGTACTGCTGGGAAATACATGAACGCCCACACGCACGCGAACCACACGTATTCATGGAATTGAATAGAGGAAACCCATGCACGGTCAAAGACACGCACAGGCCTAAACACATCTGCCACATGAAGGCAGGCGGTATCATCCCTGCGCATTACAAAATTGTGTGCAAACAACAAACAAGTATATACAGCTATGATGAATGTCGCATTCTGTGGCCCCCTAGGAGAAATTACATGTCACGCAATGCTCAGGCATCCCAAAAAAGCAAGAAAAAGAGATAGGCGACCCCTGCAGCCCATGTGCATGTAAAAAAACACACACAGTATGTTGTGGCAGCCAGGAACACAAAAAACACATATGTGAACAACACGTAGGCTTGTATGCCCGAAAAAAGGGGTAGGCGACTAACAGGGACACCGCATTATTATCACCATCTGCCTTGCGTGTAGAAGATGGAGGTGTAACCAACACCCACGCCAAAAGAAGAAGTACGCACTGTAGCTGCTGTGAAGTAATCGCGTGTGAACCCCAATGCCTGGAAAACACACGCACTGGTTCCACGAAAAGCACGTACAGAGCGATAGAAACCTATGTGGGACCTTCAAACCGTGTCAGGGAAACGCCTGCACACACGTTACATCACATACGCGCTTCCGTACTAAGGGCCTTTCCTCGAATTACACGCTAACGTGCAGTTTTTTCACGTACCAAATCACTCCGTATCAAGCTGGCAACGTGACAACACGCGGAAGACCACGCTCCTGCCCAGAAGGCTATTTTCCTGCCCCCCAGAATCCCGAGCCCACTCCCACCTGCCATCTGCTGCTGCCGCCTGCCTGTGTGCTGGCCACATGTCCTGCTATTTGGTGCCTGCATGTCAGCCATCTGCAGGGCTTCAGCTGCTGTGACCACCCCTGCTGGAACAGTAGACTCCCGACTGAAGTTCCATCGCTCCACAGCCCAGCACCAGGACCCAGTTGCCCACCCACACCTGCCTCGGGGGTTGCCATGTCGGTGGAAACACCATCAGAGACCACTGGCAACCCCCAGCCAGAGAGGCAGAGGGCTACCAGCTTCAGTGCTGCAAAAGTGGCAATCCTGGTGGAGCAAGTCCTGGTGCATTATGATGCCCTATTCGGAAGACCACGCGCCGACAATGAAGGACGGAAGAGGATCTGGAAGGACATTGTGGCTGCCATCCACGTTGAGGGGGTGGCAGCCCACAACATACAACACGTCTGGAAGCACTGGGAGGACTTCAGGTCCAGGACCCTCAGCACAGCCCGGCGCCTCTTGGAGGCAGCGCATGCAGAGGGGTGAAGGGTCCGCCTTACCAACAACCAGATGAGGGTCCTGGAACGTATACGCCCAGCCCTCCACCTCCAGGTCCTTCAGAGGCAGACCCTTCTGGAGTCGAGCAGTAAGTGTCCATGCATACTGATTGGACGCAGTGCATGTTGAGGTGTGCCAGGAGCATGCAGCTTCGACATATGTCTTGAAAGGCTCATGTATGGATGTGTATGTACAGGTGATGATATAAAGAAGTTAGAGCTGCGAAGTCCTCTTTTTTAGGGGGCTGTGTGGCAGAGGACTCCTGCAAACATATAGGTAAAGAGGATGCCACAGAAACAGCTAACCGCCTACACACGTGTTTGGTGTGTCTAGTTGCAAAAAGAGTGCTACCTATCATGTCGGTGAATTGATTGCGACAGAAGCAATAGAGATATACATCTTTTAATTTATGAATCAAAAACACTCAATAAGATATATGTTTAAAAAAGACAAAAATGCATTTTGTTTGTACATAACATCACATAAAAAACATATAGTGAAAGTCAATATTTTCAACCAAAAACAGTTTCTTCGAACTTAACACAATCATCATATACTGGTGATGTTGTGGGGTTAGTAAAAGTGTGAGGTGAACATCTTGTTGAGTGAAGCCTCAAGTTACAATTAGCTTGTCCTTGACTCTGTTTGTCGACACCAAAGAGTGTGTTTCTAGCTCCTAGCGATATTAATTGAACAGAAGACAGACACTCTGTAGCCGATGCTATCAGATGTGTGCTGGACCTGTCTTCAGGACTTTATATGCAAATACCCGGAATTAGATGTCACAAGTAGTTCATTGGTTGATGCCCTTCACAAATGGCAATCTAAAAACCAAAACGAAAAGGCCGTGTTGGTAACATGATAAAAAACCCAATCAGAGTGTGGTGTTCTATTGGTGTGCACATGCAACTAGTTCCACTAACCTTTCAATTATTTGGTGGACGTGTGTGGCCTTTAATTAGGTGTAGATGTGGACGAAATTCAATGGTCCGAACTGTGATTCTTGATAATAATTAGAGCTAGAAAAATGTATTGAATAATGAATGAAATTTAAAAGTTTGTGTTTTCAATTTTAAACTTAGTTCATTGAATACAAAAATGTCATGTAAGAGCCCCCTCGGAGGGGGGATTTCTATCTACTTATTTAAGGTTGTTTAGAAGTGGCTCTCACGCTTGATCGCTGTTGATGTTTAGCGAGAATACTATGGCTGCCAGATATTTTACGTACTAGCGTTCGGGGAAACTAAACCCGCGCTGTAGACACAATTGCGTCCGCCATCTTGAGGTAAAAAATGGCGGGTGCAACCGAACAAGGGAAAACCTGCAAGTGGAGGGAAATAATTCGATGTATCTGCCATGTTGAAATAGGCAGACATGGTCATCAAAGATAGCCTGTTCAAGTCACGAACAGGGGCGCACCCAGTTGTCATCCATGGTTTATCGTAATTCGCCAATTTGTGGGCATATTTATTAAAAAAGTAAGCCTACATGATGGAAGGATGCCTGACATCATGCAGGCGCATTTTTTCAAATGAACAATTAGATGACCTGTTTGTGATCGTGTTGCAGCGCCAGCACATCCCAGGAGGGGATCAAGATCGCAAATTGAGACAGCTTGAGCAGAAATGGATTTATAATCTGAATACTGTCCAAGCCGGGCTTAACATTGGAATTGAATGGAGCCTGATCTTACATAAATAAAACACCAACGATTTTCTATATGCCATCACACTCCAGTCTCCCAATTTATTACAAACATAGGAGGTATATATAAAAAAACATGCAGGTTCAAAAACATCAAAGTTCGGTCACATATAAAACACATATTTGTTACTGGTCTGACAGCCACCGTTCCCTCAATGATTTCATTTGTTACATTAAAATGCTGCAACACGATCACAAACAGGTCATCTAATTGTTAATTTGAAAAAATGCGCCTGCATGATGTCAGGCATCCTTCCATCATGTAGGCTTACTTTTTTAATAAATATGCCCACAAATTGGCGAATTACGATAAACCATATATGAAAACTGGGTGCGTCCCTGTTCGTGACTTGAACAGGCTATCTTTGATGACCGTGTCTGCCTATTTCAACATGGCAGATACATCAAATTATTTCCCTCCACTTGCACGTTTTCCCTTGTTTGGTTGCGCCCGCCATTTTTTACCTCAAGATGGCGGACGCATTTAACCAAATTGTGTCTACAGCGCGGGTTTAGTTTCCCCGAACGCTAGTACGTAAAATATCTGGCAGCCATAGTATTCTCGCTAAATATCAACAGCGATCGAACGTGAGAGCCACTTCCAAACAACCTTATACAAAGGTATTTACATCATACACCGCGCTCGTAAAATACTCCAACACAGTCTTTGTCCGAGAACCACCGGCCATTACATATCTCTGCTTTCACATTGACAGATCGGGCGAGTACCACATCCCGACACTATTGGACAGGACGCGTGAAATTACGCTTGCGGCTTTCTGAAGCCAACAATAGCACTTTCTGCTTCTTTCCGAAAGGTATTTATTTACTCAAAAATAGCACCGAGCGAATGCCCTTCGTTCAAATGTTAGCTCTAGTCTTGAACAATAGTTGTGCTACATCTAAGATGTTCTCTCTGTCTCTTGTTTGTTCAAATAAGTAGATAGAAATCCCCCCTCCGAGGGGGCTCTCACATGATAAATAGAGAGGCCATAAATGAATTACTACATTTTTGTATTCAATGAACTAAGCTTAAAATTGAAAACACAAACTTTTAAAGTTCATTCATTATTCAATCATTTGATATGTGTGTTGGGGAGTGTGATGCCATCTGTGTGTGAAGTTTGACACTGCAACTCATGTGCAACTGTCATGTGTGTATCAGACCATTGTACATTGTACAGTGCCCTGATGCCTGTGTTCTGTCTCTCCCTGTCTACAGCGCCAACTGATGAAGAGGGCGGAGAAGGTGCTGTGGAGCACAGCGGCAGGGATCCCACCACCAGCCCGATATGCAAGGCCCAGCTCCCCTCCCGGGTTGTCATCTCTTCGGGCAGTGAGGAGTCTGGTGCGGCGTCCATGGCCGCAGCTGCCGAGGGTAGGTCCAAGAGGCGAAGGTCGGAGGTGGACTCCTCGGCAGCAGAAGGGGCAGCTGAGACCTCAGAGGGGCCTATGGGGGAATATGGCATGGAGTCATCCAGGTTGGTGGGGGTTTCGGTTGAGGAGGAGGCTGTGGAAGGCCCACACATGGGGCCTGGAGGGGGAATTCCATTGGTGCAAGTGGTGCAGTCCAGGGGCAGGGACAGGAGGCAGCACAGGCCGCCGCAGAGGTGTCTCTGTGTAATCCTGTCCCCAATCCTGTGACTGCATCATCCAGCACCAGCAGGGATTCCTCCATCCAGACCGGTTTTCAGGGAGGGGCTGCGCACACAACAACTGGCCTTCCTCTCCTTGCGGACATGGCAATCCAGGACCGTGTTGAGCCTGTCCTGGCTGGGGTGGCGTTGCGTCAACATGGCATTCAGGATGACGTGCAGGGTTCTCGGGTGGACAATTCACGTCATTTTGAATGCCTCATTGATCGTGTCGACCTTCTAGGACGGATCAGCAGTGCTGGGTTCCTCCATGTGCTGGAACTTCTATCAACCCCCTCCTCAACTGAACCCCCTACGCGCCAGTCATCCTCCATGCCATCTTCCTGCTCACGTATCACCTGGACCCACTGTAGAGCTGCCACTGACCCAGCGGCCAGGCTGGTGGAGGACACATCCCTGCCACAGTCCGGAGTCAGAGGTCCAGCAGGGGTGGCCACCACAACAACTGCACCCCAGCAGGAGGAGGATGTTCAGGCATCGACAGGCAGGGCACATGCATGGCAGCAGCAGGCTCAATGTGGGAGCAATGATGGCTCGGGCCATCAACATCACAGGGGCAGGCATCGGCCAGAGGGCAGGAGGACCCTAGATTGGGAGTGTCTTCCGTGTGGCAGTGGTTGAGCCGGCAAATAGATGTGGAGCGGCGGTGGGTGGAAGAGGCATGGCTCACTATGGTCAGGGCGGAGAACTCCATGCGCAGGCTGTTGAGGCGGGCTGAGTGCCTTGAGGCATCTTCGCAGTTAGTTGGAGGAGGCCATGGCTGCATCCCTGCAAGACCTCAGGGCCAGGGAAGAGGCCCGCCTCCAAGACGTTGAAGAGTAGTTTGATGATGCCCTGGCCCAGAACATCAACAAGTGATCCGTTGGACTTGCCCGCCGCCTTTGTACATTGTTCTTTAGGGTTAGGTTTCCTTTGTTTTTTCTTTCTTTTGGAGTTCATGGAATTTGCTCCACTTTATGTACATAGTTATTTTTATAGGATTTTTGGTAGGTTTCCTTTTGTTTGGGCATCATGGACCCTTCGGACTTGCAGTGTATATAGTTCCAGACTTGTACATACTTTAGTTATTTTAACATCCCATGGATCAATGTTTTTTAATAATTTTTTCATGTACTTTATTTGGACATTGGAAATGGACCACTTTTTTCCTCTTGTGGATTTTTGTTTTCCATTGTATTTTATTTTTTTCCATTTCATCATTTCTTAATTTACAAGTTTGATATTTCATTGTGTTTTTTCATTATGTATTTTAATACAAATCATATATCTTCATTTTTGGTGTTGTGTACTCTCATTAGTTGTGTGCATGTCTCAATGAGCATTGCCTCAGTCATGTGTTGCCGCTGTGTGTCTCTGTTGTACATTTATGCACACCCATGGTGGTTATTTTGAGGCTTTCATGGCATGGGTAATTTGGGAGTGGGTGCAGTGGATGGTTGCGTGCTTGTACTGGGGGACAAGGGAGAATAGGGTTGGCATTAGGGACATGGGTCTGTTTTGTTAGGACATGTTGTTTGGTGGGCCATGTGTCAGGGCCTGCTGACAGGTGCCCGTCAATGGTGGGTGGGGGACATGTGTTGGGGCTCACAAGTGCATGGTGCCATGTGAGCTGCCTGTGGGGCATGGTCAGGGGTGTAGGGTAGTCCCCTATTGTTTGGGATGCCTGCAGGGCATGGGGAGGGGGGGTGAAAGGGCACACCTGGGAGGGCCCACACTGCCAAATCACGTGTTAAACTCCTCACGCACCCCCAAAATACACGTACCCTGCTCACATCAGGTAATATGCGTGTAGAAATCCATGCGCACCCCTCAGAATATGCGCAGGCAGCTTTTCCACGCATTTTACCCAATGCGAGTGGGGTGCGTGTATTCCGAGGGGTGTGCATGGACTTTTACATGCGTTTTTGCTAGTGCGGGCGGTTTATGTGTATTCCGAGGGGTGCGTGAGGAGTTTTCCACACGTTTTCAATAGCGCAAGAGGGGTACGTGTATTCCGAGGGGTGCGGGTGGACTTTTACATGCGTTTTCGATAGCACGAGCGGGGAACATGTATTCCGAGGGGTGCGCGGGGAGTTTTCCACGCATTTTCGATAGCGCGAGAGGGGTACGTGTATTCCGAGGGGTGCGCATGGACTTTTACTCGCGTTTTCGTGCTTGGGGGGCTGCATGCTGGTCCCCTGGCCTTTGCGCCATGTGGGAGATTTGTGCAATGTTTTTGGCGCATGGGGCGGGATTGGGGGCGTTACTGGCACTGCAGCAGGGTCGCTGCGCCTCTCTGTACCATGGCTGGTCATGGATGTTGAAATCCGGGAATACGCTGTGCATTGAAATGGGTTTTGGCGCATATTGAAATGGGTTTTGGCGCATATGGCTGGCACAGACAGTCGGGTGCACCACCTGCGCGCCAAATTCTATGAACTACCCCTTAATAGGATTCAAAAGCAATGTTGCTTTGCATCATCTTTCTTCCAAGAAAAGTGTTTTAAGGCACTTTGAGGGAAATTTGCAACTGAGTGGAGAAAAAATGAAATTGTTACTTTTACCCTTCCACTTTGCTACCCAGCTCATTTTCCTGTCCAATGCATAGGAGTGACACATGCCTGCCTGTATTATATTTTATACAGGCTTAAAACCAACAGATTTCCATTGAATTCACCTTGCATGATGTACACCTGTTAAATAGTAGGTTGATTCCATAGCAATCCATTAATAAATGGGGCCCTCAAAGCCTAATTTTCAGGCGACATTTATTTCTTTACAAAACAGGGCTTAATAGTGAACCACAAAAAGGCAATTTTGCCCTGTTTTACTGTTCACAATTCACTACATCTTGCAAATGATTAAAATCGCATGCAGTCGACGTGAGTGCTACAAATGGTGGCCCCCTGCGTGCAATTAATTTACAATGACCCCTTTTATAACCAAAAGACATCACCCCAAGTCAATGGTTACAAATGTGCATGTATTTTGACCTTTCCTAAGTGCGATTTCAGCGATTTGTCAAGATTAAATAGCCATTTTACTATCATATCAATATATACAAGGGGAATACCATCTGAGTGCCTTTGACATTTTTCAACAAGTCATTTTAAGCCTGAGTTTGCCAATAGTTTAATATATAGGGCCTGATTCATGGAATTATTTGAATTGAAAAAAGGATACTTGAGCACCAAACTGCACGCAAATCTGCGTTCGTTGATTCATGGAATCGAATGCATGGCACTTTACCTGGACTTGTGTGAAGTTTACGGAGGCACGGGGAGTCTCTGTGAGCCGTCAAGATCCTTGCGCGAGACTCCACGTAAAACATGGTTGTGGTTTGTAAAGAGGGCTAGGAAGGGGGCGGAACACTAAAAATGGAGAAGAACTTGCTGAAAAGTGGGCATTTACGAGGAATGGCCTGCAGGCGGTCCTTTGCACACCCTCAATTGCGCGGTATGAGACATATTCATGGATTCGATCGTGCAACCACTAGGCCGGAAATGGCCACGCAAGTCCTTCATACTATCCACCACACAAAGGCAGGCGTAAGTAAACTTGCGAGTAGGATTCGCAGCACCGAGGTGGGTTTGCATGTCGGATTTAGGGGTGCATGTACGCAACCGGGGTTCTGATCTAACTTAGTTGTGTGCGTAAGCAGTGTAGCGTGGTTCAGGAATGGTTTACGGGGGTTCACACGCAGATTCTCTGAGTTTAGACCTATTTACAATTTTCTATATGCATGTTGTTGGGGTGCCGGGAACAATTACGAGGGACCCTGCGTAGGATCCACGAGATGCAGTACTGCTTGTGGGGGATGCCAAGAGCTGTTTGAAGGGTGTGTGTATTTGCACCTGGGGGAGAGCGCAAAGGTAGCTGTTTATGCTTTGCGGGTGGACGTGTCGTGAGCATTCCGGCCAGGACTTGCAATTACGGTTACTTTGTGCAAACAATTCATGAATACGTGGGGCATGCATTTTTTATTCTTTCGTGCAGGCTCTCGCAGTGTCCTTCTCAGCACGCGGCCCTTGTGGGATTTCTGAGTACATTTCTATGAATCAGGCCCATAATGTTGTTGTAGAGTTTAACTAATCTAGTTTTGGTATGATTTAAAATTTTCAAATAAAAGCAAAAAGGGGTGTTTCTTGATCCACAGGGTGGCGGTGGGGACGGTTTCATGTTGGAACCATTAGCCAGGGTTATGCCCATCCGTGCAAGAATCCTATCCAGGTAACTGTATGAATCCCGTTTTGGAGTACTTTGTTAAATTGCTTTGAATGAGTGCAGCCCAACTAAAAACCTGGATCACTCGCACTTGGATCTATCTCCACAGAAAGCAATTTCTTACTGTGCTATTTTCCTGGTTTCTCTTTATGCCTCACACTCTCTTTCCATCTTTCACCTATTGCACTGATATATCAGTCTACAAGGGAGTAGTGATGTTTATAGGATGTATATGCACCTTGGTAGTTTAAGGCATAGACCGCACACCTGTTCATTTCCAACGTACTGTCTGACAGTGGTCGAAGTGGGCGGGAGCGCTTGGGAGCGGTACTCCTCTTCTTTGTTTTAGGTTGTACTGTTCCTATACATTTATTTTAAAAAGAAACCGTTCCAGAATGGTTTGCTTTTAAAATACAAGTATAGCAAGAAGTTTAAACTTGCACTTCAGTGAAATGCACTGAGCATTCCCTTACACACCAGGTGTGTTCATTTTTTTAAATTGTTTTAATTGTATTGGTTTTGTATAACACACTTAATACCGGAGTAGAGTACAAGACCAGCGCGTTGGCTCGGTGCTATCCTCCGTTTGTGTGGTGGTTTGGATTGCACATGGGAACAGGCTTGGCGATGCGGTTTGTGGGGAGTGGGTGCAGGCCAGTAGGGAACATAATTCTACTACTTCTTTTCGTACACTTCGATCACTGTCTGACACCAAGGAAAAGACATCACATGTGCATGCAAACATGCTCATACAATGGCATATATGCCCACCAATGAAATCCTCTAACTCTGACTCACATTTGTTATGGCATGTTTGTCTTGTGAAAGCTCCCTGCTTTCAGCCATATAGCCCACAGTAATACTGGGCTATTTTGTCTGCATTCACAGCATACAATCACTGCCAGCTTTCAAAAGGGGAGATCAAATATGTCTTTATCCAGTGGAGTATCTTTGCTGAAAATGTTGGGGGGACATGACATCTGAAGAAAAGGTGCCTCAGCCAAATGAATGGGGACAAAATGGTGTGCCATGAAAGTTGGGGGGGACAAAAACCCCTGTGCCCCCTACAATTACGCCCATGTCTTTATCATTATGAAAAGGAGTGGTCAGAGTGTGATATATTATCCTAACATACAATAACTTCCCTTTTTCCCAAAAAAGCATGCCACTTGCTTTTCAAAGAATCCCAGATAGCTTCTCCACCTTGGACGTTTCATTCAATTGCTGGTTATTTAGCTCCTCTTGGAACTGGACAATCGTGTGCAGGGACTGCATTTTGTGACTTTACAATGTTGTCAACCCTTGTGTTTTTCCAGCATGTTAAAACGATGACGACGAGGGTGATACGACTTATTTTAGGAAGACTGCTGAAGGAGGCACCTGTGTGTTTGCGCTGATGTACCGGTTCCATTCCATTGCATTCATCAGAATGAAAGAACCTTTAAATATGTTTTCTTACACGTTTGCCAATGCACGCTGTCTTAGATCAGTGTAATCCTGTGCGTTGTGTGGTGCTTGCGGAAAGAGTACTTGTGGTATTTGTAAATGGATAAAAGATGAACCATTATGAGTAGAAGTGTGTCACCAGCATAAAGTCAGGGCTGTGTAGAAGACAAAATGGGTCACTAGGGAATTGATGAACATGTGTCAGAATACTTACCATTCCAAAGGATTACTGGATTGAAGAACACATACAGCTACATGACTTTTGGGAATAGACGCTGAACACATAAAGGGCATGATTCATGGAGGTTTTAGCGCGGTTCAAAGTGACTTTGCACTGGTGCAAAGTGACTTTGTGCTGCAAACAAACACCCTGATTCACAGAGTGGTTCAAAGTGTATTTTTGCAGTGCAGAACAAGGGTAAATGTGGGCCTTTCGAGGGACAACACGCACAAGGTGATCGCACAACCACAACTGCGCAGGTGAAATCGTATTCATGGATCTGAACGTGCGTCCTCACATCAGGATTCACCGCGCTAAGGTAAGAACGCATGGTGGATTTAGGGGTGTGTGCACACAGTCAGGGTTGCAATAGAAATTGGGGTGCACATAAGCAGTGTAACAGGGTGCAGGAACTGTTTACCTGGGTTTGCATGAAAATATTCAAGAGTTTTACCAGAGTTACAGAAATGTGTACGCATATTGTCGGGGTGTCGATATTAGTGAAAGGGGACCCAAAATACTGCCCCGAGGTGCAGACCTGGTTGCGGGGGACCTGATGCACTGTTTCAAGTGTGCATGTGTTCACGGCCGAGTAGCACGCAAAGCTAGCTGTAGCCGGCTCTTTTTGCTTTGCGTGGGGGCATGTCAGAGGCGTTCTGGCCGCAACTTGCATGTAGGATCACTTTGCAAGAACAATTCCATGAATACACAGAGCGTGCAGAATAACTCCTCTGTGTAGGCACACGCAGATGCGTTCTTGGTGCACAGGCTTTGTGGGATCTCTGTGCACTTTTTTAGGAATCAGGCCCTGAATGTTATCAGCACAAGCCGAACCCGCCTTACCAGGGTATGGTGCAGGAAGCATATTTACCAAAGGAAACCCCACAGAAACGAACACCGAACAATCAACGCCTAACGGCAAAATCACTACTCATGCAATGACCTCCAGACACCAGAAACTAACAGTACAATTGCTTCATTACAAACAAGAAAAATATGTCAGCATCAAAGCAGCTATACGAGGAGGGATGCATTGACGTGTCGTTCACATCTTTGATGAAGCATGGAAAATGGCTGAAGAAAGAAAAGCATTCATACAAACTGAGAGGCGTACACACAAACTCTCATGAGCCCCTTATCTAAAATCAAATAGTTCAAGAAATCATTTATAAATGCTGTTTATTTTTTCTCATGTTTTAATTAGGTTAATACTATTTGAGGCTAAGAAAAATCCTTCATGTGAGCGAATCTGCACAAATCATTTATATACATTTTTTTTCACAATTAAAAAAAAACAGAGCAATGTCTTTGGTCTGCTCTCTAACATTGAAAAAACATTACGCTGTTTCTTTGTCTTGTTTAGAAAAGAGTTTCATGATATGGTTCAGCCCTAAACCTGGTGGTGGTCTTTTTAACACAAGCTTCTAATTGTGATGATTTTCAGCTAACAACTGTGTGTAAAAGACACACTGAAAAAGCAGATAAGGATTTTGTAATTTGGATAACACAATTGTATCTGCACTCTAGCATGCTTTGGATATGTAGAGAGTACCTTTTATTTACAATGGTATTAAATTGTGACAACATGTTTACACCTAATGTGACCGCTACTGGTCTCCATTTGATCAAATCAATGAAAGCTGCTGGCAATCGTGATGGTCTAACCTTTGCTAGATTATATACTCAAATCCATTTATAAAATCAATTGTTCCCTTTTTTGTGTCCATGATTAAATGCTTCCTTAGTGCAGGCCCTCTTTCCCCCAATTTACAAACTTGGGCAGATGTAGCAATTGCTAAAAAAAAGGAGTCTGGAGCCAACCGACTGCTCCAATCTAATAACCATTACGACACAGTGTTTCCCAGGCAGGTACCCTGCAAATATGCAAAGACTCAGAATTGGGTGTCCCAGCTCAGCAGTAATTCTGTTGATGGAGGCTACCATATCGATACTGGATGGTGGCATCTGTAGCACATTTAATGGAAAAGGCATCATATGCAAGGCTGGCAACTATGCAGTCAATGCTAAGGAGTGCTTTTCCATGGCATGCTTTTTACAGCCTGAATTGACATCTACTTATCCAAATATTGTAGGACCCCACTCATTTATATAGGATCCCGTGAACACTTTTGGACTGCACCATTTCAAAAGAATGAATGACAGCAGTAATCACTTATGGGCTGTTGGTGTTGGTTTTGGCTTAGGCAACTTGGGCAATGCTACACGATAACCGTGTGATGGGAGCATGGGGATGCAGCATCATTGTTTATGATCTCAGAAGCTCAGGTTTCAAATGTCCAATTGTGACATCTTAACTAAAGCGAATCATCTCTAGTGACGCAGTGTACCATAATATAGTGCCCATCACAAGTTGCTTAAATGGTAACGTGTGTTCAATAGTGCCGAGTTGTTCACTCAAAAGGATACAACAAGTTGTCAGTCCTGCCTGCACACAGATCACTGGACCACCGAGCCGACTGTCGGGCCAAGCCTTGTACTTTTCTCAATTTTAGAGTGGTCACATTTCATTTTTGCAATAGACTAGTCATTACAAAAAATTACTTAATAAAAGGTTACATGTAGATTACACAGAGACCTCAGTGGTAGCAATCGACGCATGGGGTAATGTTCAATGAGTTGAATCCCTGAAAAGTAGCACCACTAAGCTAAAAACTGTACCATAATAACCCCAAATAAAAAATACTGCTTTGGCCCTCACATTCAGGTCAGTTCTGCTTGAATAATGATCATACCAATATCAGATCAGTAATTCTTAGGATATTGTAGCAATGCTTTTCACAGGAGCTTTTTTAGGCATAAATGTTTTGGAATATGCCCTAGTAGAACGAGGGAGGGATCATTAATTGTGGGATAATGACCTTCCCCGTAAATTGGTCAGGGTACATTATCCCATGCAGTCATGACACAACCAATGTCCTATCACAAAAAGTGGTAATAGCGTAGGTTTTGGAGTTGTGGTGTAGAAGTAAAATATGTTAGTTTAATAGCGAGTAAAGTTGATAAACAACATATGTTAGTTAAGTAAATGTGACTTTATTATTTCTCATTTAAATAACAAGCTTGTCTTTCTTGGTCAAGCATTTTAATTGTGAACTGAGTTGTACTCAAAGTTTTAGCATTTGGTGTGATGTAAAATTGAATGTGTTTGCTATTTCAAAGTTGAAACATTTTTTCACGTTTTAACTTTCAATTAGGTGTTTTAAATTGACGGGTCTTGTCCAATGAAATCTCTCCTGAGAATTGACTGCAATCCCCCCTTTCACACCAGAGCGGGCTCTCCCCAGCCAAGAAGGTCAAGGACATAAGTAGGCTGCCATCTTTGTTTAAGAACGACTTTCTTCCCCATGACATGTAATTTTGTACTGATATGATATGATATGATAGTTTATTTATATAGCGCCTATACACAATGTGTTTCAAAGCGCTTCAAGGCAAGGGAGGGAACAAGGGAAAAACAATGACATTCTTACAAGTCATGAACAGTAAGGATGTGAAATTAACTATCGTACTCGGCCTGACGACATTTCAGATAGTGCAAGAGCTAAAACATAGATAAGGAAAGGAGGGGGAGAGTGGGAAGGAAATGGAAACAGACAGGCGACTACTGTACTAGGCCTGACGACATTTCTGGTAGAGCCGGAAAGAAAAAAACAAGAGGTGAGGGAGAGGGATGCAGAAAGGTAGGGGAGGACCAAAAAAAGCGACTATCATATTAGGCCTGACGACATTTCAGATAGTGCTGGAGGGGTGGTGGGGAGGAAAAAACCAGTAAGGGGAGGGAGGAGGAGACAGACGAGGTTGCTATCATACTAGGTCCAGGGACAATTCTGATAGAGTAAGTGCATAGAAGAAAGTAAGGGGAGGAGATAGGGAATGGAGGAGAGAACAGAGAGTTAGCAGTCAAAAGAGTGGAGAAGCAAGAGGGGAGAGTGAACACAATTGCAGAAGTCAGTAGTAACACATAATGTTGCAAGCCAGGATACAAGATAAAGATGGGAACAGCATGATTCAGGGCCACCATGAGTATAAGATGCAAAGAAGTTCAGCATGAGAGTTGCGAAAGGGTGATGCACCATGAATGAATGAAGTCCATAAAAGTCAAACCCAACATTGTTCACAAGACGGTGATGGTGAAACCAGAATGTATGAGGACAGACTCCTGCAGAAGTAGGCTTGAGTGGGGTGGGGGGAGCAGAGTACTGAACCCTATCTTGGAAACAGGTCTGCCCCTCAGTTGCTATATGCAGCTCACTGCCACAAGCAAGCCCTGTAAAGAGCTGCCATGCAAGGCATCCTGCAAACACGGCACCCATCCTGCACAGACACCAAGACAAAACTGCCATCTCAGGAGTGCCAACAAGGATGTATCACCAGGTAAGCCAGCTGCAGGACCCCCAGACCAGCTGGCAGTCAGAAGTGGTGGGTACACTGAAATGTTGGTTCTGTGGCTTGGATTACTGCTCAGACCTTCATGACATGGGCTCATTTCTAGAAGTGCTAGAGATGGACTCCACATAGTAACACTCAGCAATGTTCAAAGAATCCAATTGATAAAGAAATGTTAGATTCATTCAATCTAAATACTAAAAGAAGAAATGAAAAGAACACCTGTATTGGAAAATAAAAGCATCTGCAAAAGTCCAGCAAATGGTTTGGTTTCATCAGAACCCAACTAGGAAGTTGCTGGTCAAGTTCAAGTCCAAAATTGAAAATATCGATGCATACACGCCTCCTCCTACAGAAATAGAGTTAACACACAAATTACAGGATTCTTATAAGTTCAAGGTAAAAGTTAAAGACACAATGGATTCGACTGGAGGCACCTATCAGGTAGGGACACGGGGTGTACCTACTGGTTCTTTCACTCTTCAGAGCTATTTCCCCCGGTGCAACCGGACCAGAGGAGAACCACCTTGTCTGCCTCCTTATGATTTGGCTCCAATGGACCAAAGTAAGAACCGCCTACTTGTTTATGTCACTGTTGCCAGATGGAGTCACAGTTGTTCTCCATTATTGACTCTTGTCTGGTGGCCCATTCTGAGAGAGGTTTTCCATTACTTCTGTGAAGGCATTTCCCATGCAAATTAGAGAGCATGTGTTTACCAGTGCACATCCCATTAGGAACTTAAGCCACAGAAAGCGGTTCTCCCAGATTCAGTGCATGTTTTGGACAACAAACAGGGCTGGTTTTATATTTAGTTTCTGCCAGTGCAGGATGCTTGGCATTCATCCAAAGCTGCGCCCACGGCAAAGGAAGCGTGTGGTGCAGGGCCTGTATCACCTATAGAAGCAAGCAACAGTCCCAGCCTTCGGTCTGGCCCTTATGGACCTCTTCGACCAGACCTTAACCTGCTACCTTTGCAAAATCAGGGCTCAAGGATATATTGGAACATACCAAAAAGGGGCAACAATGACAGCAGAATATTCCCTGCACCAAGAACAGCGCAGTAGCTTGACCGCACTATTTAATTTAGTATTTTGTCCCGAGACAGCCAATATTAGCTGCAACGTTCAAAGTGTCACTTCTTGGTTTGTCTATCTCTGCACAAGCAAAGTCTTCCAATGATCTTTAGTTATAGTTTTTTTGTTTCCAGCCAAACATAAGGTCTAGAAGAGGGTCGTCCAACCCCAGGCCTCGAGGGTCGGAAACCTGATGGGTTTTCAGGATATCCCTCATTAATATTCCTGAGAAATTGCATACATTTAGAATCCTGGCATGCAAATAGATCTCATGAATATTAACGAGAGATATCCTGAAAATCCGACATGTATCCGGCCCTAGAGGCCTGGTGCTGGACAACCCTGGTCTAGAACAAGCATTGCCACAGAAGTCTTTTCTTTGTGTTCATCATCTTCTGGGTGGTTTCCCCATTGTTGATAGTGTCAGAGATTTGTAGAAGATCTAAAAACGTCAAAACCCCATCAGCAGTTGCAATCTGAGGGGGTCCCATATTGACTTTTTGCAGAATGTAGAGTAATGGCACTGATGAGTGATGAAGGCAGGCATAAAAAAAAAACACGCATTCCTGCAAAGAGCAGCAAAGCCATGGGACTGCGTGTAGCATGGGCCGCCAGTCAGAGGCACACTGAGTCCAAACGGACCTGCAGCACACACAAGGGTCCAA
Source organism: Ambystoma mexicanum (assembly GCF_040938575.1). Taxonomy (NCBI): domain Eukaryota; kingdom Metazoa; phylum Chordata; class Amphibia; order Caudata; family Ambystomatidae; genus Ambystoma; species Ambystoma mexicanum. The sequence continues at coordinate 288,863,624 of NC_090924.1, read as the reverse complement.
TAACTCTATGGAATTAAGGGCAGCTGGAGAAAAGTAGGTTCTTTGCTGTGAGGATTATGCAATTGCACCTGAATACACAGGCCAGTTTCATGCATTCATTGCTTTGCGTCGCATTAAGGAAAAAGAAACATGCATTCTCATTAGAGATGTATGAAACAATCTGTTAAAACGAGAAACAAATACAGAAGCATGCTCATGGTGACATAGGAGGAATTAATGAGCTCTATGAAGGAAATCTCACAAGCCGGCTGAAGTCCAGTCCTTCAGTATAATTACCACAGCCGTGATTGCTCTTCTTCAATACAGGGTTCTCAGACGAAAGGCGAAATAGCTTCAGACAGGAAAAAGGACAAAGTAAGGGCTTTATAATTTAACATATCTTTTGTCAAAAAGGGCACATGCATTTTCTTCCTCAAAATAATGTACAAGAAATAAAAAACCTTAACCATCCATGTCTTCAAATGAATAGCTAAAAAATTGTAAGGGGTGTCCCACTATCCATAATCTTTCAAGTCTCTGCTTCATGGTTGTGTGTCGGATTCTGAATGGTTTATAACTCACCTTCTGGTGCATGTGGGGGTAGCCCCCAGGCCTATGAAGACTCAAAACAACTAATATATATTACAGCCTGTTGTCGCCAACAGGCAACCCACCCGCACTCTAATCGGACAAAAGTCTGTTTCCAATTTAGTACATTTGTATTTCAGTCAATTTCAATGTTCAAAAGCACAAGTATTCATAAAACAACATTCCATTTGTTTCACATAGACCAACATAACCCGCTACTGGGTGTAAAATGAATATTGCATAGAAACAGTAGTAAATAGTCTTTTCAAATCTGAAGGAAACTATCACTGCATTAAGCCCTTACAGCTAGTACTACTTATCTATAGTCAACTCAACACAGTATCAGAATGGCTGACGCGTTTCGGATCAAACATATCCAGTTCCAGGCAGTGCTTTAAGTGGGCCGGGGCCTGCCGGGGCCGGGCCCAGGCAGTCTCCAGAAAGTGTGGCTGAGCCGGGGCCCTGCCGGGGCCCCCTGTCCCACACAACATTGGCGGGCCGCATTATCCTGCCACTGCCGCGACAGGAGATGCGCCCGTCACTTTGTCGGGAAAGCTGACAGAAGTGCCAACCAGCCACAGGGACGCTGAGGCAGGCTGGCACTTTTGTCAGTCAGTTTAACTTCCTCTGATGACCCCTCATCAGGGTCATCTGAGGAAGTTACTGTCCCTTTGTTTGCCCTCCCAGGTCACTTACCCTCGCGAACCTACAGGCTCCATGATCTAATATGCAGATCACGGAGCCCGGGGGTTCACAGAGGGTGAAAGGCGCCTCGGGCTCAGTGATCTCTACTCTAAGCAGAGATCACTGAGCCCGAGGCGCCTTTCTCTGTTGACAAAGCTTTATATAAGATGCCTTGCATTGTGTACGTTTCAAGCCATCTTTTATAAACGTAGAAATATTTCAATTTTTATAAAAGATGGCTTTAAACGTACACAATTCAAGCTTGGGTTTTGTCCATCAACAACACTTTATAAAAGATGCCTTGAATTGTTTACGTGTCAAGCCATCTTTTAGAAACATAGAAATATGTTACAAATGTCTATGTTTATAAAAGGTGGCTTGAAAAGTACACAAGTGTGCTTAACTTACTATGGTTTGTGCACTTTTAAAGCCACCTTTTATAAGCATCGAAATATGTAACATTGCTACGTTTATAAAAGATGGCTTGAAAAGTACACAAACCATAGTAGTACGCATACAAACATATAAATGCTCACATACATTAATTTATTTGTTTGCACACCTTACTATGATTTGTGCTCTTTTAGGCCACGCCCACAATTAAAGTCACGCCCCCAAACGAGCCCCCCCTCCTCAATTTCTTACCCCACTTAAAGCACTGCCTCCAGGCTTTGAGTTGTCCTTCTTCCTACAGCTATTTCCACAGTATTCACCAAATCACCTACAGTAAGGCCTGGTAAATTATAATGCTGCCTCTCTATTATTACTAGAGCGTCATTTTCACTATAACACAAGGAAGTGACAAAGACTAACCTCAAATATGTGTATGCGCACTGGAGGAAAATTCAACCTACAAGAACATTTGTTTCTAATTAGACATAGTTGGCTATGTGTTCATAAAAATGAATTAAAACTACTCATGTTTGAATACGTGAGTTCAAAACGAAATATAGCACTTACCCAGCCTTGTTCAATGAGAAGCCTGTCATGTGTTCTTTCCTGCTCTGTGTACCATGAAGGACATTTGTACCTCTCTCTAAAAAAGTAACGTGAGTATGACTTTTGGGGTGTGATTGTGTGAAGACTAGCTTTGCTCTAGGGCCAGACGCACGTTGTAAGGTGAACTTATGTATGCTTTCCCCATTTCCAAACACTCCATCTCAGCGGCCCCGCCAGTGCTCACTAGCTACTGAGTGTGGCCAAGTAGCTTTCCCTAGCTCATGAGGCCAAGGAACAATACGAACACTAGTTCACAGATCCTTCAGGCACACGGATCGTGGGGAAGCAGAACGGAACGACGGTCAGGTGCCCCACGGCCGTGTAAATAACTTCAGTTGCCATGGCAACACTGAGCCCGCATGTGCTACTTGCGTGGCTGTGACGGCGGCCATGTTGCTGTGGGTGTCCTTTCATGGACGTAAACTAGTAAATCAATTTGCTTCACGATACACGCTGCATAGTCCTCACATCTGCAATTTCTTTCTTCCATGTCATTTAATTCCTTAAAGGTGCATCACAATGAAACCACTTTTAATTAAGAATACCTGACCTCAGCATGACATTGGCGGATAAAGCAGGATGTGCCCCCTTGTGGGACTGGCCTGGTGCAGAAGGTTTGTGCAGAGGGTACTTGGTGGGAGCCATTAGGAGGCAGCGCTGCAATGGGTCACGCCTCTCCCTCCTTTTCACCAGTCTTACTTGACGCACCACTCTGTTTTCCCTCTTTTTCGTTTCTTCTTTTCTGGGCCCCAGGATTCTCAGCATCCTCTCTGTAGCCCCTTCTTCGAGCAACCATTCTCTTGACCTCCTTTAACCTATCTTTGCCCAAACACCACGCCAGTGTCCCTCCTTTTCTCTTCCTCCTCTCGATGCTTGATGTTTCTACTCTGCATGCCTTGCCCGCATCCACCACCCCTCTGCTCCCTGTCGCTTGCATTCTTCTGTGCCCCACTCTATCAGTTCTACTTTTCTTGTCTTTGGCTTACCCTGTGATTCTCCTTCTCTTCTCCATGCCACACACTGAACACTGCCATCCACCTTCCACACCCTTTCATCTGCCTTTTTCCAAACCCCACCCTAGGTACTCTCTCCATTTCTACCCTTCCTCTAAGTGCCACACACTGAGTGCTGCCATCTCCCTGCCCCCGCTCACTTCCACCTGCCTTTATCTATGCCCACTCTAAATTCCCTCCAATTCTTCTCCTTTTCTCTTGCCCCATATTTCTCGTCCGCGACTGTGTGGCATGCACTTCCACAAGCCATTGACCATGCTTCGTCCAGCCTTTGTCTGTGCCCCTTCCACTCGTTGTCAACGCCTGCTTCAAGCTTTGTCTATCCTCCCTCCAGCCTTACCTATACTTCCTCCAGATTTCCTCCTCCTCCTCTATATGCTTTTCTTTTCCCATCCTCGTCTCTGTTCTCATGCTTTGAACTGCCCTACTCCTTCCCTTCCCTTCCGCCTGCCTTTGACCATGGCCTTCTCAAGGTTACACTTGTCTTCTTTGACTCCACGTGTCTCGCATGTCTCCTCTTCCTTGTACCCTTTGCTCTTCCTCTCCTTCTCCGCTCTTCTCCAAACTCTATGCTGCCTTCCTCCTCTACTTCCTTCCACTTGCCTTTGTCCTTGCAACACTCAAGGTTCCCTATTTATTCTCCTTGTCCTCTCTGTGCCTGAGGTTTGCTCTATTCACCTCGATTCTTGCCTTGCTGCCATTATCCTCCCACTCCCCTCCTTGTGCCTTTGTGCCTAGGCCAAGACCCCTTCCCTTCCACGCCTTCTCTCCATGCCCTGCACCGTGCTCTGCTATCCATTTCACTGGCTATATTCCTTGCCCTGCTCTGGTTTCCCTCTTTTTCCCTCTTCCCCTGAAAGGCCTGCATTTCTCCTTGTCCTCTTTATGCCCTACACTGTGTGCTGCTATCCTCTGCCACCCTTGCATCTGCCTTTGCCTGTGCCACACTGTAGGTTCCCTCATTATGTACTCCTCCTCTTCATACTCTGTGCTGTGTGCTCCCATCCTCCTCCCCTCTATTCTTGCTGCCCTTGTGCATTCATGTTCCCTTCTTTTCTTACTATTCTCTGATTGCCCCATGTTTCTTCTCTCCATGCCACACACTGTGCACTGCCATCCTCTTACCCTCCCTTCCTCCTGTCTTTGTGCATACCCATTCCAGGTTGACTCCTTTTTTTCCTTCTCTCTTTGCTGCAAGTTGTGCTCAACTTCCTCTCGATGCCATGGGCCAGATTTATAGAATGTTTTGCGTGCTGAATAATGACTTTTTGCACTGTTCAGTGTGTGGAACACCTTTCATCAATTCATGGAACCGACTTTGCCTTTCCACAACCTTGCATGGACTATGCACAGGTCCATCACGGCTTTGCATGCAGTCAAGCGCCTTCCGCGACACTCCACGCAAAATGTGGGACGGGCCTACACATAGAAACAAATAGGGGAGGGACACACATATTCCTCAATTACCCAGCAAGGAAGAGCGTGGGCGTGTTGAGGGACGGGCAACTCAGTGAAATTGCCTGCCCAGTCAAGGACCTCACACACGCCCCATCTCGGGAATACTTCCCGGACCAAGAACATTGCTGCCCTGGGGGCGTCAGGGTGGGAACACGGACCTGCCTCAATCCAACGAGAGAATGGGCACACAGCCACTATCATGTAGTAGTGTCCTTGGCAAACTTGGATCATGTCAACATAGTCAACATGGAGATGCTGGAATGGGCCTGCAGGGTGAGGTATGGCTCCTCTAACAACTCTCAATGTATATCATGCAGTAAACTGCTTGCATGTCAGGCAGCTGCTTACTAGGACAGAACCATGTTTCTCCAATATGGGCGGCAATGATCTCCTTTCCTGTGTGTGTTGCATAATGTAACTATGACAGTGCATTGTTCAACAATGCTAATGACATCATCACTTTCCCTGTGTTGTTTGTCACCATAGGGAGTCTGTCAGGGATATTGTACATCCACTTTTAGTCCAGGTGCCTTTCTCTTCCCTCGGTGCAGCTCCCTGCAACTCCATTATTTGTGTTTCTGGTAACACATTGTACCCTTCCTTTAGTACCATTGTCCTTGCATAGTCCTAGGCATGTGACTCTCTCTCCATTTCTAGGGCACTCCAAACTATGCTGTGCATTTTGCTTCTGAGTCTTCGCTTTGTTTCCCCTTGAGATAGGGTCTTCCCCTCGGGTGTGTGCTTGGCACTTCACTATGGCTACCTCCTCGGGAAACTGTATGACTTCAATTAATCTGATCAATAAAAGTGCATGCTACACCGGGGACCCATCAGCCCTCCTGAAGCCCCTCCTTATCCATTGTGACAGTCCTGAGTGTACTGTTGATGTCAGATACATTGAATCAGACTATACTGTCACCTCCTTCCCTCTGCTGTGCTCCAAAGCTAAGATTAAGGCCACTGCTGAGTAATGCGATGACAATCACGCACTAACCACTACTTCACTTTTCCCAACAGTTCTTCATCTGTCACTGTGTTTGGCCTGCACCCTTCTGCCACCGCAATCACTGCTCATCATGATCGTCCTATGTCATCCAACCCATGTACTGCTATCCATTCGTCCCTCGAAACCACTTCCTCAATCTCTATTGGTATTATTGTCCCTTCTGCCTCATCCAATGGTATGTCTGGTCTGAACTAATGCTTGTTTGGGACACGCCACATCTTCCCTTCAATCCATGGGAGCTATGCATTTGCAATTACAGTATAGTCTGATTCCATGTATGTGACATCCTCAGGCACACCCATAATCTTGAGCATGCGCCTTCCACGCACTGCCACTGCTCCACCTCATCTGCTAATCTCAGGTTTTCCAATGTTTGCTCCTCTCTGTGTCCTATGTACAAACGTACAGTTGCCGTCACCAATTTACTAGACAAGGTAATGCTAAGAAGCCAATCACAGAGCACACAATACTAAACCCGTTCCCCAAAAATACACAGAATATCCAACACAAACCCCACAGCTGTCTTCCTGCCTCGTAGCAGAGTATACCAATATTCTCTAGTGTTCGATCTGTACCTGCTTTATCACCGAGCAAATAATATGCCTCCTCAAGACTTAACCAGTCGAATCACCTTTCTCAATATAGGTCAGCTCGCTTGCTAAACCATGCAGGGATACCGTCGTCTATGACCCACGCTAAAACATCCAACCCACAGGAAGTCTATTATTTACATAACTTCTGTCATCCGTGCCTTCAAGTCAATAGTCTAGGTTGTTCACCCAAATCTTTTACCTCTCTGACCCGAGTGTGCCCTAACCATCAATAATGACACCGCTCCTGTCCCTACTAAGTTTGACAATGCTAGACAATTCTTTGACAATACTCAACAGTACTCAACAATAATAAACCATACTCCACAATACTCAATACCCTCCCCACAATCCCAGTTGCTGTGTAGCTCGGTCAATACTTACGCTCCGTGGTTTGATGATGCTGCCTGGCTGCATTGTCCCCCAAAGCTGCCACTTCCCTCCTAGTCTGCTGTATGCCTCACGGACCTCAGGAAGGATGTTTCGCAAGCTAGCTCCTGATGGCCTTTCCACGGGTAGGCATGCCCCGTCTTTCTCGAAATACGCGAGGGTCCTGCAGCCCTCTGTGGTGGAGGAGTCAGCTTCGTGCCAGGCTGGCAAAGCCAACCATCAACTCTGCTACCAACTTGTTGGGTGGGACTCACAGGTATGCCAGAGGATGGCTGGGGGTCTGGCTGACCTCAAGGGCCCAACACCCTCCCCAGAATAAAATGGAGGACTCAGCCAACGACAAGTTAGAACTGCAGTTTATTGCAAACAAAGCCAACCGGGATCAATACAAGAAAATGGAAACTCTCCAGTACATCTCAGCTCTTCATGGTTTGAGGTCTAGTTTTGTACAAGTGTGGTGACATCAACTAGGTCCTTCCCCAAAAAACCTGTCATTGCTGGGGATTGGGGATTGAGAGTACTACTACCTATTGAGGAACCCTATAGAGGTCATTCTATTGGTACTTCATGTCAGGTGGCTGTCTTGTCACGTCCCCAAGAAACTATTACATTGTTGCAGAGTAGTGGGCTTACCATTGGTTCATACCCTTTGCCATCCACCCCTGGATTTCTAAGCTGTGATTGGTTAGGGCTGATCTCCCCAGGCCTGGGACTCGATTTGGTTCTCAGCCCGCTGTGCACCTCTTCAAGGTGATGTGAACCATTATTTGTCTGTATTGTAACTTGTGTGTACCACCTTTGCCTATGAGAATTATGTTGCAACACTTGTTGCCACCTGCGTCTAGCTTGCTGGGATCGCTCTGCTTTCGGGTGAATGTCCTTTGTCTTGTCTGGCTGTATGTTTAGGGACCATAAACTCAAGCTCTTCAGCTTGCATTTATGAAGAATTATTTTGTTTCTTTGCATCTGGTCTCCTTGTCGTCTAGAGATTGGAATGTGTCAGCATATCTCTGACCTTGGCTATGAGCCTGCTTTGTGCTCCGTGCAGCCTGAGTCAGCTCTCCTCATCTCAGGCTCTGTGGCTCTTGGGCCTTCTGTAATTTTCCTGAGATGTATAATGTGATTTATACATGTTCATGTTATTCTAAGCACTCTATACGTTAGTCACAGATGCTCCTATCAGGTTGCATATATATCCCTGCAGTCCCGTAGGGTTGTTCGCATTTAAGCACCTGCAACCTTGCTCAGGATCGTGTGTGCCTTGCCTGTGTTACTGCATTTGGCTAATGAAAAAAACAATAAAAGCATTGACAATATGTATATGCATCTGTCCTCTAGCTATAGAACTGTATAAGTGTGTTCTTCATGTATAATAGTGTGTGTCTGTGTCATGTGGTGCAGGACAACAAGTTTACTTTGTGACTAACGCTGCTACGTCATTGTGACACTAATGATGTCAGTGTTGTGGTTTCTTGGTGCTTAGTCAAGACTGTCCATACAGGTGTTTCCCTCCATGATCTATGTTTCTTCTCCTGCTTTGGATTAAGGCGCTATATAAATAACACATCATTATCATTATCATTATCATTATACCTGTGAAGACGTGTATTGGATTCGGTCTATATGGCTGACTCAGAGTGTACCTGTCTGTGTACCTGTCAATCATTGGTGCACTCAGGATTCGTCCGAAAATAAAATAGGTGACTGCAAGCATGTCTTGCTCTTCGTCTCGTCATGAATCTGGGGGTGAGGAGGGGCATTCTTGGGACCCTCTCTTCACATGCATTTGAGCTTATTTACATACCCACATGGAATTGCTCAGATTGCTCGGAGCTGCAGCTGCAGCTGAACAACACAGGATGCCTGATAGTTAAGTCTGCGGCATGTGTGATGTAGATGAAATGGATTTGCATACTTTCACATTTCAGGTGGAAACACTTTTCCAGGCCTTTTTAAACCTGCCATAACTTCTGTTTCTAACATATAAATATGGTCTAAAGATATTTTTTGTCCCCGACATCACAAAAGTAGAAATGTTGGTGTGAATTTATCCAAAGGTTTAAACTTTTTGCATCTGTGTTCCTTCAGGGAATATGCACATTCTTTGAACAGGTGCACAGCCTAAACTGCAGGGCAGATTTGCTTCAACTTTGTTTTAAAAGGGGAACAAAGTGGTGCAGATGTGACTTTTGTTGGTTTTGTGGAAATCCGTCCAGTAGTTTTTAAAAATTAGCCAGAGATCAGGCTGCTCCGGGAACCATCTTATATAATTGCCCATGGTGCATTCCAGCAACTGAGGCATTTCAGAAATGCCACCATTATTTACATCAATGTCCATAGCCAGTCACCTAAGCATTATGTGACGTCTCCATGGGCTGCACCGTCTCCTTTCAGTTCCGGGTTTGTAGTCCATCCTGGTGCGTATGCACCCAGTGTGCAGCAAATTTCAACTCCTCATTTGTGCATGCACCCATGCCCATATGCTGGCTAAGAGAAACAAACACTTGTTACTTGTGTATGAGTAAAAGATTGATTTATTTGTGTTTTTCTGCCATAGAGATACAGAGCTCTGTTCTGAGGCTTTGGAGGCAGAGTTGTTTTCCCCCTCCATGCACCATAATTCCCCCTGTCTTCTTCTCACCACCTTGTCCCCTAGCTGTACAGCTGAATCCAACATGAATGAACTGTGGGAACACTGTGTAATTTCCATTACACCGCCACCAGGTTCACATCATGATGGTGCCAGTGGCTTTCCCTAGCTCCCATAGTTCTCCAGCCCGCTGCCTCTGGCAACAAATCCTTGACCTTGTTACACTCCATGTTAAAAGAGCTGATTATATTTACTTTCTATTTGAGCGTTTTGTTAGGCTGCAAAATCTAGGGTATACATGGCAGTCTCACAATTGTTTTATAAGGGTATTGGTAGACACTCGAGGAGTTTGGTGGCCTTTTTGGCAAGTGTCTTAATTTGCAGTGCTTTTTTTTCTCCATATTTATCTACTTGTTATGTTTATTAGCCCTGTTAATTAGGCAATACGACCCGAGGAGGGGGTGCATTACTGGTCGGGTAATGCCGCCGGGGCCATAGTTAGAAGCCTGAGCGAAGCAAGGGCTTTAACAGATCCCCATGGGCATTACCCGACCGGTAATGCTTTCTGTCCGAGGGTCATATTGCCATTAGTAGCCCAGTACGTTGTACTGGGGTACTAATTGCACTGCTTCTCGACTCGAGAAAAAAAAAAAAAAACATAGCCGCCGGGGATCGGGAGAAGGGATTACATGTAGTCCTTTCTCTCTTTCCTCTCTCCATGATGGCCATTGAACGTTATGTAAACAAAATAAACAAACGAAATGGTCACCATGGAAAAGGGAGAATGGAATACACATAGTGCCCCCTACCTTTCCATGGCGGCAAGTGATGAACTAACCCAGAGCTTTGGCTGTGATTCAGAGGCTTGTTGTTCTGGTAAGGCCTGGGCGAGGGCCAATGAGCGTGCTTCTTTCAAGCTCATTGTCGGTCCATGGGTACTAATGAAAAAATAATCCAAGAGACCATTGTAGCTGTCGATACATTAGACCTTTTGCTGAGCAAAACACATCAACTTTGCAGTAAGAGAGCGATGTCAGCAGGGATATGGTGCAGCAGAATTGTATTGCTGCTAGGAGGTGGAAAAGGAAAGAATGCAATGGGCGCTGCTGCATGAGATGAAAGAGTAACAGATAAAGAAGACAGAGGTGGGCCCCAGGCAGATAGCTCAGTCACGAGGAAGGAGTGAGTGACTGAGCCCTTGGCATTTGTGTCTGCCTTCGTAAACGGGTCAGGCAGACATAGGCATCCCAGGTCAAGTTTCATATGGAACATGTGACACTCCGTCCCTGGACTTGGTAATGGCCACCTATTCATTGGACCGGGACCATGATAGCTTTTGAGAGTGAAAAAGTGTAACAGGCATTCATGTGCTGTTGTATGCAACATGTGCAAGCAGCCAGCGAATTATGTTGGTGCAAAAAGGTTTGCCCCTGGTAAGTATAACAATGCACAATTACATGAAACAGAGGCATGGTCTGACTAGTCCAAATGCGTGCAAGTCAGCTTCCAGTGACCCCTCCTTCACAGCACCCTCCTGTGGTGAGGATGGAAGAGAGGGGGTCTCCACACGTTCTAAATTCTGGACCCAAATACACAGGAGTCACCCGCCTGCTCAGCCTGCCCAAGCTTCTATGCCCTTAGTACTTACTGCACCAGTGGCACCATTCACAGCCTTCTTGCCACCGCCACCACTGCAGCTTGTTGTTGGTGGGAGCACAGTGGTTGTGGCACTAATTAGGAAGGTATGGACAGACTGACTGATGATTCATACTGCAAAGTACCACCTTTATGCCAAATAAACATCAATTCATGGGAGCGGAAACTCCACGATGGTGGTGGATGCCGTGGAAAGGCACATGCTCCAGACTACAGTATCTTATTGTGTGTGATTGACTGAGCATTGGGCAAGAGCTTAGGAACAGTGAAGGGACTGCCCTGGGACTTTGAACCACCAGAGTGACAGTGCACCAAATGTTGCAGTATTGACTCTCCAAATGTGTGGGATGATCACAATTAGTTGCAGATGCTACTTGTTGCACTATTATTTGAAGAGTTGAGAAAAGAGTTAAGCAGTTAAATGGAGTAAAATGCATTAATATGGCCAGAATTAAATAAATGAGACTCATTAGTTCCCGCGATAGTACATGGTTGTGATCTACATGAAATCCAATGCAATCTTTTCCCCCTTTTCTTACATATCTCCAATATTCATCCACAGTGATCAGAGCTCTGGAAACTAGGGCGGGGGCCCTTATGTTATTAATTATTTGACATGGCGGAGACTTATGGAAAATGTATCAAGCCACCTCTAGTGGTGCAACGTGAATGGCTTGGGGCTGATGGTGTGCTTTCCAAAGCAACTGTTTATATGTTTGCGTTGCTGGAAATGCACACAAAAATAGGCAATGCCCCAGAAGATAAACATGCGCCACAGTGCATGTTTGCAGTTAAAATTCACATCACATGTTTTCAGATTTCATGCTTTCATATAGCAGGGAGTACCCAAAAGTACTCATGTTTACTGCACAAATATGTGCTTTCCAACGTGCTTCCAGTCTGTTCCAGCTTCACAGTCGTATTGCACGTAGCTATGATAGTGAAATGCCATTGTTGCTTGTCCTGCAGTATGAAGAATTGAATTTAGAACATTGTGCCTGATTTATAAGTACATCCATAGAACTGCACCCAGGTATCTGGCATACGAAATCCAGCTCCATCAGCCGTCCTGAGCTCTGTGCTCATTCAGTCAAAATCTGTTAGTTGTCCCTTTCTCTCATCACTCTACCCGTGGGGATTGTTGTTTTTCTATTAGGTGTCCCTGTCTTTGGAACTCACTTCCGGTTGAACTGCGGAATATCCCTTCCCCAGATGCTTTCCGCTCAAAACTTAAAACTCATCTGTTTCAATGAACTAGGAACTATATGATTATACCTAAACTGAGCGAGGAAAATAACATCTGTGCCTGGATGCAGGCTCTCTGCTTGGTTCCGGAAGGATATGTGTGTAATAAATTCCTAATCAAATCAAGAACGTTCACACTTTAGGCTCTCTTGCTAGAAAATCAAGATGTGTCCTCTTACTCTCATCTGTCCATGGCAGTGGTGGTAGAGTTGGTTTTATGTCTGCCACACACTTGCAGTTTTCACTTTCAGATTGGACAGCTGTCTTTGATAGACTCTGTACAATAGTGTAAAACAAGCTTGTGCTCCCCACACTACCTCTGTAACACTGTACTCCACCTTGTTCTGCATGGTCCCACTGGTCTTTGAAATAATAATAATAATAATAATAATAATAATAATAATAATAATAATAATAATAAATGTGTTATTTATATTGTGCTTTTGCAAAAGCGATGCACAGAGAACAACTTCATAATTATTATGACCTAACGGAAGTTCGTACTCCTTTAAGGACTTCAGAAGGATGAAAGCTGAGCTGGTCTTGCCAGGAATCAAACTTGCGACCGGCAGATTGCACACAGGATTTAGCAGTGAGAGCTTAACCCAGTAGGCTATGTTACCCTCCTGTGTTGTATTGTGTTGTATTGTGATCTGGACTCAGGTGGGTCACATTTGTATTCATCATCCTCGTTATTATACTCAAACACAGCATCAGTGAATTTGGATCACGGTGGAGTAGGAGACAAGGAATATATCATATCTTGAACCTCTGTAATGTATGTTGTTTCTCTAGGCTTTCCAATAAAAACATATGCAACTCTTGTTTATCCAGAGAGAGTCGGCTGAATTTACACTCCATGACCCCTCTACAATTTTAGGAGCCGATTGCCATGTTTGTACTCAAAAATGTTCCTTCCCGGTAGCCACACATAACTGCACATGTTTAACGCACTCTAAATTACAGCCACTGAATATAATCTCCTCTTACATCCAAAGAACTATACACTTTTTCTGATATCCAGTTATTAAATGTAATCTGCTTGCCTCTAAACAGTTCTTGGACGTTCTCCCCAGGTACGTCATTTAGGGGATGCCAGGGGTCGCAACTGTGAACCCTGAGGTCTCCCTTGCTACCCCTGTGGTCTCCCTTGCTACCCCTTGATCTTTGCTTCTGGAGTGGCTTGCTTTCTTGTTCGGGCCTCTTACATTTTTCTTTTTTTTAAAAAAACAAGGGTTCCACAAGTCTAACACTTTCAGCAGTGACCCTAAACAAGAAAGAATGGGAATATCCGATACTTTGTCTTTCTGGAATTCTATAAAATAATTGCTAGAGCCTAAAGGTTTATTTCAGGCACACTTCAAGGGGTGAGTCGCTGATTTAGTCTGTTCTTAAACACCTCAACCCAGCCTTTCATCCTTCTGAAGTCAATAAATTAGTACCGACACAGGTTGGGTGGTATTGTATGTACATTTGTTCTATATAAAGCGCTTACTTATAAGTGCTATATAATAGCAAATCATTATCATTTGGCCATGGACGTCTGCTTTCGTTCACAATAATTTGGTAATATGGGCCTATACACACTGAGCTTAATGATACATATGGCGATCCATTCTTGTATGAAATGTATCTCACATTATAGTAATATTGTAACCATATTTTTTGTAGTGTGATTAGCAACAATGCTATGTGATGCCACTTCCTGTTTTGTCAAGGTGTGAAAGGTCGTGTTCCATCGCTTCGCGTGATATCACTTCAGGTGGGGGTCACATGACATCACTTCCTTTGATGGCATCGAGGTCAAGGGTCGTGTGATGTCACGTCCGCTACCCCTGGCATTTTGGTGAAATGATGTCCCTGAGTCATGTGTTCCTTCCTATAACAGGAGGTTCTCTTGTCACATGGCTGTACTTACACACCTATATGTAATTTCCCTATAGAGGCGCTGATTAAGCCCTGCTTCACTGTGGGAAGCACTACTTGGAAGTTGATCACTGGCAATGCTTACCTTCTGCTTTTCAGGTTCACAACAGTAAAGGTTCTGTACTTTGGGATTTGCCAATTATTTCCACCAAGGACAATTCCATTACCTAAGTGACAGCCAGTTCAACTCAATGAACATTTTGGGAAATCGAGTGCTGGCGTGTTATCAAATGGCTCTTGTTAGATTAAGGACGAAAATTCACAGCCCTCATGGCACTCAAATGCACCTCTTGATTTCAGTGTCACAGAAATTTGTCGAGAAATCGGCCCACGTAGTCAGGTTAAACTACTCAGTCACCCCAACATACAGTAGCACTAACATTCATAACTCTCCTACAACTTCATGTCAAAAATACTGCACCAACCCACATCCACTGATTAGTATTGATTGAATAATGGCATAACAGTGTCAAAATATACCAAATGCGCCATGCCCATGTATTACTATAAACATGCTTGCCAGATTGTAGCGCTTCCCATTAATGTGGCTCAATACTTCAGGGGATGACCACCTACAGCAATATTCAGGTATCCCACTGCCACTTCACAACTCCAAAAATGGTTGTACAAAACATTTTCCTCACTAACTGAAAGCACAGTTAACAGTTAATATTGAAATTCAAGCAGACATTAAAAACCCGGATTTGTGTATTTCCACCCAAATCACACAGTACAGCACACACATCTTTTCTCAAGCAATACCTGCATAGTGGAACACTATAGCGCAGTCTCACTTCCTCCTGCTCTCAGATTCTGCCCAACATACGAACTCAAATATATGTGCTATCGTCCCCCTTCTTGCTGTCTGACGAATATGGAAAAAAAAACAAAGATATAGATGTCCCCAAGATCACAAAGTTTGGTCATGTGGGGCAGCTGGGGTTTGGGTTCAGCTATCCAGATCAGCGCCTCGTGCAGTTTAAGAAAAATGTGGCGCACCCCTCTCCGTGCGCGCCATGTCAATGTGTGGGGGGGGCAATGTTGTTTAACACCCCGCTCCAGCACCTGATCGGGGAGTAAATCACTGCAATAGGGTACTCAAGCTAATACATAAGTGCCCTATTCTAATGAAAACTGCCTCATTCCTGAGTTGGAGCGGGGGGGGGGGTAATCGTCTTGTTACGGTCCTGATGCTTTTACATCAGCACCCTATTGTTATTAAATGCTAACAATAGGGCGCCTGCCGCAGGTTCTCCCACTAGGCCAGTTCGGGGGAGCCCGTGAAAGACTCCCCTGAGCTGGCATGGCAGGCGGCTAATGGTGTCTGGGGGGGTTAATGGCGCCCCAGGAAGTCGACCGGCCCACCCTGCCCCAAGGCCGGCCCTGATCCAGATAAACCAGTTTACAATATTTTTGAAGTCCAGAAAACTCCTACGAGGAGGGCCTCTTCCAGTCTGTGAGTGTAGTAGAGTAAATAGCAAAACACATGTAAAGCAATCTCTTCTTTAACTTTGCATGCTGAGCCCCAAACTCAACTCCCATAAATAATGTGGGCATTGACATAGAATCCTTCTCATTTAAGAAAAATACTCCAATATTGGGTTCCAGCCAGACCCAAGACTGATGATATTATAGCCAAGCCCTTACAACAGAAAATCAGTCAACATCTACTCAACTCCATTTTTGAAGCACTTAAGGAGTTGAGGCTCACACTGGTAATGTGACATTATCAATTCCTTTTGGGAGACACTAATCCCGTCCGTTTTTACTTTGCATTCTGCAAGTTGTAGTCCAGGGTTCATAATAATAATATTTCACATTTATATAGCACTACGAAGCTCCGACCACTGCTTTATTACTCACAGTGTTTGGTGCTCATTTATCAAACTCTGAAGAATGAAAGTCTGAGTTTGGCCATGGCAGGCTCTCGACAGATGTCAAAGCAAGCACTCTACTTGCTGCGCTATCTTACCGGCATATATAATGGGGAAATCCAGGACTACAAGTCCCAGAATAGAATGTTTAAACCAGGACTGGACTGGTGTTTCCTGAATGGAATGGATGACATTGGCATATATGTAATTTATCCAGGATCAGATAATTGTACAAACGGAAGCTGGGATTCCAACCAAAGTTTCTGATTCTACTGCCAAGAGATCACATCTTGATACCCTTCATGCATGCCAACATGCCCCTTTCCATTCAGGAGATGGTTTTCCAGTACCCTTTTCTCTGCATTCAAGGACTTGGGGTGCTTGGGTTTCCATCATTCATGCAAGACTCCAAGGCCCAAAATGAAAACGAAAAGAAATAGGACTGGCCAGACATCTCCGAAATGGAATCGAGAATGTTGGAATGTATGGCCCTAGCTTACAGTGCTCCAAAGAAACCAGAAGGCAACCCCAGCCAAGTTTAACATTGCACACAGTTCAATTGCTACATTATGATAATGATGCTGGTTGATGAATGCTTCAAAATCAGACTGACTGGATATATAATGGAAGACCTCCAGGACCAAGTGTTGTGAGGTGGGTAGACTTTCTAGCATGGAAGAGTGGTGGTTCACTGGCCTGTCATGCACTAGGGGCTCTAACTGTAACCTCTACAGTCCCTTGCCTCCTTGCACTTACCAAGAGCCATGCTGCCCTGGCTGCACTTAGTCAGAGCAATGCTGCCCTGATTGCACTTTCCCCTTCCCTCCCTCTTGCACTTCCCTGTTCCCTTCCCCTGCACTTTACGTTACTGCACTTGCACAATCTGAATGACACAAGGCCTAGTAAGATCGTTTGCCTTGTCCTCCCTCCGTACCCCCCCCCCCTTGTCCTGTCGTGCCTAGAAACACATGTGTACAGGAATGTTATAAATGACTTCATATCATATCTAGAACAACGGTTCAGAGGATGGATATACTAAAACTTCTGGGAACTGATCAACAAACCTTACTAACTAATCCAGCAATGGTAAAAAAAAAATGTTATGGCAGTTTGACTGGATTCTGACAATGAAAGATAAATACAGTCATTTTTTCCAGTCTCATTTACGTAATGAAACTAAATCATAAAATTGTCGCCCTAAGTACTTTATTCAATTTCCTTCCTCGTGCTATAGTCGTCAATAAATGAGATTTCGGCTGAATATAGACCATAGAAGGCAAATTCTGAAGGCATATAATCGAGTCGCTGACTCTACATGGAGATTTTGCACTATAAAAGGAAGGAGGGAAACAATGAAACATATTACCTTGTTTTGTACAGGATTGACGTACTTGCATACAAGATACATGGGCAGCTTGATTTTGGGTAGACAATGTAATGATGCCGAAGCTATTTGTGCCTGGGTTTTATCAGTGGAAATTACCCATTAATGTTTGGTTTGGTACAGTTCTTCAAGATAGACCTGGGAAAGAATGAGGCGTGAGCTTAATACGTGATGCTGCAATAACAAGATTCCAGTATACAGGGCAAGAAGATCGAGATCTTTCGTCTCTTTTTCCTATTTGGAAGCTAATTTAAATGTGAAGTCAAATGTAAAAGGACTGGTCGAATATATGTTCTGTTATGAATGAAAATTGTTAGGAAGGGTGTGGGGGAGACCAATGGGGGAGTATTCTTGGAAGTTGATTTGTTCCGTTCTTCTGTTCCTTCTTTATATCTGGATGAATTATACGTGAATGGCATATGATCTTTTAAAGATAAAGCTTTGTAATAAAACATAAATCCTAATTTTAAAAAAAGTATTACGCTATGTGTATGACAGCTACCTTTTAGGTCTATCTGTTCTTGTTGTGAGGAACCACCTGCTCCAAGCCGTGCACTGGCATGTTGATTCCAGGATACATCTATGGGGCCCATTTTCATTGCGGCGTAAGGTATCAAACATGAGTAAAAGCCTTGTGTACAGCTTTTTTGCAGGTTTGTTATGCCACGTCCCATGTGCATTCATTTGTATGGCAGAGGTAGGTGAGAGACGGAACTCAGCATGCATTTCTGCTGCCTCCCTTCATCTCCACCATACAAGGGCCCTAGCGTTAGAGCTGGCATGCATTTTCATCTCCTTAGGGATCCATTGTAAATGCTGCCTGCCAAGCGAGCTTTGCAGGCACCGTTTCGCTGCCAGCCGTGCAGGCATGGTAGCCAGCGTTTACTCACTTGCAAGGTGGAGTGCAAATGTGCAGGGCAAAAGACAGCGTTTGCTGCCTTTTGCCCTGCACATTTGCACTCTGTCGTGCAAAGTAACAAGATATGGCATGTATATCTCTATATTCAAGGAAACAACTTTAGTTGCAGGGACGTTAAGGTGACAACAAAACCCCTGAAATTCAGCTGCAGCCACCTTAACTTCACGCCCCCTTTGCACCACCTATGACAACAATGATGACATCACAGATCACATCACTGATGACATCACTACACTAATTACATGTTGTATGAGAACACTGATGACATTACAAATTGCATTACTGATGTCACAACTGGTGACAACACTATTACATTACAACAATAACTGGTCAGTGTGCATGGCTAAATATATTTGAACACATGAATGGGTACTAGTCATGGCCTTCACTCATGGACAGTGGTGATAACCTTCACCAGTGTGCACTGAATATTTTAAAACACTAACAGTCTACCAACCATAGATTTGGGCCTTAGCCAGTGGTACAGCTTTCAACCGTGTCCACTGTATATTATATATGTGATGTCATCGTTATTGTCATAGGCTGCGCAACAGTGGGCACGAAGTTAAGGTGACTTTAGCTGAATTTCAGGGGGTTTGTTGCATTAAGTTATCACCTTAACATCCCTGCAATTTAAGGTTTTTCCTTGAATTTCAAGGGTTTTGTTACAATGTATTGCTCACCCTAACATCTCTGCAACTAAAGGTTTTTCCTTACATTTCAAGGGTTTTGTTATTGCATAAATAATTCACATTAATAATACAGACAATTCAGATAATCAAAACACTGTATTATGTCTAGAAAGTAAAATAAAAAGCAACTGGACAACCACATACCCCCCAAATTAACCTGTTGCTACAAAAAATGAGTTTGCAATAGTTATTGAAATCTTACAGTAATTGGCAATATAATTTAAAATAAACTATTTAGCAGACTACTGCCCATATATATGTAGATATATTTATCTATTTTTTTCAAACTTTGTTTTAAAGCCGAGTCTACTAAGGATACATGCACGGCTAGGCACAGCAACGAATGGGGGCGCGGGGTAACCCACGTGTGTGAAATGAGCCAATAGAACATCTGCATCCTTCGACCTTGCAGCCACATCTAAATGCCCTCATGCTGAATAAAATCACAGACTGCCCTGCAACAAACCTTGCCAACTCCCACTTGCGCTGCTTTTCTTTTACTTAAATTAAATTAGTTAAATTAAAAAAAACATACAGCCTTGAACCTTGGTCTGCCAGAGATCGAGGCCCAGCATTCAAACACTGGCCACAATAGCTTGGTGCTTCATGGGGCATACATTTCATACTTAGCCTATAATTTAATATGTTCAATTATAAAAGGCTAGGTATGAAACTTGTCAAAATCCAAACAATAACTTCATTGTAGCATAATAGTTAAGTGCTGCTTCTTGAACTCCTTAAGGCCAAGGTTCTCTGATAGCAGCGTTCTGCATTAATGTGTTTTTTTTATTTCATTTTTCCATTTATAATGTTGCCCAGAGACGGTATAGTCCTCTTTTTGAATATATGTGCAGTGTAAGGGGGAATGTGTGGTGTGAGGGTGTGCATATCATCTGAGAGGGTGTGCATGCAATGTGTGTGTGTGTTTGATGTGAGTGTGTTTGTGCAAATGGTTTGAAGTTGTTTATGAGAGATAGCTGTATGCTGTTTATAATGGTGCAGTAAATCAAAGTGTTTCATGTTTCATACATATTCAATTCTGCAACAATGGTGTGATAAATGTCCCATCTTGTTTTATAATGTTGCAGTAAATAAATCTTTTTCACGTTTAATCCATATTAGAACATGCAAAGTGCCTGCAGATTCATGGCACTTGCGATCTCTCGCGCCAAAACATCCTTGCGCTGAGAGGTACAAGGTGCAAAGTGCCTGCATGTTCATGCCACGCCAATTACGACCTCTCATGCCAAAAAATCCTTGCACAGAGAGGTCCCTGCCCCAACTGGCAGTGTCTAACTGGGCGCGCCCAAACAGAAACTGCAGCAAAACTGTCCCTTCATAACGGAGTGCACCTAACTGGCCATGCTGAAATATCCTGTCACATGCTCCAAACCCCTTTTTTTATGGCCGCTCTCTTGGTGACTGTTGGGATACATCGCACAACCCCAACTAACCACATTTAAGCAGCACGGAAATGGGAAAGAAATTACCGGCTGCAAGAATGGCATTTGCCCCGGTACTTTCTGCACCCAAAGCGAAAATCAAAAGCTGGCACCCATGAATATAAGCACAGTACTGCTTAGTGTCAAAGAGAGGAAGGGTCCAGCCCCCTCAGGCCATGTTGCTCTGAGTGGTCTTGTAACTTTATAGCATTCATTAGACACCGTGGCCTGTGGGGGTTGGGCTTTTCCTCAGTTTGAAGCTAAGCAGGAACAGTTCTGGTTATTGCATGAATGAGAGACCTGGGTCACTAGTGATTATGGACCATCAAAGTCACTGTAGCTGTAAAAATATATTTTTTGTATTATGTTTAAAATATTGCAGCCTTTGAGAACTCCCAATGTTTTTAGTTAATGCCCTGTGCGATAAAATTATTTTCTGAAGATCACACACTTTGGTTAAGCAGCGTGCTACAAGCCCCTTGTCTTATGGCCGGTCTCTTGATGACTGCTGTGATACATCGCACAACCCCAACTACCCACATTTAAGCAGCACAGAAAAGGGTCAAAAATGATTGGCTGCAAGAATTACATATGCCCAGGTACTTTTGGCCCCATAGCGAAAATCGAAACTGGCACCCAATAATATATGCACAGTAAGTGGCCACATATTTTAAAGTGAAATATACAAATGTATTTCAATTGGCCTTCTCCTTAGAAGAAAGAGTGCAAGACAAAATAGCATTGGACATTTAAAAAAAGTAATGAAGACCAGAACAATAACCTGAGAGAGGAAATCTTTCAATAAGTATGCTGGCAAAGTATAAAAGGTGCTCCCCTTTTAAATCCAGCAATCTGTAGTGAAATATTCTCTGGAAAACAAAATCCCAATATGAAACAAGTGCTTGTGGTTACTGGTGATCTGAAAAGCAACCACAATCAGGGGAAAATAACTGCACCAGTGTCCAGGATTGCAAACTCTCTTGCCACATCATAGGCAAATACTCATGACTTACTTGCAATCTCATAATTTCCCCTCCTCACCCCCATGTCTAGATTTCAACAATACTCTGCTTTATAAAGCTAACTAGAAAAGTACACATACCATAGTGTCACTCAAATATATAAATCCTTGAAGAACTACGCTAGGCAAAATGGGTACAATTGTGTCATTATTGCCCCCATCTTGACTGTGAGACTACAAACACCAGAATGCAATTCAGCAAAAGGTAAACAAATTGTCTCAAAGTGCAAAGCTTTCATGGACTGACAGTAGCACGGTTTAAAAAAAAAATAATGTGGGATTCCAAGATGGCTGCGCTGGGTTAAGCCGCACGTCCCCGGCCCTCCCGCACCGAAGATCACACAAACGACTCCAGTAATAGCGGATTAAGCCCTCCCCAGGTACCGCTGCACAGAGCTTGTGGCACAATGAAGGGGCGAGGCATGGGAGAGCGGCTCTGGTCCCCGGATCCTTGATAAACCCAGCTCACGACCACTGTGGAGCACCGCGGCCTTGCGGCCAGTCGGTGACCCCTTGGCGGGGAGACGCCAACAGACTACACCAACACTACCTTGCATGGCCAAACAACGCGGGCGGCAGGCAGAGTTACTCCGTCTACACCGGCAGGCACTCTCTAGCAAAAGCCTCGGGCAGGCGGTGGGTGAACCGTAGTGGAGCTCGCAGGGAGAACTGACAGCGCACTCTCCCAAGATCAGTCCATCCATTCCCGACTCTCTAGTGGGGGAAAGCTGCCAACTCTGCAGGGCACTGGAGCTGCAGACGGTCCAGACCGGGCGGGACACTCTCTACCTTCAGATTCTTCTCTTCTGGCAACAACCTTCGTAGTGGCCTGAAGCGGGGCCTGACTCTACGTATACCCCGCGCCACTTGGACCGAAACACAGCAGCCCGCCCTCTCGGGAGCGAGCTGGCAATGCAACGGAGGCAGCTTCCTTGTGGAGTCGGATCGCGGGGGGCCCCACCTGTGAACCCCGCGGGTCTCTGTGCCACATCTCTGACCGGGTCTGGGCACATCGGAGCCCCCCTGCACCCCGGCCGGTATCCTTCCACAAGTCAGGGGGCTGTGCTCTCACCAGAGACCGGTGGGGTGCTGTGAAGTGCTGCCGTGGACAGGAGACATCGCTGAGGGAACCTGTTTGGTCCTGCAGACCTCTTTAACCCGTGCTCAGAAGTGGCGGAGCCCTGGGCGGTGAGGGCCCCGGTCACCCCGAACCTGGAAGAGGCCCTCCCCGTACACCTGCGCCTCTTTTGGCCGGCTAGTGCCGCGGCTCAAGGCCCAACGGCCCTTTCTCTTATCTACCACCTCGGCCTGGGCACTGCAGCGCAGACCTTGCTTCTAGGGGACCCTCACCGGATACAACTTCGCATGCGTTCCAGAACACTACACATTGTGGGGAAGTAGGGAGAACTCCCCCCAAGGGGCTAAAGCATCCACGGTGCCGCTCTGCACCAAACTCGGAGGGGCTGTGGGGCACTCCCATCCAAGGTTAGGAGAACCTCGCCCAACGGCTTTTGGCCCAACAAGTAAGTGTGGAGGAGGGTGCTAGACGAATAGGGAAATTGCACTGGCCCATTACACCCAGAGCCCTTAACCCATACCCGCATGCTGACTTTCCCTCCCACCTGTGCAGTAGGCTCTACGACAAGAACGCCTGACCCCTAGGCCCAATTACCTGGGCTGTAATGCCTGCCAGCGAAACTGAGGAACTGTGAACCCATACGAGTGCACTGCATTGTTAACAGAGAACCTGCGCACCGCCCCCTCCATCACTGGAACTCCCCACAGGGGAACCCCCGGTACACTACGCAACCTAAAGCCACCAACCTACCTGTTCCTCAGCCTCTCTCTCGGCCACCCACGCCCTTCTGGGGGGGAACATCTGGGATCCCGAACTAGTGGCCCGTAGCTCCACCTCAATCAGCACAAGATCCACTAGGGGGGACAGTGCAGGGGACACAAGCGCTAACAAATCGGGGCCCCCAGCGCTGACTCCAGGAGGGAGTGCGGGCAACAGGGGCTCCCACAACCACCACTTCCGGGGGCCGGCATGCCCCAGGATCGCATCAGAAGCAAGCAGATTGCCCTAAGATGCCCCTCTGTACAGCTACCTCCTATTGAGATGTCCAGGAACAGAAATAGGGACGCTTCTATTCCCCCCAAAATGGCAAAGAAGAACCAGGAAGCGACCCTGGCACAGATCTGGGCAAGAAACACAGACAATGGGGGAGCCCAAAATTCTGCTACTTGGATGGCACAGAGATCAGAGAGGACAACCAGGAGGATCAGTGACCTACTCCTCCCTCAAAGGCCTACTATGGGAAATAGTCAAGAAAATTACCAACGCAGGACAAAAGCAGATGGACACCCTAAGGGAAGACCTGGTGGGGGGAATCCAAGAAATCAAAAGGGACATTAACAAGATTGGGGAAAGGGTGGACACTAATGATATGGCCATACAGGAAATAACAGACGGTGCACGTAAAGCAGGTTCCCTCCTAGAAACCCTGGCGGTAGCTACTCATAACCTCGAACTAAGGGCCGAAGGCCTAGAAAACAGGTCCACACTTTCCAACATTCGGGTCAAATGTCTACCTGAGATCATTTCTGACCAAGAACTGAGCCAAGTCATGAGATCCATCTTCACCAACCTGTTGGACTCGGACCAAAGTGCGGACATCCTCTTCGATGGAATCCACAGGGTGGGCCCGAAACGCCAGGATACCAGGGGCAAGACCAAAGGACGTCTTGATTACAATCCACAACTACGTTCTGAAAGAACATATTTTGGGAAAGGCCATGAAGTCAAACCAAATTACTTATAACGGTGCAGAGCTCCACCTGTACCAGGACCTATCTCAGTCCACATTAAACAGAAGGCGATGTATGGCCCTGGTACTGACGTTCCTGCGGGACCAATAAGTTCAATACAGATGACAACACCCCTTTGCGTTGAGCTTCAGCTGGCAGGGAAAACAACATAAAGTAACAACATGTGAGGAAGGTGCAGCTATCCTGGGGATCGAGGACGACACTCAACTACAGCACCCTTCACCACCCAGCCAGCAAGAGCCCGGAGGGCCTAGGAATGAACGACAATAGAGCCCAGAAGAAACAGGGAAAGGGGGGCGACAACCTATCTGTGGAACCCCGCCTCCCAGAGCTCACTCCCCCAATTCGGGGCAAATAGAGCCACAGAATGAATAACCCTGATCGGGACGAGCGGGCCCCACATCTGCGATATCCCTGGGGAGGGCACGCAATCAGTCCGATAGTCAAATGGAGCCAAGCTGGAGGCAGATGAATCCACATGAGCAAGGGGGGGCAGGTGGGAGGGAATGGCGCATTGGACTGGGAATGGGAATCCTTGCGTGGGGCCCAGCTGGGTGAGTACTAGGGTCTAGCTCTCGTGACCACATGAGGGAGGCTGAGTGCCAGCTAGATCTACCCAGCGAGGGCAGTTGAGGGGGGAGGAGGGACAGGAGGGCATGGAATGGAGCAGTCTGACCAATACATAACTGAGGAAAACCAAGGTAAACTAGCAGGGGTACTGGGGACAACAGAGGGGCCCATTCTGGGAGGTGTCGGTCCACCCATGCAGATAACGATCATCTAGGACACCGATGATGGCACTATCTGATTGATTAAGGATCCTATCGCTAAACATTAAAGGCCTTAATACCCCGCTCAAGTGGAAAAAGTTTTTCAGGAGAGAATGTCCACACATAATTACGCTACAAGAGAAACATATACAGACACGGAACACCTATAGGTTTAAAGTCTTGGGGTACGGTAGAATCTTTCAGGCCACACAACCCTGTAAAAAAGGAGGGGTTCTCATAGCGTTGAGTGATAGGCTGAATCTATCAGTAAAAGACACTGACAAATATAATGAAGGCAGATACCTCGCAGTAGCACTAGAAGGAAAATGGGAAGCCTACACCCTTGCAACACTTTATGCCCCAAACACAGGCCAAGACGCGTACATACAGAAAGCGCTCACACATCTAGAAAGGTTTTCCAAAGCCCCCATCATCCTCATAGGAGATTTTAATTTGGCTTGGTACCCCATCATAGACAGAAGTACCCAGTCCCGGTGTCCGCTGGGTCTGTCAGCCGGGGATCTCAAACGTAAAATATAGCAACTAGGCCTAGCTGACACGTGGAGGACCATCCAGGGGGACAAAGAGGGATACACTTTTTATTCTCACGCTCCTAGGTCACACTCCAGGATCGATTATATTTGGTTGTCCAGCTCCTTGATGGGCAAGGCTCCCGATCTAGCTTTGGGAGCAATTACCCTTTCCGATCACCTTAGAGTTGGGAAGGAACAGGGGGCCACTGGGGCTCTGGAAATGGAGATGTCCACTCCACCTCTTCAAAGATACAACCTTGGTGCGAGAGGTCTCGGAGGAGATCGAAAGATATGCCGAGACCAATATAGTTGGGGATACCACTGGCAGACCTGGTGGGACGCACTCAAGGCGACACTCAGAGGCAATATTATAGCTATCAAAGCAAGGCGTTCACGGGAATTGACACTAGAAGAAGCCAATTTAGAGGCCAAACTAAAAGAAGTATTGATCAGAATGGGTCCAAGACAGACTCCAGCTACTAAAAGAGAGTACAGGGCGATACAGGGGCAGATAGACACCATACAGACCAGGGCTGCAGAGTGAAACCTGCTCCGCCTCAAACAGAGGCTATGTGTGCAAGCCAACAAGTCAGACCATCTGCTGGCTAGAATGCTGAGGAAGGAATAGAGGGACAGAGAGATTCTGAAAATCAAACAGGGGGAACAGACGAGCGCCAAAACAGAGGACATAGTAAGGGAATTTGTGAAATTCTATACTAAACTGTACAACTCAGAATCCCCATCCCTAGAAAGTCAAGAAGCTTACCTGAGGGATACTCCTCTAAAACGACTGAGCAGAGAGGAAAGGGATATTTTGGAAGGGGAGATCACAAGGGACGAGGTGAGAGCAGCCATAAGATCACTCCCAGCAAACAAATCCCCAGGCCCCGACAGGTTTTGTCGAGGAGTTCTACAAACTCCATGAAGATGATTTAATCCCACACATTACCAACCTGTAAAACCACATAGGGCAATCCGAGCTGCTACTGAAAACCATGGAAGAGGCCAAAGTTATACTTATCCCAAAAAAAGAGGAAGGACCCGGCTGAGTGTGGGTCGTACCGCCCCATTGCATTAATAAATGTCAACGTCAAAATCCACACCAAAATTCTGGCCAACCGACTTGATGCTATCCTCCCAAGACTGGTCCATGCTGACCAATCAGGCTTCGTTAGGTGCAGGCAAACGAGCGAAAATATAAGAAGAATAACTCACCTAATCGAAAAATCTCAGATGAAGAGCATCCCCGCTCTCCTCCTAGCTGTTGACACAGAGGAAGCCTTCGACAGAGTGGAGTGGGGATACCTCTTTGCAACTATGAGAAAGATGGGCTTCGGACCGAGCTTCCTGCGGAGAGTCGAAGCAAATTACCAGCACCCTCTCCTGCGACTCGCTATAAATGGGCTTATATCAGACCCGATTCAAGTAGGAAGGGGCAGGAAACAGGGCTGCCCACTGTCCCCCATTATATACGCTCTGTACATTGAGCCCTTCTTGGCAGCCATAAGGGATAATGAGAACATAACAGGGATTACATTTGGGAGGGAGGGGGCAGCACAAAATAGCTGCTTTTCCATACAATATGACCCTGACCCTAACCCAGCCAGATACTTCATTGGGGGCGGTACAAAATTAGCTGGACCGACTTCTGGAGGTGGCGGTGCTGAAGGTCTACATAAGCAAGTCTGAGATCCTGAACCTCACTTAAGATCCGTAGGAGGTGCAAAGTCTTAAACACATCTTTCAATTTAGATGGGTAGACAAGTCTATCAGGTATTTAGGAGTGATGCTGACCAGGATAATGAGTGGTCTGTATCAAGCCAATCTCCCGCCCCTCCTGGAGAAACTCAAAACAAAGCTGATTGACTGGGGTCCACTGGCCATATCCTGGTTGGGGCGCATCAATGTGATGAAAATGGTAGTCCTGCTGCAACTTCTCTACCACTTCACTTCTCTCCCGATCCACATACTGCCCCACTTCTTCAAAAACCCACACAAGGTGATGGATAATTTCATCTGGAACAATGAACCACTGAGAGTGGTGGCGAAGGTGATGAGGACTCCGGTGGTGAATGGAAGGTTGGGAGTGCCGGACTTCAAAGCATACTATATTGCCGCCCAAATAAGGGTCATCAGAGACTGGCAAAGGAACAACAGGGGGAAATATGGAGACCTATGGACAGGGCCGTATTAGGAATTGCACTGAAAGATGTATTGTGGAGGCCAAGGATGGACAGAACGGCACAAATGTACGCTAGCCTGATCACTGAAACAGTGGGCAGAGCAAGGGACTCCACGGTGAAGAAATACCACATCACCTCCTTCCCTTCCCACTATACCCCACTGTTCGGAAACCCCCAATTTGCCCCTGGCCTCTATGCTCCCACATTCCAAGAGTGGCAGAGAGGAGGGTGCCACAGAGCAAGGGACATGGTCACTGGAGCACAAATCAAAACCTTTGCGCAATGTAAAGCAGTTTTTGACCTATGGGAAAACCAATGACTTTCCTACACCCAACTGAGGCACTGGCTGTCCCATACAAAAATGAAAACCGCAGCGACTCGCGAACTACCCCATTCGAGAAATACCTAAATACAAACACGGGAGAGAAAAAACTGTTAGCGAATATCTATAGACTCATTAAGGAAGGTGAAACCCCACCGAGCAGGACTTATATTGGCAAATGGGACACCGACACAAGAACCACCACGCCCATATCGGAATGGCTGAAACTATGGACAACTAGACTGACAAGATCAATCCAAGTCGAAATCTGGATCAAACTTATAATACAGTGTCACCTCACCCGACCCAGCTCAACAAGATCTATCCTAGGGTCTCGCAGGAATGCTGGAGGAAATGTGGCCAGACAGGCAGCTGGAGCCACATATGGTGGTCCTGCCCGAAATTAGCCCAATACTGGGACACTATCCCTGCAGCAATCAAACAAGTGCTGGGAATTTACAACCTGGGAAACTGGGGCCTAGCCATGATTGGGTTGAACGGTGTCGTGAAGGGAATCAAGTCTAAATCCTACCGGAAACTCTACATCATTATGATGATGGCAGCGGCTCTGGTCATTGCGTGCAGTTTGCTTTCAGATGTCGGCTATTTGCGGCTATAGCCAAGGCTACAGAAAGCTTTGTGTTGCAAACTCGGTTCCTGGAACCAATCCAACTCACTCAGTGCTTTCTAGCCATCCCACACCTCTACCGTGATGGCATTTGTGTGTTTTTTGACCGGCAAATAGCTTTTTACTGTGTTTAATTTTCCCATAACCTCGGCTATAGCCTCAAACATATCTTGCATCGATAAAAAAACAAGATGGCGATCGTTTAATTTCTGAAAACCATGATCCTGCAATGCACCATCAGAGATATAACTATTTTTTGTGGGGAAGTGGGCACCCCCTTCTCTGTCAAATTCTAAAATAACCACAGCACGGAAAAACCCCAAACCATGTATGACGTGCGGGTCAACGCTTCGTGCTCAAGTTGTTTCAGACCTGGTCCAAATCCGTCCAGCGGTTTGGGCTGTGCCCTTTGGCAAAAATTGACTTTTTTTGTCTATGGGAAAATGAATGGGAAGTAGGCCGCACTTTTGGAGAAAAGAAATGTGGACACTTAATAACTTATGGATTTTTTAACTAATCTTTACACAACTTTGCAGTCTGGGGGGTGCAGACTTAGAATCACTTTCGAAATTTCGGAAAAATCCGTTACACGAATTAAAACATATTAACAATAGAATTTTGAGGGGTTCCTATGTGTCTCTCACTCACCTTAACTATCGCTGTCCCTATAATATGATGACTCCCCGCTGCCAAATTACAAGCTCTTTGAAAATGAGGGTTAGCAGCTTCTTTCTGTTTATTTAAAAGACTCTGCGATTGTTTGTGTGTAAACCTTGAATCAGGTATTAGTACAGATCATGAGTGATTTCCGATCTTTCTATGATATGTACCAGCTGTTGTACGTTCATCAGTTGTTATCCCAGAAAATGTATAAATTGCGCACAATGTAATCAAAATGATTCTGATGAAAATAATTCATACTAATTGTTGGTTATCAATGAATTTGACTTGCCAATGTGGTTTTTAATGTATGGAATGAAAGGGCATCAAACATGCATTCAAACTAAGATTTCTATTTCTTTCTTTTTTCTCTTTCTTTTTCCGTGCATTGTGTTTGTACTTTGATGTATGATGAAATCCTATTTTTTCGATCCTCAAACCAAATTAATTTCCACTGTTGTATATTTTATTTTTTCATGTGGCTGAACTTATTCAATGTTATTTTGTAACTGTGATCATAATATGGATATGATCTAATTGCCCAAATCGTTTTGTTTTGATAAAGGCCCTTGAGTGGCCGAAACACGTGTTAAGAATCAGTGGGCACAACAATTTTTTTCTTGATCTGCTTATAAAGATAAACCACTTGAAATCAAATTGGATCTTGTGTGCTGCAGTCAATGTGTGGAATATACCTTTTTCTTTGAAAATGAGCTCCTATGTGTTTACCTATCTGAAGAAATGCCTTCCCTTCCCCCGTTTTGCATTTCAAGGTGTAGGATTTGGCATAAGGATTTACTCCTGACACAGGCTGTAGAAAGGGAAGTATATATACTGTTTCTAGGGTTCTATGTTCATTCATCCCCATTTGTTTTTCACTGAGTTTTTTGACAAAATTTCTTTGCCCAACAAACTCATCGATTTTTTTTTTTAATGTATTTAGGGATGTGGCTCCCACCCAGACCCCTGTCCCCTATTATTTATTCAATATTCCACACCTTCTATCCCTTGCATGCCATTACACACCCACCCCCGTATTTTTCTATGTGTTTATTTGCGTGAAATCTTTCAGCAAAAAACTCTGCGAAAACAAAAAATTGGGATGACTGAACGTCGTACCGTTTCTAGCGCATCCACCTAGATTACATATTTCAAGACTAACATCTAACATACGTTTTAGTATATTTGTGTAGTGTTCGTTTTATGTGTAATGCAATGGGCCTATCTGTATGTATCTGGTTAAGCCAACACTGCTCTTGGCAACCCAATAGAGAGCGTTTGGGCTAATTTTGGTTAACACCCTGCACTTATGCAGGATAAGTACTCCAATGCTGCTAACCAGTGTGCTGTTGAAAAACCAATTGATCAGTTAATGAGCGAGTAAAGGAGCAAATCAACAAGTTACCACTGGAGGGGGTGGATGCCTTAATAGAACCTTAAATAGGGAATGACCGGGGGAGCGAGAGTCAGTGTGTTTTCTTGTGTAGTCCACAGTGAGAACTGCACCACCTCTAGGTGCTTTAGCAAATTTGTGGTATGGATTTAATACATATAAAAACGTCCTGGATATTTATTTATTTATTCAAATTTGTTAAGCGCACAGCAGACCGAAGGCATCGTGGCGCTAGTTACATTGTTACTTATACTTAGTTACATACAGTTCAGGTCCGTAAGTGTTACATTGGACGCAAATATCCTTACATGCATACCTACATTGGACAGGAAGTGGCTGGGAACGTATGGTTAGTTGAAGAGGGCAGTTTTAAGTTTTTTGCGGAAGGAGGTGAGAGATGTTTCCGCTATGAGATCAGCGGGGAGAGAGTTCCACAGTTTAGGTGCGAGGAAGGGGAAGCCTATGCCTCCTGCCTTAGTCCTATTGATGAGAGGTATGGTGAGTTGGTTGGTGTATTGTTGACTGGTCGGTCTAGTGGATTGAGATCTGTGTAGTGTGTCCGATAGGTATGAGGGTGCTGTGAGGTAGATACATTTATGAGTGGTAGTAAGATTTTGAATGAGATGCGGTCCTTGACTGGGAGCCAGTGAACTGGCTTCCTGGCTTGCGTGATATGGTCTCTTTTAGGTATGGTGAGGGCTGCTCTGAGGGCGTTGTTTTGTGTTGTTTGGAGCCTGGACAGGTTTTATTAGGAGCTGTTGGCTAAGAGAACATTACAGTAATCTAGTTTGGCTCCTATGGTTGCTCTAGCTATGGAGAGGCAGTTGTCCTTGGTCAGAAATGGTTTGATTGCATTGATGAGTTTGTTGCTCAGTGCGGAGGCCGATACTATAGCGCTAACTTGTTTGTCCATGGAAAGGGTCGCGTCTATGTGTGCCCCAAGTGTTTTGACTGAGGATAATACTGGGGTGATGCAGTTATCTATATTGAAGTTTAGATAGAGTGGGTCGAGGTTGGAGAGTATGGATTTGGCCTAGAATGAGGATTTCAGTCTTGTCTCCGTTCAGACAGAGTCCGTTAGTAGCCATCCACGCTTGTATGTTGGAGTAGATTTGCTGTAGGGCGGTGGTGTCTTGATGATAATGCCCCATAAGGGGAAGGAGAACCTGGGTGTCGTCCACGTAATTTGTGTATGTGATCCCCAGATCGTCCAGTTTATCGAAGCGAGGCTTGGAAAAGAGGTTATAGAGCATGGGGGCAGTACATGAGCCTTGTGGGACACCGCAGTGGATGATGGAAGGTGCAGCATGGGCTATGTTTGAGAATACTTTAATAGCTCTGCCCTCTAGGAAGGAGGTTACCCATGATGCTACGTCCTAAGGAAGTGGGCTGCATGCTTGAGATGACTGGTGATTGTGGTATGGTCTACCAAATCAAACGCTGCTGAGAGGTCGAGGAGGAGGGCAGGCTTACCCTTGTCGAGGATGTTAGTGATTTCGTTTTTTAAGTCTAGAAGGGCGGTTTCTGTTCCGTGTCCCTTGAGGAACCCAGATTGTCTCTTTCCTAGGATTGTGTTAGATTCAAGGTAGAGTTGAATCTGTTTGTGGGCGGCCTTGTCTAGTAATTTCAGGAGGAATGGGACTGTTGTTATGGGTCGGTAGTTATTGGGGTTGGCCGGGTCTAGCGATGTTTTTTTTAGAAAGGGGTGC
The DNA here is from genome assembly GCF_040938575.1 of Ambystoma mexicanum. Lineage (NCBI taxonomy): Eukaryota > Metazoa > Chordata > Amphibia > Caudata > Ambystomatidae > Ambystoma > Ambystoma mexicanum. The sequence continues at coordinate 288,831,141 of NC_090924.1, read as the reverse complement.
ACCCAGGCCTCTTTAAGGCTGTCTGGTACTATGCCCGTTTTGAATGAAGCATTGATGAATGCTGTGAGAAGAGGTGCGAGTGGTTCTGCGCAGTCCTTAATGATATGTGGGGGACACACATCACCCTTGCATTGTGAAGGTTTGAGGTGTCTAAGGATGTCAATGACCTCGCTTTCGGGGATTTCGGTGAATGAGAATTTGGGCATGTTGCTAGTTCTAACATTAGGTTTCGTTTGTGGATGCAGGCTTTGCTTGGGTAGAGTTTTATAGTGGTGGGATATTTTGTTTTGCAGGAGGTTTATTTTGGCCAACATGGCTGATTGTATGCCTGTGCACCATGCTTCATCTTTAACGATTTCATCAGGGCAGGAGGGTGGTACAGTTAGTTCTTTAAAGATACTGAAGAGTTCTTTGGAGTGGGAGTTAGCAGAGGAGATGCGGATGTTATAGGCTTCGGATTTAGCGATGAAGATGGCGTCTTTATATTTTTTGGCTATGGATTTGAAATGATCTTTTGCGGTGTCACAAGGATTTCGTTGCCATTCTTTGAGCGTCTGGCGTTTGTTTTTGCGTAGTGTCTGGAGTTCCTCTGTGAACAAAGAGTTGGAATGGAAGGATTTATTTTCTTTTTTGTTTTTTAGTGGGGCAATGGTATTGACAGCCTTAGTAATAGTGTCTTTGAATATTTCTGCAAGGATGTTCGGGTCTGAGGAGAATGGGGGTGATAGGCATGGCAGATTCAGATGTGTGATGAGATTGTCAGCAGTGAGTTTTTTTGCCCTTCTGGCTAAGGTTGCCGGAGCAGTGGTAGGTACTTTCGTGTGTGTTTGGACTGGGATGTCGAATTGGAGATAGTTTTGGTCTGTCCATGGGAGTTTAATATTAGAAGTAATGGTCGTGTTACAATTATGGTCTATGATCCAATCCAGGGTGCGTCCTTTTGCGTGTGTAGGTGAGGTGATTTTTTGTGTGAATCCTAGGTCCTAAAGATCCTTTGCTAGGGAGATGGCAGTTTTGTCCTTGGGGTCATTGAATCCTAGGTTGAGGTCTCCGATGAGAAGTGATTTGGTGGATTTCTTGATATTGTTACCTAAGAGGTGATTGACGTGGCCTATGAAATTGGCAGCGGGGCCAGGTGGTCGATATATGATATGAATATTTATAGTACTGTTTGGCGAGAGTGCTAGTTTGACTGATAGGGTGTCCACATTTCCTTCCTCTGGGTGTGGTATGATTCTGATGTATAGTGTTTCCTTGTATATAAGGGCTACCCCCCTCAAAGTTTGGCTATCCTATCTTGTCTAAGGATGGCGTACCCTGGCGGAAGGGCTAACATGATAGCTGGGCCTGAGGCTTCGTTAAGCCAGGTTTCAGTGATTGCGAGAATGTTTAAGTCTTGTGTGGTTATCAGATCATTAACCTCTAAGGCGTGGGCATGAAGAGAGCGTACATTGATTAAGGCGCATTTGTAAGGCGAGGGGCACAAGTTCGTTATCGGTATGGGTGGCGTGTCTAACTTAGGTGATGCAGTACGTGATATGTAGGAATAGTTGCTGGGTGTGGCATGATGTATGTGTTTAATGTTGTGGTCTATGGAGGAATTGTCGTGGTAGGTGTGTGTGTTCACTATGGTGGTGCGTGAGCTAAGTCGTTAATTTCTGTGTAGTGTGCGTGTGGGAGCAGCATGGTGCTGAGATGGGAGGGTGCGGGATCTGAGTCTGACTAATCTTTGGTGCAGGTTGGATGCCTGCATGTTTGTGTCCATTGGGGGTGCACAATTGAAGGTGTTTTGGTTGTGGTAGTTAATGTCTAGGCTATGGAGGTTGGGTGTATTAGTATCATGGAGTATTGAGCTAAGCAAGAATGCGTAGAGGGGCAGGGCGTACATGCTGTGGGTGAGGTTGCCGTGCTTTAAAATATATTGATGTAAGTAGTAGCGAAGTTACTCACAGACAGGGATTGTGTACAGTAAAGTGGGCAACATGCAACTAGGTACTGACTCGCATGAATGGGCACAATGCAGCTAGGTACAGGCTATCATGATGTGGGCACAATGCAGTTAGACACTGACTATCAGGAATGGGTAAGATGCAGTTAGGCACAGACTAGCAAGAATGGGCACAATGCAGTTAGGCACTGACTAGCAGGAATGGGCACAAAGCAGTTAGGCACTGACTAGCAGGAATGGGCACAATGCAGTTAGATACAGGCTAGCATGATGTGGGCAAAATGCAGTTAGGCACTGGCTAGCAGGAATGGGCACACTGCAGTTAGGCACTGACTAGCAGGAATGGGCACAATGCAGTTAGATACAGGCTAGCATAATGTGGGCACAGTGCAGTTAGATACAGGCTAGCATGATGTGGGCACAATGCAGTTAGGCACTGACTAGCAGGAATGGGCACAATGCAGTTAGATACAGGCTATCATGATGTGGGCACAATGCAGTTAGGCACTGACTAGCAGGAATGGGCACAATGCAGTTAGATACAGGCTAGCATGATGTGGGCACAATGCAGTTAGATACAGGCTAGCCTGATGTTGGCACAATGCAGTTAGACACTGACTATCAGGAATGGGTAAGATGCAGTTAGGCACAGACTAGCAGGAATGGTCACAATGCAGTTAGGCACAGACTAGCATGAATGGAAAAAAGTCCAAATCGATACAGGATGAGTGAGATTATCACAGACTGTGTACAATTGTTTCTCATGCTGAGTGAGTCTTGTGGTCTGTTTGGAGGATAGGCATAGACGACTTACATTTGCATTCGGATCGTTCTGATCAGAACTGTATGTCCGTGTTGCTCAGTAGACGATGATGTCGTATGTGGAGGTGCCTGCATCTGTTGTTGTCCAGTGCAACGTTTTTGTTAAGGCAGGGTATAAGGATGTTACAAGAGGCAGATATGGTGAGAGGTAGATGGGGTACTTCACCTGAGCGCTACCAATGCGCTAACAGGCGCAAACAGGGCCTTAGTATGGCCTCTGCGTGTTTGCTGCGGCGAGGAGAAGCTCGATTGTAGCTTCTAGGAGGGGGAGAGGGCTCCGGCCCTCTTCCCTTGGCGTGTGAGACGAAATGGGGGTCACAGGAGCAAACAGGGCCTTAGTATGGCCTTTGTTTGTAGCCGGCGTATCCGCCTGCCGGCGGATGCAGATTTTCAAAAAAGGCACTCTCAGCCTCGTTTCGGCGCCGCATTGAAGTCTAAAATCTTCCACTAGGGTCTCATATGAGTGAAATGGCAGCTCATATCCATTCTTGCCCATTCTGTAGTGGCAACGTTATTTATTTGTGTTGTTTTTTCTCTCCAGAAATAATCAACATTCAAAACCATTACAATGTAGTTAGTGCAACAAGCAACATATAAAGGGATGAGTGGAACCTTTAGGCAGGGACATCATTTCACCAAAATGCCAGGGGTAGCGGTAGTGACATCTCACAACCCTTGACCTGTGATGACATCACTGGAAGTGATGTCTTTTGACCCCCCCTGAAGTGACATCACGGGAGGCGATGGAACACAACGTTTCACCCCTTGACAAAACAGGAAGTGGCATCACATAGCATTGTTTCTAAGTACACTACAAAAATATGGTTATGATATCACTGTAAAGTGTTATCCATTTCATACAAGAATGCATCACCATATTTATCATTAATATCAGAGCGTATAGGCCCGTATTACAAAATTACTGCCAAAGCAAGCAGACGTCTAAGGCCAAACGATAATGATGTGTTATTATATAGCACTTACACTTAAGCGTTTCATATAGAACAACTATACATACAATACCACCCAAGCTCTGTTGGTACTCGTTTATCAAACTCAGCAGGATGAAAGGCTGTGTTGACCTTGCTGGGAGTCGAACCTGCAATCTGCAGATCACACACACATTGCAGCACTGAGCACTGAACCCACTGAGCCCTCTTACCGGCTATAGCTATCACAAAACCAGCTAGTCCAGAAAGAAAGATCAACATGCTGCTATCCACAGCCCAGGAGCCTCAATTTAAAAAAAAGAAAAACCTTTTATATTTCACTTTTTCTTTTTTTAGGGGTGGCAAGGGAGACCACATGGCTAACAAAGGGAGGTGCTGGTGCGACCCCTGGCAGCACCTGACAGTCCTGTCGTTAGGGTAGGAGCACTGCCCATGTAGGGTGAGCTACCATAGACACCATAGACACTGATCCAGCAAACCGCAAGGCCTTTCTTTGTACAGACATTTCTGCAATTAAGTTATTAGTGTTGGGGAAAGGGAGCCAGGGAAGCAAACAGTTTTGGCAAAAGGCAATTTCTGGCACAAGACTTACTAACTTTCAAAGTTGGCATACCTCTAAAGGCCTACAAAACCGAGTAATAGTAGTGGAGCACTCTATGTACTAATGGGTTTAAAAGTAATGGAATCACATCGTTAAGATGTCGGAAGGAGATGCTCTGTGACAAAGCCAGCTGCCCTGATGTCAACTAAAGAGTGCAGTGCCCCGAGATAAAAGGCCCACAGAGCAGCGCGACATGAGTGAGGACAGTGGCCTGTGCATTCACACGTGTTTACTGGGTTCAATGTGAAACTATAGACTACACAAATAAAGGATACAACATTATAGGCTAAAATGATATCTACACTCTTGTTCAATTCTAAAATTCCAAAAGGTTGAGCACATTCTTCATTGTCCATAAATGCCAACAATATTACTGACACCCTATAAACTCAAAGCATGAGCTTTGCCAATACTTCTGCTGAAGGTGTTCTCCTATGCCTACTGTACCAGACATGGCTTTCCCTCACCCACCCCCACATATAAAGGGGAGGAACCAGTGATGATTTAAACGGGATAAGAAAAAGATGGAGGGGCGGCAATAAATTAAAGGAGTCGCTTAACAGGGTGGGTGGTGCTGCTGAGCCTGCAATAAAAGGGAGTCAACTTTGAAAAGGTGCATTACATTGAAATAATATGGAATCAAACCCACTAAAATAAAGCTATTCAAATATGAACTAGAAATCAAAGGTAAATAGGGGAACTGACGTTCTAATCCCTCAGGTCTTTCAAAGAAAATCCATGATTTGTATTTATTAATGTTATTAAATCATTCCAATGACACAGTACAATATAACATGTGGCACAATTCAAAACATTTGTTATATATGTTATACTTTACCTTCCGTTAAGTGTTAGGACAAAAAATCTAATTCAGAGGACAGGAAGCAGATGATCCAAAGAGAGCAAGTCCATGCAGTTGCTCGGAGCCATGATAGTTCTGTTCCTGTAGTTGGTAGGGACCAAAGGAGTGCGGGGGAGGGGCTAGACCAAAAGTCCAATCTGGTGGCACTATTTATCAAAAGGAACACTGTATGGCTTGCGTGTCCTCTGCACTTTAATCTCTTCACTGTACTTTCTGTAACTAGCGCCTAGATGCCCAAGGGATGTGTGTGCTGAAATAAAGGCAAATAGTTGTCTGCAATTGGTTACTTAGGGTTACAGAGAGCCTTTTGCCATTTGTCATGACCAGTGTGGATGATCAACAGGCAGTGGCATGGAAAAAGAGTTGCAATTCATGAAAATGAGTGAGACATGGGTGGACCTGATGGAAGAGAAGGACAAGTAATGGCCACAGAAACATACCCAGTTCCAGGCCTCAGAATTCCAACATTGCTCAAACATATCAAATGCAGCAAACTTCCATTTGCAGAATGTGCATGTAAGAAGATCAAACCATCCTATACAATAACATCTATAGGAAGCACAGATCAATTGTTCAGGTTTTTTTTAACATAAAGCAACAGAAAAATAAGTGTGATCAGGCAATGGTCACTGCCAAACATGACAGTAAACTTGCTGGCAGGATCGCTAAGGCTCTGCAGAGATCCTGAGAGGTGGAGGACAGAGATTAGAGCCACAGACAGGCCTACCAGGCCTGGACAGGGGCCAACAGATCCTGTCCTTGTCTCAAAAGCACTTAGCTGAGACACCCAACATAATGACAAAACGTCATGGACTTCATTTGGGGGTGGCCAGGGGTAGCACTTGCACCCCTGGCATCTCCCCTGCAACCCCTGGCATTTCCTTTGCTACCCCTGCTGTTTTCAACAGGAGATCCCTGTTGAAAATAACAAAGTTTGTTGTTTGACACAAATTAAAAAATGTTTTAAAAGTGCAAGCCTGCCTGGGCAGCGACCGGCATTGGAGCCGGCTCCTCTGTGTCGAGAGTTCTCACTGTTCTCATGGTTGCATAGCAACCATGAGCTGAGCTTGTCGTCCAACTTCCATTCTGTAATTGCTATTCTAATCTCTTGTGACTCGCCTTCCTGAGTGAACTATAATGGATGAAGACCCTATTGCTTACATTCAGGATATCCAGGAGAAATGGCAACTTGAAACTCGCAAGCTTTGGGAAAAGACAGTGGCATTATTTTATCACATTTTATGTCAGGGGTTGCCTCAGCCAGTACAAAGACAGATGAAAAAACAAGTGGGGATGGAAGCGAACCCATGGGCTGAGATACAGCTGACAATAGTACATAATTGTCGGTTATTACAAGAGAAAAATAAGAAGAACAATGAGAATAGGAAAATTGAGTAAGCCAAGTTAGTTCAGAATAAATTGTCAAAATTTGCCATCGAAGGGGCGGTATTGACAAGAAGAGAAGGATTGAGAATGGAAGAGGCAAAGGGTATATCGCAGGTGAGTAATCTGCGCCCGATGGATCAGGTGGATATGGCTTTTTGCCACAAGGGAGAGGTATAGGCTATAGAGGAAGAGGAGGAGGATTTAAAAATAATCAAGGTGGGTTTCAAGGTATGCAGAATGAGAACCAGAGTACTCAAGGAGGGCTTGTCAGATGTGCACCACCAGTATGTTGGATTTGTGGGATGACAAGGCACATTGCACGTGAAAGTGGGAGTCAAGGGAATGTTCAAAATGGCCAATTTTCAAGAGGAGTCATAGCTTATCCTCCACCATATAGCACACAGACTAGAGAAGGGTTAACCCAAGATCATACATTGTATCAGACAGAAGCGCCACAAGTGCAGCAGGTACAACAGCAAGAACGAGTGCAAATGAATCCATCAAAAGGGCAGTCACAACAAGCCCCTATGCAGACACAGCAGTATGTGAACACAGGACAAGTACTGACACCCAGGATAGGAGATGTCACTGTGGTAGGAGGGAATCCTTTCACATGGATGGGATGAGCCTGTAGCCACAATAGGACAGCTCACAGGGTGACTTGAAGTGTTCAGTACTATCTTTGACACCAGACCCCAAAGAGGAACAAGGGGTCAATGTGACGATAGGAGGCAAATATTTTTCTTTTCTTGTAGACACTGGAGAAACTCGGTCAGCGTTTTGGCGTAAGACGCTTAATAAATCAATAAATACAAATACAAAATCTATACGAGAGGGAAAATATCCAATGTCGGGTATTGCCACGAATGCTCAACGGTTCTCTGAGCTATGAGTTGAGTTCCTTTACCAATGAATTACCAGTCTCTATATGAGAATGTAATGTGTCTGTTCCTTTGTTATATTCACGACAGACACCGGTCAACATTTTGGAAAGAGAGTTAATGGCAAATCTAAACTTGACAATTTCATTTAATGATCAAGGAATGGTGTGTTCCACTCCAGGAATACACTATTTAAATGTGGGAGAATGTATACTGGCATTCACAGGGCAAGTGGCTCTGTGAGGTGTTCCAGTAGATACAGACACTTTTCTATATGTAGTGAGCATTCTATTAACATGGCTACCTGGCTTAGTGGGAACAATTGTAAGGATACTGGATGAGTTTTGTTTAGACCACGAATACCCATGGACAAAGAGGGGGGACAGACTATCACTATAGAATTGGAAGCAGCCATAGTACAAAGGGAAATAGCAATGCTTGAAGGAGTAGATGATGAGGATAGACCATCGATAACAGTAATAGCTCTCGAGGAAGGGTACAGATTGACTGACATAACTGATGATGACATGTTCAGGGAAGACCAAACAGACGATGAAGTAGTGTTTTTCATGAGCATTACATACAGCACAAGAATAGAGAAAAGGGAAGTCCCACAGGGAATTACAATAATGTGGCAACGTCCAGCATTTTTTCAGGAAGACTTGGAAAAGGTGACAAGAGTCCTTTGCACCACAGGACCTTATTACGTAGGTTTTTTGAAGGGAATAGGGGAAGTTAAAATAAAGCTTAAGCCAGGAGCGATGTTACCTCCAGCAAAGCAGTACCCCATGTCTTGAGGAGCTGATAAAGGTAAATTCCAGATCATTTCACCACTAATGAAGCAAGGGATTCTGGTGCCATCGGAATCATCGTGTAATACTACGGTGTACCTGATCAAAAAATCCAAAGGAGGGTTGTGGAGATTTATTCAAGGTATGAGACCGATTAACCAGATTGTAGAAGCAGAGTTTCATTTAGTTCCTAATCTGGTGAAGATACTGTGTAGTATCCTGGTGGAAGCTCGATATTTCACGGTAATCGATTGAAAAAATGCTTGGTTAAAATTCTAAGTTGTAAAATAGTGAATCCTGCCACGAAGGCGATCAGGTGCATGACTGTGCTAATCATGTTGAATGTTGATGATATACCCTGTGTGAAGGAAAATTCTTTAGCGGGAGGGAAAATACTGTTTATTGATGGTTCTTTGAAAATGTATCAGACTAGTGGGGAAAGGCATTGAAGCACTGCATTAGTGAGACATAGATTAAATGGACAATTTGAAGTTGTAGCAAGTGCAAGGCTACCCTTTCACTTTTCAGTGCAAGCAACGGAATGTGTACCACTCATTGTCACGCTCGAGAAACACAAAGGACAGAAAGTGACAGTGTACAGTGACTCTGCATACGTGATGTCAACCGTCCATGCAGTGTTAGCACGTTGGAAGAGGAGGAGCTACCTCAGCGCAGACGGCACTCTAGTGCAGCACGCAGCTTTATTGGATAGGCTTATTAAGGCACTACTACTCCCAGTGGACATTGCAGTCGATAAATGCGTGGTGCATACTAAGCAAACAGATTGTATCTCTTGCGGGTACGAAACCACAGACGAAGAAGCCAAAAGGGTTGCATATTCCCCAGATATTTCACATTTTGATACTGAGAATATTAAAGAAAAATTAGTCACAACTTTGTTAGTGCAAGAAGGATTTAATAAATGATTGATAACCCAACTAATGGAGATTCAAGGGAGTTCACCACATGAAGAGCAGGAATTGTGGATACGAAGGGGGTGTCCGTTATCCCCCACAGAAGCATTATGGTGACAAGACAGCACTGGAAACCCCGTGATGCCAGTAACATTATTAAAAGTTGCACTTGAACAGCTGCATTACCCCGCGCATGTAACTAGGGAGAGTCTTGCTGCTACAATTGCGGAAGACTTGTTCATTCTGAATTTGTTGGAACACGTTGCACTCTGAATGGGAAACTGCATCGTGTGTCAAATGTTTACTGCTGGGCATAGACTGAGGACAATTGGGTTATACCTCAACCAAATGGTCTGTTTCAGCATTTGCATATCGACTATGTCGACTATGTCGATATGCTGCAAATATGTCATGGATTTAGGTATCTATTAGTGGTGGTGTGTCCCTTCTCTGGGTGGATAGAGGCAGGTCCATGTATACACCCTGATGCCACTTATACAGTGAAGTTTTAAGTGCGCATAGTTTTCCAGAGATGGAGTTTGTGTGAAGTGCTGAGATCCGATAATGGACCACATTTTGTTTATGATCTATTTGTGCAGATAGCACTTCTATTGAGTATTAAGCACATGTTTTCTTCTGTTTATCACACACAACAGCCTCCTTAAAGAAAGGATTGCCAAGATTAAATTGACTTTGAAGAAGGGATATCTACATTGCCTACCCCTAGCCTTATATGCCCATCGGAATCAGCCAGGATCAGACCATTTCCTCACCCCTCATGAACTAGTGACAGGGCAGCATATGAGAATGCCCCTTACACCTCCATGTAGGAGCAGACGTGATGCCCAGAGTGTAGCCAAAATCTGAGGTGATGAAATGCATGACTATTTGACATGCATGACCTCTAGGATTTCTTTCATTTCAGATCAAGTCAAGCGCAAGGGGGGTTGGTCTCAGTACACAGAAGAAGACAATTCAACAACCAACCCAATTGAACTACTACCAGCATCTAAGTTATATGTTGGAGACCTAGTTCTCGTTAAGAATTTTACCCGAAGGTGGCATGAGCCACATTTTAATGGTCCCTTTTGTATTGAGACTATAACCCCTTCAGCTGTGAAGGTCCAAGGGAGACGAGCTTGGCTTCACCTCGGTGACATAAAGGCCTATGAAGGTGTGCCCCGCCCTCCCACCGTTGCTGATCCAGAAGCAAGACAATAAGAAAGATTTGAACGTGTGCGATCGATGACGAAGAAGAAGGATGATAAAGCAACCAGCGGTTAATACAGATTTATATTGGAGTGGAATTCAAGTGGACACCCCCTATAGATATTTTAGCAGAGAGTGCAAAGACTTGCAGAGAATTCCAGTAGTTTGAAAATGAACTTTTAGAAATACACATTGAAGCATCAGAGTTGCGCCTAAAATTCAGTTCTTGATTGGAAATTAGAAACAAGATGAACATCCAGATACATCTTGTGAAGAATACCTGTTCTAAACAGTAATTCATATGGTACTTACCGAAAGTGATGTTCATCGGCTTGTGCTTGCGGCTGTCTTTGTGTTTATACTTCAAGCTTACCCTGCTTTTGTGAGAAGAAATGTTGATTTTCGCACTTTCTTACAGGATCCTATACATGTCCCAGTGATAAGGAGGCTCCTTATTGCCACCATCGAGCAGATTTTGCAGTTATATAGGAATTTTGATGATTGTATTAAAAATATTTAAAGAGGGAAGTGGCAAGGTTCAATGCAAAGAACAAGTGTAGGGTGGCACAAGAGATGGATGCCTATGCTCTTAGGCATAATATATGCATGTATAATTGTTCTCATTGTCTTTCTGTTCCTAATCTTTCACTCTCAAGATTCTTGGAGCAATATTGCCGATGGTGATGTATAGATTCTGTGTGATCAGGATAGTGATCACCCAATGCAAGAAGACAGCGAGGAATGAAAATCATGATCGATGTTCGGACCCAAGGAATTGATGGATAAAGATGTCAGAAAATACATAGAGACCAGCATTGTAACATCTGAAGGAACAAAGTTATTGTATTCAAAGAATCATAAGAAATACGTGGGACGATGGTTCTATTGTAATCCAAATGGACAGTGCAACTACATGACATGGAGTGTAGATGAGCATGTTAAATCAGCCGGCACCCTCATGGGGGTGATTATGATCTGGACAACGAAGAAGCACTTCTTCAAGAGAAAATATCAAGATGTGGAAACTACTGAAGAGGTGGTCAAGGACTCGACAAGAGGGGGGAATGTCGAGGAGCATCTGCATGCCTCTGCAGGAAATCCCGCCCTCTGCCTCCTATATGTTGGAGGCCTGAGAACGTGCCATGTTTGACACCAGAAGTTGTGCCAATACCGCAGCGAATATTCAAAAAAAGGTATCTACTGAGAAAACCCTATCAAATGTATCCCTGAAGAGACGACAAGCTGAGGGAGGAAGTCCCTGAAGGAATATGAAAAGGAGCAAAAGAGAGAAGCTAGAGACATCACAAGAGATGTGCGTGTCACCCTGAAAATACTGGCTGAAGAGAATGCATGCATCTAACAGAAACTAATGATGAAGATAAAAATCAAGTAAACTTTCGTATGTGGAAAAAAGATTGCATGTGTGTGAAGTGCTACAGAAAATCAACCGTTCAATAATAGTAAAGATGTTGAAATGCAAGTAGACCATGTCATCATAGAAGCCGGCTATATGTAGTGAATAGACTGCAGGCAAAGCCGCCATTGTATAGGAGCTGAATATCAGTGTCATGAATTTAGTAATCCCGGACCCATGGAGAGGAAAGTCAGAGTATTGTGTCACAGCAAGAATAAGCTGAGATCGTGGAAGCGCCTGGCGAGGCTGTCCAGCCTGGTATCAAAACTGAAGCAGCCATGATTTTTTATCTATTTTGGAAAGCAGTGAACGTGCGAAGGATGAATCATCTCTTATTAAAGGGCAAAGAAAGAACACCAATAGTGCCAAGTTTTATTCATTTGAATGCTGCAAAATGGACCAAATCGTGGTCTTCTGTCATGTGAGCGGAGTATGGAAATAGAGTTGAGCTTGGAGTCCTAGAACAACCATAGTTAGAGCCTGCACTCCCATATATTCCCACATACCCAGATACTTTGCAAGGCTAAGTTCAAAGACAATCTTCATGGCACAAGGCTTAGGTGATGAGAGATGATGGGCTAATTGGGAGGGGAGGTAAAGTCAAGTCCACCTCCTGGCATCTGGGTCTGAGGTTACATGCTGCTAAGTGAACCGAATGTTACAGACATCACACGAGCATGCCAAGAAAGAAAGGGCCTTTTAATTTGAAGACTAATAATAAACTGTGTACTTAATAGTGTTGGAGATTACATGTTTTATATGTAGGCATGAGTTGTCCTCCTGACATTAGGGCAGACAATCACAATCCTATTCCCTATAGAAAGTATACTTAGATGTTCCCCTTGAACCAATTATAATCGCTTGTAGGTTTTCTTATTTGCCACGTAGTATGACATCACCTCTAACGTATGTTTAGTATTAAGTCTATGTTTAATGAGAAGATTGTCGAGAGCTGAGCTAATACTCCTTTGATGTCCGCTGTAACCTCCTGTTTTCGATAATTGTTAATGAAACAGCAACTTTTGCCATCTTCCTGAGTTGGTTTGATTATTTGGACTCAGAGTTATTCTGCAACTCTGCAACCCCATCCATTGCATGCACTCTACTAAAGAACCATAAGTTAAATCTTGAAAACCTCCACACATTCAGGGAGATGGGGGACATCCCTAGCATACCGGGAAGGAGGGAGGACGAGAATGAGTACTTTCTTGCGCGAAAAGGAGATGACAAGGGAAGTGACCCTGAGAATTCATGACACCAGAGGAGAGAAGAGACCAGACCCCGTAATTCTGAGAGGTTTTCCCATAGAGGAAGGGAGTGCCTAGTGGACAGGGAATGGACCACCAACAGTAGCAGCTCTGTGTCAGAGAGTAAGTGCAGCATAAAATGAATTCTGCCTAACATAAGAAAGGTCTTGTGAAAGACCCAATTTGTCAGGTAAAGGCATAAAGAGCTTTACGGCTCCCTACCGGAAGAATGCCAAATATTCGGTATGGGAGCATTTAGAGCTGTACGAACAAATTATGACATCATTTGGAATTAATAATTATGGGTACTGCATGGAGTGTGTCAAATGGACATTATCCCTAGAGTAGTCCAGCTTCTTTGCAGGGCTGGAGGATCAAGATCACCATAAATGGTCCACATACAAGGCAGCCATTTTAAAACACTTTTCCACTCACAAAAACGCACAGGAGGACCGCAAGGTGGCATACAACTTGATGTGTGGAGACCACAAGGTGCCTAGAGAGTTTGTTCAGGGTTTGAAACAAGTATTTGCCCAGACTTCTAGGTGGTTGAATACCAATAGTAGCAATTTCATCAACACATACTTCCATGCGCTCCTGAAATACATCATGACACAATTAGTGAGAGATTCTCATGAGTGTAGGTCCCTGGATTCGGTGATTGAACAGGCAACCAGGATCTATGAGGTCCAAATTCCTTCTGAAAATAAAAATAACCCTAAAACTCCCAAACCATCCAACACACCTGCTGGTGCAAAGGTAACACCAGTGAAAAATAATCTTCCATTGGACTAGCAGACTTGGGCAGAGAAGACCCTCAGATTCAGCCCAATTGAGTCAGGCAGGATACCAGACAAATCACCCTTCTGACACGGCCACCTATGTAAGTCCAAGATACAAAGGTAAAAGACCTATACCCAGATATACATATGCTCCCCTGTCACAAGGGGGGGTCCAGTCAGCTAAGCACCGCCCCCAGAAACCTCCCTCTAAGCTTCTCTCTGGAAAGAAGTACTCCCCACTTCCCAACTTGAACTTCTTTCCCAGGTTCCCCCTGAACTCTAATTTCCCAAAAAATACTCCTCTCTCTCCCCGCTTTCAGGACAATAGATGTATGAGAAGGGAGACCTAGGATGGTAGGTTATCAGGGAAACCTCAATTCCCGAGCTACTTCAAGAAAAGGGACAGTTACCCCTTTTCTGGAGCAGCAAATGTATGAATCAAGACCTCCCTACCAACCAGAAAATGTTTCACAACTGCAGCGACAGGTCCAACAACTAACCTAAGAACTGGGTTGCATGCTGAGGGCTAAGTCGAACCCTCAGCTGGAACCTGCCACCCAGAATAACCCAACATCCGGGTCTGATGCCCCAGGGGGTAAATGACTGGAAGAAAATTCTGACAACCAACAAGTTCCTGAGGAGGTGGCCCGGGTGGAGGGGAGATGCACAGCCCTAGAGGAAGCTTAATTTCCCACCAGAACAAAACCACTGTAAACCTCTAAGCCTGAATATGAATCTTCTGCCCCTGAAAAGTTGTAACCTAGAGAACAGAGAGTAGTAGGAGAAAGCAAAAGAAAACCCACTTTGTGGAGTAAGTCTGTGCTATCCCTTTTGAAGGAGAAGAATCCCTGGAGGATTCAGGTAAGAAAATCTTCTCTTTCAGGGTTGGAGAGATCCCTTCCAAGAGAAAATGGGTCCCAAAAGACCCTGATTTGGACTGGTTAAGTATGGAGATCGACCCAGTGCAAGAGGTTCTTAAACCATAACAATGTCACCCAGATGACCCTGAAATCACAGAGGTATCCACACCACAAACAGGCTCTGTGAACTGTCTCCAGGAAAAGGGGGCAGCAAAGAATCAGGGGAGAAAGAGGATCCCTCAACTCCATGTTTGTCTGGATGACAAATCTTTTTTACAGAATCTCGGACTCCGACACAAAAAACTGTCTAAGATCACACAGAGTCAGAGTTCAATATAAAAAGGTTAACTGCCAAGCTGACACATGATGCACATTTTCTTTGCCCCCTTGAGGAGAAAGATGGAAGATGTTATGTTCCCATCAAGGTACAGGATCAGTTTGCGTTATCAGCATTGGTGGATACTGGTTCCCAAGCCACACTCCTGTCCAAAAAAGTCCTTTGACCAACTGATCTCAGAAAGGGGCGAGCGTCACCGAATTCCCTTCACACCTCTTCCCAGACCACTCCAAAACTTTGATGGCAATGATATTTCCATCAAAGAGACTACGGATCTGGAAATAAAAATTGGGCCACATAGGATGAAACACCCGGTGATAGACATGATTCCAGAGGGCACACCATGTCTATTGGGGAATTACTTCATTCAGAGTTTATAACCCCTGATTTACTCTGTGAGCAAGGTCCTCTGGACCCAGACTACCCGGTCAATTAAACTAAAAGAAAGCAGAAATTATGTGAGTTTGAAAGGCACATGCCATGTGATTGAACGACGCACGGAGAAGGTGGAATTTAATTTCCAGAATAATCAGGTTCCCGACATCACCGTCATCCGTATAGGAGAAAAAACTAGTGATGGGAACTTTTCTCAATACTTGAACATCAACCTTCCTCCCAGTCTTAAGTGGCATTCCACACTGGAAGGGAATACTGTGAAATGTTATGCTAGTCCGAAACCAGAAGAAAACCTGAGTCTCATAAGAAGGGCAGATGAAAAACCGGCTCAAAGTCTGACCGACATCCAGAAAAATGATGAACAGCTTTTGTCCCGATTCAGATAAATGAGGAGGAAGAGCCTTTTCTCACCATAGTATGCCTAAATAACGGAAGTAGCTTCATAAGCAAAGCATTATTCAGGAAACTCCCAAAAGATCAGACCTCGCCCACATTTAAATTGATTGATAAATGGGAAGTAGGTCTGGAAAACTCAAATTCCAAACATCTCCAACCTAGAAGGTGTATGCTATAAAATATCCATTGGAGACAGAAGCATAGAACATAATTGTTGGGTCATGAGAGATGTCCCTTTTTATTATTTTTATTTAGGCAGTGTCATTTCTCAATTGATTCACAATTAAGTTGAAACTAATTAGTAATAAAGCCTGGTCTCGACTAGGGGGTAGCCCCATGGGGTTTTAAAATACAGAAAAAGCATTATGGTCAGCTCAATGTCTGCCTCATGTGGTTGAAGCTCAAGTGAGAGAAGAGGTTACAATACCAGGACAGGTGCTGCAATTTACAGTTCCCCAAAAAGTAAACGAGGACCAAACCTCAAAAATCCAGACACCTATATATCTTTGAATCTGCTAAGCCCTTTGTTGTGTGACACCTTGATTGGGGGTGGGAATGGAACTCCTTGAGCGGAGAGTGACCATCCAATAAACTGTGACACACAAGTGAGATGCACTTTTCCCCTTCACTTCCCCCATGCACTTGCACGATCTCAATGTAACCTGGCCTAGTAGGATCGCTGTCTGTCTTCCCTCCGTTTCCCCTCCCTTGCCTTGTTGAGCCTTGAAACACTTGTGTAAAGGCGCATTATAAATGCCATATAATATCATATCATATCATATCATACATACCCATCCCAAGCCAAGCCATGAAAACAAATATGGACATTTGGTATTCTATTGGGGCTGCTATCTCAAAAGGTGAGGGTCTGGCAGGAAACTAGGTGCTTGATCCATTGTCCTGAGAAATGTACTTTTTAAGTTATCGTTATAAAGCAGAGTATTGCTGAAAGCCAAATGTGGGTGTGAGAGTGGAAAGGATGAGAGGGCAAGTGAGTCATATGTATTTGGCCAGTATGTGACAAGAGAGTTTGGCATTCTTGAGACTGCATGGGTAATTTTCTCTGGTATTGGCCCTGTGCTGATTTTCAGGGCACAAGCCAAAGATACATGTGGTTGGACAGCATCCAGCCACTTTTTCCGAAGGGTGGATGCAACCCCTGATGGGTGTTTTTGAGGCCAGAATTAAAAATTTAAGTTTGCTTGCTCAAGTGCTTGGCTACTATGATTCTGCCCCAGGTGGTCATATTTCCAGTGCAGACACTTATTACCCCCAAGAACACATAAAAGTGTCATTAAAGCCCACGTCTCATGTTTGGATTTTGTTTTCCTTTGAATATTTCATTATTAATTGTTGGCCTTAAAAGGTTGCCACCTTTTATACTTTGCCAGCGTAGTTATTGGACATTCTTCTACCTCTGAATATTTTTCCAGGTTGATACATTTTTTTGAAATGCCAATGCTTATTTGTCTTGTGCACTTTCTTCCGAGGGAAAAGGTCAATTGAAATAAATGTGTATGTTTCACTATAAGTTAAGTTTGCTTATTTTGCCTGGATTATTGGGTGCCAGCTTTTCATTTTTACTACGGGGGCAGAAATTCCCACAATGAGTGCGGTACTCATCCCCAGATAACAACAATACATTTCATAGCACATTTTGCAGGAGGAATAAGAAAAAGACCATATGATTTACAGGAAGATCTAAACATATAACATCTCAGCAACAGTCACCCAACCTGCTGTTTTGCCTTTATAACATTGCTATAGGATCCCCTGCAACTCCTGCAACCGCAAAGTAGATTTGACCTACCAACCCCTCCAATCAAGGATCAGGTGGTCCATTAATGAGGCTCCCTTCTCATTTTAAAGTGAGAAACACTAGCTAATTTGGCGAGATGCATGTTATCATGTCATCAGCCTGAAGCCAGCAGGAGAGGAGACAAAAACTGTGCCAAAATCAGTCATTTAGACGAGCATGGCAATGAGAATGGGTGCAACTAAGCCTATGCAAAATTCATTGAGTCCCCCAAAAGCCCCCCCCTTTTTAGGACTTTAATCCTGTTCATTATGTTAACATTTGAAGAACTGAAAAATTGCTTAATTCCCTGCCTCACGACCTCCCAGGTAAATAGGCTCTATTGCACTATAAGGTAATACTGCAGTAGATGTCACCTGCCCCAGGGACGTTCCCTGCCCTGCCATGACATCCTTGGAACTTGCTTGGAGTGTATTTCTTTTGACAGCCAAAATAATCTGTATGTGTAGTTTCTGAAATAAAAGCATCTTGCTCCTTTGGACAATATGGCAACATATATACACAATGAAAATAAAAACAATAGGGAAATTCCTGCAAAAATAGCTAGTAAATTCAGCAAGCAAAACACAATTACGATATTCCTGCTGCCTTCCATAGTCAGATGGTGTTTTCAAACAAAATTTCAAAAATACCTTTTACAAACAATATTTCTATCATTTACTGAATTGCAGACTGGTCTCAAATCCTTGCTTCTCCACTTAACCAAAGTGTGTGCTCCCAGGCAAATCCTGTTATCTCCCTATGACTTCTCTGCTAATATTAAAAGTGCGTATAGGTATTCAGCCTCACTCCTGATATTGCAGCATAGGTAAATAAAGGACACAGCTTGTCTACTGCCTTAGTCATGGCAACGTGTTTTTAATGTAGCTCCCCACGATTCTGTTGCGTATTGAAGACTCATGCTATAATATCATATTCTGTAATATCAATGATGTAGCTATGTATGCAAATAAGGACATCCCACACACCATTTACCACCCAGGGCCCTCCAAATACTAGGGCCAGACCTAGTACTGAACATCCGCTTTAAAAAATCGAAACACCCAGGCAGATGCAGTATGCCGCGT
The DNA here is from genome assembly GCF_040938575.1 of Ambystoma mexicanum. Taxonomy (NCBI): domain Eukaryota; kingdom Metazoa; phylum Chordata; class Amphibia; order Caudata; family Ambystomatidae; genus Ambystoma; species Ambystoma mexicanum. The sequence goes on along the minus strand of NC_090924.1, from coordinate 288,812,462 downwards.
GCAACGGTCTAAAGTTAGGCCCCAGAGCACGATGGCAGGATTAGCGCTGTACCCAGCAAAGCTGTAGATCCGGCTGCGGTTTGATTTATTTTCATCTGTTCGGCTGGCCCCAAGGTGATGTTAACACTTATCATCTCTGGGAGCCAGACTTTAGACAGGTCTGTGTAGCTGCCAATCTTTTGCACGTTAAAAGACACGGCAAGGACAGTCTACGACATTTTACAGAGTGGTTTCTCTTTGCGCCTCTTCCCGCAGGCATTGAAAGCATGAAGTCTATCTCAGAGGCCCCGAGGCTGGGATTTATCAGCGCGCCATCAGAGCGGGGGAAAACTGTCAGTGGAAGAAAAAAGAACCTTTGTCTTCAGCTGGACTCTGAAACTTCCTGAAAATGAGGGAAACGCAAGCCAGTCCGTGTTGCAGCAGCTGTGCTATCGCACATTGTACTCATTTCCTTAGAATGAGAGGGCAGGAGATCTCTCTCAGGCAATGGCGCACTTAAGAGCTGACAGCAAGTCTCTTGCAGAGGGCCGAGGGAAGTGTGTCAAGCACTGAAAAGAGCTGAGCTGATACACTCCTGTCAGGGCTCAGGTCGAGGGTACACGCGGGGGGACGGAGTCCACCCCCTTTTTCACAGGGTGGACTCAGTCCCCCCCACCTAAAATGAGAAACATTGAATGTCTTCTTTGAATGTATGAATTAACACCGACATCGGGGATCAAAACGCAGTTGTCAGGTTTGCAGGCCGAACACTTCTCCACTGCACTATAAATCCTAATGAAAAATAACAAACAACTAAAGGTGAAATGTCCCATTTCGGTACTGAAAATCCCATGGAAAACATGTCTATTGGTTCTTGGAGTTTAAACCATGCACATCGTTTAACGTTTTAATAAACACTATTAGAAGAAAATATCCTCTCTTGGTTTTCTGTGTGTGTTGATTTTATAAAAGGCAAATGCATTCGTCCCGGGCGATTTGGGTGGTTATGCAAAGCCAATTTAATGAAATGTGCATATTCCAACTTGATGTACTCATTTCTGGTGACATCACATCCAATTGTGTTTGTTGATGAGTCCCCGAACTTTAATTTTTAGGACTTGACCCCTGATTTAAAACCTCTGTTTAAAGTGCAGTAAAGCCAGCTGCATATCAGGACGTTCTTGGAGAACAGGGCAAGGGTCGGGTCACTCCACTCTCGAGGATATCTCCCAGCTCTTCACCATATGGGCCAGTCAACTTTTATTTGGACTCCACTGCAATAGACATCTTCACCCAGATGCAATGCTCAGCAATCTCCTCTGGTGTTTCCTTGAAGCTCTCAGATGGTACATTTCAGCAGCTCTGTCCCTTCCCCCACACTGCCTACCCATTATACTAGTGATGACACCATCAAGTTAACAATCTTGGCCAGTACTAAACTTATGGTTCTTTAGTATCATGCATGCAATGGATGGAGTTCGCAGAATAACTCCAAATAATTGAACCAGCTCCGGAATATGGTAAAGGTTGCTGTTTTATTAATAATTATCTAAAACAGGTAGGTTACAATGGACATCAATGGACGTTTGTTCAGTACTCGACAAATTTCACATAAAAACATCCTTATATGCAATAAATACATCAGCAGTGACATCATACTATGTGGCAAATAAGAAAATCCTATGAGGGATTGTGATACGTTCAAGTCGAACATCTAAGTATACTTTCTATAAGGGCTGAGATTGTGATTGGCTAGTTACTGTCAGGTGGACAACTTATGCCTACCTCTAAAATATGTCATCTTCAACACTCTTAAGTACACAGTATATCATTGGCTCTGAAACTATAAGGCCTTTTGTTATACAGCCTTCTACAATTGGTTGGCATGCTCATACCATGTCTGGAACATTTGGTTCACTTAGCAGCATGTAACCTCATACCCAGGTGCCAGGAGGTGAACTTGACTTTACCTCCCCACCCAATTAGCCCAACATCTCTCATCACCCATGCCTTCTGCCATGCAGATTTTATTTGAACATGGCCTTGCAAAGTATTCTTGTCTGGGAGAATATATGGGAGTACAGGCTTTTACTATCGTTGTTCTAGGACTCCAAGCTCAACTCTATTTCCGACCTCAGCTCACGTGACAAGGTCTATTTTGCAGCCTTTAAATGTCTTAAATGAATAAAACGTGCCACTATTGGTGTTCTTTCTTTGGCCCTCGCTAAGGGATGATTCATCCTTATAACATTTATAGCTTTCGAGAATAGATAACTAACATTGGCTACTTCTGTTTTAATGCCAAGCCAGATAGTCCTGCCAGGTTCTTCCAGGATGTCAGCTTATTTGTGATGCGACAAAAATTTTCGACCTTTCTTCTTCATGGGTTTTTAGCTTACTAAAATTCATGACACCGATGTCCAGCATCTATACAATGGCGGATTTGCCTGCAGTCTATTCTCTACGAATAGCCAGCTTCTATGATCACTTAGTCTACTTGTGTTTCAGCGTCTGTACAGTACCATTGAACAGTATCATTTCTTTAGCACTTCGGATGTGTGCAATCTTGTTTTCTGCATATTAAGTTTACTTGATTCTTAACTTCGGCAACAGTTTCCGCAAGATCCATACATTCTCTTCAGCCAGTATTCTCAGTGTTTCATGCTTGTCTCTTGCGATGTCCCTGGCTCCTTTTTCACTCCTTTTCATATTCCTTCATGGAGTTCCTCCCTCAGATTGTCATGTCTTTGAGGATACATTGTTAGGGTTTTCTCAGATGATTCCTTTTCTCAAACACTTGCTGCGGAATTGGCACAACTGTTGGTGTCAAACATGACGCAGTCTCTGACTTCCAACATGTAGGAGGCACGGGGTGGGATTTCCAGCAGAGGCATGCAGATGCTCCTCTACAGTAACCTGAAAGAATTCTTGCAAATATGAATGGACAGTCACCCTTCTCTCTCCTCTCAAGTCCAGCCTCTCTCTCAGGATTGGTTTAGGAGTATGAAACAGACATATGAAATCCAGTTTTAATCCCATGTCAATATTTGGCAAACATCGTTATGTGTCAAAAACATAGTGATTTACTAGTAATAACTGCAGTGTATACATATTATGCTTTAGGTACTCATGGGGAATTAAAGAAACTGATAGCCAGGTCGATACCATTTGGCAATTTTCCGCCATTTTTACAAAAAAAAAAAAAGTTAGGAACATGTAATCTATTGCCCATTTTCCTCATTTTACCCACCACAAGTTTGCCAACTCTTAAATTTGGGACATTTTCAGATCAGCCAGAAAGCCATTTTAGCTGGTCATTACAGTTCCCTAGGTTACAGGAGGATGATTTCAATTTCAACAAAACTGTCCGGAAATTGTCCATAAAATGACACATAAATCAATGCAGTATGACTTGTGGTTGCTGGGCAAACGACCCGTGTTATAATAACCCTTTAAATTAATTGTAACTCTTTATGTTCAGCAAATGGGATCTCTACTTCCACCAGGCCATTTGTCCCTTTCGACCAGCCTGTGACCATATTTTTTTATTAGTCTTTTTGTTGTCTGAAGTTGGTTTTGCAGGTCGTAAATGGGGGGTTCATTTGCTATACAGAATTCTCCCACTGCAGATAATAAGCTAGGCTGGCCCTGTGATGTCATGAGGCCTGCCCTCTTATCTGAAGGGGACCTTCTTATATTTCTTACAAAGTTTCAGCTTCTCTTGATTCTAGCCCCTGTATTAACACCTCCCCCCGCTTTGCAGTCAGGCCCCTGCAGTCTCAACTGTGACACAGCAGCCTGAGGAGCTCCAGCTCGTACTTTTTTGGCATACAGGCTGCCCATGCTGCAACCCTCCCAGCTGTGCAAGCCGTGTCTGTTTCCCACTGATACCACCCTGGATCAGCATTTTTCGACCTCCAGCGAGAGCAACAGGACCATACAGAGAACAGCCCATGCGGCTAGCAGATCTCAAATTTAGCGCCTGTGAAATCTATTAACCCATAGACGTCAATCTACACAGAACTCCATCCTGATGAAGGCCGTGTTAAAGATGAGGCACACCTAGCCCACCTAGAAACGGCTGAAACACCTGGTGTAGACGCACTACTCCCCCAAAACTACAGCACATTAATGCTGTTTACGCAAGAAAAATAATTTTGTGTACCCACCATTGTTCTATGTGTTTTCCACACATGTTGACTTGAATATGTACACTGCAATATGTGAATTTCTTGGCAAATCCTAATAGGAGTCAGGTTTGTTACACACACACAATTTGGAGATTGTCCCAAAAAATGTTTTTTTGGCACTGTGTGTTGTAAATATTTTTCTGTTTTATTGTCCGATTGTTCTGTTTTAGCAAACCATTTTGATGTCTTAATTTCTCTAAATGTTGGATTTATGTCTTTTTGCACACAACTTTAATATAAAAAAATGAGATTTATCTCTACAACATACTATTGAAGAGTGATTTCTTGCTTAGCAATGCAGAGTTTGATAATACATGTGGAGGTGTTGTTCTGAGCCTAGCATCCTTGGACCTATTCATTTGTATCTTTTGTTTTCCTAGTTAGCACCTCCCCCCTACATTCCGGTCATACACCATCCAGGGCCAATTGTCCTGCCCAGAGCTCAGCCTTTCAAATACCTTTCAGGCAGGGCACATTTTACTGTAGTTATAAATAGGTGGGATGCACAAACCAGGCTGGAAGTGGGGGAAGCACTTGGGAATTTTGCCAATTGTCCTTGGCTGAAAAGAACTTACATTCAGCAACTTCAGACTTTATTCTTTGACACACTTTGTTTTACTGATCAGGGTTCACTTTGGTTTTGTGCTCGAAGTGCAGAGCTGTTTCATTCAGTAATTAACAAAATACACTTTTAATGATCTGTTGTTAATTTTTCTGCTGAAAAGTGAGTCTGAATTGTCACAGTGCACCACCTTTTGATGGGTTGCAGTTTCAGTGAAAATGCTGCATTTATTTCTCAGCCAGTAATGTGATGTGCTTTTGCAATCTGCACTTTGATTACATTTTTGTTTTAGCTTTCTTTTGATTTCCACTGCATAAAGACACCCACCTAGAGACCCACCTAGTCTTCCTTTGGCCTACAGGAGCTTTTCATGGTGTAGAGGAGGAACCAAAAGCCTTTACCGGAAGTTACCCCCCTATCCTGCCTATATGCTGGGAACCGGAAATAGAAACAAAAGTGACACCTGTAATGATGCCTATGACACAAGCAGCCATCGAAGCAAAGTACCCATTAAGAAGACCATTCTTTATGTATCCACGAAAAGCTGACAGCCTCTTGTGAAAGACCTCAGAAGAGATGACGAGAAAGAAAGCTAATAAACTATATAGAATCTGATGACAAAACATAGAATCAAGTCATCCTTTACGTACAAAATGAAGATCGCACGTGTGAAAAGCACAGAAGAAAATCTAAACCATTTAAAAATTGTACAGATACCGAAATGCAAGTTGATTAATTATTCATGAAGGCTGGCTATACGTAGTGAGTAGTGCAGGTGGTGCCACAAAGGTATATACATGCATAGGAATCTGGAAGTTCCACATCATATTTTAGCAACCTGAAAAACCTGTGGATGAAAGGACTTTAAGTGTTGTGCAGCAGAATAAGCCTTGCTGGAGATGGAAGGAGAATCGAGAAGGTCTGCCTGGCCTAGTATCAAAGATTGGGGCAACCAAGAAAATGGTTATCTAGCATGGAAAATACAATGAGCAAGAAGGCGAGAGCCGACCTCCTGTTAAGGTGTGGCGGAGGGACAATGTGTGCCAGGTTTTATTTGTTTAATACCAGTAAAAATAACAAAGGAGCTCAAAACATGGTCTCCAGTAAAATGCTCAGATTAAAATAGACTTCAGGCGGGCTACAGTGAGACCAGAAGATAAGAACATGCTCACACTCCCTTTTACTATCAGGCATAGAGATTCGAAGCAAGGCCGAGTTCTAAGGCCTAATTGAATGGCAGACAGTAAGCGTGATAATGGATGATGAGCTAATTGGGTGGGGAGGTATGGTCAAGTCCAACCCACCAGCACCTGGAGTACCAGCTTGCATGCTGTTAACGAGTGGAATATTCCAGAAAGGTACAAGCATGCCAGCACATTATAGAGGGCCACCTATCAAAGAGCCCTATAGTTTAGAGACCCAATAAGACTTTGTGTATTTCATAACGCTCACACTGACTTGCACGAGAGGTGGGCAGAGTAGAGATCCAATCACACCCACAACCCCATAGAAAGTATATCTAGATGTTCCCTGTTACCCAATCAAGTATAAAAGTATGTTTTTAATTAAATACATTGAGATCTTACTGCCAGACATCTTTGATGTCCGTTTATACTCCCTGTTTTAAATAATTTTTATTAAAACAGTCTTTTGCCAACTTCCTGAGTTGCTTTTATTTTTGCTGTTTGAGTAATTTCTGCATCCCCATCCACCCTGTAGAGTGTCACCTTGTCTTAAAGGACCTTCGGGTTCAATGGCAACAAATGTTTGCTGGTATTTTGCATGTGAATCATAATATACATTATATTTTTGTCAACACCAGGTCTTTTCCCTGACATCTTTATGTTGGAAGGGGAACATTTTTCTCATGTCTTGCCTTAAACTGCAAGCACACGTGCAAAGCTGTTTTGGTGTCAGTGTTTAAAACGCCTGTTTTTCATGTGAAAGGGACGTTTGAATTTCTTCTACCTTTGTGAATTATAATGTTGATTTTCTGTATATAATGAACCCCAAAGTCTGCTTTAATAGGCCTGTTTTTGGTGTGAAGGTTTTGTTATCAAATTATTCTAAGGGGCCCTTAGTTCTGTTGGTTTGGGGCCTATGATTACATCTTACATGCCCCTCCTCGTTCTTCAATGATTATTTTGTGGGGAAGAGCATGGCAGTGTGGAGTTTTCATCCAAAGCCCCTTTTATTTTTCTTTCATGGTTTTTTTTGCTGTTATATCCCATCCGGCCCAATTTTCTTCAGTAGGGAGTGGGCCCTCAAGCCTCCCCTTTCGTTTTTGGGTTGGGGGTGTAGCACTGCACCCCTTTCTTCATTCATTAGGAAGTTGGCAATCCAGCCTCCCCTTCTGTCTTTGGGTTGGGGGTGTAGGACGGCACCCCCTTTCCTCCTTCTTCCGCGGTCTCTGGGGTTCTCACAGGACTCCCCTCTCGCCTCCAGGCTGGAAGTGAATGGAGTTAATTATCTAACAAATAAAAAAAACTTCAGTACTTTTTGCACACATAGTTTCAAGGAATATTTACACAGACTTGACAAAAACAACAACAGCATACAATTATTACACAACACATATTCACCATTTCACATACCATATTTATGTACTGTCTTTCTCTTTACAATGACCACTGAGTAAATTACTCCCTGAGTATATTTAAACATCTCTTAGTTCCCATTTGATTTTCTTGCATCATCCTTTTCATTCCTCCGATGGTTCATCTGCTCAACTTTCATTTGGCTCCTCAATCAGTCATAAAGCGTGTCTGGGATGAAAGCATTTCAATGGAATGATGTCGACCCATTTTTGTTCTCTCTGTTCTCTTTTTGACATGTGGATCTTGTAAGCAAGAGCGGATATTTTATCTACAATTTCAAAGGCTCCACACCAAGATGGAAGACATTTCTGCTCCTTGGCTTGTTTCCTTGTCACATACTTCATACACTTTCTTGGTGATATTTAGGTCATAATATGTCTTCATTCCTTCAGCCAATTTTTCTGAATTGCGCTGAGCATAAGCACAATTGTGCTTCCTTAAATTTTCAATGTGGACTCATTTATCAGTGTCTGCTCCTGAGTTAAATAGAACTGATGCTGAAGTAACACCATTTGTCATCTGGTCGTGAGCTCAAATGGAGAAATCTTTGTTGCAGAAGATGGTGTAGACCTAATAGCCCTCAGGACAACTGGTAATCCAATGTCCCAACTGGGTCCAGAGTCTGCCACACACTTCTTTAAGCATTGTTTTGTTGTATCTCTCTACCCCCCATTTGAGGCCAGCGGTATGCAATGTGGAGTTTTCTTTTTACCCCTAGAATCTCCCACAACCTTGCCATCACCTCACTGATAAAATGACTTCTACGATCCGACTCCATCCTTTGTGGGAGGCCAAAATGAGAGAAGATGCGATTGATCATTAGCACAAACAGCAGTTGTCTCTGCTTTACAGTTCCAGGCTGGAAGACACTGTACCTACTTTGTGTACAAGCATGTCACAGTCAACATGAACTTGTTTCCTCTAGAGGAGCTTATCACTGGCCCGATGACATTGACTTGCAATTCTGACCAAGGCAGTGTCATTCCCCGTTTTTTGTAGGGGAGCTCTGAGTGTGAGTGAACTGCGTTGAAATTGAGCACACACAAGACACCCCTTTAGGTAAGTGCCGAGGTCCTGGCCCATGTTTGGCCAGCAGGAAACCTCGTGCAAGATTTCTCATGTTGTGTGATACCGTGTTTGACCGTCAGTGGCTGCTTCAGGGGCGTGGTTCAACATTAGGCTTCAGAATGATGTAGGTACCACTCACTGGTCACAGCCAGATAGGAAAACCCTCTTGGATTCGGAACATCTCGGAAAACTTCAACAACAACCGTAGAACCTCTTTTTCGCTATAATCTGACTCTATTAGAATAAAACTGACGGGGTCTTCAATGTGTTGATGGAATTTTCCAATGATTGGTCTTCTTTCTGTGCAGTGATGAAATCTGCATCTGGGTATCTTTACTCCACTGGGTTGGTGAGGGCTCACCATTCGCACCAGTTTGAGACCTGGTGACGGTGGCAACTTGGATTTCGCCCAGCAGGGATTCCATTTCTATGAAATCCCCCTGAAGGGCGCCAGTTTCAGCCAGCTGGTCAGCCTGGTAATTCTCAGTTTTATCTGACCACTCTATTTTGGAATGACCGCTTATCTTCTTCCAAAAGATGGTCATCTCATTGGAGGTCACCAGATCTTCAAATGACTGGATCAGTTTGGCATGATTTAAGGATTTATTGTTGGCACAAAGCATGCCTCGATTCTTCCAGTAATCAGTGATTATGACTAGTTCATTGAGTTGGTGGTGCACTGCAGTGAGGATGGCTTGATGAACGACCATCAATCCTGCAACCTGACTACTTTGGGGTCTTTTCTATTAGCAGCAGAGAGCTCTGGGGTATCATGCACCCAGGCATTCCCAATGCCATCCACCAGTTCTTTTTCCCAGCTGTTATCAACATGGTAGGAACATCCATCCACATAAACTGAGGGTACTTCCTGATACATCTCTTCTTCATGGAACTTGTGTACGGAAGTTGAGTACACCTCCATGTTATTGTTTTTCATTAGACTTTCATCCGCAAGACTTTTTTCTTGAACACAAACATGCAAGTCTGCCAACCTTTGCACTGGGGGACTTTTATTGTTGTGGCCATATCTGATCTCCACAGGAAAGCCTTGCATGGACAGAATGCAGGAAGTAATTCTGGAATTACTAGCATTCCCCACCGGGAATCTCTTTCTTTGGAGATATTGCAAGTGTTGGTGAGGAGTCTTGTCAATAGGTGCTCCCCTAGGATGAATGGGTGGTAATGCCCGTACCATTCCAAGGAGTGCCTTCTCTCAATCATTTAATTTTTCCTCCACAGAGTACAAAGTTTTACTTGCATACGAGATGACTTTCTTGATATTGTCATCCTTTTGATAGAACAACACTGTTAGGCAAGTATCTGAGAACCCATCTCCAAGCAGAACTCCTTGTTCTTTATGGGGTAATCCAAACAAGGAGCCTCGGTAAGGCTTTTTTCAGTAGTTTAACTGCCTCAGCTTGTTCCGGGTCCAAATCTCACTTGACTCTGGCCTTTAATTAATGTATCATGGGTTGAGTGACCTCTGCATAGTCTTCAATGACCTTTTGACTATAATTAGTGAGTCCAAGAAGGCTTCTGAATTCTCGCAGAGTAGTAGGGTCTTTTCATTTAAATAAGGCTTCCACCTTCTTAGCCTGTGGATTAAGACCCTCAGGGGTGATCTCATTCCCCAAAAAGTTCACTTGGGTCTAACACCACTGGGCCTTCTGAAAGGACAGTTTTACTTGACTTTCTGAAACTGGGTCAGAACATAGGGTATTTCTGCTATATGTTCCTTCACAGTTGAGCTCTTGATCAGAACGTCATGGACATAGGCTAGGTTTCCCCTTTCGCCCACCTCAGGCATGACCTTATGTAGAAATCAAAATCATTCGCAAACGCTGTTGCTGGGCGACTTTAACATCGGCTTTAATGAGCCAGAAAACAAAAATGCCCTCTCTATAACAGCTATACTAAATGACCACGGCCTTACCCAATAAGTCCTCTCCCCCACACATGCTAAAGTCAGAACCCTTGACTGGGTATCTGAACTTAACTGCAACATAGTCATTACTGACATCACCCCTTAACCATGGACCGACCACCATCTAATAAACTTCACTGCCACACTCGACCTCCTCAGCCCTAAAATTATCACCACTCCCCACCAGAAGTAAAAAAGACATTACTACAGAAAAACTCATCCCCCTCCTCTTGCCTACTATCAATGGCCTGAAGGGCAATACTGACCCAGACACCCTTGTAGACACCTTTAATAAAGCTATGTCTCATGCACTAGATACTATTGCACCTCCAAAACTACGCAAAGCTAAACAAGAAGCCCACCTTAATGCTTGGTTCACCCCACAGCTTAAGGACCTTAGAAAGCAGAAACGAAAACTCCAAACTATCTGGAGTAATTCGCCTACCGAAGACAACAAAGCTAATCTAACCCAAATCACTAAATATTACAAGTCAGAAATTATCAATACAAAAAAATGTATTCAATGACAGAATCACCAATGCCATGCAAATCTAATACCAAGGAACTCTTTGCCATCCTCCGAGAAATGGAATCTCCCATCCAACCTACTGACACGGTCCCCAAGGACAAGATATGGTGCACTAATATACAGAATGTCCTATCGAATAAAATCTCCACCCTCCAACTTAAAATAACTAATAAAAAGGATGCCCTCTCTCCTACTGATCAACAAGCACCTCTAGTGACTGAACCCAGTACCATCCCCCCTTTTAGCTTCAAACCTATCTCCATCATCGACACGGAAAAGGTTATCCTCTCACTGAAGCCGTCCAACTGTAAGGGTGACAGTTGCCCAGCTCAAATAATAAAGGACGCAGCCAGAGACTTAGCCACATTTATCTCGAAGCTCATTAACTCCTCCTTCAAATCCAACACAGTGCCAGCCAACCTAAAAGAATCCTGGGTCCTCCCCCTTCTTAAAAAACAAACCCTCGATCCATCCATCCCGACCAATTATAGGCCTATCACCACTGTACCCTTCCTACTAAAAATTATTGATAGAGTAGCCTATCTCCAAATTCAAGATTACTTAGAAGCTAACCATCTACTAGGCTCGTGCCAATCGGGCTTCCGCCCTCTCCATGGCACTGAAACAGCCTTGATAGATCTTAAAACTAAAATGGAGTAATTCAAGGATAGTGGGAAAACAGTGTTGCTACTCTTACTGGACTTGTCAGCAGCTTTTGATCTGGTGGATCATGCAGTTTTATGCAACCACCTCAAGCTCGCTGCCAATTTCACAGGAGAAGCTATAGCATGGGTCCAATCCTTTCTAGCCAACCGGACCATGAGAGTGTTTTCCACCTCCACTTGTGCCGATCCCATCCAAATTACATGCAGAGTCCCACAGGGCTCCTGTGTCTCACCCACCATGTACAATATTTTCATCAAGCCATTGTTCGACAAGTTGGACAGACTGGGCGTCACCTACACAAATTACGCAGATGACACCCAGATCCTCATACCCCTTTTGGGCAACTATGGAGTGGACCTGGCTTTGGTGAATAAAATTTACATCCTCATTCAGGCATGGATGGCCACCCATGTCCTCTGCCTGAACGACGATAAAACTGAAATCCTGCTCCTTGGATCAGACCATAACCTATCTAAACTCACCCCGGACTATGCCTCATTTAACATCGACAATAATACTATTAAGGTTATGCGAGAGGTTAAAACCCTAGGTTTTTAGCTCGACTCAGCTATCACCCTCAAAAAGCAAGTGAACTCACTCGCATCCACAACCACTTACATGTGTAAACTCATCCGTGCTGCCAGACCCTTCCTGTCCAGTGCCAGCTGCCTCACCTTGGCCAATGACCTTGTCATGTCCAGACTGGACTATTGCAACGCCTTATACTCAGGTGCTAATAAGTCGGTCATTGACAAACTCCAGAGGTTACAAAATAATGCTCTTAGAGCAGCTTTGAACATCCCACGTAGAGAGCATATCTCCAAACACCGGACCGAGGCCCACTGGCTAAAGATAAAGGACAGAATCCTCCTTAAAACCATTTCTCTCACAGCCAAATGCCTTAACAATCAAGCCCCCCCCACCTACCTGAAAGAATTAACTGGAGACCCTCTAGCCGATTGACAAGATCTGTCAACACCTTCTTACTTGAAGTCCCTAGATTCAAACTTACCACGGCGGGTGGATCTAGCTTCCCAGTTAGAGCTGCACAATCATGGAACATACTCCCACCTGACCTTAGATGCCCTCTACCCTACACCAGATTTAGATCTAACGCTCTCAAATGGCTGCACAATAACGATATGTAACGATATTCACCCTTATCTAGCTGATCATACTATACACTTGTTAAGACGATATTCTTCTGCGCTTACCCATCGATCCTATATGTACTGTTTCACCTGTATCATTTGTTGTAAGTTACCACTGTTCTGTAATAGCCTGTGTCAGGCATTGTAACTAAGTTTCGAGTCTACTTGTATTGTTGCGCCCAGCTTCCCACGGGCTTGGAGCGCATTACCAAATAAATAAACAAACAAACAAACAAACAAAGATGTTGATCTCATTGCCAAAGTTTATGTATCCATAGGGGTTCCGGGTCCACATGTACTACTGCCACCCAAGGGTAAGGGCGAGCTAGTACTGGTCTTCCTGACTCACGGGTGCTGTCCAGTAACAATTGTTCAGGTCAATGGCGGTATACACCTTTGACCCTTCGATCTGTGCCTGCCCCTGATTGATATTGGGAAGTGGCCATCTTGACATGTGGACCTGTTTGTTCAACTTCCTCAGGTATTCACATAATCTTCATTGGCCGAATGATTTGAGGATGCCCATGTGATGCTGGAAATGCATCAGAGGGACTGGCCCTCCCTTTCCTTTTCCTGTAGTCCTTTTTCATTTGTGTTCTGTATTGTTTTCTGCCCAGGAGTCCATATGGGACTCCTGGCAGTGCAACTCTTCCTGTTTTTGGTTTGGTGTACAGACCCCTAGGATACCATTATGGCACCCCTGGGTGGGGGTGCAACCCTGTGCCCCTAGTGTATGTTTTTGGGCACCGGTGTGTGGCCCACAGAGCAGAGTATGGACTAGTGGCAGCTCCATGCTGAATTTGACAGGTGCTTTGAGTATCCTCCATTTTGGGATACCCAGGCCCTGCCATTGGAATCAGTTGATTCCAGATAGGAAACAAGATGGCCTCTTGCTTTCTATTGCCTGTTACCTTGTTTTCCCAAAGTCCTGGGAAGTCCTGACTCTGTCCCTTCCCCCTGACTGGCTGCTGGGTGGAAGTTCCATATATGGTGTTGTTGTGAAATCCAGGCCATAATGGCTGGAGCCTTCCCAGTGACTGTATGTTGTGGGTACACCCAGTGGGTGGGACCTTGGTGAATGGAGTGTGTGACAAATGTACATTCTGTCTTGCGGATGTCTAGTATCTGGTGTATAACACAATGACTGAGACAGCCCTGCCCGAAACTGGTATGAATGCAGTATGGAGTGTTGAATGGCTGGGTACTTGTCCCAATACACATAAATTGTTATGAGTGTCTGGAGAGAAGTGAATGGCATGAATGCACTATGAACCTGATTGGATGCCTGCCTGCATGAATGCCCATCTGACTGATTGGTTGCCTGAGTGTGACCCAGAAAAATGAATGGGAGATCAACTAGTATATCTGGGGGCCTCTCACTGCTAGAATTTGTGTTCATAAGCTGAAGAGAAACTGGAGTTGATACTGAAGCTTAACCTTGAAGCCCTGCTGGAAGAGAAGTATTGATGCTGCTCTACCTCATCAATCTGAAAGCTGCTGTGTCTCCAAGGACTGACCCAGAGAGGACCTGGTAAAGTGCCCTCTTCCCAAGCTACGAGGGACCATCGTGTACCAGCTGATCTTTGCGAAAGCTCCCTGGTAGACAGGCCTAAGACAGGCTGCCTACCGGAGACAGGGACATCCGCAGAATCACAAGGAGAAGCGCCCGGACACTGTTGTACATCATCGTCGATGACCGCCGTCACCAACCGCAGCTTCAGTGCTCCCGCTGCCTAAGTAACATTTGATTCAAAGACACTCTCGCCTGCACCGTCGACCACTTTGTCCCACCGGAGAAAGTCGAGGCCACCGACACACCGAGGAGCATCCGTCGGTGGGTTTCCCGCCACCTGACAACCATAGAGAAGCCGGACGACTTGACGCCCTTGCTAGGCCACAGTTCTTCACAATCTCTTTGCGGTCCTGAACTATCGTCATCGAGGTGCCCCGCACGCCTCTTCCTTTCAGGACGCCAACGCTCCATTGTTGCAGAGAACCCCTAGGAATGAAGCTGCCGCCTCGCCGTCGCCGTTCGCCCCTTTTTCCTCGTGGGATCGCGACGATCCATGGCTCCTGTCTTAAAGGGAGCCACTCAACAACCCGATGACGAACTCTGCTATTCCAGGTACATTGGGGCTGTAGAACTATTTTAGAAGGAAATAAGACTCTTTTGAACAATATATGGACTGGGCTTGTATGATATATCTTTATTTACAGGTTGCCCAGGTGGGGGGATCTCCACACAGACTTGTGCTTAGTTGGTAGGGGTCAATATTCTGCCAATTGTTCTAACCAACTGCTTTCCTCCTATATCTATTGTTGGTTACTTTTATTCCTTCATCTGTGTGATATTTGACCAGAGTATAGTTGATGCACTTTAATGAGATCTGATAATAATTGTGGTACCACTTTAGAACGGTATATATTTGCCATTGTAGATTTTCTGAGCACAAAGTGAGTTATTGTGATAGTGTACATAACCTTGAATATTAATTATGTATTGACTGTGTTTTAACTAATACAGTGGGCCTCATTACAACCCTGGCGTTAAGGGGTTAACGGCGCCGTAAAAGGCTGCGGCACCGTTAAACCCTTAACGCCCGATTCACACTTTAACGCCTGCTTTTTGCAGGCGTTAAAGTCCAACCCGCTAAGGGACCTTTGTGCTAATTACGACACTGTAATTTACGGTGCCGTAATTAGCGCCTTCCCTATCCCCATTGAGCCCTATGGGCCAAAAATGGGAATGGGGAAGGGGCCATGGTGAATGGGGATTTACCACCCCGCCAACCTTGGAATGGTGCGGTAAATCTGCCATCCACCATAGCGAAATCCGGCATGGACCATGGTGCTAATAGCATCATGGTCCAACGGCAGGGTTGTAATGAGGCCCAGTGTGTGGACATGCCTTTGTGGGGGCTTGGGGACTAGACTGTACTTAAGAACCAGCCTGCACCACCTCCTGAGAAGCTAGGCCTTGATTGCTCGTCCATTGCTACCTTATAGAGAATCTTAGCAGGGGTCCTCTGTGCCTCGCCTCTGGCATATAGAGAGCAGGAGTACAGACCCCCCTCCGGTCTTTACAGCCCAGTACCAGATTGTTGAAGGTACTGTGGATTGGGCAAATTATTCCGCAGAATACTAAGTTCTTAATGATCTCTTTGAGTGACTCCATGGACAGGAGAGGTAACTGGTATTGTTTCAGAAATACTGGAGTCATCGTGTGATCCGTGGGTATGGTGGTTGAATGAATGGATGTGTGTCCACAGTTGTGCAAGTCTACTGAAAAGATATCTTGGAATTCCTGGAAGACCTGTTTCAGCTTTTGTATTTGCTCCTCAGTCTCAAAGGCATCAGCAAGATTGAACCTTTCCTCGCCCATCTGCTTGAAACCTGGAAAGACCTCAAGCTTGGCAATTTCAACGGTATCCTCCAGTTGGGTGGAGAGATTTATTTTGATGGTGTCGACCTGGACAGCAGGGTCCAGGGATTCAAGGAAGTGGTCGTTAACTTGATAAACTACCTTCTCCCTCCTGATGTCACAGGTCACATCTTCCACACAGTAGGGGCTGGAAGAGTACACCATGAAATCTTCTGCATACTTAGTAAACATCTTTTCTGGAGGAATACCATTGGTGATGTTGAAACAGTCATTTGGGATTGGTCCCATGATTTCATGGCCTAAATCAATAGAATAATGTTGGGCATCAACCACCATTCCAATAAAGCTGTCTTCACCCAAAGTGATACGTCTAGGGTCTTTTATCCAGCAATATTCAAAAGGTTTTGTGTTGTAGGTCTACTAGAGGTGTTAGATTTAAATACAAACCTTGTTGCTGGAGATGGGAATTTAAATGTATATAGGTGTCCTGACATTTGAGGTTCTCTCCTCGTTTAATTTTGAGGGGAATAGTGAATTGTCGCACCTGTCCTGGGTTGGTAACTCTTCTCGCACTTTAAATTCAATGGCATAACACAGCATTCGAGCTGACCAAAATGGTTTTCCATGTTGTCAAAGCCCATGGGGTTACCGGCCAGTCATGACCAGGTTTTCTTATTAATTAGGTCAAAATTGATTGTGAATGGACTGAGAATATCACTGCCTACAATAAAAAAAAAAGGCTGGAGGTACATCTCTCACGATGCAACAATTATGTTCTATGCTTTTGTCACCATTTGACATTTTTATCATACCCCTGTTAGACAGGAGATATTTGGAATTTGGGGTTTCCAGACCTATTTCCCATTTGTCAATCAATTTAAATGTGGGAATCGTCTGATCTTTATGGAGTTTCCTGAATAATTCTTCACTGATGAAGCGTCTTCTGTTATTCAAGCACACTCTGGTGAGCAACTGCTTCTCCTCATTTAACTGAATGGGTAAAAACAACTGTTTACCCTTTTTTTAATGTCCGTCAGACTTTGAGCATGTACTTCCTTGTCACAGGTCTCATGGTTTCTTCTCATTATGGACTGGTGTAAACATTTAGGGTGTTCCCTTCCAGTGTGGATTGGCAATGAAAATTGGGTGGAAGGTTGATTTTTAAAAACGGAGAAGGGTTCCCATCACCAGTGTGTTCTCCTACAGAGATGACAGTGATGTCGGTTGTTCTTGAAATGGAATTCTACTTTCTCAGAAAATCGATCAATTAGAATGACAGGTACCATTCAAGCTTACATTATTGGTACCCATATTTAAGTTTATGGGCTGTTTAGTCTGGGTCAAGAGTACCTTGTTTACACAGTCAATCAGAGGGGATAGCCTCCTTAGGAGATCGTTCCCCAGTAAACAAGGTGTGTCCTCCGGAATCACAACTATCATCGGATCTTTCAGTCAATATCGCCCAATTTAAGTTTCCAGATAAACAGTCCCTTTGACAGAAATGTCATTCCTGTCACGATTTTGGAGTTTTCCGGGAAGTGGTGTCAGGGTAATTTGGTGGTCATCCCCCTGTCCAGAGTTTAGTTGGTCAAAGGTATTTTTGGACAGGAAGGTGGCCTAGGATCCAGTGTCCACCAGATCTGATAATTCACACTGACCCTGCACCCTGACTGGTGCATGGAATCAGCCTTCTTTCTCCTCCAGAGTGCAAAGATGGTATGAGTCATTTGCCAGCCTGGTGGTCATTTTCTTAATATGGAACTCTGACACTGTGTGGTCTTGGGATTTTCTGTGTCGGAGTTCAGAAAACTTTACAACTCGCAATTGGGGTCATTGGGGAATACTCCTTCTCCCCAGCTCCTCAGCTGTTCACCTTTACCTGGCAACAGTTCTCAGAACCTTTTTGGGAAGAGGACACTCTCCATTTCAATTCTTGTTCTGGGTCGGTCTCCATGCTTATACACTCTCACTCAGGGTCTTTTGGGACCCATTTTTCTTTAGGAGGGATCCCCCATTTTTTAAAGAGAAGGACTGCTTACCTGAGTTTTCTTTCACATGGGATGATTTTTCTCTCTTCCACAAAGTGGGTTCTTCTTTGGCATCTCCTACTTACCCTTTTCTCTTTGGGTTTTAACATTTCGGGGGTAGACAAGACACTTTTAGGCTGAGAGGTATTTAGGGGCTCTGTCTGGTTGAGCATTTCCCCTGCACCCGGTCACCCAAGTCAGGATCCTGTGGTTTGTCAGACTGTCCTCCCGTCATTTCCCCCTGGGGCATCAGACCTGGGTGTTAGGGAATGTTGGGAAACAGGGTTAGATTGAGAGCTGGACTGAGCCCTCAGCATGCACCCCAGGTGTCATTCAGTTGCTGGACATGTCACTCCAGCTGCAAGACCTTTCCTGGGTGGTAGGTAAGTCTCTAGGCATACCTCTGAAGCGCCCCAAAAAGGGTAACTGTCCTTTCTCTGAGAGTAAACTCGGGTACTGGACAGTTCCCATATAATTTTCTACCCTGAATCTCCCTTCTATCGGGTTCAGAGATATATTGTCCTAGAACCTGGGAGAGAGAGAGGAGGATCATTTTTGAAGTTCTGATTCAGGGGATATTTGGGGAAGAAATTCAAATTTGGAGGTGGAGTGATACTTCTCTCCTAAGGGAAGTTCGGAGGGACATTTCCTGGGGCAGTACTTAACTGATTGCCTCCCTTTGGGCAGGGGGAGTGTATCCACACCCCAGGATTGATTTGGTACCCATGTACCTAGGGCTTACATAGGTGGCAGGGTCTCAGGGATGATTGTTCTAGGTCCCTGCCTGACTACCACTCGATTGGGCCTGATTGAGGCATCCCTTCTGCCTTCCTTTTTGCTTGTTGGCAGGAGGGTTACTTTTAGCCCCCCCATTTCCAGATCCAATGGAGGGGTAGTTTCTACCTCTGCCACCTTCGCAGCAGCTGGGATTTTATATGGTTTGGGGGTTTTGGGGTGTATTTAGTCACAGTGGTCTTGTGAACCTCATAGATCCTGGTAGCCTGTTCAATCACCCAATCAAGGTCCTGTGCTCGTGAAAATCATGCACCAACTGAGTCATTATATATTTGGGTAGCACACGGACATATGTAGTTACGAACACCCTACTAGTTGTGTTCACCCACCGGGTAGTCTGAGCAAATGCGCACTTTAGCCCCTGTTCAAATTCCCTAGGTGCCTGATCCTCCCCACATTGAAAATTATATGCAGACTTATAGGCCTCCTGTTTGTTTCTGTGTGAGGAGAAATGTTTTTAAATGGCTGCTCTATAGATGGACCATTTATAATGATCATGGCCCTCCAGTCCTGAAAACAAAAACTGGAGTACTCAGGTGAGAACGTCCATTAAGCAAATACTATACAATTCACATCACTTGTGATCTGTAATGATGCCATCAACTGATAATAAAGTTCCAGGTGCTACCATACCGAATACTTGCCATTCTTGTGGTATGGGGTCAGGAAGCACCTTATGGCCTTAATTTGTCTTATTGGCACTTTCACAAAACCCTTGCTCTGTTTCCCTGTCTTTTCCGTCTTCTGCACTGGAGTCCATTCACCTTCTGACTCAGAACTGCTAATGGTACTCCCTTCCCTGCCTTCTAGGTGCTCCCTATCTCTATGAGACTGCAAATATCTCCCAGAACCATGGGGTCTGGACTCCTCTCACCTGGGCAAAAGTGACCTGTCAGGATAACTCTCCCTGCACTTACTTTTAGGCCCAGGATAGAACTGAGTTTTCTCATTCATACTTCCAGGGAGTCTTGGGAATTCCTCCCTTCCCCAGAAGGTACAGACATTTTTAGAATCCCCTTCCTAGGCTGAAGCTTTAAATGTTCTTCTCCAGCAAAGCAAGCTGGATGGTCTCTCTGCATTCTCATTTTCTTTAACTCCAGCTCCCTCATTTTCTCATCAAGGGAGGTGAGTGCTCCTTAATCTCAGATAAGGACTGGTCTTCTGGATCAGTTTGGCCAGGCCTGGGTAAGTCTAGGTGTCACAAGTTTCCAGGAGCGTGGTAGGTGGAAAGCATGAGGTCAGTCGCAGTCAGCTCATGGGAGGTTGTGGTTAACTGGCATGAGGTTCCTGATGGAGAGGGCATCATCACTGAATCAGAGGGCCCATTCCCATATCCTAATTGGTCAGTGAACCTCAATGGCTATTTTTGTTTTTCAAACTAATGTGTCAAACTCTCACATCGGCTTCTCTCTGTCCTCAGAGCTGGCTTTTTAACTCTAAGAACAGGGCCTCATTGGCCTTAAGCACTTTACTCTGGGCCATTAATCAATCTTTTCATTCCCTGATTTCATTCTGACTTGACTCATTTTCATTTTTTTGCAGCCTGCATTGTGCGGGCATATCCAAAGCGGTTTGCTTTCAAAATACCAATCTCTTTCTCTTACACGTTTGTACACTGCGCTGCCTGTAACAGGTCAGCTTCAGCTTGCCTCACTTGCTCTATGAGTTCTACATTTGCTTTCCTGTTTCCAATCAGTTCCTTGGAACCTGACTGATTATTTTCTGCATCCACTGATGTACCTTCTGTACAAGGACACCACTGTCCTGGTTCAAGAGGTCTTTTTCGACCACCAGTTGAATTTTCTGTTGTTTTAAAGTATGTACCTGCTGATTTAGCTGATTAAGTCATTTTGGGAATCAAGCCCTTTTATAATTAACTGACGGTTTTCATTTTCAACTCCTTTATTTGTAATTGAAATGTCATAAGGTCATCTAACAGCCCTCAATTATAAATAGTCAGATCATTGACCTTATGTTGCGCTCACATTTTCTACACACTGTTTATGTGCATCTTGCAGTGCAGAAAACTGTGTTTCACCCTCTGCACTCCCTTGCTCTTGGGTTTTGAACTCATGTTTTAGTTCTTCCATGAGGCTTTCTTGCTATAACTTGATTATGGTTTTGCTGTATTTGATCTTCTAACTGTTTAAGTTCTTTTTGCCCCTCATTAAGGATCTCAGTCTGACTTTGCAGAGAGGCCTCACTTTTCTGCACTCGCTCTTCTACTAACTCCAAGTAGAAGTATAGATAAGCTTTGAGCTGAGCCATTTCACTCAGTTCTTCTTGAACATTTCTGGTTATTTAAAATGTCTCTAATGTTTTGTGCAGCATCCCACCTTGACACCGAATGTCAATGACTTCTGATGTGACATCTTGCATCATTTTAGCTTGCCAGCTCCCTTCGTCCATCTCTGTCCATTCACCGTAAATAAACGGCTTAGTAAGGAAATGTCTCCTAGCATCATCTAATTCAAAAGTATTCATTTCTAACTATGGCCTTTTGCATTTTTTGTAGAATTTCCATTGTGGAGAGGGAATATCACCCTGTTCCTGCTTAATTTCCACTCGCAATGCAAAATCAAAAATCAATTCTTACTCAATTGTAATTTGTTTACCTATAAACCTCCCTGAAACTCAAGGTTCAAGTCCTTGCGGCACTTTACCAAAAGAAAGATGAATTTCACTCCACCTTAATGCAACAAGATCAAGGTGAATAGTCTGACAAAATGCACTTGCCGTGAGTCAAAAAAAGCCTGCCAAATCACGCCCACAAGACCCAAATGTGAACACTCCACCTTCTTTGTGGCTCACCATTAACTTTTTGTTGCACAAATAAATCACACCAATGTGTTGGAAATAACATAAATTAGGATACTTTTCTTTCTACATAATTCACTTCAAAACATAATCAGCACTGATCAATGACAGAATCCCATTTACATATGCAATGCTGTTCAATTTTGATTTTCGTGCACGCTTAAAAGGCTAGCAGTTAAGTTTTACACATTTGTGCAAATGCATATAGCAATTATTATTTCACCCATACTTTTTCTTTGAAATAAACACACAGTAATTATTTAGGAGTTTATTTTTCAGACACCCTTCCCGTACCATGGTCTGTATTGGGGAAGTAGGACAGAAATAAATGTGAATTATTAGTGAATTTTATATATCAGAACCCCCCTCGGGCTAAAGGCCTGTGTTGCGGAAGCTGGACAGAAACAATTGGGATGATTTTAGAATTTTGCATTTCAGATCCCCCTTCACTAAAAGGCCTGTGTTGGGGAAGCTGGACAGAAGAAATTGGGATCATTTGAGAAGCTTTGATTTCAGACTCCCCTCCACTTAAAGGCCTGTTTTGAGGAAGAGGGACTGAACAAATCGTGATTATTTGAGAATTTTGGTTTTCAGATCCCCCCCTACTTAAAGGGCTGTGTTAGGGGAAATTGGACACATAGGATTACCCAATTAAATTACAGTTTATAGTTTTCAACACACACAGGGAATGAACTTTGTTAATTTTGAATTTTAACAAAAATCACTGTGGTGTTATGCCAAGCGGTATTAATTACATTAATATTTATAGTTAAATAGGCTAAAGATCTACACCGTTTTGCCTCCCACCCACTATAAAGGCAAAGAATTTAAGGCAAGCAGACACCCCCACATTTTGGTTTCATATGGCGCAATTCTACTTACATTTAAAATCTCTGTTTAAAGTGCAAGAAAGGCAGCTGCATATTAGTACCCTCTTGGAGAACAGGGCAGGGGTCTGGTCCCTCCAATCTCAAATTTTGCCATATATATTCAGTGAAAAAACTTTGTTAAAGGGACGTTATGGTTCCAAGTAAAACCGTAAAACCCTTGAAATTCTCCAGTTATGGTAAGCTAAGCAACCATAACTCGTGCCACCACCGTGCACTGCTAAGACTAACACCCACGACATCAAAGATGACATCACAAATGTATGTACTTTTCATGAAATATGTGTACAAGGGATTCTTATTATAATGTTGTGAAAAAAGTGTCAAGGATCATTGCAATAAATATCATACCCTAATTAGTGCATTGAACGATGCATTGATATAAATAGCATTCTATTATGGGGTTCTATCTAGTATACTAAGCTACTCATGCAGAAACATAGCATTGTGTGGAGCGTACCAGATGAAGGTCTAATATTCATAATGGTAATATGTTGAATAATGAAATGATATTTGTTTTCTTAATAGATTTTTGTGTACTGTGAAATATGTAATAAGTAGCTAATAAAACCCATGTATTACATAATTGCATTACTATAGACAAAACACAAAGAGACAAGAACACATACCAATATGGATATATACAGGGAAAGTGAAATTAGCAAAAAAGCACAAGTAGTAGCAGAATCAATTCATAACCTAACTGATTATTTTCATGCAAATAAATGATTGCTGTTTCAAAGCTGCTTTTTACCCTATGTATATGTATCACTTGATGTGATTGGACCCTAAGGAAAGTAGTGTGAGTACAATGTATACAATATGATCATAAACAGGGAAAGTACAGCCATAAAAAAACAACAGAACTATCAGAAAGTGCTGATAAGTCTATTGATTATCTTTATGCACAAAAAGGATTGCTGTCTTTCAAGCTTGTGTCTTCCCCTATGTATATGTTTCATATGATGTGACTGGACTCTAAGGGAATTACTGTAAGAACCTACTTGAAGGATACGTCTACAAATAAAATACATTTTTTAGTTTCTGACTGTTACTGAAGAAAACCATGTTGCCTAGATATATCAGCAAAAGAAAAAAGAGTGAGCCAGACATGTGATGTCATCAGTGATGTCATCAATGACATTTGTGATGTCATCTTTGATGACGTGGGTGTTAGTCTTAGCAGTGCACGGTGGTGGCACGAGTTATGGTTGCTTAGCTTACCATAACTGGCGAATTTCAAGGGTTTTCCGGTTTTACTTTGAACCATAACGTCCCTTTAACAAAGTTTTTTCAATGAATTTCATAGGTTTTTAGTAGCGCAACTTAACCATAACGTCCCTTTAACAAAATTTTTTCACTGAATTTCATAGGTTTTTAGTAGCGCAACTTAACCATAACGTCCCTTTAACAAAGTTTTTTCATTGAATTTCATAGGTTTTTATTAGTGCAACTTAACCATAACGTCCCTGTAACACAATTTTTTTTGACTGCATTTCATAGGTTTTTATTAGTGCAATGTCACCAAAACATCCTTTTCAATAGATGAAGACCACTAGCATCTTAGGTCCTCAAAGTGGGAACCCCAGGTGGTAAAAAAAAGATTTTTCTTCCCAAACCGGGACGCCTGCAGTGTTCCGGTGCAGGAAGGAAAATCTTTTACCAAGATGGCCACCATGGAAAGGGAAGGCGGGGTGTATAAAGAGAACACAACAGGGCATGAGCGGGGGTTGGGGGGGAACAGGAGAGAGACACAGGGCATGAGCAGGGTGTGGGGGGCAACAGCAGGGAGACACGGGCATGAGCGGGGGATGGGGGGAACACGAGGGAGACACGGGGCATGAGCGGGGGGTGGGGGGAAACAGCAGGGA
This sequence comes from Ambystoma mexicanum, assembly GCF_040938575.1. Taxonomy (NCBI): domain Eukaryota; kingdom Metazoa; phylum Chordata; class Amphibia; order Caudata; family Ambystomatidae; genus Ambystoma; species Ambystoma mexicanum. Next base: position 288,788,017 of record NC_090924.1, on the reverse strand, counting down.
GATGTGGGGCATGATCGGGGGTGGGGGGCAACAGGAGAGAGACACGGGGCATGAGAGGGGGTGGGGGGTAAAAGGAGAGCGACACGGGGCATGAGAGGGGGGTGGGGGGTAACAGGAGAGAGAGACGCGGGGCATGAGCAGGGGGTGGGGGCAACAGCAGGGAGACACGGGGCAAGAGCGGGGGGTGGGGGGCAACAGCAGGGAGACACGGGGCATGACCAGGGGGTGGGGGGCAACAGGAGAGAGACACAGGGCATGAGAGGGGGTGGGGGTAACAGGAGAGAGACACGGGGCATGAGCGGGGGGTAGGGGGCAACACCAGGGAGAGACAGGACATGACCGGGGGTGGGGGTAACAGGAGAGAGACACGGGGCATGAGCGGGGGGCAACAGCAGGGAGACGCGGGGCATGACCGGAGGGTGGGGGCAACAGGAGAGAGACACATGGAATGAGAGGGAGGTGGGGGCAACAGCAGGGAGACACGGGGCATGAGCGGGGGGCAACAGCAGGGAGACACGTGGCATGAGGGCATGAGCGGGGGTAGGAGGCAACAGGAGAGAGACACAGGGCATGAGCAGGGGGTGGGGGGAACAGGAGAGAGACACGGGGCATGACCGGGGGTAACAGCAGGGAGACACGGGGCATGACTGGGGGGTGGGGGGTAATAGGAGAGAGACACGGGGCATGAGTGGGGGGTGGGGTGCAACAGCAGTGAGACACGGGCATGACCGGGGGTGGGGGGCAACAGGAGAGAGACACGGGGCATGAAAGGGGGTGGGGGGTAACAGGAGAGAGACACAGGGCATGAGCGGGAGGTGGGGGGCAACAGCAGGGAGACACAGGGCATGAGCGGGGGGTGGGGGGTAACAGGAGAGAGACAAGGGGCATGAGCGGGGGGCAACAGCAGGGAGACACGGGGCATGACCGGGGGTGGGGGGAACAGGAGAGAGACAAAGGGCATGAGAGGGGGTGGGGGGTAACAGGAGAGAGACACGAGGCATGAGAGGGGGTTGGGGGGCAACAGCAGGGAGACACGGGGCATGAGCGGAGGTAACAGGGGAGAGACACGGGGCGTGAGCGGCGGGTGGGGGGGTAACAGGAGACAGACACGGGGCATGAGTGGGGGCAACAGCAGGGATACACGGGGCATGAGCGGGGGGTGGGGGGCTACAGCAGGGAGACACGGGGCATGAGCGGGGGGTGGGGGGCAACAGGAGAGACACACAGGGCGTGAGAGGGGGTGGGGGGGTAACAGGAGAGAGACACGGGGCATGAGTGGGGGGGTGGGGGGCAACAGCAAGGAGACACGGGGCATGAGCGGGGGGTGGGGGGTAACAGGAGAGAGACACGGGGCATGAGCAGGGGGTGGGGGCAACAGCAGGGAGACAAGGGGCATGACCGGGGGTGAGGGGAACAGGAATGAGACACGGGGCATGAGAGGGGGGTGGGGGGTAACAGGAAAGAGACACAGGGCATGAGAGGGGGGTGAGGGGCAAAAGCAGGGAGACATGGGGCATGAGCAGGGGGTGGGGGGAACAGGGGAGACACGGGGCATGAGCCCAGGGTGGGGGGAACAGGGAAAACACGGGGCATGAGCGGGGGTGGGGTGGAACAGGGGAGACACGGGGGCATGAGCGGGGGGTGGGGGCAACAGCAGGGAGACACGGGGCATTAGCGGGGGTGGGGTGCAACAGCAGGAAGACACGGGGCATGAGAGGGGTGTGGGAAGGCAACAGCAGGGAGACAAGGGACATGACCGGGGGTGGGGGGCAACAGAAGGGAGACACGGGACATGACTGGGGGGTGGGGGGCAACAGGAGAGAGACACGGGGCATGAGCGGGGGTGGGGGGTAACAGGAGACAGACACGGGGCATGAGCGGGGGGTGGGGGGCAACAGCAGGGAGACACGGGGCATGAGCGGGGGCAACAGCAGGGAGACACGGGGCATGAGCGGGGGTAGGAGGCAACAGGAGATAGACACAGGGCATGAGCAGGGGGTGGGGGAACAAGAGAGAGACACGAGGCATGACCGGGGGTAACAGCAGGGAGACACGGGGCATGACCGTGGGGTGGGAGGGGGGGTAATAGGAGAGAGACACAGGCATGAGTGGGGGGTGGGGTGCAACAGCAGGGAGACACGGGCATTACCGGGGGTGGGGGCAACAGGAGAGAGACACGGGGCGTGAGCGGGGGGTGGGGGGCAACAGCAGGGAGACATGGGGCATGAGATGGGGGTGGGGGGTAACAGGAGAGAGACACGGGGCATTAGAGGGGGGTGGGGGGTGACCGGAGAGAGACACGGGGCATGAGAGGGGGTGGGGGGGTGACAGGAGACAGACACGGGGCATGAGTGGGGGCAACAGCAGAGAGACATGGGGCATGAGCGGGGGGTCGGGGGGAACAGGGGAGACACAGGGCATGAGCCGAGAGTGGGGGGAACAGGGAAAACACGGGGCATGAGCGGGGGGGTGGGGGAGAAAAGGAGGGAGACACGGCATGAGCGGGGGGTGGGGGGCAACAGAAGGGAGACACGGGACATGACTGGGGGGTTGGGGGCAACAGGAGAGAGACACGGGGCATGAGCGGGAGGTGGGGGGTAACAGGAGACAGACACAGGGCATGAGCGGGGGTGGGGGCAACAGCAGGGAGACACGGGGCATTAGCGGGGGTGGGGTGCAACAGCAGGGAGACACGGGGCATGAGAGGGGTGTGGGAAGGCAACAGCAGGGAGACAAGGGACATGACCGGGGGGTGGGGGGCAACAGAAGGGAGACACGGGACATGACTGGGGGGTGGGGGGCAACAGGAGAGAGACACGGGGCATGAGCGGGGGGTGGGGGGCAACAGCAGGGAGACACGGGGCATGAGCGGGGGGTAGGGGGCAACACCAGGGAGAGACAGGACATGACAGGGGGGTGGGGGTAACAGGAGAGAGACACGGGGCATGAGCGGGGGGCAACAGCAGGGAGACGCGGGGCATGACCGGAGGGTGGGGGGCAACAGGAGAGAGACACATGGCATGAGAGGGAGGTGGGGGCAACAGCAGGAAGACACGGGGCATGAGCGGGGGCAACAGCAGGGAGACACGGGGCATGAGCGGGGGTAGGAGGCAACAGGAGAGAGACACAGGGCATGAGCAGGGGGTGGGGGGAACAAGAGAGAGACACGGGGCATGACCGGGGGTAACAGCAGGGAGACACGGGGCATGACCGTGGGGTGGGAGGGGGGGTAATAGGAGAGAGACACAGGGCATGAGTGGGGGGTGGGGTGCAACAGCAGGGAGACACGGGCATTACCGGGGGTGGGGGCAACAGGAGAGAGACACGGGGCGTGAGCGGGGGGTGGGGGGCAACAGCAGGGAGACATGGGGCATGAGATGGGGGTGGGGGGTAACAGGAGAGAGACACGGGGCATTAGAGGGGGGTGGGGGGTGACAGGAGAGAGACACGGGGCATGAGAGGGGGTGGGGGGGGTGACAGGAGACAGACACGGGGCATGAGTGGGGGCAACAGCAGAGAGACATGGGGCATGAGCGGGGGGTGGGGGGGAACAGGGGAGACACAGGGCATGAGCCCAGAGTGGGGGGAACAGGGAAAACACGGGGCATGAGCGGGGGGTGGGGGAGAAAAGGAGGGAGACACGGCATGAGCGGGGGGTGGGGTGAAACAGGGGAGACACGGGGGCATGAGCGGGGGGTGGGGGGCAACAGCAGGAAGACACAGGGCATTAGCGGGGGTGGGGTGCAACAGCAGGGAGACACGGGGCATGAGAGGGGTGTGGGAAGGCAACAGCAGGGAGACATGGGACATGACCGGGGGGTGGGGGGCAACAGAAGGGAGACACGGGACATGACTGGGGGGTTGGGGGCAACAGGAGAGAGACACGGGGCATGAGCGGGAGGTGGGGGGTAACAGGAGACAGACACAGGGCATGAGCGGGGGGTGGGGGGCAACAGCAGGGAGACACGGGGCATGAGCGGGGGCAGGGGGCAACACCAGGGAGAGACAGGACATGACCGGGGGTGGGGGTAACAGGAGAGAGACACGGGGCATGAGCGGGGGGCAACAGCAGGGAGACGCGGGGCATGACCGGAGGGTGGGGGGCAACAGGAGAGAGACACATGGCATGAGAGGGAGGTGGGGGCAACAGAAGGGAGACACGGGGCATGAGCGGGGGGCAACAGCAGGGAGACACGGGGCATGAGCGTGGGTAGGAGGCAACAGGATAGAGACACAGGGCATGAGCAGGGGGTAGGGGGAACAGGAGAGAGACACTGGGCATGACCGGGGGTAACAGCAGGGAGACATGGGGCATGACCGGGGCTGGGAGGGGGGGTAATAGGAGAGAGACACGGGGCATGAGTGGGGGGTGGAGTGCAACAGCAGGGAGACACGGGCATGACCGGGGGGTGGGGGGCAACAGGAGAGAGACACGAGGCATGAAACGGGATGGGGGTAACAGGAGAGAGACACAGGGCATGAGCGGGAGGTGGGGGGCAACAGCAGGGAGACACAGGGCATGAGCGGGGGTGGGGGGTAACAGGAGAGAGACAAGGGGCATGAGCAGGGGGCAACAGCAGGAAGACACGGGGCATGACCGGGGGGTGGGGGGAACAGGAGAGAGACAAGGGGCATGAGAGGGGGTGGGGGGTAACAGGAGAGAGACACGAGGCATGAGAGGGGGTTGGGGGACAACAGCAGGGAGACAAGGGGCATGACTGGGGGGTAACAGGGGATAGACACGGGGCGTGAGCGGGAGGTGGGGGGCAACAGCAGTGAGACATGGGGCATGAGATGGGGGTGGGGGGTAACAGGAGAGAGACACGGGGCATTAGAGGGGGGTGGGGGGTGACAGGAGAAAGACACGGGGCATGAGATGGGGTGGGGGGGTAACAGGAGACAGACACGGGGCATGAGTGGGGGCAACAGCAGGGATACACGGAGCATGAGCGGAGGGTTGGGGGCAACAGCAGGGAGACACGGGGCATGAGCGGGGGGTGGGGGGCAACAGGAGAGACACACAGGGCATGAGAGGGGGGTGGGGGGTAACAGGAGAGAGACACAGGGCATGATGAGTGGGGGGCAACAGCAGGGAGACACGGGGCATGAGCGGGGGGTGGGGGTAACAGGAGAGAGACACGGGGCATGAGCGGGGGGTGGGGGCAACAGCAGGGAGACACGGGGCATGACCGGGGGTGAGGGGAACAGGAGAGAGACACGGGGCATGAGAGGGGGGTGGGGGCTAACAGGAGAGAGACACGGGGCATGAGAGGGGGGTGGAGGGCAAAAGCAGGGAGACATGGGCATGAGGGTGAGGTGGGGGGAACAGGGGAGACACGGGGCATGAGCGGGGCGTGGGGGAGAAAAGGAGGGAGACACGGCATGAGCGGGGGGTGGGGTGGAACAGGGGAGACACGGGGGCATGAGCAGGGGGTGGGGGGCAACAGCAGGGAGACATGGTACATTAGCGGGGGTGGGGTGCAACAGCAGGGAGACACGGGGCATGAGAGGGGTGTGGGAGGGCAACAGCAGGGAGACAGGTGGCATGACCGGGGGGTGGGGAGCGACAGGGAGAGACACGGGGCATGAGAGGGGGTGGGGGGGTAACAGGAGAGAGACACGGGGCATGAGCGGGGGGTGAGGGGCAACAGGAGGGAGACACGGGGCATGACTGGGGGGTGGGGGGCAACAGGAGAGAGACACGGGGCATGAGCGGGGGGTGGGGGGTAACATGAGAGAGACACGGGGCATGAGCAGGGGCAACAGCAGGGAGACACGGGGCATGAGCAGGGCGTGGGGGGAACATGAGGGAGACACGGGGCATGAGAGGGAGGTGGGGGGTAACAGGAGAGAGGCACGGGGCATGACCGGGGGTGTGGGGGGGCAACAGCAAAGAGACATGGGGCATGACTGGGGGGCAACAGAAGGGAGACACGGGGCATGACCGGGGGTGGGGGGCTACAGGAGAGAGACACGGGGCATGAGAGGGGGGCGGGGGGTAACAGGAGAGAGACACAGGGCATGAGAGGGGGTGGGGGTAACAGGAGAGAGACACGGGGCATGAGAGCGGGGTGGGGGAAACAGGAGAGAGACACGGGGCATGAGAGAGTGGTGGGGGGAAACAGGAGAGAGACACGGGGCATGAGAGGCGGTGGGGGGTAACAGGAGAGAGAGACGGGGCATGAGAGGGGGATGGGGTAACAGGAGAGAGACACGGGGCATGAGAGGGGGTTGGGGCAACAGCAGGGAGACACGGGGCATGAGCGGGGGGTGGGGAGCAACAGGAGAGACACACAGGGCATGAGAGGGGGGTGGGGGGTAACAGGAGAGAGACACGGGGCATGAGTGGGGGGTGGGGGGCAACAGCAGGGAGACACAGGGCATGAGCGGGGGGTGGGGGGTAACAGGAGAGAGACACGGGGCATGAGCGGGGGGGGGCAACAGCAGGGAGACACGGGGCATGACCGGGGGGTGAGGGGAACAGGAGAGAGACACGGGGCATGAGAGGGGGGTGGGGGCTAACAGGAGAGAGACACGGGGCATGAGAGGGGGGTGGGGGGCAAAAGCAGGGAGACATGGGCATGAGGGTGAGGTGGGGGGGAACAGGGGAGACACGGGGCATGAGCGGGGCATGGGGGAGAAAAGGAGGGAGACACGGCATGAGCGGGGGGTGGGGTGGAACAGGGGAGACACGGGGGCATGAGCGGGGGTGGGGGGCAACAGCAGGGAGACATGGTACATTAGCGGGGGTGGGGTGCAACAGCAGGGAGACACGGGGCATGAGAGGGGTGTGGGAGGGCAACAGCAGGGAGACAGGGGGCATGACCGGGGGGTGGGGGGCAACAGGGAGAGACACGGGGCATGAGAGGGGGTGGGGGGTAACAGGAGAGAGACACGGGGCATGAGCGGGGGGTGAGGGGCAACAGGAGGGAGACACGGGGCATGACTGGGGGGTGGGGGGCAACAGGAGAGAGACACGGGGCATGAGCGGGGGGTGGGGGGTAACATGAGAGAGACACGGGGCATGAGCAGGGGCAACAGCAGGGAGACACGGGGCATGAGCAGGGTGTGGGGGGAACATGAGGGAGACACGGGTCATGAGAGGGAGGTGGGGGGTAACAGGAGAGAGGCACGGGGCATGACCGGGGGGGTGGGGGGCAACAGCAAAGAGACATGGGGCATGACTGGGGGGGCAACAGAAGGGAGACACGGGGCATGACCGGGGGTGGGGGGCTACAGGAGAGAGACACAGGGCATGAGAGGGGGGCGGGGGGTAACAGGAGAGAGACACAGGGCATGAGAGGGGGTGGGGGTAACAGGAGAGAGACACGGGGCATGAGAGAGGGGTGGGGGAAACCGGAGAGAGACACGGGGCATGAGAGAGTGGTGGGGGGAAACAGGAGAGAGACACGGGGCATGAGAGGCGGTGGGGGGTAACAGGAGAGAGACACGGGGCATGAGAGGGGGATGGGGGTAACAGGAGCGAGAGACACGGGGCATGAGCAGGGGGTGGGGGGCAACAGCAGGGTGACACGGGGCATGAGCAGGGGGTGGGGGCAACAGCAGAGAGACACACAGGGCATGAGCGAGGGGTAGGCGGGAGGGGATAGAGACACACGGGGCATGAGCGGGGGTGGGTGGGAGGGCTAGAGACACACGGGGCATGAGCAGGGGGTGGGGGGAGAGACACACGGGGCAATAGCAGGGGGGTGGGTGGAGGGAGAGACACACACGGGGCATGAGCGGGGGTGGGTGGGAGGGCTAGAGACACACGGGGCATGAGCGGGGGGTGGGTGGGAGTGCTAGAAACACACGGGGCATGAGCGGGGGTGGGGGGAGGGAGAGAGACACACGAGGCATGAGCCGGGGTGGGGGAAGGGAGGGAGACACATGAGGCATGAGCAGGAGGTGGGCGGGGGGGGGAGAGAAACACGCGAGTCATGAGCGGGGGTGGGCGGGAGGGAGAGAGACACACGGGGCATGAGCGGGGGTGGGAAGGAGGGAGAGACACACATGGGGCATGAGCGGGGGTGGGGGGAAGGGAGAGAAACACACAGGGCATGAGCGGGGGTGGGGGGAGGGAGAGAGACACACGGGGCATGAGCGGGGGTGAGGGGAGGGAGAGAGACACACAGGGCATGAGCGGGGATGGGGGAGGGAGAGAGACACACGAGGCATGAGCGGGGGGTGGGGGGAGGGAGAGAGACACATGGGGCATGAGCGGGAGGTGGGGGGGACAAACAAAAACACGGACATGCCGTACGGACATGAGTTTGTGCGGCAGATCCCGCTCCTCGGCCCTCCGCTGGCCACCGTGTGCGATGATGTGAGCGGGGGGCTGGAGGAACAGGGGACACACAAAGCATGAGTGGGGTGGGGGGGCAGGAAGGACACGGGGCATGAGCGGGGTTGGGGGGGACAGAAAGGACACACAGGGCATGAGCGGGGGGTGGGGCAGACATGGGGCATGAGCGGGGGTGGGAGGAACAGGAGACAGACACGCTCCTGCTGACCTGACAAAGCCTCTCATGCGGTAAAGAAAGATGGCGGGCGTCTCTGAAGCCAGACGCACTGCACGCTTTCACCGCATCCAATGAGAGAGCATGTCAGATGTCCGTGGACATCACGCAAGCTGCTGGCCCATTCACAGTCCTGTCCGCGGAGCGAACGGGGAAGTCCGTCCGCGGACCGAACACAGATATCACTATTTGTTTTTGCCCTACTTTTTGGTCATTTTTAAAAAAAACTACTGGAAGGATTTTCACCAAATTTGCAAAAGCACCCTTTTGGGACCAAGCCGCTGCTCCTGGTCCAAATTTGGTTAAAATCCGTCCAGCGGTTTGGGCTGTAGGCGCGAGCAAAACATTTTTCCCATTCAGTCTATGGTGAAAAACAGAAATGTTGGGACCCCCCCTATAACTTTTCCCCCCCTGTACAAATCCTCACCAAACTTTGCAAAAAAATTCAGAGTCGGCCATATACTTTTTTTTGCAAGGTTTGGTGAGGATTCGTCCAGGGGGAGCGAAGTTATAAGCTGCCCAAAAAGTGATCATCCTATGGAAACAGCAACTTAACTATAACTACACTGCCGCTATCGTGGCAGTGTAATATATATATATATATATATATATATATATATATATATATATATATTCCACTTCAGCTAATCATTGGGGATAAAATTAAGTGACAGCCAGGTCTGCACCATTTTGCACAGCCGTTTGGCAATTTCCCACCTTTTTTCCTAACACCATAATAGTTACCCATAATCCTAATTTTACCCTCCACCAGTTGGCAAAACGTTTAATTCGGGACATTTTCAGATCGCCAGAAACCTATTGACACAGATTTCACTGCAGTCGGAGTTGTGGTTGCTGGGAAAAAGGCCTAAATTATAATAGTCCTTTTAAATTAATTGTATATCTTTATGTTCAGCAAATGATAGTTCTGCATCCTCGTGGCCAGCCTGTAATCATAGTTTTGTTTGTGTCTTTTTGTTGTTTGAAGTTGGCTGTTGCATATCGTAAATGGGGGATTAATTTGCTACACAGAGATCTTGCAATGCGGCTGATGAGCTAGGCCGGCCCTGTGCTGTAAGAAGGCCTGTTCTCTTATATGAAGGGGACCATCATTCTGATTTGAAAGGCTTCTATTTCTTGTATTCAACTTTTCTTGATTGTAGCCGCTGTTTTCACACCTCCCCCTACATTCCGGTCATGCTCAAGCGAGGGCCAATTGTCCTGCTCAGAAACCAGCCATTCAACAACTTTCAGGCAGGGCATATTTTATTGCAGTTGTAAACAGTTGGGATGCACAAACTAGGCTGTCAGTGGAGGAGCCACTTGTGAATTTTGACCAGGGGCGTTGCTAGGGGGAGTAAGGGGGCTATAGCCCCTGACCTTTTGGTTGTAGCCCCGGATAGAATCTCAGGAGCTACAGCCAAAAGACTAGCTAGCCCCCAGCCCCAACAGTTGTGACATCAGCTTAGCCCCGGGTATTTTCCAGACCTAGCAGCTCCCCTGATTTTGAACATTGTCCTTGGCTGAAATGAACACACATACTGCATTTTCTAACATCAGCCTTTATTCATTGTCACACATTTTGTTTTACTGATCAGAGTTCACTTTGATTTTGCACTGAAAGTGCAGGGCTGTTTCTTTCAGTCATTAACAAAATACACTTTTAATTATCTGCTGTTTGTTTTTCTGCTAAAAAGTGGGTCTGAATTCTCACAGTGCACCACCTTTTGATGGGTGGCAGTTTCAGTGAAAATGCTGCATTCATTTCTCAGCCAGTAATGTGATGTGCTTTCCCAATCTTCACTTGGATTACCTTTTTGTTTAAGCATTCTCTGGATATCCACCGCAGAAATAGGCCCACCTTTTCTGCCTCAGGCCTATAAGAACTTTTCATGACAACAAAGTGAGCTTTTCTTTTCAAATGTTTGCCAGTATTTTGCATGTGAAACATAACATGCATTACTTTTTCTCTACACCAGGTCTTTTCCATGACATCTTTATGTTGGCTGGGGAACATTTTTCCGATATCTGGTTTTAAACGTCAAACACACATGCAAATTCGTTTTGGTGTCAGTGTATAAAACTCCTGTTTTTCATGTGAAAGGGCCCTGTGAATTTCTTCTACCTTTGTGAATTAAAATGCTGCTTTTCCTTTTGTAATGGCAGCTGGCTTTTTTCACATGACCCTTCCTTTTGTTACTTGCAGAAACCCCACAGTCTGCCTTAAAATGCACATTTTCAATGTGAAGGTTTTGTTATAAATGCTGGCAGGTAATTTTTTCAGTGGACCCCTCAGTGCTGTTGGATTGGGGCTTGATTGCACCCCACAGTAGATAGGAGCAGCATGAGTTAGATTACACCAGACTGGAGCATGGTGGTACACAAGCTTAGTGGAAGCTGTGGCATGTTACATTGTGTGGTCAAAATGGAAAGAGAGGAGAGTTTTATACTGGGAAGGCTGCACCAGGGTTGCTGGGGCCACATTGGTGTGACAGTGCGTCACGTTGAATGATGGTTTCTACAATGGTTGCAGTAAAGTGAGGAAGATTGATATGCAGGAAGGAAGCAAACATCAGTGAAAAAGGTAGCAGGACGCTCGGTCGAGTGCGGACACACACATAGACAGGCATTGACAAGGTCCTTATTCTCAGGCCTTGCTCTTGTGTCGGCATTGCGTGCCGGCTTCTAGGTCAGAGTGGGACATGAATGGAAGCAGCCCAGTCAGGGCTCTGCTTGGTGGAATCTGTTGGACAATCAGGCCTCGGCATGGATGTCAAGGCCTCCAGGCTTGTGATGGTGTCAGACATCTTGGTATGGAGCTGAGGCTCTGATGAAACAAACAATGCGCCTGGAAGGTCCAAGGTAGTAACCCTCAGGGAGATGCTTAGAGTGCAGGACAGGAGAGCAGTCTCACCTGTGGAATCGGCAAGGTCCTTATTCTAGAACCTTGCTCTCGTGCCGGCTTTGCCTGCCGGCTTCCAGGGCAGAACTTCCTTGTCAAGTCATACTAGGAGCTGATCTGACATTAGTGCACACTTGTCAATGATCTCTCTAGGCCATCTGACCCCCAGCATCCGTTTTGATAGCCTGACTATGCCACGTGCTGGTGCTAGGTTGGCTACCTGTGCCTTCCACTCCTGATATATCATTTTATGTTAAAATTGTGTTGAATTGCTGAATCACCACTGTTACAGATTCAGAGCAACGAGCATATTTTCTACCAGTTTTAACAAGATCGAGACACCTGGTTCTTTATCAGGGGTGGACTCGGAACCAAAAGAGGCCCTGGAATTAATGTTCAAAGTGGCCCCACATTACACATTTGTAGCAAGCCCAACCCTTTTCCTATGAAAAAAATGTGTAAATAAAATAAGTTACCACACAAACGAGGCCCAGGGTGCAGAGGCTTACTGGGACATCTCTAGAGTTCCCAAAAGGCCAGTTAGCCCCTGTTCTCTATCTTGCAGGGACGTTCCCAGTTTTCCTCCAAATAACTAGGCAATTCAATTGTTAACCTGTTTTGGGGCTGCAGAGGAGTTTTGAGAGCGGGACCATTATATTTCCCAGCCTGTCCAATTGCGGTTTCCCCTCCCCCGCTGTCATCTCCCTGCGGCCTCCTTGGTGTGTTAGCCAAGCCCAGCCCCGTTCCCCCGCCGTGGGAAGAAAGCCTGTTATAAACTTCCCAGCACATGCCAGAGAAGGGGAACCGCATGCTGGGGGGTGCTGTCAGAGGTCCTGGGCGTGTGTAAGCCGCGCTCGTGTTTTGCTTGTAGTCTGACGCTGCTCGCCTCCGCTGCAGGAGTTCAGCCTGCGCTCGAGTGTCTGCTGAACTTTCAGTCTGTTTTCTTTGTCATTGGATCAAGAGCAGCTGCAGAGCGAAGACGGAGAGGGGACATCGCAAGCAAAGCAGCACTGCCAGGTAAAGGGCGCTCGGGCAAACATACCCTTTCTCTCCTCAGCACACTCTCTTTAATGCGGGCTTTTGGGGTCTCATATCATTTCTCCATGATGTAAAGCGTCTACACATGAAACATATGCGAACTCCGGAAAGTATCTGAAATAGGACTGCAGCTAGGAAGTAAGGCGCGAGGGGCATGGCTGCTGAAGTATACTTACCTGCCCTCTACAGCAAATGTCCTTTCCATTCTCCTCCATTTCGCTTTTTTCCACATTACCTTTAACTGTAGCACCTCCCATCCCATCAATGTGTCTTTCCCTTCGCGTGCTCCCTATTTCCCTCCTTCTTTGCTAATACTTTATCGTTTTCTTTTGGAACTTTCCACACCTTTCTCCACTACACCCACACCCTCCATTCCCACAGCCCCTAATTCCATCTCTTTCAATGATCTTGGTTTTTCTCCACCACCCCTCGCAGCTGTGCTCTCGTTTTCCCTCCTCTCATTTTATTTGCCCTTCCCATTTTATTCATTTTAATGGTTCCCTTCTCTTCTCTTCACTTTTCTCCTCTTCTCTTCTATTTTCTTCTCTTTCTTCTCTTCCCTTTAATTTTAGTTTTTATATTTCACGAACTGCCCCCTTCCCCTTTCACCACCTCATCATTCATTCTAATTCCTTTACCTTAAGTCCCCCTCCCACTTCCATCTAAGCATCCCTCCTTTATACACCCCTTTCTCTTATGCCCTTCCGTCCCCATCCCTTCCGTTCCCTTCTTTCATTCACCATCCATAACTCTTCTCCCTTTCCCTGTCACCCTATCCCCCCTTCCTCCCCTTCCCTTCCCTTCTCTTATCTTATTTGCTCTCTCTTCTCTTCCCTTAACTCTCACCTCCTTCTTTCATTCCCCGTGCATTTCTCTTCGCCTTTCCCTTTTCTTTTCCCTTCCTTCACTCCCCATCCATTTCTGCCCGCTTCGCTCTTTCATTCTCCATTCTTTTCTCTTCACCTTTCCCTTTTCTTTTCCTTTCCCTCCCGTCTTTCATTCCCCATCCATTTCTCTGTCCCGCTTCCGTCTTTCATTCTCCATTCGTTTCTCTTGTCCTTTTGACTTCTGTTTCACAGTTCCCTTGTATTCCTTTCCTCGTCCGTTTGCGTTACTTTCCGTACATGTTGACGTATGCTCGCGTTTAAATTCGGCACCTTTTAAAATAATTGTACGAACATTAATTTTAGTCAATTCAGCACACAGCTTCAAAAAACCTCGTACTCCACTTTAATAGTTCACGACGAGAACTTCGTTCGCCGCACAGACTGCGAAAATAAAGCCTGGCGCCGGAGTGCAGGAGCCCAGAGGCCCGAATCTAAACAAGCGGGGGGCATGTGCTTGATAAGTAGGACGAAGGCGCTGGGCGAGCGTCCTTCCCATGCGGGCGCCCAGTACAGTGACAAGAAACTATTCAACAGACATCTTGCTGTGCAAAACCCTTTGAACATTGTTTTATAAATAGGGTGTACAAAAGCGCTTTCTTCTCATGCTTCCCATTTGGATGTCACCGCTGCCCCCCCTCGCTTCCCCCCTTGTTGCTCTCAGTTGTTACACAGAGACAATGATGGTCCATTGTGCCTTCTTGGCCAACATGCGCCCCCATTAATTCTATTAGCCAAAAGGTAACGTGAACTGTCCTTTGAAGTCAGACGTCTTGGAAATCTTCCAGGGTGCTGCTGAGCTCTGCTCATCACATCACCATGCACGCCACTCTAGTACATGGCATGTCATGTCGTGTAGCCTGATCTTGTGTCATGCCGTTTCGTGCCACGTCATGCCATGTCCTTATCTACAGACACCTTTACACGTAGGTTTAACTTTCCACACACTCCTTTCACGCTCCAGGCTTTCCAGAGCACCATGCACCCAAACGTTCACAAGCATATTCCATCTCCACTAGTTAACGTCTTCTCCCGCTCGTCCTTCTTTTGTTTCCCGTTGCATTTCCTGTACTCCCTCCCCTTTTCTCTTTCCTCGCAGACGATGGTCAAGGCACCCCTTCCTGGGACACAAGATGCCACTTTTCATTCAAGTCTAGGTGCTCAGAGACTACTATGGCGGTGATTTGCTGCACTATAAAAACTTCATAAGATAATATAGAAAGCACATTATCTCTCAGATGAAACATACATGGTTCAGGGATGGTTCTACAATAAGGCAGTTCTGGGCACCTGTCCTGCTTAGGGCTCTCTCGGCATATAGACGCCAGTGAGCACCAGGTTGCCAAATAAGGTTCCTTTGTAAGGGAGCAGGCCCAAAATGTTGCTTTGCCTGCGTAAGCATTACTCCTTGCACAGACCGTGCATGGGCGTTGAGGCAGAGTTCAACAACCAACCTCATTAATGAACTCCTGCCATAGGGAAATCCATAACTAGCAGCGAACAGACTACCAGCGCAGACAGCCCCTAGTGCCAAGAAGCTGTGAGAATGAAAGAAAATGGCAAAACCTGATGGCTGTAAGGGCACCCACGAACAGAACTCCTTGTATGGTTGTACGGTAACAACGGTGCCGGTAGCGATACCAGCGCCGTTGTTGCCTTACCGCCATACTCGTAATGAGGCCCAATGTGCTTTATAAATTCTGAGTGAAAGACTCACCAACAAATGGACCTAGGACAGGCGGGTCTTCTGGCAATTTCTAAATTTGAGGAGGTTGCGCTCTGCCTTCAGATCTGTTCCTACAAGAGAATGTGTCGGAGCTTGCCGTGTGGTAGAGGGTGCAGTGATTAGCCTAGTGAAATCGTGAAGGCCTGGGCATTCTGGCATAGGTGTTAGTGCAAATATGTTCCTGTGCCTATTGTCCTAACCAAGGGCTTAATTTGTAGGAGTGTTTGCCAGGGCTGAGCCCCAGCACACATTCCTGGGCACTGGCACCTACTGAGGTTATATTTTGGCAACTTCATTTTTTAACTTTAAGTCAGTCTTATCGCACAACCAAGCAACAACACTTGTGACTGTTGTGCTAGTTATCTAGTTTCATGAGTAAGAATAAGCTGGAAGGTGGCAGTGCTGGCCGCTCCTGCTAGCAATGCTAAGATGTTGCTCTAGACAGCCAAGCTGACTGGCAGAACTGCTGCAGCAGGGTGGGTGGCTAAGGTGTGTGGTGTGGACAGAAGCCAGCCAGCCCCAATACCAGATGCAGCCAGGGCTGGTCCTAGGATTTGCGGGGCCAATTTAGCACATTAAGTGCAAGGCCCCTTAATTTGCATTTGATGTAATCACAGAAAATGACATCACAGAAAGTGACATCACAGGGGGGAGAGTTACTTGCCTGTAAACATAGTTCTTCTTAATTTGAATAGTGCCTCAGATTGGGAAATTCCAGAAATATTAAATAAACACATACATAAAACACTTATTTAAAATAGGTCTTCCATTAAATTGAGAGCACTGTCCTAGCGGCCATGAATTGCCAAGGAAGCCTGCCACTAACCGATCAGTCATGGACATGTAAGTTGCACCCCAGAGGCTTTTCTTCAGATTCACCAGTTGCAAATCATAAATACGAAATGCACACCTGTGCCGTTTGTGTGCGCAATAACATCCTCATTTGTTTCCCAGCAAGCTGTGTGAAAGTGCTATCATCTCACTGCCATTGCATTCACAATCCAATCTCATTCTGCACGAACAATGTCAGTAGAAAAACTAGCATTGGAAATGCAAAAGGTTTGGGCTTTTGTGTAGGCACGGGAAAGGCATTTTCCATGCACTGCTGTACTACTATTAACTGGTCATCAATGGTAACAGATGCAAAATGGTCAGAGTTCTTGGCATATAACAGCAGTGCCTGGCAAAGACCTACTATACACAAGCAAAAGATGTTTTGAAAGGAAACACAGAGTAGTTACAAATAGAGTGGTCAAAGGCAGACCTGATTGAGACAGTTTTATTACACCAGAAGCATGTTTACAGCACACATTTCGTTAACTATCAGAAGACTGCTTTGAAAAAACATGGGCTGGCACTTGGAGCATTCAGTTTGATTGTAAGGCTTGAAAAACCTCTCAGAGATCCCAGGAGGATGTGTTGTTGGTGAGGAAGGGCAGGAAGTGGGTGGGATTTTAGCATGGCCATCGGCAGTCAAAAGCCCAAACTGTTGGCATCACCAATGCTCGTTGGTGGAGGATGTACACATCGTTTCATGCAACCGTCTATTTTGGAAAACAAAGCAATCCCAAATTCCAGTTGTGTAAGCATGTATTTGCATAATAAAAAAAAGATCACGTTCATAACAACACAATATTTCACTGATCAAGTGTAATGTGCACCGAATGAATAATAAGGCTGAATGCTCTGCTACCAGAAACCAATTTATTGGCAACAAGGAAATATGTAAATGTGCAGTTTGGGCTGTAATAGTTGAAGTTTAAAAATTGCATAACTTTTGCCATGCATGCAACATAGAAGATGTTCTATGCATGATGGTGTCTGTGAGGGGGTTTTTGTGTCTGTGTTTTTCAGTGCAGTAGCAAAGGTAATTTCTTACCCACACACCCGAAACCAGGTTAGATCCTCTGAAAAGATTATCAACACTTTCAAGCAGGAAGTGCGTGTTGTTATCCCTTTAAACAATCCACTTCCATCTTCCTGTACCTGTAAACTAAGGATGCATCAAAGTTCAGAAAATGGTATTATCGAGGAAGGGCGAAGGGGGAACAGCCAAAAAATAAAACCACGCTCCACCCCCCACCCCCCATGATTGCACTTAACTTTTTAGACTCAGGTAAGCAGCATGGCCCGCCCGTGCGTGCGCTCAGAGTGCACGAAAGCACGCTTAGCTACTCTGAGAACACAGAAACGGGCCACGCCGCAGGAATGAAGAAACCCTCTGAGCGGGCTCCATAAGCGCGGGGCCAAGTGCTGCTGCACATGCCGCACACGCCCAGCCCCTACCCTGGATGCGGCTCACTAGTTCAGCAGGCAGGAGGGCTCACACATCCATCCATATGTGCCAGTGTCAGGGTCATGCTGGCTTTGCTGCACCTCTGCATTCAGCTGGCCCATGCAGGACATACACAATGTTTGGGCCATGGCACTTATTGTTTTACAAATTAAGCACTGTCTTAACCACACCCAACAAGTTTACTGTGTTAAGGAGGTCTACGTGCAAGCCAAAGAGCTTGTATGCACTGTGTACTTGTCCCTCATTGTTATGGTATTTATTTATTTATTTATTTATATTTATATAGCGTGCAGACAGCCCAGGGGCATTGTGGCGCTTTTACTTGCAGGAGCTTAGTTACAGGGGTACAGGAATGGTAGCAGTCATTGGCACATTATGATTGCTACAAACATAGTAGTTATTACAGCTCATGTATTTTTGGTCATTACATTACAGACATTTGATTGGCAATCATGGTGCTGCGAGGGACCTTATGTAAAGAGGATGGTTTTCATAGCTTTTCGGTAGGCAATAAGGGAGGGCTCACCTCGGATTGTGGGAGGTAGGGCATTCCAGTGTGTTGGTGCGAGATAAGGGAAGTTGGATCCGCCTGCTCTGGCTCTTTTTACTAGTGGCACACAGAGCATGTTGGTATATGGTGATCTAGTTGGCCTTGTGGAGGAGATGGGGTGGATCCTTTGTGAGAGGTAGACCAAGGAAGTGAGGTGGATGCCCTTGTGAGTCAGTGTCAGAGCTTTGAAATCAAAGTTATCTTTGATTATCTTCTATTTAATTCTACTGTTACACAGTATCAGAGAAACCAAACAGCTTTGTGCATAATATTAAGGGCCCAGGCAAACCCCTACCCACCCCTCAAACAACTTAAAGGCAGAGACATTCAGCTTCTCCACAGGCTGCGGTTAAATGCCTGGGGTTATATGCCCTGTCTGCCCTTCTTTTACATACTCAGGGCAACATTCCCCCCAGCCCCTAGATCCACACTCAGTCCTAGTAGCTCCGTCCATGAACGTTTAAGTGGATCATATGCTAAATCCAAACTTGTGTGACTAACAGAAATGCACTCATAAAGAGCAGGAAAACAGTGGATGTCTCACTTTGCACTACCTTTGCACTGCAAAAATACACTTTGCACAGTTCCATGAATCAGGGTTTGTATCGGCAGTGCAAAGTCACTTTTCAGCAGTACAAAGTCACTTTGAACCATGCAAAAAAATGCCATGAATCGGGCCCAATGAGTCTGTGCAGAGTGTGAGAAGACAGGATTGTGCAATAGTTGTGTTATGCTCAGTGTGTCTGGTGGGAATGCGTGGGGCTCTGAAATAATAATTCAAATCAAGCAACAGGGGAGGAAATTAAAAGCATGTGTTAAATACCCTATTTTTAGCCGGCAGCTGTAAAAGGCTCCCCCGTGTATTGCGTAGGCTTAAACCCAATGGTTCTTGCATTTTGTAGTTTCATGTTGTATAAATCTTGCAAAGTTGTTGCACATCTGTTCGTTTGAATAAAGTTAATCAGGGGCTGAAAGAATGCCAAGGAATATGTCCCTTGTAATTGTTTTTTCCCCAAGAAGTGTAGGGGAGAGGTTTTTTTTTTACCCACACTGCCATTGGGATGGTATTCAGAATTGGTGTTTCATTGGAACAATAGTTGCTAAAAAGATGAGCCAGTGGCAGTTAAAGAGCGGCTGAGTCTGTGCTGCTTCTCTTGGGTCAACTTGTGCAATGTCAGGAGGGTCCCAAGTCATTATTGTTCGATACCAGAGGTGTTATAGTTTGGTGACGATTTTAAGGACTCTACAGTTCTTCTCTGGGGCGCCAATACAACATTTCCGCCCCTCTAGTTTGTGGTTGGCACTGTGCCAATGTTTTTTGTCATGGTTACTGAGCTCATGTTAGCTCTCTGAAGCAATGAGGGCTGGCATGTAGCACAGTGCAAATCGCCAATTCATGAAGAAATGGTGCAGAAAGGTACTGAGCTTTTTTCAGCAGTGGTACTGAGCCCTGCAGGGTTTCTGAAGGGAACTAAGCTCATTATACCCTATTGGACGCCCCCAGTGAGACTGTGCAGTTTTGGATGTAAAGGTTACAATGGGCCTGATTCACAGAAGTGTGTTATATTGGTGCAATTCCATTGGAAACACTATGTGAATCAGGCCCTATGTCTTTTTTGGTATAAAATATGCCTTAAGTACAAGTTGGTCTCCAAATGGTGCAAAGACTTAGGGCCCGATTCATGGAATTATTAGCATGGAAAATAGGAACTTGAGCACCAAACTGCATGCGAAATCCCATTAGTGGATCCATGGAATCGAATGCGTGGATTTTCCTTGGACTTGCATGGATTTCGTGGCAGGCCGGAACACCCCTGCAAGCAGCCAAGTGCCTTGCGCAAGACACCATGCAGAGCGTGGCCATGGCTTGCGCAGAGGACAGGGATGGGGGCGGAACACCAAAAATGGGGAAGAAAATGCACGGCCACTATTGCACAGAGCAATACGTATTCAGGGATCCGACCGCTCAACCTCCCAGCAGGGAAATGGCCACGCTATGCCCTCATACTATCTGCCACCCGAAGTCAGGCATACAGACACTTACACATAGGAATCACTGCTCAGAGTTAAGATTGGGTGTCGGATTTAGGGGTGCGTTCACACAGCTGGGGTTCCAATTTAATTTAGGAGTGCTCGTACACAGTGGGGTGGAGTGCAGGAATTGTTTACAGGGGTTCGCACACAGATTATCTGAGTTTTACCCGAATAACGATAAATTGTACGCATGCTGTCGGGGTGCCAGTAACAGTTATGGGGGACCCAACGCAGGGTCCCGAGATGCAGACCTGTTTGCGGGTGACCCCATGCACTGTTTTGAGGGTGCATGTGTTTGAGCTCTGGAAGCACACATAGGTGGATGTTTCTGATTGGCTTGGGGGCGTGTCGGGGGCGTTCCGGCTGCGATTTATGTATCCGGTTACTTTGCGTGAACAATTCATTGAAAACATTGCACACATTTGATTGCGCAGTGATGTTCTCCTCACGCGGCATTGCAGGATTTATGTGCCCTTTTCCATCAATCTGGCCCTAAGTTTGTTCCTCTGTGTATTTCATTATTTGTTGAGTGATTGTTGTATTACACGAAGTCCAACTGGGTCCTAGAGCTAGAAACAAAAAGGGCTAATGGGGGCAGAGAGAAGGGGGTGCCGGAGACAGGGAAGAAGAACGTGGGCAATCAGCGGGATCAACTCACATTAACATTGCACACGCACATTCCAGAGTGAACAACAGCAATACATTTGAAATAAGTGGCCATTTTAATGCACAGGTTGTTTTCTTGCATACAGGTATGCACTGTTGATATGTACCTAGTTATCTGTAAGTTGTTTGTAGGGTCATATGTACAAGTAGTTTGAGTATCATCGACACCAAGTAGAAAGATAGTAGCGGCTTGTTGTTTGTATATTTGTATGCTGTAAATATATGAAATACTGTAATTGTACTTGATGAAGTACACTTCTGTAATCAATCTCTTAAGCTCCAGTGCCTAGATGCCTCTGGGTTACGTGCGCTTTATACATTTCAAAATAAATAAATATATAAATAATCCATAGGAAGATCATTTGCTCTGTAAGGGTTACACAGCCACTTATGGCTTTGCAGGTCGAACGAGCCTTGGTTATAGTGCATGCTTCTTTTTTTCATCCATTTGACATGGTATGCATTATCGTCATTCCCTTGTTGATCTCCAGTTGGAGCTAACCCCATGGAAGTTTCATAAGTGCACTAAATACTGAGTTTTGCTCTTGCTTATATATCATTATCATTATAAGACTTTTTGTACTGGGCCAGATCGCCACCATAGAAGTCTCAAAGTGGGTAAACCTTGTCCGAATTAAGGTGTGGTAAGTCCCACCCAGGGACAGCAAGAGCCTACTCGGCTTAGGATGCACTGACCGGAAAATGATGTGATACAAGAAGAGAGAGGTGTGCAGAAGTCAAAAAAATGGCGCAGAGCTTGAGAAGACGTGTGAGTGTGCAGGTGATCAATAGCTGGATATTGCTGGATATTAAATATATATATAAAGTCTGGGGAGCGAGGGGCTCAAGATGTGCTTGGGCTAACCTAAGTATACTGTGGGCATGATGCAAATAAGAACACCAAATGCCATTACTATTCCCAATGAATTCTCTAATTCTCTACTTCTCTAATTCTTTGCCTTCTTTAATTGATTGCTGTCACGACTTCTGCGTCCTTCCCATGGATCCCCACAACCCGACCTCGCGTTATGTCACTGCTGCTTATATCAATGGTACATCAATGGTAACTTGATTGTTTCCCAGATCATTTTTCTCAAACTCTCATTATTTCAATTGCTCTAAGTTTCACATGTAAACAAAACCACAACCTTTTCCCCATGTACTGGTGCTCTTACTAGTTACCAAACGCAACTATTCTTCCGCCTGCCACCACACCAGGACTCTTCAAGGTTTCCTTTCTTCCGTTTGCAGCCAATGAGCTCGTCACATTTAAACGTGAGCACTCTACGCTTATTCTTTTCCTAATCTATCTGACCCCCATCCCACCCACCCAAACGCAAATCTTGCTACTATTTACTAAGTCGCAAAATCAGAAATGTTTCAGCACGTGCTAGTCTTACATTCGTTTCTTCGGAGCTCCTCACCTCTCAATCTACCCACGCTCGACTCGAGCCTAGAGTCGTTTGCGACCCCTTCTCCCAAGCATTGCTCTCTTTCCTGTAAAAGCATTCCTGGACCTTTCTCTGTCTGTTTCCTCCCACCCAATGCCCCGCCTTCTCTTTGAACTGCTGGAAGGTGTCATATGTATCCAGTAAACGTCATATCCTGAGGTCAGGTCAAGTTCATCCCTTGACCTTCCCACACGTCGCCATTGACAGTGGACTGAACCTGCCCCCCGCCCCCTTTTGCTTCTGTCACTATGACCTTTCGCAGTTACTTGTTCTTGTTGGTCTGCTTAGAACTGGGGGTACATTGGGCCTGGTGTAGCAGACGCATAATCAAATGCAAAGGGGATTTTGAAATTCTGAAGGGCAATTTACACCATGTAAACAGAGTACACGCAAACCCAAGGACAATGTCACATGAAGCACACAGGCAGATTACGCGGGTGTGAGTGCAATACAAACTAATCACGTTTAGAGCAGGCACTTTGATCTTAAGTGCAACCAACGTAGGTGCCTTAACACATGCGCAGTAGACCACACTGACAATAGAATGGGCATCTGGGTCACGTCACCCTAACACATCTAAAGAGGGCATAGGTGTTGCCCTCCCCCCCCTCAGCAAGAACCCCACATGCAATTAACATTACCCTTTGGATGCACCGAGGGCATTCATTGGCAGATGGAGCAATCATTGACTCATTGAGCTATAGCAATGTAACAGCCACCGAAGAAGAGCGTGCACAAGGCGGACAACAGTATCCCAGACAGCTGAATGAAACCAACTGCCCAATTACAATCCTAAATACAAAAGAACGCTGTGGCACCTTCTCGACGACACAGGCCTATTTCTAAACAAGCCAGCAACCCACCGCCAAACCCTACATTAAAAAACTTAGCGTGTCTCAAGTGTTTTTCTTTTGTATTGTTTTGTTTTTCCAAGAAATGTTAAAGGCCAGTAGTGACATATTTTTAAGTTTAACGGCATAATTTTCAGGGAATTGGACCATTTAAATCTTGTAATCTTAAAGATAACTGAATGTAGGAATCTCTGACTGTAGAAATGCAGAAAAACACTGCGCACATTAGATCCTAGCAGAGGAGAACCCAACGTGCGCGCGGGCGTGTGTGCCTGCACATTGGCACATTTGGTGAAGCAATTAATTACAAGGTGATAAAAGAAGGGGATAGTTCTGCACACCGGAGAAGGTATGTTATGTTAGGTTGATATATACCAGGCACCACTACCACCCAGGGGCAGTCTCCAGGTGTCGCGTGGCTCTGCAAGAGAGAGGGGTTGGGAGGTTAGTGGGGATAGGGTGAGAGGGTAGGTTCAGAACAAGTAGGAACTGTCGTCTATGAGTGTTGTTTTGCGTGAGGTAGTTTGTGCGAAAGGCCACGTGCATTGTAACCGTATGGGTAAGATTTGGTGTGTCGGGTGTGTGGTAGTGTTTGTTTTGGTGTTAGTGTGTTGTGCGGTTTATAGTGGGATTGGTTGTGGGTGCTGGTTAGATAGTGTCCATAAGGGATCCAGAGTCACCGAAGGTTGGAATTTTTTGTATCCTTTAGTCAAAGAAAGTAACCAACACAGGCTTCTATTATTCTTCAATGTTTATTCATCTTCTAATAATAACTGTGTACTTAATCTATAGCACTATAGATTGTCATACAGCTGACAATAACAGTGTTTCTATCACTGATGCGAGGATGCACACCTGGAAAAGATAAAAAGCCGAGTTTCTATGACCCAAGTTCCAGCTTTGAATTCCAGGTTAAACAAATATACTGCGGCAAGCACTTAACTTACTGAGATATTGGTCCATTAGTTGATTTGATTGGTGGATATGTGTTTATACCAGACCGTGATTTGGATTAATTGATCTTCCATATTCTGAGATTTCTAAACTATGGGATATTCAGTTGAAGTAAATGTGCGCACATTATTAGATACTAGCTGGCGGTTTGGGGCCAGCAGTCTTTCCTAGGCGTTTCTTATAATTCTCTTTCACCTTCTCTAAATGGTGACCTTGGCATGAGATGTCACTAAAGGGATATGAAGGTGTAGGTGCACACTTGCATTCTAAACAAAACTAAAACTCATGGTGCTTCAACTAAATAAGACTCAAACAAGAGATCAAACACATTTTCCCCAATGGTAATGTCCATGGTGGACTCAAAAGAGCTAACAGTGAATGCTCAGGAGGAGTTGAAATGAATCAGCATGGAGGCCATCTAAGTTTTATCAAAGAGCATTTGTTTTGTAAAAAGGTCGCAAAGACAGCCCTTGCCTCAAACTCCCTGTCATTTCATGATCATTTGAAGATCCTGTTAATAATATTCATAAGAAGTCTGCTTCATTATTTTAGTGATGCAACATGTGTCTATTGTTATTTTATTTATGTATTTATTTGTTTATTGCCTCATTGCACCTTGAAACACTTGTGTATAGGTGCTTTATAAATGCCTTATAAATGCCTTATCATATCATATCATATCATATCATTCATAACAAAAGGAAATAAGGACACAATTAAAGTGACTGACAAGGTAGAAATCAACAAAGGACTGTTCTGCCAAGGCCTGTGTGTGGTGAGGATATTGTGGACTGCTTTATGGTTAATGGTGTCAAAAGTGAAAGAGAGTTTGAGTGTGGGGTTGAATAAGCAGGGGTCTTCTTTATCCAGGGTTTGTAGAACATCATTGGTATCTTGTATGGTGGTGGTCTCTGTGTTGCATCATGATCCAAAACTGAATTGCTAGTCCAGTGGGAGATTTTGCTCAATGATTATTTCATGCAACTGTATGGCAGCAGCCTTGTCACTCACTTTGCCAAGGAAGGGTAGATATATGATGGGGCGATAGTTGGCCAGGACATCAGGGTCATATGTGGGCTCAGCAGGGTGGGGGGCATATGACTGACTTTCAGTATATCTGGTATGGTGACTTGTGTGAGGGATTCATGGATGACACTGAGAAGTGATGTGAGTGCTTTACCTGTGATGGCCTTCGCTTTGAAGGAGAGAAGGATGTTTTCTTTAAAGAAGATCAGATTGAGGGCTGAAGAAGTGTTGGTCTGGGTTTCTTGAGTAATTGCCCTGGATAAAGTTCATCTTGATATTTTGTGGGCTGGTTGGGGTGGGACATCTGTAATGTGTTTAGAGTTGGCATTCTGCAGGCTTCCCTATTCAAACTTGTCTTTGAAAAAGGGGTTGATAACATTGCATCTGCCAGTGGATTGTGATATTGTAGAGTCTGGCAAGGGATTGGTGCAGTGCCTCTTGGATTGTAAATGTGTTGTACTCTTGTTTGATGCTTCCATGATGGTTTTTCTATAGTGTTTTCCTTTGGATGCATTTATGAATGCCACGTGTGATGAACAGAAGGTTCCCAGGAATATGAGGCTTTCTATTTTTGGTCATTTTCGCCACTTCATTTCATGTCGGCATATTGTGCATTGTCAGTTGATTAGTTACTTTGTATACTAAGGTGTGGAGGGCTTATGTTTGTGGAATCAAAGTTGTAATGTTGAATGGGTGTTGGTGAACTAAGTTAATGCATGATTGGGTGTGCTGAGCTAGGCTTTCATCATGTTCAGATGGTTCAGATGAAGAGGTCAAGGTAATGTGGTTTTCTCCCAGTCATCAATGGAGTATTTCCTGAAAGAACAGTTGATTGTCTTGGTTATTTTGGGTCGGGATAGAACGGTGTGTGTTAGGGAGAATTCTCTGTTTAGGCTGAATTTCCTAACCTAGTGAGTCCCCCAGCAGCTTTGCTGGATTTCTGGAGTTTGTTTGTTCCACCCTGCCAAGAGTGGGACTCTTTTTCTCCCACTCTTGGACATGAATGTGTGTAATTCCTTTGAATGTCAATATGTTCTATGGGCTATGGGGTCTTTTACTCCATAGGGTCTCATATGTTTTACTATGTGTGTTACAATGCACCCTCCGTGCTGTAGCACTGGGGCGTCCTAGCGGACCTCCATCATAGACTCCATACCCGGGGACTGACTACTGTCTCCCTGGGCATGTAAAGTCACCATTGGCTTTACTAGACCTAAATTTACTAACAGAACTAGTACAAACCATCCTATTGTGGACGTACTAGTAGGGGTAATTCGATTACTCCTGGGTCTGTTATTCGAGGGGGCACTGTCCCGCCCCCCTCGTCGAGTTTTGGCTGGTGGCAGTGGAAACTACTTGTTATATTCGACCCCGAATATAACCCTATGGGATTCTTCCCATTGTTGGAGATTGATACTTTTGCTCGTTAATCTCTAACATACCACCAGTTTACTTATCTTAAATAAGTCTATTGGATGGTATTTTCTGCCAGAACTCGGTTTTTAAAATGGCCTCTGTGTTCGTCTCTGTGACTCCTAAACCAAAGGTTGAGCCCTTTGTTCCACTTTTGGCGGGCTTCTGTACAGAGACCCTCCTAAGTGGTTCCATTCTGTCTGGTTTACCACAGGGGTTTGGGAGGGGGTTTAGGCAACCTGGACTGAGTTGCCTTGCCAACTCCAGTCGAACTCTGGTGTGATTGGGCCAAGTGGTGAGCCACCCCGCTCATCACTTAGCGTGTTTTGATTGACAGCTAGGCTGAATGAATGGGGGTTTTCTGCATAAAAGCAGGGCTTTTGGGACTGGATCTTCAGAAGTCGCCACAGGACCTAAGAATCCAACGAGGGTAAAGCTGAGCCGACCTGCAACGACGACACCTCCGGTGGAGCCCTGCGGAACCAACTCACCACTTCCCGACGACAGAGGACATCTCCCTGCCGGAGAGTCTCTTCCCCTAACTGGTGGGAACAACCAGTCCCCTTTTCGTTTTCTTCGCTCCAGGACACAGTGGTCGAATTGCCCGTGCAGAGCACCTCGGCAACCGGATAGCCACTACCCCTGTACCGCGACCAAAAGGTGGTGCCTTGTGATGGTCTCTTCCCTGGTGGTGCACCGGACTTCATTTTTCTTCGACGACAAGATCATCTCTACTCTTGGCAAATACCTGACGTGCATCCACCACCAGGAACAACTGCCCCCGCCGGAGCTGTCTCTCCACAAACAAGGTACCGTGTCCGCCTGGCTTCCCTTTCTGCCGGATAGAGTGAGGTGTCTTAATCCTCACCTTTCCATTGGGTCGCCTCCAAGCTTTCTTTAACATGTTGTTCTGAACTGGTCCAATCTTTCCATAACATTTTTGCGATAAAGACTCGAAGCGCATTTCCACTGAGACACTTTTTGGGACATATCGCCTTGCCTCTCTCCGAGTGGACCTGGCCTCTGAACTTTGTGATCTGCAGTAGACCCTGCCTTACTTGCCTTGCATTTGTCCGTAAAGTATTGGTACTGAGTTGACTTCATAACCTGCCTTATTTTTCTCTCCCGTCCTAACCAATACTAGAGTGCCATCTAGGTTAAAGCATACACCTCTGTCTGCAAATAAGTGATGCTGGTGAACCTAGACTTGTCGAACTATTGTTAGGGGGATTGATCTTTTTCTTCGTATAGTAATTGTGATTGAAGTTGTTTGCCGTATTAGTGCCAGAGTGTTTTCTATAGATGTGCTGTTATAAATAAATACCTTTATATCTTTACACCAAAGCCTTGTTCCGTGTTTGCTTGTTCTACTGTGTAGATTGCCCTATATTGTATACTCCACATACTGCCTAACTCTTCTCGAGGGAAGTCTGACTGCTCAGCCACAGCTACCAAGTGAATCTGTGTGGTACAGACTGCTACCAAGTGGGTTTACTGCCAAATACCTGTAGTCCTAAATCTTTTGCAGTGGTCCCAGAGGGAACTGCACAGGTTTCCGCCTAACACTGGTGTACAGCGGTGGGATTTGTATCGAGTAAACAGTTTAGAGTGCTTTTCGACACTTTAGGATAACTAACCACAAAGCTTAGCACTAAAAAGAAACTTTCAAAAACATGTGTACTATGGAAGCTTACAATCGAGAATCCTTGTCGGGTGAAAATACTGAGAGTTTACAAGCTCTCTGTAGGCAAGAGAGTCTTTCTGTAAGGGGCAAGAAGTTAGAACTGATAGCGAGATTGCTGGAAAACCAAAGTCTGGGTACTGGTTCAGAGGAACCAACTTCTCCAGCAGATGTAGATAACAGTGATGGTGTTGATCTAAATCGTAATTCTGACGATAGTGATGAAGAGGCTGAAGAGGAAGGAGAGGCTAACGGAACTGTCTCCCCTGCTCCTCTACCTGCCTTACCAGCTGTACCTACTGGGCCTATAACAGGTCCCACATTAAGCCCTCAAGTCCTTGAACTAGAAAAAATTAAAATAGACTTGGAATTCAGAAGGATTACTGCTCAAACTGAACAGAAGCACCAAGAAATGCAACAAATTCTTAGGCTCCGAGAAATGGAGCTCAAGCATGAGTTAGAAATGAAAAAGTTGTCTGTCGAAACTGCTTCTGCCTCTGGCTCTTCTAGAGGCTCCAGTCCCAAAAGACCCCGGATGCCGAAGGAATTAGTGGGTATGTATGAACTGAGATTGGATGTTTTGGATTGGTTAAAACTGTTTGAGTACAATCATGGGCTCCAGGACATCACCGGGAATGATTTACTTCCCTTGTTGTTC
Organism: Ambystoma mexicanum; assembly: GCF_040938575.1. Classification (NCBI taxonomy): domain Eukaryota; kingdom Metazoa; phylum Chordata; class Amphibia; order Caudata; family Ambystomatidae; genus Ambystoma; species Ambystoma mexicanum. The sequence continues at coordinate 288,759,368 of NC_090924.1, read as the reverse complement.
TCTAGGCTCCCCCCTGTTGCGACTGATGTGGTAATGGAGTTGGGGGAGGTGGATAAGACGGATTATGAAAGTGTGATAGCTAGATTTGGGAAGACCCCTTCCCAGTATCTTAAGAGGTTTAGAACCCTCAAAAAGCATGATGGTACCCCTTGGGCTACCTGGGTGAGTGAAGGGTTGAAAAACTTAGAGGGATGGATTAAGGGTTAAAAAGTGAACACTTATGAGGGTATGAAGAATCTTTTTATGTTGGAGACTATTTATGATGCCTGTTCTCCTGAGCTCAGACAGTACTTGGCTGATTCGAAGGAATTGGATTCCCGGAAGCTGACTTATGGGTTGCCAACAGGGCTACTCATAAGGATTCTGGGGCAACTCAGAAGAAGGATGAGGGAAAACAGCCTAAAAAAGACTCAAAAGAGAATTCGAATAACTCAAATTCCAAAGAGGGCCCCAAACAAAACCAGAAGGGTAAGCCACAAGGAAAACCGCAGCAGAATAGTGTGTCTTCTCGTGCCAAACCGGAAGGGGGCCAGAACAAGCCACCATTCCAGAAAACATTCAGTAAATGCTTTGTTTGTGGCTCGACTGACCACGTGAAAGGAGATCGCAGATGTAAGGGTAAACCTTCAGGGGTCCAGCTTGTCTCCTTAGCCTTCGCTCCAGAGGAGGAAGTCCAAATGGCAAGTGGAAACTTTCTACTGCTAGCTGATGAACCCATTGGAGTCTCAGCCAGCATTTCTTTAGTATCTCTGGGGTTGTGGGAACAACAGAATTTAGATGTCTATAATTCTATCCCCGATAATACTAAAGAGTATTATAAGGACAGTGTCGAGGTGAATGGTCAGGAGACTCCTGCCATTAGGGACACTGGGGCCAGCATAACTGTGGTAGATAGATCGTTTTTTCAGGCTGAGAATGTTGCTAAGGCACCCAAATGCCTCACCAAGTTAGCTGGAGGGCCTGTGCAGATGCTTCCCCAATTACCAGTTCTCATCCAGTGTAACGACACAACTGTGAAGATACCTGTCATCATACAGAGTGAGGTACCAGGACGCGTACTGTTGGGTAACGATTTGAAAACTCTCGGAGTTGTATCGCATACTCCCAGACCTCCTAGTAAACGGTTACAGGAGCTAACCAGACCTGCAAGAGAGAGGACCATGCGCGGTACTCTCCCGGATATGATGAAGAAAGAAATCACTCCTGCTCCACTGGAATTGTCGGGCGCTGTCTCGAAGAAATCAGAAGCGAAAGGAAACCTAAGACTTCTACCCCGAAACCAGCAGCCAGCATTTCAGTGCAGCCAACAAGGACTTCCCCGCAGTTGTCCAAAGTTACACCCGTAACTCCACCTCCAGCTGAGGCTGAGAGGGAGGTAGAACCCTGTGTGGTAGAATTAGACTCTGAGGAAGAGCTAATGGAAGGCCAGGAACTCATTGGAGATCTGGATCCTGTTGACCATCCTGAGCTGCAGTCTTTACTGGCAGAAGGTGGACCCAGCAGGGCAGACTTCAGTAAGGGACAGAGAGAATGTCCAACTCTGGAAGGTCTTCGCCACCAGGCCGAAGCTCAGGCTGAAGGGCAAGAGCCTGGGAAATACAGGTTGCACTGGGAAGATGGCCTCTTCTACAGTGAACCGACCGAGTCTGCACCTGGAGACTACAAGCGGCTTGTAGTGCCCCAAGTGAACAGACCACAGTTCTTGCAGTTAGCCCACGAGATTCCTTTGGCTGGTCACTTGAGATTCAAGAAGACTAAGGAAAGGCTCTCTCTCTACTTCTATTGGGAAAAGATGGGGGCAGAAGTAGAAAAACACTGCAGAAGCTGCCACACCTGCCAGACCTCTGGTAAGGTTGGCTCCAAGAATGTGGCACCTTTAGTGCCTCTCCCAGTTGTGGGAGTCCCGTTTGAGAGAGTAGGGATTGACATTGTTGGTCCCCTTGATCCTCCAACCTCCTCAGGCAACAGGTTTATACTTGTTGTAATAGACCATGCTACTTGGTATCCTAAGGCAATTCCTATGAGGAATGTTACAGCTCTGGCTGTGGCTAAGGCCCTCCTTGGTATTTTTACCAGGGTCGGGTTTCCTAAAGAAGTAATCTCTGACAGGGGGTAAAACTTTATGTCCCACTACATGAAGGCCATGTGGAAAACCTGTGGAGTTACTTACAAGTTCTCAACAGCTTACCACCCACAAACCAATGGGTTGGTAGAATGGTTCAACCGAACCATGAAGAGCATGATAGGTGCTTTAGAGGAAACCCGTAAGCATAAGTGGGACCTTCTACTGCCATGCCTTCTCTTTGCTTATAGAGAAGTCCCTCAGGAGGGAGTAGTTTATTCTCCCTTCGAACTTCTCTATGGTCATCCCGTCAGAGGTCCATTGGCCCTGATTAAGGAGGGGTTGGAGAGTGCTCCTTCCCCCAAGCCAGTCAGAGTGACTGACTACGTGATAGGTCTCCGGAGGAGAATGTCGCACATGATGACAGAAGCAAGCGATAACTTGAAAGCTGGACAAGCATTGGTCAAGCACTGGCACGATCAAAAGGCTAACATGGTTGAGTTCGCTCAAGACCAGCTCGTTCTCGTTATGATCCCAACAAGGCAGATGGCCTTGCAAGATAAGTGGATGGGACCCTTCAGAGTTGTGGGTAAACTCGGAGAGGTCAACTATCTGGTGGACTTGGGCAATCCCAAGGAGGCTCCGACAGTCTTTCACACCAACCGACTCAAAGCGTATGTCTCAAGACCCGATGTAGGAGCGTTGCTTCTAGCATCATCCGAGGAAGAAGAAGAGAGTGAAGCTCTTCCGGATCTCCTCAGAGGCTTACCTTTAGACGAAATAATTGAAGGAGTCAATCTCTCCTCCAATCTGACACCCGAGCAACAAGAAGAGTGCAAATCCATGTTGAATCAGTTTGCCTCTCTGTTCTCGCTCTCACCAGGCTTGACCCCTTGGGGCCAGCATGACATACTCACTGGTGACTGTCTGCCAGTGAAAAGCAGAGGATACCGAATGTCAGAAAACGTACGAACCCACATCAAAGGTGAGGTCAGCAAGATGCTTGATCTCGGGGTAATAGAGCCCTCTACTAGTCCATGGTCTAGCCCAGTTGTGTTAGTACCAAAGGCCGGATCTAAAGAGCTTAGATTCTGCGTGGATTATAGAGCTCTTAATGCAGTCACCAAGACTGATGCCCACCCTTTGCCAAGAACAGATGAGTTGGTGGATAAACTTGGCGCCGCCAAGTTCCTCAGCGCATTTGACTTGACGTCAGGCTATTGGCAAATAGCCCTGACAGACCATGCCAAGGAGAACACTGTATTTTCTACCCCCATTGGCTTATACCAGTTTAAGGTAATGCCTTTCGGATTGAAGAATGCACCTGCTACGTTTCAACGGATGGTAAACCAGGTTCTGAATGGGATGGAGGACTTCTGCATGGCATACTTGGATGACATAGCAGGGTTCAGCAATTCCTGGGAAGAACATGTAACCCACCTGAGAGATGTTTTGCAGGCTCTTGGATGAGCCAATCTGACCATAAAAGCGAGTAAATGCCAAATTGGACAGAGTAAGGTAGTCTATCTTGGACATGAGGTAGGAGGTGGAGAAATAAGGCCTTTGCTCAGTAAGATTGAAGCTTTGCAAAATTGGACAACACCTACTACTCAAACCCAAGTGAGAGCCTTCCTAGGCCTCACTGGGTAATAAAGGAATTTCATCGAGAACTATGGGACCATAGTGTTGGGGAGAAGCTGGACCCCCACCAGGGCAGTGGGGGGCTAGCAGCCATACCCTCACCATCTATGGGAGACCGCAACACCTCCCATATGGCCCCCAGAAATGCAACAGAGTCCCAAGCAGGCAGCAGCATGTTCCAAACTGCGTTTATTTCTAAGCAGCAAAAAAGAAAAAAAACACGCAGAGCATCGTGCACATCGAGAGTTCAGGCGCCGTCTCCCCCGGGGCTGGCTTGCAAGCCAGCTTTATAATCACACTGCAGGCTGACCTCACAGAATTGGATCAGTTCCCAGAAACCTAACTCCTCCTGCTATTGGCTGCTAAGTGATAGGTTACCTATGTAGCCCTTATAGAGAGCCTGACAATTGAATGTTAGCCTTTTGCGTCAGTGGGTTGGTTTAGCTGTGCCAGCCCCCATTACCTAATTCTAACTTGTTACATTATGACTTTGTTCCCATAACTTTTTAGCAGAAGCAAGCAATTTGCACTTGAGCTCTGAGCGCTAATTGGCTGGGCTGAGCCATTCTTGTTACAATTATGTTTCAAATGTTGTGCGAGTCCTTGAGAAAATGTCTTTCTTTCCCAGAAAGAAAAACAAAAAAACACTGGGTTGCTGTGGTTTATTCGCATTTGTGGAGAATTAAAATTGTTTGTCTGCAGAAAGCAATCTTATCTTGAATGTGCGACCTTGGCAGCTCGGGGGTTTTGCGAGGACCATTGCTGAAGGCTTCTGCAGCCAGTGTTCAGTGAGAGAAATGAACTTGGCTGTAATTTTCCTGAAACATGACTTTACACTGTGCATTTAGACCATGTTAATTCATATAGGCATTTGCAAGCCTTTAAACAGGGATTTTTGTGTTTGTAGATTCTGATATTGCAGCATTGATTCTAATGTAGCATGGAAGTTTCACTGTTGGTGAAGTGGGTGTGTTTCAGCATATTTGTCACCCATGGGTACGCTGGGGCCTGGTTCAAATGATAAGTGCGCTCCTTGTTCTTCCTGCTGTTCTTCTGTATATGCGCCTGGGGTGAGGGGGCATGGGTTTGATCTCGATTTTCCCTCTTCAGTCCCCCCTCTGGTCGCTTTGTCGACCACACCTTCAAGCAACATTCACCTCTTTCCGGTCTGCATATCTTTGTCAATTCCTTGAAGTGTCCATAATTTTATGCATTGTTGTTGATGAACAGTACATATAGGAGTGTTCTCCTTCTGTGTTCCACCACACTCACTACCCTTCGTACTTCATCTGATCACAGGGAGTGGCCAACTTTATTACTGCTGGAACCATGTTGCACACCGCTATCTTCTCCCTTAGTCCGGCTCTTCCTTTCACCATGTCTCTTATTTGCATTCCGATGACTTCTTCTGTTGTTCTCTTACATCTTGCAATGTATCTCTATCTTGCACAATGATGCTGTGCTCGGTACTAGTCCTTCCGTTATCACCTTCAATCAACCAGGCAGTCATGATGTCATCCATTACCATGCAAGCACTAGCTAGTTCTTTGCTTTCTCTTTTCAGATGCATTTTTTGCTGATCATTCTTTAGTATGCTGGTACTTCACCCAATTATTCTTCTGTCTCGCTCGAGAAGTAATTCCCCCCTCTTTTTACTCATCTGTCTGTTTCTCTTCTTCCGTTGTTTTCCATCTTGGTGAATGTGTCATTCTTCACATCTTCCTTGGTCATCACCAACAAGGGCATGCTGATGCGCACCAATGAACACTCTCCTCCCCAATTCAGTGGTAGTTTCTCTTGATCTTTAGATGCATGTGCTCAATAGTAGTCCATAAGCAGTGATGTTCCTGCTTTCATCTCGCAACTTCTCTCAACCTTCTTGCATCCAGCATGATTGTCCACTTCTTGTCACTGTTGTGCTGGTAACATAACGTTGGTACCTTAACAGTATACATCCTTCTTCATTCTCCACCCAAGTGACCATCTTCGCTCTTTTGTCTCACTCCGTTAGGCACTTATCATATTTTTGTCTCTTTTATTTTATTTTTTCTTCTCTCTTTTTGTTTTTCTTTCTTATTTTATTATTTATTTTTTCTTGTTTCTTTTTTTTTCTCTTGCAGCTTGCTCACTGGTGCATTTGCTCGTTGTTTCTTCTCTCTCTGGTCACTTTCCACATACAGTTGTTCTCCAATTAGCTGCTTTTTGTAATCATCTTCCATAGGGGATTACCCCCTTTTTTTATCAATCTCAATGTTGCTGTCTTCCCTTGCAATCTTCTTTGCACCTTGGCATACATGGGCGTCGTGCTCTGCTGTAGTAATTTCTGTTGTAATCAATTCTCTTCCGGCATATGTTAAAGAACAGTCAGGACAGCTCTCTCCAGTGGTGTCCCTACCAATTTTGTACATGTGTGCATGTTGTTGGTCACTTCTGCTATGTGTGTTATGTGTATGTTTTACTCCCTTTGTGTCTGCCCTTAACTCTCCTTACTTTAGCAGCAGCTTTTCCTCACCCACTGATGCCGTAACTCTTCCTGCTTAGGTTAGGGAATGTTAGCAGGGGATACAGCGGTAATGCTCACTATTACAAATAATTTTCAAATTACCACCCCCATTATTTTGTTCATCATTAATAGTCCCATTGTGAAGGTAAAAGTCCTTATTTGCTTGCCCATAACCACTTACGCTGCTGGGTCCTTGCAGCTGGTGAGATGATAAAGTTGCCCGCCTGAAAATCGCAAGAAAGGCGTTAATACGTTAGTACTTGTTAGTAACCTCAAGCTCTGCAAACTAAACAATCACTAAGGGCAAAAATCAAACCTCCCCCTGGACATTTCGTGTTTTCAAAATTTCTCAATATGGGTAGGGAAAATCTTGGGCTGTTTATTCAATGGAAGCAAGGAAATATACTTCAGTGAAACATGCTCTAAGGGGTCTAAGGTTCCTGATAGGGTGGGCAATTGAGTGGGGAATGCTTCACTATCCTTTAATTAGTAGTCCTCAGTGTTACTAATGGAAGATAACATTAAGGAAATTTCCTACACATTTCTAACAGCATACATATGCAACAACCTGCATGTGCGGGGAAAAGAGAAGGAACAAAACAGTGTTTCAGCTGTAGGTGCACAAAATGTAACATGAAACTCAATTAAACTTTGGAAATGCGTGTGTCAGTCCCTATTCTAGTTGCTAGTGTGCGTTGGACCATAGGATGGCCATGTTTCCCTAACTCGGGAGTGTTCGTGCTATTTTGCAGTTCATGAAAATCACTTGCGTTGGCCCTGTTGATCGTTGCTCCCTCGTTGCCAGGGTGGCCACCGCTTTGTAGGGCTTGACACCTCACAAATCTAACAAAGTCTGTCAGGAGGGGAAAATGTCCCACTGTAGTCCATAGCCATTGGGTGTTGGTTGTCCGTTGTCTTCAAGCCTGCCCTGGGTCCTTTATATCTGGCGAGAAATGAAATGGAAGCGCTTGAGACCTGAGAATTTACATATTCTTCAATTTCTTGACCTAACCTCTCTGCACTACTCTCACACTATTCAGTGTCCTAGTGGGAGGAGCCAATGGTACACCTATGCACCATCCTGTCACCACCTGGTGGCGTTCAATGGCGGTCTGACTGTAAATTGTTACACAATTCGAAATGTACCCAGAAAATGGGTAGGCACTTCATTTATGTGAAGATACTCATTACACACTTGAATTTAGGTGCTAGTGTACAAATGGGCCTTTGGATCTTTATATTTACTGTGCTTTTATTGTAAGCTATTTATAGTGCGTGCCTTTGTCCCGTGGGGCATCAGGCACTGACAAGCTAAACAGGGAAACATCAGGGTGGTAAATTTGTCATATAGGGTGGCTGTGTTTCTGAATTAAGTGCACCATGTTACTTAGTGAAGATAATCGCAGGGTTTTTAAATCTTTTTTTTCTATGGCTCCTCTCTCAACTTCTCAGGGCGTGTCTCGCAGTGAACTGCAGGCACTTTAAGCTGGTACTAATGAAATTTGCTACCAATTATTCGCTACCTGTCTCTCCCCCCTCTTTTGTATTTATTTATTTATTTATTTACTTCCTCTTTTCTTTCAAACCCAACCGTCATAATTTACTCCCATTCTCTCTATCCCACCCCATGTCCACTTGTTAAACCCTACCTACTCTGTTAATTACTCATTTAGTCTAGTATTTTATTACTCCACTACTTTAATTACTGTTACATTTAAACAATATATTTATCCCCCCATTATCTGCTCTCAAATTTTAATACAACCATCATTCTCCAGTTCGTGCAGCAATGACCTCTTTCCCTATGTGTGTTGGTTAATGCATTTGTGCCAGTGCTATTTTCAAAAGCGCTAGTGGCATTACCACTTGCACTGTTATTTTGTCGCCAAATTAATTCTGTTGGGAACATGGATCATCCACCCTTTACCCCTATTTCTCTCCTCCTGTGGTGACCTGTCAATGAAATGTAGGCCTCCCCCCTCAAGTGCACCTTCTTCCACCTTGTGTGTCTCATTTAATTGTTCTGTGTTAATCGTGTATTCATGAGCCCAGTCTCCTCACTGAAAGATGTGTGCTCAAAATGTAGCTAAATGTACTCTCTTGTGATGCGCTATCATTATGCACCCCCCTCTGTACCGTGCACCCCCATTATGCTTAAACAATCTTCCTTACTTTCAACATGTGTATGCCTGGTGTTTAACAAGTTATGGATTTCTCTGTTAATAAGGTGGTCATATCCACATCGCTCATGATGTCACAAATGTCTCTTCCCTAATGCATGGCCTAGTCGCCCCACTGTCACCCAGAAAAGAAAATGTTTTGATACCTATCGCCACCCCTATGCAATTGTCCTCTGCATTATTGAGTGTGCGTGAGTGTGTGTGTCGGCACGCGTCTCGCCCGCTCTGTCGGGGAGGTGGAGCATGAGTGTGTGTGGCAGAGTGAGTCAAATCAAGTTTGTCTTGGGCTGTCCTATTAGCGGATTAATGTCAATCTATGTCCTTTGAAAGGTTTGTTTCCCACCAGGAAGACCCCTCCCAGTCATGTAACCGGTACCATTGCTATTGTGTCAGTGTTCTGTATGGGTGCTGGCTGCTGTGCAGTGCCCCTGTGTTGTGATTCTTGTCAGTCCTGGGGTAGTGGTGCTGTCATTTGTTGTGTCTGTACATGTAGTGGTGACAGTCCCTGCGTTGGTGCTTGTGGTGTCTGCTGAAATCATCCCGTCCTGCCCCATGTATCCTCCCCACATGGGCGGTGCATATTGTGGTGGTTGTTGACACTGCTATTGTGATTCTTGTGCGTGTGTGTTGAGGCTGTTTTTAACTGCCCCTCCCATTGCATACTTTAATAATTTATTTTGTGCCTACTTGTCCTCATCTGCCTTTCTCTGCCCCTGCGTTTTCTTGCCACAATCTACAATGCACACAGTCAATGTCTAGCGCGCTATCATTCCTTCCTCCCTTCCATAACCCCATGCATGCTGCACCACCCCTTACTGATCCTCTATCATGTTTGGCTGTGCTGTTTCGTTCAGTCCTTCTCTCCTCCTCCAATCCCTTTCTTCCCTTTCCAGTTCCCCCTCTCTGTTGCTATTGTTACTCCTTGCACCTCCCCCGTTATATTCCCTTTAAATTTAATTCCTCTGTACCTGTGCCTTCAAATCTGCTTCCATGCACTGCAGCCCTTCCTTGCTCACTCCTGTGCTGCTAGTGGGTTGTTCTGCACCTTCCTGTTTGTTCGCTTTAGTGTATTGTGATTGTGTGTGTGTGTGTGTGTGTGTGTGGTGTTTAAATGTCCTTCTGCTGTTTTCAGTTCTCTCATGCAATGCATTCCTTGCTTACCATCTGTGTCATCAAATATTACACTCCCGGAGGTTCAGAAGGGTGAGTCCCCTCTTCCCTCCGCTCGTGCTGGTTCAGCATCAGCTGACCCCTCGCATCCTCCCTTTCCTTCGTGCACACAGTTCAACTGTAGCCATGTGCTTTTAAAGCTATTCCCGTGTAAGTGCTGTGTATGTGTGTCCTTAGCGATTGCTACACGCTTCTGGAGAAACCGCCTATGAGCAGCCATGGTCTTTTTTAATTTACCTTCAGTACTTTTGAACCTTTGCACACTATGTTTTACTGACTTATTTCGGCATGGGAGCTGTGTGCTACACAACAGGTGAAGGGGAGTCATTTCTGCATTGTGTGATACATTTTACCTCTATTCAATTTGAAAATTTCGATAGTCCGCTGTTCAGGGAGCAAAAGTTAGAAGATAATTGAACATTTTTCAACTTCTGTGACCCTTCTTGGCTCCGCACCTTAGCCAGTGCACTCCACGTGCAGCCCATCTTCACCAAACCATTGCCTTCTCCGGCACACCCCCACAATCTTGCGCATGTGTCTTCCACACACCGCCTCTGGGTCACCTATTCTCCAAATCCAAAACCACACCACTATCTCCTCACCATCAAAACTCTGTGTCCTATGCATCAATCTGAAGGTGACGTCACCAAACTAAAAAGACAGTGCAAATGAACAGACAAATGTGCATACACAGAACAATAACCCATTTCTCCCAACCCCACAAAAATCCCAAAATAAAACCCCACAATCCCCACAGCTGTCTTCCTGTCTCAACTGGAACAAGGTAAACTACAATAAAAACTCTTATAATTGGACTGCACACGCTGCGTCTCCTCACGTGTGATACGCTCCTCACCAGGGGACCTTCACCAGCCAACTATCTTCCGCACTCGGGAACAATCTAGCTACCTCCTGCGGGAAAACATCATCCACTCACTGAACTAAAATGCTCAATTAGCAGGGAACCTCATCTACTCATTGATCTATAACGTCAATTCATAGGAAATCCACACCCCTGTACATGAAATCGCCATCCGGACCAACCAGCGCGGCACTCCTTTCCATATGTGGGGAGTCACTACCCCACCCAATATCCTCATAAACACAAGAAGGGGCAACTGCCACCACTCCAGTCCCAACAATTCACGTGCCGATCACCACCAATGCGCCGAATTTTGTGACAATGTACAATCACCCACCACCCAATTTACAATGCCTCCCCCTGTTTCTACCCAAACAAAAGAACTTAACATTTCTGCAACATACTGATCAACAATGCATCATAATACTTTAAACATTTCCCCCCCTCAAAGCCCATGTTGCTGGTTGACTTACATTTCCTATGCTGCACTGGCACTTGCTCTGCTGCTGGACACCCCCTCAAGGCGCTTCACCGGACCCCTTCTCCTGCAGGGCTCTCACCTGCCCTCAACCGGGGTATTTCCAAGTGGCCCCCGATGCCTTTAGCCGGTTACGAATTTTCCGGTGGTCTTCAGGTGCAGGTGAGGGTCCCACAGCTTCCTTGAGTCGGCGGCAGGGAGTTCTGTTCAACGCAGGGCTTGCGCAGGCAGTGCTCATTCACCCATGTTACAATGAGCAATGAGCCTCACAGAGGGCACCAACTTGTTGGGGAGAAGCTGGACCCCCACCAGGGCAGTGGGGGGGCCAGCAGCCATACCCTCACCATCTATGGGAGACCCCAACACCTCCCATATGGCCCCCAGAAATGCAACAGAGTTCCAAGCAGGCAGCAGCATGTTCCAAACTGCGTTTATTTATGGGCAGAAAAAAAGAAAAATAAACGCAGAGCATCGTGCACATCGAGAGTTCAGGCGCCGTCTCCCCCGGGGCTGGCTTGCAAGCCAGATTTATAATCACACTGCAGGCTGACCTCACAGAATTGGATCAGTTCCCAGAAACCTAACTCCTCCTGCTATTGGCTGCTAAGTGATAGGTTACCTATGTAGCCCTTATAGAGAGCCTGACAATTGGATGTTAGCCTATTGCGTCAGTGGGTTGGTTTAGCTGTTCCAGCCCCATTACCTAATTCTAACTTGTTACATTATGACTTTGTTCCCATAACTTTTTAGCAGAAGCAAGCAGTTTGCACTTGAGCTCTGAGCGCTAATTGGCTGGGCTGAGCCATTCTTGTTACATTTATGTTTCAAATGTTGTGCGAGTCCTTGAGAAAATGTCTTTCTTTCCCAGAAAGAAAAAAAAAACACACTGGGTTGCTGTGGTTTATTCGCATTTGTGGAGAATTAAAAATGTTTGCCTGCAGAAAGCAATCTTATCTTGAATGTGCGACCTTGGCAGCTCGGGGGTTTTGCGAGGAACATTGCTGAAGGCTTCTGCAGCCAGTGTTCAGTGAGAGAAATGAACTTGGCTGTAATTTTCCTGAAACATAGCTTTACACTGTGCATTTAGACCATGTTTATTCATATAGGCATTTGCAAGCCTTTAAACAGGGACTTTTGTGTTTGTAGATTCTGATATTGCAGCATTGATTCTAATGTAGCATGGAAGTTGCACTGTTGGTGAAGTGGGTGTGTTTCAGCATATTTGTCACCCATGGGTGCGCTGGGGCATGGTTCAAATGATAAGTGCGCTCCTTGTTCTTCCTGCTGTTCTTCTGTATATGCGCCTGGGGTGAGGGGGCATGGGTTTGATCTCGATTTTCCCTCTTCAATAGCCTCTCCACTGAATGTCATCTCCTCGCCCAAATTTCCTAAAAAGGTTAGATGGAACGAGGAGTGCAATCAGGCTTTTGAAAACCTAAAAAAGGCTCTTTGCCAAGCCCCAGTACTCAGAGCTCCTGATTACCGCCAACACTTCATTGTGCAGACTGATGCTTCAAATGTAGGAATAGGTGCCGTACTCAGTCAACTGGATGGGAAAGGTAGGGAGCACCCCGTTTGCTTCATCAGCCGCAAGCTGAAGGATCCTCAAACAAGGTGGGCAACAATCGAAAGAGAGTGCTTTGCTATCATGTGGGCTCTGAAGAAGTTTAGGCCATACTTGTATGGTTCTACTTTTGTCATTCAGACTGACCACCAACCCTTGAGATGGTTAATGCAAATGAAAGGGGAAAACCCGAAACTATTGAGATGGTCGATCTGCCTACAAGGGTTTGATTTCACCATTGAGCACAAGTCAGGGTGTCACCACCAAAATGCTGATGGTCTCTCTAGGATGTACGTCATCGACTAGAGGTATGAGATTCATCCAGGAGTGGATTAAATCCTCCTGTCCCTTAGTCTGGGGGAGGCGAGTGTTAGGGAGAATTCTCTGTTTATGCTGGATTTCCTAACCTAGTGAGTCCCCCAGCAGCTTTGCTGGATTTCTGGAGTTTGTTTGTTCCATCCTGCCAAGAGTGGGACTCTTTTTCTCCCACTCTTGGACATGAATGTGTGTAATTCCTTTGGATGTCAATGTGTTCTATGGGCTATGGGGTCTTTTACTCCATAGGGTCTCATATGTTTTACTATGTGTGTTACAACGCACCCTCCGTGCCGTAGCACTGAGGCGTCCTAGCGGACCTCCATCATAGACTCCATACCCGGGGACTGACTACTGTCTCCCCGGGCATGTAAAGTCACCATTGGCTTTACTAGACCTAAATTTACTAACAGAACTAGTACAAACCATCCTATTGTGGACGTACTAGTAGGGGTAATTCGATTACTCCTGGGTCTGTTATTCGAGGGGGCACTGTCCCGCCCCCCCTCGTCGAGTTTTGGCTGGTGGCAGTGGAAACTACTTGTTATATTCGACCCCGAATATAACCTTATGGGATTCTTCCCATTGTTGGAGATTGATACTTTCCCTCGTTAATCTCTAACATACCACCGGTTTACTTATCTTAAATAAGTCTATCGGATGGTATTTTCTGCCAGAACTCGTTTTTTAAAATGGCGTCTGTGTTCGTCTCTGTGACTCCTAAACCAAAGGTTGAGCCCTTTGTTCCACTTTTGGCAGGCTTCTGTACAGAGACCCTCCAAAGTGGTGCCATTCTGTCTGGGTTACCACAGGGGTGTGGGAGGGGGTTTAGGCACCCTGGACTGAGTTGCCTTGCCAACTCCAGTCGCACTCTGGTGTGATTGGGCCAAGTGGTGAGCCACCCCGCTCACCACTTAGCGTGTTTTGATTGACAGCTAGGCTGAATGAATGGGGGTTTTCTGCATAAAAGCAGGGCTTTTGGGACTGGATCTTCAGAAGTCACCACAGGACCTAAGAATCCGACGAGGGTAAAGCTGAGCCGACCTGCAACGACGACACCTCCGATGGAGCCCTGCGGAACCGACTCACCACTTCCCGACGACAGAGGAGATCTCCCTGCCGGAGAGTCTCTTCCCCTGACTGGTGGGAACAACCAGTCCCCTTTTCTTTTTCTTCACTCCAGGGTGCAGTGGTCGAATTGCCCGTGCAGAGCACCTCGGCAACCGGATAGCCACTACCCCTGTACCGCAACCAAAAGGTGGTGCCTTGTGACGGAGCACTCCGCGGCTGGTCTCTTCCCTGGTGGTGCACCGGACTTCACTTTTCTTCGACAACGAGATCATCTCTACTCTTGGCAAAGACCCGACATGCTTCCACCACCAGGAACAACTGCCCCCGCCGGAGCTGTCTCTCCACAAACAAGGTACCGTGTCCGCCTGGCTTTCCTTTCTGCTGGATAGAGTGAGGTGTCTTAATCCTCGCCTTTCCATTGGGTCGCCTCCAAGCTTTCTTTAACGTGTTGTTCTGAACTGGTCCAATCTTTCCATAACAATTTTGCGATAAAGACTCGAAGCGCATTTCCACTGAGACACTTTTTGGGACATATCGCCTTGCCTCTCTCCGAGTGGGCCTGACTTCTGAACTTTGTGATATGCAGTAGACCCTGCCTTACTTGCCTTGCATTTGTCCATAAAGTATTGGTACTGAGTTGACTTCATAACCTGCCTTATTTTTCTCTCCCGTCCTAACGAATACTAGAGTGCCATCTAGGTTAAAGCATACACCTCTTTCTGCAAATAAGTGATGCCGGTGAACCTAGACTTGTCGAACTATTGTTAGGGGGATTGATCTTTTTCTTCCTATAGTAATTGCGATTGAAGTTGTTTGCCGTATTAGTGCCAGAGTGTTTTCTATAGATGTGCTGTTATAAATAAATACCTTTATATCTTTACACCCAAGCCTTGTTCCGTGTTTGCTTGTTCTACTGTGTAGATTGCCCTATATTGTATACTCCACATACTGCCTAACTCTTCTTGAGGGAAGTCTGACTGCTCAGCCACATCTACCAAGTGAATCTGTGTGGTACAGACTGCTACCAAGTGGGTTTACTGCCAAACACCTGTAGTCCTAAATCTTTTGCAGTGGTCCCAAAGGGAACTGCACAGGTTTCCGTCTAACAGTGTGGTCGAGCAGAATGTGTATGGATGTGTGGTCTGTCTGGTGAAAAGGTAAGAGGGAAGACATAGAAAGGCTGGAGAGGTATAGCAGGTTGAATGCTTTGCATTTGTTGTTGGTTGGTTGGTTCAGTGTTGAGTTGCTTCATGTGAATGGTGTAAAGCTGTTCAAGTAGAGATTATCTGGTGTTGTTTGGTAGCATGACTCCTGGTCAGGTTGAGATCTTAGAGGAAGATGTTGGTTGTGTTGTCAGAGGCATTTGAGATGAGCTCTGCAATTTAAAAATAAAAACGCATTGTTGTTTTGATATGTTTCATAGAGCAGGCAGACGATAGCTGTCTGAGCAGGGATGAGCAGGAAGTGGCAAGTGGCAAATGAGCATTTTCATGGATGCTGGTGTGGTGGGCTGCAGGAAGCTACATGTCCAAGCCCTCAGCCACCCTTCCCTTTGCACGCCTTGTGTTGGATGCTGTAGCATGTAAAAATGAGGGCCTTCTGGATGTGTGTGAACGTGGGGGTAAGCCATGTCTCTGTGATAAAAGTGCGTCTAGGTTGTGAGTGGCAATGGAGTCAGCAATGTCGGCTGCATGTAGTACTGTGAAGTGAGCCAGAGGCAGCTTCAGAAGGAAAAGAAAGGACAGATAATATTGGCACCATAAAGAGCGCGTACAGATTAGCAGTGTTTAGCAAGTGAGCCAGGAAGAGGTCACATGATCAACATCCACTTGCACCAACTGACCAAATGTAAAATAAAGGGTCAGGAAGGCAGCTTATGAAGAGATATAAGGGTATGGCATACACAAGAGTTTACCTTTAATAGTTACGTCTTCCTCTCTTATCAGTTCCTTTGGTTAGAATATACTAGTAATGTGCCGCCACGCAGAAGCTTCATTGACATCCTAAGCAATTTTCCAGGAAGTGGAGTCTTCATTTGTGTTAAAGAACTGCACATACCTGTTCCTCTAGTAATTTCCTCTGCAATGGTATTCATTGCAATGGTACTGGACGGATTTCATATGTTATTCCAAGTATATATCTGCATGGTACATCAATGGATCCGTCATATTCACTATTCATTCACGATATCAACATCTTGTGATATTTCTATGACCGGTCATTCTATTGTAGGTTCTTTGTGGACACAAAGAATCCCGCTGTATATGGTTTAATGATTAAAAAAAGTAACTTCCTTTGTCCATTTCATGCACTCATAAAATCTCCTGTCCAAATACCTTGCATTATTCCTCACAAACTATGTATCTCTTATATTTTCTAGCCAATAACATGCCTTAGAAGATTTTTTCTGTTATATGTATTAAGTGAATTTAATCCATCGCCTCAATCAATAGGACAAGTAACCCAGATGAAGTCATCATTAGTTCATCAGAAAACACTTTGCATCATCTGTGTTGAGCTGACACAGTTTTACTTTCCTATTCTTTTATTTAATTTTATTTGAATATTTGTTTAGAGCTGACCCTCCCCAGAGTGTCTCGAGCGCCTTACCTGGTTCAAAAAAGGTGGGAGATGAAAAATGATGTTATATAATTATTTCATGGCAGGATAGGAAGATGTGGACAGACAAGTGATAGCAGTGGAGGGGGGGTGGGCTATGTGTGGGGAAACAGGCATATTTTGACGCACTTTCTGAAAGTGGCGATGGAAGGTGCAGAGCGTATGTGAAGAGCAAGGGTGTGCCATGCTCTGGGTGTCCAGTGGCTATATGCTTGTGTGTGTGTGCCTGTGAGTTTGCAGAGTGTAATGTGCAGAAGGTGTTGGCAGGCTTGTCTGGTATTTGTAGGGGTGATGGGTTTGATTTTGTCATGCAGGTAAAATGAAGTTTTGAGGTTCCTTGTACTGTCACTACATTTACAGTCACCTATACATTGATGGATGGAGGCCCCA
Organism: Ambystoma mexicanum; assembly: GCF_040938575.1. NCBI lineage: Eukaryota > Metazoa > Chordata > Amphibia > Caudata > Ambystomatidae > Ambystoma > Ambystoma mexicanum. The sequence goes on along the minus strand of NC_090924.1, from coordinate 288,742,513 downwards.
ATACCTTTGACAGCGAGTATGTTTACTACTCTGGTGGGAAATGCATGATAGGAGAATCCCATTTAACACATCCTTGTGGTTTGTGTCAGTAGCCACCCTCATGCAAGATCTGAGTGTACTATTGAAGAGAAATGACATGGCTTCTGTTGTGTTTTTTACAATGCGCCCACAGTCCATGTCTTTTCGAGCGGTTATGCAAGCCATTAACATTCCATGAAAGGAACGTTACTTCATTTCTAATGTTTTACCTATGGTTAGCCAAGTAAATGAGGAATTTGGAAATTACATCTATTTTAATCTGCAGCAGGCACATCCTAGCCGTTCCCCTCCTTGGCAACGTCTTTCACCATTTATTCTGTGCTCATCTGCGTCATTTTCCTTACCCGTACAGCCCCCCCCCCCCCACACTCCCCAACCCCTCTCGTCAGTGGAATAACGTTCTCGTGCATCTGCAAATGAGATTGTGGATCTCCAGTGGTCTTTTCATGCAAAATGTGAACCTCACAATTCAAGTCACCACATCATTCCCCGAGGTCTATATTCAGTGTCTCTCAAGTTAAAGAAAACAAAACGAGTGTGATTGCTGTTTTAGACCAGCCTTGACGTCTGCACTCCTTTTATTGTGGCTGAGAACCTGATTATTTAATTAATCTTCTGCTCCTTTGACTGAAGAGCACAGAGCTTTGATGTATTCTTTAGGAGAATCTTTAGCCCAGCTGGACCCTATAGGTGTACCAAACACCTAATTTCCCTCAGTTTAGAAATGCTTTTAAAAAAAGAAAATCACCATGTTGTCTCTTCTCTGTTTCTTCTGATATCATACGTAGATCTGCTACTCCGCTGTAGTGGCCACTTTATTGTGCGGCTGTGTATATAGTGGGCTTTCCTTACAAGGCAAATCTCCAAACTACATTGTCCTGCCTCCATGACATTTCCTTTCCCCAGAACCCCCCAAAAATGCAACCATAGCAATGTAAACGACTTATTCGGGAGACACTCATCAATGTATGTGTTCTTGTGTCTTAACTGTTATGTCATGAGGTCCTAAGAGAGGCAGGCTTGAAGAGAATACAGGAAGTCTTTGTGTGGGCAAAGAGTAGAGTTTCCCAACTGAGGCTTTCGGAGAATAGCACTCCATCTGCAGGGCCCAGAGAATGTTGATCCCTTCCCCATCTGTTTTCTGACAGAATTTCTCTCCCTACATGATCTGCTTTTAAGAGTTGTATGCACATATCAGCTCCATTCTGTTATAGTTGTGCAATCTAATGTGTTTGACTGATGCAATGCACCACCTTGGTATCCCAGATATGTGCAGGTTGACCCGCCTTGGCCTGTTTTCCAAATCCATGGTTTTTGATTTCTAATATGCGATTTCCTTTTCTCGTTCATCAATTCAGGGTGGCTTCATGTGACGTTTGAGTCTGCGATTTACTCACTCTATCCTCTAACTCCACTACATTACGTACTTGTTGAACCGTATGCTTGTCTATCAGACAAAGTTGTGCATGCAATATCAAACTCCTTATTGACGTAACAGAAATCTTGTTTGACTTTAATGATGTCCTTTTTATATTAGATTTGGTCTTGCATTGAATTTGCTCGAACATTTAAAATGATAGAGCATCTATGCGATAGCGATGAGTATAATGGTCAGGCCCTCCCCTTCAAAGATATCGCTGTCATTTTGCTTCACTTTACCATTGAAATAAGGGCCAGTTTCTCGGAGGCCACTTCACCTGGACTGGATGAATTAATTGCATGACACTCGAACAAGAGGTGTAATTATCCTTAAGTGACAGCTCTGCAGCATTCTAATTTCGTTCTACCAAAATAACCCTGGATATTTGAGTGTGAATAATTAATACTGGGGGCTCAGCAAATTGCTATAGCTGAGAAGTACCGCGATCCAATATTACTGCATTTTGCTCATCAGCACGGAGGTGTGTGGTAGCCAGATCCCCCAGAGAATGGAAGAACACCCTGTGACTTGACAGCCTGAAGATACTTTAAGCCCATTAAAACAATTTTAAAAAAAGTTCACGCAGTGATGTTTAATGATTAAATGGTATACTAAAGTTGGCACATTGTCTCTGCTCAAACTCATCGTGTATGTGGTTCAAGTACGTTGCAATTGGTTTCTGAATGTTCTACATTTGGAAAGAAAACGTAGGCAATATATATTGTAAACGGATAGAAATGTAGCAGACATATAACCTAAAGCTCACAAAGCAGATATTATAACATGGAGACATCATAAATAGAACCCAACGAACCACAACACAACCACCAACCACCTTCTCTTTATTCTCCCTCTCTAATCAAGAGTACAACACTTATGCTGTCCCACAAACCGTGCTGCCTTGCATTGGACACGCAACATCATTGACTGATTCCTTGAAACAATATAGATCTGGTTTTTGAAATGGCCACATTCTCATTTCCTGAAGGCCAGTTACAAGCCCCAGGAATTCTGAAAAATATTGCCTATGCTGCATAATGAGGAGGAAGGGCAGAAATATCAAGGATGGGGTGTTTAGAGAGCTGGGAGAGGATGGGGTGACATAGAAACACTGCCAAGTGGATGAAGTCACACTCTAGAAGAGAAGAGGGAGCGAGAGAGAGAGAGAGAGAGCGAGAAGTAGTACATACTTTGCAAACTCAACTCTCCAAACAAACATACACAAGTTAAGCACATTAAAACAAGTAATATTGCAATTGTTATCTTAAAATGTGCTGAAAGCACCTTAAAAAAGTAAAACGTACATAACATTTTCTTTTCAAACGTTTTAAAGAAACAGAGACATATTCACATAAATCAGTTACAACATGTACATCAACACAAGACAAAACAAAAACCATTGCAGCTGAAACTGACCTAATTGTATATAAAATGCCTCCTGAGCCATGGTCATCTTAGATCTAATATGTTTGTACAAATAAGCAAAAAATGAGGTAGATCACCGATCGCACCGCTACCGCAGGTACAATACCCAGTCTTAAATTGCCTTGAAATTCATCCCTTTAATGGCAAGACATTTAATCTTATCATAGCTAGAATACGTCTTTGAATAAGTGACAGAATAGAGAGAGAGAGAGAGCACAAGAGAAACAATGGGGAGGGTCAGCAAATGCAGATGCTGGAAGGTTCTTGCAGGGGTCAGAGAGAACCCTAAAGGAAGAGAAAGAAATACAACAGAGAGGAGTGGAAGCAAAACATAGATATACTGGCAGGGGAATGTGCAACACTGTAGAAGGGTGTGGGGTGAAGAGAGACACCATCAAGTGGGAAAGAAGAGGGAATGGAATGGAAGGCAAGAAGAGAGGTGGAGTAAGAAAAAAAGTAAATGCTGAAAAGCGAAAAGGGAGAGGGAGACTCTGGGTTGGAAGAGGAGAATAAGAGAGAGAGCGGGAAATAAAGGGAGTCAATGGTAAATGCACCGAGAAAGAAAGTGGAGAAGTATTCACAAGAAGCTAAATGAATGACAAATAGACACTATACATCAAGAAGTCAGATACATAAGAGAAAAGGCAGAGGGGGAAAATACAGTACAGGACTAAGAAATTGGAGATAAAGGGAACACGGTAGAAGAGGAAAAAGAGAAACACTATGGAAGGAGCAAACGATTAAAAGGTAGTCTGAAAGAATATAGAAAGATGGAATTGTGCAGCAGATAGCAGGGCCTGTTGCACGGGATGGGAGAAGAGACTAATTACAGAACAAGTGGGATTCTGGCATCAAGTAGAAGAGAAAGATGCTCACTCGAGTGAAGAAGGACAAAACAGATATTGGACAAAGGAAAAGCAGAACCACTCGGAAGAGATAAAGAAAATAACAAATATGAACAAGCGGTTAATACAAGACCATAGAGAAATACTTAGCCAAAAAAAGAAGGGAAAGATACAGTGCAGAGTGGCAGACAAAAGAGAAAGGCCACATATAGAGACTGAGAAGTTGAGAAAATGAGAGAGGGTATCCCACTGTTTCCACAAAGTAAATACTTCAATGTAATTTACTTTGCAGAAATTATTTTGAAAATACTTCGAATTGTATAGTAAGGGGATACAAGGGTGTGGAGAGTAGTCTGAGGTGGGGGTGGTAGTGACTGGGAAGGGGGGCATGGGGATAACCTCCCAAGATAAAAAATCGAAGTATTCTTCCAAGTTATTCAACCAAGTACATTGCATGGAAGTAATTTAGTTTGTTGACATGACATGCAACCAAGGAGTGCTGAGAACCAAGATCTGGGGCACTGGGGAAAAGAGAAAGAAAACAATGCGCTTGGAGTTTTTAAAGTAAGTATGTGTTAATTGACAGTGTGATTATAAGCAGTTGGTGCAGATGTGTGCGCATAGTGCTCGGTTTGAGAAACTTTTGATCCACAGAACATGTGTAGGGCAGATGTTCGGTCCTCAAAAGTGAATGCCATTTGTGATTTGCCTATATCCATAGAATAGAGAATTTGAATACATTGAAACTTAATGAGAGGTATTCATATAGTAAGCGAATTTCCCGACAATCCCGTGTGGTTGGGGCTCTCCAGAGCTGGGCTTTAGAGACAAAGGGCCTCATTCCGAGTACGGCGCTAACCAATGGTGCTATTAACGCCTTGGTTGACGCCGTACCCGGACCGGCAGCGCCTTGGTGGTTGGCGGAATTACCGCCCCATTCCAAGGTTGGCGGGGTGGTAATTCCCCAATCCCCATTTACCTTTCCCCATTCCCATTCTTGCCCCATAGGGCATAATGGGAGTGGGGAAGGCGTCAATTACGCCACCGTAAATTACGGTGGCGTAATTAACATCAAGGTCCCTTAGCGCCATGGTTTTTAACGCCTGCTAAAAGCAGGTGTTAAAACCACCATGGCGCTAAGGGAACTCGGAGTATGGCGGTAAGGGATTACCGCCACCGCTCTCGTTAGCGGTGGCCGCTATCCCTTACCGCCATACTCGGAATGAGGCCCAAAGGTTCTACATTATCTTTGATGAGATCTGGGATGTCTCAGGGAGGAACCAAAAACATAACAATGCACTGCAAGGCAATACTAACAGCAGATAAATGTGTTTAAGTAACAATAACACTTCATAAACTAGCACATCATAAGATAGCATGCAATACCTCACTTAACATAACATTTCATCGTATATAATCACCTTTCAAGCTCTGAGATATCGCACATAAGTAAAGACGATACTTGATAGCTGTCGGTTCGGCAGATTCGCCCAGCGCGGTTCAATTTCTTAAATGAGGTAGGAGAGCTAAATTCATTTTGGAATTTGATATTCAAGCCATTTCTGATAGAACATGTCCTGTCACCAGGAGTTCCTTGACATATTTGGGTTTTAGGATTCCAATCCAACCAGATCTTTCTGTCCGATGGGAGTGATCAAGGGATCTCCAGTTAGAAGGGTCTTTCTTTCGGAGAAAAGCGAATATAGCTCTATGACCCCACATCCAATTCTTGAATCATTGGCACACACTTTTTCAGCTGTTGCAGAGCACACCATCTTGAATTATGTGACCTGTGACATGCTTTGAGCACATTACCATTGTTTTCCATAGCCTGCACTTACTGGCAGTGGATTTATGTGTGAAGTACAACTGTCCATTATAGCCATAGTGCTCCACAGGTGCAAGGGCCTGGTACTTTGCACGCTTGTGTGGGCATGCCAGGGGATGGTTATGAACAGCCCCGTGATATCAGAGGGAATACATCACTCCATTCAATGCTTGATTGTCCTGCCTTCTAAGTGTGGTCCTAAATCTATACAATGTTCCTTTAAGATATGCACAAATGCTTTTCATGTACCGGACCCACTGCAAGAGCCACTATTTCTAGTTTGGCCATCTCATTTTAATTTTGCTTAAACATTATTTTTAGTTTTTTTAACTACGTTTTGCTGGGGTGTGTTTCATTGTCACCATAAATCGGTGTGTTTTATAAAAAAAATACTTTGAACTGAATTGAGATGAAATGAGCTGACCAGCAGAATGTGATATTTCGGACTCTTCGATTTGCAACTCCTAAACCCAGATCTAATTGTCAATTTATTCCGGCAGATAATAGAGGAAGTGCCACCCGAGTAAGGCATCAGCTGTTGAACCAGCGAGCTCCTATTATACCCGCCTTTAATGATTGAGCACTTGAGTTGCCACAGAAGATGATGCAGCACTGCATAAGTATCCCAATGTAACCCTCAGGCATGTTCCTGCTTCTCGGGTTGCACATGGAGATTGCTGCATGCCATCTTTCGTGTGCTTTTCGATACATTGATTATTGCATGACAGAAGCTGAATGAAATGGTGTGACATTTGCTGCTTTCTAGGTAATGTGATCCTAAATTGATCCCCATTGTTGACTCATAATCCGCATTTCGGACCTTCTGCTATGCAGAGATGTAGTCCTGAAAATAAAAGAGAGACACTAGGGATAGCCTATATTTATTTAAGCATTTTGCAAAGTTTGATATGCAGTCTCAACGTTTTGTCAGAGTGCTTGTAAGGCCAAAGTTGCTGAAATTGATCAGCAGCATCAGACTCTCTCATGGCCATGAACCAATTTATTGGCTTTCAGGCCTTTCTGGGGGCAAAAGGGTCCTTAAACCGCTCGGGTCATATATCAAGCCATGTTAGCACTAGAGCTGGACTGTGTGGTTAAGACAACAGAGTCAGTGATAGGACCCAATGCGTTTGAATAGCGGGTGGGAGCCCTCTGGCAGCCCTCCCACAGTCAAAGATCCGTTTTCATTGTTTCCTGAAATGAGGGGCTTTTTGATCTTGGGATGAAGTCAAGCCTGTACCATATCGTGGCTCTCATATGCGCCAATGTTCTCCTCCTGTACTTTCTTCTTTTGATCTGTTTTTGCCCGAAAAGAAAGCATTGGCTGGTGTGCAGGTTCCTTCCTTTATTTGTGCATAATGAATTGAATTGGTCATTAGCCCAAAAGTTCTTGTGCATTTGGCAGGTGGTGCACAAGACATTACATTGCACCCATTTCACCTTTAGACCCCCCCCCATTGCTTATGAAATATATTTGAGATTCACTAAACTGTTGCCGCCTGCGTTATTTTCAAGTCTGTACTTTTACGATTCAAAGTTTTCATAGATATAAGTGGCTGTACTTTCCTTTTTAAAATTGCAAGCTCTAGAAAAATACTTTAAAAAATAGCTTGGGAAATGTAAGAGCTGTCAGACATAGATGTACAATGCAAATTGCGGGCAACCAGTGGCCACACATCTTTATATATGTTGTAATCGAGCACCAGGAATGGGCCACATACCAAAATAGCTGCACAATGTTGGCATGCCTTGATGTCGGCCAGAATCCCTTTAGCGTGCATTATATAATATGATCTTTAAGCTCTTTGACGGTGTCCTTTCCAAGGCCTTCAAATGTCATCAGCACTACGTTATGGGCATTTTAAAGATGCTTAGGCACTTGAAATTAGTGTCGATGCTCACTTTTGTATATTGAGTTTAAAACTTCAATATCAATTTCACAGGGTATTTTTTCAAATCTTTTTTTTAATTCAAGTGCCATCAAACCTATTTTGCTGGAGTTATTAAACTGACTATGTATTTATAATGTATGCAGCAGTTTTATTGTTAAGAATACATAAATGGAAGTTTAACTGAATGTCACTGTTTTGTTCAATTTTAAAGATTGCATAACAATGAAAGATACGTGTGATAAAAATAGTCTATTGATTGTTCTCTCCTGTGCACACATTATAAATGTTGATTGCTCCATAACATTCTATTAACTGAGTATGGTATTTTCTTGTTTTTCTGCCCGAGTAATGGCACATAGTAAAATTGGGCTGATATACTTACCTTCACACAATTTCTTATACACTCTCTTGAAGAAGCCCTTTACTTATTACTCTCTCTCTCTCTCTCTCTCTCTCTCTCTCCTGTCTCTCTCTCTCTCTCTCTCTCTCTCTCTCTCTCTCTCTCCTGTCTCTCTCTCTCTCTCTCTCCCCCTCGCTCTATCTCTCTTTTTCAGCTTCAAAATATAAGATAATACAAATGTTCCCCTTTACGGAACACAAATAGAGACATGTTCGATAATAACATCTTTTAATCAGTCAGCCAATTCATCATTCCCGACTTCTGGCGCCAAGCATATTTCAGCTTTTATTTTTCCCCTAAATCTACTTCTCTTCCCTAAATAATAACAATATCATTCGTTTAGTATAGAGCTTTATATTTGACTCCTCCCACTTCTAACTACTGTAATAACAGATGTTAAAGATACCCAAATAATGGTACTCAATATATTAGCCTCCAAAGTATGAAGGGATGAATTGGCTCTGATGGGCCTTATTAGAACCTGAGCCGAAATGTATAACCTTTACAGTAGTTAGTTGGTTTAATGTTATTCTGATTATCGTGGTTATTCACCACACACAATAATTATATTTTTATGCAATAGCTTTCCAAACATTTTGCACAAAAAAATGCTTCCAGTACTCTGCCATTCTTCTGGTATTAGGGAGTTTTGATAACCCTTTCCAAACACTTTAAGGCATTATTACCTTAGTCTGACATCAACTCAACTTTAACATACAAATCCTTTACACCTTTGCGTATATCATAACACGATTATTTCCACAGTCCTGATGGAGATGGAGACTCCATTCATTTTCTCACCCCATCCACCTTACAATCTATGGTAATTCAACCAGGAAACCTCTTGGTGTTAGGTTTCCTTCCTCTAAAAACCTTAAAATATGCCATACTCATAGATAAATGGGTAGTTACTCTATAGTGCACCGATCTGTGCTCAATTGGCTTTCTTGTTTTTCTCTGGATGCCTGTGGCCTTCACCCTTTTCACCTTAAATCTGCCAAGATAGGCAGACAATTACAATGTTGAACCAGCATGATTTTGAAAACAAAATTAAAAAAGGGTTTATTTTCATCCACGCTCATGAGAATTGCGTGCTTCTCTCTGCAAGCCTCACTGTTGCCCTTCTTACATCTGGGAGCAGCCTGCACATAGGCAATCAGTCTGGCTGCTCACCTGGTCCCATTCTGCCTGATGATCGATGCAGAATTACAAGATCGCTGCATTTTTCTGCCATGCGATTGCGTTTTGGCCCTGGAGCCCTCCTCTACCCCTGCCTGCACTGTGATTGGCCTGAGCACTATACAATCTGGCCTCTGGGGGACCGGCAGGGTTTAGCTGCCCCCCCATCTAAGGCTTCCACCCAGGCATGCAAGCCATGTCCAAGCCTGCTTTCTCTTCTTTCCTGGAGCCACAAGGACGTGTCTCCCTTTCCCCTGCCTGGACCTCGTACTTGGAACATGCTCCAGCCCTCTCTGGATGCCTGTGACCTTCACCTTGCCTAGGTAGGCGGACAATTACAATTTTAAACCGGCATGATTTCGAAAAGAAAATTTTAAAAGCCTTTAATTTCATCTGCGCTCATGAAAATTGCACTCTTATCTCTGCAAGCCTCACTGTTGCCCTTCTTACATCTGGGGAAGCCTGTACATAGATAATCAATCTGGCCGCTCACCTGGGCCCATTCCGTCTGATGATCGATGCAGAATTACACGATGGCCACCTTTTTCTGACGTGCAATTGTATTTTGTCCCTGGAGCCCTCCTCTACCACTACCAGCACTGTGATTGGCCTGAGCACTATACAATCTGGCCTATGGGGACCGGCAGGCTTTAGCCGGCCCCCTACCTAAGGCCCACAATGAAGGCCCCTTGCCACCAGAAATGTGCCCCCACCCCCTCCCTGGTCCCCATTGATATCTGTTGTGCCCCCCACACCCTCTTTGGTCTCCCGTGACGTCCTTTGTCTCCCCACCCCCTCCCTGGTCCCCCTTGATGTGAGTTGTGCCCCCACCACCTCATGTCCCCGGAATGTCCTTTGTGCCCCGCTCCCTGGTCCCCTGTAATGTCCTTTGTGCCCCCATCCCCTCCCTGGTCCACTGTGATGTCCTTTGTGCCCCCCACCACTCCCTGGTCCCCCATGATGTCCGTTGTGCCCCCCACCCTCTCTCTGGTCTGCCTTGATGTCTGTTGTGCGCCCACTCCCTTCCTGGTCCCAATTATGTCCTTTGTGCCCCCCACCCCCTCCCTGGTCCCCTGTGATGTCCCTTGTGCTCCAACACCCCCTCCCTGATGCTCTGTGATATTGTGTGTGCCTCCCCACCCCCTCCATGGTCCTGTGATGTCCGTTGTGCCCCCCACCCCCTCCCTGGTACCCGACAATGTTCTTTGTGCCCCCACACCCTCCCTGGTCCCCTGTGATGTCTTTTGTGCCCCCCACCGCCTCCCTCATTCCCTTGATGTCCATTTCCCCCCTGACCCCGTTTCTCTGGCCCCTAATCCTGCTTTGCCCACCCACCCTGCTTTGCCCCAAACTCTTCTTCCTGCTTTCTCCTTCCCCCTGCCCCTTTCTTCCAGACCTGCTCTCCTAGCCACTGCAGGAGTTGTCTTGATTCACTATGGTTTCACCATCACCGACCTGTTGCCAACACTTGGATTTGACTTTATGGAGACATTGGGCCTCATTACAACCCAGGCGTTAAGGGTTTAACGGCTAATTTGTCTATGGTGGTCTTGTGAACAGCATTCTTTTAAGGGTTTTTCTGAATGCCAGGTGTTCTTCCTTTGTTCATAGTTAGGTGGTTGCTAGGCATAAGGACCATTAGTATAGTTTCAATGTGCTAGTGGTGTGAATGCCCTTGGGGACCGAAGTCCAGAGTGTTGGAGATCATGGATAGGTTTAGAATGCGTACGTGCATTTGGCCATTGTAAGGCCTAGGAGGGCTGGCTGAGCTCTGATAAAAAGCATTTCACAAGTTCAGGCATGTGAATGGGTGCTGAGAGAGAGTTTAGGAGAAAGCGTTGAGTGCAAGAGACGCATTATGTATCCAGCAGTCCCAAATTTGTCATAGGTCTTCGCTGCATGCTAATGGCAGAGGTGTTGAGGCATAGTCTGATGTAAGCAGGCGGAACAAATATGTAACCAGCAAGGCCAAATCCACTGTAGTCGTTGCTGTATTCCGATGTGTGCAGGTGGCCATGCCTATAGCCAATGTCCACCGGAGTGGTGCGTTTATACATACCTAGAAACCTGGATGGTGATTTGTTGTAGATACACCTGTTTGGTCAGGTAGTGTCATCGTCTGTCAATTCTTGCGGCTTTGATAGTTAGCAACATAGGCTAGCCTTCACACATGACCACTAGTACCAAGGCCAGGGGCAGAGAGAATCTATCCTGACAGATCCTTATGTGCAAAAGGGGCAATCCTAATACATCTTCTAGGTGCAAAGAAAAAGTCTGTCCTCAAAGGAATTCAAGGTGCAATGGTAGGTTCTCTCCATGATCTTCAGAGTGCTGGGGACAGGACATCAACATAAAGATCTGCATAAATGGACAGGCTAACGAAAGAGTGCAACAGCATAGTTAACCCCCTGAAAATCCATCAAGGTGCAAATCCCTTCCCACTCTCAACAATCCATCCAAGTACATCATATTTCATACCCCCAAAATCCATCAAAGTGCAACTCATTTCCTGACCTCAAAATTCATTAAAGTGCATTACATTTCCTAGCCCCAGCAATCCATCGGAGTGCAAAACATTTAGTACCCCTGGTGTCTTAGTCCTTCTATTGTTTCTCGAAGGATCACGTGAGCAGGGCTTTTGGAGCATGCGCAGAAGGCTGCAAGGCTAGCACTGAGAATCCTGGCAGCCGGTCTTCAGTCAGTCAGTCGGAAGCGGCCGCCCTATTCTCTGATCGACTGAGTGGGAGATTGTCTCTGCGGTGCGGCTTGACTGACGGCCGGTTGTTGCCAGAGGTTCTTTCCTCTAGTCCTCCAACACTCGCGTCTACCAGCTCCCGGAGTGCTGTGGGGAAGCTGGGTGCCGAGTGCTGGGCGTTAGGCATTGGAGCACTGTTGGAGTGACCAGCGCGCTGTCGGGGGAACCCGGCCGGAGAGGCAAGTACTCGCTGCGAGTGGGGAGCTGCAGGGGGCCTCTCCCGGTGGTCGGCCCGCGCTTAGAAAAACACCTACACACCGGGTGTCGAGTACCTGCACTTTCCCCCGACGAGGTGGAAGCGCGGAAGGAAGGTGCGGGTACGGTGCGGGTACGGTGGCCATGACCGCTGTATGTAAGGTACCGGCATAGTTGGTGCCTATTGGTGCCTATTTGTGACCCTACTGGTGCCTATTGGTGTCCTTGCTCCCCCCCCCTTTTCCCCTCTTCTTAGCACATTATAGTAAACAGCACCTGTGGTTTAGGGGACACCCTAAGTCTTTGCTGGGGTGGTGCTAGAACTGAAAGAGGGGTGGGAAATACTCCCTGTATCTACAGTAGAAGAGGCCCAACGGAGCCCCCCCCACTCTTTATTATAACCCCTTCTTTTTTGTGTTTGCATTTCTGCTGGGGGTGTGACGGACAGGATTACCACCCTCCCTCTAATTATGCATCCAGGGAAGAAGACAGCACAAAACAAATACAATCTACGAAAGACGTCGAAAGTTCGGGAAGTAGAGGCATTGTTGGGTGAGGAGAAGGGCAGTCTTAAGGAAACCTCTATGAAGAAACTCAAAAAATCCACCCTCCCAGGTCAAGGGAAGATTACTGGTTTTTTCCCTACAAACTGTATACCTGAAACTAACTCAACGATAATAGAGGATCCAACTTACACTGGAGGAGGTGGGGGTGACTGTATGAGTTCCACTAATTTCGATGACATTGATAATAATTCTCTACTTGATTTATGCCTAAACATACAACGTGGGATGACCCCCCTGATGCTTAAGAGGCAGGATGAAAAAGATCTGACACAGGGAACGCATCCTGTGGCTTCTCCTGTCACCATCTCGGACTATACTGAGCAGAGGGGCAGATTATCAGCCTCCCCCAACCTAGTAATGGTATCTATGGAGGACGTCCCGAACAATGAGGATGTGGACCCTTCTATCCTGTCTCCAGGAGCAAACGCAATAGCAGAGATACAATCCTCTGTAGCCTCTATTCAGTTCGCCCTAAAAATTTTGCTCCAAATGACCGGACGCATACTAACCAATACCACTGCGCCGATTATTCCCCAAACTGATGAAAATCCTGTGGAAGATGAGGCAGAAATCAATTTAGCAAAGGCTATTGATATAGCTGAAGAGATAAATGTTTTGCCCAACAAAGAAGCATCCGCAAACATGGACCGGAGCGAGATGGTTTTTTACTCTCGCAAACAGCGCAAACTGGCCAAGAAGGCGCAACAAAACAGGAAAAAACTGTCAGAGTGCCCCTCAGTAGAAGAACTTGCGAAAACCGGGGGCCGTTCAAAAAAAGCAAAGAAGAGGGCTGCCCGAGCTAAGAAAAGGAACAACTCTGGAGGTGGTTGCCTGACTAGTTGGCTGATTACAGACCAAGATCAGAACAAGGAACAATCGAAGATGCCGTCAATGCCTGCCAGGGAGGATGAGGATATTGAGGCTAAAGGTACATTAATTTTGGATGACCTAGAAGCATTGGACGAAGAGTGGGAACAACTTGAAGATGAAGCTCAGCTCACTGAGGAAAGGGAATGTGGGCCCTCAGTGAAACCATCCCACCCGCCGCCCCCTCAGGCTAAAACCATCCATCCTCCTAGTAAACCTATGGAGGAGGGCTCAAGTACTCCGTTCAGCAGGATATGTCGGATCAAGAACCTTTATAATAATGGCGGGCGCAGATGGTTATCTCGGTCAGAACTCTTAACCCGCCTACACTCTGTTCCGGAATTGCGAGTATTACAATCTGATGACTTTCAGTTTGTGGAGCCATTGAAGGGGCGGAATTCGTGTGTTTCTGCCCTGCATTGCAAGTTTCTGTCAACCGCACAGCTAATCAGGAAGTATCGTGACGAACTTTGGGAAGTTGATGTGGAGACAGATGTCGACTTGGATGATCCTGACACCTGTATCGATAACGGCGAAACAAGTGGTTTAGCTGTCCTAGATGTATGCCCGATTTTACCTAAAGGAAAGAAAGTAGAAATGGCAGAAATACAACGCGTCCTAAAATGGTTGGCTGAAGCGCTTCCTGAAGCTCTATCCAATCATTGATCCTGGACATTACTGTCGTGGAATTGTAGAGGATTCACGCACCTGCTGTCCCCCGAGGGGTCAGCAAACTTTGTCGCCAAACATGAGTTACTATGTTTACAAGAGACCTGGGCGATGGACCCATTATTACTGGATGGTTTTGTGATTTATCAGTCTTTTGCGAATAGGGGAGAGAAGGGCAGACCATTCGGCGGGTTGTTGATTGGGGTGGCAAGTTGTTTGATCTCTAAACAGATACCCTGTAGCCTAGACAATAATCTTTTGGCAGTGGAAGTCAAATATGGGCCTAAGGACAAAGAAGAAAAGCTACTTTTGATAAATATATATAATCCTCCTCATGCCCGTATAAGTGAACCACTTCAAGCGGCCCTTCAAGAATTGTTGGCCTTCTGGTCAGCAACTCAGGGAAAGGGCGCGGTAATGGTAGTTGGAGATTTTAATTGCTGAATACCAGGGGAGGGAGGGATACACCCACAAAATACTAGGCTTAGAAACAAGCGGTTACTCACACATAGCAAAAAAGATACTGAAGGCCCGCAATGGCGTCTTCTGTTTGACGACTGGGATCTTGAGATGGTGAACGGTTACACTATTAGTGATCATCCAGGAAAACAAACATGGACCAATGGTTCTGCCTCCAGTACAATTGACTATATATTTATGTGCCCTAAAATGTTGCAATGTGTTGCTGACCTAACGGTATCTTTAAATGAATGGAGTGACCATGCTGCACTTCAGTGTGTATTAAATATTGTTCACACTAAATCGAAGAAGAGCAATCTGGGTACAATCCAGGTAAATAAAAAGGGCTCTAGCATCAGGTGGACTACCCAGAACATACATTTAGCCTCAGAAGCATTAAACATGGAGTATTGGTCCCTATTACCCAATTTCAATGATATGTCTATAGAAGCCATAGAAACCTGGATCAGTCGTTTTTCTAATATTCATGCCTTATCCCCTAATCGGAATATGATCAATATAGAGGGTGGGATACCCCCGTTTAACAAAAAGATTAGAGACATTAAGAGGGAACATAGAAGGGAGCTGCGTATGATCAATCAAAGGAGGGAACCCTTAGAAAATCTTAGGGCGGCTCTTAGGAAATGCAAGAATAAATATAGAACTAATATCAAAAAACTACGGCTTACCGAAAGAACTCTGGCATACCAGAAGTTGATTCACACCATCTGCTCGAAAAACACTCGTAGCATTTGGGCACTCCTACGTGAAGCTAGAGAAACTACTAAGGGGCAACTTGCAAATCCTATTGGTGTAAAGGAATGGGAGAATTTCCTGTTGAATCGTAATGCTATCATGCAGCAAGAGGAGAGTCTGCCATCGCCTCTGCCGAGATCAAGTATATCATTTGACATGTCATACTCAGCAATACTTTGTAAGATAAAAACTCTAAAATCCTCTAGAGCTCCCGGCCCAATGGCCTAGCGAACATAGTTATCAAAACCCAACCTGAGTTTTGGGCGGGATTGTTGACAATTATGTTTGAGAAAATTCTGAGCCAAGGAGTTATACCGAAGACATGGCAAACGGCCGTGTTGATCCCGGTATTTAAAAAGGGAAACCGTCTTGACCCGAATAATTACAGACTCCTCTCTATGCTAGACACGACAGGCAAATTGTTTGCCGCTCTGGTGCTTAAGGACCTTCAGATATGGGTAGATGAGGCCAATATATTATCCAAATTTCAATGTGGTTTTAGAAAAGGCTACTCCACAGGCTATAACTTGATGGTAATGAACCTACTAAGAGCAAGAGCTCGCAAAAGGGATGAGCCACCATTGTATGCACTATACATTGACTTTAAAGCAGCTTTTGATATGGTACCCAGAGAACGCCTATGGTCTAAACTGGCTTCCCTAGGCTGCCCTGTTGACGTACTATATTTTCTCAGATTACTGCATCATAACACCTCAGTCAGGTTAAAATTGGATCACGAGGGGCATCTGACTGGTAAGGTATATCAAAACAGGGGGGTCAAACAGGGCTGTGTGACTGCCCCTCTAGTGTACAATCTTTATGTGCATGATATCCCGCTTGCTCTATCCTCTATTCGTAATTGCCCCCCCAAAATAGGGGACTCCGCTTGTCCCGTCATGGCATATGCTGATGATTTGGTCATTTTCGACCATACCATCAGTGGCTTACGTAGATCAGCTACTGCATTATGGGAGTATGCCGAATCTAATGGTCTTATCATGAATCTAGACAAAACGAAGGTACTGAGATTTACTAGCAAAAAAGTGTCTCGTGTGAACCTTATGGTAAATAACAACCTGATTTCATACGCCCCACTCTACCGTTATTTAGGTATTGATTTTGAACCTAACGGGGACTATGCGGCCCTTAAGCTTTCACGTACGATGCGAGCAGCACAAGTAACATCCTTAATAGCCAATTTTACTAATCAACAAGGAGGATTTACACTTTGGGGTACGCGTCAATTATATATGCAGGTATTTATCCCTATGATGACCTATGGTCTAGATTCACTCCTAGAATTAGATTTTAGTTGGCTTCAAATCATTGAGGGTAAGTTCTGGCGTCGCATACTTGGCCTGGGCCCGGGAGTCCCGATGGCAATTATTCAACTAGAACTAGGGTTACCCTCAATGAAGGCTATCGTCATGAAAAGGAGATTGGGGCATTTTCTGAAAATGCGCAGTACAACAGCTAATCCGCTCCTGCTTACCATCTTCCAAGAATTGTGTAATAGACAAAACCCTCAGTCTCCATCTGTGACGATGACAAAATTTCTTGCTACCATTGGATGGACCTGGCGAGCAGGCCCATATACCAAGCAAGTCCAAAATGCACTTGATAAGAGGGTAGAAATGTGGGATTGGCTAGAGAATTTCGATCATCTTAGTACGTTAAAAAGCTACGCATTTGTACAATATAGGCTGTACTCATTCTTGCAACCTCAAGGGTATCTCAATCTATGCCCCTCAAAAAAACTGCGACGATTTATCCTTTTATTAAGGATGGGCCAACTGCCCATTCTGTTGGTCACGGGCAGAAGACAGCAGCTGCCATTGGAACAACGCGTATGTCGGCTGTGTGTAAGAAACAAAGTACTAGAGTCAGCAAGACATGTTTTGACAGAATGTGGCACTATGATTGATGTAATTCATTGTCATCTGGGAAAGTTTTCTCATAATCTAGCATCAATCGGAACGTCATTATTCGGGCATCACTGCATGAACTCTGAGAGCATGTGAGAAATGATAGCTCTCTTCAATATCTGGATTAAGGTAGAAGAATTATTGAATATTCAGATCTAAAACCAGTATCCGTAATTTTTAGCTATCTTTGACCTGGCCAGTTGGTCTTCTCTTTTTTGCACTTGTTTTTTTGTTACCGGAGCTTTGAGCTTCGAGATTGATTTATATGTGTAAATAGGTTATTATTATTACAGTGTTGTATTTTTGCTATATTGTTATTATTCTGTTTGTGGAAGTTTAATTTTTTATATATGATGTTTACTTATTAACATGTGTAAAGTTTATTAAATAGACTGTATCACATGAAATAAATAATAATAATAATTAGTACCCCCATATATATGATGTGTATATGTTTGGTGAGGTATATAACACGGTCCAGTTGGTTTGGTGAAGGTTGGGTAAGTTGATAGATGATATGAGTTTCCTCTGTATAGTTATAGCAGTTGAGGGCTGACCTCTGCATGATCTAGAAAAAGGTTGATGTAGATTTAAAAAAGTATTTGAGTGTATGCAACATCCTTGTTTTTAAATGTGTTCAATGTGAATGAGTAAAATTATTCTGTTTTTCTTACTGGTCCTAATCAGTGTTGTGATATTTGCATCATAATAATAATAATGGCTTCCACATGGTTCTCGAGATTTCCGAGGGAGTCTGTTGGAAGATCATCTGGAGAACGAAGGTGTCCAGGGGTCTTTATACCCACTTCCTTAACTTATACTTAAACAAGTTAATTCTGCTCATTTCTGGTGTGCTGCTGGATCTCTCTTTTTATCACTGACAATAAGTGTCGAGCCCACTGGACCATGAGCTGTGAGCACAGTTGTGCCTGGAGCAACTACACCCTCATATTTGACAGCAGAGATAACCTGAGGAAAAGGAGTAGACACTTTGTTGAGTGTCCACCATGTGTGATGGACGCAACAAAGTGAGAGAGATGATGAGATGATAGGTTATTAAAAACGTGCTTAATACACAGAAGTTTCTAAGCGTGGACCCGGGGATCGAACCTGTGGTGCTCTGTGTCGTCTTGCTTCTAAGGCGAGCGCGTTGCCCCTGAGCTATCCTCCCGAGACTGCAGCGGAGGAAGGCATAGTGTTATGACTCAGGATTAGGTGGATTTCAGCAACAGAAGCAGTGATATCAGCAGGTGCTGACGAGGGTGTGGATGTGTCACGCTGTTGGTCCTTGGCCCTGGGTGAGGTCAGATAAGTTGGGGTAGGTTGAGGAGGCCTGCGCAGCGTCACAATGTTGACACTTTCTAGGACTGTGCATGCTCACAGTAGTTGCGCATGAGCTGGCGGCAGCAATTTTGGGATCAGGCAGACCCAAGCCAAGGCTATGGTTGTTAAAGTGACAGCCAGAACTGTGTCAGGCCCCAGTATCTAACAACAAAGAAAACAGACAGAAGGCGAATCAGTGGAGGACTTAGTGACCGGTATGCATAAACTGGGCAACCAGTCCAACTTTAGTGAATTATATAATGAACACATACAAGATCAATTTATGCTAGGGGCAAGGGAGCATAAGATAAGGGAGGACATTTGGAGCAAATGGAATCCCGCTCTGGAAGAGTGCTGCGGATAGCAAAGAGAATTGAACACATGATGAGATGTGTGAAGGAATTGAAAAGTAAAGATAGGCGTGGAGAACAAAGGATGTGCTGTCATAAAGAGTTACGACAGAAGGTCAGAACCCAAATGAGAGCGAAGGCAATGATTTTTGGAGGAGAGTATGGATAACAGGAAAATTGAAGAGATAAGAAGTGGAGCTGAGCAAAAGAAGACAGTGAAATGAGGGGGCAAGAAGATAAGGAGGTGTTTCTGTTATGGAAGCACCTTCCATTTTGCAAACACAGTGTAGCATGCGGGGATGAATTCGGAGTTCAGACGGTGTGGGAAAAAAGGTCACTTTGCACGCTGTTGTGAGAATTTACCAAAGTGAGGTGTGTGAGAAGTCTCAATTGATGAGGACACATGGATGGCTAAGAGTAGTTGATGCTACAGGTGGTGTGAGTTTCTTGATGAAAAGGACGGGAGGGAAACCGCATGCAGAGGGGCACATCAATGGCATACCTGTACCCAGGTTGGTGGACTCTGAATTGGATTGCACCAATATAGATTGGAAGACCTCAAAAAGATGCTTTGAAGGGAAAGGGGTTGTGTTAACCAAGCTAAATAGGTGTGTCAATGCCTTCGGTGGTGTGAAAATTGACATTGTGATGGAGTTTGAGGGGAGACACAAATGTTTAGGGTACTCAGCTATAACAGGTGTTTATGTGTCCAACTGTGGGGAATATTTGCTTGGATGGTATGAGCAAAGCATGATTAACATCATTCTAGATCCTAGCATGCCTGGAATGGGGTTAGTGAAAAGGGGAAGTCGATCGGGTAAGGTGAAGGAACATTTTGTGGATGTCGTTGAGGACAGGTTGGAGTCTCAAAAGGATATTAACATCTTATTAAACTTAAGGTCAGTGCACGGCCAATTGTGGGTAATGTGAGAACCATTCCTATCTGACTCAGAGAGGAAGTGAGTAAATAGCAGGAGAAACTGCAACATTTTGGAGTAATTGAGTAGGTGGAGGCATATTTGTGGGTGTCTCCCATTGTTGTTGTGAAAAAAGCCAAAAGAGAAGTCTGGCTATTTGTGGACCTTAGGGGGCTCAAATGAAATGTTATTGTGGACAGGTTTTGTCTCCCAAACATTGGAGAAATGTTTAGTCTGGTAGGTGGAGCCAAGGTTTTCAGCATGCTTGATCTTGCCCTGGCCTATCATCGGGTCGATTTACATCCCGACTCTAGAGATTACACCACTTTTATCATGCCAGATGGTACATACAGACTTCGGAGGATGCACTGTGGGCTTGTGTCAGCAGTTGACTTTTTCCAAAGAGTTATGCACATATGTTTAAGGGAGTTTTCTGCTTCCACAATGATATCCTGGTGACTGGAGCTGATGAAAAGGAACATGACAAGTAGCTGGGGACAGAGCTTAAGATCATCAGGGAGGCAGGTCTGACATTAAAGAAGGCGAAATGCAGCATAAGAGTGAGTGAGGGAGATGTCCTACCAATGACACAAGCTGAGTGTGCAAGGGGTGGAAGCATAAGAAGAGCTGGTTTCAGTAACTGTACATTTGGAGAGGCCAAAGGACAGAGGTGTAATGTATTTTCTAGGTTCTGTGAAATTCTGTGCTAAGTTTGTTAACCAATTTGTGAACAGATGCAAGGAAACTAGGCAATTGATCAAGACAGGAGTGGAGTTCTGCTGGTCTGAGGTGTGTCAGAGGGAGTTTGTTGACATCAAGGAGGCTATAGTAAAGTTCTGCATCATGCTTGGTGTGAATGCAGGTGCATGGGAATGCTGAGAGAATGTTAGTGAGCCTGGGAGAATGTTTGTGTATGTGAGTGTAGGAATGCCTGTCGTGAAGGTTCCAGGAGATGTCAGTTGGAGAGGCCTAGCCTGGGTGATGGGACCCAGTGGTTAACTGTTACCATCTTAAGTGTAACTGGAATAAAGCTTACCCGTGGAACCTTGCAGATGTATCCAAGCAACATGCTTTTCTACACTAGCGACAATTATGTCTTTCTTGTAGTAAAAAGAACCTTTGTGGCAAGAAGTTTGAAGTTAATATTGACCAGTCTGCTAGTGGGGATGCAGAGAAGGAGGAAAGGAGCCACTTCCCCCATGTCAAGTAAGTCCCATCACCCAGGGGAAAGAGAAGGGATGTAAAAGAGGCCCGAAGGTAAAGAGACTCTGTCCCAGCCCCCAAAAGAAGAAGAGTGAGGGAGGTCTGCAGTGAAGTGGCAGAGCTGCTATACATTATGAAATTGATGTACAAGGAATAGAGGGAGCTCTGCCCCAACAAGAGGACGAGGGAAATTTAAGTGAGGCCAATACCTAGGGAGAAGGTAAAGAGGATGAAGTCCTTGTGCCCAGAGGAGGTACCTATAGCAATGGGTAACCTGAGCAAGAGAATGTCCCAAGTAAAAAGGGGCGTGCTCCATCTTCAGCAGCAGTAAATGAGCTTCAGGCAACTAGTGGGCAGAAGAGGGATTGTGAAAATGAACCGGCTGCAAAGCGGTGCCCATGGTGAGGGTAACTTCAGCATGCTTCCATTGACCTAAAGGTGGTTCTGAAGTGATGTCTAGCTCGGATGTTGGCAGAAGCGTTTTGCCGGCCCCAGGAGGTTGTAATGGCTTCCATTGGGTGCAGAGCGACCGTTGGATATATGGAGCTCCGCAGGCCTTTCTGTGCAGTGTGGGAGTGATGACGCAACAGTGCTGGAGGAGGGGATAGTGATCGGCCAGAACGCTGGGCCTGACATTGTGTAGTGGACGCTACAGCTAGAGGGTCTGAGGACATAACCCTATGGTATGCTGTGTGTGCCAGTTAGGGGAGTTGTGGAAAGGACTTAGAGACATGTTCGGTAGTGTATGCTGTCATGGGACCACGCTTTCATAGATGAGGGAGCTGCAGAGGAGGTGTGTTAAGACAGCAACCACAGAAGAAAACTTGTGGCGGCTCCTGGGTCAGTGAGCTGTTTAACCGGTGAATAAAATGAAAAAAAAGAAACCGCAAGGAATCGGCAAGGGATCAGAAGCAGCGTCCCATCCAGGAAGTGGACGGTGCCAAGTTGCCATACACGTGTTGAGGGTGAGGCCGGACTCAGATGTGAAGCAATCACTGTACTGTTTCCAGAGAAGTGCTCAGTCTCGTGGGCAAAGATGATTCACCGTGGGTGAAGTGCCCATGTGTTCTCGGTGGCAAAACATGATGAACTGCCATCATGTATTTAGCAATGTGTTGTCAGCAATTGGTTGTTTGGTATAAACTAAAGTGTTCAGTTTGTGATGGCATATATATTGGTGATATGAAGACAGTGTGTAAGGGTACTGTGTGTGGGTGAGCTAGGATAACCATTTGAGGAATTTCAGGTTAGAGCTATCCCCAGCTACGGACTTATAAGAAATTGGCTATGACAAAGGATTGTGAGTTGATGGGTGAGGTGTGATGTTATGATGTTCTATATGGTGCTGGTCATAACAATTTTGGAGGAGGTACAGTTATAGAAGTAATTTGTACAGTGAGAATTTAAGTATAAATCTGTGATTCAACATGGACTGAGAAGTGGTAAATGTCGAATGTACGTTTCTAGTACTGACATTATATATGTGAAGTTAGGTTATATAGAAAAGGGAGGTGTGCGTGTGCCTTCCGCTGTATGAGTGGTTGTGAATTGTGTATGTTCCAACCGGGCTAGATAGCGGTGTGTTTACATTCTGATGTATGAGCAGTTGTGAATTGTGTGTTTTCCAAACCAGGGTAGATAGGGGGGTGAAGCCTTCTGCTGTTTGAGTGGTTGTGAATTGTGTATGTTCCAAATGGGGTAGATAGGGGTGTGTCCATATTCCACCAAGTGAGTGGTGGTGAATTTGGTGTTTTTCCCACCAGTGTAGATAGGGGGTTAAGCCTTCTGCTGTTTGAGTGGTTGGGAATTGTGTGTTTTTCCCAACCGGGTAGATAGGGGGGTTAAGCCCTTCCGCCTTCCGCTGTGTGAATGATTGTGAATTGTGTATATTCTGACCAGGGTATATAGGGGTGTGTCCACATTCCATCGAGTGAGTGGTGGTGGTGAATTGTGTGTTGTTCCACCAGAGTAGATAGGGGGTTAAGCCTTCCGCTTAAGTGTGTGTCTGTCGTGGTTCAACCCAACCATTTACAATAATTGTTATTATTATCAGCATGACTAGAAAGGGGGGGGCGCCTTCCATGCTACAGATACAGAGTATGCTTGAGGGGACACCCTCTGCCTTTACCCTGAGTTCCATCTCTCATAAAGAAGAGGTTTTGTTTGAGTGTTCCCTGTTCGTTCCCTTTCGTGGATTTGTGTGTGAGTAAAGCAGTAAAGGAGGGGGATATGTTGCATTGTGCTTGGTGTGAATGCAGGTGCATGGTAATGCTGAGAGAATGTTTGTGAGCCTGAGAGAATGTTTGTGTATGTGAGTGTAAGAATGCCTGTCATGAAGGTTCCAAGAGTTGTCAGTTGGAGAGGCCCAGCCTGGGTGATGAGCCCCAGTGGTTCACTGTTATCATCTTAAGTGTAACTGGAATAAAGCTTACCTGTGGAACCTTGCAGATTTGTCCAAGGACCATGCGTTTTTACACAAAGGCATCGGCTAGACAGTTTTGATGGTTCTACGTGATTTTGCTGACCTATTTTTGGTTGTGGTACTTTTCATCGCCGGATTTTACATCGCCAGAAACCCTGTTTTTGTTTTATTATGGGGGCTTCCCCCCCCCAGAGATCCCCCCTTACTATTATAATAATACCCCAACCCCAACAAAACACCCCCAAAAATAAAAACATAAAAAAACAGGATTTCTGGCAATGTAAAATCCGGCGATGAAAAGTACCACGACCAAAAATAGGTTGGCGAAATGCGTGTATACCGTTTTGATGTTCAGTATCCAATGTGGCTCATGACCAATGCCATTGACACAGGTCTTGGTGCGGTTATCTTTTAAGGCAACATGGGGTTTACTGGGTAGTGGAATTTGCGTCACAGGCATTTTGGGATGTGAAACCCCAGTACTGAGTGATTGAGAAAGAGGCTTTTTGTGTTGACGCTTTTTGTGTTTGGTAGGCCCTTAATATGTTCTGTGTGTTCGTATTTGGGCTCTTGTAGGTATGTTCACCACTAAGGGGTTGTAAGGGTTTTTGACATGATCATGAAGTTGGTGCTGGCACCTCAAGAGCATGCTTTTCTTGTACAGTACATCACGGGTAGGGAGAATTTGTTGGCACATTTATTTTTAATGAGAGCAGAAAGGGTAGGCCGAGTGGTGGAGGCCACTGAGGAATGGGAGCAGGAGAATGAGCAAGATTGTCAAGTGTGTGGTGGCGCTTTTAGTAAGGAAGAGTGAGACAGCGCAGCAGGAGAAGAGGTGCGTCTCAAAATGGTAATTGAGAGAGCTGGAGCAGGGTGGCGAGAGTGACCTGATTATGAGGTGATGAAACAATATCATAGGGTTTGCGAGAAACTAAGCCTAGAGAATGGTTTATTGTGTAAAGGAGGGAACGTTGTTCCTTCTTTGGGGTTGAGAAAGAGAATATTGGACTTGGCTCATGAGGAACACTTTTGGATAACCAAGTGTAAGGGGATATTGAGAGGAGATTATTGGTAGCCAAACATTGATGAGGAAGTGGAGGAGATGATTAATAACTTTGTAATGTACAGAGTGTCAGATACGCCTGTGATGAACTAGACCCAAACGTTGAGACCATTGGATTTACCAAGCTTGCCGTGGACTCCCTTATACTCATATGGCACTTGATGTTTTGGGAATGCTGACAGGAGAGAGAAGAAGAAATACATATATATTGGTACTTATTGATTTGTATTCAACGTAGATAGAGTCTAAGATAGTCTTCTAAATAGATTTGAGGGCATTAGTTCATTTCTTGGATGAGGTGTTCCAGCGTGAGGTGTTTCTATCAAAAATGTGCATGGACAATGGAGTGCAGTTGACTTTGCAATAGGTTGAGACTTTCCTGAGTGTTGTAGGGGATGAGCCTCACATAACATAGCTCTACCACCCAGAGAAGGATGATACTGTAGAGCAATCTATTTGCACCATTTTGCAGGTGATACTCTTGGCTGTCCAGGAGGGAAATGATTGGGAGGACGCAGTATTAAGGAGAATGTGTACCTGCCACCTGGTGCCCCATGCCACCATAGGGCATGGGCCATTTGAGGTACTAAGAGGAAGGAAACCACACACAACCATGTGTCCTCCATTATTAGGAAGAGCTGGTTTTTTAAATGGAATGAAAAGGAGCTCAGAAAGGAGGTAAAGAAAAAAGGGGAACGTATGAAAGAAAGGTATGACATGCTCAAGCATGCTATGAGACCGGAGGTACACATAGGGGGAAGTGTAAGAATAACAATGGGGGAGTGATCATAAAAGGAGGTAGCAGGTATTGGGGTTCTCAGAAAGTTCTGATAGTGTATGAAGATGCAATGGTCACAGAGGATGGAAACGTTTGGAAGATAATATGGAACAAAGGAACTCCGGGAAAGAGTGGTGTCTGAACATTCATCTTGAAATCCGTTTTATGTTGTTTTGTTGCAGTATTAATGTTGCTGTTAGACCAATGTGTTGCATGCGCTTGTTAGGTGACAGGGCTCTGGATTACACAAGGAGTTCTATGGGAGTCAGTCGGAAGATCATCCGGAGAAAGAAGGCTTTATACCCACTGCCTGCACCTGTAAATTAACATGTTAATTGTGCTCACCTCTGGCATGCTGGATCTCTCTTTTTATCAATAGGGTAAATAATAAATACAGGATTATTCCCACATAATTTCTGTAACAAATCTACCACGCACTGTAGTTGCAATGGGTATTTGAAATTTGTGAATTTCTCAATATGTATGCACAGTTATCACCAACAACTAAGAAGAAATACATTACTTTGTGAAGAGAGAAAACACCAGCTCCTCTTTGCTTTAATCCTTGAAATCCATATTTGACATTCTTCCCCACTAAATATTTGAGAATTAATAAAATGCACATTGGGCATCGTTATGTACTTTACGGCATGCTCGAAAACTCTGCTATTGCAGTGGTAACTCAGTTACTACTGCAATACTGCACTTCGTAACAATTGGTTTGAAGCTACAGTAGAGAAAAAACTTCCAGCAAAATCCTCTATGGGGACTAACGCTGCCATACCACCACTTGTAATCCGGCGGTAATTCCCCTGGACCAAGTGTTGTTAACGGTAAATCTGTTTCCTGGTATCACTGCAAATTTACTCCTGAGATGCCACCAAACTCATAATGATTCCCATTGTTGGGTGTTTGAAGAAAACAAATTATCCTTTCTGTATGAAAATGAGATTTCAACTGAACAACGACAATGCATAGTGATTGCATTTTCGAAGCGCTTGACCCATTTCTGCCATTTGAAATAGTGCATTATGTATAATATTATTGTAAATATAACATTTTTCAGAGGTTTGTAAATTATATTCCATTCTCCTTTTCTTTCAGACATATCAGTGACTTTCTTTTCTGTACCAGTTGGCTGATCTGAAAAGCGGGGCCCAATGGATTATTTTCCTGCTTACGATGTGATCATGGAAATCTCTGACCCAAATGACTCTTACACTCTCAACGCAACATTCGCAGAAGACATTGACTATGGGGTCACTCACATCATTACCTCAACAATCTACTTCCTCATCTGCGCCATTGGGTTGATTAGCAATGCCCTGGCACTCTATGTCGCTTTGAGATACGTCAAGTTGGGCAAAGCAACCAACATATTCATCTTCAACTTGGTGATCGGGGATCTCCTGGTCATGTTCGGTCTGCTCTTCACGGCCTTCCAGCAAGTCATGTTCTACTGGCCATTTGACTCCTTTTTGTGCAAGATTGTCATGATGATGGACTTCATCAACCCACTGGCTGGCATATTCTTCATTATGATTATGAGCATCGGTCATTGTGTGGCTGTATATTTTCCTGAGAAATCATCTGTGTGTCAAAGGCTGGAAGTGGCTAAAGTCCTAGCTCTGATAACTTGGCTTGTTGCTTTCTTCTTTGTCCTCCCCGTAATTACTTTTGCAGATGCCAATGGCTTTAACCAATGCACAATTGTCTGGCCTGAACCTGGCATCACTTGGGATGCCACCTATACCATTACCATCTTCGCATTGGGTTTTTGCCTGCCTGTATGGGTTAGTGTTGTCAGTTTCCTGATATTGTTGGTTAAACCAAAGGATGTTGACCTCTCTGCTGATGCATCCACTTGTCGAGGCACGGAGGGGACCAAGCTGGTGGTGGCACTCTGTGTGGTCTTCATATTGTGCTGGCTTCCATTAAACCTTCTGAGCATCTTTGATTTAACAGTGAATCTGCCAACCGCACTTGTCCGAGTGTATGATTTTTTCGTCATCCTGACTTATGCTAAAAGCTGCATCTATCCCATACTTTATAAGTGCCTATCAGATGATTTCAGAAAAGGTTTTCAACGAGTTTTATGATGCATACATGAAAAATAGGTTGAGGAGCAAACAAAGAAGTGACTCATTCTGTCATAGAAGAACCTCAGTGATGTGGATTCAGAAGGTGACAGACTTCTGTAAATACCAAGAGCAGAACGCCAAAACTGCTCTGAAAAACCCACATGTGCAAGTAACTACCAACCACATTTTAAAACCATGTAGAGAAATCTGTACGCAAGCAACCAAAAATGTATTCTTTTTTCACAGTAATTCGTTGGATTGTTATTGACTTATTTGGGAGCTTTTCAGTTTTAGGACATGCTTTCTGGAATCTGCTTTATAGTGATATTGAGCTACATCCATCCTAGTGACTGTTCTTGATTTCCTGTCTACACTCTCATAGAGGTCCAAGTCCAGCTTCCCTTGGGTTAATATGCAGCTGCATCAAGTTCACAAGTGGGCACCATCTTGGCCCTTTCAGATGACAATACAAGACAGGCAGGCATCAACGACGGACAACCTACTCAACCCGGTACAAGGACACCTAGAAAACAGATTAACATCACAATGTTTGCTGTGGGGGTATTGCCAACCTACTGCTATTTGAGTGTCTGACCTCTGTATAATTCAGACCTCATAGTTCCATCTCTGAACTTGCATGACATATCTTCAACGCAGTTAACACAAGATATAAAAAGGATCGATATTATCTGATGTTTAAAAGGTTTTGGGTCATCATATAAAAGGTTACCGTTACAAGCCCCAGTATGATTTGTCATCCAAACATGTTTATGAAATTGGCAAAATGGGACCGGACCACCCTGTATAAGAGACTCCAGAAAGTTATTTTTGTCCTTGGACTTAAGTTATGGAATGCTTTGCCTAAGAATATATGACTAACCATCCTTCCTGTTCCTGTTTTATATTGCAACCATTTATGAAAACTCACTTGTTAAAACATAACATAAGACATTTTGTGTATATATGTGTCTCTCTTTTCCTCTAATCCTTAAACGTCCAGTCTTCATGAACAGGCCTTGGTGAATACATTGTGGCGAACACCAAATCTTAATAGTGTCATGGTGCTCGGAGTAAGGCAAACTTCCCAGGCTTCACGCGTGGGGTCATACACTACACTGCTGTGAGGGCCTGGGCTCTACTGCGGTGCTTTCAAATTGATAAAACGCTCATTAAAAATCGGCAAAGTTGAGGCGTGGTTCCCGAATCCCACCACGAGTTTGTGGTGGAATTCAGGAGGCCCGAGTGTCCTTTGGATATTTGCAGGGGACGTTGCCAACTATTAACAGGTAACGTTTTTTACTGCCTTTTCTTAAACTCAGGACATATGGGTATTGCAGCATCTGTACGTATACATACATAAATATAAGGTAATCATTATTTGCACAGTGTGCTGCTGAATTGGTAAACCACAGATTCCTCATGCACAAACTGCATCAACCCACTTTTCCAGGAGAATCAAATTCTGTTAGATAGCTGGTGCGTCTTCCTTTTTAAATAGGTTTAACTAAATGGAACCTTTCGAATTTCTTACAGCAAGTCACCTTGTACTCTCATCATCACTATTTCTCTCTCTCTCTCTCTCTCTCTCTCTCTCTCTCTCTCTCTCTCTCTCTCTCTCTCTCTCTCTCTCTCTCTCTCTCTCTCTCTGCATCTCTGTCTCTCTCTCTCTCTGCATCTCTGTCTATCTAATTCTCTTTTATTCTGGTTGTGCCATTGCATGCCATGTTTGTTTATCTCTTGTCCAGGCTTCTCTTTTTTTCCCACCACCATATTGTAGAACATGAATTCTGTCCATGTCTGGTGCAACTCTGATTGGTGTATATAACCAGTGGTGTAGCACAACATTCGGGAGCCCCCCTGTGAGCCATGCTGAGGGCCCCACCTCCAGTTTGGGAATAAATCACATGTCAAGCCACACTCTGGACCGGCCTAGATTACCACATTTGTGCAATGCGCACGAACGTGCAGCTGAAGGGGTACTCTGCACACTGCACTACGGGAAAGATATATATATATATGTGCATTATACAGCACACTTTCTGAGAAAAATAGCTAAAAAGCCAGAGTGTTTGCAATTGCTTTGTAGGGTAACACCAATCAAAAAATCCAATACATGCAAGTCACCAACAGTGCACAGGAACATTAATGCTTTAATCAATGTACTGTTTTGCTATAAAAGATGTCATGTCACAATGAAAACATGTCCAACTGGCTGCACATTATAGACCAGTCTAGACACGTAATAGCAAATTACAGTAAAGCATGCCATGCCACATTTGACATACCTAGACTGGTTGCACCAAAATGCTAGTGGAAACAATAACACTTATCATGGTTGTTTTATCATAGATGCCCAGAAAAATATACAATCCCACAGTAAGGAACGGCTAGACTGGCTGCACCCAAATGCCAGTCTAGCCAGGTAATTACATTTAGCGTGAATGCTTTATCATGGATGCTGAATTAAAACAAAAGTCAAGCCAATCTTAGAAATTACTGGACTGGCTGCACCAAATTGCCTCTTTAGCCACTAATACCACATATCATGCCTGTTTAGCCTGATCATGGAAGACTATTGCGATTTATCACACAATCCCTACACAGAGGCCCTCTCCCTCCCAACCCCTGCCGCAAACCCCAAAATCAGCTCTTCGGCCCAGAATTACCTCCATGTCCTTCTTCTTTGTCCTGGTGTTTACGTATGAGGATTCTTGTCTCATAGGTGAGTACTGGGATGAGGAATAGTGAGACTAGGAGTAATGCAAATTGAAGGTAACAAAGCCAGGCATTACCTCCATGTCCTGCTACCTCACCACAGTACTTGTGTATGAGGCAAAGTGCCTCATACACAAGTGCTGGGGCAAGAAAGAATAGGGGCTAGGAGTAATGAAGATTACCAATAAGTAAACAATGCATTAAATACAAGCAGTGGTGCAACACCATTGATCTTACTGGGCTTCAGCCCTCCTTGCCCCCTCGCCCCCTGAAATTTTGGGCAATGTTGACTAAACCTGGCTGACCTACAGAGCTGTTGACGGACAGAACAGGACACAGATGTTAAACGGCACCCAGGTTTTGCTGTAGAAAAATGCCTGACAATTACCAAGGTAAAGCATTTCACTGTTAGTACTTGCATTAAAATGCATACTTTTTTAGGTAATTGAAATTGTGAAGTGGGTTAAGTACTTGCATGCCAGGGAGTGATTGGAAGTGTGGAGAGGGGAAAGAAGACTGCTCATTCTCACAGCAGTCCATAAGTGGGTGCTTTCAGACTTAAAGGAGAGAGTTAACTGCTTGTAACATTAACACTGCACTAGAATAGTCTCATTGGAATGTGTAACTAAGTTAGATGGCCCACACACATAAGTTTGTCCCCCCACCGCACATGAAGTTAACGTCTCTCCGAACATTTGGAGTTAGCCCCTTAAATGTAGGTTTCTCTGTGCCCCTGAACACAGGCACACACACCATTCACCATACACATACACACGCACACCCAGCCACTCATGCATTTAAGTGTGTAACCCTTCATCATACAGGCACACATGGGCAGCCACCCCTACATGTAAGTCATACAGGCAAACCCAGGCAGCCACCCATACATTTAAGTGTGCACCCTTTCAACATACACTCACACACGCACACCCAGCCACCCATACATTTATGTGTGCATCCTTTCACCATGCACTCACACAGGCGCACCCAGGCAGCCACCCATACATCATGAACTGAGTCATTCATGCACATTACATTATATACATTTATATGCACACACTCTGCCTTAGGTATGAAAAGCGATACCCTGAAAAGGACCTTGTTGCATAATGCTGTAAGCAGAAAGTAGGAAAGAGCGAGCGAGAAACACTGAAGATTGCCCTGAACTGTGTTCAGGTGGCTGAGGTTCAAGTCCCGATACTTGGGACCCCATTATGTGCTGTTTGAACACTTTCATATTTAAAAAAAAAAGCAACACTGAATTGAACGGTTGTAATAGTGTTGTGTTGCAAGCAGCGAGGGAAGGAAGAGGCCAGTGCTTTTTGTTCTAAAATGCATTTTTATTGAATTTTCAACATGCAACTGTCCTTTAAAAAAAAACATCATATTGCAGTGTTGATATGAATTGATTTGTATGTGGTACAGTAACACACATAGACTGAACCACATCCACCCACCTACCTCTAGCAAAGGCTTGTGCAACTTGGGGAGGTTTGTTAATACACATTTGATAGCAATGCCCCAACATTGTGGGCTTTTCTAAAGAGACCATTAAACATTAAACATATTTAAGAGGTCTCTGAGAGGCAATTCCCACGGTACCCGGGGTGGTATTACTAGGGATACGAGATGAAGAGTCATAGCCTCGAAATCCCAGACAGGCGGGGATCCTCACAACAATACTCCTTGCAGCCAAACTCGCTATAGTTTCTTTGTGGGATGGAACGATGGAATCAAATGGAACAACACAACAAACCTAACAGACAGCATACATTTTTTTTTTAAACCAGGAAATGGAACATACTTTTTTGATATCTGCAAAGAGATCACCCTGAGCTAACACATTTTTGTGTGGTTGAATGGGTGGCTTCTTCACATCCTTGAAGTGTGCTATGCTGTTTGGTGCTTGTCCACTCTCCTGCTTATTTAGACAAGAAGCTGCACACTGTTGTGGCTGTGGCAGGGTTGTGCTGGAAGCAGAAAGCGAGAAATCAAGAGTGAAAAGCAGGTGGGAGCCATAGGCTGTGTGTGGGTGACCACGAGCCGTTCGCTGAGCCTTGGATCCCGACGTGCTGTTTAGTACTTGGACAATCCCCTGCTTGTTTACATATCAACATTACCACAGAGTGGCAGCAGCATTGTGCCGAGAGGGGAACGTAGCAACGTGAAATGGAAACACATACAGTTTATGTGTACTGGGTATGGGTGACCTGAGCATGAGCCTTGTAACGCCCTGTTTGATATGTGCTTGAGCACCCTCTTAAAGAAGTAAACAAGAACTGCTGCACGATAATGAACACAGAAACACAGAAAGTCTGAAGAGTGGGGGCGTGTGGTTGGACCTACTAGTACTGCCAGAGGTGTTGTAAGGGGGGCTGAGCAGGCTATAGCCCGGGTCTTTTGGTTGTAGCCCCGGATAGAAGATCAGGGGCTATGACCAAAAAAGTAACTAGCCCTAAGTCACGACAGTCCCGACATTAGCATAGCCCCATATCTTTCGCAGACCTAACAACACCCCTGAGCACTGCAGAAGGAAAATTAATGGGTGGGGACAGCATAGCGACCCACATTAAAGAGGCTGGTCAGAGCGACCATGCCATTGCATGGGGCCATGTACTTAATAAAAAATGTATGTGGGGATTCCAGCGTTACTTCTGACTGTAGTTCTAAACCATATTGACTGAGGGTGGTCCATTATATGAGAAAGGGAAAATCCCTAACTTTCATAATAAACTGCAATCAAATTCGAAATATCTGGTTGCGCTTCAATAATGTCTGAGGCACAAACTTCTGAGGAGAATTTTAACATGAAAATATGAGCATTCTTTGGCATGTTCTGACAGATTGCTATAGGCCCTGGGCACATTGTTCATAGTGGTTGTTTTGATTCTTTTTGCCGCCCCCTCCTTTTTCCTAAGAATCTTTTTCACACTTTCTAAATTGTGACTATGCAGCCAATGATACATTTTATGATGTTTCTTGGCAGCCACAATAATGGGCCTGAACTGTTTCAGATAAGTTTTGTATCAAATGGTAGACACAGATATGTTCTCCATACACACCGGATGCATGCTGAACTGGGGGAAGGGTGTTTGTCCATCCCAATGGAAATGCTCTCCTATATTTGGGAGTTAACACTTCTGATGGACGGCAAACTTGCTTAAGTCCTCTGGTATAAAGTTGATTTGAAGCCTGTGTGATTTATTGAGGGATAATGTGGCAGACATGTATGGGCTAGTATCCAAAATGACCACCACTAATGGTGAGTGGTGCGATTAATGTGGGGCTGGAGGCAGGTGGTGAAAATAATGGAGGTCCCAGCGATGAAATGAATCTCTGTTTGGCTCCCTCTTTGGACATGCAGGTCCATGGTAAAGAATATCATTGCAGGGATAGGGCAATGTTGAAAAAGGTGCTAATTGTAGGTTGATCAGGGTAATTGTAATTTATATTTCCCAACATGGTGTTGCACTATGTGACTCAACAGGCTGCGTTCTGTCCTAAATCTGACTGCAGTGCCATATGGTCACTGCTACAAAAAGCAGAACAATTTTGCAGTGTCTGATAGACAACATTGGAAGTAAATGGCAGTACACCTTAGGAGGAATACAAATTGCAGGGGTTGCAGTAAAACCTGTAAGAGTGGAGTGAATGTAGGTATTCAAGCAATGAGAATAATGTATGATGATACAGTTTGAATGGCTAAATTCTTCACACTGTGTCGCAAAGGCAATTTTCAGCAAGGAAAACCGAGTTGAAGACTGCACTGGAACCACTGCATACATGACACAAGGGGGGAGAGTGTGGGCTAGGGATGTAAATCCATGAAAGCTAAGGGGGGATATAAGTACCATATAGGAACATGTCAAAGAACCTCACTAGGCAAAAGTGATGTGCACAGTAAATGTAGACAAGAGGTGGCTCTTGAAGAGAGATAGATTCTGCTGATTGAGGAAGAGAACATTGGGAACCAAGTATGGATAATAATGGTGGCTAACCAGAATTCTCGTGTGAAGGAAGCCCTCCTTTATACTGCTGCAAGGGTGGATCAAAAAATGCACTGGCGGCGAAACATGTGATCGCATTTGCCTCCAGGGTGCAGAGGGTTTTACAACGTGCAAATGGGGTCAGTGAAGAGGAGAAGTTGGGAATAACATTGGAATTCGACCAACTCAGTTTCTTCCTGTGGGGTGTAAAGTCTTAGGAAAGACATGGCCATAAACTCAGTACAGATCATTTGGATTCAATAGGTCTTTATAAAGATCCATTCAACATCAGAAAGTAGGTGAGGCAGTTATAGGAACACACATCCAAGGTCATATATGTTCCAGGTTCAAATTATACCTTAGGAGAATGTCTATCCAGGTTGGCATCCAGGGTAGACAAGAATAAGGAATAACTGGAGGATCAAGAGTTGGAGGGGAGCTAGAGTGTTCTAGACAAAACAAGAGGGCTAGGCGGCCATGCAGCCGGACCATCCATTATGCACTTTGAAGGAAAAACTCAAAATCAGCAGAATGAGTAAGGATGCCCTTGGATGCATTAGGCATGATGCCTCACGGACCATTCAGGGTGGACTACATGTGGATGTTGAACATATAACACAAGGGGACAGGATAATATAGAGTATACAAACAAAACTGAGGATAATGAGTGACTTCTGGAGATAAACAAATACATACAGTTTTACTTTGAGAATATAGTGACAAGGGGTGCACAACTCACACCCCACCCTTAAGGCGCGTCAGAATACTGGCTCTATAGTGCAAGCCAGTATCGTT
Source organism: Ambystoma mexicanum (assembly GCF_040938575.1). Taxonomy (NCBI): domain Eukaryota; kingdom Metazoa; phylum Chordata; class Amphibia; order Caudata; family Ambystomatidae; genus Ambystoma; species Ambystoma mexicanum. The sequence goes on along the minus strand of NC_090924.1, from coordinate 288,707,660 downwards.
ACAAGAGGTCCAGCAGGCGAAGCATGTGGTATAGTCCTAGTGGACCATTTATCGAGATGGGCAGAGTTGACATTTCTCATAGGAGATCTGTGCATAACAACATTCACAGACAAGTTCTTTCCAAGGAAAAGGTTCCCTGTTGAGATTTTCACTGCCAATGGCATGTAAGTTAGATCAAACTAGAGGTAGGAATTTTTAAAGATAAATGATGTATGCCACAAGATCTCACATTTGGAAATAGCAAAAGGTAAAACGTTACAACACCATAGTTGTGAAGGAGAGTATCCATGAGGCATCGGAGACAGGTTACAATTAGAAGGAAGAGGTGAGACTTAAGGTTTTCACTCATCAATCATGGACTTCAACCATGGGTGTGTCTCCATTGGCAATCCTAAGGGGTAGCAAACTGAACATAGGAGTGTGCCCAGCTTGACTAGGGAAACCGGATGTGCCCGACCTGTGTTAATCATCCCTGAAGGACAGGATGTGTCATGAGCCACCAAATGACAAAACAGCATTAGCAAACATGAAGGTAGTACAAGATTAAATAAAAGGTGAGTGTGAGGGCCCAAGTGAAAATCAAATTCCCTGATGCTTTTTGCGGGGGGGGTGGAAGGGGGCAACAGGGGAAGTGTATTTTCCCTCTAAAAGTATTCGTCAAAAATGTAAGTACATTTTCAATTGTGACAGGGTCATCAGGTGTTAGAGTTGAGGTGGTACACAACACATGCAGTGAGCCTGACACAGCCAAAGAGGTCAAGATCTCGGGTGCCACGTTAGTCTCTCCATTCAACACAGTGTGAAAGGGAGATGGCACTATATAACATCCACCAGTGGGCATGTGTAACTAACTTGCAACGTAAAGGGGAGATGCGTGGAATCAAACCGAACACCATTCTCGAGTACACCGCTTTGAGGGGCAGACAGTTGGAGAGGAGCACAACCGGAAACTGACTAGGAGGGTGGAATTAGTGCTAACAAGATAAACTGCATTACTGCCCCATCAGCATATTGTGCATCATTGCTATAGTGCCTGGCTGCAATGCTTACTGCTGTGGGGTACAAAGTGGTTATTTTAGATCGTACATATAGTCTGCAAGTGCCTTGTTCTTGGCATTTATTTGAAGTAGGTCTTAGACAGAACTGAGCATGAGAATGTATTAAACTAACATTGAGCTATCCACCCAGACTGTACATACTACATGACTGCACACAGGCAATAGTGTCTATGTAAAGCAAGAGGATAATTACCAACAGCAACTCCGTTGACCACCAAACAGGTGACCCTACCACTAATGAAATAAACCAATGGTCAAGTTTAGAGACTGTGAACGAGTACTCTACAGAAAACCAATGTAATATGAATATGCAGTGATAGGAGGGCATTTCTGAGAGTACTGCCGGGAAAAGAGGGAGGCAAAACAAAGCGGGGATATCTCTGGATAAGGGAAGGAGAGATCATGTTGTCCAGTACCAGAGCTCATGAAACACGAGCTCAACTGGGGGAGCACAAGATAAAAGTGGTGAGCACACACTGGCCCACTTTCCAGATCTACTTTACACTTTGTCTCACCCCTCAGATCCCTGAACATGTTCAAGATGTCTGGATATGGTAGGTGATGGCTTGCAATATATCAAGGACATCCTTAATTGTGTGATATGACGTGGGATTAGGGCGACCGATATATGAAATAATTTCTAACAGTGCTTTCTTTTGTTCTCTGTTTGTTGAAATATACCATAACTTGTTATGATGCGTAGTGATATTATGGAGAGCAGAGCAGACCAATACAGGCACAACTTGAATGTCTTGTGAATTGGGCAATTTAGCCTTCAGATACAATTATGGACACTGTAACAGTACGTCGGCATTTATTATATGATGCTAAATCTATCTGTTTTCTACAAACTTTAATAAACAATGACTATTCTAAAAAGAAAACTGTAGAGAATCTAACACATTCCTGACCTGGTGTCATTGAAATGTATCCTTCAATGGAAACTCTACCTCTTGCCACACACCACTTCTGGAATACATTGAAGAAGCATGAAACACTATAGTACAATGGGCCTCATTACGACTGTTGCCGTAAGGCTACCGGCGTCGTTGTTGCCATGCCGCAACATTACGAGTTTGCTCACGGGTTCCGCTCTGGATGACTGGTCAGACCAGGCATGCAGTGCGGCACCCGCGAGCAGACCAGGATGATAGCAACAGTACCCTTATGAACTGTACCGCTGCTACCATCCTCCCCGTTCCCATGAGGACATACCGGCTCCGGGTCCCGTGAAAGGGAAATTACAGGGCCCTCCAAGGTCAGAATGGCCCGGTAATACCCCTTTGGCGAGACCCGGAGCCAGACCCGAGTTTGGGGGTAGTCATGCCCTTATTAATGGCATGGCTACCCCCAACCTCAATGTCTTAAAGGGAAATACCCGAGCAGGTGGCGTACGTGGGTTCTGGCCAATGATGAGTGGAACCTGCCTTCATATGTGTCCATCCTAATGAAACTGGATGGATATGTTTGATCGGCAGTGCTTACCAACTCTAGAGCAGAGAGAAGCACCTGAGGAAGTGCTATTTTCTGAAGATGGAGAGGTATTGATGGCACCGCCTTGCGGGAATACTTTGTCCTTACAAATCCCCTGTAAGGGATGATTTTAAGTGAACTGATGCAGCAATTTGTTGAGGACAACCTCATACCCCTATATTGTCAACTAACGGAGGATATGAGTGAGATGTTCCAGAGGATGTCATAGACAAGCAGCTGCACTAGGCTTAACACTGTTTGGTTGAAAAACAAAACTTCAATTATTTGTTAACCTTAAAGACAATTTGATATGTCTCTTCAAAAGACAAATCTGTCTCTCATTCACATTTATTTTATGACACCAACAGTCACATAATCAGGATTATCTTCCAGTGCATAAAAGGAGTGCACTGTTAAAATGTCCATTCAGGGAATAGTGTTCCATTGGCACAATATTTATTTGAGCTATATATGGTAATAAACAGAATCCTCTAGCAGACCAGTGAAACACTTCAAAACAAGAGTAACATTATCTATAAGTACAGTTTAATTCATTACTTGAGCTACATCAGTCCGAATCTACTGAAAGTGACCACATAGGTATAAGGGATAGTCTATAAAGTAGAACGCCATATCACCTACGCATGAAGATATGCTTGCATTTGCAGCCATCATTTACATGTGAAGGATAAAGAATGCATTCCTTTGAGTATCTCCATGTGCAAAAACACTGACTTTCACTAGGTCAAAAAGGACAAATGGCTGTCACACATTAAACCCGAGTTATCTTATGATCTGGCTTGGGCACCGGACAGTTCCATGCCTTGAAGTCAGTGTGTGCAATGGACACATTGGGCCTCATTATGAATGTGGCGCTCTGGAAACACTACACGTCTGCCTGCAGGGGCTGTTGCGCCCTGCAGGTCTGACCCTGCCCGGCGCAACAGCCCCTGCGGGCAGACATGTCACGGAAGCACCTCTTCTGAGTACCCATTCCTCCACGGAATGGGGACTTACCAAATCCGACGCCTGACTTCCCGCACCGCCGGGACTTGTATGTCCCGGTGGCACCGGGAAGTCAGGCACCAGAAACAGCGTTTCGGGGTTGGCAACAACCTGCCAGTGGCACCAGCCAGTTAACGCTGACCTCGTAATGAAGCCCATTGACTAACCCTTACTTCGTTGGTACTTATTTTACTTTGATCTAGCCCAGCCATATCCTCTACAGATTGCCCAGAGACAATCCTGCATGTTGCTTGCTGACCTATCCTGATCTCCACCTAAACTAAGCATGTTCTAAGTATTTTCAATATAGGAAGAAAAGAAGAAACCCCTGGTTGATGTATTATGTGGCTGATGCTTCCATATAAACAAAATTTAAAAAAGTAGGACACTGTAATGACCCCCTCTCTGCCCTCCCGCCGCCCCTCCCGCTCTGCCTGTGTTACACAAACTGGCACCTACAGTTTTGGATTGAGAGTAAAAGTGAGAAAGTGCACTAGTCTATGTTTGATGTGAAAGAAAAAGCAGCAGCCAGTTCAACAGTCCTTAATGAAACTCACGAGCTGGAGAACCATGATATTGATGGGAAACGCAACTGTGAGAGAAGCCTATGACAGAGCTAGCATGTAGCATATTACCATCTACAATATGGGCAGTGGTCGAAGTGTACGAAAAGAAGTAGTGGAACTATGTTCCCTAATGGCCTGTACCGCTCCCCACAAACCCAATCACCACGCCCCCTCCCACGCACAATACAAACCCCCAAAAACATGAACCTTCTGTTGAAGGGAACGCTTAGTGTAGTGCACTGAAAGTGCAAGTTTCAACTTCTTCCTACACTTTTATTTTAAAACGAAACTGTTGCGGAACGGTTTCTTTTTAAAATAAAAGTATAGGAACGGTAAAACTGATTTAAAAGAAGTAGAGGAGCACCGCTCCCGACCGCTCCCGCCCACTTTGACCACTGACTATGGACCTTCATGTGTTGATTCCTTCTAATGGAGGACACGTATGTGGCTAATCTCCACATGGTATCGCGTCCACTCAGTCGTAGCTTCTCCTCTTATTTTAGCTGGATAGGCCAGATTTATGGCCAAGTCCACACTTACCAAATCCTATGGATCAAGAGAAGGGGGTTAAAGCAGCAGAAACAACGTCCTCATAGAAGGGACCCAAGGATCCTGGGGATGATAAATAATCACAACCATAAGAGACAAACCAGCAAAGAAGGAAAGAGCCTGAAATTCAAAAGACCGGAAGAGAGAAGGGAAAATGGCAACAGTCCAACATGATGACATAATAAACCTGTCCCATTGCCAGGACGTGTGAGACAGTGAGAATGGGAATACAAGGAAGCCGAAGAAGCTATAGCTGCAGAAGCGGCAGCTTTGAACGGACAGATCCAAGTTTCAGTGACGCATAGAATATCATACGCGTGAGAGAAAAACAAACCAAGAACAAGATCAGTTTTAGAGAAAACAGGGCGAGCATTCCAGCTATCAAAGTTAATTGAAGGGGAAACATGGGGGTTAACAGGAGAATAAATAGGATTAGATGGTCTGGGTAAGTGTGTGGGGATGCACATTCCTGGAATGAGAGACATGAACAGGAATGTTCATGAATACATTTATTGTGAAGAGAACATAGACATCATGCATGTCTGTAATAAACAAGTTTGATCAAACAACGGGGAGCTAACCAGTGCGAGCAGGGGGAAACAGGGAGATTGCTGGACCCTTGAACAGCCGCCCTTCGACTGGACGCCTAGGCAAGGGACACGCTAGAGCCAACTGCAAGAGTAAAAGAAGCCGCAATGTTAATGGCTGCTAGAGAGGGGTGCAACCACATAGCGCTAAACGGTGATACACCAGCAACATATATAGAGGCTCAGAGCTCAACACACATACGCTGGATACCCATGCAAAGAGTCCGCTAGTACACATGCTAAATTACCCCGAGCAGGGGAAGGAACTTTCTGCTGTAGAGACACTTCCTTATGAAGTCATGTGATCAGCCACGACAGAGAGGTGGGGCCACAGTGCCAATCGGCAGAAATACAGCAGCAACAGATCAAGGGGCTTGGGGCCCGAGACAGACATGCCTGATCCCCACGCAAAGATTCAGATAATCCAGATGGTAAGTTCCCAGAGCAGTGGAAGGGGATATCAGCTGTAGACACACTTCCTTCCGGGGTTGCGTGATCGGCCGCAAGGGAGGAGGCAAACCCCCATTTCTGCTCGGTTACCCATTAAATGATGCACAGTGTATTATACTCAAATGGGCAAATGCCTGGGCTGGTCTCACATATAATGGAACCTGTGATATACATGGTGGGCACAGATCATGTCAGCTTGCGCATAATTTGATGAGCTTACTGATTGATCACTAGACTCTAACACCATATCATCAGTAGGAGATATCCCTCACTGTGCATGTTGGACTGACAGTTAAACAAACTGTGTTAGTCATTTAGGTGCAAAGAGAGTATGTGCTTGTGCAAAATGCCCAGAACACAAGTGTTTTATCGATGATAAATTATACTGAGCAAAGACAGGCTTAAAGCCGGGATAATCCACTTTTTAAAGCCACACAGAATCCACGTTTCTATATCTTTCATTGGATAACTCAAAATATTATCCCGCGATTGGACAGTGCATTCAGTTTCGAAGTCCTACAGACTTCTTCATAAGAAAGTTGTCATAGTGTGAACTCAGTAACATAAAGCATGATGAACATTGTTGTGACAGAGCTCTCAAAAAGACACCTTAAGCTCTTATACCTTATTCGGTCCTGTGTTCATCTTTTTTGTTTTCATTTCGGTAGTTGCACCTGTGTTTTTACCATAATGAATGCAAGACTACAAGTGCCTAAATGCAGAGAAAGGCACATGGTTTGATGTGGGCCTGCCATTGGCCGGAAAAAGAACTATGTATTGAACACAATTCTAAAATGCTTCTGAGGCTGCTACTGCCTATTATTTGACTTTCTACACTCTCACATGGTATATACAAGTATCATATCACAATTACACAAAAAATACAATGAGACACGTTTTTGATCAGTTTCCACTGGAAATCCCCCCACACAAAGATACACACACACACACAGCCCCCTTGCACTTCCCGTCCCCTGCACTTTGTGTTACCGCACTTGCACGATCTGAATGACACAAGGCCTAGTAAGATCGTTTGTTCTGTCCTCCACCCGTAACCTCCCTTGTCTTGTCGCTCCTAGAAACACATCTGAACAGGCGCGTTATAAATGACTTATCATATCATATCATACAAGCCCATACTACCACACAGATAGAGATCCCCTCCTCCGTAACCATGCATAAAGAAAAGTAGCATGACTGAACCTAGCAGCAGTGCCAGGCTCATGAGCATGTGGAGGCTTTGGTCTTAGGAGCATAAACGTTTTAGGACCATGAACATTTACTTAATTCAGTGGTTTTGTGTGCCAGGATAAGCTGGTGATTTCCTGGAGACTCACTTTCATGATAGTTCACTCAGCTAAGCATCCATGGGATAATATGCTGACACCACCATTCTGCAAAGAAGTTGACTGAGACATCCTACATTCCCTCATATACTCTATAGCTAAATATCTACGTTGAACCATGTGCGCTAAAGAAGCCTGTAGGCTAACCATTGGATTGTCCTCACTGGCAGAGCTCTTCTCTACTATCCACCTCGATTATAATTTCTTGTAGATCTGTTCTTTAATTCGTGTCAATCAGGATTGGGTCCCTCAGAATTGCACCCTTCTCAAGAGACCACTCCCCTGATTTTTTCGGACTAACACTGATCGTCTAGAAGTGAGTCACCGAACTGTTTGTGCTGAATAACATCCTCAATCCTTGACCCACGTCCTGTGCAAATCTGCGTCCATATGTCTTCCTGTTTCCATGGACCTTTTGAACCCGTCTTGGGACCAAGATACATTTTCCCAATCCTTCAAAGAGGCCTGAATTGTTCATCTGTCAAAGCAACCTATTTCCAATCATGATTATCCCGATAACCTGTGGCATTGTCCTTACACCTTTCTTGGCTAAAATTGATGAAAAAGCAGGAACATGCCAACATTCATGAATTTATAGAGTCATCAGGGTTTTAAACCCATAAATTGGTGATATTTTAACTGGCTATAGGGACCGAATCTGACCTTGTTTCTGCTCTGCATGATCTCCGTCAGAGAGTTGGCGGTATCCCGGTGGTAAATCTACCAGGATACCACCCATTGCCATTACCGTTACTGCCACTTGGTCCGGTGTTATTACCGCAGGATTACAAGTGGCGGTGTAAGTCCTCATTTTTTTTTTAGTCCATAAGACTCAATGGGGCATTTTGGGTGCAATTACCATGGCAGTAATTGCACCACGGTAATTGCGCCGAAAATGGGTGGAAAAACATCGGATTTACATCCAGCTCAGAGATGGAGGTGAATCCTCCAACATTCTGCCCAAATCATAGTTGGCCGGTGCATTTCTACTACAGTAACATTATTACCGCCACATTTTCACCACACTGCCCAACTCGTGATGAGGCCCTTTCTCCGCTTGGGTTTATCTGACATGCTTACCACTGTCATTCAGCCAACATTATTGCATATCTTGGGCACTGCTGGTATTCGAGAGATGACCCTTGCCTTGGTTCATTCATTTCCAACTGATCATTATCCAGCAGATATGGTAAATCCGTTTCTCTGCACCTTTCTTACTTTAGTATGTGGGGTTTCCTAGGGCCTAAGCCTCTCTCCTGTCCTTCTCGAAATGTATGTAAAGCTATTGGCTCAAGTGTCAGCTTCACCTGTATCACTATGCTGATGACATGCAAATCCATGTCCTGCAGGATGGAGAAGGAGCAGCATCAGATATTATTTATATTTGTATTTATTACATTTATAGAGCGCTTTACTCCAAAGCGCTTTACATTACAACAACTGGATACATGGAATAAGTGGAAGCTTAAATGCAAAACATGAGACAAACCATCAAAACAATATACAGAACAATTAGCCTAGTTCAGTAAAAGAGAAATAGAATAGAGGAAGAAAGGAGAGAGGAGACGATGTTAATAGGACGGGGAAAGGAGAAGGTGAGATTTCAATGAGGAGCGGAAGGAGGGGTAAGAGGAAATGGCGCGGATTGAGAGAGGTAGAGAGTTACAGTGTGGGGGTGAGGAGCTGGAAAGATCGGAAGCGGGAAGGGGCGCAAGGGGGCAGGGGAACAGTAAGAAGGAAGAGATCAGCAGATCGGAGAGGGTGAGAGGGAGAGTGCAATGAGAGGAGAGAGGAAAGGTAGGGAGGGGCGAGATCATGAAGAGATTTAAAGACAAGACAAAGGAAGTTGAATTTAAGTTAAGAGTGGAAAGGAAACCAGCCAAGATGAGAGAGCGAAGAAGAAATGGAATCATGAGGAGAGAGAAGGCAAAGGGTATGGATGGCAGAATGATAGAGGGATTTGAGAGGAGCAAGATGGGAGTCAGGGAGGCCAAAGACAAAAAATTAAGAGTTTGGTGGCATGGAAGGTGAGAGAGGAAAGGTTTACCCAACAGCAATGGTTAGATAGACGAGTACCCACTGGCTTAGGAATAACTCTGAAGACAACTGACATGTTGCTAGTGGGTGTCCTCAATGACTACTGGGACAGCTCCATTTCACCATTGACATGGAATTGCTTTCCTGTCCATCCCCGTGGGTAAAGAAATTATGAGTCACACTTGGCAAATCACCTTCCTTGTTATCCAAATTCCTTTGTCAGAACTATCTTTTTGCATTTTAAATTCTTTGAACAAATCTTACCTTTCCTACCTCTGACGATATGTACCACTGTGCTCTCTTCCAATGTCTCCAAATTCGTAGGTTTTGCAAATGTAGGTATGGAGGCACGTCCTTTTCAGCCCTTGCCACGCACCTCTGGAATTCACTACCTCTTATGATTCATTCTCTGCCAGCAGCGTCAAGTGTGGCAAACAGAGAGTCCGCAGAGAGGGTGGAGTAACGTTATTCCTGCTCTCCCTTAAGTTACTGCACTTAGGTGTAATGTCTCAGCACTCGCTGCCTCGGATGGCATCTCCGTCTACTCTCTCCATGTCTCCGCAAATTTCCAGGGCCTCCAACTGCGCTTGACACAGGCTTCATTAAGGTGCTCCACACAGTCCTTATGTTCATACTAAGTTACTGTCCTAATACTGCGTCAAGGCCGCTGTTCAGTGATCTTCCTGAGAGCATCCACATGGAGAAGCGCCATTTTGTAGCAAAGTATTTTCCCTCTTTGAGGTAATTCTCGCTACGCAGCGCATAATGAGCCACGGATGTCGAGGTTCAAGGTATCACGTAAAAGAACTGTAGCTTTGGGGTCGTTACATTTTCCTGGCTAGCAGAAAGGCTGTGCTAAGTTGAAAGAAAATACAGAAATTCCAGGTAAAACTGCCACTGAAGTGACGTTAAGTAAATGACCTATGACCTCAAAGCTCAACATATTCCACTTAACGTTATTTTGCATTGCCAATACACGGGCCCTGACCTCAACCATGACATCAAAGAGGCCAATTTCACAGGCCTCTTGTACTTTCTTCCTATTTATTTCGTTACAGCCTTCTTGCTACTCTTTACATTTAACACTTTGTAAGGCATACACAAGAAAGCAGAAGTCACTACCTATAGCATTTCAGGATTTATGGGTCCAAGCAGTTAGTTGGTCTCCTTCTTCACCCTTAATATGTAAGGTAATAATAATAATAATAATAATAATAATAATAATAATAATAATAATAATTTCGCATTTATATAGCGCTACGAACCCTCAGGTATCTGAGCGCTGCTTATTATTACCCACGGTGTGTGGTGCTCAAGAACGATAAATTAAGAATGTAATTCATTTGCTAATGTGCTATCCTCATGTTTTGTCATGGTTGAAAATGAAGCAATACCCATGAATTACGGGTCGCCTTTATTTTCACTGGCCCTTTATAAGTTATGTGCTGCTGAACACCCTCAGGAGAATTGCCACCACCTTCAGCCATGACCTGTGACACTGAAAAGCAAATCTTGCTGGCCACCATTATCTAAACACACAATATGGAGAAACTGCACGCGTTAAGAGGTCGAAAAGGAAAGTTTGCGTGCATTTTTGGGGCTATCACAGTAGCACTGTCCCGCCTTCCCCCAGAATTAGAAGTGCACGTGGACTGGATAGAGTAGTCTTTTATCCAAAGGAGACACGAGGGCTAAAGATTTTGTAACCCTGCTCTTTGATTAATCTGACAGCCTCCCTAGAGAGGGGCGATTTAGCCCGCACAGAAACAAACCCAATCTGCTGATCTTTCAATGAGTGGCACATTTCATTCAGATTATGGCTTTTGAGGGTCATTAGTTAGTTCATGTTTTTTTTTGCAGATAATGTTAGCATCAGCGCCCCGTAAATGGACTGTAAATGGACTGGTCGAGAGTAAGGGCGTAATTCAAAGAAACATTTAGCGTGGAGCAAAGTGACTTTGTACTGCAAAAATACACTTTTCACCCAGGGACGTCATTTAGGGGTCGCCAGAGGTCGCAACTGAGACCTCTGAGGTCTCTCTTGCGACCTCTGTGGCCACCCTTGTGACCTCTAGAAAAAAAGAAAACATAAAATAAACATTTTTTTTTACTTTTTTTTTTTAATGCAAGCTCATGGGCTGCGGTCAGCACCATGTGGCTCTTTAGTTCTGGAGTAGCTGGCTTTCTTGTTAAAGCCCCTTAAAAAAAAGAAGAAAAAGAAGAACAGGAGTGCCACAAGTCTAACACTTTCAGCACTGACCCTAAATAAGAAAGATTACGAATACCAAATGGTGTGTCTTTCTGGAATTCTATACAATAATTGATAGACTCATCAAAGGTTTATTTCAGGCACACTTCAGGGGGTGAGTCACTGATTTAGTCTGTTCTTAAACGCCTCAGATCCGGATGCAGCAAAGATGAAGATTTGGCGGCTAGATTGGATTAAGACCTGTGATCAAAGAACAAAGTGCAAGTTAATGCACGAAGTCCCAGGCGAGGCGAAAGCTTTCAACCAACGCCACTCTTACCTAACGCATCTGCCAAATCAGCACGCAAGAGCATTGTACATGAGATTCAGATTAAACGCACTAAATACAAAAGAACGTTTAAGCTCTTGGCCTAAGTATGCAAATATTGATCAAAGGTGCCGCTTCTGCAATCTTGATATAGAATCTCTAAAGCACTTGATCATGTCATGCTCGAGTTTTGAGAAAGAAAGAGGACGGATTTTTTCGCCAATCATTCATAATATTAGCCCAAGGAGCTCGGAAAAATGCTGGGAAATGTTCTTCGAAGGCTCAAACCGAACTATATTGTTTAATCTGATAACGCTGCTACAGGTCTTAAAAACAAGATTAGACATGAAGGATCCAACTCAAGTGCCCAGAGTCGAATGAACCTCTGCAGTGAACACGGCTTGGACACCAAGATTCATATAACTTGTGAAATTGGGTGTAGAAGGGTGGTGAGGGCAATGGACTTTAAAAAAGGTCTAGGAGATACTGTTGATCGGGTGTGATTATCCTGTCCTGTGTTTTTAAAGGTTGAACAAACCGTATAAAAATAAATAAAAAAAAAATAAATAAAAAATAAACGCCTCAACTCAGCCTTTCATCCTTCTGAGGTCGATACATGAGTACCAACACAGGTTGGGTGATATTGGGTGTATATTTTTTCTACATAAAGCGCTTAAGCGTAAGTGCGATATAACAACACATCATTACCATTCGGTCATGGTGCTTACATTCACAGTAATTTGGTAATATGGGCCTATACACACTGATCTTAACGATACATATGGCGATCCATTCTTGTATGAAATGTACATCACATTATAGTGATATCGTAACCATATTTTTTGTAGTGTACAATGCTATGCGATAGCACTTTCTGTTCTGTCAACGGGTGAAAGGTCGCGTTCCATCGCATCCCGCAATATCACTTCGTGGTGGGATCAAATGACATCACTTCCTATGATGTCAGAAGGGGTCAAGGGTCGTGTGATGTCACTTCCGCTACCCCTGGCATTTTGGTGAAATGACGTCCCTGTTTTCACCCGGCCAAATTCACAGTGTACAGCAAAATGACTTTGTACTGCAGACGTGCTCTTTGCACTACGGTAAATGCGACTGAATCACAAAAAAGCACTAAATATGCGCAGACTTAGAGGCCGATTTAGGAATTATTTGCATGGAAAATCAGAGATTTGCAAGGCATTCTGATTGCGAAACCCTGTTCGTCAATTCATGGAATTATTGCGCTGCACTTTTTCATAACTTGCGTGGACTTCGCACATGCTCGGCACGTCTGTGTGAGCGGTCAAGTGTCTTGCGCGAGACACCACGCAGAGTGAGGGCGAGGCCAGCGCAGTGGGCGTAGTAGGGCGCAGAACATGAAAAATGAGGAAGAACAAGGGAAAAAGAGGGCATTACAAGGGACGGGCCGCAGCCAGTAGATAGCACGCCTACAAATGCGCACAACAAAGCAAATTCATGGATGTGACCGCGCAACCTCTCGCCTGCGAAATGCACACGCAAATCCCTCCATCTGTCCTCCACCCGAAGGTGGTAAGTACACTTGCGCATAGGAGGTTGGTTTGCATGTCTGATTTAGGGGAGCATATACGCAGCCGGGGATCCGATCAGACTTAGGTGTGCGTGTATGCAGTGTAGTGTGGAGCAGGAAGGGTTTATGCGGGTTGGTACGCATTGAGTTTTACCCAAGTTACGATACATCGTACGCATGTTGTCGGGTGCCCGTAACAGTTACGAGGCACCCCGCGCAGGGTACTTGAGATGCAGGTCCAGTTGCGTGGGACCCCACTCACCGTTTGTGTGTGCATGTATTCACACCCGAGGGAGCATGCAAAGGTAGCTGTTCTGACTGTTTTTGCTTCGCATATGGGCGTTTCGGGGGTGTTCTGGCCATGACTTGTGCATACAGTTACTTTGCAGAGGAAATTCCATGAATATGCGAGGCACGCATTGTTCATCCTGAGCGCTGGCTCTTGCAGTGTCATTCTCGGCGGGCGGCACTTGCAGGATTACTGCACACTTTTCCATGAATGGGCCCACAAGTGATTTTGTTGTGAATTAAACCCATTTATTGTGTGGTGCAAAAAGTGCTTTTGCAGTGCAAAGTCACTTTGTTCCATGCTAAACGTTCTGTGAATTAGGCCTTAACATTCTTATTGTGCATTGTGAATGGCTGCCTGGGAAAAATCTGCCATTGCTCACATGGAACATCCTTTATTTTGCACTCATACCAATGTATAGTCATTCGCTACACTCCATACATTCATTCATTTTTTAATGCATGCCTGTAATGTTTGATTCATTCCTGTAATCGTGCCATCATTCATTTCACACCCGCTTTCATTCCAGTAGCGTGTTCAGATGGTAGCTCATTAATTTCTTTTAAAATAACATCATGAATTTTGCCAATTAATGCATTCACTCATTCAAGCATTCATTTATGTACACATCTGTTCTCGTTGTCTCGTGTGCGTTCATTTATTCATTTACTTACATCTCCACGACTTTATTGGCATTGTAATTGAGGTAATGACCGAGTCCCCGGGAAGTGGGGTATTAATACACATTTTGAGAAAGTGTTGTGTGAAATGCAAGACCAGTCACACAATAGAAGTTTGATGGAGTCAAGGAGCCGTTTGTGGAACAGTGAACACATAGTGATATGATCTTTGATCTTAAATGTATTCATTATTAATGTCTTTCTAATGTGTGTTGGAGTTATACATGTCTCACTTTTAAAACTGCGTCTTTTCTTTGTTGTATTCACATATGTGCTAAAATATTAGTAATTTCAGGGAGCAACCCGATTCCTGCACCTCCTGCACTCGAGTACTCACAAACCTATCAGCAGCCTTTCAAATCTCCCTAGAGTCTGTTATAGACTTGTCAACAAGATGCTGGTGCAGGTCAACCTCACAATTGTTCAACACATGCTTACACGCAATCAAATTGTACATCCCTTTAAATGTTTCAACATAGTTATCAGTCACCCACCTGCTCAGATATTTCAACAACAAGTGTATGAACGCTTCCAATGTCAGCCCACTTTTCTTTCCGAGCTCTCGGAAGTTCTTGAGATACAGTTCTGGGGTTACACGAGGAGCACTACCTTCATGCTCCCCTAAACTGGCCTTTACCCAGGAGTTACCTGAATAATTGCATCAGTCCCTGATGTCAATACGTGACAGGGCTGCACACCACAGTACCTCATCCACCTCCTGCAGCTGGAATGCTAGCTCGAGCACTTCAAACCAGTCAAAAATATCCTTCCCCACTTCATAAGCCTGTACTAAATCTTTGGGGATGTGCCGTTGGGGCTTATCTTGGGCACTCTGGTTTGACCCACTACTGCTGTTCTCTCTAGAGGCGGACCTGTTGGCCTCTTTCTGCTCTTCAAGTGCCAGGGTGCACAGCTCTATGGTGACTTTGTGCCGCTGTTTCAGTTCCTCTAGCGCTAGCCTCCTCTCCTCAAGCAGGAGCTTTCTATCTGCTACCTCATTAACAGTCAGAACAATTACTGAGTCACTTAGAGACTGTGCTGAGGCCTGGGACCTGCAGGATGCCGCACTAATCCCTATCCTCACTGACATTCTCGAGTGTTGAGAAACCCCACTTGCCCCCGGCGGGAAGATTGGCGAGAAACACTGCTCATGCGGTCATCCTCATCAATAACCCCTTCGGAAGGTCTTGTCTGTTGGCGTACACAGGGCCTAGCCCATCCTCTGAGGTCTTCTCCCCAACCGCCCTCGCTTCTACCCAAGCTTGGAGGCTGGTCAGCAACTCAGGATTATTAACCTTAGTGCTGCAGGGAATTCCCCTCTCTTGACATGAGATGCTCAGGGCATCCTTCTTCATTCTTTTTATAATCTCCATGTCAAGCTCCATGACTATTACTATAACCTAGCAGTGACTAAACGTTGCCTGCAACAGTACTTTTATTGTTGGTTGACTAAGCTGTGTGCAAGGCTCCAACTGATGCGACCGCTTGCCACCAATCTGACAAATCAACTTCCGGGGCACCAGTGGTCCAGGGATGAACATCGGTTTCTAAACCTCAATCAACCCCACACCTCTAGTACACCAGAAGGGATACGAGCAGATTGGCATACAAGTAAATTATAAGAACAACTTGTCTAGTTTTGGTAACGTGGAAGTAACGGCAGGCTTATCTCTGCAAGGTCGTGGATCGTTGGTTAGTTGCAACACAGCGAAAATACTATTATTGCCCAATTATAAAAGGGACGGTCTAGTCAAGGTTGTATAAAAATATCTACTTTATTATTACTACAAAAGACAGTTCTAGCACATTACAAAATACAACCCACCCTGTAAAGGAACACAGAGGACAGTTTTATGAAGGAAACTGACAGGATGGTACTTGGTAACGTAATTAGTCTTACTGTTCAAGATTATTTTGTTTCAGCACCAATGGGGCAAAGGGTTGTAACTTACTCTAGGGGCCTTTTGGGAAAGGACCAGGAGGGCAGAACCACAATGTACCTGGAGCTGAAGAAGTTCTTGGTGATCGACAGCATCGAGGCAGTTCCAATGGCACTTTGCAGACTTGAGACAGAGTTAGTGGCAGGAGACAGCTGTGGGCACCAGGCAGCAGGCAGTTCGGCAAGCGAGGCTGGACGAATGTCTGCAGGCTGTCTGGCGTGGTGTCTCAGGGCCAAGAATCATTGTCTCTGTGCTGGTTGGCGGATCAGAATGCTGGTCGAGACGTCTCGGATTGCTCTGGTGACTGCTGTGTGACAAAAGCCAGAGGTGCTGCCGGATGCAGTTCGAGGACTCGACTGTCTCAAAAATGTTCTTAAAAGATGGATGCTGGTTGTTTCTTGTATGTCACTACTCCTAGCTTCTTCGCAGTGGTCGTATCGTCCTTTCAAGGTGGACGGCCCAAATCTCTGGAGAGTGTTTGCAGGCAACACCTTTGTCCTTAGTTCAGATACTTTCTGGCACTTCCCATCTAGGAAGCATGCTGGCAGAACCTAGCAGGGCACGCTGTGTGCTGGCTGGGTACCGGTTCTGCAGATGCTGAATGGGTCCTCTGAGTCTGGTATCTCCCTCTGTTCCCTGGGAGATGTTTAGGGGAGGGATCTTGCTTCCCTCTGGGAGCTCCTGGCCTTTCGTCGCTGGCAGAAGATGTAAGGTAGACTGTACATTAAGCTCAGATCCAAATGAGTCCTTCTTCTTAATCCTTTCGAGATCTTCAGATGATCTGCTAATTGAGGGGTTCAGCCCTCTTTTAAAGCCAAATGGTCCCCAGTGATTGGTGCAGGCTAAGCCTACCTTAATGAACCAATCCTGAGTTCCCACCAACAATCTTCTGTTATATAGGAGGTCAGGACCAGAGAGCTCTGCAACAGGACAGACAAGGGGCTGCCAACATGTATCTAAGTCTGACCATTCTCCCTGTCTGTTAGTGTCTCTCTGGTTAACTGTGCCCTCTGAGACTCTTGATCAAAGTGCAGGGTTCCCTTGAAGATTGTGCTGGGAGCAGGCTTCCTGTTTCCCCCAAACCACATACTTCTCACCTCTGAAAGGGGTCAGCTCTGCAGGGGTTTGCCTACGGTAAATAGTGGACCCAGACATTAATTTCACTGCCTTACATACAGAGGGGTGGGAACTAGCTTCAAGTTGACACATTGCAAACCAAATGGGTGTAAGCTCCGCCTTTCCTGTTATCTATTCCAGCAACCAAGCCCCTTCTGGCTTGCTTCAATAATCTCTCAATAGTATGCACCGCCACCAACTTGAGGACAAAGGAAAGCAGATGCATGGGGCCTTTGATATTTAAATTAGGCTGCCCATGCTGGAGGAAGGTGTGCCTTCCGCCTCCTTGAAATGCTTTGATGTACCCGGGGATGTCACATTCCAGCTGAATATGACAGGGGAAGATGACACCTGTGGGCTGTGTCTTCCGGAGTACATTTGACTGTGCATTTTGTGCGGGAAGCAGATGGACTGTGTGTGGAATTGCCTCACACAGTCCTCACAGGTTGGTCTTCTGTCATTCTTTTCATTATTACACCTGCCTCCGAACCTCCCGGACTTGCATGGCACTGTACTCATATCACTGCTGAATGCGGCTGTTAATTAAAGAATGAGGTATGACAAGAGCACAGCGACTGTTGCCCGATCTGGCAAGCCTTTCCAAGGCACGGTATCTTCTGATCTCACCAGCTAGAGCACGACGTAATGAGGATATCGTTCTAAGGCATAAGCCACTGTTGGATCGGTATCTGATTCTTCACATTTAGGGGGTAATTCATAGAATTCGGCGCACGGTGGGCAGTCATAATTTCGAAAAAAAAATGTCGACAGACAAAAATGTCGACAAAAAAATGTCGAAAAAAAAAATGTCGACTTTCGTTTTTTTTAATTATATATTTATTTTAGGGGTTCGGGAGTTAAAAAAAAGGTAAACATTAAAAAAATGTTTTAAAAAAGGGGGGTTGGGGGGGGAACCCCCTGCATTTCGAAAAAAAAATGCATTGAAAAAAAAGTCGACATTTTTTTTTTCGACATTTTTTTTTCGAAATTTTGACTTTCGACATTTCTGTTGTCGAAATTATCACTATGAACCTCGGCGCACAAGTGGTGCACGCGGCTGGCGCACAGAGGGCACGTGCGGCACTCTGCACCAGCCGCGTGTGCCAAAACCCATGTAGGCGCACAGCATATTCATTAATTCAGACATCCATAAGCAGCCGTGTCGCATAGTGGCGCAGCGACCCTGCAGCAGCGCCAGTTATGCCCCAACCCCACCCTGTGCGCCAAAAACATCGTACAAATCCAGTACATGGCGCAAAGGCCTTTGGACCAGCATACCGCCCCCCAACCATGAAAACACGTGTAAAACTCCCTGCGCACCCCTCGGAATATACATACCCCGCTCGTGCCAGGCCTATCGCGTGTAAAACTCCATGCGCACCCCCAGAATACATGAGTTTCACACGTGACAGGGCTGGCGCGAGCGGGATACGTGTATTCCGGGGGTGCGCGTGGAGTTTTACACGCTATTGGCCTTGCGCGAGTGGGGTACATGTATTCCGGGTTGCGCGTGGAGTTTTACACGCCATAGCCCTGTCGTGAGCAGGGTACGTGCATTCTGAGGGGTGCGTGTGAAGTTTTACATGCGATTTGGCAGTGTGTTCCCTCCCGGGTGTGCCCCCTCCATGCCCCTCAGGCAGCCAACACCACAGGGGACCACCCCACACCCCTGGGCATGCCCCGCAGGCAGCCCATTACCCCTGGGCATGCCCCACAGGCAGGCCACATGGCACCATGCACTTGGGAGCCACGACTCATGTCCCCCACCCACACCCATTGACAGGCACCTGCCAGCAGACCTCGACTCATGTCCCCCACCCACCCCCATCGATGGGCATCTGCCAACAGGCCCCGACTCATGTCCCGCACCCACCCCCATTGACAGGCACCTTCCAGCAGGCCCGACTCATGTCCCCCACCAACCCCCAGTGATGGACACCTGCCAGCAGGCCCCGACTCATGTCCCCCACCCACCCCCATTGACGGGCACCTGCCAGCAGGCCCCGTCTCATGTCCCCCAACCACCCCCATTGACGGGCACCTGCCAGCAGGCCCCGACTCATGTCCCCCACCCACCCCCAGTGACGGGCACCTGCCAGCAGGCCCCGACTTATGTCCCCCACCCAACACGTCATCACAATCCAGATCCATGGCCCTTATGGCAACCCAAATCCCACCCCACGCCACCCCAGTCCAAACACCCAACCAAGCATTCCATCCACTCCAAATTGAAATCCCCTTGTCATGATAGATCCCAAATATGCGCATGAGTACAAGTCCGTCAGACCCACACAATGGCGACACATGCCTGAGAAAACCCACATTGTGACATGCACGAAACCAATGAGAGAAGACCACACAAATGAAGTAAAAAGTAAAAATGTATTATATTAAAAAATTAATGAATGAAACGAAATTACACAAGAATAAAATGATAAATAAAAGGATGTCCGAAATCAAGGAAAATGTATTAATGGTGAAATTAATAAAATGCAAAGAAAAATGCTTACAAAAGTGTCCGTCCATAACACCAAATCCAAAGTCAAAATAAAAACAAAACCATTCCTCCATGGTAAAAAAAAAAATATGTAAAATCAGGTTAATAACTATATACAATGTAAAAATCAAGGGTCCATGACCTCAACAAAGGAAACCTAAGAAAAAACCTACCTAATGAATAACTATTAACAAAAATGCGGGGCATAGTCCATGCGCCCCAAAGGAAAAAATAAATAAAGGAAACCTACAACTACATAACTATTTACAAAGGCGGCAGGCTAGTCCCACGGCTCACTGTTTGATGTTCCGACCCAGGGCATCATTGAACTCCATGTCAATGTTCTCGAGGCGGGCCTGTTCCCTGGACTCGAGGTCTCGCAGGGATGCAGCCATGGAATCCCTCAACTCCCTGTGAGTTTCCTCGAGGCCCTCTGCCCGCCTCAAAACCCGCTGCATGGAGTTCTCCGCCCTGACCATCCTCAGCTGTGCCCTCTCTGCCTGCCGCCTCTCCGCATCTATTTGCTGGCCCAACCGCTGCCACACGGAAGACACTCCCAGTCCGGGGTCCTCCTGCCCCTCGGCCGATGCCTGCCCCTGGGGTGTTGATGACCCGAGCCATGATGCCTCCCACTCTGAGCCTGCTGCTGCCTCCGACGCAACTGTCTCTGCCACCACAATGGCATCCAGGCTGATGGAATCCCCTGGCGCCGTTGTGCACGTGCCTTGCCCGATGATGCTGGCACATCCTCCATCCACTGGGGTCCAGTTAGTGGGGTGGCCACCCCTGCTGGACCTCCGACTCCTGACTGCGGCAGGGATGGGATCTCCACCTGGCTGGCTGCGTTGGTTGGGGCAGATCCACAGGGGGCCCTGGTGGCATCTGGGCTGGAAGACGGCATTGAGAACGATTGGCGTATATTGTGCACAGAGGAGGAGAGGGCCGCAAGACTGGCCGACACATGGAGGAAACCCCCAACCATGGACCTTTCCAACTGGGTCACGTTGGCACACAGCTTTCGTGATGACGTGCGTGGTCCCCCCAGGAAGCACACACATCATCACGAATGTCACGTGTGCGCAACGCGACACCAATCAGGACGGACTCCAACCGGTCACGGGTCCCCTCGTCCGCAGTTAGAGGAGTGCTAGATGACATGGACCTCCCCCCTACCTGCGGACGGGCTAGGGACTGGGCATCCCTGCTGGTGCATGGTGATGCCGTCACAGTGTCAGGGACAGAGACATGCATGTTAGGGAGAATTCTCATCTATGGCTAATTCCCCTCACCTATTGAGTCCCCCAGCAGCTTTGCTGGACTTCTGGAGTTTATTTTTTTTCCACTTGGTAAGAGTGAGAGCTCCCCCCCCCTCTTACCTGTGTTTTGCTATGTGTTTCCACCTGTTTTTGTGATTGTGGACTCTGAAGTACACCTCTTCAGTAGCCTTCTTCTTTTTGTGTGTCACACAGCACCTTCAGTGCCGTGGCACAGGGCTGTCTTTGAGACTTCCCTCGACTCCATTTCTGAGGCGACTACCGTCCCCCAGAAAAGGGTAAAGTTACCATTAACTTTACTTAGTCAATCTACCACAGATCCAGTTCACCCCGTCTTCCATTGAGTACTGGAAAGGGTTAATTTGTATCCCTTTTTATCTGTACCGCCTAGAGCATTGTTTCTCTCTTTTAACATTTAGACTTGGCTGGTGACAGTGGTATCTACCCTAACTTTTCTACCGCGGTTATATTAGATAAATGTGGTACTGTTCTTTGCTATTATATTAGTCTCAAACATAAACCCACTTGACCAAATCGTCTTTCTTTTGGCTCAGGTTGGGTTTATTCGCCATTTCTTTTTGTTAAAGTCCTTCTTGTGTTTTACTTTGCGTGGCAAACTAGGTTCGCCGTCTTTGTTCACTGTCTTTTGGCGGGCTTCTGCTCAGAAGCCCTCCTCAAGGCGCCTGGGTGTCTAGGTGGGCTGAATGTGAGGGAGGGGTGTAATCACTCCCTGCACAGGGTATCCTAGGAAACCCAAGTCGCACTTTGTCATGATTGGTCAGGGTAGTTGTCCGGGCTAGACAACCACCCTGCTGGGTGATTGATAGCCAGGTTGTGTGAATGGGGGTTTTTCGCATAAAAGGCAGGTCTCTTGGGCTAGAAGTCAGAGAGTCACCACCGGAACTACAAGGAACCAAAGAGAAGCTGAGAGAATGACGGCTGCTGCAACTACCCCGTCACAGTGAAGCCCTGCTGCATTCCTGAGCTATCTTCCCTTCAACGACTTCGAGAAGATCCAGTCCGGAGTCTTCTTCCCTTGAGCTTGGTGGGGATAACCAGCTCATCTTCCACAGCCAGAGGATCCTCTTCCTTGGTCGTAATCGCTGCACGCTGCTGTAGTGGTCCGTATAGCCACCTGAAGAGCCTCTCCTGTTTTTAAGGAGTGCACTGTTTATTCCTCATCGCTGCTGCCGGCTTTATCCCTGTGTGGTGCAGACCCCCTTCAGACATCCTCCTTCACAACGAAACCAACAGGAACAACTGCCAGGGCACCAGCTGCACCATTGGAACATGGTACTGTGTTCTACTTGAGGAAACTGGGTAAATCCCTTTTCTTCATTTCCAAGGCTTGCCCTTGTCTTCCCTCCTTCTTATAACTTGTGCTTCCGAACATTGACAATATCGAAGTACCTTTGGCTACGTTGAATCGTGAACTGTCTGACTGTGTGATCTTCGGCAACAGGCCCCGGTGTCTTTCGACCCTGGCTCCGGCTCTTTGACTTTTGAACTACTGTCTCTGAGTGTTTCTTGATTCTGCCCGCCTAACCAAAATATTGCCTGTAATTTTTGCCTCCAACTCCCTCTGGGTATCTCAGGTGCTAAGTGTGTTTTTGCCCCGGTAGCAATTCATGTCACGGATACGCGTTTATTTAGTAGACCGAACTGTCAAAAAGTGATCGCAATCATATTCACGGTAACGTGTTTTGTTCATAACACCGGTTCATCCAACACAGTGTACTTACCTTGAGACTTGTGTTTATAACGAATGGTTTAAAAATAAATGTACTTATATTTTTTACCTAAAACCTTGAGTCAGTTTTTGCTTGAGTCACAGTAATTGTGGTCCCTTTGTGTAATCTCTGATACTGCTCATATACTCTTGAGATAAGCCTGGCTGCTCTGCCACTGCTACCACTCTGACATAGTAGTAAAGGCTTGTACCAAAGGCCACCTGTAGTCTTAATTGTGTGTAGTGGTCCCTAGGGGCACTGCACAGAATTCTGCACAGGATTCTGCCTAACAATGCACAGGTACCTCTGCGGTGACATGTGCTTCCTCCTGCCCCTGCCCCTGGACTGCAACACTTGCACCAGTGATACCACCCCCACCAGGCCCCATGTGCGGCTCTGTAGCGGCCTCCTCCTGCTCTATAGACACCACCAACCTGGATGGCTCCCCAACGTCTTCCGCCATTGCAAGCCCCTGTGGGGGCTCATCCGCCCCTACCGCTGCAGCCGTAGTGGCAGACAGGGCACCAGTCCCCTCGCTCCTGGATGATGAAATTTCCTGGGAGGGTGATTGGGCCTTGCTTCGCTGGCCGATGGCGGCATCCTTGCCGCTTTCCTCCTCCACCTCTCACTCGCCACTGTGTAAAGGGAGACATTGAACACAAGCATAAGGTACTGTACAATAGTCCCCTAGACAGAAAGCAATAGCACATGAGTGGCACTGTCAAACGTCACTTCCATCATGTCTCCCAACAACACATGGGTCAGTGCAGGCAACACACATGCAGGAACCGGCATGGCACATGCAACAAACATTTGCATCCATGTCCACCGCACCGTAGATACATCCAATGGTGCACTGAAACTCACATGCATCATGGGACATGCTGATCACATGCACACGCATCACCGCAGGGTCATGCATCTAGCCTGTATGCCCACAGACACAGTGGATACAAGGATGAGTAGGCTGTATCAGTGATGCAACACATCTTCAAGGACATGTGTCATGCATCCATGGTGCACACACTACTCAGGCACACAGACATGTACATCATCCATGTCCATGACAGCAGCACACATCTCTCACACCCCAAACATGTCAAAGTACAGACACAGGCATGCATACATGTGTGCATTCCGCATGCTGCTCCGCATGATGCATTGTAACACATACACCATCCATGTGGGTCTCGCCTGACTGGACTCACATGCAGCACCATCATGTCCCTGCACACAGACATCCTACATGACCCATGTCACACATGCAGCCAAGTAGCTGACTACCAGCACACTGCAACATGCACTGTTTTAAACGTGAATGCATGGGCACTTACCGCTCGACTCCAGACGGGCCTGCATCCTGAGGATCTGGTGGTGAAGCACTGGGCAAATGCACTCCAGGACCCTCATCTGCTGGGTGGTAAGCGGGGCCTGGCGCCCCACTGCATCCGCTGCCTCCAAGAGGCACCAGGCCTTCTTGAGGGTCCTGGACTTGTAGTCCTCCCAGTGCTTCTGTACGTGTTTCATGTCGCGGGGTGCCACCCCCTCCGCGTGATTGGCAACCACTATGTCCTTCCAGATCCTCTTCCATCCTTCATTGTCAGCGCGCGATGTTGAGAAGAGGGCATCATAATGCCCCAGAACTTGCTCCACCAGGATACCAACTTCCTTTTCACTGAAGCTGGTAGCCCTCTGCCTCTGTGTTGGGGGGTTGCCACTGGTGCCGGTAGGTGTTGTGTCGGACATGGCAACCCCCGAGGCAGGTGTGGGTGGGCAAATGGATCCTGGGGCTAGGCTGTGGAGTGATGGAACACCAGTTGGGAGTCTTCTGTTCCAGCAGGGGTGGTCACAGCAACTGGACCCCTGCAGAAGGCAGATGTGCAGGCACCAAATGGCAGGGAACGGTGGCAGCAGGCAGCAGCAGTTGGCTTGTGGGAGGCTCCTCGGGGCTCTGGGGGGCAGTAATTCGGCTTTCTGGGCAGGAGCATGGTCTTCCATGTGTTGTCGCATGGCCAGCTTGATACGGAGTGATTTGGCACATGAAAAACTGCACATCAGCGTGTCTGTGACGTGACATGCACGGGCGTTCCCCTGGCACGGGTTGAAGGTCCCACGTGGGTTTCCATAGGTCTGTACGTGCTTTTCGTGGAAAGTGGTGCGTGTGTTTTCCAGGCGGTGGGGTTCACACGCGATTACTTCACACCGGCTACAGTGCATACTTCTTCTTTTGGCGTGGGTGTTGGCTACGCGTTCTTCTTCTACACGCAAGGCATACGGTGAGTCGCACATGCTATTTTTCCCACTGTGGGTGTCCCTGTTTGTCGCGTACACCTTTTTTTCCGGCCATACTAGCCTGCGTGTTGATCACATACTTATTTTTTGGGTTCCCAGCTGTCATAGCGTACTGTGTGTGTTTTTTTACACGCATGTGGGCTACAGGGGTCGCTTATCTCTTTTTCTTGTTTTTATGGGATGCCTCTGCGTTGCTTGACACGTCATTTCTCCGAGGGGGACACAGAATGGGACATTCATCGTAGCTGTATATACGTGTTTGTTGTTTGCGCACACTTTTGTAATGTGCAGGGATGCTACCGCCTGCCTTCGTGTGCAGACGTGTTTAGGCCTGTGCGTGTCTTCGGCCGTGCATGGGTTTCCCCTATTCTAGTCCATGAATATGTGTGGTTCGCGTGCGTGTGGGTGTACCGTGTACTTCCCAGCAGTGCATCCCCAGTTACACCCTTATTTTCACACGTTGTTCCCCATTCTGCGCGTTCCGCCCCGTGTTCCGCCCCCTTTTTGGTGTGTGCGCTAACGTTGTGCGCTTTCACTGTGTGCATCGCGCATGGCTTTCTGGATGTTGCAATGACGTGTGCGCCCGTGTGCGCCATGCACGCATTTGGCGAACATCCCAGGGAAAACACGCGCAGGCCCTTCCATGAATCGCATGTGTGCACGTGCGCTTGCTTTTTCACGCTTGTGCCAGCTTGCGCCATGATTTTCGGCGCACATTTGTTCCATGAATAGGCCCCTTAGTCGTTTCATCCATTCTTGCATGAACTTATCAAATGACAAATCACTTTTGCCTGATCTTTGTCCCCACTTGAGCTGCCTTGGACGGTCCAGACCCACTTTTAGTTTTGGTTCTGGCACGGTAATCAGTGTGTAACTAAACTCCATTCTTCTAGAGACCATGGAAAGGCAAATGTTTCTGACACAACTGAGAACTGCGACTTTATCCTATTATTATTAACAATTTAAAAAAAGACAGTAATCACTCAACAAAATAGGCCATATTCAAGGTATGAAATAATAAGGGCAGAGACATCAGAGTAATCTTCGTTGCTCAAATTATAGTTTTGAAAAATAGTGTGCTATTATGTGAGAACACAGCAGAACAAATGAGTAATCTTTAATATTATAAATTAGAAAGATGTATAATGCGGTTCTATAAAAAAGGAGACTCCGTAGGGTTTTTGTACTTTATTGGTCATTGTCTATTGCTCATAGTTCATTGCTCACCGCTTTCCTTTGTCAAAGACTACCTATTGTACAATATGCTCAAGCATTGCGCCTGTGTGCTGAACATTAAGCCGGATTGTTACCAAATGATGTTGAAATGCATTGAATAATATTTAATTATATATAGTTTTAACTGGGGACGATTCATGGAACAGATGTGCGCCGAAATTTGTGGCGTGAAAAAGCAAGCGCACGCGTGTTTTCCAGCGGGATGTTCGCCAAATCCACGGGTGACGCACAAGGGCGCACACGTCACTGCAACATCCCAAACGCTGTGCGTGATGCACACAGCGAAAGCGCACAACATTAGCGCACACATCAAAAAGGGGGCAGAACACGGGGCGGAAGATGCGGAATGGGGAACAACGCGTGAAAATAAGGGCATAACTGGGGAAGTACTGCTGGGAAATACACAGAAAGCCCACACGCACGCAAACTATACGTATTCATGGAATCGAATAGGGGAAACCGGCGCACGCCAAAAGACACCCACAGACCTGAACACGTCCACCACACGAAGGCAGGCGGAAGTGTCCCTGCGCAGTATAAAAGTGCACGCAAACAACAAACACGTATATACAGCTACAATGAATGTCCCATTTCTTGCAGCACTGGTCATGGGACACCATAGGAGGAGGAGAATAGCCAGGCCCCACATTTTTTTGCACAGGACCAGCCTTTTTGGAATGCTTGATGACCAGGTCTATGGCAGGTATAGGTTTCCACCTCATATCATCCTAGACCTGGTCCAGGAGTGGGAGGATGACCTCACATCACCCACCTTGTGCTCCCAAGCACTGAGCCTCGTGGAAAGGGTGCTCAGTGTACTAAATTTCTTGGCCACTGGGTCATTTCAGCGGACCACTGCCATAGTGGGGGGGTCTCACAGCCCACTCTGTCACCCTGACTACACCAGGTGTTGGTAATCATGACTGCGCGACCCTCAGTCCGCAGGCACATATACATGCCCAAAACACCCTCAGAAAGGCAGGCCATGGTCCAGGACTTTTACAGGGTGGCACACTTCCCCAAAGTGCTCGATGCCCTAGATTGCACCCATGTGTCCCTATGTCCACCTAGGGCCACGGAGAATAACCACCACAACCGCAAGCACTGTCATATCATCAACGTGCAGGTTGTGTGCGATGCACAGGGCATCAACACCTCTGTCCATGCTAACTATCCTCGGTCCAACCATGACAGATTCATATACAGCATGTCCACCCTGAGCCGGGGCCTGGAAGCTGTGAAGCATGGTGACACATGCTCATTGGTGAGTACAAATACCTTCGCACATGCATGCATGTCACACACAGAAAAATAAACAAACCAAACTAATGACAACCATTATCACCTCCCCAGGGGACAGTGCCTACCCCCTGAGCACCCACATGATGATGCCAATACGGAGCCCCACCACCCCACCCCAGGTAAGATACAACGCAGCCCATGTTGCAACCTGGGCCATAGTGGAGCGCACATTTGAAGTGCTCAAGTCACGCTTCTGCCCCGTTGACTGCTCTGGTGGGCAGCTACTCTATGCACCACCAGTAGTGTGCAGGATCATTGTGGCAGCATGTGTCCTGCACAATGTTGCAACATGGCGGGGCGTACGGGTGGACATGCTGGTGCCCCCACATCCCCAACCACATGCACAGGCGCTGCGCATGGAGGGGAAAGGGCACGTGGAGGCCGCCCAACTGAGGCGCCCCTCAGCTTTTGTGGCCTCCCAACCATGGCACAGATATACCAGTACCAATGGGAGGTGCACACAACAATTGTCCTAGGCAACTTGGGTCAGGGAGGCAAGGTACGTAATGCAAACAGCACCCCTGTGCTCCTGCAAGGCTGCCTGTGGCCCCTTAGGAAAAATGACGGGTCACGCAAT
Source organism: Ambystoma mexicanum (assembly GCF_040938575.1). Lineage (NCBI taxonomy): Eukaryota > Metazoa > Chordata > Amphibia > Caudata > Ambystomatidae > Ambystoma > Ambystoma mexicanum. The sequence continues at coordinate 288,679,591 of NC_090924.1, read as the reverse complement.
GCTCAGGCATCCCAAAAAAGCAAGAAAAAGAGATACGCGACCCCTGTAGCCCACGTGCATGTAAAAAAACACACGCAGTACACTGTGGCAGCCAGGAACACAAACAATGCGTACATGATCAACACACGGGTTAGTATGACAGAAAAAAAGGGGTACGTGACTAACAGGGACATCCGCAGTGGGAAAAATAGCGTGCGCGACTCACCATCTGCCTTGCGTGTAGAAGACGAACTCGTAGGCAACACCCCCGCCAAAAGAAGAAGTACGCACTGTAGCCGCTGTGAAGTAATCGCGTGTGAACCCCAACGTCTGGAAAACACACGCACCGCTCTCCACAAAAAGCACGTACAGAGCGATGGAAACCCACGTGGGACCTTTAACCCATGCCGAGGGAAACGCCTGCACGTGTTACGTCACATACGCGCTTACGCGCTAAGGGCCTTTCCTCGAATTACACACTGACATGCTGTTTTTTCATGTGCCAAATCACTCCGTATCAAGCTGGCCATGCAACAACACTTGGAAGACCACGCTCCTGCCCAGAAGGCCATTTTCCTGCCCCCCAGAGACCCGAGCTGGCTCCCACCAGCCATCTGCTGCTGCCTGCCTGCCTGCTTGCAACGTGCCCTGCTATTTGGTGCCTACACGTCAGCCATCTGCAGGGGTCCAGTTGCTGTGACCACCCCTGCTGGAACAGAAGACTCACGACTGCAGTTCCATCGCTCCACAGCCCAGCACCAGGACCCAGTTGCCCACCCACACCTGCCTCGGGGGTTGTCATGTCGGGGCAAACACCATCGGAGACCACTGGCAACCCCCAGCCAGAGAGGCAGAGGGCTGCCAGCTTCACAGCAGGAGAGGTTGGCATACTGGTGGAGAAAGTCCTGGTGCATTACGGTGCCCTCTACGGAAGAAGACGCACCGAAAAGGATGGACGGGAGAGGATCTGGCTGGACATCGTGGTTGCCATCAACACGGAGGTGGTGGAAACCCGCGACCTACCGCACGTCCGTAAGCGCTGGTAGGACTTCAGGCCCAGGACCCTCAGTAAGGCCCACGCCTCTTCGTAGCAGCAGATACAGTGAGGCGCCGGGTCTACCTTACCACTGACGACATGAGGGTCTTGGAACACATTAACCCAGCACTTCACTGCCAGGTCTTCGAGAGGGAGACCGGTCCGGAGTTGAGCAGTAAGTGTCCATGCGTACTTATTGGACGCAGTGCATGTTGAGGTGTCCCAGGAGTTCGTAGCTTGGACATATATCTGAAAAGGCCCATGTATGGATGTGCATGTGCAGGGACATGACCGTGCTGCATGTGAGTCCAGTCATGTGTGATGCACATCAATGGTGTATGTGTTCCAAAGCATGATGCACAACTGCATGTGGAGATGCGGACATGTTAGCATTTCTGTGTATGTCATATGGCATGGTTGGGGTGTGACACATGGATGCTGGTTCCACCTTCATGTACGTGCACTGCATACATGTGTGTGTGTGTGTTTGACATGTGTGCGACAGTGATACGCCATGGATGCACGTGACACAGACATGTAGGAACCCGATTGGCAGATGTGACATAGTTGCCGATGATTGCACTGTGACAGGTGGTGGAGATGTACAGATGCATGTCTGTCTAGTGGCGTTTGTGCATGTGTTGGGCACTCCCCATGTTTGTGACGTCATGCCAACCTTCGGATGTTCATGCTGGTGTGTGTGTATGGATGATGCTGCCTGCTGCACGATTCCTGTCAATTTGTGCATGTGTGTGGGTTCAAATGATATGAGTGTTGGGGAGTGTGATGCCATCTGTGAAGTTTGACACTGCCACTCATGTGCAACTGTCATCTGTGCATCCAACTATTGTGCAGTGCCCTGATGCCTGTGTTCTGTCTCTCCCTGTCTGCAGTGGCAGTGATGAAGAGGGCGGAAGCACAGTGCTGTGGAGCACAGCAGCAGGGATCCCACCGCCAGCTGGAGATGCAAGGCCCAGCTCTCCTCCCACGTAGTCATCTCTTCCGGGAGTGAGGAGTCTGGTGCCGCGTCCATGGCTGCAGCTGCTGAGGCAAGGTCTAAGAGTCGGAGGTTGTAGGTAGACTCCTCGGCAGCAGTAGGGGCAGCTGAGCCCCCACAGGGGCCTATGGGGGAAGATGGCACAGAGTCATCCAGGTTGGTGGGGGTTTCGGTAGAGGAGGAGGCCGTGGAAGGCCCACGCATGGGGCCTAGAGGGGGGATTCTACCGGTGCTAGTGATGCAGTCCAGGGGCAGGGACAGGAGGCAGCACAGGCTGCCACGGAGGTGCCTGTGTGTAATCCTGTCCCTGATCCTGTGACTGCATCATCCTGCACCAGCAGGGATGCCTTCGTTCATACACGTTTTTAGGGAGGGGATGCGCAAATAACAACTGGCCTTCCTCTCTCTGTGGACGTTGCAACCCGTGACCGTCTTGAGCCTGTCCTAGCTGGGATGGCGTTGCGCCAATGTGGTATTTGGGATGACTTGCAGGGTTCTCATGAGGACAATGCACGTCATTTTGAATACCTCATTGACCGCGTCAGCCTACTAGGACAGGTCACCAGTGCTAGGTTCCTCCGTGTGCTGGATCTTCTTGTGACCCCCTCCTCAACTGAACCCCCTATGCGCCAGTCATCCTCTGTGCCATCTTCCCAAACATGTATCACCTGAGCCCCCTGTGGAGCTGCCCCTGAGCCAGCGACCAGGCTGGTGGAGGACACATCCTTGCCACAGTCGGGAGTCGGAGGTCCAGCAGGGATGGCCACCCCACCAACTGGACCCCAGCAAGAGGAGGACGTGCAGGCAACAACAGGCAGGGCACTTGCACGGCATCAGCAGGCTCAGAGTGGGACCGATCATGGCTCAGGGCCATCAACATCACAGGGGCAGGCATCGGCTGGAGGGCAGGAGGACCCAGGATTGGGAGTGTCTTCCGTGTGGCAGCGGTTGGGCCAGCAGATAGATGCGGAGCGGCAGCAGGCGGAGGAGGCACGGCTCACAATGGTCAGGGCGGAGAACTCCATGCGCCGGGCGTTGAGGCGGGCTGTTTGCCTCGAGGCAACTCAAAGGGAGTTGGAGGAGGCCATGGCTGCATTCCTGTGAGACCTCGAGGCCAGGGAATTGGCCCGACTCCAGGACGTTGAAGTGGAGTTCGATGATGCCTTGGCATGGGACATCAATGAGTGAGCCGTCGGACTAGCCCGCCGCCTTTGTAAATAGTTATGTAGGGGTAGGTTTCCTTTCTTTTTTTTTTCCTTTGGGGCGCATGGACTATGCCCCGCCTTTTTGTTAATAGTTATTTATTAGGTAGGTTTTTTGTTAGGTTTTCTTTGGATTGTTGGGCTGATGGACCCTTGAATTTTAAATTGTATATAGTTATGGACCGGATTTAACTTTATATATTTTTTTACCATGGATGAATGATTTGCTAATTTTTTTAACTTTGGATTTTGCTTTATGAACGGACGTTTTGGAGCCATTTTACTTTTGATTTTATTGATTTCAGCATTCATTTTTTTTCCTTTATTTCGGACATCCCGACTTTAATGTATTATTTATTTTCTTGTGTGATTTCGTTTCATTTATTCTGTTTTGTATATAATACATTTTTATTTTTTACTTCATTTGTGTGGTCTTCTCTCATTGGTTTCGTGCATGTCACAATGTGGGTTTTCTCATTCATGTGTCGCCATTGTGTGAGTCTGACGGACATGTATTGATGGGCGTACTGGTTATTTAGGATCTATCATGACATGGGGATTTCAATGTGGAGTGGACACTCTGTGCGCCGCGCCAGCCGCGTGCGCCACTTCTGCGTTTGATTCCATGAATTAATGTCAACTATCTTCTTTAAGTCAGCTTTGCCTTTATAGCAGCTAGTCTTTTTCCCTCCTCCACGTGGTCCCATCCATTTCATGTATTTATTTTTTTACCTTTGACTTCAGTGGCACCTTGGTGCAGGTGGAAATGTTAAGCAATGCATTAGTGACTTTCTTGGAATTGTCTGGACTGAGCACTAAGAGTAGGACCTCTTTTCAGTGTCAGTGTTCCACGGAACACCAGCCACTGCTGGGCCAACATCACGCTAAGGAATTTACGGCGGCGAGATGCTGGGACTGAAACAGAGAGATGGGCATTGGGTGGAGGGCGGCACAAGACCTAAAGTAGGAGATGGAAGTGGCGTCTAGTTCTCACTGATGTCTGATGCAGAGTCTGGAGGAGCAGGCTGAGTATGGGAACTCTAGAATACCTTTGCTAAGTGACAGGATAGCATTGCGTAATTCTGCCAGCGGGAGGCACGCAGATGGGCTTGCGCAGTTCTTTCTGTTGTTCTGTGGTATTATGGCAGGTTTTTCAGTTCTGATGCTTTGGTGCCAATGGAATAGAGGATTGATGTAACTGTGCATTGGCTGGCATGGTTTTACGTAGCTACAAAGTGCCCACGGTTCGTTCTATAGCAACCCTGGCCTAAGGTGAAGCAAAGGCAGTTGCTCTCTTGCCAGGAATGGGTTCTATGAGAAACCCTAGCCCGATGGCACCCATGGCTATTGCACAGGCGAAAGGAGGACCAAAGCTGTGGTAAGGACTTAATGGTGGGCACACTACGTTAAATACAGCATGATATGAAAAAGTTGTTCAAGGATTTGTGCGAGTGCAAACCACCAAGAGGAGTTTGGAGTCATGTCCGTCTTTCATTGTTGTTATTGCATGTTTTTTTCTAGTTTTGACTTTCTGCAAACAGAGTGTCAAAATAAGGCATTCGCATTCAAGCTGGGATGAACTGTACCCAGCCACAAACAAGCCAAGTTGTTGTTGCCGGTGTGACACGTCTGCCATTCGAACCCCACCCTTGAGAGACAGAAATTACTCTCAACTCCTCTTTGAGGGTTGCACTCGCCCAAACCTTGAGCTTCTTCTTCATATCATACTGTCTCTCAAGGGCAGGGTTGGAGAAAGGATGTCAAGATAGAATCTGAAACAGGTGGAGCCTCACGGGGCGCAAGGTTTCAAGAGAAGGAGGTGGGTTCTCAGTGAAGACTTGCATATGGCCTGCAACAGTGACGACGCAGAACAAGTGGTGCATACATGGGCACTGTTCTATGCTTTGGGTGAGAAGGCATTGTGCCAGCATGGTGCTCATAAGCAGTCCAGAAGCTACAAAATGTGGTGTAAAGGTACCGCTTGATTATCTGAACAATCAGTTAGCTCACCCAAAATAAGAGATCCAACAACTTTCATTAAAAAATCTACAGCTGCCACCCCACCCATGGTCTTCACCCATCTGGATAATGTTATGAAGGGTATGTAAAAGCAGGGCCCAATACACAAAGAAAGAACAAAGTGTCACCATGCGAAACAGCAGGATTTGCAGTGGCTGCGGGTAACTGTTTTAATAGGAGTCACGTACATCTTTCCAAGAACATGTATAAGCGACCATTCATCGTGAGGGAACCTATACGAACCAAGGGTAGTTCTGGGGTGGTTCACCCTGCTAGAAAAGTTTTAAAATAATGGGTTTAAAATGTGCATTTTGCAGCATACTGTCTGAGAAATTTGGTACAAAAAAACACAAAATTTACATTTGGCTTTGTGGGGTGATAAAACTCACCAATATCACACAGAGCATTTTCCAACTGATTTTCATGATACATTTACCCACAGTGTATGCACATATAAAAATAAAAACATCATACTGACTGCTCCCATGCATGGCCATGCAGGTTGAACCAATAAATGCCATAAAAGAACATACTTCTGTTGGCTTTGCCAGGAAAAAAATACAATGACACAGGCCACGTAATAACACTCAGGTTTAGTTTACCCTTAATGCCCAGTAACAATGGCATTCCACAAGAACAAAATGTAACCAGACTAGCTTCAGCAATGTAGGCCCGTCTAGCCACATAACAACAATTATATTTGCTTTAACCATGGCCTTACCATCAGGACTGCAGGGGTTGAGGATCCTTACACTGCAGGCTGCAGCTGCTCCTTGGACCCTCCTCTGGGGTCCAGTGATTGGGCTGACATGTTTTCTCCTTCCTGTTTCTGGCAGAGCCGCTAGGCGACGCCAGTCCCGCTAAAGGCATGCGCTTAAGGCTATTTCATCATTCCCTGTCTCCCCTGTCTGGGCCTGCCCTCCAGGGCTGCCGCCATTGGTCTGCTACCTTCTCATCTTGCTCATCTCTGCCAGGCATCCAAAGGTATGACTTTCCAATTTCTTTTTAAAACCCTCATTACTCGCAGTTTGCATCTGTGCTTGTACTTACCTAGCCATTGATTCAGCTACCACTCGTCTGCAACATGCTTCGGACTCCGTACAGTTTCCTTATCTCTGCTTCAATTTCTGTTTTTTGCCTGACCCCTATCGTGCCTTGTTGCACTGTATATTGATTGGCTCCTGCTCCTTGTACTTCTTCACCTTTTATGTCTTCTCCTTTATTTCTCCTCTTCCCCACATTTGCTTGCCTCCTTGTCTCTTCTGCTTGTCATGTCGCTGGTTGCTCCCACCCACCATGCTATCTGGTGGGCCTTTCCTCTTTTACCCTCTTAAACTTTCGTTTACTGCCTTTTTACACTTCTACTGTTCCTCTTCTAATCAATCCGGCCCCCCTCTAGGTCCAAACCTAGGCCTTCCTCCTCTCTGTCCTGTCTGGCCTTGGCCAACTTGGCGTCCCACCTGCCCTTCCTCCTTCTTCTCCATCTGCCCCTCTGCTTACCTCTCCCTGTCTGTCTGTGACCTTCCTCATTCGTGGGCACGCTGATTCGCTGCTTCTGTACCCCTGCCCTCAGAGCATCCTACTGACGTCCCCTTTCCTCCTGTTAATTCTTCCTTTGCTCACCTTTTAACTCTCTTCCTCCTCTAAGCTCCTCCCGCACAACACCTACACTGTCCTGAGTCTTGTTGCCCTCCTCCACTTGTCTGGCTTCTCTCTGCTCACTGTTCTTTTTACTAAGGCTCACTTGTCTGCAACCGCCCTTGTGCTTCGGTTCCTTCTTATTTACTCTGCCACGCCACGGCACCTTGAGTTTACATTCCTAATCTGTGCTCCCTTTTTCTGTCACCATATTTCTAGATGTTTTGTCATCCCTTTGCTTTCCCCTTTCCCATGATTTGTTACCCCTTTGTATCTCCTCACTTTACCCTTCTCTTTTTCACCCCTCCATCTGCTTACATATTATTTCTTGCTCGCCATCCCCTCTTTTCCATGTTTCAGCACGTGCACGTTCAGAACAGCCTCAATGCTTTGTATGATTGTTTTTTGTTTTGTTGTCTGTCTCTTTACACTTCTTGCTCCCGGCATGCATTCCCTTGCTCCCCCTCTCCCTCTTTCTTTTCATGTTAAGCACTTGCATGTTCCAAATTGTCTCACGACTTAGAGGGTTTTGTTAGTTTTCCTTCCTTTACCCCCTTCCTGCACTTCACCTCCTCTTGTCTATTACCCTCTTTCATTATATAGCACTTCCACGTTCCAAATGTTTTCAAGAGCTTTTAAGAACTTTTTTTTTGTTGCTTCATTCCTTCTTCCTCTTCCCTATTCCTCCCTACAACTATTGCTGTAGAGAGTGCATTACAGATTACTAAAGAAATAATACATTAGTATGCATATGCAATAAGAGTTGTTACATGGCTAGGCTGGACTGCATTGCTGCAGACAAACTGGTTACATGTTTTGCTCTGACATTGCGTTTTTTTTTTTTTTTACTAGACATCACGTTTAAAGCAAACAACATGCTATGTGGCTAGATTGTCTTTCTTTGCTGCTGCCTGTCTGGCTAAGTTTTCTGTCTCTGCCTTGACATTTGTTTACAGTACACAGTCTTTATATCAAAATTATATACCAAATCACTTATATATCTAAACATATACATTGAAAACCCTAATATCGAATATATTCATGGTGGGGTAAAGGGTTAACTCATTTCAGGAAACAGTCGGGATGGGTTTTTAGGCATTGGAAACAGAGGTTTGTGGAACCCCCCCCCCCCCGCTCCAAAAAAAAAAAGAAAATTCAATATTCAGGTTTTCGATATATAAATGTATATATAGACATGTAATCATTTTTTTACTGACCATCTTAGTTAAGACAAACATGATAAGCCACCATTATTTGATTAAAGCTGATGCCCAGTAAAAAAGGCCATGCCAGAGTCAGAAAATGTAGCCAAACTGGATGCAGCAACGTGGGCCAATCTAGTCACATAACTCTTAGCATGTTTCCGTGAACCATGATGCCCAGAAAAATGCACCATGTGAGAGGCATACCCAACATGGACGAAGCAATGCAGTTCGTCCAGCCACGTAACAATACTTTGACCATGATGCCCAGCAAAGAATGCGCCCCCTCCACCTGCATTCTGCAAATCAAGCGCCCCCTCACCAGAATGGTGAGTAGGCCTCTGAGTTCAGGGTGCTGGTGGAGCTGGTGCCCACAAATTATTAGCCCACTCACCAATAGTGATTACTTGTCAGAGTCACCCCCAAATCAAAGACCTGCTCACCGAGATGCTGAGCGGGCATCTGATTCACTTCCAAATCAAAGGCCCTCTCACCTGCAAGGGATCGTTTGGCGTTTCCATTGGGCTGGTTTGATGACTCATTCAAAATGGGTGGGTCAACATCCCTCACCCATTATGGATGAGCCGCTCCTGGATGTGCAAGGGTTGATTGTTGGCTTGGTGTACTGGGAACCCATCACCTCAAACTCTGAATCAAAGGGAACACACAGGGAGCACATTAGACCAACAAAAAGCAGTCTATTTGGAGCAGAAACTCACGTAAGTAGGTGGTGCAAACACCAAGCAAGGGTATCACTAATTAAGGCAAGATAGACTCTGCAAGGAACATCCTAATAGAAAATGAAGGAACATGCTGCAGGTAAAGTTGTGCAGGTTGTACCAAAAGAGAATACATCCCGAACAAGAAACAGGCAGCATACTTCCTGAAAAGGGAGCAGCTAGAAACTGGCATGGCCATGGTGTAACAGTAGAGAGAACAAGCCAAAATTGACATAATGACTTAAGGAAGATAGCATTCATGGCGGTTTGATTGACCACTGCTCTTTTGTGGTCTTATCTTTCATTGCAAATATGCCAGCCTTGCAAGAATAACATGGTTGTAAGGCAGCGGGAATGGGCAGTGCCCGCTTAACTGCAGGTGTGGAGAAAACTGAACTTTCTCTGACTCATGTGACAGAGTGCTGACAGGCGAGCCAAAGGGCTTCCGGTGCTTGCAGATCTAAAACCACTGCCTGCTTGACATCTGGTTTTGGAGCATATGGTTCATGCTTCTGAAAAATAGCTGTGATAGAACATTCAGAGGGATTATGGCACATGTAGCCCTGCATAACACACTTGGAAGTGAGTTAGCTCAGATATGCTGCCTATGTGGGGTTCTGTATTGCGATGGATTGGAAATAATAGCATAGAGAACATTATGTAAAGTGGGATACATATTTATATTTGTTAAAGTTGCATTTGTGTTGTCAGAGTTGTACCCTATTTGCAAGGTCATTCCTTCACTGTTCCTGTTTTGGAAGAGTCCTGGAACCAGCTGTTAGGCAGAATTATATGCAGTACCCTTAGGGAACACCACACACAATTAAGACTACAAGTGACAGTACAAATTCACCTTTGGTACAAGCCTGTAATACACAGTAAAAGTGGTACCAATGGCTGAGCAGCCAGACTTATCTCAAGAGCAAGTAAGCAGTATCAATAGTCACACAAAGGACAGCAATTACTATGATTCAAACAAACGCTGACTCAAAGTTTCTGAGTAAATGAATATACATGTATTTACACATCAGTTGTATAACATCTCACTAAAGTAAAGCAGTTGATAAATCACACTCTTAATACAACATACAATTCCCAATTGATTCTGGACAAGTTAAGCTCAAAATGAAGTGTGAGCAAAATGGCACTCCAACTCTTTAAAAAGGAAGGGAAAGACAAAGTTAGATCCAAATTGAGCAGCACCAACAGGTAAGTGAGCAGGGCAATCTAGAAAGAGGAACTACAGTGATGGAATCAAATAAAAAAGGCTTCGGGACAAGGTCAATAGGACAAAAGTCTTTTGCTCAAGATCACACAGTTCAGGGTAGTTCACGGTTAAGTCTTTGCCAAGAGTTCCGGATGAAGTTGGTCAGTAGAAAAGTTTGTTTAAAGAGCAGAGAAAGATAAGCCCTCGGATTGGCGAAAGCTTTCACACACCTTCAACTGGATTTGCACAGTACCTTTAAATGGAGAAGAAGTAGCTGAGGCGGACGTTCATGGCAGGTCCTGCAGTCTCACGGTTCCTGAAGCGACTGTCGGACTGACATGAAGTAGGAAGACTGGAGGGTCCTGCCCTGCCCAGGGAATAAACCAGCAGCAGAGCAAAGCAATTAATAAAAGGTGCACTCCTTAAAACCCAAGCAGGGTCCGACCTTCCTAGCTATCTGGTTCACTGTAGCTCTCTACATCGAATTCGACCAGAGGAGGGAGTCCTGGCTTGCAGTTTGGGCGAACTGGTTGGTCCCACCAGCTCAGGGGAAGGAGATTCCTGGAGGATCTTCTCTGTCGTTGGAGTCTGAAGATTTGGACCTGCAGCAGGGCTTCACCGGGCGGTTCATTCGTTGTAGAGGTACTCTTCTATCAGTTCTTCATCGGTTCTTTCGTTCCAGTGGCGACTCTGCCTTTCCAATCCCAGAGACCTGCTTTTTATGCAGTTTTCCCCCATTCACACAGCCTGGCTGTCAATCACAAAGCAGGGTGGCTGTCATGGCGGGACAGTCACCTAGACAATCAAACAGAAGTGCGACTTGGGTTACCAAGGGAACCCATGGCAGGGGTCCTAAAACCCCTCCCTCACATCCTGCCTACCCAGACTTTCGGGCACCTAAAGAGGGCTTCTGTGGAGAAGCCTGCAAAAAGACGGTGAACAAAGGAACCAAACCTGGTTTGGCGCGCGGAGTAAAACACGAGAAAAACATTTTCAAAAAGAATTGTCGAATAAACCCAGCCGGAACCATATAAAAACGTATATGGTCTGACGAGTTTAAGTTCAAGGCTACCATGATAGCCTAAAACAATACCAAGGTTATTTAAGATAACCGCAGTAGGAAAAATAGGGTAGTTACCACTGCAAACAGCCAAGTCTTGATGAAAAGGAAGCGAAACAATGCTCCAAGAGAAACAGACAAAAAGGGATAATTATTAACCCTTTCCGATACTCTATGTAAGATAGTTTGTACTGGGTCTGTGGATTTAAAAGACTAATAAAGTTAATGGCAACTTTCCATGTTCTGGGAGACAGTAGTCAGTCCCAGAAAATGGAGTCTGAGTTGTGAAGTCTAATAGACAACCCTGTGTCACTGCACTGAAGGTGACAGAGCAAAGAAATATCATGGCTGAGTACCACAAAGGAAATACACCAATCACAGGCTAAAAAGATTCACAGATCTTTTATTACTGTACAGTTTACAAAGCAAAACAGATAGCTATCTGGCTCCCAACACCTCGAAGTGTGTACCAGCCGACAAAGAGAGGTGAGAGAGTGCTGAACATCTAAACACTAGCATATTTACACATTTCCTACAATGTAGGAAATGTGCAAATGTCCAGCCTCCCTTCATGTTAATAATTTGTGGTCTAGAGTTCGTGCCTAGTTCACATACAGATTTTACAATATTATGCAAAGGATTACATAAGTTTGTATTTCCATGAAGACACAATAGTGATGTATGTTATTGGATCCCGCGGTAAGCCTTGTTTCAAGTCTCTTCACTATGTAGTTCAGCTAAAGCATACGCTCGAGGTTTGTTCTTCATTGTCCTAATGTTTACTCAAGGATGAGGCTTGTGAGCGCAGACAACACTTGAATGACAGTTCTTATGAAGCACAAGGTCTCTTTGCTCAGTTTAAACAGTCGGCTCTGGAAACCCTAAACATTAACAGAACTCAAAGGTTGGAAGGCTTGGCTGCAAGTCAATAACATAGTCCACCATTTTAGAACGTAGAACACATGAGTGAAAATCAAAAATGGCAGATGAATCTTAAAATGGCGGCGAAGTTAACCCGAAAATCGGAACTTTGCAACGCAGTTTTCCGCATAGCGCAATAGGATTAGGCCAATATAAATACTAAGGAGGCACTACAAAATTACCGTTTATGAAAGGTGCTTTGTAACACACAGAAGAAAGATGATGCCTATGGAGTAGGTGAGGCTCCACAGTCTATGAACACAAGAAAATGTTAAACATACACAGCAAAACACATGTAAGAGTGGGAAAAAAGGCTCACACTCTTACCAGGTGAAAAAGAAAATCCTAGAAATCCAGCAAAGCTTCTCCCTAACACTCGCCCCCCTGAGACTAAGGGACAGGAGGATTTAATCCACTCCTGGATGAATCTCTACCTCTAGTCGGTTACAAACATCCTAGAGAGACCATCAGCATGTTGGTGGTGACATTCCTTATTTGTAGACTATATGACCTACAAACCTGTTGAGGTACATCACTCTTTTTTAAGGTATAGGGGATCTGATCTAACAGTCCCTGAGAAGTTGTAACAACCTCTGAACCTACAATAGACTTTTTCAAGGGGTCCTTAGAAAGGAATCCCTTAGATCTAGAGGGGCCTCCAGGGTTCCTCAACACCTCTCTCACAAGAGCAGGTTGGGTCTCAGGTATCTTGGTTGGAGGGGATGTGGTCAAATAAGGTACACGCTGCCACTTCCTCTGAGATCTGACCTTACCTATTTTAGAAGTTTCCCTCCTAACATTAGGATTTACACTGGAGTCTTCAGTAGAAGCTCCAACAGTCTTAAGGTTTTTAGCCTTAGACCTATTTTTCCTGGTTTTCCACTAACTTTGAGAATGACCAGTTCTCACAGGCCCAGAGAGGGGTCCAATTTGTCTATCCACCTCTTCCTCAGAAGCAGGGGGAGTCAAAGGCTTTACAATTGGATGGGCAATGATGGAGCTTGGTTGGGGCTCCCATTTCCCTACTATACTAGCCTCAGATTTGCCTGGGTTAGAGGTCAACTTACTAACACCAGGGCTTGCAGTGGGGTTCTCTGTAGAGCTTCCCACAGGCACAGAGTGGTCTCTTAAGGTTGCCTCTCTAGCCGATTTGGTTTGGTACTGTTCCCTCTCACTCGGAGGCATGGGGGTACTGGATACTACTCCTAGAGCTTTTAGATAATTCCACAACAGGACTCTCCCAGACACCTAATTCTGGACACTGACGGGAATCCTCACTGTCATATTATTGCATTGAATGAGAGCTGGAAGAATTGGAACCAACTGGACAAGGCCTCCAGAAAATTTTGTGGGGCTTTTGGGTGCCTTAGCAACATCCTCAGGCTTGAAAAAGCTTTCATCCACTACTGTTCTGCTGGCCCCAGTGTCTCTCCTGGCAGGAGTATCCTGGCCATTGACAAGAACACTGTCCATATGATACTCTCTAGAGTTTTCTGGAATGGAGTTGTACACATCCATATTCTGTTTCTTACCCAGACCCATGGACTCTAAGGATACAGTTGCCTGAAGACCCAAGGGTGCTTCAGCAAACAATTCAAAGTGAGCACTAGCCATTTGTACTTCTTCCTCCGGGGAGAAGGCTAAGGAGGCAGAGCTGATCCCTGTAGGTTTACCCTTGCACTTGGGATCTCCTTTGACATGGTCAGTTGACCCACAAACATAGCATTTACCAAATGCTCTCTGGAATGGGGGCTTCAGTTGACCTCCCTCTGGTTGAGCACCAGAGGATTCACTAGCCCTATTTGGTTTCCCATGTGGCTTACCCTGGTTATGTTTGGGGACCACTTCTGGGTGGGAGGTATTTGAATTTTCCTTGTTATCTTTCTTTGGCTGCTTTCCCTCATCCTTCTTCTGAGTTTCCCCAGAATCCTTGTGAGTAGCCCTGTTGGCAACCCACAAACCAGCAGCCTTGGCTAACTTCTTTGGATCTATCTCCTTAGAATCAGCCAAGTGCTGTCTGAGCTCAGGAGAGCAGGCATCATAAATTGACTCCAACATAACAAGATTCATCATACCCTCTCAAGTGTTTACTCTGTAACCCTTAATCCAATCATCTAAGTTTTTCAAACACCCAGGTAGCCCAAGGGGTACCACTATGCTTTTTGAGGGTCCTAAACCTCTTAAGGTACTGGGAGGTGGTCTTCCCAAATCTAGCAATTAATGCTAGCTTCACACACTCATAATCCATCGTATTCACCTCCCCCAACTCCATCACAACATCAGATGCACCAGTGGGTAGCCTAGAGAAGAGCCAGGGAAGCAACTGATTCCCTGTAAGACCTTGAATCCCATGGTTATATTCAAACATTGCCAACCAATCCAAAATATCAAGCTTAACCTCATACATACCCACAATTTCTTTAGGCATACAGGGTCTCTTAGGACTGGAAGACCTAGAAGACTCTGGGAGAGAAGCATTTTCAAGAGATAACTTTTTCATTTCTAGTTCATGATTCAACTCCATTTCTAGTTCATGATTCAACTCCATCAATAATAGACACATTATCTTCCTCATTATTTTCCACATTTGCAGAGAGGTCAGGTATTTCAGACCCACCCTCCAGACTTTGTTTCTCTAACAACCTTTCAATCAATTCAGACTTTTTGCCTTTGACAGAGAGACTCCTTTCTCTACACAGATTTTTTAAATCATCCACAGTGTAACTAAGGAGGGTCTCCTGACTGTATCTTTCCATATCAGACATGATTAATATTGCTATTTAGTGATGTTTAGCCTTGTGCTTAGTTGATCCAATGTAATAGCAGCACTCTAAGTGTAATCTCTACACTTGATCCTCACCGCTGTACACCACTGTTAGGTAGAATTATATGCAGTAACCTTTGGGAACACCACACACAATTAAGACTACAAGTGACAGTACAAATTCACCTTTGGTACAAGCCTGTACTACTGTAAGACTCACCTGGTATCCACGGGGACGTCACTCATCCTGTTCTGACCTCTTATGACCTTGAACCCTTCCCTGGAGTCTACTCAACTGGAGACTGGGCCTGAAACACAGGATTGGTAGAGTTTAACTCCCTATTGTCTCTGTGTGCTTGAACCCCTTTTTCTTGGGGTCCAACCCTTCCCTTTGATCCACAGCTCACCTTGTTTTCTTGGAAAGTGTGCTCTCCGTCCTGCTTTCAGCGCAGGCGCGCGTTGATTGATGTGGGCTCGTTGCTGCCTCGTTACTTCACTGGCAAGAGTCCGACAGGTAAGTATAATGAGTCTTTAAAACAGTTCTCTAACTTTGTTCCTTTTCTTCCTTAGATGATGGCTGGCGTCCGGGGATGGAGACGTGCTGTTGAGATGAGTAGCGCTGAAGGTGAGTGAGAGCGCGATGCGTGATGCGACCCTTTCGTATTTGTATTGAACTGAGTTATTTTTCTGTGTCTTTTAGGTGCCGCAACGTTTTCAGCGTGGATGCCGGTTATGAAGAAGAAATGCGGTGAGTAAGCGCGGTATGCTGCACCTCTAGATGTTTCCATGCTAACCTGGAGTGTCTTTTCCTTCTTGCAGATGGATGAGACGTTCCGGAGACAGAGTTCCCCCAGAGCGGCTGGGATTCAGGTAAGCATTTGAAGCTCGTACATTCTTTAAAAATAAGCGAAGATTTGCTGAATGCTTACTAATGCCTTTTTTCTGTTCTTTTCCCTTTTCCTTAGGAAGCGGCGTGCCGGGACGGGAATGACACTGCTGAAGATACCTGCAGAACAGAAGGAGCGATGAATGATGGGCAGAAGCACCGCAAGGTAAGGCTGTTCCTAACGGTGTTCTTGTTCTTGCAGGAGCTGAACGCAGAAGAAAGATGCAGGCCTACTGGAGACCAATCCAAACACGGTGAGTGTCACGCTGCAGGTGCAGAAAACGCAAAGCATGTTTCTCAGCCTGGGCGTGGCTTAAATAGTCTCTGGGTATCCCAGGTGTCTCTGGGCTGAACCACACCCAAAAGACTAGACTGCACATGCAGTTCTGGGAACCGAAATATGTGGGGGCATCCATCTTGTCCCCATCAATGCACTACAAGTCCAATCGCCAATGTTATCCTATGAGAGTGAGTGGGTCTGGTGCCAGAAGCGCCAAGTCTGACTCCAAGTGGGTCTTTGGAGGGATGGAGAGGCCCTTGAGGGCCATGTAGGTGATCGTGCCTGGCTCCAGCCTGACATCTTGGAGGGCTGGGGTTTATGAGGGGCAGGAATCATGACAACTACACAGTAAAAGCGGCAGCGATGGCTGAGCAGCCAGACTTATCTCAAGAGCAAGTGAGCAGTATCAATAGTTACACAAAGGACATCAATTACTATGATTCAAACAAACACTGATTCAAGGTTTCTGAGTAAAAGAATATACATTTAATTAGATATCGGTTGTATACTATCTCACTAAAGGAAAGCAGTTGAAGAATCACACTCTTAATACACCACACCACTCCAATTGATTCTGGACAAGTTAAGCTCAAAATGAAGTGAGAGCAAAATGGCACTCCAACAATTTAAAAAGGAAGGGAAAGACAAAGTTAGATACAAATTGAGCAGCACCAACAGTTAAGTAAGCAGGGCAATCTAGAAAGAGGAACTACAGTGATGCAATCAAATCAAAAAGGCTTAGGGCCAAAGTCAATAGGCAAAAGTCTTTTGCTCAATATCACACAGTTCAGGGTAGTTCGCGGTTAAGTCTTTGCCAAGAGTTCCGGACGAAGTTGGTCGGTAGAAAAGTTTGTTTAAAGAGCAGAGAAAGATAAGCCCTCAGATTGGCGAAAGCTTTCACACACCTTCACCGCAGCTGAACGAAACAAACAACTGGATTTGCACAGTACCTTTAAATGGAGAAGAAGTTGTAGCTGAGTTCCTGGCAGGTCCTGCAGTCTCACGGTTCCTGAAGCGACTGTCAGACTGACACGAAGTAGGAAGACTGGAGGATCCTGCACTGCCCAGGGAAGAAACCAGCAGCAGAGCAAAGCAACAAATAAAAGGTGTGCTCCTTAAAACCCAAGCAGGGTCCGACCTTCCTAGCTATCTGGCCGACTGTAGCTCTGTACCTCAAATTCGACCAGAATTGGGCAAACTGATTGGTCTCACCAGCTCAGGGGAAGAAGATTCCTGGAGGATCTTCTCTGTCATTGGAGTCTGAAGATTCAGACTTGCAGCAAGGCTTCACCAGGCAGTTCAGTCATTGTAGGGGTCCTCTTCTGTCAGCTCCTCATTGGTTCTTTCGTTCCATTGGTGACTCTTCCTTTCCAATTCAAGAGACAATGCTTTGTATGCAGTTTTCGCCCATTCACACAGCCTGTCTGTCAATCACACAGCAGGGTGGCTGTCCTGGCGGGACAGTCACCTAGCCAATCAAACAGGAGTGCGACTTCGGTTACCTAGGGAACCCATGGTAGGGGTCCTAAAACCCCTCCCTCATATCCTGCCTACCCAGACTTTCAGGCGCCTAAGGAGGGCTTCTGTGGAGAATACCGCGAAAAGACGGTGAACAAAGGAACCAAACCTGGTTTGGCGCGCTGAGTAAAACGCGAGAAAGACATTTTCAAAAAGAAATGGCAAATAAACTCAGCCGGAACCGTATTAAAACGTATATGGTCTAGCGGGTTTAAGTTCGAGGCTACCAAGATAGCCTAAAACAATATCAAGGTTATTTAAGATAACCGCGGTAGGAAAGATAGGGTACTTACCACTGCCACCAGCCAAGTCTAGATGAAAAGGGAGTGGAAAAATGCTCCAAGAGAAACAGACAAAAAGGGATAAGATTTAAACCTTTTCCAATACTCTATGTATGATAGTTTGTACTGGGTCTGTGGACTTAAAAGACTAATAAAGTTAATGGCAACTTTCCATGTTCTGGCAGACAGTAGTCAGTCCCAGAAAATGGAGTCTGAGTTGGGAAGTCTAAAAGACAACCCTGTGTCACTGCACTGAAGGTGCTGTGTAACACACGGTAAAAAGATGATGCCTAAGGAGTAGGTGAGGCTCCACAGTTTATGCGCACAAGAAAATGCTAAACACGCACAGCAAAACACATGTAAGAGTGGGAAAAAAGGCTCACACTCTTACCAGGTGAAAAAAAGAAATCCTAGAAATCCAGCAAAGCTGCCGAGGGACTCAGTAGGTAAGGGAAATTAGCCATTCGGGAGAATTCTCCCTAACACCAGCCGCCATCAAAGTTCCTAGATGTCTTACTGTTGGATGATGAGGTGTTCTGACTCTAGCACTATACATATAAAGAAGTCCTAAATTGCCCCTCTCCATACATGCTTGAGGAGGTTTGTCTCTTACAACCAGCATGCTCTATAATCATCTAGAGTTTCTTCCTCTTGACCTGTGAGGAGTAGCTTTCCAGAAGGCTGGATGGCTTCTGACTCAAATGGCCAGTTTACAATATCTTGGATTTCTTTTGTGATTTTTGTACTCTTGCACAACTCCCACAGAGTGCCCCGGCATGCCACAGTTCTGGCCATTATGGCATTCACAATGTTCATAAGGATCGTGCACTCTAAGTACCAGACAAGCAAGATTCCTGGTTGCCATGGTTCCCTTAGTTCACTTTTGGATTGTTTACTCTAAATCCCATCCTGGAGGGTTTTTTGCTAGTGTGGCTTTTCACATTTTCTTTAGCAACTCTCATTGTGCTCCCTAGCATGCATCCCTTTTAATGTCTATAACATTGTCAATTTGCCGTAGGAAATCTCACTCCCTCATGCAGCATTCCCTATCAGATTCCCTGTCTCAACCTTGCCTCTTCCAAGGTGCTCTGCAGTTTCTTACTCCAGGTCCCCCAGGTACAGCTTTATTCTTTGGACTTTGTTATCTCTTCACAGGATCCCAGGCTGGAGTTCTCAATTCTCTGCACTCTGCTCCATTCTCTTGTACTGGTTTTGGGTGTAGAGTTGCAGGATTGACCTCTTAGTCCTGCTCTCAGTGTCATGCACTTCGTTGCACCGTCTGAACTGGCTTCGACCATCTGGACGTCCTTGGATTGCTTCATTAGGCTCCACCAGTCCATGCCTCACCTTTATGTTCTGCTCTTTCCAGATTTAACTATTCATTTAGCATTTCACTGCTTGCCTACCGTTAGTCAGGGGTTCTTTACTCGGGAGGATAGCTCAGGGTCAACGTTCTCGCCTGCGAAGCAAGACGACACTGGGTATTAAGTGCGTTATAAATATCCAAACATATCATATCATCCTCCCTAGTATTCATCAACTGTGTCAGATAAGCAGTGGCCCCTCCGTCTTTGCCTCAATCCTCGTATCTTTCACCATTGTTTTGGCAGAACAAAAGCATTGTTTGGACTTATATTCTTCTTTTCTCTGACGGTGAACTTGCTGTAGCTGCCCACCATTTGCAGCGTTGCCACTGCAGTGGGTGTCCGCCTGTTTGTTTTCTGAGGATATGGTCAGGTCATGTTTTTCCCAAAACTGCTCTCCTTTGCATAGGCCTCTAAACATCTTTAATCAAATGCAATCCCCAAGAGATGGTCTCTGATTCCCCCGGCCCCAGTAGTCAGAGGGCCAGAAAATGTTCTCCCTACATCGGGCTCCACTCTCTCTCCTTTTCCTTTTTTGCTCCCCATTTCTATCCACCTGCCTGTAAATTATTCTTTAGCTAAGGCCAACCCCTGCTATGTGAGGTCACCTACCGCCATGTCATCTGCTAATTTGCAGTATCTTTCAGTGTCTATCTTGTCTCTACAGAGACTTTTGAACACAATTCCATTTGGTAGCAACCTCTCGCTGCCTGTGGAACTCTCCAATACCTTCCGCGTGTTTCCCTTCTGTTCCATTCATATGAACAATTGAGCTCTCGCTTGGCACGAGACTGGGTTGCTCCTCTCGAGGTATACCTCACTCAGACCACATTTCCCCAACACGCTATGAATCTGTCTTCATGAAGCGCTGACATTTTCTTTTCCTTTTTCTGTTGACGTTTAATTTTCACTTGAATTTGCGCAAGCTCTTCTGAGTTCATGCATCTACGGCTTTGCTAGCACTTAGGTGACCTTTGCAATACTCTTCGACTAACTCTAATTTTGCTAAGGATAATGCATCTGCAGCACAGATTCTGTATTACACCATACATTCTCTAACATCTCTCCCCCTTTTTTGCAGAGGACACTGGTTCAACATGGGGTCACTGCAGACACATTATTTCTATGGCTAAAAATCATGTGTCACATTTACGTGTATTTTCTTTTTCTCAATGACTGTCACTCTAGCCACATCATGTACTCTCACTCTATCACCAACCATGTCATAATAATGAATAGTTACACTCCTACAATTATCTCTCCGTTCTCTGTCCATTTTATGAAAACATTCCTCGTCTGCTCCAAAATGGAAGGCGATTATCTGAGGACTTATAAGTCAAACATTCTATTACCAAAGGCTTTATTAAAAGCAATATGCCCCTCGTGGCAGGGGCCATTACCGACTCCAGTAATGCCCTGGGGCTTTGCTCGGGCCTATAACTAAGGGCCCCATGGCATTGCCTGAGTTGGTAATTCCCCTGCCGCGAGGGGCATATAGCTATTAGTGCCCTGCCCCAGAAAAACTGGGGCACTAAAAGCTTTTTTTTTGTCCTGAAACGCTGCAGCGTTAAACAAAAAAAGAAAAGCTAAGAAAATGGCCACGGGGAAAGGGAAAACAGAGTCCCTTTTCCCTTTCCATGGTGGCCATCAGGAGCGGGCACGCTGGAAACAGAAGCGTTTCCAGCGTGTCCGCTCCCGGAAAAAAAAGAAGGTAAGTGCAGTTGGGAGGGCGGAAAGGAGGGGAAGGGAAAAAAAATGTTACATTTAAAAAAACAAAAAACATACCTAGGTCCCCGGCGGGGGACGATGGAAGCCTCCAGCCGTGTCGATGCTCGGAGCGGGGATGGCCCTGCTCCGAGTCACCACGCGGCAGGAGGCTGCCATCGTCCCCTGCCGGGGACCAAGGGATAGAAGGTAAGTGGGGTGGGGAGGGCAGGGAGGTGGGAGGAGGGAGGAAAGGGGAGGAAAAAAAAAGACTTACCTCAGTCCCTGGTGGAGGGGGCGAAGGTAGCCTCTCAGCCGTGGGGAGGCACGGAGCGGGGATGGCCCTGCTTCGAGACTCCTCATTGGCTGAGGGGCTGCCACGCCCCCTGCCGGGGACAAAGGCTGTGGAATCCCGACAGAGGGATTCCTGGCCTGGTAATGACTTGGCGAGGGCCAATCAGAATGGCTCTTTCATTCTGATTGACTGATCTAGCATGTCTCTTACATAACGGCTCTCATAATAACAACTAGATTATTTCAGAACAGGGAAAAAACACTGGAGATGTTGTAAAACGCAGGTCTCAATCTTCTTATGAAAATGTGGTGCAAGTAATACTATATTTTGTTAGAGATCTAGCATTTACCACTGAAAATTAAAGGAACACAATAATTGATGTTTCCAACCATCTGTTGAAAATAAAACTCCCCGTTCTATCACAACGCGTTGTTCTGCTGATGCGGATTGCGCACAGTTCATCATTAGCCCTATTATTAAGTTATTTTTAATGATTTTTCTCATGTCTATAGCGTTTGCCTTTCTTCTTCGAAAGGTGGACCACCGTCTTGTCATCTGGTGTTCCTATCTGCATCCACCAACCTTTGCCTACTCTCTTTGACTGCGCATTTTCTCCAGGCTCCATTGCAGACATCAGATCATGGGAAACCTTTGTGGAGGAACGTGCTTTACGCATTTCTAAAACAGAGGAAACAGACATACAAGTTAAGTACCCAACAATAAAATAGCAATCATGTGTCCTTCCTTAATTGCAAACATAACTCAACACTTCATTAATTTATCCATACACCCAAAGCATTCCTATTTACCTGTTGCAATTAATCTTTTGATGCTAAAATTGTGCACCACATTACTCACCTGTTCCATTATGCATCTCTGTTCCTGATGTAATCAAAACCTGTTTGACCCTATTGATGCCACCCAGCTGTTCTATTCTTTTGAGTTCATGTTTTGGGTCGAGAGGCTTTATCCGATTAACATGGACAAGCAGTTTCACAGCCACATTGCCTTCCTTGATTAGGGTATTACATACCATGCTTGAGATTGTATCCACAATTCTGAAAGGGCCATGCCAGGAGATGAAGATTGGTCTTCCCCCTTTAAGGTACAAAGTTCTTATGCTGCACCAGACCACCACCATCACAATAGTCTCAAAAAACCTGGCTTGTCTGTGTGTGAAAAATATTTTAAGACATTGAGCACTGTCATTGGCTCATTGGTGTTCAGCCATTTAAGCCTTCCACAGTGCCAGGGAGCCAATGTCAGCCCGGGCCTGTTGAAACCACACCCAACAAATAATCACACCCCTGGGCCCCCGAACAGCCATGAATGTCCAGGTTAGAAAGACAGGAAAGCTGGAAGGAAATACTGGCGCTTTTACACGAGGAGGGGTTTTGAAGTATGGCTCCTCTGTGAGAAAATCCCTGGGCAGGGCTTCCAATAGGCTCTTGATGGCTGCTGATAAAATGTTATTGAGATGGTTACAGTGGTTTGTGAGGCAGAGCTCCTCCTTGCCTGATGCTTGGCTCTTATGGATATTAAACTGCGAAGTCTATCATGTGTATAACTTTCTCGACCTGGACTGCATTAATAGAGTACAGATCACGCTGCTTAGTTCAAAATGCAGGTGTAGCGTCTGATGCTGCAAGGTGCTTGGACGACAGACATTTATGCAAAAGGACCTCATCAAACATTAACTAGTTTAGACTGACATCACATGTAGTGAACTGGTAAATAACCCAACGGAATTCAATATGAGAGATTACATTATGGTTGCCATTGTAAAACAATGCAAAGCAGGCTATAAGGTCAAGAGTCTAGACGGGCAACAGCCCTTGATAAGGTCCATATGCAGAGGCTGCCTGGCACCTTAAGCACAAGCCTCTTCATGCAGAGCGACATAACAAAATGTGACATAACATGGCATGAGAAAGCACATTCTATCATAAGGTTCGTGTATAACAACACAGCACAAGTTAGATTATACAGTAAACACATTTGCACAGACCTCTTGCCTGTAAGGGGATTCCAGAGACAGCCAGGGCGGGCATGCAGATGGGGGATGAATAAAGCAGACACACATCGTGCACTGCAACACACACGCTTCTGGAACCCAAGATCCAACAGATCGAGGTCTGCCTTTATCAGTGGTCACCCCTGAACTGAATGAAATCATACATGTGGGTCAGAGGATATGGTGGCACTGGCAGATGACAAATATAAATGTAAGCCACTTATGGTTATAACATGATGGTCACTTGGGAATCAAAATCACACTTTCTGAAAATAATGTATTATATTTTATTATTAGCTTGGCTACTTGGGACTTTCATAGTTATGGCCTCCTATGTATTCACTGGGGCTGAGTTTGTCCTAAACAGGTCATATGGTTTCAGCTCCAGCTACAGCCTTAGTTTTCCCTGGGGAAGAGTTATTATTTCCCATGTAGGCAGGAGCTGCTGCCAGGTGGTAGGGAGACGTTCAGGCCATGCCAGGCCAAAAGAACTCACGCCAGGGTGCTATCCACTGGAGTCCTTTTGATGTAGGTAGACCGAAGTAGGGGGTAGAGTTAGAGTACACCAGGAGAGAGCTTAACTCCAAAAAGGGGGGCCCACCAACTTTTGCAGGGGCTCGCAAACTTCCTATCCCTGACCCAATTTTCTGCAGACAAATCATTCTGAGGATGACACTAAAGGGCTCTTGTCAATGCAATAACTATTGTACCCCTAACAGGATGCTAGAAGGGAACCAGTCCTCTTGCCAATGTAAGGGTGGTCAATCTTTCAGTAAGGATTCATGTGGAACCTGATAGGGAGAACAGTCTATTCCAAAGTCCTCTGCCAGAGAGCACCCTGTACACTAGATGGGACAGATGACAGGTGTCACCACGAGAGCTCCCAAAGGCCAGACAATCATGCATATTATGTGCAGCAACAACACCCTTCTCCTTTGGGGGACCCTGAGTGATTACCCCCTGGCCAGGCCCAGGGCCTAATAGGATGCATCTGTTTATACCTTTGGAGAAGCCCCTACTTGCCCCTGTGCTGAATAAACAGTATTGGGACTACAATACCCAATATGCCCTGGATTGTCCATTTTGGTGCGTGACCAAGCAGCACACACCCACCTGCACCCCAGGAACACTGCTTGCTGTTCAGACATTCAGAGGCAGTGGACGCACTGAGCATCTTTGCTGCAGCGCTGCCAGGGCACGGTCCCAGAAACGCCCATGCGTGGCTGCGGGCAGCTCTCAACTGGCCAGCGAGTCAAAGCAACACATTCCGGCGGAGTCTGCCCGAATCCATCTTAGCCCCACCGCATTCCTGCAGTTAAGTGGAGGACAAGCCCATGCTTTAATATCAGAACCTCTATGGAGGTTTGCTGCATGAGCAAGGATTTTGGGCATCAAAATTAGCATAGAAGGGTGCTGTTTTCCTTGAGGCACAACGAAAGGACACTCCATGAGAAGCCATTTACAATTGCTGCTACATCCTCCAGGTATCAGCACTGCAGATAAGCAACCCCTCATTGTTACTTGTATAGGGACTCACAAAATTAACTTGTACTTTTCATGTGAACTAACCCAGGTCGCATGCTCTATCGTGTGTTTTAGACAACATTAATCAAGGAACTGGTGCAGCGAACAGCCCAAGAAGCTCTCATAGCAGATTTTGAGGAGTTTGTTGAATGAATGATTAGAGTGCATATATGAATGTGAAACTTTTGACTACATTAACTGGTTATCAAGCAATACTCAAGCAAACCAGCAACAATACACATCAACCCTAATAAACCCTATCCCCAACTACTTACTAACCTAATTCTCTTTCTGGGTACCCTAAAACCTGCTACATATCCACTTAACCATAGCCTATCCTTCTTCATTCCCTGGGGTGGGTCGTGCAGTGCCTTTAATCTGTGCTACTCTTGGAGGGGTGCTTGGAGGGTTGGTTGGTACTGGTTCATCCTGCTTCTGCAGGAACCATTGGGACCTGGACAACAGAACATTGCAAGTGCTCTCTACAAGGGAAAGGCATGAGGAAGGACTTACTTCACCCTTAGGGTCCCTCGACAGTGTCTTCAAGCAAGAAACAAGGAAATGGCCCCTGGCTCTCCCTGCATCTCTACTTGCCTTCATGCCAGTTTGGGCACATTCATTCCAGTCCATGTTGCTGAAAGGGAACCGTCAGAGTTTCGAGTTTGCTCGACATTGACATCGAAGCTCCACCGGCTCTGCTTCCAAGACATGCTGAGTTTTTCTAGGATCCCCAACTCAACACCATTTGAATGGTTACCAACCAGCCTCTTTGAGTTCCAAGCCTTGGCTTCTGCATTTCCACAATGCCGTAGGGAGCAAGTTCAACTAGTTTGCAGCTGTAGGCAAATCTCTGCTTCTTGAACCCATGGGCGACGAGCCATTCAGCACTGCCAACTCAACATTGCATGCCATTTCCAAGTGTCTTTGACCTGCAACCTTTCTCTGGTGCTCAACTGCACCATGTTTCTGGAGCCTGTTAATGCTGCACCCGGGCCCAACATCGAAAAGAACTCTGCAAGAATAAAGGCACTTGTAGTAGTTCTGGCCCCTCTTAAAGGGCCCTAATAGCTTGTGAGACCCAATATGTATCTTTTTAACGATATCTCCACTAACTTTGATATATTCTGCTGAAATAAGTGTATGTGCTCCCGTGTCTTAATCCCATAGTGTCCCTTTTCTTCCTCCAAATTCTGTTTTTTCTGTGTTTTCCTTCACAGGGATGGGTTGTAGTATTTTTGACTAGTTGTTTGTATGTGCTAGTTTCATTAAAGTACCCCATTTTTGTAAAACCTTTGTTGACTTTCCTTCGTTTAGTTACAGAGTGTTTTTGTTGTTTGGATTGCAACTGTGCCAAATCACACCCCTCCTTAAGTGTACAGCTTTCTTTCTCCTATGCTACCCTAAGCGGTGAAGGGGGGTGTACCTGTCAGGCTGTGCCTGTTCCACCTTTACGATTGTGCTCACTGCTGGTTTAGTAATAGTATGAGGCTGGGTAGAATTTGTTTTCAATACTCATGCCCCTGTATTTCTTCAGCTAAGTGGTCAAGTTGTCACACTCATGACTATGAATGTGTCTGGAAATGAGTCTCACAAAATGTAAATATGTCACCTCCCAAGGCTCAGCAAATGGACCCTTTATACTACACAGCAGAAGTGTACCTATTGTAAAGGAGGATTTCCTCCCTGGAGATGTGTTTTGGACGGGGAAGGGGCAAGTAGATAATGGGAAAATCTGAAGGGAGTTGCAAAGCAATGAACAGTCAGTGAGTGGGCAAATATCCAAATACCGACACGCTGTCTCCTAACAGGGGTTTTGCTAGGTTTGGAAAAGATCTGGGAGGCTATGCTACGTCAGGACTGTCAGGAGTCGGGTCTAGGTAGCTTTTTGGTTGTAACCCCATAGCTTCTATCCAGGGCTACAACCAAAAGAGCCGGAGCTATAGCCCCCTTATCCCTCCACCCCCTAGCAACGCATCTGCCTCCTAACCTGCCGTCTCTCTCCAAGCTGTATGCCGAAGAAATATGGGTTTCGCTTACTTATGGTGCGCAAGCACCACCTAAATGCCAAAATTAAAAATTAATTGAACATGCGTGTTCTTTTACAGACTTAGGGCCTCATTACACGAACGGCGGTAATAGCTAAAAGAGCATGGTTGCCGCCGGTATTTTACCGATTCCGCCTTGGTGAATGGGGGAATTACTGCTCCATTTCAAGGTTGGCGGGGCGGTAATTCCCCATTCACCAAGGCCCTTCCCCATTCCCATAGGGCTCAATGGGAATGGGGAAGGAGCAAATAACGGTACCGTTATTTGCCCTGAAGTCCCTCAGCGGGTCCCTTCCTTAACGTGTGGTCTGGCCACACGTTAAGGATGGGACCCGCTGAGGAACCTCGTAGATTGGCGCTAAGGGATTACCGGCACCGGTGCCCTTACCGGTGCCGGTATCCCCTTAGCGACATCCGTGCAATGAGTCCCTTAGTGTTGCCTTTCGAGCCTTCCAACTGGATGGCATGCTTGCAGTCAATAGTCTCCGTACAGGCAGCATATGTCCTACATAAAGTCACGTACTGGTGTCTCCCTCAAGAACTACATGGCTACCTTTATCACAGTGTGGATGAGGCGGGCCAGGCAACGTTCCCTTACGCTGGATTTCTCTACTGGATCTGTGCCTGTCATGGGTCGTGTGGCGTTTGGAACTTATGTGTCAGTGTCACCCTCATCTGGTATTATTTTCCTCGCTGTCAGGAAAGGAGCGTTCCCTTCCTTGCTCGTGCAGGCGAGTGTACAGTGCCTTCAGACGCACTGCATTATTTTGAGCAGCTACAATGATAGGTTTACTGGTCCCTGATTCCCTCTCTTGTTCGAACTGCCCTTCCAGGTGCATTTCCAGGCCGACTCTTAGTTGATCTAGTGATTCAGTCTGTTTTTTCATCGTGTCACAATAACCGTTTAGTGTATCGACGACCCCCATCCTTTTAGCATGTGCTTCAACGTTGCCCTGCACTCTGACATTGTGCGAGTTCAGGATACAACTTTCTGTTCAGCTACTTTAGGATGGAAGTTGTCACCCTTCTTCCACATGCATAAGGACATTTGCATTTTTTGGCCCACTTCCCTCAATGGCATTCTCCAGCAACCTATGACGGCAGCACACATGTATGCGTAAAATAATCTGACACGACTGTGCGATGGTACCCACGTGTGGGTTGCGCTGGGGTTTTCCCACCAATGTCATCTTCACTTTCTCCATCTACATCTGTGTCTTCCTACCTTATTTCCTCTTCATCATCTGCCATGCACTATAGATGCACAAGCATCTTACAAGCATATATTGTTATATGTTACAGGGATTTACATACAGGCATGTGAATCGTCTTCAGGATCTGACATGTGTTACTCACATCTGTATTACCTGTAGCATGTATTCAACATGTTTCAGACACGCATAGGCTTAACTTGAAAGTTGCTCCTTCATTGAGTGATTGTGACATCATTCCTTTTAGGGTATCTATCATAACCAATAAGTTCTCCTCCACTTTGGTGTACTTGCGGTTAATGAAAATAAATACCAGCTGTGCACTGTAAAAGTGCTTTTTCCTGTGGGTTCTTTGTATGTCCCATTCACCTGATGTTTGTTATTTCAGCCTTTTTAATCTCTTATACACTGCATGTCTGCAAACACCTTTCCTCCATTCCCTTCTTTTGTTTCAACCTTGCTCAACCAATTCTTCCGAGCAGACTAACGTCTGGTCACCTTGAGTGGGGGCAAAATATACCTCGGTCAAGGATTCAGCACTTTGAAACTACTACAGTGATGTTTGGTGGAGTACAACTTCTTCTGATGTTGGAAACAGAATTCGCATTGTTGATTGGGGCCCAAAATCAACGTTTTGCTCTAATGTTACCTGTCATTTGCTGCTAGAAAAGGAGTCTGCAACTTTTGGAACTCCCGCTGTTTTGGACTACAATTTCCATCATCCCTAGCTAGTATACCCAACGGTGGGAAATCATGGAAGGTGTAGTCCAAAACATCTGGCCTGCCAAAGGTTGCATAACCCTGGGCTAAAGGGTTGCATTGTCATTGCTAAGGGTGCACCAAATCCCTTTTTTTCGGACCGCCTAAGCCACTATTGCTCTCTGCACTTACTTTGGTTTACTTCTTGCTGCTCACTGTTTTGTCTGCCAAGTAGCAAATGGGTCTCTGTTTGCATGGTTTTTGTGCATGTTTAACTTACTAAACGTCGGATTTGTTTTCAGATTTTATTGATTTTGTCCAGGGGTCAAGTCCTTACAATTAAAGAGTGAGGACTCATCAACAAACGCAATGGCATGTGATGTCGTCAGAATTTTGCATATCAAGGTGAAATATGCACATTTCATTAAATTGGCTTTGCATGACCACCCAAATTGTGCAAGGGCGAATGGCATTTTCCTTTCAAAAAATCAAAACACACACAAAACTAAGAGAGGGTATTTTCTTCTAAAAGTGATTTTGAAAACGTTAAAAGGTGTGCATGTTTTGGACTCCAAGAACCAATACAAATATTTGTCCTGGAACTTAAAGTACCGAAATGGGACATTTCACCTGTAGTTTGTTATTTTTCATCAAGTTATATACTGCAGTGGTGAAGTGTCCAGCCTGCAAACCTGACGATTACTGTTTGACCCCGAGGTCGGCTTTAATTAATAAATTCAAATAAGACATTCAGTGTTTCTCATTTTAGCAGGGGGGGGACTGAGTCCACCCACTGAAAAAAGTGGGTGTACCCCGTCCACCCTCGTGTACCCCTGACAGGAGCCCTTATTGTGTCCCAATTTACCAAACAAAGGGCTTTTACTGTGAATTACCACCAAACTCAATCAATGTTACTGCTATCTGGCGGAGTGCCTGGATGTTTGGGCTGCATCTTTCTACCATTGTGTGTCATTTCTCTGAGCAAAAGGGAAGCTTGTGTTAGGAATTAAGAGTGCCTGTGGGTGTGTTTGATAAGGAATGGAGATGTGTTGTGGTGTGTTTTGATGAATGGAACAACTGAGGCTGGCTTAGAATGCATCGGGCTAAAATGAATTGTGTAATGCTTAAATCTGTATGTATGAGTGTGAGAAGGTTGTTTCTCTGGCATTCCACCACAGGAGTTGGAAGGATGCAGCCTGCGTGGTGGGATCCAGTGGTTTCCTGTCCTGAATCTTAAGGGACTTAATATAAAACCTTAAAAGGACGTATCGGCGGACTCAGTGGATCTTCCTTCGATACACCTAATATTTTGGTTCTTAGTCTTGTCCTGCTGCTTTCTTATAATGAACGCCTTTAGATCACATGTTTTTCAGACAACAACATTTTGAAGGGGATTGGGAGAGTAACAGGCTTTTTCAGCGTGTGTTTCCATTGTTGAGCAAGTAGTTGGATTACCTAGTGGTGTGTAGTACATCAGTGCACAATATTATCAGGGGTAAAGATTTCAAGCTAAAAGCCACGGGCCAGGCACGGGCAGTTGCTCGCCCCTCAGTTGTGAACGTGCCTGGGAACATGGTTTCTTGTTTGCCGGGAGTCGGTTATCACTTACCAGTGGCTGGTGGTGAGTGTACATTTTTGAGTCCTGCTATTATCTACTGTCCTGCCTCTTACAATATGTACACAACTTCAACTATTTCCATATATGAAGTCATCCTCGTACTTCCTTACTCCAGCCGTCTTCCACTTTCACGTGAACTGCATTTGAAATGCTATACAGGTATGGGTACTGGTCCCTAATAAGGGTTTCCTTAGAAATAGCTCAGAAATATCTTCTGATGCAGCACATTTGTGGGTGCCATGCAGTGCTTAATTTGTGCCAGTGTTTGCCTGTGCGCAACACTGGCACTCTTTTTGGGGCACCGGCACTGATGCAGGCCGGCACAATGGTAATCTGTTTTGTTTGTTATTGTTTTCTCTGCTTGCAGGCGGCTTGCATATGCAGGCGCATGGCTGGCTGGGCCTGAATACAGGGTCACGCGTGCATTTTTTCTGTTTGCATGGAGCTCGTAGCTCCATGAGTCCACGCACTTGTCTTTACCTTTCATGTAAGACAAGTTACAAGACAAGAGCCTGGTGGGGCACAAGAGTGGTGGCCCCGCCCTGCCGGTATAAATGTATATTGTTTGCACAAACAGCGCAGTGAACAGCCAATGAAAACGATATATTCTGTGTTACTATGCAGTATTTGAAATTCTGTATAGTAACACAAAATGTACAGTTTTCATTGGCTGTTTGTCAGCCAATTAAATGTATTATGGACTTGGTCATGTATGGGGTGGCTGATGGGCACTGAGCGCTGCCTTCTCACTTCACAGTAGCCCAGGGTGTGGCCAACCTGTCTCGTCCTCCAGTGAGCAGAGAGCCTGCCTGCCTGAGCAAGCTGCGGACGGTGCGCACCCCAGACCTGAACAGTCCACCCGACGGCCAACGCGACTTCAACGTTAAGTCTTGGGGGCTCCATCATGTAAGTGGTATCAAAACCACAACAGGCTGCTGAACACTGCTTTCCGGTCACAGCAGGTGACATGAGTGATTATTCCTGTAGCCTCTGCTTTACGGTTTCCCTAGCGCTGTCCTGTCCACTTGATGCTTCAAACTGCCTTCTTATACACCATACATGCGAGGGAGGCGTACATCACCCCCTGTTACACTTCTGGGACCAACCAAATGAGTGTGAGGTGGAGTGCTGCAAGAGTGCAAACTTGCACCACAGTCTTATCTCAGCAAATGTTAAAGACTGTTTTTGTTGATGGCTATTGTTAGGCTGCTGGTGTGACGAAATGTTAGCGAATGTGTCGGTAAATGTTGCGTTTTCTAACTACAGCAACCTTGCTCCTTGAAAATTCCTACAAGTGTGACAGATAGCAAATGAATCGCTGTGGATGAACAGGTTGTTGAGTAATGTGTTGGGAACAATGCAGGGACATCAGGTGTGCAACGTCATTAAGCTGACCGGGCTGAAGCCCACCCCCCTGAAATGTTAGCTGAGGCCGGGAGGGGCTTCCGTGCCCTTTAACAGTTCAAAGGATCAGAAACATGGTCCTGTTGGCACAATTTGTTTCTTCCGATGCAAATCTACTATTTGCACGGCACGGATGATCAAGCACTGCCACTGAGACACTCAGGCTTCATCCCTGGCTCTGCAGCCAGTGCCGTAATGAACTCAACAACACCTTTCTTATGTCTTCAGCAGGATAGCCTTTCTATGCATGATGGTGAATTCACAACTGAAAGACCACCAGTCACCTTGCAAATCTGTTGCAGTTAAAGCGAGCAACACAATAAAGCACCCTTTGAAAATGTGTTCATACCCATAAGGTCTAATAGCTTGATATGCTAAAAAGTAAAGTTTGCTTTAATGACCTTAGTTGAATGTTCTTAAAACCATACATAACAACATGCTGGAGGTTTGTGACGAATCTCCAAACCCAAGTGAGTTTATGACACAACTTCTTTTATTGTGTGTCTTAAATTGCTGAAAATATAGTGGGTAAATAGATATTTTGCCTTTTGCATCTTATAGTTTTCCATTCAGGATGTGGAAAATAAAGGTACACTGATATTACTTTGGCCCAACATGCTGCTATAAGGTAAAATAAACTCTGTAGAACAGTATTATTGTAGATCTTGACACCCAAAACTTAAATATTTGGTCCATGTAAAGCATGGAAGAACTGGTGGCCGTGCCGAAATTGAAGAGTGGGTTAAAATCCCTGCTTTACTGTTTAGCATAAGGGTGTGATCCCAGGCAAATAATGTAATCTCACCCTGACTTTAACTGCAAACATTGGGGTGCTTATAAGTGAATACGTGTACACCCTTACAATAGGACAGTTTTAATAAGTGTTGGGACAAATTGGTGTACCCCGGTGCTCCTCTGCCAGTGGATCCCATACTGTCACATAGAATTGCATTATTGCTGCACTGGTCCTCCCCCAGTCTCGTATCACTTGATTTGACATGCAGACAAAGGGCCTGATTCACAGAACGTTTTCCAATGGGATTGTGCCATTATAAACTGCTCCTGTGAATCAGTACCATAGTCTCACCAGCCAGTCAGTGCACCAGAGATTCTAGTATAGCAGACTAACTGTGGTAGAACCAACATTAAATGTTCTCCCCTGTTGCTCCTAGCCACTGAAGTTGCTTGGGTTGTCCAGAGTACTACCTCACACTCTGCAATGTCTGAAGAAGAAGTAACTTGAATTCCCTTTGCTTGTGCTTGGCTTCCGTGTTTGAAACATGGGTTTGCAATGTGGATTCCTGGGTCAGAAAATACTCTCACAAGAGACCTCAGCTCCACTCACAGCTAATTGGGACACTAGGCAGTTGGGAGGTGGGTATTTTACAAAATTGCCTAGTAAGATAACATCCATGGGTTCACAACCATTTTATTAAATGCATTATCACTTTGAGGACAGCAAAAATGGTCCAGACGTCTAATAAGTAGGGTCTAGAAGTGTGTTCAAATGCACTCCTTTGCCTCTGGGGGTAACGGAACCACTGAACCTACAATAACACTTGTTTTCCAACTTTAAAGCATTATACTTCCTCGACCCATGTCCGCCCCCATCCATCCCACTACTAGCCTGTGCTAGCAGTTGCTGCAGCACCAAACATGTGACATGGAGCAGCAGCAGTGTGACGGGCTAGTGGTGGGCCGATCTATGTCTAGCACTGAACTGGCCCGGGCCACCGGTGCCCGCACTGTAGGTGCGGCCCACCGGCCCCGGGCCGGCATTAGGGTGCCAAGAGTTTTTGGGCCCTGGCACTTATCTTTTTACAAGGTAAGCACAGGTGCCATGCGCCTGAAGATGGGGGATGCCAGTATCGGACGGACTCCGATACTGGGGGTGAGGGGACTCCTGTACGAATGTCAGGTCCTGTGCTAAATGTGGTGGGCTGTGCTGAGGAGCAGTGCAGGGATGTTACAAAGGGAGTTGAATCTGAGGACAAGTGAGATGGTAGCCTCCAGACTCCATTGTGGGTAAGGACTTCACGCAGGCCATACGAAAAACCTTTAACATTAACTTTGCATATAGTTGGCTTATTTGGCACATGTTTAACTTTGAAGGCAGTTCTGTCTTCCTGATCACTGCTGGGTCTAGTGGATATCTCAATGTGCACGTGTTCCACTAAACTTCCCTAGACTTCACTGCCTAGCTTTACCTCCCCTAGTCTTCCCCATTTCTCTACCCCCCCATAGCCTTCCCCATCTTCCCCTCACGCCCTGTGTGCCCTCCTCGTGTACCCTAGTCTCATCTATAAGTCTCTATCTTCCCTAAAATCCCTTAGCCTTACATGTCTTCCCTAACCCCAGCTAGCCTTCCCTACCCCCTTAACCCGTCCAACCCTTACCTGTCTCCACTAAACTTCCCAATCTTCCCTAACCTCATCTATCCTTCCCTGACTTCTCTAGCCCTCTAGCCTTATCTGCCTTCCCTATCCTGCCTTAGCCTTCCCTGTCTTCCAAAGCCTCACCCTGGCCGTACCTGTATTAAAACCTCTCCATTAGCCTTCCATGTCTTTTCTAAGCTTTTCAAGCTAGACTTTTCCTCGCCTAACCTTCCATAGCCTCCCCCATCTTCCCTAACCTCATCTATCCTTACCTATCTTCGCTGGCCTTAGCTGTATTACAAACTCTGCCCTAGCCTTTTGTGTCTTTTCCTCTAGGCACACCTGCATTCTCTAACCTTCCATAGCCTTTTTGGTCTTCCCTAACCTCGCCTAGACTTAACCGTCTCCCCTAACCTCCCCTAGACTACCCTTTCTATTCTCCCCTAGCCGTCTCTGTCTTTTCCTACCCCACTTAGCCTTACCCGTCCTAAGTAACCTCCTACGACAGTACCTGTATTCCAAGCTCTCCACTAGCCTTCCCTGCCGGTTCTGACCTTCTCTAGCCAAACCAGTCTTCACTAACATTGCTAGCATTACCTATCTTCCTTAACCCACTAACTGTACCTGCCTTCCCTAACCCCCCTTGACTTCCCTGTCTACCCTCCCCTATCTTTCTATGCCTTCCCTAATCTCTCTTAGCCTTAACATGTCCCCTGTAACCTCGCCTGGCCTTACCTGCATTACAAACTCTCCCCTAGCCTTCCATATCTATTCTAACGTGCTCGTGGCATACCTGTATTCTCTAACCTTCCATCGCCTTGTTGGTTTTCTGCAACCTCCCCTAACTTTCTGTGTCTATTTGTGGTACCCAATCCTGACAGTCAGAATCTTTAGCTTGACCCACTTTAGCAAAAACAGGTGTGTATGTTTATTAAGATAAATGCTGCCTTACAAATTCAACTTGCACTTTGAACCAACAGATGGGGAAAGCTCTGGAAAGCCAGGTCAGATGTCACTGCTTTCTCAGCCTCCCCAGGCTCACAGAGGCTTCTGCTGATGCGCTCTTGGTGAGAGGTTGTCTTAATGTATCACAGTCACCTTGACATGTGGCGGCACAGCTGCACTTTCTGCGGGGGAGGCTGTAGCAGGTATGTGTCCAGGGAGCAAACGTTTCAGACGGGGAAAAAAACATGCAGGGCGGGGTTATGGTGGGTTGCGCACGCACAAGGAAAGGCTGAACTTGCGCGAACGAAAACAGACTTGAACACTTGAAAGCTCTGCTACCACGTGCGTATCGCACTGAAGCCCACGCGCTAGTGGGTCAATAGCTCGCAAGAACAAGGAAGAGAGGAAAGGAACTAAGGAAGAGAAAGGGAGGGTGGGGAGGTAAAATAGTATGGGCGAGCGAAAGTAAAACAGCCTATCTTAGATAGGTCAGAGAGCGCAATTCATACTCGAAGTGGAAAGCCGCTCTGCGTATTAATGGACTCTGACAGACGGGGAAGTCCGCATCTGCTTTGGGGTTAACTGCGCAGCGTGCATCCGAGGAAACCCTGTGAACGTGCTGAGAAAGGAGGGGGCGGAGGAAGACAACATCTGGAAGTAATACTGTCAGCCCCAGCGCGGGTAATCTCACGGCTAATGTTCACAGAAACATGTCTGCAGCCAGCACCCACTGTTCCTACTAACATACACATCCATCTAATTATATTTGGATGGCTTTTGAAAGCAGCGAGGCCCTTCTCTGCACCTTGGCGGCATTCGTCAGGTAGAGGACGCCATGGGTATATGAACTTTTAAGTGTCTGCTGTGTGTGGGCCAGTGGTATGGGGGTCTTCGGGGTGAGTTCAGCAGGCCGCTGGAATGTTCATTGGAACCATATGAACACGAGGGAGTGCCACGCAAAGCACTTCTGTGTGTGTCAGATGCCGGACGTTATATCAGAGATATCTTCTGAACATTACAATGGGATTTGTCTAACATCTGCTAATGCCAATAGGCTATAATAGACTGATACCGTCTACTGTGAAAGCATAAAAGGCCTCATTCCGAGTTTGGAGGAGCGGTAAAAAAGTGGTGGCAATTTGGCGTTAACGGAATTACCCCCATTTTACCCCTCCACCAAATCCCGAGTTTGGCGGTGAAGTGGAGGATTTACTTCCGCAATCATGCTCCAAGAATCGGCAGAATTACTGTGGCGGAATTACTGCTCGGGGTAATTCTGATAAAATCCCCATGGAGCCCTAAGGACTCCAATAACGAGGACTGACACTGCCTTACCACCACTTGTGATCCTGGTGTAAACCCACAGACTGATTTTGTTGGCTATTTAGCAGAATTCCCCCTGCCACCCGAGTTACTGCCAAACTTGAATTAGGCCCCAAGTGTCTTATGCAGTAGTATGAGTTGGAAGGTATTACCTCTTTTTGATACTGCCAAACTCAAAGAGCATTATTCATCAAGTAACAGTCATTTAACAGCTTAGTAAGAGTCCTGCAGGCTCAGAACTCATTCCCTATTTTGGAGTCGCATGGCACAGTACCACTGTGGTAATCAGAGGTAATAACTCATTTTGCAACCAGTCAGTTTACATTACACATGCGGTTCTAAGCTCATAAAGGTGTGGAGCGGTACAACCACCAAAATTCTGAAATACAGCCTGCACATTTGTTAGATAACTAAACTGTAGGAAATGGCCTGTACACAGGGGATACAATGAACACGCCTGTCATGGTGGAAAGTTATCAATTTAGGTAGTATTATCATTACTTTTGTAATGAAGTTGAGAAATGAGTTAACACTTTATCTCGCTGAAATATAGAATTGATTGGTTTTATTCAAGGGTTTCACGATAAAAGGAAGGTAACAAAAAAAAACTCAGTATTTGAGGCTAGGTTAAAAGGTACAGTGGAGGAAGCTAGGTCATGAAGATACCACTTTAGCCATCCTGGACTTCACTATTACGAGGCATTCCTATTAGATGTGTAGGGCACATTCATTTAAGTGCACTTAATGAAGAATGCAATTTGCAGATTGAATGTATGCATGTGTCTGATAATAAGAAGCCCAAGACTGGAAAATCCATGGCCTGGCTGAGCTGGAGCCCTCTGGACACCCTACTCAGTATTAGGTGTGCACTAGATCTGGCGTGGCCACTGTTCTGGTGTCTGCAACATCAGCTCCCTCATAAGACTGTCAGGAAGAGGAAGACCCCAAAAGTTATGGAAGCTAATGCCTCTTCTGCTTGAGCAAGAATCATCTTCATCGGAAATACAATCCATCAACAGTCAGAAACAGCAACCTTTAAAAACCCCCAACAACACCTATTCACAACAGGTGGAAAACACTCTTTAAGGGACATGGGTCGGGTCACGTGGTTTAGCCACGTGACGCGTGACGTGGGGAGGAGGGAGTGCCTGCGGGCAGAACGAATTTGTAAATGAATAAAGAAAGACGTGTTCCCTACGACTCGGTGTGCCTGTCTTTATTGCGTAGGCCCATCCGGGCCTAACAACTGGCGACGAGGTGTCTCCTAGGGCCGCCGAGTCCTCCTCCTCCTCCTCCTCGCCCACGGCGCCAACCCAGTTCCACAACGCACGTTGGGTGCCGACGGCTCGACCTGCGAGCACTTGCATCCTCCTCCACTCCGGCTCCTACGACAAGCCGATCCCGGCTCACCAGCAACCCACTCCTTCGAGGCTTCCACGACACGCAGGAAGGGCGTGCGTACGATCCCTGAAAAAAAAAAAAAAAAATTTTTTTTTTTTTTTTTTTGCAAAAAATCAAAACGGACCCTCCACGCACGTTACAGCTTCAAGCCTGACCCCAGGCCCAGCCCAGCAGCAGACCCAGGCCCAGGCACCCACCAGCACGCCTGACCTAGGCCCGGCCACCCACAACAAGAGACTGACGTCGAGGGTACGACCGCCCGCCTGCCAAGCCATACAGGCTCCGGAGACCGCCACCGGGACCCCGGTGAAAGGTGGGTGTCACCCCGCGCTGCCCATCAGCCCACACCACTTACCACCAGAGCAACGGCCCCCCCCAGGGACAGACGCACGCAAGTGAACGGCACCGCTCACCGCTACAATGAGCGCACCCCAAGATCAGCAGGCCCCGGGCCCCCCTGCCCCAGCGGGGAACACAGCAACCACGGCATGGCGCATGCCACCCCCCTTCTCCATGATGCCACAGGCAGATAAAGGCCCAAGGTGGGTCGAGTGGTTGGAAGACTTCAACACCTTCATTGACGCCGCGGGTGAAGAGAAGTCCCCAAGACTACGCAGCATGTTTCTGAACCTAGCGGGGAACGACATTAAAATACTACTGAAAACCATCCCACAAGCCGAGCAAGCAGACTTCCCAGCCCTTATTGCAGCACTGAACAAAAGACTGGTGATTGAACCCAACAGGGATTACGAAAGATATATTTTCAATCAGTGCAAACAGAGGGCAGATGAAACAGTCGACGAGTTCATCACCCGTTTACGAATAAAAGGTGCAAACTGCCAGTTCCACGCGTTCTCCCTAGACGAAGCCATTAGGTTGCGAGTGATTGAAGGGTGCGTATCTCAGACGCTAAAGAAGCAACTGTTAAAAACACCCGTCACGATTGATGAAGTCAGCCAGATGGCAAGGATCCTCGAGAGAGTCGAAAAGCAAGTGACGCAGATAACCGGCACCGCCGCCTCCAAGCATGATAATAACGAGGTGATTGCAGCCATGCAGACCAGTAATGCCAGGACAACAGAGAGAGGACCCAACCTCACCTACTCAACAATTCCGAGAATGCAACGCCAGTGTTACCGTTGCGGAATGCCGTATCCCCATGCAGGGACATGCCCCGCATTGTCCCAGAAATGCGGCAACTGCGGGAGAGAGGGACACTTCCAAGCAGTTTGCAGAGAGGGCAAACCGTTCCCAACCCAAAGACCGCCAGTCGCCCCACAATTCAAAATACCCTACAGGAATACACAAAGCCAAGGCTATCAGTCGCGCCCGTTTCAACAAAACCCGAGAAGGTATGTCAGGGTAGTTGAAGATGTCTACCCTTCGGAAGAACCCCAAGGCGACGGAGAATATGAACAGATATCCCGCATTAGAGATGAATACGACGGGCCCCCAGCACCCATATCTCACTACGAGGTGGACCAACACCAACAGCACCCCGAAGAGGAAGGGTACCAGTTTGATCACTATCGGCAAGATGAATACGTCAACCTCATAATGGACGAAGGACAAGCACGCGAGGCACCCAAGATACCAATGGAAATAGGAGGCCACCAATTCTGTTTCCTGGTCGACTCAGGAGCAACGGTCAACATAATGGGAGAAAAGGAGTTCCACCAAATTCCCAAGAAACCGACCTTAGTGCCGTCTGAGTCCAAGATATACCAATGGGGCGCCGACACTCCACTACATTCAATTGGCTTCTTCGCCCATCAACTCGTTCACGGCAACCGGGCTATAATGACAAGCATACACGTAATTCGCAGCCCAACGAAAGGAAGGTGCCTCCTTAGCTACAGGACGGCCTCCTCCCTGGGACTCATAGACATACACGTCCGAGAGGGTGACATGATCTACTCATCAGAACCGACGCATGGAGCGAAAGAGAGCGTGTCCAACGTCCAAGCGGAACCCAGGGAGTTGGACGTGATATCAAAGGACGCCATCGTAAAAGAATTCCCCCTCATCTGCAAGGGCCTAGGAAAGCTGAAAGGACCCTCAGTTAAACTGCATATTGACCCCGCAGTTCGCCCGGTTCCCCAACACCCGAGGAGAGTCGGGTTCCACCTCCAAGCTGCCGTGTCAGCTGAACTCAAACAACTCCTAGATAATGACATAATTGAACCAGCAGTGGGCCCGACCCCGTGGGTCTCCCCACTAGTCATAGTGCCAAAAGAGGGGGGACAGCTCAGACTCTGTGTCGACATGCGCGTCGCCAACACCGCAATCCAGCGTGAGCGTCACCCCGGGCCCCGAATCGAGGACATGATCGTCCAGATAAACAAGTCCACCCTTTTCTCAAAACTGGACCTTAATCAGGGTTACCATCAACTGGTACTCCATCCAGAATCCAGAGGCATAACCACATTCGCCACGCACGATGGTTTATTCCGGTACAAGCGCCTCAACTTTGGCATTTCGTCCGCCGCAGAAATTTTCCACGAAACCATCAGGCAAATCATTCGCCCAATCAGAGGAGCACTTAACTACAGCGACGACATCCTAGTATTTGGCAAGTCAAAGGAGGAACACGATGTAGCTCTCCGCGCCACCTGCAAAGCCATTCAAGAGGCTGGACTCACCCTCAATGTCGACAAATGTCGATTCAGCAAGACCAAGCTGAAGTTCTTTGGCCACATATTCTCCGCGGATGGAATGACACCGGATCCCGACAAGGTGGCGACAATCTTCAGCCTACAAGAACCAAGGCAAATAGCGGACGTACGATCGTTTCTGGGGATGGCAGGCTACTGCGCGAGATACATACCCCATTACGCCACAATCACGGAACCGCTCAGGAAACTCCTTCAAAAAGAGATGCTCTTCGCCTGGACGGCCGATTGCCAAGATGCGTTCGACTCCATAAAACAATACCTAGCGGAAGCCAGAAAACTCGCCTACTTTGACCCCAGCTGGCACACGGAAATCGTGGTCGATGCAAGTCCAGTCGGGCTGGGTGCCATCCTCGCACAAACAAACGGTACAGACACCCACCCGAGACACGTGGTGGCCTATGCCAGCAGAGCTCTCTCGAAACCTGAGTCCGCGTATTCACAGGCGGAAAAGGAAAGCCTAGCAGCAGTCTGGGCATGCGAACATTTCCACAACTTTGTCATAGGAAAAAAATTTACTCTAATAACGGACCATCAAGCCCTCCTTTCACTGTTCGGCAACCCTCGAACTAAGATGCCGCCACGAATTGAACGGTGGGGTATCCGCCTGCAGGAATATGATTATCACATAATTCATCGTCCGGGGGGGGAACACAACCCAGCGGACTACCTGTCGAGACACCCCACGGGAAATGCCACACAGCGTAAGGGAGATGTAGAATACATCAGCTACGTCACCACAAACGCGCTCCCCCCGGCTATTTCACTCGAGACAGTCGCGGATGCGTCGGCTGCCGATCCATCCATAGCACTGGCTATTAACCTCACAGAACACAACAGATGGAAGTCGTACAGGAAAATTCTACTGGAACATCCGGACGCGAATCGAGATGAACTGGAAAGGTTGGCGAAAGTTCATACAGAACTAGCCGTCAAGGACAAGTCCATACTTCTTCGAGGGTGCAGAATAATAATCCCAGCAGCCCTACGATCGGACATTATAAAGACAGCCCATGAAGGCCATCGCGGGGCAGACAACACCAAACGGCAACTTCGGTGCCATGTATGGTTCCCATTCCTTGACACGCTAGTGGATCGATGGGTACGAAACTGCATGGCGTGTCAATGCACAGCCAGGGCTGAAGCCCCCGCACCACTACAGTCACTGCAGATCCCCGATCACCCATGGGAAAGAGTGGCAATAGACTTTTACGGGCCCCTCGAGTCCGGCGAGTACCTACTACTGTTCATTGACGAGCACTCTCGTTTCCCAATCGTGAAAAAGTCGCCGTCAACAGCCTTCGCCCACATAGCAGCTGTCTTCGACGAGGTCGTGAGCGAGTGGGGCATACCAGAAGTTATCAAGTCAGATAATGGCCCGCCGTTCTGTGGTCACGACTTCGCAACTTTTGCCAAGCATCTGGGTTTCAGACACCAGAAGATAACACCAAGATGGCCACAAGCCAACGGGATGGCCGAGAGATTCATGTCATCGATCAAGAAGACTTTACAAAGAGCCAGACTAGAAAGTGTTGACCCTCACCAGGCTCTGTGCAGGATGCTTCGGGACTATCGAAACACGCCGCACGAGGCCACAAACAGGACGCCGGCTGAGATGATGGTAAAATACCAAGTTCGCACTCGCATCATAAGACACCCCAACAACAGACCGGAAGCAGATCCGGAAGTCTTAGCGAGAGATGCGGAACGGAAGGAACGGGCCCGCATTCGAACAGATGAGAAAAGAGGTGCTCGCCCGAAAGAGATCCAGGTAGGAGACGAAGTACTGGTCCAACAGACGATGGTCAGAAAGACTGACTCAAGGTTCTCCCCACAGCCGCTTCTCGTGACAGCCACGAAAGGAACCATGGTAACAGCTGAAAATGAAGAACGGGAAATAACTCGGAACTGCTCACAGTTCAAACTCACCACCGTTCAGGGCCAGCAGGAGCGAGACTCCCCGGATCCGGAACCAATGCCTATGGACCCGAGAGACTCGCTGTGGTCACCACCAAGATTTTCAGCTCGCCCAGGAGTAAGGAGAGTACAAGAGCCAGAAGATGATCCAGGCGAAGCCGCCAACGGTCGGCCCCATCGGGTCGTAAAGAAACCGTCGCGCCTAGTTGAAGAATGTTAATGTTGTTGTTGCAAGGACATTTGTCCGGGGGTGATGTTACACCGAGGTGTCTCTTTAAGGGACATGGGTCGGGTCACGTGGTTTAGCCACGTGACGCGTGACGTGGGGAGGAGGGAGTGCCTGCGGGCAGAACGAATTTGTAAATGAATAAAGAAAGACGTGTTCCCTACGACTCGGTGTGCCTGTCTTTATTGCGTAGGCCCATCCGGGCCTAACAGAGGACGCCATGGGTATATGAACTTTTAAGTGTCTGCTGTGTGTGGGCCAGTGGTATGGGGGTCTTCGGGGTGAGTTCAGCAGGCCGCTGGAATGTTCATTGGAACCATATGAACACGAGGGAGTGCCACGCAAAGCACTTCTGTGTGTGTCAGATGCCGGACGTTATATCAGAGATATCTTCTGAACATTACAATGGGATTTGTCTAACATCTGCTAATGCCAATAGGCTATAATA
Organism: Ambystoma mexicanum; assembly: GCF_040938575.1. Classification (NCBI taxonomy): domain Eukaryota; kingdom Metazoa; phylum Chordata; class Amphibia; order Caudata; family Ambystomatidae; genus Ambystoma; species Ambystoma mexicanum. Next base: position 288,636,697 of record NC_090924.1, on the reverse strand, counting down.
GACTGATACCGTCTACTGTGAAAGCATAAAAGGCCTCATTCCGAGTTTGGAGGAGCGGTAAAAAAGTGGTGGCAATTTGGCGTTAACGGAATTACCCCCATTTTACCCCTCCACCAAATCCCGAGTTTGGCGGTGAAGTGGAGGATTTACTTCCGCAATCATGCTCCAAGAATCGGCAGAATTACTGTGGCGGAATTACTGCTCGGGGTAATTCTGATAAAATCCCCATGGAGCCCTAAGGACTCCAATAACGAGGACTGACACTGCCTTACCACCACTTGTGATCCTGGTGTAAACCCACAGACTGATTTTGTTGGCTATTTAGCAGAATTCCCCCTGCCACCCGAGTTACTGCCAAACTTGAATTAGGCCCCAAGTGTCTTATGCAGTAGTATGAGTTGGAAGGTATTACCTCTTTTTGATACTGCCAAACTCAAAGAGCATTATTCATCAAGTAACAGTCATTTAACAGCTTAGTAAGAGTCCTGCAGGCTCAGAACTCATTCCCTATTTTGGAGTCGCATGGCACAGTACCACTGTGGTAATCAGAGGTAATAACTCATTTTGCAACCAGTCAGTTTACATTACACATGCGGTTCTAAGCTCATAAAGGTGTGGAGCGGTACAACCACCAAAATTCTGAAATACAGCCTGCACATTTGTTAGATAACTAAACTGTAGGAAATGGCCTGTACACAGGGGATACAATGAACACGCCTGTCATGGTGGAAAGTTATCAATTTAGGTAGTATTATCATTACTTTTGTAATGAAGTTGAGAAATGAGTTAACACTTTATCTCGCTGAAATATAGAATTGATTGGTTTTATTCAAGGGTTTCACGATAAAAGGAAGGTAACAAAAAAAAACTCAGTATTTGAGGCTAGGTTAAAAGGTACAGTGGAGGAAGCTAGGTCATGAAGATACCACTTTAGCCATCCTGGACTTCACTATTACGAGGCATTCCTATTAGATGTGTAGGGCACATTCATTTAAGTGCACTTAATGAAGAATGCAATTTGCAGATTGAATGTATGCATGTGTCTGATAATAAGAAGCCCAAGACTGGAAAATCCATGGCCTGGCTGAGCTGGAGCCCTCTGGACACCCTACTCAGTATTAGGTGTGCACTAGATCTGGCGTGGCCACTGTTCTGGTGTCTGCAACATCAGCTCCCTCATAAGACTGTCAGGAAGAGGAAGACCCCAAAAGTTATGGAAGCTAATGCCTCTTCTGCTTGAGCAAGAATCATCTTCATCGGAAATACAATCCATCAACAGTCAGAAACAGCAACCTTTAAAAACCCCCAACAACACCTATTCACAACAGGTGGAAAACACAACCTAGAACAAAATGAAATAGAGTGAACATATCTTATTTCACCAGCGGCCTGTTTCTATTAATAGCATCTAAGGGCTCCTTTTTAAAATGAGCTGTGTCAAATAAAAATGTGTCATCTTCACTATACATATAAAAGTCATAGCATCCTTGTGTGTCCATTATTGGTTTCTGATGAGCTGAGGCCTTAGCCACTGTTTTCCTAACGTAATCACTAATGTGCAGTCCATTAGGACATGCAGGAGATCTTCTCTGCGCCCCAAACCACACAGACAGACCTTTTCCAAACCCACACCACGGTGCCTTTGTTCGAAGCGGGAACACATTTAGCCTGGCCATTAGAATATGTCAGTGACTTCTTCTTAACAACTCGAAATTCCTCTTGGTAGCATTCCACTCTTTTGATTTTAGGATGCAGGCACTATAGGGGTTGTGGACAGCCACAGATAGACCCAAACTGGCTGTGAGGCCAAAGTAAGCGGTCCAGCATGAACTGCTAGACCATGCCTATTCTGCAGGGGGGCACAATCAATCCAAAGCACTTTTCCCCCTTGTAGGCACTTGTTAGCCTTCATCGTTGAGGCGCAGCTTGATTCTCTAGAGCTGGAGGGTGCAATGTCCACACAAAAGAACTTGTGAACATGTTAAAAATGTGTGATTGAATAGTGTTAGGCAGAATTATATGCAGTATCCTTTGGGAACACCACACACAATTAGGACTACAAGTGACAGTACAAATTCACCTTTGGTACAAGCCTGTACTACACAGTAAAAGTGGTAGCGATGGCTGAGCAGCCAGACTTATCTCAAGAGCAAGTGAACAGTATCAATAGTTGCACAAAAGACAGCAATTACTATGATTCAAACAAACACTGACTCAAGGTTTCTGAGTAAATGCATATACATTTATTTACACATCAGTTGTATAACATCTCACTAAAGTAAATCAGTTGAAAAATCACACTCTTAATGCACCATACCACTCCCAATATATTCCTGACAAGTTAAGCTAAAAAATGAAGTGTGAGCAAAATGGCACTCCAACAATTTAAAAAGGGAGGGAAAGACAAAGTTAGATACAAATTGAGCAGCACCAACAGTTAAGTAAGCAGGGCAATCTAGAAAGAGGAACTACAGTGATGGAATCAAATCAAAAAGGCTTAGGGTCAAAGTCAATAGGACAAAAGTCTTTTGCTCAAGATCACACAGTTCAGGGTAGTTCGCAGTTAAGTCTTTGCCAAGAGTTCCGGATGAAGCTGGTCAGCAGAAAAGTTAGTTTAAAGAGTAGAGAAGGACAAGCCCTCAGATTGGCGAAAGGTTTCACACACCTTCACTGCGGCTGGACGAAACAAACAACCGGATTTGCACAGTACCTTTAAATAGAGAAGAAGCTGTAGCTGAGGTGGATGTTCCTGGCAGGTCCTGCAGGCTCACGATTCCTGAAGCGACTGTCGGACTGACATGAAGTAGGAAGACTGGAGGGTCCTGCACTGCCCAGGGAAGAAACCAGCAGCACAGCAAAGCAACAAATAAAAGGTTAGCTCCTTAAAACCTAAGCAGGGTCCGACCTTCCTGGCTATCTGGCTCACTGTAGCTCTGTACAGCAAATTCGACCAGAGAAGGGAGTCCTGGCTTGCAGTTTGGGTGAACTGGTGGGTCCCACCAGCTCAGGGGAAGAAGATTCCTGGTAGATCTTCTCTGTCGTTGGAGTCTGAAGATTCTGACCTGCAGCAGGGTTTCACCGGGTGGTTAAGTCGTTGTAGGGGTCCTCTTCTGTCAGCTCCTCGTCGGTTCTTTTGTTCCAGTGGTGACTCTGCCTTTCCAATCCCGGAGACCTGCTTTTTATGCAGTTTTCCCCCATTCACACAGCCTGGCTGTCAATCACACAACAGGGTGGCTGTCCTGGCGGGACAGTCACATAGCCAATTAAACTGGAGTGAGACTTGGGTTACCAAGGGAACCCATGGCAGGGGTCGTAAAAACCCTCCCTCACATCCTGCCTACCCAGACTTTCAGGTGCCTAAGGAGACCTTCTGTGGAGAAGCCGGTGAGCAAAGGAACCAAACCTGGTTTGGCGCAGGGAGTAAAACACGAGAAAGACATTTTCATAAAGAAATGGCGAATAAACCCAGCCGGAACCGTATAAAAAAGTATATGGTCCAGCGGGTTTAAGTTCGAGGCTACCAAGATAGCCTAAAACAATGCCAAGGTTATATAACATAACCGCAGTAGGAAAAATAGGGTAGTTACCACTGCCACCAGCCAAGTCTTGATGAAAAAGGAGCAAAACAATGCTCCAAGAGAAACAGACAAAAAGGGATAAGTATTAACCCTTTCCAGTACTCTATGCAAGATAGTTTGTACTGGGTCTGTAGATTTAAAAGACTAATAAAGTTAATGGCAACTTTCCATGTTCTGGGAGACAGTAGTCAGTCCCAGAAAATGGAATCTGAGTTGGGAAGTCTAAAAGACATTCCTGTGTCACTGCACTGAAGGTGCTGTGTAACACTTAGTACACAGATGATGCCTATGGAGTAGGTGAGGCTCCACAGTCTATGAACACAAGAATGTTAAAACACACAAAGCAAAACACATGTAAGAGTGGGAAAAAAGGGTCACACTCTTACCAGGTGAAAAAAATAAATCCTAGAAATCCAGAAAAGCTGCCGAGGGACTCAGTAGGTAAGGGAAATTAGCCATTCTGGAGAATTCACCCTAATAAATATTACAATTGGAAAAAAAGGAAAAAAACCTCAAACCAGGTTTAAGAGTAAACAGCAGCCCAATCACCCCAGTCGAGGCAGCTGTTTGTGCGTTACAACCTGTAAGCTAAAATAGCATAACAAGTATTATGTTTCCTAACTGTTGCATACAGGTTTAATCTTGGCAGGCATTATAGTGCCCTGTGCCAGGCCTCAGGTTTGTCTACCCAGGCCAAAGAACCTTTCAGTTGAGGGGCATTTCCTGATATCAACAGATATCACCTGCTGCCCCAGCACAGGCTGAAGATCACCAAGTTGCAATTAGGAGAAATACCAACCCTGACCAATGAGAGCATAGAGACCTCTGTACAGACCCTCTGTACATGAGATCGGAGTCAATTTGGCTTTCACAACAAAGTTAAATGAGTGGGGTTCCCTTCATCATAGCATTTGAACCATATGAACAACCCCACAACCTGCAATGTACTCAGGGATGCAGCTAATTACCAGCCAATGGTTTGACATGGCCTAATGCACAAAGAAACAGAAGGGCAGAGAGAAAGCAAACCATGCACTGGATAAGCATGGTTCAACACATCACTGATGTGCACCACTTCTATTTCTGCACTCCTGCCTCTGCAGGAGTGAAAGAAAAACACTATTGGATTGTATAAAAATATAACACCTATATTTACAAGCTCACAAACCAAAATCTCACCAAAACGTGAACTAAAACAGTGAGAATCCAGTTTCAGGAAGCTTCATGGAACAAAAACTACTGATTTAAGAGCCAATTCTACTGGAATTGTAGATGTAGGTTACACTGCCATGCTCATGCTGCTTGACTTGTCTGCAGCCTTTGATCTTGTGGACCACTCACTAGTACTCAAGTGGCTCTGATTCAGTCATGGCATGGATCAGGTCTTACCTTGCTCCTGGAATCTCAATGGTATTGTCTGCAGACGTTAAAGCATCCACAGTCCCACTTGCATGTGGAGTACTACAGGGGGCATGCTTATCCACCATATTGTTTGACATAGATACTCATCCATTATTCAATATTTTGGAGGAAGCTGGGGTGAAATACACCAATTATCTTTGAGCTGTCTGGAAACTATGACTCTAATTCCCTTGCCATCAATCATGCCTTTTCTTTGGTACAAACACGGACCACCGTTAATTCGCTGGATTTGCATGACAGCAAAACAGAGCTGTGATTAGTGGGATTGGCCCAGCATCTACAAAAGCTAAGCAGTTTTTACGACCAATTTAAAATTGCAGGCTTTGACATTCCAGTGGTTCAAACAGTAAACATACTGGAGATCAGGTTTTACTCTAATCCAACCATGAAAAATCATGCTGCACACCTTCGATCTACTTGTGCTTTCTCTTCCAAACTGATTAAGCAGGTTAAGCCCTATTAATCATCAAAGAATCTGGTGTATTTTGCAAGTTCCCTCATCAGCACTAAAATTGACTATTGCAATGGCTGTTAATGGGTACTTCTAAAACCAACCTGCAATCTTTACTGGTCATTCAAAACATGCTGTTAGAACAGTGAAAGATTTGAAGAAAACTGCACATGTGTCAGAGGCCAGAATATTGTTTCATTGGCTACTGTGCCCCATAGATTGACCCACAAGATCCTAACCCCAGTTCACAAATGCAGAACAAGCAATGACCCCAAATATCTTCTGGATCACTTGCAAGAGGCCCCTATGTCTAGCTGCATCAGGCATGGTGTGAGCTTAAGCATTTTGGTGGAACGAGTTTTGATCATTGTGCTGCATAACTCTGGAACAAGCTACAAGAGGCATTACAGGAGGTGTCAAATCTCTCAGATTTAAGAGAGCTATAAAGACACATCTGATCAACTATTGCAATCTAGATGTGCTCTCTGATTTGCTTGTTGCTGAAATGTTTCTTTCTCCTGGTTTCCCTTCATGTCTTGTTGTATGTTCGCACTGAGGCCGTTTAGCAAGTTGCACGTTATAAGTAATAAATAAATAAAAATAAAAAATAAACAAACAGAATCCACTGAATAGATGCAACACAGTTCATCAGCACATGAATTGAATCACAAAACCCTTAGAATCTTCACTTTTCTTTATTGTGTTAGTTTACTCAAATAACACACAAAAACACCTGGAAAGACTACCAAACCTAAATCACAACCTAACTTGTAAACACACAAGAGTATAGGTCCAACATAATTATTTGCAAGTTTTGCAAACGACAACAATATTTTTTCTTTCTTTCTTTCATTTCCCTCCAACCACCACTAACTGGCCCTATAGGGGCTATAGGGGTATAATTTCCCTAAAAAGAGCTGGTGTGCCACCTATCTATGTTGAAGGGACAGAGTAGAAACTTGCCCTTCCTTAATACGATAGATGTATGTGAAAACAAGTGTGTCTATGCAGCCAGTGTATTTGAAAATCTGCCTTGGAATGGTACGGAACATGAGAACTCCCTCTTATAGACTCATAAACAGCATAAAAACATTGCTATGGATTAAGGGGATCCCAGGGGCGGATCTTCCTATGGCACATGTAGCGCCGCTCCTGGGTGATGAGGACCATGAAGGGCACTATAAGTTGGCTTCCAAGTCGACCAAGTTATTCACACACTTCTTGGTTGCCTCTAGAGTTGTGCTAGCGCGTAATTGGAAGTCCCCTACTGCACCTGACATTAGGGAGTGGTGGGCTAAATTGTGGTTTATAGCGGCTGTATGTAAAATTGAGGCCACCTTGAAAGGAGAAATGCCCCAGTTTCTGTCTGAATGGGAATCCCTCATCCAGTTTGTGGCACGAAATTACAACCTTACCCTCCATCACAAGACACATGACAAGAAATTGTTTACATTGTTATGATGTTCGCATTATGCTAGGGCTTCCTTCTTTTCCCCAGTTCTGATTTAATTGTGTTCAGGTACGATTTACTGTTCTTTTCTTTGTTTCCTCTTTCTTGCTACCTGTGCCGTAACGGATAGCTGTGTGTATGGCTGCAGATTGTGTTCAATTCAATTGTTGGTAACTCTTTTTAAATCTACTGAAGATGTTATGTACATGGTTGATCTAATTTCTGTTACTCAGAGTAATATTTGAGCCTGCAGAAATGTGTAAAACTCTGACCACCACAATATTAAATTAAGTGTTATTGCTGGAGAGCATTCTTCCCCAATGTCATCTGAATTTAGCCATTCTGGATTGTGTAAAAATCTCGAGAAGATGTCGAGCCTCAAATCTTAAAGACAAGGACATTTTATCATGATGTGTTTTAATGACTGAATTTACGATGTGTTTTTGCAATATATACACGTATTGGTTGTTACAGGTGAGTTCTTCCTGATACAAATAATTTCTCGTGCGGGTAAAAGATTGTATCTGAATCTCAGAATTACAATCCTCCACTGAGCATCAGGAAACATTTCAAGCTAGAAAGCAACACACCCAATTTCCTTTGTAGCTATAGTAGTATACAGTTTGCATTGGTACATTAGGTCGTTAGGATTTAAACCTATTTTCTCTAACAACACCTTAAGGGACATCAGCATTTTCTGTCTGCTAGTACCTACATCCATACTGTCAGTAGGGAGATCCCTCAAACTCTACTTCTTTCTAAAAGATGGTTTCTAAAAGGTTATAATATGAAATTTATTGTAACAATCAAGTCATCAGAATGGACATGGATACAAGAAAACAAGGCAAAAGACATAATATCACATATCAATGAATGCAACTCAAGAGAAGAACTAAAAATAAATGCAGACGCATTACTTTCAAAATAAAAGCATACAACCCCCTTCTCTCTCATTGCCTCCAGCATCCAGCCCAGGTGTTCGTATTGAAGAGGTTTTTCTATGTTGTCAACCAGAGAAATGTGCTTCTTACCTACCATCACTAGGTCATGCCACATGGCTCAAAGCTTTGATTCTAGATTCTCTGAATGCTATCTTTGCATATTCTACTTGAATCATTAACAATAACATTGGACTTGTTGACGTAGTATATTCCACTAAATCAACAACAACAGCATGGGACTTGTTGACATGCTATATTCCATGAATGAATCTCACCAATCCTTTGGAATATGTTGTCTCACTGGCTATCTTGCTGTTCCATTTTCAAGGTCTTCATGTGAATGTCAAGATTATTCAGCAGGCTTTGTAGTCTGCACTGAGCATAATAATGCTGGCTTCTTAAAAGAAAATTAGGTTTTCTACACTGGCACACAGAATATTAAACATGTTCTATACTTACACAGTCACCACCCTATACATAAGGTAAAACAGATTTACATAGGAAATACATTTTTATTTTTGCTAATAACTTTTGACTCGTTCGGGTTTGACTTAAACCTTGCAGGAAACGTGTTTGTCAGCCACCTCCTCCCCACCCCCACGCAGACTTAAAAGATTATTTGAAAAATAAAAACAATGATTAAGAAAACAAAAAAAAACACAGTTTTGTCCTCGTTCCCATTGATATTCCTATAGGCTAAAAAGGTAAACTGTTGCTGGACTGCACAGCCAAAACCACTGGACAGTTTTGGATTAGGTCTAAACAACTTGGGCACAAAGCATTGACTTGCAATCCTTTTGTGGTTTGGGGATTAATCTGTCCAGTACTTCTTTAGTATTTGACAGAGAAGGGGCTAGCCTACTCTCCAAAATAGATAGCTATATCTCTGTAAATTGGCAAGAAACTGGATGTTTATAAATGAAACAGCCAACTTCTGTTTTTGTTATCAATGCGAGAGATAGCTGTGACTATATCCTGCGTTAGCCGAAAACAAAAAAGCAGGAAAATGCCATTTCCAGGTGAAAAATCAGGGAAATGCCTTTTGGGTAGAGATGGTGCAGGGGGTAGGTAATAGGATACCAAGTTAAATTTAGGATTTGGAGGAGGTGTAGGGACTATAACCTCAGCTATCGGAAAGAATAGTCGCAGCTACAAGACATCGCAACTGAAACTGCATCACAGAAACGATAATTGTTGTTAGGAAAATGGCAGAGGGCAGGGGAGGTGAGGATGCCTTCAGGGAAGTGGGAGGAGCTGGCACAGATGTGGAGTACTTGGTGGGAGTCGCAGAGGGAATAGAAACATTTTATTTGTGGCCGTTTTTCCCTTTGACCTTGGGTATAAGTATTAAAAAATAATAACTCAGGGTATTTCACAGCCACGGTTATAGAAACAATGTAAAAAAATATATGTATATTTGTACAGCTACAGTGACGTCGACGTTGAATGGACACCCCCATCAATGCAATAACCGTGACCGACCAGCCTTCCATCAATGCAGTAGCCAGGAACAACACTGCTTAGCTTCAAAGGGAGGAAGAGGCCAGCCCTCTCAGGCCATGCTGCCTAACAAAAGAGTGCACGTTACAAGACCACTTAGATCAACATGACCTGAGAGGGCCGGCCCCTTCCTCGCTTTGAAACGAAGCAGGGTCAGTCCCGGTTACTGCATGAATGGGAGACAGTTCACAGACCTGGATACCATGTGTTTTCTTAGTTTTAAATATCTCATCACACACTAAGAAAAAACACATAGCATCCGCACTATTTAACTGTGCTACTGTCAGTCTTTGAAAGTATTGCACTCTAAAGTTCAATCAGCGATGAGACCCACATGAAAAGAGCAGCTATTTTTCGGTAAGGAGCTGCTAATACAGGAGAATTGCAAATGCAGCTTGCATGTGCGAGGCAAACTAGAATAACATTTTGGTTTTATAAATAGATATATTACATTTTTTTCAGAGAAAAAACTTTGTTAAAGGGAAGTCATGGTTACAAGTAAAACCTAAATACCCCTGTAATTTGCATGTTATTGTAAGCAAAGCAATTATAATGTGCACCACCACCGTACAGTGCTATGACTAACACCCAGGACCTCAAAGATGACATCAGACATATTGACGACATCACTGATCACATCACATATCAGGTCCACGTATTTATGTCACTGATATACCTAGCTAGTTGCTTTTGGTCACTAACAGTGACAATTTCAAAAAGTGAAATAGTGCTATAAATCTAGACATTAAACCTCTCATATTTTCTTAAAGTATTTTCCTTATAGTTGGATCTGAGCTCATGGTGCACAGGCATGGTATGATATGATATGATAAGTCATTTATAATGTGCCTGTACACAAGTGTTTCTTGGCACGACAAGACAAGGGAGGGAAGACAGATGGTGGACAAAACAAACGATCTTACTCGGCCTTGTGTCAATCAGATTGTGCAAGTGCGATAGCACAAAGTGCAGGGAGGAGGATAAGTGCAAGGGAGAGGGTAACAAAGTACAATCAGGGCTGCATTGCTCAGTAAGTGCAGCCAGGGCAGCACAGCTCAGGGTAAGTGCATGAAGGCAGGTGACTGTAGGGTAACAGTTACAGCCCCAAAGCAATCTTTGTAGAGCATCACACACAGCCAGGGCGGTTGTATTGTTTTCTTCCACAATATAAGCTCAGGCACTTTTAACCCAGGCAATACCCCATATAAATATCACTGGTCAATGTGTGTCAACACCATAAAGTGATAGGCCACACACTTCAGTGTGTGGTATTCATGGCCATTCATTTGCAAATACAAAAAAAAAAACATCCTAGGACCAGAACAGTCACAGATATGCAATGCAAGTGAAAATAAAGAATAGGGACGTGTTCTCACATTTCCTTTGAAAATTAATGAAACATACCTGGGAAAGTTGGGAAATAACATTCTGCTGATAGTCATCCCTTTTGATGAATAAATTACACCTCTGCATTCAAAATGCGCGGGATGGAAAAACCCCATGGGTCAATAAGCAGGCCTCAAACACACAATTTATTTGTGTTCATGATGATCAACTTTAATGTTATTGTCATTTTCTAGTGATGTTGTTTCTTTCCTCCTTACTGGAGTTTCACTGTATGTGCCTCAGATTTCTATGCATTGTGGCTCTGCATATGTATTGTTTGTGCTAACACAAGTGTGTAGTAAGTCTGAATGTTTGTTTAGATGAGTACATTTTTTAATTCATAAAGTACTTCATAAGAGGTCTCTTGATCACCCCCAACATTCTCTGCTAAAAGCTTTGTAAGCACAACCCCTTGTAAGGACTTTTCATCAAAATGAATTTCATATGTGATGTAATCAATGACATCTGTGATGTCATCTTTGATGTCCTGGGTGGTAGTTTTAGCAGTGCACGGTGGTGGCACTAGTTATGGTTGCTTAGCTTACCATAACTGTTGAATTTTTGGGCTTTTTTTGGTTTTACTTCCAACCATAGCGTCCATTTAACAAAGATTTTTTTACTGATTTTCATAGGTTTTTACTAGCGCAACTTATCCATAACGTCCCTTTAACAATGTTTTTTTCACTGACTTTCATAGGTGTTTAGAAGCGCAACTTAACCATAACGTCCCTTTTTCACTGATTTTATATATTTATAAACTTTCTCTATTAGGTACAGTAAAAATAATATATATATATTTCTTTTTACACAGAAATGTCTACTACTTTAGAATGGCTGCAAGAAAATTTTCCTTGTGATGAAATAAGTGAAAACATTGATACAGGGCCGGTCTTTGCAACAGGCCATGCAGGCCTGATGTGCCAGCCTCATGGGGGCGCCACCACCAGCAGGTGTGAATGGGAATGTGAACGAGGTGCAAATGGGAAGCAAAATTAACACGCAGGATTAAAAGAAGTGTTTTTAATCCTACAAATTAATTTTGACATTTCAAAAATACATGGCCTGATGTAAAGACCAGCATTGCCCACACACACACACACAGACACTATACACACACACACAGACACACACACACATTCAGACAAACATGCACTTGACATACTTCAAAACTCTGAACTCTGACACCCAGGGACGCCGTGGGTAAACTCGGGATGTAGCACCAGACCCCACTTGTGGGTCCCCGTCAAGTTGAACCTGCCTAGTCACTCATCTCGTAGCACTTAACTTAGATCTCTGTGCCTTCTAGAATATGTACTATCATGCATGTATAACTGGAATTGAAAACCATAAGACCCTCAATTTAAACTGATAGGCCTTAAGAAAATAACCATTTGCTGAACATCTCACTACTGTGGCCACCATGAGGTGTTCTCAGAAATAACGGGCAGTCTTCTTAAAAATATAGTGCCCATACATGCTTTAGTTTACCTAAAAACTCACAAGTGGTCACACTTCTGCTACAGGAGCATTTAAAAGCACACAACTGGGCATAGCAGAGTTAGAAGAGCAGTCGCAAAACCTGCCGGGAGCATGGGTTTTTGATGAATACTTGCATAGCTGTCAAGTGCCCCCATATCATGCCCGATAACACGAGCCTGTTCTTGCTTTTGACTTTACATGCTGGAATTTGTAGGCCCATACTCAGCAAGGGAAACATGAAACTACAAATCCAATCATGCAACGAGAAAAGCCAAGAATGGCTCTTAGTGGCTCACATGGATGCTGTGCACTTGGACATCAAGTAGTGGCAGGGAGTTTCGAAATGCGCGCAAGGCTCAAAAGTGCACTGACTGGACAGCAGGATAGGAAGACGACCATTAAATGTACCATGAAGCATATCGGACTGAAACCAATGTTTGCCAGACTAGTTAATGATACAGTGATTGGAAGCATGTGTGTATTTATGCATTGAAACAACTTCCTTTATAGCAGAGAAATCCTCCTTTGTTGTGTTTGAAAATGCCAACATAGTCAGTTGTATACAACCTCTTAGCAGAAGTCTGCTAAGTAGGCTCACAATGTGCACCCCCTCAACCGACAACTCAGTGGCATTCCTTTTGTAAATGCCTGCGCATTGTAAAAGTATGTGGACATTGGACCCATCAAACACCTGCGATGACGCTTGTATCACAGTATTGCCAAGCAATATGATTTACCCATACCTTTTACCTCTCTCCATCTTACAAACCTTACATTTACTTGGTGCAAGATCCACATTTGTATAGTGAACTGTAGAATTGAAGTTATACTAACATGCCTCTTTTTAGACAATTACACACAGTCTAGACAATGCATGGAAATAGCTTTATCTGTATTGTGGAAGAACGATTTGAAACAAGTGAGTGACTTTATGTTTTTAGACACTGGGCCTCATTACGAGTTTGGAGGTAACCATGGCGCTATTAGCGCTATGGCTGCCTCCAAATCCTTACCGACTCAGCCCTGGTGAATGGATCTATTACTGCCCCATTCCAAGGTTGGCGGGGGCGGTAATTCCCCATTCACCAGGGCCCTTTCCCATTCCCATTTGAGCCTCCATAGGGCTCAATAGGAATGGGGAAGGCGCTAATAACAGTACCCCAAATTGCGGTACTGTTATTAGCTCCAAAGTCCCTTTGCGGGTCCCGTCCTTAACGCCTGGTAAAACCAGGCATTAACGGAGGAACCGCAAAAGGGAACTCGTAGTAGGGCAATGAGGGATTACCGGCACTGGTGCCCTTACCGGTGCTGGTAATCCCTTACCGCCCACCTCGTAATGAGGCCAACTGTGTTGGGTTTTATAATCAAGGAAGTATTCCTCCAAGAAGTTTGTTGAACAACATGGTAGTGGTTGATATTCCTGTTGTGCTTAAAAAGTTGAACATGTTTGAAGTAATTGCATTGCAAACTGTTAATCCTTTCCAAGTTATTGTTCGATTGCAAACAAAGATGCAAACAAAGGAGTTAAGTGTGACACTGCAGATTCTTTGGTTGTTTTGATAAAGGGTGGTGCCACTAAAGATAAGAATATTTGGCAACAGTGTATAGATATTGGAAAGTGAAATAACGAATTGGCGTTTCTATTGGATCACAATGATTTATATAAAGGCATTCCGACTGTACCAGACTTGTCTATACTTGATGTTGGATCAACAAACAAAAGCAGTGAAGGTCGGTTCCAAAATCTATCTGTTGCAAAAGTGAATATTTTGTATGAATATTACACTATTCATCTTCTACAATCACATGAAGTCATAGGGGACAGTTTAGAATTGTATCAAAGGAAAGCAACAAAAAGGTACACCTATCAGTGTCTGTCAAAAGACATTAGAAGCTTGTTGTTTCACTTTGCTTTTTCCTACTGTTACAGGAGGCAGGTTGGATGATTGGAAGGTTCCAATCTCTTCTTCAGAATACTGTTGTACAAGAATGTATTCTGAAGATTTCTGATTCTGCACTAATGTTGAATATATTTTTCACTTATTGTATGAAAGTGAATTTTCAATATTATGTTATGCTGTTGCCCATACACTTCAGACCGGAACAAGATTTCAAAATCTTTCTGCATGTGAGAGGCTGTAAAAGGTGAAAGAAAAAAATGAATTTTTTGAGGGCAACCTTACCAATATTCTTGTTTCAATGAGAGGAAAAAAGGAATATTGGTATAGGAAATACTCCGAGGTTAGATGCATGTTCAGAAACTTGGGCCCTTCAATTTGGTTTGTGACGTTAAGTTGCGCTAAGTATGGTTGGGATGATCTTGCAGAGTGGATTTGGGAAACTAATCCACAGAAAGAAGACAGAACACATGACACCAGAAGAATTGTGTTGCGCCGACCCTGCAAGTGTATCACAGTTCTTTCATCATATATTTTTAGCCATGTTTACACTTTATATGTAATAAAGAATATGGCCCACTAGGCACTGTGGAACATTTCTTTTGAAGGAAAGAGTACCAGGTATTTGGGGCTCCACATATACATATGCGGTTGTAGATTAAAGATGCTCATCAGTTTGGTAAAGAAAGTGATGGCTGTGTGATGGAGTTCTTAGAAAAATATCTTACTTATTCCATTCCCGATCAGCATGTGAATGCTGATGTACGGGACAAGGTGGAAAGATTTCTAAGGCACTCATGTAGAAAGTAGTGTAAGAGAAAATACAAATTAAAGACAAGTACTACACTAAGTGCAGATTTGTCTTTCATAGGCCTGTGACACCAGTTGGTCGAATGAATAGTTTGATGTCATCTGTTTGACATGTTGTTTCTGGTAAGTCACCAAGAAATACCTATTATTTGAAAAGAAATAAGGAATGTCAATTAATTAATTATTATAATCCTATCATTGCTCAGCTTTGAAATGCAAATACAGATGTACATTATATTGCAGATGTTACAGCATATATGATAAAATGAAAAGAACAATGCAGCTAAGGTATGGCCACATTTATCAGCAGCTAAAAGTCTTAGTCAGAAACTTCTAAGCTTTGGTCTGAAGATGCTCTCACATAGAGAGTGTGGTAGCTATGAAGCTGCAGAACAGCTACCTAGTTTGTCTCTGTATGAATGTAGCATTACTGTACTTTGGTTAAGACTTGGTCCAGCTAGTACTAGAAATCGGCTATTTAGGCCATGAGTGAAATTTAGCTGTTAGCTGAAACATTACCTGATAGTACAGAGATTCAGAAAACTAACTTCATTGACACATATTCTCCAAATCTATCTGGAGAGTTGGAGGATATTTTTTATATGAAGTTGCACAACACTACTCATATCTAAACATGTAGCAAACAGTGACAGAGAACGGTTTAAAGTACATGGTTGTACTGGTTGTCTAGTGAGACATGAGAAGGCACGTCACATCAATCACATGAAACTGTCTTGCCAAACTACAGAGAATAGATAATTATTTCATTTTTGTATCTTCCAGTTGTTCTTCCCATGGCATGCAGTGAGTGATTTGCTTGCAAGTTTTGAAACATTTGAAGCTCATTATTGGCTAAAAAAAGCTTAATTATATATCCCAAAGCTGAGCAGTACTTGGTGTTACTGGAGAAAGAACAACATCAAGAAGACCTTTTGGCAGCTGAATTGGCAAAAGAAACTCCTGAGGGAAGTCAAGATTCTGCAGAAGGAAGTAAAAATGTGCTTGGTGAGCCAATTATTCAAACTGATGTTGAGCTTGCCATGGAAGAAGTTAAAAGTGCAATGCAACAAACTAAAGTTGGAGATGCAAATTATGATGAAATAGAATACTTGATATAGAGCAAACATAATTTTAAACTAAAATATTTAAAGATAGGTTCTTACATGGGTTACAGCATGACAAGCATGGATGTTCTTGTGTCCAATAAAAACCTGTATTGTTGTATTTTAGTGGACAAGCAGGAACAGGTACATATTTTTTAATTCATGCAATAAGAGCTATGATCCAAAATTTAACTGATTGCTCTTTGTAATGTATTGTAACTGCTCCAACAGTTTTATCAGCATTCAATGTAGGAGGTGTTACTTTACATCAAATGTTGATGTTACCAGTGGAGCATGACAACAAATTATAGTATCAAGAATGTTTATCAAGTGCAGCACAAGTAGTAGGAAAAGTTCTTAGAAAATGAAATACCTTGATTTTAGATGAAGTGAGCATGGTGTCTAATTTGATGCTTGCTTTTATTCACTTGAAAATGCAAGAGGTTTTGAAGGCTGACTAGAACATTTTGTTTGGAGGTATTATTATGATGTTATTTTTAACATTTATATAGCGCAGAGCAGCCCTGAGGCATTATGGCGCTGTTGCAGCAAAAACATCTGGTTACAGGGAGCATAATTGTTTACAGAGAAAAGCAAAAAGCAAGCTCAATTACAAGACGGTCTGTTTGGTTATACATCCAGTCAATACAAATGGGGTGCAGAGTTCGGAGGTAACAGGGGAGTGTCAGTTGAATAATGTGGTTTAGAGGCCTTTACGGAAAGTAATGAGGGTAGTTTTAGCTCGAATGTCATTGAGCAGGGCGTTCCAGAGTTTGGGAGCTAGGTGAGGAAAGCCTATAACCCCTGCATTAGCCGCGCAGTTGGTTGCCGTGGTGCGTTCTTCTGGGGCATGCAGAGGTGTTTCTGCTGATGGTTTCGGATAGGTAGGAGGGGCAGAAAGACTAAGGCATTTATGAGTTAAGGTAAGAGTCTTAAATGCAATTATTTCCTTAACTGGGAGCCAGTGGGCATCTCGTCTGGCTTGTGTGATGTGATCTCTTTTGGGAATGCTGAGTGCTGCTCTGAGCACGTTATTCTGGACAGTTTGTAGCCAGTTTCGTTTTTTTGCTGAAGTGCCTGCAAGTAGAACATTACAGTAATCTAACTTGGCACCAATTGCGGCTCGGGCGATAGAGAGGCAGTTTTGGTTGGAGAGGAATGATTTGATGGTGTTTATTAATTTGGTGGTGTGGGCAGAGGCGGAGGCAATGGTACTGACTTGTCTATTCATGGACAAGGTGTAGTCAAGGAAGAGATGGGGATGGTGGTATTGTCAATGATGAAGTTGCCACATTTTTGTTTCATTTGTCCATTATTTCCATGGGGCCTATGAGAATAATATCTGTTTTGTCTCCATTGAGGCATAGTCCATTGGCTGCCATCCAAGCTTGGATGGTGGAGTATATTTGGAGGATGACTGCAGAGTCATGATCATATGCGCCAGTAAGCATAAGGAGAACTTGAGTGTCATCGGCATAGTTGGTGTAAGCTATGCCGAGGGAGTCCAGTTTGTCAAAAAGGGGCTTGGTAAACAGGTTGTAGAGGGTTGGCGCAGTGGATGAGCACTGGGGAATAACGCAGTGGATGGTGGTGGGAGCAGTGTTGGCCGAATCTCAGAAGACTTTCAAAGCTCTACCTTCTAAGAAGGAGGTTATCCATTTGGAGGCCTGTTTAGAGAAGTGGGCTGCATTAGTGAGGTGGGAAGTAAGTATTTTGTGATCCAAGAGGTCAAAAGCGGCTGATAAGTCAAATAGCAGTAAGAGGGCTAGTTTAACTTTGTCCATTATCTTAGTTATTTGTTTTTTTAAGTCCAGGAGGGCACTTTCGGTGCCATCGCCTTTGCAGAATCCTGATTGTCTTTTGCCCAAGATGGAGTTGGTTTCAAGGAAGTGCTGGATCTGATTGTGGGCAGCTTTATCTAGGATCTTAAGCAGGAATGGAACAGTGGTAATAGGGTGGTAGTTGTTGGGGGATGAGGGATCAAGGGAGGGCTTTTTAAAAAGGGGGCTGACCGAGGCTTCTTTTAGACTGGACTAGACAATACTTGAGGTAAATGAAGTATTAATGAATGCAGTGATGAGGGGGGCCAGGGAGTGAACACTATCTTTGATGATGTTGGGTGGACAAATGTCTCCATTGCACGTGGATGGTTTGAGGTGTTGGAGGAGAGCTGTGGCTTCCATTTCAGAGATGTCTCTGAAAGAAAAGAGAGAGGGAGGCTCTTGTGTGGGGGTGGTGGGTGTGGCAGGAGGGTTGGACTTGGGTAATGTGTTGCGTTGTGCTTCTATTATATCTTGGAGAAGAGAGATTTTGTTTAGATTTTGTTTAGAAGTTCTGCCTGTATACTGGTGCACCAAGCTTAATCTTTAATGATTTCATAGGGGCTAGTGGGCGGGGTAGTGAGATCTTTGAAGATGGAGAACAGCTCCTTGGACTTGGAGTTGGCTCTAGAGATTTAGAGGTTGATGGCATTAGATTTGGCATGGAAGATAGCTTTTTTTATATTGCATTGAGGTTCTTTTGAATTCTTCCATGGTGGAGTCACATGGGTTAAAGTGCCAGTTGGTTAGGGCAGCACGTTTGTTTGAGCAGAGGACTAGTAAGTCATCTGTAAACCATGAGTTGGTGTTCATGGATGTTTTCCTTTTTTTAGCTTCAATCAGAGCTATGGAGTTAATGGCTCTAGTGAGAGTAAGAGCGTAGATGTCAGCAAGGGTGTTGGGGTCATTAACAAAAGGGTGTTTCAGTTCCTTGACATCTAGGAAGGGGCAAGGGTTGTTTGCTGTGAGTTTTCTGGAGCTTCTAACCAGAGCTCAGGGAGGCATAGGAGAGTGGTTTGGTGGTGGGCTTAGAGGGGATGGAGAATTGGATGCAGTTGTGGTCCGTCCAGGGGTATGCCAGGTTGGAGATTATTGTAGAGGAGCAGTTATGGTCTGACATCCAATCAAGGGTGCAGCCTTTAGAGTGGGTAAAGTGAGTGACTTTTTGTGTGAAACCAAGGTCTTTGAGTTCCGTAGCAAGGGCTGAGGCTGCTTTGTCCTTGGGGTCGGTGAGACCATGATTGAGGTCGCTGAGTAGAATGGTTTTGGTGGAGTTTTTTAGATTATTGCTTAGGACTTGGAGGAGATGCCCTTGGAAGTTGGGGGCTGTGCCGGGAGGCCTGTATATGACAGGTATATTTATAGAGCAGTTTGCGATCGGGGTAGTTTGGCTGAGAGGAGGTTGGTGTTACCTTCCCTGATGTGGTTGCACAGTCTGACGGGGAGCTCATCCCTGGATATGAGAGCAACACCTCCACCTTTAGAGAGCTTTCTGTCCTGGCGGAGGATGGAGTAGCCCTGTGGGAGAGTGAGTGTGATAGCTGGAACGGAGGCCTCGTTGAGTCAAGTTTCCGTAACAGCAAGTAAGTCTAGGTCAAGAGTGGTGATGAGGTCATTGATCTCAAGGGTGTGAGCTGGGAGAGATCGAGCATTGATAAGGGCTCATTTAAGGGCAAGGGTGGGCCTGGTCTTTCTGGGGTGTTTAGAGTGAGGGGGGTTGGTGGGGCACGGGTTGGGGGTTACTGAGGATGTGGTAGGGTGAGTACGACTGGTGAGGTGGTCCTGGGGCATTGGGGGGTTGTGTGCGGAGGCACTGAGGTGTGGTCTGGCGTGCTGGTGCTTGCATGCAGGGATTGTGTTTGGCTGTGGAGGAATGTGAGGGTGTGTGAGTGGTTTTGGTGCGAGATTGAGATTTCTCCTTGCCATCGAGTTAGGGAGGCTAACATGAGGCAAGGGCTCAGTGTGTGCTCTGAGTCTTGAGTTCCTGGTTTTAATGTGTGTTGTGAACCCTGGAAGGGTGGAGAGGTTGCTCATGGTGGTTGTGTTAGCTGGCCTGGTGAGATTGTGTGGAGAGAGTGGGGAGAGGTGTGTGTAGTATGTGGTCGATGTAGTTGAGTCTGTGTGCAGGAGTGTAGCTACTGGGAGTACTATTGCAATGAGTGGGAGTGGTGAAGGTGGTGTGAGAGAGGTGTCTTGAAGTGTATACATGAGATGTGGCTGGTGAGGTGTCATTTGATACATTGGTCCTTGGGGTGTACACAGCCGAGAGAGGTCGGGATGCAATATTAGGGCACAGTGTCAAGATGCAAAATTCAGGACACAATAGGCTAAATGCAGTATTCAATATTCAGGGCACAAGTGTGTGTACTAAATGCAGCATTCAATATTCAGGCGCAAGTGGGCTAAATGTGGTATTCATTATTCAGGGCACAAGTGGGCTAATGTAATATTCAGTATTCAGGACATGAGTGGGCTAAATGCAGAATTCAATTTTCGGAGGCACAATGGGCTAATGTAATATTCAGTATTCAGGATACAAGTGGGCTAAATGCAGTATTCAATATTCGGGGGCACAATGGGATAGGGATATCCGATTGCATACACAAATGCGAAGACAAGTGATGATGTTACTGAGGCACAACAATGGTAAACAAGTTGGCACTGTTGCTAGTGGGCAAAAAAACTTTGTGGATCGGGTAATGCGGTAGGCACAGTCAAAACATGTAACAAATACAGAGTAGCCTTTCGACATACCATACTATGCAAATTGGTACGGGCTGAGATAGTCAATGTTCGTAATGTAAGTTACTCTAAAACAGCATCACTCACTGGCTGCGTCGCAATGGGAGGAGGTGTTGAAGACAGTACATTTTCGGAGTGATAGCGTATCCGGCAAGTGTTACATGAATAAATCAGGAAGGGTAGGTTTATTGATACGTGTGAATCATCTATATTTGGCGCATCTAGGTTAAGGGTCTTTCTTGAGTAGGTAGGTGTCAGGACATTTGTATATTTCTTTGCACACCTTTGTCTGATACAACAGAGCGGGATGCTATGATAATACCCTTAGGGAATGGAGACCTATACAATTGGTCTGCGTGGTACTCACATTAGGGTAGGTGTAAGGTAAGGGCAGGACGGCAGCGTGGCAGGCCCGTCATGGATAGACACAGACAGGACCTTAGTATGCAGCCCTTTGGAATTGCGTCCGCCTTCCGCCTCCGGTCATGGGCGTGCAGGGAAGTAAGATGCATGATCCAGTCAGGGCACGGCAGTTGGTGACCCCTAAAGATTCATCGAGATCGGAACGGCCATCTTGGAACGCAGGCGACGGAGCTTCACGGGCAACAAAGGAAAGCAAATACAGACAGCCGTCTACCTAGGTTTAGCCAGGTAAACATGTACTTGCTTTTGGAGGCTAGTTACATTTAACTCCTGTGAAAGGTCAAACAGTATTCAAAATGCTGCAATCTAAGGTTATCCAAAAAATGATTAGAAGTATTGGTAATGTTAACCTTTGGAATTGTTTTGAATTCCAGGGACTTGCTATTATTATTAGGCAATCTGCAGAATAGAGTATGCAGAAATGCTTAATTAGATGTGTATAGGTGTTCTTGAGGAGAATGTGAAAGTAGCCTTAAAAGGAAGACTGATTTGTAAAATGCTTCATACATATTGCAGTCTGTCTGATGTAATGTTGACTCTTCAGGAAATAATGATGTCTTGTGTGGCTTTGATGTTTACACAGAGTGTACCAAGTTCAGCTATATAATGCTACTGTTAGAGAAGCAAACAATTGTGGAGATAAAACTGTTTGATGTTTTAGATGGTTATGCTATGCCATTATAGTTGGATAATGTTTGACTTTGAGCCTCATTTCCTCAACATTTTTCTTAAGAACTTGCTTTAAAAAAATGTTTATATATATATTTTTATTATGGCCCATCATATAAGACAGTAACATTTTTGAGTGAACTTCCCCTTTAAGAACTGTGCCCCAGAACATGGGTCTGTCAATATCATGTAAGGTACTGAATGGGTTTAGGAAATTGACACAGGGATCAGGAGCCATATGAACACCATTTCTTATTAAGAATTGATGCATTTATGCCAATGATAATGGTATGATATGATGTGATAAGTCATTTATAAGGTGCCTGTACACAAGGGTTTCTAGGCACAAGTGTTTTCTAGTGGTGCACAACATATGACCTGCTAGCCATATGGAACCCTTAATGCCATTATGTATGGCCCACCAGATCACATCAGTTTTATGATGAAGTGTAGCCTGGCCTAATGTCAGTCTCTCTCTCACACTATGTCTATGTTTGCATTATTACATGTGCAGGTTAAAAATAATGATTTCAGTGCCATAATACAAATTCATCAAAGTGGTAATGCCTCAAAACCCATGTTTTTTTATTTTCACTCGAATGTGCTCAAAATCACACACCAACCTCTGCTGATCCCCATTGACAGTATGAGACTAATATGGTACATTCAGCCGGCCAGCTATACCAGTTTTGCATCCCAGATTTATGGGAATTGCAAATGCATACTTATCTCAAAACCACATAATTTCAAAGGCTCAAGAAAGTGATTGACCAGCCACGTGTTTCTTGGTCTCTTTTGGGGGGCCTCACACGAAGGTTGCTGAGTTTACCCGATTATCCATTCTTTGGCCTCTCTCTATAAGCTCCAACTCTCTCATTGATGTTGGTTGCCAGGTCCAATTTACCTGAACTATTACTGCAAGCACTCCTTTAGAGTTGGCATGTCCTGTATCCATGCACATTTAGACCTTGTCCTCTAGAGATCTTATCGAAAGGTGAGGGGCACACTCTATTTCCACATATCCCCGCTTGTATCAATCCATGACCAGTCATTGAGACACCCACCTCCACATCCCTCCTCCTCTCTGACAGGTGTTCTGCTCTGCTCTCTGACCATTTGTTTCCGGTGTTAATCGGCAGCATTGCCCAGGCCCATACCAGGTACAATATATGGCTGGTTGCTTAATGTTTAATTATACTTGCTTTATGTACTCAGCTCTCATTGCGGATCTGAGCATTTTGTGAGTTATGGGATTAAGGAAGTCCTGCAAGAAACACGCCAAACGAAAACAAAGAAACCTATACTGAAAAGACAGACACAGTCTCGCAAGAAGCTGAAAAGCATTCTTATTTTTCCCACTGTTTCCCTGAACTATTTTCATATGGGTGGGAAGCTCAGCTCAGGCAGTGCTTTGTAGAGTTCAGAATGTGGGATGTTTTCCTTTCAACGCGAGGATGAATTGATGTTGGCTAAACTCTTGCTGCTGCTGGCCCATCTCTCTTTCCCCATAGGCTAATGTCTGACTGACACTGACTCCCATTCCCTTTGGTTTAGTAGCCTGGCACAGTGGTGGGCCAGCAGTTCGTATCTGCCCGCCAGCAGAGAGTACTTGATGGGCCTGCCAGACCTAGAGGCATTTGTATCAACTGAACTTGGACCAGACGGGTGATGGTAGGAACCTGTGCAGCATGCTGTGTTTTAAGCTTTTGAAGTAACACTCAGCTGCAGCAGGGAGGCCTAAGGGAAACAGCCATCATAAGTCAAATGTTCTGCGGATCTTGGCAGTCTCATTAGCATAGCAGTGGTGATTGCCAGGCAAGCATAGTTCTCAAATTAAGATTAAAATCTGTGTGTCAGTGGTGTGACACAAAATGATCCTCCCCACCCTGTAAGCCCTTCTGTGGGGGTGCTCATAGCTCCTCAACGAAGAGCATTCTACACCAGCAGCCTTGGAAATCATACATGCAAAGTAGGCATGATGTCATGATCATTCTGCCACAGAGGACTTCCCAGGCACTAGGTGAAATATGTCAGTATGTTTTTTAATCCATCATTTTTTTTCACCTAGCACAGACATTATGTGGGGAATTGCCTGGCCCCTGGTGCCCTGGTGTACAAGCACAACAGTCACCCCTGTACACAGCCAGTAACATCATTATGCATATGCCAACGCCAGTGGCAGCTCTCGGTACCGGCGAGCAGGAGGCGCATGAACCTTGCCATTGTAAGCTTTTCAAGGTCAGTGGCAGCAGGTGAATATTTTTTAGTCCCGCTGCATTAACATCTCACATGAATTAGAGCATGTGATGGAGATATAAATAATGTAGAAAATAAGGTGTTCTCCCCGTGAGAAAATGTTCCCTTTACAGAGCAATTTTCGGGGTGAAAAATGATCTAAAAGCAATAAAACGTACTATATGTTCCCTATGGTAACACATGAAAAGATCCAGTATGTGTGAAATTGAGGGGGTTGGGGGGGTCTAACAAGGATGTGTTGTCTAAAGAGTGATGGGGTTTGAATAAAAGGGGGGCTGGTGCACCGAACAATGATCCATGAGACCCTTCAAGCATGAGTATCGGAACACTGTGCATGGTCTCATGTGGCCTTGCGTGCATCCAGTCTCCATATTGTAAATGCACCTCTCTGGTTGAGTTTCGGAATATATTGTTGCCTGTAAGAACAACACGCTCACACTCAGCATATAAACATTGTAATCAGGCTGGCTCATTTTGTAAAAAATCAGCATCCATGCAGTGGAGCAGGACCATTAGCACGTGGGTGCAGTTTTTCACTTTTCTGAAGTAGAGAGAAAAATGAAACACATGCGCGTAATTTCCTGAATGCAGAGTTGGGAGTCACTCTTGGATGTACCTTGACAGGCCGATTCATGGAATGAATGTGCGCTGAAAAAACGGCGCACGCGTGCGAAAACGTGTGATTCACAGTGAAATAGCGAAAATCGCAGTGCAAGTGCGATTATCGCATAGAAAACAGCGCACATCTGCACATCTATTCATGGAAGTCCGTGCACGCGCAAAATGTGGGATGTGTGCTGAAAAAATGCATGGCGCACGCTGGCGCACGCTGGCGCACAGGTCATCGAACGCTGTGCGATAAGGCCACAGCGAATTCGCACATAGCGCGGCGCACATAACAAAAGTAGGCGTAACACGGGGCGTTACACGCAGAATGGGGAACAACTCGTGAAAATGTGGGCGTCACGGGGAAGTACAGGAGGCAAGTGCGCGGAACGCCCACACGCTCGCCTACAACACGTATTCATGGAATGGAATAGGGAAAAACAGCGCACGGCCAAAAACGCGCACAGGCCCATACATGTCCGCCACACGAAAGCAGGCGGTAGCGTCCCTGCGCAGGAAAAAAATGTGCGCCAAAGTTCTACATGCGTGATAAGTTCCACACGCGATCGGCCTGGGGGAGCGTGTGCGGGTATTTCAGAGGTGCGCAAGAAGTTCCACACGCGATCGGGCCTGGGGGAGCGTGTGCATGTAGTTCAGGGGTGCGCGAGAAGTTTTACACGCGAATGGCCTGGGTGCGTGTATTTCAGGGGTGCGCGAGAAGTTCCACACGCGATTGGCCTGGGCGCGTGTATTTCAGAGGTGCGTGAGAAGTTTCACACGCGATCAGGCCTGGGAGAGCGTGTGCGTGTATTTCAGGGGTGCGCGAGAAGTTCCACACCTGATTGGCCTGGGCGCGTGTATTACAGAGGTGCACGAGAAGTTCCACACGCGATTGGCCTGGGAGCGTGTATTTCAGAGGTGCGCGAGAAGTTCCAAACGCGATTGGCCTGGGCGCATGTATTTCAGGGGTGCGCGAGAAGTTCCACACGCGACTGGCCTGGGCGTGTGTATTTCAGAGGTGCGTGAGAGGTTTCACACGCGATTGGCCTGTGCGCGTGTATTTCAGGGGTGCGCGAGAAGTTCCACACGCAATCGGGCCTGGGGGAGCGTGTATTTCAGAGGTGCGCAAGAAGTTTCACACGCAATTGGCCTGGGCGCGTGTATTTCAGAGGTGCGAGAGAAGTTCCACACGCGATTGGCCTGGGCGCGTGTATTTCAGAGGTGCGCGAGAAGTTCCACACGCGATTGGCCTGGGCGCGTGTATTTCAGGGGTGCGCGAGAAGTTCCACACGCGACTGGCCTGGGCGCGTGTATTTCAGAGGTGCGCGAGAAGTTCCACACGCGATTGGCCTGGGTGCGTGTATTTCAGAGGTGCGTGAGAAGTTTCACACGCGATCGGGCCTGGGGGAGCGTGTGCGTGTATTTCAGGGGTGCGCGAGAAGTTCCACACGCGATTGGCCTTGGAGCGTGTATTTCAGAGCTGCGCGAGAAGTTCCAAACGCGATTGGCCTGGGCGCATGTATTTCAGGGGTGCGCGAGAAGTTCCACACGCGATTGGCCTGGGTGCGTGTATTTCAGAGGTGCGTGAGAAGTTTCACACGCGATCGGGCCTGGGGGAGCGTGTGCGTGTATTTCAGGGGTGCGCGAGAAGTTCCACACGCGATTGGCCTTGGAGCGTGTATTTCAGAGGTGCGCGAGAAGTTCCAAACGCGATTGGCCTGGGCGCATGTATTTCAGGGGTGCGCGAGAAGTTCCACACGCGACTGGCCTGGGTGTGTGTATTTCAGAGGTGCGTGAGAAGTTCCACACGCGATTGGCCTGGGCGCGTGTATTTCAGGGGTGCGCGAGAAGTTCCACACGCGATAGGCCTGGGTGTGTGTATTTCAGAGATGCGCGAGAAGTTCCACACGCGATTGGCCTGGGCGCGTGTATTTCAGAGGTGCGCGAGAAGTTCCACACGCGATTGGTCTGGGCGCGTGTATTTCAGGGGTGCGCGAGAAGTTCCACACACGATTGGTCTGGGTGCGTGTATTTCAGAGGTGCGTGAGAAGTTTCACATGCGATCGGGCCTGGGGGAGCGTGTGCGTGTATTTCAGAGGTGCGCAAGAAGTTTCACACGCGATTGGCCTGGGCGCGTGTATTTCAGAGGTGCGAGAGAAGTTCCACATGCGATTGGCCTGGGCGCGTGTATTTCAGAGGTGCGCGAGAAGTTCCACACGCGATTGGCCTGGGCGCATGTATTTCAGGGGTGCGCGAGAAGTTCCACACGCGACTGGCCTGGGCGCGTGTTTTTCAGAGGTGCGCGAGAAGTTCCACACGCAATAGGCCTGGGCCCGTGTATTTCAGAGGTGAGCGAGAAGTTTCAGACGCAATTGGCCTGGGCGCGTGTATTTCAAGGGTGCGCGAGAAGTTCCACACGCGATTAGCCTGGGCGCGTAAATTTCAGACGTGCGCGAGAAGTTCCACACGCGATCGGGCCTGGGGGAGAGTGTGCGTGTATTTCAGAGGTGCGTGAGAAGTTTCACACGCGATTGGCCTGGGCACGTGTATTTCAGACGTGCGCGAGAAGTTTCACATGCGATCGGGCCTGGGGGAGCGTGTGCGTGTATTTCAGGGGTGCGCGAGAAGTTCCACACGCCATCGGGCCTGGGAGACCGTGTGCGTGTATTTCAGAGGTGCGCAAGAAGTTTCACACGCGATTGGCCTGGGCGCGTGTATTTCAGAGGTGCGAGAGAAGTTCCACACGCGATTGGCCTGGGCGCATGTATTTCAGAGGTGCGCGAGAAGTTCCACACGCGATTGGCCTGGGCGCATGTATTTCAGGGGTGCGCAAGAAGTTCCACACGCGACTGGCCTGGGCGCGTGTTTTTCAGAGGTGCACGAGAAGTTCCACACACAATTGGCCTGGGCGCGTGTATTTCAGAGGTGCGCGAGAAGTTTCACACGCAATTGGCCTGGGCGCGTGTATTTCAAGGGTGCGCGAGAAGTTCCACACGCGATTAGCCTGGGCGCGTAAATTTCAGAGGTGCGCGAGAAGTTCCACACACGATCGGGCCTGGGGGAGCGTGTGCGTGTATTTCAGAGGTGCGCGAGAAGTTTCACACGCGATTGGCCTGAGCGCGTGTATTTCAGAGGTGCGCGAGAAGTTTCACACGCGATCGGGCCTGGGGGAGCGTGTGCGTGTATTTCAGGGGTGCGCGAGAAGTTCCACACGCCATCGGGCCTGGGGGAGCGTGTGAGTGTATTTCAGAGGTGCGCAAGAAGTTCCACACGCGATCGGGCCTGAGGGAGTGTGTGCGTGTATTTCAGGGGTGCGCGAGAAGTTCCACACACGATTGGTCTGGGTGCATGTATTACAGAGGTGCGTGAGAAGTTCCACACGCGATTGGCCTGTGCGCGTGTATTTCAGGGGTGCGCGAGAAGTTTCACACGCGATAGGTCCTGGGGGAGCGGGGTAAGTGTATTTCAGGGGCTCGCGGGTGGTTTTACACGCGATCGGGCCTGGGGGAGCGGGGTATGTGTATTTCAGCGTCTCGCTGGTGGTTTTACACGCGATCGGGCCTGGGGGAGCAGGGTACGTGTATTTCAGGGGCTCGCGGGTGGTTTTACACACGATCGGGCCTGGGGGAGCGGGGTAAGTGTACTTCAGGGTCTCGCGGGTGGTTTTACACACGATCGGGCCTGGGGGAGCAGGGTACCACTCACCGTCTGCCTTGCGTGTAGAAGAACGCGTAGCCAACACCCACCCGCTGTGAAGTAATAGCGTGTGAACCCCAACGCCTGCAAAACACACGCACCGCACCCCACGAAAAGCAACACCCGTGCGCGATACGTCACAGAGGGCCTTTCCTCGAATTACACGCTGACGTGCAGAATTTTCACGTGCCAAATCACTCCGTATCAAGCTGGCCACGCGTAAGCACACGGAAGACCATGCTCCTGCCCAAAAGGCTGAATTACTGCCCCCCAGACCCCCAAGCAGCCTCCCACGAGCAATCTGCTGCCTGCCTGCTACCACCGTGTCCTGCCATTTGGTGCCTGCACATCAGCCATCTGCAGGGGTCCAGTTGCTGTGTCCACCCCTGCTGGAACAGAACACTCCCGACTGGGATACCATCGCTCCACAGCCCAGCCCCAGGACCCAGTTGCCCACCCATGCCTGCCTCGGGGGTCGCCATGTCGGGGCAAACACCATCCCAGACCACTGGCGACCCCCAGCCAGAGGGGCAGAGGGCCACCAGCTTCAGTCAGAAGGAAGTTGGTGTCCTGGTGGAGCTTGTCCTGGGGCTTTATGATGCCCTCTTCGGATCACCACGCGCCGACAAGAAAGGACGGGACAGGATCTGGGACGACTTTGTGGTTGCCATCAACGCGGAGGGGGTGGCAACCTGCAACATCAAGCAAGTCAAGAAGCGCTGGGAGGACTTCAGGTCCAGGACCCTCATAAAGGCCCGGCGCCTCGTGGAGGGGGGCCGGGGCAGCATGAGTACCATCCAGCTGAGGGTCCTGGAACGCGTACGCCCTGCGCTTCATGCCCAGATCCTTGAGAGGCAGACCCGTCTGGAGTCGAGCGGTAAGTGGCCAAGCATTCCTGTGTGAGACAGGGCATGTTGCAGTGTGCTGGTTGTCTGATACTTGCCTGTATGTGTGACATAGGCCATGTACACGTGTGTGTGTGCAGGGACATCATGGTCATGCATGTGAGACCAGTAATGTGTGAAGCACACGGTTGGTGTATGTGTTTAAATGCAACATGGGGAGCCCTATGCGGAATGGACACATGAGAGCATGCCAGTGTCTGTTCCTGGACATGGGTGGGGGTGAGGGATGGGTGCTGATGCCATGTACATGTATGGTGTCCATGTCTGTGTTTCTGACCTGCGTGTCTGTGACTTGTGAATGCCATGGATGCATGACACATGTCTGTGACAATTTTCAGAATCACTGATGCAGCCTAGTTATCCTTGCATCCACTGTGTCTGGGGTGTACGAGTCCAGATGGATGAAAGTACGTTGAAGTGTGTGCATGTGATAGGCATAACCCATGATGCATGTGAGTCCAAAAACAGCATTGTATGCTTCAAGAGTCCCTTGGACATGTTTCTTATGTCCATAGCATGCGCCATGCCTGTTACTGCATGTGTTTTGCCTGCACTGACCCATGTGTTGTGGAGGGACATGATGGAAGTGATATTTGACAGTGCCACTCATCTGCTATTGCTTCCTGTCTAGGGGACCATTGTACAGTACCCTGATGCTTGTGTTCTATGTCTCCCTCTACACAGCGCAAAGTGAAGAAGAGGGCGGAGACGGCGCTGTGGAGCTAAGCGATGGGGATGCCCCCACGGCTGCAGCGGAAGGGGTGGGTGAGCCCCCACAGGGGCTTGCAACGGCGGAAGCCGGTGTGGAGCCATCCAGGTTGGTGGTTTCCACAGAGGAGGAGGAGGCCGCTACTGAGCCACATTTGGGGCCTGGTGGGGGCATCCCTGCTGGTGCAAGTGGTGCAGTCCAGGGGCAGGGGCAGGAGGCAGCACAGGTTGCCGTGGAGGTGCCTGTGCATGTCACTGTCCCTGACACTGTGACTGCACCACCATGCACCAGCAGGGATGCCCCATCCCAGGCCCGTCCGCAGGTACGGGGAATGTCCATGTCATCTGACTCCCCTCTACCTGCGGACGATGGGGAGCCCTGGCCGTATGGAGAAGGTCCTGAGTGGTGTTGCGTTGCGCACGGCTGTCATTCGTGATGAGGTGCGTGCTTCCCGGGGGGAGCACGCACGTCATCACGAAGAGCACCATGCCAACGTGGCCCAGTGGGAGCGGTCATGGTCGGGGGTCTCGTACATGTGTCGGGCACTCTGGCGACCCTCTCCTCCTCTGTGGAGGCTATGTGCCAGTCATACTCCATGCCGTCTTCCGGCCCAGATGCCACCAGGGCCCCCTGTGGACGTGCCCCGACCAATGCAGCCACCTTGGTGGGGATCCCATCCCTGCCACAGTCGGGAGTCGGAGGTCCAGCAGGGGTGGACACACCAGCAACTGGACCCCAGCAGATGGAGGATGTGACGGCATCATCGGGCAGGGCACGTGCACGACGGCCTCGGTGGATTCCATCAGCCTGGATGCCGTTGTGCTGGCACAGGCAGTTGCGTCGGAGGCAGCGGCAGGCTCGACGTGGGAGGCATCATGGCTCGGGGCCATCAACATCAGGGGTGCAGGCATCGGCCGGAGGGCAGGAGAACCCTGGAATGGGAGTGTCTTCCGTGTGGGAGCGGTTGGGCCAGCAGATAGGTGCGGAACGGCAGCGGGCAGAGGAGGAACGGCTCACAATGGTCAGGGCGGATAACTCCATGCGGAGGGCGCTGAGGCGAGCTGAGTGCCTCCAGAGTCTTCACAGGGAGTTGGAGCTGGACACTGCATTATCCCTGCGAGACCTCGGGGCCAGGGAACATGCTCGCCTCCAAGCCATTGAACAGGAGTTCGATGATGCCCTGGCCCATGACAACAACCAGTGAGCCGTCGGACTAGCCCGCTGCCCTTGTAAATAGTTATGTAGTTAGTGTTAGGTTTCCTTTGGTTTTTTATTTATTTTGGACCTTTTGGACAATGGACCACATTTTTGTATATAGTTTTTTTATTAGGTAGTATTTTTATATAGGTTTCATTTCTTCAGTTGGGATCATGGACCCTGGATTGTTTATCTGTATATAGTTGACTGTTGGATTTTTCTTTTTTTTTTTTGGATTTACCCATGGAGCAATGGTTTTCGGTTTTGTTTTTAACTTGGATTTACTTTATTGAACTGTGACTTTGGACACCTTTCCTTTGGATTATGATTTGTCGTTTTTCATTATTTCATAGACATGCTGCTTTTGGTTTTTGATTCCCATTGTCATTTGTTTATTCTTAATTCCATTTTATGCTGTTTTTAATACATTTTTTATCAATCTTCAATGTGTAGTATCATCTCATTGGTATCATGCATATCATGATATGGGTTTTGAGATTCACTGACACCCATTGGGTGTATGTGAGGGACATGTGTTCATTTCCAAACGTGCCTTTTCTAAGTGGGTGGATGCAATACTCGGGTGGGTGTTTGGCATTTGGAGGCTGACCATAAGGGCCAGGGATCTAGATTGTGATGACATGTTGGCTGGGGGACATGTGTGGGGGCCTGCTGGCAGGTGCCCCGCAATGCTGGGGGGTGGGGGTGCAGGGGGACATGAGTGGGACATGAGTGGGGGCCTGCTGGCAGGTGCCCCGCAATGCTGGGGGGTGGGGGTGCAGGGGGACATGAGTGGGACATGAGTGGGGGCCTGCTGGCAGGTGCCCCGCAATGCTGGGGGGTGGGGGTGCAGGGGGACATGAGTGGGACATGAGTGGGGGCCTGCTGGCAGGTGCCCCGCAATGCTGGGGGGTGGGGGTGCAGGGGGACATGAGTGGGACATGAGTGGGGGCCTGCTGGCAGGTGTCCCGCAATGCTGGGGCTGGGGGTGCAAGGGGACATGAGTTGGTGATCAGTAGTGCAAGGAGACATGTGCCTTTGCTGGGGGGCATGCCCATGTTGGGTGGGCTGCCTGCGGGACATGACCAGGGATGCAGTTTAGTCCCCTGTGGTGTGGGCTGCCTGCAGGGGCCGTGGAGGGTGTACAAGGAACACCTGGGAGGACCCACACTGCCAAATCACATGTAGGACTCCCCGGCACCCCTGAAATACACGTACCCTGCTGAAATCGCGTGTGAAACTTCTTGCGCACCCCTGAAATACACATACCCTGCTGAAATTGCGTGTGAAACTTCTCGCGCACCCCTGGAATACACGTACCCTGCTGAAATCGCTTGTGAAAATTCTCGCGCACCCCTGAAATACACGCGCCCAGCCCAATCGCGTGTGGAACTTCTCGCGCACCCCTGAAATACACGTACCCTGCTGAAATCGCGTGTGGAACTTCACGCGCACCCCTGAAATACACACGCCCAGACCAATTGCGTGTGAGACTTCCCGCGCACCCACGAAATACACGCGCCCAGCACGATCGCGTGTGAAACTTCTCGCTCACCCCTGAAATACACGCACCCAGCCCGTTCGCATGTGAAACTTCTCGCGCACCTCTGAAATACACGCACACGCTCCCCCAGGCCCGATCGCGTGTGAGACTTCTTGTGCACCCCTGAAATACACGCACACGCTCCCCCAGGCCAGATCGCGTGTGGAACTTTACGCGCACCCCCGAAATACACGCGCCCCGCACGATCGCGTGTAGAACTTCTCGCGCACCCCTGGAATACACGCGCCCAGGCCAATCGCATGTGGAACTTCTCGCCCACCCCTAAAATACACACACCCAGGCCATTCGCGTGTAAAATTTCTCGCGCACCCCTGAAATACACGCACACGCTCCCCCAGGCCCGATCGCGTGTGAGACTTCTCGCGCACCCCTGAAATACACGCACATGCTCCCCCAGGCCAGATCGCGTGTGAAACTTCTCACGCACGCGTGTTCCCGAAACCCGTAATACGCGTCCCCCGCTTTGCGTTTGCTGTTTGCCAGTCCGGTAAACTGGTACAGGGTTGGCGCAGCCCTTTGCGATGGTTTTGCGATCTTGATGGCTTTTCCTTGCGCGAGGGCGTTCTTGGGGGCGTAACTGGCGCTGCTGCAGGGTCGCTGCGCCACTCTGCGCCACGTCTGCTTTTGGAGGCGAGAATCCATGAATACGCTGTGCGCGGAAATTGATTTTATCGCACGCGGCTGGCGCAGACATTCGCACGGGCACACTGTGCGCCAGCCGCGTGCAACTTTTTTGTGCGAATTTCCATGAATTACCCTGCAAATGTTTTAGAAAGAAAAGGCCATCCAATTGTATACACCATCTCAAGTAACAACACACTTCTAAAGAAGGTAACCGTCTATCTTTAATATTTCATTTAAATTGTTCTATCACAATTCATAGCCTTAACATTGCAAAGATGAATGCATGTTCTCGGTGTAATTTAGAGCTTAAAGCTCTCCACGAAATGTAGCTTGTGTGTTATTTTACATATGTGTCTGATAATGCAGCCCATTCGTATGATTAGTCCAGGAGGCTTCCGGAATGGAAGAGGAAGAGAAAGAGAGAACGCTGGAAACGGCATCAGAGGTGTGGGCAGAAGGAGAGCACGCTGCGCATTCTCCGGTGAGTGACACTATGAAATGGGATTTGGCAGGCACACGAACAACCGATGCGTATAGTTTGAGAAACCAGAACTATGGAATTCATCCCCCCACACTAAAGGTGGGAGCGCGAGGGAAGGCCAAAACAGATATACAGTCAATCTTTTAATATTATTTATTTTTTATTTAAAATGTGTTTAGTACACAAGGTACTTTTACTTAAATCATTTTCACATCATCACATCATCAAATTTCATAAAAAATAATCATACTAATTCAGTGCTTTCTTGCAACTCTTACAATCCTTATGTTATTTACATCATACAACAATGTTCCTCGATAGTGAGCTATCATGACAACACACAGAATCAGTGTAAGTAAAATAAAATAAAGTATGGTTATTAAATCCCATTTAGTACCTCTAGATGAGCATGAGCCATTACCCTATCAATACTGGCAAGGATTATCATCAGAAATGTCACTAATGCCAACGTGATAAGTGTGAGCTCATCATTAACCTATGCCAGAATTCTGATGGTATTATTGCAGACAGAGAATTTATAAAGTTACTAAAGTGGGCAATCCTCGAAGGCATCATCACGGGACATCACAGTACTAATTGTTTTAGCGATTCAAGCTTTTCACCATACAGTCTACAGTTTCGTGATTATTCAATGATCCCTAGTTTGGGTCCTATTACTTCAAGCGTTGGTAGACAGTTAACTCTGAATTTTAGGTAGAAATCTCTATATTTGGCTGATGGAAATGTTTTAATATACAATTTAACCTCATGACCCAGTATATATTCTAGATATCTGCCTCTATGTAGTTTCATCCTGGTTAGGTCTTGCATGTCAGCAGTAATATCCCATCTTTTTATTTTTACCTTTACTGATTCCTCTGCAACAATTTCACTAATACCAAGCTGTTCCATAAAGAAGTCACTTTTTGTCTTGAATTTGCATAAGAATGGGTTCTGCTCATTTTGGATCATTTTATACAGTTAAAACAATGGACAATTTGAAGCGGAGGGATAACATTTGCTTCATCATTTCAGCCCACCACGAGATCAAGCCCATTTCTAGTAGAATAACACTAGCTGGTACCGAACGTGGGAGAGCCAAAACGCTTATCAAAATCCTAACTTCCATTACAAATGTCCTGTTAGTAATGCTTAATAATTCACAGCCATATAACACAGTAGCCAATGTTTTTTCTCTGTAGAACTTGGTCATCAGCAGCAGCGAGAAAGCACATTTAACTGTCTTTAACAGCGCTCCTACCTTCTCTTCGATTTCTTCAATTCTTTCCTTCTGCTTGTAGGAGACACAATATCCCAGATAACGCATGCATTCAGCCATCACAATAAGTGCATTGTTTATCTTCCATGTATAGTGTGTTTTTATTTTCCTCTTACTACATGTCATTACATAGGATTTTTCTGGATTCACTGTCAAATGGTTACAAGATAAGTCATTCACTATGCCTGTTAGACAGTGCTGTAGGCCTGCAGGAGTGCAATCCTTCATCACCAAATCATCAGCACATGCTATGCACCCTACTCTTAAATCTATTCAGCGAGGTGCATGCCCTTATCACTGTCTTGCCTCATCCCACATATCAGATAAGTACAAGTTAAAAAGACTAGCTGTAATCATGCAACCCTGCAGTACCCCTCTTGTTCCAGGGGACATTCCTAGACAGCTCTCCCTTGGTTCTCAACCTCACTTTCATGTTGTTTTCATAATATAGCATTTGTATCATTCCAAGTAAGCCCAACTCTCTACATTTTCCCCAAAGGCGAGATAAGTCAACAGTATCAAACACTGCAGATAAATCAATGGCTGCTACATAGAGTTGTTTTTTTGTTCTCTACCATCAACTTTGGGGAGGCAGGCATGAAGTGTCATGTCGTGCTGGATGGTTCCTACACCCTTCCTAAACCCAGTTTGAAGGGTGTGTGAGCGGTTTGACGCTTCAACCCAATTTTGAAGTTCTTGTAGCATCAAAGGGGAAAACACCTTTGAGGTATTGTCCACTAAAGAGATAGGGCGTTAGTTCTATGGTAATCCTGTCTTTTGTTTTATATATTGGGATTATAATTGCATTATGTCATGACTATGGATAGATACCAGTTTTGGCTATTTGTGCAAAAAGATTACACAAAATCTCAGCCCATAATTTGGAATTGTTTTTCATTAGCCTGGTTGTCACTCTGTCTGGACCGCTTGCTCAAGAGTTATTGACCTTCCTAATCATGCATTCTATCTCCTTACATTTCCCAGCTTTTCTAATAACAATGTGAAAGATTCTGGAGAGGCGATATCTCTTCTTTCTCCCATAGGTAGGCCATGCCACCATCTTGCCAGCCTCAGATTTAGTATTTCCATATTGCAACTGTGCTGAAACAGTCTCTCTTTGCTCCTAGCACAACCAAATCTCCACTACTCATGGAGTGCATTCTTGCCCATGGCAATCCTCTGACCAGGGCTAACAGAAGGATCGAGTGGGCACTTCATTTGTATTTCTCAATCTTTAGGTCCTTTATCCTTCCCAATTCAATATTTTTTGTAAATATATAATCAATGGTTGAAGACGTCATTGCATTAGCCCACATCGGTACATCTTCTAGGTCATGATTTCTCATCAAGTTAGCCTGTACAAACCCCAATCTAGATAGGAACTGTGACCACTCTCGCCCCCTATTTTCTATTCTCGAGGATAGCAGCCTCATCTCACCCAGTTTGAGCCCATCCAAATCTTCAATTTCTGTTGCAGTCACATAACATTTACAATTGAAATCCCCTCCCATGATAATATCACCCACTTTATTTTTCCAGTCTATCAAGAAGTTCTCTATCCCGTTTGTTATTTTCCCAAATTCTCTGCATAAGCGATTGGAATAGATATTAATTATGAGCGTGGTATATGTTTCGCCATCAATCTTATCGATCATACTAGTTACTAGCAGCCTGTCATGGCAGGTTTTTACATCTTGAATTTCTTATGGCTGCAATCAAAGCTCCTACAGGATGCCCTTTGAGACCTTTTTGTTTTTTTGGCATTCATCATATATCCATTAAATACCAGTTTCTTCCTTAACCATGTTTCCTGGAGGAGAATTATTTCTGCATCATGAAACAACTTGTTAAGGTCTGCATGCAAAAAAGAATTGTGGCCCCTTGTATTACAGCTTCCTATTATAAATTAGTTTTCTCTAGAAGCCGGGTCGTTTGTTTGAACTGGTGGACAAATAATTGGCAAGCCACCCCCAACTAGACACGGCTTTGTCTTGATTAATTTGCCTGCGTTGGTCGGGGACACATGTGCATACTACTTTGAGGTTGACACGCCCCATATCCTGCCATTCTGACGCTTTGTCTTTAGCATAATAGGTCTCAAAGCCATTCAGCAATAATTCTTCTTGACAGTCATTTACCTTAGTTTCTACCAATTTGGATGAGAAGTGGACAGCACATTTCCCGAATCGAGACCGATCAAACATGTGCACAAATCTCAAGTCGGCTGAGGAGATACCTTTTAGTGATGGCAAGGAGACTAGCAGCGCCAGAATACTACCTCTGTTCAGTGGTATGTTCCTGTCCTATCAAATACATATTCGAAAATGATCGGACGCAGCCTTGTCCGCTGAGTCAAAATCTCACCACTCTTCTTCCTGGGAAGGTACATGCCAAACAGATCTGTGCATGCCCCTCTCCATACTTTCACAGGATTTTTAACCGGGCTATCATTTAGAAACTATTTTTTTGTTTCTATACTTGATGGATCCCCATTCAGTTGCGTACTACTTGGTAACTGTGGCATCCTCTCAGCCTCATTTCCTTCATTAAACACTATGTTGGCTATGCTCTTATTTTTCCTTTCACAGAGCTTTCCTTAGGTCACACCACTGGAGATTCAACATGCTGCAGCCTCTCCCCCTGTGGTTTACTTTGTCCCAACTTTGGTTTTGCCCCCTTCTTTAAATTCTTTGACTTTTTAGTCGTTGGAATATTTGTGCCCTGCTTTGAGTGACTCGGTTCTCTCCAGCTCTCAACATGAAGTCTGGGCAACAGCAGATTGCTTTCTGTCGACATTTTTGGGGATCTTACCCTGGCCTCCTTCGCTGGGATTTCTCTTTGATTTGGGGGCACTTTGTTTCCATGGATCATTGTGCCTTGTCCATAGTTTTCTAAATAGTTTTTAATGCCCATGAGCATCTTTGTGTTTGTTTTAACATCGATAACGATGATGTTGTATAGTCTTATAAATGATTGCAGATCAATATTCAATGCTGCCAACAAGGTCATACTATCGTTTTGCCATTAAACAGCAGGGAAGAGCGGTCGGCCGGCAGCAGTGTTGAGTCATTCGTGCCATTCACACTTTCTGGTTTGTCTATGTTATTCTCAAGAACTGTACTAGGAGTGGAATAAACTTCAACTTGTTGTGTCACAAATAGCGGGAGTTAGACTTAACTGCTCGTTGACACCTTCAGCCCCTCGGATTTAATTTTCCAGGCCAATGCGCACATCTGTCTGTCTAGTTCTGCTAGCACCACCCCTGAGGTCTCTTGGTCGTGTATGACCTCAGCTGTCTTATTTGTACTCCTGTTATCCTGCACTTCACATGCATCATCAACTTGGCTATATGTTTCGCTTCTTTGGCAGGGAAATACTTTGTTAATTTAGATTGCACATCAGTGATTACAATTTCACCGCCTTCAGTGGAGTTTTCCTCTCTCTCTTCATGAGCTAGATTGGCTTACAATTCCACACTTCTCAAATCATAGCATTTGGTTCTGCCTTTGCCGTGCATATTAGCACCAAGATTCTTTGGTTAAAATTCTAGTTTGCAAGTCAGCAATGGGCATATTCATTCTCTAGGTAACCTTAGTGTAAGTATCCGGCATCTGGCACAACGCCCTCGCCTATCGACAATAGCACACACAAGACAAAAGACGTACCCACCTTTTTGTCCGGACTGCTGGCGATCAGGGAGCGTCTTGAGAGGTTCCCATCGAAATCGCAAGGCGCCAAACACTTAGCTCTGCCCCAGTGCCTAATGTCAGCGTGTCGAGATCAAGAAACAATTTTATTTTCAGGTTCTTAGTTAATGGTGAATCAAAGGCACTGGGCCCACAGTCTCCACCCTCTTTTTGGTGCAAACAACACTTGTTTCAACTTTCTGGCCACTTGGACTTGCTACACGGGTGTGGCGTTGCCCCTTAAGGGTATGCGCACGCGGCGGCGTGACGTTGCATGTCGCCGCATGCGGCTTAAATAAACGGGGCGTTCCTGGCCGCGGCAGAGCGACCGGGGAGCCCGAACTACACAGACGTGTCACGAGTGAGGTCTGTGGGTTGAGGGGCTCACGGGCACGCATGGGGGTGCTGACCGACCCCCAACAGTGGTGACGAGTGGTACTGGATGCCCGGGCCCGGCGGTGAGAGCCATCCCGGAATTTTTTTTCCATACGTTGGAACATCCACGGATGTTTCGTCTCACGCCGTGGCCGCGGACCAAACACGCGGCTGGCGGCCATTTTGCACACATGGTTGCGGAACTTCCAAGAGCTCCGGTTTGGAGTCGGAAGGTGATCCGAGCCAAATTTTTGGACATGCTGACTGCGGGCAGCTTAACCTGCAGGCCCATGCCTGGGTTTTGATGTTTTGACCATTTTTGAGTCTCTGACGTCGTGTAACAGCTGGGAGAAGGACTGAGGTGGCTGGGCCTTCTCAGCCCACTCCAATTTTCAAGCTTAATTTTTGGGACATCCATTTCAAGGTGGTCTGCGGCGGTGTCTCTCTGTCGCATTTTTCTTTAACCCCTTCATCATCACGAGGAAGGTGGCAGTGTGGGGAGAGGACTGAGTTGCGGCCCTCAGGACTGGAACGAGGGTGCCTGTGCGCTTGGTCCTATGAGTGACATCGGCGCCCTGAAGGGTGCAGCTGCCACGACCTCAGAGGATTCACGGGACGAAGGTTTGGCAGATCTATTTCGGCAGGATCCCCCGCAGCCACCACCACCTGCAACTTCTGGACTGCCGAGACACGCGATAGGTGCCACCGCTCCCCCGAATCAGCCAGGCCCTGGGGTCTTGCAGGGCGCTCAACCACCTCCTCTGGCCATGGCCCAGGCCAGGGCGCAAGCAGCCCTGCAGCCCATTCCAGAATTTGATACCACGGGTCCCCGTCCAGCCTGGGCCCCCGGTGGAGAAGATGGATCGGACGCCTGGACATGTACTTCAGGGCCGCCCAGGTGACGGACAATGACAGTATGGTAGCCACTATGTTATATTCAGCGGGAGCCTCCGTCCAGGAGATATTTGAATCGCTGACTCTGGTGGACAACTCCTATGATCAAGCCAAAGCCGCTCTCCTCGCACACTTTGTTCCCCTTGCCAACGTGGACTACGAGAGATTCGTCATGCTGTCGGCCAGGCAAAAGGAGGATGAGACTCTGGACACCTTCTATGGTCGCCTGCACCGCCTCTCCCAAGGGTGTGCATGGGGGGATGCGGAGGACATGATGCGGACCATGTTAATCCAGGCTTGTTCATCTGGCAAACTGAGGCGGCAGGTCCTGAGAGAGCCCGGCCTCACTCTACCCCGCATTCTTGAGCTGGGGCGTTGTCATGAGGTAGCCGAGGCCCGTGCCAACAAAATGGAAGCTGGATCCCGCGCCGCGCGGCCTGAAGAGGTGTGCGCCGTCTGGCGGGGCGGCAGAGGGGTGCGAAGGCCCGGAGGAGCTGCCAGAGACAGAGCAGGAAAGCCTGTGGAGTCATGCCAAAAGTGCAGCT
Source organism: Ambystoma mexicanum (assembly GCF_040938575.1). Classification (NCBI taxonomy): domain Eukaryota; kingdom Metazoa; phylum Chordata; class Amphibia; order Caudata; family Ambystomatidae; genus Ambystoma; species Ambystoma mexicanum. The sequence goes on along the minus strand of NC_090924.1, from coordinate 288,596,208 downwards.
ATGACCTCCCCCACTCATCGGAATACATGGCAATAGGGAAGATCTGTGGCCGCTGTGGGATACCCGACCACTTCTCGAGGGTATGTAGGGCGGCCCTACAGATACTGACTCCGAGAGGACAACCCCGACCTTGGACTCCTCGCCAGAATCGCCCGCCCAATGTGGCTCAAGTAGAGCAAATGGAAGAGGATGCGGCGGCGGAGGTCGCTGAGGAGGAGGACGAGGAGAACATTTTCTTCGTCTCCAGCATGGAAGTCCTCAAAGGGAGGAGCAGGAGACAGCCGAGATGCGTCGTGGAAGTGAACTGCTCGCCTGTCCCGGTGCTGGTCGACACTGGGGCATCAGTCAACGTAATGGCGAGAGGACACTATGCCGCGCTGAAACCACCACCGAGTCTGGCGACGCCGAGGGCCCGCATCTTCGCATTTGGGGGGCGGGAGCCCTTACCACTGGACGGTGCATTCGTTGCAAAGGTGGAGCATGATGGGTCCATTATCAAGGCCCGCTTCTACGTGACTCCAGTGAGCCGCAACACTCTGCTGAGTTGTGCTGCGGCGGAGGCTCTTGGCATCGTGAGTTTCGCATACTCAGTCTACCTAGAAGACATAAACGACCTGTTGGACAAGTATTCTGCCATCTTTAAGGGTATTGGGAGAATGAATGGTGACCCGGTGAGGCTCCACATTGATGAGTCGGTGCAGCCGGTGGCTCTGAAGCACAGGAGGAATCCCTTCCACCTGAGGGACCAGGTTGACAAGGAACTAGACAACCTGGTGAATCTGGACATAATCGAGAAGGTGGAGGGCCCAACACCCTGGGTGTCCCCCATCGTGGTTGCGAGGAAACCGAAACAGCCAGATTCTGTCCGTATCTGTGTGGACATGAGGTTGCCTAATAAGGCCATCCGGAGGGAACGGCACCTGACCCCGACCATCGATGACATAATTGCAGAAGTGCAGGGGGCAAGGTTCTTCTCCAAATTGGACCTACGAGCCGGATACCATCAAGTCGTCCTCCACCCGGAGTCCCGCTACATCACGACCTTCACCACCCACAGGGGGCTCTATCGATACAAGCGGCTGAGCTTCGGAGTATCGTCAGCAGCCGAAGTGTTTCAGAACATAATTCGAGGCGCCCTCGCAGATCTGGAGGGCGTCCTCAACATTAGTGACGATATTCTGGTCTTCGCCAAGACTGAGCTGGACCATCTGAAACGCCTTGCCAAGACCCTCGAGAGGCTGCAGTCGCTGGGGCTCACCCTCCACAAGGACAAATGCGAATTCCGCCGCCCAACCATTGAGTTCTTTGGGTTCATATTTAAGGAGGGCGGTGTGTCGCCGGACCCGAGGAAAGTCTGTGACATCAAGACGGCACGACCGCCTGAGTCGGCATCGGACGTGCGAAGCTTCCTGGGCATGGTGACATATTGCGGGCACTTCATCCAGAACCTGGCCTCGAGATCGGAGCCACTCAGGGCCCTGACAAAAAAGGAAACAGCTTGGCAGTGGGGTCCGTTGGAGCAGTCAGCGTTTGAGGACATTAAGGGCGCCCTGACGGCAGAGGATACCATGGCCTTCTTCGACCCGGCCCTTGAGTCGGAAATTGTTGTGGACGCAAGCCCATTCGGTCTGGGAGCGGTGCTCACTCAGGTGGGCCGAGATGGAAGGATCAGGCCCGTGGCCTACGCCAGCAAAACCCTCTCAGAAACCGAACAGAGGTATTCCCAGATGGAACGCGAAGCCCTGGCCGTCCTGTGGGGCTGTAGGCATTTTCATCTGTATGTGCTGGGAAGACCTGTAACAGTGGTGACTGACCATAAGCCACTGCTCCCGATCATGGCTGGATCATCATCGAAGCCGCCGGCCAGGATCGAGAGGTGGATGCTGGCCCTCTTGGAGTATGGCGTCACCCTGATCTACCGGCCGGGTGCCAACAATGCGGCTGACTACCTGTCCCGACACCCGGGAGGTAGTGGAGGACCAGTGCAAGACTCCTGCGCCGAAGAGGCCGACGACCACATAAGAATGGTGGTAGAGGGTGCCACCCCCAACGCAATGCCGCAACCAGAACTGGAGGCTGCCGCGGCCAACGACGAGTGCTTCCGGATATTGAGGAACTCGATGCGGTCGGGATCCTGGAAGTCCGTGCTGGATTTGGTGGCAGGGCGCACCCAAGAGGCCAAAGTGACCCTAGAGCAACTCTGGAAAGTGAAGGACGAGCTGTCCTTCTCGGAGTCAGGCCTTCTGCTGCGGGGTGATCGCCTGGTGGTGCTGGGTTCCAAAATCAATGAGGTCATCAATCTGGCACACCAGGGACACCAAGGAGCCGCCAAAACAAAGGCGAGACTGAGGCTGAAGGTGTGGTTCCCCGAGCTAGAGAGGAAGGTGGACGACTTCGTGGCGGCCTGCGTGTGGTGCCAGGCGGCCTCCCCGGTGCAGCGTGAACCGGAGATCGAGGTGATGCCACGAGGGACCCGGCCGTGGGAGATCGTACATGCGGATTTTGGATCCACAGCAGTGGGCACCCACTTCCTGCCCATAGTGGACGAATACTCCTGGTACCCCGAAGTAGAGTTTGTTGAGTCAGTGGCGTTTGAGCACGTGGTGGGAGCAGTGGAGAAGATCTTTGCCACACATGGTTTCCCAATGACTCTATGCTCGGACAATGGGTCCCTGTTCCAGAGTACATGGTTCGAGGAGTTCCTGGAGAGCTGTGGAGTGATACACAGGAAGGTATCCCTGCTGTGGCCCTGTGCGAACGGGGACGCGGAGCGGCTGATGAGAACACTGAATAAAATGTTCCGGATAGCCCAGGGGCAGGGCCAGCCCCTCCAGCGGGCACTATACCAGTTCCTGAGGGTATATCGCACCACCCCACACGCCTCGACTGGGGTTGCCCCAGCGGAAGTCTTATTCCGACGATGCCCCCGAGGCCTCCTGCCGGAGGTACAAGAGAAGGAGCCAGGCGTGATAGATGATCAACGGGTGGACGCTGAGCGACAGACACGGACACACCAGGAAAATCTTCGGCGGGGTCTCCGTCCGCAGCGGCTGGAGCCGGGTGACGAGGTACTGATCCGGAATCGACATCCTCATGGCAAGCTCTCGCTCCCGTATGAACCGGATCCACTGGATGTGGTTGCCGTAAAAGGGTCAATGGTGACGGCCTCGGATGGGAAATCGGCCGTCACTCGGAATGTGAGTTTCTTTAAGAAGCTGGGTGACTCTCGAGCTGAGCTCCCGCCAGACCCGGATGAGGTGGACCTCCCGGATGAAGGCACACCCCGGGGGGGAATCCCGGTGTCGCCAGATCGAGGGACTGGAACCATGGGAAGTCCGGCGGTGGAGGTAGGCGGGAGGTACCCCCAGAGGGCTGGGCGAGGGAAACCTGCCTACCTCGGTGACTATATACTAGGACCGATTGAGTGCATTCCGGAGTGAGGGGACCCGGGTGGCTGATATTAAAGGGGCATGGGCTCTGAGTTTTCAATTGTTGTTGTTGTGTGCAGTGCAATATTTAGAAGTGTGTTATTGTTGTTCCTCCCGAAAAAGGAGGAGTGGGGCGTTGCCCCGTAAGGGTATGCGCACGCGGCGGCGTGACGGTGCACGTCGCCGCGTGCGGCTTAAATAAACGGGGCGTTCCCGGCCGCGGCAGAGCGACGGGGAGCCCGAACTACACAGACGTGTCACGAGTGAGGTCTGTGGGTTGAGGGGCTCACGGGCACGCATGGGGGTGCTGACCGACCCCCAACAACGGGCAAAAGAATAAAGTGAAAAAAATGTAGAGAATATTTCTCACCTGCGTTGCTGACGATATAATCAGTCTTCTTCTTTTGGCATTTCTTAGTCCTGAATCTTGTCAAAAAATAAATAAATAATGCAGTTTTCCCTTCACCACTTCTCAAAGCCCCGAGCGCTTTGTAAATCGAAACTCAATGTTGAACGTAGGCGCCAATCAAAATATGGGAAAATATTTCTAGACGATTGTGTGCCTATACCTCTTTAAACTCAGACGCATGTTCCAATTATCTAAAAAAGTACATGGCAACAAAATTGACAGTCCATTAATTCAATACAATTCACCCTTTGCTTTCGGCTTCTAATAACAGATGACCGATCAAGACAATTTCACTCTTTCGCACGTTCGCCTCTCGGCCCAGGCGAGCAGTAGAATGCCCATCTGTATTCCCTTGATGGAAAAAAGCCTACGCGTTTTGTTTTTACCGAGGAAATGAATCCCTTGACACTATCAACACTGCAACTAAGCAGATTACTTCGGAGCGTAACATAAGGAGCCCTGATTTGGAAACGACACAGCCTAATGCCGAAACACGTGTCAGCATAAAAGGGCAATAAAAACATCTCACTCATATATTGCATTGGAATTCTAAGATATTACAAAAAAAATCGTTAGTGTTATTTGCAAACATTTGTGGCGCAGTAAAAGGTGCAAGCGCACACTTCAAAAAGAATCTCTCCTATTCTACTAACGGAGGTGAGGAACTCAAAGTCTCCGTTGTGGGCGCACACCTATGTGACACACATAAGTGTGGGAGGCAAAATGGGCGCGCCTTGGAAGCAAGGCGACATGAAGCAACACAGGTTCGATCACCGGGTCCGCCTTAGAAACCTCTGGGTGTTTAAGCACGTTATAAATAACACAACTAAGACAAAAGAAACAAATACGCAATTAAAAAACAAGCAATTCCTGTAACAGCGCCTCGATGCCCATGGCCTGTGTGAGCGCTTTAAAAATGCTAAATAACATAAACAAGGACTATCTATTCAACCACAACATATCTTTAAGAACCTGTAATCTCTGGTCGCGGAGGTACATTGGAATAGATATCACCAAGAAGTTCCTCATGCATAGATAGACTATATAGATGTGAAGTATTATTATAGCATGTCTTGACACCAAATTGACGGAGTCCATGATCATGATGCTAAGCATAGATACTGATAATGCGGAACACGGTTCCCCGCAAGAAGGGAGCGGAATGGTCAGGAGCGGTGTTCTACTACTTTCATTTCTTTCTGTTTACCGTTCCTCTACATTTTATGACCATATACTTCATTCTATACAGAGTCATGCCCTTGTGCAAGTGTAAAGTTGTAATAGGAGCCTTAGTTACTAGCTCCCGTTCCTCTACATTTTATGACCATATTCTTCATTCTAGACAGAGTCATGTCCTTGTGCAAGTGTAAAGTTGTAATAGGAGCCTTAGTTACTAGCTCCCGTTCCTCTACATTTTATGACCATATTCTTCATTCTATACAGTCATGTCCTTGTGCAAGTGTAAAGTTGTAATAGGAGCCTTAGTTACTAGCTCCCGTTCCTCTACATTTTATGACCATATTCTTCATTCCATACAGAGTCATGTCCTTGTGCAAGTGTAAAGTTTTAATAGGAGCCTTAGTTACTAGCTCCTTAGACTACTGCAATGCCCCAGCCTCAACACCTGGTCACATGTTGCCCTATACTTCTGCCTATGCCCTCCCCTTAGGAGACCATTATTCACCACTTTTTCCGGTACACTTCTACCCCTGAGCTGGAAATGGCAGAAATGCTGGATGAAAGCTTGCTTGCCACAGCTGAACTGCCACCCATGAACTCAACTTTAATGTATGACAAGTGTGAGGAGTCATCACATATAAGCAGAAGACATACAGAGAGCATGCAAGGAGAAATAACCACCCCAATAAGTTTAAAATCGATCCATGAGACGTATGTTCCTCCCATCGCTTTGATTCAGAACAACGTCGAACAAATGATTCTCTCTCTACGTGGAGATAGCCCTGTGACAAATAACTCTGTATCATCAACTTTAAAGCTACAAGCACTGGATTTTTTTCTGACTTCATTAGTAAATCATAGTGAAAGATCTTATAAAATATTAATTGACTACACCAAGATGCTACAGGCCATTAGCAAACAGATTGGCATTAAACCAGTCAACGACATTGCCAACAGCCTCTAAAGAAATAGAAGAGAGGCAAAAAGGGCACAATTACCCTTTTGTGAGATGCCAATTGAGGGAAACCTGTAAACCAGGAGACGCAACCGGAGACAACCGAGGTAGTAAATAACCTAGGAATACTAATGGGTGACAATTTATTTATTTCATTTATTTATTACAGTTGTATAGCGCACAAATAGCTCTTGGGCATCGTAACGCTGTTACTTGCGGAGAACTTAGTTACAGGGTGGGCACATCTGGGAAATGCATTTACACATGGTACATTAATACATTCAGGTACATAGTTGATATATAAGTACATTTTGAGGTTTATCGGGCTATGCAGATGATCGTGGCGTATATCAGGTGAAGAGCGCTGTGTTCATGGCTTTACGGAAAGCCATGAGAGATACCTCGCCTTGAAGGGTGGGAGGTAGGGCATTCCAGTGTGAGGGTGCAAGGTAGGGGAAGCTAGTACCACCTGCTCTAGTTCTCTTTACCATGGGCACGCAAAGCATGTTGGCGTAGGGTGTTCTAGTTGGCCTTGTGGAGGTGGAGGGTGGATCCTTTGCGATAAGTAATCAGGTGCGGAGAGGTGAATGCACTTATGGGTCTGTGTCAATAATAATTTGTTTGAATATAATCCTTAATAATAATAGTTTGAATATAATCCTTTCTTTTATTGGCAGCCAATGGGCTGACTTTCTGGCAGCCTTAATGTGTCCCCTTTTGGAGATGCCTTGAGCTGCGTGGAGTGCGTTGTTCTGGATAACTTGTAGTCTTTCTAGGTTTTTTGTGGATGTCCCTAAGAAGAGTACATTACAATAGTCTAGCCTTGAGCCAGTAATGGCTCTGGCTATGTTGGTGTAGTTCTTTTTGGAGCGAAAAGGCCTAGCTGTATTAATGAGTTTAGCATGGTATATGCAGAGGAGGTGATTGCATTGACTTGTCTATTCATGGATAGGTTAGAATCCAGATAGACTCCGAGGGTTTTGACTGAGTCTGAAAATGGCATTTTAATAGAGTCGATGGTGAAGTGGCTAAACTGTGTGTCAAGGTTTTTAAGTGTGTCAGAGGATCCTACCAGAAGGAGTTCTGTCTTGTCAGAGTTGAGGCATAGTCCGTTGGCTGCCATCCATGCCTGGATAGTTTTGTAGATGTTGTTGAGAGTAGTTGTGTCTGTGTCATAGTTGCCGGTGAGGGTGAGGAGGATCTGAGTATCGTCCGTGTAGTTGGTGTAGGAAATACCCATTGTGTCAAGGATGAGGAAAAGCGGATGAGTAAAGATGTTGTAGAGAGTTGGAGAGAGGCAGGATCCTGGAGGTACTCCACATAGCATGATGGTGGGTGAGGCGGAGGCCAGGTCAGAGAATACTTGCATGGTCCTGCCTTGTAAGAAGGAGGTGATACAGGCTGTGGCGTCGGGGGAGAATTTGGCCGTGGAGAGGTGGTGGCATAGGACTTTGTGGTCTATGTATGGAACCGCAAGTCAACGCAATCACCAAAAAATGCTTCTTCCTCCTTCACTACTCAGAAGATTAGTCCCCTACTTTTGCTTCCCTCACAGAACCCTCACAATCATATCCCTGATAGTTACAAGAATGGACTATGCGAACAGCATCTTCATAGGAATGCCGGGAATACTCACCAAGAAACTCAGAAGGGTGCAATATACAGCAGCCAGGATCCTATTAAGACTAAAGAGAAGAGACCACATCACTCCAGCACTGAAAAGCCTTAACTGGTTACCAGTAAAAAAATGGATCAAATTCAAAGCACTCTGGATCACCCACACAGCCTTGCACAGACAAGAAGCTGAATTCCTCCAAGACAAGATTAGCCGGTACCGCTCAAGAAGGGACCTACGATTCAGCAATGACCCACACATAGAGTCAAAACATTACAAAAAAAGGAAATTCAGCAGAACAGCATTCTCACATCTAATTGCTCATCTCTGGAACACCATTCCCAAAGAAATTAGAACGGGAGGAGACCACATCACCTTCAGGAAATTAGTCAAAACCTGGCTATTTAACAGACAAGGACAACCGCAAAGGTACACCAACAGCAATAACATCTCAGACAAGCAACTAGAGAGAAGGCAAGATGGGCCAACGAACCACAACTGAGAACCTGTCTAGATACCATCAAGCGGCAACCAAAGAATCACACCTAAGGCTCCAACAAACCAACAGACTTACTAACTCACTTCCCCTTCATGCTCCTCCAACATAACCAATGCCACTACACCAGACCTTTGGCTAGCCACATTACACATAAACACACCAATAATCAATTCTATGTTCACATCCATCATCTCTGAGATGCTGGAAACTCACCTAGAGAGTACCGCCCCACATAGTACATAGTCCATAGAACATTGCAAGTGCACAACAAGACAACAGATAGTCTTACAGCTATGGCCACCCACGACTGTGGATCCCTTATGGACACTATCTAACCAGTGCACACAACTACCACCAACCACAACATCAAACAACACACTAAGACCAACACAAACACTATCACCCACCCGATGCACTGAATCTCACCCAGACGTTTACACGGCACTGGGTCTCCCGCACCTATTGCCACATGCAAATCAAGAGTTGGAGACACCAGTTCCTCCTGGTTCTGAACCTATCCTCTCATCCTGTCCTCACTAACCTGTCCAACCCCTCTCTTTCAGAGCCATGCAAGCACGTGGAGAGTGCCCCTGGGTGGTAGCAGTGCGCGGTATAAACCAACATAACATAATATGTGACCACAGTATATCAGTACACTGAATTTCAACAACAGGGATGTATGAATCCCACTTTTTCTTGTTGTACAAAGAATCTATTTTGTACAACGAGAAAAAGTGTGACTTTAGTGAAATTCAGTGTACTGATATACTTTGGTTTCATTTGGTATGATCTCTGGATACATATGTGTATCATGTTATGGTTGTATCCATTATGTGTTATGTTTTATGACATATTATTAAGTGTTAAAATGTATAATAGAACTGAATATGTTTTTGTATGCTTAAAACGTGTGCCTGTTCAATGGTTCAAAATATGAACCAAACCTAGGTCTCCAGGAGAAAAGACTTTGTGACATGCACTGTATCACCTTCCTTTGGTGTATTTAATGCTGTAAATGGCAGCCTCTGGAAAGAGGTTATGATGCATGGCATCAGGGAACCTGCCTGCTGCACACTTTGGCAGATCTCAAACTCTTGTGGTAGATTCACGCACTACAGAAGAGAAAGCTATACAAGTAAATAAAAAAAAGAATCATGAAACAACAACTGATAGGGCTGACACAAGTCAAGATTGAGAAGAAGAAAAGCAGGCTTGCATTATTCCACAAAAGGCAAGGACTGAAAGGAGCAATGCAAGGAGTCAGAAAAAAGAGGGACTTGTGGAGCCCAAACCACAAATAGATATCAGAGACGTTCTTGTTAATCCTAAATCAGAGTCAAAATCAAAATTGAGTAAGAATATACCTACAATTAGGAAAAATGCTCAGTTATTTCTTTTAATTCCAAGAGTTCGATGGGAAAGAAATTATGTTTATGAAACCAGAAGACCCTACAAAAAGTCTACCACGTATGAGAGTAAATATGTTTGACAGGGTAGGCCCAGGGCCCACAAGCGGCAATTTATATGAGCCACCCACGAAGCAACTGAGCACATGAAGGACTTGGCAGTGGGAACTTTGTGTGATCACACTAACAAAATGAGTATGACATCAGAATGCAACTCTCTAGGAATAGCAGGGCTTGATAGTTATACGGGGAACGTGATAAAGATTGAAAGCCTTTTCTGCACACCGCAACAATTTACATTACATGCCATTTTAGATCTTCTTCACTTGATTATTCCTTTACGATTACAGAAGATACACACATTGTGGAAGAGCTGCAGGACGGCCTACGGTTTTCTAAGCGCGGACCCGGGGATCAAACCTGTGGTGCTCTGTGTCGTCTTGCTTCCAAGGCGAGCACTTTGCCCATGGGCTATCCTCCCAAGGTATAATACACTTCCACTCTGAAGTAGTAGCCTCTATGGTGAATATGCATCAATACGGCTTTATTAGACTAGGATCTGAGATCAGCAATTTTTCTATTAGCCATAGTAGACATGTGGGGATCACTAGGTGGAACAAATCAGAAGTTCATCATCTGGGGAAAATCAACAAGCATGATGGGCACATGATGATAGCAACTACCAAGGAAGGCACCCGGTACACACAAGGTCACTCGCATTACGGGGTGAAAGGAGGCATGTGGGCCATGATAGTGGAATATCCAGTGGTTGCATTACCGGAAACCTGGCCAGTCAATCCCAGTCTCTATGACGGCAGGAACACTATACACAATCTTGCAAAACAGGGAACCAGGGGGCAACCAATGGGATGCCTTTTAATTAGTATATCATCAACTCACTGGAAGTGAGAAAAGTTGAAGTTAATGTGAAAACATCCTGGTTGGTCACATAGTCAGAAACCTAAAGGGAAATCATCAGGAGTCTATTATAATTATTAATACCTATGATCCCCCAAGTCTGGTGCAGGCGACTGAACTAATGACTGTCTTTACATTCATCATCAACAGCAGGGCCATCAGTACAGCTATACCTATTATACTTTTGAAGGCTTTTAATGAATTAGAAATAATCTGGAACATTCCCACTCCTTCCTTCAAGCAACTAGACCATAGTTCCAAAGGGAATACATGATTCAATTACTCACATAGTCAAGAGTTTGCGATGATAAATGGCATGACAAAAGGGGTTATTCCATGAGATTACACAAGAGCTAGCAAAGTATTACTTTGGTTTACTGTTTTATTCAGACACAATTCTATCATTTGATCCTTGAGCTCAAACTAGAGATTTGGGAGGAAAGCAACCACTACCCTATCTCTGTGACTTGCTCCTCACAAGCACTGAAGACTGAGAGATCACATAGGAACCACGAGGATCAATTCAGCAGGTAACCGTATTAACTGGAGCCCGGGATCCCTTAGTAAAGCAAATAATAATAATAATAATTTCGCATTTATATAGCGCTATGAATCCTCAGGCAGCTGAGCGTTGCTTATTATTACACACAGTGCTCATTTATCGACCTCAGAAGGATAAAAGACTGAGATTGGCCCTGCCGGGTTTTGAACCTGGTTCAGCAGGCTCTGCACAGATGTCAAAGCCAGTGCTCTACTCTCTGAGCTATCGGACTGGCTTACATATGCGAGATAGGTGGGGAATATCTCAGACACAAAGGTGGGGGTGCAGTGAGATATCACGATCATGAAGTCTCAAGAGGAACACTTATCCCATTGCATGTCCAACTGAACCCACCCCTACAGTTTGAGGAATTTATGGATCAACTAATTGAAAATACTTTCCTTCAGAATGCCGCAGGCCATTCCAGATACCTTAAATACAAACCAAACGGACCCATGAAACACATACACATGTATGATCATAAGACCCTTGAAAGAAAACAACTAAGAAGTGATCTCAATGGGGGGCATGGCTACATGGCCACATAGCAAGACGAGATCCCAAGGAGCTCCTGCCGATCCGTTTGTAATCCATGAAAATATGCATGCCCGTAGGCAGTTGTGGCAAGGAAACTACACCCACAGGAACATAAAGGTGTCGGGCACACAGAGGCCGATATCCTGGGAAGAACCGGAGCACGGGCAGTGAACTGCGTGCCAAAGAAGATCCAAATACTTGGTGAGGGAGGAAAAGAAAATGGCAGCTGACAGGGAACAAAGGAATGCTCCATGAGAAGGCTAGAAGCCGTAGGTGAAGCAGACAAAGCACCGCGCCGCAGCACATACAAAGGCGGACCCTGGCTGGGGAACGAAGAGGAGTCAGCACAGGGGGAGGCACTGACGGCTGCCTGCGTCCGCCTGTCACAGAGGCGGACATGCCAATGAGAAAAAGCACTTCGCCGGCAGCCGGAGGGGGGCCCGACTGAGCGCAAGGAGTATATACTGTTGGCCCCGGAGAGGGAGGATGCCAGGGATCACGGCGTGTGCCACCCCGATGCTGAAGGAGCTGCGCACCAGAACACCATCCGGCCCAGTGGCCCGGCGGGCTAGCGGGAGCGATCACGAATGCCCCGCAGGAGGAACGGAGTGGAGGGCAGACGCGATACCCAGCGGCGGGAGCCGCACAGAGACAGCACAGAGCCTGAGCCCGCTGCAGCCCCCAGCACTACTGGGGAAGCCCCGGCTCCCAGCGTGACACAGATTAAGCACGAATGGTGCGGCCGCTCATCATAGTGGCCCCACCAACTTACGTGCGCACCTGGCCACAGCAAACAAACAACCTGGGGAAGCCCCGGCTCCCATCATGACACAGATTAAAGACGTATGGTGCGGCCGCTCATTACAGCGGCCCCACCAATTTACATGCGCACCTGGCCACAGCAAGCAAACAACCTGGGGAAGCCCCGGCTCCCAGCGTGACACAGATTAAGGACATACGGTGCGGCTGCTCACTACAGCGGCCCCACCTACTTAAGAGCGCACCTGGCCACAGCAAGCAAATGACCTGGCGAAGCCCCGGCTCCCAGTGTGACACAGTCTAACAACATACGGTGCGGCTGCTCATTACAGCGGCCCCACCAATTTACGTGCGTACCTGGCCACAGCAAGCAAACAACATGGGGAAGCCTCGGCTCCCAGTGTGACACAGACTAAGAACATATGGTGCAGCCGCTCATTACGGTGGCCCCCCAAATTTATGAGCGCACCTGGCCATAGCAAGCAGTCAAGTGTACCCTGCAACAACTGTGGGGCAGGCGGTTGATTAGCCAGCTTTGGATCCAGCCCCGAACAAGACGGCAGTCAGTGCCCAAGCGTAGTACCCCAAACTCGGCCCTGACAATCTACTCACAAAGTGAGCGGGAAGGGCGCAGAATCATAACGCCAGGTGCCCAGAGGACACAGTGTGGCGGGGGGCTCACAGCAACACAACAAACTAAGGTGCTGGCAATCAGACCGAGAGCCAGACAACGCGAGACTGCCCCGCATTGCAGTATAATTGTATCAGGCTTGGGCAAGCAACGGTGTAATAATGATGCCCCGTGGGAGTGCACAGGAGGGGCAAATCACGGCATTGCACACAGCCGGGAGGCAAACACAGCAGCCACCCGGATAAACACAGCAGCAACAGTGAGGTCCAACAGGGCCTTAATGAAGTGGGACAAGGCCAAGGCGCCCGCCTATAGTGAAACACTGCGGCTGCAAACAAGAATCACCGACCCTGACACAGAGCCGGCACAAGAACACTGAATCCCAAGTGGGGTGCCAGCGATAAGGCCCAGTAAGGGCCGATGAACCAATGGAGCGGTGGCAACATCAACCAAGGACGTGGGAGAGCACAACCCACTCGAAAGCCAATACAAATAGCATACGGGGGCCAAACCGCAGCCCTCCGCTGGTACCTCTGCTGACAACAAAACTGCCTCGCAAAACCAGAAGCCACCCCCTCAACAGCCTAACTTGAGTCGTAAGACAACAGCGAGATGGCTAAAAAACAGATTAAGACCAAAGCGAAACAACCCATGCTGGAGGAATTTGCAACGACCCCTCAGCCGAAGGAAGGGGCTAGGAGTAAAGAGAAGACCCCTCCACAGACGCTACCACGGCACACAATGACCAGCAGATCCTGGAGGTGTTTGCCGATCTGAAACTAACATGGGAAACCAAACTGGAGTCCGCCATGGTGGAACTGAAAGCAGCACTGGAACTCAAAGTTGGAGCAGTTCAGGAGAAAGTGAATCTACTTAGGCAAGACGTAAGAACGCTAGCGGAACACATGGGCAAACTGGAAAAAGAAGTGGCTCAAACCACAGCGGCTTGTGGGTCCCACACATCGGAAATCCACATCCTGAGACAATGGCTGAGCAACCTGGAAAATAGAAGTGGAGGGACATGCTCGGAGGAATAACATACACATCGTGGGATTACCGGAAGGGGCAGAGGGATCAAACCCGACCGACTATGTCAAGACGATGCTGCTGCAAGAAATAGTCGGATGGGCGCTCACCCAAAGCATTGCAGTGGAAAGATGGCACAGAGCCTTAACTAGGAGGCCACCACCTGGTGCTCCCCCAAGACCAATAATTGCCAAAATCCTAAACTATCGAGAAGGGAGAAGATCCTTGAACATTTCCGGAAAGGAGGCATGATACAAAGGGCATCGGCAAACATTACAGCGTACCTGGGCTACACACTCTTGGTGCAGGGATAACAAATGAACTATGGGTCCGTGAAGAAAGACTGCGAGAGGCGGGCTACAAATACATGTTGATGTACCCGGTGAAAACTGAAAGTGTACCACAATAATAGAGCCCTGTTCTTCGATACCCCAGAGGAAACGACAGCGTAGCTTGATATTCAGAACTGCCCGCCGGAATCAGACAACCAGAAAGAAGACGGAGCAAATAAGTAAAATAGCGACAGCAGTCTACGAGGTGCTGCTAAACCAGAATTGGGGACTGGAACATAAGATAGGGCGAAGCCAGCTGTGATAGATATGTGATGGGTTGCATATTTATGAGAGCCAAGGTAGGGCGAAATAGCGCAAATTGCAGGAGACCCAAGGGGCTCGATCTCACACGCCCATTACTGGCTTAGTTAGGCTGCCGTTAGACAGACAACCCCCTGCTGGGTTCTTGAGATCGGTATACCGAGGAAAGAACCAAATGCGGGATAGCCTGAGATCCAGGGATGGAGCTGGGCAACAGTTGGGAAGGGGAACGGAGGGGTGTGGGGAGGGAATGGGGTTGTTGTAGGGAATTTAGTTGGGGAGACTTGGGGATGGCGGTTAGTTGGGGAGTTTATGTTGCAAATGAACATACATATGCCCCCAACCAAGACACAGTGGCCTACTTCAAGACACTATATGGCAAAATCAGCCCCCACATAGGAGGCGCGGTCATATGGGGAGGGGACTTCAATTGTACACTGCACCCCAAAATGGACAGGTCATATGCTAAAATAGACAAACGCACCCCTGCAGTGAAAACATTACAGGCCCTGCCGAGATACTTTGGCCTAAAAGCCATATGGAGGCAGCAACACCCAAACGATAGGCACTACTCACACTATGTCGCCCCACACAACCTGTACACAAGACTGGACTACATGTTCGCGACTCTGGAACTTGTTGGGGAAATGACGGGCTCAGAATACAAGGTGCGAATACTATCGGACCATTCCCCTCTGGTACTGGCATGGCGGCACCAGCCCCCCAGAGCCAGAATCCCAACGTGGAGGCTGAGGGCCGAAGCACTGAAGGATACCTCATTTCAAGAGGATTTAAAGGAGGAGATAATCGGGTATTTTGAAAACAATACAGGGAGTGTGGAGTCAGAGGGAACCCTATGCTTGAAGGAAAGAGGAAAGGCACCAGTGGTGAAATAGTGGTTACAGAGATCCACAAGGCCCGGGGCGAAAAAGGAGATGTTGTCCTTTATGGTTCTAGAAGAGCAGGGCGGCACCTGTTTGGATGAAACCTTCATAGAGCAGACCACTTTGCAGTCCTCATCAGGTATTATGGGCAGGAGGGGGAGAGTGGTATCCCTGCAATGCTGAATGCACCAGCTAAATTGGTTAAAATGACATTTCTGGTAGAGCCGGAGAAAAAAAAGGTGAGGGAGAGGGACGCAGAAGGGAGGGGAGGAACAAAATAAGCGACTATCGTACTAGGCTTGACGATATTTCTGGTAGAGCCGGAAAAAACAAAAGGCGAGGGAGAGGGACGCAGAAGGGAGGGGAGGAACAAAACAAGCGACTATTATACTAGGCCTGGCGGAATTTCAGATAGTGCTGGGGGGGACAAGTAAGAGGAGGGGGGAGGAGACAGATAAGATTGCTATCATACTAGGTAATCTATTACTGTTGGCAGCAAGTATTTTATTGGGGTGATATATACAGAGGCGGAGGGCCGACCCTGTCAGTAATGTCCTGACGCCAAAGTTAAGGGCCTGAGTGAATAGAGGGGCCCTTAATGAAGGTGGCAATTCTGTTACTGAAAATTATGGCCCACCACTGAGGTGTATATCGCACTAGCACTCATGTAGTTCCCTACGCAGGTGCTAATGGTGTTCATTTTATTTTTTAAATGTAACTCGTGGTGTGGCATGGCGACACTCAGTAGTTCCTGAGGTCCATTTTCTTTGTTGATGACCATGGCATCATCAACAAGGAAACAGACATCGGAGACTACGATGCTACGTGGCAGCACACCACGCGGTAAATGTTCTTTTTTTATTTAAATAAACACTCTTAGCACCTACGTAGGAACTAGCAACACCCTGGCAGGCCTGCTCAGAATGCAGGCTTATACCAGACAATACAGCCCGGGTTCCGAGTATCCTGATTTGCCAGCGGCCCCTTCCAGGGTGCTAATGGTCTAAAGCAAATGCCTTTTTAATAGTTAAAAACGTATCAAAGTGAGTCCCATCTCTGCTCTGAGATATTCTACTAGCAGGTTGTGTGCACTCTCAAATACATTCTTAAGACACAAGCTGTTTATTTTGGAAAGACCTCAGATTTCAGTGCCATACGGCAGAGTCAGAACCAGTTTCTTTTGATAGTAATCGATCAATGGCCATAGCTTGTAACCACAATGGTTCCTTCTAAAAGATCTAAAAGCAGCCATTAGTTGTTTCATTTGTTTCAGAAGCGTTTTTAATAGCTGAAAATGTATCGAAGTGAATACCATCTCTGCTCTCAGATATTCGATTTCATAGTAATCAATCATGGGTTGTCGCATATAACTGTAATGGTTCCTTCTTAAAGAAATAGAAGCAGTCATTCGGTTTTTTTCAGTTTACAGATGATCATCCCACTGTAGTTTGCTGCCAATCATTACCTCTAAATATTTATAACTATTGAGCACAACAGTCTTCAAACCATCAACAGACCATCTAAGGTGTTTGTTCTGTTTTTGCAGTCATTAAATAGAATGATTTTGGTTGTACGTATATTTATGGATAATGTGTATTTAATGGTGGCAAAGGTGTCAAGCAGTTTTTGCAAAACAACTGACGTTTGATCCATTCAAATTATGCTATCTGCGTACCCAAGACACTGGATCTTTGTATGTGCAATCTTTAGAGGATACATGGTAATAACATTCATTGCTGTAGATATATGTCAGTGGGCTATAGGTGAAATAGTGCTAGTGATAGAACGTAGCCTTCATTAAGGCCAGGGTAGGCTTTTAAATTATACGTCAAAAGTCCTTTCTTGTATAGGCATATCGCTACACTGATGTTATCACATAAGGTGATCAACATTTTCAATAAACCATTCGGCATACCCCACTGATATATTTGTTCCCATAAAATCTGTCTATTTACAATGTCAAATGTGGCACTCCGTTCAAGGTAGGCTATGTATACTGGACTGTTGTAAACGGCTCTGGATTTCTCTATAACTGTTACTAATGTAAGTATGTTAATAGTTCTAGCTGATCCTTGCCTGAAACCAGTTTGACAAACAGGCAGGATCTGTGTATTTTCAATCCATTTACTTGTATAAATTATTAAGAAACAAGCAAAGACCTAGGCAGAGCTACGAGCATAGTCAAAATTCTGTAGCTCGGGGGATCTGTCTTCGCTCCTCACAAATAGGCACTACAATGCTCTGGGGCCAGCTATCTGTATGGTGCCATTGAGATTAATCTATGTAAATAACATTTGTAGTAGCGGTCCCGAGACGTCTGAGCCCATTTTTAATAAGGTGTTAAAGAGCCCATAAGGGCTAGGAGGAAGAGATTGTTTCTGTTCTTTAACACTTTGATGAGTTATTTAACACTGTCAGTATGAGTTATTTAACACTGTCAGTATAGGACTGACTGGAATCATTCTTAAATGCAGTTGTAGTCGTTGTACCTATTGTCCTTTTAAAATATAGTTCTAAACCTTGTTTGGAGGCGCTCGTTTTCAACCTACTGGCGCCTACTGTAAGTTGAGTAGCACAGTTTCCTCCATAAATATTTTGCCAAAACATGTGTTTGTTATTAGCTTTAATGTGTTGATCAAATCTTGTCAATCCCTTACTCTTTGGAGTTTCTTAGTTGCAATTGGTTTTCCTCATCTTACATGCAGCTATTTAGATGTTACCAGGGTAAATGTAGTTCTCAATGCATTGCAGATCTCTGCACAGTGTTCTTTTTGCTATAGGAATTGTGGTATCAAAATTTTGTTTGTGTTTAGAGTCGGCAGTGTGTTCACCATTGGCTTCTTTTCAGTGTGTCAGGGGGAGATCATTTTGCAAATAAATCCTTGGGTATTTTAATATAACAATGAGTTATGACAGAGGTGTTCATTGATATATGCGCCTGGTTGTATATCTTGTTATTAACTCGATCCAGGTTATTAACAGTCCATTTAAGTTGATTGGCAGCAGAATTTACAGGCTAGTCGCTTTTAGTGCGTCCAATTAGCATAATACATAAGCAACGAGGAGCTAATGTAGAATACCATGTTCTACCTTTGCAATTCACCTCAGCCTGCCTTAAATCAGCGTGGGGAACCTGCAACCAGGCAACGGCAGTTTCAAAATCGCAAGTATTATACCTGAGAGGAATGTAGCATTGAAGTCACCAGTGTGTGTCTTCACTGTGATGTTCCAATCAATATCCTCAAGTTTGAATAATTCATGTTCTCACTTGTGCCAGGATGATCATTCACTGTATTAATTAGCATTTGTGGTTTTTTGTCAGAGCATTGTAAGCCTGTAATCAATCCAGCTAATGTGTAAGTCATTCTGTCTAGCTATTTTAATATCCCGGATGTTGTACATATTCTTTTTTTTTAAATAAAACATTTTATTGTTTTTCATAACAAGGTCGAAACAACCACAAAACAAGAAAGCAAAACAAACGAAAAGGACAGCAAAAGCATTACAGAACAGCATCCCCCGTCAAAGTTTTGCCAAGTGTTAATGCCACCGGCCACCATCGTTCCTCCCCCGAGGCCTGCTCTCAAGCCAGTCATACGATGACTACCAGCATCCAGCCCTCAGGGCCCGTATTCTTCCCATTTCCCCCACATTTTGCATGCTTTAGTTGGGCATCCTCTCATACTGTAGATCCGTCGTTCCATCATGACACACAAGTCCATTTCCAGTATCCACTGCTCCAGGGTTGGGGGTCCGGGACTCCCCACTTGTGTGCAATGTTACGTTTCATTAGGGCCGCTGCGGTATTCAAAAGCAGTTTCTCCCATTTATTGGAATCGGATTCATCAGGCACCCCAAGGACCAGGACCTGTGGGTCCAGTTCGATAGCGATTGAGTACCCTAGACAGTTCTGTGCAGCAGGCGTTCCAAAAGACGTGTATCTGGGGACATGACCAAAGGATATGAAAGAAAGTTCCTTCTTCCTCTCCACACTGGAGACAGTTCGGGTTTGTTCCCCTCCTCCAGCCATACAGGGTGGTCCTAGGGTAGTACACCCTGTGCAGGATCTTAAGCTGTACAAGCCTCAACCTGGACGAGATGGCCACCTCCCGCGGATGCATTAAAACCTGTACCCAGTCCTCTGGAGCTATTTCACCCACATCCCTTTCCCATTTGGTCTTTAGTCGCAGTAATTCGGGGGTAGCAAAGGATGTGATGGCGTTATAAAGGATGGACGTGCATTTGGCGGGGATGTAGGCTGGGAGTATATTACGTTCTATGGGTGTGTAGTCGGGGACGACCTCCTCCAGAGGTATGTGGGTTCGCAGAGCGTGAATCAATTGCATAAAGTGGTGTGAGGCAGTGCCCGGTCACCGTGCAGCAGGTCATTGACCAATACGAGTTGTGAAGCCCAGTAGTAGGTTTGGAGGCGGGGTACTCCTATCCCTCCCTCCTAGATAGATCTCTGCAAAGTGCTCAAAGCTATGCGTGACTGGCCTCCCCCCCAGATGAGTTCCCTAAGGAGGGTATCTATGCGGTTGAATCCGGAGGTGGGGATCGTAAGTGGTACGTTCTGCAGGACATAGAGATATCGTGGGAGTGGCATCATTTTAAAGAGTGCCACTCTGCCCATGAATGTCAAGGGGAGAAGCTTCTGTGATGGATGTCGGCAGCAAATCGGTCAGTGATCGGCTGGAGATTGTGCTTTGTGTAGGTGGTAAGATCACTCGTTATCCAGATTCCCAAGTATTTAAAGCTCTGCCTTTCCAACTGATACGGGCAGTCCGGCGGGATGGCCTGTTCCCCCCCTTCACCGGAAAGAGTACGGATTTCTTCCAGTTAATTTTCAACCCGCTAAACTCCCCATAGTCCACGAGCATCTGGGTTACCAGAGGGCAGTTCCGAGTCGGTTCAGCCAGATACAGCAGAAGGTCGTCAGCGTAAAGGGATATTCGATCTTCGTGTCCCTTAGGCCATCTGAATCCCGTCCATGCCCCACTCTGATGGAGCCAGAGAGCCAACGGTTCAATTGCAAGGGCAAAAAGGAGGGGGAAAGGGGACACCCCTGTCGTGTACCCTTGCCCAGGGGGAAGGATCGAAAAGTCCAACCGTTCACTCTGACCGCTGCCTGTACGTTCGTGTATAGCAGTTTTACCCAGCCCAGAAAGCCCTCTCCAAACCCCATGTGTACCATAATTTCCCAAAGGCTGTCCCACCGTATTGAAGCAAATGCCTTTTCAAAATCAATTGCTAAAAGGGCCAGTGGAGTATCAAGGATAGGAGCCCGTTCCATCGCCAGGTGGAGTCGGCGCAGATTCATTCGGGTTGATGTATGAGGCATGAAGCCACACTGACCTGGGTGTATCAGGGTGTCCGCCACTGGTTGGAGCCAGTTGGCTAAGAGCTTGGCTAGGACTTTGGCTTCGCCATTAATTAACAAGATCGGCCTATAAGAGGCACATATCTCCGGGGGTTTGTCCGGTTTAGGGATGACTACAATGGTAGCCTTACAAAGGTCCTGTGGGAGGGAAGCCTGGTCTTGGGCGTTCAACAGCATCTGGTGCAGGGGAGGTGCTATGTTGTTACTTCCTAACTTCTGCCAGATTTCGATCGGGAACCCGTTAGGCCAAGGGGTTTTCCCCGATTGCAGTTGCGCTAGGGCCTCTGCTACTTCGGCTTCCGTGAGCTCGGAGTCAAGTACCTCCTTCTGTTGCTCCGACAGGGTAGGGATTCCTATGTTATCAAGGAGGGTTGGGTCAAAGGGCAGAGTCGGAGCCTGATACAATTCCGCGTAGACTTGGGCAAAGGCCTCTGCTATTACAGTGTCCGACTGGCATCTCTCTCCCCTTGGGGTGAGGATCTCCCGGACACATCGCTGTCCTTCGTCTCGCCTCTCCAGCCAGGCCAGCAGTTTCCCAGCCTTGTCCCCAACCTCATATATCTTTGCTCTGGATTCCCAGTGGGCTTGTTTGGCATTGTCTAGCATAAGGTTCCGGAGGCGTTCGGTGGCCCGTGTGAGGGAAGTGTGGGTCTGAGGGGTTGGGTCAAGGATATGGTCATTCTCCCAGTGGGTCACCTCCTTCTCCACCTCGCCTATCTTCTGAAGCCTTTCCCTTTTCCTGTTCGTCGTCCAGGAGATTATTTCACCTCGCAGCATGGTCTTATAGGCCTCCCATACCACCACTGGGTCGCTTTCGCCAGTATCGTTAATCTCGAAATACTCCGTCGAGATTTTGGTGAGGTGATCCACCAATTCCGGACAACCCAGATAATAGTTGTTCAGCCACCACGTCCTGGGGGGATCGTACCCTGCAGCCGCATCTCTATCACCAGAGGCGAGTGGTCAGAAATTCCCCTGGGAAGTAAATCTGCTGAGATTACTCTAAAAAGCTCAGTGTGCGGAACAAATAGATAGTCGAGCCTAGAAAGGGAGCCGTGGGCGCCCGAGTGGAATGAAAACCCTCTGGTTCCCCGATGCAATTCCCCCCACACATCACAGAGACCCAAGGCAGATGCAAAGTTGGATAGTCCCGTGAGGGCATCCGGGTTACGGTGTCTAAGGTGGGATCAGTCCATGGTGTTACACATCACATCATTAAAGTCACCACCCAGAAAACCACTTATCGGATTGATACTTGCTCAACAGGGTGGTCAGTTCCACCAGAAGCTCCTGCCCCAGACCCGGTGGGGAGCAGACCGAGACAAACCCAAAGCTCTCCCCCCGAGTGTCCCAAGGACCAGCACATAACGACCCCTAGGATCCCTCTCCACTTCTTGTGAGGCAAATGGGACACGCTTATGTATAAGAACAAGGGTGCCCCTGCATTCCATGGTGTACCATGAATGAAAGGCAGTCCTATAGTTGGTCCGCAGGCAGAAGTTACAGTGTGAACCTGCAAAGTGTTTCTCGGTAAGCAGGGCAACATCGGGCGAGTATCTCTTGAGCAGTTGTTTAACTAAGCGTCGCTTAATCGCGGACCCCATCCCGTTTATGTTCCAAGTGAGGACCTTAATGAGGACCTTAAGGGATTTGGGACGTGTAGTCACCGGCAGTTGAGATTGGTCAGGTGCCATCTAGGAAGAGCATAAGAAGGGCTGGCGAGTGAGATATGGGGGTAGAATCCCGGCGTGTGCCGGTGTAGTGTAAAATCAACAGTGACTGGTGACGGAAATTCTGTTCGAGCGTGCTACGGTCCCAAAACCTGCAGAAGTAAAGTGGCCCTGGGGCAGCTAAAAACTCTTCCCAACTGTTCCCACCCTCCCCCTCCCCATACTCCACCCCAACTCGAAGTACCTGTCGCCCTAACCTTGCTGACATTCAAAAACAGTTTGGTGCCAGCACTAACAGTCCCAACTGTAGTTCAACAAAAAAACAAGAGTTTAGAGGGGGGGTGGCACCCAGACGCAAGGGTATCAGTCCCCCGCTTACCGCCCTGTGTATATGTGAAACGCCGTGTGTGGGTCACCGAGGGCCTCCCGCGGCGTCGTCCATAAAGTGACCGCCTGCCAGCTGGAGGGTGAATCCACATCAGGGATCAGGGCGGGCTCCGTCATCCCAATCTCTCGGTCGGTCCAGCGGTGGAAGTTGGCCTGGTATCTGACGCTGCTCCGGTGGCGGTCCAGGGTTTCTGTCTTTAGGGCCTCGGGATGTCGTCCAGTCTCCTTCGATGTGTTGCTCCGCCCAGCGCCATGCCTCCCCAGGGTCATCAAAGTGGACCGTTGTCCCCTTGTGATACATTTTCAGCTGTGCAGGGAAAAGCAAGCCATACTTAACACCAAGCATTTGCAATAGTTTTTAGCCAAAAGATTGCCTCACCTTCTGTACCTCCCTCGTGTAGTCGGGGAAAAAGGCCAGCCTGGACCCGTTGAAAGTAATCGTGCCCTTCGAGCGTGCCAGTTGTAACAGTGCATCCCGATCTCGGTAGTTTAAGAACCTTGCAATCACTGTGCGTGGAGGAGCACCAGGCAGCGGTCGTCCCGTAGGAATACGGTGTGCACTTTCAATAGAGATACATTTTGAGAAGGATTGCAGGTCGAACAGGTCCGTTAGTAATTGTTCCAGAAACAGTTCCATGCATGGTCCTTCCTTCTTTTCGGGTATGCCAAGTATGCGAACGTTGTTCCACCTGGATCTTCCACCCTTGCCTCCAGAGACTTCAGCTTGGTCAAGACCCTCTGGAGTTGTTGTTGCATGGTATGTAAGCCATCTTCTGTATTTGAGATGCGATGTTCTGCTTCTCCAGTACGTGCGGACAGTTTCTGTAAATCGTGTCTGAGGAGGGACACATCCAGGCTTATTCTGTCTATCTTCGGCTCCATAGATGAGCGAGAGTCGGCTATGGCCACCATGACGTCTTTAAGTGAGAGGGTATGCGTGGAGTCAGAGTCTCCAGAGGGCTGGGGGTCAGCAGGCTGCGATGGAGGACAGTGTATTGCTCAATCCTGTTTTTCAAGGTGGGTTTCTTTGTTTTTTCTTTGCCCATGGTTGCCACTCTGACGCACCCAAAAGGCAACTGGGTACCGCGGGGCGCGGGTGTGGTGAGCCACGCAGCGGAGGAGAGCCACGGCAGGTGTGCCGATTCCCAGCCTTCGTCGAGGGCACGCCGCCACTTCTCCGCCCCAACGCAGCCGGGCACGGGTTTACTCCTTCTGAGCCTGGGGGGCTGCACCGGGGCACCCCCTGCAGCCCAGGCAGCTCCGATCCGGTTCCAAACAGAAGGCACCGAGGGCGATCTCCGCTCCAGTCGCCCGGTTGCACCTCACAGCCGGGGCAGGCTCGCGGCTCCAGATCTCCTCCAGCCAGGTCTCCCTGCCCAGGTCGTTGGCGCGAAGATCAGTTGGCGGCCATCTTGTGCCGAAGGCACCACTCATATTCCAAATTTCCAACGCGCTAGGATTTAGGGCTGCCGGCACCTTCAGCCTTCAAACTTCCTGTGTGTACGCCGCGGAGCCTCAGCTTTCAGAAGGTCTCTTTGTTATACTGCTGGCGACCGTAAATCAGGCTGTAAATGCAGGATGTATAGAGCGGTGGCGGGATCTGAGGAGACTCACGTCCGCATTGCTCCGCAGCTGGCCTCGCCCCCCGTACATATTCTTAAAGCTAATGGTGAGACCCCCTTTTGGTCTACCCAATGAGCCTTGGCTTGCATTTTTGCACCCATCTATCGTGATTGGTTCTAAACACCATGCATGCGATTCACGGAACCATACACACCCCCAATGCAAATGTAGTGGAAGTTGTCTGGTGTTCCAAGATAGAAGGCTAAAAATCTGTTCATCAATGTTAGGTCCTAGACATGGGGCCTCATTACAAGAAGGCGGAATGGGTTTAACAGCGCCGGTAATGGTGCCCGCGCCGTTAAACACATTCCGCCCTATTACGAGGTTCTGGTGTTACCAAATGTCCATAGCGGGTCCCGCGAGGGGACCAGGGAGCTAACAACGGGCCCGTTATTAACGGGCCCGTTGTTAGCTCCCTCCCCAATCCCATTGAGCCCTATGGGGGCTCGAATGGGAATGGGGAAAACCGGGCCTGAGTTCCCTGAAGGAGGAAATACCGGGTCCTCCAAAGTCGGAATGGCCAGGTATTTCCCCATTCAGGGAACCCGGACCCGGACACAATTTTTGAGGCAGCCATGCCCTTGTTAAGGGCATGGCTACCTCCAAAGTCGTAATGAGGCCCATGGTCTTAGTAGAGGGTACTAAGGGTAGCTAGTACCAGTGGACCTTGTTGAGTGAAGCAAAAGATTATTTGTGAGATATGCTAAGCGTAGTAACTTCCCTGCAACACTCAGTGCCACATTTGATACCCAAATTCCTGTCATATTTGAGCCACTCTTGAGCAATATTCATGCAAACGACTTCTACAGGTAAGATGTGGTGTTCGCATCTGTAAACATAACACAGAAACACATCCATATATGTCATCAGCAGCCTGCACACAGACTCAAAGTTAACATGTATGATTAATTAGCTATTCTCTGAGTCCTCAAGCAAGTTCACAATATCATTGTCCTCAGTCATAATGGCATATATTTGTGGAATTAGTTGCATTAGTTTTATAACATAGGCTCCATTCACAATAAAACCAGAAGACAATCAAAACAAGCTAGCCAGGATAATAGCAATACAAGAGTAACTATTAGCATAATTATTATTGTTGCATGACCAAGTTGTTTCTGTCCTTATATCAGTTGTTTCAGCATCCTCATTCTTTGTCATAGGAACTGGGTTAGTTATTCGAGTAGGACCAGGTAGTTATCTGATCTAAAACAAGAGAGGGTATAGGTGTCCTTCCAGGAGGCAGCATTGAATTAGTTTTATTCACAGTTCTCATACCTTCTGTCGACCTACAATCGTCTTTTCTTCCTGCATCTAAGCTCACCTTAATGAATAAATCAACCAAACCGTCAAGAAGCAGTAAATCATAAGGGCGGTCATTACGAGTTTGCTGGTAAGCCTCCGGTTGTACCTGCGGCTTACCAGCAAACATGGCTTACCATTTCCCCAACCCGATATACAGGTATTACTAAGATATGGCAGGTGGTAGTTATGGTAAGTTCCCATTCCATAGGACTCTGTGGGATGGGAACCACTGAATCGCTCGCAGCGCTGTTAACAGTGAAAGTGATTCAGTGAATTCTCTGCTGGTAGGAGCCTGAACTACCGGCAGGTCAGGACTGCCGGTAATTCAACACCCCTACCAGCATACTTGGAGTATACCGGTCTGGAAAAAATGCAGGTACACATTATAACTGATACCTTATTTCCTGACTGGCACATTCATAATGACCCCTGTAATTCAGCATGGTGTAGGTGATTGTCACTGCCAAGGGCTACCAAGTGGTTTACAATGTTTTTTCCTCAAGAAGGGCCTTATATCAGTAGATTTAAAACTCTTTTTTTCTGGCATTACAGTTCTCCAATGAGTAGGTGAAATTCATGTTCCATCGTTAGTACATTTGTTGCACCCAAAGTTATTGTCTCTTTCATTTTGCTGTGTTTTTTTAGCTTTTATTTAGACCTTTTCTCCTTGTTCTGTTGTATGTACTACAAGTGCCAAGCATGGCCATAGTAGTTCAATGAAAGTGCTGATACAGTTCTGTCTGGGGGTCTGTGGGGCGGGGGGGTGCATTTACTAGTTGCGGGAATGATGGGGAAGGGATGGGGCGCCCCTAGCAGGGGACAGGACATCATTGACAGCTGTACACCAGGTGCCTCAAGCATGCACCTTGAGCATTCACCTTGAGAAGGGGCACACTAACACAATCATATATCTGTAACCATGACAGACCTGCAGCATGCCAACATAGTCAATGTAAATGCTGAAAATGACCATTCGGTCGAGGGATAACATCTCTGACTGTTCGCAGCGTGTGCCCAGCAGTAACCTTTTGACATAAAATGCAATATACTACATAAAATGCAACATGTTCTCACAAATTTGGTACAAACCATTCCTCTGCAATAGTTGCTGCGAGGATTTCCATAGTGACATGCGCAGGGTAGTGTAGCTGTTCCATCGCCACCCTTAATATGGCTACATGCATCACGGTTACCAGTGCTCTCCTGTCACCACAATGCCTCAGAAGGGGATTAAGAACACCCCCTCCGTGTCCACAGATCTTTCTGATCTTGTGGTGCTTCACCCTGAACTTCCATTAGTTGTGTCTTTGACAAATTACTAAAACTTTAATTTATAATCATCATCACCACCATTCCTTCATTCAAATCAGGTGTATCAAGGCTCATAATATCCTCTGAATATGCAACTTGTTTTGCTTCTTCATCTGTGGATTGGTATCCACGTGAAATAAAGTCTGCTCTCTTAGTGTACGCTGCACACTTAACGATTGCGCTGGCTACCGGGAGCTGTAGTGCTTTAATAAATCTGTCCAATAAGGTGGCATTTTTGCACTGGAGCGCTGTCCGCTCAGAGGTAGTCCCTCCTTTTCCAGTGTGCTAGCCATGCGTGCACCGTTGACATAATATAGGCGGAGTCACTGTACACGGTTACTTCCTGGTCTGCGTTTTTCTGGAGCGTGACAATCAGCGCCACTAATTCTGCAGCTTGTGCTGAAAAGAGAGACGGTAGTTGTGCACTTATCAATGCTTCAAATTCCCAATTTGCCATGTGCCTTACCACAGCGGGACCTGAATATCTTTGTTCATCAGTTTGATTGTTTTTCGAAGAAGCATCAATAAAGAGAATCTCCCCAAATGCTAGAGCATTTATTTTACCCTCGGAATCTCGTCAAAGAACTCCTCATAGTTGGAGCAATCATGTACCTGCTCATCGTCTGCCAGTGGTTAGGCTACAAACGTGGCAGGATTCACTGTCTTACGTCTGACAATTTTTGAAAATTATATTTTTGAGTTATAACATCATCAAATAACATAACTGTCATACTGTTACACTTTAATTCAATTATAACATGTCCCCCTTCCTCTGCCCCCCTTCTTTTCACCTCTTAGCCATGGGCCAAACATTGATACTCTTAATTCAGGTTGGCTCTGACATATGCACTCGAACGCTGGGCCCGTCCACCTCCATTATTCCCTCGGTCATCTCCAGCCATACCTTCCACCTCCAAAATGTCCTCCCCGGGTAACAGTTAGCATTCCTCCCCCCACATGAATGTCCCCAAGTCTTTAGGCAGACCGTCCATATTTGTCAAAGAAGGGGAGCCACAATCCCTCAATGCTAGTCCTAGGTTCATCTATCAGATGGGTCAAAAACTCCATGCCGTAAATCGCACGCAATTTAACAATCCACTCTTTTTCCCCAGGCTTTCGTGGGGCCTTCCAGCTCTGGGCCCAGTAACACCTGACAGCAACCAACATGACCTGTAACATGTGGTCACGTGACACTTCGTGGTCTCCTTCCACAATAATTCCAAACAGGAGTAACCATGGGGACAGGGATCTCTCTATACCATCCACCCCCTTTATCTAGGATAGGACTTCACTCCAATATGCCTTCACCACCCGACACTTCCACCTCACGTGCACATAATCCCCTTTCTCAACTGGCACTTCCAACAGCGTGGGTCGTATCCCTCCCTCATCCGGGCTATCCTCTGCGGTGGGTGGTGCCATCTGTGAAGTAATGTCAAAGCCTGGTGGCGATACTGGAGAGAAGCAGTTGAGCGGTTAGCCTGCTTACACATGGTGGCCCATCTCCTGCCATTGATGGGTTCGCCTAGGTCTTTCCCCCACTGCACCTGGGTAGGGGAAGGGTCCCACGGATCCCTTGTGTGAATTCAGAAAATTTTCAAAATCTGTTAGATCCCTCCTAAGTGTCTCACCCCATTTATCTTAAGTGAGAACCCCCTTTAGTTGCAGGTAGCGAAAGGGTGAGAGGTTGTCCAGGCCCAGGACTTCTTACAAGTCCCTTAGGGACATAAAAGTTCCCCTACCCACAACTGCCCCGCCCTGCTGAGACCAGCCTTGTACCAATGTTGGAAAGCAAGTGGCTCGTCTATCCCATCCATAAACGGAGGAGCCCAGATGCAGCTCAGGAGCAAGGGCCACGTTGTAAGCCATCTATAGTCACCCCCTTCTTTCCATATAGACCATATGACACCCAGAACCGGATGGCGCAATACCCTCCCCGGATATGTCTCTTGCGGACCCACAACCATTCATCAAGGGAGAGAAACTCATTGTCCATTGCGACCCACTGCTTTCTCATGTCTGTTGCAAAGTGGTCCACTAGGACTCTTAACTGGGATGCCCTATAGTATGTCTCCAAGTCTGGGAAACCCTCTCCACCCCCCCTCTTTTGGCCTTATCAATACATCATAGTAGATTCTATGGTTCTTTCCCACCCAGAGGTAATTCAGTATTGCCCTCCTAACCTCCAGAAGGAATGGTTTAGGTATTTGTGTTGGGAGCATCTGGAAAAAGTGCAGGAATTTGGGGAGTATCACCATCTTTACCGTATTGAGACGTGCCATCCATGAAAGACCCAACCCCACCCACTGCTCCATATCTCGCTTGATAGCCAACCACATGGGAAGGAAGTTGCTAGCAAAAAGATCTCCAAGACTCTGTGTCACCTGTACCCATAAGTAACAGAATCCGTCTGTCCGTGTTTTAAATGGAAGCGCCTCCGCATACTGCTTTTCCGCCACTGTAAGGTTTCCTGCCAGTAACGCAACTGACTTCCCAAGGTTGACCTTGTAGCCCGAGAGGTTGCCATACTGTTCCAAACTGTCCAGCACTCGTGGCACCGACTGGGATCGGTTGGAGAGATAGAGCAGCACATCGTCAGCAAACAGGCTGATCTTACAATTTGTGCCCCTACCTTTATCCCACTGATCCCTCCATCTTCCCGAACCGATAGCGCCCATGGCGCCATCACTAATGCATATATAAGCAGAGAGAGAGGGCACCCCTGTCACGTGCTCCTCCACAGGGGAAAAGGTCCCAATTCGTTGCCATTCACTACCATCCTTGCAGAGGGGTCAGAGTAGAGGGCCAACATCCAACCTAGCCCACCTGATCTGGGTGGACCAGACTGGGGATATATCTTTCCAGATGTGTCGCCAGTATCCTGGCGAAGATCTTAGCATCTACGTTCAGGAGTGAGATGGATCTATATGAACCACATTCAGCCAGGTATTTCCCTGGTTTGGGTATTACTGCAATCAGGACCTGAAGGAATGTCGGCGGTATTGTCTCTTGGCCCCTAATCTGATTGAACAGCTTGGTCAGTGGTTTCACCAGAACAGGTTGGTACTGTTTAAAGAAGTCAGCCGTGGTACCGTCCCCTCCCAGAGCCATTCCCATCTTCAGCTTTTTAATGTTCCATCAACCTCTTCTACTGTTATCTCCCCCTCCAGGGCCTCCAGGGCCTCCAGTTCTGATTCCCTAAGCTTAGGAAGAGGATGCTCCTCAAGGTATTTTTGGATGTCATCTAATGATTCACCCTCTTGTTTGGCGCATAGTTCCCTGTAGAACACTGCGAAGCATTCAGCTATATTTTCCATCTCCTTACACATCCTGCATGTTCTGTCTCGAACACCTGCCACCCTCCTTTCCACCCTACTCCCACTTGTCCTATGAGCTAACAAGGTCCTGACCCTGTCCCCCTTTTCGTAGTACCTCTGCCTTGCATACCTCATTTTTTTTACCACTTCCCCAATTCGAACTGTGTGCTGATCCTGTGTCTTCTCCCTCATTTCTCCCAGAAGAGCCTCACGATTCTCATCCTTACAGGTGAGTCGTGTCCTCGTGACCCTCAACCCCTCGCGAAGTCTAGTTTCAATGAGCGCTCTCTCATGCTTCCTTCTTGACCCCTCCGCAATGAGGAGGCCCCGGAAGGTAGCCTTCGCCGCTTCCCACACCATGGCCATTACCTTTTCCCCAGTATAATTTATCTCGAAATAGGCCTCGATTTTGTTCCTCAGCAATTCTTTAAATACCGGGTCCCTCAGGAGGGTGTCATTACAACGCCACCTGTAAGACCTCACGGCCCTTTGCAGTCACCATTCATCTACGAGGAGTTCATGATCTGACTAGGTGATGGCTTCCACACTCGGGACCCCTACTTCCCCTACCCCTCCTCCGATATCAGCAGAAGGTCGATTCTTGTGTACGTTTGGTGGGGGGGAAAGAACGTATAGCCTCCCGGGCCCTGCCACGCCTTGCGCCACACATAAATCCAGAAGTATTCCTGTGATAGGTCTTTCATGGCAAGGTTCTCTTTTGTGGGTTTCCTCAACCCCGTCCCCTTTGCCGACCACCAGTCTAATCGGGGGTCAGCAATAAAGTTGAAGTCTCCACCCAAGACCATGGCCCCTCAGCCCATTCATCCATGACCCTGAACACCCTGCGCAAAAACTTTATCTGACCCACGTTAGGTGCATAGATGGTGGCCAGTGTAATCCATTTGCCCTCGGACACCCCTTTAATCGCCAGGAACCTACCACCGAAAACCCTCTTTGTTTTGACCTCTGTGAGATGTATTGATTTCCCCAAGAGAATGCCCACCCCTTCCTTTTTTTAGGATTTATGCGAGGCCCAGAAGTTCCTTCCGATTTCTTTCCCTTTTATTGTCGATTCGGCCCCTGCCTATATTGTGTTTCTTGCAAGAAGAGGACCATCAATTTCTGCTTACTGAACATATTGCTTGTAAGGGACTGCTTATTCTTCAAATTTAGGCCCTTTACGTTCAGCATGCCAACCCGGCCCTCAACCATGATCACTGCTAACCCTGCCCTTGAAGATTTTATACGTGTCCCCCTTGGTTTAAGGCCTCCAACAACATATAGGTCCATGGCTCAATGCGTCGCTCCCCCTCTTTCCCATTGCCCCCCACACTTCTCCCCTACCTAACTAACACTACCCCAAAATCTTCCCACCCTTCAACCTCCCCTCCCTCCCTACAATCCCCACCCTTCTTATTGAGACATTCACCTCCCTCCCCCAGTAACACTGGGCTTGGCCAGTGAACCATCAAGGGCTCGTTCCCGGCCCGGATCGTTTGTCTAGGAAAAAACCCTGTTCCTACTCCAACCAAATCTCAATCGACTCAATAGCCTTATATTATGCTTGGAATATGCCCAAAAAACGAAAACAGGCTAACCATGGCAACAATATAGGGCAATGCTCATTCCTTCCAGCCCTGCGGGTCCCCATGTGGACCGCAGAGGAAACTCCAGTTCAAAGATCAATCTCGTGGCAGTTCCATTGCACTCACGGACGCCCCCCCTGACCCGCAGGGGGATGCATGGTTTTCTAGAATTTCCGGGATCCTTTCACCTCATGTTTCCCTCCCGTCAGGTCTGGGCCCAAAGGACCCTAGGTTGGGTCCCCATCGCCCCCAGCTCGCTCATCCGTCATGCCTGTATGGCCACCAACCAGGTCTTCTGTGACCCTTTGGATGTCTTCCTCGGTCACAAGGGGGTGCCTCTCCCCATACCACTCAAAAGCCAGTTAGAACGGGTGCCCCCAATGGTACTGGATCCCCTTCTCCTGCAACCATCTGGTGAGGGACCCACATTTTTTCCTCATCTGCAGCGTGATGACCGAAAGGTCCTGGAAGATGGCCACCCTGGAGTTTCCATATTGTATATCTCTTAGGTTCTTTGCCCTCTCCAGTATCCTGGTCTTGTCTCTGTAGTAATGAAGCCTCGCCAGGACCAAGCATGGACCCTGTCGATCACAACCGTTTCTCCGGAGTCCGTTCCCAAAACGATCCTAATAATGTCCTGCACCTTGTCCTCCAGGCCCACCTGGGTCTCGACTTCCGCCTCAGCCAGGCCAAAGACCCATACGTTGTTCCTCCTTTCGCGGTTTTCTATGTTGTCCACCTTGAGGCGAAGCTCCTCCTCTCAATGTATCTCTGTGATTCTTGCCTCCATCTTCACCTTCAGGAGGTCAGAGGACACTTGATTGTTCTCCACCCTGTCCACCCAGTCCTCCAGGGTGGTGACCTTGGCGGTGAGGTCAGCCAGCTTAGCCCCCATGTCTGCTCTCATCCCCCTTATTTCATGTAGGATCATCTGGATCTTGCTCTGCATGGTGTTCATATCTGGTTCAAGTGCAGGGTGGGGGCAGTCTCCATCTCCTTGTCTCCTGGCGTGAACTGAAACTTTGCTCGAGCCACTTTCCAGCTCATGAGCTGCCCCTCCTCCAGCGTTTCTGTGTCCCCTTGGTGCACTTAACGTTGTTCCTGTGGGGCCGGGGTCCACTCTCTCACCACCACTGCAGTAGCTACATATCGTGTTGCCAGCAGGCCAGGGCCACCGTACCGGCCCAGTAGTAGTCTAGTTCTCGAGGTTCACTATGGTTGCTCTGGGCTCCAGCCAATCACCTGTCTATGTGATGTCACTCCCCTTGCATCACACCTTTTTACCCCTCTGTGCAAGTGGGATGACCTGCATGGGAAGGTTGGCCAAAACCATGTACTGTGCCCCCCAGTCGGGAGGGTGGGGGGGGCAGCCCCAACGCCTGGACGAGTTCCTCCAGCGGATCCTTCCCCTCGCTTCTGCCTTGTTGGATCCCCCTACCACTCTGCCACCAGTTGATCCTCTGAGTAGATCGGACCCGCCTGGGTCACTCCAGCATCCTTTCTCCCCTCCAATGCCAGGGTGCGTGCTACCCCTCACCCTGTCACTCAGTGACCAGGTCCAGTGGTCCCCACCCGCTTCGTTTTTCCCCTCCTCGCCACCAGAGTGTCTCCTTGATGTGCTGGAGGGCGGCAGCTCCCCCTGTCAGATGGTCCACATCGCCCTTGCGGTGGCCTCCTCTTAGTTTCTTCCCCAAAACTGGTGCCTCCCCAGCGGTGCTCTGGTGGGTGTCCAAGATCAAAGGGATCTCCGTGCCCAAATATGCAAGGCAGCCCTCCTAAAATGTGCCCCGCACGTTGGTGGCCTGTGGGGGTTTCCCAGGCCATGTGGTGCCTCACACCTCTGTCGGGACAGGTCAGTGTGGATGGAGCCCAGGGGTGCTCCTGCGTCGGCCCGGGTCGTGGGGGCCTCCCACACAGCAAGGAGTGGAAAAAAGACACCCTGGTATGTCCAGCGGGCCCCCTATGCAGCCCTGCCACCTGTGTTAAGCCACAGGACCCGGTCAGGAGGGGCCCCACAGTTGTAGGCCCTGGCACACTCCTGCGTTGGCCCAGGCAGGTTGTGATCCTCATTGAGGGGGAAAGGATTCCCGAGCACTGGTGGGTCCCTCGCAGAGGTCCTTTGCGAGATGGTCACCGTGTGGCCACTTTGCCCGCTGCCTCTCTTCAGCTCTGTGGCCGCCTCGTTAGGCTCTCCATGATTACCCTTTCAGGGCGGGGCACTTGTGGATCTGCACTGTGTTGCGTCCCGACATCCCGGGGCTCCTGTTGTTGGGCCCTCTCCGCCAGAGCCAGCTGTCCTCCCTTGACCCTGGGAGAGCTGGATTCCCTTGCGGCTGTCAACAAGCACAAGTGGGTGCGCAGGCAGCGTGAGTGGGGTGCTGTTCTCGCACACCCCCTGGACGGTTGGCCACTCTGCCCACCACAGTGGTTGCCTGCTGTAAGGCCAAGGGGGCAAGGGGGGGCCCTCACAGTGGCCGTACTCGGGGCAGGGGGCACCTCCAGACCTCCACTCTGCGCCACTGGGTACCTCAGTGGTTCCGACTGCAGAATCCTGTTGTTTAAAACGGGTTATGTTTCCTTCTCCACCATTACTCTGCAGATTTCCCAGGGCCAGGCGAGGAGGTTGTGGATCAGGCTGCCATTTTGCCTGTGCGCCTTGGTGGCCTCTCTACATCTGACTATTTTAATTGCCAGATATGATATGACCACCTCGTAAGCAGAAGCTCTTTGAGACATCAGCGTACCCTTAGTTTTTTCCAAAACAGCAAATAATGCATGGGCATTGCAACATCCCATTACTATGCTGGCAGACTTCTCAATCGCGAACGCGGCAGCTGCCAAAGATTGTTCGCTGGGGAGGTGACCCCTCATTACTGGGTCCAAAATCCCACTGTAATATGCTAAAGGCTTAGACCCCAACGTATTTATCTGCGTGAGTACTGCCGTCATAACTGTTCCATTTGTGTGCAAGAATAAAAAGAATTCCTCTGAATAATTCGGAATCCCTAAAACTGTGGCTGTGCAAATGCCTTTTTCAATTCATCAAACCCTTCCTCCATTTCCACGGTCCATACAATCTTTTCCCGACTCGCTTGAGCCTTTTCTCAGGGCTTTCAACAATGGCCTTGTGTATGAACTATAATCAAATACCCATGCCCTCACATAATTGCATAGTCCCAAAAATTGCTGCATCTGCTTCATTGTATGCGGTTTCACTGTTTTCAAAATGGCCTCAGCCCTTTCACCTGTAACCTTCTTTCCTTCATGTGAAATTAACTGGCCTATGTATAACCCCTCTTCTTGGCAATACTAGAATTTTTCTTTGTCCACCTTATATCCCTTCTCGGCTAAAATAATCATTAGCTGATCTTGTGTTGTGCCTGCACTCTTCTTCTGATGTGCTGCAGACCAAAATATTATCCACGTACTGCAGTAAAACATTTGGCAAATCGATTTTCCTTAAATGCATCTGCACGACTCTATTGAAAATCGATGAAGACTCACAGCATCCCTCGGGTCATCTTGTGCTTTTTAACTTAGTCTGTCTGAACGTAAATGACATCAGATCTTGAGAATCTTTATTCTATGGGATTCAGAAAAACACATTTTTCAAGTCAATCACAGTGAAATATTGTGCCTCAACAGGGATACTACATAAGATCGTTGCCGGGTTAGGAAATAGAGGAAACTTGGCTTCTACAATCTGATTAATCGGTGCATGTCCTGAATTAAACGCCACAACCCCCCTTTGATTTTTTTCAGAGGGTACACAGCCGTATTGCATGGTGACTCTGATGTCACTAGAATGCCTTGATCCATTATGGCGCATATCATCTTAAAAATACCCTTGCATGCCTCTCGAGAAATTATTTGTGTGAAAAATGGGGGACATGCGTGTGAAATCATGCGCAAGCGCCAGTTTGTCTATTCATGGAACACAATGCACAGGGCTTACCAGAGACTTGCAAGGAATTTGCGCTGGTCCAACATGTAACTGCGACACCTCAAACACCTTGTGTGAGACACTAAGCAAAGGCCCGGCCTTGTCTGTGCAGTCACGTAAAAAGGGGGCAGAACATGTGGAATGGAGAACATCATGTGAGCCTAACGAGGGATGTCCCACAGTAAAATCCTTGCAACGCCCATACGCGGGGTATAAACCCGTATTCATTAAATTGAACAGGGCTTGCCCGCATGCAGAGAAAAATGCATGCTAATCTATAAACATGTACGCCACGCAATAGCTGGTGGAAATGTCAAGCCGCACCAAATAAAATGCATAAAAAGCTAGCACCATCAACAAACGCACATATACAGGTACGATGAATGTACCATTTGTCGCAGCAGTGATCATGAGACAGCGCAAGAGGAGGAGGATGGCCACGGCCCGGATTTTCCTACCTAGGACCAGCCTTTTTGGGATGACTGATTACCAGGTCTATGGCAGGTATAGGTTTCCACCTCATTTCATCTTAGACCTGGTCACAGAGTTGGCAGATGACCTTGCATTACCCACCCTGTGCTCCCAAGTACTGAGCCCCTTGCAAAAGGTGCTCAATGTACTGCGTTTTTTGGCCACTGGGTCATTTCAGCAGACAACTGCCATAGTTGGGGGCATTTCACAGCCCACGCAGTCATGCTGCCTACACCAGGTGTTGGCAATAATGACTGCGCGCCCCTCAGTCCGCAGGCACATCTACATGCCCAGTACTCCTGCAGAAAGGCAGGCTGTGGTCCAGGACTTTTATGGGTTGACGAACTTCCCAAAAGTGCTTGGTGCCTTCGATTGCACCCATGTGGCTCTACGTCCACCTAGGGCTACAGAGCACATTTATTGCAATCACAAGCACTGGCATTCCATCAACGTGTAGGTTGTATTTGATGCCAAGGACATCATTAACTCTGTATATGCAAACTATCCAGGGTCTACCCATGATAGTTTCATATTCAGAATGTCACCCCTACACCGGGCCCTCGAAGCTGTGAAGCATGGCAACACATGACTCATTGGTGAGTATAAATGCCGCTGCACATGCATGAATGTCACATATAGACAAATACGCACCAATGACAAACATTTTCACCTCTACAGGGGACACTGCCTACCCTCTGAGCACCTACATGATGACACCAATACGGAACCCTGTCACACTGCCCTAGGTAAGATACAACACAGCCTATATTGCAACTCGGGCCAGAGTGGAGCGCACATTCGGAGTTCTGAAGTCACGTTTCCGCTCCCTTGGTGAGTTGCTATATGCACCACCACTAGTGTGCACGATCATTGTGCCAGCATGTGTCCTGCACAATGTTGCAACACGGCATGGTGTACCTGTGAACATGGAGGTACCCCCACATCCTCAACCACTTGCACGCCACTATCGCATGGCAGGTCAAAGGGCACATAGCGAGGCTGCCCGTACCCATCTTGTGGCTACATTTTTCACCTAAAATCAAACCCCTGTGGCGTGCACACAGCACTGGTACATTCCAGGTGCCATTCAATTATGTCAAAGGGACAATCATCTGTGCCCACAAAACCACCCTGAGAATGTGTCCTTGGAAGTGCAACATTGTGTGCATCCCTAATTTCATGTTGTTTTTCCAAAAGAAACACATACAAGAGGGAGTATGCCACTACCACCATGCCAAACTTCACATCATATTGCCTGTGTGTCACATAAACCAACCCATATGTCATGTAAAATTATCACCAGACTGTGCTATGGTATGTAATGTCAAAGGAGATAGATAAATGGTCAATACATAATAAAAGTGTCTTAAAGCGCTCAACGATGTATGGCACAAGTACAAAAATGACACCCGTTCATAGAGATCCATAATATTCTGGACAGTAACTGTAATTGCATACTATACTATACTATTAACAGTGGATGCAACAGTGAATCTGTCGGACAGTGATTCATCATATTTTCACAAGTGTCTCCATGTTCTATCATGCAGAGAGCGAGGACAGGGTGGAACAGTCAGACATCGTGCCTGCTTGGTGCAATCAGAAGGAACAAGTCCACAGATGTTTAGAGGGGTGTGGCATTCGGAGGGTGGTAACAAGTTTAGGGATGTTTCAAGTGCGACCAGTCAATGGATGCTCTGGTAAGTGTAGAGAGATGCAACTCTCTCGGGTCATTGCCCAAGTGCAGTGATGATGACTCTAGTTCAGGTCACGGAGGCAACTGCCCCACAAATTGCTGGGGGTGACAGGGGCATGTGAGACCTTGAGGTACATCAAGCAGACAGCCATCAAGCAGCAAGGACCAAAGGAATGGAGAGAGTGAGCGAGCAGATGGATCACTTAGCAGGGAAGAGGGAGAGGGAAGGAAGAGTAGAAGATGAAACACATGAGTAGTACATAAGGATATGAGTCCACAATTAGAGGGTGGCAGCATGGTTATCGCAGAATTTGGCCCCTGCTGATGAGAAAGATCCCCTGCAAAGTAACTCCATCAAGAACTAGCTCACCTGAAGAAGGTCATAAGATGATGACAGCATTGAGGTATGAATATTAGCAGATAGGGAGTATGCAGGCCTCACTAATCAAAATGCACAATGCATACTTCCTATGACTCGACTCTGTCTGCATCGGCTAGACAGTGGAGGAAATTAGTGGCAGACAGATGTGGTCCCTGGCCTTGACGTCAAGCATAATACCTGCA
This sequence comes from Ambystoma mexicanum, assembly GCF_040938575.1. Classification (NCBI taxonomy): domain Eukaryota; kingdom Metazoa; phylum Chordata; class Amphibia; order Caudata; family Ambystomatidae; genus Ambystoma; species Ambystoma mexicanum. The sequence continues at coordinate 288,557,575 of NC_090924.1, read as the reverse complement.
GTCTTGTCCCAGTATGATACAGGGTGTGGATTAGAAGCATGGAGTTGGTGCAATAGGCAGCAGCAGTAGTGCAGCCTGGAGAGTACCACAGCATGTGTAAAATTACTCCTCTGCGTGATGGTGTGGGCGTGTACATTAACTGTGTTCATCAAGAGCTGCAAGTTGGACTGCTTCACAATCACATGAAAAATGTGGCAGTAATGGAAGGGGGTTTATGAATATCAATGCAAAATTCCTCCCTTGGAATGAGTGTGCATGGAGTGAGAACATGTAGGAAGGACTGAATCAATGGCAGAAGTAGGCTGCAGTGGAGCCAATTGGGACATGCACATTTGTAAATTGCACACAAGCCAAGGTAATTTTGAAGGCACCAGTCCAGGATGGCTGTTTGGCAGACATGGTGAATAAGGGTGACAGTGTGTACCTAGGAAAAGTGCCGAAGAGTACTCTGTCCTCATCATAGCACACTAATCATAATCAAAATGTTTCAAATATGCGTTGCAGCAGGCACATATATATGTCAAAGATGCATGGAAAATGAATGGACACCTGCATGTTGCCACAGGTGGTAGCTGGGGTAGGGCAGAAGAAAGGACACAATATGGTGTTTACATGGAATAGATTTCCTGGAATAACATAAGCAAGTCCACTGTCAGTTCATGGATCATCAAAATGAGGATGGAATGCATCACTGTGTGAAAAGGAAATTACACATCAAGGATGATGAGGACAGGAGGCCATTCTGAATGGAGGGATGCATCCATTCATCATGTGACCCCAGTGTCTGTTGCGCCAAACTGTTTCAATGCACAGTGGTGTTCACGTACATCCCCAAGAAAGCCCTAATGGGCTTACATTTCTGTGTGAACCAACTTCGCCAGCAGTTTCTCCCGGAAGGTGTATCAAGCTATTCACCAGCATATTGGTGGTCATGAAGGCTATGCATATGTCACATTAACAATGTTGGGCACATGTGAGTGCCTGATGGAGGATTGCAACGAAACTTCAGTAAAGGAGAATATGCATAGATCAACACAAACATTAGACCTAGAGCAGATGTGCCAATGATGGTTCTGTAGGAGCAGTTGCACACCAATAGGGATGACACCTTCATTTACTTGTCAACTTGGTTGCGTACATCAGGGTAGACATAAGCCAATGAGGCCAATGAATAATGATGATGGTGAGTGTCGGGGTGCGACGAGGTGCAGAGGGTCACGTGTATTAGCAAGACATATGTGGTGCAAGCGCATAACAAAGGTAATGTGAATTATTTCTTGGAGAACATACACTGGATGTCTTCACAATCAATCACTACTGCACACCGATGGAGCGTCAAGGGAAGACGTAAGCCAACAACACCAAGCAAATATATAAAATCATGAACATTTAAATAATGTTAAAAGTACACTGTAAACCACCAGCCCATGGTCAATGCAGACTTCATTGTCACTGCATAGCAATGGTGTAATGCTGCATCTATTCCAATGCCGCACTACCATGCCCCCAGATGCATTGCAGTAGAAGCTGCATACACCATGTTGCCATATGCATGAGGAAAGGAAGAAAACCCACTAGCAATACCAAACCTGATGTGCTGTAAAACCAAATAGCCCACATACCAGCAGATATTCACAATGCTGTAGCACACACTAATAGTTGACCCATATTTTCATCCCCACAAATGTGAAAAACATCCCTAATCCCACAAACCTTGATAGGAATCAGATGTGTCACTCCTTAGACCTGATAAAAGTTGAATGAGGCACACCTACGATCCAACATCTGCACCTGGCATAGTCCACAAACTGTTGACCATGCTACACAATCAAAAACAACCATGAAAGCCGGACGCATAGTTAGAAATACACAGTTATTATAATCAGTGAACAGTGGTCACTGCAATCCATCAGATCAACATGACCATAACCATCATTGTAATCAACCCCGGGTGATTAATGCCACCCCCTTGCAATAGTGAATGAGCACACGGTTAACTGATCCAGAGTGAACACACACAGTGCCCTACTCCCATGCAAACCCCACAGAAGTGTCAGGAACTGCCATGTATTCTCCTGTACGTGGAACTCACCTGCCTTGCATACGTTGCACACTATCATGAGACACTTTAGATAAATGGAATGACATGTGTCTTACTACAGAGTAACATAAGAAACTAAATGCACATACAAGATCATAATTGATCACAGAAAGAAAAATATGCATAGAACACAGAGTGCCGGAGCAACACAGGGTGACACCGGGTGAATGGTTGTTGATATTGATTTGTACAGGAGTGCAGTGCACCACACCAGAGAGAGGGAGTGTGAGAGTGACACAGAGTGTGAATTTGTGGAGGGCATGATGAGTGTGGACTTAGAATGGTGCAGGGTGTCTCATCCGGGACAGTATTCACTGCCACATTGCGGATTACTGGAACAACATGGGAGAACATGTTAAAACAGCTATTGTGCAGTATCATTGACACAGCACACACGTGCTACGTAACAGCAAACCTATAATTACCTGCACATGCCATCCTGTGCACCCTCATGCAAACATGCTAGTAAACTCCACTAGGCATGCCTGCACATACACCACAGCACACGTGTAGTCCATGAGGAGTTAATGGCACACCTCAAGGGCAAACAGTACACAAATGAACAAACAGGAAAGGCCAAAAAAAATTATGATATGCCAACATCTGACAAGAGGGATGTAAAAAAAAATAATAACCAAGAATACAAATGTGCATCTTGGACCGGGGTGGCACCCAAGAGGGGGGAGGGGCAGGGTGCACGTCACCTCCCACATATGTGGATGTTGAAAAAACAAATTCCCTCCATGGGCTCATGGACCGCACGGCTATCTTTGATTGGTAGGCATGTCTCTGCTGTGGCCACCTTCCTGTGTAGAATCAGAAAGTGGTTGTGGTAAGGGAGGTTGACCATGTAGTGCCCTTGCCTGGTCCTCAGTGGTAGCGGCCAGGCAGGACTCTGATGTGTGCATCTGCAACATGAAGCCTCATAGGTCCTCATGCAACACCTTGCAGGATGCACAGATTTCCTCTGAGATGGTATGCCTCAACAGTTGCATCTCCTGTTGGTACTGTGTACTGTGGGCTGCCTCTAGCTCTTCCATGGAAGCTCTGAGGGCCAAAAACACTTGCCTTAGGGCTTCCCTGTGGGCCTGACCCTGTACAAGCAGGGATGCCCGAGAAAGTATGCCGGAAGTCCCACAACCTTCAAAACCTCAACCAGGTAGTCCCACTCCGAACGCCTTCTCCATATAAAGTAAAGCCGCTACTGCCTGCACCTTGAGGTCAACCTCAGCCAATATAGAGAAGAACCTGCGCAGACAAAGCCGGCCTCCCTGGGATAAAACCAGACTGATCCAAGTGGACTAGGCCTGACACAAATGGCAGCAGTCTGATGGGAGATATCGGGTGGTATGAAGCGCAGTCCAAAGGATCCTTTCCCTCCTTTAGGAGCAGGATCACCGTAGACACATGCATTGAGGGAGGCTACTGGCCTGAAGTCATAGCCTCCTCCCAAACCCCCATACTATGTCCGATAGGGCTGCAGCCTTAAACCTCCAACGGGGGCTAGGCACTGCCTCCCGGCCCACATCTAACCACCACAAAACAGGGGAGTGGTCTGACAAAGTCCTCGGGAGAAGCAAACAATCATGCATCATGTGCATCAAATGTGGGCTAGCTAGCACATAGTCCAGTCTCGATGAAGTCCCGTGTACTGACAAATGAAAGGAAAACTCCAGCACCCCCGGTGACGTACACGCCAGACGTCTACCAGCCCCAATTCAAACATGCCCCTACACACCTGATCAGTCGACTGTGGGAAAGAGTGTGCTGACCCCGCTGATCTATCTAGTGCCATTTGCCATTTGGTAGTGAAATATAAAAGTGGAGGATCAAAGCTCAATAAACAATTAAAAAAAATCCCAAACCACATCTTGGAATCAGAATGCAACCAACAGAGATTTACTAATTTTCTCTGGGAAACACTAGCCCCAAAAGAACTAACAGGTACAGAGAAACAAAAACATCTACAGGCATTCGACGAAGGAACTCAAAAGAAAAAAGGGGAACATAGAAAAGTTATAAGAGAAATTAGAGCTTCGGGGTTTTCGGATGAGGTATATAAAATGGAATTATGAAAGGGGAAACCAACTATAGATCTTGGTCATACCTGCAGAAAGAAGCCCAGATGCAAAAAGACGGGGAGTATGTCTTAAAAACCCTCACAGAACATAGCTCAAAACATTTCTGGGCAATGATTAGTCACCTTGAGGGGGGAACAGGCAACTCTTTATGCAATCTAGTTTCAGAAGAGGGCTGGGTGGAATATTTGACAGAAACCTTTAGAAGTCAAAACACTCAACAATTCATGCTAAATCCAGAAACACCCTGGAAATTAGATTTTGAGGTAAAAGAAATCCAGGAGATCATAATTAATGCCTCTATCTCTAAAGCAGCAGGCCTGAATGGCCTAACTTATCAAATACTTAAGAATGAACCAGAATTATGGTCACAATTATTGTCATGTCTTTTCAGAGAAATTCTGAGGAAGCGAGCAGTTCCAATATCCTGGAAAACAGCATTGGTGATATCACTCTTCAAAAATGGAGATCGTCAAGCAGCGGCCAATTATAGACCAATAGCCCTGCTCGACATAGAAAGCAACATTTTTATGAAGCTCCTCCTAAACCGTATACTACATTGGGTAGAAGAACACGAAATACTCTCACGCTACCAAACTGGCTTCAGAAAGGGAATGTCGACTACAATAAATGGTTTGACTTTAAACTTGTTAAATGAACAGACAAACAGAGACAACTCTTCCCCCTTATGTTGAGCATTAATTGATCTGTCAAAAGCTTTCACCCAAGTTGAAAGAGTTTTACTATGGCAAAAACTGCGAAGTTGGGGTATACCAGAAACGCTGCTGTCTATACTTGTAGAACTGCACAAAAACACCAATCTTAGAGTCCGTTTGGATGAAATAGGCCATTTGTCTGAATTTATAGAGGTAAACAGGGGAGTCAGAGAGGGTTGTCTGGGAGCCCCACTCTTCTTTAATCTCTTTTTGTCAGACATAGGGCCCTTTTTAGAATCATCAGCATTAGCCAGCCCCATTTTGAATGGGAGGAAGATTTGCTGGTTGGCCTATGCTGATGACATAGTCCTCTTAGATAGAACACCAATAGGACTTCAGCGATTGCTAACAAGAATGAATGAGTATGCAAAGATCAATGGACTCACAATTAACCAAGCCAAAACAGATATTCTTATCTTTAAACATTCGCAGAAAAAAGTGAAATTTACCAACTGGAAACAAGGTGGAGAGCAAGTCAAAGTGGTAGAAAGGGTAAAGTATTTGGGTTACAACATACACGCCAATACTGCTATATATAAGGTAGAGGGCGAAGTGATGGCCAAGGTAATTCAAGCAGCATCACAAATGATTAAATTAAACCACAAGCTCTGCAAATTTTCGATTATACCACTAGTGAGGTACTATCTAGCCTAAATTGTACCAGTAATATTGTACGGTTTAGAAGCAGGACCAAGTTTATGGTCTACAAACTGGGAGCTCTTTGAGGGGCGATTATGGAAAAAAGCCCTAGGTCTCCCAAATTGTACAGTCTGATATTTGAATTAGGACTGAAGTCCTTAAGATGTATGGCAAATTGGAAACTAACTACCCTATACAGAGAGATAATCATAGGAAAAGAAACCAGTCTCTATAGTTACATCAGAAAGCACATGATAAAATGTAAATCAGATATCCTCTCGGTCCTAAGGAAGAATGTAATGAAAGTACTCGGGAAAACTGAACTTGATTTAGAAATATTGGTCTCAAATCCACTCAAAGTCAAAAAAAGAACTTGAAATCCTAGACTGGATAGAGACAATAGAAAAAGTAAGAACAGTTCCAGTAGCAAACCCCTTTCTAAGGGGAGAAAAGAAACTTGGGAGTCTTTCAAAATATTTGATGAAATCCCCAGACAGGAAACTTTGTATAAACATTCTCAGAATGAGACTAAATCTAGTTTGCTATGGGGAAGTGCTGGAAAAAAACCAAAACCAGGGACACAGGGCCAAGAGGCTATGTTCGATCTGTATAAACCCAAGCCAACAGACATTAAGACACCTACAAATGGACTGCGAAGGCTCATGGAAACACTGCTTCAGACTATTTAGAAATTTTGTACGAAAAGAAAATGACATTACTTCAGAATTTCTGTGTGATAGAATCACTTCAGGTTCAAACATTACGCTCACTGCAGCCGCAATTCAGGTGCTAATAAACTGTGAAATTGATGTTTAAAGGGATTTTGTTGTGTACGGGAAGCTTGGATCAATCTGATCACAGAATATCTGGTACCAGCAAAAGGACTGGGGAACTAAGTGGGATCGAAAAGACAAGTGCTCTTGTTGAAGTAATCTCACTGGTTGGAATATTTTAAAGGCCAATTTGGTCTGAACTCATTATATATTTTAATGTATGTAAATCTATTTGTTAGTTTTTGTTTTTTTTTTTCCTTTTTTGTATGTTTTGTAAAGACTCAACGAGTCATAAACAAATAAAAATAAAATAAAAAAAATTCTTAGAGGCCTGTTGAGTTTTATCGGGCATAATATTTTTGGTTTTCCTTTGGTGTTTTCCCATTGTCTTTTGATGAGGCATCTTAAAAGATTTTTCAGCAGCAATCCTTGGAGTGTTTACAGGATTGTGTGTAATTGGATCACCCCAATTGAGATTGCTGCAACCATGTTCATTGTTGTTGTTTATTCTTTTAAATGAGTCAACTGAATCAGCAGTTGGTGTTTGCGAGTTCATTGGGCAATCAGATGATCGCATGGATGGACGCTCAGGCTCAGGACCGTTAGAAGAAGGCAAAACAGGGAGCAGGGGGATGCAATATGCAATGCTTTATCCATCTAAATTGCGCATAATCTATCAGAACAAGTCCTTCTTTTTCATTGATCCATCTGCAGTGTTTACGTTTGTGGAATCGCTTCCTAAGACTTGACTGGGGGGAGCTCTCGGGCTCAAATGATTGAATTGATTGATCTAAAGCTGTGAGAATGCTTCCGCAGGGGCCCCTGGCACACCTCTGGTCGGACCTGAGCGATGATTCAGTGTCTGTGTTCAGTTACTCGCTTTAGCTGTTGTGCTGGGTCTAACTACAATTTGAAAATGTAAAGAATTTGGTCAGTAGCTGATAATCCGGATAATGCAAGGCTTTCTCCTTTAGGGGAGGGACTCAGGATGAGAGGTCAGATAAGGTTGTTGAGTCCGGTGCCCCTGGGCAGAAGCCCATGTGTGTATTGGGTAGGGGAGAGGGGTGGAATGGGGTGGGAGATATCACTGCTGGTAGGGGTGATGCTGCAGGGAGTGGATGGGTGTGTTCCACTGCTAGTTGGGGTTGGGCAGTGTGGGTGGGGGTGGCATGGGTTGTGGCAGGAGTGAGGGAGTGGGAGGTGTCAGGATGGTGGGGGGTGGGGGTTTGGGTATTTTCTTGAAAATTGATTCACGTCTACATGGAACGGGTTGGTGCACAGTTGTGTTTTGGTGGGAACATGTGGGTACCTGATTTCAGTTGTGGGGAACCGGGATGAATATTGAACACAGAAGCCTATGTCCTGGTGTACTGTTATAAGTTGGAATGTGGGGGGGTTGAACAATCCACGTAAAACAAGAAAGGTGGTAAATTACTGTGAGCGTCAGAGCGTCAAGGTGATTCTTTTACAGGAAACCCATTTGGTTAGAACAGCTAATGAGTGGGTGGCCAGGGCGTGGGGACCCAACAGGTTCTATACATCCTACTCAACTTTCTTCGGCTGGGGTCATGAGACTAATTCACAAGTCTGTACGCTTTCATTTGGTAGAACAGTTTATTGACCCACATGGTAGGTTTGGATTGTCTGGCAGCTTGGCTTATGTCTTGGTGACATTCATCAACATTTATGGCCCAAACGTAGATGACCCAGGGTTTTTTTAATCACTCCTGTGCAAAAGTTAAATATATGAATACTAACATTGTCTGGTCGAATGATCTTAATATTGCTTTGCAAACGGCTCTTGCTGCTGGCCTCCATGTGCAGCCTGTGTGAGCTGCATGTGGACTGCAATTCCTGCAGCTGGTGCGCTACCTGTGTTTCTTGGGGGAACATGGAATTGGCCACTGGATGTCATGTTGTTGTCTGTGGCTGCAGGAATGCATCCATCCCTTGGTCATCCTTCCCAGGACCGGAAACCAATACTGTGGAGCGTGACCTTGCAGCCATAACCACCACAGATGGATGTGACAACACTGACTGGCCCTGTGAGGGGACATGACCCCCTGCAGACGCACAGGCTACAACAGCTCCAACACTTGATGCACTCACCTCCGACAGCATAGAGGAATGGACATCAGGTTCAGCACCAGAGCTACTGGTTTCATTAGGGTCGGATTCATACAGAGCCATGCCCCGGATGGCCTGTAGCACCAGTGGATTTTCATGGGCTGCCACAACACGTCCTCCACTGGTGCACACTTCTGGCCCAGTCTCCCGTTCCCCCTCTACCTCCTCCCCTGCATCTAGTGGCTCATCACCTGCACATGGACATATAAAGACATGAAGGTTCATGTTAATTGCAACCACTACATACGTTGTTATCACAATTCTGTCCTGCAACACATTGCTATGCATGTTAACATGCCCTAATTTGCATAGACACACTACATACAAAAAACCCTGAGATTAAGGTGTATGCAGATTTGCAACTACAACCCATGTCCCTAACCATGTAAGCACTGCACACATTGCCAACAGACATGTATCTGCGGATGAACATCCTGTCCCATGGCATAGAAAACAGTAGACTAAAACATGCTAATTGTGACTCATCAAGTGGATATGCAACATGACATTAACCTACAGGAGAACATGTGCACACATAATCACAGCCAACTCCACTACAATTACATGTAACACCAGTGTACCACTGGCACATGGAGCGCACACAATGTGGAAATGCCCCGACTGTGGAGGGCCAGGTTTGTGATGCAGAAAGAGTAATGACCTGTGCTGGGAGATAGGAAGAGGGGACAGTGACACACAAAAGGGACAGGTCCATGGACGCATGGAGTGTGTGTTGAGTGTGGCAGGTCAACAGGTATGACTCCTGACAAATAGTTTACAAGGGGGTCAGTGCCCAAGCTGCAGACGAGTGTTGCACAGTGTAGTAAAATCCTATGTCACTCATGGCACAATGCCATGCCCGCTGCCAGTGTTCATGGAAGGTATGGGTAGCATAAAACCACCTACGAATATGTGTGGATGGACGTTCTACTACTGTGCAGGATGTGTAGCATGTGCTTCAGACATACGCACTTGACTGGCATAGCATCACTGATGAAAATACCAAGATGCCATGCTGTGTTGGCATGCCGGAAATATCTTTTAGTATCTGACCGTTGGTGATGACTACTGTCCCAAAGACATGTTCAACAGATGTGCAGCACATGGGTTGTATGTACTCTGCAGTACACTAAGCACGGGTCAGTACACCATGACATGGTTCCCCCATGGCAGTCATACAAATGCCAGCAAAAGTGCTACACAATCCTACCAATTCATTTAATCTACATACACATATTAAGGATGCACACGCCTGAGCACTCAACGGACGTTTCCTTGTGATCTGGCAGACCTCTGATGCCTTGCACCTGATCCACGTGAATCAACTCGCTTGTGGCCTCTTCATGTAGGTTGAGCTCCTTCTCCTGTGGTGACCCACCTTCCAGTCACCAGAGCAGAGGTGAGGTTGGTGCCCAGCTTGTGTTTGGTTCGACGGTGGAGGCCATTCCACTGCTTAATGACCTCACGTGTGGTACACCTCTCATTCCCCAAGGCATTGATGCCATCCGTGACTCTCTACCAGTGGACCATATGTTTAGCAGGCGTATGTGTGCTCGCTGGCTGTGTGCACATGTCACTGTGGTGTTTGCGCACGTAGTCCATGAGGATCTGGAGTTCATCATTGAAGCTCCTCTTCCTCGACGTGGTGGTGTCCTGTGCCGTGGTTTGGTATTGAGCCTTTCCCTTTTCTGTACGCTTTTGCTTCTTGGAAAGTGTTGCAGACCCTGTGTGGCTGGGACCAATCAGGGCAGTAGGGGCTGGAACACTAGTGGCCTGGGCCATGCCATTACCCACTGATGTTTGGACAGTAGTTGCCCCTGCAGGTCCCACTACCTGGGTGATGGGGCCAGGTCCTTTAACTGTACGTCCCTTCCCCTTGGACACACGGACATCAGCTGCCCTTGCATGTACATGTACCTGGGGGGAGGACAACAGCTACTTCTGTAGCTCCCTGACCCTGGGTGTTGGGACCAGTGTTCTGAATGAATGTCCCTTCCCCTTTGAGGGATGGACAGCATCTGCCCCTGCATGTGCATGTACCTGGGGTGGGACGACTACAGCTATCACTGCAGATCCCTGACCCTGGGTGTTGGAGACAGGAGCTACATCTGCAGGTGCCTGAACCTGGGTGGGGAGAGCAGATGACCCTGCAGCTCCCTGACCCTGGGCGTTGGGGACAGCAGCTGCATCTGCAGGCGCCTGACCCTGGGAGGTGGGGAGAGCAGATGACCCTGCAGCTCCCTGACCCTGTTGGGTGTGAGGCACAGTTCTCTCGGCACAAGCCCCGATCCCGGCCCCCTCTGCCACCTTTCCCACTTGTGGCCTTCCCACTCTGTGTACAGATGGATTTGTACAATGGGAGGCACACCAAGCAATTGTCCTGGGCAATCGGAGTGAGGGGGCAGGGTACATGATGTAAAATGTACTAGTGTGGTCCAGCAAGGCTCAATATTACCCCTGTTGAAAAAATGAACAGAATGTGTAATGCACAGGCACCCCAAATATCAAAAATGCATGTATGCGACCCCTCGATAGCTCCTGTGAAAAGAAAAAGTGTTACACGATACGCTGTGGCACCCGGCAACACAAAAATGCATATGAGAAGCCCAGGAAAGCTACTGTGATGTTTATAGTGGGGGTACGCGATACACAAGGGCACCCAGAGTATGAATAATGCATACATGACTCACTGTAAGCCTCAGAAAAAATAAACGTAGACGAACATGTGCACAAAGGCAAATCCCTCACCAAAATAAGTAGTTTGCACTGTCACAGTAGTGAACAAATTGCATTACACCGCAAAAATCTCCAAAGTCCACTCATCCGTCCGCTACAATTCGCACGTGCAGTTTAATTCTCTCCTACGCACTCCTTTATCCCAAATCTGAACGCCAATCCCCAGCAGGTGTCACATAACTTACACAATGAGGTCCTTTCCTCTGATTTCACGTGTATGCACTCATTTCGAATGCACGCAGTAACTGTCACCCTGTTTCCAGCTGCCCAAGTGAGAGACACAGAAGACCCACACTCTGCCTACAATACCTTTTACCTGCCTCCTAGTGCCCTGAGTAGCCTCCTACGAGCCATCTGCTGATGCCTGCCCACTGTGTGTGCTTGATGCCCACCTGCCCTGCAATTTGAGTGCCTGCTGTCCAGCCATTGCCAGTGCTCCTGTCCTTGGCCCTGTGACCAACTAAGCTAATCCCAAAGACTCCCAACGTGCCATTCTATCACCACTGCTCCACAGCCCATCCCTGGACCACCTTGCCCACCCCCACCTGCCTCGGGGGTTGCCATGTCTCAAGCAACATCATCTGAGGTGAGTGGCAACCCCATGGCAGTGAGGCAGAGGGCTGTCAACTTCACTGCCAGGGAAGTTGACATCCTGGAGGAGCATGTCCTGGGGCATTACAATGCCCTCTTCAACACCCCAAAGCAAGTTGGCAAGGAAGGATGGAAGCTGATCTGGGACCGGATCATGCAACCTGCAGGGTGTGGTCATGGGTGGTGGGGGCTTGGGTGTCCCGTCTGGAGTGTAGGGGCTAGCCTTGCGTGGGAGGGCACATGTTTTCTATGGAGGCGCCTGGGGATCGCAGTGTGTTTTCACACGATTATGCTGGGTTGTGGCCAGGGATTGCAAGGTCTTGGGGCACAATTTGGCTGGTGTAGGGCTGGCCTTGCGTGGGAGGACACGCATTTTCTAATGGGTACGCCCAGGGATTGCGGGGTGGTTTTGTGTGATTTGGCTGTGGTGCGGCCGGGGATCACGGGGTGTTTTCGTGTGATTATGCTGAGGTGCAGCCGGGGATCGTGGGGTGTTTTTGCACAATTACACTGGGGTGCGGCCTTGGATCGCGAGGTGTTTTAACACAATTATGGTGGGGTGCGGCCAGGGATTGCGAGGTGTTGGCATGCCATTTGGCTGGTGGAGGGGCAGGCCTTGCCTTGGGGGGCACATGTTTTCTATGGGGTGCGTCTGGGGATAGTAGGGTGTTTCCACGCAATTTAGCTGGGTGGGCTGTATGCTGGCCCAGGGATGGAGCAGATGCTTGCACTGTGTTATGCATTTCACTTGCTTTTTACTGTGCATGGGGCGTGTTGGGGGCGTTACTCGCACAACTTGCTGTTACTTACGCGACGGCTACTGATGCCTCTGGGAATCCACGAATACACTTGCTGTGCAATGATTTCTCTGCACCACAGCTCGCGGAGACTCCTTCTTGGAGCACAGCCCTTGTGCCTTTTATGCACCCGATTCTATGAATCGGGCCCACTGAATACCGTCATGCTCGAGGTAAAATTGCGCCTGGCTTCAGTTTAATCTTAACTTCTCCAACCCCCTTTAATAGGCCTACGCCATAGGGGCCTGTAGTCCATTAAGAAACTGGCACTTTCGCCATGTCCTCATCGAAGAAAATGCAGGACGCTAACTCACTATCATCATTCTCTGCAGAATCTCACATTTTTCTGATCTAACCCATATGTAATGCTCATCTCGAACACTACTTCGTCATCAAATGGGTCCTCTTTAAACCTGTCCTCATCAGTGACATCAGTTAATCTATAACCTTCTCCGATTGCAATTACTGTGCTCCATGGTCTGCCATTGTCATCAAATCCTATGAGCATAGCCAACACCCCTCGTACTACAGCTGCTTTCAGTTCTAAGGGAACAATCTGTCCCCCCTCTTTGTCCATGGCACTCTCTGGCCTAAAGAGGAACTCATCAGGTATTCTCTTAGTTTTACCTACTAAACCAGACAGCCATGTTAACAAAATACGTACCCCATAACGAAACGCCTCTGGTTCTAAGGGTACTCCTCGTATGGCTATTTGCATTGTAAATGCCATAAAGAATTAACTAAAATGTATATAATTTATCCCTGGTGTTGAACACACTATATCTTCATCAAAAAAAGAAATAGTCATATTCAACTTTGTCATTAAATCACGACTCAGCATATTAACTGGTGTCTGACTTGAATACAACAATGGCCCAGTCATATCACATTCTCCTATAGAGAGTCGTAATTCTTCAGTAAAAGGAACTCTACTTGTAGCTCCTGAGAAACCTTGAGTATTCATGGAAATACTTGACAGTAAAAATGTTCCCTCTCGTATACATGAGCGAGTTGAACCCCTTTCTACTAAAAAGGAAAAGGAATTGCCTCCTATCGTGACGTCAACCCTTGGTTCCTCTTGAGGATTTGGTGTTACTCAGTGAGCTGTCCTATTGCTGGTACATGCTTATCCCTGTGCCCCTGAAAGGATTCCCTACCTCCATGGTGACACACGATATCCTAGGAGTCAGTAACTGTCCTGTGTTTGCACTCTGCTGTATCTGCATGGGTGCATGCTGTGACTGCCCTTGTGGCTGACTCAATGGTGCTTGCTGTGGTTGTAAAGCCTGTTTTATTCTCTGCGCTTGTTCTTGATACACTGTTTGATCTTGGGCAAGCCTATCCCTATTTTGTGTGCCATATGCAGGTGGATAAGCGGCCCCCCCTCTTGAGAACTGGCCATTGTGCACATACCATTGGCTCACACATGTTTGCGCTATCTGCCCTGTCATTCCACATGTCCAACATACAGGAGAAAGTCTTCTAATTTGTTCTCCCTGCATGCCTTCATTATCATTCTGTATATGCTGAAACCCACCTTGGTTACTCTCGTAGTTCCTTTGATTGTTCAGAAAACCTCCCCTTCCTCTGAAGTTTCCCCTACCTCGTGGTGCAAATCCATTCCCTCCTTGATCAAACTGCTGTTGGTTATTCACCTGTGGCATACCCATTATTTGCTGTGTTCCCTGCCCTTCTCCACTGGTTAACATTGCCTCTTCTATAGCATGCTCATTCTGTAGCAACTTAGCCTCCTGAAGCTTCCTGTCATCTTCTTTCTTTTGACTTTTTTCTTGTAAAAGACGGCAATGATGTGCTATTGTCAACTGTATTTCTGGCCACGGTTTTGCCTCCATACCCACCAATTTCTTGAGCTATCACTGTACTTTTTCTGGCAGCCCTTGACATAATATATGATAGAATACAGTATAGATTTCCCCCATGGCTCACGCATTTCCAAGCTCCATTGCTCTTGGATATTCTAAATGTAAATCAACAGATCCTCTCCTTCCTGCATCTTTACCTGCCATTATAGCTCACATATCCGAGGAGTATAGATACTATTCTTGAAGTGCTTTCCAGACCGCCGCTCTACAATTATTAAACAATGCTCCATCATGAGCAGTATTCTGAGCAGTGACTCCTGTGTATCCTGCTCTTGACCAAATGTCATCAGCTCTCTCCCCGAGTATAGCTGCTAGAAGACCCTTGATGTCCCCTATTGCTAATGTACTTCCTCCTGTCATTTTCTCTAATTCCTAGATCCATTTTCCAGGACCCGACGTTAAACTCAGGAGTTTACACCTTAAATGATCCTTATCCATTTGGGGCCATGTTATATACTGTGGTCTGACCCCTCCTTTCTCTAACAATGGGAATTGCGAGATCCCAAATTTGCATTCATCCCCCATTGGCTGTCTGTCCAGAGCAGGGACAATGGTTCCACACCGTCTTCTTCCTGGCAATGACCTTAGTCTACTCACATAAGGTGGTGAGTGCCATCTCACACCAAGGGATCACCCCGTAATTCGATCGAGTCGCCCCAGTGGCTCTGGCACCCTTGACTTAGGTAGGTCTAAGTCTGACCATCGTACTTCTCTGTCCATAGGAGTACACCCTTCAGGACCATATGCACAAGCGCCTTCCTCCACACAGAAGATTTCTATTTCTTGGTCTGACATATCCTGTCCCCAACTCGTGTGACTTCCCTCTTTCTCGTCTCTATTCAGAGTCAGCCTGTCCAAGGACAAAGCTCTATGCTCGAGGCTAATCAAAATTCTCTCTTTGCCTTGTGACTGCATACTTTCAAATCAATCATTTTTTCCATTTCCTTTTGTTTCTTTCTTGGTCCTCATGTCAAGATAAACCTTATCAATTTTATCCCAATGCTTCATATATCTAAATCATCTTCTAGATTTGCTCTAGAGGTACCTGGCATTGGTCCACAGGTCGGGAAGAATTCTTCTATGTCTTCCCATGCTACTACTGTATTAGGTTCCATTAACTCTTTTTCTATGTGATCAATGTCGTATGCCATTTGCCTTCTCCCTTGTTCCATTTCTTCATCAACTTCCCTTCGCTTCTTAGATTCTTCTCTAACCCTTTCCTCTTCTTGTCTCTTCACCTTGCTTCTGTCGATTGTTCTACGCATCTCTTCATCTCTTCACCTTTGTATTCTTCTATCCCATAACTTCTGTTCTTCTTCTTCCTCCTTTTTCTTTTCTAACTTATCTCAATCTTCGATTGTTCATTGTCTATTATCATACTTTCTTTGCTCTTCTGCTCTTTCTTGTTTTTTCAATTGCTCATCTTGATACAGATGTTCCCTTTTCCTTGTTGTCCTTTCTTTTAGCCTCGTCCTCTTTCAACCATTTCTCTATTCCCTGTCTTTTTTATCCTGTTCATCCTGATCTTCCTCTTGCCTTACTTCCTCAATGCTCTTTCCATCAAGTTTGAGCAATATCTGACCATCCATCCATTGGTTCTTTATGAACGCTACCTCATCAGTGTTGTCTTTCTCTCCTTTCCATATTTTTATTTTTCTCTCTATATCTAGAGACATGCCAAGTCGGTCACTTCTTTCCTTGTCCCGTGGGACTTTAGGAATGACATCTCTTTCTGCAGTTTTTTCAGGACTTTCGTTGCTGCTACATGCAGGCGACATATACGTTGGGTTACTATACCCTGTTGCTTCCATAGCTCTCTTAAAGGATATAATCCTTCATCTTTCGTATTTTCGTCATTTACCTCATTCGTTATAGGGAGAGCACAAGGCTCTTAACCCCCCACTTTACACTCGTTAATCATCCAGTCTTCAGGAGGCAGGTCTTCCTGTTCCTCCTGGTACATCTTCAAGAGCTCTAAGCTTGCTAACCATTTTTCTAGCTTCTTTCCCGTATATGCTGCATGCAAGTATGTCATCATATATTGCAGGACCACTTTGGACAGCGATCCCCCTTGTGGCCATTGCCTAAACATTTTATCTGCTGTACCCTTAACCCATTCTGCAGTGTATTGCTTAAGCTTGGGTGCGTGTTTTGGCAGCTGTCTGCACAAGTGTATAAGCGGAGTAATATTCTCCATCATGACTTAGTCACAATTGACTATCACTGCTTACTGTTATTTCACACAAATAAATACTTTCCAGAAAAATAATACAATATGAGCGTGCACCAATTGTCGCAGCTCGAAGCCTCTGCATCACGTTTTACTTCAATTTACCTATTCACTGAACATTATCAGTTATCTAATAAATAAATAATCACATTTCTTCAAATCTCATCCTTTCCACCACAGTCTATTTCTTCCTTATTTCTCAATATTTAATTTCCTTACCGCATATATCTCATGCAACATGTAGATAGAAAGACAATACTAACAGACTGGCCGGCCCACATACACTTTAGCCCACGCTCCTAGTGACTATTTCTGCCCCTATAAACAACTCTGATGGAGTATGAGCTGTCCTCTTTAACGACACCTTGGTCGTTTGTAGCCTATGTATCCACTTGGATTTTAGGACAAGCTCCTTCTAAACGTCTTTGACGTAGGTTAACGGACATACTATATAGATTGCTCCTCGTCTAAATACCTTACACTTTGATGCCCATCGTCTCACACTATGACGCTCCTCGTCTTTAAATAAATAATAAAATACCCTAACCAGCCCTCAGTTACTATATCCTCGTTATCACTGTTTCCCACTTGGTGCTCATTCAGTTTGTCACCCCACTCAACCTACTCACCATTCGCGTTTTCGACTTCCGACCCTCAAGATCGTCTCCTCCTCAAAACAGCTGCTTCAGCCTTCAGTCCGCTCAGCTTCCTGTAGATGTCGGGAAGGGATTCCACTTAAAAACGGGGGACCCATCCCACCTGTACTTGTAAGATTTTTAAACTAACGGCCGCTATCTACAAGGAGCCATGTGTTCTTCCAGTTAAATGGCGGAGGATGTCCGATATTACTGGGTTGATGGATTTTTAACCATCAGCTCTGCTACCACGTGAACTAGGGCATTCAACCCAGCCCTTTAAGATGAGGTAGCAATACTCAGAGACAGATGGAGATGCAAAATATTACTGAAATATCAATAATCGAACTGACTCAGGAAGATGGCAAAGTGCGACTGTTTTATGTCAATTATCTAAAACATCAACGTGTGTCATGATTCCTGCCCCTCATGTCCCCAGCCCTCCAAGATGTCAGGCTTGAGCCAGGCCACGATCACCTACATAGTCCTCAAGGGCCTCTCCATCCCTCCAAAGACCCACTTGGAGTCAGACTTGGCGCTTGTGGCACCAGACACACTCACTCCTATAGGATAACATTGGGGATTGGAGTTGCAGTGCATTGATGGGGACAAGATGGATGCCCCCACATATTTCAGTCCCAGAACTGCATGTGCAGTCTAGTCTTTTGGGTGTGGTTCAGCCCAGAGACACCTGGGATACCCAGAGACTATTTAAGCCACGTCCAGGTTGAGAAACATGCTTTGCGTTTTCTGTACCTGCAGCGTGACACTCACCGTGTTCGGATCGGTCTCCAGTAGGCCTGCATCTTTCTTCTGCACTCAGCTCCTGCAAGAACAAGAACACTGTTAGGAACAGCCTTACCTTGCAGCACTTCTGCCCATCATTCATCGCTCCTTCTGTTCTGTGGGCATCTTCGGCGGTGTCATTCCCATCCCGGCACGCCCCTTCCTAAGGAAAAGGGAAAAGAACAGAAAAAGGCATTAGTAAACATTCTGCAAGTTTTCGCTTATTTTTAAAAACTGTACGAGCTTCAAACGCTTACCTGAATCCCAGCCGCTCTGGGGGAACTCTGTCTCCAGAACTTCTCATCCATCTGCAAGAGGGAAAAGACACTCCAGGTTAGCGTGGAAACATCTAGAGGCGCTGCATACCGCACTAACTCACCGCATTTGTTCTTCATAACCGGCATCCACGCTGAAAACGTCGCAGCACCTAAAAGACACAGAAAAAGAACTCAGTTCAATACAAATACGAAAGGGATGCATCGCGCATCGTGCTCTCAATCACCTTCAGCGCTACTCATGTCAGCATCACGCTGCCATCCCCGGACGCCGGCCATCATCTAAGGAAGGAAAGGAACTAAGTTAGAGAACTGTTCAAAAGACTCATTATACTTACCTGTCGGACTCTTGTCAGTGAAATAACTAGGCAGCAACAATCCCGCTTCAGTCAACGTGCCCCTGCGCTGAAAGCAGGATGGAGAGCACATTATCCAAGAAAACAAGGTGAGCTGTGGATCAAAGGGAAGGGGTGGACCCCGGGGAAGAAGGGGTTCAAGCACACAGAGACAATAGGGAGTTAAACTCTACCAATCCTGTGTTTCAGGCCCAGTCTCCAGTTGAATAGCCTCCAGGGAAGGGTTCGAGGTTGTAAGAGGTCAGAACAGGCTGAGTGACGTCCCCGTGGATACCAGGTGAGCATTACAGAACGCAAAGCCTCACATCAAAATCCACCAGGGCGTCATGGAAATGTCCGAAACAGACCAGTTAGCCCACATGTTGGGACAGCTACATTCTGAAGTACATGCAGCCAGGCAGGAGACCAACACCCTGAGGAGAGAGCTGATAGTAGCCAAAGAACGCACTGATGATTTAAGCCGACAACTTCTCCAGTCACAAGTAGGGTATGCACCATTGCCGGGAAGCGTACCCTCGATGCCATCGCCATCAGCCAATCCTGTTCAGATAATCCTTCCTGGGGCAGTTCCCTTAGCCCCGCGCATCCGATTTACGGGGGATCCAAAGAGGTTTGCAACGTTCATGAACCAGTGCCGCCTGCACTTCCTTTGTAGGCCAGGGGCATTTCCGAATGACCAATCACGGGTCGCTTTTGTGGAATCCTACCTGAGTGGTAGTGCCGCGGACTGGTCTGTACCCTTTGTGGCCCAAGACGATCCTTTGCTGCGTGACTTCAGGGGCTTTCAGCAGGAGATGGAAAAGCTGTTCGCCCGTCGTACTCATGGTCAGGCATTAGACAAGAAACTTCTGTCCCTGCGCCAAGGGAATCAAGAACTATTAACATACATAGCCACGTTCAATAGACTCGTAGTTGAAGCAGAATGGCCAGTGGAGAAGAGAACCATGTTATTTCATTAGGGGTTGCGGGGGGAGCTCAAGGATGTTCTCACACAAGCAGTGAACCCCCCGAAAGACTGCTCAGAATTCATTGACCTTGTTGTTCAACTGGATCATAGGTTGCAGGACCGAAGAGCAGATCGAACCAGACCGGACCCTCGCCCTATGTATGTGCGTTCAAAGGACAATACTGCCCGAACAACGGAAGGTTCAGGAGAACCAATGTAAATCGGTGGGGGGTCAGATCCCCCTTGACTAAAGCGGAAAGGGATAAAAGGAGACAGCAGCAGTTATGTCTGTACTGTGGAAGGTCAGGTCATTTCCTTAAAGAGTGCCCTGTGAAGCCACCGAGGAGGACGGTAGGGGCCATGGACAAGGAAGATACCATCAAGGATTCGGAAAACTCCCCAGCCCGGCAAGTGTAGGGGTCCACTTGTCGAGCAAAGAAAGTGAACTACAGATCTCCCATTTTTCACTATCTGTGGTCTTGATCAATCACCAACAACCATCTCAGATGCACGCAGTAAGAGCGTACATAGACAGTGGAGTCATTGGGAATTACATCGACCAGGATCTTGTGGCAAAGATGGGGCTTCCGTTACGCCCTAAATCAAACACCGACACCTTTACCACTGTCGACGGCACGGAAATAGCTTCTATTGCAGTTTTAACCCTTCTGTGCAAGGATGGACACCAAGAATCTATCGTTTTCAACCTCATTAAGGCACCACAGTTCCGGCTGATTTTGGGAATGCCATGGTTGGTAGCTCACAATCCTCGAATTGATTGGCAAGTGAAAGAATTGGCCTTTCCCGAGACTTGCGCCCACACATGTTATCGCCAAAAGAAACAACCAATAGACACCAGAACCTCCACGCTTGCGACTGTGGCAATCGCCACCTTACCAAGTGAATGCCAGGACTTTCAAGATGTCTTTCAGAAAGAACAGGCTAATACCCTGTCACCGCATAGACCATACAAAAGCCAAATCGACCTGATACCCAGTTCCCAAATCCCTTGTGGGTGAATTTACGCACTCACGGAACCAGAAAACCAGCACCTGAAAGCCTATCTTGACCAATACCTGGCCAACGGGTTCATCTGTCCCTCAAAGTCTCCAGCAGGCAGTCCTCTATTCTTCGTACCAAAAAAGGAGGGGCACTTGAGAACGTGCATCGACTATCGCGCACTGAACCAGATTACCATAAAAAAACGCTACCCCCTGCCACTGATCCCTGAATTGCTTGATCAAGTCAAAGATGCCCAAATCTACACAAAACTAGACCTGAGGGGGGCATATCACCTTGTTCGCTTAAAACAGGGGGACGAATGGAAAACTGCTTTTCGCACCAAATACGGCTTGCACGAATATCAGGTAATGCCCTTTGGCCTTTGCAACGTGCCTGCTGCATTTCAATTCTTCATGAACGATGTCCTACGGGAATTGATTGATGTCTGTTCTCTAGTGTACATCGACGATATCCTAGTAAATTCTGCATCAAAGCAGGACCACGTTAAACACGTCCCATCCGTATTGGAGAAACTCTGTCAACACCAGCTCTACGCCAAGCTCGAAAAGTGCTCATTCCACATCTCCGAGGTGGAATTCCTGGGCTTTATTCTCAGCCCGAATGAAATACAAATGGATGTACATAAGGTAGATGCTATCCTGAACTGGCCATCCGCATATTCATTCAAGAGGGTTCAAAGTATGCTGGGTTTTGCAAACTTCTACTGCCGGTTCATCCCAGGATTTTAACAAATCGTGCATCCCATCACGTCATTACTAAGGAAAAGCAACAAAAAGTTCCAGTGGACAAAAGAAGCCGAGGAGGCTTTCCAGGAACTCAAAGCAAGATTCACATCTGCCCCAATCTTACGCCACCCTCAGCCTGATCTCCCATACCTGATGAAAACGGACGCCTCAAGCATGGCTATGGGAGCCGTCCTCTCACAAAAGGACCCCGAAACAGGCCAGTTACACCCTGTTGCCTTCTGGTCGCATAAATTCACACCCCCTGAACTCAATTACGCTATCACAGACAAAGAACTCCTGGCCATTAAGTCAGCCTTTAAGGCATGGCGGCATTACCTCTTGGGCGCCAGACACACAATCACCGTAATAACTGACCACCGGAACCTCCAGTACCTAAAAACGGCAAAGGCCCAAACCTCACGAAAACTACGTTGAGCTCTTTTTTTTGCTGAATATGACTACGTGATTACATTTCGACCAGGGGTGAAAAATGTGAAGGCCGATGCCCTTTCCCGTATGGGGATAGAAGAGCAAGGGTATAAGACCCCTTACCCAATAGCAATCATCCTGAGTGACAAGCTCCTAGGAATCACAGCAACCATAACTCAGAAAGAATTACATGAAGAAATCCAAAACCTGATGAGTCCGGAGCAATTACAAGTGTGGAGTGTGCAAGGAGAACATTACATGATAAAAGATCAGTTGCCCTACTTCAGGAATCGTTTATTCTTACCAAACCAAGAACTACGAGAGCAAGTCATTTCCGGTTATCATGATTCCTTGATCGAGGGCCACCCCGGAATCACTAAAACCCTAGCCAAGGTAAAACGAAATTATTGGTGGCCCCCTTGGCGTAAAGACATTATCCAATTCATCCTGTCTTGTGGAGTGTGTGCTCAAAACAAGTCATTGAAGCAGAAACCGGCTCGGCTATTACAACCATTGGAAATCCCACCAGCACCCTGGCACACGTTGTCCCTCAATTGTATTACTGACTTACCACCTAGTCAAGGGTTTAACACTATTCTTGTGTTCGTGGACCTATTTTCAAAAATGGCACATTTCATTCCTCTTAAGGGGATCCCAAATGCTTCCACTCTGGCAAAGGTATTTCTTGAAGGCATCGTACGGCTCCATGCGTTTCCTTCAGTTTTGGTCTCTGACGAGGTACTCAGTTTGTCTCTAACTTCTGGAGAAAATGCTGCTCTATGGCCCAGATCGACATCCGGCTGTCCACCAGTCACCATCCCAAAACGGATGGTCAAACTGAGAGGACAAATCAGACGCTCGAGCAGTATCTGCGTTGCATGTTACACCAAGCTGAAGGACACTGGTTCGACCTATTATGGATAGCTGAATATGCTTATAATAATTCCCTACACACCAGCACTGGGCAGACACCCTTTTATACCATGTATGGCAGGCACCCACGTACTTCTGAGTTGGACATTCCTACAACCCTGGAAATGCCAGCAGTCAAAACCTTGCACACAACCATTTCTCAAAACTTTAAAAGGGCAGCTGAACACCTACTTCAATCTAAGAATCGCCAAAAGAAGTTTGCTGATCAACACCGATCAAAGGCCCCCAACTACCAAGTGGGAGACAAAGGGCCTCATTACACGGATGGCGGTGAACCATGGCGCTATTAGCGCCATCATGCCGGTAAAATACCGGCACCGCCTTGGTGGAAAGGGGAATTGCCGCCCTATTCCAAGGTTGGCGGGGCAATAATTCCCCCTTCCACCATTGCCCTTCCCCATTCCCATTTTTGCCCCATAGGGCTCTATGGAAATGGGGAAGGCGCTAATTACGGTACCGCAAATTGCGGTACCGTAATTAGCTCCCTGGTCCCTTTGCGGGTTGGTTTTTAACGCCTGCAAAAAGCAGGCGTTAAATTCCCCAACCCGCAAAGGGACCTCGTAGTAAGGCGGTAAGGATTTACTGGTACCGGTAAAATACCGGTAAACCCTTACCACCATCCGTGTAATGAGGCCCAAAGTCTGTCTGGCGTCTAAACACGTGTCCATCAAAGGAACCCAACCTTCTGTCCAAGATACCTGGGTCCATTCACCGTCACCTCCATGATAAATCCTGTGGTGGTCAGACTAGATTTGCCGTCAAACATGCAGATTCATCCTGTGTTCCACGTGTCTCTCCTTAAACCTGTTCAACCTGGGACCCGGGTAGCAATGCCACCTCAGCCAGTAGTAGTCACCGGGGAGCCAGAATTCGAAGTCAAGGACGTCAGATCCAAATTATACTACTTAGTAGACTGGAAGGGGGTATGGTCCACAAGACAGGACATGGGAGCCTTGTGAGTACATCCATGCACCTCGCTTGCTTAGATGATTTCATCAAAACCAACCCAACCAAACCAGGACCAGACAGAAGAGCCACCTTGAGAGGGGCCTTGGGGGGGAGTGCTATCATGATTCCTGCCCCTCATGTCCCCAGCCCTCCAAGATATCAGGCTGGAGCCAGGCCACGATCACCTACATGGCCCTCAAGGGCCTCTCCATCCCTCCAAAGACCCACTTGGAGTCAGACTTGGCGCTTGTGGCACCAGACTCACTCACTCCCATAGGATAACATTGGGGATTGGACTTGCAGTGCATTGATGGGGACAAGATGGATGCCCCCACTTATTTCGGTTCCCAGAACTGCATGTGCAGTCTAGTCTTTTGGGTGTGGTTCAGCCCAGAGACACCTGGGATACCCAGAGACTATTTAAGCCACACCCAGGCTGAGAAACATGCTTTGCGTTTTCTGCACCTGCAGCGTGACACTCACCGTCTTCGGATCGGTCTCCAGTAGGCCTGCATCTTTCATCTGTGCTCAACTCCTGCAAGAACTAGAACTCTGTTAGGAACAGCCTTACCTTGCAGCACTTCTGCCTATCACTCATCGCTCCTTCTGTTCCGCGGGCATCTTCGGCGGTGTCATTCCCATCCCGGCACGCCACTTCCAGGATTATCTTTGGTACAGGTATTCTTACTGGCAATACACATGTTTCACATTCTGGCTCCCAACATATAGGCAACATGGGGGAGGAGCTTTGGATGGGGGTACTTGGCTCCATCTCTGCAAAGGAGTTAGGAGGGCTTGTGAATGTAAGCGTCACCAGAAACGCACCCCCCCGTAGTGAGAGGCAATAAAGGACACACCACAGAAGGGGAATGAGGCCAGGACCAAGTGCGGGTGAGATCAAAAGAGCTTTATATAGATCAATAAAGGCCATGCAAAGGACTCTGCAAACTCTGAGAGCGCTCTGTCTGACAATTGCAAAGACAGTCCTACTTATTACAGAACTATGTCACGCATGACACAAGCTATAGGGGGCACATAGTCTTAGGGATCCGGTGGTGGTGCCTAGGTGGTATACATTGTATACAGTTGCTTCTCCAGGATTGGCGGACGTTGGTGCTGTGCCACGTGGGGTGGAAGGTCAGCTGGGCTCATCGGGGTGGAGTGCCAGGCCGGACATGCCTTGTAACGACGATTGATAACTAAAATAACATTTGCCCTTTTGGCCACACATTCCCACCCATTCGTTACACTTTATGCTTTCCGTTGGTTTGCAAATCTTGTAAGCGCTGACCTTAGATCAGTATGTGGACATGAACATTGATATGCGATCTGGAGTGTCTCAATCCATCAGTTTGGAGGATACCTTAGATTCAAACAATCCGGTCTCATGTGCATAGTCAGGGGCATGGGAGGGGTCGCTTGACCACCCTGTCTTGGCAGTCTAGGTGAGGGATGGTATTACGATCTGTTGGTACACGTGTGGGCGCCCCCCTTTTTATGGTCATTAACTTGGGGTCGATGGGGATACCACTGGCCCGTGGGGGGCATGTGACTGGTGCCTGAGAGACGATGGGATTTAGGACCAGGTAGCTCGTAAGTCATGGGGTCAGGCTGTGGCGGCCTCTGACATGGGGGAGGCGGATGCTTGAAATGGGTCCAGCAGGGTCGGGAGGGGAGGCGAAGCTGTGCTGTTTGAACACCAGCTATCTCTAGAGGGTCTAGGCAGGAGGAGGGGGAAATGGCCTTGTAGCTCTGTGTGCGGCCTCTTGCACAAGGTGGTATACTGTTCCGTGGGTGAGGGGTGAATAACAGCACATGGGGTTTCTGAAAGGACTCGTATGCATTTGCATTAGAAGGGATACTAACTGGGGACCATACCCTTTAGCACAACAATTCACATCTATAGTTGACATACGAACATGAGGTAGTGTTAGGCAGGTGTGTGTATAAAGAGGGCAACACATGTTATCACATATTGTTATCAGCTAGCAGTCTATGTACATCTCTACATTATAAACAATATCGGTTGAATATTTACTCTTTACCCATTCTTCTTCATATTAGCAGCGAACGTTAGTCAACAGGACATACATTACATAAATGGTTTCTACACAATGCAAGAGTTTTCGGGGTAGGTATGGGTGTGAGGCACCACGCTGTCTAACATTGGGGGCTTGGTGCAGGGTCAGGGCCTGCAGGGTTTGGGCTGGTCTCAGTTACTTCCTAATGTTCCTGTTCATGGCTGGGGAAATGATGTACTGCGGAAGGTCAACAGCTACTGTGTTTTATTTTGTTGTTTGCTCGTGTCTGGTGGCTCGTGAGAGCGAGTCCTTAGCGGATCTGCCATCTAGTGGGAGATGGGGGAAGTGTGGGTCTCTGTGAGCGCGGTCGAGTGGGGGTCACTCTGCAGCTTTCAGTGTGCATGTTTGCTCTGCCTGGGTTAGATCTGCACGTTTCTAGCAAGATGGGGTTGGCTTAATACAATATGCCGTCTGTGCTCTGCCACATAACGTGGTGATGCAGCCTCACGTGTCGGTCTGCCGCCACCCTGCCGCCTGGGCCCGGGGGCCGGTGGGCTGCCAACGAATCATGAATCTTCACCAGAGTGGGACATGCAGTGGGAGGGGGGTCCTATTGACCTACCCTCCCCTACATTTCCCCCCTTTCGTAACTTAAGTAACGAATACCATTGCTCCCCCAGTCGTTCGCGCTCCTTCTCAGCTAACACTGCTTCTTCCCAGGCTGGCTTTCCCTTTATTGGCATCCAAGCTCTGCAAACCCCCGGAGGCTCTCCCCCCTTCTAGCGTACTCAACTGGTGTGCAGGTCATATATATATACATACCCCATCTCCCTCCAGGTCCACCCATACCTCCGTGTACCACTCTAGTTCAAGGGGCTCCTTTATTGTGGTATGATATAACCTGTCTACTATATCCCCGTCATAATATATAGGTACCATTCTATACTTGGACTCTGAATTCTCACCAGTTTGTATGTGTGCTTCCTGTTGTGCCTGTGCCCCTCCTCTGGCGTTTCCCATTGTCACCATCATCATTGTTCCATTTGGGACTACATTTGCGCAGCATCGAAGACCCAACTGGCACACACAAAAAATCACAAGTAAAAATACGATGAGGGGCATTAGTAGTTTCACTGCGAGCCCCATCCAGAAAGGTACCCATGAAAAAATGTTGTCAAACCACGTGCTTGGGTCTGTGCCACCTTCTTTCTTCATGCGTTCCCCTAGGTTGTGCACCACAGCGATGACGTGTGATAGTGTCCCATTGTCAGCATCTTCAGAAGGTACAAAAGTGCAACAGGCACTTCCGATTTTTCGGCAAACACCTCCATCCATCGCCGTCAACAGGTCTAGGACATACCTGTTTTGCATTGTCATTAGTCTCAGAGCCCTTAGCTCCACCTTGATCACATTGAACCCTTCTTCAGTGTCGTTGGCCAATTGAATCAGCTCCCACCGCGTAATCTGTAGCCACTTGGCATTTGCCTGGGCCTGAATGCTTGGAATGAGGGAGGCAAAGAAGGTTTCCACTGAGCTGAAAAACCTGTACCTGTCTGGGATCTGTGCCAAAAGTTCTGAGGAGGCCTTTGAGATATTACGACCCAGGCGGTAATCTGCCGACATTACCGCCATGGCGTAATGAGCGTTTACGCCGTGGGCCGATGGCGTAAAGAGTGCCACATTACGACCCATCGCACGAGCATTATGCCATGGCGGTAATGTAAATAACGCCATGGCGGAAAGGGCCCCTACCGGCATTGTAGGGCGAGCAAGGTGCACTTCCGCCACCGTAAGTAGCGGCCACTGTAATTAGCGGTGCCCGCAATTAGCGGTCACCGTAAAAAGCAGAACCGGAAATAGCGTCATTGCAGCGGAACGGGAAACAGCACGTCGGCCATCTTTAAAAACACAATCCATTGCCATCCTTCAGAACAACACCAGATCCAACCCTGACACCTGTCCCAACCCATCACCCACCCATTCAACCACCCAAAAATGCCTAAAGTTGTTAAGAAGGCATGTGACCGCCAGCACCAGGAAAGATTTAGCCGGGAGGAACTCTGCATGCTTGCGGAGACCCTGCAAGACAATGCAGCTGTCGTTTTCTCGCCGGAAATGACCAGGCCAGCGATAGCAAAAAAGAAGGACATATGGGCCCTGGTGGCCAAGCGCGTCAGCGCGGTGGGGACCGTACCCCGCACCCCACAGCAGTGCAGGAAGCGTTGGGATGACCTTTGCATACGGGTCAGAGCCGTCATCTCTGCGAACCGCAACCTTGCCCTGGGTACCGGTGGAGGTTCGGAATCCCCACTGAAACTCCAACCGTGGGAGGAAATATGTGCAACCACGATTGGCATGGAAGGCATTGAAGGCGTTGGAGGGATGGAAAGGGGAGTTCCGACATCAGGCAATGAAGGTAGGTACCTCAAACAAGACATGCCATAGTCACTGCAGTCCATTCATGTGTAGCACAATGTTGCCCTAGAGTGTAAATGCAACACATTAGCTGGACACTGCCCACAGCCACATGCGAGCTCCACCCTGCATACACTGCTGGCACCCACATACCTCCATCCACATTCCACACAAAAAGGAGACAACCTGCATGGCCCTGCCTGAAATCTGCCTCATCTACTGACCAGAATCATGTCAATCATTGTCATTCCAAAGTCCGCAGATCCATCAATAACGCCCTCCCTCCTTTGCTCCACCACAGGCACAGAATCACACCCCGAGGACCAGGACACCCCTGCGACGAAAAGAGCCAAGAAGGCCAAGAATACCATCCCCGCACCCTCAACCTCAGCTGCAGTGAGGCAGACCCCACAACAAGCAGAATCAACTGCAAGCAAACCGGACGGCCCACCGGCAAGCACCCCAGTAGGCAGCAGGCCAGCAGCAGCAGCACCACCTGTACCAACATTGCCTGCCACAGAAGGCACCGGGTCTGCGGCCAGCAGCAACATGGGTGAAACTCTGACATTGAGGAGCACGACATCAGAAGCCCCACTGACCTTCTACATTCCCCTGTTTGTCAAATGCCAGCCCCCATGAGGATCACACACAGGGGCACACAGAGGAAGAGGAGTGGCCTTCTACCCCATGCCCAGTTCTTAGTCCACAGGAGGGGAGCAGCCCCTCCATCACACCATCAGCACTGGGCATGGCCCAGCAGGGGCAGCAGTCCCTCGAGGACATCATACAACGGCAGCAACATCTGTCCACGCTGCTGACTGAGCATGCTGCGGAATGTGTGGGGGCTAGGGCAACCATTGAACAGGCCACGGAGACCCTAAGGGCCGAAATTGCGCAGAGCACTGCCACCCCGAAGGATGCTATGCAGGCCATGTCAAGGGACATTTGTGGCAAACTTGCCGGGTTGCGTTGTGTGCTCACTGAGCTCTCCCACACCCTACAGGACGTGCATGCACGGGAGCTGGCAGGGACATCCTCTGCTGCCAGTTCTGCACAGAGCAGCCCCTTCTGATGTTCCAGATGGAACCGGCGCTCCACAGCCAGGGGTGCCCCCGGGGGCCGGGAGAGGGGGCTCGTAACAGCCTGTGGCCACTGTCACAGGCATCTGTAGACACTTACATGGGGTGTGTTGGGGTGTGCAGGGGGAAGGGGGGAGGTGGAAGGGGGTGTGTTGGTGTGTGCAGGGGGAGGGGGCAGGTGGGAGGGGGTGTGCAGGGGGGAGGGGGGAGGTGGGAGGGGGTGTGTCACGACAATTTATGATTGAAATACACTTTTTCCTTTTCCATAATGAAATGTGTGGACATTTTCATTGCATATGTGTGCTTTATTGGTGTACAGTCCACAGTGTGCATGTCCCAGAGACACACAGTGCCCCAAGTGCAGTCTCCATGTGATACACACCAGCCGTGTGTGCTAGAAGCAGTGGTCGATGATATTTTGACGCATTTCACGCCCCTCCTGTACATCGCCTCCTCCATGAGGTGCCGCCCCATCTGCACCCTCCTCATCCTCATCGTCAGGTGGTTGCAGTTCTTAGTCAGGGGGCAGGGGTACATTCCGTCTGACGCACATATTGTGTAGCATGACACATGCCATGACGATCTTTGCCACCTTCTCATGGCGTTACAGGAGTGCCCCACCAGACCTGCTGAGGCATTGGAACCGTGCCTTCAATAGGCCGAATGTCTGCTCTATGACCACACGGGTACATGTATGTGCACGGTT
The DNA here is from genome assembly GCF_040938575.1 of Ambystoma mexicanum. Lineage (NCBI taxonomy): Eukaryota > Metazoa > Chordata > Amphibia > Caudata > Ambystomatidae > Ambystoma > Ambystoma mexicanum. The sequence continues at coordinate 288,527,627 of NC_090924.1, read as the reverse complement.
GAAGTCCTCCTCGTGCTGGTTCTGCTGGTTCTGGACTGGTGTAAGGAGCCACCTCTTCAGGGGATAGCCTGCATCACCTGTATGTAGGCGAGAATGTATGTGTCAGTCATGACGTCTGATCAAGAACATGATGTGCAACGATGGCTTGCATCCAACTGTTACTTTGGCTCACTTCTACATGCACTAATTGATTCACACAATGCAACCAGTATATGCTCATGGCTCTCATGGCCTGTTTTGCATGCCATCACCCAATGTATGCAGAGGGGTGGAGTGCATTGTGAGAGCCCATCCACTGTGTCCGTTCATGCCGTTTGGTTAGTTGGCCTGGCACATGTCCTGTGATGGCAATGCGCACATCATTGCAACATTGCTGTGGGCCTCATCATGACCCCAGTGAGCAATGCTGATGTAGATAGGGACATTTTGGGGGCCCTACTGTCTGTGTAATGGTGTGTTGATGTTTCTGTCCGTCATGTGCCTCCTCCGTGGGCAGTTATGGGGGACTGGCCTATCGGTTGATGGTGTTTGGTGATGTGCATGTAGGTGCATTTCATTGTTGACAATGTGGTCTGAATTGGTAGAATGCACTTGCAGATGGTTGTGTCATGGTTGGGACACAACCTCATTCACATGGTAGGGCTGCATACATTGGGTATTGGCTTTACTGGTGTTGGGTGGAGTTTGGGTTGCTTTAGGGTATCATCTGTCTCTGTTCTCTCTGCTACTCACAGCCAATTGGAGTATGCATCATTCCCCCCCCTTTCAGCCAGGTGGAGTATGCATCATTGCCCCCCCTTTCAGCCAGGTGGAGTATGCATCATTCCCCCCCCTTTCAGCCAGGTGGAGTATGCATCATTCCCCCCCCTTTCAGCCAGGTGGAGTATGCATCATTCCCCCTCCCTTTCAGCCAGGTGGAGTATGCATCATCCCCCCCCCTTTCAGCCAGGTGAGGTATGCATTGGTACGTCATTCACCTACCCACTTCACATTTCCATGGTCATGACATTGGACTCACCGAGTAGCCAGGATCTTGGGCCTGCATGTCGCTCCATGTAGCGTGGTATTGTGGAGTTCCTCAGGACCATAGAATCATGTGTTGATCCGGGGAATCGGCACAACAATGTGTGATGATCTTGTTGGAGTCACAGACCATTTTCACGTTGATTGATTGGAACTCTTTCCGGTTGCGGTACGGTACCTCCATGGCACGTGGAACCACCAATTCCACATGGGTATAGTCGATGGCACCAATGCAACCAGGTATGCCGGCTAGTGCATGGAAACCCACTTTGGTGTTTGCAATCTCCTGGGCAGTCCGTGGTAATGAGATGTGGTCGTCTGTGTGCTTGAGGAGGGCATTGAGCACTTGGATGAGTGTCGTGAGAATAATGGTTGTGAAATGCCATGCAAGTGCCCCACTGTGTGCTGGTAGGTGCCTGTGGCCAAGAAGTGGAGTACAGACACTACCTTCAGTAGGGGTGGGATGGCGGTTGGAGTTTCTATCATGCTGACGATGTCGTTGTGTGTCATGTCTACGATGGCGGTGATGGTGTCCCGGTCCAAACGGTACAGGGTGTGGATCTGCTCAGCAGTGAGGTTGAATGGATTGGCTCTGATGCGTGGGAATGGGGGCTGCCTGTGTGGTGGCACTGGCTGTGCTGGTGCGGCTTGCTGGGCCTGCCTTGCCCTCCTTCTCCTCCTGCGTCTCATCTGTGCTGCCTGTTGTTGTTGTTGCTGTTGTAGCACTTGCATTGCTATCAGGTCCTCCAGCCCCAACATTGCTAGTCGTATTGGTATCATTGTGGAGTGTGACTGGGTGTGGGAAGGGGTGGGGTGTGCTCTTTTTGTACTTCCTGAGTCTGTATTGCCTTCACTTGTGCTGTTTCTGTGCACCTGTGGCAGCTGCATTCACTTTACGTGGCCATTTACGGTTGGTTCGCGATGGTGTAGTTAGCACCATGGCGGTAAGGTACTTTTAAGGGCTGGGTGATGGCGTTAGGTGCATGTCCGCTTGTGTCGGCATTCGCGTACCTTTCCGCCATGGCACTAAGTATGGTGTGGGAGGTCGCGTGCGTGCTCCCTTGGCGCAGTTAGCGGCAGCGTTAACTACGATGCCACTAATGGCATTGTAGTTAACGGTCACGGGTCATGATCGGACCTAGCGGAAAACGATGGCGGTAACCATTTACCGCCATCATGTTTCACTTAGCGCCAGGGTCGTAATGAGGCCCATAGTTTGACGACCTCTGTTTTCTGGATATGATTCCGTCGGCGTTTCCTTCTGATAGGGCGTACAGTGGTGGCTCTTCAGTGGGTGAGGCGCTGGCTGCTGCTTGGGTCATCGTCCGGCCCCCTTCTCCGAGGTGGCTCTCTGGTATTACCATTCGAGCTGAATGCAGTGTCACCAGGGAACACGTGCCCCTCCATGATGGTGGGAGGTGCATGTATGCCCGTTTGACACAGACCCAGTAAGTGTCCATTAGGGCTGCTGTTCCTTTCTTCATATATGGATCATTAGGCTTTTGCTGCAGTTCGTGTTTCTTCCCATGTCGATTTTCCCTTCTCCCAAGAAACAAAGTTTGTTTGAAATTTCTTTCTGTAGTTTCAATGCTTTTTCTATAGCGCTCACCCAGGTCAATTTTGCCACATGTTCTGACCAGAATGCGGCACACGTTTTTGCAATCCATTGTAGTTTTTTTCGGTCGGTAGCCCTCGCAGTGCTTCAGCCTTGCACGTTACCACATCATCTTTCCATTTGTTTTCCGAAAGTAGTGTTCCTTTTATTAAGAAGAACGGTTCTTTTAAACATACCACTCCTTTGGCTCTCGAGTAGCACGTTTTCTCGTTCTGCAGCATTTCAAAAGATACTGTGTGTGCCTGGAAGGTGTTCTTAATTCTGCACAGAGTGAGATGGAGGAGACACTGGGCATCTGCAAGAGGCAATTCTTGTGGCATTAAAACTTTAGGTGTGCCTGAGGCATGGGGTATCAGGGAGCACACGTAGCAGCTTTCATTAGTTGTTCGTTTAGCTGTGGAGCTCATGTTTGCATACCATTTATTCGACTAGTGTGGGTGCCTGGGATCTTCTATCGTATCTAGTCCCAGGCCATAGTATTCGTCATATCTCTTCCTACCCGCCTCCCTCCTTCTCCTGTTTTTAGGGAATGTTTTTGCATGCCTGGCTATGTGCAATAGGGACTCCCTCTCCCCGGCTCCCCCTTCTCCCACTCTTCGTACAGAGTCATAAACTTGTCAGCCATTTTAATATTCTCTTTCATTCTCTCTGTGGTGTAGTCATTTTCTCTATGAGGATCGGTTGTCATTGTGGGCGGGGTAGTAGTAGTGTCATATAACCATGATATAACAGATGGATGCCGATCATTTAGTTCATGTACACTAAAATTTATAGCATTGTGTTGGGGCTTCAGAGGAGTGGTCGACTTGTTGTTAGTATCGTTCTGACGTTTTGCCTGGTCTGGATGTGGGCCATACCCCCATACCAGCTGAAAGCCTTCCCATATTAAATAGTTACCCTCCTTAAACGGTTTGCTTACATTTTCCATGCTGGTTCCATTACCTCCCCCTCATTTATCTCAATGCAGATAAATGCTATTATCCAATATATTGTTAAGCCAAACAAGAGTGTGAAAAATATAATAGCACAGACAGTCAACCCGCATTCGTATGAGTATGTTCGTAAATCAAAAACATTTCTACTCCTAGCGTCCCTATTACTAATTGTTGCAGGTGGCCTGTCCGTTGCCATTGTTACTCCTATATGTTAAAACATAAAAAGGGTACATTAAGCATATAGTTGCAATCATTCTTGCATTTCCACCTTGGAATGATGATCTAGAGAGAGAGAGAGAGAGAGAGAGAGAGAGAGAGAGAAAGAGAGAGATAGAGAGAGAGAGAGAGAGAGAGAAAGAGAGGCGAGAGAGAGAGAGGAGGGCTGTGAGAGTCTCAATTTTAGAGATTGTATAGGAAACATAGTGCACAAAGTGATTAGCGGAAAGGGAGGAGGCAATGGATAGTGGCATGGACTGTGTGAGCAAAGATTGAAGGGTGGATGAAAGTTTGTGGGTGTGATTGCAAAGAGAGGAGATTAGGTTTGTAAAGTAGGGGTGTGTGGCATAGTCCAGTGCAGAGGTTAGGGCGCTAGGCGAAGAATAGGTTAGATGTCCATTATTTGCAAATGGCGTCATGGTGCACTCTTGTGTTGAAGGTTTGAATTTCAGAGGTCATCCAGAGCTGAGGACAGAGACGGGAAGGTGTACATGTGCGAGCAGGATAGTGATGGTAAAATGGAGTCATAAGTGCATAGTGAAAGTCAGAGAAAGCACAGTGAATGGAAGAGGCATGCATAGGGGAAAGAGTCAGGAGAGAAGTTCTCACATCAACCAGGAAAGGGAATAGAAAGTCCTGCCTGACTTTCTTCATATTACTTGAAGAGTGGAGATGAAGAGTAGAAGATGGAACGACTCAGATGCTAAACTGAACAATGAAGTGATTAGAGCAACAGGGGTGAATGAAGAGTCCAGAGGAGGAAAGTGACATGGAAAAAAAAGACATGGTACGGACAGTTCCCACCTGAGTGAAAAGGATGGCCATCAAGGGAGTAGAGGGATTGGTCAGATAGGAGAGAATTTAGTTCGAGGCAGATGGCTTCAGAGGGCATGGGGAAGTTAAGGTTTCCCAGTATGGCAATGAGGATGTTGGTAGGAAGTGGCTCAAGGGAAGGGTCAGATCAGGTAAGAAGGAGTAGAAAGCACCAGAGGGTTGATAGAGAGCAGAACAATGAGAAGAGTTGAATAGTGGCCTATTCAAAAGAGGAAGAGTTGATGTCAGATGGGGTAGATGGGCAGTTTTTAATGTCTATTTGAAAAGGAATGCAACACTGCCACCCTTCAACAGGTCGGGGAGAGTGGGAGAAGGTAGCAGAGTCAGTGTGGAGTGCTGCTAATGCATCAGAGTCATGAGGGCATATCCAGGTTTCTATGATAGCAAGAAATGAATGTTGAGGGTGATAAGACTCAAAGTGGTCAATGATGTAGGGTGACCTTGTTGCAGAGGGATTGTGCATTTCAGTGGTCAAGTAAAAGAGTGATAGGAGGTGAGGAGAAGAGCAGGGGGTGTGTGGCAGGCCAGGGGTGTAAATGAGTTTGGAGATCCTGGGAGCATGTGATAGTCTTAATTGAGGGGCCTGGGTGCAGTAGGGAATGAGGAAGATGGGAAGGCTGGAGAGTGATGCACAAGTTATACTAAGGCTATGAGGGGAGGAAAGGGAAGGACAACAATGATTAGACAAAGGAATGGCGCAAAATCAAGATGCATGACAAAGGGTAGAAGATAGAGGCAAGTGAAGACAATGAAGAAAGGGTGCTGCTTGGAGAGACATAGAGAGAGAGAAAGACAGAGAGAGGGAGAGAGATGCAGAGAGAGAGAAAGAGAGAGAGAGAGAGAGAGAGAGAGAGAGAGAGAGAGAGAGAGAGAGAGAGAGAGAGATAGAGAGAGAGAGAGAGAGAGAGAGAGAGGAAGTGGGTGAGCAGAAAGGAAAGGAGAGGATGGTTGGCTGAGAAGAAGCTGGTTTAAGTTCTGAGTTGTGTTAGAAATGGAGCATAGGTAATCATCATCATCATCAATCAAGGGTTTTTCGGATTTAATTCAATAAACCAATACCTAAAACAAATAAAATACAAATGAACAATTATACAACATAACATTAGATATGCTTTGATAAAGCAAAATAGATACAATCAATATAATCATTATCAACATCAACATGGAACATGACATAAAACCTATTAGTAACCCGGCGAGAGCGAAGCAGAATGCAACAAGCATTCTGATTGGCTCTCGCCAGGTCCCTACCCGGCCGGGAATCCCTCTGTCGGGATTCCACGGCCTTTGTCCCCGGTGGGGGGCGTGGCAGCCCCTCAGCCAATGAGGAGGCTCGAAGCGGGGCCATCCCCGCTCCGAGCCTCCCCGCGGCTGAGAGGCTACCTTCGCCCCCCGCCGGGGACTCGGGTAAGTCTTTTTTTTTTTTAATCCCTTCGCTCCCTCTCACCCACCCTCCCAGCTTACCTTCTTGGTCCTACGTCCCCGGCGGGGGACGAGGGAAGCCTCCAGCCGTGTGGAGACTCGGAGCGGGGCCATCCCCGCTCCGCGCCTCCACACGGCTGGAGACGCAGGTACATTTTTTTTTTTTTCCATCCCACTCCCACCCTCCCAACCCCACTTACCTTCTTTTTGATCCTTTTTTCGGAAGCGGACGCGCTGGCAACACTTGTCTGCTCCCGATGGCCACCATGGAAAGGGAAAACGGACTCCATGGCGGCGGGCATTTACTTTTTTTTTTTTTCTCCCGAAACGCTTTTAGTGCCCCGGTCACGCAATTTTTGCGGGCCGGGGTACTAATAGCAATAGAACACTCGCGTCGGGGCATTACCGTCCCAAGGAATGCCCCCGACGCTCGGGTTCTATTGCTTAAATAGAAATGTAAGGGCCAGCCCTCATTGTGTACATTTTGCTTGCTTCAGCAATGGCATAATTGTCTGCAGTCTAATTTCATTATAGCATGAGCAGAATGACACAAAATGCAATAGATCCTCAACTGCATCACCACAGCATGGACAAATTGAGTTCTGCAAATGGCCCTGCCAAGTCATGGTGTTTGCACGCAGTATTAGCAAATTAAAGCGTGCTCTGGTCAAGACCCAATGATCTACCTGATTATTACTATATATCAGATAATACTGGATTACATCTTTCCTCGTTATGATTAAATGTTTTCACTCGGACTCACGCGAGAGTCCTATTGATTTGTGTTTCACTTTTGTTATATAACGGAAGCCCATTTTATAGGTTTTGCACTCGTCCGATGTTATCGAGTTCACAGGACACAAAAGATTGGGGGCATTCACCTGTTTTGTACACTCACAATGAACTTCAACACTCTGATAATGTCCCGACTAAGGCCCTGGGGTTTGACCAGAGACCAAGCCAGTGCATAAATACGGCTTCACATCAGTCGTTTCCAATATGGTTTACACCAAGCTCTGCATGTACTTCAAAGTTTGCAGCCGAGCATGGAAGACCCAATAATTTCTTGAGAAATGTGTTCTCAATTACCTCGATTACAGCTACATTTTAAAATCCCCACAGGGAAGCCCCATAGTTGGCTACTACCTTTGTCCGCACACGGTATACCTCCCAGATCATTCTCAATGGTTGCCCTTGATACATTTTCATAAAACATGATATGCCCCCAGTGCCTGACTCATTTTACTACTTTGCTTACGTATGTGTCCCAGCCCCCTCCAATTTTCTGAAAAAACTAAATACACAAGTAGTCAAATTTTGTAACTGTGGGAATTAATTAACCATTGTTAAACATACTGTGCATCTTCATTTTTTGACTCTCCCCAAAAACATGCCATGACAGACAATTTACTTGTATTTATATTTAAATCTAAGTTAGTCATAAATTCAGTGTAAACATTAATGAGTTTTTGGAGGGCATTCAGAGTCCGAGATTTAATAACAGTGTCATCGGCATATGCTAAAAGTGGAAACGCGTTCTTGCCATTCCTACGATAGTCTGCATTCAGGTCCACAAGAGCTTTGTACAGACTGTTAATGTACAAAGTGAATGAGACTGGGGCCAGTACAAAGCCCTGGCGAACTCCTGTCACAACACCAAAGTAGCTAGTGCACTGTCCATGCTCACCAAAGCATACACATGCCTTGGTTCCCTGGTGGATCATTTTCAGAATTCTTGAAAACTCGTTTGGACAACCCATGGACTAAGTACCCACGATAGTTTAGCTCTATTAACTTTATCAAAGGGGGTGCTTAGGTCCATGAAAGCCAAATAAATCATCTTTCCCTTAATAAAGACTGATTTAGACCCCACCAAATACAAGTTGAGTGCCTGATCATGAGTTCCCAAGTCTGGCCTAAAGCTGTAATGAACATCTGAAAGAACCAACTGGGTGGACATCCATTCCTCAACATGCTTTAATATTATGCATCCAAATGTTTTAAAAGAGATATTCAAGAGTGAAATGGGCCTGTAAGCAGAAGGGCTCCCGCGGTCCCCTTTTTTAAAAATCGGGTAAACAATGACTTTTTCCAAATTGTGGGTATATTCCTGTTTCAAGAAATTAGTCGAAACAAATTGTCAATAGGGGAGCCCACAAACTCACTTTACCCTTACCATCTGGTTGAGGTGCATGGTTTTGTGTCTGTTGATTAATGGTAACCTCTACCTCTTGCAGTGTCATCCGTGACACAGAGCCCTGTTCTCCACCCATGCACTCACTTGTAGGACCCTATACAGAGTGGAGAAATGATCAACCCATGATTTTGCACCAGCATGGTTTTCCCTATGTGTCTTTACAATTCTGTAAGGGGGACCTTGCGCAACAAATCCCCAAAACGTCTTGGAGTCCCTTGAAAAACAGCATCTAGAAGATCATCCCATTCTTGATTCTTGATCCGCCAGGAGCTCTTTTCCTGATCTCAGAGCCAGTTTGTACTGAGCTCTTTTTTCAATACATTTAAGGACCCTCAATAAATAATGTTTTGTGCTCCTGCAAGCCTCATCGAACCAAGTTGTCACACCCTTTTGCCTGGATTAAAAGTACTGTTGAAATGAATCAGATAAGCACCCTATCAAATCCTGGTATCCTGTTATAACCTGACTAGGGTGTACATCACAAACAAGAGTTAAAGAAATAAATTCTATGTTAGTTGTGACAATTTCCTGTTGGAAAGGTTCAGAGTCGCGTTACCTCACACAAGTCCAGTTGGGGGAAAAAAAGAAATGGTCTGCTGAAGGTTTTCCCATTTAAGAGTCAGCCTTGTACTCTTGTACCACTTTAAAATCTTGTATCCAATTCCAATGTTGGACATGCATACCAAAATAGTCGATCGTGGATGACCAGTGAGTACTACTAAAGGTCGCTTCACCCGGTACATCAGGTTCAATGCGTGCATTTAGGTAATGCAGACCCCATTCCAGCAGCCACATGCCTAATTGCAGACCCTATGGGCATGCCGATTATCCAGCATCTGCATTTGTACAATGCCATGGGCAATGTCCTCTTGGACATCAAAAAGATCTGCTGAAATCTCATTGCCCAACATTAAAGTCACCACCCAATAATAAGATGGTATGACTATCAAGGTTTTCCAATAGTGTACCTTCCAAAAGTGTGTAGAGGAGCAGTTACATGGCTCTGCTGGAAATCCCCCCTACATCCTATATGTTGGAAGTCTGAGATCAGGCCGAGTTTGACACCAGCAGTTGTGCCAATACCGCTGTGGATATTTGAAAGAAGGTATCCACTGAGAAAACCCTATCGAATGTATTCCCAAAGAGACGACAATCTGAGGGAGGAACTCCCTGAAGGAATATGAAAAGGAGCGAAGAGAGAAGCTAGTGATGTGACAAGAAACATGCATGATGCCCTGAGAATACTGGCTGAAGAGAATGCATGTATCTTACAAAAACTGATGAGGAAGTTAAGAATCGAGTAAACCTTCATGTGCAAAAAGATGATTGCACATGTGCAAAGTGCTGCAGAAATTCAACCATTCAATAATGTACAGATGCTGTAACGTAAATAGACTAAGTCATCATAGAAGATAGCTATATGTAGTGAATAGACTGCAGGCAAAGCCACCAATGTTTAGGAGTTGGACATCAGTGTAATGAATTTAGTAAGCCAGGACCCATGGAGAGAAAAGGCGAGAATTGTGTCGCAGTAAGAATAAGCTGAGATTGTGGAAGCGCAAGGCGAGGCTGTCTGGCCTGAAATCAAAACTAAAGCAGCCACGGTCGGTTATCTTTTCTTGAAAGCAGTAAATGTGTGAAGGAAGAATCATCCCTTGCTAAGGTGCAAAGAAAGAACACGAAGAGTGGCAAGTTTTATTCATTTAAGACATTTAAATGCTGCAAAATGGACAAAATCATGGTCTCCTCTCAACTGAGAAAAGGATAGAAATAGAGTTGAGCTTGGAGTTCTAAAAAACGATAGTGAAAGCTTGCACTCCCATATATTCCCACAGACAAGGAAGGATACTTTGCAAAGCCAAGTTCAAAGACAATCTTCATGGCAGAAGGCATTGGTGATGAAAGATGTTAGGCTAATTGGGTGGCGGGTAAAGTCAAACCCACCTCCTGGCAACTGGGTCTGAACTTATGTGCTACTAATTGAACCTAATGTTCCAGGCATGGCACAAGCATGCCAACCAGTTATAGAGGACCTTATAATGAAGGGCCTTATAGTGTGAAGACCAATGATAAACTGAGTACTTAATAATGTTGAAGATGAAATGTTTTTAGATGTAGGCATAAATTGTCCACCGGACAGTGGGCAGCCAATCACAATCCTAGTTCCTATAGAAAGTATATTTAGATGTTTCCCATAGCCAATCCCAAACCTTGATAGGTTTTCTATTATTTGCCACTTAGTATGACGTTACTTCTGACATATTTTTTGCATATAAGGATGTTTATATGAGAAAATTGTCGAGAACGGATCGAACGTCCATGATGTCCATAGTAAACTCCCTGTTTAGATCATTGTTAATAAAACAGTATATTTGCCATCTTCCTGAGTTGGTTAGATTATTTGAACTCAGAATTACTCTGCAATCCCATCCTTTGCATGCCCGTTACTAAAGGGCCAAAAGCTCACATGCCTTAAGGGCCCCAAGCCTATTGGCTTCTGAGGCATGTGGACCGTTCCAAAAATAGACAATCAATAGGGTATCTCCCTTCTCAGGGACTGTGGCAATATATTGTAAACAATTTGTATTGGTTACCATTACCTCAGTGCAATAGTTCAGAGAGGATTTTATCAATATCATCAGACCCCCATAACATTGTCCTCTATTATTCTTGAATGCTAGTGAATAGAAAGAAACAAACCCATCCAATGACATATTCTCCAAGGCCCAGGTTTCTTGTAACAGTACAATAGTGTGCTGTTTTACATAATCCACTGTATCTAAATCTCTAAGTTTCGATGCTGCCCCACCTATTTTCCAACTAAGAAAGGTTGCTAAATTCTCCATCCATCGAGTCATCTGTTGTGCTGCCTAACATGGTTTGACTTCGACCACTGTAAGTTTGGAATTACTACAGGGGGACATTTTAGTCAGTCTAGTTCTTCGATTCTCAATAAACATTCAAATCGATTAGCTTTTAACACTGCCCCGCTCTCATTCAAGACTTCCCATCCCGTTGTACTCATTCCAAACCCACCACTATCATTAACCCCTCTATTGCATAGGTAGGCAAACAACTGTTAACAGGCCCCAAACAACAATGTTGCTTGGTGCTGTGAGGTAGAAGAAATTGTGATTAAAGGATAGTCAATGGATGGAAGGATCCATATGTCTTAGGTACAGGTAAAGTGTAAGCTTGGTGAAATCCTGGTTTGAGCAAGGGCTCCGACTCTAGGCCCTTTCCAGCCCCAACAGGTCCAAACAGCAAGCTGCCCTTTGCTGAATGTGGACCTTAACTTCAGACACCCAAGCTGGATGCCCAAAGGAGACTGAATAAGGGGTGCAGTGTGTAATTGTGCGTCAAGCAGTGTGTTACCATCTGTTCATTTGTTTTGTTCAATAAATTGTGTTTTCACCTATCCCCATCAAAAAATGTGTAACTTGATGAATGCTGAGGTTTATCCCTTATTTACATGTTAGATGTTTAGTGCTGGTTCTGTATTGATGTGAGCAAATAGTGAGAAATTGAGTGCCAGCCCAGAAATGGTGATACAGTCACTCTTTTTGTTTTTACTTTATTTAAGTTCAGCAGTCACGATGCAAACGAATATACAGCCATCTGATATACATTATTCAGATATCTCATCAGTATTATTACATTCTCTCAAGGAGTCCTCAAGCCACATGTTGCATGAACTATGTAGGAGTGTCAGCACTGGTCATGCATGTTCTGAACTCGCTCCATACGTCCCTGGGTTGAGATGTAGTGGTTGCGTTGATACATATATATAGTCCCGCTCATTGACACAGGACAAGTCCCAGAGCCATGCATGTACCATTGTTGGGCAGCAAGCTTTCCATTTTGTCAAGATACCTCTCTTCACCATCATGCATCCCACATTCAGAAATGCTCTCAATCGTCTTTAAAGTATAACCTACCATGCACCAAACAGTGCTGACATCGGGACTCAGTCAGGTGCTTCCCAACAACTTCAGACATGATCACCTAAATTTGTTCCCAATATTACAACTCCATAGCATGTGAATATATCCAGTCCCCCGCCCCCTCACAACGTGGACATAGTCCAGTATGGCCCAGGTATATTTTTTGGAGCTTAGATTCGGTGTAATGTAGCATATGGAGGATCTTTTATTGTATGAGCTTCATTCGCATATTCATGGATACGAAGTAGTGAATCTGCACATTGCCTTCCATTGCCCCTCTGTGATCTCCTGTCCCAGTTCAGCCGCCTACATCCCACGTGAGACACCCTGTACCAGTGTAGTCCCAGCCAGTGGCTCATTATACCGGGTTGCAAGGACATGCCAGCAACCACTAGCAATAGAAATGGAAGCCAGTAGTTCATTTTCTGGGGGTTCTAGTGGATAACCTTTCCACCTATGCTGTACCGCTGCTCTTATTCTATACAGCTGCAGTCGTTCCACTCCCCTGTACCAGTGTTTATTCTTCCAATTCTCCAGTGTCAAGAATGTAACTTCTGTGAATGAGTCACCCATGGTGCGGTATCCCAGCTCCTCACACCATCTGCGTTTTGCATTATCTCTTATAGGGGAGAGGTGAGGGAAGTTCCACAACATTAGGAGGCGGTAGTATGGGTCTTCTTTGAAAGATTTGTCTCCAGGCTCCATGTGTAAAAAGGACAGGCTGAAACGGACAATTGTCCCTATATGTGTTGTCTAAAATGAGTGTCTCATTTCCAGGCCCTCCACGACACCCCACTCCAGTTTGACGCGTGGCGGAGCCTCACCCTTACCATATCAAAAAGTAGCAAATTGTGCTTGAGCCGCCATCCAGTAGACTTCCGTGTTAGGCCCATTGATTCCACCCAGGTCATACGGCAGCGCCATAGCTTCCCACTTTCTTGTACGGTCCTAGCTTGCCGCAGGAATTGGAACATGGTGTGGTGGAGGTCGGTAACAAATTGCCTACCCGGCCATATTGGCACATTCACAAATGTGCACAACATTATAGGCACCAACATCATCTTAATTAATGCTAGTCTACCCGGCAGTGATATGGGCATTCATTCCCATTTAGCCATTTTACTACTCGCATAGCTCAATAGGGCCCCATAGTTATCAGCAAATAGACGTTTCCCTCGATCTGGACACCATGATCCCAAGGGATTTCAAAGTCTCTGGCACCCATTTCAACGGTACCTTTCCTGGAGGTCTGGGGGTGCTATCTGTCAGTGGAAATATCTCAGATTTGCCAAAAATCACCACGCACCCGGAGTGTTTGCCGAAGCTAATGATGTCCTGCATGACAGGGTCTAGATCATACTGCAGGTCTCTTTTGTATAACAGGATATCGTCCGCATGTAGCAATATGATTTTGGGGGTTCCTCTTATTCTGATACCTTTGTCCCTGTGCCCTGAATGAATAGATATGCTATAGGCTCTATTTCCAATGCAAATAGCAGGGGTGACAGTGGGCAGCCCTGTTGCGTCCCCCTGCCAACTTGCCTCGGAGCCTGCAAGGAAGCCATCAAAACCACCAGAATTTCACCATGAGCCCATGAGAGCCTGGTGCCTTGTTTTGCGGCAGATCTTTAATAACGTGCAGTATTTCCTCCATCATAATCAGAGTATTTAGTTGGCCACTAGCGCCCTTTGAAAACAAGGACATAGGGATGGAGTCTAGTAGGTCAAGACCTTGTGTGTCTTCAGGCTCCTGCGCTTGGTAGATTGCCGTATAGTAATGAATACATATCTCATTGATTTCGTGCTCTGAGAGTCACAGTATTTGTTGCTCATTCTTAACACCTGTTATATGGGTCCGCACCCCCTCTTAGCGTACCACATTGGATAGTGTTCTTCCTGGTTTCTCAACCTCTATGCGCCATCTAGCCACAGCAGGTCTGGCAAAGTACCTTACCTCCTTATTCGCCAGTTGCCGGTAGTCCTCTAGTTGTGTCTTTATAGCCGGTAGTGTAGATTGCCTAGAAGTGGTCACATAGTCACACTCCATTTTCCTAAGCTTGTCTTCGCTGTTGGCTATCTCTCTACTGGAGTATCCCAAATTCCTGTGACATTGACATTCCTGGCGACTACCTTAAATGCCTACCAAAAGCATAGCCTGTGTAACAGTATTGGTATCATTAGTTACAAAATACATGCAGATGTCAGCCTCCAAGTCAGTCCGATAAACCAAGTCTTGCAGGGCCAATGATTTTAACCGCCATATACTGTGGTTTCTGGAGGCAGATTCCCAAGTCAGAGTGGGAGTCGCAATTGTGACTACATCTGGCTATTAGTCGAGGCCCACAGCGGCGGCACAATTACAAGATGCATCACGACGAGGAGTCCCCATCTTCTTGGCTCATCGGCATTTGGGAAGGGATCAGTGTGTTAGCCTCAATGTACGCCAGAGCCTCCTCTAGCATCCTAAAGAACAGAGTCTTCCCTTGATTTTGTATGTGCAGCCTCACCAGAAAAAGCATAGCATAGGGAGTGGACCTCTCTGACATTTATTCTTAACCCCCATGAAGGATTTCCATTCCAGCTGGATGGTGGTGGAGAAGTCTGGATAGATATGAATAATCGAGTTGTCATGCCACAGGGGACCCTTCTCACTGGATAGTCACAGCACAGCGTGCTGGTGAAGGTAGTTGAGGAGTTTCACAATAAACGCCCTAGGAGGGGCACCAGGTCTGGGTCACGTAGGCGGTTTTCTGTGGGCCCTTTCAACCACAAACATAGAGTTAAAACCTTGGTCACCCAGTGGCACTTTTAGCAGGTTTTTAACTGCCACTTCCATCGGTCCACGTCCAAAATCTTCCCGGAGCCCCATGATACGTATATTGCTCCTCCATGACCGAGATTCAAGATTGTTACATTGAGATAGAGCCTTCTATAAGTCTACTGCCATGGTTGCCACCTGGGATCTAAGGTCATGAATGTCATCTTCTTTAGTCACAATGCAAGTCTCTGCCTCCATCATCCTTGAACAGGCACGCTCCATTTTCCCATCTAGGGTGCTTATGTTCGTGTCTATGCCATCTAGCGTGTCTGTCATGGAGGCAAAGCCGACTTGAATCCCCTCCATCAGCTACTTAAGGTTTGGAATATTGACAGGGGGCTCTGTAGGGTCTGTTGACCCATGGGCCTTAGAGGATACCTCCTGTCGGGGTTTGTTAGGCTGGCACACAAACCCTTCCATTGTGCCCTTCCTCTTCTGACTGTTTCCCCGTTGGGCATGGTTGCAGGCATAGAGTGAATGGCTCCCCGTGCCCAGTCTCTCTTTTATGGGGCCAGCACGTTAAATATGTCCAGAACAACAGTGGGGCAGGTGCTAAATCCAAGCTCAGGCACCTACCAAGCATCAGCGCTCTATGTATAAGGCATTTTGTCTGTATAAGCTGAAATCATGGGCTTTGTCAGCATGTATTTATTTTCACACTGTTTATTTGTGAAATGCTTTAAAAGCGCCAGTGGCCTTGGTGTTGCTGCAGCTGTCTTCAATAATGTCCAGTACAGAAGCTATCACCAGGCTGCATGTACACCCACCCCGCAGGTACAGTATTGCAGGTTAATGATAAGCAGTTGGGACCCCCAGCCAGCACTCGAATTGGTGCCAGGGCAGTGCTCCAATGCAGTGCCAGATCACTCCCGTGTTACAGGCTCCTGTCCGGTCCCCTCACTCACCTCATGGAGCGGGACCCAGGGGGATTCTATCTCTGCGGCAGCCAGGAGCAGGCAGGCTCCACTCACCTCCAAGCTCGATCATGGCTTCTCCGTCACCGAGCCCGCCGCAGTCAGGGGTCGGCCCATGGACAACCTCTACCGCCATATACAGCCAGCGGGGTCCTCCGCACTGCTCTGCCTCTGATCTGCAGGGTCGCAGTTTCAGACATGGTCCAAATCAAAGGGTCCCATTCGCAGAACACACCAAACTTGCCACAGGTGTGCACCAATCTCTCCAGTGTTGGATGTGATCGCAATTTTGTGTATTAAATCATTACAAGTGGCTCTCTGGCATGGTAAGCGGGCGGCCAGTATAGAAGCTCAAACAGAGGCAGCCATCTTGTGGCTTTTCAACAGCGCCACCCCCAACCCCCCATGGTGATACAGCACATTAATAGTTCCTGGTACATTCTCGTTACTTGTGAGTTCTTGACTTTCATTGAAAATAGCTGCCATTGATGTTCTTACCCGAGTAGAAGATGACAATGCCTAGTACATGATAGCAGTCACCGCTATTTGATGTGCCATATGATAAGAGTTCCTGGCCATAGCAAGGCAAACCATGGAAAATGATGGCACAAGTTACTCGTCATAAGGTGGTGACAGTTGGCAAATGCAATTAAACCATGGTACTTGGTGGCAGTGCCTATTCAATATTGTATTTACTTGCATTCATTATTATTTTTAGTTTGGGCTGATGTCACTTGCGACACCTGTGATAGCCCAAACTATTGCATTCAAATACTGATTCATGTGTACATAGGGATAAGGGTTTCTGGCAAGGGGCACACCCGAATGACATTTGAGGAGGGAAACACAGTTCATTAGGTGTTATTTGGCTATTAGAGCCTCTCACCAATGCCTATGGCTAGTCCCACCCATGCCTGCCTTTTCCCACCTTCACACTGTCTTCACACGGAACTCTCTGGGCGGTCATATTGGATGACTTTCCCTGAGGCCATCTTAGAATGGTAAATATACCATTCATCTTCCAAATAAAATTAAATATTTTCAGCCAATTACCACATTTTTCCATTTATATGTAGAGCACATTTCAAATATATGTAAGATACGATTTCACAAGAAGAAGAATTAATGTTAAAAAATGGATTAACCCTTGCTTTAATTTATAAAAATATTTCTTCTGTTTCTTTTATTTCTACAAGCACACATTCTCTTGTACATTCCCTTTTTCCCTTCTTTAATATCCCTAAGGCTGCTGACCTTACAAACACAGAGAAGGAGAAAACAAAAGTTCCTCCGATTCTCAATCACAGTCACACACATACCTTGAAGGTCTGGCAAGTCCCGGTTAGAGAAACAGACTTTGAACATATCATCTATCTTCACGTGACTTCCTGCCTTTTTTTGCACGAGAACTTCGACCTCTCTTTCATGGTGGTAGCTATGTTTTTGTAGAGATGGAGCCAAGTACCCCACCCAAAGCTCCTCTCCTATGTTGCCTATATGTTGGGGGTCAGAAAGTGAAACACATGCATTGCCAGTATGAATACCTGTACCAAAGAGAATCATGGAAGTAAGATTTCCATTGAGAAAGCCGTACATGCATACACGACAATATGATGGCCATTTGAATGAAATCCCAGTGGAAGTGGGAAAAGTAAGCGAGAAAGCTGAATGATGACACCATGAAGAGCAGAATTGACGCACCCAGAAGAGATTCAGAGATATGAGAACATAAAGATTCTAAAAGCTCGAAGTTCAAGGAGTTAAAGATGAGCAACATTTCTGGCTCGAAATGAAGATGTTCATTCTACAGAAATAATGAAGAAGTTATCGAGTCATTTTACAAACATACAGTCGCAGCAACGCAAGTAGACATATTATTCTTTAAGGCTGGCTATGTGGTGAATCGATTGTGGCGATGCACCAACATATATACATAGGAAATGTAAGTACTATGGATGGTTACACAACGTGCTTTAGCAGAGCTAGATTCCGAAAGCAGAAAGACCTTTTCAGTGTGTCGCAGTTAGAAATCGAAAAACTCAACCATGGATGTGTACCAAAGAAAGGCTTGGTTGGATCGACACCAAGAGGTCAAGGCCACTTTGGGGCTGGATGTGTGCATGAACAATTACAGAACATGTGAAAAGAACAAACCTTCTGTCTTAAATGAGAGGTGAGGACACAGAAGACGTCAGAGGTTCATCGAATAGTAGAGTTTTAAAGGCAGTAAGACTCGAAAACATGGTCTACAGTCATGTGGTCAGGTGAAAAAAGACACTATGATGAACTGTATCAAAACTAAGAAGACGGAGAATGTTATACTCCCTTATATTCTACAGCACAGAGGACACTTCCAAGACTGAGTTCAAAGCCTTAATTGACTAGTAGGCTGCAAATGTGATGATGGATGCCAGGGCTAATTTGTGGGAAGCTATGGTTATGACCAGCCCACTAGCACCTGTGTGCCAGCCTGCATGCTGCTTGCGTAGATGGATTATTACTGAGGGGTACAAAGGCTGCCGCCAAATATAGAGGGACACGTAATAGAGAGCCCTGTAGTTGTATAACCAATGGGACATCATGTATTTGATGATGTTTGTAGTGACCTGCACTAGAGGAGGACTTAGTTGCCCCACCTGATGTTAGAGACCCAATCCCTTCCCTGACCAGTATGGAACGTACACCTAGATGCTCCTTGTAAGCCTATCACCATTCCAAATAGGTTTTTGTTGTTTGCAATGTAGGTAGATGTCAATAGTGACAGGTTTTTAGTACACAACCTGTTTTTTTTATGTGTTGAATAAGTGTGAAGATTGAGTGAATACGTTGATGTTCGTTGTAACTCCCTGTTTTAGATAATTGACATTAAAACAGTCGCACATTGCCAGCTTCCTGAGTCAGTTTTGATTATTGATGTTTGAGTAATATTCTGCATCTCCATCTGTCTCTAAGTATTGCTACCTCGTCTTAAAGGGCTGGGTCGGATGCCCCAGTTCATTTTGCAGCATGTTAACATAAGGAGGATGCTACAGGCTGCAACAGGGTGCACCAGTAAGAGGATACTCCAACACAGGACTCTGGCGATGCTGCAGCAGCTGATGCTGCTCAGGTGATGGCATCTGGGAAACGGGCATGGACCAAATCCTTGTTTTTTTCTTGGTGTTGCCCACCAACCCGCCCCTTGTGGATGGCATGTAACAACAGGCAGGGCATGAAACAGACCAGGGGTGATGCTTTCCATGAGGAAAGGTACCTAGAATGGTTCAGCTAACCCACAAACATCCAGGCAGAATACAGACTCAATGACCCGAGTCTCGTGGATGCAAATGCCATCAATGGCAATGTCAATTCTGTAAAATGTACGAACATGTGTCTGCTTGGTTCCGGCAGATCACACGGGATTCTCTGCTGTGTGCGTAGGCTTTCCTTTCATCATGACCCCCTTCTCTCTCTGATGTCCTGAGTCCCCAGGGAGCATGTTCCTGCCCTGCACCTTTGCAGAAGTGTGCTACCGCCAGCCAGAACTGTGCTACCGATGATGGGAATGAATACCCACTGATCTGTATAGGCCTCTAAGGCCTCTATGATCCACTGTGAACTCCAATGCAGCAACTGAGGATAACATGTTTGGACAAGATGATGAAATGCTAGAACCTTGGAAAATCCACTCGCTTCTTCCTCTGCTGGGAGCTCACACCAGTAGGGGAGCAGAGTGTGGGTGACTCAGATCCTTGTACAGTGTTGGCATTTTAGCATTAGCCCATCAACCGAAGGTGCCAAGCCCACTGAGATCTGCATCTTAGGACTGGATGTGATCCCCTAGAGTCAGACTGTCTATCTGTCTATCTATCTATCTATCTATCTATCTATCTATCTATCTATCTATCTATCTATCTATCTATCTATCTGTCTGTCTGTCTGTCTGTCTGTCTGTCTATCAGTCTACCTATTAATTGATATGTCTAGCTACCTATACATCTATCTAGCTAACCAGGTATCTCTCTATCCATCCAAAAGGCTACCTATCCAGCTACCACACTACATATCTATCTATCTATCTATCTATCTATCTATCTATCTATCTATCTATCTATCTATCTATCTATCTATCTATCTATCTATCTATCTATCTATCTATCTATCTATCTATCTATCTATCTATCTATCTATCTATCTATCTTCCATCCATATCTATCTATCTATCTATCTATCTATCTATCTATCTATCTATCTATCTATCTATCTATCTATCTAGCTATCTATCTATCTATCGATCCATTTAAATGTCTCGCTACCTATCTGTCGATCTAGCTACCCAGATATCTTTCTATCCATCCATTAGGCTGTCTACCCAGCTACCACTCTACTTATCTATTTGCCTCTTGTCTGTCTGACTGTCTATCTAATGATCTGTCTACTGTTAGCTATCTGTCTAAATTTACACCTGTCTACATAACTATCTGTTCATCTGTCTGCCTGTCTGGTTGACTATCTACCTATCTACATGCCTATCTATCTTTGTATCTATCTCCATCCATACATCCATTTATCTAGCTACCTGTCTCTGGATGTCTATCTACCTTTGTCTATCTATTTATCCATCTAGCTGTCTATTAATATATCTATCCATCTCTCGGTCTATCCATCTATCTACCTGTCTCTGTCTGTATCTATCGATCTGTCTATTGTTAGCTACCTGTCTATATTTATGTCTGTCTGTCTGTCTCTCCAGAGCCCCTCCATCTCTCAATCAATAGTCCCTCGATCGCTCAATGTCGCCCTATCTCCCTATCCTCTCCCTATCAATCTCTATATAGGTGTTTATACCTAAAGCCTGCATACAGATATGTCAGGAAAGGCACAACTCACCCCCAACTGTAAAGGACAAATGACAATTAAGCATCTGGCCCCTCCTTAAATGAAGGGTTTCATGGTTGAATGGCTGTTTCATGGAGACCCCGCTCACCACGAAGGCTGCTTCTGGCTTCAATGCAAGTGTTGTGTTGTCACAACCAATTGTAATACATGATTACAGTTGGTTATTGTATCTTCTTTGTGCATGTGATCAGTGTTGTCACAAATAAACTATAATAAGAATAATGACATGCAGTGGTTTATCAGCCAAAGCTATTGCATTAGAGTACAGATAAGGAAAATGGCATATGAGGAGAGACACACAGCTTGTGTTGGTTGGCTATTTGCTCACCCGTTGACTGCCCATGGTTATGCTAATCCCTATGCCAATTCCCATCCATGCCTGCCTCTGCCCACCAAAAACACCTCCTCTTTGAGCTCGCTTTAATTAAGTCTCACCATCAAACTTTGCATCAGTGCCAGTGTTTTTTCAGAGCAGTCTTCTGAGAGTTAACGGTTTACTTAGAGCTTTGAACCCCCTTATGGTGTAATACAAATCTCTTGACTTGGTCTGCCTTCAGCCACTCGATTTGTAAGCGCTAGTTGTGTCCTTCAAATGAAGTCGCATACAAACCAACATTGACAATGTCAACGGTTTTGGCTTGTGTATCAATATTTTTGCATTTCCCAGGCATTGCTATTAGATGCCTAGGTATTCACACCATTTTGCACCTGCTACCATACATGGCCAGTTAACAGTACAATAGCATTGCCTAGCAAGTGCCTTTCCCATGCTTAAACAAAAACCCAAACGATCGACGTAGCCAATGCTTGTTTTATTAAGTATTGTATTTTTTCGCATTTTGTCCATTGTACATTTTGTCCATTGTACAATTTAACATAATCTCCTTTAGATCACTCGGTAACATATTCTACAGCCTCTTTCCTGAAAACGACTTAAATGACGTTGCCTGTTCAATTTGTGGTGGGGTCTGTGTGTGACGTGATGTAAGCATTGTTTTTCACACAGACCACCTACGAAGCAAACATATGGTAAAGATTAAACTACTTTCTCTCACAAGGGCTTTTTATCCTTGTGCCATGCCGATGAGCGATCCAGTCACGCTGACAATTCGAACAGCAATAGCAGTATGTCAAAGCAAGGATGTGCACGTGCTGGGAGTTGAAGTTACAAAATGGAGGAGATATGGGAGTTAGCATGTGGAGAGGCGGCTTTCAACACTGGATTCGTTTCCCCAGATAGATCAGAATTCCTCAGGGGCAGACGTACATATGTATTGAATGTGAAGGGTCAAGCAGGGCAATGCTATGCTAGTGAAAAGCCTCCTCCATCGCCCTGTCCGCCATCTCGAGCACAAGATGGAGTCAGATGTTGTAACCAGAGACTTCATAAGTGAAATGCGGAGGAGGTCGAACAAACAATAGCAGCTTTGCGGCTCCGGCGTCTGCACTCTGCTTGAAATCTCCAGGGCAAGAGGATTTGCAAGAATATTTAATGAATATAATAACAGGAAATAGATATGCAGCGTTTGTGACATTCGCTTTCGCCTCGTATCCAGTCTGCCACAGTTCTCCATCCTATTTGGTTTTTACAGTGTCTTATTAAATGTAGTTACTGACCTATTTCTTTTGCCCTCTGTGTTATGACAATGTTATGTGCTTGACATGCCACTGCCCTTCTGGCCTAAACAACAACTTTCTCTGCAGTCTTTCAGAAAGTGTGGCTTGGCATGTGATTTGCTGAACAGGTAAACTAGCGTGTTGGATCCAAACAGAATTAGAGGCATGCGGAATGATTTAATTGCAAACATTGAATCAAACAAATGAAAAGAAACGTTTTAACTTGAAAATGTCTTATCTGTGGTGCATGTGTACACAGGTTAATAGCAGCAATTCCCCTAGTGTTACTGCTGACACCAACACATGTACTTCTTTGTTGAGAACAGCTATGCCTGGCACACACAGGGGCATGTGGGCGAGGAACAAAGAATGGAAGCAGAAAGGATGCCAGCTCTTCGAAAGGGGAGAGACTAGGTCATAGAGAGTAACATGCCAGGGTCCCTTTAAATATGCAGGCATAGGCTTGGTCTGTCACGTGTCAAGTTACCCTTTCAAAGGCTGGTGTATGTTCAATTGTAATGCATTCGACAACTAACATGAAGTCTTTTGTAAAGTGTTGCAGACTGAGTTACAGGGTGTTCCGTTTAAAAAAACAACAGCTACCACGACAAAATAAGAGGGTGCTACATTTAAATACCATGTGGCTGCAGCATAGACAGGCTGCTGGCCTCAGACAAAACACAGGGCAGCACACCATCCTCAGATGAACTATGCCCCGGAAGAAATCAGTCGACTTGGACACGTATACCATGAATTACACTTCCTGCCAGAAGTAATTAAAATGTTGATGTGAATAATGTGACATATGTTGATTCAAATATTGTGCTCAGCACCTGGGCGTTAAGAAAATGTGCAAAAGTACAAACGACTTGCAAGCTTTACTAAGCGTGGACCGTGAAGGTACGCATACCCAATAGACGCTTGTTTAAGTGAGAACTTCTGTCGATACAAATATTATACATGTTTACCCCAGATATTATAATAAAACCCCGTGTGGAGAAAATATCTTTGTTAGTATGATGTAGGGTTAGGCAAATAGCGCCAATGTTGTTTAAATGGAAGATAAGGATTGTGCGCTGTACAACATAGTGCTCAATGTAGCGGGTCACCTTATTTTTATTTTGAAAAAGCAGTTTGTGTACAGTGTCTTCATTAATGTCATCAACAATTTCATTGGTGATATCATCCAGATGAACTTAATGATTTGATTTGTTATTTCATGTCTCTTGTGTGAGGAAATACACAGTGCATTGTGTGGATAGAGGTGGTATGTTTCCATAGCTAGTTTGTCAAATTGGAGTCTTTTCAGTTTATTACTATTATTAATATACGATAATGTACATACTTAAGAGTCTTATTTTGGTAGGGTCACAAAATGACCTGGATGCAGGAAAACCTGCAGGTGCAACCTCTCTATCGGTTTTTCCAAATTGGCGCCATTTTGGAATTGAGTTCCTATGAGCAGTGGTGTCTCTAGAAATCAGTGTTCGGGAGGGCAAACCAGAAGGCAAAAATACAACAAATACAACAAGGGTTGCAGGATTGTGGCACATGAAATAAAGGTCAACCCACCAAGCTGATTTAAATATACCTATATTTTACACAGCTGGTTAAAACAAATTGACATTAAAGCATGTTCAGAGTAGGTTTAAAACAATAAGGGTCTAACGTTCAAAGCGATGCATAGTGACTTTGCACTGCCAACAAACACGTTGAGCGGGGCCTAATTCACAGAACGGTGTGTCTGGCAGACCTCCAACGCACATACTTGGGAACATGCAGCATGCTAGGGAAAAACACACAGGACACCTTTTGCAAGGAGGGCAAGGTTTAATTCACCCAATCAAAAATGCATGCCAGGAAAGAACTTTCATAACACTGAGCACACTGACAAAATCAGCATAAGCAACAGGGTATAAAGGCACACAATGTCACAAGTGAGGTACGTTACATAGGTTACAGATCTAGGTGGCTGATTGGTGCGACCCTATACATATACCACCTGGTCCATAAGGGATGGCAGGCCATTGGTCCCAGCTTCTCCCATTCGTCTACTCCCACGCGGGGTTCTTCTTTGTACGTCATCAAGCACAAAGTTCCTTATTGACAATTAAATTAACAACACAAATCATTGCATTCCCTATCTGTGGCCTAATGTGCATCAGGTACCCCAGACATGGGCGCAGACGATACTTTCGAGGTCACGATAACTTGCAAACCCCAGCTCAATCCCAGACACCTCGGCATCTCCCCAAATCTTCCCACCCTAGTTTTAGGTTTGTTACTTTTTCCACCTGGCACCTCGCAGCACAAATCACAGAGAACCAGGATGTGGTGAACCCGCCTTTCTGCCATGATCTTCCTGATAAATTGGCGATCTAACAGTTTTATGGTCTGTGGTATGGGGCTGGCTGGTATACTGGAATGCTGGGGTACTGGGACGTGGCATCTGGGCATTAGAACTGAGGGTTTGGACTGGTGAAGGTCTTTCACAGGGAGCTCTCGGCCCCCTCATGGCCTTGCAGGGCGCATTCCTGCTGGTATACATGTGCTAATAGTATGAACACAGAGATGTTCATGAATCTCTGCAAATTTGGTCTTTCACACTGCTGCATACTCTTAAACCCAAACCCGAATGCACACACTTATTTCTACGTTCTGGGCCTGGCCCTACTCCCTTGGCTGCAGCGCGGCACTAGACCTCGATTTCAAAATGGTTGCTGTTTTCTAAAATGGTGTTTCAGTCCCAGCGCAATCTATATTTTATTTATTGTTTATTTATACAGCGCTTATACACAGGTGAAGTGCTTCGAAGTGCTTAAAAGCGGGAAGGGAACAAGGGAATACAGTCATCATTCTTAGGCCTTGAAGATTCCTAATGATCAAAACAGAGAAATAAAACTAGAATACTAGGCCTGACGACATTTCTCCTAGTGTAAGTGCATGAAGTGTTATAGTTGTGACCAAGCTCGGAAGGGGAGAGGAGAAACAGTGCAGGGGGATAGGAGGGCAGGACAGGAAATTAGCTGGTCCTAGAACATTTAGGTAACGGATATGTACATACGGAGGTGCAGGAAGGGGAAGGGAGGGAGGAACAAAAACAACTCTGGTCCAGCAGGGCCCTGTGTTAAGTGCAGAGAAGTGGTCCCGCTCATGGAGCGTAACCTGAAGGTTTGAACAAAGAGATGTTCATGAATCTGCAGATTTGGTCTTTCACACTGCTGCATATTCTTAAACCCAAACCCGAATGCACACACTTATTTCTACGTTCTGGGCCTGGCCCTACTCCCTTGGCTGCAGCGCAGCGCTAGGCCTCGATTTCAAAATGGTTGCTGTTTTCTAAAATGGTGTTTCAGTCCCAGCGCAATCTATATTTTATTTATTGTTTATTTATACAGCGCTTATACACAGGTGAAGTGCTTCGAAGTGCTTAAAAGCGGGAAGGAAACAAGGGAATACAGTCATCATTCTTAGGCCTTGAAGATTCCTAATGATCAAAACAGAGAAATAAAACTAGAATACTAGGCCTGACGACATTTCTCCTAGTGTAAGTGCATGAAGTGTTATAGTTGTGACCAAGCTCGGAAGGGGAGAGGAGAAACGGTGCGGGGGGATAGGAGGGCAGGACAGGAAATTAGCTGGTCCTAGAACATTTAGGTAATGGATATGTACATACGGAGGTGCAGGAAGGGGAAGGGAGGGAGGAACAAAAACAAGTCTGGTCCAGCAGGGCCCTGTGTTAAGTGCAGAGAAGTTGTCCCGCTCATGGAGCGTAACCTGAAGGTGAAAAAATGCTGAAAAAAGTGCAGTGGCCCAGAGGAAAGTGCAAAAGACTGGCGGAGGAGCCTGGAACCTATTAGGCTCTGTAGGTCAACCAGGCAACCAGTCAGAAAAAAACTGAACAGAGATTGGGGGAGGGGGTTGGAGAAAGGAAAGGAGGTTAGCAAGGGAGAGGGAGAGAGAAGGAGGACGAGAAAAGGAAGGTCTTGAGGAGTTTCTGGAAATTAAGGTGTTCCGGCACAAGACGGAGAGAGGCAGGGAAGCTGTTCCAAAGGGATAATCTATACCCAATCATATATAAGCTACCAATAATGCGGCTTCTATCAAGACCTCCCTCCCCCTAGAGCCTTACCAAGCCCCTACAACACACTCATATCTCTCTGCTTCATCCCATACCTCTTGGGGGCCTGGGATGATTATCCCTGCTCCTCAACAGGTGCAAAGTGTATTTTTACTGAGCAAAGTCCCTTTGCACTGTGTAGGGTAACTCCACTACAACCAGACATAGGAAAAACAGCCACTAGGGAAAAAGGCTAGGTGTGCCCTTTTTTGTGAAGAACAAGAGCTTTATTTTTTATACAAAGGGGAGTGGGTGTGAAGGCAAGAATTCCCCAACACATTATCCAAAACTCAGAATAATGGACACACCCCGCTAGGGAATGAGACCAGGAGATAGACTATAGGAAGAACAAAGTTTTATATAAGATACATTGTGCACACAGAGAACTCTGCTGCCCGGAGAGCGCTCTGACAAACATTACAAGGGCAGCACATTATAAGGTGAAATAAACGTCACTGATGATGCCACGTTATAAGTACACAATTCTACAATAAAATTGGTTCAGTTCATTATTACATTATAGATGTTTAGGCGATGACCACGTTGGATTGGCTGTCGCTTGGGTGTCACTCCCGCAGCACGTGGGTTAGCTGGGCTCATCTCTGTGGTGTAAAGGTCATGTTAGTAAAATGATACACTCCCTGACTGGTTAATCTACAATAACAGGATCTGAGAGCATGAGACAAATGACAATCATAAAAGTCTGACAGGAATGAGGGTGCTTCTCAGAGTTCACCAACAAGTTATAGGTATGCATTCTATCCTCTGCACCCCGGTACCCATAAACCCTGTGTCCCCGACCCATGTGTCCATTTTGGGGGTTTTGATCTACCTAATGCCTCATGATACGAATAGACAAGTGTTAGGTTTAGTAAGAATATATGGGTGTCTGGGGTCAGGGCTCTGGGGTTGTCCTTATCTTGTCGCTACGAGGGGTCAGATGTGTATCTATATCAAAGAGCAGAGGGGCATGGGCCCTGCGCACTGTGGCTCGGTAGGGTGGGGGTCAAGGGATCACAGGCAGGTTAGAGGAGATGAATGTACATTCGGGCGAGGGCCTGCTCCGGGTCTTAGACGACACTAAAGATTGCAACAATGAATAGCTGAACTTCCGTGAGAACAGGGTTTGTGCAGAGCTGGCAAGAGGCAGTGGGTTGGCGGCCCAGACTGGTGGTGTGAGGCACAGGGCAGAGGGTGAGACAGGCTTTTAGAGATCATTTTCAGGCCTCATAAAATATGGTGTCTGGTGTGTTACAAAAATTGAGTCTTTGGGCTTTAATAAGGCTTGGTTACATGTCTTCCTTATTAGTAATTAGAAGGTGATTAATACAGATTATGTTTGAGTGGAAGGGGGGACGTCTCCCCCCTCAGTACAAGCAAAATCTGTCGATGCGGGAATGGTGAGGGGGCCGGAAAAGACCACCTCTCCCCAACTGTCAGGATGCCCAGGTCCAAGGCGCAGGAGCGAAGCAGTACCAACCACCCCCTCAATGGTCTCAGTGTCTGCAAGTCAAGGCTTACACAGACCTCTGTAACCAGAGCGGGGAAGGAGGGTTAGGGTCTCGATGAGTGGATAGGTAGAGGGATTTTAGGTTAACCGGATTGAGGGGTAGGAAGAGGTTATGGATGGGACTGGGGATTTTAGGATAAACAATGACTGCACACTTTCCTTAAACTGGCTGATGTAACTGTCTTAACACCTTTACATGTAAAGGTGTTTCCCTTCACATTGCATTGCCCTTCTAACAAAACATGTACGTGCTCCTCTAAACACGAAGATATAACAAACATTGATTGGTAAAACAATTTGAGCCCAGTTACATCTTCATGAGCATAGTTACATGCACTAGCACACTTAGCTTTTGCTTCTGTCTTTAAGTCCTGTCCTGCAAAGGCTGTCGAGTCCTGTGCCACGTCCTTGCGGTCTGATGATCAGATGCAAACTAAAAGGAAAACAAAGGACAAGCATTAGCGTGTGCTTTCTAGTTCTGTCGGTCTCTCACTCTCCCAAACACACTCTACACGCATTCAGCATTCTGTGCATTCACGGATCTCAGGTTCCTTTTGGGTGCGCTGCCGCACATGGCCTTTCAACCCCCAAGATCTATGGTTTGCCAATATTCGGTCTTCCATCAGACCGAGTGCCTTTCCAATGTAATGCACTCCCGTCTTGTGCGCCTTTTCCGGCGTATGTTTCACGAGACGAAAACACGTGAAAACATCCACAATACATAATCGTCTTTGATCTTCACACATTCACTGAGGCAGAAAACTTTCCCTGAAAGCCCGCCCACTTAGCTTCTATGTAACGGCGCAGGGGCTCTGGAGGGGTTGGGAAATGTACCCTGCGCTTCCCCCATAAATCCCAGGCACTGCGTGGGCTGAGCGGTACTTATCTCTTTGAAGCGAGCGGCCGGATCCTTCCTCCGGAGGCTCTGGGCCCCTCGCATGTGAATTCCGTGGAGCTGCTGGGCACACGTCCACTCTCCTCGATGTCTCGAGCACAAGCCCCGTGCCTTGGGGCTTGCGCATGCGCATTCGCGCGCCACACCCAGCGCGGCTTCCCATTGGCTCGCGGGTCCGCAAAGCATGCTGGGAAATGTAGTCCTGGCGAGCCAAATGCTGGGATTTGTAGTTTTGAACTGCAATATGTCTACAGAAAGGGCATAACAGCCTTTTAAAGTACAGTAACTTTCTGGGCCTAGATTTCTTCATGGTCCCTGGACCTACAGCTCCAACAGTACATGGTCTATGGCCAGTCCTGCCCCTGACACCAACAGGTGACAGGGTATTATAAATCCGCTGTCACAGAGCTCTCTCTCTTCCTCAAAATGGAGTTCATCTCATAAATGTACAACTTGTCATTCCTGACACACTCAATATACAGTAGAGTAGAGGAGCGGTCACGTGCCTCTGCAGTAAGTCCCACCCCTACCACCTGTATGCTGGAAGCCTGAAATTCTGCCTTGCTTGACACCGGCAGTTATGACCATTCTGCGGCAAATCCTCGGGAAAAGGTACTCCCTGAGAAAACCCTATCAGTTTACTCCTGAAGAGAAGACAGTCTAATGGAGGAAAGCCTCGAATGGATCGGAAAAGGAGAAGGAAAATGAGCTGGTGATGTCACAAGAGATGAGCGTGACGCACTGAGAAGACTGGCTGAAGAAGAGAATGTATGGACCTTATAGAAACTGAAGACGAAGTAAAGAATCAAGTAAATGTTCATATGCGAAAAGAAGATTGCACTTGTGGAGAGCACTGCAGAAAAGTCATCAATAATTGCATTGATGCTGTAATGCCAGTAGATCAAGTAATCTTAGGCACTGGCTAGGAGTAGTGAATAGACTGCAGGCAAAGCCGCCATTATACAGAAGCTGGACATCGGTATCATAACTTTAGTAAGCCTAAATCCATGGAGATAAGAGCCAAGAGCTAAGAATAAGCCGAGATCATGGATGAGATAATGGATGAGTCTGGAAGGGCGGTCTGGCCTGGTGTCAAGACTGAAGCAGCCAAGGCTGGTTATCTATTCTAAAAGGCAGTGAGCGTGAAATGCTGAATCATCCCTTATTAAGGTACAAAGGAAGAACACCATGGGTGCCAAGCTTTATTTATTTAAGACAATTAAATACTGAAAAATTGACCAAATCATGGTCTCCTGTCATGTGAGCCAAGGATGAAAATAGAAGTTGAACATGAAGTTCCAGATTAACGATACTGCATGCGCATACTCCCTTATATTCCCAGAGACAAGGATACTTTGCAAGGCCAAGTTCAAAGACAATCTTCATGGCAGAAGGCATGGGTAATGAGAGATGTTGGGCTAATTGGGTGGGGAGGTACAGTCAAGTGCACGGCCTTGCACCTGCAGTATGAGTTTACATGCTGCTAGTGAGCCGAATGTTCCAGACATGGCATGAGCATGCCAACCAACTGCAGAGGGCGTATAATGGAGGGCCTTATAGTTTGAGAGCCAATGATATACCGTCTACCTAATAGTGATGTAGATGACTTGCACTAGAGGTGGGCATACGTTGTTCACCTGACAGTAGATGTCCAATCACAAACCAACCGCTTATAGAAGGTATACTTAGACGTTTCCCTTGAGTGGTTCACAATCCCCCATAGGTTTCTCTTATTTTCCACCTAGTATGATGTCACGTATGATTAATTTGTCCTATAAAACTGTGATTTTTTTGTATGATGTGACAAGAGCTTGTATACCATCCGTTGATATCCGTTTTAACTCCATGTTTTAGAGAATTGATTTTAAAACAGAAACCTTTGCCACCTTCCTGAGTGGGTTCCGTTGTTTGGTGTAAGAGTTACTCTGCTTCCCATCCACTGCATGACACGATACCCAAAGGGCCTTATGTTCACGTGTTGGCAGTGTTGGATGGTTTAAAGATCCAAACAAGTTCAGCGACAGAGTTTCAGATGATCAGTCATTCTCGCCATTAAGCTGGAAGAACGAGATTGCAGGGTTTCCTGTGGAGAGCGGCTGAATAGAAATCTTGCAAGAAGAACCAAGACGTTCGGCAGGTCCCTCTATGACAAAATACCTTCCCGATTTCCATGGGCGCTCTCCGAATGGAAGGCGAAGTGGTTGGTTGGAGGAAACGATACAGAAGGCCTTTAGTCGATTAACGAATGGGATCACTATCAAAAGTGGTATTGCAACACATGACCACGTACTTCCATGCTGCATACACAGGGAAGAAATTAGAGAAAAGACTTGTGATCCTAGAGCTCAGGAAAATGTACAAGGAAGAGAGGGAAGATCCGCCACCTGAGGAGTGGATGCTTAGTCACTGTGAAGTGAAAGGCGCTAGTGCGGGTGAAGTAGGATTGTATCCTTTGAAGGAATTGGAAGCGGCGACAGGGTATAGTAAGCCGATATACGAACCACCCGCTTATAGCAGTGATAATAGCCCAGAGGAGATTAAAAGAAAAGAAGAGATCTTTCAGATCATACAAGACAAAGAAGACAAGAGTGAGCGGTTGAATGAATCGACAGAAATAGAAGGTGAGGTTAAGAGATGGAGGGGAGAAAAGGATAAAGATAACAAGGTAACGCTTGTACAGAACGAATAGATGGGAGGACAGATATTACTCATGCTAGATGGGAAAAGCATAGAGGAAATTAGACAAAGAGAAGATAATTACGAACAGGATAGAAAAGACCGGGAACAAGAAAAGAGATTGAAGTAAGACAAGCATAAAAGAAAGAGCAGGGATTGACGAGAACAGATGTATCAGGAGGAGCAAGAGATAAAAGAGGAGCGGGCAGAAGAGCAAAGAAAGTATGACAGTAGGTAGCGAGCAATAGAAGATAGGGATACAAGAGAAAGGAAGAGAGAGGAGGAGGAAGCGCAGAAATTAAGAGACAAAACAATACAGAGGTGAAGAGAGGAGGGAGAAAGGAGTGTAGGAGTGAGGAGATAAGAACAAAGACAGGAAGAGGAGAGAATTAGAAGAGAGGCGACAAAGTGAAGAAAATTAGATGAAAAATTAGAACAAAAGAGGAGACAGTGGGATCTTGATATTAGCTTTATTCATAATGAACCAGTAGGGCCAAGCCCAGCAATACGATGGGACAGAACAGAAGAGTTCTTTCCAATAAAGGGAGCAACGTCAG
Source organism: Ambystoma mexicanum (assembly GCF_040938575.1). Lineage (NCBI taxonomy): Eukaryota > Metazoa > Chordata > Amphibia > Caudata > Ambystomatidae > Ambystoma > Ambystoma mexicanum. The sequence continues at coordinate 288,495,456 of NC_090924.1, read as the reverse complement.
GAGCATCTAGAATAGTATTAGAAGAAGAAAACCTTGATGTGGGACGCATCGGAGACAGAATCGATAAGGCCTATCAAAAATTAAAGGAAAGTTGCAAATATGGAAATCTAAGGAAGGGAGATCAATCCCTAGTATTTCAAGCACAAAGCAAAGATAAAAATCAGTTCATTCTTGAGCATATAGCCTTCTCCTTAAGCAAACTGAAGTCATACAAGGGTGAAGGGGATAACAGTCACACAAGTTGGGGACTAGACATGTCAGACGAGGAAAGAGAATCCTTCCATGGGGAAGAGGGAGGGAGCACGTGCACCCCCGAGGGAAGCCTGCAGATAGACAAAGAAGTACGATGGTCAGATATGGAACAACCTATGGACAGAACGCCAGATCCCATAGCATATCCAGACTGTCCCAGAGGACGATAATATAGTGAAAAGGGAGAATCACCACCATATGTGAGCAGATTAAGATCTTTGCCATCAAGGAGCTGAACATGGATGATCGCCCCTGCCATGGATAGGCTGACAATGGGAGCCGACTGCGGGTTAGGGTTTACTCAGTTTCCCTTATTGGAAAAAGGGGGAGCAAGACCACTGTATATTTCATGGCCGCAGATTGATAAATACAATTTAAGGTGCAAGCTCCCGAGCTTGACTTCGGGCACTGCGAAATGGATATAGGAGTTAGAAAAGATGACAGGAGGAAACACATTGTCCATAGGGGACATAAAGGGTCTCCTGGCAGCTATTCTTGGGGAGAGAACGGATGACATATGGAGGAGAGGAGGGTATTCAAGTGTGACAGCAAAAAACACAGTGCATGATGTAGCGCTGTTTAATAATTGCAGAGCAGATGTGTGGATCATCAGATACGGGTGCAATTATGACACATAAGATGTAGAAAGATGAAGACCCTATTGCTTACAACCAGGATATTGAAGCACAATGGCAACTTGAAATGCGTGAGAAGTGGGAAAAAACGGTAGCATTATTTGACCATATTGTATGTCAAGGGTTGCCCGAGTCAATACAAAGACAAATGAAAAACAAGTGGGAATGGAACCAAAACCATGGGCTGAGACACAGCTGACAATAGTGCATCAATGTCGGTTGTTGCAAGAGAAAAATAAGAAGAAAGATGAGAATAGGAAAATCGAGGAAGCTATGTTAGTTCAGAGAGTTTAGCTTTGCAAGAAATTGTCAAAGTTTGCCATGGAAGGGGCGGTATTGACAAGCGGAAAAGGACTGGGAATGCAGGGAGCAATGGGTACATCACAGGCTAATAATCAGCACCCGATGGACCAAGGTGGATATGTTCCATGAGGAAGAGTTATGGGCTACAGAGGAAGGGGTGGATTCCAAAATAATCAAGGTGGGTTCGAAAATACACCACACACATTGCGCATATATGTGGGAGCCAAGGGAATGTACAGAATGGTCAATTCACAAGAGAGGGATATCTTATCCTCAACTATATAGCACACAAACTAGGGAAGGGTTCTCCCAAGATAGGACAGTGTATCAGACACAAGTGCCTCGAGCACAGCAGGTGCAGCAAGCAGAGCAAGTGCAAATGAACCCACTGCAAGGGCAGTAGCAACAGGCCCCCATGCAGACACAGCAGAATGCAAACACAGGACAAGTGGTGACACCCAGAATAGGAAGTGTCATGATGGGAGGAGGAAATCCTTTCACAGGGAGGGGGATGAGCCTGTACCCACAATAGGACAGCTCACAGGGCACACATCTTTATCTTTTTAAGTAGACACTGGGGCTACTTGTTCATGTATACGAGGGAAAATATCCAATGTCGGGAATTGCCATGAATGCTCAAGGATTCCCTGGAGTTACAAGTCGAGTCCTTATACTAATGAATTACCAGTCTCTATAGGAGAGTGTGACATGTCTGTTCCTATGTTGTATTTACGGCAGACACAAGTTAACATTTTGGGAAGGGATTTGATGACACAACTAAACATGACAATTTCATTTACTGATCAAGGGATAGTTTGTTGCACTCCAGGAATACACTATTTAAATGTGGGTGAATGTATACTGGTGTTCACAGGGCAAGTGACTCTGCGAGGCGTTCCAGTTGAGCCAGAGGTTTTCCTGTGTTGGGTGAGCATTCTATTGACATGGCTACCTGGCTTAGTGGGAAAAGTCGTGAGGATAACTGATGAGTTTCTGTTTAGACCGCAGATACCTGTAGATGAAGAGGGAGAAGAAGCTATCCCTATAAAATTGGAAGCAGCCACAGTACAAAGGGAAATGGCAATGCTCGAAGGAATGGACGATTAGAGTAGAACATGGAGCACAGAAATAGTTCTCGAGGAAGGGTATAGATTGATTGATATAACTGATGATGACATGTCCAGGGAAGACCGAACAGATGATGAAGTGGTATTCTCTATGAGCATCACATACTGGATAAGAATAGAGAAGAGGGAAGTCCTGCTGTGAATGGCAATAATGTGGCAGCGTCCAGCATTTTTTCCGGAAGACTTGGAGAAGGTGCCCAGTGTCCTTTGGACTACAGGCCCTTATGATGTAGGATTGTTAAAGCGGATAGGGGAAGTGAAAATAAAGCTGAAACCAGCAGCGATTTTACCTCAAGCAAGACAGTACCCCATGTCTCGAGAGCCTGATGAAGGTTTATTTAAGGCCATTTCGGCACTGATAAAACAAGGTATTCTGGTGCCATCGGAAATCATTGTGCAATACAGTGGTGTATCCAATCAAAAAATTTAAAGATAGTCATGGAGATTTATACAAGATATGAGACTGATTATCCAGATTGTAGAGGCAAAATGTCCTTTAGTTCCCAATCCGGTGACGATACTATGTAGTATGCCAGTAGAAGCTCGATATTTCACAGTGATCGATTTGAAGAATGATTTTTTCTCTAACCCTTTGCACAAAGATTCACAAGACTTGAATTCCTTTATGTTTCACCAAACTCGACTGAAACATACTTGTTTGCCCGAGGGGTTCTGTGAGTCTCCGTTGATCTTTAACAGAGTCTTACAGATGGATTTAGGTAATGTTGATCTTAAGAGTGTGGTTATTCAGTACGTAAATTACAATTTAATTTGTTGCACAATGGAAGATAAGTCCAGACAAGATTCTATTCAGTTGATGACTATCCTAGCAGATAAAGGTTGCAAGGTAGACAAACTGAAACTGCAGTATTGTCAAAAAAGGTGTTATACATAAGGCAGTTGATTTCCCATGAAGGAAAAAAGGTGACACCTGAAAGAGCTGAGGCAATTATGAATACCACAAAGCCAGATACAGTGAAACAGATGCAACAGTTTTTGGGGCTATGCAACTATTTTAGAGCCAGGGTATTTGATTACAGTTCATACACAAGACCTCTTTTGCAAGCTTTGAAGAAGGCACAAGTGAACAAAGTAAAAATAGAATGGAGTGAGGAAATGGAGGAAGGGTTTGAGGAGTTGATAAAAGCTATTTGTACAGCCCCTGCTTTATGAATCCCCAACTATGCTGAGGGGTTTTATTTATTTTCGTACACAAATGGGACAGTCTTGACAACAATACTTACACAATGGACTACATTGGGGTACAAGCATCTAGCATATTATAGTAGGATTCTGAACACAGTTATCAAGGGACACTTCTCTTGCGAACAGTCATTGGCAGCCGCTACATTCGCAATTCAGAAGTCTGCAACTATTTGTATGGGCTGTTCTATGACTCTCTTTGTGGAGCATGCTCTGTTTGCCATTTTAGAGAAACCCAAAGCTACATTGGCCCTCATTACAACCCAGGTGTTAAGGGGTCAATGGCCCATAAACTGTGGCAGCGCCGTTAAACCCTTAACGCCTGATTATGAGGTCCCTTTGCGGGTGGCACTTTAACGCCTGCTTTTAGCAGGCATTAAAAAACCAACCCGCAAAGGGACCTTGGTGCTAAGTACGGTGCCGCAATTTGCAGCACCGTACTTAGCGCCTTCCCCATTCCCATTGAGCCCTATGGGGCAAAAATGGGAATGGGGAAGGGCCCATGGTGAATGGGGAATTACTGCCCTGCCAACCTTGGAATGGGGCGGTAATTCAGCCATTCACCATGGCGGACCCCGGCATGGACCATGGTGCTAATAGCACCATGGTTTAGCGCCGGGGTGGTGCCGAAATCACATCCGGGTCCACAGAATGAGGAATTACCAGGCCATTCTGAGTTGAGAAAGCCCGGTAATTCCTCCCTCCAAGGACCCGGACCCGGTCCTTCCCCATTCCCATTTTAGCCCCCATAGGGCTGAATGGGAATGGGAGAGGGAGCAAACAATGGGCCATTACGAGTTGGCCAATTGTTTGCTCCCTCTTCCCAACGCGGGACCCAGTAAGCGCGCCTGGTTTGACCAGGCATTACTTACCGGGTCCTGCGAGGGAACCTCATAATGAGGCGGTACGGGGTTAACGGCGTCGGCACCTTTTACGGCACCGTTAACCCCTTACCGCCAGGGTCGTAATGAGGCCCATGGTTCTCACTCACAGTGATGTGCATAGGCGTGTGCTTGCTGTTTTTGTATTCATCCCTCAAGCTTATCCTGCTCTTGTCAGAAGAAACGTTGATGTTCACACTTTTTTACAGGATCCTAAAAATGTCACTGTGATTAGAAGGCTATTAATGAAAAGATATTGCAACTACAGGAGTAAAATAATTTGGTAAAGTGTATTAAAAATGAGAAAGATAGAAGTTGTCATGATTCTTGAGAATGAACGCGTGCAGCCAGCACCAGGATGGCGCAAAAGATGGATGTCAGTTGTCTTGTGCATAGTATATGCTTGTACGATTACTCTTTTGTCTTTCTGTTCCTCCTGTTTCACACTCTCTATCATATTGATCCCGATAAAACAGGAGTCCCTATGGTTCTCCCTCAATAAAAAACACTACTTTTGATCCACAGTATACAAACCTCACATATGGGCGATACAGGGGAAATGCAAAGGAAGATAGTGAGGGGATAAATACCTATCTAGAAAATGCAGCACACTTAGGTAATATCATGTGGTATCAACATTTGAGCAAGGTGGTAGAGAGAACATCCAAGGAGAGTTGTTACATCTGCACTCTTATACCCTATGCCTTTAAGACAGTACACACTTTCATTTCTAGAGAAGTTTCAGAACACAATACCAGGTGCCTTGTTCATCTTGCAGCATTTATGACCAGATGACAATTCCAAGGAGTTTTTGCTACTCTACGATGGAGATGGTTGTTTCCATTCCAGGATGATTGTATCAAGATTACACAGATGGAAAAGGAATCTGCACAGAAGAGCAAGATGCTTACATATCCGGGGACAGGACAGTAAGAGGTAGTCATTAAAGAGATAAAGAGAATGGACTGCCCTGATAAAACAGAAATAGCTGAATCACCTGGATGTTGGGAAAAAACTCAAGTCTTAGTCTATGGACGAGTGAGATCTAAGAAGGGATGGGAAGAGGGACTGATGACCGGTGCAGCTCATCCACTGAAGCCAGAATATGTGCAGGAGGTGCAGAGAGTGAGTGGTGGATGTTTGAAGTCATGGGCCAAACATGCCAAGCTGCTGACATGGGAAGGAGATGAATCAGGTCCTATGTTTGTGATCTTATTGGCAAATGCAACATTGTGCTTCCAGAGACATGGAAAGAGGCATGTTGGAGATAGCATAGGCTGCAAAACTACAATTGGTGTTACTAGAATGGGAGCAGGGACAGCCGTCCTGATGTAACAATATTGGGCTTGTGGGCCCAGGGCCTACATGAAGCTGCCCAAAGATTGGGTAGGAACGTGTTCCTTGGTGCTCCTCCATGTTCCAGCATTAGTAATTCTTCAGAGTGACTTGAACATTGGAGAATTTCCGAAGGTAGATGCCCATTTGAGAAGGAGAAGATTGCTTGAATTTCTCAATCAAACCAGAAGTGAGAACTACTTCAGCCAAATCAATAGACATATATGAGGCTATTCAATATGAGCACATGTGTTCACCAAGACTGCCTCAATCTTCACTACTATCTTCATGCCTGTGATCCAGACGATGGCCAATGCTAAATGGTTACACATTACCAGATAGGAACTTTTGCAGACAATCAACACCACCATAAAGGGATTCAATGCTATCAAAGAAGAATTGAGGGCTATACGACTGATGACCATACAGAATAGATATGTTCTTGACATGATCACTGCAATGAAAGGAGGAGTTTGCGCCAAAATCAGGCCATCATGTTGCACATTCCCACCTTCTCACAATGACGAGAATGGGACCTTGACAGAGGCCATCTTGTTGCTGACGAATCTGCACAACAAGATGGAAGACGAAACAGAGGATATTGCAGATGACAGTTGGATTGCGTCTATCTTCTCATGGATTCCATAGTGGATGGTGGACATTTTTAGTTTTCTTGGAGCGGTATTAGTGATTGTGATGTTTGGATTCTGTGTGATTAGGATAATAAATACACAGTACGAGAAGACTGCAAAGAAATCAGTAGGGATGAAGGTTATGATCGATGTCGAATTAGGGTTTGGACCCAAGAAATTGACCAAAGATGATGTCTGAAAATATATAGAGGCCAGCATCGAAGCACCTGAAGGAACGAAGTTCCTGCACCCAAAGAATCATAAGAAATACATAGAATGGTGGTCTATTACAATCTGAATGGACAATGCAGTTACATGACTTGGAGTGTGGATGAACATGTCAAATCAGCAAGGTTCCTGAAGGGAGTGATGAAGATCTGGACTTCAAAGAAGCACTTCTTCAAGAGGAGATAGTAAAATTTGGAGACTGCTGAAGTTGTATTTGATGACTCGACCATGGGGGGGGAGTGTAGAGCAGCAGTCACGTGCCTCTGCAGGAAGTACCACCCCTCTACCACCCGTATGCTGGAAGCCTGAAATTGTGCTATGCTTGACACCAACATTAATGACCATTCCGCTGTGAATCTTGAGAAAAGATACCCCCTGAGAAAGCCATATCAGATGTACTCCCAAAGAGATGACAGTCTAATGGGGTAAAGCCCTACTGTGATATGAAAAGGAGCAAGAAAAGGAGCTGGGGACGTCACAAGAGACGAGTGTGATGCACTGTGAAGACTGGCTGAAGAAGAGAATGGATGAACCTTATAGAAATTGATGACGAAGTAAAGAATTGAGTAAACGTTCATATGCGAAAAGAAGATTGCACGTGTGAAAAGCACTGCAGAAAAAGTAAGTCATTCAATAACTGTAAAGATGCTGTAATGCAAGTAGATCAAGTAATCTTAGACGCTGCTATGAGTAGCGAGTAGAATGGAGGTGAAGCCGCCATTAGATAAAAGCTGGGCATGGGTGTCATAAATTTAGTAAGCTTAAACCCATGGGGAGATGAGCCAAGAGCTTTGTCGCAGCAAAGAATTAGCAGAGATCATGGGTGAGTCTGGAAGGGCTGCCTGGCCTAGTGTCAAGGCTGAAGCAGCCATGGCTGGTTATCTATTCTTAAAAGCACAGAGCGTGAGATGCTGAATAATCCCTTGTTAAGGTGCAAATGAAGAACACCAGAGGTGCCAGCCAAGTTTTATTCATTTACGACATTTAATACGGAAAAATTGACCAAATCGTGGTCTCCTGTTTCGTGAGCCATGGATGAAAATAGAAGTTGAGCATGAACTTCCGGAAAAACAATAGTGCGCGTTCACACTCCCTTATATTCCCAGAGACAAGGATATTTTGCAAGGCCAAGTTCAAAGACAATCTTCATGGCAGAAGGCATGGGTGATGAGAGATACTGGGCTAATGTGATGGCGTGACACAGTCAAGTCCACCTCCTGGCACCTGTCGTATGAGTTTACGTGATGCCAGTGAGTCAAATGTCCCAGAAATGGCACAACCATGCCAACCAATTGTAGAGGGCTGTATAACAGAGGGCCTTGTATTTTGAGAGCCAATGATATACCGTGTACCTAATAGTGATGAAGATGACTTGCTCTAGCCGTGGGCATAAGTTGTTCACCTGACAGTAGAGGTCCAATCCCGCCCCCTTATAGAAGTTATACTTGGATGTTTCCCTTGAGCGTATCACAATCCCCCATAGATTTCTCTTATTTGTCACACAGTATGACGTCACGTATGATGAATTCTTCCTATAAAACTGTGATTTTTTGTATTATACGCCAAGAGCTCATACGATGGCCATTGATGTCCATTGTAACTCCCTGTTTTCGACAATTGATAGTGAACTGGAGTCTTCCAGCCCTTTAAGATAAGGTAGCAATACCCTTGAGATGGATGGGGATGCAGAAGTTACTTAAACATCAATAATCGAAATGACTCAGGTAGTTGGCAAAAGGATAACTGTTTTAATATCAATTATCTAAAACAGGGAGTACAACGGACATCTACAGACGTCTCAGCGTAAAATCTCTCAATGCATCTAAATAAAGCATTCTTTTATAGCAAAAAATCATCATAGGTGATGTCAACGTATTACTAACGTCATCCTACATGGCAAACTACAAAAACTGAGTGAAGAAAGTAATTGGTTCTTAAGGAACCTCTAAGTATACGATCAATACTCGTCTACAGGAGTGAAGAATAGTGATAGGCTTCTTAACATTAGGTGGGGCAACTAAGCTCTCCCCTTAAACAGGTCACTATGAACGTCACTAAATACACAAAGTCCCATTGGCTACACAAACTATGGGACCCTTGACCATGCAGCGCCCTACCATTGGTTGGCACTCTAACCTCTGTCAGTATTTTTCCACCTACGTTAGCAGCACACAGACTGGGCTTCCAGGTGCTGGTGAGCTAGTCTCCAACCATAGCTTCCCACCAATTAGCATATTCATCTATCATCACCTCAGTGGTCTGCTGTCAATTAGGGCTTTGAACTTGTCCTTGGGAGTGTTCTTCGCTCTGTAGAATTCAGGGAAGTGAAGGCACCCTCTGCCCTCATGTGTAGGTGTGACCATCATGTTCGTCCAACTTCATCCTTCCACGTGACTGAATACCACAAAATTGAGCTCTAATGTATTTAAAATACTATTTTCTAATAGACCTCTGATGTCTTCCTTGTTTTTGTCCATGCCTTCTGAACAGGAGCTCTGTTTGTTCACACGATTTGTATCGAATGTCTGCTCACTCCAGCCTGATAAGACCTTGGCTTCTTGGCTCATCCAGTCTCGCTTTTCTGAGATTCACTTTGTAATTCACTTGTTTTCTAATTGCGACACACTGGAAAAGAGGCCGTCCTTCTTTAGCCCAGTTCTGCTATAGTACATAGTGGAAACATCCATTCTTTACTCAATTCTATATATATACATATATATGTATACATTGGCACATGCCGCAATCTATTCACTACTTAGCTACCTTCAAAGATACTTCATCTGCTTGCGTTTCTTTGCATCTGTACATGTGTAAACTGACTTGAAATCTTCATCAGCTCTGTAGAATAAGTTTATTCATCTTGATCCCAAGATGTCACTTATCTTCAATAATTTCTTGATGCCTTATAGAATATCTGCGTTCTCTAGTCTCTGCATGTCTTCCATGTACGTCAGCTTGGCTCTGCTTGATCCTGCTTCTTCCGGGATTTCATTCAAATGACCATCATACTGTTTTGTATGAAAGTAAGGTTTCCTCAATGGGAACCTTGCCTCCAGGATTCTCCTCGGTATCAGTATTTTCACTGGTACCACATGTGTCTCACAACGTATAGGCAATATGGGCAAAGTGGTTGAGGTGGGGTACTTAGCTCCTTCTCTACACTCCCACTATGGGCAATTCATTAACCACTCTCCCATCATCCTTCACATCTAGACATCCTTGTCTGCAGAAATGCTTCTTTGGAATCCATATGTTTATTATTCCCTTCAGGCATCCAGCTGATTTCACATGCTCATACTTGTTCCAAGTCATGAACATTCACTGTCCACGTGGAATGCAATAGGTCCATCTTCTCACATACTTCCTATGGTTCTTTGGACACAGGAACTTTATTCCCTCAGGTGCATGGATGCTGGCCTTCACAAAGTCTCTGATTTCTTCATCTGTCAAGTCTCTGGCCTTCCATCCTGACTCAACATCGATCATGATTTTCATCCCTATGGCTTTCTTTGCTGTCTTCTTCCATTGTGTGATTATTATCTTTATCACACAAAATCCAAGCAACACCAATACGATCAGGGCTCCAAGGAACTTAAACATGCCTGCCATCCACTGTGGAACCCAAGAAAAGAGTGATCCAAACCAGCTGTCATTAGCAATGTCTTCCACTTCCTCTATCATCTGGACGTGTAGCTTTGTTAGCATCTCTATAGCCGCTGTCAAGGTTCCATTCTCATCATGATGAGAAGGCATGAACATGCAACATTAGTCTCTGAATTTTGCATAAACATCTCCATCCATAGCTGTGATCATGTACAGGACGTATCTATTCTGGAGCGTCATCAGTCGTAAGGCTCTCATCTCTTCTCTGATAGAATTGAATCCCTTTATAGTTGTTTTGATCATCTGCAGCAATTCCCATCTGGTAATATGCAGCCATTTGGTATTTACTCCAACCTGGATTCTCTGCATGAAGATCAACGTAAATACTGACAAAGTCTGGCTGAACAGTCTGTGCTCATAAGGGATAGAGTCAAAAGCCTCTATTGACTTGGCAGAGAAATAGTTCTCCCTCTTCATTTGATTAATCAGCTCCACAGATCTCTTCTTCTTCAGATGAGCATTTGCTTTTGGGAAACTGTCAAGGTTCAAATCACTTTTAGGAATCACCAATGCTGGAACATGAACATTCACCAGTGTGCATATTGCTCCCCAATATTTGGGTAGCTTCATATAAACTTTAGATTTACATGCCTAATAGTGATCAATGATCACTGCTGTCCCAATGTTCATTCCTGATGCCTCAAAGATACGACCACTGTTCTGATTCTCTCCAACTTTTCTTGTGCCATTGTTTCTGAAGAACAGCTTTGTGCCTTCCAAAGGCACTATCTGCAAGGGTCCTACTCTGTCTTCAACCCAGGCCAGTAGTTTAGCAAGTATTGGCCATAATGGCTTGCACAGCACTTGTGCATTCCAAATAGTTGATTCAGGACAACCAACTACCATCCAGGCTCTGCAGTTAACCTCTCCTTCTTCCCAGCCATCTGGTGATAACACTGATCCCCAAATCTGCCTCTGGCCTCTGTTCCTCCAAAATCAAATTTCTTCTGCAGATTTTCCTGGATTCTCAAGTCTACTGTTTACTTCCCATCTGATTACAGCTCCTTTTACTCCAGGCTGTTCGTATCTGATCACACGATTCTTCGTATGATCTTTTAGCCTTTTCTTTGAATCTTGATAATAGTCATGTTCATCTGGGTCTGTCCATCCAGTTGCCCATTTCAGATAGGTATCTCGGCCAATGGACTGGCCTCTTGTACGACAGACTGCTATGTGTGAAAGACAATGTTCTGTCTGGACATCTATTTCAATGGCTTTTGTTAAGGATTTCAATCAGGCGACACCCTGGTCTCAGCCTAGTATGCAGCGCACAACTGAAATGCTTATTTATTTTTATATAGATTCAATATTTGAGAGATACACCACTCATATCACAACCCCTGTTGAAATACCCCAGGTCATGATGGACCAGAAGCAGGCTGGTGGGTAAAGGTAATAATTATTTATTTATTTAAAAATTCAAAACAAATCATACACGTTTTAATAAATGGGGCAGCATTCACCAATGTGATGATAACAAAAATAAGAATGTAGGCAATGCACTTAATTCAACCATTTAGTAACACAGATTGAAAACACCAGGGAATAGAAACACTTTCGGATTTTCGGAAAGATAACACTCTAGTTAGGATTTCCCCCTGCAATGTTCCCTCAAATCACAAATAATCACTTCTGAATGGATATAAGGAAGCAGCACGTGGTTAGGAATATGAATCTGGAAACGGAATTCAAATCTAACTTTCCCTCCTCAAATGAGAGTGAAAAACATATTTAAAACCATTGCAATGTTAAAATGACACTCGGGAATGGCTGAATAAAACAATGAATGTGTATAAAAATCTTGAAACAAAAACAATTCTTTACTGGAGCAACACTGGAAAAATACTAGCAATCACAAACTATGGATTGAGCAAAAGCATACAATTCGAAAATTAAATGGAATATTTACAACAGTTTATAATGAAAATGACACATGGGAACTTTTGCAGGTATTTCAATTCCCGCTTGGAATTAACCAAACAGTTTTTGAAAAAAACAGGTGAAATTCATTTGAAGTGTGTTTTATTAGTAGGGGTGTAGCTATAGATCTTAGGTACAATCTGGAAGTGAAATTAAGTCTCTAGCTATTAAACTGATGGAGATAGGGTAGATAGAATGAGGTGCGTTTTTGGAAAAAGCGGGTAGTGAAAAATAGAAAAGCGGCTTTAAAATGGATTGCAAACTTGATTTAAACTGGATTAAATGACTAAGGAAAAGAGAATGGCACCAGTGAATTTTCACAGTTACACTGCCGTCGTAACCCTTCACGTGGCATACCCTGTTTCCTTTATGAAAAATTAATGTATTTAATCAAAATCACTAATGGCTTATGTTCTAGCAAAACAAAAATGAAGAGAAAATCGGTGCTAACACTAGAATCAAAGCAGGGTTGCACAAATAAGTCTGACCATTTTTACAGGATCTTGGGGTCAGAATAGGATGGTATAGAGATGGGATAGGGACCAAAGACAAGATAAGTAGACTATGGATTTCTATAATGTAGGGATGATACTTACAGTCCACTTTAGTCTAGGATATTGGACCGTCATCGCTCTGGTCACCACACGACAAGGCGCCTGGCAAGACAGTTGGGCAGTTCTGGTCAATGGATGGCACTGGACTGGCACTGGACTGGCACTGAACTGGTCACTCAACACTATAGATCAGCTGGATGGCAAGTTTGAAGCAGGCATGCATTTAGTGAGCAGCAAGCCAGATTAATTCAGGATGCTTCCCAAAACACCACAGTGTTTCCCTTGCTTATTGGGATTATTTCAGAATTGAGGCCTAGCTGTAGCAGGATCAGCAATGCTTGGCCTTGTGGTTGGAATCTGGAGTCTAGATGGATAAGTGCAAGATGAAGACAGGAACAGACAGGAACTGGACACTGGCGTAGGAAATCAGGTATCAGTGTCTCCCTGTATGTTGTCAGGGGTTCTTATTTATAATGCCTAGTGACATCATCACAGTATATGACTGGGGCAGGCTTTACTACACCCGCCTGTATCAACCGGATTGGCAGGGGTAATAGTCTCTGCCTAGCTTTTTGCTGGTTGGATTTCAGAAAAATGATGTCAGGTTTATGGGGTGAGTTTTACAGTGCCCAGAAACTTCCCATAGTTACTGGAACTAAAATCTAATTTTGCTAAAAACATACATATATACACTTGCAATCTCTTGGAAAATTATACACACAGGTTACATGTGATGTGCAGCACAGATCAGTCCAATCCTCAGGTCTGTGCGACATTGTTTTGCCTTTCAGATACATTTTGGTAATTTTAAACATTAACGATTTGGTCTAAAATTCCACAATTGTATACACAGATGCGCATTATCCCCAGGGATGTATGTACAAAATTTTATGTTTGCAACATTAATACTTGGAATCTGTCATATTGTGTAACTTCTGTTCTCCATGCAGCAATGAGTTCTACCAAGTTTTAAAAGACAGGCAATAAAATTAGATTTGAAATTGCAAACTTTTTACATTTTACTAATTCTTGCTGCTGAAATTTCGAACTTTTTACATTTTACTAATTCTTGCTGCAGAGATAAAAAAAAGTCTTTAAAGTTTCTCTATAAAATAGTCTTTGTAACCAAAAGGCAGTCCCTTTGCTGGGTCATTTTTTTTCTTTAACTTCAACTGCAACCAAATGTCATTTCCTTCCAAGCAAGGTAGGGGTTTCACATCTTAATTGAAGGTTTTATTTCCCCTCACACTTGACAGGTTAGTGTCCCAGGTCTTCCGTTGTACGGGTCCCAGCAGAGACAAAAGTCTGTTCAACCCCGTAATTATCAGGGGTTTGTCAGTATCTGCTGAGAGTTTTTATGAAAGTCCCCTTCCCCTTGGGGGAAGTTTCATGGCTGACAACTGGAATGACTGGTTTTTCTGAGAGCTTGCAAATCCAGCCCATGTGCTTTAAACTCTTTAATTTCTTATTTTGGGTCTTGAATTAAACAAAGCTGTGAAAGAAGATAGCCTATGTGTTTATTGTCACCACTAACATAAACCCTTTACATTGCTAACTAAGCAGGTTTTTATGCAACAATTTATTTTTAAACAGGCCAATTTGTCTTCAGTCAGCAAAAACCCCTTTTCCACATGTGTGAAAACTGCTAGCATTTCTTTCTTCAAATTCGGTTTTGCAGCTGCATCAGATTGCCTACACTGTCTCTTCAGCTGTAGTCATTTCCTTGAAGCAGGAGTTTTATCTAAAGTATACATACATTTCCACTTGACCTGGCTCAGAGAGTAAGAAGTCTCTTTGAGCTGCTGCGCCTGGATACATTTGGAAAGTATAAACGCATGTTCCTGTGCAAGTGTAAATTAAGTTGCTTCTTGATTTCTCTGAGAGCTGGTTAGGCTGGGCCTGTCATTCAAGAATTATGCCTGGTTTTGGTGAAGCAAAGTGAAATATCCTGGGCATGACAGGGCCTTTTTACTCACAGTGGTTTCAGAATGAACAGATGGAATTAGCGTCAAAACAGCATTTTGAAAGAGTGAAAATGTTTCATTTTGAATTGGATTTTGGCTTTTACAGCTAAGCAGTGCTGCCTGTATACATGATTCTATATGTAGGTTTCAGAACACACTGACATACTTTTTCCCCTTGTTCCATTTTGCCTGAAGTGTGCTAAGCAGGATGATGCAACCATTTATTTTTGTTGCTGCCAAAATGCAGTTTTGAGGTCCTGGTGCGCACAGGAGCCAGTTTAGCAGGTTGCTGTTTCTTACGCAAATTCAGCTTCTTGATGTGGGGCAATGCTGTTGAGTGGGTCAATATATCCAACACTTTGAATATCTTACACTTGCCCATGCTATAAGGCAGGAGTGCACATACAAAACATTCCTCCTTTGAGGTCTTCCTTCCCACTTCCTTCATATGCTGATACCATATGTTATTCCCCAAATGTGCAGTTCTATCCAGGTAATCATTCAGCTCAAGATCATCCTCTCTAGCGCTTTTCTTAGATCTTGTTATTTTCTTATGAGCCTCTATAATCATCCCATGAAGTATGTCAGCATAACTCTTCCTTATTGGACCAATCATAGAAACATGTGTCAGTGGACTGGGTGGTTTTACATGTACCACCTGTGTAGGAGAAAGTTCCAGAAGTTTCATCCTATCAACATAATATTTAGTCATAAAAATGTCTTGCATAATCTCCATACGTGATCTCACTCTAAAAGGTAACCTAGGCTTATCCATCACAGGACTAGGTGCCCTTGTGTGTATCTCTAGAGTAGGAACAATCACATAAGTTCTCAGCTGCCTAGTAGTTGCCACATCTGTACCTTCCTTCTGTACAGGAATATGCACAAGAGTCTTTACTGTGCGCACTGTAAGTGAGAATAGTATTACTATGAACGGAATACATGTGTAAATTATACACTGATAAGACCATTTGCAGCAATAGCTTTTTGCACATCGTGGATGTCTCTCGTGATCTGCCATAATTAAGTTACTATTGATTCAGCATTTTTACTTTTAAAGAAGAAAAAACAAATCTTTAATCAGGCAACATCATGCACTACTTATGGAAGCTGCTGAATTGGCTCCACATCTTCCTCAATCAGCTATAGCTTGCTTATACGATAATGAACAAAAGTTCCCAGTGGAGACCATGGATTGGCCTTATACAAAACAACATGAAGTTTTTTCCTTCAGCATGAAACAAAGTTCCTCAATCAGTCGACTTTTGGATCTTCTCCCTCAAAAGTCTCATTCAGTTCTCATTGTTCTCTTAGAGTACCCATTCACTTGTATTATGATGTCTCTTAATATTTCATTGAGCGCTGCATTGTTCCTCGGATTGCTCAGGAAGGTTCTGACATCAGTTTGTCTCCCAACAAGATGCAGACATTTCTCAATCAGATAATAGAACACCAAACTGACCAGTCTATGTGCATTATCCAGTGATAGGGATAGGTGATATGGATTTCCCCACTGAACTCAGGAAGCTAAAGAATTTGTTGAATGATAGCTGTAAGCAATCTCCTCACGATTGGACTATTCTTAGGATCTTGCAAGAATAGATAAATGCTAGTAGTTCTCCCCTTAAGTGCAAAATGAACAGAAAAACTGCAAGAACGATCTGTGAATGTTGTCATTGGGCACCACCATAGGCCCCTCTGAAAAGAAATTCAGTGAGAAAGGAATCAGGGAACTGCTCCCTCTTCCAGTCGTCGAAAATGGAACTCCAAATCTGGCATATCTGTGTTTCTCAATCAAAGCTTAACTAATGCCTCAGTCCAATGTCAACAAACTCCTGTGGCTCAAGAACACATTGCTTCCCTAACCTTCTTTTTTAGTGACTGAAAAGTGTCCCAAAATAAAACAAACTACAATATATGTTTTAACTTTACTCAACAGCTTCTGCATCCTTCTTCCTCGTCATAGACCTGTTCTGCATGTGCTGTGGTTCTTCCCCGATGCTTACTTCCAATGGGGGTGGGTGTTAAGGGGGTTGTCCAGCATAGATCTTCACATCTCTGAGAAATATCCAAGTGTGTCTTCCTTGTACCTTGACTGCAGAGGGTGTAACATCCTCCACTATGAAGGGGCAATTAAAACGAGGCTCGTGACACCTTCTAGTGAAGTTGCGGATTAGGACTGCATCTCCGGGGAAAACTTTTACAAGACTTAGCTCTTTAACTCTGTTTGCTGTAACATCTACTTCTGTGTTCTGAGTTGCCCCACACCTCTTTCCGCTTGAGCTGATCTGAAATGAAAGAGATACTTGAAGTCATGCATGTAAGATAATCACGTAGCTCCTTTCCTAACAATTCTGCTGTTGTCTGGGCATAACTGCTAGTTCTAGATGGAGGTGGGAGAGGTGTCCTCATTCGCCTCCCTGTCACTATCTTGTGGGGGGGGGGTATGATGGTGGTCTGAACCTGGCTGATTTCTCAACGTATACAATGCCAGTGATAGAAAATGCAACCATCATTTCTTCAGGGTAAGCTTCAATTTGGCTATCCTTTCTTTAAGCAAGCCATTGATTCTCCCACAGACTCCATTCGCTTGCGGGTGATACGCTGATGAAAACATGTGCTTTATACTAAGTAACAAGCTTATTTGCTCAAAGACTTTGTTAACAAAATGAGGGTCATTATCTGATCTCAATACCTCACATATTCCCCATTTAGGAAACACTTCTCATACTAAAAATGTAGCTGCACAGGTGTAGTCTAGGTGTGTACACTGTCCAGCTTCAATCCACCTCAAAAAAGGACATACCACTACAATCATATATCTGTATCCATTGCATACTTGCAGCATGTCAATATAGTCGATATGCAAATGCTGAAAGGGTCCACTAGGTCTTGGAATTACTCCTCTAATTGTGCACAATGTGTGCCCAGCAGTACATTTTTCACATATGATACAATTTACTACATAAAACGCAACGTGTTCTACTATATTTGGAACAAACCAATCCTCCGCTATTGTAACGCGCTCAGGGTAATGTAGCTATTCCAACACCACCCTTAATAATGCTACAGGCACCACTGGTTTACCAGTGCTGTCTTGTTCCCCCAATGCTTCAGAGGGGTTTAAAAAACTCCCTCTCTGCATCCACAAGTCTTTATCATCTTGAGGTGCTTCCCCTTGGATCTCTACTAGCTGAGTGCCAGAGAAGTTATTATAACATTCAGACACACTCATCATCACCACCATGCTTTCATTCATATCAGGCGTATCAAATGAGATTAATTCGCTTGGCTTCCTTACATGCTTTTTGATTTCCACGTGAGATAAAATCTTCTCTCTTAGTGTGTGCTGCGCATTTAACTACTGTGATGGCTACTGGGAGTTGTAGTGGTTTAAAGAGTCTGTCCAATAAGGCTGCGTGTTGCACTGGAGTGCCGTCCGCTCAGAAGTAACCCTCCTTTTGCAGCGTGCTAGCTCTGCGTGGACTGTTGATGTCACATAAGCAGAGTCACTGTACATAGTTACCTCCTGGTCTGCGTGTCTCTCTGTGTGATAATCAGCACCACTAATTCTGCAGTCTGTGCCGAAAAGTGAGACGGTAGCCATGCACTTATCAATGCTTCAATACAGTGGCACCTGTATATATTTGTCCGTCATTTTGATTGCTTCAAGAAGAACCATCAATAAAGAGAATCTCCCCAACTGCCAAGGCATTTTCCTTCACCCTCGGGATCTCATCATAGAAATCCTCATAGTTCGAGAAATCATGTGCATGTTCGTCCTCTGTCAGTGGCTCTGCTGCAAACATGGCATGGTTCACTATTCTGCATCTGACTATTTTAATCGCCGGATTTGATATGAATACCTCGTAGGCAGAAGCCCTTTGAGATGTCAATGTGCCTTTCGGCCTTTGCAAAATGGCAAATAATGCATGCTCAACAAATAATGTCATAGAACACCCCATCACTATGCTAGCAGCCTTCTCAATGGCGAACGCGGCCGCAGCCAAAGACTGTTCGCAAGGAAAATGACCTCTCATTACTGGGTCTAGGATCCCATTGTTCTATGCAAGGGGCTTGTACCCCAACAGGGTTCTCTGCGTGAGTACTGCTATCATAATAGTGCCATTCATGTGCAAGAATAAAAAGAATTGCTCAGCATAATTGGAAATCCCTAAAACTGGAGCTGTGCAAATTGCCTTTTTCAACATGTCAAACCCTTCTTCCATTTCCTCAGTTCAAACTATTTTCCTGATTTACCTGTGCTTTCTTCAGAGCTTGCATCAAGGGCCTTATGTATGAACTGTAATCAAAGACCCATGCTATTACATAGATATAATAAGTCACAAAAATCTCTGCATGTGCTTTATCGTGAGTGGCTTTGCTGTTTTCAAAATAGCCTCAGCCCTTTCAATAGTAACTTTCTTTCCTTCACATGACATTAACTGTCCTATGTACAGAACTTCCTCTTGACAGTACTGCAATTTCTCCTTGTGTAATTTATATTATTTTTCTGCAAGAATAATCATTAGCTGGATTGAGTTCCATCTGCACTCTTCCTCTGAGGCGCTACAGACCAATATGTCATCGACATACTGTAAAACAACCATTTCTAAATCAATATTACTTAAGTCCATCTGCAGGACTCTAGTGAAAATCAATGGAGACTCACAGTACCCCTGTAAATGGTAAATCAGTACATTTCAGGCGAGTTTTCCTGAAGGTAAATGACGTCAAATCTTATGAGTCTTTGTGCAATGGGATTGAGAAAAATTCATTTTTCAAGTCATCACAGTGAAATATCGTGCCTTAACAGGAATATTACATACAATTGTTGCCGGATTAGGAACTAGAGAGAACTCAGCCTGTACAATCTGGTTAATTGGTCTCAAATCTTGGATTAAACACCACCACCCTCATTTCCCATTTTCAATTGGCTAAATTGCGGTATTACATAGTGACTCTGACGTCACTAGGATGCCCTCTTCCATCATAGCCGATATCGTCTTAAAAATACCTTCAACTGCCTCTTGAGACATGGGATACTGTCGTGCCTGAGGTAAAATAACTCCTGGTTTCAATTTAATCTTCACTTCACCAGCCCCCTTCAATAGGCCTCTGTCACAGGGGCCTTTTTTCCATAACGAGACTGGCACCTTTGCCATGTCGTCATCAAAATATTCGGGACGCTTTCGTGCTAGCATCATTTTCTGTGGAACCTCACGTTTAATTGATCTCACAAAATAGGTAATACTCATCTCAAATATTACTTCATCATCTGATGGATGATCTCCAAACATATCCTCATCATTGACATCAGCCAATCTGTAACCTTTACCATTGCCAATCACTGTGCACCATCCTCTGCCGTCAATGATCATTTCCATCAAGCAAATCCATTTCTCCTCGTACTATGGCTGCTTGTAATTCTAAAGGAAAGATTTGCCCTTCCTTTACATCCATAGGTATCTTTGGCCTGAACAAAAATTCATCAGGTATTCTCATAGTCCTGCCCACTAAGCCTGGCAGCCATGTTAACACAATGCATACCAAATAATGAAAAACGTATCATTCTAACGGTACTCCTCGCATTTCCACTCGTCCTGCAAACACCATAATAAATTCACTTGCGTTTAAATAATGAATTCCTGCTGTTGAACACAATATGCCTTCATCAGTGATTGAAATCGTCATGTTCAACTTGGTCATTTAATCTCGACCTAATATATTGACTGTTGTCTATCTTGAATATAACACTGGCACAGACATGCCACCCTCTCCTATAGAGACTGGCAATGCATCAGTAAAAGGAACTCTTGTGGCACTTGTGAAACCTTGAGTAGTCAAGGCATTTCCAAACATTGAAAATGTCCCCTCTCGTTTACATTAGCGTGTTGCACCCGTGTCTACCAAAAACAAAAATGATGTTCCTCCTATATTGACATCAACCCTCAGTTCCTCTTGAGGATTAGGCTTCACAGATATTATCAAATACATCAAGTCTCCCAGTGCGCTGTCCTATTATGGATACATTCTCATCCTCATACCTGTGAAATGATTCTCTCCATCAACAGTGACACCCTCTATTCTAGGAGTCATTAATTGACCCATAATTGTGCTCTGCTGCATCTGCATGGGTGACTGCTGTGACTGCCCTTGTGGGGGATTCATTAGTGCCTGCTGTGCTTGGAAAACTTGCTGCATTCTCGGCTCTTGTGTCTGCTGCACGTTTTGATTCTGAGCAAACCCATCCCCACTCTGCTGTGAATATGCAGGCAGGTTTATAGCCCCCCTCTTGAGAACTGCCCATTCTGCACAAATCCTTGACTTCTATGTGTACGAGAAAAGTGCCCTGACATACCACATGTCCAGCAGACAGGAGGAGGTCTCCTACTTTGCTCCTCCTGCATGCATTGATTATTGTTCTGTGAGTTGTGAAACCCACTTTGTTTGTTCTGGAAAATTCCAAGATTATTCTGGAAGCCTCCCCTACCTCGAAAGCCTCCCCTTCCCGTGGTGCAAATCCACTATTATTCTGATTGAACTGCCTCTGGTTATTCACCTGCGGCATGTTTGCTTTTTGCTGTGAACCCGGCCCATCTCCACCAGTTAACGTCACCCCTTCAATGGCAAAGTTTGCCAGTTTCTTCTGCACTAACTTTGCCTCTTCACCTTTCCTAACATCGTCTTTCTTTCGATTCTTCTCTTGCAATAGCCTGTAATAATGTGCAATGGTCCACTGTATTTCTGACCATGGCTTTGCTTCCATGTCAACCAATTTCTTGAGCTGCTTCTGCACTGACTGCAGCCCTTGGCAAAATATATGATAAAATACAGGTATAGATTTCCCCCAAGATTCCCGTGTCTCCAAGGTCCACTGCTCTTGGGAATTCTGAATATAAACAAGTGTATCCTCCCCTTACTACATCTTTTTTACCATTATAGCTCCCATATCTGACGTATCCGGATACAGTACTCTAAGCGCTTTCCACACCGCCGCCCTATGGTTATTGAACGGTGCTCCATCGTGAGCAGTGTTTATCGTGGTAACACCAGAATACCCTTGTCTTGACCAAATGTCATACGCCCTCTCCCCAAGGATAGCAATCAGGAGACCTTCAATGTCCTCTATAGCTAATGTGTTTCCTCTTGTCATTTTCTCTAACTCATGTATCCATTTCCCAGCACCGGAAGTTAAACTTAAGAGTTTACACCTTAAATTATCCTTATGCATCTGCGGCCAAGGTATATACTGTGGCCTAGCTCCTCCCTTTTCTAACAAAGGAAACTGTGAAATCCCAAACTCACATTCGTCACTCATCGTCTGTATAACCATAACAGGGACAATGGTTTCGCTCTGCCTTCTACCTGGCAGCGAACTTAACATGCTCACATACTGTGGTGAGTCCCCTCTCTCCCCAATGGTTCACCCTTTAGGTCGATCTAGCTGCGTCAATGATTCTGATGCCCGAGATTTGGGTTGGTCTAGATCCGACCATCTTACTTCCTTATCCATTGTAAAAAAAACTTCAGGGCCCCATGCGTCACCTTCTATTCCCCACGGAAGGTTGCTCTATCTTTGTTAGACATAATCTGTCCTCAACTCGTGTGATTTCTCTCTTCTTTGTCTCTATTCAGAGTCAGTCTATCTAAAGACAGATCCTTTTGCTCAAAACTGCATGAGGCTCCCTCTTTATCGTACAGCTGCTTACTCTCGAGCCGATCATTTTTTCCCTTCCCTTGCAATACCTTCTTAGTCCTCATATCATAATAATATCATAATAGAATTTATTGATAGCATCCTCAATGCTTCTCGAGTCAAACTCATCCTCTAAATTTGCTCTAGACAGACCTGCTATTGGCTCATGTGCTGGGAAGAACCCTTCTTGAATTCCCTACTGGATTAGATCCATTACTTCCTTCTCCATATGATCATTATCGTGTGCTCTTTGCCTTCTCTTTTGTTCTAGCTCATCATCAAATTCTCTTTGCTTTCTTGCTTCCTCTCTTAGCCTTGCTTCCTCTTTTCTCTTCATATCCCTTCTCTCATTTGCCTTTCATATTTCTTCATCTCTATGTCTTTGCATTCTCTTATCCCTTAGTTTCTGTTCCTATTCCTCCATTCTTTTTTCCATTCTTTTCTCATTCTTCGATTACCCCCTGCCTGTTGTCATATTTTCTCTGCTCCTCTGCTCTTTCTTGCTTTCTCAGTTTCTCATCTTGATACAACTGCTCCAGTCATTGTCTATCCTTTCTTTTTGTCCCATCTTCTTTCAATCTTTCCTCTCTTTCTTTATCCTTTTTATCTTGCTCATCTCAATCTTCATTTTGCTTTACGTCCATCAAGTTTGATCAAAATTTGACCACACATCCATTTGCTCTGTATAAGCTCTAACTCATCAGTCTTATCTTTTTCTCCTTTCCATCTCTTTATTTTCCGTCCTATATCTAAAGATGTACTTGGTCGTTCACTTCTCTCTTTATCGCATCTCTCCTTGTCCCTCGGGACCTTAGAGATTACAGCTCTCTCCGTATTTATCGCTGGGCCCTTGTCGCTGCTTTGCACAGGCGACTCATATGCCGGGTTGCTATACCCTGCTGCTGCCTTGAGCTAAATGGGTACAACCCATCATCTTTCTTACTATTGCCATATGCTACAGGGGCGGTGGGTGGAGCAGAAGGCTCCTCACCCCCCTCTCTGCGTGTATTAAGTGTCTAATCTACAGAAGGTAGCTCTTCTCTCTCCTCCTGGTACGTTTTCTAGAGCTCTAAGCTCGGTAATTGTTTTTCTAACTTTTTTCCCTGTTTATGCAGCATTCAAATATGTCATCATATGCTGCAAAACTGCCTTCGATAGTGATCCCCCTTGTGGCCATGGCATGAACATTTTGTCTGCTGTGCCCTTCACCCACTCTGCACTGTACTGTTTAAGCTTGGGTGGAGGTTTGGGTAACTGCTCGCAGAGGTGTATAAGCAGAGTAATATCCTCCATTTTGACACGTCACTCCTGAATGTGAATACTCACCTTTACATTTTGCAGATTCTTCAAAAGAATGTTTAAAAAAAAAAAAAAGCAATATGAGTGTGCACCAATCGTCGCAGGCTCCAAACCCTCTATATTATGTTTTTTACTTTATATTTTCACTAAACACCATTAGTTTAATTCCAGAAAATAAATAATGAATTTCTCAAATCACGTGTTTCTTTTTTTTGCATCTATCAATTCCTCTATAGTTTTGTCACCATATATAGTCACATAAAACCAACAGAAAAACAAACATACTCGACCGGCCACATGTATCTCACACTCTTTTCTTTAACAACTGTCTTGCCCCAGAAAATACCCTGATATGGGATGTAAGTTGCCCTATTTAAACTCGTCTTAAACCGAGTTCGTAGTCTATATCATCCGTTTTATAGGGCTCTAGGTGCGACTTCTTCTGTTCTGTTCTTTACAACGCAGGAAACCTGGTTGTAGTCTTTATCGTGGCTTCTCCTCATGATAAATCTTAATTGCTTGGCCTCTCCTCAAGTCAATTACTTAATATTCAATATTCATCATTTCTCAAGTTACTTTACCACAGCCTCCCTCTGTTACTCGTTTTCCACTTATCACTTTCTTCACCCACTGCCCATTCACACATTTGCCACCTCACTTAGTTTTACTCACCATTTGTGTTTTCAGCTTCCGACTCTAGGATTCGTAGGCTTCCTCGGTAGCCTCTTGAACCTTCCATCCATTCAGCTTCCTGTAGATGCTGGGAGGGGATTCTGTGGAAACCGGTGGACCCGTCTCACCCTTGCTTGCAAGTCTAAAGTTTAAAAACGGACACAGCTATCTACATGGCAGAGGTCATGCAATATTTCTGGGACCCCAAAGACTACTCTCTCAATGGATAACTAACCATCCTCTCAGCTACCATGTGAACTGGAGTCTTACAGCCCTTTAAGATGAGGTAGAAATACCCTTGAGATGGATGGGGATGTAGAAGTTACTCGAACATAAATAATCAAAATGACTCATGTAGTTGGCAAAAGGATAACTGTTTTCATATCATTTATCTAAAACAGGGAGTACAACAGACATCTACGGACATCTCAGTGTAAAATCTCTCAATGCATCTTAAAAAAAATCATCTTAGGTGACATCAACCTATGTATTACTAATGTAATCCTACATGGCAAACTACAAAAACCTAGCGAAGAAAGTGATTGGTTCTTAAGGAACCTCTAAGTATATGATCCATACTTGTCTACAGGAGTAAAGAATAGTGATAGACTTCTTAACATCAGGTGGGGCAACAAAGCACTCCCCTTAACAGGTCACTATGAATGTCACTAAATACATGACGTCCCATTGGCTACACAAACTATAGGACCCTTAACCACGGCAGCCCCCCACCCTTGGTTGGTACTCTAACCTCCGTCAGTACTTTTCCAAATACGTTAGCAGCACGCAGGTGCTGGTGATCTAGTCTCCAACCATAGCTTCCCACCAATTAGCATATTCATCTATCATCACCTCAGTGGTCTGCTGTCAATTAGGGCTTTGAACGTGTCCTTGGGAGTGTTCTTAGCTCTGGAGAATTCAGGGGAGTGAAGGCCCGCTCTGCCATCATGTGCTGTGTGACCATCATGTTCGTCCAACTCCATCCTTCTACAGGTACTGAAGACCATATAATCGAGCCCTAGTGTATTTAAAATACAATTTTCTAATAGACCTCTGACTTCTTCCTTGTTTTTGTCCATGCCATCTGAACAGGAGCACTGTTCTTTCACACGATTTGTATCCAATGTCTGCTCACTCCAGCCTGTTAAGACCATGGCTTGTTGGCTCATCCAGTCTTTTCTAACTGCGATACACACTGGAAAAGAGGTGCTCCTTCTTTATCCCAGTTCTGCTTTGGTACGTAGTGGAAACATCCATTCTTTACTCACTTCTGTATATATGCATATATTGGCGCATGCCGCAATCTATTCACTATTTAGCTAGCCTAAAGGATACTTCATCTGCTTGCGTTTCTTTGCATCTGTACACGTGTAAACTGACTTGACATCTTAATCAGTTCTGTAGCATAAGTTTCCTCATCTTGATCCCAAGATGTCACTTATCTTAAATACTTTCTTGAAGCCTTAAATGGGAACCTTGCCACCATGATTCTCCTTAGTATCAGTATTTTCACTGGTACCGCACGTGTCTCACATTCTGGTTCCAAAATATAGGCAATATGGGTGAAGGGGTTGAGGTGGGGGCACTTAGATCCTTCTCTACAATATTAAAACAGAAACCTTTGCCATCTTCCTGAGTTGGGTCTGTTATTTGGTGTAAGCGTTACTCTGCTTTCCATCCACTGCAAGACACTCTACCCAAAGGTTCTTACATTCAGTAGTCATCTCCCACCCTCAATGGCTGCCACCTATTTACATGCTAATGGTCACATATAGACCCTTTTCCAATTGGTTGTGTCGTGTTCTCCTCCATCTTTAACACAAGTGGCTAACAATCTCCTCTACTTTGAAGTGCTGGAAAGTAATTTCTTAACCTTTAATGGCACCACCATGGGCCTCATTCCGAGGCTGGAGGTAAGGGTTAACGGTCACCGTTAATGGCAACGGTGACCGTTAACACTTACCACCATATTCCGAGTTCCCTTTTGCGGGTTAGCATTTAACGCCTGCTTTTAGCAGGCGTTAAAAATCCAACCCGCAAAGGGACCTTGGAGTAAATTACGGCACCGTAATTTACGGTGCCGTAATTTACTCCTTCCCCATTCCCATTGAGCCCTATGGGGGCAGGAATGGGGATGGGGAACCGGTATGGTGAATGGGGAATTACCGGTCCCTCCAACCTTGGAATGGACCGGTAATTACTCCATTCACCATGCCGGATTTCCATGGAGTAAATAGCTCCATGGTTGCTTACCATGGTGCTATTTACTCCATGGATAGCGCCAGCCTCGGAATGAGGCCCCATGTCTTTTCTCCCAACCTGGTCATCAACATGAACTCGGCTGATACCTGGTACTTGCAAACTAAGCAATTATTTTCTCATCCCAGACATGCATGCCTCCCCAATGTATTGGCATTGCCCTTTGCTCTCACTGGTGCAAATCACAAACCTTGTTGTTGTCAGTTGTCAGTTCCCCCTGTATCAGTTACCCCCCAAAGAGTTAAGCCTAGTGTCCCACTACTCCATCTACTTCTTGACTGATTTAAGAGTATTATTCCTATGCATCTGGCAGTTCAAATGGAATAACCATCATTCTGGGGGGTGCTTTTGTCTTAAATCTCAGTTAATGTTTTGGCAACCAAAGACCTCTGCCCCGCTCCTATAAGTGTGGCCTTCGTACTTGGCCGCAGCCCTTCTCCCATTTAGCTTCTTGCATTCCTACCTAATTGTTCAATGGTCTAACTTGATACATTTATATGTGGGTATATATGCGTGTTCTTTGCCGCACCTGGGAATTGGAATGCGATAAGCAGGGGATGATGCCTTCTTGTTCTGCGTCACCAAAAGGGCCTGCAAGGATTCAAGCCTACACTTAAATGCAGCATTAGTTAATGTTTTAACTACTACACCTCCCAAAATACATGTGTCTCTCATCAGTTACTTCAGCCCATAGGGTTCCCTCCTCCCCCATATACCAACCTTTACACATTCTCCATGTTTTAATATATTTTCTCAAAACAAAAGAGGTGATACCCGTCCCACTCGGGGTGACAATAGCAAAACAAAAGAGGTGATGGCTGGAAGGTTTAGAATAAATCTTAACCTCTGGCATTGCTCTGGGCAACCCTCCAGACCATCGTTCTTCGCCTGCCAAGCCATTACAAAAGGGGAAAGACCATATGCAAATCAGGCTTGGTCCCACCCCCAAAGGGGTAGTCCAGCCCAAACTGCTAGGTCACATCCCTTCTGCACAAGACCACAAGCATCCACAGACATGTTTCAGCCTTTTTGGGCAGCATCAGTGAGGAGTAGCTTGGGTCTCTAGGCCCAGTAGGCACGGGAGCCACGTCTGGGCATACCCGTCCCACACGGGGTGACAATAGCAAAACAAAAGAGGTGATGGCTGGAAGGTTTAGAATACATTTTAACCTCTGACATTGCTCTGGGAAACCCTCCAGATCATTGTTCTTCACCTGCCAAGCCATTACAAAAGTGAAAGATAGTGAGCTAAAGACTCTGGGTAAGGCTATTGTAACCAGGTCTCATGTCTGGCAGAGAGTCTCCCAGGACCCCCCCTTATTATTTTAATATATTTTCTGCAATCTAAATTGTTTTGGAGGGACGGGAATCTGAACGTGAATCCCTCCATTCTGCCCTTTAGTTAATCCTCCATTAATTAACTTCTCCCTTTCTCTCTCTCTGTCTGCTTCATCCTTAGCGACCCATGCCCTACACACATAATGCAAACTGCCCCCATTCCATGCATATTTCTCTGGGGTGCACATAAGATATATGCAATCCCCATCACGTGCTAAATCCACCCAGTGTTCAGTTTAATTTTCTATATCTGGTGGGGTTGAGGTTAATGTTCCTGGGGGTACATTGGCCGTTTAATCCTAAAATGAGGGTGCTATATGGGTCGTCATTTTGAGCCTGCCCATGCTTTGTACTTGGGAGAGCCAATCTTGTACCAATAGTAACCATCATCATTGCGCTGTTCGGAATAGTCTTGGTACAGCATCGAAGCATCATTTGGCACTTGCATAACAACACCAACTGGAGCATCATGATCAAAACCAGAATCTTCACCAGTGCCCCAAGCCAGGATGGCGCCCATGAGAACAACGTGTCGAACCAATTTTAGGCCTGCACACCAGCTTCACTTTACATGCCAGTCTTTAGCTGGAGCAGGGCCCCTGTGATGTGCGTTAGGGACCAATTCTCTGTGCCATTAAGGAGAATGTACATTCAGCAAGATAACCCTATCTTCTTGAACACACCCCCTTCCATCGCTGCCAGGAGATCCATGATATACCGGTTTTGAAGCGTCATCAACCGGATTACCCTCAGCTAGTTCTTTATTGCATTTAGACCTTGTTCATTATCATTCGACAGCTGGATCACTTCCCAGTGAATCGAACTATCTACAACCACTTTGTGTTCGCTCCGCATGGATCCATGGTATTAAGAGAGAAGCGAAGAACACCTTGTCTTGGTGTGTAGCCGATATTTGTCTGAAATCGCTTTGAGTAGCTTGGTCGAATCTTCCAACATGTAATCTGATCTTCTTGTTCTCAACTTCACCAACCGCATCTTCTTCCTCATCCCAGGGGTTGGATAGAGGCTCGGATAGATTACAACACCTCATGCTTGGATGCAAATCTCAGATGACCGTCAGGCACCACTAGAATAGCAAAGTGCAATGCTGTTAGTGTACACGCGCCTCACCAGGAAGTAGGAAGAAGCAGATATGCTTGATGACCTCATACTCAGTACATGTCCAGCAGTGCTGCTGATTCTTTTGCAAGATCTGGAATGAACCTTGTTTTTTGCACTTAGTATTAGCTCCTATAGGAACAGTCCCATGCCCTCGAAAGAAAAACGGCTATTCATCTGCTTGCTGTACTTTTACTGGAGTTTCACGTGTTTCAATCCCTAAAAGCACCAAACACGGGGACTCCAAGGCAATATCTCCTGGGGCACTAACATTTTAGGTGCTCCAGATATGTGGGGGATGAAGGAGCAGACATTGCTCCTGGTATACCTTTGTTTCCCTACCAAGTTCCTATGACTGTACCACATGTTACTAAACGTGGGTGGTGCACATCCGACATTGTATCGACTACTACACCTGTATACTCATTGCATTCATTTTCTTCATGTAAACCCCTTTTAACTCATGAATTTAAATTCCAAATTATTGCATCTTGTATGCTCATCCGTTTAAAATGTGTTACCATGGTCATGTAATCATCACTTGGTGTTGTAGCATCAAAAAATGGACTGCCTTTATTACATCCCTTTATGTTACATCCCCCAACCACCCTTTATATAACCATATAACTTCACTAGGCAACTATAAAAATAAGCCATGAAAAATACCACACAAAAGAGGCACAAATACCCTCCTACAAAAGTTCTTAAACCATATAATGTTTGTTCCATCTAAGAATGCAAAAACATGTAAGTACATAGTAGAAATTCTTAATATCAATAAGAAATTCAACCAGTAAAACAAATATTAATAAAATGCTCCTAAATGTGTTTTTACCTAAAGACAAATCATGTTGTTAAAACACTCAACTAAAATGCTTGTAGTTGGTGGCAATGTCTGTGGTGCATTTCTAACATCAGAAAAATACACCCAGTACCGTCATTCCTTTACTTTGACCTCAAACAGAGTAGTGTACACAACAGTGTAAGGTCCATTGCATCGAGGCTCACTCCACCTGCAAAGTTTTTAATATATACTTTATCACCAGGGAATAGTTGTAATGGTGGCAAGCTTGCAGATTCTGGTGCAAAGCTGTTTTCACCTCCTTCTATCTTGCATAGAGTAATCTGTTGAGAAAGGTATTTAATACACTTTGTTAACTTAGTCAATTAAGAAAAAACGTATCCCCAAAAATTGACGGAGGCCTGTGATCATCAGAAGCACTACTCACAGGAGATAATGGCATGTGCAAATGTCTTCCCATTACTATTTCATGTGGAGAGAGGTGATGGTCCTTACAGGGCTGGTTCCTCAAACTGAGGAGGGCCGCTGAACAGGGCCGGGGGAGACAATGCACCCAGTTACGTTCTAAAATAGCACAGAGTTTAGACAACTTAGTTTTCATTACATCGTTCATTCTTCTACAACAACGTTGGCCTTGGGCTGATAAATTGTACACATCTTGTGTTTAATTCACAAAAGGGCAGCAATTTCCTTAAACAGCTTATTAAAGAAGTGGGTGCCTTTATCGCTTTTAAGCATCGCCCCCTCATGGTAGAAACACTTCTCTCACCAGAAACTTGGTGACTGATTTAGCATCAGGATGTGCACATGGACCAACCTCAAATTACCAGGAGAAAGGACATACTACAACTATGATGGAACAGAAAGTATTACATCTCTCACCCATATCTGCAAAAGTCTATATGGAGATCTTGAAAAAGGGTAAATTGAGCAAGGCTGTCTGCCTCTCAACGTTTTTAATGTCCTACCCACGCTGTACATCTGGCAAACTACACAATTGGATGTAAACATAGACAACAATTCCTGAATATGGGCACATACCAATCTGTGTAAACATGCTGTTTAGACACGTGAGTCGGGAAATTGAGTTAATCAGACGCCACTAAGGACAAATCGTGGGGCATTACAACCTTTCTGGTGCTGGTATGTCTCCACAATAAGTCGGTTGGGGACTGCTCACACCGCCTTCTTTGCCACAACAACTTCTCACTTTGCGGCGCCTGACCTTGTATCTCAATTATTTCAGTGACAGTGCAGTGTATGAAACCTGCAACTGCAGCTGCATTTTTACAAATGCTGGATGCTCAGGGATATATGGTACTGGCAAATACAGAGCATGTTTTGATTCCATGTCTGCTGCTTCGTTCCTGAGGGAGAAGAAGTCTGCGCCACTTGTGTGTGCTGCACACTTGACATCTGCGGCAAGTGTGGGCTGTGAAAGGGTATTAATCAACTGATCCAACAGGGCCGCATGCTGCACTGGTGATCTATCTGCTCTATGAAACCCTCCTCTCATCCATCTCGACAACCCGGAATGAACAGTTGTTGTAACATAGGCCAAGTTAGAATAAATTATAATTCGTTACCCTTCCGCTGCCTCAAGTGCTTCAATGAGAGCAATCAATTATGCTGCCTGTGCTGAGTAATGACCTGGTAAGCTCCTTGTACCCCTCATCAACTAGCCATACCACTGCTGTATGTTGCTGGCCTGTCTCCTGGCCAATAGCTGAGGACCCATCAACAAATAATACCTCTCCATCATCTAAAGCATAGTAATGTGTTTTGGGAATGTCATCCTCAGGATCCTGATATGTAACACAGTCATGTACCTTGTCATTGTCAGTAATGGGTTCAGTCAAGAAAGTCACCCTAGGTTTCCTAGGGTCATCCAGACATGGACCCCTTGCTCGCTGTGCTCTTAGAGGCACAGCTCTACCTCACTGATGAAGCCCAACAAGGCTGAAATACCTGTATAGGGTTGCTGTTTGTACTCTTATTCAGAAGAGAATTGCCATAGCATTTCAGTGCTGGACTGCCCATGTGGGCGAGACAAAGACTGATATTCAAATGGTAATTTCCCTTCAGTGAAAGGTACAGTGAGCTAAAGTGTGGCTACGGACTCTCGAGTGGCTACCTTTCCAAAGAACAGGCAATTTAGCCATGTTCATTCTCGCAGAGGGGCGCCTATGGACTATTTTTTGACAGTCAAGAAAGTAGCTGGATTCACTGTTTTACAATGAACAATATATAATAATATGAATAGATGGGCTTGAAAGAATCACTTTATATGCGGAAGCCCTTTGTGTAGATTTGGACCTCTCTAGTATTGCAAAGACAGCGTTTTCAATCTACAGCTTCAATGAACACCCCATGACGATAGTAGCAGACCTCTCAATGTTAAAAGCAGCAGCAGCACATGTTTGTTTGCGCATAAACTGTCCTTGTATGACAGAGTACAGCATGCCACTGTAATATGCTAGGGGTTTGTGACTCATAGTGCTGTGTTGCATCGATACTGCAGTCATCATCTGGCCATTAGAATGGTGGAAAAGATCGAACTCTATAGTATAATCAGGAGTTGATAGTACAGGAGCAGTGGAGATACAATCCTTCAGTTCCTGGAAACTGGTAATCATTTTAGCAGTCCAAATAATAGTATTTTGTGTCCGTTTTGCATCCTTGAGGACATGTAGTCAACATTCCATGCTGTACAGTAATAACACAGGCCAAGAAATGTTGGCATGTCCTTAACCGTCACTGCCTGATGGGTAGAATGCACTGCTGCACATTCTGGAGTCAGACTTTTACCATTCACTAAAATCAACTGACACAAATATAACCCTTTTTTTGCTGGCAGTATTGCAACTTTGCTCTGTCCACCCTGTATCCTTTGTCGCCAGCAATTGTAACAAAGCAATAGATTCCTCCCTGCATTGCTGTTCAGTAGTACTGCTCACCAATGCATCATCCACATATTGAATAATGGTACTGGGGAAATTAATTATTTCTAAATCCTCATGTAACACTCTGCTAAAAATACTCAGGGCCTCTGAGCACCCTTGAGGAAGCCTCTTATGTTGGAATCAGCCCCCAGCAAACATAAACACTGTTAGGTGTTGTGAATCTGGATGCAAGGGTACTGAGAAAAATGCGTTCTTCAATCCAGCACAGTAAAATGTAATGCCTCAACAGGTTTATTATATAGTATTGTAGTGGGGTTTGGAACCACTGGAAACTCTGCCAGTACTACATCATTGAAGGGGTGCAAATTCAGAATCATTGTCCAACTAGCCCCCTTTAGTTTTTTCACCAGGTAGATGGCTTTGTTACACAGTGAATTGGATGATACTGTTATACCCTGATGCAAGTCTATTCATTGCATATTTTTTGACAAATTCTGCCACATATATATGTGGGGGTGGGTTTAGGGAAACAATTATTGTAAGGGGGTCAATGGAAGGGAGTGCACGGGGTCTCCATTGCAGCTGCCAAATGACCTTGTCTACGATCATCACTGTGTCTTGTTGAGTCTGCGGGGACCCAGTTCAAATCTCACACATGCCATCTTCTGCCATGCATCCCACCCCATTTAAAAGACTAATAGCACAGACACCTCAGACAGTTTACCTCAATGTTTCCATAATGTCCCTAAATAGCACACAGACCCTCCACATCACTTGACAGACACCCACACAAACAATTTACGCTACAAACCCGGTTCACACATTGACCACTACTCCGGACACCTCTCAAAATATCTAAAACATACACATCACCGACAGCTTAAACTTTTTAATTCTGCACCCATCGACTTTGCATCAAACTAAACTTACCCAGTTTCTATGTTAGTCCCCTATCACACATATTGTAGACGCCGAAACTCTGAGAGACAGTGAACATTGTAGACATGCTATACAAAACTCAAAAACAGACCATACCAGGTCAAAGCACAGAGTTTCACTCATTCTCCTTTGGTGCAACACTATGGACGGTTCTATGTTCTTACAACGCCAGGTATTCTTTCGCTGAGTTTTTTGCCAAAAGGTTTCGGCTGAAAAAAACTCATCAAATTATTTAAAAATAAATACATTTGGGGTGGTTCATGCCTAACCCCTCTTCACTATTATCTAGTCCCTATTCCCCACACCTCATACCCCTTATATTCCCTTATATCCCCTATAAAACTCTGAAAAAATGCCTTCTGATGTAACAACGTTGTACCCTATGGACAGCCCATACAACTTTTGCTGAATAGCAGTAATAGAGGAGGACATTAATGTTGGCTCTGCTGAGGTCAGTCCTCTATCTAAGTCTCTAGTGTACTGACTGGTGACATATGAATGCTCATTTTTGCAACTAGTGTGCAAATTGGATTAATAACATTGCTGCCCAGTGCACTAACTGATACAAGTGGCACACGTTATGCCACAAACCTCGCTTACACTACCCAAGTTGGGCTGATCCTTCAATCATTACCTTAACACTGTGTGAGCCAGTCTTGTCCTGCATTCAGGGCCCAAGGCCTGTAGATGTGTTTTGGTGGAAGGAATGTCAGGGGCCTCTCATTGCATTTATGTTAGGCCTCTGCAAGTGCCAGAATGAATCAGAGTATGCAGTGATATGAATCAGAGTATTCAGTGATATGAATCAGAGTATGCAGTGATAGAGAGAATAAAAGGAGCCCATGCATGGCAACTGGGTGCATGTGTGTAGTGGGGAAAGTAGAGTGCAATTTCCGGAAGGTATAGTAAGCTCATGGCAGAGTGATCATTCTGACTGAAGAAAATGGATTCAAATCCATCCACACAGGCTGCTCAATACATCCATGAACATAAAGAAATGAGAGCCTGTGATATTAGCAACATCTTGCCCACTGAGAAAAGAGTTGCCATCTAAAGAGGAGCTCTGTCTTCACAACACGACACGAAATGAAATCCAAAAGTAAAGTTGCAGGGCAAGGAGAGCTGTTGCTAGAAAAGGCATATGGAAGTTAGCTCACATGGGCGTTTATAAGCTGAAGCCCACCGTTACATGAGGGTCTTCAGGTCACCCCACTTATCCTCCTTTGTTGGAGAAAGTTAGAATGGCCCTGCCAGTCTTTCAAAAATGAACCCACTTTTAGCATGCTGTACTGACCAAGAACCATTCTGACAGAACTAGATTTCAGGGTAAACTAAATGGTTAACTGTTTATAGTTTTGCACGTTTTAAGTTAAGATTTGATATTTAGCTTCTTCCTAAAGTGAGAAGTCATTGCTTGGATTTTAGCATTGTTGATCTGATGACATGTTTTTTTTTATGTTGGCTTTGTAGGAATTTTAGAAATTAACACTGCATCATTCGCAAAGAGCGAAACATCACTTTTTAGGAATTAGGTTTCATCACCTAATTCATGAATAAAAAGTGTGAAAACAAAGGGTTTAGAACACATCCTTGGCATCCACTTACTTAGACTAAAAATGTATCCTTTGCAGTCTAGATATCGTGGCTCCGGAAGTCCGAGATTCAAAAGGTTGCGCACAAAAGCACAATGTGCTGTGCTTTAGGTTTCCGGGGTCAAAATATCTAGACTGTAGGATGCCAGCAACCGGAGTCTGAGGCCCACAGCAGGTAAGTGGGTGGGTGGAGGGGACATAGGATGCCACACGGAGGAAGTGGTTTAGGAGGGATTCTCTCCCCCCATCCCCCACAAGGGACCGAGCGAGGGCCGATTACAGAAGGCCAAACTTGCACAATGCAGCCTTTTGTACTGGAATGTACAGGTTCAACTGGCCTTTACACATAGGTCCAAATGTATTTGGAGTTTTGCTTCCCTGTCTCACTTTACTGCAGCTTATCTTTCAACATATACATGTTTTATAGTGGTCAAGGGAGATGGCAGCACATTTAAAGGGATTGAAGATGTCCAAAAAGGGGTGGGTGCTGAACACAATTGAATGCCTTCTTCAGATCTACAAATACAATTTAAACGGTAATGTCTTCAATCTCACACCACACAAACGCGTATCCTGTCTGGCAGTCTCTTTCCCTCTTTTCTTTTGACAGCCTCTCCTACTCCATTTACTCTCTTTTTACTTCATATTTTTTTACTTTACTGTTTTTTTCTCATTTTCTTTCTATTAGTGTATGTACCATTTACTTTCTTTCTTGCTTCGTTTTACTTTTTTCTGTTGTTTTCTTTATTTTATCCATTTTCATTTCTTTTAATTTTTATTTATTGTCCATGTACCTTTCTCCTTTTCACTGATTGCCTGTTTCTTTTGTCTCCTGATTTCGGGTGATACTAACTGCAGGTTGTGGGTGAGCCTAGCGGATTAACTCTTCCTTAGGCACGTGCCACAGCCTGTCAAGGCAGAGGGGAAGGCGCAATGCTCCTGATGGGAGGTCATGCCTGATGAGCGGGACTGTTCCTGATGATCGGTTAGCTATTCCTGATTGGTGGTCACGAGGGTGGTCTATGCCTGAGAGGACTGTCTGTCTTTAATGCGTTTGATATGTCTGATTGGGTAAAGCTGTGATTGAAGGATGCAGACACTCTACTTGAAAGTGGTATCTGTGTCCAATTAGTGCACTTTGGTGGCGTTCTCCATCCTGCTCGAAATTGAAGTGTCTCGCTCACCTGGTTGAGCCGGACTCATTGCTGATTGGGAAAGCTCCAAAGGAGGCAATCACGCGCTTCACGCACCCATCGTAAGTGCACTGCAAATGCTGTTTGGCCTGTTGGAGAGGTACGATTATTAAGCATGGAGTTTGGATTTGCAGCAAGGGTATGATATTTTTAACTTCTTGCTGCTTGCAATTTAAAACTCTCTCTTGTGGCACAGTGATTTAGACTTACCATAATTCTTGCCAAATGTAAAAGTTAACAGCTGCGGAGCTCGGCTCGCAAAAGACAATCTGTAATAGCACAGGTTCAAAATTAAAAATACTGGCTGCAAGAAATTACCTGATCCTATGAACCCTGGTGCCTCTAATGCCTGTAAATCGATGGATCATGTTGGTAAGGAGAGAGTCAAGATCACTGAGCTTCCCTTTCCACAAAATAACAACTCCTCTTTAAAAGGCCCAGAGCCCATTTAGGAGAGTGTGGGGACTTCAGCGTTCGCCAGACAGATACTTCTTCTCTTCCCCAAATTGATAATAACTCTCTCCTTAATATGTGCTACAGTCTCCAAGAATCCTTAGGTTATCTGGTCCCCAGCTCTCCAATTAATGAGGTGGACCCATCTGCTAATATAAATGGTGTTGATCTATCCAAATCTCCTCATTTAGTGCAATTAGCTAAACATATTTATCAAGTTTTTATTGATATACTTATAGCCTAAATGGCTTTGTATAGCACATGACATATACATAATCCATAACATTTTAAATTTAAAAACACATTACCATATGATACACTTGAAGAATAAAACATAAAATCCTAATCGAGAAATCTTAAAATTTCCACAATCTTCAAATAAAAAGACACTATAAAATAGATGAGATTAATATCATCGCTCACCATAAATGTACTCCATATCTCTTCTATTGCGTTAAAATCAATTGCATTACTATATGATTTTAAAAATGTATAACCCAGCGACAACAAGCTATCACAGTCAATTGTTAAAGGTGAGAGAGACTCAATTACATCATTACCACATAGTCGACATTTACGCATTTCATACTGCAAACCCAACCTTGCCCCCCTGGTCTCAAGTGACTCTGAGGTGTTGAATTCCATTAACAGATAGGTACAAAATGTTCTTACACTTGGATATGCCATAATTTAGTTGGGTACATATGACCGAGTTGCCCTTACTTGGCAAAAGGTCCCACTATGTGCTTTGGTGGTCATGTGTTGGTCAGAACTAAAGTCTTGCAATTTCCTTTTTAACCAAGACTTAAGCACTTGCTTACTAGTGGATTCCAAATATTCTGCTGTCCAGTAAAAAAAAAGTTCCTACTACATATGGGAAATGGCCAGCAGGATATTTGGAATCCTCTAATAAGTATGTATGCTTCCTCCCATGCCATTGATCATAGATTTAGCTTGATGACCCCTGAGTCAGATAATATTATGCAATGTGAAATGCTTATCATCCTTAACGTCATGCTCTCAGTCTGCACTAATAGCCATAAAGAACACTGTTGTATGAAAGAAGGCACTATTAGGCTTGTGGATGTTATTATTGCAAGATATGTGGCATCTAGTCAACCTACAACTTATAAAATCGAGAGTGATGAGGCTATCATTATTGCCACTAATAATGCCTCATAGCCCCCCATTTTTACCAATGACATTGGCGCTGCCTGTAGGAGTATTAACCTAAGTCTGTTTTGATACAATCTACTGGGTGGTGGGGGGAAGGGTGTGGGTGCTTGCAGCTTTTGGAAGTCTCTTTTCTCTGCTACCGCCGGCCCGCTACTGAAGCCCTGCTCCCACCAGAACAAAACTGCAGAATTCCATGTGAGGGTGAAGCCTGTAAAGGGAAAGGGTGCGGGTGCTTGCACCCATTGGAACTCTCTCTTCTCTTCTACCGCTGGCCTGCTGCTGAAGCCCCGCCCCCTCCAGAACAAAACTGCTGCATCCTCGCTGTGAGGGTGAAACCCACAGGGGAAAGGGTGCAGGTGTTTGCACCCGTTGGGTGTTCGCACCCAAGGCTCTCACAGAAGTTGCCTGCTCATTTACGGAGGGTCCCTGAAGTGGTTAGCTCTCTCAGTTGGGCTATTTGTTGGCTCCAGTACAGTAGAGGAAGACTCCAATGCAGACGTGAGCTGGAAGAGTGAGTTGAAGCGGAGACTTTCAAGGCCACACGGGACCCAGGTAAGAGCTAACACGATCACCCTCTTTGGTATTCTTTTTGTTATTCCTCTGTGACTCTGGGCCAGTCGATTTAGTGGAAGCCAAGTGGGAACTGAGGGGGATGGCCTTGCATCTTGTATATTTTTTCTAAACCCAATTCAATTCAAATTGAAGTCTGAGTGAAGTCAAATGGATGGGATAACTTCCGATACCCGTGATGGGCAAGCACATTTTTATCATGTGCATGTACCCATACTCCAGTGGAAAATCCTATTTGTAAAAAGGAAACTCCCAGTGCCCGATCAATTGGAAGCTGCATGTACTTAAGAGTCTGGCCCAGCGAATGCCACAAGAACTTTTGGTGCAGTTTTTTAGATCATCACAGAAATTAACCGTTTCCTGAGCTCATCTGCCCCCCATCTAGTCTATTAAGTCTAGATTTATGGGTGGGGTCTGTGACCCAAGACACTGCACACTTTACTGACCCCGCTAAACATGAAATTGCTGGATACCCGTCCCA
The DNA here is from genome assembly GCF_040938575.1 of Ambystoma mexicanum. NCBI lineage: Eukaryota > Metazoa > Chordata > Amphibia > Caudata > Ambystomatidae > Ambystoma > Ambystoma mexicanum. Next base: position 288,456,264 of record NC_090924.1, on the reverse strand, counting down.
CAAAAATAAAAGTATAGGAACTGGGTCATCAGCAACTTTCTTGGATTCTCCCCCCAGGATGGCACAGGGGGAGTCACTGCCTTCGATCTTGATCCGGGATTCCTATCCCAACCAGCAGATTAATGATTGACACCCCTGCAGCCCCAATTGTCCTTAATTCTCGATTTGCCTGTCACTCTCCCGTTCCCTCTACCCCTGTATTCCTAGATCTGTAATGGGGGATAATGCAACGCAGCATAAGATGCCGAATTTGTTGCAGGGGTCTCACAAAGGGCCAAAGGAGGGTAAGAAACAGCTGGGACTACGAATATAGGGCCAGCAGAAATGGGGATACAGGTTTTATCAGTGGGGGTTTCCGGTGATCTGCTACCAGATAAAAGACATTGGCCCTCATTACGACCCTGGCGGAAATTGAAAAACGATGGCGGAAATGCAATACCGCCATCGAATAGCGCTCGGTGCGACTATGACCCGTCACCGCAAAGTACGAAGCCATTAGCGACACCGTAGTGAACGCCAACGCTAACTGCACCAAGCACGCGCGCGCGCGCCATGCCAAACCGCAAACACCACCATGGTGCAACGGTACGCCAATTCCGACCCTAGCGGACATGCACCTAACGCCATCAGGCATGGCGTAATGTACCATTCCGCCATGGCGAGAAGTACGGCATCGCGAATCAACCGTAAACGGCCCCACTGAGTGCCTGTACACCGCTCCCTGCCCACAAAGTACAACTCCCCGTAGGTGCAATGAAGCCACAATGCAACCATTGAAATGTACAAGTCACCCATGCATGCCAACGAACAAAAGAAACACAACAGGGGCCAATGGGAGCTGCAGGGCACAGATGGCACGAATACAGAAGCCATCCCAATGGACATGACCACAGTCCCCCACCAAGAAACGCACGCAAACACAGGCACCTGTGACCAGCAATATTCCGAAAATCACATCATTCCACCAGTCCACCTGGCTGACCGGCATCTGTCACACAAAACCCAATCCCCCGCCCCTGAGCATGACAACATTCAAACTGTCATATTGGCAGCCCCCATCCCTGACCTCACTGGGCTTCGTAGGCAAACGCGGCCAGTACAGTACCACGCAACTAAACCCCGAAGCCGGAACCCGATGCAGATTTCCTCACAATACATCGCCCCCCAAATTGGCATATGCCACATCACTTGCAAAGAAAAACGCTACACGGGCCAAATCCGAATAGAAATTTAATGCACATCAAAATCACCAAGCCCATACAGCCATCAGGCCATGAACTCCAAAACACCAATCACCATTGTGGGCTGCTTCCGCAAGAAATGACCAGCCACTACCTGTGTGTCGCCCTGTTCCCCCATGGTACACAGAGCCACAATCACGTACGAAAAGGCAACATGGAAGCGCACAGAACCGCAGGCCCGTCCCAATGGGGAGGCACTAGTCCAGCTGAAAGGCCGAAATGTTGCTCCGAGCCACCAGTACTGCGTAAGGGCATGTGGCCCATTGGCGATCGTCCCATAAGATCATAATGCTGCTCCACTGATTAACACGAACCAGCAGGTGTCGGGAGTAAAATCCATCTGCAGGAGTGGCATACAGATGGCAGTGGCAAAAGGGGAGGAGATACCTGTCAACCAAAAGAAAAGAAAAAGAACAGAATGGCCATCAGAACTACATTCCAACTACTCACTTCAATGATCACACGAAATCCACAGCCATATGCATGCTAGCCCAACCAAAAGGATCATCACCACCCCAAAACCACTTGCGACTCATAACCATCTATATCGAGGTGCAAACACCATCACAAACGAGTGTACCTGTGCATGCGTCTGTCAAAACAGATTCCATCAGATGGGAATGTTAACGTGCATGGACACAAGTGTCTGAGGGCGCCTCGAGACAGGGAGGGCTCAACAAGGCCAGATGGACGATGGTCCCACAATGGCAGCCCTGCATCACATAGCGTAGGGGAGGCGGATAGATCCCAAGAAGCCCTGTACATGGCAAACTCTGTATCAAATCACCTGCCCATGCATCCATCCATCATTCCCTCATCCCGGGATCAAAATGCCTGAATAATTACTCACATAACATTAGAAACATCCATTGAGTCCGTGCGTTATGCAGCCTGCTAAATCCACAGTGCCCCAGCCCGTAATTCCAGTGTTGTGAAGTAACATGTTTTTGGGAACGGACGGCCTCATCGCCCACGTAGCTATTGCGCATCCCAAACTATTCATATCAATCATTGCTCCCTCGCCATGGGCCCTGTCTCAAGGACATAGAACAATAGAACGTTACATTTGCAGTCAGACCTGTGGGCATCTCCTCGCCGCTAGCTGGAAACCGAAAGCGCCGCCCCTCGAATTCCTCATTTGCAACATCACGTCGAAAAGGCATCTGTGGCCGTTTGAAATCACTAATTATTCCATCGAGTGCGGCTGTGTGTGAAAATGGCAACTGCCTTCACCCACGAATGGGACGCCCCGCCCGTCGTTGAACCTCGGTGCAGTGATGCATGAGGGTCCACCGTTACTCGAGTACTACGTTCCACTGACCCCTCACAAGTCAGTTCGCGACTGCACAGATAGTATGTGAAACAATGGGACCACAGCAGAATGAACATATCAACCAATCTTACACGGCCATCGTGTACAAATACATGATTGCAATAGCAAGATACAATTCCCCGAATTGCAGCGTTGTGCGCGGGACGTGCTCGGCCAAAGGGGAGAGCAGTTTGCACAGGTGGAATCAATCACCACAGGTGGAGGCCATACAGCCTGAAAACACATAAATTGCACATCCAGTCTCCTCCCACAACCACACCGAAATGCTACCGGCAGGACTCGCAATGTTGGCCCTGGGGGACCTGATAGCACTGCAAGCGCTCCGACTCCAAGAAGAAGACGAACACCAACTACAACCAGCCGCACGGAGGAGACGCAGGAGGAGGAGGAGGCCAAGGCAGGGCCAGCAAGGGCTGCCAGCACAGCCACTACCACCACGCAGGCAGCCCGCAATCCCACGCCTCCGAGCACATCCGTTCAACCTCACTGATGAGCAGATCCACACCCTCTACCGTCTGGACCGGGACACCATAACCGCCATTGTGGACATGACACAGGCTGACCTTGTCAGCATGATAGATAGCCCAACCGCCATCCCACCCCTACTGAAGGTGGTGTCTGTACTCCACTTCCTGGCCACAGGCACCTACCAGCACACAGTGGGGCACTTGCATGGCATTTCACAGCCACTGTTCTCACGGACACTATTGCAAGTGCTCGATGCCCTCCTGAAGCACGCAGACGACTACATCTCTCTACCACGCTCGGAGCAGGAAATAACCAACACAAAAGTGGGATTCCATGCACTTGCCGGCATACCGGGTTGCATTGGTGCCATCGACTGCACCCATGTTGAATTGGTCGTCCCACATGCCATGGAGGCCCAGTACCGCAACCGAAAACAATTTCATTCCCTGAATGTACAGATGGTGTGTGACTCCAACAGGATCATTACACATTGTTGTGCCCGATTCCCTGGATCAACCCATGATTCGATGGTCTTGAGGAACTCTACAATACCACGCTACATGGAGCGACACGCAGGGAACAGATCCTGGCTACTCGGTGAGTCTCATTACATGCATGATGATGTGGGGTATGTGAATTGGCATTGACCTGCCAGGAAGGGGGGGGGGGGTGTGCGTACGTATCAATGGCATTCCACATCATACGTTTCTCGTCCACATACAGGTGATGCTGGATATCCACTGAAGAGATGGCTCCTCACACCAGTCCGGAACCCACGGGACCAGCATGAGGAGGACTACAACCATGCCCACTCACGTACCCGTGTAGTCATTGAACAGGCATTCGGCCTACTGAAGACCCGTTTCCGCTGCCTCAGCAGGTCTGGCGGGGCACTCCTGTACCGCCATGAGAAGGTTGCAAAGATGGTGATGGCATGTGTCATGCTACACAACATGTGCGTACGTAGAAATGTGCTCATGCCCCCTGACGCAGAACTGCAAGCACCTGATGATGGTCATGATGAGGGTGGGGATGTGGCAGCACCTCATGGAGTCTGCGAGGCACCGGAGGCCCGTGACATTCGTCAGCATCTCATTGATGTATGCTTCTAGCACTCACGCCTGGTGGCTGATACATGGACACGGGACTCGTGGCACTGCGTGTGTCTGGGACATGCACAATATGGACTGTACGCCTATGATGGCCTAGTACACAAAGATCAATGTCCACACTTCTCATTGGTTGATCGTGCACTTTTTATGGCATATGTGATATCATGTTGAACACCCTATCGACCCGACACCCAAGTGAGCCCAACACACCCCCTCCACCCTCCTACCTCCCCCCCGAACACCAGTGTCCAACGATGCTCATTGTAAGTGGGCTGTCGCTATTGCATGCCCCCTCTGCGGGTATCAGGGGCACCCCTGCCTGTGGAGCGCAGGTTCCTCCCAGATCTACGTTGGGGGCTGCCCTGGACGGAACTTGCAACGGATGATGTGTCTGCCTGCTCACGTCCATGCATGTCCCTAAGGGTTTGCGAGAGCTCAGTGAGCACACGGCGCACTGCGGCAAGTTCGGCACATACGTCTTTGGACGTCGCATGCAGTTCCCCCCTCAGGCTCTCGGTGCTTCTCTCAATTTGTGCCCTTAGCGTCTCTGTACCTCTCTCCATTTCTGCCCTAAGTGTCTCAGTTGATGTTTCTATGTCTGCCTTAGTGCCCCCACATTCATCGGCATGGTCCTTGAGGAGTGTGGCCAGTTGCTGCTGTTGTTCGATCAACTGGTCGAGGGACTGTTGCCTCTGCTGGGCCATGGCCATTTGCGGGGGTGTCACAGAGGGGCTGTTGTCCTCATGTTGCCTTGCCACAGGGCTTGTGGGGGATGGCCAGTCGTCGTCTGGTGGGTGCCCCTGCGTGGTATCCTCATGTTGTACGGGATGGAACAGACAGTGGGATTGGGACAGGTCATGGATGGATCTGACTTCGGCATCCCCGTTTTCTGTGTCCGAGCATGCTGCCATCAATGGGGTGTCACCTATGGTGCTGCTGCCACCAGAGGCAGTGCCTTCTGTGGCATCCATTGGGGGGACCTGTGGTGGTGGTGTTGTGGGCATGCTGGCTGCTGGGGTGCCTGTTGATGTTCCCTCCTCTGTGCTGCCACCTGATTTGTGCTGCTGCCGTGTCTTGATGCGTGCAGCTGAGGTGGAGGGTCTCTGGCCGTTGGTCTTGGCCCTCTTTGCAGGTGTGCTGGTAGGGGTGTCCTGTAGCTCGTCGTTTGGATCGGACCCTGTGGTGGAGTAAAGGAGGGCGAGGGTTATTGATGGGTCTGTGGGAATTGGAATGGCATTGTATCACATGCATTGGGGTGGTACCTGAGGGTGATTTGGGTCGGGGCCTTGGAGGTGCTTTGATTTGTGTGTGGAGTGAGGGTGCAGTTGTCTGGCAGCCTGCAGTTAGGGTGTGCCTGCTGCACGTGTAGTGCGTGTATTAGGGGTTTTTAATTATTTATGTATTTATTGTGGGTTTTAACGTGCGCTTGCAGGCCGATGTGTGTGGACGTTCTCCTGGACATGTGTTTCTGTTGCACTATGTGGACGCATGGTACTTCACATGGATGGACTGTGTGGATTTGGCATTGTTTTATCTGGCCCACCTACCTGAATCTTCGGATGTCTGCACTCCTTTCTCCATCCCTCCGACTCCCTCTATACTCTCCATTCCGATGGTGGAGGCACAGATTTCTTCCCAGGGGGTCAACTTGATGGGTGATTCAGGACCTCCCCCGGTGGCTGTGGCAATGTTGCGGTTGGCAGAGAGTATACTGCGGACGCGTATCCGCAGGTCGTCCCATCGCTTGCGGCATTGCTGTGGGGTGCGGGGTGCGGTCCCCACCGCACTTACCCGCTGTGCCACCAGAGCCCATATGGCCTTCTTGTTTGCAAGTGCCGTTCTGGTCATTTGCGTGGAGAAGACGACGGCAGCATTCTCCTGGAGGGTCTCTGTTAGCACGGTGAGTTCCTCACGGGAGAAGTGGACCTGCCGCTTGCGGTCGCACGCTTTCTTCGCTACTTTTCCCATTTTTCTTGGTTTCGCTAGGGTGGTTGACGGGTTGGGGTGTGTTTCAGGGTAGTGATTTTAGTGGTTGTGTGGTTTTAGTGTATTTATAGGTGTACGCCGGGATGTTTCCCGTTCCGGGCCCATGTTTTAACTTCCGTTTCCGTATATTTCCGGCCACCGTACTTTCCGGTAGGCGCACACTGCGGTGACCGCTAAGAGGGGTGGCGGTATTGCACCTAGGGCGCCGTACGGCGGCGGTGTGGGCCGTTTTGGGGTCATTTCCGCCATCGCGGACTTTGCACTTCCGCCATGCCGTGGTGCTCGTGCCCGATGGGTCGGAATGGGCCGCACTTTGCTCCTTCGTGCAATGGCGGAAACGCTATTTACGCTGTGGCGCTCCGGTCAGTCGCTTTCCGCCAGGGTCGTAATGAGGGCCATTGGGCCTTCCCTTTTCTTGTGAGCAAGCGATTGACACTTTACCAACTTACTCAGCTGGGAGGGGTGCAGTGCTCAGTGTTTGCCAGTGCAGCACTGCCCTGGCTGAAATCTCCCAACTGAGGAATTTAGTTCTCCATTATATATGACTCCATCAGAATTGATCTCCATCAGAATTGACTTCAGAGATCATGCACCAGTTGAGGGCTTACTAAGGTTTAACAAGTCATGTGCACCAAATTCTCTAGTAGTCCTCAGCTATCTACTCTGTGAAAATATCCCACAGCAGCCCGTGCTCACAAGAGCAAATGGTGCTCCACTGGAGAATAGTCCCCCAAGCGAGGCCCCTTTGCTCAGACCATCTTGGTTTATGGTCCATTGACAACACTTGGTTATCCTTGTCCTGAAACCTTAGGGCATGAACCCGGCTATTTATGCTATAATCAAGAGACATTTAGATCAAATTTCAAGTTGCCTTTAACCTGTCTTCACACTCATGGGAAATGTATCTTTGATGTTTTATAGTGTATATTATTGGATGTTGTGTTTGTAAAACTTTTATAGCTTTCAGCTGAAATAAAGTTAGATGAACATATTGCGATATTATCTGGGAATTCTCCCTACCAAAAAGAAATGACATTGGGGGTTACCTCCACTGTTTCCCGTGGTAAACAGAAACGTGGCAGAATAAAATTGAATAGGAGAAAACAAAGTGAGCAATGCTTACCTCCTTTAATAGAGCAAAAGGAAGGCAAGAAAAACAAGGATTCCTTGGAAATTACACCACCGTTTGATCTCATCTGTGTAGCCACCTCAAACTATAATGAACTATTCTCAGTAAAAACTCCCGATGCTATCAGCAAAAGTAATGTTTCTAAACAACAACTCGATCCTCTGGATTCATGGATCCAACCATCTAAGAAACCACAATCTGCGCTCATTCCAAGGGATGACTTAAGCCCTCAAAATGCGCAAACATGCAACGCTTTAATTGTTACAGATGACACAAATGTGCCTGAGCCTACTGATTACGATCTACTTACTTGCTCCTGAAGCTCTTTGCTCTCCGCCATTGAAAGGAACATTTTCACAGCCATCGTGTTCACCCTCTGATAGCAATTCCTTGTGCAATCGAGAGAACATTATTTTTTTGGCTACTCCCTTCAGTCCTTTTCTCAATCGAAGCAATGGTTTGCAACTCCTCTGTTTCTTGTCACAGCTACTTTCCATAACAACGAAGGTCCTGCTGCTTGCTGAACTCCCTTACTCGACAGTGAAGCAAATTGGTCCTTGGTGTATTTTATATCACCTATAAATGTCCGTCTTGTAATGTCTTTTTCTGAAGAACTTTTACGGATGGGTTATGAACTAATAAGTCATACTGATAATAATGTGCCATCGAATGCTATTTTCACCAAAGGAAAGAATGCTCTTAAAACCCCTAGCATTTCTACTAAATATGTTGAATCTACTGTTCAACAGGTTATACAGGCATTGGGCCGTTCGATGTGGAAATAGAAATAACGCAAGGCTATTCCATGATACTTTGAGGGGTTGAATGATTTGGCCTGACCTGTCTTTTATTTTGAAAAAACATTTGACTCTTGTCTAATGGAACTCTAAAGCCCTGATTGATGGAAACATGTGCATGGACAATCAGGGATTTATGTGCCAATCTTCACACAAATCCCCTTTCGGTGATTCATGAAACCGAATACGTAGGACTTGCGTAGATTCCGTGCAGGCACGTCTCGGTGAGTGGACGAGCACCTTGAGCAAGACTCCAAGCAGAGTGTTGGCCGGGCCTACACAGTGACTCAAATAGGGAGAGGAACATGCAGAATGAGGAAGAGCATGCAAAAATGTGGGCGTGCTGGGGGATGGTCCATGGCCAAGCAATTGCATGCCCATACCAATGCAAATACAACCATATTCATGGATTTGAAGTCAGAACATTGTGTCGTGAAAAATCCCACGCAAACCCCAGGACCCATACATCACATGATAGCAGGCGTAAAGTCCAAAGGCCCATAGGAAACAATGAGCGTGCAAAACGCTGACCATATGCGTGATGATATGTACAACTGCAAGGGTACATCCAATTTATGAGAACTCGTAACTTGCATGTCCTCTGTAAATTATGATCAGCACCACTCAATTTACTATCAGCATCACTCAACTTGCAATCGGCATCACTCAACTTATGATCAGTACCACTCAACTTACGATCAGCATCACTCAATGTGCGTGCCCTCTGTAAATTACGATCAGCACCTTGTAACCTGGGTTCACGCACGTTGAGTGGTGCTGATCGTAACTTGCAGAGGGCAAGCAAGTTGAGTGATGCGGATCGTAAGTTGAGTGGTGCTGATCATAACTTGGGTGCATGCAAATTAATGGGTGATCACACAGAGTTCTCAGGGATGCTGGATGGTCGGGCAAAGGTAGGTGCAAAGATTGTTGGCTTGAGTGGAAGCTTGTTGTGGGAGTACGGTTACTTTGTGTGAACAATTCCATGAATACATGAAGCGTGCAGAAAAACTTCTGCGCGCAGCCTTGCGCAGTTGTTCTCGGCATGCAGGATCTGCGGAATTGATGCACCCTGTTCCATGAATCGGCCCCTAAGTGTTTCAACTCTTTTATCTCCTAACCATGGGCCTCTCATTCCAACTTGGTACTCATCATTTTGTGTTACAAGAAACGTGGTTTACACAACCCTTCATCTTTTGGTGGCCTCATTACTGGAGCAAAAATAATATGTGCCTAAAATAATGTCTACCTCATTTGGCAAAAATGTTGGATTAGCAGCAATATTTACCACTTGTTTGATCTATTTTAAAAATCAATATATATGATCCCCTGGTGGAGCACACACTTATAATTTTACGAATTGTGTTGAGCTGATTGTCACTGAATGGTTACACGATTATCCACGTTAATCTTATTTAATCCATGGTGACTTTAAACCCCACATATCTGTGCAATATATTTCAGAAATAAAAACGGACTTTGAATCCTTGATTACCAAAGTAACCAGTAGGGTGGCTGCCCTTGATGCTGCTTTCTTTGACTTGTGCAACTATATCTGCGCAATTACTCTCTGACGATGCCCTGTTAAACCTGGCCAAACAGCCTTTCCTTCTTTTGGATAGACTATATTATTTTTAACTAATACTCTTCTAAATATGTGGTTGATTTTAAGACATTTCCGAATGACCATAGTGACAATGTTGCATTGAAATTTACTTTTGAATTACAAGGTTCAAGTGCTGCCCAATAAATGCACGGTAATTATAGAGTTAATTGACATGGTTACAGTCATTTGGTCTGAGAAAAATATTGATAAATGTAATTCTGAGCGGGCCAGAACATTTGAATTTGAACCCATGAATGGCCATTTTGAAATGACTTATTTCTATGAGAAGATCAATGAAACCTTTGAAGTTCTATCTAATTTGCAAAAAAGGACTTCTTGCATAAGACAAAAGTCGATTCCTATTTATGACGTGCTGATTGCTACTTATGAAAAGGAACTTAAACTCAAGTTGGGGATTATAAGGAAACAGGCATTTAGTCAGATGGTCACTCAAACTGAATGTGCTAAATTAAAAAATTTACTATAAAAATAGGCGGAAAGTTCATAAGGGGTCTTTGGCCACAGTGCAATGGCAGATTATTTGTAATGCCCTTCGGTCACAGGACAATCACACATTTTGGGCAATATATAATAAGCACATGACTGCTTATATGGATAAAAATGAGGTTAACCCTATTTCTGCGTCCATTTGGCATAATCACGTCCTGTATTATATTATAAAGATTCTGGTTTAGAAGAATTGCCTTATTTTCCAGGATACTCTTCAGTGAGGCTGGTCTTAATTTTTCGATTGGCGATATTATAACCATAAAAGATATGCTTAAACTATTTTGTGCTCCTGGCCCTGATGTGGTGGCCAACATTGTCATAAACATTGTCATAAAGAAATACCCCCTCTTTTGGGCTGACGTAATGTATAGGATTTTCTCTCAGGTTTTGTCTGATGGTTTTGTTCCAGGTAGCTGGCAGCAATCAATCCTCATCCCAATCTTCGAGAAAGGCTTGCAGGACATTTCTTCCAATTACGGCCTCTTGGCAACAGGTGATACATATTCACAAATGGTTTCTTATGTTTTATTGGAAATAATACATTTTTGGATTAGCCAGAAGAATTTGATGAAGAATCAACAAACTGGCTTTCGTTCAGGTGTTAGCACCATGACTACTCTTTGGCGCCTATTTTAGCTAATTCATTCATCTTCGAACACCAAGGGCCTGATTCTCTATATCTGGTTTGTTGATGACGCAGGGGCCTTCGACACAGTAGATCATAAAAAATGGTGTCATTTGCTTGAAGATTGGGTCTGGACTTGTCTATTTTCCAGCTGATTACCTTTCTTATTTCTGATACATCATCGCTATTGAGATTGAACCAGAAGGGCCTACGTACTTCACCTATTGCCACCAGCCACTCTCTCAAACAGGGGTGTGTTTTGCCACCAGTCCTTTACAATTTCTACATCTCAGACTTTCATGAGGCACTCCAGAAATGCCACAACATTCCTCCTTGTATCAGTCAGCACTCTAATGCATGGCTTTCGCATGCTGACAATACCATTATTATGGACCATAGCCCTATTGGCTTGCAACAGAGTCTTTATGCTGTGCACCATTATTCTACAAATAATAACTTAACACTTCATCTAAAAAAACAATGATTACAATAATTAAGCTCAAAATGGAAAAGTGTCCCAATTTAATATGGAAAAATTGATAACATTCCCATAGAATTAGTGGATACATATATTTATCTTGGCATAACTGTTTATGCTTCCTTGAATATTCCCTTGGTTGCTAATGTTGTTTGTACCAAGATATAAAAAAAAAATTGAGCGATTAAAACATGTATCTCTACCAGTGGAGGCTGTTCACAAAAGGGTTTATTGAATATTTGTTATGGCCAGCATTGCCCTGAGTGGCTGATATGGCTTAGAGGTTTTTATGAAAAATGAGGTTTAATGGCTCAAGGTTCTGGAAGGTAAGCCCTGGCGTTCAGCCTCTGGGATATTTAGATCTACTCACATTGAGGCTATGTGTGGTGAATTGGGCCATACCTCATAAAAATCCTACGTCGGAAGATTGCCCATAGCTCTATTTATCTAAAAATCTTAGCAGAAAAGAAGAATCAAGATACTGCTTTGGCTCTTTTTAAAGAACTATTAATTGCCATAAATACCTTCCACATGGAGTTTGGCTTCTAGCCTTCCACTGAATGTGGACCCGATGCTTAATGAGATGAAACAGAAGTCCGTCACCTGGGATAGAATGAATGCTATCCATACACTGGCAAGTAAATCAACATTTCAGGATCATGTCCTACAATTCTTTTCTACTGGTAGTCCTTTCAGCTATATCAGTAAAATACAAAATTCGAAAAATAGGCATTGTATCATGAGACTGCGCTTTAATGAATTTCCAATCAATGTTTGTTTAGGTGCCTGCTCTAATATTCCTCATCATTTAAGATCCTGCCGGATATGTCCCTTTGAAGTGGAAACATCTCGTCATCTCTTAATTTAAGGCCCTCTTTTAATGAACACGTATAGGAAAGATTATGGTAAAATTGGAAACAACATCAGGAGAATTCAGACTGATCAATGTTGGGCATTTTTATACTCTGCAAATGTGACAATTTTGATAACTGGAGCATTTTATATTTGGACTGAATTGGAAAAAAATATATAATTTTAAGGTTTTTATAATTAGGGCTGTTTTGTATCTTTTATGTATTGTATGGTTAATATCTGAAGTATTTGTTTTGTGTGCTTGGTATATTTATGTTTTGTACATGGTGTCAAAAGTTATTTGGCAACCAAACACCTCTTAAAAGAATAGGGCACTCTACGTAATTGGAGTGGGTGGGGACTCGGTCCAATTGTGCCTGATGCTACGTTTATTCCACACCACAGAACGCCCAGAAACAGACCAACATGCAGAGCTCAGGGTACTTCCGTTCTGCATGCCTCCTTAAAACAGAAAAGCAACCTTGCCCTTTCCGCCACTCCCTAAATCCCTCAAACATTACCGCCTGGTGGCGTGATTGAGCCTGATGGCGCTCTTGTTGACTGATGAATTTAGTATGGGTCATGGGCTGAACATTGCACAGTGCTGCCATACAGCACCAGCACCTTTAAGCAATAGACACAGGAACTGGTGCGGATACGGGAACACACCTGAATGAACGATCAGCCGCATTTCTGAACGCACAAAGAAGCCCTTGTATAATATAGCAAACTATTCTAATATTTTGGCTGCAAAGGAAAAAGTCGTTCGGGCTCTTCGGAGGCACTTATTGTCAGCGACAGAGAAATGTGCCACATTTCAAGAAAACTTGTAGACATCCCACAGAGCAGAGAATTGCATCCCAGGCTGCAAACGCTGAGAGATCTCGCGTGCTCACAGCAGTCTCGCCACTAGTTACTGGGAAAGACACACTGATATACGTGTTCGCAACATAAGTATGCAGGGAGAACATTGATTTTCCTTTGTCCTTCAGCAACATTATCGACGTGTACAATGGAATGCCTTCTGCTGCTGCCTCCGCTGCTTAGAGGCAGCTGGCGGTCGGGTGTATCTGAGGAGACTTGTTTCTTCTTTTCTCCGTGAGAAACTGTACATGCCGAAGGAACCTCGTGCTTTCTATTCGAGTGCCACACTAGATGGAAAGCTCGTGCCTGTTTTTACAGCCTAGTCTATAACTCTCATTCAGCCCCTTACCCCAGTTAGACCGCAAGATATTCCTTGACTAGTGGTCTTCAAATGGTGGCGCTGGTCCCCATAAGCGAGCCCGAAGGATGTCCTGGGGCGCAAGGCTCTTTATCAAGGCAATATGGTGACTGATCGCAGTAGAACATGTAAGCTGTTCTGGCATTTGGAGGAGAGGGGGCAGTAACATTAGATTTACTCAAAGGGGGCCGGGGGCACAGCCTGAAAATGTTTGGATACCACTGCACTAGAGAAAGAGAAATGCTTAATTCCAAAAAACGTATTCAAGGGGTATGTTTACATAGCAGTTCCCAATCGATGATTATATGAGCAGGTAATGTATTATTTAAGCATTGAGTAAGCTGCTTCTGAAATGTTAACTGACTGTAAATTTATTAGCGTTTATTAGACTATTACAAAAATGTTTATTACATATACAAATGATATGAGGCCTCATTACGAGTGTGCCGGTCCGGTAACAACGGTGCCGGTAAGCCTACCGGCACCGTTGTTACCAGACAGGCATCCGGAGTCTGTGGGAGGCTGCTGGACGGCAACCGTCCGCAGACTTACACGGAAGCACCGGAACTGTTGCACACCGTGCTGGTGCTTCCGTGCTGCCCATTCTCATGGAGTCCTATGGGACTCAAATGGGAATGGGGATTTACCATTTCCAGCGCCTGACTTCACGGGCTGCCAGGGCTGTAACGCTCCGGTATTTCCCTGAAGCCATGCACCAGATTTATTTTAAATTCTAGCAGCAGCCTGCCGGTTTTACTTGGATGGTCTTATTTAATGTTTATGTGCATAGCCCTCAATAATAAAATCAGTGGATAATCAGCTTTGAGCATTTGTTTGACATTTTCAAATTAGCATATATATGTGCTCTTTACATACTTGCATAGGGTGTATAAAATACTGAAATTAGGTTTTCGGAGCAATCAATAGACACATTTGGACGACTATCCCACACTGATACACTGGAGACTATTGCTGATTCACAGATTGTCCACGACACCCGCTACATAATGTTACATTCTTGACTGTTACATTCCAGTTAACACCAACAGTGCATTCAGTTGTTGTTCTGCCTCAATATATTTGGTTCTACCAACCAGTGGAGACACTTTCCGAGTCCTAGTGTCATGCTCACAAGCAGGAAGTTCTGCCTCTATTTATTCTCTCTGCCACCAAGCGGAGTGACACGATGTCCTCAATATAGTGTTACATTGTTTACTTCGTTAGTCCAGTTACAAGCAACATTGGGTACATATGTAGTTTTGCTTCATTATATTTGGCTTGAATAAATAACAGATTCACTGTCTACGCTCTAGTACTGCATTCATAATCTGAAGGTTCTGCTTCAATTTATTTAGCTCTACCACTGATACCCTTTTCTGCACTGTCCCAGGGCATTCTGCGCTCTCCCACTGTTCAACAAACATATGTACATTTCCAGACTGACCCACCTATTTGAACCTCACTCTTTGCCTATTATGCAACGAAACTACCTCAGGGATTGATTTGCAAGATGAAATGTAACCACTTGCCTTGTAATGACTCCAGCTCTATGCTGTAATGTTATTAGCATACTAATTCCATCGAGTCCTAACTATGTACCTTAGCGCCGTGATACCTCCGGGTCTGGGTGCTACCAACAAATGCAATAAATAAATAAATAAAATAAATACATTATATACCCCCTTTTACTATTCCCTTGCCCGGTCAATTAGAAGAGGATACGGTGGCTAAGGGGCAAGTGATTTCTCAATGATATCTACCACACGTTCATCATCCAGCTCACACTGACTGACAGAGGTCACACAGTGCACACAGTATTGCCTGCATATCTCACCACGGTATTATGCCTCTTCTGTACAGACATTCCCTGATTTATACCACCAGAAGTAGGAGGCCGCACTGCTAGTGGTGGTTAATTGGCCTGGTAGCTTATGGTGCCACTGGATCAGGCTGTGCTGGGCAGAGATAGGTGTGTTGGGTAGATGGTTGGCCTTTCCCGAGTCAGGGTGCTGCGGGTTGCTTCCTAGAACATGATCATTGACAAACTGAGGTAAGTGGTCTCATATTGTGGCAAATGGTGACTATTTGCCAATTGATATTAGAGATGTTGATTATACTGTTACTTGCAAGATGAAGACAGAAGGGAAAATGCAAACCTAAAGTATTCTGATTGTACATGCTTTTTGGAGAGCCATGCTGACAGTGGTATGGCCAGGAAAGTCAGGGAGTCAGGTGGTCGGTGCCAATGGAAATGTCAAAAATGTACCACATGCTCGAAACTAAAATTCAATGTGCTTCTTTCAAAAGGCAACTTTAGTCTATGGCCCGAATTCATGGAACGTTTAGAGCGGAGCAAAGACTTTGCAATGCCAATACAAAGTTGAACTGGGTGTAATTTGCAGAGCAGTGCAAAGTGTATTTTGTGGAGCAAAGTCACTTTGCCCCGCAAAAGTACTCTTCAGAGTGCACTAAA
Source organism: Ambystoma mexicanum (assembly GCF_040938575.1). Taxonomy (NCBI): domain Eukaryota; kingdom Metazoa; phylum Chordata; class Amphibia; order Caudata; family Ambystomatidae; genus Ambystoma; species Ambystoma mexicanum. The sequence continues at coordinate 288,440,432 of NC_090924.1, read as the reverse complement.
TGGGCCTAATTCACACAAGAAGTACTAAGTAGCACAGACATTTGTGCTTCTTTTGATGTTTTCCCATACATACTTATTTGGAGATCAGACGTTTATTGTATCAATGCTGTTTTTCCCTCTGTCAATATTCCAGTGAGAGACCAATATTGGTGTTTACATACAGGGATTTACTCTTAACCTGGGTTGGTAATGAGCCCTGACCTAACCCCACCCACATTATGAACTATGAGTTTCTCTTTAAGACTTTATTGATTTGCGCATGAGAGACAAGTTGCAAGGTGCCTTTGTCCTTTTACTCCAGTATTCATTCAATTGTGTGTGCATCCAGAATCCTCATCTCCTTCCAAGAAACAAAGTCAAAAGCGAGACTGATACACGATCAAATATGCGTTTATTTCATCATCATTGCAGGCAAGAGAATGCATTAAGTGGCAAACGCTTCACATATTCGTCACTGCCCTATTTGTTAAAAACAGCCACTGTTTGGGCCATTGTAGATGATAATGATGTGTTATGTATATAGCACCTTAATCCAAAGCGCTTTACAGAGCACATATTTACATACAATGTCACCCAACCGGAATTGGTACTCATTTATCAACCTTGGAAGGATGAAAGGCTGAGCTGGCCTTGCCGGGATTCGAACCTGCAACCTGCAGATTATGCTCAGATCACAGCAGCGAATGCTCAAATCTCTGAGATATCTTACCGGCTTAGATGTCATCAAATAGCCAGGCCTTGTTCATTCATTTATGAACCTGCTGTACAGATGTATTGAGCTGTGCCCAAACCATTACAGATGTTTTTAAGGCCAGTAAGCCAGGCAGATTTGAACAAGAAAATACCCTGTCTCTCAATGAACCCTACAGAAGGGCAATGGTTTTAAAGTTTGCCTTGTATTAGTCTTAGTTTTCTGGTGTCCATGGGATAATACCTTTGCACAAGTGTGAGCAGTGCCCCACAAACAATGGGCTCCTTGAAGAAGTCTGTGTCCACGATTTCCTCAAACACAACTCTTGCACCTGGTCCATTTTAGGAGATCCCTGGGCTGTGGGGGACATTACTGCTTCAGGTAAATGCTCCACGAGCCATAGGTACAGTGCAGACCCAGGGGCATTAACTGAAGCAGTAATGCCCCTTCACATCCCAGCAAAGGGCCTATTGTTATTAGTACCCTGGCTCGTTGGACTGGGATAGTAATAGATTATTTTGGGAAGTTGTGACAGCTGAAAAAATAAATGAAGAAACAAGATGGCAACCATGGAACAGGGAGAAGGGACTACATGTAGTCCCTTCTGACTTTCCATGGCAGCCATTTGCACGGCTGTGGGGACGGCATCAGCATCAGTCCAGGCAGCACAAGGTAAGTTGGGCAGGGGGCGGGAAGGGAGAATATACACAAAAGAGGCGTGGGGTGTGAGAGAGAAGAGGATGTGGGGCACAGGGGAGAACTTACCAGAGCACCCAGTGGGGGAAGATGGCGTCCTGCATCACTGAGGAGGTTCGGAGCAGCAGGAGTACTGTATGGTAATGCTCCTGCACCGAGCTTCATCATTGGCAGTAAGGACTAGGCCACACCCCCACCGGTTACTAATAGCTAGGTGCCCTCTTTTCTGAAATGCCACCTTATTGAAATGTTCAATTGCAATGGATGTCATGCCATGAAAAGAGTTATGTCAATGATTTTAATGATCTTGATATAATGCTTTCAGTGTAGGATCTGCTTAGCTTAGTCATAGTTGACAGCCTGGAATGTAATAGAAAACACATCACTATTGCAGTATGAACACCCAAACAATACTTGTCAGCACTGCACAAATTGTAATACACATTTCTTGTCACCCCTGGTTACACCGCTAACACTCAGGATATCATTTGTCCTATTATGGTAACAAAGCAAAAGCCAGAACTCGACATGTGCTTACAGATTGAAAGGGCATGGATCATGTGGACATGCAGAGTACGGTAAGTGTTCTGGAGAAATGTGCCACATAATCTGCCCAAGCCACCCACACCACCATCCTCCTCAGCTCTGGACAACTGTGATGTCTAACTCACAGCACAGTCCACCATTCCGACATCGGGAGCTCACCAAGCACAGTAGATGGCTCTGTTTGTAACTTTGATACCAAGATTTGAGGACCACAGAGATTAAAGACAGTCATGGTTTGCTCCTCATCTTCTGTAATTGAGGAGCCAATGATCTCACAAAGGTGGCCAAAGGTTTTGCAAGCATGAAGTGTGCAGGAATGTAGTGTTTGAGGGAGACACCGGGAGAACCATCGATTTGCATTGCGGTGAATGATATTTCAGAGCGAGAACAGAGAGGGCAAACACAGACAAGGGAGTCTAACTACAAATGTAAAGATGGATGGTCGGCATGCATATGCACCCCCCAGCTACTATGCATACAGTAGAACATCACAAAGAACCCCCTACATTATACCTACATTGTATAGTGCAATACTTAATGCGTATTTCTCATCTTCTGTGGGAGTGCTTTGCAAGTGGTGGGTAATTAATGACAGACTGCATGAGGAAAATCCCATGCGTGATGTGCCATTGCTGTATTTATGTCATAGACTTCCCAATGCCAACAATTTACCAAAGCTTTGAGCAATGTCGTTAGAGCAAGTACAACAAGTGAAGGAGCTCAGGCGGTGCAATGGCCAATTAATTACTGGACATTTGTCTGCGGTTTGTTCAATGGGTAGGAAAGGCCTGTGAAAGTCTGCAATTGGTTGATAAAGTTTTGTCTTTTGTCCAGTGATTAACACTTGGGAGCTCTTTTTCAAAGTCGCCGGACCAGTAACTCATGGCATAAAACCTTTACGTCAAGCCTTTATGCTCCACTATATGTTGGTCATGTTCACAAATGCCCTCCGACTTTATGCCATAAAATACAGACGTAACACCATGCGAGTAACACGTAAAACCTTGATTTAATTTACGCAATGTAAATTATGCCATGACCTTAAGCAAATGTCAATGCTATTGAAACATTACAGTGGCGTTTATTGCAGCATTTACACCACATATATTCACCTCCTTAGAGCAGTTGCAAATCACAAGAGTTAAACAGCCCATTCCCACAGCAGCAACAATCATCCCAACAAGGCTTCCAACCCTCACAACAAGCCAAACTTGCAAGGAGCCAGCAATCTGGGTGTGGAGACTGCATATAAAGAACTTAAAAGAGCAGGCTCACTTTTGAAACCCCATGGACCGAGAAGAACCATTGTTGCTACAAATAAGGGAGCTAAGGCGAATGCACAGGTGACCCAACAGCACTCTACAGCACAGGCATGAGCCCAAGGATTCTATTACCATGCAGCCCAGCCTCTGTTCAGCGGAGGCCATCAGCCTGCAGCCCAGCCCCTAAAACAGCAGCACCAGTTAAGGAGGAGGGATAGGAGAATCCAAAGGCCCTAATGACAGGGGGTATCTAGGCACGGGATTTCGCACTATGACCTCACAGACCAGCAGGCCCTCACTGCCTACCAGGCTGGACATGCCTACCATCTTTGGACTCCAGGCAGAAATTGAGCACTGCAATGAGCCAGATAGGAACAGTCACTGGCAATTGCCCCTCCCCCTGTTGAGGGTACTAACAGTGCGTCATTTGTGTGCCACAGGCAGTTTCCAGCATAATGTCCTGGCACGTCACATCACTGAGTTCTGCTTTACACTCATCTTATCACAGATCATAATGAGGCACCAAATTGTCTTCCCACAGACCCTACTGTTCCCAAACACATTATGGCCTCCTTTTCTGCCATAAAATACTTTCCAAATGTGGCTGGAGCCCATTACTACACCCACGTGGCTCTCACACCAACAGAGGACAAGAGCATGTCTATATCAACACGCACATGCAGCATTCAATCAATGTGAAAATGGCCTGTGATGCAGACATGTACTTGATATGATATGATATTGTATTTATAACGCGCATGTACACAAGTGTTTCTAGGCACCACAAGACAAGGGAGGGAAGACAGAGGGAAGACAAGGCAAACGATCTGGCCCTTGTAACATGCAAGTGTAACAACAAGATGTATGGGGGAAAGGTGTGGGGGAAGTGAAAGGGAGATTTTAGAGGGAAGTACAGTTAGTGCAACTAAGGCTCTGGGTAAGTGTAAGTTGGCAGGGGGGCTGTAGAGGTTACAGATTACAGCCCCTTCGTGTGCAGTGGGCCAGGCAGCAGTGCAAGGGGGATTGGTAGAGAAGGAGCCTGGCACCCAGTGAGACTCTGAGGGTACCAAGCAACCAGTCGGTGCACCAGACAGGAAGGTTAGCAAGGGAGCGAGGGAGAGAAGGTAGAGGAGAAAAGGTGGGTCTTGAGCTACTTTGGGAAACTTTAGGTGGTCCAGCTGAAGTCTGAGAGGGACAGGGCAGCCATTCCAGAGTGAGGCACCAGCAGAGGAGAGAGATCTACCCCCCATCTGTCTGTATAAGCGCCTGACCCTTAGAAAGTTGGAGGTAGCTGAGGGAAGGGCTCAAGAAGGAAGGTACTTAGATGTAGAGAGAGTTGGATATAGTGCAGTCCCTAGCCTCAGAAAGACTTGTGGGGGATGCAGAGGGTCTTGTACTTGATCCTTGCCGCCAGGAGCGAGTGGAAAGATTTCAGGGCTGGAGAGATATGGTCCCTGGGCTTGAGGCCAAGGATAAGTCTTACAGTCCTCTTCTCGATTAGTTGCAGAGGGCACAGGCAAATTGAGAAACAGGCTGTTGCAGTAGTCCAGACTGGAGAGAACCAGAGCTCTGGAGACAGTGTGGTACTGTGGGAAAGTGAGAAAAGGTATTCTACCTTTGTAGATGTGCAGCTGGAAGTGGGCCTTCTTGGCAAGGTCTTTGTTGTGAGGAGAGAAGGAGAGAGTGGAGTCGAAGATGACACCAAGGTTTTTTACCTCACAGGAAGGCAATGTTAGAGGGCCCAAAGAGGGTGGCCAGAGTGAGAGAGGGAAAGTGAGAGCAGGGGCCATTATGAGAAGGATCTCCATCTTACTGGAATTAAGACAGAGATCGTTAGAGTAGCACCAATCCTGAATTGCGGGAAAACAGTCAGGAATGGGCGAGGCCAGAGAGGTGGCTGAGGGAAGCCAGTAGGAGACCTGAGTGTCACCCACATAGCACTGATAGTTAGAGGAGAAGGTGAGATCAGGTGGGCCAAAGGGGCCAGATAGACATTAAAGAGCCAGGGTGAGAGGAAAGAGCGGTGTGGGACACCACATTTAGAGACAGTGGTGGTGGAGAGGAAGGACCCAAGTTGGACCTGGGAGTGCAGTCCAAGAGGAAGGAGGTCAGCCGCTGCAGAGCCTGATCTGTGATGCCCAGGTTCTCACAAAGTCAGTTGAACATTGTTGAGTGATTGACCATGTTGAAAGCAGAAAAAAAAGGTTAAGGAGTATGAGGACATAAGGGAGCTAGAGTCAAGATTAGTGAGCAGATATTCACGAGTGTTCAGAAGAGCAGTTTCCCTGCCTCTGGCTGCTCTAAAGCCAGACTGATGGTTGTGGAGGCAACCATCAGATTCAGTGTGGAGAGTAAGCTGGGAGATGAGTATGCATGTATGCATGTTTCAGTCTGAATCTACTTAGTGTCTTTGCTATTCTACGTGCTTAAATGAATTAATACATGAATAAATAAATGCCAATTCAAAAACACATTTCTTATTGTCTGAGACATTACTTCAAAGGTCTCATTGATCTGTTTATAGGCTGCTTTGTGCTTCCAATCTATTATAATCCCACAGGAGCCGGAAGTGTTCACTAAAGCGCTTTGAGTACACAGTTGCAGTTTTAAGCACTACTCTCTAAACTGACTTCAAGCATGTATCACAATGATATTTCCGATACCCACACTAATCAAACATAGTAGGAAATACCACATGATATGTAATTTAAAGATTGGTTTGCTCACCCCTTTCATGCTGCAAATGTTTACTTTGGCCTCTTGGACTTCGAGAGGCAATGTTTAAGTGGTATAACATGCATGTGCAGGATGAACTGGTCTGTGGCTTTCTTACCCCAATCTATCCCACAGTGCAGAATGGGTGAAATCACATGACAGGTTGATCTACATTTGTGATGCCATCTTTCATGTCCTGGGTGTTAGTGTTAGCAGAGGACAGTGGTGCGGGCAGTTATGGTCATTTAGACTACCATAACTGGCGAATTTCAGGGGTTTTTCGGTTTTACTTTGAACCATAATTGCACATTTGAAAAGTTTTTTTAGTGAAGTGCACAGGTTTTTTGGTAGGGCAACTTAACCATAACGTCCCCTTAACAAAGTTTTTTTTTAGTGAATTTTACAGGTTTTTAGTAGGGCAACTTAACCATAACGTCCCTTTAACAAATTTTTTTTTACCGAATTCATAGGTTTTCTGAAGGGGAACCTAATCATAACATTGCGTTAATAAAGTTTTTTTTTTGCTGAATATACACTATCGTCATGTGATCTTGGGAGATATGTAATATAATTTGTTTACTTTATATACATGTAACATAGAGCATACAGAACCCCCTCGCTATTGATATTTGAAAGGCATGGACTGAGCACCTGTGTGCATATGGGCGCGGACAAGGTCAACACTACCCAAACAGTCAGGGGGTATCTGAAATTGTACTACTGTGTTACCCAAAAAATGCTCAACTTTGAAAAAGGACACTTAAAGACATTTTAAGTACAAGTAAATAAATAGGGAACCCTAAACGTCTGAAATAAAAACCATGCATTTAATGACCATGTAGAATGAAATGGATTATACCATAAAAAAAAAGAAAGTATGACGCCAACGTAATTACCTCACAGAAACTCTGCAGCCAGGACTAACAGTAGACGCACGCACTGCAACGAAGACAAATTACAACAAAATAGTAAGTGAACTTCATTTTTCTTATGTGTGAGTACTTTTTTTGGTATGAGGGGCAGAACAAATTATCTCTTTCTGTTGTTTTGACACAGAAATGTGCAGTACTTTGGAGTGGCTGGAGGAGAATTTTCCGCATGGGGAAATGTCCGAAGATAGCGATAGTAATGGTACACAATGCTCTGCATAAGCAAAATAATGATCAGTATTTTATGGGCATTTAACATATATATATTTATTTTTAACAGTCCTGGAAAAAAAGAGGAAAGGCCAACAAACGACACAGAGGAAGACAGGCTGAAAAGGATAGAACTGAAAATGGACACACTAAATGACAATTTTAACAGTTTAAGGGAATTTGTGGAGGAATTTGTGAGAGCAAAAATACGTTATCACTGCCCCACCTGTACATGCCCCTCTTCTCCATTTCCTAGTGAACCGTCCCCAAACCTTCAAGAAGAAAATAGGCTTTTTGATGAAACATCCATCCTTTATTCCCCACACAAATCATCTCCTCACAATCAGCCTGTGTTGCACCCTAATTCCCCTATATTCGTGTCAGTATCTGCATCCCCCTGTATTTCTGTTGTGTGTTTTAGAATGTTTTTGTATATTTCTTGTAGAGGAAGGGTTTGAGGGAATTTTTTTTTTAAAAAGACTTAAAATGTTTGCGAACAGTGCGCCTGTTCGAGCTAGCTGTAAGTCATAGAATATGGATGTTATAACGGCAATACACGCACCCGTACCAATGCCAACCAAGATGGAACTGATCTTAGAATGCACCATCTGTGCAAGGTGTGCTTAAATGAACAGAATGAGGCGTGGTAAGAATATTACACCTCTCCGTACCGCTCACAAACAAGAAGAAACATGTTCCTAGAACACACCAGGTGTCCGGGATGTCTGTAAATGAGCAAAATGGGAGTGTCCTAAGGACACTGTACCTGTCTGTGTCGTCCGCAGCCAAGATGGAACCGTCCGTAGAACAGGCGCGGTGGTCGGCATGTTCGTAGTCAAACAAAATGGAGTTGTCCTAAGGACACTTGACCTGTCCGTACAGTCATCACATCAGGTACGCACATGCACAGTACACCCATAAGTACTGCGAACATGCGCCTGTCCCTAACTGTCCGTCTTGCCTGTGTCGCACTTTTAATTAGTTGCAGGACCTGAACACTGTCCATAGAACACTGGCGCGCACGTTGGTTAGTCTGCATTTGCTGTCCAGCGGACATGCATTTCCATCGTGGATGTGTTCAAGACGTCATCATGTGACCACACCCACACTGAGCGTGTGGACTAATTTGTGCACTTTGTCTGATTTTGCAACATTGTACAATAACTTATACATACATGGGAAATTATTTTTCAGTATAAAATCACCATTTGAAATGTCCCATACAATAGCTCTACCTGTGAACGTGCTGTTTATAATTTTTTCAGCGCTTTTGAGTGATCAATATGGTCACAAGCTGCACCCCTCGACCCCTATAAATGGCCACACCCCCGAGCTTATCTTCATTGTGCTACTGGCTATAGCAGTTAAAGTTGTGCTGCCTTTACTGCTGTAACAACCATTAGGAAACTAATCCTTATGGCATCCATGGCTACTGTTGCTTCATTAGCCTCAGCACTACCCCAAACCCCCTACCGCCACCACCTCCTCAAGGGCCTGCAGAGGGATACATGGGTGAGGATGTAGAGATCGAGGAAGAAGAGAATGAGGTGGAGGAACTCCGCCCTACAAACACTCGGCGGGAGTCGTGGGTGTGGCGGTTGTTTTCCATTTTTGGGAATGTACTGAAAGCATGTGCGAACCTGGTCAAGTGTAACCAGTGCCAGTAGGTGCTGAGTCGCGGGAGACCTGGTGCGTACAGCTTTGCTATGACAACCATGAAGCGACACCTAACTTCGTTCCATAGTGCGGACATTCGCAAGATGGTGCCATGCGAAGAATGTAGTAGATTGAGTTCCTCCACAGCATCCTCTGTGTCCAATCCTCTCACCACAAGAGACACTCCTGTGGGGGAGCGCATCCCTCCAGCTGCCTCAGAAGACATTTGCGATGCTATTGACCCTTACCTTTCGAGGATCACAATATTGTGTGTGTACTGTGACGCAGTACTCTGCAGGGGGGAGAGTCTTCAAAGTGCTTTTGAGGCTACGGTCACTGAGCATGAGAAGAATTGCTCCCTACCTAAGTAAAGGCCACCCTATATCTTTCTCTCTCCACCTGGCCCTTCTCATGCCTGTGATTGGTGTCCATTCCTTACCCTCCTTTGCCCTCCTCTCCTAGTGTGTCGTGTCCATAAAAGCAGTAAACTGGAAAATAACAAAAATGACAAAAAAGGCTCTTTTCAGAGCCGCCTTTCTCAGTTTAACAATAGAAATATCAAGTGACCGTCGTAGGCCCCCGCGCATTTTTGAAAAGACGGAGGACAGTCGTAGGACACAAAATTGGAAGGTGTAAGCAAAGCAAAACCAATGGAGTTTTCACTGGTAGTAAGTGGTGGCTCTGAAAAGAGCCTTTCGGTGGTGTTGTGTGTGCTTCAAAAATTGTAGGTTTGAAAAAACGGATAGCCAAATAGGTGACTATGATTCCAAAAAAAGTTGCAATGCATGTTGTACATTGTGAAGAAAAATCTGATTGCCAGCATATGTGAGATGGACTCCATCTCTACGAAAAATGAAAGAGCTGCAAAACAAAATGTTTTCATTGTGGAATGACGACATGCCAACATCTCTTAGAAAGGCACAAACAGCCTTATTCACATTGTGCCTCGCTTTCTCTATTTGTGGACCAAATGCAGAAGAATGCAGCCACTTTTGTCTTTGTGCAATACGGGAAAAAACTAATTGGCAATTTGGAAACATGTCCATGACCTTCGCAAGTCCTTCTGTCATTGCAAATTGCAAAGAAATTCCATATACACAGCCTAAACAGTTTCCTCCGCAATGAATGATAAGTATATCAGGATGATGCTCTGTCTGTAAAGTAGCACAGAGAGGTACCAGGTCCAGCCACCTCATTCCACGCATGCCATGCCAGTGCACTTCCACATAAGGAAATCCAAGATCTGCAGATAGACCGCAACTTTCTGCATGCACCTTCAACCAATGTATCCATGAGTCTCCCAAAATCCAGATAATCTGTTTTCAAGCACACAGAGCCTTGGCTGTCTGATCTCCTGTCAGGGAAAAGACGTTCTCACTAAATTTCTCCATACAGAACACACCCACTGGCCTTTACTGACCAATCCCTACCTTCGCACATTCTCATTTGCATGCGTCTACACCCTAGAATCCCTGTTGGTAATACGCGCTGCCTGCAAAATACCGCCATGTTCGCAGAAACGTGCAGGATCAGAGCGTGACAAATGTGCATTTAAATATTATTCCCCTTTTCCCCTTTAAGGTGTGCTCTGAAAAGAGCTGTATTTTTTTGGGGGCAGATGCCTTACAGACACCTGTTATTTTGTTTTTTTAAAAATATTTTTTGTTCTTACTTTACTCCTACAACCATTACAGAACCTTCTCCAAAGTAAGCCTCACATTCCAAAAGAAGATGGCATTTCCCAAAGAAGATAACGCAACACCATCTGCTTCAAAATAAGCCGCATTACAGGGAACAATGTTCTCGTGGCTGCAGAAAAACATACCAGCGCGTAACATAAAAGCATGCATGCCACGATTGATGTTACACCTCCCAATACTTTGATCAGGACAGAAAACAGAACTGTTGTCCCATTTTCCTCTAGGGAGTAACCCAGAAAAAATGTATTTCGCAGTTGGAAAGATGTTCATGACTGCTTGAACCAACTGTTCCAAATCTTTCAACAAAGTACGTGAACTCACGTAGCCCAAATGGCAAGCACCATAGTGCAAAAGTACCAAATGAGGAGAGGTCATCGTGCGCATCTCGGTGCAAACTTGGAGAATTGCTGCAACATTGCGATCACTCTCAGCGCTACACACCACCTCCACTCCCCTCACATCAAAATGATGTGCCACATGCCTACGTTCGGCATAGTGCTGTAAACCATGGACAAAAATATCTCCAAGGACCAAAACCCTGACCCTCTGCACCTCTGCCATCTTCAGTATACGCACCGTCTTTCGACACAAAAGAAAAATGTGAACATCTGATTGGCTGATGCCAACAGTCCCCTTTCCATGCTGGATTTGCTGTAGAAACCTGTATGTGACATGCCCCACCCGCGGACAAGCGTTGTCTACATGCGGCATGTAACTCTTAGCCAGACCTTCTACCCTTTGCACATCACTCGCGAATCCATTTCCTCATTGGACACAGCTAAGCAGTCACACAACCATCCACCAATCACATTAAAGATCCCTACATCTAACTCCGTCATCACACTTCAAATGTACTATTGATCACTCTGAATGCAAGTCACATATCATTGTAAAGCACCTACTTCAAAAACTACTGTGCAAGTGTCGCAGATTTCTATGTACAGCTCCATGCATGCGCACATGCATGTGTACAAAGTACAGGTATGCATATTTTAAGCAGAGAACATGTGCAACCCTTATGATTTCATTTAAACAAATTAATGCCACTAAATCAGCATAGCCAATACATACCAAAGCTCCCCCTTTAAGTGCAAGATGTCCGATTTTTCATTGACAAACCACACTACTTACTGTCTCCCGCATAACCTATACATACGTTACAACCCTCCCTATTTAGTGCGAAACTCGATTTTCCATTACAAAATGGCACCATTTTTTACTATGTACCCCTACATAAATGCTACTTCCAATGCGATCGTATGAGAAAAAGTAAATGCTCCCGATTGCTGTGTTGACATCTCCCTCTGAGGGTCTCCCGATTTTTCAAAAACGTACTTATAATATGAAAGTACAGAAATTTTTCCCATTTACTATAATGACCTATCGCTTACAAACCTCTCTGCTATAGATAACACAGCTTCAAAGAAACAAGACATTTTCATAACCTAACAATTGTACTAATTTCTGAAGTACGTGCAACTGACATACTGCAAGTAACATACAAAGGCAGCACATATTGAAGTGAAATGCACACATGCACTGTGGTGAAATATCCAAGGAGAATACTCAGCTGAAAGATGCAAAATTAACGTGTACAGTAACTTCACTGCTTTAAACACACAAAGTTACTAACTTCTTCTTTTTACTATCACAGTGAAGACTACTCTCCTGAAAATCAACAGCATCTACACTGCAAACAACATATCTGAAGAAACCTGGTCATTCTGCCAAAAAAGTAAGTACAGTACAACCTTTATATTCTAACTATTCCTCAAACATACTGTGTGGTTTATGTATTTAATTTGCGCACCAAAGCAAACAGTAATTTCTGAACCATTCTACCCACAAATCCCCATTTATTAAACAAAGAATAACGGGCATAGTGACTCATAAATCCCTGTATGTTTCGAACTCAAATAACATACAGAACCCTTACAATGTTACTACTAAAAACAAATAGCTGTTTCAATTTTATGCCATTACCTTCATTGTTAATGCTTCTCCTCACCACTAGCCCACTTTGTACTCTCATCTGAAGCACATTGTAGTAGTATGCAAACAGAGAAATAGCCTTCCGAAATCATTGTAAGAGGCCAATGCACATTCACAAACCACCAAAAAGAGCTTACCCATCAAACTCATGCACGTATGCACACAGCACACATACATTGTACAACAGACCAAACCATGCCTTCTTTTTTTCAACAGACCCCAAAGTAGAGCAAATAAATATAAAAGTGTCCAACCTAAGCATCCATCTGTAGCCCAGTTTGTAGAGAACCCTGGAACAAAACAGCTAATAAAGTCGTTTAGCAAAACAAAGGAAGCTTCAACTACCGAAACTTTACCTCCTCCAACAAAATGTGGCACGAAACACAAAACTCTTCACAAAAAATTGGCTACCAGTATTGTTAACAATGCTCCTATTAATCCTGATATAGTAACAAGAACCTATAGTAAAAAAAGTATTTTAGCAAAAATATTTCGCCACAGAATCCTTCAGAATCTAATAAGAAGAGGACCAAAATCATCCTCAACCCTTAAAACCTACCGTAGAAAATTAATCCTACAAGCTCTCGTGGACAGTGCAATCATTCTAAAAGGAAGTTGTTTATATTAGTGTTAAATAGAATGAAACCACTAACAAAAGTAAGTACCAAACTACAAAACAAACTTATCAATAAACGGAATGTGCACAAAAATAACTTCTTACATATGTGTGGAGGTGAATGGAGTCACACAACTACCACACAACCATATTTTAATGAAGAAGCATACAAACAAAATCAAACAAACACAATTGCCATCCATAGTAGTGGACGAGGGTATGAAAAAATCAATAATAGCATCATGGCACAAGAAACACTGCTTAGAAAAGTATCCCCTGAAAACTCAGAATTACCCCTCAATTCGACTGAACCACACCGTCAAGTATACAAATGGCTGTGCACGTCGATGTGTGCCATTCCTAACAAATCTTTCAAATCTTTACGTCAGTTCCTCAATCAGTATGTGAAAGGTAAAGACACAATTAAAATTAAAGTGCTGCAAAATACGGATATCTGTCCAGTGCGCAAATACGCAGGACTACAAGGACATTCATTAGCCTGCATTTGTGGACCTATTTTCAAAAGCACCTTCCACGATAGCAAAAGGATATCAATACATCATTCAAATGTAAGAAATCTAGTGCATAAAATAAACTATGCTAAAAGTCCAGCTTCAGAATTAGGCAACTTAAATAACACTCTTCTGCATGGTACACCTAAATATCTACAAGAAGAAATTGACCGTATCCAGAGAAAATATTTTGGAAGTGAAAGCCACTTACAAAATGCAATATTTTTAGAACAGACTAGCAACATTTCTGCACATAGCAACCTTCTATTACACACATACAAAAAAGAAATACTACAATTTAAAAGTGCATCAGCTGAAATACCAAACTATGTGTGTGTGTGTTGCCGCAAAATGGTTTACAAAAGGAACACAAAAAATGTAGACATAGCATACAAAATCGAAGACAATGAAGATTCCAAATGGTTTGAATTAGCTCTCTACCTTTTAGCCGAAAAAAAATATCAAATAAATGAACCCCTAATATGTTGTAGTTACTGCTCTACAAAACTAGACAACAAACAAACTCCTCCTTCACTTGCTATCAAAAATAATTTGGAATTGTTCCCACTACCAAAAAACCCTGCAACAACTCAATTTGTATGAGAGCATCATCATTCAAACAGTTCACCCATTTCAAGCAATTATACGCCTTCACCGAAAACAGCAAAATTACCTCCTTCTGAATTGGTGAAAGGCATTTGTGGCAAAGTAGTTTATTTGCCATTAGATCTAACAGAAAATGTACATACTCTAGGAGTGCAACGTTGAATAGAGCATTCTTTAATTGTCTTGGTAAATGGTGTACCAACAAAAGACAAAAAAATTTGGCAACAACTTGTAGACTTACATAAAGTTAGACAAGCCTTGCAATATCTAAAAGACAATAACGAATACTACAAGGAAATAAATATTGAAGAAAGCTTAAGGGAAACAACTGAAATAATTGAAGAGTCATCAGAAATTGGACAATTCGAACTTCTGGATCCTGCTGCAGTATCCATTCTATTGGCCAGTACACAATTCATCCATTGCATTCCAATGAAAGCATTAATGATGCACTAGAAACTTACCAAATGCGACAAACCGAAGGTTCACCAATGAGCATATGGGAAAAAAATATAGAAGCACACGGCAAAGGTGGAAGATACGTTGATAGACCCACTCAGATTACGGCATCACAATACCGCTCATTACGAATGTATTCGCAAGATCCCAGGTTTAGACAAAATGTGGAATACATATTCCACCTACTCTTTGAAAGATAACTAGCAACCCTATGTTAAGGAGTTGCACACATTTTGAAATCTGGAACGCACTTTCAAAATATGTCAGCTAAGCAATTAATACAAAAAGTACAAGAAAAAGATGAGATTTTACAATCAAGTATAACAAATGTGTTTGCAAACATGTGTGGTACAAAAGAATACTGGTTCCGACAGCACAGAGACGTACATTGTATGATCAGAAACCTTGGACCACCGACTTGGTTTGTTACACTAAGTTGTGCAGAATATACATGGGAAGATTTTCATGAGTTCCTACGCATATCAAACAACAAAACCAACATAGATATATTAACACCTGGAGAACTTTCTCTCTAAATCCAGTTAATGTGTCAAGATATTACCATCATCGTTTCATTGCTAAGCTACACTTTATTTGCAATAAAACTGTTCCTCCCCTCGGAGAAGTGCAACACTTCTTTGGGAGAAAAGAATACCAAGCGAGAGGAGCACCATATTCACATGCTTTTATGGATCAAAGATGCACCTAAATTTGGTCACAACATTGATGCCACTTGTTTGCAGTTCATTCAAAAATATGTTACTTGTGAAATCCCTTCACAACGGACACATAGTGACCTGCATGGGCAGATTTTACAATTTCAAAGACACAAATGTGGCAAATATTGTCAGCGCAAATACAAAAACAAAGGGAATACTACACCAAATGCCGGTTTGGTTTCCCTAGACCAGTTACAGAAACAGGTGAAGTGAACAACTTCATGTCTTCAGTTCGACATAGTGTGAAAGGTAAATCACCTAAGAACACATATTACATAAAAAGAACCGAAGAATCTAAATATATCAATGATTACAATGCAAACATTGCCCTCTCATGGAATGCAAACATAGATATGCAGTACATTGCAGACAATTCCACTGCTGTTGCATGATATGTTACAGCCTACTTAACAAAAGCAGAAAAAAACAGAGCTTCAAGACCTTTGGGATGACTTATCATCAGACAAAACACTATCTCAGAAATTGTGCAGCCTAGGCATAAAAATGCTCTCTTATAGAGAATGTGGCACCTATGAAGTGGCAGATTGTTTAACCGGTACTGCTTTGTACGGAAAATCAGACAACATAGTATAGCTAGGTCTTGGTCCTGCTAAATCTAGAAAAAGAGTTCTGAAATCATATGAGGACATAGAAACAATTGCCAGAAATGATCCCAACAGCCAAGACATTTTAAAAATCAATTTACTGGACACATACTATCAGAACAGGAGTAGCACTTTGGAAAGCATGTGTCTATACCACATAGCTCAAAACTTTGCATACAAAAATAGTATAAAACCCGATGAAAGCAAATGCAGATATAAAGTCACAGATTGTGAAGGCAGCTTAGTGAAACTTACCAAACGAAGCTTAATTAATCATGTTAAATTGTCATTAAAAACTCCTCAACAGAAAGAACTATATTACATGTCTCTGCTACAACTTTTCAAACCATGGAGAATAGAGGAAGAGATACTAGATAACTATGACTGCTATGAAGATGCTTTCAAAGCAAATGAAAGTGCTATCACCGATGTGAGCTTTACGCAGTACAAAACAATGTTGCACAATGAACAGCAACACGAAGAAGAACTTCAGGCCCAACTAGATAAGGACTCTTCCGACAGTAGTCTTCATTCTGAAACAGGAAGTCGAGAACCACTAGGACAGCCACTAATAGCAAATGAGGCAGAATTATCTATGACAGAAGTGGAAAACACAATGTGCCACTATCAAGAAAATATAGAAGACTTAACTGTACAACAAGCAAAACTTAACAAAGATGGGCGCATCATTTTTGAAGACGTAACAAAACAAATAGCACATGGTGTACAACACGAAAGTAAAGAATGTACCTGGCAAAATTACAAACCAATACTGCTGTACGTCAGTAGTGAAGTTGGGTCAGGAAAAACATTCTTAATCAAAATAATCAGCAAGTTCCTTCAGCAATTGACAAACAACAAACTGTCAGCTGTTGTAACTGCCCCCAAGGGTGTAGCTACCTACAACATAGGCGGTGTCACTTTACACCGATTACTACTTCTTCCAGTAGAACACTAAAGCAAATTACACTATTACAAACTTTCTGCAGAAGCTGCAATGGAACTACGCAGAGTATTAAAGCAAATGAAAATGCTACTAATAGATGAAGTGAGCATGATCTCCAATCTAATGTTGGCTTTGATTCACTTCAGATTGCAAGAAGTACTTAAAACAAACTACGAAGAACTCTTCAGGGGGAACACATTATTGTTTTCAGAGATCTTCTACAATTCACACCAGTGAAAGGTGAACCTATTTTTAAAACCGTAGGACACAAACTCTGCCGTAAAATTGTTGGCAGCATAGGAAATGTCAACCTTTGGCAACATTTCCAATATAGAGAATTAACAGAAAACATGCGGCAATCTGCAGAACTCACTTATGCCAACATCCTAAAAAGTATTAGAGTTGGTGTACTATCTCAAGAAGCACAAGCAATATTGAAAAACCAGCACATTCATGCACTTTATGGCGATAACTCATGTTCTACTGATGTTATGGAACAATTAGCGCACAAAATTGTCAATTGTATGGCCTTAATGCTAACTCTTTCAAGCTGTGTCAAATTTAATGAAACAATGTTAAATAAAGAAATGCAACCAATAATGAAAATGTGTGCCACAGACAAACTAGACGTACATGGTATAACACTACCCATGTGTGAGCAAACCACAACAAGACTAAGTAGCTTAGAAAATTCAATCTCCAACACAGCTGGGTTGGAAAAAATATTAAAAAATTGGACTACTGTGCAGGAATGGTGAGATTCACTATAAACTCACAAGAAGATCCACAAGAATGTGTAATGTACTTACTACAAGTACTAGAAAACAAAAGCATACCTATAAATGAAATGTTCCAGATTTCGTACATGTGCAAACATACATGTACTCTCTGTAGCAATGTGATACAGGAAGAAATCCCAAATGAGCGATTTGTATATGTATCCATACCTAATTGTGAATCCATTCCATTTCAGCAACTTGTACAAAATGCAAACCATGGCAGATTATGGGCCTCATTACACGGTAGGCGGTAAGGGTTTACCGGTACCGGTAAGGGCACCAGTACCGGTAAACCCTTACCGCTTTACTACGAGGTTCCTCTGCGGGACCTGACCTTAATGGCTGGTGTAGACCAGCCATTAAAGTTTGGACCCGCAAAGGGATCTTGGTGCTAATTACGGTACCGCAATTTGCAGTACCGTAATTAGCCGCTTCCCCATTCCCATTGAGCCCTATGGGGCAAAAATGTGGATGGGGAAGGGCCATGGAGAAAGGGGGAATTACCGCCCCCCAACTTTGGAATAGGGTGGTAATTCCCCTTTTCTCCATGGTGGTATCGGTATGGTACTGGCGGCAACCATGGTGCTAATAGCACCATGGTTTACCGCATTCCGTGTAATGAGGCCCTATGTACTATATGCAATTCAGACAATCGCTCCACCTTACTGATACAAACTCATAGTAAGTACATAATACTTATGCTGCTACGTTATAATGAAGATGGTATGAAAAACAACTGCAAGCTGACTTGATTCACACACGGTCAAGTGTCACTTGGAAAGAAAACTTTTAAAACAGTAGGTATAATCTACCATGCAGGAGCTACAACCAATGCAGATCACTACACTGCATACATTAAAAAGAAATGTAATGATAGCACCATTACTCTAAAGCAGAGATTGCCAGCTAATCTTACAACTGCGTATTTAATCTTCTTAAAGCCAAAATGTAATTACTAATGTGTACTTCAACATTACCAACAAATGAAGTGAAAGACTACAAACAGTTAGAATACGCCAACAGGTATCTAACTGCCCAAGAGTGTATAACAACGACACAGATAAATGAATACCACAGAACCATAACAACAAATGCAGTTAGAATACGCCAACAGGTATCTAACTGCTGTAGAAAATCGGCAACAAGGCAACAAACATAACATTAATCAGAAAGGGAAACACTCAAAGAAAGCAAAGAAATAGTTTGTAGCATAGTAAATAAAGGTTTTTTTTTTTTAATCCGACAAGGATTTCTTTCCCCCAGAGCTAAGGATTTGAAAAAGAAACACAGAAACTGAGCAAAATGCACAGTACACTGGTTTGTAAACTAAATATGAGGGTAAAAAAAAGCTAAACTGTCTCTTATACAATGTAATAAGTCTTATTAAAATGCAAACACTAATATACTTTTTATTTTATCACAGAAATTGAAAAAGGCTAGTTCCGCCAAGTAGTACAGTCATGCAAAACATATATGGATTCTGAACAAATTAAACAGTAAGTATAATTACAGTCATTTCATACATATGCAAATCTACACGGCTAATCTATGGCAGTAATATGGTGCAGTGGCTGTAGGCTGGGCCTAGCATCTTTGATGTATAACCTACCACCTAGACCCTACGGCCAAGCAACCCAGACTATAGGTCCTACCCACAACCATTGCTACATATCAAAGCCATGGTGCTTCTAATTTGACTACTTCTAAGTTTAGTTTTGGGTGCATGGTCTGCAGCCATGCAGTCAAGGCACTAGAATGTGCACACAACCAACGCATCACACCACGCCCATGTTCACTTATAACCTCACTGCTTACGACTTCTGGGTCCTGGCCACAACCAGCAAAGCATATCACAACCATTGTGGTTTCTAATTTCGCTACTTATAAAGTTGGTATCGTGAGCATGGCCTTTGGCCATGCTCCCAAAATTCTATGACCTCCCCACAACCACCTGAATGATGTTTCATAGTACGAGTGTACCTATACCTGTGATATTCTGCAGTAGTTGTGGCCACAGGCTACAGACTTGGGTGTAAGGTCATACATTTTTCAATGTATGGGTATGCAGTATATAAAATCCATAGTGGCTTACAACTGCAGTGCTCATAAGTTTGTTGCTGGGTGCATGACTTTTGGCCATGAATCAAAGACTGGACATGCTGGCCACAACTACCACACCATATCACACCCATTGTGGCTTGTAACAACGCTATGTATAAATGTGCTGTTGGGTGCATGGCCTTTCGCCATGCAACCATGACTGCAGGGCCTCTCCACAACCACCTGAGTAATGTGAAATAGTACAGGTGTATCTATAGCTGTGATATGCTGCAGTGGTTGTGGCCAGGGCCTAAATTCTTAGATGTATGTCCATAAATATTTCAATGTATGAGTGTTAAGTGGGTTATAGCTCCAGTGCTTATAAATATGTTCTTGGGTGCATGGCCTTTCGCCATGCAACCATGACTGCAGGGCCTCTCCACAACCATTTGACCCATAAGCAATACTACAGGTATATCCATTTCTGTAATATGCTGCGGTGGTTGTTCCAGGACCTACAGTCTGGAAGTATGGCCTACGGCCTACGGCCATGCACCCAAGACTCTAGGCACTGGCCATAACCACTGCAGCATATTACACCCATGGTTGCTTATACATGAATGACACGCGCATACAATGAAACATTATAACTGTAGCATGCACTCAATTTGTACGCAGGACTCTAGGCTCTGCCCAGACCTACCAGATACATAATCGAATGTATGGGTGTGATGTATGAATGTGATATCCTGCACTGCTTGTGGGCAGGGTCTATGTATGGCCTACAGCCTGCACCCATGCACCGAAAACTGTACGTCCTGCCCACTGTATGGCCTACGGCCATGCATCCAAGACTATAGACCCTGGCCACAACCTCTGCAGCATCTCACACCCATGGCGGCATACTAATCAATAACACAACCATAGGAAAAAATAATGTAATAACAACATATACTCAATTTCAATGTTCGCGAACACCACACGTGTCCTTAGTACAGTTTCAAGGTGCCTGTGCGCAGCACGGACTGAAATACTACCCCTATTAACACCCTCATTTGTTGTACGCATAAACATTCCGAACAAGGCGTGCATACAGAATACATCATTAACACCTACCGCCTGAACAAATACAGTTTTTCACTCATCTCTTACTGTGTGAACCTCCCCAAACATTATGACACAGCAAAATAGGTTTCGAAATAGCATGTTGCCGCTGGTCGACGCTGCGCTGTCGGCGTACCCAAGATGTCGGGCGCATCCAAACAATCTGACACAGAACACGTCTCACTGCAGCCAATCGGCAGAGACGTCGCGTGTCCACGGTCATGACGCGAGCCCCTTAGCCAATCGGTATCTTGTCCGCGGAGCAAACAGGGAAATGTGACCGCGGAGCAGACATAGATATCACTAATTTTTTTAGACCTACTTTTTGGTCGTTTTAAAGAAAAGTACTGGATGGATTGGCACCAAATTACAGAAGGATGATTTTGGGACCAGGTTCCTGCTCCTGCCGCAAATTTGGTGACAATCAGTGCAGCAGTTTGGGCTGTAGGCGTGTGCAAACTTTTTCCCCCATTCAGTCTATGGGGAAAAAAGCTGTTTTGGGACCCCTCTATAACTCCCCCCACCCCCTTGACGAATCCTCACCAAACTTTGCAAACAAATTCAGAATGGCCCATATACTTTTTGTTTGCAAAGTTTGTTGGGGAATCGTCGAGGGGGAGCAGAGTTATAGGCCGCCCAAAAAGTGCTCTTCCTATGGAAACAGCAACTTAACCATAACTACACAGCCACTACCCTCCACCTGAAACATCGCATTTAAACCCTGTCACCAAAAATGGCCGTGCTTTGCTTTCCCTGTCACATGACTGTGAATTCGTCATGAGGCAAGGTTAGGCAACATGCTCTGGAATCTGAGATGTGTGCCTGGTTATCTGTGCTAATACTGAATCCTCTACATTATTCGACGAAAAAGGGTTTATGCTCTGGTTTCTCAGGGCAGGCACGGCTCGCAGGATAGAAAACAGGATGTCTGGCTTGTTTCAGGGATCAGAATAACAGATGCTAATCTATTTTTCCCCGGGTTCATTTATCTCCAGAAATCTCTCAAAGTTCGTCGTCCAAGAAACGGTCCATTTGTCCTGGGAAGATAAATACTTTGGGAATACGTTGTATTCTTAATGTAAATTAGCCAAATGTACTCCACAACATGTAACAATTTGCCTGACAAATGCGTCGTTAATGTCTCAGTAGGACTCAAAAGTTTATATAATTTGATGTTGATACAATCCCTCAGATCTTCCTTGATCTGATAAGTGCTTCATTACAAACGCTGTTTCTATTTCCAG
The DNA here is from genome assembly GCF_040938575.1 of Ambystoma mexicanum. NCBI lineage: Eukaryota > Metazoa > Chordata > Amphibia > Caudata > Ambystomatidae > Ambystoma > Ambystoma mexicanum. The sequence goes on along the minus strand of NC_090924.1, from coordinate 288,418,405 downwards.
TATGGTTTTCTGGCAGGAGGCCGCAAATAAAGTGATATTATGACAGAGTGATTTAATAGCAAGGAATCAATCCAACGTATAGAACGTGTGAAAGGGAAAAGCAATGGGAAGGGGCATTCTTGAGCTGATCCACAATGGTATTTACTTCTGTTTATGCAAAGTCAAATGTAGAACCTCATTGCAGTGCCAACGCTCTGCGTGCGAGAGTCAAGGGTTACAAAATGGAGGCAGGAAATTGACAAGGCGGAAATCCTGGTCCATGCTGTGGCGAAAACCTGCTTTACTCATGGAAGGGAAAGGAGCGTTAGATCAGATGCGTCCGTAACTTGAGAGTTGGTGAAGGCATCACGATACAAAAACTGATAGGAAAGCCTCAGATGTGCCAGTCGTCACTACCGCACAGAATGGAAGGTATATTTCATTGGCATTATTCAGGGATTTCAGGTAGTGGGAACCACCACCAGGAAGTGAGATCTGGTTCGAAACATGCGATTCAGTGCTGCAGATATAAGCTATATTAATTATTTATTAATGTACTTATGTATTTAGTGGTACATCTATATCTTTGTATGTTGATAAATCATCAATGCAACTGTGTGATTACATTTTAAAGTGCTGTGCTCACTTGAACTTCACCCCTTAGGTTCTAGGCTCACGTATGGTCACAGTGAGTTCTCATATAGAGCCTTGACAGCCTTGACAGAGGAAAGATCTGCTCCCAAAACACGTATTCTCTGTGTCGCCCTGAAGACAGCAAGTTTTGGGAACACATACTTAGTCATGTAGTCAGTGGGAGAAGGTAGGGGTGCTGCGAAGATATTTACTGCCCCAGGTGAAAAGTAATTCGGCAGCCAAAGCCACTACCCTGATCATTTATTGATTATTGTTTGCATTCTGTGTTTTGGAACGCAGCACGTATTTAATTCAGAGCACTGGGTAAAAAATGCAAGGGCAAGCGGTGAAGACAAAACGCATAGTAATGACAACTAAAAAATACCATAAACATAAACAGCTACTTCCCATCTCAGTTGCGCAAATATTGTTTTAATGAAAGTGGTAAGCAACTCAATGCCACACTGTCAGAGTAGTGGACAACTCAGGAAAAAAGTCCTTAATTGAAGAATCTTTTATGCTTTTCGACACTTGATATGGTCGTGTATCAAAAATGTTAGGTCAAGGCATAGGGCATTCTACAGAACCTGTCCTGCAACCCTAATTGCCGTTTACCAAATTTATTTGGAAGGTCTGAGGATTACGATGGTTCAACATGCTGGATCTGAGGGTTCTAGTGGTGCAAGTTTGATGAGGTGACTGGATAGTTATTTCGGTTCTAGGTCTCAGGCTGCACTTCTGAAAGGTGTAGGATTTCCAGTGCCCCATACAAATGGGCATTTTGCCTGAGGGCGAATAATAGCTGTGTTGCCCTGTTCTATAGGCCTGTAGCTGGGCCAGACCCATTTGGAGAGGCCCAATAGCAGGCTATTACAATGAAACAGCTTGGGCATCTCCAATGCCTGAGTCAGTTGGACTTTATTGTTCGTCTTGAAGGAGAGCATGCTCTTGTACCATAAACTGAGGGTGTAATGGGAGCTGGTCATGATCAATGAGATGTGATCTGAGAAGGATACATTATATTCAACCTTTACCCCAAAGTTATTGGTACTAGCAACAGGCCTCGGTGCCAGATATGAATCATTCAGCCACAGTTTGACAACTAATGCAGCTGGGATATAGTATCTGCCTTGCCTCGATTCCGATAGAACCAATATTCAGAAGTCTAAGCTTGGACATCAACATCTAAATGGATTCTGAGCCACAAAACATTGGCACATACATTAAATGCAATGCCAAACAGGTCCATCATGTCTGTAAGTAGTTAAGTGTAGATGTTGAAAAACCATGGGTCAGAAGGTGGAGCCATGCAGCATCCCATTTGGGAGCTTGAAAGGGTGGGAGGCAAATGAAATGCATCTGACTGGTATGGTAAATGTAGTTTCCAGTGCTTAGGCACTTCTGTACTATGATAAGTGCAACATCATACAGTCAAGTAATGCCAAACCATGCCCGGCTTCTCATTATATGCTGTATATAGGCATCAAATGCAAGTTACAAACTCACAAAGCTGAGTGCAGTTATCATATGCTAAGTGCAGACTCAATTGCCTAAGTAATGCCATTGTATTGCAGGTAAAGCCTGCTATGTCAGGTATTACAGGGCCTGCAGTAGTTATGGTTAAGTTGCTCAACTCATAGAAGGAGCACTTTTTGGACAGGTTATAACATTGCACCGCCCTGGACTAATCCTCATCAAACTTTGCAAAAAAAAAGTATGTGGCCCCCTCAGAATGATTTTGGGAAGTTTGCTGCGGTTTTGTCTAGGGAGTGAAAAGTTGTAGGGGGGGTCCCAAAATGTGTGGAAATCCTCATAGATGCAATGAAATAAGAAATATGATCGCACCGACAGCCCAAACCACTGGACGGAATTTTACCAAATTTGTACTAGGAGAGACGGCCCGGTCACAAAAGCACAAATATGTTCTTTAGTAAATTTGGTGTAAATCCGTCCAATTGTTTTTTTAAAAAATGACCAAAAAGTAGGTACAAAAAAAAGAGTGATATATGGGACCGATCCACTGACTCATACGTACATGCCTGCTAATTGGTCAATTAAAAACGTGAGGTGCATCAAAACTTTTGAAACAGAAGCCATGTTGGATTTACAAACAGCACCCATAGGCCAGGGATTTTGTGGTAAAAACATTAAAAAATACAACATTGCACTTGTCAAACAAATGAAACAATCTCTGAGTTGAGAGGTGATGAGGATGGGATATGGTTATAAAAACCCAACATGTTTTTTCTGTTGTTGCTTCCAAGTTGTCATCCTGCTGCACAGTGCTTCCTAAAACCCTTTGCTAACATCCGATTCCAAGATTGAAAAGGTCAAATCTTGCTGTTTTTGCTTTGTGCTAAAAAGTCATATCTTGCTGCCCATCGCGAAATTCTCTGTATTTTGCTTGTATGCTTTTTCTTCTCTGTAACTTGCCAGCCCAGTGACCTCACCACTCTCTTTTGTCTCACACCTACCTGCCTTAGCCCCCCCAGTATCTCCATCCTCTCCTTACTTCCACCCAAATGGCGCTTTTAGTTTCTCCTATCTTCTCCAACTGCTTGTCCATTGACTATCCTTCCCTTCTCACTAAGTCTGGTAGGAAGAAGTTCGAAAAGGATATCTTGGCCTCTAATCCTGGTCTTCCTATCGCCAACACCTACTCCAATGCTTCCGCCAGACAAACACTTACCGACATCCTCTTTGTCGTTCCTTCCCCAGATCTATGGACTCCTCATATGGTCTCTGTGCTCTTCCCTATCTCCTCCTCTCCCATTAATGGTGGCACTTGCTGGGAAGTTTTCATGGCTTCCTTCGACTCCTCTAAAGTCATCATTAGTGTCTACCTAAATGGCACTGTCATGGTCTGAGGCCCTCAGGCCAATATCCTCCTCTTTGATAGGCGCTTCCCTCGCCTCATCAATTTCCTCTCATCTCCTGCTGTCCCCTCCTCTCCCCCCTTGGCTACCTTGCCCTCTCTCTCCTCCTCCTCTGCCCCTCCTGGGCTCTTTCGCCTCCACAGGGTGTACCTCTGATTTGTACCCCTCCCCGGAAGGTCTTTAAGGCTGGCAACCTTCTTCATATTGCCACTCTCAACTCTCGCTCTGCCGTCAAACACTCATCTGACATCTGCCACCTCCTTGAAGAAATAGACCTTGATGTCCTTGGTCTTACTGAGACATGGTTCACGGCCAGCTCTGTCACGAGCTTTGACAATCTCCTCCCTGATGGCTACAAGATCCTCTCAGCACCCAGATCCTCCCGGTCCGGTGGGGGGGTAGCCCTGCTCTTTCGTGAGTGGATTCCTGCCTCTATCATTCCCACTCAGACCTACTTCTCTTTTGAATGCCTTGTCTGTAGGCTTTCTCTCTCCCCTGCCCATTCTCTTACTGTGGTTACCATCTACCGGCCTCCTGGTCAAATCACCTCATTTCTCTCTGAGTGGGCAGACCTCTCCTCCTCCCTCCTGGCCTCTACCACTCAACTCCTCCTCCTTGGTGACCTAAATATACATTTAGACTCTCCTTGCTCCTCCTCTGTACTTTTCCGTGACCTCTGCGACTCCCTCTCCCTGCCCATCCTCCCCTCTGGCCCGACTCACTCTGCAGGGCACACACTGGATGTCTTGATCTCCTCTGACCTCCCCCTCTCCATCCCTCTGACCACTCCTCTCTCCTGGAGCGATCACTCCCTCCTCTCATCTCATCTCTCCCTCTCTTCCCCCCAAGCCAAGCCTACCCAACACTGCCACCTACCTTCTCGGACATCCGTCCCATGACGCGTGTGTCAGTTGAGGCTTTTGCCACCACTTTCTCTCCCCCTCCACATTTGGCTGTCTCTCATCCTGATACAGCCCTGTCTCTGCTCTACTCTTCAATTTCTGATACTCTTGATGCTCTTGCCCCTGTCATGAAGATCCGTTTGAAGTCCAAAGCCAAGTGCAATTCCTGGTATGACTCTGACCTAGCTACACTTAAATGTAAGTGTAGGGCAGCTGAGAGGAAATGGAGAACTTCTTGTTCATCCTCTGCGGCATCTAACAACTCGGCCGGACTCTTTAAAATCTGCAAGGAGCTGGCCAACCCTGCTGCAGTCTCCACCCCTCCTGTTGCCTCCCAGGCTCTTTGCAATGCCCCTGCCTCTCACTTCATTTAAAAAACCCAGGACATCCTGTCCACCCTCCCCACCCACACTCCTCCTCTTCCCTCTCCATCTGTGCTTGCAAACCCTCCTTTAGCCACCCTCCCACCATCCTTCTCGTCCTTTCCTCTTTTCACCCCTGACGAGGTTGCTAGACAAGTCCGATCTATGAAAGCCTCTTCAAAAAAGGTTCATCCCTGTTCCTCTAAAACCATCAAGGACCACATTGACACCCTCGCTCTGGTCCTTGCTGATTTTTGCAACCACTCCTTTGCATCTGGATCCTTCCTCTCTCCTCTGAAGCACTCCTTTGTGCATCCTCTTCTCAAGAAACCCACAGCTGATCCTTCTTGTCCAGCTAACTATTGCCCAATTTCCTTTACTCCCTTTCTTGGCAAACTCCTGGAAAAGTTGGCCATCTCACATCTTAACCTTCATTCCAATTCTGTTGGCTGTCTCCATGACCACCAGTCTGGCTTCAGAGCTGCCAGAAGCACGGAACCTGCTCTCCTAAACATCCATAAAGATCTGCTCACCAACCTTGACTCTAACATTCCCTCTGTCCTCAACCGTCTCTGTGAAAACCTGGGTATCACTGATCAGGCTCTGGCCTGGCTGACCTCTTTCTTCTCAGATCGACCCTCGCAGGTCCAACTTGGGTCCTTCCTTTCATCTATTTTCCTCTCTACTTGTGGTGTTCCCCAGGGATCTAACCTCTCGCCCTGGCTTTTCAACCAATGCCTGGCAACTGCTGCCCACTGCATTATCATTTTCTGCTCAAATTTCCAGTGCTATACTGACGACACTCAACTCATTTTCAGGCTGCCCTCTGCCACCTCCTCTCCCTCTCTCATCTCTGATTGCCTAACTGCCATTCAAGATTGGTGTGCCGCCAATGATCTTTGTCTGAATGCCAGCAAGACAGAGATCCTCCTCATCGGCACACCTTCACCATCCTTTCCCCCTCACTCTCTGGCTGGCCTCCTTTGGCCCTCCACCTACCCCCACCTGTGAGGCTAAGAACCTCTGGGTCATCTTTGACTCCACTCTTTCCTTCTCGCCCACATCTCTGAGGTCTCTAAAAAGTCAAATTTCCGACTGCACCTCCTCAGAGGTACTCTGCCTTTCCTCTCCTTCCCCCACAAGCTCATGGTATCTCAGGCCCTGGTTCTCTCTAGCTTGGACTATTGTAACAGCCTCTATCTAAATCTACCTGCCTCTACTCTCCACCCTCTGCAACTAATCCAGAACAGGACTGCGAGACTTGTCCTTGGCCTCAAGCCCTGGGATCGTATCTCTCCAGCTCTGAAATCTCTCCACTGGCTCCCAGTGGATGCAAGGATTAAATTCAAAATACTCTGCATTGTCCACAAGGCTTTCTGGTGACTGGGTCCAAAATACCTTCAGCTATCCCTCCGCAAATACTTCCCCTCTTAAGCTCCTCTACCTCCAACTCACTCAGGGTCAGTCGTTTTTCTGAGAAACGAGTTGGGGGTAGATCTCTGTCTTTGGCTGGGGCCTCCTTCTGGAACAGCATCCCTGCCACTCTACAACTTGAGGAGAACCATCTCCGGTTCCGGAAGCACCTCAAGACCTTCCTCTTTTCTTCTGCCTTCGCTCCCCCCCTCCTCTGCTGATCTGTTCTCTCTTGACACCGTGCACCTGGTCACCCTCTGTCTTTTGGGCCCAAGTACCTGCTCATCCTGTCACCCTCCCGTACTGCCTCCGGGCCACCCCTTGCACTGGGGTCTGTATCTGTACCGATACAGCCCCCCCCTTTTTCTTCCTGCACTTATCAGACCTACCCTGTCTTCTGCCTTAAACCTAGCACTTGCAAATTGCTGGCTGCATTACCACTGTTTGTTGCGTTTATTATTTATTTATTGTTATCTGTTTCTCCTCTGCTTTGCACTTTCCACCTCTCCCCCTTCCACAAACTTTTCCCCTCCCCCCTCTCCCATGCACTTGCGCGTTCTCAATGTCACTGGGCCTAGTAAGATCGCTGTTTTTGTTCTCCCCTGTTCCCCTCCCTTGCCTTGTCGCACTCTGAAACACTTGTGTACGAGCGCGATAGAAATAAAATATCAATCAATCAATCAATCAACATTCAGGTGTTCTTCTTTTACAAAGTCCACAAACATCTCAGATGTTGGGTGACAGTCCTGTGGATGTTCGTGAACTTGACAAAAGTTTGAGTACATTCATGCATATTTCAGCATTATTGGGTCGGTGAAAAGCAGTTTTTGGATGGCTTATAATTTTAGTGCCACTCAATGAAACTGCAGGAAATCTTGCAATATCATTTTAGACCTGACCTTGAATTGCTCTACAGAGTTCGGTGCTGTTTCGCTAAGAGCGGGCAACATCAGAGGGGGTCTAAAAATATTTTAAAGGCTTATAAATTTGGTGATGTTTGATGAATCTGCACAAAAGTTTGCAAAACGATTCCAGACCCGTATTTGAATGTTTTGCAAAGTTTGGTGTGATTTTGTCAAGAGGGGGCAAAATTAGAGGGTGGGTCTCAACATTTTCCGATAACGTATAACTTTGTTGCTGTTTGATAAATCTGCACAAAGGTTTTCAGAAAGATTATAGACCCAATCTTGAATGTTTGTGCAAAGACTGAATGGATTTTGTCACATGGGGTCTAAGTTAGATAACTGTTTTCTATACTTACGTTTTGACTCTTTTCAAAAAATAAAAACATGGACGGATTTGCAGCAAACTTGTTGAAGGAGCATTGGCAAGGATCCAAAAACATGTTATTTTTTTGTGTGGATTTTATTGTTTTTTACAATCAAAACCTTTTACCAGTTCATTACACTTCATTTCCAAATATCTGCTCCTAATAAAAATATTGTTCTTTTAAAATATGTCCAATTTGATTAAATGTCACACAGTGTTCTTCATTTCACAGATTTTTCTTATCTTATTTTGTTGAAGATCTCTTTTTTGATTTTTTTTTCATTGAAACTTCAGCTCAATGTGTCCTAAGTGCAAGCAGTGCAAGCAGTTAGGACACTGAACTTTTCTTACAACTAACTAACAATTCATTATATTCCGAATTTCCAGATAAAGCAATAAAACCTAAAGAAGCACAAGAGCATCCTTTTGTATCTATTACAACCAATTTTCCTTAAAAATTCATTATGTAACAAGTTTTCCATTTAACTGTTTTGAGTCCATAAAATCCACAGCGGCACAACTCAGTTTAACATTATGTCCCGCGGATGCGTATGACCACCAGTTTTGATTGTTCATGTCAGCAGGGATAAATCCCCTTAGGTGGCCCATCCGATTTGCAGTAATCACAGAGCATCCAGCGAGTAAATGTTTGGTTGTTTCGATTTTGTTGTTTTTATGCATTGGGGTTGTAATATCAAGTCAGTTAGTTTTAAGTCAGCGTAGTTTCTTCCAACAGCTGTCGCCATTCGTCTAACAGACCTGACCTCCCACATCCAAGTCTGGATGAAAATATTTGATATGTCAGAGTCAGGTGATTCAAGTTCATCTTGCGCATTGCCATCAAGGATTTCCACGTGATGCATGCCTGCAGGGAATTTAGTGATAACTCAAATCGTAGTGAGATCATCAAGATGTAGAGGGTAGCTTCAATACCCAACGCCAGAACCTTCTAGCTTCTGCCAAAACTGAGCATCTATGTTCCACCCAGATTCAGACCCAAAGGTAATTGCGGGGATAACTTTTTGTACATAGAAAATAAGAACCGGGGCAAGGGTGAATTTCCAAAAGTTCTTATTTATCATTAGTCCTTAAATACTGAGTTGAGTCATTCGATTTACAAGGTACAGCTTCCAATGATGTTCGTTTAGTGACGTGTTAAACATTATGCCGTGGTATCAGATAGAATTGACCATACTTAGTGGTGTACCCTCGATGTTCCACCTGAAAGCTTTCTGCTTTTTGGTTCCGCCTGCCCCAATAGTCATTATCTTGGTCTTTTCAGTGTTTAGTACCAAGTCATTCATACTCAGGTACTCTTGTAGGTTGGTTAATTGCCGTTGTAGGCCAATCTGCATTAAGTCCATTAGGACAAGATCGTCAGCATAGATTATACATCTAATTTAAGTGTTGTTTAATTTTGCCGGAAAGCAACAGACTTTTCTAGATGTTTTGGTAATCGGAGATGAACAGTTTGAAAAGTTTGGCAGCTAGGGGGCATCCCTGTTTCACACCTTTTTTTGTTGGTATTTTCTTTGATATATCGCCCTGATTATTTAAGCATATCCCAATGACGGTGTCAGAGTGTAAAGCTTTTATCGGTTAAAATAAGTTTTGAGGGCAATTCCAATTTAACATTTTCTGCCATAACTTTCCCCGGTTTACACTGTCAAATGCACCACGTAAATCAATAAATGCCAAATATGTTTTTCTTTTTGCCTTTAAAGTTTCTAGTTTTAATATGTTCAATATCAAGAGATTAACTTCCACACCGACCCCTTTGGTGAATCTAGTTTGTCGAATATCATAGATCTGTTCTCGCCTGGTCCACAAAACCAGTTTTGTCGTACGAAGGAGGCAAACATTTTTCCTATGGTATCCAACAGGGCAATCGGGTGATAGTTGTTAGGTTCTGCCCGATTGCCCTTCTTATAAATTGGCACAATGATGGCTTCCTGCCAAGACTCGGGAATCAGCATTGAAGAAGATAGTTGTGAAAACAGTGTTTCGATGAAGACTGCCCATTGAGCATCGTTTTTTTTCAACATCATATTTGTTATCATGTCTGGGCCAGCAGCGTGAGAACTTTTCAGGCCGCGTATGTGCGATGTCATCCAAGGAAATTTGCAAATCCCATGTGGTAAGATCATTTTCTAGATCTATCGTTGGTTCACTCGGAAGGCTGCTGTAGATGTTCTCAAAATGGGATTCCCATTTGACAGCTTCGATTTCATTTGACAGGGAAGCAGAGTGTCGTGAATTTCCTGTATTCAGAATTGCCCAGATTTCACAAGCGTTCTTTGAAACCAGATGTTTCATTAAGGTTTCAGCTTTATGCTGTTCAATTATTATTTTTTGGGATTTCAACCAGTTCCTATACGCTTGCCGTCGTGATCAGTTTTGATGTCTAACCCACAAATATTACTGTTCTTTGACTTTTTCAATGCTCTAATGTCTCGTCGCATCGCTCTCTTAGCATTTGTAAGTATCGTGGTTGATAGATGTTTGTGCATTATGCCCATGACACGATCAGAGGCTTTGACAGTGATGAATTCTGAGAGTAGCGGAGCATTATCAACCGACAGGGCTGCGTTCAGCTTAACTAAACGCTGACTCAGGGTTTGAATTTGAGGACCATTGATCCGAAGTCAGTTGCCACCTGCATTGACCAGTAGTGGAGTTGCATATGTCTTAGTTCACTTTGTCCATTTAATCATGCCGGAGAGTCGAAGAAGATCATGATCACTATTTGGCATTTCACATATAACAAGCGTCATTTCTTGCTCAAATAGGTTGTGAGATACCCAAAAATAATCTATAATTGTCCGTGCTTTTGAATTTGACCAGGTTTCATGGGGCGGTTGATCCCCTTTCATTTTTCCATTGACCATTTTACAGTTACAATTTTGGAGTGGAAGTCTCCACAGCTATCCCCTTGCAATTACCTCTTCTCCTGGTAAAGGTATGAAGAGCTGGGTTTTATGGTCGATTTTAATCCAAGAACAATTCAGGTCCCCACAACATATAATCGAAAGGTTCATATATGTAGATAGAGCCTTGTCAATGTACCCTGCAATCGTGTTTAGAAACGTCTTGGTACTGATTTTTCCAGGATTCCAGTACCCATTTAAGATAAGCAAATGTTTCCTTGTTAAGATGTTTTCGTCACCTGTCTGAAGCAAAGCTCCTTGGACAAAAGTATTAGGACTGAAAAAATCCACATTGACCACCAAGGATTGATTTTTATTAGCATCAGGAGACCCGAGGATGGTCTTCCTTTTAAATTTTTGATGGCAGGATTAAGTAAGGTAACATAGCCATCTCTTGATGGTGCCACACTTAACCAGGTCTCCTGAAGACAGATTACGAAAACTTTTTCCAGCACGGCGTCAAAGTTGTTGAATAAGTGGGTAAAACCTCTTGTGTTCCAGGATAAAAATGTGCACAAACGATCACTTGCCTCCTGTCGTGGCTAAGATCTCTTTTAGTAGTTTCACTAGAGCGATAGTCAAACTGATTCAATGACCTCTCAACGGCTCCAACCACCACTCTTGATACGTTCTTCCAATATTTATTTTAATGACATCTGCCAAATAGATGTTTCTTTTGTCATCCAACGCCAGACAGAATATTACAAGATGTTTTAAAGATTCCTCCGCTTTGGCATCGTTACACCATCTGCATCTGATTTTTGTTGTTTGAGTTGACCATCTATTTCCTATTTCTCCCGTAGCAAACCGTAAAGATTTATCTCTAAAATCCCAATTTGGAAATTGTTCCAAGAAAGTGTTTAATTTCCGGCTGTCTACAAATGGCTTTCCGTAGCCTTTCAGCATGGTTTTGCAAATATGTCAGTGTTTTATTTTTTTTAAAGTGTCATGATGCAGGTACACAAAATAGGGATATACCTTTGAGGACTGAGGTATAGCCTGTGGCCAAGGCCAGTGGCCAGAATATCTGGGCGATTATCTGTGTGACCTGGACAATCTGGCTACTAGCCATTTATTTTATTTTGCATTTATTATATAGTATTTTACAAAGTATTTTCAATTCGATTTTATTAAATATGTACTCAGCCATCACTGGCTTTACATATTACACAGAAATTCACATACATTTCCATAATAAATGTTAAAAACAATCACAAACTATCTAAAACCAATTATAAATCACCTTTTAGAATACAATACCAGCTGACAGTTCTCTTAAAATGGATAAAATCAATTAAAAAAATGTCATCATATGATATATAAGGTTAATATCATTACCATCCAGGAGCTTCTGCCATATTATCTCAAAATGTTCTATTATCTTTGAGTTATCATATCGCTTCAAGTAGTTAATTCTTAATTCATTAAGACTTTCACAATTACACAACAAATGTTTAGTTGTTTCAATCTTTTCATTGCCACATAATCGACATAATCTCAGTATTCTTGTAATTCCGAGTCTAGCTCCCAGAATTTCCATCGTATTCCCTTTATTAAATTTAAAAAGTAGACACAGTCTCACTATCAAAGGGTGGGGAAACGCTTTTTGGGTAATTAGGCACACCTCTCTCTATTGACCAGTTTTCGCGGAATAGCCCACCTGTAGCCAGAGAAGCTATGTGTATCATGTCTCGCTCTTTTGCATGAGTATATATCACAATTTTTTAGCAGCCTTTTTACTTTTACCTGTGGTATAGTCATCCAGCTTAACATATTCTCTTTAGCCCACTTCATATATATCATACATAAATTATGAATAGTTTGAAATTTGCTAACATTTTCAATCTTATTAAACAGATTCATCAGGCATACTATAAATGTGTTATTCTTCAAGGAATATAGTTTCATAAATAACATTGCCGCTTTATATTCTAAGATGTCGCTGGCATATCTAAAATTACATTCTAATAAAATAAATTCACACGATACATTACTTGGCAGTCTAAAAAGTTGTCTTAAAATGTTTCCCTCAAACTTATTAAGCTCAGTTTTAAAAAATGTTCCCCACACTTCGGCTCCATATAAAAGACAGGACACTATTTTAGCTGAGTATAGCAGTACAATCGTTTGCACAGAGTACCCACCCTGTTTCCCAATAAATTGGGTCAGAGCACCAGCTATTTTTTTACATTTCAATTTTGTCTCTGACCAATGTTGATTCCATAAGAACTTATGGTCTATGATGACTCATAGATATTTATACCATTCGACGAGTTCAAGCTTAATATTGATAACATGCCACTTGCAACTATTGGATTGGCTTAATTTATTATTCCCTAAAAATGCCATCACCTTTGTTTTACCAATGTTTATAACAAGACCATTTTTCTCTAAATATTCTACCAATGCGTTCAATTTAGTCTGTAGTCCTGTGGGTGTGTAATCTAATAACACAAGGTCATCTGCATAACCAAGCCAACCCAATTGCAGTGAGGAGATCTTTACATTGTCAGTTCCTTTTCCATTAATTGAATTAGGAATATCTGCGAGGTACAGGTTAAACAAAGTTGCGGCTAAGGTGCAACCCTGCTTAACACCCTGCCCTGCAGGTAGTAATCGGTTCAGATAGTTTATCTTCCCCATCTAGCCTAATCCGAACAGTGGTGTCTGAGTATAGTAATTGGATCATATTTAAAAGTCCCGCAGGGATCCCCCATTTTCTTAGCTTTGACCATAATTTGCCTCTTACAATAGTATCAAATGCTGCACTTAAATCAATAAATAGCACATATACAGGTAATTTCTGGACCGTCCATTAATATTCAACTGCAGTCACTAGGTTGACAATATTATGAATGGTGGATGATTTGGCTCTAAAACCAGATTGATTACATGGTAAGATATTGTTATTAATAATCCATTCATTCAATTCATTCAGCAGCACTTTAGCGAATATTTTGGCGGGAATGTCTAACATGGCTAACATCCGATAATTTACAGCCTCTTTCCAATCTCCTTTCTTGTGGATCGGCAGGATTATGCTTTCCCGCCATGACTTAGTAATATTCGCGTGTATTCCGATCCATCGAAATAGTGTGAATAAAGCGTGTGCCCACAACTTTGGCACAATCGGTAAAAGGACATTACAGGTACCATCTGGGCCTGTTGCCCTGGAGATCTTTAGCTGTTCTATCAATTTTGTTAGGCTATCAATCATAAATGTACAGTGCCAATTAACCTAGACTATTTTGCATCCTTCACTATTAGGACCTTCTAATCCAAGAGTATTTCTGACATGCAGCATCCATCTATTTTCAGGCACACCATTAATAGGTAGAGATCTCTTCTTCGTACTATTGATTGCTGCCCACATAGCCTGGTGATTGTTGTTCCTGGAATGGGTGGCAATATTACACCAAATTTCATTAGCCTTTAGTGTACGATGTTGTCTAAGCCAGCTACAATGTTGTTTTTTGGCTGATTTTATAAAAAAAAGTAGCATCCCTTGGTTGGGTATTCTTTATATCATTGATCTTATGCCTTAGTTTTTGTTTTGCTTTTTGAATTGCCCAATCAAAAACCATGGTTTTATTATTAGAGAGATTCCATCTTTCGCTCATATTAGCAGTATTTCTTTTCTGTTTAGAGACCGCTTTAATATTAGTAACCAGCTGTTCAGATTGACTTATTATTTTATTGGTGTATTCATCGGCATGTTCAGCCAACTGCTCATTGAATGAGGTGATTTCGGCTTCAGCTATCACTTTAGCTTTATCTAATTTAGTGGGATTCCATGTGATCCAATTTGCTGCATTGATATTCTCTATATTGCCATTTAGCTGGTAAGAGGTCTCTTATTTAATATTTTTTTTCAGTAAGTAGAGCGGAAGATGGTCACTCTCTTCTCTAACACCAATTGACATATCTATCACTAGTTCATTGGCACTATCATTCACCACTATATAATCAATTGTGGTTGTACTACGACCACTCACACTACGATGCGAATCTCCACATGTGTTACCATTCAACATTTTCAGGTGGTACTTGAGAAATAGATTAGCCCAGGCTTTCCCATACCTATTTGAAAAGCCATGTTCTATCGGCGCAGAACATACTTCATCGTTTATTACATTGTCAGGTATCACAATCTTAGCATTCAGGTCGCCTACTAATATACAGGGTAAGCCTTCAACTGCTTCATTAAGAATTTTAGTCACCGTCCCAATATTGGCTTTATTAAACACTCCATTAGGGGGATTATATATATTCACTAGCAATAAATTGAGTATCTCAGGTATATTTGTACAAATCTCCACAGCCAACACGATTTCAGTAGACCGTTTGGTATTTTTTCCAACCCAAGGGTGTCTATGGCTGTAAGTAATCCGCCTTTAGGACGGCCTCTCTGCCACTTTGTTGCCATACTTTGTATAGTGCACCAACCATCTATGTCGCATGGATTCTTGTAATGCAATCATACAAGAGGCGTCAAGATTCGCAAGTTGCCCATCTTCTGCTGTTTACTGCTGGTTACCTCTTGTATTCCAGGATAGCATTATACCTATCTCGTCAGGGACATTGTTCGAAGTGAGATTTGAATGCTATGGGTAACCATCGCCAGTATCCCTTGGTCTCTTCGGGGTTTGTGGGTATATATAACTGGTTAAACTTCATATCAGTTATTTTGCCAGCTGAGGTAGAATCTGGATTACCTATTCCACCATGTAGTCCTAGATTTTTATTAGATGTGTGTGTAGATTTAGTTATAGCATTATCTTCTTTTGTTGTTCTATTAGATTTGGGCACTAACTGAGTCTCATGATTTTTAACTTTTTGCATGTAGGTTTCTTTACAAGAGTAACCTAGTTGCCTAAATAAATTACTGTGGATAAGATTGTACTCTTACGTGACATTATCTATACACCACACATTGGTGATGGCCACACTTGGAGTAACCAATTGATCCACTATCTTGAAATCTCTAGACAATATCATTCGAAGTGGTACTATGGTTGCGCATAATTCAAGCAGGTGCCTCCTTTTTAGTAGCTCAACTTTATCAGACTCCACAATTGCTTGGAACTGCAGAGCTCTGACATAGTTAATTTTTTTTTAGCAGAGTAACTATCGTCTAACCGTGTCTTCTTTTGAGCTTGGGGAGATTCTATACTAGAAGCTTCTACTTATCCACATTTAATTTCATTCTGTTTTGATTGTCATTCTTGGGCTCTACAAATAGCTTTTGCATATCATGAAATATTTCATCAGCTATATCCTGTTGACTCTTTCCTTTATTTTTTGTAGCTTTCTTCTTTTTGAACGTTACTAACCAGTCATCTAATGTTGGGCGTCTAGTAGCTGTTCCAGTGCTCATTTAATTTGAGTTTTGTCTAGAATTCATTTTTTGAGCTCCAGTTTTCTTTTTTTTTATTGTACTTTCACAGGGTGTTCATGAATTGCCACTATGTGATCTCCCACAAAGTTGGGTTCTTTCGTTAGTGGAGTGGGTCTAGGTGGATTAGATACATTAGTGGAAACAATGGGGAGAAATGTCATAGGCTCCTCCTCGATACATCCGCCAATCCCCGTTTTAACTATGCATCCATTTTTTTTTTACCTCTTTCTTTTCTATTGTTATACATAACAGCCTGGGATATCACTTTCTTTTTTGGTAGTCTACTCTTTTTTAATTTCCTAGCTGCGTGTCCACAATGTACAGCTTTGGCCATGTCAGGAATAGTATAGTCTGCTGTCATCATATTACTATCTGACTCTTTACTAGATGCGATTAGGGCATCTTTATTTGTCATAGGGAGCCTCTTTAGTATTTCAGGTTCTGTGTTGACCCCTATGTCTCTTAGCGTCTTTTTGGCTCTGGTAACATTCATATGGAGATGAACAGAATTTCCGTCTAATTTACGTTCAGTGGTATCACATTTGTCAACTAGATTAGTTATCGCTATTTCTAGCGCTTCTAATATTTCCTCAGATTTCTTAGAGACAAAACTCAGGTTAGATGGAGAGATCGCCATCTCTTCACTCATTTTAGATACATTGGTATCTTTAGCTAATATATTATCCACACTCTCATAGCTCGGCATTTGTCCATCAGCCTGTGTGATTATTTCAGTAATTGGATCAACCACAGGTCTATTATGTGGATTACATTTATCATAATAGAGGGACTTTTCACATATTGCAAGTGTAGTACATTCATTTACTTTGTCACTCATTTGTGCATTCAGATCACTCTTTTCATTCTTCATTCGAACTATGTTTTTAGGTTCTTGGAGTATTTAAGCAAACAATTTAGCTCCAATGCACGGCAAACTACATGTAAGTCCATCAATTAGCTCATTCATGGTGTTTACCTTATCTCCGGCACTCAGCTGTACAGGGATTTCCCGCCTCACAGAATCTATTTTATTGAAAAAGGTAGTCATTTGGCCAGCTTACTATCAGTTAGTAGCCCTGGTTTGGAGATAATTTTCCGTTTGCATGCTCTACTTGGTCTTGTGCCAGAATCCAACTGAGAGGCTTCAGCTTTCGTTTTCATAATATGTTTAGAGGCCCTCGGTTGGATTCTGTCAGCTGACCCTTGTTCCATGTTTTTCTTTTTCACTTACTTAACTCACACGGGATTCTTAGATCTAACTAGACATAAATAAGGATAATCTAAAGTCAAATAGTATTAGGCTATAGCACACTGCCTGCTGCACAAAGCAGCAAACAGCCACAGCGTACTTCTGGTACTTCCGGGTGTGCGCGCGGGTGCGTTGCGCACTCGGTATATCAAAAAGCTAGGGGGGGGTGGTACTTTTTGGCGGCCAAGCCAATCAAGCAGTTTCTGTGAATAAAAGAGAAGGAGGAGTGTTAAATCGCATAACATCAGCATCTCAATATATGACCTGTGTAACAGCATTAGCTCTTTGTTTCACTGTGGGATTTCAATAATAATTACATGGGTCAGGCAACTTCTGTGTTACCGGCAAGGACGTCCTCTTCTCTTCCACGTTAATTCGCAAGATAAGTGTCTTTGCTAACACAAGTCCACCAGCCATCTAAACGATCACTGCAGCATACGTCCCAGCCAACAGCGTACTTCTGGTACTTCCGGTGTATAAAAATATGAAGTATTTATAATGCGCGCTATGGACCCGCAGGCGTGCAGGTCCATAGGGCACACAAAACCCTGAGGCATCTAGGTGCTAGTTACAGAAAGTGCTTCATACAGTTTGTAAAGTGCAAGAACAAGCAAATTGGTTACAGTCAGAGTAGGTGTCTGTATACAGACTGGCAAAGCCTCACCTCATGCTACGGGGGCCTACTTCAGGTGCACAGACAAGAATACAAGACAAAAAAGTTATGTGAGCACAAATTGGTAAAGCCTCACCTCATGTTACGGGGGTACAGCAGGTGTGCAAGTACTTGTTGGAAATAGCACCATTGGAGTGGGTGCACAGACTGGCAATCCTCACCTGATGGAACAGGGGGCTTCGTAAGGTGACCAAGCAGACAAAGTAGGTTTCATATGCAACATGATGCTGCCAGGATAATTCAGGTAAAAATAGTCAAGATTGATGGCATATGCAGCTTGAGGCTGCTAAGACAGTTCAGGTAAAATAGTCAAGATCGGTTGCATATACCGCTCCAGGTTGAAAAGTCAGGATAGGTACGTTGATGTTGCTGATAGCGTTTAAGGTCTTATTTGGAATACAGCCACAGAAGTCAGACTGCATTATATCAGAGCAGAGAAGTGTGGCAAACATTATGCTCTTAGCGAGTGACAGGAGCAATGTTGACCGAGTTACTGGGCGCAACCATAGACCCATCACGGACAGGGGGAGGGAGAGGAACAAGAGGCAGAGGGAAGGAGGTTATAGCAGCAGAGTGGGCTGGTGTTTAGATTGAAACATCAGTGAGCACACGTACCTGACGTGTGGAGCGTTGCTGGCATTTAGCAGAAGATCATTGGTGATGCGGGGCAGCCGCGGGTCCATAGAGCATTCCCTGCTGCCCAGGATCATACCATGACCATGAGGGACCGACAATGGGGTTAAAATGGGCATGGCCACCAGGGACCTGCTATGTGGTAACGTTTTTCAAAATCAGGATAGCTTTGAATGGGAAAAATAATTTGGTTCATAGCTACAGCCCAAAGTGCTGGACAGGATTGCAGGAAATATTCATGAGGAGCATCAGCAAGGACCTCAAAGCATGGTTTTGCAAATCTGTCCTGTGTTTCATTTTTTCAAAAGTATCAAAATGGAAGTACAAAAAATGGTGATATAACTTTGGTGTCTGGGCAATGGGGCTGGTACAGAGCAAGGGTAAATGGGTACTCTGATTTGCTTATTGGGACGTGTGGCATGGCCAAAGCCATAGATTTCAATGGAGACAAATGTTCTGCTTGCGGCTACAGCCTAAAGTGCTGGACTGAATTACAACAAACCCACGCGAGGAGCATCAGTAAGGACTTGAAAGCATGCTTTTGCAAATCTGGTTTGTGGTTTATTTTTCCAAAGTGTCAACATATAAGTAGAAACAATTGTGATATAACTTGGACAGTAGGCCTGGCCCTCCGCAAGGATGAATGCCTACTCTGGTTTACTTATTGGGGCATGCAGCATGGTCAAATCCTTATGTTTAAATGGGAAAATAAATTCTGTTTGCACTTGCAGCCCAAAGTACTGGAGGGCATTGCAGCAAACTTGTGTGAGGGAACAGCATGTATGCTTTTGCAAATCTCTCCTGTGTGTTATTTTTTGTGTCAACATGTAAGTACAAATAAATAGTGATATAACTTTGATGTCTGGGTAGTGGGATGGGCCCTCGACAAGGAAAAATGTGTACTCTGATTTTCCTATTGGTGACTGGGGCATAGCTGAAGTCCATGCCCCATGGATTGTGGAGAATGTCAATAGCTGAACGCCATGACCAGTGACCATTGGTCACATTATGAGGGTATAGTGGACACTGAACTAGGATGCAGGGTAGGTGCAGTGGAAAACAGACGTGGTTTGTTGGGGCTCGTGTCATGGTCGAGGCTCATGCCCTAGGCAATTCAACTATGTCTTGCATCCCCAGCATGCGCTGCTGATAACTACATACTTCAGCATACGTTGCACATTTTATTTTCTTAAAAGAGGTTCACAGTTCTTTCATATATGTTAAAAGAAGAATTATTAATAAGATATAGAGTGATGTAGCATCATGAAACATGTTCACTCATAAAAACCTATGAAATTCACAGAAAAAAGTTTGTTAAAGGGACATTATGGTTAAGTTGCACTAATGAAACCCTATGAGATTCAGTGACAAACGTTGTTAAAGCGACATTATGTTAGAGTTGCATTAATTGGAACCTTTGAAATTGTTTGAAAAAATGTGTTAAAGGGACGTTATGGTTGCAAGTAAAACAGAACCATCTCTGAAATTCACCATTTATGATAAGCTAAGCGCCTTTTTTTCGCGCCTTGAAACACTTGTGTGTAGGCGCGTTACAAATGCCATATCATATCATAACCATAACTTGCGCCACTACCATGCTCTGCTAAGACTAACACCCAGGACATCAGAGATAACATTACAAATGTCATTGATGACATCACTGATGGCATCACATAATGGGTTGTGTTTATAATATTGGTAACAAGATGTCAGGGGTGATCGGAAGACCTTTCATGAACTACTTTATGTATTAAAGAATGTAAACATCTTAACAAAACATTATATTGGAGTGTTGTTGTTAATACAGCTACCTAATCATACATACGCATAGGCAATGGCTGTAGAATGTACCATAGAAGTACAATATTTTTAATCTGGTAATATTGGATATTAAAATAATGAATGCTACCTTATCAGTAATGTGAAACATGGAATAAATAGCTAATGATGAAACTCTTGGCAGCAAAGATACATCCCCAACTTGTGACTCAACACACCACCCGAAAGGCCCATGGGAATGGCTAAAGTCCGCAGTAAACGGGAAGACCAGAAAATAGCAACCAAGCTGGGCTAATACCACGCTAGCCCAAGATACATTGGAGTCCCGATCAATTTCCATGGCTTCATGGAATACCAGAGGCCATACCCATCTAACAAGCAGCAACAACCAGACATTAGTGGGCTTTGACATCATATGCCTCCAGGAAACCTGGTTGACCGAGAAACTTTTCCTGGATGGCTATGAGATTGAACTTTCACCCGCCAAACGAGGTCTATTTGGGCATCCATCATCCAGCCTACTGCTCGCAGTGAAAATAGGATCAGGTATTAAGATCCGGGAAAAGCCATCAGAGAGCTATGGAACATTAGCAGTCCTGACGTCATGGTCGTTTGAGGATCCGAAGTCCAAAAAAACTAACACCATTGATCTGGCGATATTAAACTTGTACTGGAATCCGCAACAAACTTCAATCATACATTTTTGTAATGAAGTAACAGAAGCGATAGACAACATCAAAATCGACTCTAACACAGACCATGTAATTATTTGCGGAGATCTAAATGCAACTTGTGTACAAGAAAACGCCACCGGTCCCAAAAACAGGCCCAAACTGTCATTGGAAGAGAGAGGAAAAGCTTGGATGATTGCCATGAACTCAAGAAACTTTCACAATCCGGCCTGGTTAAAATCTTGGGACAACATCTTACCTACGTGGGAACGGGACAACTCAAGGGCCAAGCTTGACTATATTTTTGCATCTGAAAATCTATTACCTCTGATCAATTCATTCAAAGTCACACGGACAAAAGAAAGCAACCATAATCTGCTTGCAATAACCTGATCATCTCTACATCGCAAAAATAAGCTTTCTCTTTCCCGCACTAGAAGCCAACACTTAGCGAACTAGACTTCGCTTAACAGCTACAAATATCAAGAACATTTCTGACACCTATGGCAAATAAATAGAAGTCAACTGTAACGAGTGTGAAAGACCAGACTACCTTCCCTTCTTACTACAGTTCAGGTCTGATTCAAAGAATGGTAAAGGCCCCAGTCGAAATCATCTGCATGTATTTGATCAGGATTTAGTTGACAGAAGAAAACTCCTGAGGAAAGCTAAAAGACGAGCAGCTACTGAACAATCCAACTCGGCCAGGACAGATTGTTTAGCAGAAATGAACAGTTACAAATCATGGCTATCGAGTCGCAAGAGGTCAATGTACCAAAATGATGCAGAACAAATACTCAAGATACTTAGCACTAAGAAATCTAGTGACTTTTGGGCCCTGATTAAATCAACAACGTCCAGACAGGAAAGCAAACTGGTAAACGCTTTCACGGAGGAAAAAAGGACACATTTCTTTAAGACCATGTTTGCCCCACCGAAGGACCAGTTAGAAAGTAAATCAGAACTGTCCAGTGACAGATGACCACCCTCTCAGACGAAGAAGACGTCATCAATGTCATTAAACATCTGAAATCCTCGAGAGCCCCGGGTCCCGATGGCCTGAGTAACATCGATCTGAAGCAACACCCGGATGCCTGGGCCAGATTTACAAGTATCATATTCCGGCACTGTGAATCAGTTAGAGCCATTCCTTCATCTTGGACCCATTCAATTATTGTTCTGCTATTTAAACGCGGCAACAGGGTAGAACCACAGAATTACAGGCCAATAGCCTTGCTAGACATTATTGGCAAAATATTCGCAACGCTTCTGCTAAAAAAGTTCCAAACCTGCGCAAAGGCATCTGCAGCACATGACCCCTTTCAGATGGGTTTTCTCAAAAATGGCAGAACCTCGGCAAACATCTTGATGCTAAATCTAATTAAAGCCAAGTTAAAGCAGGGCTCTCCACCGGTGTTCATGGCCTTCATAGACCTCTCGCAAGCCTTTGATAGAGTGGACCGGAGTCTCCTTTGGTCCAAATTGCACAAATGGAAATGCTCGAACGAAATACTACACCCAATAAAAGCATTACACACAGCCAATAAACTTTGTTTCAGACTTGACAAACAAGGAACGCTATCAGAAGAGATTCCAGCAGAGAGGGGGGTAAAACAAGGGTGTCCCCTAGCTCTGGCACTCTTCATAAGCTTCCTCTGTGACCTCAAGGACTCTGAAACCTCTGTTCGAGTTTTTTCACAGAAAATCTAAACAAATCTAAATCAAAAATCTTGATTTTGCCCAAAAACGACTCCATTAAGAACCGTAACAAAGGATGGTTCCTGGAAAATACTAAGATCGAAATTGTTGACTGCTATAAATATCTGGGAATAATGATAGACAGCTCAGTTAAGGAAACATGTATGCAAACTACTCTTTGGGGCAAGACGAGGAACTTAGCAGCCCAGATGAGATCCATTCACAAGAGGTATGGTAAATTGTCACTTGAGCCTGTAATCCAATTTTACAGAGGCAAAGTTGTCCTGGCGCTAGTTTACGGAATGGGCGCGACCCTGTCAATGCCAACCTCAATCTGGCCAAAAATTGAAGGCTTGCTATGGCGCTCAGTTTTGGGTCTACCAAACTCGGCGGCTATTGCAAACATCAGGTGTGATTTGAGCCTTCAGTCTTTACTGGCATTGGTGGAACAAAATGCTATGCAAATCTATAGAAAAATCATCCTTCCTGACACGCTCCCAATATTTAAATTGATAGCCACAGAAATTTCAACAGGCCGTCTAAACAGTCTAACAAAATGGTCGCTAATACAGACAACAAAATTGAAGGAAATAGCCTGCACTGAAGCTGAACTGGTCGGAAACCCTAAAAAAAGAAAAAGAAAAATGGAGCTTATGGACTGGATTGGCACAGTTGACAAGGCGCAATCAAACAAATTGACCACACACCTCCCTCCAACTTTCAACCAGCTAAAAATTCCTTTGCCATATTGCCAAAAATTTCCGGACAAAAAACTAATGAGGACCCTTTTGAGAGCTTGTCTGAATCTAATGCCCACACGCGAAATCCTCTGCATCAGACTCCAGTCGGCCTCCAAAGAATGCAGATTATGTCAATCAGCAGACAAACCTGAAAATCTGAAACATCTGTTGTTGCACTGCAAGGCGCTTAGTCATGAAAGAAGCGCCTATCTCTCACCCCTTGGGATGTCAGTTTCAGTTCTAGATGAAGATGTGTGGTGGAATAGATTGATGTCAGGGGAAAAGTCAAAATGGACTATTGCAACAACACAACTTCTGACAATCATTTTCGACAAAATGAAAGCACATGAAACAGAGATGTGAAGGCAGTAAATAACAGTAACATTAACTACTTTCACCAAGTCATCTCTACGAAGATTGCGTCCAGAAACTTTTAGAAATCTTCAGAATTCATAGGAAGCAAATTGTCTTTGTAAAAATCACAAGTTGATTATATACAAAAAAATATTTTGAAAAATAAATAAATTTATAGCTAACAAGTCAAGACTAACTGCACACGTGTTACTACAAACAATATATATGAAGACCCTCAATGCATACAAATCAAAGGCACATACAGGGAAATTAAAGAAAGGAAGAAAGAATCAACATCACCAGATAATGTTAATAACATTAAAGTGTATCTTCATGTGTACAAATGAATTGTGTCTTTGAGGCCTGCTTATTGCCCTCTGTATGTACCCCATGAGCTGATACCAAACCATAAGGAAAGTACTTTAAGAACATATAACAAAGTTAACCTCTAGATGTTTAGCACCTTTTGAATATTCATATTCTGCCAGTGAACAAAAACACCTGGCCTATATATGTAAGTGAGCAGAAACACGTGGCCTGGATATGTGATGTCATCAGTGATGTCATCAATGTCATTTGTAATGTAATCTTTGATGTGCTGGGTGTTAGTCTTACCAATGCATGGTGGTGACGCGAGTTATGGTTGCTTAGCTTACCCTTACTGCTGAATTTCTGGGGGGGTTCGGTTTTACTTGTAACCATAACGTCCCTTTAACAATGTTTGTTCACTAAATAGTCATTATGTATAAGGTATGGCCTCACATTCACTGATATTTCCATATGTTAAGTATAGGCTAATTTGCCCAGGCACAGCATTTTACCTTTGGACCAGCCATACCCCACAGCAGTAGCAGATTTAAGAGAAATAATTCCTAGTTAAGAATGTAAAAAATGACCTGGAATGGAGATGATTTGGATGATGCGTATGTGAGGAGGGTGGGTTTTGGGGTGAAAGAATTGTGTCTGTTAACATGGCACTTTTCAGAAATAAATTATCCAGCTTGTTGGTTGACAAAATGAGCTGACACTCCTTTAAGTGATTTAATTTGAGCAGTTAAGTTAAATAAGACTCTGAGGAAAGGTGATTGGGCAAGACTCACAGATTTTGGTGAAGTGAAAAAATACAGGATTATAGAGCTGGTGTGCTTATTTGACAAGTATACCACGTCCCCTCCCATCCATCTTTAGTTGAACATAAACATACAACGAGCATGCAAAATCACCCTTAAAATAAATAAGAAATCCTAATCAAAATGTGTTTAGTAAAATACCCATGATTTGTTATCTTTGTTTCTATATGGCATTTGCTCACATAATTTGTTCCTTTTTAGAACTGTAATTGACAGATAATAATGTTATCCAAATAACGTTACTCAATCACATTTCTAAGGACGAGCGGCTGGGTTGGCTCTTTTGGGATTCATGCCTGTGAAGAGTTGCAGGACAAGCATATGTGCAGGGAGTAAGAAATCAATTTACTGAGATATCTTTATCCCTCTCTACATAGTGAACAAAAAGAGGGTAATTTCTGAAATGTGCAAAGTACATGGAAATGAACGTCACATATAAGACATACACATACACACTTACGCAACTTGCGAACACAGATTCTCTATCACACACACTACACACACACACGCACGCATGCTGACACACACACATTTTAAATTATGCAAATGCAGCTCCCTACACAATAATAATTCTGAAGATGCCATGGCAAGTGCTATTGTGGACATGTTATTTTTTTTTTTATTGAACGTAGCTGAGAAACTCAACTTTTTCAATATAAACAGCAATTTCATTTACGCATTAATACATTAATTTACACCACACAAAATAGACATGGAATAAAATGTACATGAAATAAAATGAATGAAACAAAAGTTTTGAAGCACCGTAATTCACCAAAGTTAGAAAGATTTGTCCTTGCATGTGACTTAAATAAAAAGGTACACCTATAATGGAGTGATTAAAATATCAATCATGGTCACAAATCATTTCAATTTATTAAGAATGATCATATCAATCTCTTAATTTATAGACTGCAAAGTTCAACAACAACATTGTCTCATCTCAAATGTGTACATCATTATAACACAAAACATCTTAAGTGGGTAATTATATCCGAAATCATGAGATTGTTCCACACTGCATTAAAGACCTTGCATTCATAACCCACTATGAGAATGGACTCATTTCCAAATTCAGAGCAGATAATAAGTTATAAGTTGCAGTGCGAATACTTGTAGATTTAGTCGACAATATTACCGACCATCGGGTTTCAGGGTGTATTGCAGTAAAGTATGGCATATGCTTCAAGAAGTATTTGAGTCTTAAATCACTTAAAGCTGGACATTCATTGATATGTGCAATAGCCTCACAGAACCTACAAAAATTCTCTTTTGGATTCATTAACTTTCTTCTAGTCAATATATCACGAGTTGAAAATAGATCGAATCGTAGACGTAAAATAGCCGTTCTCAATTGTGGAGTCGGAGCTTGGTTTAGGTAAGTCTGAGTTCTTTAAGTTTTTTGTGCTCGAAAGTTAAGACTTGAAAGTCTTTATACAAAAGACACTCAATTCTCGTCTCAATACAATCCAACCTGAATAATTTAATCTTTGCTCGATCTGGATTGCCAAGAAGAGTATCCAAACTTATGTTTGCTCTGGCCAGAATTCTATAAACGTATGAAGTCCACCTTTTAACAAATGTATGTTCCGAGGACAACTTATAAGCTGATAGTGTTGCTAGTATGTTGTTAGATTTTTTATAGGTCAAGCACTTGCGGAACAGGGCACAGAGCCTCCAATGATATTCAGCATTCAAGGACGTAAAACCCAGTTCATGACATAACCAAGGACCAGGTACACATTGAGGGAGGTGTAACACGCCTCTCCAAAACTTAGCCTCTAATTTGTGCAAAACTATTGATTGTACTATGCTTTTGGTTTCTAGGCCATACAATATGGTAGGAAGTTCTTTTTGTCGCCAATAGATAATGGCGGGCCTAATAGTAAATTTACCAAATGTATGCAAAATGATTCTTGTCTGTGAAACTGCAGTCATGATCTTATGCTCTAACGTTCTAGAATGCGAATTAATGGAGGGCTTACCATCAAATAGAATGCCTAGGTAAAGGTACCTAGGTACCACTTCCACTGTCCTGTCGTTTATTCTCCATTCAAATCGTGTCTTTCTTGAGGGCCTAGGTGCATAAATGACTATTTGTGTCTTATTGAGGTTGATTATCAACTCATTGTCGTCTAAATAAACACTTAGGGCAGACAAAAGTCTTTGCAAACCTACCGGGGTTTTGGAGACCAACACCAGGTCATCTGCATACCATAGAGCTTTAATGATTGTACCATTCATCTTTGGTGAGTCAGCGTCAACCTGATGAAAGGCCAGTAATACATCATGGATGAAGAAATTAAAAAGGGCTGAAGTGAGGATACATCCCTGCTTCAGCCCCCTGAAAGTTGAAATCGCCGATGATAAGAGGCAGAGTATGGACAGTCGTACCTTGATGGTGGTTGCCGAATGTAAAGCGTGGATAATATCACACAAGGTCTCGGGACAGTTGGCCGACTGTAACTTTTCGATCAGTTTGATTTGAGAAACTGAATCAAAAGCTGAGTGTAGGTCAACAAAAGCAAAGTACAAACGTTGTTTTGTCAATTGTGCCTGGGCTTTTAAGGTGTTTAGAGTCAATAAGTTGACTGTTGTTCCTAAACCTGCAAAAAAACCTGTTTGGCAGAGATCTCATTGATTATACGCCTGTGTCCACCGGGTGAAGTCTCTCAGGACCAGACGCCCAAAAACCTTTCCTGGAACATCAAGCAATGCTATCGGATGATAGATTGTCGGAGATGCCCTGTCACCTTTCTTAAAGATTGGGACTAATAAAGAAGACGTCCATGATGTTGGAATAGTTTTTGACAGAATAATTTGTTGAAATACATTATTGAGTATACTGGCCCACCTGGTTGGATTTTGTTTAAACATTTGATTATTTAAACCATCCATCTACTTGTGGTGTCCCTCAAGGCTCCTGCGTGTCGCCTACGCTTTACAACGTGTTCACCAAACCCCTTTTTGATGTGCTCGATTATCTGGCTCAACATGAACTGTGCCTCAACGATGACAAGACTGAGCTCCTGTTACTAGGATCAACTCAACGTCTCAACAAACTAGACTTAGCCTACAAGTCTTTTAAGATTGATGGCAATGTCATCAAGGTCTCTAAAGACACCAAAACTCTTGGCGTCTTCCTGGATTCCACCCTCTCCCTGAACAGACAAACAAGTGCCGTAAGGTTGGCAGCGGCCTACACATGTAAACTTATCACCACCTGCAGACCCTTTCTGCACCCACATAACTGCATCGCCCTTTCCAGAACACTCATTATGTCCGAAATTGACTATTGCAGTGCCCTTTACCTAGGGACTAGCCAGTCCAACCTCAATAAACTGCAAACCATTCAAAACAATGCCATAAGGGCTGCTCTCAATATTCCCAGACGGTCTCACATCTCCAATGTCAGATCTGATCTACGCTGGCTCCCGGTAAAACAAAGAATTGCCCTGAAAACTCTAGCCTTGACCCATAAATGCCTGGACACCCAAGCCCCACCTTATCTCTCTGCTCATCTTACCCTCCACACCTCTTCACGACCCACCAGATCGGCTCAAACGCACAGTCTAATCATGCCCAAATTTAAAATCCAAAAAGCGGGCGGTGTGAGTTTCCCTGTCCTAGCCTCAAAACTTTGGAACACTCTGCCCACCCCCATCAGAATTGAGTCTTTGTTGCTAACTTTCAAGAATAACACCAAATCTTGGCTTTTCACGCAGACTCTATAAGTTCCCCCACCAGCTCTGCTACTGTATTATATCTCTTGCTTGTATATTTTTCGGAATATCATAATGTATATGTATATTATTGTATGTCTATTGTTTATATTGTAACTTGCCTAAGAATATGCGCCCAGTTGCCCATGGGCTTGGCTGCGCTTTACAAATAAAATAAACTTCAAACTTCATCCGGCCCGCGGCCCTTGAAGAAGATGATTTCTTTATGAAGACTTCAATCATTTCTGAAGAGCATTCCAAATTCCAATGCGCTGTTACCGATTTAGTATAAGTGAACTCGGCATACTTGGTATCCGCATATAGTTGTGAAAAATGTGCCAACCATTGTGTTTCAGTTATACTGCACAATTGAAGACTAGCTTGGGGTGGATTAGACACATTATTAAGCAAGGTCCACAATTGAGCAGAGTTTTTATTATAAACAGAACGCAAAAACGCTTCATTATCCTGCTGATAGAGTTTTGCCCTTCTAGCCCGAGTCCAGTTTCGATATTGACATCTTAGTCTCTGGCGAGTAAGCTCTCTTTCGTTAGGAGGCAATTTGAACGTGGCTCTTAGTTCTTTCTTGTATATTCTTTTCGCCTGTTGGATAATCTGATCACTTTGATGCTTGTGATTTAACAAATAAGGACATTTTCCCAAATATGAGGAGCCAAAAGAGGGTAAAATATCTGCACAAAAGTCATACTTCCAGTGATCTAGTTCTTGAGTTGCCCGATTCAGGGCATCAAGAGATGCATTGAACCATTTGAAGCGCGTTTTCGCAGAATTCACATTTAACACTTGGCTAGACCAGTGTTGTTTTGACAAATTATGATCAAGATCTCCTTGCCAGAAGAAAGTCAACGTATGATGGTCACTGGCAGATTGTGTCAATATTTCAAATTTGATAGTCCTATGGAAAAGATTATCAGAGACGAAAACATAATCAATAATGGAGTTTGAGATGCCTCTCTCCCATGTGGATTTGGGGGGAATATCACCCAGAATCGATCCATTGGCCAGGTGTAGGTTATAATTTGCAACAAAATTGAGCCATCTCGAGCTTGCACGCCTTTGAGGGGTTTTCTTTACACATATACAATCGATAATTAAGTCTCCTGCTATCATTGTTGCGGTAATGGACTGGTCACAAGAGATAATTTCCAAAAGCGTGGATAAGTCTTTGTAGAAAATATCATCTGCTAAACACAAAGGGTTGCGATAAAGATTAATTAAGGCTAACGTTTGGGCAGCATACGTTATTTTCACTAACTGAATGAAATTGTTAGGTGAGGCCCATTTACTGATGGTTAACCCTTGACTAGTCTTTACTGCCACCAGCAGGCCAGATGTGGGTTTCCCCCTTGCTGCCGTTAATGCAGGCAGTAAAATGACATCATGGTCATCCCACTGGGGGGGATTCACGAGCCATGTCTCCTGGAGAGCCACAATGTCACAGTCATTGATGTCGTGTGGGGAGGACCATTGAAGGTGCAAATGACCTCTGGTGTTCCAGCAGACTAACAAATAGTTCACTTGAGGACAGTCTTTTAATGGTTATGCTTGTGTTGGATTGGTTCTTATCTGAGATGGAATAACAATGGGGCCACAATAGGCGCATGCACACACAGATGGACCTTGCGTGTGAGAATTTAGTGCCTGGGACTGTTCACCGGTTTGTGATTCGGCTGTGAGGCGTTCTGGATCCTGAGCAATCAAGAAACCCATTTTAAACAGGTCCACTTTTTCTTTCCATATAGAGTTCAATACAAGCCCAGATTTAATCTACAAGCGCACTATTGCTAAGTTCTGGTCACACACAAATTCAACTTGATCAATGTCACTTGACACAATGGGCCTCATTCCGAGTATAGCGCTAAGCAATGGCGCTATTAACGCCTTGGTTGACGCCGTACCTGGACCGGCAGCGCCTTGGTGGATGGCGGAATTACCGCCCCATTCCAAGGTCGGCGGATCGGTAATTCCCCATTCACCAAGACTCTTCCCCATTCCCAAATGAGCCCCCATAGGGCTCAATGGGAATGGGGAAGATGCAAATAACGGTGACCGTTCATTACGGTCACCGTTATTGGCTTGGAGGCCCCTTTGCGCCCTCGACTTTAACACCTGCTCAAAGCAGGCGTTAAGGGCGAGGGCGCAAAGGGAACTCGGAGTATGGCGGTAAGGGATTACCGCCACCGGTCTCGTTACCGGTGGCCGCTATCCCTTACCGCCATACTCGGAATGAGGCCCAATGTCTTGTAAATTATTCACATCACCAAAAATATTTAAAATGCTTGTCCTGCGTAAATCATATTTTTCAAACAGAGCATCTCTACATTTGAGAATAAGTGAATGGCAATTTGAAAAGGTATTTCTGGACACTTGTGTGCCTGTTCGTAAGGACTCCTTCTTACTTATGGGCTTCGGTGGTTGGTTGGCAACCTTAATTTCAGGAGCTGAACAGGATTTTTTGATTGTGAATCTCCATGGAGGAGTTAGACTTTACCCCCAAAATGTTCGTTTGTGAGTTGGCCAGAGTCTTGTTAGTAATAAAGTCATTCCTAGCTAAAATGGGAGGAATAGGGAGGAGAGCTGGGGCCATACGTTCATTTAAGTAAGCATCAACAGCGGCCTTTATTGATGCCATTCGATCCCGTACACCACGTTCATCTGAGGTAATACTAGCATCATTGGGAGTTGGAGTCGGTTGAGAAAGTCTAACACCACTCAAACCTGTCGTGGCTGCTTGCGCAACAGGCATAGCCGATGGAACCACAGAAACTGGACTTGTAATTAGATTAACAATTTCTGTGAGCGGAGCATAATCAACTGGGTTGCAAGTGGGCCAACGTTCGTGCCCAGCACCTGCCTACCTGATGACACCGTGGGCACGCACTGGGGATTCACTACAGGCAAAGTTAACGATACTGGCAAAGGAAGAGAGCAGCTGTAGGAGGCGCTATGGGTTTTTGGGTCGCCTGCGCCTGTCGCGCGACGCAAGGTCGCTTCCTTAACACTGTTCTAGCTTTGGGCACATTCGGTTTTGAACCAAGTGCCTTCGAAACGCTTTGTGAATCGGTGATAATACATCTTGCTTTCCCATTAGAACGAGTCTTTTTGGGACTCCTATCAAGACTAATCCATGATTCATTTACATTTATAATATTTGCTCCCACTGATATATCTGGGCAAATGGTGTAAGCAAATTAGGGTAATACCGATTCTATATTGCTCTCAGCCCTTGCACATTGTTTGGCCTCCTGAAATATTGCTAGACCCACCAGCAACATCTACAACATTAGCAGTTTTCAAGGTCGCACCTGTTGCTGATAGTTTAGCTATCCAGTCAACAATTTGCTGGATCTGACCAGCATGATTTGAGATTTTTAAATCAAGCGATTTAAATAACTTAAACAGGCTGGGAACCATTGTGTTTACTGCAGCCAGCGTGATTTCTATCAATGCAAGATTTTCTAGTGGATTGGCTGAGTTATTAATCGGCAAACAGCGCCGAGGCGTGGGCAAAAGAAAGGAGTCATGGATGGAGTGAATTGTTGAGCCCATCACATCTTCTATAACATTTTCACAGGTGAGATCCTCATGCGATATACTCAGGTTTCCTTCACTTGCATGGATAGATATATTGGATACATCAGCCAAATTGGGGTCATAAAAAGAACTCTCATTTACCATAGATAAATGATTTGCAATCGATGGATGATTTCTTGTAACAGGGTGAGTGGGTTCTGACTGTGTATTGGCTAAAATAGTTGTGTCAGAAACAAGAGGCATGCAAGTAGGATTAACCGCATTTGTTGGTAGATGAGGAGACACAATTTGTGGCACCAAACCCGGCAACGTTCGCTCCAGCGGTGGTTCATCCATCATGCATTCTTTGCGTTTTGCGCAATAGGTGCGAATGTCTTTATTCGCCAGTGGGGTTCTCAGGATCGGGGTAAGGGTGATAGATTTTTTAGAAATGCGGGGTGGTTTCTTTTGTTTGGGCGTAGCTATCGCCGTATTAAGCGCTGCGCCAATAGTGTCTGGCATGTTTGTTTTTAAGGTGTAAGGGCAGTAAAGCGTATAAAGCTCTTATTTTGTCGCCTCCCTTGCCCACACAACAATACACTTTTCCTTAAACTGACAGTGAAATCACCCGTAGCTCACAATAACAAAAAAGAGAAAAAAAGAAAAGAAAAGCTTGAAGGATTACCAGCATGAAAGTAAAACCTGCCACCCACACATTATTGAGCTCTGCTCTTTCAACCTACTCCCGCAGCGCCGCTGCGAAGCGGCAAAGCTGGACTTTCCGAGACTTTGCCGGTGCGCGCCCAATTATATAGTCACGCCCACTGGCGAGTGTAGCACAGCCTAAGTAAAGGAAAAAAGGGGATTATTAAAGGTGGGACACCATATTATGTGAAAGTATATAGAGTTCTTGATTTAGATACTTCAACTTGTGGGTCATAGAATCCTTGCACAAAAGTCAGTGTGTTAAACAAAAAGTCGATCCAAGGAACAAGTTTTCACAGAGGCAGGAGCAGAGAGCAGCTGGCAAAGTGGGACTTTCCAGGACTTGGCCGGTGCGCGCGTGCAGTGTGCGCGGGAGCCCAATTATATAGTCACGCCCACTGGCGAGTGTAGCACAGCCTTGTGTGTCTTAGAGTCCTTGCACAAAAGTCCGTGTGATAAACAAAAGTCGAGTAATCCAAGGAACAAGTCTTCACTGAGGCATGAGCAGAGAGCAGCGGGCAAAGCGGGACTTTCTGGGACATGTTTAGTTTTCATGTGCCAAATGAAAAATCTCACAGTCTCACAATACTTTGGGACACTCTTATGGTAGTGACTCCCACTGAATAAGCATTTATACATTTAAAAAGGTGAACGCGGCCACACACAAGGACACTCTACTGTGAAAGTCATTTCAGGACAAAAGTGCTCTTTCGTTGAGTGGTACATCATGTTATGGCATCTAAGTGTGAAGGCCAGCAATCACAAGTCATTTGATGGGTGTCAGCAGCTGTTACCCCTGACTACCACCCTCTAGTCCCCGCTGTGTTTCAAAAATGTGTTTATGTATCACACTCAAGCTCTACCTCCCCAGTCTCCACTACCTAAGGTTCTCGTCCCCTCTAACTAATCCCTGTCTGAGAGTCTTGCTCCACCAGCCTTCCCACCTCCCTCCCAGTCTAGACCTGCAACATTCCCTCATTCTCTTTCACTTTGTCTCCCACACAGAGCACTTCACTGTGAGTTTCACAATGCTGTCCCTAAAGGCCTCATTGTGAGGGTCAGTAGCATGGCAAACACCCCCTAACTCCATTCCCATTGGCAGTAAATAAAAGAGTTAGGGCTGCTCTCCATAGGACTTCATTGGTGGTTTGTGGCATTTCAGTAACACTGCCAACCCTTAGCTCCCTCATTACCTCCCCAATTGCCACCTGTTTGAGCAGGTAATGCCTCCACTAACAAGCAGGCGACTTTTCCAGATGCGGGTTGCAAATCCCATAGTCAATTTAAGCAGTAAAACATAACGTATTTCAAAATGCCTCCTGTTTTTTTACCACTATCACTTCTCTAGTAATCAGGCCCAGAGTATCGTTTGTCGAGTTGTACTCCTTAAATCTGTGTATCACATTACTCACAAGAATGTGAAACCCCAATCCAGGATATGTAGAAGGAGCACTGGTGCTCTTACTGTTTCTCCTGAATAGATTTATTTCGTATGGGGAAAAAAGAAATGATTGTAATTAAACACATTTTGCAGAAAGTCTAACATCAAATGCGAAATTAACAAAAGTTTCTGTTAATGCACCGCATCACTAGGTATAGTTTGAAATAGTGTTTGGGAAAAGTGTAGTGTCTAAAATTGCAATGTAAACGTGGATGGTGAGCATGGCCATACATCGGGGACGTACACTTTATGTAATAAGGTGCGATGATTACACGTGGGCACATATAAAAGCAATAAGGACACATTAAGTCATTTTGATTTCCTTCCTTTGATTAAAGGTGACATTTTGTATCCTTTGTAGTTCACCTCAGGGGAGACCATTTTTCCAAATAGTTAACATGTTTTGACTCTTTTGATTGTGTTTAGGGACACTGCACCATAAAGCTAAAGCACAAGTCACACGCACAAAACAAGCACATGGATTGTGTAAAGTACCGCTCTGACTTGGATCCATGCTTATATATTCTCTGCTGTATCTTCCCTGAACCCCATTAGTTCCCTTGTCATGGAATTATAGCATCCTATTTTACAAGTATTGTTTGGAGGCAGGCACTAAGGTGGGTAGTAAAAGGGTCAGCAGAAGTCCATGGTACCGTCTTCATTGCAAGTCCTCGCAAGCATTTGCTGCAAATAAGAGCCGAGGATGTGCAATGGGTTCAGGTGCCGAGGCCCAGACAGCATCAGCAGAAATTAAACACCAGGGTCTAAGCACTCGCGCTTACATAAGGGGCTGGGAGTGAGAAGTTGACTGATTGTAACATCTTATCATCCGAGTTATGGTGAAATAAGTAAACTATCTAATGATTCTGATTTTAGATTCCTTTGATTTTAGATGCTGAAATAAAAGGAAAACAACCTGCTTTCAGATTTTAATTTGCGGTCTCTTTTAGAATGTTCTGGCGTCATCACGGGCACGAGAGAAGACAGTTGGTATTGGCAGTTTACCTGCGGCCTGAACCTGTGCAGTTTAGGTACTTTTATTCCTTAATAAATTATTGAATTACTTCACTATATTCACTGGATTATCATGATCCCGTTACATACGACAATACACTTCTGAACAAGATCACTTTGAGATGAAGTGACAGCGAGGCAACATCTGAGTTCCTGTATCATGAATAGAAAGCATGATGAAACAATTTCAGGAGTAGGATGGCTTCAGGCACTAAGAGTGTGTCTTTTACTGACAATAGGCAGACATTTGCTGGAAGGATTCACCCACCAAAACCCTGTGTGGGCTGCTGCAGGCCTCGTGCCGTCTCTCATGGTAACAAAGAGACTGTGACGTTGCATTATTAATGGCAGTGAAAGGTGAGCATGTTCTATTTGTTGTTTGCCTTCATGTAATCTAAAAGACAGCTGGTGTTCATATAAAAGACCTTTTACGAGGTACATTTTTCATCATCCAACATTTTTCCCCGAAGTGTTGAACATCAAGTTTAATTTCTAAACATGTGTACACAGATACAACACATATAAGCCTAACTCCTAGGGGGTTCAGGCTAAGTCCCAAACACCTTACTAATGGGAGACAATTTCAAATGTTCCAAAGTTGTGATTGAGCCCCAACAGTGCACCAACATGATTGATGTCCCCACGTTTCAAAGATCCAGGGCGGGAGGAACCAGCTTCCAACACCTCGCACCTAAAAACTGGAACTCCTTACCTACCTCACTAAGGAACGAAAAATCATACCATACCTTCCGTAAAAACCTCAAAACCCTCCTATTCCGCTAAAGTCTTCCACATGCACTCTCATGCTTGCATTGTAACCACAGCATAGCATAACCTCTAAGCTCAATGTTTATTACCAATGTGAAATGTACTCGGTAACTCGGTTTACATCTGTAACACATTCCTATGCTTGTGTTCATGACTAAGTCTGCTGTAACAGCGCCACGATGCCCCAGGGCAGTTCTGTGCGCTTTATAAATGCAAATAAATAAAAAAAAAAAAAAACAGATGTTTTTGGAATGGGTGTTGATTGCAACCTAGTGCCACTGTAGTCCCCCGTTGCCCAAAACAACGTTTACAAATGTTGTTCTATGACTGAAGCACTGTGACAGCTCCAGCCAATCTGAAAGCCAGGCCAGACTCCCAGCAAGGGTACTAACCATCTATGCTCTCTGCAAGCACCAGCCATTCACCTGTCAATTACTAAATCAATCCTTATATTGGTTGCTTGCTGTGTAATCGAGAGACCAAGGGGCAGTCAAGATTCTTAAAAAACAGCACAAATGAACAAAGATTGCTATTATTTTATTTGTGCTCGTAGCTGAAATGCGCCACTGTTGGGAATTTTCGTGTCTTTTCGTGCCTTTTTGAAGAACAGAATTGCCATTTCCTACCTGCCGATATGCTCTGCCAGGAGGAACTGAATACATTAACTGCAGCATGCTGGCTGCTGGAAGCAGGCTGTAACGGTTTATTAGGAGGCCTCCCTCAACAAAGGTAGTTCCTTCCCTCCCCAAGCTAAGTGCCACACAATAAACGGCTAATGTCAGTTATTTCATTCAGCCCTATCTCAGTCTCATATCATGCCCCTTGGTCCCCCCCACACCCCCCCCCGACCCCCCTGAGATCCCATGAGCCAAGTACCAGGCTGATGTACAGGAAGTATATTTGTATTTATTTGGATGATAGATCATAGAAAATCACACTGAAATGTCACATTTTTATTTTATTTATTTATTTATTTACATGTTTAAAGCGCACAACTACCCATGGGCATTGTGGCACTGTTACAGAGAACTCACTGGTCATGGCACAGTATTGACGTTGACATAAGTAATAATAATAATAATAATAAGACATAAGTACAATATTGAAGAAACAGTAAACAGGATTAGTTAAAGACATTGTTCATGTTCCAAGGTTACATGGGAACAGTGGAGCAGGAAGGAGAGCTTATTTGAATAAAGTGGTCTTCAATGCCTTTCTGAAGGCCAGGCGCAAAGTTTCAGCTCTCATACCATACCACATTATCCATGGCACCACACAATAAAGCTCTCTCTACATAAATAGCAATTGGATTGGAAAACTTAATCACAATATTTGACTTTATATACATTTCAAAATAAATGATCATCAACACTGGCCCCCGAATAAAATCACTTTACATTTGCAATGCTATACAATTTCGGATTTTCTGTGCGATTTAAAGGCTTGCAGTAAATAAACACAGGGTGATTTAGCAGTTTGTTTTTTAGACCCCCCTACTTTGATGTGTGTTGGGGAAGTCGGACAGAATAAAATTGGAATGATTTGGGAATTTTGGATCTCAGACCCCACTCCACTTAAAGACCTCTGTTGGGGAAGCTGCATAGCAAAAAATGGGAGGATTTGAGAATTTTGGATTTTGGACCACCCCCAGCCCCCCACTTAAATACCTGTGTTGGGGAAGCTTATTGGCAAACATTGGGATGATTTGGGAATGTTGAATTTCAGATCCCCTCCACTTAAAGGCCTGGCTTGGGGAAGCTGGATAGTAAAAACTGGAAGTCTTTGAGTATTTTGGATTTCAGACCTCCCTCCGCTTAAAGGCATGTGGTTGGGAAGCTGGATGGTAAAATGGGGACGATTTATTTTAGTTTTGGTTTAGGAACAAAGGCACCACTTTATCTAATAGAAGTCTGGGTTAACAGGCAAAATAGGATTACTCAATTACATTACGGTCTATACTTTTCAGAACAGAATGAACTTTTTTAATTTTTAATTTGAACAAAAATCAACCCATGGTGTTCTGCCAAGGGAAATTAATTAAATGAATATTTTTTGTTAAACAGGCTAAGGATCTACACTGTTTTCTCCCCCTCCCCTCTGCCCAATATAAAGGGAAAGAATTTAAGGCCAGCAGATTACTCCACCTTTGGGTTGCAAAGGGTTCAAGTCTACTTACATTGACAACCTCTGATTAAGGTCAGGAAAGCCAGCTGCATGCCAGGACCCTCTGGAAGAAGAGGACAAGGATCCGGTCACTCCATGCTCAAGGATGGCCTCCAGCTCACCACCATAGGCCCCCAGTCAGCTTTTTAGGAATTCCCATTAATGGACAGCTCCACTCAGATGCAATCTATTTCAGTGTTTCCTTGCAGCTGTCAGATAGTACATTTCAGCAGCTCTGTATGCTGGTCATTTTTAGCAGCTCTACCCGATGATACTTTTAGGAGCTCTCTCCCCTGCTCATAGTGCATGCACTTAATATAGCAGTGATGACACTGTCAAGTTTACAATCTTGGGGAGTGCCCTGAAGGAGTTCTCGCAAATATGATTGGACAGTTACACTTTGTTGTCCTCCCAAATATATTCCCTCTCTACGGATTGACTTAGGAGTCTGGAACATACATATGGCAGCTTCCATTTGCAATCCCGATTTGTTCTCATGGCAAATATTTGTGTCAAAATCCCATAATTGTACTTAGAACTGCCATAATATACATATTCTGTGATTCAGCTAATCATGAGGAATTAAATACAATGACAGCCATGTCCGCACCATTTTGCACAGCCATTTGGCAATTTTACAAGATTTTTACAAAAAGCATATTCTCCGCCCGTTCACCAACTCTCAAAATTGGAACATTTTCAGATCAGCACGAAACCTATTTTAGATGGCCATTACTGTTCCCTGAGTCACAGGTAGATGAAGGTGATGTCACCAAAATCGCATGGAAATTACCTAAACAATGATATGTCAATCACAAATGTACGGCTTACGGTTGCTGAGAAAAATGCCTAAATGATAATAGT
Organism: Ambystoma mexicanum; assembly: GCF_040938575.1. Lineage (NCBI taxonomy): Eukaryota > Metazoa > Chordata > Amphibia > Caudata > Ambystomatidae > Ambystoma > Ambystoma mexicanum. The sequence continues at coordinate 288,379,508 of NC_090924.1, read as the reverse complement.
CCTTTTACATGAATAGCAAATCTTTGGGATATGCACATTGGAGCCCCACTGTCCTCAGCACTTTTTGCCTCTCTGGGCCAGCCTGTGGCTAGAGTTTTTTAATCAGTCTATTTTAAGTTGGTTGCTTGAATTCAGAGTTCAGTCATGACTGCAGCCCCTGTTTTCACACCTCACCCATACATTCTGGACATGCACCAGCCAAAGGAAATTGTCCTGCAGAGACTGCAAGTCTAAAGAAAGTTTATTTTCCAACACCCCTCAGTCAGGACCCATTTTATTGCAGTAGTTAACCGTTGGGATGCACAAACCAGACTGGCCGTGGTGGATTTATTTGTGAAGTTTGCCCACCAACAAGCCAAACGAGTCTGTCTAAATGAAATCTTCATGGCAGCACAGTGTTTTTTTCTTTTCAGCTGTTTGCTGGTCTTTTGCATGTGGAGCATAATATACATTACATTTTGCCAACACACACCACGTCTCTTTCCTGACATCTTTATGTTGGCAGGGGAAAATATTTCTCATATTTTGCTTTTAAATGTAAATACACCTGCAAAACCATTTTATTGTTAGTGTTTGAAAATCCTATTTTTCAATTGAAAGGGACCTTTGAATTTCTCCTGCTGCTGTGAATTAAAATGCTGCTTTTCCTTTTGCAATGAGAGTTAGGCCTTGTTCACATGGCCCTTCCCTATGCTACTTGCACAAACCCCACAGTCTGCCTTAATAGGCACGTTTTCCAGTATGAAGGCTCTGTTGTTTTTATTTATTTTTATGAGGGCTGGCAGGTCATTTTTCCAGTAGGCCTTTTAGCTCTGCTGGCTTGGGGCCTTTGATCACACCCCACAGCCCCCCCTTTCTCCCATGATTTTTTCCTGGGGAAGAGCAGGGCAGAGTGGGGTTTTCATCTGACCCCTTTTGTTAATCTTTCATAATTTACTTTTGGTTTGAGCCCATCTGGCTCAACTACCTTCATTGGGAAGTGGGCACTTCAGTCTCCCCGTGCATCTCTGGGTTGGGGGTGTGGCACAGCATTCCTTTACTTCCTTCTTTAGGGAGTGGGTACTCCAGACTCCCCTTCCATCTTTGGGTTGGGGGTGTGGCATTGCACACCCTTTCTTTCTTCTTTCTGGGGTCCCAAGGGTTTTCTCAGGACTCCCCTCTTGCCTCCAGACTGGAAGTTAATGGAGTTAATTTCTAACAAATAGAATTAAAAAGAAGTTCAGTACTTTTAACACACAAAGATGTTTTCACCATTTCACAAAATCTTATTTATTTATTTTCTTCCTTTTTATGATGAGCACTAAGTAAATTACTCCCTTAATATGCATATATATATATATATATATATATATATATATATATATATATATATATATATATATATATATATATATATAGTTACTCTGTGTGGTTCTCTCCTTGAACATCTGGCCCAGTTTGTTGACGAAACCTTATTTCCTCTTGTGTCAGTTTTACCCTCTTATTTGCGGGATACTAAGGACTTTTTGCAACATATTTCTAACATACCCTGGGAGGATGGCCTGCTTTTAGCAACCCTTGATGTTGTCTCCCTTTATACCTCCATTGACCATCAAGTTGGTATGGGTGCTTGCAAATATTTCCTTGATACCCGTTCATTGAATTTTCACAGTCACAGTTCCATGATCCTGGAAATACTCTCTTTCTGCCTAAATAACAATGTTTTCTTGTTCGAGGGTTCCTGTTTCCATCAGGTAAGGGGCACTGCCATGGGCAGTACTTTTGCCCCTCCCTATGCAAACTTGACCATGGGATGGTGGGAGGCCACTTTTCTTAGCGATCTACTTGCATCTAGCTTTGCCACACATATTGTCGCCTGGTGGCGATATATTGACGATGTTTTTGTCATATGGAAGGGGACCGAAGTTGAATGGCAATCATTTGTGAAACATATCAATATTAACATGTCCAATCTGCGTTTCACAGAGTGTAACAGCATGACTGAAATTGTCCATCTAGATATAGTTGTGACCCTTGAAAGATCTGCCCTTCATACAGCACTATACAAAAAACCCTCAAATACCAGTCTGCCCTTACATGCAACAAGTTGTCATCCTACGTCATGTAAACGTAGTATTCCATATGGTGAATTCATCAGATATTGCAGGAATTGTACAGATCTAGCATCCTTTGACCATCATTGTGCCTTGGCGGCTCCAGACTTTGTCAAGCAAGGCTATGAGCGCAGAATCATAGAATTGGCCCATACCAAAGCACGCGGACTATGCAGGGACCGCTTATTGTACGGCATTAAGCATGCTAGAACTGCCGTCAATGATGAAGCCCGACTGATTGTCACATTTGACAATGCCTCCAATCAGTTCGCAAAATCATAGAGCGACATTGGCGGGTTCTCATCGTTGACAAAGACTTATGCCCTTTACTTTCCAAATGTCCAACCATTATGTACAAATGTGTACCCTCACTCAGGGATAAACTAGTCTCCAGTTTTTTGTCACCTATTAACACCAATCCTTCTCTCATGAAATCATTGATGGAATCCCCCATAGGCTTTACTAAATGTTTTAAATGTAAGGCCTGTGCTCATGCCACTGCATGTAAATCCTTTTTACATCCGGTCACCCAATGTAACCAGTTAATCAAGTATTCAATGAAATGTGATACTGCCTTTGTGGTTTATGTTCTCTCATGTCCCTGCATGAGATGGTATGTCGGGAGTACCACATGTAAGCTTAAGCTCAGAATATTGCAGCACCTTAGGGCAATTAAAAATTCAGATCCCGCATACCCTATGGCCAAGCACTTTAAACAAGAACATAATGACCTCTCTCTTCTTAAATTCTTTGCGGTGGCGCATATCCCGATCCATCCCAGGGGTGGGGATCGCGTGTTAAAATTAAGACAGCTGGAGACCAGATTCATTCTGGATTTCGACACCAAGTTCCCCAATGGTCATAATCTCGACGAGGCGCTTTATACGTTTCTAGGTACATAAGAGAGTTTTTACCCCTAACTGTTTTTTGGATTGGTTTTCCTTCCTTTATTAATCCGCTTTCATTATATTTAGTTGACGGGATTGTGTTTTTTCACTATATATTATTTTTTCTTTTTTGGGACAAAAATGCTGTTTTCATCTCACTAATTAGTCCCTGACCTGTGTTCAGGTTTCACCCTTTCTCTTTACCACTATGGTGGCTATATTACCATTATAGTTTGTAATTGGGTTTGGCTTTATTTTTATTTTTAAACTGCTGTTTTCACGACCTAGGAGGACATTTGGCACATTTTATTTATTTTTCTGCTGTAGTCTCTGGTGTTCATTAACATGGTGCTCTATGTCACCCTTTCCACCTTGGTTACTTGGTTTCTTCAGTTGTTTTTCTTGATTACAATACATTTTTTTGTGCGTCTTGTATAAGGTTATTCCAAATTTGTTTTCTTCAGTTCAGGTATCCAGTCAGGCTTATAAAAGTTTACATCTATGGGACTTACGATACCATCTGCAAATTTTCCTGCTATACTGCTGCTAATTGTGGTTGCCTACGTGACTTTGCCTATTTGCACATTTTCATGCTGCTCTTGATTGGCTTGCACTTGCACTTTATGTCAATATTGACTAGAGTATGAAATGTTCTTTGATTGATCCATATAAATTATTGTTTCCCTGTATTTTATTATCAGGACTGTATTTCTGATCACATTGTACATGCTTTCGTGTTCCCATTTTTATACAAGATCGATGGTTTTTCTATGATCTACTGGCAGGCACCCAGCCATCGGAACTATCAATGTTAGGAATGTGATGCAATGTTTGCTATCCTGCACATACTTATGCTGCTATTTTGGGTGTTTGCACAAAGCCATATTGTACATGGTATTATGTTGCCTTTTAGCCTGTTTTATAATTCACTGACTGATTTTTATAAGATGCAATCTTATTTATGCAAGCGCACTATGCACTTACTTAATCATCAAATATGTATTGTAATATCTTGTTTTTAACCAGTAACACATGTTGGAAATTGGGGTGCAAGGGATTTGGCTCAAACGGCTATTCTTTTGGGATTTGATCAGTTGCTTATTGGGGGTACTTTTGCTCTTTATATTTAAAGCGGGTATAATTGTCACATTGTTGGCTAAGATCCGACTCTCCCTTCCAACATGGCCGCCATTGAATCAGTCCCTGGAAGCACCTCTATTCCAACTGACATAGATGATGGACTACATGCTTTTTTAACTGTGTCTTTGTCCTTTGTTGTTTTACATGATGAAGCGCTCAGTCGAGCGTGAAACGTGTTGTAAGCGGGCCGTGCCCTAGCCGTCCTGCCCCTGTTTGTTTTGCTGTTTCACCAGCCATTTGCTCTGCACATTATGTGCAGTTTTTCATCATTAAAATAACTTCCTATTCTACTGTGTGAGCTCTAAATATTGTTTCTCTTCCCTTTTGGGATTGGAGGATTTCACTGGGTCCACGGAGAGTGCGGTCCGTCCCCTCTCCTCTGTTTTCTTTAATATATATATTACATGGCCACGCTAGTGGCCATGTAGTTATGGTTAAGTTGCTGTTTCCATAGGAAGAGCACTTTTTGGGCGGCTTATAACTTTGCTCTACCTGGACGGATGCTCACCAAACTTTGCAAAAAAAGTAGTTGGGTCACTCTGAATTTTTTTGCAAAGTTTGGTGAGGATTCGTCCAGGGGGGGAAAACTTATAGGGGGGGTCCGAAAACTTTTTTTTTTCCCATAGACTGAATGGGAAAAAACTTTGCGCACGGCTACAGCCCGAACCGCTGGACGGATTTACACCAAATTTGCGGCAGGAGCGGCGGCCTGGTCCCAAAAGCATGCTTTTGTAAATTTGGTGTAAATCTGTCCGGTAGTCTTTTTTAAAAATGACCAAAATGTAAGGCAAAAAAATTAGTGATATCTGCGTTCGCTTCGCGGACGGACTTCCCTGTTCGCTCCGCGGACAGCACCGCGATTGGCCCATGGGCTTGCGTCATGTCTGCGAACATGCGACGTGTTCGCTGATTGGACGGCGAGGGGTGTGGAGCACGTCAGATTTTCTGTGGCGCCCGTCATCTTGTATTCGCAGTCGACCGCGTACAGCGCAGTGAAACGTGGATAAAAAATTGTATTTAGTGCCATGTGTTGGTGTGTAAGAGTGTTTGGGGAGGGTTGGGGAGTATGAGATAGGTTCAATGTTTTGTTTTTTTATGTGCTAGACCTTTTTGTTGCGTTCGATTTGTCCACGGAGAACACGGCTGTTCTGAAATTTTGTAAATAAACTAAATGGTGGGGTGTTTAGAGGACGGAGTATGTGTCATTTTAGTTTGCAAGGAAGGTAAAAATGAGCTATGAACACCCGCGGTGTACTTAATTGTTCGTAAATACACAAACTGGGGGTGTCATCAGGACGCTGTCCGTATTGTAATCTGTCTAGTTGAATGTGTTCTAAGAACACTCGCAGTGTCCCGAAATGGTTGCAATTACACAAAATGGGGGTGTTCTGAGAATGTTGTTTGTATTGTTCGTTGTCAGGGTGAAAGTGTTTTAAGAGCACTCCTTTTGTTCGCTAATAGTACAATTTCCTAGGGGCGTGAAACGACTTTTTGTCCACTAAAGAAACGATAAATCCGGCTGGTGTGCGCCGACATTATGTGATAATCCTATGACTGGCGCTATTGACCTGGCTGACTTGCTTTTGCGACACTAAATCATATCTCCCGCCCCTAAGCCTGATATTATCAAAGCATTCATATTCCCCGCCTCTCTCTGTGACGTTACAGGGTGCGTAATGAAACGCGCCCAGTCGTCTCCAGTACTACGCGACTTTACACAGAACACGGAAGACAACACACATTATGTCACAACACAGCGCACCACAATTCGGAATATGAAACTGCGATTTAAAAGCAAAGAGCAAGATTGTAAATGTTCTAAAGTACATTTATTTGACATCAAATGTTTAGAGAATATTCAGCAATTTGCATTTGTCTTTGTTGTCGATCCACAAAAGTTCATGTTGAGACACGCAATGTTCCTTTGCGGTACAGAGAGTGCTAGATCAGCTTACAACTCAGTGCGCCACAATTCGGAATATGAAACTGTGGTTTAAAAGTAAACAGCAGGATTGTACATTTGGTAAAGTACATTTATTTCACATGAAATGTTTAGTGAATATTCAGCGATTTGCTATTGTCTCTGCTGTCGATCAGCAAAAGTTTATTTGGAGCCATGCGTTGTTCCTTTGTGGTAGATAGGCTGTTGGTTTATGATAAAAGCAGTAAATGGTTGCTCTGATAATCGGAAGGTTGCTCCAACAACGAGCCATTAGACCACCCTATTGGTTGGTATGTTGTTTGTAGCCGCTAGTACTGCGTAAGGGCATATTGGTCCTTGGTGATTGTCCCATAAAATGGTGAGGGTCATGAAGTTGCATATTTGGACTTGCACCTGGCAGTTGAAGACCCCATCCGCTGGAGTCTGTAAATCGTGACATAGACAAAATGGGGCCACGTACCTGTTTTAAAAAACATAAATTATTCTCACCAGCCGATCTTCATTAAAAATCATCATTTTATTTATTAGGGCGTGAAACTATTTGCTATCGAAGATAGTGCAACAGAGTATGTTAATAATAAAATCATAATATTTTCCCATTCATATAGCGCTAAGAACCGTGAGGTATGTAAGCGGTGCTTATTATTAACCACGGTGTGTGGTGCACATTTATCAACCACGGAAGGATGAAAGGCTGAGTTTCGCCTTGCCGGGATTCAAACTTGCGTGTGTACTCGCTGTGCCACTTGACAGGCTACAGTGAAGTGGCACAGCGAGTAGAGCGCTTGACCGCCTATAGACCGGTTAAATTATTTCTATTAACCCACCCTGTGTCGTCTGCCTTTTTCAGAGCCCTCTAAACGACAGGGGATCAATTCGGCGGTGATAGTGCGCGGTAGAAAACATTATGCCACTTTCAACAAACAAGTTCAACTTGAGTGGTCTTTAATGCTACGCTATTGTAATTATATTTGGTATAAAGTAATCTAAAGGGTTACTTACAGTACAATTGCAATTTCCATTGTCTACGAGTGGTGCAGTCCCAAAATACGACTCCGCGTGTGCCAATGATCTTTCGTATAGTGATATAATATGTAAAAGTGGTTTCGTTTCAGAAATTTCATCTTTATCTTCTCTTACGTTTTAGCAACACTCCTTCAAGAGAAGTCTTTCATCACAATCTCTGTCTGTCAAGGTCAAAACACAATACAACCTTATAGTCCGCTTCGTGAGCCTCTCCGGGGCCCGAGAAAAAAATGGAAGCAGCTGACCTTCACTGTGAACGAGCATAAATTCTTACTTTGCAACATTCTGTGTAAAGCCATCTGCAGAAGTTGTGGAAGCAGCTGACCTTCACTGTGAACGAGCATAAATTCTTACTTTGCAACATTCTGTGTAAAGCCATCTGTAGAAGTTGGTTTTTGCATGCCATGTTTGTATATTGTTTGCGTGATATTAAAAAAATTTTGTTAAAGGGACGTTATGGTTAAGTTCACTGAAATTCAGTGAAAAAACGTTGTTAAAGGGACGTTATGGCTCAAAGTAAAACCGAAAAACTCCTGAAATTCGCCAGTTATGGTAACATAAGCAACCATAACTCGCGCCACCGTGCACTGCTAACACTAACACCCAGGACATCAAAGATGACATCACAAATGTCATTGATGACATAACTGATGACATCACATGGCTGGCTCTCCCTTTTTATCCTTTACTGACATATCGAAGCCACATAGTTTTCTTCAGTAACAGTCAGGAAGTAAAAATTGAAAAGGTACTATATTTGTAGACTTAGTGTCCTGTCACATAATATGAAACATGTACATAGCGGAAGATACAGGCTTGAAAGAGAGCAATCCTTTCTGTGCATGAAGATAATCATTATGGTTATCAGCACTTTCTCATAGTTTTATTTTTATTACTCTACCTTCCCTCTATATGCTCATATTTGTATACATTATACTCACTCTCCATAGAGTGAATGGGAAAAAAACTTTGCTTTCGCATACAGCCCAAACCGCTGGATGGATTTACACCAAATTTGGACCAGGAGCAGCGGCTTGGTCCCAAAAGCGTACTTTTGCAAATTTGGTTAAAATCCGTCCAGTAGTTTATTTTTAAATGACCAAAAAGTAGGTAAAAAAAAATTAGTGATATCTGTGTTCGGTTTGCGGATACACTTCCCTGTTCGCTCCGCGGAAAGTGTCCTGATTGGCCAATCGTCTGGCGTGATGTTCGCGGACATGCAGAGTGTTCGCTGATTGGACGGCATGGAGCGTGAAGCGCATCCGATTTTTCGGTAGCGCCCGCCATATTGGATTCGCGGACGTCCCCGGACAGCGCGGTGAAACTTTGAGTGTGTTGGTGTGTAGGAGTGTTTGGGGAGGGTGGGAGTGTATGAGATAGGATGAAAGTTGTGTTTTTTATGTGTTAGACGTTCTTTTTGTGTTCGATTTGTTTGCGGCCATCACGGGTGTTCTGAAATGTTCTAAATAAACTGACTAGGGGGTGTTCTAAGGAGTCAATATGTGTCCGTTTTGTTCGCAAGCAAAGTGAAACTGTTCTAAGAACACTCGCGGTGTCCGGGGAGTGTTCGTAGGTGGTGTCCTGAGGACGCTGTCTGTATTGTTCTCTGTCAAGTTGACTGTGTTCTAAGAACACGCGCGGTGTCCTGAAATGTTTGCAAATAAACAAAATGGGGGTGTTCTGAAGACGTTTTTGAGAACACTCCCGGTGTCCTGAAATGTTTGTAGGGGTTGTTCTGAGGACGCTGTCCGTATTGTTCTCTGTCAAGTTGAATGTGTCCTAAGAACACTCGCGGTGTCCTGAAATGTTCGCAAATAAACAAAATGGAGGTGTTCTGAAGACGCTTCTAAGAATACTCGCGGTGTCCGGGGAGTGTTCGTAGGGGGTGTCCTGAGGACGCTGTCCATATTGTTCTCTGTCAAGTTGAATGTGTCCTAAGAACACTCGCGGTGTACTGAAATGTTCGCAAATAAACAAGATGGTGGTGTTCTGAAGAGGCTTCTAAGAACACTCGCGGTGTCCGGGGAGTGTTCGTAGGGGGTGTCCTGAGGATGCTGTCCGTATTGTTCTCTGTCAAGTTGAATGTGTCCTAAGAACACTTGCGGTGTCCTGAAATGTTCGCAAATAAACAAAATGGAGGTGTTCTGAAGACGCTTCTAAGAACACTCGCGGTGTCCGGGGAGTGTTCTTAGGGGGTGTCCTGAGGACGCTGTCCGTATTGTTCTCTGTCAAGTTGAATGTGTCCTAAGAACACTCGCGGTGTACTGAAATGTTCGCAAATAAACAAGATGGTGGTGTTCTGAAGAGGCTTCTAAGAACACTCGCGGTGTCCGGGGAGTGTTCGTAGGGGGTGTCCTGAGGACGCTGTTCGTATTGTTCTCTGTCAAGTTGAATGTGTCCTAAGAACACTCGCGGTGTCCTGAACTGTTCGCAAATAAACAAAATGGGGGTGTTCTGAAGACGCTTCTAAGAACACTCGCGGTGTCCGGGGACTGTTCGTAGGGGGTGTCCTGAGGACGCTGTCCGTATGGTTCTTTGTCAAGTTGAATGTGTCCTAAGAACACGCGCGGTGTCCTGAAATGTTCGTAAATAAACAAGATGGTGGTGTTCTGAAGACGCTTCTAAAAACACTCCCGGTGTCCGGGGAGTGTTCGTAGGGGGTGTCCTGAGGACGCTGTCCGTATTGTTCTTTGTCAAGTTGAATGTGTCCTAAGAACACTCGCGGTGTCCTGAAATGTTCGCAAATAAACAAGATGGTGGTGTTCTGAAGACGCTTCTAAGAACACTCCCGGTGTCCTGGAATGTTCGTAGGGGGTGTCCTTAGGACGCTGTCCGTATTGTTCGCTGGCAATTTCAAAGTGTTCTAAGAACACTCACATTGTTCGCGGACATTAAAAGTTTCCCATAGATCATAGTTGAAATGTTTGACTCTATGGATGTGATATGCTGCAGTAGTTTTTGCCAGGGCATAGAGTCTTGGGTGCATGGCCTTTTGGCCATGCACACAAGACTCTATGCCCTGACTCTATGCCCTGACTCTATGCCCTGGCAACAACCACCGCAGCATATCACATTCATATTTGCTTATAACTTTAGGTTTAAAACAAATGTATAAGGAACAAAGGTATTAGATACTATAGATGTGATATGCTGCTATGGTTGTCCTTATTATTGTATACTTACTGTTTGGTCTAGTAATGGGAGTCCATGTTTTTCTTCTTCATTTCTGTGATAAAAGAAAATAGCATGGTAGTGTTAGTATTTTGTAATGACTTATTACATTGTATAAGCAATATACTTTTATTTTTTTCGACCCTCATATTTAGTAGAGTACAAATCAGAGTACTGTGCAATTTGCTCAGTTTCTGTATTTGTTGCTAAAATCATTGGGTCTGTGGGAGAAAAAGAAATCCATGTTGGATTAAAAATAAAACCTTTTTCTGTTATGCTACAGTTTATTTGTTTGTTTTCAGTGTTCACTTGTTGTTTCTGGCTAATGCTTTATACTTTGCTTTGTTGTATTTTTGAGCAGTAACAGATTCTTCATTTGTTTTGATATTATAAAATATTGGAGCAGTTAGATACCAATTGGCATATTCTAACTGTCTATTTTTGTAATATATTTTAGTGGTTTTGATTTACCTATTTGGATATTGTTAAATTTTGGGACAGTTAGATACCAATTGGCGCATTCTAACTGTGTATTTTATGGCCTAATTTAGTGGTATTCATTTATCTGATTAGTTGTTGTAGAATCTTTGAGCTGTTAGATAGCTTTTGGAGTATTCTAACAGTTTATATTATTTTAACACAAATTTATAATTCTGGGACAGTTAGATACCAATTGGCGTATTCTAACTGTGTATTTTTTGGTCTAATTTAGTGGTATTCATTTATCTGATTAGTTGTTGTAGAATCTTTGAGCAGTTAGATAGCTTTTGGAGTATTCTAACAGTTTATATTTTTGTAACGCAAATTTACTTAAAGGTTTAAATACAGTTTATTTATCAAATTTTGGTTTTAAGAACATCAAATAAGTGTTTGTAAGATTTGCTGGTAATCTCTGCTTTAGAGTAATGGTACTATCATTACATTCAAACCATCCACATTTCTTTTTTATGTATGCAGTGTAGTGCCCTGAATTGGTTGTGGCTCCTGCGTGGTAGATTATACCTATTGTTGTGAAGGTTTTCTTACCAAGTGATATTTGACCATGTGTGAATCCAGTCAGCTTGCAGTTGTTTTTGGTACCATCTGCATTGTAATGTAGAAGCATTAGTATTACGTATTTACTATGTGTTTGTATAACTAACGTGGAGCGATTATCTGAATTGCAGGTAGAGCATAATCTACCATGGTTTGCATTTTGTACAAATTGCTGAAATGGAATGGATTCACAATTTGGTATTGATATATATATGAAGCGTTCATTGGGGATTTCTTCTTGTGTCACATTGTTGCAGAGAGTGCATGTATGTTTCCACATGTATGAAATCTGAAAGATTTCATTTATAGGTATGTTTTTGTTTTCCAGTACTTGTAGTAAGTACATTAGAAATTCTTGTGGATCTTCCTGTGAGTTTATAGTGAATTTCACCATTCCAGAACAGTAGTCCAATTGTCGTCTTATTCCAAAAACACTATATGTGTTGTCAGGATTGTTTGCTGCATTTCTGTGAAGTACTAACATTTGCAAACACAATGGGTCTGTACTGTGTGAGTAAATGTTGTCAACAATTGGTGGTAATTGAAATAGAATATTCATTGCTACATTTGCATAGCAACTTACACCAACTATATTTGAGAATTTAAATGGTCCAGGTAGTTCTGTATCTCACTGCTTTTTTTGGAGTTTGTCTTCCTTCTTTAAAGAAGTACCTGGTTTACTTTCTCTAATTGATTCTTTTTTGTTTGTGGTACTTGATGAAGTATTAGTTTCTTTTACTCTCTTTGGAGGATTTGCAGTGACGTCCTTTTGATTTCTGTTTGATTTAGTTTTCTTTTAGAACGTTTTAGTTTTTGTGGAACAGAATATGTGTTTAGATGGGGAGTGTATAGTGAGCGAAGTCTATTATATTCTAAAATGCAAGGAATATCAGCTCATGCCTTCTTTAAAGACTGTGTTACCAATATCTATGATTGCTTTGTCTAGGGTAAAACCTTGTGATTTATGAATATGTGACTTCGTATGCAAGAGTTAGAGAAAATTGTTCTCTGTGTACATACATATCTTTGAAGAGAAGGAATCTAGCTGTTGAGCGTCCTATCCGTTTTACTTCTGAAAGTTTGTCAAAGAGTATATTCACAAACTGAATTTTGTTGTCACGTGGGTATGTTTGAAAGCCAGCAACTGTACCCAGTGCTCCATTACCTAGTCCTTGGTCCACATCAAGGTTACGTTTAAGCATTACTCTGCAATTTAATCATAATTTTAACATCTTTTCTAAGCCTGCTGTGTTTGAGATTGATTTTTCTAAATTATTTAGTCTTGTTGTGGCTTGGTCACACATGGGTAGTGTCATACCATGTATATCTAGTTTGTCTGTGGCGCTAATTTCCATTATTGGTTGCATTTCTTTACTTAGCATGATTTCATTGAATTTGAAACAGCTTGCAAGAGTTGGCATTAAGGCCATACAATTGACATTTTTGTGGGCTAATTGTTCCATAACATATGTAGCACATGCATTATCGCCATAAAGTGCATTAATGTGCTGGGTTTTCAATGTTGCTTCTGCTTCTTTAGAAAGTATACCAACTCTCAAACTTTTTAAAATGTTGGCATAAGTTAGATCTTCAGATTGGCGCATGTTTTCTGTTAATTCTCTGTATTGGAAATGTTGCCAAAGGTTGACATTTCCAATGCTGCCAACAGTTTTACGGCAGAGTTTGTGCCCTAATGTTTTAGAAATAGGTTCACCTTTTACTGGTGTTAATTGAAGCAGATCTCCAAAAACAATAATGTATTTTCCTGCAAAGAGCTCTTCATAGTCTGTTTTGAGTACTTCTAGTAATCTGAGGTGAATCAAAGCTAACATCAGGTTGGAGACCATGCTCACTTCATCTATTAGTAGCATTTTCATTTGTTTCAATACTCTGCGTAATTCCATTGCAGCTTCTGCAGAAAGTTTGTAATAGTCTAATTTTTTCTGGTGTTCTACTGGTAATAGTAGTAATCGGTGTAATGTAACACCACCTATCTTGTAGGCAGCTAAACCTGTGGGGGCAGTGACAACAGCTGACAGTTTGTTGTTTGTCAATTGTTGAAGGAACTTACTAATGATTTTGATTAGGAATGTTTTGCCAGAACCAGCTTCACCACTGACGTACAGTAGTATAATTTTATAATTATGGCAGGAACATTCTTTATTTTCATGTTTTACACCATGTGCAATTTGTTTTGTTACTTCTTGAAAAATGCTACTTTGCTCATTGTTTAGTTTTGATTGTAGTATAGTTAAGTCTTCCTTAGCTTCATACTGACACATGGGGCCTCATTACGACCCTGGCGGAAAGTTACCGCCAGGGCCGTGACTTTACCGCCATGGTGCTAACTACGTTAACACCATGGCGGTAAGGGGATTTACCGCCCCATTCCGACCTTGGCGGGGCGGTAAATCCCCAATCCCCATTTACCCTTCCCCATTCCCATTTTTGCCCCATAGGGCATAATGGGAGTGGGGAAGGCGTTAATTACGCCACCGTAAATTACGGTGGCGTAATTAACACCAAGTTCCCTTACCGCCATGGATTTTTACACCCGCTAGAAGCAGGTGTAAAATCCGCCATGGCGGAAAGGGAACTCGTGATTGGCGGTAAGGGGTCGGCGCAGCTAACGATGGCGCTAACCCCTTACCGCCAGGGTCGTAATGAGGCCCATGGTGTTTTCTACTTCTATCATAGCTAATTCTGCCTCATTTGTTATTAGTGGTTCTCCCAGTGGTTCTTGGCTTCCTGTTACAGAAGGTTGACTACTGTCAGGAGTATCCTTATCTAGTTGGGCTTGGAGTTCTTCTTCATGTTGCTGTTCATTGTGCAACATTGTTATGTACAATGTAAAGTTTACATCAGTTATAGTGCTTTCATTTGCTTTGAAAGCATCCTCATATGAGTCATAGTTATCTAGTAATTGTTCTTCTTTTCTCCATGGTTTGAAGAGTTGTAGCAGGGACATGTAATATACTTCTTTATGTTGAGGAGTCTTCAATGACAATTTGATATGATTAATTAAATTTGGTTTAGTGAGTTTAACTAAGCTGCCTTCACAGTCTGTCACTCTATATTTACCTTTTTTTTCATCGGGTTTCATATTATTTTTGTATGTGTAGTTTTGGGCTATTTGGTATAGACACATGTTTTCCAAAGTATTACTTCTGTTTGGTTAGTATGTGTCCAATAAATTGTTTTTTAAAATGTCTTGGCTGTTGGGATCATGTTTAGCTATTGTTTCTATATCTTCATATGATTTTAGAACTCTTTTTCTAGATTTAGCTGGACCAAGACTTAGCCATACTATATTTTCAGATTTACCATACAATGAAGTACCAGTTAAACGATCAGCTGCTTCATAGGATCCACATTCTCTATGGGTGAGCATTTTTATGACCAAGCTGTATAATTTCTGAGATACTGTTTTATCTGATGACTGGTCATTTCAGAGGTCTTGGAGCTCTGTCTTTTCTGCTTTAGTTAAGTATGCTGTGACATATCGTGCAACTGCAGTAGAAATGTCTGCAATGTACTGCACATCTATGTTTGCATTCCATAAGTGGGCAATGATTGCATTATAATAATTGATATATTTTTCTTCTTCTTTTCTTTTTATGTAATATGTATTTTTAGGTGACTTTCCTTTAACAGTATGTCTAACTGAAGACATGAGGTTGTTTACTTGACCTGTATTTGTAACTGGTCTAGGGAAACCAAATCGGCATTTGGTGTAGTATTTGCCTTTGTTTTTGTATTTGCGACGACAATATTTTCCACATTTGTGTCTTTGAAATTGTAAAATTTGTGCACAAAGATCACTATTTGTGGCTTCTGATGGAATTTCACAAGTGACATATTTTTCAATAAACTGTAAAACAGTGGCATCACTGTCTTGACCAAATTTAGGAGCATCTTTAATCCATAAAAGCATGTGGATATGTGGTGCTCCTCTGGCTTGGTATTCTTTTCTCCAAAAGAAATGTTGCACTTCTCCAAGTTTTATTACAAATAAAATGTAGCATAGCAATGAAGCGATGGTGAAAATATCTTGAAACATTAACAGGATCCAAAGAACAAAGTTCTCCAGGTGTTAGAATATCTATGTTTGTTTTGTTTTTATTTGATATGCGTAGGAAATCATGTAAATCTTCCCATGCATATTCTGCACAACTTAATGTAACAAACCAAGTGGGTGGGCCAAGGTTTCTGATCATACAACGTACATCTCCATGACGTTGAAACCAGTACTCTTTAGTACCACACATATTTGCTAATAGATTTGTAATATTTGATTGTAAAACCTCATCCTTTTGTTGCACTTTCTCTAATAATGCCTTTTACCAATTCAGAGGGAGGTAATTTTGCTGTTTTTGGTTGAAGGCGTATTATTGCTTGAAATGGGTGTACTGTTTGAATTATGATGCTCTCATATAAATTAAGTTGTTGTAGAGGTTTTGGTACTGGGTATAATTCCAAATTATTTGATATAGAACGTGAAGGAGTTGGTTGTTGTCAAGTTTTGTAGTGCAATAACTGCAAAGTATTAAGGGCTCAGTTATTTCATATTTGTTTTCTGCTAGAAGGTAGAGAGCTAATTCAAACCATTTAGAATCTTCATTGTATTCTATTTTGTATGATAGGTCCACAGCTTTTGTGTTACTTTTATAAAAAAATCTACGGCAACATACACATACATGGTTTGGTACGTCAGCTGATGTACTTTTAAATTTTGTTATTTCTTTTTTGTATGTGTTTAGCAAAAGGCTGCCATGTGTAGAATTGTTGCTTAATTGGTTTAAAGCTATTTCATTCTGTAAATGGCTTTCACTTCCAAAATATTTTTTCTGGATATAGTGAATTTCTTCAAGTAGGTCTTTTGCTGTACCATGTAGAAGGATGTTATTTAACTTTGCTAGTGCTAAAGCAGGACTTTTAGCATAGTACAGTTTATAGACTAGATTTCTTATAGTTGAATGATGTGTTGATATCCTTTTGATATCATGGAAAGTGGTTTTACAAGTAGGTCCTGTAATGCAGGCCAATGAAGGTCCTTGTAGTCCTGTGTACTTGCGCACTGGACAGGTATCTATATTTCGCAGTAATTTAATTTTGATTTTGTCTTTGCTTTTTACATATTTATTGAGGAATTGGTGTAAAGATTTGAAACATTGTTTGGGAATGTTACACATTGACGTGCATGGCCATTTGTACACTAGACGTTCTGATTCAGTTGAATGGAGGGGTAATTCTAAGTTTTCAGGGCATATTTTTGTAAGGAGTACTTCTTGTTCCATTATGGTATTATTCACTTTTTCATAACCTCGACCACTGCTATTTATGGCAATTGTATTTGTTTGCTTTTGTTTGTACGCTTCTTCATTAAAATATGGTTCTGTGCTCGTAGTGTGATTCCATTCACCTCCGCAGATACTTAAGAAGTTCTTTCTGTTGACATTTCGCTTATTGAGAAGTCTTTTTTGTAATTTAGTTATTAGTTTTGTTAGTGGTTTCATTTTGTTTAACAGTAAAATAAATACATTTCTTTTGAGAAGAATTGCACTGTCCATCAATGCTTCTAAGATTAATTTCCTACGATAGGTTTTAAGCTTTGAACCTGAGTTCTCTCCTGTTTTTATAAGATTTTGAAGGACTTTGTGACGTATATTTTGGCTAAAATACTTTTCTTGGTATGCTTACTTTGCACTATATTAAAATTTGAAGAAGTAGTTTTATCTGTACTGATAGCTGATTTTCTGTTAATTGTTTTTTGGTTTGTTTTACATTTTGATAGAGGAAGCGAAGTTGTTGTACTTGTAACGTCTTGTGTTTCACTAAATGATTGTATTAGCTGTTTTGTTTCAACTTTTTTTACAAATTCTGCTAGAGATGGATGCTTATGTTGGACACCTTTATTTTCATTTGCTCTAATTTCTGCGCTGCTTTCTACAGAGTTGTCTTTTGGTAGGCATTCTTTAGGGTCTGTTGAATAAAATAAAGAAGATATGGGTTGGGGTGTTCTGGAATGTATGTGTGCTGTGTGCATGAGTGTTTGAGTAAGATGATAAAGATGTATGTAATGGTGTGTGATTGTGAATTGGGAACTAAAACTAGTAGGGATAGGTATTCTTGAATTTATGTGTCACTAACCTGGGGTTCAGATGACAAAACAAAAGTAAGCTAGTGGTGTGGAAAAGTACAAATAGTAAATATAATGTATACAATTAAAACAGTTGTTTGTTCTATAATATGAAAATTGTAGTGGTTCAGTTGGCTAATTTGTGTGTCCAAAAATAGAAATTTGTGGGCCATTCTGGTTGTACATCGCAGTTTACGACATGGACATTTATATAGTATATTTCATTAATAATATAAATATTATGGTGATATTTTACTTACTTTTTTTTTTGAATTAACAGGTAACTTCTTAGTTTTTCTTTCTTCTTCAAATTCGGCTGCTTCTTTTCAGGAAAGTGGTCTTCACTGCAACTGTAAAAGCTTCAAATTAGTAACTTTGTTTGTATATAGCACTGTTTTTAATTTAGATATTGATTTTTTAATTGAAATCCTCAGTGCCTTCTGTAAAACCATTAAACTAATTTATTTACATAAGATACATTGCATCAGTTCAGTACATATGATATGTTCTTAATGAACAAATTGTATTGAATGACTAACTGTAGCAAAAATAAAATATCTTTACTATGTCTTGTGAAATTTATAATATATTAGTGAATACCACTATTTCTGTAAGTTGTGCTACTAAAAAACTATGAAATTCAGTGAAAAAACTTTGTTAAAGGGACGTTATGGTTAAGTTGCGCTACTTAAAACCTATGAAATTCTGTGAAAAAAACGTTGTTAAAGGGACGTTATGGTTAAGTTGCGCTACTAAAAACCTATTAAATTCAGTAAAAAAACTTTGTTAAAGGGACGTTATGGTTCAAATAATAAACGAAAAATCTCTGCGAAAAATGTATGTACTACAAAACATAATATTTTCATTGTGAAAAGAAGACATGCCAAAATCTCTTAGAAAGGCACAAACAGCCTTATTAACATTGCGCCTTGCTTTTTCCATTTGTGGACCAAATGAAGAAGAACAAAGCCACATTTGTCTCTGCGCAATCCGTGAGAATATCACTTGAGAATTAGGAAACATGTCCATAACCTTCCTAAGTCCTTCTTTCATAGCAAATTGCAAAAGAATTCCAGTCACATGTCCTAAACTGTTCCCTCCACAATGAATTACAATTATGTCTGAATGTTGCTCTGTCTCCAAAGTAGCACAGAGAGGTAGCAAGTCCAACCACTTCATTCCACGTACTCCATGCCAGTGTACTTCCACATGTGGGAATCCAAGATCTACAGCTACTCCACAGCTTTCTGCATGCACCTTCAATCAATGTATCCACAAATCTCCTAAAATCCAAACAATCTGTTTTCTGAAACACACAGCCATAGCTATCTTTTGTTCTCTCAGCAAAAAGAATATCTGAGAAAATCTCTCCTGGCACCATTTAAATTCTCAAATATAGTTGGTGTAAGTTGCTATGCAAATGTAGCAATGAATAGTCTCTTTCAATTACCACCAATTGTTGAAAACATTTACTTACACTTTAGAGACCCATTGTGTATGCAAATGTTAGTACTTCATAGAAACGCAAAAAACAATCCTGACAACACATATAGTGTTTATGGAATAAGACAAGAATTGGACTACTGTGTTGGAATGGTGAAATTCACTATAAACTCACAGGAAGATCTACAAGAATTTTTAATGTACTTACTACAAGTACTGGAAAACAAAATCATACCTATAAAGGAAATCTTCCAGATGTCATAGATATGGAAACATACATGCACTCTGTGCAACAATGTGACACAAGAAGAAATTCCCAATGAACGCTTCATATATATATCAATACCAAATTGTGAATCCATTCCATTTCAGCAACTTGTACAAAATGCAAACCATGGTAGATTATGCTCTACCTGCAATTCAGATAATCGCTCCACGTTAGTAATACAAACACATAGTAAATACGTAATACTAATGCTTCTACGTTACAATGCAGATGGTACCAAAAACAACTGCAAGCTGACTGGATTCACACATAGTCAAATATCACTTGGTAAGAAAACCTTCACAACAATAGGTATAATCTACCACGCAGGAGCTACAACCAATTCAGGGCTCTACACGGCATATATAAAAAAGAAATGTGGATGGTTTGAATGTAATGATAGTACCATTACTCTAAAGCAGAGATTACCAGCAAATCTTACAAACGCTTATTTGATGTTCTTAAAACCAAAATTTGATAAATAAACTGTATTTAAACCTTTAAGTAAATTTGTGTTAAAAAAAATAAACTGTTAGAATACTCCAAAAGCTATCTAACTGCTCAAAGATTCTACAACAACTAATCAGATAAATGAACACCACTAAATTAGACCAAATAATACACAGTTAGAATACGCCAATTGGTATCTAACTGTCCCAAAATTATAAATTTGTGTTAAAATAATATAAACTGTTAGAATACTCCAAAACCTAACAGCTCAAAGATTCTACAACAACTAATCAGATAAATGAATACCACTAAATTAGGCCAAAAAATACACAGTTAGAATACGCCAATTGGTATCTAACTGTCCCAAAATTTAACAATATCCAAATAGATAAATCAAAACCACTAAGATATATTAAAAAAATAGACAGTTAGAATACGCCAATTGGTATCTAACTGCTCCAAAATTTTATAATATCAAAACCAATGAAGAATCTGTTACTGCTCCAAAAAAAATACAACAAAGCAAAGTATAGAGCATTAGCCAGAAACAACAAGTGAACACTGAAAACAAACAAACAAATAAACTGTAGCATAACAGAAAAAGGTTTTTTTTTAATCCAACATGGATTTTTTTTTCTCCCACAGACCCAATGATTTTAGCAACAAATACAGAAACTGAGCAAATTGCACAGTTCTCTGATTTGTACTCTACTAAATATGAGGGTCAAAAAAAAATAAAAGTATATTGCTTATACAATGTAAGAAGTCATTACAAAATACTAATACTAACATGCTATTTTCTTTTATCACAGAAATGAAGAAGAAAAACATGGACTCCCATTACTAGACTAAACAGTAAGTATACAATAATAAGGACAACCATAGCAGCATATCACATCCATAGTATATAATATCTTTGTTCCTTATACATTTGTTTTTCACCCAAAGTTATAAGCAAATATGAATGTGATATGCTGCGGTGGTTTTTGCCAGGGCATACAGTCTTGGGTGCATGGCCAAATGGCCATGCACCCAAGACTGTATGCCCTGGCAAAAACCACCGCAGCATATCACATCCATAGAGTCAAACATTTCAACTATGATCTATGGGAAACTTTTAATGTCCGCGAACAATGTGAGTGTTCTTAGAACACTTTGAACTTGCCAGCGAACAATACGGACACCGTTTTCAGGACACCCCCTACGAACATTTCAGAACAACGCAATAGTTCTTAGAACACTTTCAACTTAACAACAAACAATACGGACAGCGTCCTAAGGACACCCCCTACGAACATTCCAGGACACCGGGAGTGTTCTCAAAAACGCCTTCAGAACACCCCCATTTTGTTTATTTGCGAACATTTTAGGACACCGCGGGTGTTCTTAGAACACATTCAACTTGACAGAGAACAATACGGACAGCGTCCTCAGGACACCCCCTACGAACACTCCCCGGACACCGCGAGTGTTCTTAGAAGCGTCTTCAGAACACCACCATCTTGTTTGTTTGCAAACATTTCAGGACACCGCGAGTGTTCTTAGGACACATTCAACTTGACAGAGAACCATACAT
This sequence comes from Ambystoma mexicanum, assembly GCF_040938575.1. Classification (NCBI taxonomy): domain Eukaryota; kingdom Metazoa; phylum Chordata; class Amphibia; order Caudata; family Ambystomatidae; genus Ambystoma; species Ambystoma mexicanum. The sequence goes on along the minus strand of NC_090924.1, from coordinate 288,358,341 downwards.
TTGTTTTTCACCCAAAGTTATAAGCAAATATGAATGTGATATGCTGCAGTGGTTGTTGCCAGGGCATAGAGTCTTGGGTGCATGGCCAAATGGCCATGCACCCAAGACTCTATGCCCTGGCAACAACCGCAGCATATCACATCCATAGAGTCAAACATTTCAACTATGATCTATGGGAAACTTTTAATGTCCGCCAACTATGTGAGTGTTCTTAGAACACTTTGAACTTGCCAGCGAACAATACGGACACCGTTTTCAGGACACCCCCTACGAACATTTCAGAACAACGCGATAGTTCTTACAACACTTTCAACTTAACAACGAACAATACGGACAGTGTCCTAAGGATACCCCCTACGAACATTCCAGGACACCGGGGGTGTTCTCAAAAATGTCTTCAGAACACCCCCATTTTGTTTATTTGCGAACATTTCAGGACACTGCGGGTGTTCTTATAACAAATTCAACTTGACAGAGAACAATACGGACAGCGTCCTCAGGACACCCCCTACGAACACTCCCCGGACACCGCGAGTGTTCTTAGAAGCGTCTTCAGAACGCCACCATCTTGTTTATTTGCGAACATTTCAGGACACCGCGAGTGTTCTTAGGACACATTCAACTTGACAGAGAACAATACGGACAGCGTCCTCAGGACACCCCCTACGAACATTACAGGACACCGGGAGTGTTCTTACAAGCTTCTTCAGAACACCACCATCTTGTTTATTTGCGAACATTTCAGGACACCGCGAGTTTTCTTAGGACACATTCAACTTGACAGAGAACAATACGGACAGTGACCTCAGGACACCCCCTACGAACACTCCCTGGACACCGCGAGTGTTCTTAGAAGCGTCTTCAGAACACCCCCATTTTGTTTATTTGCGAACATTTCAGGACACCCCGGGTGTTCTTAGAACACATTCAACTTGACAGAGAACAATACGGACAGCGTCCTCAGGACATCCCCTACGAACACTCCCCGGACACCGCGAGTGTTCTTAGAAGCGTCTTCAGAACACCACCATCTTGTTTATTTGCAAACATTTCAGGACACCGCGAGTGTTCTTAGGACACATTCAAATTGACAGAGAACAATACGGACAGCGTCCTCAGGACACCCCCTACGAACACTCCCCGGACACCGCGAGTCTTCTTAGAAGCGTCTTCAGAACACCCCCATTTTGTTTATTTGGGAACATTTCAGGACACCGCGGGTGTTCTTAGAACACATTCAACTTGATAGAGAACAATACGGACAGCGTCCTCAGGACACCCCCTATGAACACTCCCCGGACACCGCGAGTGTTCGTAGAACAGTTTCACTTTGCTTGCGAACAAAACGGACACATATTGAGTCCTTAGAACACCCCCAGTCAGTTTATTTAGAACATTTCAGAACACCCGTGATGTCTGCAAACAAATCGAACAAAAAAAACGAATGTCTAACACATAAAAAACACAACTTTCATCCTATCTCATACACTCCCACCCTCCCCAAACTCTCCTACACACCAACACACTCTACTAAATACACATTTTGAACAAAGTTTCACTGCGCTGTCCGCGAATCCAAGATGGCGGGCGCTACCGAAAAATCTGACGCGCTTCACGCTCCACGCCGTCCAATCAGCGAACACGTTGCATGTCCGCGAACATCACGCAAGACGATTGGCCAATCAGGACACTGTCCGCGGAGTGAACAGGGAAGTGTGTCCGTGAAACGAACACAGATATCACTAATTTATTTTACCTACTTTTTGGTCATTTTAAAAAAAACTACTGGACGGATTTTCACCAAATTTGCAAAAGCACGGTTTCGGGACCAAGCCGCTGCTCCTGGTCCAAATTTGGTGGGAATCCGTCCAGCGGTTTGGGCTGTAGGCGCGAGCAAAATTTTTTTCCTATTCAGTCTATGGGAAAAAAAAAGTTTTGCGATCCCTCCTATAACTTTGCCCCCCCCTGGACGAATCCTCACCAAACTTTGCAAAAAAATTCAGAGTTACCCAAATACTTTTTTTTACAAAGTTTGGTGAGGATCCGTCCAGGGAGAGCGAAGTTATAAGCCACCCAAAAAGTGCTCTTCCTATGGAAACAGCAACTTAACCATAACTACATGGCCACTGCCGTGGCCATGTAATATATATATATATATATATATATATATATATATATATATATATATATATTACACAGCCATGGTAGTGGCTGTGTAGTTATGGTTAAGTTGCTGTTTCCATAGGAAGAACACTTTTTGGGCAGCTTATAACTTCGCTCCCCCTGGACGAATCCTCACCAAACTTTGCAAAAAAATGTATATGGTGCACTCTGAATTTTCTTGCAAAGTTTGGTGATGTTTGGTCCAGGGGGGGTAAGTTATAGGGGGGGACTCAAAACTTCTTTTTTTCCCATAGACTGAATGGGGGAAAATCTTTGCGCATGCCTACAGCCCAAACCGCTGGACGGATTTTCACCAAATGTGTGGCAGGAGCTTGGTCCCAAAAGCATGCTTTTGTAAATTTTGTGACAATCCGTCCAGTAGTTTTCTTTAAAATGACCAAAAAGTATGTCTCAAAAAATGAGTAATAGTTATGTCCACTCCGTGGTCACACTTCCCTGTTCGCTCCACGGACAAGAGAGCGATTGGCTAATGGGTTCGCGTCATGACTGCGGACACGAGACATGTCCGCCGATTGGCTGGAGTGAGGCGTAATGTGTGTCAGATTTTTCGGATGTGCCCGCCATCTTGGATCTGCCGACAGCGCAGCGGCGAACAGAGGCAAAATGCAGTTTTGGGGAGTGTTTTGGTGTGTCAGAGTGCTTGGGGAGGTTTAGGGAGTAAGAGAAGGGTGAAATACTGAATTTGTTTAGGCGGCAGGTGCTACTGATGTATTCGCCATGCCTGCGCTGACCAGAATGTTTGTAATTACTGAAAAAGCGGGGTGTCCTAAAGATAGTATTTCCGTCTGTGCTGTGTGCAGGCAAGTTGAAACTATTCTAAGTACATGCGTGGTGTCAGCAGACATTAAAATTGAGTATATGCCGCAGTTAACATTTTTGATTCTATGGGTGTGATACTGAGTTATAAGCCACCATGGGTGTGATATGCTGTGGTGGTTGTGGCCAGGGCCTAGAGTCTTGGGTACATGGCCGCATGCCGTAGGCCACACACCCAAGACTCTAGGCCCTGGCCACAACCACCGCAGCATATCACACCCATAGAATGGAATATGTATCGGGTGGTTGTGGTCAAGGACTAGAGTGTTGGGTGGAAATTGAGTATATTGCGCAGTTAAAGTTTTTGCTTCTATGGGTGTGGTACTGAGTTATATGCCGCCGTGGGTGTGATATGCTGCGGTGGTTGTGGCCAGGGCCTAGAGTCTTGGGTGTATGGCCGTAGATATTCCATTCTATGTGTGTGATCTATCGATGTGATATGCTGTGGTGGTTGTGGCCAGGGCCTAGAGTCTTGGGTGTATGGACTATGGCCAAAGGTCATGCACACAAGATAAAAATTTTAAGTACTAAAGTTATAAGCCACAATGGGTGTGATATGCTGTGGTGGTTGTGGCCAGGACCTTCAGTCTTGCACCCAAGACCAATGTTATAAGCAGTGAAGTTATAATCCACCATGGGTTTTACATACAGTGGTGGTTGTGGGTAGGATGTAGCGCCTTTGGCCATGCATCCAAGACCGAAGTTATAAGCACTGAAGTTATAAGTCAGCATGGGTGTGATCTGGTGCGGTGGTTGTGTCCACGACCTAGAGTCTTTAACCAGTGAAGTTATAAACCACCATGGGTTTGATATGCTGTGGTGGTTGTGGCTAGGACCTAGAGTCTTGGGTGCATGGCCGCAGGCTGTAGGCTGTAGGCTATACACCCAAGACTCTAGGCCCTGGCCACAACCACTGCACCATATTACAGTCATAGATCACATGTATAGATTCGAATATGTATGAAATGTTTGAAATTATACTTTATGTTTCATTTGTTGAGATTTGATATATTTTTTACATGACTTTAGTACCTGGAGGAAATATTCTTTTTCAATTTCTGTAAGAAAAGAGCATGTTAGTGTTGGCTTGTTGCAGATTTTTTAAGCAGTTACATACCTGTTGGCGTATTCTAACTGTCTATTTTTTTGTTACAATTTAGTGCTATTCATTTATCTGTGTGGATGTTATACAATCTTGGGCCAGTTAGATACCCGTTGGCGTATTCTAACTGTTTATAGTCTTTTAATTGCATTTTTGTTAATGTTGTAGTGCAGATTAGTTATTAAATTTTGTCTTTAAGAAGATTAAATAAGCGTTTGTAAGATTTGCTGATAATCTCTGCTTTAGAGTAATGCTATTATCATTACATACGAACCATCCATATTTGTTTTTAATATATGCAGTGTAGTGACCTGCATTGGTTGTGGCTCCTGCATGGTAGATTATACCTATTGTTGTGAAGGTTTTCTTACCAAGTGATACTTGTCCGTGTGTGAATCCAGTCAGCTTGCATTGGTTTTTGGTACCATCTGCATTGTAACGTAGAAGCATTAGTATTACGTAGTTACTATGTGTTTGTATTAGTAAGGTAGAGCGATTATCTGAATTGCAGATAGTACATAATCTGCCATGGTTTGCATTTTGTCCAAGTTGCTGAAATTGAATGGTTTCACAATTAGGTATGGATACATACACAAAGGATCCATTAGGGATTTGTCCCTGTGTCACATTGCTGCAGAGAGTACATGTATGTTTCCACATGCATGAAATCTGGAAGATTTCATTTATAGGTATGTTTTTGTTTTCCAGTACTTATAGTAAGTACATTAGAAATTCTTGTGGATCTTCTTGTGAATTTATAGTGTACCCCACCATTCCAGCACAGTAGTCCAATTCTTGTATTATTCCGTGAGCACTATACGTGTTGTCAGGATTGTTTTTTGCGTTTCTATGAAGGACTAACATCTGCAAATACAATTGGTCTCTACTGTGTAAGTAAATGTTGTTAACAATTGGTGCCAATTGAAATAGAACATTCATTGCTACATTTGCGTAGCAACTTACACCAGTTACATTTGAACATTTGAATGGACCAGATAGTTCTGTGTCTGAGTCATTTTTTGGGAATTTGTGTTGCTTCTTTGAAGAAGTACCTGAGTTACTTTCACTAATAGGTTCTTCTTTGGTTGTGGTAATAGATGAAGTATTAGCTGCTTTTACTCTTTTTGAAGAATTTGCAGTCAGATCCAGTTGCATTTTTGTTTGAATTAGTTTTCTTTTACAAAGTTTTCCTTTTTGTGGAACAGGATACGATTTCAGATGGGGGGTGTACAGTGAACGTAGTCTATTGTATTATAAAATGCAAGGAATATCAGTGTTTACTTTACTTGCATCAAAGTTGATTAGAAATAGACCGTCAAGTGTACGTAAGTGTGATAGTGCTACATAGCTCATGCCTTCTTTAAAGACTCTGTTCCCAATATCTATCAATGTTTTGTCTAGGGTAAGACCTTGGGATTTATGAATGGTGACTGCATATGCAAGAGTTAGAGAAAATTGTTCTCTACGTGCATACATGTCTTTGAAGAGAAGGAATTTAGCTGTTGAGCGCCCTATCCTTTTTACTTCTGAAAGTTTGTCAAAGAAAATAATGACAAACTGAATATTGTTGTGACGTAGGTATGTTTGAAAGCCACCAACTGTACCCAGTGCTCCATTAACTAGTCCTTGCTCCACATCAAGGTTACGTTTAAGCATTACTCTACAATTTAAGGATAATTTTAATATGTTTTCCAACCCAGCTGTGTTGCAGATTGAATTTTCTAAAGTATTTAGACTTGTTGTGGCTTGCTGACACATGGGTAGTGTCATATCATGCATGTCTAGTTTGTCTGTGGCGCAAATTTCAATTATTGGTTGCATTTCTTTTTTTAACATTGTTTCATTGAATTTGGAACAGCTTGCAAAGAGTTGGCATTAAGGCCATACAATTGACATTTGTGTGCACTAATTGTTCCATAACATCAGTAGCACATGCGTCATCGCCATAAAGTGCATGGATGTGCTGGGTTTTCAATATTGCTTGTGCTTCTTGAGATAGTACACCAGCTCTAATACTTTTTAAAATGTTGCCGTAAGTGAAGTCTGCAGATTGACGCATGTTTTCTGTTAATTCTCTGTATTGGAAATGTTGCCAAAGGTTGACATTTCCTCTGCTGCCAACAGTTTTACGGTAGAGTTTGTGTCCTAAGGTTTCAAAAATAGGTTCACCTTTCACTGGTGTCAATTGCAGAAGATCTCCGAAAACAATAATGTGTTTTCCTCCAAAGAGTTGTTTGTAGTTTGTTTTAAGCACTTCTTGCAATCTGAGGTGAATCAAAGCCAACATTAGGGTGGAGACCATGCTCACTTCATCTATTAGTAGCATTTTCATTTGTTTTAATACTCTGCGTAGTTCCATTGCAGCTTCTGTAAAAAGTCTGTAATAGTCTAATTTGTTTTGGTGTTCTACTGGAAGGAGCAGTAATTTTTGTAAAGTGACACCGCCTATGTTGTAGGCAGCTAAACCTGTGGGGGCAGTTACAACAGCTGACAGTTTGTTGTTTGTCAATTGTTGAAGGAACTTGCTGATGATTTTGATTAAGAATGTTTTGCCTGAACCAGTTTCACCACTGACGTACAGCAGTATAGGTTTGTAATTTTGGCAGGTACATTCTTTATTTTCGTGTTGTAAACCAGTTGCAATTTCTTTTGTTACTTCTTCAAACATGGTGCGTTGGTCTTTGTTATGTTTTGATTGTAGTACAGTTAAGTCTTCTGTATCTTTTACATAGTGACACATGGTGTTTTCTCCTTCTGTCATAGCTAATTCTGCCTCATTTGCTATTAGTGGCTGTCCCAGTGGTTCTTGGCTTCCTGTTACAGATGGTTGACTACTGTCGGGAGTGTCTTATCTAGTTGGGCCTGGAGTTCTTCTTCGTTTTGCTGTTCATTGTGCAACATTGTTTTGTACTGCGTAAAGTTCACATCGGTGATAGTGCTTTCATTTGCTTTGCAAGCGTCTTCACAGCAGTCATAGTTAAATAGTATCTCGTCTTCTTTTCTCCATGGTTTAAAAAGTTGTAGCAGGGACATGTAATATAGTTCTTTCTGTTGAGGAGTTTTTAATGACAATTTGACATGATTAATTAAGCTTCGTTTGGTAAGTTTCACTAAGCTGCCTTCACAATATGTCACTCTATATCTACCTTTGTTTTCATCAGGTTTTATATTATTTTTGTATACAAAGTGTTGGGCTATGTGGTATAGACACATGGTTTCCAAAGTGGTACTCCTGTTCGGGTAGTATGTGTCTAGTAAATTGTTTTTCAAATGTCTTGGTTGTTGGTATCATTTTTGGCTATTGTTTCTATGTCCTCATATGATTTGAGAACTCTTTTTCTAGATTTAGCATAGCAGGACCAAGACTTAGCCATTCTATATTTTCAGATGTTCCATACAAAGCAGTACCGGTTAAACGATCTGCTGCTTCATAGGCACCACATTCTCTATGAGAGAGCATTTTTATGCCTAGGCTGTACAATTTCTGAGATAGTGTTTTGTCTGATAATAGGTCATTCCAGAGGTCTAGAAGCTCTGTTCTTTCTGCTTTTGTTAAGTAGGCTGTAACATATTGTGCAACTGCAGTGGAATTGTCTGCAATGTACTGCATATCAATGTTTGCATTCCATAAGAGGGCAATTATTGCATTGTAATCATTGATATGTTTTAATTTGTCTGTTCTTTTTATGTAATACGTGTTCTTAGGTGATTTACCTTTAACACTATGTCTAACTGAAGACATGAAGTTGTTGACTTCACCTGTTTCTTTAACTGGTCTGTGGAAACCAAAGCGGCATTTGGTATAGTATTTACGTTTGTTTTTGTATTTGCGACGACAATATTTGCCACATTTGTGCCTTTGGAATTGTACAATTTGTCCATGAAGGTCACTATGTCTCGTTTGTGAAGGGATTTCACAAGTGACATATTTTTGGATGAACTGCAAAACAGTGGCATCACTGTCCTGACCAAATTTAGGTGCACCTTTAATCCATAAAAGCATGTGGATATGTGGTGCTCCTCTGGCTTTGTAGACTTTTCTCCAAAAGAAGTGTTGCAATTCTCAGAGGGGAGGAGCAGATTTATTACAAATAAAGTGTAGCATAGCAATGAAACAATGGTGGAAATATCTTGAAACATTAACAGGATCTAGAGAGCAAAGTTCTCCAGGTGTTAGTATATCTATGTTGGTTTTGATTTTGTTTGATATGCGTAGGAAATCATGTACATCTTCCCATGCATATTCTGCACAACTTAAAGTAACAAACTAAGTGGGTGGTCCAAGGTTTCTGATCATACAACGTACATCTACATGACATCGGAACCAGTATTCTTTCGTACCACGCATGTTTGCAAACAGATTTGTTATTCTTGATTGTAAAACCTCATCTTTTTCTTGCACTTTTTGTATTCATTCCGTAGCTGACATATTTTGAAAATGGGTTTCCGATTTCAATATGTGTGCAACTCCGTAACATAGGGTTGCTAGTTCACTTTCAAGAGTAGGTGGAATATGTATTCCACATTTTGTCTAAATAAGAATACATTCGTAATGAGCGGTATTCTGATGCTGTTATCTGAGTGTGTCTATCATCGTATCTTCCTCCTTTGCCTGTAGGAAATAGTAGAGGAAAAGCATGTGCTTCTATACGTTTTTTCCCATATGCTCATTGGTGAACCTTTGGTTTGTCTCATTTGGTAAGTTTCTAGTGCATCATCTATGCTGTCATTTGAGTGAAATGGATGAATTGTATAATGGTCCAAAAGATTGGATACTGCAGGAGGATCCAGAAGTTCAAATTGACCAGTTTCTGATCAATTATTTCAGTTGTTCCCCTTAAGCTATCTTCAATATTTTTTTCTTTGTAGTATTCATTGTTGTCTTTCAGATATTGCAAGGCTTGTCTAACTTTATGTAAGTCCACAAGTTTTTGCCAATTTGTTTTGTCTTTTGTTGGTATACCATTAACTAAGACAATTAAAGATTGCTCTATTGGACGTTGCATTCCTAGAGCGTGCACATTTTCTGTCAGATCTAATGGTAAATAAACTACTACTACTACTACTACTAGTTTGCCACAAATGCCTTTCACCAATTCAGAGGGAGGTAATTTTGCTGTTTTTGGTTAAAGGCATAGTATTGCTTGAAATGAATGTACTGTTTGAATTATGATGCTCTCATACAAATTGAGTTGTTGCAGGGGTAATTCCAAGTTATTTGTGATAGCGCGTGAAGGAGTTTGGTTGTTGTCAAGTTTCATAGTGCAGTAACTGCAAAATATTAAGGGTTCACTTATTTCGTATTTGTTTTCTGCGAAAATGTAGAGAGCTAATTCAAACCATTTGGAATCTTCATTGTCTACAATTTTGTATGTTACGTCTATAGTTTTTGTGTTACTTTTGTAAAAAGTTCTGCAGCTACACACACACACATGGTTTGGTACTTCAGCGGATGTGCTTTTACATTTTTGTATTTCTTTTTTGTATGTGTGTAATAGAAAGTTGCCATGTGCAGAATTGTTGCTAGTCTCTTCTAAAGCTATTGCATTTTGTAAGTGGCTTTCACTTCCAAAATATTTTCTCTGGATACAGTCAATTTCTTCTTGTACGTATTTGGGTGTACCATGCAGAAGAGTGTTATTTAAATTGGCTAGTTCTAAAGCAGTGCTTTTAGCATAGTACAGTTTATACACTAGATCTCTTACATTTGAATGATGTGTTGATATGATGTTGATATCATGGAAGGTGCTTTTGCAAATAGGTCCTGAAATGTAGGCTAATGAATGTCCTTGTAGTCCTGTGTATTTGCGCACTGGAGAGGTATCCATATTTTGCAGCCCTTTCATTTTGATTTTGTCTTTACCTTTCACATACTGATTGAGAAAGTAGCATAAAGATTTGAAAGATTTGTTGGGAATGTTACACATTGACGTGCACGGCCATTTGTATATTGGACATTCTGGTTCAGTCGAATGGAGAGTAATTCTGAATTTTCTGGGGATATTTTTGTAAGCAGTGTTTCTTGTTCCATGATGGTATTATTAATTTGTTCATATCCTCATCCACTGCTATTCATGGCAATTGTGTTTGGATTTGTTTGTATGCTTCTTCATTAAAATATGGTTCTGTGGTCGTGGTGTGACCCCATTCACCTCCACAGATATTTAAGAAGTTATTTTTGTTGACATTCCGTTTATTGAGAAGTTTTTTTTGTAGTTTAGTACTTAGTTTTGTTAGTGGTTTCGTCCTGTTCAAAACTATAATAAATAATTTCCTTTTGAGAAGGATAGCACTGTCTACGAGAGCTTCTATGATTCATTTTCTATGGTACGTTTTTAGGGTTGTGTATGATTTTGCTCCTGTTCTTATTAGATTCTGAAGGACTCTGTGGCGGAACATTTTTGCAAAAATAGTTTTTTTAGTATGGTTACTTGCTAGTATATGAGGATTTATAGGAGCAGTGTTAGCAGTAGTGGTAGCTGAATTCTTGTTTCGTTTCACATTTTGATAGAGGAGGCAAAGTTTCTGTAGTTGAAGATTCTTTTGTTTCGCTAAATGACTGCATTAGCTGTTTTGTTTGAACGTTTTGTACAAACTCTGGTAGAGATGGATGCTTCATTTGGACACTTTTATTTTCATTTGCTCTATTTCTGGTTTGCTTTCTATGGACTAGCTTTATGATAGGCATTCTTTGGGGTCTGTTGAAAAAAAAAAGGTATGGGTTGGTCTGTTTTACAATGTATGTGTGCTGTGTGCATGCGTGTATGAGTTTAATGGGGAAGATGTTTGTGATGGTGTGTGAATGTGCATTGGGCAGTTACAATGAGTTGGGAAGGCTATTTTTCTGTTTGTATGTTACTACACTGTGGTTCAGATGAGAGTAGAAAGTGAGCTAGTGGTGAGGAGAAGCATTAATAGTAAACGTAATGGTATAAAATTGAAACAGTTATTTGTTTTTTAGTACTAACATTCTAAGGCTTGAGTATGTTATTTGTGTTCCAAAAAAACAACGGGGATTTGTGTGCCATTCTGCTGGTTAATTTCTGTTTAAGAAATGGGGATTTGTGGGCAGAATGGTTCAGAAATCAATGTTTTTTTTGGTGCGCAAATTACATGAATGAACCACAAAGTCTCTTGGAGGAACAGTAAGAATATAAAGGTAGTATTTTACTTACTTTTTTTTGTGGAATGAGCAGGTTTCTTCGGATATGTTGTTTGTAGTTTAGATGCTGTTGATTTTCAGGAGAGTGGTCTTCACTGCAATTGTAAAAGGAAGAAGTTAGTAATTTTGTGCGTTTATAGCACTGATGTTAATGTACATGTTGATTTTTATATTTTTGTGGTAGTATTCTCATTTGATATCTGAACATAATGTATGCATGCATTTCATTTGACTATGTGCAGCCTTTATATGTTATTTGCAGTATGTTAGTTCAACCTGCTTCGCAAATGAGTAGAATTTTAAGTTCATGAAATTCCCTTGTTTTTTTCTATCCGTGTTGTAGATAGCAGAGAGGTTTGGAAGTGATAGTTCATTATAGTAGATGGGAAAAAATTGAATCATTTCATATTATAATTAGACATGCGAACAATCGGGAGAACCTGAGAGGGAGATTTCACCACAGCAATCGGGAACGTTTATTTTTCTCATACGATCGCATTGGGATTAGCATTAATTTAGGCGGGAGACAGTAAACAATTGTGACCTTTTTTAATGAGAAATTGAGTTTCGCGCGTAAATCGGGAGGGTTGGCATGTATGTATATGTTATGCAGAAGATAGTAAAAAGTAGTGTGATTTTTCAAAGAAAAATCAGGAGTCTCACTTTTAAAGCGGGAGCTTTGGCATGTATGTATTGCCTATGCAGATTTAGTGGCATTACTTTGTTTATATGGAATCATAAGAGTTGTACATGTACTATGAACAACATATGCATACCTGTACTTTGTAATCATGCATGTGGATATGCATGGAGCTGTGAGTAGAAATCTTCGAGACTTGCACAGTAGTTTTTGTAGTAGGTGCTTTCCAATGATATGAGACTTGTATTCAGAGTGATCAACAGTACATTTGAAGTGCGGACCTCTGATGATGGAGTTAGATGTAGAGGTCTTGGATGTGATTGGTGGATGGTTGTGTGACTGCTTAGCTGTGTCCAATGAGGGAATGGATTTGGGAGTGATGTGGAAAGGGTAGAAGGGCTGGCTAAGAGTTACGTGCCGCGTGGACACCACACCTGTTTGTGGGTAGGGCGTGCCACATATGGGGTTTTACAGCAAATCCAGCATGGAAAGGGGCTGTAGGAATCAGCCAATCAGATGGTGATGTTGTGTATTTGTGTAGAAAGGGAGTGTGTGTAGTGAAGATGGCAGAGGTGGTGACAGTCAGGGTGTTGGTGCTCGGAGATATGTTTGTCCATGTTTTACAGCACTATTCTCAATGAGGCATGTGGCAAAGAATTTCAATGTTAGAGGAGTGGAGGTGGTGTGGAGCGCTGCGACTGACTGCAATGTAGAGGCAATTCTCCAAGTTTGCAGAGATATGCGTAGGATGAACATTCCCCATGTGGTAGTTTTGCACTATGGTGCTTTTCATTTGGGCTACGTGAGTTCCCCTACTTTGTTGGGAGATTTCGAACAGTTGGTGAAAGTAATTTTTTGTTGGATTACTTCCTAGAGCAAAATGGGACAACAGTTCTGTTTTTTGTCCTGATCAAAGCATTGCTAGGTGTGCAATCAATCGAGGCATGCATGCTTTCATGTTAAGAGCTGGTATGCTTTTCTGTAGCCACGAGAACATTGTTTCTAGTAATGCGGTTTATTTTGAAGCAGATGGTGTTTCTTTATCTTTATTAGGAAATTACATGCTCTTCTGGAATGTAAGGATTGCTTTGGAACAGGTTATGTGAAGTTTTTAGGAGTAAACTAAGAAAAAAAAATACAAAATAAAACATGCCTATTTTCAGAGCCCACCTTAAAGGGGAAATGGGGAACACTATTTAAATGCACATTTGCCATGCTCAGATCTTCTACATGTCCGCGGACATGGCGGTGATCTGCGGACAGCACGTATTACATACGGGGATTCTGGGGTGGAGAGGCATGCAAATGAGAATGAGCAGAGCTAGTGATTGGTCAGTAAAGATTAGTGGGTGTGTTGTGTACAGAGATATTTAGTGAGGATGTCTTTTTCCTGAGAGGAGAACAGACAACTATGGCGGTGTGTGCTCGAAAACCAATTGTCAGGATTTTGAGAGACTCATGGATATATTGGTTGAAGGTGCATGCAGAACGTTGTGGTATATCTACAGATCTTGGATTCCATTATGTGGAAGCGCACTGGCATGGAGTGCGTGGAATGAAGTGGCTGGACTTGGTACCTCTCTGTGCTACTTTACAGACGGAGCATAATCCTGACATAATTACAATTCATTGAGGAGGGAACAGTTTAGGACATGTGTCTACATTTCTTTGCAATTTGCAATGAAGGAAGGACTTGAGAAGGTCGCAGAGATGGAGTCCATCTTACATATGGTGGCAATCAGATTTTTATTTGAAATGTACAAAATGCATAGCAACCTTTTTTGGAAGTATAGAGATCTAGTTTGCATTACATGTTGACAAATCCAAATTTTACAAACACCATCAAAAGGCTCTTTAAAGAGCCACCACTTACTCCCAAAGAAAAGTGCATTGGTTTTGCTAGGGTTTCACCCCAAAATGTTATCTGTCCTAGGACTGTCTGCGGACTTAAAAAAAAAATGTGCAGGGTCCTGCACCGTTTACTTGATAGTTCTATTTTTAAACTGAGAAAGGTGGCTCAGAAAAGAGCCTTTTTTAAACTTTTTGTTGTTTTATATATTTTTTTGGCTTTTTCTACACCCGATATACTAGGAGAGGAGGGGAAAGGAGGGTAAGGAAGGGACACCAACCACGGGGATAAGAAAGGGCAGGTGGAGAGAGGAAGATGTAGGGTGGGCCTTATTTAGGTAGATAGTAGCTCTTCTGGTGTTCCGTGACCGAAGTCTCGAAAGCACTTCGATGACTCTCCCCCTGCAGATTACTGCATCAGAGTACATACACAATATTGAGACCCTCGAAAGGTAAGGGTCAACAGCATCGCGAATGGCCTGTGAAGCAGCTGGAGGGATGCGCTCTCCCACAGGAGTGTCTCTTGTGGTGAGAGGATCAGAAACGGAGGATGCTGTGGAGGAACTCAACCTACTACGTTCTTTACATGGTACAACCTTGCGAATGGCCACACCATGGAACAAAGTTAGGTGTCGTTTCATGGATGTCGTACCAAAGCTGTTTGAATCACATCTCCCACGATTCAGCACCAAATTGCACTGGTTACAGGTGACCTTGTTCACACATGCATTCGGTACGTTACCATGAACGGTAAACAACTGCCACACCCATGACTCCCGGTGAGTGATGGTAGTAGGGAGTTCCTCAACCTCATTCTCTTCATCCTCATCCCATTTGTGATGTCATCTTTGATGTCCTGGGTGTTAGTTTTAGCAGTACACAGAGTGGCGTGAGTTATGGTTACTTAGCTGACCATAACTGGCAAATTTCAGGGGTTTTTCGGTTTTACTTGGAACCGTAATGTCCCTTTAACAAAGATTTTTTACTGAATTTCACAGGTTTTTAGTAGCACAACTTAACCATAACATCCCTTTAACATATATATATATATTATTTGGCGGTGATACCGCCCTATAGTTAAGGCGAGAAGAACTCCCATAGAAACCCCTCAAAATTCTAATGTTAATAACTTTTGATCTGAGAAACGGATTTGACCATAATTTCGAAAGTGATTAAGGAATCATGGGCACCCCAGACTGCAAGGTTTCGTAAAGATTCGTTAAAAAATAAAAAGCGTTATTAAGAAGACAAAACATTATTTTATCCACAAGTGAGGCTCACTTCCCATTCATTTTTTTCATAGACAAACAAGGTATATTTTTGTCAAAGCGCACAGCCCAAACTGCTGGAGGAATTATGACCATGTCTGAACAACTTGGGCAAAAAGCATTTACTAAATGCCTTTTTGTGGTTTGGGGTATTCTGTTCAATAGTTATTTAAATATTTGACACAGAAGGGGGTGCCACTTCTAAAAAATAGATAGCTATATCTCGTGATTTACCCGAAACTGGGGTGTTTTAGAAATTAAACGACCGCCATCTTGTTTTTCTCTCAATGTGAGATATAACCGCAGTTATATCCGAGGATAAAGGGAAAAGAAAAGTTGTTAAAAAGCTATTTGCCGGTTAAAATAATTGAAAATGAGTTTTGTCTAGAGGTGGGGAGGTTGGTGGAGGACACCAAGATAAATTTGGGTGTTATAGGCCATCCATGGACTGAGTTTACAACACAAAGCTTTCCGTAGCTGCGGCTATAGCCCCAAATAGCTGACATCTCAAAGCAAACTGCATCACAGAAACAGTGTGTGTTGTGGGGGGAAAGGGAGAGGGCAGGCTATGTGAGGTGGCCATCTTGGGAGTGGGTAAGCTGTCATTTTTCCTAAAGTGTTGGTTATATTCGAGGCTATAAAGGACTACGGATAGCCGCAGGTAAGAGTAATTCTGTGCCCGTAATATATATTGTGGGGTAACTGTGTTTTTATTTCTTTTTTAAAGCAATTATTTTTAAGTGTACTGACGTCAGGGGTGAAATATCACTGGCAATGGTCAAAGGCCATGGTCAGAGACACGGTAGGTATTTGGGATTCTTATCTATTTTGGCTGTGTGTTTTCAGACCTTTTTACATGTGAGACTGTGGATAAAAACAGAAGAATATTGTTTGAAAAAATCGAAAGAAAAAGGAGCCACCCCACTCTAGTTTTAGATGCCAATACACTGTATTTTAGCCTGTGCATTTTATCTTGGGTAATTGTACATATTACACGTGTCCCCATCTAGTTTACTGTCATGTATTATACAGAGCTTTCTTTATCTTCATTCATCTTACATAAATACATGAGCAGTACTTTACTGTATTGTTCTTTGAACTTCTATTTTATTATAAAACCTGAAGTGAGCCCCCCCTTTAACTAACAATTTGTAACCACAGTTATAAAAGAAAATTCATGAATACTAACTGTGGTTATTTAAATAAATGTTTTTGGGCAAATTTTATTGTATTTGGGGTTATTTTGTGACCGAATGTGGAACTGAGAAGGGTGGTGTAGTGGAAAGATGGAGGCTTTTTTGTAGGTGAAAAAGTAGTACATGTTTAATTCTGTTGTAGTGGTTGTAGTCAGTATAGGTAGAAGGCTGCCCTGTGCTATGGTGTCCATGGACCTCGCACCGCACCTTCCATTCGGGTTGTTTAAGGGTGCCATGCATGGAAAGGGGACTGCGGTGACTGCGGACAGTCGTGAAGGTCTGCGACTTCGGGGCTATCAGCCAATCAGGTTCTGTGGTTGTGGTATACAGGAACGAGGGTAGCAGGTGTTTTCTTTTTTGGGTGCAGTGAACATGTCTGTAGCTATGGCTATGAGGAAGCAGAGTGTGTGGCTAGTGGGAGATTCTTGGATGCATTCATTGAAGGGTTACACTGAATCTTGTGGCATTTCTGCAACTATTGGATTGGAAGAAGTGGAGGTTTGGTGGTATACATTTTGTGGGTTAAACTAGACAACCTTATTGACATTCTGTAAGAGTGTGGCTCACTTTAAACGTTCAGATATTATTGTTGTGCATTGTGGAGGCAACAGTTTGGACTATGTAAGTCCAGTATCTTTGCAGGTTGCCATAAAGAATATGATGAGAAACCTAATGTAACAGTTACCAGGTGCACTATTTCTTTCTCAAATCAATCCAAGGCAAGTATAGGGAAGTCTTAATTTGCTTATTATACAAATGGAAGAAGCTAGGCATCTTGTGATCAAAGGTGTATGTGCTTTTTTACATGGTTTAGGGATGGCATATTTTTAGAATGAAAATGTGAAGTTGGATGGTGTAAATACTTTTCAGAGTGATGGAGTGCATTTACCTGATGTTGGCAATCATATTCTTCTATGTTAAAAATGCATTGCAAACAAACTCTTACAAACATTGCTTGTAAACAAGTTCAAATGGAAGATGTAGAAGGTAGAATGAAACATTTCTTAGAAGGTGTAAAACATCAAAATGAAAAAAAATGGAAAACCAAAAAATATAATAGAAAAGTCTCTTTTAAGAACAACCATTGCAAAATAAATGCTTTAAATTGAGTTTTAAACCTTCCCACCCCCTTCAATTGGTCATGCCATCTGCGGGAAATTCAGTATTCTGTGCACACGATGTGTTGAATCTGGGTATTTTAAGGATGCTAGGCATGGAAAGGAAGCTACTGGTTTTGTGGGTGTGGTGTACAGGAAGACTGGGCCGCAAGAGTTATCTTTGTTGTGTGTAGTGACAATGGATATGGCTTTGACGAAGCAGAGTTTCTGGTTGGTGGGCTATTCTTTCACTTAAGGCATACTGTGAGCAGTCTAGATTACGTGGGAATCTTGGATTTGGAGTTTGAGGAATAAAGTGGGTGGAATTGCTCCTGTTTTGTGAGAGTATGGTTAATTTTTATGTGGCAGGATTATTATTAGGCTATGTTATGTAGGATTATTATTATGCTATGTTATGCAATGCTATGCTATGGTATACTACATTTGTCTCTCCCACACAGTTAGGTCTGAGACCCTCCATGTCACCTCCCTCTGCCTCCCTGTGTCTTCTCTACACGCAGGACCCAGGACAGGCCCAAACCCCTCTAAGGGCAGAGGACACATCAGACATTCCCTTCTGTCTATTCTGTGCAAGTATAACATTAGCTCCATATATGGGAGATAAGAGAAGGGGTTTCTGCAAATGCAGCATATTCATTATACAACATGATGTCCCCACAGGGATGTGTCACAAGGGCATACGTGAGATGTTGACATTTCTTGCCATAGATATGCAATACCGTGTTAGGTAACACCCCATTTTGAAAGTACTGAAACATATTGTGTTTGCCTATCATATGCTGTATAAACCGGCACTCTATGGTGGGGGCTCGAGAGAGAGCTCCTCAACACTTGCATGCTGTGTTCCCTGCTGATCACTCTGTATGCTGTGTATTTGCAATATAATATAAGAAGCTTGATTTACCACCTGTCTGTCTGATCTCCTTATTTGCTGCAAACTAAGGCGGCCTTACTTTGGCCACCACAGAAATGAGGCTATGATCTCTGGTCAGGACTGCACAGGAGTTTTTCTGGGGGCTGCCATCAATGATCACCACAGTCCGGCTACATTAGGTCCTCATTGTGATGCTGGAAATGCATTGGAGGGACAGGGCCTCCATGTCCTTGTCCTGTAGTCCTTTCATCATGTGTGTTCTGTGTTATTTTCTGCAAAGCAGTCCATGTGCAGCTCTTCCTCTTTTTGGTTTGGTGATCAGACTCTTGGGATACCCGTACAGCACACATGGGTGGGGGTACAACCCTGTACCCCTAGTGTATGTTTTTGGGCACCTGTGTTTGGCCCACAGAGCAGGGTATGGGCTGCTGGCAGCTCCATGCTGAATTTGACAGGTGCTCTGAGTGTCCTTCATTTTGGGCTACCTAGGCCCTGCCATTGGAATCAGTTGATTCCTGATAGGAGACAAGATGACCCCTGTGGCCTCTTGCTTTCTATTCCCTGTTACCTTGTTTTCCCAAAGTCCTGGGAAGCCCTGACTCTGTCCCTTCCCTTGACTGGCTGTTGGGTGGATGTTCCATATATGGTATTGTGGGGAAGTCCAGGCAAGACTGGCTGAAGCCTTCCCAATGACTGTATGTTGTGGGTATGCCCTTGGGGTGAGATCTTGGTGAATGGAGTGTGTGGCCAATATGCATTTCATGTTATGGGTGTCTTGTTTCTGGTATGTGACACAAAGACTAAGACAGCCCGGCCCAAAACTAGTATGGATGCAGTGTGGAGTGCTGAATTGCTGGGTACTTGTCCCAATCCACATTCCTTGTTGTGAGGGTCTGGATGGAGAAGAATGGCCTGAATGCACTGTGAGCCTGATTGGCTGTCTGCCTGCCTGCTCCCTTATGAATGATTGGTTGCCTGAGTGTGACCCAGCAGAGTGAATGAGAGAGCAAACAGTATATCTGGGGACCTCTCACTGATGGAAATCGTTCAGAAGCTGAAGTTAAAATTTGAAGCTGCTTACCCTTGAAGCCGGCTGGAAGAAGAATTGCTGCTGCTTTCCTTAACCAATCTGAAAACTTCTGTGTCTTCAAGGACTGATCCAAGAGAGGACCTGGCTAGGATACCTTTTCCTGAGTTACGAGGGAATATCGTACACCAGCTAACCTTCACCAAAGGTCCCTTGAAGTCAGTCATCTTAAGGCTGCTGACCGGAGACGGGGACCGCCGAGCATTCTGAGGCAAGGCACCCGGACATTGAAGTCCATCGCCGTCATCGACCATCATCGTCGACCAGAGATGTAAAGCTTGATTGCCTAAGACATTGAACCAAGGACTCCCTTGCTCATCTCCGTCGACCGCTTTGTCCGGCCAGAGAAAGTCAAGGTCGCCACTGAACCGAGGAGAATCCGCCGGTGGGTTTCCCGCCACCCGAAGTTCTCAAAGACGCTGATGAAGATCTGAAGCCAGCCGTGGTTGAGTCCCAATTGCCGACGCCAAACGCTGATGACCCGACAACTTTGCTGGGCCTACGTTCTACATTGACTCTTTGCTGCAACCAACTATCATCATCGAGGTGCACCACATGCCTCATCTTCGCAGGACATCCACGACTGATTGTTGATGAGCACCGCAAGGTCTGAAGCTGGTGACACCACGCCATTGTTCACCTTTTCTTCAAGGAATCTCAATGATTCGTGGTTCCTGCCTTAAAGGGAGTTCACTCAAGAAGGATCCATCGATGACCCATTGTCGAACTCTGCTAAAAAAGGTACATTGGGGTAGTAGAACATTTCTATGGGGAAATAAGACTCTGCTGTGCAATATATGGACTGGGCTTGTTTATTATATTATTTACTGGTTGCCCAGTTGGGGGGATCCTCACACAGAACTGTGCCTGGTGGTAGGGAGCCAGAATTCTGCCAATTGTTTAACCATCTGGTTCCTCCCAAGTCTATGGTTGATACCTTTTGCTATTGATTTGTATGCCAGTTGAAACTGTCAGCAGTTGGTGAATTTTAATGGAATCAAAGAGTAATTGTGGTACCCCATAGAAATTGTACATTTATCATTATAGAAATGCCTGAGCACAAAGTATGTTATTGTGTGTGTATATAACTTGAATCTTATTTATGTGAAGAACTGTGTTATCACTAACATAGTGTGTTGACATTCCTTTGTGGGGGCTTGGGGATTACACTGTACTTAAGAACCAGCCTGCATCACCTCCTGAGAGCTTAAGCCTTGATTGCTCGTCCATAGCTACCTTACAGAGAATCTTGGCTGGGGCGCTCTGTGCTTCTACTCTGCCATATAGAGGGCAGGTGTACAGAAGAGCCCCCCTCCAGTCTTTACACTGGTGGCAGCAGTGGGCTGCTTATGGTTTTAAGAATAGGTGTGTAACCTTACCACTTACAAAATATACACACTTTGATAATATGAAGTTTAGTTGTGTACTAGATAACTACATTACGAGCCATGGAATTTATTGCAAATGGTAAATTGACTAGGATGATCTTGGATGCTATTCAGAGTGCTTGTGAAGCCAGGGAGTTAGACTTTGAAGATAAGTCTAGGGCTGAGCTGATAGCTGCCCTGGTGGACTACCAGACTGATGTGAAACTCTTGATGAAGGGGGGATGCAACCACTGAGGACCCTGCCCTTGTGGTTGTTACCGGATCTGTTTCTGGGAGTGCCACCACTCCTGCTGCCTCTATTCCGAACCCCAGCAGTGTTTCTTCAGGGAATCCCTTCGAACTTGAATCATTGAGGATGAAATTGGCCTTTGAATATAAAAAGTACGAAACAGAAGCTGAACTTCAGAAGGAGGAGTTGGCACAGCAAGTTATAATCAAGAATAGGGATCTGGAACTCAATGACAGGGACCTTGAACTTAACAATAGGGACACCGAAATGTCAGAGAATCCAGCTACAGAAAGCTAGAGTGGAGACTTCAGCAAAACCAGTTGAGAGTGTCAGGTCCCCTGCCACCAAGTTTATGAAAGATTTGGTTGGTATCCATGTGGAGTGTTCTGACATACTCCAGTGGATTGAAGCGTTTGAAATGGCTTGTGGAATCCATGATGTTGATAAAAGAGATTGAGCTAAGTGTTTGTTAAGCAGAGTGCCTCAAAATGTTTATGACTGTATTCTTAAACTGATTGTGGAAGAAAG
The DNA here is from genome assembly GCF_040938575.1 of Ambystoma mexicanum. NCBI lineage: Eukaryota > Metazoa > Chordata > Amphibia > Caudata > Ambystomatidae > Ambystoma > Ambystoma mexicanum. The sequence goes on along the minus strand of NC_090924.1, from coordinate 288,336,901 downwards.
GAGTCAGGATGAGTGCATGAAATCTGCTTTGATTGCCAAGAGTGGCAAGACACCTACACAATCCCTTGATAGGTTCAGGGAGTATTAGCAAAGAGAGAATGTGTCTTGGATTGACTGGGTGAGTGCTGCACATATGAACATGATGGGGTGGATTGATGGTTACAAAGTGAAAACGTTTGTTGAATTGTCTCATCTTTTGTTTATTGAGCATTTATATGAAGTCTGTTCACCAGAACTGTGTCAGTATGTTGCTAACCAGAACATTTTAGATCCCTTTAAAATGGCCAAGCTGGCTGACAAGTGGGTCTCCCATCGGGTGTCCCATAAGGAACCCAGTGGGAAGGACAAGGATAAAGAAAAGGGGGCTTATCAGAACTCTGAGCAGTCCCAAAAGCAGTCACAGTCGGGTAAATCCAAACCTTCTTCTAAGACCCAAAAATGTAGTGGGGATAAGTCCTATGTGAGTGGGAGCAAGAGTATTGGTCCTCCTGCTGCAAAGCAGTCTCCCAGTGGCTCCAGTACCGTACCCCACATTCCTGGCACTTGTTGGGACTTTGGAACTCTGGACCACAAGAAGGGTGACCCCAAGTGTAAAGGTAAGGCACTTGGAGTCCAGGCTGTCAGACTGACCTACCCTTGCTCCATATCTGAGGTGGATGCAACTGTCCTCCCCTCCTCTGCTGGAATCTCTTTTGGTGCTCCTGCAGAGATTTCCCTAGTGTCCCTTGGTGCCTGGGACCAGTACTCAGAAGTACTCACTACAATCCCACAGGTTTTTTAAAAGTGTCCTCCTGAATGGCCAGCCTTCTACTGGTTTGAGAGACACTGGGGCAAGCATGGAAGTGGTGGACAGGACCCTTCTCAAGACAGAGGACTATGTAGGTGCTCCTCTGAGAACCACCAGGTTAGCTGGTGGGCCTCTCAAATTATCTCTTGCAGCCGTAGTCACAATCACGATTGGAGACAAGACAGCAAATCTTCCTGTCCTGGTTCAGGACAATGTACCTGCTAACATTTTGTTAGGCAATGATCTAGTAGAGTTGGGGTTGATCTCTGATGGTCTTCCCCTGACTGCTTCTGCAGTCACTAGGTTACAGGTAACAGAAGGTCTGATTGTGAGTCAGGTACCCAAGCCAAAGGGGAGACCCGAGGCAAGAAGGCCACCTCTGTGAAGGGGGCTCCTTCTCTTCCTGCTGCTTTAGCAGCACCCATTGGGATTCATTCGCCGGACGGGCTGGTTCCAGTGGTAAACCTAGACTCAACTCCTGTGGGAGAAGAGCCAGAAGACCCTCCTACCGGAGACTATGCTCAACCCAGAGGATCACTCCGACCTTTCAATACCTGCTGGCTGAAGGGGGGCCCTTTAGGGGAGACTTTTGTTAGGGTCAGAGAGAGTGCCACTCTCTCGAGGGTCTGAGGAAACAGGACCTGGCCCAGGCACAAGGAGAAGTGCCTAGGTCTTTCCAGATTTATTGAGAGGCTGAGCTCCTTTGCAGTGAACCCACTAATCCTGAACCTGGTGCCCTCAAGAGGTTGATGGTACCCCAGGTGTACAGGCCCTTCTTACTGCAGTTGGCACATGAGGTGTCCTTGGCTGGTCATCTTGGGACCAAGAAGACAAAGCAAAGGCTCTCTGCCCATTTTTACTGGCCCCGGATGGGAATAGAAGTGAAGTCCCACTGCAGGAACTACCCCACTTTTCAGTTGTCTGGCAAGACTAGAGGCAGTGTCATTGCCCCACTGCAGCCATTGCCAGTGGTTGGCACAACATTTGAGAGAGTGGGCATCAACATTGTCAGTCCCCTTGACCCTCCCACTTCAGGTGGGCATCGGTTCATCCTGGTCTTGATAGATCATGCCACCAGGTACCCTGATGCCATGCCACTTCAGACTGTTACTGCCAATGTGGTTGGCAGGGTACTCCTGGGCATTTTTACCAGGGTTGGATTCTCTAAGGAGGTTGTCTCTGACAGAGGATCCAACTTCATGTCGAGTTACATGAAAACGATGTGGAAAGAGTGTGGGGTAACCTACAAGTTCTCCACCTGCTATCATCCCCAGACCAATGGTCTGGTTGAGAGATTTAATAAAATTCTCAAGGGCATGCCGGGTGCTTTGGAAGAGCCCCTATGGAGGAAATGGGATATCCTCCTGCCATGCCTGCTTTTCGCTTACAGAGAAGTACCTCAAGAGGGTGTTGGCTTCAGCTGTCAGCAGTTTGTGCAGTTTCATGGAATCAAAGAGTAATTGTGGTACCCCATAGAAATAGTACATTTATCATTATAGAATTGCCTGAGCACAAAGTGTGTTATTGTGTGTGTGTGTATAACTTGAATATTATTTATATAAAGAACTGTGTTATCACTAACATAGTGTGTGGACATTCCTTTGTGGGGGCTTGGGGACTACACTGTACTTAAAAAACAGCCCGCATCACCTCCTTAGAGTTTAAGCCTTGCTTGCTCGTCCATAGCTACCTTATAGAGAATCTTGTCTGGGGCGCTTACTCTGCCATATAGAGGCCAGGAGTACAGAAGACCCACCGCCAGTCTTTACACTCATTATGCTGAGGGTGCTGTTAAAAAACACGGCACAACTGTTATCTCCAAAGTTGCCAAACTCAGCAGTGTGATTGGTAAGTGGCCGCTGGGAAATCTCTATCGCAGACCACGACAATAAACATGTTTGATTTTTCGAGGACGGAGTGGTAAATATCAACCTTCCTCATATGGTACTGTGTGTTCTTGGCATTGCACATTATTTTGAAGCTGATTTGCAATGTCTTATATACTCTCTCTCCTTACACGCCCTGATGTTTTGTGTTGGGTATGTGATAGGTGCACAGCCGAGAGTTTCATCTGTGCTGAGCGCATTCATCGTGTTTGTCTATGAACTGTCTAATTTGGGCTTATAGGTACTAGTTGCTGGGTCCTGTCTAGAGCTAAAATTGAAAAACTAAGAATTAGTGCAGCAAGCTATCTTGCGTGTAACAATTTCTTGTTTGCCATCTACTGAGAGATACATAGTATAACAGGTCAATGTAAACTTTGTGGCAATCAAATAGAGAAACATTCCATAGTATCCCGTAGTATAGCAGAGAATTGCCCCTGCATTCACCCACGCCCCCCTCTTCTCTGTATCACTCCAACACAATCCTACCAAGGAAAGTGCTTGCACAGCTCCACATTGAAGCCGATGTTTAATGTTCAATATTTAATGTTTTCACAAATTTTCTCGAAAAACATAAAACAATGATAAAGTCAAGTGCTGAACTACAGAATGCAGGGGAGGTGTAGTTCTTTTATGAAAGGGCCTTTCTGGCTAACAAGTGGTATATCATATAATGTCATTTCTTACTATTTTTCATGTTCTGTGCGAGAATAAATAAATTGCTTTTGTTTCTACTACTGGTAAATTTGGTATCATTTGTTGCATTGGCTGTTTGGATTCTAAATTGGTCAGGTTAGGTTTAACAGTTTTGGGTTGATGACTATTTTGCTTTTTGCACTGGTTAAAGAGGAAATTGAGAACATCATTGCATTTTATTTTGTGATTTAGGCAGAGGGCCACCATGTGATGCCACGGTCGATTTTTGTTTTTAGAACTATTGAAACATAATGCTGTTTCCAGTTTGAGTGTGTTTGTGAGTTGCTGTGCCTGTTGGTTTATTTGTGCACCACATAGACACAGTTATGTATAGGGGGGTGAAGGTATGTTGTCGCATGGCCCCCAGATTTTGTAGACTGGTTCTGAGGTGTTTTTCACTGGGTGTTTTGAGGATTGGTTCATGTGCATTCCTATGTGCTGCTGTTTCCATGATTGCAGCTGATAGGATTGTGTTGTGTTTTTTTTTCTCCACTGCCGTGTTATTGAGCCGTGGTTTGCTTTGTCATACAATCAGAGGATTGCTGTGGTATGCCATTACCACAAATGCTTGGCTTATGCCAGCAGTCTTTAAATAAATTGCTGCCTACAGACCTGCAGTGTTTAGGGAATTGCCTTATTCCCTTGGGGAACTTTGCGATTGTGATTTTTTTGAATTAATGAAATGACTTTGTGTTTATTTTCTTGATTATTGTGGCCACTGTCAACATTTATTTTGCTATTTTTCACTGTCGCCCTGTCCATGCTACCGACAACTTAGTGCTACAGAAATACCTACATGCTTTTCTTCCAGGCACGGGTAGGCCTTGATTGACAAGAAATAAGGTCCTGCTTAAATAAATTTGCGTGATTGGCCTTCCACATTCATTGTTTCACGACACTGAGTGCCCTGCAGTCTATATCTATGTTCTTATTTCTTCTGTTCTTATTTCAACTAAAGAGGAGATGTGGAGGGCCTTTTTAGCCATTTGGTAGTTAAGTGTCAAATGTTATTGTTTAGATAAGACCAACACTTTTCCTCTGATCTGTTAATCTTTATATTCAGTAACTCTATCAATTCTTGCTTGATCCTGTCTCCCTTTGTGTCTGGTTTGTCTTTCTGCTGTCACCTACAGTAAATAACAATTGCCGGGAGGTTGCTTGCACCAATCATCTTGATCTGCAGTACCTGCGGGCCTACCTCCCTTTGTGTTTCCCCTGCCCTATTGGATTTATGGACTTAGCTATGGTCTCTGAGCTTTCCTCACAATGACTTACTCCTGCAACAGATGGAGCATTCACCTGTAAATATTTAAAAGTGTGGATTTTTTCACGCATGTTCAAAAGGAGTTTCAGTGGCCACTCGAGGGGTCATTTCATGGGGATCATCTTTTTGTCTTGCACAAGGTTTTTGAACAAAGAAAGTATAAAATGACTGCTGGTCATTGGTCATCTTATTTTGCCTGGTACAAAGTGTCTATGGGCAGATTGCGTGACAGTCAGACTAGATCGCTTAACAACTCTCAGGCTAAGTTAGTGAAAGAATTAGGGTAGTACAGGCATTGCTCAAAGGCTGGCTGGCCAAACAGTAAACGCACTCGCAAAACAGGCCAATACCCAAGTGCTTCTGCAGACACTATTAAAGAATCCCTTTCAGAAGCATCTAAAACGCCATCTGTAGACCTTATTTTTAACTAGCACCATGCGCGCCTTACCTGAGGGCCGACACACCTCCTTTTCCGCCTCCGCCTCCACCTCCACCGACCACGCCACCTCCTCCACCCACCACGCCATCACCAACTGTCACACTCCTACAACCGCCCACACCACATCAAGCTGGCAGACCTGCTTCACCCCACCACCCTCCCCTGCCACTTTCGCCCATGCCTGCACCCCAGCCACCTCACCACCTTCTCCCACCAAAACCTCATCTCCCCCCTGCCCCACCTCCACTTCCGCCGCCAGCGGCCTCTACCTACAAAACACCCTGGGCTTGCTCCCAGCAAAATGGGGTCCCACCTCTATCTACATCCCCTGCCCTGCCTACCACACAGTCCTACAGGTGCATGTCTAACTCAATCTGCCAGAAATACATGAAGGACTTGCAGGCACTGTCCGACTCCTACACTGTTATTTCTAGGTCAGGACAACTTACCTGGCAAGATATTCAATTGTCACATTGATTTATGTCTGAGCAACCCTCGGTAGACACTCCGGACGCCTCAACATCCTCCGCACCATCCACCATAATGCCTATGCGCACCTTCCCTCAGGTCTATACTTATGCTGAACCTATGGGGATTCACAATCCCTGGAGTTCCACTGACTTGTATGTTATGATCCCAGAATTGGGGGCCTTAAACAACTCTAGGAGCTGTGCTCAAAGACAATTTATACAAAAACAAAAAATGGACAAACTGCAATGGCCTGACACACTAGCAGAAGGTGAGGCTATACATGCTAATATTACCGCTCTTGCCACCCTCATCAAAGTAAATAGTCGGTCAAATTTGTCTGGGCAAAGATCGCATCTTTCAAACAGAACCAACATGAACCAAAGTGACTACCCTATAACTACCTACCAAGACTGACTAACTGTTTTTTATCAATTTCTTGTGACTGGCCTACTTAGGAAACAAATTCTAACAAGATGCAAAATGTTAAGTGGGTGGGCAAGCTGAATCTATTGAAAAAACACAACAAATAGCTCAATATTCTGTGACAAACTCAAACGCCAGGACTAAGATGGGGCTACCCGCCTCAAGGCTTTGCAGATACAATAGGCTCACCAAAAGACTGTTTCTGGGGGCCAGGGACACCAGGGTACCTCAGACCAACCTAATGCCGAACAGAATCTACCACTGCCTTTTCACCAGATACACCAGCAAATAGCAGATTTCTGCACACCTTATCTTTGCCTGCCCAGCAACCTCTGCCAGGGCAACCTCACTGCCTGTATTGCAATTTCCTACCAAACCTTCAGGCCACGACAGTATGGTCCCACTACTACTACTCGCAATGATTTCATTCCTACTAACAGTTCTATTTTGCTACCCTAAACCCACACGACCTGCCATTCCGTCTCCTTCTCTTCCTCACCCTCCTGCTCCTCTTCCTCCTCCTAATGGGGGCTACCAGGACATTAATTTCTCCTATGGTCCCCAATGACATTGCCAGAGGGACCCTGCTGTGCCTTCTGCTGCTTTTCTACCACTGGACTACTTGACACTGCTGCCAGGAGCTAGACCCTGCGAGTTGCTGGATTTCCAAATGTGGATGTCGCCAAGAAAATGGTCAATACTTGTGGCCTATCTGGCTCCACTATCCCACACATGGTATCACCTGAATTGTCTGCTTCCATTGGTCCCATCTCTGAACACCATGCATTTCTGTTAAGCTCTTGCTCACCTACTAATGTGCTAGGCATTGATCTACTATGCAAGATGCATTATACCATGTATTGTTCTCCTGATGGTATTTATCTAGACTTTCCACTATCTAGGCAAGCTGAAAGTTGTTTTTTCCTCCAATACCCCACTCACGAGGTACCTCCTACAAAGTCTCCTTCTCTACTAACACCCATACAAGTAACACAGTTACAACACCTTATTGCCTCAGTGCCAGCGGCCCTCTGGGCAGCACAGGCCAATAAGGTAGGACACATTATCTTTGCTTAACCTGTTTGCATCACTCTCAATGCAGGGGTGCCTCTCCCACAGGTGCCCCAGTACTGAATATCACCTCAAGCAGAGGAGGGTATCAAGCATGTCATCTCGTCCCCTAATTACACAGACTAGTATTGCAATCTTTCTCCAACTCACCCCCTGGCAGCTGTCCCCCACATGGCTCTGTAAGGCGGTGATCTGTGGTTTTCCATGTGAGTTGTACTACGACTTCCATGATCACATGACACATTTTTTCACTTTGCATCTTGCCTCAGACTTCTTCTCTGTCCCCATCCACCAGGAATTTCAGTACCTTTTTGCATTGATTTACAAGGGATGTCAGCTCACCTATCGGTCCCTTGCAATGGGCTCTAGTGACACCCCATCTCTCTTTTCCCATATACTGCAGGCAGACCTCCAGGATGTCACCTTCCAGGGAGGTTCAACTAAGATCCAATACATGGGTGACTTACTGTTAGCATCACCTTCCTTTCAGGTCTGCCTCGCTTAATCCGGCTCACGGGGTAAAAGCCTTTGCCAAGAGCAAGACTGCACCTCTCCATTGCTCCTGCCCTTCCGGACGACTCTAAATAACTCACCCTTTTCTGGGATGAGAAAGAGGGGTATGCCTTGGGTGTGCACACAGAAAAGCACAGGGGCCTACAACGCCTTGTAGCTAAGTTAGACCCTATAGCCTCTGCCTTTCCCAAATGTCTCAGAGCGGTAGCTGCCACCAGCCTTCTCCTTACAAAAGCTGACAACATTTCCCTAACACAAGCGTGCACAATCGCCACACAACGCAGAGCCAGTATATACACTGATTCATGTTACTCTTTTGGTTTAACATATGACTACTGGGCCGTCTGGAAACAGAGAGTTTACCTAACTACACAAGGTACTCCCATTCTCAATGTACCCTAGATTGAATACCCACTTATTGCAATTGTGTTACATACCGAGTTGGCTATTATGAAGTGCAGGGCCCACACTCGACTTTCTGACAGAAAACTCCAGGCTCTGTTGATTTGGCACCGTTTCTCCTATGATTTGAGGACCACTTGCATCTCTTTCCATCCTGGCCTTTCAGTTCCATGAACTCTGACAGAGATCTCTCCCCCCTTGAGAAACCCATTAGAAGGGCAGTTACTGTGCCACTTTCCCCCTGAACTCTGACTTACCACTGAATGATGATCTTGTTGTGTCATATTGCAAAAGACTAATGATTGTTGTCAGTTCTCACTTTCAGCAAATATAAGAGGCTCTGCCTTGACCACCTGAAACGCTGTGCCACAGCCTCCTGCCGGGGGACTGACTGGTCCTGAAATTGCACCAGCAAAAATAATTACTGAATCCTCGCTGGAAAGTTCTGACAACCCACGCCGCAGTCCAAGCCAGCCAGCATGAGAGAACAGCCACCATCTCACCTGACATCAGCGGGTGGCCCATTGATCTGAAAAGGTTTAGTTACCCTTGTGTCCTGTGGGTGGCCCATCATTCACAAAGGATCTTGTCACCAAGCAGCCACAATAACACTGCGCACCTGGAGTATGGGTGCATAAGTCCTGAAGCCAAAGGGGTTTTTGGAGGCCAGCTTGGTTGACCCAGTATGGCAGCTGATTTCTTCCAGATCTACACATCTGCCATCATCATCATGGCAGGGATCCTGAACTTTTACATCATCGTCCATCCTGTCTATTGGTTCCGGGAGCGACTGACACTCTTATTGAACTTTTAGGCATAAGGCCCCAATCTGCCCCAATCTGCTTAGGGTTGGACTGCTAAAGCTAGGAATCGCACTGCATGAGTATATGTGAAGTATTTGAACCATGTTGCTGTTCATTTCCATGGAATGTGTTCTGCCTCACCCTACATCCACCATCCTACACCAAGACACAAACACCTTTCTCAATTTCTCTCGGACATACATGGACACAATAAATGATATGCTCCCACACTCCTATGTATGCCAGTGGGGAGGATACCCTTCATCCCTGTCCCGTTTAATCTTGCTGAATGGTGTAATGACTTCCTTATTCATTATTTTTCTTGTCCCAATATGTCCCATTCGTTTACCCTGGGATTCCTGTCCGCTTCGGCTACGCCAATACTTTACCACCCAAGATACCAAAAGCCTTTGTTCCACATGATCTGATCTCTTTCACCACTTACTAACACTTTTGGTTCACTGGGCTCTTCCATTCTACATGGTATTTTAATTATTATTGTTATAATTGCTGCCTTTGTGAAGATAGTGATTCTTATTTGTTGTCTTCTGTCATGCTGTGCTAAACAAATATCTTGCTTGCCCCTAGAGGCCAGGCTGCTGCCGATCATTATAGAGACAATTCAGCTTAAGGAAAACGCCTCAAGAGACACCTCCAATGACCAGGAAATGTTGGATGTGTTAGGACATTTGTCCAACCCCGAGTAATATGACTTTTTAAATTAGGATTGTAGAAACTGACATACTGGATCTCTGAAGCAGCATCCTTTCTGTAGTAATTCCCTGGGCCTGTCCGTCCTATCCCAATGTTAACTGGTATATCTTGGCCTCCCACGATTGATGCTGGACACCAATACTGCTCCCTGTGGTCTACGCCCTGTCTCAGGGAAAACGAAACAGGGGATTGATGTGGCAGGATTATTATTATGCTATGTTATCCAATGCTATGGTATGCTACATTTGGCTCTCCCACACAGTTAGGCCTCAGACCCTCCACATCACCTCCATCTGCCTACCTGTGCCTGCTCTTAACACAACACCCAGGACAGGCCCAAACCCCTCCAAGGGCAGAGGACACGTCAAACCTTCCCCTCTGCTTATTCTCTACAAGTATAGCATTAGCCCCATGTTTGAAAGATAACAGGAGTGGCTTCTGCGAATACCACTTATTAATAATATAACATGATGTCCCTGAAGTCACAAGGTCCCAAGTAAGATGCCGACAGTTCTTGCCAAAGATCTGCAATATCATGCCAGGTAACACCCCCATTGTGAAAGTACTGAAACATATTAGTGTTCGCCTATCATATACTATATAAACTGCACTAGGGAGAGCTCCTTGTGCCAACTGCCGGAACACGTGCATGCTCTGTTCCCTGCTGATCACCCTATATGTTGTGTATTTGCGATGTAACATGAGAAGCTTAATTTACCTCCTGGCTGTCTGGTTCCCTTATTTACTGGAAACTGAGGCTGGCTGAGGGGGCCTTATCTTGGCCACCACACCTTGAAGCATGCAGACATCATTCTAGTTAACTGTGGTGGCAATAGTTTGGGCTATGTAATTGGAATTGTATTACAGTTTGTAATGAAGGATACATTTTCATAGTTGATGGAACTGTTTTCACATTTGTAGATTGTTTTCTTTCGGATAGCTGACAATCAAATGTGGAAGTGTTTGAATTCAATTTGTCCACAAATTCAGAAAGCAGGGTGAAATGTCAACAAAGCTAGATGGGGTTTCAGAGTGAAAATATTAAGTTTCATATTCTCAAATTCTTTTGAAGAGATGGAGTGCATTTGACTGATGTTGGCAATCCGACTTTTGTTGAAAATCTTCAAAATGTATTGAAATAGTTTCTGTGAACATATAAAATATGTATTGAAGTATTTGTTAGTACTTGTAATAAACAAAATGGAAAAACAGGAATAAAAACGTGAAGCAGTTTTTGGGAAAGTTAGAAAAAATAATGAATTTTAGTAGAACATTTGATTCTTGAGAATATAAAACAAAATAATCCCAAAAATATATAGAAGTCAGAAAGTAAAAAAAGTTTATTTTAAGAGCCATTTTTGAATTAAAAACAAGGTAATTGATTTTAATTCCCCTGCCCCGTGCCTGCATTTTTTCAGGTGTCCACACGCTATAATAGTATCTGTGGACTTTAGAGGCTGAAAAAGGCCCTCTGATTTTTCTATTTTTGAAAGGTGGCTCCAAAGAAACCATTTTTTGTCTTTCTGGCTTTTATTTTTTTTGGGATTTTGTTTTTTTTGTCGGTGAAGTGAGAAGGTAAAGGGGGAGGGAAGTGAATTTAGAGAGGAAAGGGGTAGCAACCACAGATACCGAGGAGCAGGTGGACAGGTGAAGATGTTGGGCAGGCCTTAAATATAAGGTAGGGGGCAGTATTTCTTGTAATCCTTGACTGTGGCTTCGAAAGCACTTTGAAACTGCTCCCCCCTGAAGAGCGGTGTGTTGCAGTATATACAGAGAACTGTGAGTCTTAAAAGGTAAGGATTAACAGCCTCCTGTATGGCCTGCAAAGGAGCTGGCAGGATCCTCTACTCCACCGGACTACCTTGTGTGGTGGCAGAAGTGGTTGAGGAAGATGGGGTATACGCGTATGCTTTTCCGTGACAAAGGAACACACTTTTTCAGAGGACCCGAGTGGTTGGATTTGGTGTGGCGGCACATGGAGGTGTTGCTGAAGGAGTACTGTTCAGGTTGTTTTCAAGTAGGTACGACCCTGCACTGAAAGCATTTCACCTGAGAAGCCTGAGCTTTGGTACTCCCCCAACAGTATTAAAAAAAAATGCCAAATCCATGACTTTCTCAGGGCACTAGAGATAGCCACTTACTCGACCTACTCTTACTGTTGTTTGTTATCCTCATCCACATCACTGAGCCTGTTGCCCTGTCCAGGCCTTTCACTTGGTGGCTGTGGTGGTGGTGACCTCTGGGAATGTGGGATGGCCATGAGCGATGCCATTATTAAACTTCTGGATGTGTGTTGGAAGTAGCTCTCCTGGAAGATTCTGTCTGCTGGTGTCCCAGATTATAAATGACTAAATGACTAAAAGTAGTGGGTGGGTCCCTTTAGAAGAACCGACCACAGACTACTGAGCCAAAATTAGGACTTGGAAAGTTTTAAAACATTGTAATGTCATCTTCTGGGTGTTAGTGTTAGCAGTGCACAATCATAGTGCATATTATGGTTGCTTAGCTTAACGTAACTGGGGGTTTTCGTTTTTAATTGTAACCTTAACGTCCCTTTAACAATGTTTTTTTCACAGAATTTTTGTAGGTTTTTATCAGTGCAATTTAACCATAATGTCCATTTAACAATGTTTTTCACTATATATATATATATATATATATATATATATATATATATATATATATATATATATATATATATATATATATATATATTATATTACATGGCCACGGTAGTGGCCATGTAGTTATGGTTAAGTTGCTGTTTCCATAGGAAGAGCACTTTTTGGGTGGCCTATAACTTCGCTCTCCCTGGACGGATCCTCACCAAACTTTGCAAAAAAAGTAGATGGGTCACTCTGAATTTTTATGCAAAGTTTGGTGAGGATTCGTCCAGGGGGGGAAAAGTTATAGGGGGGGTCCCAAAACTTTTTTTTTTCCCATAGACTGAATGGGAAAAAACTTTGCGCATGGCTACAGCCCGAACCGCTGGACGGATTTACACCAAATTTGCGGCAGGACTGGCGGCCTGGTCCCAAAAGCGTGCTTTTGTAAATTTAGTGTAAATCTGTCCAGTAGTTTTTTTAAAAATGACCAAAATGTAAGGCAAAAAAATTAGTGATATCTGCGTTCGCTTCGCGGACAGACTTCCCTGTTCACTCCGCGGACAGCACCCCGATTGGCCCATGGGCTTGCGTCATGTCCGCGGACATGCGACGTGTTCGCTGTTTGGACGGCGAGGGGCGTGGAGCGCGTCAGATTTTCTGTGGCGCCCGCCATCTTGTATTCGCAGTCGACCGCGTACAGCGCAGTGAAACGTGGATAAAAAATTGTATTTAGTGCCGTGTGTTGGTGTGTAAGAGTGTTTGGGAGGGTTGGGGAGTATGAGATAGGTTCAATGTTTTCTTTTTTTATGTGCTAGACCTTTTTGTTGCGTTCGATTTGTCCGCAGAGAACACTGCTGTTCTGACATTTTGTAAATAAACTAAATGGTGGGGTGTTTAGACATAGCTCTCAACCATTTTTGTTTTACAGGCGGGTGAAATCACCCGATTTTGTTTTTAGTGGGTGAGATGCCCATTGGAATGAATGGGCGTGCAGGAGGCTTGGCGGGTGAGTCTGCCCTTTACAAGGCGCGTGACACCCGCCAAAAGCGTGTGAGTTGAGAGCTATGGTTTAGAGGACGGAGTATGTGTCATTTTTGTTCGCAAGGAAGGTAAAAATGAGCTATGAACACTCGCGGTGTACTTAATTGTTCGTAAATACACAAACTGGGGGTGTCCTCAGGACGCTGTCCATATTGTAATCTGTCTAGTTGAATGTGTTCTAAGAACACTCGCAGTGTCCCGAAATGGTTGCAATTACACAAAATGGGGGTGTTCTGAGAACGTTGTTTGTATTGTTCGTTGTCAGGGTGAAAGTGTTTTAAGAGCACTCCTTTTGTTCGCTAATAGTACAATTTCCTAGGGGCGTCAACCGACTTTTTGTCCACTAAAGAAACAATAAATCCGGCTGGTGTGCGTCGACATTATGTGATAATACTATGATTGGTGCTATTGACCTGGCTGACTTGCTTTTGCGACACTAAATCATATCTCCCGCCCCTAAGCCTGATATTATCAAAGCATTCATATTCCCCGCCTTTCTCCGTGACGTTACAGGGTGCGTAATGAAACGCGCCCAGTCGTCTCCAGTACTACGCGACTTTACACAGAACCCGGAAGACAACACACATTATGTCACAACACAGCGCGCCACAATTCGGAATATGAAACTGTGACTTAAAAGCAAAGAGCAAGATTGTAAATGTTGTAAAGTACATTTATTTGACATCAAATGTTTAGAGAATATTCAGCAATTTGCATTTGTCTTTGTTGTCGATCCGCAAAAGTTCATGTTGAGACACGCGATGTTCCTTTGCGGTACAGAGAGTGTTAGATCAGCTTACAACTCAGTGCGCCACAATTCGGAATATGAAACTGTGGTTTAAAAGTAAACAGCAGGATTGTACATTTGGTAAAGTACATTTATTTCACATGAAATGTTTAGTGAATATTCAGCGATTTGCTATTGTCTCTGCTGTCGATCAGCAAAAGTTTATTTGGGCCACGCGTTGTTCCTTTGCGGCAGATAGGCTGTTGGTTTATGATAAAAGCAGTAAATGGTCGCTCTGATAATCGGAAGGTTGCTCCAACAACGAGCCATTAGACCACCCTATTGGTTGGTGTGTTGTTTGTAGCCGCTAGTACTGCGTAAGGGCATATTGGTCCTTGGCGATTGTACCATAAAATGGTGAGGGTCATGAAGTTGCATATTTGGACTTCCACCTGGCAGTTGAAGACCCCATCCGCTGGAGTCTGTAAATCGTGACATAGACAAAATGGGGCCACGTACCTGTTTTAAAAAACATAAATTAGTCTCACCAGCCGATCTTCATTAAAAATCATCATTTTATTTATTAGGGCGTGAAACTATTTGCTATCGAAGATAGTGCAACAGAGTATGTTAATAATAAAATAATAATGTTTTCCCATTAATATAGCGCTAAGAACTGTGAGGTATGTAAGCAGTGCTTATTATTAACCACGGTGTGTGGTGCTCATTTATCGACCACGGAAGGATGAAAGGCTGAGTTTCGCCTTGCCGGGATTCGAACTTGCGTTAGCAAGCTGTTCACGGATGTCAAAGCGAGCGCTGTACTCGCTGTGCCACTTGACAGGCTACAGTGAAGTGGAACAGCGAGTAGAGCGCTTGACCGCCTATAGACCAGTTAAATTATTTACATTAACCCACTCTGTGTCGTCTGCTTTTTTCAGAGCCCTCTAAACGACAGGGGATCAATTAGGTGATGATAGTGCGCGGAAGAAAACATTATGCCACTTTCAACGAACAAGTTCAACTTCAGCGGTCTTTAATGCTACGCTATTGTAATTATATTTGGTATAAAGTAATCTAAAGGGTTACTTACAGTACAATTGCAATTTCCATTGTCTGCGAGTGGTGCAGTCCTAAAATACGACTCCGCGTGTGCCAACGATCTTTCGCATAGTGATATAATATGTAAAAGTGGTTTCGTTTCAGAAATTTCATCTTTATCTTCTCTTACGTTTTAGCAACACTCCTTCAAGAGAAGTCTTTCATCACAATCTCTGTCTGTCAAGGTCAAAACACAATACAACCTTATAGTCTGCTTCGTGAGCCTCTCCGGGGCCCGAGAAAAAAATGGAAGCAGCTGACCTTCACTGTGAACGAGCATAAATTCTTACTTTGCAACATTCTGTGTAAAGCCATCTGTAGAAGTTGGTTTTTGCACGCCATGTTTGTATATTGTTTGCGTGATATTAAAAAAAGTTTGTTTAAAGGACGTTATGGTTCTAAGTACAGCCGAAAGACCTCTGAAAATAGCAAGTTATGGTAAGCTATGAAAAATAACTTGCACCAACACCATGCACTGCTAAGACTAACACCCAGGACATCAAAGATGATATTACAAATGTCATTGATGAAATCACTGATGACATCACATGTGAATGTACTTTTCATGGAATTTGTGTACTAGGGATTTTTATTATAATGTTCCGAAAAAAGTGTCAAGGATATTTCAATAAATATCATACCGTTATTAGTGCTTTGAACGATGCATTTCTATCAATAAATAGCATTGTATTATGGGATTCTATGTAGTATACTGAGCTACTAATTGAGAAAGATAGCATTGTGTGCGGAGTACAAGATAAAAGTATAATATTTGTAATGTTAATATATTGAATAATGAAATGATAATTGTCCTGAAATGTTCGAAAATTCACAAAATGGGGGTGTTCTGAGGACGTTATTCGTATTGTATGATTGCTTAGCTGTATGCAATGAGGGAATGGTACAGAGAGTAAAGTGGACGCCGTCCGCGGACACCGCGGCTCTTCGTGGACAGGGCGTGGTAAATCTGGGTTTTTCCAGGAAATCCAAAATGGAAAGAAGACTGTTCGGATCAGCCAATCAGATGTCGAGGTTGTGGATTTGTGTTGAAAGAGACTGTGTGTGGTGAAGATGGCAGAAGTGGAGAAAGTCAGGGTGTTGGTGCTCAGAGATATGTTTGTGCATGGTTTACAGCAGTACGCTGAATGCAGGCATGTTGCAAAGAACTTTGATGTGAAAGGAGTGGAGGTGGTGTGGAGCACTGTGCCTGATTGCAATGTACAGGGAATTGTACAAGTTTGTGCGGATATGGCCACGATGAACAGTCCGCATGTGGTAGTTTTGCACTATGGTGCTTTCCATTTGGGCAACGTCAGTGCCCCTACTTTGTTGGCTGATTTGGAACGCTTGGTTCAAGCCGTAATGAAGATCCTTCCAAATGCGAAAGTAATTTTTTCTAGATTACTACCTAGGGCAAATTGGGACAATAGTTCAGTTTTTTGTCCTCAGCAAAACATTGCTAGGTGTGTCATCAACCGAGGCATGTGTGCCTTCATGCTTAGAGCTGGTATGTTCTTCTGTAACAATGAGAATATTGATGCCAGTAATGCTGTTAATTTTAAAGAAGATGGCATTTCTTTATCTTTTACCGGAAATGCCTTTCTATTTTGGAATGTAAGGGTTGCTTTGGAGAAGGTTATGTGAAGATTTTAGGAGTAAAGTAAGAAAAAAAAACAAGAAAAAAAAATATAAAATAACAGGTGTCTGTCAAGCATCTGAAAAAAAAAAACGGCTCTTTTCAGAGCCAACTTCAAAGGGGAAATGGGGCACACTATTTAAATTTACATTCACCACGCTCAGATTTTCGATGTGTCCGCGGACATGGCGGTAGTCCGCGGACATGAAAATCACTACGAGGGGGTTAGTATGTTCTATGTTACATGTCAGGGATATTATGGTTAAGTTGTGCTACTAAAAACCTATGAAATTCAGTGAAAAAACTTTGTTAAAGGCACGTTATGGTTCCAAGTAAAACCGAAAAACCCTTGAAATTCGCCAGTTATGGTAACATAAGCAACCATAACTCGCGCCACCGTGCACTGCTAACACTAACACCCAGGACATCAAAGATGACATCACAAATGTCATTGATGACATAACTGATGACATCACATGGCTGGCTCTCCCTTTTTATCCTTTACTGACATATCGAAGCCACATAGTTTTCTTCAGTAACAGTCAGGAAGTAAAAATTGAAAAGGTACTACATTTGTAGACTTGGGGTCCTGTCACATCATATGAAACATGTACATAGCGGAAGATACAGGCTTGAAAGAGAACAATCCTTTCTGTGCATGAAGATAATCATTATGGTTATCAGCACTTTGTCATAGTTTTATTTTTATTACTCTACCTTCCCTCTATATGCTCATATTTGTATACATTATACTCACTCTCCATAGAGTGAATGGGAAAAAGAATTTGCTCGCGCATACAGCCCAAACCGCTGGACGGATTTCCACCAAATTTGGACCAGGAGCAGCGGCTTGGTCCCGAAAGCGTGCTTTTGCAAATTTGGTGAAAATTTGTCCAGTAGTTTTTTTTTAAATGACCAAAAAGTAGGTCAAAAAAAATTAGTGATATCTGTGTTCGGTTTGCGGATACACTTCCCTGTTCGCTCCGCGGAAAGTGTCCTGATTGGCCAATCGTCTTGCGTGATGTTCGCGGACATGCAAAGTGTTCGCTGATTGGACGGCGTGGAGCGTGAAGCGCGTCAGATTTTTCGGTAGCGCCCGCCTTATTGGATTCGCGGACGTCCCCGGACAGCGCGGTGAAACTTTGTTCAAAATGTGTATTTTGTAGAGTGTGTTGGTGTGTAGGAGTGTTTGGGGAGGGTGGGAGTGTGTGAGATAGGATGAAAGTGGTGTTTTTTATGTGTTAGATGTTCTTTTTGTGTTCGATTTGTTTGCGGACATCACGGGTGTTCTGAAATGTTCTAAATAAACTGACCAGGGGGTGTTCTAAGGAGTCAATATGTGTCCGTTTTGTTCGCAAGCAAAGTGAAACTGTTCTAAGAACACTCGCGGTGTCCGGGGAGTGTTCGTAGGTGGTGTTGTGAGGACGCTGTCCGTATTGTTCTCTGTCAAGTTGAATATGTTCTAAGAACACACGCGGTGTCCTGAAATGTTCGCAAATAAATAAAATGGGGGTGTTCTGAAGACGCTTCTAAGAACACTTGCGGTGTCCGGGGAGTGTTCGTAGGTGGTGTCCTGAGGACGCTGTCCGTATTGTTCTCTGTCAAGTTGAGTCTGTCCTAAGAACACTCGCGGTGTCCTGAAATGTTCGCAAATAAACAAAATGGGGGTGTTCTGAAGACGCTTCTAAGAACACTCGCGGTGTCCGGGGAGTGTTCGTAGGGGGTGTCCTGAGGATTCTGTCCGTATTGTTCTCTGTCAAGTTGAATGTGTCCTAAGAACACTCGCGGTGTACCGAAATGTTCGCAAATAAACAAGATGGTGGTGTTCTGAAGGCGCTTCTAAGAACACTTGCGGTGTCCAGGGAGTGTTCGTAGGGGGTGTCCTGAGGACGCTGTTCGTATTGTTCTCTGTCAAGTTGAGTCTGTCCTAAGAACACTCGCGGTGTCCTGAAATGTTCACAAATAAACAAAATGGGGGTGTTCTGAAGACGCTTCTAAGAACACTTGCGGTGTCCGGGGAGTGTTCGTAGGGGGTGGCCTGAGGACGCTGTCCGTATTGTTCTCTGTCAAGTTGAATGTGTCCTAAGAACACTCGCGGTGTACTGAAATGTTCGCAAATAAACAAGATGGTGGTGTTCTGAAGAGGCTTCTAAGAACACTCGCGGTGTCCAGGGAGTGTTCGTAGGGGGTGTCCTGAGGACGCTGTTCGTATTGTTCTCTGTCAAGTTGAATGTGTCCTAAGAACACTCGCATTGTCCTGAAATGTTCGCAAATAAACAAAATGGGGGTGTTCTGGAGGCGCTTCTAAGAACACTCGCGGTGTCCGGGGAGTGTTCGTAGGGGGTGTCCTGAGGAAGCTGTCCGTATTGTTCTTTGTCAAGTTGAATGTGTCCTAAGAACACTCGCGGTGTCCTGAAATGTTCGCAAATAAACAAGATGGTGGTGTTCCGAAGACGCTTCTAAGAACACTCCGGTGTCCGGGGAGTGTTCGTAGGGGGTGTCCTGAGGACGCTGTCCGTATTGTTCTTTGTCAAGTTGAATGTGTCCTAAGAACACTCGCGGTGTCCTGAAATGTTCGCAAATAAACAAGATGGTGGTGTTCTGAAGACGCTTCTAAGAACACTCCCGGTGTCCTGGAATGTTCGTAGGGGGTGTCCTTAGGACGCTGTCCGTATTGTTATTTGTTAAGTTGAAAGTGTTGTAAGAACTATCGCGTTGTTCTGAAATGTTCGTAGGGGGTGTCTTGAAAATGGTGTCCGTATTGTTCGCTGGCAAGTTCAAAGTGTTCTAAGAACACTCACATTGTTCGCGGACATTAAAAGTTTCCCATAGATCATAGTTGAAATGTTTGACTCTATGGATGTGATATGCTGCGGTGGTTGTTGCCAGGGCATAGAGTCTTGGGTGCATGGCTTTTGGCCATGCACCCAAGATTGTATGTCCTGGCAACAACCACTGCAGCATATCACATTCATATTTGCTTATAACTTTGGGTGAAAAACAAATGTATAAGGAACAAAGGTATTAGATACTATGGATGTGATATGCTGCTATGGTTGTCCTTATTATTGTATACTTACTGTTTGGTCTAGTAATGGGAGTCCATGTTTTTCTTCTTCATTTCTGTGATTAAAGAAAATAGCATGTTAGTATTAGTATTTGGTAATGACTTATTACATTGTATAAGCAATATACTTTTATTTTTTTTCGACCCTCATATTTAGTAGAGTACAAATCAGAGTACTCTGCAATTTGCTCAGTTTCTGTATTTGTTGCTAAAATCATTGGGTCTGTGGGAGAAAAATAAATCCATGTTGGATTAAAAAAAAACCTTTTTCTGTTATGCTAGTTTATTTGTTTGTTTGTTTTCAGTGTTCACTTGTTGTTTCTGGCTAATGCTTTATACTTTGCTTTATTGTATTTTTTTTGGAGCAGTAACAGATTCTTCATTTGTTTTGATATTATAAAATTTTTGAGCAGTTAGATACCAATTGGCATATTCTAACTGTCTATTTTTTAATATAGTTTAGTGGTTTTGATTTACCTATTTGGATATTGTTAAATTTTGGGACAGTTAGATACCAATTGGCGTATTCTAACTGTGTATTTTTTGGCCTAATTTAGTGGTATTCATTTATCTGATTAGTTGTTGTAGAATCGTTGAGCTGTTAGATAGCTTTTTGAGTATTCTAACAGTTTATATTATTTTCACACACATTTATAATTTTGGGACAGTTAGATACCAATTGGCGTATTCTAACTGTGTATTTTTTGGTCTAATTTAGTGGTATTCATTTATCTGATTAGTTGTTGTAGAATCTTTGAGCAGTTAGATAGCTTTTGGAGTATTCTAACAGTTTATATTTTTGTAACACAAATTTACTTAAAGGTTTAAATACAGTTTATTTATCAAATTTTGGTTTTAAGAACATCAAATAAGCGTTTGTAAGATTTGCTGGTAATCTCTGCTTTAGAGTAATGGTACTATCATTACATTCAAACCATCCACATTTCTTTTTTATGTACGCAGTGTAGTGCCCTGAATTGGTTGTGGCTCCTGCGTGGTAGATTACCCCCATTGTTGTGAAGGTTTTCTTACCAAGTGATATTTGACCATGTGTGAATCCAGTCAGCTTGCAGTTGTTTTTGGTACCATCTGCATTGTAACATAGAAGCATTAGTATTACGTATTTACTATGTGTTTGTATTACTAACGTGGAGCGATTATCTGAATTGCAGGTAGAGCATAATATACCATGGTTTGCATTTTGTACAAGTTGCTGAAATGGAATGGATTCACAATTTGGTATAGATATATATATGAAGCGTTCATTGGGGATTTCTTCTTGTGTCACATTGTTGCAGAGAGTGCATGTATGTTTCCACATGTATGAAATCTGAAAGATTACATTTATAGGTATGTTTTTGTTTTCTAGTACTTGTAGTAAGTACATTAGAAATTCTTGTGGATCTTCCTGTGAGTTTATAGTGAATTTCACCATTCCAGCACAGTAGTACAATTGTCGTCTTATTCCAAAAACACTATATGTATTGTCAGGATTGTTTGCTGCATTTCTGTGAAGTACTAACATTTGCAAACACAATGGGTCTGTACTGTGTGAGTAAATGTTGTCAGCAATTGGTGGTAATTGAAATAGAATATTCATTGCTACATTTGCATAGCAACTTACACCAACTATATTTGAGAATTTAAATGGTCCAGGTAGTTCTGTATCTAACTGCTTTTTTTGGAGTTTGTCTTCCTTCTTTAAAGAAGTACCTGGTTTACTTTCTCTAATTGATTCGTTTTTGTTTGTGGTACTTGATGAAGTATTAGTTTCTTTTACTCTCTTTGGAGGATTTGCAGTGACGTCCTGTTGCATTTCTGTTTGATTTAGTTTTCTTTTACAACGTTTTAGTTTTTGTGGAACAGAATATGTGTTTAGATGGGGAGTGTATAGTGAGCGAAGTCTATGATATTCTAAAATGCAATGAATATCAGCGTTTACTTTACTTGCATCAAAGTTGATTAGAAATAGACCGTCAAGTGTACGTAAGCGTGATAGTGCTACGTAGCTCATGCCTTCTTTAAAGACTGTGTTACCAATATCTATCATTGCTTTGTCTAGGGTAAGACCTTGTGATTTATAAATTGTGAGTTAGAGAAAATTGTTCTCTGCGTACATACATATCTTTGAAGAGAAGGAATCTAGCTGTTGAGCGTCCTATCCGTTTTACTTCTGAAAGTTTGTCAAAGAGTATATTGACAAACTGAATTTTGTTGTCACGTGGGTATGTTTGAAAGCCAACAACTGTACCCAGTGCTCCATTAACTAGTCCTTGGTCCACGTCACGGTTACGTTTAAGCATTACTCTGCAATTTAAGGATAATTTTAACATCTTTTCTAAGCCTGCTGTGTTTGAGATTGATTTTTCTAAATTATTTAGTCTTGTTGTGGCTTGGTCACACATGGGTAGTGTCAGACCATGTACATCTAGTTTGTCTGTGGCGCTAATTTCCATTATTGGTTGCATTTCTTTACTTAGCATCATTTCATTGAATTTGAAACAGCTTGCAAGAGTAGGCATTAAGGCCATACAATTGACATTTTTGTGGGCTAATTGTTCCATAACATCTGTAGCACATGCATTATCGTCATAAAGTGCATTAATGTGCCGGGTTTTCAATGTTGCTTCTGCTTCTTTAGAAAGTATACCAACTCTCAAACTTTTTAAAATGTTGGCATAAGTTAGATCTGCAGATTGGCGCATGTTTTCTGTTAATTCTCTGTATTGGAAATGTTGCCAAAGGTTGACATTTCCAATGCTGCCAACAGTTTTACGGCAGAGTTTGTGCCCTAATGTTTTAAAAATAGGTTCACCTTTTACTGGTGTTAATTGAAGCAGATCTCCAAAAACAATAATGTGTTTTCCTGCAAAGAGCTCTTCATAGTCTGTTTTGAGTACTTCTTGTAATCTGAGGTGAATCAAAGCTAACATCAGGTTGGAGACCATGCTCACTTCATCTATTAGTAGCATTTTTATTTGTTTCAATACTCTGCGTAATTCCATTGCAGCTTCTGCAGAAAGTTTGTAATAGTCTAATTTGTTCTGGTGTTCTACTGGTAATAGTAGTAATCGGTGTAATGTAACACCACCTATGTTGTAGGCAGCTAAACCTGTGGGGGCAGTGACAACAGCTGACAGTTTGTTGTTTGTCAATTGTTGAAGGAACTTACTAATGATTTTGATTAGGAATGTTTTGCCAGAACCAGCTTCACCACTGACGTACAGTAGTATAGGTTTATAATTATGGCAGGAACATTCTTTATTTTCATGTTTTACACCATGTGCAATTTATTTTGTTACTTCTTGAAAAATGCTACTTTGCTCATTGTTTAGTTTTGATTGTAGTATAGTTAAGTCTTCCTTATGTTCATACTGACACATGGTGTTTTCTACTTCTATCATAGCTAATTCTGCCTCATTTGTTATTAGTGGTTCTCCCAGTGGTTCTTGGCTTCCTGTTACAGAAGGTTGACTACTGTCAGGAGTATCCTTATCTAGTTGAGCTTGGAGTTCTTCTTCATGTTGCTGTTCATTGTGCAACATTGTTTTGTACTGTGTAAAGTTTACATCAGTTATAGTGCTTTCATTTGCTTTGAAAGCATCCTCATATGAGTCATAGTTATCTAGTAATTGTTCTTCTTTTCTCCATGGTTAGAAGAGTTGTAGCAGGGACATGTAATATACTTCTTTATGTTGAGGAGTCTTCAATGACAATTTGATATGATTAATTAAATTTGGTTTAGTGAGTTTAACTAAGCTGCCTTCACAGTCTGTCACTCTATATTTACCTTTTTTTTCATCGGGTTTCATATTATTTTTGTATGTGTAGTTTTGGGCTATTTGGTATAGACACATGTTTTCCAAAGTATTACTTCTGTTTGGGTAGTATGTGTCCAATAAATTGTTTTTTAAAATGTCTTGGCTGTTGGGATCATGTTTGGCTATTGTTTCTATATCTTCATATGATTTTAGAACTCTTTTTCTAGATTTAGCTGGACCAAGACTTAGCCATACTATATTTTCAGATTTACCATACAATGAAGTACCAGTTAAACGATCAGCTGCTTCATAAGATCCACATTCTCTATGGGTGAGCATTTTTATGCCCAAGCTGTATAATTTCTGAGATACTGTTTTATCTGATGACAGGTCATTCCAGAGGTCTTGGAGCTCTGTCTTTTCTGCTTTAGTTAAGTATGCTGTGACATATTGTGCAACTGCAGTAGAATTGTCTGCAATGTACTGCACATCTATGTTTGCATTCCATAAGTGGGCAATGATTGCATTATAATCATTGATATATTTATCTTCTTCTTTTCTTGTTATGTAATATGTATTTTTAGGTGACTTTCCTTTAACAGTATGTCTAACTGAAGACATGAGGTTGTTTACTTGACCTGTATTTGTAACTGGTCTAGGGAAATCAAATCGGCATTTGGTGTAGTATTTGCCTTTGTTTTTGTATTTGCGAAGACAATATTTTCCACATTTGTGTGTTTGAAATTGTAAAATTTGTGTGTGCACAAAGATCACTATTTGTGGCTTCTGATGGAATTTCACAAGTGACATATTTTTCAATAAACTGTAAAACAGTGCCATCACTGTCTTGACCAAATTTAGGAGCATCTTTAATCCATAAAAGCATGTGGATATGTGGTGCTCCTCTGGCTTGGTATTCTTTTCTCCAAAAGAAGTGTTGCACTTCTCCAAGGGGAGGAACAGTTTTATTTCAAATAAAATGTAGCATAGCAATGAAGCGATGGTGAAAATATCTTGAAACATTAACAGGATCCAAAGAACAAAGTTCTCCAGGTGTTAGAATATCTATGTTTGTTTTGTTTTTATTTGATAACGTAGGAAATCATGTAAATCTTCCCATGCATATTCTGCACAACTTAATGTAACAAACCAAGTGGGTGGGCCAAGGTTTCTGATCATACAACGTACATCTCCATGACGTCGAAACCAATACTCTTTAGTACCACGCATATTTGCTAATAGATTTTTAATATTTGATTGTAAAACCTCATCCTTTTGTTGCACTTTCTCTAATAATTGTGTAGCTGTCATATTTTGAAAGTGTGATCCTGATTTTAATATGTGTGCAACTCTGTAACATAAAGTTGCTAGTTCACTTTCAAAGAGTAGGTGGAATATGTATTCCACATTTTGTCTAAATCTGGGATCTTCAGAATACATCCGTAATGAGCGGTATTCTTAAGCTGATATTTGAATAGGTCTATCATCATACCTTCCTCCTTTGCAGTTGGAAAGAGTAGAGGAAAAGCACGTGCTTCTATACTTCTTTCCCATATACTGATTGGCGATCCTTTTGTTTGACGCATTTGGTAAGTTTCCAGTACATCTTGTACGGTGTCATTACAGTGCAAAGGATGAATTGTATACTGGTCTAAAGTATTTGATATTGTAGCAGGATCTAGTAGCTCAAATTGACCAGCTTCTTGTGTTTCTTGAATTATTTCAGTTGTATCGTTCAAGTTTTCTTCAATATTAATTTCTTTGTAATATTCATTATTCTCTTTAAGATATTGGAAGGCTTGTCTAACTTTATATAAAGCTACCAGCTGTTGCCATATTTTTTTGTCTTTTGTAGGTACTCCATTTACTAATATAATTAAAGATTGCTGCATTGGACGTTGCACTCCTAGAGTATGCACATTTTCTTTTAGATTTAATGGTAAATAAACTACTTTTCCACGAATGCCTTTTACCAATTCAGAGGGAGGTAATTTTGTTGTTTTTGGTTGAAGGCGTATTATTGCTTGAAATGGGTGTACTGTTTGAATTATGATGTTCTCATATAAATTAAGTTGTTGTAGAGGTTTTGGTACTGGGTATAATTCCAAATTATTTGTGATAGAACGTGAAGGAGTTTGGTTGTTGTCAAGTTTTGTAGTGCAATAACTGCAAAGTATTAAGGCCTCAGTTATTTCATATTTGTTTTCTGCTAGAAGGTAGAGAGCTAATTCAAACCATTTAGAATCTTCATAGTCTGCTATTTTGTATGATACGTCCACAGTTTTTGTGTTACTTTTATAAAAAATTCTACGGCAACATACACATACATGGTTTGGTACTTCAGCTGATGTACTTTTAAATTTTAGTATTTCTTTTTTGTATGTGTTTAGCAAAAGGTTGCCATGTGTAGAATTGTTGCTTAATTGGTTTAAAGCTATTTCATTCTGTAAATGGCTTTCACTTCCAAAATATTTTTTCTGGATATAGTGAATTTCTTCAAGTAGGTCTTTTGCTGTACCATGTAGAAGGATGTTATTTAACTTTGCTAGTGTTAAAGCAGGACTTTTAGCATAGTACAGTTTATAGACTAGATTTCTTATAGTTGAATGATGTGTTGATATCCTTTTGATATCAAGGAAAGTGGTTTTACAAGTAGGTCCTGTAATGCAGGCCAATGAATGTCCTTGTAGTCCTGTGTACTTGCGCACTGGACAGGTATCTATATTTTGCAGTAATTTAATTTTGATTTTGTCTTTGCTTTTTACATATTTATTGAGGAATTGGTGTAAAGATTTGAAACATTGTTTGGGAATGTTACACATTGACGTGCATGGCCATTTGTACACTAGACGTTCTGATTCAGTTGAATGGAGGGGTAATTCTAATTTTTCAGGGCATATTTTTGTAAGGAGTACTTCTTGTTCCATTATGGTATTATTCACTTTTTCATAACCTCGACCACTGCTATTTATGGCAATTGTATTTGATTGCTTTTGTTTGTACGCTTCTTCATTAAAATATGGTTCTGTGCTCGTAGTGTGATTCCATTCACCTCTGCAGATACTTAAGAAGTTCTTTCTGTTGACATTTCGCTTATTGAGAAGTATTTTTTGTAATTTAGTTATTCGTTTTGTTAGTGGTTTCATTTTGTTTAACAGTAAAATAAATACATTTCTTTTGAGAAGAATTGCACTGTCCATCAATGCTTCTAAGATTAATTTCATACGATAGGTTTTAAGCTTTGAAACTGATTTCTCTCCTGTTTTTATAAGATTTTGAAGGACTTTGTGACAGTATATTTTGGCTAAAATACTTTTCTTGGTATGATTACTTTGCACTATATTAAAATTTGAAGAAGTAGTTTTATCTGTACTGATAGCTGATTTTCTGTTAATTGTTTTTTGGTTTGTTTTACATTTTGATAGAGGAAGCAAAGTTGTTGTACTTGAAACTTCTTGTGTTTCACTAAATGATTGTATTAGCTGTTTTGTTTCAACTTTTTTACAAATTCTGCTAGAGATGGATGCTTATGTTGGACACCTTTATTTTCATTTGCTCTAATTTTGCCTTGCTTTCTACGGAGTTGTCTTTTGGTAGGCATTCTTTAGGGTCTGTTGAAAAAAATAAAGAAGATATGGGTTGGGGTGTTCTGGAATGCATGTGTGCTGTGTGCATGAGTGTTTGAGTAAGATGGTAAAGATGTATGTAATGGTGTGTGATTGTGCATTGGGAACTAAAACTAGTAGGGATAGGTATTCTTGAATTTATGTGTCACTAAACTGGGGTTCAGATGACAAAAAAAAAGTAAGCTAGTAGTGTGGAAAAGTACAAATAGTAAATGTAATGTATACAATTAAAACAGTTGTTTGTTCTATAATATGAAAATTGTAGTGCTTCAGTTGGCTAATTTGTGTGTCAAAAAATAGAAATTTGTGGGCCATTCTGGTTGTAAATCGCTGTTTACGACATGGACATTTTTGGACAAAATGGTACAAAATCTCTATTTTAAGAAACCAAAATAGCTGGTATTAATGTTATAGTATATTTGATTAATAATATAAATAATATGGTGATATTTTACTTACTTTTTTTTTAAATTAACAGGTAACTTCTTAGTTTTTCTTTCTTCTTCGAATTCGGCTGCTTCTTTTCAGGAAACTGGTCTTCACTGCAACTGTAGAAGCTTCAAATTAGTAACTTTGTTTGTATATAGCACTGTTTTTAATTTAGATATTGATTTTTTTAATTGAAATCCTCATTGCCTTCTGTAAAACCATTAAACTGATTTATTTACATAAGATACATTGCATCAGTTCAGTACATATGATATGTTCTTAATGAACAAATTGTATTGAATGACTAACTGTAGCAAAAATAAAATATCTTTACTATGTCTTGTGAAATTTATAATATATTAGTGAATACCACTATTTCTGAAAGTAAACTGTTCTAGGTAATAGCGCCTCAATGTCATGTCTAATTTAAAGTAATTAAGTAAATAAATAAATAAATAAAAACAAAAAAATATGAAATTGTATAAGTATTTTTATAAAGGTTTAAACATAGATTGTGTTTGCATGCAATTTTGTTTGAATATATGTAGTCTATATATTTCATTTAAAAAATGTTAGTTTAACATGATTTGAGTGTGTGTGTATAAAGAAAGTAAAAAGTATAAAGGTGTATAAGTGGTAGTTGATTTAAGGAAATTGAAAAAAGTACAGTAAATTCATTTTACAGATTTTACAAGGTAAAAGTCTGTTTGAAAATGTGTTCATCTACCATAGCTCTCAACTCACACGCTTTTGGTGGGTGTCACACGCCTTGTAAAGGGCAGAATCACCCGCCAAGCCTCCTGCATGCCCATTCATTGCAATGGGCGTCTCACCCTCTAAAAACAAAATCGGGTGATTTCACCCGCTTGTAAAACAAAAATGGTTGAGAGCTATGTCATCTACTATACAGAAAATATGCATACCTGAAGTTTGTGTTCATGCATATGGATATGCATGGAGCTGCAAGTAGAAATCTTGAAGACTTGTACAGTATTTGTGGTAGATGCTGCTTGCCAATGATATGACACTTGTACTCAGAGAGATTCAGAGTACATTTGCAGTGCTGATCTATGATGATGAAGTTAGATGTAGAGGTCTTGAATGTGATTGGTGCATGGTCATGTGATTTTTGAGGTACATCCAATGAGGGAATGGCAGAGAGAGTGTAGTGGAAATGGTAGAAGGGCTGTTCATGTTACGATATGTCCGCGGACATGGCGGTAGTTCCCGGACATCGGGAGTTACATCCGGGGATTTTTGGGTTCAGAAGTCATGCAAATGAGAATAAGCACTGAAAGGGATTGGTCAGGAAAGTTTGGTGGGTGTGTTGTGCCAGGAGAGATTTTCTGAGATACTCTTTTTGCTGATAGAACAAAATATAGCTATGGCTGTGTGTTTCAGAAAACAGATTGTTTGGATTTTAGGAGATTCGTGGATACATTGGTTGAAGGTGCATGCAGAAAGCTGTGGAGTAGCTGTAGTCTTGGATTCCCACATGTGGAAGTACACTGACATGGAGTATGTGGAATGAAGTGGTTGGATTTGCTACCTCTCTGTGCTACTTTGGAGACAGAGCAACATCCAGACATGATTGTAATTCATTGTGGAGGGAACAGTTTAGGGCATGTGACTGGAATATTTTTGCAATTTGCTATGAAAGAAGGACTGAGGAAGGTTATGTACATGTTTCCTAATTCTCAAGTGATTTTTTCACGGATTGCGCAGAGACAAATGTGGCTTCGTTCTTCTTCATTTGGTCCACAAATGGAAAAAGCAAGGCGCAATGTTAATAAGGCTGTTTGTGGCTTTCTAAGAGATTTTTGCATCTCTTCTTTACACAATGAAAATATTATATTTTGTAGTACATACATTTTTCGCAGAGATGGAGTCCATCTTACTTATGCTGGCAATCAGATTTTTCTGAGAAATGTACAAAATGCATTGCGACCTTTTTTGGAATTACAACGATTTTGAAGTAGATGTTAAGTATTTACAATTTTTGACTTACAAACACCACCCAAAGGCTCTTTTCAGAGCCACCACTTCTTTCCAGAGAAAATTACAATGTTTGTGATGGAGTAGTAACCCAATTTTTTTAATGTTCGCGAACAGTCTGCGGACTTCTAAAAAATACAAAGAGCCCTGCTTCATTTATTTTCACTTCTATTTTTTAACTGGGAAAGGCGGCTCTGAAAAGAGCCTTATTTATTTTTGATTTTTGTAATTTTGTATTTTTTTTTGGTTTTTCAGACACGACACACTAGGAGAGGAGGGTAAAGGAGGGTAAAGGGGGGGACACCAACCACAGGGATAAGAAAGGGTGAGCTGAGAGAGGAAGATGTAGAGTGGGTTTTATTTGGGTACTGAGCAGGTCTTCTCGTGCTCTGAGACGATAGTCTCAAAAGCACTCCAAAGTCGCTCCCCCCTGCAGAGTACTGTGTCACAGTACATACATAGAACTGTGACCCTCGAAAGGTAAGGGTCATCAGCATTCTGTATGGCCTGTGAGGCAGCTTGAGAAAGACGCTGTCCCACAGAGGTGGTCCTTGTGGTGACAGGATCAGAAACAGAGGATGAAGTAGAGGAAATCAACCTGCTACGTTCTTCGCAAGGTACAACCCTGCGAATAGCCCCAGAGTGAAATGACCTCAGGTGTCGCTTCATAGTAGTGGTCCCAAAGCTGTAGTTACCGTGCTTCCCGCGACTGAGTATCATTTTGCACTCATCGCAGGTCACATGGTTCGCAAAGCCTTAGGACCATTCCCATGAATGGTAAATAACCGCCACACCCAAGACTCACGCCTAGTGTGGGTAGTAGGGATTTCCTCTACCTCATTCTCATCATCCTCTTCTTCCTCCTCCGCATCCTCAGTCCTGTTCCCCTCTTCAGGCCCTTGGGGAGGTTGTGGTGGTGGAGGGGGTGGTGGTGGTGCTGAAGCAGGTGGAGCACCAAGTGGCAGTTCAGCAGCCAAGGCTGCCATGTCGA
Source organism: Ambystoma mexicanum (assembly GCF_040938575.1). Classification (NCBI taxonomy): domain Eukaryota; kingdom Metazoa; phylum Chordata; class Amphibia; order Caudata; family Ambystomatidae; genus Ambystoma; species Ambystoma mexicanum. The sequence continues at coordinate 288,306,455 of NC_090924.1, read as the reverse complement.
TGATGGTGTAGTCTGCAGGTGGCAGCAAAAATTACTGTGTTCTGAACAATAGCCAGAAACACAATGGGAATAAGCTCTTGGGCATGGTCTTTTATAGGGGTGCTTGTGCGCGGTCTGCGGACATGCGCACTGTGCGCGGACAGATTGAACACAAAAAAAGGATTGGAAAGTTTCAAAAGGTATATAGAAACTCAAGATTGCTATGTGTGACTTGTGGCATGGTGAGATTTTATTGAAAAATATTATGGATTAACTGAAAATGTACTTTTAAATTGTTCAGGGACACGAACAGTGTCCGCATTTCAGGACACACGATGAGCGTGGGCGCGGTCATATGATCTGTTTGAAACTAGTCTGCGAAGGAAGCGCCTGTCCGCAGGACACCAAGTGCACGGAGATTGGTTAGCGCATGCGCATTGATGTCCTACGGACACTGTTCGGGTTCTGAAGTAATTAAAAGTGCGTCACACGTGAAAAGAATATTTCAGTACACCGCGTGTGTTCTTAGAACAGTTTAAACTTGGTAGCGAACAGTAAGGACAGATATAGTGTTCTTCAGGACACGTGTAATTTAGTTTATGTATGAACATTTCAGGACACCAATTGTGTTCTTAGAACACTTTCAATTGGGTAGCGAACACTATGAACAGTTGTACTGTTGTTCAGGACACATCATTTTCGTTTATTTACGAACATTTCAGGACACCAATTGTGTTCTTAGGACAGTTTTAAGTTGATAGTGAACATTACGGACAGATATAGTGTTCTTTAGAACACTTTAATTTTTGTTTCTTTACAAACATTTCAGGACACTACGAGTGTTCTTAGAACATTTTGAACTTGCATGAGAACATTACGGACAGATGTAGTGTCCTCAGGACAGTTACATTTTCGTTTCTTTACGAACATTTCCGTACAACCGCGGTGTCTGTGGACACCTAAATTGGTTTTATTACAAGGAACTGAAAGTAATTACAACACAATATAAGAAAAGTAACTTTATTTCATATATATATATACAATTATGACTGGGAAGGTGGGGCAGAAACGGAAAAAAAAGGAGAATTAGGGATTTCTAGATAACTGGAATCAGGTGAAGAAGGGAAGGAAATGTCATCGAAACGCTTTGGTCCATAGAAAGGGTTTGGGGTTAACTGCGTGGGATAGGGTGAGGGGGGACAAGTGCAGGTTGGACAATGGTGTGCTGTTGGGGGTTTCACATAATTTTCCACAAAGTTTTTCAAATCCATAAAATTTTGCATAAGGTCGTCCATTTTTTGATGAATCTGCTGTAGAGTGATATCCTCTGATTGTTGTTGTGAGATGCTTGGAATTTGTGTATGGTCTGTAATAAAAAAAAAATGTATATGTTAAATGTATACAAAATAATATTTATTAATTTGTTTATATCGTAAAGTGTGTACCATTAGGTGGAATATTTTCTAACATTTCCTCTCGTGGGAAATGCTCCTCTAGCCAGTCGAGAGTACTACACATTTCTGTGAGAAAACAAAAAAGTAATATGTTTTTTTTTCTAATATAAAAAGTTTATAAATATATGAGTAAAAAGAAGTGCACTTACTATGTCTGGTGAGATATGTAATCAGTAGTGTATACGTCTGGTCTTGCTGTTGGTTGTGGAGCGTCTGTGAGGTAATTATGGTGGAAGCCACTTTATCTTCTTTTGGTATATTCCTTTTTAAAACATATTGTATTTACATGAATGGTAAGTGTGTTACATATATGGGTAACATTTTTTAAGTATTACTACATAAACTTTGTATGTGTGCTGCTTTGTGAATTTGTTAAATGTTCCTATGTTATGATATAACTATTACACATACCTCCCCAGAGTTTTTAGGTGGTGGTACTGTTCTCCGAACATGTCCGCGAACATTAAATAAGTTTGCGGACATCAAGTTCATAAGAAGAGATCTAGTCAGTTCCATATGACATGTATATAAAGTCAAAGTCATTATTGTTAAGTTGTGCTACTAAAAAACCTATGAAATTCAGTGAAAAAACTTTGTTAAAGGGACGTTATGGTTAAGTTGCGCTACTAAAAACCTATGAAATTCAGTGAAAAAACTTTGTTAAAGGGACGTTATGGTTCCAAGTAAAACCGGAAAACCCTTGAAATTCGGCAGTTATGGTAAGCTAAGCAACCATAACTCACGCCGCCAACGTGCACTGCTAAGACTAACACCCAGGACATCAAAGATGACATCACAAATGTCATTGATGACATCACTGATGACATTACATGTCTGGCACCCCCTTTTTTCCTTTACTGACATATCTAGGCCACATGGTTTTCTTCAGTAACAGTCAGGAATTAAAAGTGGAAAAGGTAGTATATTTGTACACTTATCCTTCAAGTATGTTCTTACAATAATTCCCTTAGGGTCCAGTCATATCATATGAAACATATACATAGGGGAAGACACAAGCTTGAAAGATAGTAATCCTTTCTGTGCATTAAAATAATCAGTAGAGTTGTCAGCACTTTCTGATAGTTCTGTTGTTTTTTTACTACTGTACTATCCCTGTATAAGATCCGATTTTTATATCTTGTATTCACACTACTTTCATTAGAGTCCAGGCACATCATGTGATATATATACATAGGGTAAGTAGCAGTTTTGAAACAGAACAATCATTGATCTGCAAAAAGATAATCAGTTAGGTTATGAACACGTTTTGCTACTACTACTGCTATTTTTCTCTTACTTCAATTCCTTTCTATATACTCATATTTGTATGTGGTGTTGTCTCTTTGTGTTTTGTCTATTATAATGCAATTACGTAGTAAGTGGTTTTTATTTTCTACTTATCACATGTTTCACAGTATTCAAAAGTCTAATAAGAAAACAGTTATCATTTCACTATTCAACATGGCAAGCTTATGAATATTACATCTCCATCATGTTTGCTGCACACAATGCCTACGTTTCTACATGAGCACATTAGTATACTGGATGGACTAATTAGCCCTTGATATTTATTCCAATGATCCTTCACACTTTTTTTATTAACATTACAATAAGAAACCCTTGTACAGACTTTTACTGAAAGGTAAATGCATATGTGATGTCATCAGTGATGTCATCAATGACATTTGTGATGTCATCTTTGATGTCCTGGGTGTTAGTCTTAGCAGCGCACGGTGGTGGCGTGAGTTATGGTTGTTTAGCTTACCATAACTGGCGAATTTCAAGGGTTTTACATTTTACTTGGAACCATAACGTCCCTTTAACAAAGTTTTTTCACTGAATTTCATAGGTTTTTAGTAGTGTAACTTAACCATAACGTCCCTTTAATAAAGTTTTTTCACTGAATTTCATAGGTTTTTAGCAGCGCAACTTAACCATAACGTCCCTTTAACAACATTTTTTCACTTAATTTCATAGGTTTTTAGTAGCGCAACTTAACCATAACGACCCTTTAACAAAGTATTTTTCAGTGAATTTCATATGTTTTTAGTAGCGCAACTTAACCATAATGTCCCTTTAACAAAGTTTTTTCACTGAATTTCATAGGTTTTTAGTAGGGAAACTTAACCATAACGTCTCTTTAACAAAGTTTTTTCACTGAATTTCATAGGTTTTTAGTAGCACAACTTAACCATAACGTCCCTTTAACAAAGTTTTTTCACTGAATTTCATAGGTTTTTAGTAGCAAAGCTTAACAATAGTAACTTTGACTTTATGTACATGTAATATGGAACATACTGAACCACTTCTACTGAATGTGATGTCCGCAAAAATTTTGATGTCCGCGGACATGTTCGGACAACAGTACCACTACCTAAAAAGTCTGGGGGGGTATGTTTAATTGTTATATTACAAAATGATAACATTTAAAACATTCACAAAGTAGTACACATACATATTATATGTAGTAATACATAAGAAATGTAACGCATATATGTACCACACTATCCATTCATTTAAATACAATATGTTCTAAAATGGAATATACCAAGAGAAGATAAATTGGCTTCCAACATATTTACGTCACAGACACTCCACAACTAAGACCAAGACGAGACCTAGAGAGTACTTAGAACATATCTTACCTAAAATAGTAAGTGTACTTCATTTTACTCATATATGTATAAACTTTCTGTATTAGATAAAAAAATATTATATATTATTATAATATCACAGAAATGTCTAGTACTCTGGAATGGCTAGAGGAGCACTTCCCACATGACGAAATGTCAGAAGATAGTGAAGCTAATGGTACACACTTTACAATATAAACCATTTAATTGTTATTGTTTTATATATATTTAACATATATATTTCTTTTTGTACAGAGCATACCAAAATAGAACATTTCTCTGAAGAAACTGTTATGGAAAACACGCTTGACAGCATAAAAGAAAAAATGGATTTATTATTGACCAATTTTAATAATTTGAAAACTTTTGTTGAGGATCATTTTAAAACAAAAACCTCATACCATTGTCCTACATGTACTTGTCTGCCCTCACCATATCCCAGTCAATTATCCCCAAACCCTCTCCGTAACCCAGGAGGTGTCCTGAAGAACACTATACCTGTCAGTACTGTTCGATAGCAAGTTGAAACTGTTCTAAGAACCCAATTGGTGTCCTGAAATGTTCGTAATTAAACGAAAATGGAGGTGTCCTAAAGAACACTATACCTGTCTGTACTGTTCGCTAGCAAGTTGAAACTGTTCTAAGAACTCAATTGGTGTCCTGAAGTGTTCGTAATTAAACGAAAATGGAAGTGTCCTAAAGAACACTAAATCTGTCCGTAGTGATCGCTAGCAAGTTTAAACTGTTCTAGAACACACGCGATGTCCAGAAATGTTCGTTTGATGTGTGACGCACTTTTAATTAATTCAGGACCCGAACAGTGTCCGTAGAACATCAACGCGCATGTGCAAACCAATGTCTGTGCATTTGGTGTCCTGCGGACAGGAGCTTCCTTCGCGGACATGTTCGCAAAGGGATCATGTGACCGCACCAACGCTAATCGCATGTTCTGAATGCGGACACTGTTCGTGTCCCCGAACAAATTAAAAGTACATTTTCGAGTAATCCACAATATTTTTCCATAAAAACTCACCATGGCACAAGTCCCACATAGTAATCCTGAGTTTCTACTTAACTTTTGAAACTTTTTGAACCCTTTTTTGTGTTCGATCTGTCCGCGGACAGTGCACATGTCCGCAAACCGCGTACAAGCACCCCTATAAAAGACCACGCCCTAGAGCTTATTCTCATTGTGTTTCTGGCTATTCTTCAGAGCACAGCTATTTCTCCTGCAACTTGCAGATTACACCATCGAGATGGCATCCCTGGCTGCAGTACTGCCACCTGGTGCTGCACTTGCTTCAGCACCACCCCCACCCCCTCCACCACCACCACCTTCCCAAGGGCCTGAAGAGGGGAACAGGAGTGAGGATGCAGAGGAGGAAGAAGAGGATGATGAGAATGAGGTAGAGGAAATCCCTACTACCCGCACTAGGCGTGAGTCTTGGGTGTGGAGGTTGTTTACGATTCATGGGAATGGTCCTAAGGCTTGTGCAAACCGTGTCACCTGCAATGAGTGCAAAATGATTCTCAGTCGTGGGAGGCATGGTTCGTACAGCTTTGGGACCACGACCATGAAGGGAAACCTGAGGTCATTTCACTCCGGGGCTATTCGCAAGGTTGTACCTTGCGAAGAACGTAGTAGGTTGATTTCCTCTACTTCCTCCTCTGTTTCTGATCCTGTCACCACAAGGACCACCTCTGTGGGACAGCGTCTTCCTCAAGCTGCCTCACAGGTCATACAGAATTCTGATGACCCTTACCTTTCGAGGGTCACAGTTGTATGTATGTACTATGACACAGTACTCTGCAGGGGGGAGCGACTTTGCAGTGCTTTTGAGACTATCGTCTCAGAGCATGAGAAGACCTGCTCACTACCCAAATAAAACCCACTCTACATCTTCCTCTCTCAGATCGCCCTTTCTTGTCCCTGTGGTTAGTGCCCCCCTTTACTCTCCTTTCCCCTCCTCTCCTAGTGTATCGTGTCTAAAAAAAACAAAAATATACAAAATTACAAAAATCAAAAAAAAAAGAAGGCCCTTTTCAGAGCCGCCTTTCACAGTTAAAAAATAGAAGTGAAAATAAATGAAGCAGGGCCCTTTGTATTTTTGAGAAGTCTGTGGACAGTTCGCGGACATCAAAGAAATTGGGTTGATACCCTATCATAACCATTGGAATTTTCTCTGGTAAGAAGTGGTGGCTCTTAAAAGAGCCTTTGGGAGGTGTTTGTATGTCAAAAATTATAAATACTTAACACCTACTTCAAAATGGATGCTGTAAATCTAAAAAAGATTGTAATGCATTTTGTATATTTGTCAAAAAAATCTGATTGCCAGCATAAGTAAGATGGACTCCATCTCTGCGAAAAATGTATGTACTACGAAACATAATATTTTCATTATGAAAAGAGGACATGCCAAAATCTCTTAGAAAGGCACAAACGGCCTTATTAACATTGCGCCTTGCTTTTTCCATTTGTGGACCAAATGAAGAAGAACAAAGCCACATTTGTCTCTGTGCAATCCGTGAAAATATTACTTGAGAATTAGGAAACATGTCCATGACCTTCCCAAGTCCTTCCTTCATAGAAAATTGCAAAGAAATTCCAGACACATGTCCTAAACTGTTCCCTCCAATGAATTACAATTATGTCTGGATGTTGCTCTGTCTCCAAAGTACCACAAAGAGGTAGCAAGTCCAACCACTTCATTCCACGTACTCCATGCCAGTGTACTTCCACATGTGGAAATCCAAGATCTACAGCTACACCACAGCTTTCTGCATGTACCTTCAACCAATGTATCCATGAATCTCCCAAAATCCAAACAATCTGTTTTCTGAAACACACAGCCATAGCTATCTGTTGTTCTCTCAGCAAAAAGAGTATCTGAGAAACTCTCTCCTGGCACAACACACCCACTAAACTTTCCTGACCAATGCCTTTCAGTGCCCATTCTCATGTGCATGACTTCTGAACCCAAAAATCCCCGGATGTAACACCTGATGTCCGCGAACTACCGCCATGTCTGCAGACATATCATAACATGAACAGTCCTTCTACCGTTTCCACTTCACTTTCTGTGCCATTCCCTCACTGGATGTAGCTAAGAAGTCACATGATCATCCACCAATCACATTCAAGACCTCTACATCTAACTGCATCACATAGATCAGCACTGCAAATGTAATGTGAATCTCTCTGAGTACAAGTGCAATATCATTGGCAAGCACCATCTACAACAAATACTGTACAAGTCTCCACGATTTCTCCTTGCAGCTCCATGCATATCCAAATGCATGAACATAAACTACAGGTATGCATATTTTCTGTACAATACATGAACACATTTTCAAACTGACTTAATATTTTTGTTTTATTTCTTTATGTATTCAATTACTTTAATTTAAGCATGACATTGACGCACTAATACCTGGAAGAGCTTACTTACAGAAATAGTGGTATTCAGGGGTACATTATGAATTTCACAAACATAGTAAAGATATTTTGTTTGCTAAAGTTAGTCATTACAATGCAATTTGTTCATTAAGAACATATCATATGTTTTGAACTTGTGCGACGTATTTTATGTAAATACGATAGTTTTAATGGTTTTGAGGAAAGCGCTGAGGATTTCAATTAAAAAAAATCAATGTCTAAATTAAAAACAGTGCTATATACAAACAAAATTACTAATTTGTTTATTTTACAATTACAGTGAAGACCATTCTCCTGAAAAGAAGCAACCACATTTGAAGAACAAAGAAGAACTAAGAATTAACCTGTTCATTTTAGAAAAAAAGTAAGTAGAATATCACAATAATATTTGTATTATTACTGAAACACACTGTAAAGTTAATTCAGGCTATTTCTGTGCCTAAAAATAGACATTGTGCACCATTCTGTCCAAAAATCCCCATGTCTTAAACAATGATTTACAGATAGAATGGCCCATACATTCATATTTTTGGACACACAAATTACCCAACTCAACCGCTACAATTTGGATATTATAGAACAAACAACTGTTTTAATTGTATACATTAGATTTACTATTTGTACTTCTCCACACCACTAGCTTACTTTTTTCTGTCATCTGAACCCCAGTTTAGTAGCATATAAATTTAAGAATACCCATCCCTACTAGTTGTAGTTCCCAATGCACAATCACACACCATTACATACATCTTTATCATCTTACTCAAACACTCATACACACAGCACACATACATTGCAGAACACCCCAACCCATACCTTCTTTATTTTTTTCCAACAGACCCTAAAGAATGCCTACCAAAAGTCAAGTCCGTAGAAAGCAACGCAGAAGTAGACCAAATGAAAATAAAAGTGTCCAACATAAGCATCCATATCTAGCGCAATTTGTAAAAGAAGTTGAAAACAACCAGCTAATACAGTCATTTAGTGAAACAAAAGAAGTGTCAAGTGGAAAAACTTTGCCTCCTCCATCAAAATGTAAAACAAACCAGAAAACAATTAACAAAAAATCAGCTATCTCTACAGATAAAACTGCTTCTATAAATCTTGATAAAGTTCAAAGTAAGCATACCAAGAAAAGTATTTTAACCAAAATGTTCCGTCACAGAGTCCTTCAAAATCTTATAAAAACAGGAGAGAAACCAGGTTCAACCCTTAAAACCTATCGTAGGAAATTCATCTTAGAAGCATTGATAGATAGTGCAATTCTTCTCAAAAGAAAGTTATTTATTTTAGTGTTAAACAAAATGAAACCACTAACAAAACTAATAACTAAATTACAAAAAAGACTTCTCAATAAACAAAATGTCAACAGAAAGAACTTCTTAAGTATCTGCGGAGGTGAATGGAATCACACTACGAGCACAGAACCATACTTTAATGAAGAAGCGTACAAACAAAAGCAAACAAATACAATTGCCATACATAGCAGTGGTCGAGGTAATGAAAAAGTAAATAATACCATAATGGAACAAGAAGTACTCCTTACAAAAATATGCCCTGAAAACTTAGAATTACCCCTCCATTCAACTGAATCAGAACATCTAGTGTACAAATGGCCATCCACGTCAATGTGTAACATTCCCAAACAATATTTCAAGTCTTTACACCAATTCCTAAATCAATATGTAAAAAGCAAAGACAAAATCAAAATTAAACTACTGCAAAATATGGATACCTGTCCAATGCGCAAGTACACAGGACTACAAGGACATTCATTGGCCAGCATTACAGGACCTATTTGTAAAACCACCTTCCATGATATCAAAAGGATATCAACAAATCATTCAACTATAAGAAATCTAGTTTATAAACTGTACTATGCTAAAAGTCCTGCTTTAGCACTAGCCAATTTAAATAACATTCTTCTACATGGTACAGCAAAAGACCTACTTGAAGAAATTGACTATATCCAGAAAAAATATTTTGGAAGTGAAAGCCACTTACAGAATGAAATGGCTTTAAACCAAATTAGCAACAATTCTACACATGGTAACCTTTTACTAAACACTTACAAAAAAAGAAATACTAAAATTTAAAAGTACATCAGCCGAAGTACCAAACCATGTGTGTGTATGTTGCTGCAGAACTTTTTATTAAAGTAACACAAAAACTGTAGACCTATCATGCAAAATAGAAGACAATGAAGATTCTAAATGGTTTGAATTAGCTCTCTACCTTGTAGCAGAAAACAAATACGAAATAACTGACCCCTTAATACTTTGCACCTACTGCACTACAAAACTTGACGACAACCAAACTCCATCATGTGCTATCACAAATAATTTGGAATTATACCCACTACCAAAGCCCCTACAACAACTTAATTTATATGAGAGCATCATAATTCAAACAGGGCACCCATTTCAAGCAATAATACGCCTTCAACCAAAAACAGCAAAATTACCTCCCTCTGAATTGGTAAAAGGCATTCGTGGAAAAGTAGTTTATTTACCATTAGATTTAAAAGAAAATGTGCATACTCTAGGAGTGCAACGCCCAATACAGCAATCTTTAATTATCTTAGTAATTGGAGTACCTACAAAAGACAAAAAATATATAGCAACAGCTGGTAGATTTAGATAAAGTTAGACATGCCTTGCAATATCTTAAAGAGAATAATGAATATTACAAAGAAATTAATATTGAAGAAAACTTGAAGGATACAACTGAAATAATTCAAGAAACACAAGAAGGTGGTCAATTTGAGCTCCTAGATCCTCCTACAATATCAATACTTTAGACCATTATAAAATTCATCCTTTGCACTCTAATGACACCATAGAAGATGCACTGGTAACGTACCAAATGCATCAAACAAAAGGATCACCAATCAGCATATGGGAAAAAAGTATAGAAGCACATGTTTTTCCTTGACTCTTTCCTACTGGCAAAGGAGGAAGGTACGATGAAAGACTTATTCAAATATCAGCTTCAGTATACCGCTCATTACGGATGTATTCTGAAGATCCCAGATTTATACAAAATGTGGAATACATATTCCATCTACTCTTTGAAAGTGAACTAGCAACTTTATGTTACAGAGTTGCACATATATTAAAATCTGGATCACACTTTCAAAATATGACAGCTACACAATTATTACAAAAAGTGCAACAAAAGGATGAGGTTTTACAATCAAATATTACAAATCTATTAGCAAATGTGTGTGGTACTAAAGAGTACTGGTTTCGACGTCATGGAGATGTACGTTGTATGATCAGAAACCTTGGCCCACCCACTTGGTTTGTTACATTAAGTTGTGCAGAATATGCATCGGAAGATTTACATGATTTCCTACGCATATCAAATAAAAACAAAACAAACATAGGTATACTAACACCAGGAGAACTTTGTTCTTTGGATCCTGTTAATGTTTCAAGATATTTTCACCATCTCTTCATTGCTATGCTACGTTATATTTGTAATAAAGCTGTTCCTCCCCTTGGAGAAGTGCAACACTTCTTTTGGAGAAAAGAATACCAAGCCAGAGGAGCACCACATATCCACATGCTTTTATGGATTAAAGATGCTCCTAAATTTGGTCAAGACAGTGATGGCACTGTTTTACAGTTTATTGAAAAATATGTCACTTGTGAAATTCCATCAGAATCCACAAATAGTGATCTTCATGCACAAATTTTACAATTTCAAAGACATAAATGTGGCAAATATTGTCGTCGCAAATACAAAAACAAAGGGAAATACTACACCAAATGCTGATTTGGTTTCCCTAGAACAGTTACAAATACAGCTCAAGTGAATGACCTCATGTCTTCAGTTAGACATAGTGTTAAAGGTAAGTCACCTAAAAATACATATTACATAAAAAGAAAAGAAGAAGAAAAATATATCAATGATTACAATGCAATCATTGCCCACTTATGGAATGCAAACATAGATGTGCAGTACATTACAGACAATTCTACTGCAGTTGCACGATATGTCACAGCATACTTGACCAAAGCAGAAAAAAACAGAGCTCCAAGACCTCTGGAATGACCTCTCATCAGATAAAACAGTGTCTCAGAAATTATACAGTTTAGGCATAAAAATGCTCTGCCATAGAGAATGTGGATCATATGAAGCAGTTGATCGTTTAACTGGTACTGCATTGTAAGGTAAATCTGAAAATATAGTATGGCTAAGTCTTGGTCCAGCTAAATCTAGAAAAATATTTCTAAAATCCTATGAAGATATAGAAACAATAGCTAAACGTGATCCCAACAGCCAAGACATTTTAAAAAACAATTTATTGGACACATACTACCCAAACAGAAGTAATACTTTGGAAACCATGTGTCTATACCACATAGCCCAAAACTACACATACAAAAATAATATAAAACCTGATGAAAAAAAAGGTAAATACAGAGTGACAAACTGTGAAGGCAGCTTAGTTAAACTCACTAAACCAAATTGAATTAATCATATCAAATTGTCATTGAAGACTCCTCAACATAACGAAGTATATTACATGTCCCTGCTACAACTCTTTAAACCATGGAGAAAAGAACAAGAAATACTAGAAAACTCTGACTCATATGAAGATGCTTTCAAAGCAAATGAAAGCACTATAACTGATGTAAACTTTACGCAATACAAAACAATGTTGCACAATGAACAGCAACACGAAGAAGAACTCCAGGCCAAACTAGATAAAGACACTCCTGACAGTAGTCAACCTTCTGTAACAGGAAGCCAAGAACCACTGGGAGAACCACTAATAATACATGAAGCAGAATTAGCTATGATAGAAGTAGAAAACACCATGCGTCAGTATGAAGATAAAGAAGACTTAACTATACTATAATCAAAACTAAACAACGAACAACGCAGCATTTTTGAAGAAGTAACAAAACAAATTGCACATGGTGTACAACATGAAAATAAAGAATGTTCCTGCCATAATTATAAACCTATACTACTGTACGTCAGTGGTGAAGCTGGTTCTGGCAAAACATTCCTAATCAAAATCATCAGTAAGTTCCTTCAACAATTGACAAACAACAAAGTGTCATCTGTTGTCTCTGCCCTCACAAGTTTAGCTGCCTACAACATAGGTGGTGTCACGTTACACCGATTACTACTATTGCCAGTAGAACACCAGAACAAATTAGACTATTACAAAATCTCTGCAGAAGCTATAATGGAACTACGCAGAGTATTGAAACAAATGAAAATGCTAGTAATAGATGAAGTGAGCATGGTCTCCAACCTAATTTTAGCTTTGATTCATCTCAGATTACAAGAAGTACTCAAAACAAACTATGAAGAGCTCTTTGCAGGAAAACACATTATTGTTTTTGGAGATCTTCTGCAATTGACACCAGTAAAAGGTGAGCCAATTTCTTAAAACATTAGGACACAAACTCTGCCATAAAACTGTTGGCAGCATTGGAAATGTCAACCTTTGGCAACATTTCCAATACAGAGAATTAACAGAAAACATGCGGCAATCTGCAGATCTCAATTATGCCAACATCTTAAAAAGTATCAGAGTTGGTATACTTTCTAAAGAAGAAGAAGCAATATTGAAAACCCGGCACATTAATGCACTTTATGGCGATAATGCATGTGCTACAGATGTTATGGAACAATTAGCCCACAAAAATGTCAATTGTATGGCCTTAATACCAACTCTTGCAAGCTGTTTCAAATTCAATGAAATAATGTTAAGTAAAGAAATGCAACCAATAATGGAAATTAGCGCCACAGACAAACTAGATGTACATGGTATGACACTACCTATGTGTGACCAAGCCACAACAAGACTAAATAGTTTAGAAAAATCAATCTCAAACACAGCAGGCTTAGAAAAGATATTAAAATTATCCTTAAATTGCAGAGTAATTCTGCATGCTTAAACGTAACCTTGACGTGGACCAATGACCAATGACTAGTGGACCAATGACTAGTTAATGGAGCACTGGGTACAGTTGTTGGCTTTCAAACGTGACAACAAAATTCAGTTTGTCAATATTCTCTTTGACAAACTTTCAGAAGTAAAAAGGACAGGACGCTCAACAGCTCGATTCCTTCTCTTTAAAGACATGTATGTACGCAGAGAACAATTTTCTCTAACTCTTGCATACGCAGTCACGATTCATAAATCACAAGGTCTTACCCTAGACAAAGCAATGATAGATATTGGTAACACAGTCTTTAAAGAAGGCATGAGCTACGTAGCACTATCACGCTTACGTACACTTGACGGTCTATTTCTAATCAACTTAGATGCAAGTAAATTAATCACTGATATAGTCTAGAATACAATAGATTTCGCTCACTATACACCCCCATCTAAACACATATTCTGTTCCACAAAAATTAAAACGTTATAAAAGAAAAATAAATCAAACAGAAATGCAACAGGATGTCACTGCAAATCCTCCAAAGATGGTAAAAGAAAGTAATACTTCATCAAGTACCACTAGCAAAAAAGAACCAATTAAGGAAAGTAAACCAAGTACTTCTTCAAAGAAGGAAGACAAACTCCAAAAAAAGCAGTCAGATACAGAACTACCTGGTCCATTTAAACTCTCAAATATAGTTGGTGTAAGTTGCTACGCAAATGTAGCAATGAATATTCTATTTCAATTACCACCAATTGTTGACAACATTTACTTACACAGTACAGACCCATTGTGCATGCAAATGTTAGTACTTCACAGAAATGCAGCAAACAATCCTGACAACCCGTATAAGACAACAATTGGACTACTGTGCTGAAATGGTGAAATTCACTATAAACTCACAGGAAGATCCACGAGAATTTCTAATGTACTTACTACAAGTACTGGAAAACAAAAACATACCTATAAATGAAATCTTTCAGATTTCATACATGTGGAAACATACATGCACTCTCTGCAACAATGTGACAGAAGAACAAATCCCCAATGAACGCTTTGTATATATATCAATACCTAATTGTGAATCCATTCCATTTCAGCAACTTATACAAAATGCAAACTATGGTAGATTATGTTCTACCTGCAATTCAGATAATCGCTCCACGTTACTAATACAAACACATAGTAAATACGTAAATCTAATGCTTCTACGTTACAATGCAGATAGTACCAAAAACAACTGCAAGCTGACTGGATTCACACATGGTCAAATATCACTTCGTAAGAAAACCATCACAACAATAGGTATAATCTAGCACGCAGGAACCACAACCAATTCAGGGCACTACGCTGCATATATAAAAAAGAAATGTGGATGGTTTCAATGTAATGATAGTACCATTAATCTAAAGCAGAGATTACCAGCAAATCTTACAAACGCTTATGTAATGTTCTTAAAACCAAAATTTGATAACTAAACTGTACTTAAACCCTAAGTAAAGTTGTAGTAAAGAAATGTAAACTGTTAGAATATTCCAAAAGCTATCTAACTGCCCAAAGATTCTACAACAACTAATCAGATAAATGAATACCCACAAATTATAGCAAAAAAAAGACAGTTAGAATACGCCAATTGGTATCTAACTGTCCCAAAATTTAACAATATTCAAACAGATAAATCAATACCACTAAAATATATCAAAAAATAGTCAGTTAGAATATGCCAAATGGTATCTAACTGTCCCAAAATGTAACAATATCCCAACAGATACATCAATACCACTAAAATATATCAAAAAATAGACAGTTAGAATACGCCTACTGGTATCTAACTGCTCGAAATTTTATAATATCCTAACAAATAAATAATATGTTACTGCTCCAAAAAAATGCAACAAGCCTATGTATAAAACATTAGCCAGAAACACTGAAAACAAAAAAAAACAAATAAACTGTAGCATAACAGAATAAGGTTTTTTTTTTTAATCCAACATGGATTTTTTTTCTCCCACAGACCCAATGATTTTAGCAATGAACACAGAAACTGAGCAAATTGCACAGTACTCTGGGTTGTAATCTACTAAATATGAGGGTAAAAAAAAAATGTTGATTATACAATGTAATAAGTAATTACAAAATACTAATACTAACATGCTATTTTCTTTTATCACAGAAATGAACAAGAAATACATGTACTCCAGTTACTAAACCAAACAGTAAGTATATTATACACTCTATGCCCTGGCCACAACCATCGCAGCATATCACACCCATAGTATCTTTTAACTTTGTTCTGTATAAATGTGTTTTTGACCCAAAGTTATAAGCAACTATAAGTGTGATATGCTGCGGTGGTTGTGGCCAGGGCATAGAGTGTTGGGTGCATGGCCGTATGGCCATGCACCCAACACTCTATGCCCTGGCCACAACCACCGCAGCATATCACACCCATAGAGTAAAACTTTTGAACTATGGCCTATGGAAACTTTTAATGTCCGCGGACATTATGAGTGTTCTTAGAACACTTTGAACTTGACAGGGAACAATACAGACTGCGTCCTCAGAACACCCCCATTTTGTTTATTTACGAACATTTCAGGACACCGCGAGAGTTCTTAGAACATTTTCAACTTGACAATGAACAATACGGACAGCGTCTTCAGGACACCCCCTACGAACATTTCAGGACAACGCGAGAGTTCTTAGAACACTTCCAACTTGACAACGAACAATACGGACAGCGTCCTCAGAACACCCCATTTTGTTTATTTACAAACATTTCAGGACACCGCGAGAGTTCTTAGAACATTTTCAACTTGACAACGAACAATACGGACAGCGTCTTCAGGACACCCCCTACGAACATTTCAGGACACCACGAGTGTTCTCAGAACACATTCAAATTACCATCGAACAATACGGACAGAGTCCTCAGAACACATTTTGTTTATTTACGAACATTTCAGGACACCACTAGTGTTCTTAGAATACAATCAACTTGACGAAGAACACTACGGAGGGCGTCCTCAGAACACTCCCATTTTATTTATTTTCGAACATTTCAGGACACCGCAGGAGTTCTTAGAACACATTCAACTTGCCAGAGAACAATACGGACAGCGTCCTCAGAACACCCCCTTTTGTTTATTTACAAACATTTCCGGACACTGCAAGTGTTCTCAGAACACATTCAACTTGCCAGAGAACAATACGGACAGCGTCCTCAGAACACCCCCATTTTGTTTATTTGCGAACATTTCAGGACACCACGTGTGTTCGTAGAACACAATCAACTTCACAAAGAACACTACGGACAGCGTCCTCAGAACACCCCCATTTTCTTTATTTGCGAACATTTCAGGACACTGCGGGAGTTCTTAGAACACATTCAACTTGCCAGAGAGCAATACGTACAGCATCCTCAGAACACCCCCATTTTGTTTATTTACGAACATTTCAGGACACCGCGAGTGTTCTCAGAACACACTCAACTTGCCAGAGAAAAATACGGAAAGCGTCCTCAGGACGGACAGCATCATCAGAACACCCCCTACGAATATTTCAGGACACCACGAGTGTTCTTAGAACACATTCAACTTGCTATCAAACAATACGGACAGCGTCTTCAAAACACCCCCTACGAACATTTCAGGACACCGCGAGTGTTCTTAGAACACATTCAACTTGCCATCGAACAATACGGACAGCGTCCTCAGGACACCCCCATTTTGTTTATTTGCGAACATTTCAGGACACTGCGAGTGTTCTTAGAACACATTCAACTTGCCAGAGAACACTACAAACAGCGTCCTCTGAACACCACCATTTTGTTTATTTGCGAACATTTCAGGACACCGCGGGAGTTCTTAGTACACATTCAACTTGCCAGAGAACAATACGGACAGCATCCTCAGAACAACCCCATTTTGTTTATTTACGAACATTTCAGGACACTGCAAGTGTTCTCAGAACACATTCAACTTGTCATCGAACAATACGGACAGCGTCCTCAGGACAGACAGCATCATCAGAACACCCCCTATGAACATTTCAGGACACTGCGAGTGTTCTTTTCAACTTGCCAGAGAAAAATACGAACAGCATCCTCAGGACACCCCCTACGAACATTTCAGGACAACGCGAGAGTTCTTAGAACATTTTTAACCTGACAACGAACAATGTGGACAGCGTCCTCAGAACACCCCCATTTTTTTTGAAAATCCGTCCAGCGGTTTGGGCTGTAGGCACGAGCAAAGTTTTTTTCCCATTCATTCTATGGGAAAAAAAGACATTTTGGGACCCCCCTATAACTTTTTTCCCCCTGGACGAATCCTCACCAAACTTTGCAAAAGAATTCAGAGTGGACCATATCCTTTTTTTGCAAAGTCTGGTGAGGATTCGTCCAGGGGGGGTGAAGTTATAAGCCACCCAAAAATGCTCTTCCTATGGAAACACCAACTTAACCATAACTACATGGCCACTCCCGTGGCCATGTAATATATATATATATATATATATATATATATATATATATATAGTTCTTAGTTTCCTTCCAATTTTTCATCTTTCCTTTTCTTTCTTCAGATGGTTCCTCTGATCAACTTTCATTTGGCTCCTCAATCAGTCGTAAAGTGTGTCTGGGATGACAGCTTTTCAACTGATTGGTGTGGAACAATTTTTCTATTCTCCTTTTGGGATGTGGATCTTGTAGGAACCAGGTGATATTTTATTTTCAATTTCGAAGGCACCATGCCACGATGGAAGAGATTTCCGCTCCTTGACCTGATTCCTTTGAAAATTGTACAGGTAAACCTTACCACCTACTTCATACTCTTTCTAAGTGGTCTCCAGATCATAATAAGTCTTCATTCTTTCAGTGCACTTTTCTTAATTGTTGAAAGTGTGCTTGAGGTGCCTCGTTAAATTTTAAGTAGTGGGCACATTTATCACTGTCTGCTCCTGTAAAGCAGATACATAGGTACAACTATTTGTCTTCCGGTCATGAGCTCAAATGGAGACATCTTTGTCGCAGAAGATGGTTTAGATTTAATAGCCATCAGGACTAGTGGTATCAGATGTCCCAACTGGGCCTGAAGACTGCCATGAATTTCTTTAAGATACTCACAATTGGTTTATTGTATCTCTCTACCCCCTCTTCCCCACTTGTGGCCAGCAATAGGCAATTGTTAATCCTAGAATCTCCTACATCTTCACCATCACCTCACTGATAAAATGGCTTCCTCGGACCAACTCAATCCTTTGCACGAGCCAGAAATGAGAGAAGATGTGGTTGATCATTTGTGCAGCAGCTGTCTCCGCCTTACAATTTGGGGCTGTGAGACACTTTACCTACTTTGTGAACAAGCAGGTCACAGTCAACATGTGCTTATTTCCTCTGGAGGAGAGAATCACTGGCCCAATGAAATTGACTTGCAAATCTGGCCAAAGCAGTGTCAGGCCTGTTTTTTACAGGGGGGCTCTGTGTGTGAGTGAACTGGGTTGAAGTTTAGCACAAACAAGGCACCCCTGTAGGTAAGTGTCAAGGTCCTGGATCATCTGTGGCCTGTAGGTAAACATGCACAATATTTCTAATGTCGTGTGAAACCCCCTTTGACTGGCAGTGGCTGCGTCATGGGCTTGGTTCAACATCAGGCTTCGGAATGAGGCAGGTACTACCCACTGGTCATAGTCAGATAAGGTTCTCCTTACCAACAAACTGTCTCGATCCAGAACATCTTGGAAAACAACACACAGAGATCATCTTTACCAGTATAATCCAACTGTGTTAGAGGAAAACTTCAATGTGTTGATCGAATTTTCCAATGATCCGGTCCTCTTTCTGTGCAGTGATCAGATCTGTATATAAGGTATCTTTACTCCAGTGGCAACTTGGATCTCACCAAGAAGGATTCCATTTATATGAAATCCACCTGCAGATCTCTGGTTTGAGCCAGCTTGTCAGCCAGGTCATTCCTAGTAATTGACTGGATCAGTTTGGCATGCTTTAGGGGTTTATTGTTGGCACACAGCATGCCTCGATTCTCCCAGTTAATCAGGTGCTCCAGGTACCCATTCCTGACATAATCAGAGTCAGTGATTATGACCAGTTCATTGAGTTGGTTGTGAACTGCAGTGAAGATGGCTTGATGTCTGCAACCTGACTACTTCAGAGTCCTATTTTATAACCAGCAGAGGGTTCCAATCATATGTTTTTCTTTGTTGTTATGAACATTGTAGGAGCACTCATCCACATAAACTGTGGCTCTCCCCTGACACGTGTCTTCTTCATAGACCTTGTGTGGTGAAGTTAAGTACGCCTCCATGCTTTTGTTGGTCATTTGACTTTTGTCCTCAAGATAGTTTTCTTGAGCACAATCATGCAAGTCTGCCAACCCTTGCGCTCGGGGACTCTCCTTGTTTTGGTCATATCTGACCTCCACAGGAAAGCCCTGCATGGATGGAATCCAGGAAGAAATACTGGAATTACTAATGCTTCCCACCTGAAATCTGTCACTTTGGAGATATTGCGAGGGTTGATGGGCAGCCTTGACAATGATGTGATCCTCATTGATGAATGGGAGGCAATTCTTTAGCGCCCACTCGGCTGCCTGGAGTGCATTCTCGCAGTCATTGAATATTTCCCCCTCAAAGGACAATGTCATGCTCATGTACAAGATGACTTTGTTGACCTTGTCATGCTTTTGATACAACACCGCTGTTAGGCAAGTATCTGAGAACCCCATCTCCAAGAAAAACTCCTTGTTCTTTATGGGGTAAGACAAACAAGGAACCTGGGAAAGGCTTCTTTTCAGTTGTTTATCTGCCTCAGCTTGTTCCAGACCCCACTCCCACTTGACTACTGCCTTTAATAAATGGACCACGGGTAAAGTGACCTCTAGATAGTTTGCAATTAATATCTCCAAGAAGGCTTCCTAATTCTAGTAGAGTAGTAGGGTCTTTTAATTTCAATAAGGCTTCCACCATCTTTGCTTGGGGATTAATACCCTCAGGGGAGATTTTGTTCCCTCAGAAGTTCAGTCAGGTCTTACACCTGTGGTGTGCATTTACAGGCCCTAACAGAAATTCCTTTCACTTGAAAAGCTACATTAAACTTCACCACCATAAACGGCTGTGTTGTTTTCTCCCTGGTACATGTGTGGCAAGCATGTGAACACTACATTCAAAACGGCCCTACAAGTGTTGTTCCTTTTCTCTGAACCATGAAGTTGTACACTGCCTTCAAGATGGCTCTACATTTGCTGTTCTGTCATCTGAATACCAAAGTTGAGCACTGCATTCAAGGTGGCCCTGCATTTGTTTATCTTCATCTGAAATACCACAAAGTTATGCACTGCATTGAAAAATGGCCCTGTGTTTGCTTTATTTCATCTGAATGCCAAACAATTAGGCAATACATCTGAAAACAGCCTTGTTTTACTGTTCATTCCCATGGGGGGCATGGATTCCACATTGCAACAAACACAACTTTTCTTTTCCCTTTCATGTGAGCGGCAGAACTCTGAAACACTGCATATGAAAGAAAACAGCTTAGTTTGTTCTTTTCTCCTGTGTCAAATTAAAGAATTTATGCAGCGGGTCTCCCCTTCGTATCTATGGATAAATTACAAATACAAACTTATTTAAGAAGGACAAATTAAAAGTTTCCCATGACTCACAGAACTGCATCTCAAACATTAGATAAAATACGCTTGCACACATTTGAAAGAGGAAAAAGAAAAAATTGACTTTTAAAAGTGACCGTGAACGGGTAGCTTTGCTTGCACAGAATTGTTAGTGCATATGTTGTGGCTGGGGTTTGACAAAGCAATGTATACTATGTTTTCCCCCACAAGACTTCAATCAACTTGGTAGAGGCTCAGGAATACCAATAAAACCAGTTTGGCTCGGGCAGGAACAACTCAATGGAAAGCCTGGCCTGTCACGGGAAATCGCACCTCGAAGTGATCTATTCCACAATGACATTTGAGGTGGCTGAGGGAATGATAATTACCTGTTCTGCCAGACTGGAAATCAGTCCTAGCAGTGGGAACAAAGAAAATGACTGGGACTAGTGTTCGAACGAGAAGTGTGAGTTCCTCAAACACCCACTCTGAAGGACAAACTAACTAACTTCAAAGGGTGCCATAAAAGTCTTTTGTTGCAAGCTGAGAGAGGGAGAGACAGTTTGCTGTGGGGAATGAGGCACCACCCTCCCATATATGACAGATCATCCAAAGTGACCTTAAAAGACTGATACATTTTAGTCACTTTCCTAGTACTCAGAATAAGAAAAGAATGTTGTTATATGCTATATTTCCATGCAATTTTCAGGTGGATGTTAAGAGATTAAGTAAATGTTTCTAGCACTTTGCAGACTGAAATGGCCAGTGAAAACGTGTTTCTCCGTAATATGTAAATGGGACAAAGAGGAAAATTGGTGGACAGATGGGAAATGAGATTATGAAAATGTCTAATTAATTGCAGAATTGTAAAAGTTATGCCTTTCATGAATAGGGCAAAAATGCACCAAAGGGCTATGCTACCTCGCACATAGTTGGCGATCGGACTGTCTAATTCCCAGTGGCCCACTGAAACCTCTAATCTACTTCTTATTGCGGTGGCTAGTATAAATGACTCAGTTTTGCTTAAAGCTAGATCTAAGAAACATAGAATTGTCATAAATGACCAAACAGACATATGATGCTCCCTCCCCATAACCAATAAGGCCAGGGAGCGGAGAGAAGAATCATAGACTGTCCAATCCTGGGGGTAGGGGTTATTTTAGAATACTCCTCCAGATTGTAAAATAAGTGATGTCATTTGGGCTATATAAGAGGGAACTGTACTAGACACAGGATCACACACCCACACAAGAATCTAGGGAGACAGAAAAAAGAGGACAGAGAGGAGACAGCTGATCCCACGCAAAAGAGTGCAGAGACCAGACCCTTGCTTAGCTGATCCCATCCAGGAGAGTGCAGAGACCAGATTTCTTGCCCTAGCTGTCCAGAGTGATCTGAGATCCCCGCTGGGTGTCGAGAATCCCAAACCAAGGCTTATTTTGTAAGTAGCAAACAACCCCACCCTATAATTTTGTAACATTGCTTCCCATAGACAGTCCAATTGGAAATCCCATTGAAAATCCCATTGAAAGTTCTATTGACAGTCCCAAATTGCCAATATCATTCATTTACCTTCCCGTATAAGAATCTGTATTAGCCTGTGTATGTTAGCATATTCCCTGTGATTAATCTCGTATTTATCTGTGTAAATCCTTCACGTATTTTGAAGTAAATCAATTAAATCCCCTATAAGGAAATTCATGGTTTAAGTTGGTTAAAATTCAAAATTAACCCCCTTGTGCCAAGTGTCTTTCTTTAATAACTATAGACTTTAAAATATAGTCAACAGAATTGATCCTTGTCACTGAAAACCAAATTGTCTGTGTATTGTGTGCATTCCCTATGAATTACAATTTGCATCTGTACCATTGAAAACCCAAACCGTAGTCCCATTGATAGCAATCCGTTTTGCTAGCATCTTACCTGTTATGTGCCTCTCACCTTGTCCTTGAAAACCAATTTCCGATTTTGACAGCTAATCCCTTTCCTTAGCTGCCTGTCATCTCATATTCTGTGTAAAAAACGAAATTCCATTGGCGTGTATTTTTCTTTTGCATTTGCTTTCTTCCCCAAAATCGATTTTCCTACCTTGTTTCCATGTTGCTCTGGTGTAAAAATGAGTAGTCTTTAAGATTCTTTATCTCCTCAATGGTAGCAACATGAATTTCCTTGTATTTTGCCCTATAGCCATGTGCTTAAGCAAAATCTGATTTTGCCATTTTGCTCCTAAAACTGGTTTTCATTTTCTTTTCTGGCCTCCCATCTTGGGGTGGTTGACTGTATTGCAAGTCCGATTTTTCTCCCTTTTTCCTTTCTGCTTGCCACTGCCTTCCATCGAAAAGGGAATTAAGTTAGCTGATGTTTGCGGGTGAGTGTTGCAGCAGGAGTGCTTAACCTTAGTGCTATCCCATGCTTTAAAATTATTTTTCCTGTTTCCATTAAAGATTCATGCGAACTGTGTAGGATTTCTGAACCAATTGTTCTGTAGAAAACATTGCATTATGTGGCACAACATTGGTGGCTGCTGTAAAATTGTATTTTGAATATGTTCCTTTTCCATTAAATAATACATTAATAAGTATCTTATTGATACACACCGGCCTCGTTCCTAGTCCATTGTGACATGGGGTGTTTGTAAAGGTGGGTGCAAGACGGGTAGGAGGCCTACTCAAAACGAACCTGTGGTTTATTAAAAATTAAAGATGCTTTATTGTATGCCACATTCATTGTCGGGGAAGGAGTCCCTGGCTGGAGTGTGCCATGTAATAAAACAGTTACACACCACTGTGCCTTCTGAAAGGAGAGTTTTGCTCTGGTTTTCTGCAACTGGGTTAGAATATAGTGGTTTTCTGCTATATGTTCCTCCACAGTTGAACTCTTGATCAGAACATCATCCCCATAGGCCAGGCTTCCCCTTTCCCCCAAGTCGGGCATGGCCTTATGTAGAAAGATGTTAAACTCATTGGCAGAGTTGATGTATCCAAAGGGGGTTCAGGTCCACATGTATTGCTGCCCCCCGAAGGTAAAGGCAAGCTTGTACTGGTCTTTCCTAGTCACAGGAACTGTCCTGTAACCGTTGGTCAGGTCAAAGACAGTGTACACCTTAGACCCTTGGATCTGTGGCAGTCCCCGATCGATGGAGGCAAGTGGCCATCTTGACATGTGGACCTGTTTGTTCTACTCCTTCAGGTCTGCAAGTAGTCTCTATTGGCAACTTGGTGTGAGTATCCCCATTACCAGATTGTGGAAGGTACTGCAGATTGGACAAATTATCCCATCAGATTCTAAACTCTTAATAATCTTTGTGAGTGACTCCACGCACACGAGAGGTAACCGGTATTGTTTGACAAATTCTGGAGTCATCTCTGGGTCCATGGGTATGGTGGATGAATGTATGGATGTCAGTCCACAGTCACTTGAGTCCACTGAAAAAGATATCTTGGAATTCCAGGAAGACATGTTTCAGCTTTTGTCTTTGTTACTCAGGGCTCACAGGCATCAGAAAGATTGATCCTTTCCTTGACCATCTGCTTGAAGCCTGGAAAGACCTCGGTCATGGCAATTTCAGCGGTATCCTCCATTTGGATAGAGAGATCTCTTTTGATGGTTTTGACCTGTGCAGAAGGTCCCAGGGATTCGAGGCAGTGGTCGCTGACTCTGAACACTACATCTTCTTTCCTGATGTCACTGGTCACCTCTTAGGGGCAGGAAGAGTTCACCATGAAATTCCCCCCATGCCTAGTAAAGATCTTTTTGGGAAGAATACCGTTGCTGATGTCAAAACAGTAGTGTGCGATTGGTCCCATGCTTTCAATCCATAAATTAATAGAATAATGCCATTCCGATAAAGGTGTCTGTGCACAAAGTGATACTTCGAGAGTCGCTGTTATCTACGAATATCGGTGTTCGGGCTGAGTTCAGTCTGTGGCAGATGCTGGTGCGGTCAGTTGCTGTGAGGAGCTGCAGCTACACTGTTCGATCTGGAGGTCCTGTGTTTTGATTTACTATTCCTTTAAGGAAAAGAAGCCCTACTGCCTTTAAAAACTCGCCCGAAGCGCGGAGCGCGCGCAGAGTTCGGGCTGAGTTCAGTCTGCGGCAGATGCTGGTGCGGTCAGTTGCTGTGAGGAGCTGCAGCTACACTGTTCGATCTGGAGGTCCTGTGTTTTGATTTACTATTCCTTTAAGGAAAAGAAGCCCTACTGCCTTTAAAAACTCGCCCGAAGCGCGGAGCGCGCGCGGAGTTCGGGCTGAGTTCAGTCTGCGGCAGTCCGCGGCTGAACGCTGCTGAGGCTGAAATCGAGGTTGACCAACGAGCGATCAATGACTTGCCGGAGAGAAGGTAAGAAAGCTGACATTATGTCAGAGCTAGGGCCCCTGACCCGTGCCATGTCCAGACAAACATTGCAAGCCAACGGAAAGTTGAACTTATTGAGAGTGGAAGGCTCCCAGTCCTTATGTCTGGACGAGCTTGAGCTAATGGAAGCGGTTGTCTCCTCAGAATCCAATTCATTGACCGATACTTCCTTTCAGAGAGATTGCATGATGAAAGAGGGGTTGTCAGATGGATTCTCTGAAAGTCATGAAAGGGACCAGCAGAGGCTGTGTGGGCCATATACTGAGGGAAAAACACCTCCTAACTTAAGTTCGAGACTCACACCTCCTAACTTAAGTTCGAGACTCACCCTCTCTATAAATCTATCAAGCCCACACTCGCCTTCTAAACCACCGCTGTCCGGCAGTATTAACAGTGCTTTTTGTAATCCTTGTACCTTGACATTACGGGGTCTGCCTTCAGCTCCCGAACTAACACCTGAACTAACGAGCGATCACACAGTGCTATCATTAGACCTGGAAGCAGGTGATACTTCTCCGTCGAATGCACTTCTTACTCAGTCAACGACAGATTTGCCCCTAGCAGTCCTGCCTGACCCTGTGGCTGGCCAGGAGGAAATCGTGCCCGCTGAAGCTAGTGCAACCACTATAATCAGTGAGCATATCGAATTGAAGAGAAACGCCTTCCCACCCCTTATAAATGTCTCTTATCATGCGATTGAAGAAATAAGGGAAAGGCCGATGTACGAGTGCGATGTGACAGGCCTAGAACTCATCGAACACGAGAGAGAAATGGCACTGGTCTCCGTTGAGACTTCAATGTTTGAAACTAAGAAACCTATGAATAATCGCGATATCCAACAACTTGAGACGGAAATGAGAAGCGAATATACTGACCTTGAGAGAGAGAGATCTGGTCGATTTTCGACCAAAGATACCTTGGACAACCCGAAAATTAAGTCAAGATCAAGTGCAGAAATTGCAAAAAATTTGAACAAAGCCAAAGCAATCCGGAAAGAGAAATGCGCTATTGCTGAGTTGCAAAACTCCTTCACAAATTCCCCTGCATACAACACAAATTCGACTTAGATATTAGACCTAGCAGGGCGTGAAGCTAGACTTGCAGAACGACTGAAAGTCGATTTCGAAATAATGAAAGAACGGTTGTCTATAGGCTCCTTAAGAACTGGAATGGAGCCTTCCGACAATCATAACATGAAGGCCCGCCCTGTCGGCCCTCACAACGACATAACGGTTTCCCCTCCACAATTGTTTCATCAGGCGCCAGGAGAGGTGCAGAGAAATGTGGATGAAGTCTCAAGCTATCACAAAAACAGACCTTCACGGCTTGAGACCCTAGGGGGGGACAGTGTCTACAGTAACTTCCAAAATTTGCAGACGAGGTCTGTATCTACCTGTTCGACCCCGAGAACCCTGACAAATCTCAATCCCATGATTAATAAAAAGGTGGGACCTGGAGAATCGGTGACAAAGAAGAAAAAGGATTTGCTAATTCGGGGGGCGTGGCTTGGAAGCCATGTGAGAGGACGCGCTCTTGGGAGAGCTCCCGGAGATCCTACATTTATCCTGTGCAATAGTGCATTGGCACTAACTCCCGCGGGCCAGAAACGAGAGTACCTGTCCATGAATATGAGCTGCACAACTATGGAAGAGCTGAAACCTCCACAAGCCCGGCAACGGTAGATAAATGCCATCGAAGTTCCTGGAGTCGCGGACCGGACGGAGTGAAAATGGCGGCCACACCGGACAATGGAGGGGACACAAACGCGCTGAAAGGAACACCCTTGCGGTGATCGGCGGCGACGTGGGCGGTGCAGGCCGTGAAGATACAGATAAGCCTTTGGGAGAGCGTCAGCGCGTCTCTGTGGGCACCGATGACCTAACGCGGGCCTGGGAAACGGTCGGCGACGGTCGGCGGTCGGCACTAGGACCCGCCTGAGCTGACTGGTGCAACGGACTACGTGCTTTGGCCCTGACCTTTGAGGGATACTCGGATAGTGGCTGATACTACGACGGGGTCGCGTGTACGGGCCCACGGCTTACAGCGGCTGTGGAATGGCGAACAAGGCCGTCAGACAGAGAGCAAAACAGCCCACATTGGACGAGTTTACCAAGACACCGACGGGCCCAGAGAGTGCTCGGACCAAGGAGAAACCACCCATGGCCGCGGCTAGCCCAAATCAGGATGTGCTGGCTGCTCTTGCTGAACTGAAGGCGGACTTGAAAAGCGCTTGGGAGGCCAAGCTTGAAATGGTGGTGGCGGACCTGAAAACTGCGCTCGACCTCAAAGTCGGAGAAGTTCGGGAGGAGGTGAACCTACTTCGACAGGATGTGAAGGCCCTTTCGGAGCGCACAGAGAGTCTAGAAAAGGAGGGCAGCGCCAATACGGCAGATTGCGCCTCACACAAGGCCGATCTGCATATTTTGGAACAGAAAGTACGCAACTTGGAGAACAGGGCCGAAGAAGCGGAGGGGCGCGCCCGAAGGAACAATATCCGTGTTGTGGGCATCCCGGAAGGATTGGAGGGTCATAACCCCACAGACTTCATTGAAAATATGTTGCTCCAAGAGATCACCGGGGGTGCGCTGTCGCAGGGTTTTGCGGTGGAGCGAGCACATAGAGCATTGGCTAGGAGGCCTCCACCGGGCGGTCCGCCCAGGCCAATCATAGCCAAAATCCTTAACTACCGTGACCGGGAAAGGATCTTAGAGCATTTTCGTAAAGGAGGAACCATCAAAAGGGGGGAGGCCACTATAACGGCCTACCCAGACTATACCATGATGGTGCAGAGGAGTCGGATGAACTTCGGGGCGGTCAAGAGAAGATTGAGAGAGGCAGGGAAGAAATATATGCTCCTCTACCCGGCCAAATTAAAGGTGATCCACAATAATAGATCCCTGTTTTTTGAGTCACCGGAGGAAGCCATGGGTTGGCTGGACATGC
This sequence comes from Ambystoma mexicanum, assembly GCF_040938575.1. Taxonomy (NCBI): domain Eukaryota; kingdom Metazoa; phylum Chordata; class Amphibia; order Caudata; family Ambystomatidae; genus Ambystoma; species Ambystoma mexicanum. Next base: position 288,278,122 of record NC_090924.1, on the reverse strand, counting down.
AGGGCAGCCCCCAGGAGTCGGAGGTCCGGGCGGATGAAGGTGGCAATGAGAGATAAGTGCTCTACGACGAGAGAGGGTGTTGCCGGAGACTATGGGACTTGATTATAGTTATTCCTATGGCCTGGGGAGGTCGGGCCTGGAACTGGATGTTAAATGCACTGTTTGCACTGTAATTGTTGTCATACATGGGAGCCTTTCGGGGCTGGTCCATTCACCCCCGTTTAGTATTTCTTAGTTAAGTGGCCGCTAGGGCGACTTTACCCTACTGGGCTCTGTGTGTAACAGCCGGAACTAGATGTGGGGGGGCCTGAGTTCCCGGGATGGAGCTGGGCAACAGTTGGGGAGGGAGTTGGGGGGGAGGGGATGGGCAGGGGGAAGGGGGGGTGTGGGGGCAGTTGGGGTGTACATAGTGTTGGGAGGTTTGAATGGGATCGCGAGCCCTGAGGGAAGATTTTGGATGAGACTTCTGGATAGCATGAACGAACAGGGATGGTCGGGGGGGAGAGTGCAAGATATCAGTACATCATGGGGGAGCTTAAATTGTTAACATGGAACGTCAGGGGCCTCAATAGCTACCTTAAACGGAACAAAGTTATGTTGTACTTGAGGCGACAAAAGATAGACGTCGCATTACTGCAAGAGACGCATTTGACCCGAGACAAATTAGAGCTGGTGAAGAAAAAGTGGGGGGGAACGGTGGTAGGATCCGCGTACTCAGCTTATGCTAGAGGCGTGCTGATCTGGGTGGCGCCACATGTCCCGTTTCAACTGCAGCAGGAACGTGTGGATACTGAGGGTCGTCTGGCTATGGTGAGAGGAGTAGTAGAGAACAGAGAGATGTGTGTAGTGAACACGTATGCCCCGAACCAGGGCACGGCAGAGTACTTCCGGACCATGAGTGCCAACTTGAGTTGGTGTGTGGGGAGTGTGGTGTTCTGGGGAGGGGATTTTAACTGTGTGTTGGACCCGGGGATGGATAGATCCGACGATAAGGTGATTAGGCCCGCCCCGGCAGCCCGGGTGCTGCGGACACTGCTGCGGGACTTTGAGCTCGATGACGTGTGGAGGACTAAGCACCCCACTGAGAGACAGTACTCGCATTACTCGGCCCCGCAGCGGTTGCACACTAGGCTAGACTATATTTTTGCCACGTCGGACGTCTTGGGGGATGTGTCTAGTGCGGAATATAGAGCGAGGGTCCTCTCGGACCACTCGCCTATGGTGGTGGGATGGCAATATGGCCGCCCCAGAGCGCGGATCCCGACGTGGCGCCTGCGCGCAGAGGCGCTTAAAGACCAGGCCTTTAGGGAAGACATGCGGGAGGAAATAGTTAGCTATTTCGATACCAACACTGGCAGCGTTGACTCGGCGGGAACTCTGTGGGAGGCCTTTAAGGTTGTGGTACGCGGGGTGGCGATTGCTAAATCGAAAGGTTTGCAGAATGGGGCCCTGGTCGATTTACAGAAGGCGGAGAGAGAGCTGGAAAAGGTGCTGAAGAGCGAGCATATAGATGACGAACTGGTGCTTAAACTGCAGCAGCAGTGTACAGAACATTGGGGGAGGCTCTGTAATCTAAATTACAAAAAGTATATTGAAAGGCAACATGCGGGAGGAGATAAAACGGGTCGTCTTTTGGCATGGTTATATAAAAGAGAAACCCCGAGGCCCCCGATTAGGACAATAATTAGAGAGGATGGGGAGCAGATAGATACCCAGGAGGGTGTCAATGAGGAATTCGTAAATTACTACAAAGCATTGTACGGGGATCCGGGTGGCGGCGACCGGGAGGAAATGTTGGAGACCCTGCAAGATATCGGGCTGCCCAGGTTGAGCACGGAGGAGAGAGAGGAACTAGATGCCCCAATAACACTAGAGGAGTTGGAGGCGGTCGTCCGGCAGCTACCCACTAGCAAGACCCCAGGAACGGACGGCCTGCCCAGTGAATTTTATAAAACTTTTGGAGCGGAAGTACTCCCCCCGATGCTTGATATGCTTAATGAGGCGTTCGAGAAGGGGAGGTTGCCGGAATCGCTCAGGGAAGCGACTATTATACCGCTCCCTAAGCCCAATAAACCCGGGCATAGTTGTGGGTCGTACAGACCAATATCTATGCTGAATCAGGACAGCAAAATACTAACGGCTGTCCTGGCCAACAGACTGCGAAGGGTGATAGGCAAACTGGTACACCCAGACCAAACGGGATATGTCCCGGGGAGAAACATTGCCCAAAACCATAGACGACTCCACCGGGTGATTGAAATGGGATCTGACAGTGATGGGGAAATGGTGATAGTGTCGTTGGACGCTGTTAAAGCCTTCGACTCGGTTAATTGGAAGTGGCTGCTGGCGGCCTTGAGAGAATACGGACTGGGACCAGGATATATTAGATGGGCGGAGCTGCTGTACAGCGCTCCGCTGGCTAGAGTGCGGACGGGCATGATTATATCCGAGAGATGGCAGCTTAGTAGAGGCACTAGACAGGGGTGTCCTTGGTCCCCGATGTTGTACATCCTGGCCCTGGAGCCTCTGGCACTGTACTTGCGGCAGCAGTATGATAGCGTGGGCATTGAGGTGGGGGGAGAAAACCAGCTGATATCCCTGTATGCGGACGACTTGTTATTGTACTTGAGTCATCCGGAGGAGAATTTACAATATATCCTGGACGTGATGGGGAGATATGCGAGGTTGTCGGGCATAGCGGTCAACCCCCAGAAATCGTACATCTTCCCGCTGGGCTGTTATAGGGGTGTTCCCACGGAGCGGTTGCCGGTGCTCCAGGTGCCCTGGTCAGTCAATACATTCCGTTACCTGGGAATAGATATCTACCACACGGTTGAGGAAGAATACAAGCATAATACAGAGATGGCTGTTGAGAAGATACGCACATGTATGAGCTTTTGGCAGAGGTTGCCCCTAGCGATGATGGGGCGTGGGGCGATGATCAAGATGGTAGTTCTGCCTAGGCTGCTACATTACTTTAGCAACATCCCATACATGATCCCTAGGGGTTTTTTCGCTAAAATAAATGGGGTTTGCAGAGAGTTTCTGTGGCATGGTACTCGTAATAGAGTAGCGCTCTGGAAGTTACAGAACTTTCATGAAAAAGGGGGAGTCAAACTCCCAAACTTTGAGGCGTATTACATAGCGAGCCAACTACAGTTTGTGTCTAAATGGCTGTCCGACGAAGAGACCCCAGAACTCAGACTATTCGGGCAAGATTGTGCCCCATTTTTCTTGAAGGAGGTCATTTGGTTGCCCGAGGCTGTCACGAGAAGGTACCCGGCGATGGTGAAGCTGGGGTGGAAGGTGTGGAGACGGGCATGTACAATGATGGGTGACCCACTTCCGTGTTCTCCGCAAATTCCACTGGTTGCCCTGGCGGGGGTGGATGGACAGCTGAGGGAGATTATTAGGACTTACTGGGAATCGGTGGGGTTGGTGACATTGGGCGATGTGTGGCAGGAGGGTGCTATTAAGGGGTTTGTGGAACTTAGCGAGGAGATTGGATTGCACGAAGGCCAATATGTTACATACCACAGATTGGGGAAGAAAATTCGGGAACTGTGGCCTGAGAATATCATGGCAGATGAATCGGAGGTTACGATGGCGGGGATATATGATACAACGGAAGGAGGACATGAAATTTCTAGGCTGTATGAGATGGTGATGTTGAAAGTTGGGAAGGAACTGACATGCTTACGATTGGAATGGGAGAGTGAGGTGGGGATCGAAATGGGAGATGGGATGTGGGAACGGGCTTTGGGGTACCACAGGAAAGTGTCTCGAAATGCCAGACTGCAGCAAATACAACTGTACATCACGCATAGAGCGTACATGACCCCTCTGAGGATATCCAAATTTCGGAATGCAGGCAGACAGGCGTGCCCCAAATGCGGCGAGGAAAATGCGGACATGACGCATATGTTTTGGGCGTGCCCAGTGATTGAGGGGTTCTGGAGGGAGGCGGCGCGCAAGCTGAGAGAGAGAGGGGTCACGTTTGCCATAGACACCGCCTGGGCATGCCTTCTGGGTGGGTTTCCCAGACCTCGGCAGCAGAAACATGTAAGCAAACTGAAAGACTTAGCGTATGTGCTGGCCAAACGACGAATAGCCATGGGCTGGAAAAAATGTAGCAAGCCACGGGTTGAGGTGTGGTGGAATGACCTACAGAAATGGGCGGAGGCTGAGACAGCGGTGTGGCAAGAGGCGAGTTGTATGTCTTGGGAGGAGGAACTGGGCTCTTTGATGGCATGGAAGACATTGATATCCTGCATATTCGGGACAGGGGTTTTGGGAGATCCAGATGATGACGATGCTCGCTCATGTGCTACAGAAGCGGAACAAGACATGGAAAATGGCTCGCGAGGGGGGAGGGATCAGGGGAGTAGTGCGCACTAATGGTTAAATGTTTATTGGAATAATGTTTATTGCACTGCTGTTTGGTTTGTATTGTTGTTTGTGGTGAAAAATCAATAAAAATCTATTTAAAAAAAAAAAAAAGGATTTGCTAATTCCAGTTGATGGAAACCCAGATGGCGATGTAGCAGCAGCCTTCAAATCAAACCTATCGGCTGCAGCTGCCCTTCAAATACATAATAATGTGCTAGCCGCCTCGTCGGTTGCCCTACTACCTTTCACCAAATTATATGAAAACTTACATGAGGCGCTTCAATCAAATGGAGGGATGCTTTCCCACACTGTGAATAAATTAGCTATACATGAACATCTCATCGTACAGCTGCAAAATAATCTTGAAACTGAAAAAACGGAGTTGTTAAACATGCAAAAACAAGTAAACAAAGGTATGGCAAAGGAAAATCAGGAAAAGAAAGACTTGATATCATCTATTGCTGCCTGCCTAAAGCAATCATCCGCCTTAATGAGAATGATGCGCCCACCAGAGACAGATGATCTTGAAATTATTACTTCGGTGCTATCAGAAGAAAAAAAAAAAAATTATGTGCGGATTCAGTGACCAATGAATGCACAAAAACAATGCAGGTAATTGTCCCCTTAATACCGCTTCCAAAAGAAAAAGACACCACTGGAACAGCCGATTCAAACAGAATAGAATCGAGGTCGAAAGAGTCAGTCGTGTCCAATGACGAGGCAGAAATAACAGGGACTGTTGAGACAGCTTCTATGTTGTTCAAACTCAAGCCAGGAGTGATAGAGCCCGAATCTAAGTCCCAAGACACCAAGAAATGTGCTAAACAATCACGACCAAGTGCTTCTTTCGGGATTTTCAATGGAGCCGCAAAAACCTTCAATGGCCTGGGAAAAAATCCAACTATAGGGAAAGAAAATATCGAGAAACCTAAAAAGATGCAGGTCCCTAGTAACACTCCGAAGAAACGAAAAGAAAAGAAAAATCATTGCGATCCTCGTCAACAAACTAACAAAACAAGAAAATGTATACGTAATCTGACGTCTCCTGCCAAACCGAATCTTTTCACAAGAATCCAAAAAAATAATGCACCAATAGTTTCTAAAGGGAGCGAAAGATCAAGTAAAGATGTCGTAGAAGTTGCAGATGAAAAGGGAAACCCAAAAAAACGTCAGAGATTAGAATCGGAAGTAGCAGAAAGTTTAAACAGAACCTCATCCATTGATCTTTGTAATCTATCAACGTATTCAATAGAGGATGATTGCGTGACAGTTAACCCAAATATTTTGAATAGCTCGACGAGTAGTATAGAATCAAATGAGTCCCCTAATCTTGACCGAAATGAATCCTTTACGTCGAAGGAAAAAAAGGCGAGAAACCCTTGGATTCTAAAAACCAAATCTTGCTCTATGGACTCTGCTTACCGGGCCCAGTCGGTCTGTGGAAACAACAAAAATGTCCAGAGGAGACATGTATGACGCACGGACAAAATCCAAACTGCCAAATGAGGACCCATCCACTCGTGGCGCATATGGTAGTACTACTAATATCAGAAACCTGAATCCCAAATGTACAGCCCGACAAAGACTAAACGAGGTGGAGAAGAGCAAATCAAGGGACCATGAGTCACCGACTGATAGAAACCCACGAATCGCAATTACGAACATCCATAAAGATGATCCTGATGTGAATTTGAACAGAAGGAACGTAATGCGCCTTTTACACTCGGTGCCGGCATTGAGAATTGTGACGCCCAATGATATAGCCATCATTGAATACATGTCCGAGAAATACGCAGACAAAGTTTATCTTCATATACCTTCCAAAGCAGTACGCAATGTAATCCTGGCAGCAATGGACGAAATACTGCAGTTTGGCTTCGAGATAAGGGAAGTTCTGTCCGACTCGGCTAGTCAAAGATCATTGGATAGCAATAATCCGTCAAACAGGTCTGGATATAAGGTGTCTCCTCAAGAACAACGAAGGAATGAATTAAGAAAACACATGAGAATTGAATTGCCTTCGCATCGCTCTGGAAAAATCAACAAACATGATGAAGGTTCAAAGTAGCTAGTCCCTGATAACGAACAGAACTTGATTTCCTTTGTCTCTTGGAACACGAGAGGCTTCCGACATCTCTATGAAAGCTTTCCGATTGAGTTGAATGATAATCTCATAATCTGCTTACAAGAAACATGGCTAAAATGCCTGCCAGTGAAAGAAGGCTATGTTACAATGCTGAATCCTGCAGGGAAAAATCCACACGGACGCCCTTTCGCCGGCTTGATAACCATGATGAAAATCGGATGTGACTGGAAGGTGCTCAATAGCGAAAACCCAAATTTGTTTGTGCAATGTACGCTGCTGCAACAAAAAGATCATGATGAGAAACGGCCCCAACAACTTCTAGTACTGAAAATATATTGGAATCCAGCGATGATCACCACTAAGAGACTAACAGTCACGGTAATAAACCTGCTAGAAAAGTATATGTATAAGAAGAACAACATCATACTTATAATATGTGGTGATATGAACCTGACCTGGTTCAATGAAAAGGGCGTGCCGTTAACCAAAAGCTGTTCCAACAGTCTCTTAAATCAGGAGAGAAGGACTATCTGGGATAATATCATGGAGGCCTACGATTGTGACATGGTGAATGGTCAAACGGATGGTGACAGGCCACCAAAAAATATGTGGCACAATATGGGTACTGCAAAGGTACTAGACTACATATGGGTCTCAAAACACGCATGGAACCTAATTCACGAACTGAATGTAATCCCCACTAAAAACAGTGACCATGATCCGTTGGTATTACATCTGAGGATTACATCAGGAACCAAAAAGTCAGCAATGACTCAAGTCTTGGAACTAAATAATGGAAAAAACAGGTTACGATTATCTAATGCTCAGATATCCTGTATCACAGCGAAACTAGATGCAGTAGACTCAATGTCCCTTCGCAACGTGGATTATGTGTCATTGTTACCTTCGAAAAGCTTATCGAACTTGTGGAAAAAAAACTCTGCGAAAAAACATACCCATGAATGGAGCACAAGAGTATACGAAGAAAAAAAGCGTCTAAAACGTGACATATGTATGCTGAAAGCACAAGGTGGTAGTAACAGTGCCAACTTGATAAAAAAGAGGACTCAAACATATCGTCACTGGTCTAAAGCATTTAAGTTCCAACGCGACCAAGAAAGAGGCGAAGTCATGTTGACTATGATGAAATCACACAAATGCAGAGATATTTGGCAAATTCTAAATAATTGCATGGCCAACAATGCGATCAAAATGGCAAATGCGGTCACTGAGGCAGAGTGGAATAAACACTTCACTAATATCTTTGCAGGGGATGTGGAAACAGACATTAAACAGCGAGATCTAAGGTCTGTAAACTGGGACTGCACTGAAACCAGGGACGATATTTTATCTGCCATTGAAAAACTGAATAACTCTCGAGCCGCAGGCCCTGATGGCATTTCTAATGTAATGCTTAAAAAAACAAACTGGAATAGGCGAAACTGATTGAGATTTTATTTGCCAACATTAAAAAGCATAGAGAAATTCCGGCCTCATGGACTTCGGCAATTATAGTGCCCATATTCAAGAAAGGCGATCGAGCTGATCCTGCAAACTATCGGCCGATCGCCCGATTAGACAGCATCGGCAAAGTGTTTGCGAACTTCTTGCAAAAAAAATTAACTAAGTGGGCCGACAAAAGAGGAATCACAGATCCCAGACAAACTGGTTTCACAAAAGGCGTTGGAACAAAAAACAACTTGACCCTGTTAAACTTACTCAAGCTGAATTCTATAGAAAAAAAACACAGCTGTTTATAGCATTCATTGATCTCCATCAAGCATTCGACTGCATCGATCGGGAAGCCCTATGGACAAAATTAAACAATTGGAAGTGCCCAGATGAGATTCTGTATCCGATCGTTGCATTGCATACAGACACGTCCATTCAGATAAGATTGAATGAAGCCGGAACTCTGTCGGAGAAAATGAGGACCCAAAGAGGCGTAAAACAGGGCTGTCCCATTGCAGCATGCCTGTTTAAGCTATTCATCGCGGATATCCCATCAGCACTGAAGGATGTGCGCTGCTTTCCGCCGAAAATAAACAGATCTCATCTAAACTGCTTAGTTTATGCGGACGATATAATCTTAGCAGATACCACACAGATTGGCTTACAACGTCTATTACATAAATTACATCAATATATGAACGCAAATCATTTGAGTATAAATGTGACGAAAACAAAAATTATGAAAATTGGAACGCACAAAGGAATAAAGAAAAACTGTTTCAAGTGGCAAATTGGAAACTCGAAACTGGAGGAAGTACTGGAAATTAGATATCTAGGCATAATGATATCCGCTTCTATTTGCGAGATGAGTTGGTCAAGTGATGTAGGCAGCCGCATGAATATTTTGGCTATCCAAGGAACCCGAATCCACAACCTGTTTGGCAAATTTTCCCTAACCCCGATTCGGCAATTCTATTTGCAAAAAGTAATCCCATGTGTTACCTATGGAACAGAAGCAGGTTGGAATCTCGATCACAAACTGTGGGCAAAATTGGAAGGCCATTTCTGGCGACGTGTGCTGAAGCTACCACATTGCTTCCCAATCTCAGTAATAAGGCATGAACTTGCGCTGGATGACCTACATACAACAGTAATTTGGAAATCACTAGCATTACTGAGAAAGATGACAATCATGAAGAAAGAATCTGCCTATGAGATCTTGGCGATGGATGATGTGCGACCATCTGAGCAGATTCTAACCTCCTGGTCTTCAAATATTCATGACATCATGCGAGCAGCCAGTATAAGTAAAGAAACATTGATAAAATGGCCCCAACTTGCAAAGAAAAAATTAAAAGAATGGGCCTGGGTACGAAACATGGAGCGTCTGGAAATCATAGTGTCGGCGCCTAAATTAGGGCCAACTTTTAACAAATTAAACACGATGCCAAGATATCTTGTTCAGTTTCCCTCAAGACACCACCGTGACCGTTTTCTTTGTCTAAGAATGAATGCGTTACGAACAAAAGAAGTCTTACTAAGACGAAAAGATCCATTGATTTGTGATAACTGGTGCAGATTCTGTTTAAAGGAAATCGAAACCATAAAACATTTGGTAATCGGCTGTCCAAAACTGAACTCGAAAAGATCGAAACATTGGAGCAAATATACACCGATAAATGGAAATATGGAGGACTGGTGGTTCAGAATCCTAAGTGGGAGTTCCGTCATTCTAACTTGCTCAGTGATAAATTTTATTGACATGCTTGATATTTAAGCCTGTGGGCCTGACAGTAGAACGGTTGTCCTTGTGTTATTCTTCTTTTTGAATTAGGGAATTGATTAGAGAATTATGTATTTCAAAAAGTTTATTAATAAACTAAAAGAAAAAAAAAAAAAATGTTTGAATGGTGCTGTGTTCTAGGTCTTCTAGAGGTGTCACATTGAAATACAAATCTTGTTGTCAGAGATGGGAATTTATATTTATATATGCATCCTGATGTTTGAGGTTCTGTCCTCGCTTACATTTGAGGGAAACAGTAAATTGTTGCACCTTTCATGGGATGGTAACCTCTACTCACACTTGAACTTCAACAACATAAGGCAGCAATTGAGCTGAACTAAATGCTTGTTCAAAATGCTTTGTTTTCAAAGCCCTTGGGGTTACCGCCCAGTCGGGACAAGGCTTTATCATTAATTAGTTCCACATTGATTGCGAATCATTTGAGAATGTCAATGACCAGATAAAAGGCTTAAGGGACATCTCTCACACCCCAACAATTATGCTCTATGCTTTTGTTGCCAATGGACATTTTTAGCATTCACCGGAAGGATATGATAGGAATTTGGGGTTTCCAGACCTACTTCCCATATGTCAATCAATTTAAATGTGGGAATCGTCTGATCTTTTGGAAGTTTCCTGAACAATTCTTTGATGATGAAGCTCCTTCTATTTTTCAGGCATACTCTGGCAAGCACTGAATTCTCCCCCTCATTTAACTGAATGGGGAATAACAACTGTTCACCCCTTTTCTAAATGTCTGTCAGATTTTAAGCCGGTTCTTCCTAGTCTGGTTTCACGGGTCTCAATGTTACTTTGGATTTTGGATTGGTGTACAATTTTAGGGTGTCCTCTTCCAGTGTGAATTGCCACTTAGAACTGGGAGGAAGATTGATTTTCAAGAATGCTGAAGGCTTCCCATCATCAGTTTGTTCTACTACAGATATGACAGTGATGTCTAGAGCTTGGTTATTCTTGAAATGGAATATTACATTCTCAGAACTTTGATCAATTAAATGACAGGTATCAATCCTACTTGCATAATTGGTAATCATTTTAAATTTTATAGGCCGGTTAGTCTGGGACCAGAGGACCTTGTTTACACAGTCGACCAAAGGTGATAATCTCTTCAGGAGATTGTTCCGCAGTAAACAAGGTGTGCCCTCTGGAGTCACAACTATCACCGGATGTTTAACTCGATCCCGTTGTTGTATCTTTCCAGATCCACAGTCTCTTCGACGGAAATTTCATCCCTGTCGAAATTTTGGAGTTGTCCGGGGAGTGGTGTGAGGGGAATATGGTGGCCTTCCCCATTTTGAGTTTAGTTGGTCAAAGGCTTTTCTGGACAGGAGGCTGGCTTGGGACCAAGTATCCAAAAGAACTGATAATTCACTCTGACCCTGCACCTTGATCGGTGCATAAAATGTGCCTCTTTTCTCCTCCAAGGGGCAAAGAAAGTGTGAGTTATTTGACAGCCCGGTGATTATTTTCTTAATATTGCACTCTGACACTGTGTGATCTTGGGTGATTTTCTGTGTCAGAGATGGGGAACCTGTCAAATCAATTTTGCAACTAACATTGGGTGGCTTTGGGGAATCCACTTTCTCCCCTGATTAATTGCTGTCTACCTTTACCTGGTGACAGTTCTCAGAACTGGTTTTGAGAAAGGACACCCCCTCAGTTTCAATTCTGTCTGGCTCTCCTTTTCTTTTTGGGGTTGAAGAATTTCTGGTTCTGCACCAGTCTGCCAGTCTCCTACTTATCCTGTCCCACTCAGGGTCCTTTTGGACCCATTTGTCTTTGAGAAGGACACCGCATTTTTGAAAGTGTAGGTATACTTACCTGAATCCTCCAGGGATTCTTCTCTTTCAAAAGGGTTGATATGGAGTTCCTCCACAAAGTAGCTTCTTCTTTGGCCTCTGCTACTACCCTTTGCTGTGTGGGTTCTAACATTTCAGGGTTTGAACAGACACTTTCATGCTGAGAGGTTTTTAGGGGTTCTGTTTGGGTGCCAAAGGAAGCTTTCTCTAGGCTTGAGCATCTCCCCTCCACCTGGGTCCCCTCCTCAGAAACCTGTGGTTTGTTGGATGTTTCCTTCTATCATTTCCCCCCTGGGGCATTAGACATGGGTGTTGCAGAATGCTGGGAAGTAGTGTTAGGTTAAGTGTTGGACTGAGCCGACACGATTCGCCCCAGATCATCGGTTAGTTGCTTGACCTTTCTCTCCAGCTGCAAGACCTTTTCTGGGTGGTAGAGAAGTCTAGAGGCATACCTCTTCTGCTCCTGAAAAGGGCAACTGTCCCTTCTGCTGGAGTAGCTCGGGTACGGGAAATTTCCCCCATTATTTTCCATCCTGAATCTCTCTTCTTCTCCCAGATTCAGGGGTCTTTTGTCCCGGAACTCTGGAGAGAGAGCAGGATTATTTTGGATGTACTGATTCGGGGGATATCTGGTTAAAAAGTTCAAATTGGGAGGTGGAGTGATACTTCTCTCCTGAGTGAAGTTTTCTGGGGCTATACTTACCTGATTGCCACCTCCCCTTGGGCCAGGGAGTGTGTACATACCCCAGGCTTAGTTTGTTACCATTGTACTAGGGCTTACATAGGTGGCAGAGTCAGAGGTGTCATTGTTCTGGGACCCTGCCTGACTACCACTTGATTGGGCTGGGTTGGGGGTCTCTTCTGCCTTCCATTTTGCTTGCTGGCAGGAGGGTTTACTTGTAGGACCCTGTCTCCAGATCCAATGGAGGGGTCATTTTTACCTCTGCCACCTTCGCAGCAGCAGGGATGTTAGATGGTTTGAAGGTTTTCATGGCGATTTTACTCTCAGCGGGCTTCAGGACCTCATAGATCCAGGTCGCTTGTGAAAATCACACACCAACTGAGTCATTATGTATTTGGGGAGCACATGGAAATATGTAGTTATGAACTCCCTACTATTTGTGCTCATCCGCCGGGAAGTTAGAGCAAATGCGTGCTTTAGCTCCTGCACAAACTCTTTCAGCGCCTAATCATCCCCATTGTATGCAGCATTACAGGACTCTTGTGGGTTCCTAAGTGTGGAGAAATGTTTTCAAATGGCCGCCTTGTAGGTGGTCCATTTATAAGGACCCTGGTCCCCCAATCCAGCAAAGAAACTGGAGTACTCAGGTGAAAAAGTTCATTTAGCAAATGCTTTACAATTCACATCATTTCTGATCTGGAATGATACCATCATCTTCTCTTAAAGTTCCAAGAACTCCCATACCGAATAATTGGCATGCTGGTATGGGGTCAGGAAGCCTTGATTTGTCTTATTGGGTCTTTCACAAAGCCCTTGCTCTGTGTATCTGTATTTTTCTTTTTCAGCACTGGCTTCCATTTGACTTCTGACTCAAATCTGCTACTGGTGCTCCCTTCCCTGTCTTCTAGCTGTTCCCTATCTCTAAGAGACTGGGAATAGCTCCCAGAACCACAGGACTGCTCTTGCCTCGGCAAAAGTGAACTCTCAGAGTCACTCTCCCAGTAGTTACTTTTAGGCCCAGTATAGAACCCAGTTTCCTCATCTCTCCTTCTAGGGAGTCTCAGGAATTCCAGCCCTCCCCCTGAATGTGCAGATGTTTTTAGAATGTAGAATGCCTCTCCTGGTCTGATCCTTTGAATGTCCTTCTCCAGCGAGGCGAGCTAAGTGGTCTTTTTATATCCTCATCTTCGACAAGTCTAACTCCCTGATCTTGTCATCATAGGAGTTTTCCGGTGTCAAATCATTCACAAGATTCTGTTTGGCCTCCCAGGACACACTGGCCCTGCCACCTTCTCTTCTGTGTTGTATAGGTGAATACTCATCAATATCAGACAGGGACTAGCCTTCTGGATCAGTTGGGCTAGGCTTGGGTAAGCCTAACAACCTCATGTCACCCTGTTCTTTATAGGTGATATGCATGAGGGTGGTTCCCATTTGTACATGGGAGGTTGTAAATGACTGGTATGAGGCTCCTGCTGGGAGGAGTGCCTGCCCTTGAACAGTGGAACTTGTTCAGATAATTATAAACAGGCCCTGACACACCCTGACCAATCAGGATATGGACCTGTTTGGTCAGGGTGCCTCAGGGCCTGTTTATAATTTTAAATTTCCTTGGCGAGGATCTAACACCTTGGTCACTCTTTCCTTAATTATTGTTGGTAGTCAGAGAGATGGCTTTTTACTTCTCACACTAAGGCCTGATCAGTGTCAAGCACCCTGCTCTGAGCTAGCAACCAATCTTTTGTCTGCTGCACCTCATACTGAAGTGATTCATTCTCCCTCTGTGAGCCTTGTATGCTGGATGCATATTCAAGGCGATTTTCCTTCAGGAGAAAAATCAATTTCTCTTGCTCATCCCTACAATTTGCTGCATCTAATAGTTCAGGTTCTATTTGTCTCACACAATCTACTAGCTCATTCCTTTCTTCTCTAATTAGGGTCCGTTCCTGAGGACCTGACTGTTCCTTCTCTGCATCCACTTTCAGCATGAATGCATCTTTGGTCTTAGACCAGTTGTAAATGTTGTTGTTTCCAAATGTTTACATTATGCTGCATTTCACCAAACTCCTTTTCCGAGTCCATCTCTTCAGTGATGGACCGATTATTTTCCCTTTCCAATTCCCGAATGTGTTGTTTGGGGGCCACAATGTCATCTAACAACCCTTTATTTTAAATGTGCATATGATTTACCTTAAATGCAGTGCACTCAAATTTTCCACACACTGATTGCGTGCATCTTGAATTGCAGAAAACTGTGTTTAATGCTGTGCACTCTCTTGCTGTAGGGTTTTTAACTCATTTTTGAGTTGTTTCACAAGGCTTTCTTGTTTTAACTCGAAGATCTGGCTCTTCTAACTGTTTAAGTTCTTTCTGTTCCTCATTCAGATTCTCAGTCTGACTCTGTACACAGGCCCCACTCTCTGCACTCGTTCTTGCACTAACTGCAAGTGGAAGTATAGTTAAGCTGTGAGCTGAGCCATTTGGGTCAGATCAAATGCCTCCAATGCTTTGTGCTTTTTCCAACCTTGACAACAAGTGTGATTTCCTTCTGATGTGACATTTTGCATCGTTTTAGCTTGCCAGTTCCCTTCATCTGCCTCTGCCCACCCACCACAAATGAGCAGATTAATAAGAAAGTGTCTCCTGGAATCATCTAATTCAATTGTATTCATGTTAAAAAATTGCCTTATTGTAATTTTCGTAGAATTTCCTTAGCACAGGGGTAAAAATCACCCTGTTCCCACTTAATTTCCACTCACAATGCCAAATTAAATCAAATTTACTAAATCTAATTTTTTACCTATACACCTCCCTGGAAACCAGGGGTCAAATACTTGAGACACTTTAACAAGGAGAAGATTACTTTCCCTTAACCTTAATGTACTTACATCAAAATAAATGGTCTGTCACAATGCACTTGTCATGAGTCAGAAATACCCAGCCAAATCCCAACCGACCATGAGCCCTCAATTCGTAACAATTTATTAAGCGCCCACCCTCAATAGAGGGAGTTCCTTCCATCCCCAAGCTAAGTGTCACACAATAAACAGTTAATGTCAGTTATTTTATTTAGCCATATCTAAGCCTTATATAATGCCCCTTGTATGCCTCCCCCTGAGCTACCAATGAGCCAAGAACCAGGCCGGTGTACAAGACATATATTTGCATTCATTTGGATGATACATAATAGAAAATCACGCAAAAATGTCACAAACCACTTTATCCCTGGCACAACACAAAAAACGTTTCTCTACATAAATAACTCACTCCATTTGATTTGGAAAACTTAAATCACAATATTTGACATTATACAAATTTCAAAATAAATGATCATCAACACTGGTCCCTAAATAACATCACAGTACATGTGCAATGCTGTACAATTTGGGTTTTCCTGTGCACTTAAAAGGCTAGATATAAATAAACACAGGATGATTTAGCAGTTTGTTTTTCAGACCCCCCCACTTTGGTCTTTGTTGGGGAAGTCGCACACAAACATTTGAAGGATTTGAGAATTTTGGATCTCAGACCCCCATTCACTCAAAGGCCTATTTTGGGAAAGCTGGATGGTAAACATTGGGATGATTTGAGCATTTTGGATTTCAGAACTCTCAATTTAAAGGTCTGTGTTGGGGAACCCAGATAGCAAAAATTGTGATGATTTGAAGATTTTGCATTTCAGACGCCCATCCACCTATATGTTATTTATTATGTTATTTGGCATTTATATAGCCCTCTATATATCATTGGTATGACCTCAAAGAGCAGGTAGGTTGAACACCCTCTGGGACTGCAGTCTAGGTCAGTAGAGAGAGTAGGGTGTAATAGGGTGCTTGGGTGCACCGATTATGTGCACAGATGATGCGAGTGCCTAATGGTAGCTGCATCCTAACATTTGTTCTGGTGATATTTGATATCAGTTGAATGTGTGCGGTCTGGAGGGCGTTCACCAAGACTGGGTTTTGGCTGCGTTAGGCCCGTGTTGGACGCTAGGCCAGAATTTCATGGGTATAGCAGCATTTTATCAGAATGTTGAGGTGTTCATGGAGTATTGTTTGTATGTGAGCAGCTATGCCTAATAGATCGGGGGTGTAGCTGTGCTTTAAATGTGTGTTGGTGTAGAGTAGAGCGTGAGCATAGTGATAGGAGAGGTGAGTGTCTGGGTCGAGTTCTGATCTAACATGCTTGGTATTCCGGATTTCAAGTTCACGTTTGTGATTACTGCATTCAGAATAAACTTATTAGTGGCTTAATAAGCACATTCGGTGGCATCATTGCCCCTGATCTCATTGAACATTTCATTGAACATTTGTCATCGGGTTGTAAGTCTCAGTCGCCTTAGATGGTCTTATTCTGTTTTATGGAAAGAGACAGGTTCTTAGAGCTTTGAGGAAGGTCATGTAGTCTTGGGTGTGTCGAATATGAGGGGAGAGTGAGTTCCACAGTGTTGGTCCACGTTTGAGAAGGTGGATCCTGTGATACTTACAAAATTAGAGGATAGAATCGCTAGGAAGAGGGCAGTGCTTGATCTTAGGGTGCAAGAAGGGAGGTAGGGTTTTAGCTTCTCTTGTATGTACGTTGGGACAGTCTTGTGCACTGCTCGGTGGGTAATGCAAAGGGTCTTGAAGTTGGCCCTTCATCCAACTGGGATCCAATGCAGAGTTAGGAGAGCAGGTGAGATGTGGTCTCTGTGTCCCAGGGTGAGGAGGAGTTTGGTTGCAGCGTTTTGGGCACTTTGGAGTTTATCGAGTTGGTATGCCAGTGCTTCCAGGTAAAGGGAGTTAGCATAATCCCTTCTCAACATAACAATAGACATAACAGCGGAGAGTTTGTTGGGGTAGGAGAGGTAAGGAAAGATGTGTCTAAGAAGTTTGAGGTGGTAGTGACAGCATTTTGAAACATTATTTATCTGGCGAGAGAGAGTTAGACCAGAGTCCATCCTGCAGCCAAGGGTTTTGACAATATCGGAGGGAGTGGGTGGTGTGCCAAGGGAGGGGTCCATGGGAGTGGATGTGGGAGAAGGGAAGTATTGCTGCAGCCATGATTTCAATTTTGTCGTGGTTCGGAAGGAGGTGGTTACTTGTCATCCATCGGTCAATATCATGGAGAGAAGCTTCAAGGTCGGGAGTCGGGATGATTCCTGGTAGAGTGGTCAGATAGAGGTTCAAGAGGAGAGAAGAGAGGCATGTGCCTTGGGGTACTCCAGTGTTCACTGGGTGAGGAGTTGAGCCAAAGGAGGAGAGGAGGGAGATTTGTTTCTAGTTACTGAGGAAAGAGGCAATTAAATTTGAATGCCGAGCCATGGATTCCTAGCGAGTGGAGGCGGTCAAGGAGGATTGAATGGTTAACTGTGTCAAAGGCAGCAGAGAGATCGAGGAGAATCAGTGCTGTGCAGCCCTCAGTCTGCCGTGACCTTGAGGTCATTCTAGATCAAGATCAGAGTGGTTTCTGTTCCATGTTTCGGTCTGAAGCCTGATTGTGCGGGGTTGAGTAGTTTGTTGCATTCTACAAAGCAGTTGAGTTGGGAGTATGCAGTCCAGTCAATGAGTTTTGAGAGAAATCTGGTGTTGGAGATATGGATATAAACTTGTGTTGGGGAAGCTGGATAGCACACAATTGGGATAATTTAACAATTTTGGATTAAGAAACCCCACACTTAAAGTTCTGTGCTGGGGAAGCTGGATATCAAAATCTGGGATGATTTGAGAATGTTTGATTTTGGACCTCCCGCCCAATTAAAGGCCTTTGTTGGGGAAGCAGGATAGTAAGAATTGCAATAATTTGAAAATTTGGGATTTCAAAGCCCCCTCCACTTAAAGGCCTGTGTTGGAGAAGCTTGTTGGAGAAGCTGTATAGCAAAAATTGGAATGATTAGAGAATTTTGGATTTCACTGTGTTGGGGAAGCTAGAAAATAAAATGGGGAGTATTTTTTTAGTTCTGGTTTAGGAACAAAGGCACCCCTTTTCCTAAAAGAAGTCAGGGTTAACAAAAAATATAGGATTACCCAATGGCATTACAGTCTATAGTTTTCAGATCACACCGGGAATGAGCTTTGTTAATTTTAAATTTTATCAAAAATCACCTGTGATGTTCTGCCAAGGGAAATTAATTAAATTAATATTTATAGTTAAATAGGCTTAGAATCTGCACCGTTTTGCCCCTTCACCCTGCCCACTATAAAGGGAAAAGATGAGCAGGGTCGAGTCACTCCTCTCTCAAGGATGGCCTCCAGATCTTCACCATAGGCCCAAGTCAGCTTTTTAGGCCTTCTCAGGAATGGACAGCTCCACCCAGATGCAATCTCCTCACTGTTTCCTTGCAACTGTCAGATCGTAAGTTTCAGCAGCTGTGTCTGATGGTAATTTGTAGCAGCTCTCCCCTGATGATAAGTTTAGGCGCTCTCTCCCTTGCTCATAGTGCATACACTTAATATAACAGTGATGACATAGTCAAGTTTACAATCTTGCTGAGTACCCTGCAAAATGTTCTTGAAAATAGGATTTGACATTTTCCCTTCTCTTTCTGCCCAAATCCATCCCCTCCTAAAGGAATGACTTAGGAGTCTGGAGTAGACATATGTCAGCTTCCATTTGCAAACCCTAATTGTTCTCTTGTCAAATGTTTGTCAAAGCTATTTTTGTACCAAAACGTTATAATTTTACTAATAACTGCCATAATATACATATTTTCCAATTCAGCTAATCATGGGGAAATAAATAAAACAAGAGCCAAGACCGCACAACAAAAACATAATCATTAGGAACATGCAATTTAATTCCTAAATTTACACTCCACCTGCTTGCCAACTCTCAAATTTGGAACATTTTCAGATCAGCCAGAAACCCATTTTAGATGGCCATTACAGTTCCCTTAGTCGCAGATGGGTGAATGAATTTTAATCACCAAAATTGCCTAGAAATTACCTACAAAATGACATGTCAATCAAGAAAGTGTGACTTATGGTCACTGAGATAAAGGCCTAAATGATAATAGTCATTTTACATTAATAGCAAATCTTTGGGATATGCAAATTGTAGCCCCTTTGTCATTTGCTTCTCTGGGCCAGCCTGTGACCAGAGTTTTTTTTTTTATTAGTCTCTTTGAAGTTGGTTTTAATTCAGAGTTCAGTCTTGATTGCAGCCCCTGTTTTCACACCTGGCCCTTACATTCCGGACATGCACCAGCCAAAGGAAATAGTCCTGCAGAGACAGCAAGTCTAAAGAAAGTTTGTTTTCCAACACCCCTCTGGCAGGACCCATTTTATTGCAGTTGTAAACAGTCGGGATGCACAAACCAGGCTGGCCATGGGAGAGTTTGTTGTGAAGTTTGCTCACCAACATGCTGAAAGGGTCTGCCTTGGGCCTAAATGAAATCTTCTTGGCAAGAAAGTCGACTTTTCTTTTCAGATGTTTGCTGGTATTATACATTACTTTTTGTCAACACACTTTTTTCTCATATCTTGCTTTAAAATGCAAACGCATATGCAAAACCAAGGTGGTGTCAGTGTTTGAAAATTCTGTTTTTCATGTGAAAGGGACCTTTGAATTTCTTCTGCAACTGTGAATTAAAATTCTGCTTTTCCTTTTGCAATGACAGTTAGGTCTTCTTCACATGGCCCTTCCCTGTGCTACTTGTTGACACCCCACAGCCTCCCTCAATAGGCCCGTTTTCAATGTGAAGGCTCTGTTTTTCTTTTTATGAAGACTGGCAAGTCTTTTTTCCAGTGGGCTTTTTAGTTCTGTTAGCTTGGGGCATTTGAATGCACCCCACAATGCGCATTTCATAGAAATACATTGTAAATGCTGCCTGCTGTGATCCCTATAAATGATATTGATATTGATATGATGTTTGTATCATGCTCGTACACAAGTGTTTCAGAGCGCAACTTGGCAAGGGAGAACAAAACAACCATCTTACTAGCCCCAGTGATATTGAGAACATGCAAGTGCATGGGAGAGGGAAAGGGGAAAGTGCATGGGTGTGGGGAGAAGTGTGGAAAGTGCTGTGCAAAGGAATACACATAAATAATAAATAAATAAATACATAAATAATAAAAAGCAACAAACAATGGTATGGCAGCCAGCAAGTGGCAAGTGCTAGGTTTAAGGCAACATACAGGGTGTGTTTGATAAGTGCAGAAAAAAGGGTTGGGACTGTAGGGTTACAGATATAGACCCCAGTGCAAGGGATTACCAGGAGGCAGTGTGGGTGCGTGGCAGGGTGAGCAAGGTACCTGGGCCCAAAGGTCAGAGGGTAACTAGTTGCACAATGTCGAGACAGAACAGATCAGCAGGGGAGAGGCGGAGCAAAGGCAGAAGCAAAGAGGACGGTCTTGAGGTGCTTCCGGAACCAGTGATGGTTCTCCTCAAGTTTCAGAGTGGCAGGGAGGCTATTCATGAGGGAGGCCCCAGCTGAAGACAGATGTTTAAATTTCTCATGTAAATACATCATACGTGTAAAGACATCATGTGTAAATACCAGCAGGCATTTACACAGTATCAATAGAAAGTGCCCAAAAAGTCACAAAGGTTTGCAGTAGAACCAGGAGCGTTACAAATACCAGATGGAATTACCAATAAATGATCACAGACCCAAGTAACCAGACAGACTCAAAGAATATGGAAAAATACTACTTTATTATCAGCTCAATAAAGTAGCGAAAACTGGTGAACAAACAGATTGCAGCTTATTCACGCTAAATGCATTTCAGTTACGTTTCACAAAACGTTTTATACCTCAATATACATCAGCTATGATATTATCCTGCATGGCAAATAGTAAAAACCTATTGAAAGGAGGGATTGGTTATGGGGAACATATATACCTGTATCTATCTGGCAGGCTCACCTTTAACCACCTCTAACTATGTATAATACAGATTAACAGCAGACTAACAGCAGTGGATTGGCTTCTGCAACAATAGTTGGTTCATTGCTACATAGGCACTTATGATTGGCTGGCATTCTCTCCCAACCTTGGACCTTCGGCTCGTTAGCAGCACATAAGCAAAATGTAACAAAGGTGTGGGGAACAACGTCAGACCACTGCCCAATTGGCCAATTAGCCTACCATCTCTAAATAGTTAGGTCCTAAAACAAGGCTTCTTCTTTGTATTTGACCTTGCTGACTGTTCTCTTCCTCTGGACTTTTAAGGGAGTTAAGGTACATTGCTATCTTCATCTGAAGCTTAATGAATAGGCCTTGTTTTCCAGTCTTGTACAAAGTGTGAGGAGACCACGATTTTATCCATTCTGACCTTTTATTTAGTGCTATTTGATTCAATTGTAGTGGATGCTATTACTCCTCTTGGCCTTTGGAGACTTGTTTGCTCTGTCATGCATATGCTTTCTGCATCTTTGATTGTTCAATACTTGGCACTTGCAAATGTTCACTCCTTTACTTAATCTAAAAGAAATAGGTTGTGGGTATGTAGCTTATCCTCTTCAACTCCTCTTGTATTTTGAGCTGCATTTTGTTTTGGCCTCTTTGATCCCAAGCCAAACAGATGTTCTTTGTTTCTTGCACAAAGCTGTTTTCCAACGCATGTCAGCTTTTTCAACCTCCGTCTCTGTAGTTCAGGTTTCTAGCTTACTATTATACGAAACCGGTGTCCATCTTTTCATCATGATCGCTTTACCTGTGTTATTTAATCTTCTGCAGAAAGCTTCTATATGTCTATTCTACCTTGCGTTTCTTCATATGTAAATCTACTGCATCTCTTCTCACTGATCTTCTCGTTGCTTATAATTTCTTCATATTTGCATGTTCAGTTACTTTGTTACTTCAGTCAAATATTTATTCTTTAAATATTCACATATCGTTTCAGTGTGTCCTTGTATCTTCTCTACATGACATCACTTTGCATTTATCAGATTTCACTTATTTTATTTTATTTTTTTGTATTCATATATTTATATTGTGCAGAAGCCCACGGGCATCAAGGCGCATACATTTAAATGAGGACAACAAATTGTTAAGACAAGACACCTGACTGTGATTTACCTAACCTTTTCTTTTCTGAGGTTATTAAAAATGAATGTTTTCAGAGCTTTCCTAAATGCCAAATAGCTGCTCTCTAATCTAACTGTTTTTTGTAGCCCGTTTCTTATTTGGGCTGCTTTACCTGCAAAGGATTTACCTAATCCATTCGATCTTTTGAATGATGGGCAGACAATCTGCCCCAGTGATTCTGATCTCAAGGAGCGGCCTCGGTTGTGGGCTATCTGTTCCTTCAGATATTTAGGTTGCATTCAGTAAAGACATCGGTGGACTATAGTCATGGCTTGAAAAGAGATTATGTCCCTGATGGTCAGCCAATGAAGAGCTCTTCTGTCAGGGGTGATATGTTCTCTTTTGGTTTTCTTGCTAACTATTCTTACAGCACTGTTTCGGATCACCAGGCACTTGTCAATGCATCCATTATTTGCTCCTATCATCAGAGCATTGCCATAGTCCAGCTTAGACAGAATCGTAGCCCATTCTATGGTGGCACTGTTCTTCTCATTCAGATATGGTCTGATGTGCTTCAATAGCTGCAAGTAGTATTGGCAGTTCTTTTTTATGTAGTTGACATGAGATTCAGCACCTAGTGACACTTCTAAGTAGATTCTCAGGGTTTTTACTTTGTCAACAACCTTTACGGGTGAACTTTTTATCAGGAAACTCTCGTATTTTTTGCCTAGTTTGGCTTGCACCTGCCGTGATCCGAATATCATCAGTTCTGTTTTTCTCCCATTCAGGCACATCCAGTTAGCTTTCATCCATATCATGATGTTATTATAGATAATTTCCTGTTTGCATGCCTCCATATCATAACAACCCGTCAGCTCCATTACCAGTTTAATTTAATTTGTAAAAATGGCTCCAATGCTCTAGAGCACTGTACAGAAGTTCCTGAGATATAGGTTGGAAAGAATAGGGGACAAACATGCCCCTTATGGAACTCTGTAATTAATGGGTTCAGAGGGTGAGAAGTTTTCCCCCAGTGTATCTTAGACTTTCGGTTGGTTAGAAATGAGAGTACCCATCTGGTGGTGTTTGCTGAACATCCTCCCCTGTGTTCCAGTGCCCACTTGAGTTGATTGTGATCTAATAAATCAAAGGCCACCTACAAGTCAAGTAATATCAGGATCCCAACTTGCCTTTGTCCATAATCTTGAGCATGTGTGATTGCAGGTCTAGCATTGCTGTTTCTGGGCTAAGATTACTCTTAAACCCGGACTGCTGTCCATGTAGTAGGTTGTTGTTTTCGACATGTGCTTGTAGTTGTACTGCTGCTGTTTTATCCAGAATCTTCAGCAGATAGTTCCAATTATTAATAGGGCACAAATTATTGTTTTTTTCTTGTACAGACCTGTTTTTTTTATTATTGGTGTAACATATAGAGGCCGATTCATGGAATTTATGTGCGCTGAAATTTTAGCGCAAGCGTGCGAAAGCATGCAAATCACAGTGTAAGTGCAAAAATCGCAGCGAAACCCGCACACAGCGATTCATGGAAGTCTGTGCGCGTGTAAATCCCTGGATGTGTGCTGAAATTCTGCGTGGCGCACGCTGGCGCACACGTCTCCAAACAGCGTGCGCTAAGCGCACACCGAAACCGCACATAGCGCAGCGCACACAACAAAAGTAGGCGGAACAGGGGGTGTAACACGCGGAATGGGGAACAATGCGTGAAAATGTGGGCGTCACGGGGGAAGTACAGGAGGCAAATGCGCGGAACGCCCACACGCGCGTCTACAACACATATTCATGGAATCAAACGGGGCTAATGCGTGTGCCAAAAAAGACGCGCTAATCCGGAAACATGTACGCCAGCAGGAAGCAGACGTACGTGGACCCGCACAGCATAAAAGTGCGTGCAAACAACAAACAAGCTCAGACGCCAAGATGAATATACCATTCCTTGCAGCAGTGGTCATGGGATACCGCAGGAGGAGGAGGAGTATAGTCAGGCCCAGAATTTTTACACCCAGAACCAGCCTTTTTGGGATGCCTGATGACCAGGTGTATGGGAGGTACAGGTTTCCACCTCACATAATACTCGACCTGGTGAGTGAGTGGGAGACCTCACATCACCCACCCTGTGCTCCCAAGCACTGAGCCCCTTGGAAAAGGTGCTCAATGTTCTGCACTTCTTGGCCACTGGTTCATTCCAGCAGACAACTGCATAGTGGGGAGGGTGTCACAGGCCACACAGTCACATTGCCTACACCAGGTGTTGGCCATCATGACTGCACGCCCATCAGTCCGCAGGCACATATACCTGCCCAGAACACCTGCAGAAAGGCAGGCTGCCGTCCATGATTTCTATGGGGTGGCACAATTCCCCAAAGTGCTAGGTGCCATTGATTGCACCCATGTGTCTCTACGTCCCCCCAGAGCATCTGAGCACATCTATAGAAACCGCAAGCACTGGCATTCCATCAACGTGCAGGTAGTATGTGATGCCAAGGGAATCATCACCTCAGTATATGCCAACTATCCAGGGTCCTACCACGACAGTTTCATTTACAGAATATCAACCCTAAACCGGGACCTAGAAGCTTCGCGGCATGGTGATACATGGCTGCTTGGTGAGTATAAATGCCACTGCACATGCATGCATGTCACATACTGAGTAATGTCACAACCCCACTAATGATACCCATCACCACCTCCCAGGGGACAGTGCCTACCCTCTGAGCACCCACATGATGACGCCAATTTGGAACCCCACCACGCCACCCGAGGTAAGATACAACACAGCCCATATTGCAACCCGGGGCATAGTGGAGCGCACATTCGGAGTGCTCAAGTTATGCTTTCGCTCACTTGACCGCTCTGTTGGGCAGCTGTTATATGCTCCCTCAGTAGTGTGCAGGATCATAGTTGCAGCATGTGTCCTGCACAACGTTGCAACACACCGGGGCCTGCCGGTGGACATGGTGGTGCCTCCACATCCCCAACCACATGCACGCCCGCTGCGCCTGGGAGGGGAAAGGGCATGTGGTGAGGCAGCCCGTACGCAGCTGGTGGCTAATTACTTCACAAAAAATCACACCCCTGTGGAGTGCACACAGCCCTGGCACATACCAGCTGACAATCAATGATGATGACATAAGGGACACTCAACTGTCACAACCATACCAGCCTGAGATTGGTCATCTGGAAGTGTTACATTGTGTGCATCCCTACCTACCAAACACCACCAATGCTGTGGTCTCAAAAGACATACATCTATGCTGCTAAGTTCATTACCCCCTTGCTAAATACAACATGAGAACAGCGCCATGTCACCCAATCCCTCCCTAGCTCCACCACCAAACACACCATGGCATGTCATGCAATGTGAAAGCAAAAAAAGCAATGCACAGAACCTGACACAAGTATCACAAAGTACACTGTCCCTAATGGAAACTGCCCACACACAATATGCTTCCAGTAATGTATAGCTAACAGCACACATTACCAAATACTTACCACCAACAAAATGCTGCAACACACCATGGAAAAATGCAAAAACATGACAGTACTAAGTTCAAGTAGTGGTAGTCTTACAACCTGTATACGCCAGCACATCGACCCCTTACAACTGTAGAGTGTTGCTGTCACGCAAATGTCTCAGTGTACTGCATACAACATGAACTGCATCTGCAAAGTAGACGGCCTTGTGAAGACATGAGGAAGGAACCTGCAGATTAGGAGGAAGACATGGATGCACAAGCACATATCAATACACCATGCAGTGTACAATACAACAACAATATCCACTAGGGATGTCTACACAGTATTGACTACAGACTGCCCACACAGCTCATGGGAGCCCAAAGTCACTGTGTAATTCACTGTCACTTGGTCACACCCTTTGCAAGCCCATGTAAACGGGAAGCAGGAGGGGTGTGTGTCTCACGAACCCAAGCATCTAACACAAAATCAGGACAAGCCTGCATGTGCCCAGCCGGAATACAGTGGATGCCCACGGGAGCCACACAAGGCAACACACTGTAAACCAAAAAAATCAAAAATCAAAAATCAAAAATGGCCATTTGCGGGCCAGGGGGGTGGGGAAGGCCAACCAGGAGGTTCGAGGACAGGGTGCACACCAACACCCACTTGCGTGGATGTTGCGAAAAAAATACCTCCTTGGGCTCATGGCCTGCACGGCTATGCCATTGTGGGAGAACTGCTGTCGCTCTGCTCATCCTCTGCTGCTGCATCAGGAGGCGGTGGCACTATGGGAGGCAGCCCACGCAAAGCCCTGGTATGGTCCTCCATGGCAGCAAGCATGCGGGTCTGGAAGGTCTGATTCTGGAGGATTAAAGTGTGGAGATCCTCATGCAGCACATCAGGGGTTGCCTGCATTTCTGCACGCATGGCCTCGGGTGATGCCTGGATCTCCTCACGTGTTGCATGCAGCTCAGCTGAGAGCGAACGTGTGAGCTGCTCCAGCTGCTGTTCTGCCCTTAAATTACTGAAAGCCTCAAGTGCAACCAGAGTCTGCCTGAGGTCATGTAGTTCTACCCTCAGGGCTTCCCTGTGGCCCTGGGACTCTATTGATATGGATTCACCCAGAGTCTCCAGTGCCGCCCGTCTGTCCCTGTTGGACGCCAACATGCCTTCCCTGTGTGATTGGCAAATGGAATCTGTTGCCTGCTGTTGTTGCTCCATCTGCCTTTCAGGGGGGATAATGGAAGTGGCCACCCTCTCCATTGCCTGAGCCATCATTTCTACTGATGCTGCCTGTTGGGTTGCCATACTGTACATGGAGTTTTCCCATACAGTATTGCCTGGTGGGGCATGGCCACCGCGTCGATGGGCACCACACCTGTTTGGGGCAAGGCGATCTGCACCTTGCTGTGATGGCACTGCCTGAGGCTGCAGGACTGCATTCCCCCTCTGATCTGCTGGCCCAAGAACAGGATCAGATGCTGTGGAGTGTGACCCTGCATCCGTAACCGCCAAAGGCAGACCTACCAACACTGACATCCCCATAGAGGGTTCTACCCCTGGTCCAGGTGGGTTGGACAGAACAGAATCCCTGCCAGAAACACTTACCTGCGATTGCACATAAGTCTCATCATCCGACTCAGCACCTGAATAGAGGTCTGGGGAGGTGCACCAGGAGGCACCCCTGGACAGTATGGCATTTACACAGTATCAATAGAAAGTGCCCAAAAAGTCACAAAGGTTTGCAGTAGAACCAGGAGCGTTACAAATACCAGATGGAATTACCAATAAATGATCACAGACCCAAGTAACCAGACAGACTCAAAGAATATGGAAAAATACTACTTTATTATCAGCTCAAAAAAGTAGCGAAAACTGGTGAACAAACAGATTGCAGCTTATTCACGCTAAATGCATTTCAGTTACGTTACACAAAACGTTTTATACCTCAATATACATCAGCTATGATATTATCCTGCATGGCAAATAGTAAAAACCTATTGAAAGGAGGGATTGGTTATGGGGAACATATATACCTATATCTATCTGGCAGGCTCACCTTTAACCACCTCTAACTATGTATAATACAGATTAACAGCAGACTAACAGCAGTGGATTGGCTTCTGCAACAATAGTTGGTTCATTGCTACATAGGCACTTATGATTGGCTGGCATTCTCTCCCAACCTTGGACCTTCGGCTCGTTAGCAGCACATAAGCAAAATGTAACAAAGGTGTGGGGAACAACGTCAGACCACTGCCCAATTGGCCAATTAGCCTACCATCTCTAAATAGTTAGGTCCTAAAACAAGGCTTCTTCTTTGTATTTGACCTTGCTAACTGTTCTCTTCCTCTGGACTTTTAAGGGAGTTAAGGTACATTGCTATCTTCATCTGAAGCTTAATGAATAGGCCTTGTTTTCCAGTCTTGTACAAAGTGTGAGGAGACCACGATTTTATCCATTCTGACCTTTTATTTAGTGCTATTTGATTCAATTGTAGTGGATGCTATTACTCCTCTTGGCCTTTGGAGACTTGTTTGCTCTGTCATGCATATGCTTTCTGCATCTTTGATTGTTCAATACTTGGCACTTGCAAATGTTCACTCCTTTACTTAATCTAAAAGAAATAGGTTGTGGGTATGTAGCTTATCCTCTTCAACTCCTCTTGTATTTTGAGCTGCATTTTGTTTTGGCCTCTTTGATCCCAAGCCAAACAGATGTTCTTTGTTTCTTGCACAAAGCTGTTTTCCAACGCATGTCAGCTTTTTCAACCTCCGTCTCTGTAGTTCAGGTTTCTAGCTTACTATTATACGAAACCGGTGTCCATCTTTTCATCATGATCGCTTTACCTGTGTTATTTAATCTTCTGCAGAAAGCTTCTATATGTCTATTCTACCTTGCGTTTCTTCATATGTAAATCTACTGCATCTCTTCTCACTGATCTTCTCGTTGCTTATAATTTCTTCATATTTGCATGTTCAGTTACTTTGTTACTTCAGTCAAATATTTATTCTTTAAATATTCACATATCGTTTCAGTGTGTCCTTGTATCTTCTCTACATGACATCACTTTGCATTTATCAGATTTCACTTATTTTATTTTATTTTTTTGTATTCATATATTTATATTGTGCCGAAGCCCGCGGGCATCAAGGCGCATACATTTAAATGAGGACAACAAATTGTTAAGACAAGACACCTGACTGTGATTTACCTAACCTTTTCTTTTCTGAGGTTATTTAAAAATGAATGTTTTCAGAGCTTTCCTAAATGCCAAATAGCTGCTCTCTAATCTAACTGTTTTTTGTAGCCCGTTTCTTATTTGGGCTGCTTTACCTGCAAAGGATTTACCTAATCCATTCGATCTTTTGAATGATGGGCAGACAATCTGCCCCAGTGATTCTGATCTCAAGGAGCGGCCTCGGTTGTGGGCTATCTGTTCCTTCAGATATTTAGGTTGCATTCAGTAAAGACATCGGTGGACTATAGTCATGGCTTGAAAAGAGATTATGTCCCTGATGGTCAGCCAATGAAGAGCTCTTCTGTCAGGGGTGATATGTTCTCTTTTGGTTTTCTTGCTAACTATTCTTACAGCACTGTTTCGGATCACCAGGCACTTGTCAATGCATCCATTATTTGCTCCTATCATCAGAGCATTGCCATAGTCCAGCTTAGACAGAATCGTAGCCCATTCTATGGTGGCACTGTTTTTCTCATTCAGATATGGTCTGATGTGCTTCAATAGCTGCAAGTAGTATTGGCAGTTCTTTTTTATGTAGTTGACATGAGATTCAGCACCTAGTGACACTTCTAAGTAGATTCTCAGGGTTTTTACTTTGTCAACAACCTTTACGGGTGAACTTTTTATCAGGAAACTCTCGTATTTTTTGCCTAGTTTGGCTTGCACCTGCCGTGATCCGAATATCATCAGTTCTGTTTTTCTCCCATTCAGGCACATCCAGTTAGCTTTCATCCATATCATGATGTTATTATAGATAATTTCCTGTTTGCATGCCTCTATATCATAACAACCCGTCAGCTCCATTACCAGTTTAATTTAATTTGTAAAAATGGCTCCAATGCTCTAGAGCACTGTACAGAAGTTCCTGAGATATAGGTTGGAAAGCATAGGGGACAAACATGCCCCTTATGGAACTCTGTAATTAATGGGTTCAGAGGGTGAGAAGTTTTCCCCCAGTGTATCTTAGACTTTCGGTTGGTTAGAAATGAGAGTACCCATCTGGTGGTGTTTGCTGAACATCCTCCCCTGTGTTCCAGTGCCCACTTGAGTTGATTGTGATCTAATAAATCAAAGGCCACCTACAAGTCAAGTAATATCAGGATCCCAACTTGCCTTTGTCCATAATCTTGAGCATGTGTGATTGCAGGTCTAGCATTGCTGTTTCTGGGCTAAGATTACTCTTAAACCCGGACTGCTGTCCATGTAGTAGGTTGTTGTTTTCGACATGTGCTTGTAGTTGTACTGCTGCTGTTTTATCCAGAATCTTCAGCAGATAGTTCCAATTATTAATAGGGCACAAATTATTGTTTTTTTTCTTGTACAGACCTGTTTTTTTTATTATTGGTGTAACATATAGAGGCCGATTCATGGAATTTATGTGCGCTGAAATTTTAGCGCAAGCGTGCGAAAGCATGCAAATCACAGTGTAAGTGCAAAAATCGCAGCGAAACCCGCACACAGCGATTCATGGAAGTCTGTGCGCGTGTAAATCCCTGGATGTGTGCTGAAATTCTGCGTGGCGCACGCTGGCGCACACGTCTCCAAACAGCGTGCGCTAAGCGCACACCGAAACCGCACATAGCGCAGCGCACACAACAAAAGTAGGCGGAACAGGGGGTGTAACACGCGGAATGGGGAACAATGCGTGAAAATGTGGGCGTCACGGGGGAAGTACAGGAGGCAAATGCGCGGAACGCCCACACGCGCGTCTACAACACATATTCATGGAATCAAACGGGGCTAATGCGTGTGCCAAAAAAGACGCGCTAATCCGGAAACATGTACGCCAGCAGGAAGCAGACGTACGTGGACCCGCACAGCATAAAAGTGCGTGCAAACAACAAACAAGCTCAGACGCCAAGATGAATATACCATTCCTTGCAGCAGTGGTCATGGGATACCGCAGGAGGAGGAGGAGTATAGTCAGGCCCAGAATTTTTACACCCAGAACCAGCCTTTTTGGGATGCCTGATGACCAGGTGTATGGGAGGTACAGGTTTCCACCTCACATAATACTCGACCTGGTGAGTGAGTGGGAGACCTCACATCACCCACCCTGTGCTCCCAAGCACTGAGCCCCTTGGAAAAGGTGCTCAATGTTCTGCACTTCTTGGCCACTGGTTCATTCCAGCAGACAACTGCATAGTGGGGAGGGTGTCACAGGCCACACAGTCACATTGCCTACACCAGGTGTTGGCCATCATGACTGCACGCCCATCAGTCCGCAGGCACATATACCTGCCCAGAACACCTGCAGAAAGGCAGGCTGCCGTCCATGATTTCTATGGGGTGGCACAATTCCCCAAAGTGCTAGGTGCCATTGATTGCACCCATGTGTCTCTACGTCCCCCCAGAGCATCTGAGCACATCTATAGAAACCGCAAGCACTGGCATTCCATCAACGTGCAGGTAGTATGTGATGCCAAGGGAATCATCACCTCAGTATATGCCAACTATCCAGGGTCCTACCACGACAGTTTCATTTACAGAATATCAACCCTAAACCGGGACCTAGAAGCTTCGCGGCATGGTGATACATGGCTGCTTGGTGAGTATAAATGCCACTGCACATGCATGCATGTCACATACTGAGTAATGTCACAACCCCACTAATGATACCCATCACCACCTCCCAGGGGACAGTGCCTACCCTCTGAGCACCCACATGATGACGCCAATTTGGAACCCCACCACGCCACCCGAGGTAAGATACAACACAGCCCATATTGCAACCCGGGGCATAGTGGAGCGCACATTCGGAGTGCTCAAGTTATGCTTTCGCTCACTTGACCGCTCTGTTGGGCAGCTGTTATATGCTCCCTCAGTAGTGTGCAGGATCATAGTTGCAGCATGTGTCCTGCACAACGTTGCAACACACCGGGGCCTGCCGGTGGACATGGTGGTGCCTCCACATCCCCAACCACATGCACGCCCGCTGCGCCTGGGAGGGGAAAGGGCATGTGGTGAGGCAGCCCGTACGCAGCTGGTGGCTAATTACTTCACAAAAAATCACACCCCTGTGGAGTGCACACAGCCCTGGCACATACCAGCTGACAATCAATGATGATGACATAAGGGACACTCAACTGTCACAACCATACCAGCCTGAGATTGGTCATCTGGAAGTGTTACATTGTGTGCATCCCTACCTACCAAACACCACCAATGCTGTGGTCTCAAAAGACATACATCTATGCTGCTAAGTTCATTACCCCCTTGCTAAATACAACATGAGAACAGCGCCATGTCACCCAATCCCTCCCTAGCTCCACCACCAAACACACCATGGCATGTCATGCAATGTGAAAGCAAAAAAAGCAATGCACAGAACCTGACACAAGTATCACAAAGTACACTGTCCCTAATGGAAACTGCCCACACACAATATGCTTCCAGTAATGTATAGCTAACAGCACACATTACCAAATACTTACCACCAACACAATGCTGCAACACACCATGGAAAAATGCAAAAACATGACAGTACTAAGTTCAAGTAGTGGTAGTCTTACAACCTGTATACGCCAGCACATCGACCCCTTACAACTGTAGAGTGTTGCTGTCACGCAAATGTCTCAGTGTACTGCATACAACATGAACTGCATCTGCAAAGTAGACGGCCTTGTGAAGACATGAGGAAGGAACCTGCAGATTAGGAGGAAGACATGGATGCACAAGCACATATCAATACACCATGCAGTGTACAATACAACAACAATATCCACTAGGGATGTCTACACAGTATTGACTACAGACTGCCCACACAGCTCATGGGAGCCCAAAGTCACTGTGTAATTCACTGTCACTTGGTCACACCCTTTGCAAGCCCATGTAAACGGGAAGCAGGAGGGGTGTGTGTCTCACGAACCCAAGCATCTAACACAAAATCAGGACAAGCCTGCATGTGCCCAGCCGGAATACAGTGGATGCCCACGGGAGCCACACAAGGCAACACACTGTAAACCAAAAAAATCAAAAATCAAAAATCAAAAATGGCCATGTGCGGGCCAGGGGGGTGGGGAAGGCCAACCAGGAGGTTCGAGGACAGGGTGCACACCAACACCCACTTGCGTGGATGTTGCGAAAAAAATACCTCCTTGGGCTCATGGCCTGCACGGCTATGCCATTGTGGGAGAACTGCTGTCGCTCTGCTCATCCTCTGCTGCTGCATCAGGAGGCGGTGGCACTATGGGAGGCAGCCCACGCAAAGCCCTGGTATGGTCCTCCATGGCAGCAAGCATGCGGGTCTGGAAGGTCTGATTCTGGAGGATTAAAGTGTGGAGATCCTCATGCAGCACATCAGGGGTTGCCTGCATTTCTGCACGCATGGCCTCGGGTGATGCCTGGATCTCCTCACGTGTTGCATGCAGCTCAGCTGAGAGCGAACGTGTGAGCTGCTGCAGCTGCTGTTCTGCCCTTAAATTACTGAAAGCCTCAAGTGCAACCAGAGTCTGCCTGAGGTCATGTAGTTCTACCCTCAGGGCTTCCCTGTGGCCCTGGGACTCTATTGATATGGATTCACCCAGAGTCTCCAGTGCCGCCCGTCTGTCCCTGTTGGACGCCAACATGCCTTCCCTGTGTGATTGGCAAATGGAATCTGTTGCCTGCTGTTGTTGCTCCATCTGCCTTTCAGGGGGGATAATGGAAGTGGCCACCCTCTCCATTGCCTGAGCCATCATTTCTACTGATGCTGCCTGTTGGGTTGCCATACTGTACATGGAGTTTTCCCATACAGTATTGCCTGGTGGGGCATGGCCACCGCGTCGATGGGCACCACACCTGTTTGGGGCAAGGCGATCTGCACCTTGCTGTGATGGCACTGCCTGAGGCTGCAGGACTGCATTCCCCCTCTGATCTGCTGGCCCAAGAACAGGATCAGATGCTGTGGAGTGTGACCCTGCATCCGTAACCGCCAAAGGCAGACCTACCAACACTGACATCCCCATAGAGGGTTCTACCCCTGGTCCAGGTGGGTTGGACAGAACAGAATCCCTGCCAGAAACACTTACCTGCGATTGCACATAAGTCTCATCATCCGACTCAGCACCTGAATAGAGGTCCGGGGAGGTGCACCAGGAGGCACCCCTGGACAGTATGGTCTGCAGTAACATTGGGTTTTCACCCACCACCACACCACGTCCCCCACTGGTGCCCGGTCGTGCCTGAGGTTCCTCCTGGGTCTGCACCATCTCCTCAACCTCAACAGCAGCAAGTGCGTCATCACCTGCAAAAACATGAAAGACAATAAATGGAAACAGGCATGAGCAACATAGCACACACATAGGCTGTGACAAGCCAGAGATCCAGTACATGATTTACACATGTCCTACCTGACTATAACCCTGCCATGCATGCACTGTCAAAGAGTTGGAAGTGGAGTCAAAAAGGCAGACACTTGGGAGAGCAAGATGGATATGCAACACATTTGCAGCATGTTGGGTAGCACTGGCATCACACATCAGGCTGTGAGTGGCATGTCCAATACACATACATGACACATGCCACCACACAGATGTCATGTAGCATAGCCACGGTAAATTACAAAACTACAGCAAAATGTCAGTGAATGAGTACTGTCACACATACATGTCACATCGACATGATGCAAAGATTGATGCTGAATAATGTTGCAAAATATTCATGTGCCACACATTGAAATACATCCAGTGTCCAATAACACAGTCATTGTGGGCTGATCAATGGTTGGTCACTTTAACATTACATGAAACATCTGTCATCTTCCACATGCAAACAGGCCCTAATAAAAAATGTCTGCAGCCCAATATTCCATCGGCCTGAATGGTGTAATCATTAACATAACCAGGTAAAAGTAGTGGCCCAGTGTGGGCCGTAAACAATGACCGAAGCATATCACATATGTTGCAATAGGGCAGATAATGCATAGTAAAAATGGGAGAGTGGAAACAATCAGCCTGAATGAACACTTACAGAATCTGAACAATGTAGTTGCAAGATGACAGTTCAAGGTAAAGTGCACTAATGTGGGCGTAATTGGCAACTGTGGGCAGAAGGGATACAGTCATACCCAAATCCAAGGCACGTGAATGTATGGGAGGAAGCAAATGGGTGACCCATAACACTCAGGAGTACACACCCTCACCTGGCACTCAATCAGAACCCGTCACCCAAACAACATACACATGGATTACACACACACACATGGGCACTCACCGGACAATGCATCGTAATCAGGTAGTTCTCCCACACCTTGGATCTGTTCCTCTGTGACAAAGGTCCCAACAGCAGTCTCATGTTCAGTGAGTTTGTTGTCCTCTTGTGGAGACCCACTGCCAGTCACCAGAGTAGCGGCATGATTTGAGGCCAGCTTGTTCTTTGCTCTGCGTTTCAGGTCATTCCACCGCTTGTAGCAATCATCAGCTGTGCGCCTCACAAACCCAAGGGCACTTATGCGGTCCGCGATGGTCTGCCAGTGTGCCCTACGTTGACCAGGTGTGGTCTTGCTCCCTGTAGTCACCAACATTTCGCGGCTATGTGCCGACATATAGCTCACAAGTGCATCAAGTTCGGGGTCATTAAAGCTAGGTTTCCTTGATGTGCCAAACTGTGTAGCCGTGTCTGGAGTCTCAGCCTGTAGTGCCAGAGCACCCTTCTTCCTCTTCTTCAAAGGTGGAGCTGAGACTGAGTGGCTTGCGCCGCTCTGGTCAGTAGGGGCAGAAGCGCAGGTGGACTGGGTACTGGGAGTGTACGAAGGTACAATTACCATAGGTCTTGGTGCAGACATTGGCTGAAGTGTGATGTTGGCAGGGGCAACCTCAGTTTGATGGACCAGGACCGACACTGTCCTGGCTGGGAGACTCAGAGCTGGGGTGGATAGAGCTGCAGCTGCCCCTGCAGCATCCCCACCCTGCCTACTTGGGGCAGCAGATGACATCGCTGCCCCCAGATCCACGTGGCCTGGTGACACCAACTTGCACCGACACACGTGGCTTAGACTTGCTGACCTGGAAGTCAGCCTGGGAGTCATCCTGTGCCGGCTCAGGTGCCACAATGGGCTTGTCCAACAAGGGCTGAGCTGGGATGGTGTCATGTCATCCACGTTTCCCTCAACCAGGGGGGGGGCATGGGTGTCCCTGATTGGTCCTCCCCATATGGGAGTCTAGGGTCACCCTACAAATCCTGGCTACGTCCCCTACCGCGCCCACCATGCCCACCTTTTGGAGGTTGGCCACCTTTGCCTCCCTTACCGCTAGGTCGCCTCCCAACCATGGCACTGATGTTGTTGTGCGTATGGGAGTTGCAGTAAACAATTGTCCTGGGCAATTGGGGGAGAAAGGGGTAGGTTACTAGATGGAATTCATACCCTAGTGCTCTAGCAAGGCTGCCTGTGACCCCTGGGGGAAGATGACAGGTCACGCAACGCACAGGCACAGCGAAAACAAAAAGTAACGTGCATGCACCCCCTCGTAGACCATGTGCGTGGAAAAATGAACCCGCACTACGCTGTGGCACCCAGAAACACAAAAACAAGCATATGCATCTTACACGCAACCTACAATGACCTCTGAAGGGGTACGCGACACACGGGGCAAGCACAGTTGGTAAATGCGTGCACGACTCACCGCCTGCCTGGAAAAATAACGTGAAAAAAACGTGGTGTGCGCGTAGGCAACACCCCCACCAAAAGAAGAACTGTACGCTGTCTGAGGAGACAGGACAAAAGAAGAAGTGAACGCTGTTTGAGCAAGCAGGCCCAAAAAACATAAAGAACGCTGTCAGAGGTAACAGGGATTACGAACTTGAAACGTTGTGAAGTAATCGCGTGTGAACCGACAAGAAGTACAGAATTCACCCACTCACTCTCCACGAAAAGCACGTACAAGGGAATGCGGTCTTACACGTACCTTTTAAAGTATCCCACACGTACAGCGTCACTTACGTGTGTATGCGCTAAGGCCCTTTCCTCCAATTACACGAGCTCACACTCGGACGTGCAGTTTTTGGACGTGTAAGATGAACATGCACCCGTGTTGATGGAAACAACCACGCGCATCACGTCACTTACGCAGGTAGGCCCTTTCCTCGGATTACACGCATCCACACGCAGACGTGCAGTTTTTCCATGCGCGCTGAACCACTATGCCCACGTCATGAGGGAAACGCCCACGCGAGTCACATCACAGAAGCGCTTACCCGCTAAGGGCCTTTGGTCCAATTAAACCGCGTACGTGTGCGTACGTGTGCAGACGCGCTTATGCGCGAATGGCCTTTCCTCGAATTACAATCTGACGTGCAAGATTTTCACGTGCCAAATCACTCCGTATCAAGCTGGCCACGCAACAACACATGGAAGACCACGCTCCTGCCCAGAAGGCCAAATTACTGCCCCCCGGAGCCCCGAGCACGTTCCCACCTGCCATCTGCTGCTGCCTGACTGCCTTTTGCCCACGTGCCCTGCTATTTGCTGCCTGCACGTCAGCCAGGGGTGCAGTTGCTGTGACCACCCCTGCTGGAACCGAAGACTCCCGACTGGGATACCATCGCACCACAGCCCAGCCCCAGGACCCAGTTGCCCACCCACTCCTGCCTCTGGGGTTGCCAAGTCGGGCACAACATCATCTTGCACCACTGCAACCCCCAGCCAGAGAGGCAGAGGGCCACCAGCTTCAGTGCCAGGGAAGTTAGTGTCCTTGTGGAGCAAGTCCTAGGGCAGTATGATGCCCTCTTTGGAAGTTCACACACCGACAATGAAGGATGGACCAGGATCTGGATGGACATCGTGACTGCCATCAACGCGGAGGGGGTGGCAGTCCGCGACTTACACCATGTCAAGAAGCGCTGGGAGGACTTCAGGTGCAGGACCCTCAACAAGGCCTGGCGACTCTTGAAGGCAGCGGATGCCAAGGGGCGCCGGGGCCACCTGTCCGACCACCAGATGAGGGTCCTAGAACACATATGCCCAGCGCTCCATGTCCAGGTCCTTGAGAGGCAGACCCGTCTGGAGTCAAGCGGTAAGTGTACATGCATACTGATTGGACACTGTGCATGTGGTGGTGTGCCAGTAGTGTGCAGGTTGCACATGTGTTTTCGTTGGGCCATGTAGGGATGTGTATGAACAGGGGTGTGAGGCTGCCACATGTGAGTCCTCTTAGGTGTGAGACACATCGATGGTGTATCTGTTAGTAAGCATGCTGTGCAAATGCTAGCACACATGTTTGAATTTCTGTGTATGTACGTTGCATGGTTGTGGTGTAACACATGAATGGTGGTTCCTGCTGCATGTATCTGCACTGTGTACATGTGCATGTGTGTGCATTTGACATGTGTGCAACTGTGATGCAACATGGATGCACGTGACACTGATATGTAGAAGGCTGAATGCCAGATGTGACATGTAAGGCGATCGCATCACTGCGACAGTTGGAGGAGATGTAGACATGCATGTAAGTGTGGTGGTGTGTGTGCGTGTCTAGTGCACTCCCTGTGTTTCATGTGATGTCAGGCTCACCTTCGGCTGTTCATGCTGTTGTATGTGTATGGATGTTGCTGCCTGGTGCAATATTGCTGTGGAAATGCTCATGTGTGTGAGTTGAAATGACATGTGGTCGTGGAGTGTGATGACATGTCTGAAGTCTGACACTGCCACTCATGTGCAACTGTCATGTGTGTATCAATCCATTGTACAGTGCCCTGATGTCTGTGTTTTATCTCTCCCTGTCTGCAGCGTCAACTGATGAAGAGGCCGGAGAGGGTGCTGTGGAGCACAGCGACAGGGATCGCACCACCAGCCGGAGACGCAAGGCCCGGCTCCCCTCCCAGATTGTCATGTTGTCGGGGAGTAAGGAGTCTGGTGCCACGTCCCAGGCCGCAGCTGCTGACTGTAGGCCCAAGAGGCAGAGGTCAGAGGTGGACTCCTCAGCAGCAGAAGGGGCAGCTGAGACCCCACAGGGTCCAACGGAGGAAGATGGCACGGAGTCAACCAGGTTGGTGGGGGGTTTAGTGGAGAAGGAGGCCGCGGAAGGGACACACACGGGGTCTGGAGGTGGGGATTCCAGTGGTGCTAGTGGTGCAGTGCAGGGGCAGGGACAGGAGGCAGCACAGGCCGCCACAGAGGTGCCTGTGTGCAATCCTGTTCCTGATCCTGTCACTGCATCATCTGGCACCAGCAGGGATGCCTACGTCCAGACCCATTTTCAGGGAGGGGATGAGAGCATGACAACTGGCCTTCCTCTCCCTGCGGACGTGGCTATCCGGGACCGTGTTGAGCCTGTCCTGAGTGGGATAGCATTGCGTC
The DNA here is from genome assembly GCF_040938575.1 of Ambystoma mexicanum. Classification (NCBI taxonomy): domain Eukaryota; kingdom Metazoa; phylum Chordata; class Amphibia; order Caudata; family Ambystomatidae; genus Ambystoma; species Ambystoma mexicanum. The sequence continues at coordinate 288,238,970 of NC_090924.1, read as the reverse complement.
AACGGGGCATGCGAGGTGACCTGCAGTCTTTTCGTGGAGAGACTGCACGTCGTCTCGCATGCCTCTTTGACCACGTTGACCTACTGGGACGAGTCCGGTGCTGGATTCCTCTGTGTGCTGGACCTTCTTGCGACCCCCTCCTCACCTGAACCCCCTACGCGCCAGTCGTCCTACATGCCATCTTCCCACCAATGTGTCACCTGGGTTCCCTGTGGAGCTGCCCCTGACCCAGCGGCCAGGCTGGTGGAGGACACATCCCTGACACAGTCGGGAGTCGGACGTCCAGCAGGGGTGGCCACCATGACAACTACACCCCAGCCGGAGGAGGATGTGCAGGCAGCAAGAGCCAGGGTGCAGGCACAGGCACAGCAGCAGCAACATGGTGGGAGCAATGATGGCTCTGGGCCTTCAACATCGGAGGGGCAGGCATCGGCCATAGGGCAGGAGGACCCCGGATTTCAAGTGTCTTCCGTGTGGCAGCTGTTGGGCCACGCTATAGATCCGGAGCGGCAGCGGATGGAAGAGGCACGGCTCACAATGGTCAGGGCGGAGAACTCCATGCGGAGGGACCTGAGGCGGGCCGAGTGCCTCGAGGCAATTCACAGGGAGTTGGAGGTGAACATGTCGTCGTCCCTGCAAACCCTCGGGGCCATGGAAGAGGACTGCCTCCAGAACATTGAGCGGGAGTTAGATGATGCCCTGGCCCGGGACATAAATAAGTGAGCCATCGGACTAGCCCGCTGCCCTTAGAAAAATAGTTAGTGTTAGCTTTCCTTTCTGTTTTTTTTTTATTTTGGGCCGCTTGGACAATGCACCACATTTTTTTATATAGTTCATTATTAGGTAGGTCTTTTTTGTTGGTTTAATTTCATTTGTTGGGCTCATGGACCCTGGATTGGTGATTTATATATATTTGAACAGTGGATGTTTCTCGTTTTTGTTTTAATATCACCATGGCGCAATGGATTTCATATATTTTTTTCCCTTGGATTTGCTTTGTTGGACTGAGACTTTGGACAAATTTTCATTTGGAGTTCTTTGGATTCTGATTTCATATTTTGTATTTATTTCCGGACATGCTGCAGTTTATTTCTTATTCCCATTATTGAATTTTTTTTCTCCATTATATTCATGTTGTGTTCATTACATTTTTGTTTCATACTTCGATGTGTGGTATTCTCTCATTGGTTTCATGCATGTCATGATATGGGTTTTCACATTCACTTGCACCCATTGTGTGTGTGTGACAGACATGTGTTCATGTACATACTTGCCATTCGGGTTGTATCATGTAATGGCCATTTCTCGGTGGGTGGATGCAATACTTGTTTGGGTCTTTGGGCTGGGGTGGTGTGGGGTGTGGTGTGGGTGGCCATGAGGCCCATGATTGAGGATCGGCATGACATGGGTGCTGGGGGACATGAGTGGGGGCCTGCTGGCAGGTGCCCCTGACTGCTGGGGGGGTGGGGGTGCTGGGGGTACTGGGGGACATGAGTGGGGGCCTGCTGGCAGGTGCCCCTCACTGCTGGGGGGTGGGGGTGCTGGGGAACCTGAGTTGGTGATCACTAGTGCAAGGTGACATGTGGCATGGCTGGGGGGCATGCCCATGGTGGATGGGCTGCCTGCGGGACATGACCAGGGGTGCAGGGTAGTCCCCTGTGATGTGGGCTGCCTGCAGGGGGCATGGAGGGTGTAGAGGGAACACCTGGGAGGACCCACACTGCCAATTCATGTGTAGGACTCCCCGCGAACCCCCGAAAATCACGTACCCCGCTCTGACAGCAAAATCACGTGTGGAACTTCCCGCGCACCCCAGGAATACACGTACCCCACTCACACAGGGCATTTCGCATGTGAAACTTCCTGCGCTCCCCTGAAATACACGTTCCCCTCTCCAATCATGTGTGAAACTTCCTTCTTGTATCATGTAATGGCCATTTCTCGGTGGGTGGATGCAATACTTGTTTGGTCTTTGGGCTGGGGTGGCGTGGGGTGTGGTGTGGGTGGCCATGAGGCCCATGATTGAGGATCGGCATGACATGGGTGCTGGGGGACATGAGTGGGGGCCTGCTGGCAGGGGCCCCTGACTGCTGGGGGGTGGGGATGCTGGGGGACATGTGTGGGACATGAGTGGGGGACTGCTGGCAGGTGCCCCTGACTGCTGGGGTGGAGGTGCTGGGGGACATGAGTGGGGGCCTGCTGGGGGCCTGCTGGCAGGTGCCCCTGACTGCTGGGGGGTGGGGGTGCTGGTGGACATGTGTGGGACATGAGTGGGGGCCTGCTGGCAGGTGCCCCTGACTGCTGGGGTGGGGGTGCTGGGGGACATGTGTGGGGGCCTGCTGGCAGGTGCCCCTAACTGCTGGGAGGTGGGGGTGCTGGGGGACATGTGTGGGACATGAGTGGGGGCCTGCTGGCAGGTGCTCCTGACTGCTGGGGGAGGGAGTGCTGGGGGACATGTGTGGGACATGAGTGGGGGCCTGCTGGCAGGTGTCCCTGACCGCTGGGGGGTGGGGTGCTGGGGAACATGTGTGGGGGCCTGCTGGCAGGTGCCCCTCACTGCTGGGAGGTGGGGGTGCTGGGGAACCTGAGTTGGTGATCACTAGTGCAAGGTGACATGTGGCATGGCTGGGGGGCATGCCCATGGTGGATGGGCTGCCTGCGGGACATGACCAGGGGTGCAGGGTAGTCCCCTGTGATGTGGGCTGCCTGCAGGGGCCATGGAGGGTGTAGAGGGAACACCTGGGAGGACCCACACTGCCAATTCATGTGTAGGACTCCCCACGAACCCCCGAAAATCACGTACCCCGCTCTGACAGCAAAATCGCGTGTGGAACTTCCCGCGCACCCCAGGAATACACGTACCGCACTCACACAGGGCATTTTGCATGTGAAACTTCCTGTGCTCCCCTGAAATACACGTTCCCCTCTCCAATCACGTGTGAAACTTCCTTCTTGTATCATGTAATGGCCATTTCTCGGTGGGTGGATGCAATACTTGTTTGGGTCTTTGGGCTGGGGTGGCGTGGGGTGTGGTGTGGGTGGCCATGAGGCCCATGATTGAGGATCGGCATGACATGGGTGCTGGGGGAAATGAGTGGGGGCCTGCTGGCAGGGGCCCCTGACTGCTGGGGGGTGGGGGTGCTGGGGGACATGTGTGGGACATGAGTGGGGGACTGCTGGCAGGTGCCCCTGACTGCTGGGGTGGAGGTGCTGGGGGACATGAGTGGGGGCCTGCTGGGGGCCTGCTGGCAGGTGCCCCTGACTGCTGGGGGGTGGGGGTGCTGGTGGACATGTGTGGGACATGAGTGGGGGCCTGCTGGCAGGTGCCCCTGACTGCTGGGGTGGGGGTGCTGGGGGACATGTGTGGGGGCCTGCTGGCAGGTGCCCCTAACTTCTGGGGGGTGGGGGTGCTGGGGGACATGTGTGGGACATGAGTGGGGGCCTGCTGGCAGGTGCTCCTGACTGCTGGGGGAGGGAGTGCTGGGGGACATGTGTGGGACATGAGTGGGGGCCTGCTGGCAGGTGTCCCTGACCGCTGGGGGGTGGGGTGCTGGGGAACATGTGTGGGGGCCTGCTGGCAGGTGCCCCTGACTGCTGGGGGACATGTGTAGGACATGAGTGGGGGCCTGCTGGCAGGTGCCCCTGACTGCTGGGGTGGAGGTGCTGGGGGACATGAGTGGGGGCCTGCTGGGGGCCTGCTGGCAGGTGCCCCTGACTGCTGGGGGGTGGGGGTGCTGGTGGACATGTGTGGGACATGAGTGGGGGCCTGCTGGCAGGTGCCCCTGACTGCTGGGGTGGGGGTGCTGGGGGACATGTGTGGGGGCCTGCTGGCAGATGCCCCTAACTGCTGGGGGGTGGGGGTGCTGGGGGACATGTGTGGGACATGAGTGGGGGCCTGCTGGCAGGTGCCCCTGACTGCTGGGGAGTGGGGGTGCTGGGGGACATGAGTGGGGGCCTCCTGGCAGGTGCCCCTGACTGCTGGGGGGTGGGGGTGCTGGGGGACATGAGTGGGGCCTGCTGGCAGGTGCTCCTGACTGCTGGGGGGGTGGGGGTGCTGTGGGACATGAGTGGGGGCCTGCTGGCAGGTGCCCCTGACTGCTGGGGGGTAGGGTGCTGGTGGACATTAGTGGGGGCCTGCTGGCAGGTGCCCCTGACTGCTGGGAGGTGGGGGTGCTGGGGGACATGTTTGGGGGCCTGCTGGCAGGTGCCCCTGACTGCTGGTGGGTGGGGATGTGTGGGACATGAGTGGGGGCCTGCTGACAGGTGCCCCTGACTGCTGGGGGTTGGGGATGCTGGGGGACATGAGTGGTGGCCTGCTGGCAGGTGCCCCTCACTGCTGGGGGGTGGGGGTGCTGGGGAACCTGCGTTGATGATCACTAGTGCAAGGTGACATGCGGCTTGGCTGGGGGGCATGCCCATGGTGGATGGGCTGCCTGCGGGACATGACCAGGGGTGCAGGGTAGTCCCCTGTGATGTGGGCTGCCTGCAGTGGCCATGGAGGGTGTAGAGGGAACACCTAGGAGGACCCACACTGCCAATTCATGTGTAGGACTCCCCGCGGACCCCTGAAAATCACGTACCCCGCTCTGACAGCAAAATCGCGTGTGGAACTTCCCGCGCACCCCAGGAATACACGTACCCCACTCACACAGGGCATTTCGCATGTGAAACTTCCTGCGCACCCCAGGAATACACGTACCCCACTCGCACAGGGCATTTCGCGTGTGAAACTTCCCGCGCACCCCCGAAATACACGTTCCCCTCTCCAATCGCGTGTGAAACTTCCCGCGCACCTCTGTTATACACGTAGCCCACTGGCACAGGGCCTATCGCGTGTGAAACTACCCGCGCACCATAGGAATACACGTACCCCACTCGCACAGGGCATTTCGCATGTGAAACTTCACGCGCACCTCTGTTATACACGTACCCCACTGGCACAGGGCCTATCGTGTGTGAAACTTCCTGCGCACCCCAGGAATACACGTACCCCACTCGCACAGGGCATTTCACGTGTGAAACTTCCCGCGAACCCCTGTTATACACGTACCCCGCTCCACTCGCGTGTGACACTCCCCATGCAGCGGGGTACATTAATTCGGAGGGGTGCGTGGGGAGTTTTACAGGCGTTTTCGTGGTTGGGGGCCTGCTGCAGGGTCGCTGCACCACTCTGCGCCACGGCTGATTTTGGAAACTAAATTCCATGAATACGCTGTGCGCGGAAATGGATTTTAGCGCACGCGGCTGGCGCATAAATTCGCACATGCACACTGTGCGCCAGCCGCGTGCGCCACTTGTGCAGTGAATTCTATGAATTACCCTCTAACTGTTTTGATGACTTCTGGATGTGCCTGTCTCTGAATGAGGAGTTTACTAGACGTGTAAGAAAAGGTGTAAATACATACTTGTCTTCTAGGATCATTTTAGGGGGTAAAATGTTTCCTTCACATGCCTTTGGTCTCATAGTGGTAAGGATCGATCTCATGTCCTCTTCCGTAACGGGAGAGAAATCAAATTTCTCCACTTTGTTATATGCCTGGGGGCCTGTTACTAGGTTTTGCTGTGTGGGACCCATTGTCTGAGTGCCCTCAATTGTTCTCTATTTGCATTGAATCCTTTTATTGTCATGTGTATTGTTCATAACAGCTTCCACCTGTTTATCTGCAACCACTTGGCGTTCACTGCAGTGTGAATTCCTGGCATGGATATGGCTGTAAATATTACTGCTGTTCTATTGAACAATGTATGCTCTGCTGGAATGTCATGATAGGCTTCTATTGATGTTGCTGTGAAGTAGTTTTCTCTCTTCAATCGAATAAGGTTAACAACCTCTTCTTTCTTTGGTGTTTATCCATTTTCGGGAAATCTCCAATATGGAGACCACTTTGGGGAATCACCAATGCAGGAACATGATCACTATAATAAAGCATATTCCTCCCCGGGTTTTAGGTACCAGCAAGTAAGCTATGGATCCACAGGCCCAATAGTGGACCCTTAGCACAGCAATTCCTCCATTCATAGCTGGTATACAACATTTTTGCTTGCATCCTGTATTTTCTACAATTTTGGTCAGGCCATTGTTTCTGTAACACAATGTGACATTCTTCATTAGTAGTATGGATGCAGGTCCTACTTCATTTTCAACCCATGTTAATAATTTTGAATACTTGGCCCATTCTTTCAGGCACTTATTATTCACTATTTGCACTGTCTGTACTGGTGCTGCCATCAATAGGTGTGCATTTCATGCTAGTATTCCATTTTCCCACCCTGTGCTGGTTGCTACTAGTCCATATACTTATAGCTGAGGTCTCTCCCATCATCCTGGCAATCCTGGTGTTTCCCATGTGTCTGCACAACCCAGTCTCTTTTGTTCAATAATCCTTATCTGTTCTCCAGTCATATCACTGAGTGAGTATATGAGCATTCGGTTTTCCAATCTGGGTCCTTTTCCATTTTCTGTGTTTCTATATATTCATCTTTGTATGGAAATGTCTTTCGCATCATAGGGTTGTCCAACTTCCTTCAAATTGTCCTCTAGTTGCGGGTGCTGCTAGATGGCTGAGACACTTTGCATCATGTGCCGGTATTTCTCTTGAAATAATTGTTCTGTCTATGTGCATGGCATAAGGGATGAGGCAACACACATGGCAGCTCTCATCTGACATACTCCTCCCCACCTCCTTCATGTGCTGATACCACAGGTTATTCTGTAAATGGGCTGAAATAGCAAGGTATGTATTTATATCCTTGTGATCTTCTTCAGCATCACTCTTAAGTTGAATAATTTGTTTGGAATTTCAGGGAAAATATCACTTGTGCTTTTGTTAGGGATAAAAATAGATGTCTTGTTACTCAACACATGTTCTGCATATTATTTGATGAAATGCCATAGAAATAAGGAAGAAAAGACAAATCATTGTCCAGTATGAGGTTACAAGAAGTATCGCAAATACACGTATCAATCTTCTTGCTGGCAGTGTATCTCTCATAACTTGGGAAATTCCCATTCTCTTTAATTTAATGTGTGATTTGGATTACTCTTTATAACAACCACACCCTTTTATAATAGAAGTTGTAATATTATTGCAATAATGATCCTGATAATAAAAGAACTGTTTTTATTAACAACATCAACGTGTTGTCTTACTAAAGCTGGATAAGATTGCAGTATGTAAGTAAAAACAGCATACAAGAATGTGTCCAATGTTATTATTATAAGCAGCATAAAGAGTTGTGTGCTCTTCTTTTGGTTTATTTCCAACTCATTGTTTCTTTAACCTAAATGGAATTGTTCAATGGATTCTTGTATAGTTCATTTAAAAGTTCAAATTGTCTTTATTTTGATGAGTCTTTGTTTTGGCTCTTGGTAGCCGATTTTGTTATCATCCCTGGAACTTCTTCTCTTGTTTCACTGTCAGCGGGTGCAAGAGGGGTCAAGAGCAGTCAGGGTCTCTCCTTTGTAGAGTTTTGCATCATTCAAATGCATCCAGGTGATTCTTCCTTTTAGTTTCACAGCAGTAGGAGTGACGCCCTCTAATAGGTATGATCCCTCAAAACAGTTTGTTTATTCCAAGAACATACACAGATTTTCACAAGCACTTGATCCCCTGGTAACAAACTAGGTTGTTTAAGCAAGTCAATAGAATCAACTGATTTGTTGTCTCCATCAATCTTTTTGACCTGTTGAGAAATAAAAGAAGAGCTAGCAGTCAGATTTGTCAAATAATCATGCATCTCATCACCAAACGTTTTTGCTACACTGTGGGCATCAGTTTCTATTCACATGGGGGGATCAAAGGGCACTCTCATGTGGCGTCCAGTCAACAACTCATGGGGAGTCAGGTGGTGATCTGAGTCAGGCTGATTTAATAGAGCAAACAGAGCAAGGGGGTGGGCAATATAGCCATCACTTCTTCAGAGTTATCTTGATCTTTCATATCCTTCCTTTAAGGTGTATGTTTAATCTTTCACAAATCTATTCACCTGTGGATGATTAGCAGATGAAAACCTATGCCTCATAGAAGATTTATCTGTTCAAACTATTCATTTAGAACATGGTGCACATTATCAGACCACGAAACTTTCCACACACCCCATCTAGGAAATACCGCACATATGAAAAACCTGGCAGCATATGTGGCATCGGGATGCCTCAATCCATCTGGAAAAGGAAAAAGAAATACTACCACTAACATGTATCTATAACCATTAGATGTTTGTAACATATCCACATAATCTATATGTAGATATCACTGTTCGCAAAGTGTGTCCTGCTGTGAACATCTGGCATACATTGCAGTTCACAATAAACTATGCCATGTGTTCTAACAAATTTGGGGAAAACCAGTCTTCTGCGATCATTGCAGCAGGACTATCTCTAGTTGTGTGCACAAGTGAGTGAAGCTACTCCAGCACCACCTTCAATAATGCTAGAGGCATAACTGGCTTTCCAGTGCTGTCCTGTCTCCATAGAACCTCAGTGGGGGATAAAGAACACCCTCAACTATTCCATAAATCCTGTTCTTCCTGTGATGCTTGACCTTATAGCTAAATTAACTGTAAAATGGTGTAGCATAAACCCCCCAACACCCACACCAGAAAATACACAACCCACAAGGGAAAAGGTCCAGCAGACCTCTTGCAATTAGAAAAATGTTTTATTCTCATCAAAATATGAATGCGTACAAGCAAAGAACTCAGCTGCCATGAAACGCTCTGTCAAAAGCAACGCAAGCAATGGGTTATGAAGGTACACAGCGTCACAAGTGAAGTAACTCAAATAGGTTATAAAGCCAGGTAGCTGGTTGGGGCAACCCTATACACATATAGCCTGCTCCCTACGGGATACCAGGCGATTGGTCCCAGCATCTTTTGTCCATCTTCTTTCACATGGGGATCTTCATCTTTTGATATTGGGTACAAGGGCCCTAGTTGGCAATTTTGTTACACAATTCTTTAATTCATAGCTTCTACAGTACACTGGCAACAAGGACATGAGCGAGGTGGATACCTTTGAGGTTGTGATATCTTCTCAGAACTCCGTGAACCCCCTGTCCAATCCCAGACATGCCAGCTCCTCCACAACTTCCCCATCCCTGGTATACATTTGTTATCTTCTCCACTGGCACCTCGCAGCACAAATCACGTGAACTGATGATGGGGCAGGCTGACTCTGCTCTTTGATCTTTCTGATAGATTGGCCATGTTACAGTTTTATAACTTGGGGTCTTGTGCTGGTCAGTGTACTAAAATGTTTGTGTCTCTGGCTGCTATAACTTATAGATCTGGATGGGGAAGATATTTAGCCCTTAACTCCCTTTCTCATGGAATAACGTCTTCAAACACCCATTCTGGCCTTGTAGGGCATATTCTTTCTGAGGTGCATGCACTACTGATAGGACACAATTAAAGGACTGTGTATGTGTACTGAAGAAATTATACTTCTGAAAAGCTACCAGGGCTGTGAGCAACACATGCATGCACACCCTTCTAACCCTTGGTTTAGCATACTAGCACAGCTCTAAGACAAGGCCTCGACGGTTAGCGGTATACATGTAATAAAGTAAAGTATAAATGTAATAAAGTAAAAAGTAAAGTAAAGAAATGGAGTTTCATTTCTCAAATGCTGTTAGTACAATAATTCACTAGATTTCCACTACACTCTTGCTTATACCTGTGCCCCTCTCCCTCCTCCATTCTCTTGGCCCCCCCTACAACATCTCCTTCTACAAGCGTCTTGTTCTAAATCACAGAGGGGCCTGGGACTTCCGCCCATGCTCCCTAACAATGGACAACATATTAAAACCTTCCTTCACCATCATACATCACCCTGACATTAGCTTAACACTTTAAATTTTGAAATCAGAGATATTTGGGAAATAGGCTGCCCTTTTCGTTTCAACATCTGTGGCTTTGTTACCACGAGAAATCATGTCTGCCCTCTTAGTATTGACTGTACATTACACCACAGCGCTAGCCAATGGGTTCTTTAGTGCCTTAATGAGTTTATCCAATAGAGATGCATGTTGCACTGGTGTGCTTTCTGCGTGGAGGAAACCCCTCCTTTTCCAGCATCACAATCCTGTGTGTATGATTGACCTCACATAGGCGGGGTCAGAGTACACTGTCACCTCTTCATCCTCATATCTCTGGAGTGCAGCGATTAGCGCCACTAATTCTGCAGCCTGTGCTGAACAGTGCGAAGATAGTCTTGCACTTGTTACACCTTTAAATTCATCATTCCTATTTAATTTTACTACTGCCAATCCTGTATGACTTTCTTCTGTTGTTTGGTCGATTTTTGAAGAACCGTCAATAAACAGGACCCCCCCTCCAAGAGCTTTGGGGAATATCGCCATATAACTCAGTATATGTTGTGCAGTCATGTACATAGTCCTCCTTCCCTACTGGTTCTGCTATGAATGTTGCTGTATTCACTACTCTACATCTACTCTACATCTGACAATTTAGATTGCTGGGTTTGAAAAAATAATTTCATACCTAGATACTCTTTGTGTAGTCAGTGTACTTTGTTTTTCACTAAAATGGTGAATAAGGAATGCTCGGCGAATAACGTCATTGAACACCCCATTGTAATATTTGCTGCTTTTTCAATCATGAAAGCAGCAGCAGCTAACCCTTGTTCGCAAGGATAATGTCCTTTCATTACTGTGTCTAAAATCCCACTACAGTAGACTAAAGGTTTTTGTCCATGTCCTAATGTCATCTTCTGCGTGAGGAATACTGTCATTACCTTTCCATTTGAATGTGAGAATAAGTAAAACTCTTTGTTGTAGTCTGGAATCCCTACACAGGGGCTGTACAAATTGCCAATTTTAATTCTTCAAATCCTTCAGTCATCGCATCTTTCCATGTTATCCTACCTTTACCTAACTGTGCTCCCTTGAGCCCTTTTAAAAGTGATCGAATATATGTGCTGCAATCAAACACAGAGGCCCTGCAATCATTAAATAGGCATAACAAATGCTGCATTTACCTCACTATCTCAGGTTTTGGGGTCTTCATGATTTTGTCTGCTCTCTCAGGTGTTATTTTTCTCACCTTCTTGAGAGATCAGCAGTCCTATGCACAGGACCTCTACCTTGAAATACTGTAATTTCTCGTTGTCTACTTTATATCCTTTCTTTGCTAATATGGTCATTAATTGAACCAAATCTTTTCTGTACTTTTCTTCCATCTCGCTGCACACTCGTATATCATCTACATACTGAATTATTGTGCAATCAAGTTGCACATTACCTAGGTCCATCTGAAGGACCCTATTAAAGATTGAGGCAGACTCACGGTACCCATGAGGTAATCTTGTATGTTTCTAATGCTGGTTTCTATAAGAAAATGAGGTAGCATCTTTTGAGTCATTGTGAAGAGGAATTGAAAAGAAGGCATTCTTTAAATCGATTACTGTAAAATATTTGCCTTTGGCAGGGATGTTACATAATATCATAGCTGAATTTGGAACCAGAGGAAACTGCTTCAACAATATTATTTAGGGGATGTAGATCCTGAATAAATCTCCACAATTGCCCTGTCCCTTTTTTCACTGGGTACACAGCCGCGTTACATGTGGATTCTAATGGTGCCAATATTCCCTGCTGTACTGAAGCACAAATGGTTTCAGATATACCTTTGTCTGCTTCTTTGGACATGGGATACTGCCTTGCTTGTGGCAAAATTGCTCCAGGTTGAACTTAATTGTAACTGTTCCTGCTCTACTCAATAGACCAAGGGCATATGGACTACTTGTCCATAAATTGCTTGGCACCTTTTCTGAATCTTCCTGAACAAATGACATTTTCTTTTTTACAAATGCCTTTCTCTGTGGTATTTCTCTATTCTCAAATGTAATTCAATCAGTGAGACTAATGAAAAATATGAATTCATCATCTGAACAATCATCTCTAAACAATTCATCTGTGAAGTCTGATAGTCTGTATCCTTCACCAAGAGCTATTACTTCTCTCCATCCTCTTTCCTCATCATCTGTCCCATGAACAGCCACCCTTTGGTCTCTTACTACTGATGTTTCTAGTTCTAAGGGGATAGCAGTCCTTCTTCATCATCCATAGGTATTTCTGGCCAAAACACACATTTGTCAGGTATTCTGAACACTTTACCTACCAGTCTAGGAAGCCATGTCAACAAAATATTTACTCCATACAAAAATACTTCTGGGTCTAAAGGGACACCTTTCAATGCTTTTTGGCCTGTAAATGCTATTTGAATTCTCATACATTCATGTAATGTATCCCTGGAGTGGAACACAGTATCCCTTTATCAGTGAAAGAAATAGCCATATTTAATTTTGTCATCAAGTCACATCTAAGTATATTAACTAGTGTCTGCTGAGAATACAATAGTGGCATAAACAAGTCATGTTCTCCTATGGAAATTGGTAAGTCATTAGTAAAAGAAATTAAGGTTATGCCTCCAGAGAATCCCTGTGCATTCATGGCAATGCCAGAGATTGGGTACTTTCCCTCTCGAACACAGGAAGGAGTCACTACATTGTCTAGAAGAACCAAAAACTCTTGCCTCCTATCATTACCATGACCCTCAGTTCCTCTTGGAGGTATGGTGTCGCTGATAGTACCGAACACATAGGTTCGCTATGTGGGCTTTCCTGTTGTGGGTATACATTCATCCCTGTAGCCATGAAATGATTTCCTCCTACCACAGTCACACTTTGAATTCTGGTTGTGGATGCTTGTGGGGCTCCTGTATTGAGATTCCCTTGTGGCACCATGGCTTGCTGAGTCTGTACTTGTTGTGTTTGAATAGGAGCTTGCTGTGGTTGCCCTTGTGGCGACAGTGCTTGTAATGGAGCATGTTTTGCTTGCTGTATTTGTGGCACACGTGTCTGATTCTGCGTGTGAACTTGGGCATAATATTCCTGTAGTTCTGTATTAAACTGTGGAGAACAGCCAATCCCCCTTCCTGGAGCTTGCCAGTTCTGCTGCATGCCCCCTCTACCTCTACATGTGCTGGCCATATGTCCCATTCTCCCACAATTCCTGCATTGTTGCAGCTGTCCTTCACCTACATTGCTTTGCTCTGCTGGCTGTAACTCATGTTTTGCCACATCTTCACCACTTGTCAACACTGCTCCTTCCATGATGCATTTTGACAATTTTTACTGAACTAACTTTGCTACCTCCCGTTTTCTACACTCAGCTTAGTTATTGTTTTTTTCTTGTAGTAATCGACAATGATGTAAAATAATTAACTGAATTTCTAGCCATGGCTTCGCTTCCATCCCTACCTGATCCTTCATATACAGTTGCACTGGCTCGGGCAGTCCCTGACATAAAATATGATAAAATAATGCCAACGTTTTATCCCACGGGTCCCTCGACTCAAGATGCCAAAGCTCTGGAATCTCCTGAATTAAGGCAACAGGATCTTCATCCTCACCCATTTTCCGTGTAATGATTGCACCCATGTCTGACATATCAGAATACTATACTCTAAGTTCCCTCCATACGTCTGCCCTGCAATTGTTAAATAATGCTCCATCATGTGTCCTTTTCTGCGCTGTCACACTCGCATATCCTGCTTGTCTCCAAATGTCTGCAGCTCTCTACCCTAGGATAGCTGCTAGTGGGCCTTTTATGTCAACCACTGCTACCATCATTCCCGCTGTCATTCTTTCTAAATCATAAATCCATTGCTCTGCACCTGCAGTCAAACTAGGTAATTTACATTTCAAATGAACTTTGTCAATTTTTGGCCACAGTATATATTGTGGTCATCCTCCTCCTTTCTCTAATAATGGGAATTGTGTAAATTGTGTAAATCCTGGTCCACAATCATACCCACCTATTCGTTTTGTGTTTCAGGTGGGGCTAGGTCTGCCATTCTTCTCCATTCTGGCAATGACCTCAATCTACTTATGCAAGGCAGGGATATATCCCCTGCACTGCGCGATCGTGTTGGTTGTCATTCAGAATATTTTGTCGGTTCAGGTTCTTTTTCTTTTGGGTCTTCTAAATCTGACCACTTTACCCCTTTTTCTATGCTTGGATCTATCAAAAAACTGTATGTGCCTTCTCTTCAAGCTCTTTTGTTTTTTCCCTTTCTTTGCCATCATTATACCCCAGCCAGTATGGCTGTTGTCTCTTTCCTCATCATCAAGATCTATTCTACTTAAGGACAGAAATCTATGCTAGCCCATCGTTATATCATTCAATCTTTCTCCTGTTTCTTTTGGTGGAGATCTCTTTTTCCCTCATTTGCCTATATATATCCCCAATCCTTTTCCCTATGCCTTCTGCATTATGTTCATCAGCCAATGTTTGTATTCTTTGTATCCCTTGCAGCTCCACCCATGGCTTTTGTTACCCCCTCTCTTCTTCCCATCGTTCTCATGTTTCAATTGGTAATATACATCTTTTAACAATGTGATCTATTTCGTCAACCCCTTTTCCCCTACTCCTTCTCATTTCTTCTTCCCTTCTTCTCATCTCCCTTTTCTCTTCTTCCTCTCACTTTCTTTGCAACCTACGTTCTTTCAATCTTTGTGTTTCCATTTCATCATGTTTCATCTCATCTTGTAAAGCATGTAAGACAATGTATTACTGAATATAGGGTTACTGACCTGATAGTAGAATGTGGACCAATTGGAACAAGGGAAGGTGTCACCAGTAATCACTTGGACAATGACAGGACAAATGTTTACAGAGTGTGAGTAATAGCAGGGAAACCCTATGGGGAACACACCCCTGTTCAGGATCTGCTTGATCTTCTACAGGCTGTTTCTTGCTATTTCAGCACATATGTGATCTTTAAAAGGAGTCCCAAGAGGTAGCATGGGTTAACCCCAGGAAGGACTCTTTTTTCCATCTCCTCTTCGATGTCCTTTCTCGTTCCTTTTCCTTCTTTTCTCGTTCCTATCTTTCATTTCTTTCTCTAACATTGTCAATACCCTTTCCGTCTAATTTGAGTAATATCTGTCATCCCGTCAACTCATTCTGCACTATTGTCACTTTCTTAACTTTGTCCTTCCTTTCTTTTTGTCTCTTAGCTTCTTCTTCTATCTCTATCTGTCTGTTCTTCTTTCATCACGCTCTTCATTGTCATTGAGCACTGACATATATATATATATATGTTCTTTAATCTTGCTCTGTTCCATGTTGTCCTTGCCATTATAAGCGGGGGCGCATATGTCGGTGTGAAGCAGCAGCGCCTCGGATGGTGCCGCGGCGGCTGCGGCGTGAAGCCGGCCCACACGAGTCGGGAGGCGCTGCCGAGTCCGCGGCCAGAGAGGGGAAAGGAAAACCCGCGGAGGCTAGCCGCGCGACTAAAGCCGCTACGGGTGGACCCGGCGGGGCCGCGGAGGAAGCCGCTATGTGCAGCCGCGGCGGGGCCGCTCGTCACTCACCTGTTCGCCCCAGTCCGGGGGGTGGGGAGCAGTGTTCACGACGGCGCCGGGACACGGGGGAGCAGCGCCCGGCTCGCTGGTCCCGTGCTGCTCATGACGCTGCTGGAGCTGCACATTGCAGGGGGGGAGGGCCCAGCCTCAGGACGCGTCCCTACGCGTCGCGGCCACAACCGCATGGCCAACACCACCGCCCTCCACCAGCAGGGGAACGGGGCCAACACCACCGCCCTCCACCACCAGGGGATCGGGAAGAGCAACACACTGGGATGGCAACCCTTAAGAGAGGTGGGACCATGTCCCAGGAACCAATAAAAAGGGGGCTAACTCAAACCCTCAGGGATTGGTGGGGGCTTGATACCTCCGGCTGTGATAAAAGAGCGACCAGGATGACTAATGGGTGGTTCTCATTACACAGGACACGGGGAGGAGAGAGGAGAGCGAACCAGAGTGGTGGGCCTATCCGGACAGCGGCTCGAGATAGGACCAAGCCAGGCCCAACGCCGTTGTATTACAGGAGGACAAGATACCGGTGAAGATAACCGGGAGGACTTAACAGTTTTTCTTTCAGCATCTGCTGCCTTAAGCCAAAAATAAATATTATTTTAGCACTAGTCTGTCTCCGACTATAAATCCACCCTTCACACTGGCGACGAAGGTGGGATTTTAGACAGCGCGATGGAGTCATTGATAAAGACCTTGTCTGAGGGCCAACAACAATTGCAACAGATGCTACAACTGCAGTCCCAACAAGCAGCTGCGGATCGGCAAGCCTTTCAACAAGCCATACAGCTGCAAGGCTCTATATTGACCACCGCACAGGACAACCAGCATGAGGCCATGTCCCGTCTCACCGATGCAGTGGCCAGCACTAGAAACCAACCACTGGTGCCCTCGGCCCTCCTACAAAAGTATAAGGACGGAGAGGATCCCGCCTTCTTCTTTACGAGTTTTGAACGTATAGCCAGAAACGCACAGTGGCCTCCTGACCGGTGGGGTCAGTACGTCGCCCCCCTACTGTCCGGGGTGATGCAGGGCGCCTATCAGGCGGTAAACCCCAACGGCAACACGCCGTACGGGGAGATCAAGACTGCCGTACTAGACCGCTTGGGCCTGGACGACGAGGCCTACCGGATCCGACTGAGGGAAACCAGGCTCAGGACCGGGGAGAATCCACGCCAGCTGTACTATAGGATAAAGGACCTAGCAGAGAAGTGGTTGTCGGCTCCAAACCCCGCTAACCAACCCCTAATCGATAAAATCATTCTGGAACAATTCATCGAAGCCCTGCCCGGCCAGATGCAGAAATGGGTTAGGCAACACCATCAACCCACCCTGACCGAAGCCGTGGATATTGCATCGGCATACCAGAAGGCAGGACACTTCCGACTACCAGCTACAGGGGTATCGGCCCGCACCGCCATCCCGATATCCGACCCCCATATGATTAGGGGTAACCGAGCCTTACCCATAAGATGGAGACCTCCCGATGAGAACAACAGGAGACCCGAAGACAAGAGACCAGGAAACGAGGAGAAGGCCCCAGCACCGACCTCTGGTTACAAGCAACCGCAGTGCTATGAGTGCAACGAGTGGGGCCACATAGCCCGGTTTTGTCCCAGGAGAAGAACAGTCGAACCCATGGACATCGGCTATCTGACCCCGATAGACGAGAACGGTGTCCCAGGACCATATGTGGTGGACGTTCGAGTCGACGGCCGACCATCACGTGCCCTTTTGGACAGCGGCAGCAGGCAGACCGCCATATCACCAACTGTGAGTAACGCTCCCTGCTTACCTAATGTAACCGTACCTATCCGATGCATTCATGGGGACACCAAATGTTATCCGATGAAGGATGTAGTAATTGACTTGAATGAAACCTCCTCTCCCTTGAGGGTTGCCGTCCTACCTTGTCTCCCAACCCCGGTGGTAATTGGGACCGACCTCCCCGGTTTCGGTCAGACATTAAGGGATGCCAGGGAGGGGCAGTCCCCGTCCAAATCCGATGTTACAGGAACCGACCCCGTCTCCCAGGAACCCCCACCCGGGCGAAAGAGGAGGACCCGAATGGCATGGTGTCAGGCCAGTTATATGACCCGGCCTATCGACTGGAAGCTAGAAGACAACGAAGACACCATAAGGGGGGAGACCCTAACTGACCCCACCCTACGAGTGGCCAGAGAAAGGGCCGCCCGGGAAGGGGAACCCAACATCGCCAGAGGCCCAGGGTTTCTACTGCGACAAGGTCTCCTATACCGAAGGTATAAGGGTGACGACAACGCCATGAAGGAACAACTGGTGCTACCAAAGAGCCATCAACTTATAGTGATACAATTGGCCCACAACCATCCCTGTGGAGGTCACATGGCCTCTCTTAAAACCCAACAAAACCTACTAAAGAGGTTTTACTGGCCCGGCATATATGGGGAGGTTGCCCAACACTGCAAGAACTGCCCCACCTGCCAATTGACTAGCGGGGTTCTACCCGCAAGGGCACCACTACAGAAAATGCCCCTCATTTCAATCCCATTCCAGAGGATCGGCATGGACATAGTGGGGCCCCTGGAACCAGCCAGCCGTGGTTATAGATACTTACTGGTCGTAGTCGACTACGCCACTCGATACCCCGAGGCCTTTCCCCTAAAGGGAATATCGGCCCGGTTGTTATGCGACCAGCTAATTCCATTCTTTGCCCGAGTAGGGATTCCCTCCGAGATAATCACCGACCAGGGGACCAATTTTATGTCGACCCTCTTAAAACAAGTATGTGGACAGTTCCAGATCAACCAGTTGAGAACCTCAGTATATCATCCCCAGACTGATGGGCTGGTAGAACGTTATAATCAAACAATCAAGAAGATGTTAAGAAGGGTGACGGGACCAGACGGAAAAAACTGGGATCGGGTGATTCCCCTAGTGTTAATGGTGTTAAGAGACACCCCCCAGTCGTCCACCGGTTTTTCTCCCTTCGAGCTCTTGTTTGGGAGACAACCTCGAACAATACTAGACCTGGTTAAAGAGGAATGGGAAACCACAGAAGAAGTGTCTTTAACCGAGTATACAGAGGAATTAAAGGAACACCTAACCGCACTTCGTACCCTGGCCCAAGATAACCTTGGACGTGCACAGACAACACAAGAAAGAAACTATAACAAGGGGAGCCGTATGAGAACCTTTAACCCAGGGGACCAGGTATTGGTACTCCTGCCCACTAGCACCAATAAACTGTTGGCTAGATGGAGAGGGCCGTACAAGGTCACGGAAGTACTAAGCCCAGTAACCTACCGGGTACACCAGCCTGATCGTACCACCCCTGAAAAGGTCTATCATATCAACCTTCTAAAAAAATGGAATGAGCCTCTTCTGGGCGCCTTTGTATGCATAGAGGAAGCCAAACCAGACGAGATCCCGAACACCGTTCCTGATACCCTAGATTCAGTCAATTGGGGAGACACCCTTACCCTCGAAATGAAGACGGACATCAGGAACCGGTTGTCCCCTTATGCTGACGCCTTTTCCGCATTACCTGGAAGAACAGATGTGCTTGAGCATGTCATCAAAACAGATCCCGGACCACCTGTGAGGCTTAGACCCTACCGGATACCCGAAGCCAGGCGAACCATCATCAATTCCGAAGTGGACGAGATGCTAAGGATGGACATCATCGAGCCTTCGGTCAGCGTTTGGTCATCACCCATAGTGCTTGTCCCTAAGCCGGATGGCTCGGTTCGTTTCTGTATGGACTACAGACAATTGAACGCGGTGTCCCGATACGAAGCCTATCCGATGCCTCGGATGGACGAACTCCTGGAGGGCCTTGGAGCAGCCTGTTTCTTAAGCACTCTCGATTTAACCAAGGGCTATTGGCAAATACCCCTTCGCTCCCAGGACAGGGAGAAAACTGCCTTTTCCACCCCACGAGGCTTATATCAGTATAAAGTCCTACCCTTTGGTCTCCACGGGGCTCCCGCCACATTCCAGAGATTGATGGACATCATACTGAGACCACATACTGGATACGCCGCTGCCTACCTGGACGATATTGTGGTATACAGCCAATCCTGGGAATCGCATCTGAACCATCTGGAACAAGTAGTGGCTGAATTACAGAAGGCAGGCCTACATATCAACCCCAGGAAGACCACGATGGGAACCAACGAAACCAAATATCTGGGCCACATAGTGGGTGGGGGAGTGCTGAAACCGCAGTTGTCCAAAACACAGGCTATCCAAGATATACCGACTCCTACCAACAGGAAACAAATACGAGCTTTCCTGGGATTGATCGGGTATTACAGAAGATTTATCCCTGACTTCTCCTCGATAGCCGCTCCCTTAACGGACGCATTGAGACTCAAGGGGAATCCCAACCTGACCAACGACCCGAAGGCCTTGAACGCCATAGCACACCTAAAACAAAGGATCACGTCCAACCCGGTCCTCTGTTGCCCGGACTTCCAGAAACATTTCTTTTTACAAACGGACGCCTCAAACCAGGGCCTGGGAGCTGTGTTATCGCAGAAGAATGGGGAGGGCCTGCAACCGGTGTGCTTCATCAGTCGGAAATTGTTACCCCATGAAGCGGCTTACTCAACCATTGAGAAGGAGTGTTTGGCCATCAAGTGGGCTGTTGACTCGCTCCGGTACTATCTGTTGGGTCGCCGGTTCACTCTGTACACCGACCATGCACCCCTCCAGTGGCTGGCCCAACATAAGGACACGAACCAGAGGGTCCTCCGCTGGTTTCTCTCCCTTCAGCCATTTGATTTCGTCACATTGCACAGACCTGCCAGGTTTCAGCTGGTGGCTGACTATCTGTCTAGGTGTTCACCCTGGCCCGAACGGCCTGGGATTGGGGTGGGGATGTGTGAAGCAGCAGCGCCTCGGATGGTGCCGCGGCGGCCGCGGCGTGAAGCCGGCCCACACGAGTCGGGAGGCGCTGCCGAGTCCGCGGCCAGAGAGGGGAAAGGAAAACCCGCGGAGGCTAGCCGCGCGACTAAAGCCGCTACGGGTGGACCCGGCGGGGCCGCGGAGGAAGCCGCTATGTGCAGCCGCGGCGGGGCCGCTCGTCACTCACCTGTTCGCCCCAGTCCGGGGGGTGGGGAGCAGTGTTCACGACGGCGCCGGGACACGGGGGAGCAGCGCCCGGCTCGCTGGTCCCGTGCTGCTCATGACGCTGCTGGAGCTGCACGTTGCAGGGGGGGAGGGCCCAGCCTCAGGACGCGTCCCTACGCGTCGCGGCCACAACCGCATGGCCAACACCACCGCCCTCCACCAGCAGGGGAACGGGGCCAACACCACCGCCCTCCACCACCAGGGGATCGGGAAGAGCAACACACTGGGATGGCAACCCTTAAGAGAGGTGGGACCATGTCCCAGGAACCAATAAAAAGGGGGCTAACTCAAACCCTCAGGGATTGGTGGGGGCTTGATACCTCCGGCTGTGATAAAAGAGCGACCAGGATGACTAATGGGTGGTTCTCATTACACAGGACACGGGGAGGAGAGAGGAGAGCGAACCAGAGTGGTGGGCCTATCCGGACAGCGGCTCGAGATAGGACCAAGCCAGGCCCAACGCCGTTGTATTACAGGAGGACAAGATACCGGTGAAGATAACCGGGAGGACTTAACAGTTTTTCTTTCAGCATCTGCTGCCTTAAGCCAAAAATAAATATTATTTTAGCACTAGTCTGTCTCCGACTATAAATCCACCCTTCACAGTCGGTGTCAAGAATTGCGGTGTAGGCATATCAAGTAACCCTGCTGGGAACAAAGGCACCTACCCACATTCTATAATTGTTGACCATGGCACCCTGACACGCTCCTTAGCATGGGATTCACGTGGTGTGCTCCGGATTATTGTTATTGGCAGATCACAGTTACTAGAACGTTGGAGGTTTCTTTGGCAACACTGGCATCCTCTGCACGCATTGCGTCATGTAGTGCGTTTAAGGCTGGGTCATGTGACTTCAAACATTTAAACCTCGCTCGTTCACAACTGTGATGCTTCTGATTGAGTGCAGTAGCGTTTTGTCTTGCTTTTTGGATCATTGTGCTTTTTCATTACTGACCTTTGCTCTCCCCCTGGACTGTCTATGCCTTGCCCCTTTTTGAACACTCACTTGATATTACGTTGATGACTTCTGCGTGGACTTCGGATTTCTTCTGCTTTACGGGTCTATTTGTCTGCTACCTTCAAGTTACGTTCTCAACTCAGACCACTGTTTTGGATTGCCTTCGCCACACGTTTGTACAACACACCTGCCCGATTGTTGCTGAACTTGTTTTGCTCTTCTGGATTCCTGTTACACATCATAAACCCCTAAAGAACTACCCGAGCATGGATTTGAGACTTCCTGAAGTGCGCCTGCCAACGAGCATTAGGCATCCTCGTGCCGTTGGATACTGGTGCCACATTGGGACTAGACCCTAGTGCCACCTTAGTGCTAGGCGTCCTAATTGTTCTTTTCCCTCCTCCCTTGCTGCAACAATCCGAGAAGAGGATCTGGATCCCCTGCCAAGTATCCCATCCTCAATGGACACACAGTAAGACTCATTGACTATTGTTCATTGCCACTTGTTTCCTCAAATCTTGTATTTAGATTAAGGAAACCTTGTACTTCTTTTACAGAGTCACCAAACTCTGGAGAAAGACTAATATCGGAAGGGTTCGCCACCAAACCGCAGATCTCTTGCCATACAGATTAGTTCTCATTTGACCACGTGATACACTGCTTCAGTCTTGCATTTTCACCAATACTGACAGTGTTCATTTTGCTTCACAGTCTGCAGTCTTCGTCCGGTGTCCATCTTCTCATTAAAAGTTCCCTCTGTGTGTTAATATCACTCAGAGGGGTACATTGGTTAGAATAATTTGTTGGCAACTCTACAAGCTCAACTGCCCAGGAGTAGACGGGTTCTTACATAATCAGAAGCCATTATGGACACCAACAAGACCTTGGTTAGCATAATAACATTTGGTTACAGAGTTACGTACAGATATGGCAGCTGTGCACAATGCTACACATCGCCTCATTGATGAGCTCCAGGCAGCAATGCCCTCTGGTGGAGCGACGGCACCCTTACCTGCCCTGGCTTTTGGTTTTGGTGACCAGTAACCTAGGCAGGAACCAGGTCCAGTATACATGACTGCCCAGTTTCCTCTAGCCCCGCCAGAGAGGTTCACAGGGGACCCTTAGATGTTTTGGACCTCTTTGAACCAATGCCGTCCACATTTTTTTGTGTCGCCCTAATTTGTTTCCCGATTCCACAACTAAGGCGGCTTTTGTGCTCCCCCATGTAGGGGGTACAGACGCATCCGGGGCTAATCCATTGCTCGAGGAAGGCAGTCCGCATCACCTCCTGAGAAGCTAAGCCTTGATTGCTCGACTATAGCTACCTTATAGAGAATCTTGGCTGGGATCCTCTGTGCCTCCCCTCTGCCGTATAGAGAGCAGGAGTACAGACACCCCCCTCCAATGCATGTTTCTTTACATTGGTGGCAGCAGTGGGATGCTTATGGATTCAAGAATCAGTGTATAACCTTGCCACTTACAAATATCTACACTTTGTTAAATTGAGGTTTAGTTGTGCACAGGATGACTACTTTAGAAGCAATGGAATCTATTGCGAATGGTAAATTGACTCGGATGAGCTTAAAAGGCTCTCCAAGGTGCTTGTGAAGCCAGGGAATTAGACTTAGTGGATAAGTCTAGGCCTGAGCTGATAGCTGCCCTGGTGGACTACCAGGCTGATTGTGAAGCTCTTGAAGGGGGGAATGCAACCAATGAGGACTCCGCCCCTGGGGTTGTTACTGAATCGGATTCTGGGAATGCCACCATTCCTGCTGCCTCTGTTGTGACCGCCAGCGATGTTTCTTCAGGGAATGCCTTGAAATTCAAGTTATTAAGGATGAAGTTGGCCTTTGAACACAAAAAGTTGGAAACAGAAACTGAGCTAAGAAAGAGGAGTTGGCACAACAAGTGAGCCTTAAAGCCAGGGATCTGGAACTAAAGGATAGGGATCTTGAACTCAAAGACAAGGACACTGAATGTCAGCGAATCCAGCTCGAGAAAGCTAGAGTGGAGACTTCAGCGAAACCTGTTGAGAGTGTCAGGTCCCCAAACACCAAGTTTATGAAAGATTTGGTGGATGTGTATGCGGAGGGTTCTGCTATCCTCCCATGGATTGAAGCGTTTGAGATGGCCTGTGGAATCCATGATGTTGATAAGAGAGATTGGGCTAAGTGTTGGTTAAGCAGTGTGCCTCAGACTGGATATGACTGTATGCTGAAACTGAGTGTGGAAGAAAGGAGTCAGTAAGAGTGCATAAAGTCTGCTTTAATTGCCAAGTTTGGCAAGACACAAACCCAATACCTTAAACGGTTCAGGGAATTTAAGAAACAAGAGAATGTGTCTTGGATTGACTGGGTGAGTGCTGTCCACATGAAATGATGGGGTGGATTTATGGTGTTGAATTGTCCCACCTTTTGTTTTGAGCATTTTTCGGATCCTGTTCACAAGAGCTGCGTCAGTATGTTACTGACAAGAACATTTTAGATCCCTTTAAGCTGGCCAGGCTGGCTGACAAGTGGGTCTCCCAGCGGGTGTCCACTAAGGACTCCAGTGGGAAGGACAAGGACAAAGAAAGGGGGACCACTTAGAAGGCTGACCTAACCTGGTGGGCCTCCCAAATTATCGCCTGTAGCTTTAGTCAACATTACGATTGGAGACAAGACAGCAAAATGTTGGGGATGATCTCAGATGGTCTACCCATGGCTGCTGCAGTGGTCACCCAATCACAGGACACACCAGGTCCGGCTGTGAGTCTGGTACCCTCGCCGATGGGGAAACCCAAGGCGCAATGACGAATGAAGAGCAAGAGGTTGCATCTGCGAAAGGGACCCCTGTCTTCCTGCTGCTCCTGCGGCACCCATTGGGATTCATGCTTCTGCCGGGCTGGATCCAGTGAGGACCCAAGCCTCAACTCCAGTAGGAGAAGAGCCAGAAGACTCTCCTTTGGGAGAGGTACTCAACCCAGAGGACCACCCCAACCTTCAATGCTTGTTAGCTGAAGGGGGACACTCCCGGGAGGGCTTCTGTAACAGTCAGAGAGAGTGCCACTCTCTCGAGGGTCTGAGGAAACAGGCCCTGTCCCAGGCACAGGGAGAAGTGCCTAGGACATTCCGTATTTATTGGGAGGGTGAGCTCCTTGTTAGTGAACCCACTAACCTTGAACCTGGTGCCCTTAAGAGGTTGGTGGTACCCCAGGATTACATGCCATTCCTGCTGCAGTTGGTGCATGAGGTGCCCCTGGCGTGTCATCTTGGTACCAAGAAGACAAAGCAAAGGCTCTCGGCCCATTTCTACTGGCCCCAGATGGGAGTAGAAGTGGAGTCCCACTGCAAGACCTGCCCAACTTGTCAGTTGTCTGGCAAGATGGAGGCAGTGTTATTGGCCCACTGCAACCGTTGCCAGTGGTGGGTACACCGTTTGAGAGGGTGGCCATCGACATTATCGGTTCCCTTGACCCTCCCAGTTCAGGTGGACATCGGTTCATCGTGGTCTTGGTTGACACAAGTACTCACTTCAATCCTGCCTCACATCCAGTGGCCACGCCTTGGAGCAGGCGTGGAACCTGCCTCCGACTCACCAACAGCCACCACACCTGCATCCTCAGTCCCCACCAGCCCTGTGCGCCAGACCCGAAGGAGTGCATGGCACTCCGAGATGCCGTCCCCGGACAGCAAAAAGTCCCAGAAGTAGTGTAGGCAGACAATGGGAGTGGGGTTTGTGGGGTGGGTTTGGGAGTTCACTGTGGGTTTTTTGGGTTTGTTGGGTAGGTTTGTGAGTTCACTGGGAGTTTTTGGGGTTTGTTAGGTGGGTTTGGGAGTTCACTGGGGAGTCAGGAGGAGTGGTCACATGTTTGCTGTTTGAACTAATACACCCATTGTGTGAAAAAATATTCAATGGCTGGACATTGTTCATTTTGTGTGTATCCATTTAATGTGTGACGGTGTTCAGTGGCCAACTCCCAACAATCCCTTTGTGCATGTCCACATGGACCCAGTGTGTCACTGACACATGTCTTTCACAGTCCCTGTGGTTCAGAAGTATTCGTGAATCAGTGCTTGGTGTACTGCATGGCCATCCCGTGCATCACGTACTGGCAGGAGGGCTACTTCACCTCCATCTCCATCCTCATCATCCTCACCCGGTGCATGCTTGTCAATGTCAGGTGGCAATGGCACATTTCTCCGGACGCACATGTTGTGCAGCTTGACACAGGCCATGGTGATCTTTGCAACCTTCTCGGGCCTATAAATGAGTGCCCCACCAGACCTGCTTAGGCAGCAGAAACGCGCCTTCAACAGGCCAATGGTCTGATCAATCACAATACGGGTGTGAACACGATTGTACTCCTCTTCATGGCTGTTCTGCGGTTCTGCACAGGGCTAAGTAGCCACGGCCTCAAGGAATATCCTCCATCACCTCCAAGCGAATACAAATAGGTGTGTGTCACTCTGAGCTGCCACCTTCAGGAGGCACAGTCATGGCCGCAGCTATTTGGTGTGGACATGCACATGTCCCTGTATGTATGCAAGAATGTTCACTAGATGCATACTATACTGCTATGAGGTGTGGTAGTCTGGATGGCGTTCAATAGATGATGAAGGTTGAAATAATGCATGCTGAGGCGGATGTGCTGTGGTTGTACAACAATGTTTAGCCTCCAATTTATGCTGTGTATTATACACTGTGCATGGTCTCACCAGCCACATTGCCCCAGTTGCAATCCTGTTCAGTCATGCATTGCTTGGTGGTGTGGTTGTGCCTCTTACTTGTTGTCATCGATATGCATAATTGGTAAAATGTTTGCCAGTGATGTGTCATTTTGGGTTTGGGAGATTCAGGTCAGGAGTGTCTAGCTCTACATGCATTCTCCAATCACCGTCAATTGCCACCCAGGTGGAGTATGCATCCCCCCTTTCCCACCCAGGTGGAGTATGCATCCCCCCTTCCCACCCAGGTGGAGTATGCATCCCCCCCTTTCCCACCCAGGTGGAGTATGCATCCCGCCCTTTCCCACCCAGGTGGAGTATGCATCCCCCCCTTTTCCACCCAGGTGGAGTATGCACCCCCCCTCTCACCCAGGTGGAGTATGCATCCCCCCACTTTCCCACCCAGGTGGAGTATGCATCCCTACACATCAGTAGCCCATTGCACTGCCATGGCCCACTCAGGCAACTCACCAAGCAGCCAGACACGTGGTCCAGCATGTCGCTCCATGTGACGGGGTAGCGCCGAGTTACGCAGCACCATGGCATCATGTGTTGATCCGGGAAATTGGGCGCAGCATTGTGTGATGATCTTGCCGGAGTCACATGCCATTTGCACATTGATGGAAATGTATTGCTTGCAATTGCGGTATACCACCTCTATAGCATGGGGGACTACCAATTCCACATGGGTGCAGTCCAGGGCACCAACACAATTGGGCATGCCTGCCAGTGCATGGAAAGCTACTTTGGTGTCGGCTATTTCCTGGCCAGTCCGTGGTAGGGATATGTGGGTGCTTGCGTGCTTCAGGAGGGCATTCAGCAATTGGTTCAGCATGCATGAGAATAGTGGTTGCGAAATGCCATGCAGCTGCCCCACTGTGTGTTGATAGGTGCCTGTGGCCAGGAAGTGGAGCACAGACACCACCTTTAGTAGTGGGGGGGTGGCAGTGCGTATTTCTATAAGGCTCCCAATGTCGTTGTGTATCATGTCCACTATGGTGGTGGTGGTGTCCCGGTCCAACCGGTACCAGGTGTGGATCTCCTCAGGGGTTAGGTTGAATGGACTGGGTCTGATGCAAGGGATTGGTGGCTTCCTACGAGGCACTGCTGGCAGCGCTGGTGGTAATTGCTGGTCCTGTCTCGCCCTCCTTCTCCTCCTGTGTCTCCTCTGTGCTACCTGTGGTTGCTGCTGTATTTGTTGTTGTAGTTGCTGTTGTTGCTCTAGTTGTAGCAGTATAGGCATGACCTCCAGCGCCATGATTGCAACAGCTAGTGGTAACATTTTAGTGTAGGAAGGGGTGTGGTGTGTGGGTGTACTCATGTTATACTGGCCCAGCCTCCATTCACTCCACCTGTGGTGATTGTGTGCACCTGTGGAAGTTGGCTTGATTGCTGATTGCTGTTTGTGGGTGGTCCGCGATGCCTGTATGGCCAGCATCGTGCAGCCCCTGATTACTGGCTTTGGGATGCCGGTATTTGCATGTCTTTGTGGGTTGTGATGTCCTCCTAGTGCCGGCATGCTGCTATTAGAGGCACCGTTATTTAGGGTGCAGCTAATAGCGGGTTGGCGGGTCATAATAGACCGGAGCCGTAAGCGATGCCAGTAATCCTTTACCAGCATCGTTTTCCCTTACCTCCAACCTCGTAATGAGGCCCATAGAGTCTAGATCTGGGCCTGGGATGTGCGGTAGCCGTTGGAGCATTCAAAGTGCCAGATGGAATTACCAATACATGATCTCAGACCCAAATAACCAGACAGGCCCAAAGAATATGGTAACATACTACTTTACTATCAGCTCAGCAAAGTAGGGACACCTAGTGAGCAAACAGATTGCAGCACACTCACTCTCAACGCATTTAAGTTACACAAAAGGTTTTATACCTCAATATACATCGGCTATGACTTCATCCTACAAATAGTAAAAACCTATTGAAAGGAGGGATTGGTTAGGGGAACATATATACCTATACTTCGTTTATGTGTTAGTAAAGCAATTGTCTGCCCCTTATCTGGTAGGCACGCCTTGAACTACCTCTAACTATGTATAATACAGATTAATAGCAGAATGACAGCAGCATATTGGCTTCTGCAACAATGTACGCTTCATGACTACACAGGTCTTCATGATTGGTTAGCATTCTCTCCCATCCTTGGACATTCAGCTCGTTAGTAGCACATAAGCAAAATGAAACCCAGGTGCGGGGAACAATGTCAGACAACTGCCACTTGGCCAATTTGCATACCATCTCTAACCAGTTAGGTCCTAAGCCAAGGTTTCTTCTTTGTAGTTGACCTTGCTGATTGTTCTCTTCCTCTGGACATTTAAGGGAGTGACAGTATATTGCTATCTTCATCTGGCTGGAGCTTAATGAATAGGCCTTGTTTTCCAGTCGTGCACCATGTGTGAGGAGACCACAATTTTATCCATTCTGACCTTCTATTTAGTGCTATTTGATTCAATTATACTGGATGCAATTACTCCTCTTGGCCTCTGGAGACTTTGTTGCTTGGTGTTGCATATGCTTTCTGCATCTTTGATTGCTCAATACTTGGCACTTGCAAATGTTTGCGCCCTTACTTAATCTAAGAGAAACATCTTGTGCGTATGTGTCTTAGCCTCTTCGAATCCTCTTGTACCTTCAGTTGCATTTTGTTGTGGAATCCTTGAGCACAAGCCAAACAGATATTCCTTGTTCCTTGCACAAAGCTGTTTTCCAGCACCTGTCAGCTTCTGCAACCTTGGTCTCTCTGCTTCGGACTTCTAGCTTACTATTATACGAAACCGACGTACATCTTTTCATCATGCCCGCTTTACACATGTTATATTTTCTACTGCAGCAAACCTCTGTATGTCTCATCTACATTGCGATTCTGCCTATGTACATCTACTGCATTTCTTTTCACTTATCTTCTCAGTGTACATAATTTCTTTGTATTTGCGTGTTGATTTACTTTGTTACTCAGTCACATCTTTATTATTTAAATTTAAATGTTCACGTATTGTTTCAGTGTGTCATTGTATCCTCTCTTCATGACATCACTTTGCACTTATCAGATTTCACTTACAGCTCTTCTATGTTCAGCGGTGTATGCAGACATCCTTCTACCACGTCGATACAGCTGTCTGAGGAAATAACAACTCTGATATCTTCAATGCAGTATTGGGATAATAGCTGGTGTCATGCACAGTGTCTTTTTGGTGTTCTTCCAATATGATGGAGGTAAGGGGGCAGGCACTTGAGATGACGTGTCCATCTGCCTCTCTACAAAGGCAAATCTGCATGTGGTTTTCTCCTTCTCGCCTTATGTGCAGTTTACACATTTATTTAACATGACCTCCTGTATGTTAGCCATGACTAAGAAACAATAATACAATTGAATCTAATTAATGAAGAGAAGGCAACTAAAACATACTGACAGTTAAATAACTGATAGCTAAAGCAAAGTAATCAAGAGGCTAAATACATGCATAAATCACTAGCACTCACTCCAGGGAGTCTGTGTAGTGTTCAATGTCACCATAAATGAGTCTGAATGGAAATAGTACATGCTTTTTAGAAACAAAGGTTGATGAATGCTACACTCTAAAGAAATACATATCCTTGTTTTCCTTTTCTTCCTTTTTGGGCCCAAAAAGGAATCAGAGAAGGGATTGGAAATAATCATACTCATGAGAAGAAATGGGAAATGCCAGCATCTGTATTATGGAGGATTTGCACTTGTGCAGTACAATTTGGTCCTGGCATTTGCTCCAAAGGAAATGTGCCAATATATGTTGGCCTAATGCTATTTTGCACTATGTCAAGTTTTGTCCTTCTGCCAATGCAGCACACAATTAGAACAAATCCTCTGGAAACCTCTCCACTTTTCACTCTTCTTATGACTATTTTCTACTATTACCCAAACAACGTGAATTTTTTTGATCTCTCGCTTCTCAACCTTGTTGTATATTACAACTTTCTTTCCCCCGAACCTGATGCCTATCTAGATTCTCCTTCTCCTTTGATTCCCTCTGATTTTGCTAACTATTTTACTTTTAAAATGTGTTTGTAACACTCGTCGTTCACCCCTTTCTGATGCACCTTAAACTGTCCTCCACTCCTTCTCCCCTTCCCTTATTATCTTTGTCTCATATTTCTGATTCTTAGAATGCCTCTTCCATGACAACTGCTCAAACTATGGCCTCTTCTCTTGATCCTATTCTCTCTTCCCTATTCTTTAATCAGCCAAGACTATCGGTTGCTTCTCCCCTGCCTCAGTTCTCTCCTGAACCTCTCTCACATACCACACTTTCCACCTTCTTCCTTCAAACATGCAGTTGTTCTATATAACAATCTCTTGAACATCCTCTACCTGCTAATTTCTGACCTATCTATCTTCTTTTCTTTTCTTTTCTTTCTAAATTCTTGAAGATATTGCATATACAGAAGGTTCTTCTTTTTTGACCTAGACTTCTTCGTCCTCCTTTACAGTTTGGCTTTTGGCCTGCCTACTCCATGGTAGCTGTTCACCTTCATATCTCTAATTCTTTGTTCTGTGCTCTTCATGCTAACTTTTCCTTGATTCTTGTTATCCTGGATCTATCAGCTACCACGGATACTGTCGACCACCACTCACTTCTTTCCACAAATACCTCTCTTGGGATCTCTAGTCCTGTCCTAAAGTGGTTCCCTTCATCCCATCAACAACCTATCCTGTCTCCTGGGTTGGGCACATCTTCTCTTTACGACCCCTCTATTTCAGTCTTCCATTAGGTTCTGTCCTAGACCCCTTCCTTTTTTCCTTCTACAGTATCCCGCTCTGTTGTCTTATCACCTATTTTCGGTATCGAGCGATGTTACTGAATATAGAAAAATGAACAACATTTGTATTATTATTATTATTATTATTATTATTATTATTATTATTATTATTATTATTATTATTATTATTATTATTATTATTATTATTATTTAAACTTAAATACCTAATTAATGCTGAATGTGTATTAAATGTATATATGGGGGTAGGAGAAGGGAACTAAAAGGGCAGGGAGTGGGGTTATAATCATTGTAAAACTAAGGTTTATTTTTGTATTTGTGTTAGTAAAAATGTTTTTGTTATAACAATTTTTGTTAACAATGGAATGTGGGTGTTTGCTGTGATTGAGGCAGAGGGAGTTATCTGCTTTGGCTTGCCCTGCTCTGCCATTGGCTGGTGCCTGACTGTATATGGCCGAACCAGGGACCGGCAGGCTTAGCCGGCCCCATCTTCAAAGGCCCACTGCTCCCATTCCATTCCATCTCAATGGAGCGTGAGGTTTCTGTATCATCCAGCTGATCATTCTGCATTTCTTGTGTGTTCAACTGCTGAGCAGCAGCCTATGACTAGAGCTAAAGTCATTGCTTTTAGCCATGGCACCCACTGGGGACAAAAGAAGCAATTTGGAGCAGATTTTCAGAAGAAATGTTCCATCGCTTTATTTTGCTTAAAACAAACATAATTGCAGCGCTTTTCACTGCCCTTTCCTGAAGTGCTCTTTTGTAAACTTTGCTGCCTGCTGCTGGGTACAATTGAGCTCTTTGTTTCCTCCCTGCCTATTATGACCCACCATGCAGGGCCTTGAAGATGGCCAGTTAGGTGTTTGCTGTGACTGAGGCAGTGGGAGTTAGCTGCTATGGCTTGCCCTGCTCTGCCATTGGCTGGTGCCTGACTATATCTAGCCAACCGGGGACCGGCAGGCTTGGCTGGCCCTGCTCTCCAAAGGCCCACTTCTTAGGCCCCTGTATGCTTCCCTGTCCGCTACCAGGACGCCAAATGAGACTATTGCAACAACCCAACCCTCCTTGAGGATGCTACCTCACCTAGCTATGCAACTGCACTACCAAGAGGCTCTTACCTCACTCCCCATGGGTTAGTTCCTCCCTTTTCATTGCCCTTCTAATGTTGCCCCTTCCTGTTACCTTTACTCCCTTCTCTGCTTGTTCTCACAGTTCTCCCTGTTATGCTCCCTAATACTCATTTCTGATCTCACTTCCTACTCCTGATTCATACTGCAATTCTGTACCTATTGTGCCTTTGCATTAAACTTGAAAGTCAAAATTGGGTGTGTTTTGCATTTAACTTTGTCAATTTATTGTAACCTGCTAGCCCAGTGACTGCTCCACACCACTGTACCTGCATATACATCCCACTGCCTCCTCACTCTACACACCCATGGAACTATCTGTCTCTTCTATCTACTCCAACTGCTTCTCTATCAATTATTCTTCCCTTCTCACTAGGTCTGGCAAGAAGAAGTTTAAAAAGGATATCTTGACCTCCAACTCAGGTCTCCCCATCGCTGATACAAATTCCAGCGCCTCTTCCAGACAGACCCTCACAGACATCCTCTTTGTTGTTCCTTCACCAGATATATGGATCCCTCATATGATCTCTGTGCTCTGTCCTGTCACCTCCTCTCCCATTAATGGTGGCACCTGCTGGGAAGTCCTCATGGATTCCTTCGACTCCTACAGAGTCATTGTTAATGTCTACGTAAACAGCACTGTCATGGTCCAAGGCCAGCAGACCAATCTTCTCCTCTTCGATATGCAGTTCCCTTGTCTCATCAACTTACTTTCATCTCTGGCTGTCCCCTCCTCTACTCCCTTGGCTACCTTGCCCTCTCTTTGCTCCTCCTCTACCCCACCTCGGGCTCCCTCCACACCTCCGCAGGTTGTACCTCTAATTTGAACCCCTCCCTGGAAGGTCTTTAAGGCAGGCAACCTTCTTCACCTTGCCACTCTCAACTCTTGCCCTGCTGTCAAACACTCCTCTGACATCTGCCACCTCTTGGAAATACTGGACCTTGATGTCATCGGTCTTACTGAGACATGGTTCACAGCCAGCTCTGTCACGAGCTTTGACACTCTCCTCAATGATGGCTACAAGATCCTCTCCGCGTACAGATACACCAAGCCCGAGGGGGAGTAGCCCTGATCTTTCCTGAGTGGATTCCTGCCACTATCATCCCCACTTAGACTTACTCCTCTTTTGCATGTCTTGTCTGTAGGCTCTCTCTCTCCCCTAGCCACTCTATTACTATTGCTACTCTCTACTGGCCCCCTGATAAAAGCACCTCTTTTCTCTCTGAATGGGCAGACCTTTTCTCATCCCTCCTGGCCTCAACCACTCAACTCCTCCTCCTTGGTGACCTCAACACCCAACTCGATTCTCCCTGCTCCCCATCCTTACTCTTTCATGACCTCTGCAATTCCCTCTCCCTTTCTATGCTCCCCTCTGACCCGACTCACTCTGCAGGACATACACTCAATGTCTTAATCTCCTCTGGCCTCACCCTCTCTACCCCTCTGACCACTCTTCTCTCCTGGAGCGATCACTGTGTCCTCTCTTCTCATCTTTCCCTCACTTCCCCACAAGCAAAGCCTACCCCAACACTGCCAGCTACGTTCTCCAATATCCGACCCATGAAGCGTGTGTCAGTCGAGGATGTTGCTGCCACCTTCTCCCCCCACCGCTCCACTCCAGGTTGACTCACATCCTGACACAGCCCTATCCCTTCTCTATTCTTCTATTTCCGATACTCTTGATGCTCTTGCCCCTATCATGAGGATCCATTTGAAGTCCAAAGTCAAGTGCAATTCCTGGTATGACTCTGACGTTGCTACACTTAAAAGTAAGTGTAGGGCAGCTGAGAGGAAATGGAAGGCTTCTTGTTCATCCTCTGTCACCTGCTCCAAAGGTAAAACCAACTTTCTGTCCTCACCAAGAAGAGAGTCCACATTCAAACCTGTGTCTCAGCGACATCTAACAAATTTGGACAAGGTCTTTAAAATCTGCAAGGAGCAGGCCAACCCTGCTGCAGTCTCTACCCCTTCTCTTGCCTCCCAGGCTCTTTGCAATGCCCTTGCCTCTCACTTTATCTCAAAAACCCAGCACAACCTGTCCACCCTATCCTCCCCGCCCTACCCTCTCCCTTCACTGTCTGTGCATACTGACCTTCCCTAAACCTCCCCCACCCTCGTTCTCATCCTTTCCTATTTTCTCCCTTGATGAGGTCACTAGACAAGTCGATCTATGAAAGTCTCGACAAAACAGGTTCATCCCTGTTCTTCTAAAACCATCAAGGACCACAACGATACCCTTGCTATGGCCCTTGCTGATTTCTGCAACCTCTCCTTTTCCTCAGGATGCTTTCCCTCCCCTCTTAAGCACTCCCTTGTGCATCTTCCTCTCGAAAAACCCACAGCTGATCCTACCTGTCCGGCTAACTATCGCCCAAGTTCCATTACTCCCTTTTTGGGTAAACTCCTTGAATAGCTGGCCATCTCTCAGCAGCTAAACCTTCATTCCAATTCTGTTGGTTCTCTCCATGACCACTAGTCTGGCTTCAGAGCTAGCAGAAGCATGGAAACTACTCTCCTGAACATCTTTGAAGATCTGCTCTCCAACCTTGACTCTAACATTCCCTCTGTCCTTATCCTACTCGATCTCTCTTCTGCCTTCGACACAGTCAACCTTATCATCTTGCTCAACCCTCTCCATGATAACCTGGGTATCAGTGATCAAGCTCTGGCCTGGCTGACCTCTTTCCTCGCTGATCGAGCCTCCAGATCCAACTGGGGTCCTTCCTATCATCTATCTCCCAGTCACCATGTGGTGTTGCCCAGGGGTCTAACCTCTCCCCCTGGCTTTTCAATGAATACCTAGCAACTCTCGCCCACTGCATTGCCATTTTCTGCTCAAATTTCCATTGCTACGCTGATGACACGCAACTCATTTTCAGGCTGCCCTCGGCCACCTCCTCTCCTTCCCTCATCTCATATTGCCTAATTGCCATTCAAGAATGGCATGCCACCAACGATATTTGTCTAAATTCCAACAAGACTGAGATCCTCCTCATCGGTAAACCTTCACCATCCTTTCCCCTTACTCTCTGGCCGGTCTCCCTTGGTCCTCCTCCTACCCCTATCTGCGAGGCTAAGAACCCTGGAGTCATCTTTGACTCCACACTTTCCTTCTAAAAAGTCAAACTTCCTACTGCACCTCATCAGAAGTACTCTGCTATTCCTCCCCTTCCCCCAGAATCTCACTGTTTCCCGAGCTCTGGTTCTCTCTAGGTTGGACTATTGCAACAGCCTCTCTTTCTAAATCTACCGTCTCTACTCTCCGCCCTTTAAAAACGAATCCAGAACAGGACTGCAAGACTTGTCATTGGCCTCAAGCCCTGGGATCGTATCTCTCCAGCTCTGAAATCCCTTCATTGGCTCCCAGTGGATACAAGGATTACATTCAAAACCCTCTGCATTGTCCACAGGCTTTCTGGGGCCTGGGTCCAAAATACATTCAACTATCCTTCTGTGAATACCTCCCCTCTCGAGCTCTTTGCTCCTCTACATCTAACTCTTTCAGGGTCAGTTGTTTTTCAAAGAAACAAAACGGGGGTAGATCTCTGTCTTCGGCTGGGCCCTCCCTTTCGAACAGCCTCCCTGCCACTCTGAAACTTGAGGAGAACCATCTCCCATTACGGAAGCACCTGAGGACCTTCCTCTTTGCTTCTGCTTTTGCCCCCTTTCTCACCTGCTGATCTGTTTCTCTCTTGGCACTGTGCACCTGGCCACCCACTGTCCTCCTCGGCCATGTACCTGCTCACTCTGCCACTCTCCTGCACTGCCTCCGGGCCATTCCCTGCACTGGGGTCTGTATCTGTGTCCATACGGTCCCTCATCCCCTTTCTATTCTTCGGCACTTATCAGGCATACCCTGTCAGCTAAACCCAGCACTTGCCACTTGCTGGCTGCACTACCACTGTCTATTGTCTTTATTTTTTATTGCCTTTATTTGTTAATTATTTTACTTATTTATTATTATTTATCTGTTTCCCCACTGCTCCGCACTTTCCATTTCTCCCCCTTCCATGCACTTTCCCCTTTTCCGTTGTCATGCACTTGCGCATTCTCAATTTCAATGGGCCTAGTAAGATCATTGTTTTTGTTTTCCCCTGATCCCTTCCCTTGCATTGTAGTGCTCTGAAACACTTGAGAATGAGCACAATATAAATAAAATATCAATTCAGTTCAATTCAACACTAAATGTTATTTTCTTTTCATTTCTGCTCAAATGGTTTGGGGTGATTTGGTCAAATCTAATTGGTGGTTAGAGAATTGGTCACATGTTTTTTTATAGGTTCATTTTGCCAAATGTATATGCTGGGGGAAGACCCCCTGCACCTCCTCCCTTAATCCCCCTTCCATTAATTATATCCTTATACCTACCACCGACATATATATATTTATATATTCAGTGAAAAAAACATTGTTAAAGGGACTTTATGGTTAAGTTGCGCTGCTAAAAACCTGTCTAATTCAGTAAAAAAACGTTGTTAAAGGGAGGTTATACTTACTTCGCACTAACAACAACCTATCCATATTATGGGTACACGTATAAACCGAAAACCCCCAGAAATTTGCCAGTTATGGTAAGCTAAGCAACCATAACTCGCGCCACCACTGTGCTCTGCTAAGACTAACACCCATGACCAAAGATGACATCACAAATGTATTATCGCCTCATTGCCTTTGCACACTGCCATACTTTCAAAAAAGTATTCAGCAATTCATGTGTCAAAAGTAGTGATTGCATCAGAGCTATTCCACTCTTTCAGTGGAAAGTGGTCATGAGGCGCAGGCAGGGCCTCAGCAACTACCTCATGTTGCAGGTCAGCAGTCTAATAAAACAACAATATATTTCTCTCTAGACATTCATTTTGTTCTGGGGCTTTAAATGTGCACTATGCAGCGCTCGCTTTACAATCTGAATTTGCCCGTGTGGCTGTCACTTAACTTGGGGTATACAGATTTGTTATCACTTCATTGTATGTTTGAAGAGGAAAATATGTCTTAATGAGGACGAAGCTGGTAACAGTGCTCACAGCTCACACATTTGTTAGATTTTTTCTCATGATCGGTCAGAGGACAGGCAGTCCTTTCCTGCGATCTCTTCAAGGCCATATGTCAAGCGAAGTCATTTCCTGTGATGTTCTAAGTTCAAAGTTCTTGTGACAT
Organism: Ambystoma mexicanum; assembly: GCF_040938575.1. Classification (NCBI taxonomy): domain Eukaryota; kingdom Metazoa; phylum Chordata; class Amphibia; order Caudata; family Ambystomatidae; genus Ambystoma; species Ambystoma mexicanum. Next base: position 288,201,744 of record NC_090924.1, on the reverse strand, counting down.
AATTTCCTGTGATGTCATTTCCTGTCATTTCATCGGGGCAAGCAGTACTATTTTTCAAACGTTAAGACTCCTACACATTTTTGGTCACAGAATGTTGGCATGTATGTGTCCAGCATGGTGGGAAAAAGTTGTAACAGACTTTCAGTATGTCGAGGCATCCACCCACTTCCTACGGACAGCTGTGCACATGAACATTGCACTTGATGTAGCCTACCAACACCTAGCTTGTGCAAAAATGATTGCAACACATGTGTCGCACTTTTAATGAGTCCGGGGAGGCCAACCCTGTTCGTAGCACACCTATGCACAAGCGCACCAAGTATTCCGCCCAATACGCGTCCTGCGGACAGCCGTCCCATTTAAGAGCATTCGCAATGTCACTATGTGATGGCTTCTTATTACCCAGACACGATCTGGGCCCTCGGATATAAGAAAAGTACTGTGTTCTGCAATGTACAGAGTGTTATTGTGAAAGTACACGCTTACAAACATCCCACTGTACCATTGCACATGTAACTATTTGTTTGAACGATTTAGGCCTCTTTTCCAGTTGCAAGGGCTCCACAGCAGCTCTCCAAAAGGCCACACTCCAGAGCTGCTCTGCATTCTGTTTTTGGTGTTGCACACAAGAGTAGCGGGCCACATTGCTTTGTGCTGGAATTGCTTTAGGAGCAATTCTGCTGTGCTATATTAACTTTGCAACTAATGGCAACCATGGCTGCTGCCTCTATGCCAGCAGCACCCACACTCTTACCCTCACCACCACCAACTCCTTCCAAAGGGCCTGGACAAGGGAACAAGCATGATGATGTAGATAGGGATCAAAAGGGCAGCGAGGATGAAATTGATCAAATCCCCAATGTCTGCAGCCAGTGTGACTGCTGGGTGTGGAAACTGTTTACCAGCGTAGGAGACATGCCGAAATGGCATGCTAACCAGGTGAGATGCACTTACTCAGGTGGAGAAAACCTGGCTTGTACAGCTACGGCACCACCTCCATGCGATGACACCACAAATCGAAACACAAGGTGGCAGTGCGCAGGGTACTGCCCTTCCAACAATGCAGAAGGTTACTTTACAGCATTCTCCGCATCTGCTCTTGCCAACACCAGGGACACTCCTGTAGGGCAGCGGATCCCTAAAGCATCCTTGCAGACAGTATACTGCGCAGCAGACACTTACCTGTGAAAGGTCATTGCATTTTCCAAGTACTGTGACGTGGTACTCTTCAGGGGGGTCTGTTAGGGAGAGTTCTCAAAATGTCCTAATTTCCCTTACCTTTTGAGACCCCCAGCAACTTTGCTGGATTCCTAGGATTTGATTTTTTTATCAGGGAAGAGTGTGAGCCTTTTTTCCCACTCTTCCATGTATTTTGATGTGTGTTTTACGTTTGTGTTCTCTGGTTATTGAGTTTTAAAACAACTCCATAGGCATCATCTTTTTTCTGTGTGTCACACAGCACCTTCAGTGCAGTGACACAGGGATGTCTTTCAGACTTCCCAAGGTTTAAATACCTTCTCTGGGACTGACTACCGTCTCCCAGAGCATATCAAGTTAAGTTGACTTTACTAGTCTCTTTAAATTTACAGACCCAGCAAACACTATCTTTCTATAGAGTGCTGTAGGGGTTGCCTAGCTTCCCCTGAGTCAAAACACTCATGTAACAGTCAAATGTTACCCTTTCCTACTTTAATTGGCTGGTGGCAGTGGTTTAGATCAAACTACCGTGATTTTTCCCGACCGCTAACAACGGTAGCTAAAAATCGTGTCAGCCATGTTTTTCAATATGGCGCCCCAGATCTATCTGTAAAAACAGACTCGGTCGACTTTTTTCACCATTTCTTTTAGGAAAGGTCCTTTTGGTGTTTATCTCTGCTTGCCAAACCAAATTTGGTCCCTTTGTTAGTTGGCCTTTGGCGGGCTTCTGTGCTGAATCCCATCTCTGGCGCCTCAGTGTCTGGGATGGACAGGATGTGAGGGAGGTGCCCAAACTCCCTGTGCTTAGTCTACTCGGAGACCTGAATGCACTCTGGCATGATTGGCCGGCTGGCTGTCAGGCAAGGACAGCCACCCTGCTGTGTGAGTGACAGCCAGGCTGGAATGAATGGGGGGAAAACTGTTTAAAAGAAGGTCTCTGGGACTTGGAAAGCAGAGTCAACCACTGGAGAGAAATAACAAAAGACGAGCTGAAGGAAGAGGACTGCTGCAACTCCTGTACGACCGGTGAAGCCGTGCTGCAGGTCTAGATTGCCTGAAACTTCATCGACAGAGAAGCTCTTCCAGGTTAATTTCTTCCCTTGAGTTTGGTGGGAACAACCAACTCACAAGCCACCTGGGGACCATCCCCATCCTAGTCAAATTTTCTACAGAGTGCTGTTGAAAACCGGACAGCCAGAGGGAAGGCAACCAGCTCATGGACTTTAAGGCACTCACACCTTAAACCAACGTCATGCTAAGCTTTTGTCCTCATCCCTGGGTAGTGCAGGAACCTCCCGACGTCCTCCTTCTTGTCCCCACGACTGAAACTCAGGAACAGCGAGATCTGCTCAAACTGCCAGGAACAACTGCCTCAGCTACAGCTCTTCTTCAATTTAAAGGTAAAGATTCATGGAACTTTCCCAACTTCGAAGGCTTGTCCTTCCCTAAACATTCGTCAAACTTTTCGCCCAGCCAAATTCTTCTAGAAACTGTGGCAAAGACTTTACCATTTTCTACCAGAACTGTGCTATCCAATACAGAAACTCTGAACCATTGACTTTGGCATAGGCCTATGAACTGAAATGCTGGTTGTAGTATACTGAAACCCTTTGCCCTGCCTATGCAAGTATTTGTGCTATTCATTCTTATAACCTTGTCTTTTTACCCCTTTTGAAAGTATCTGAAGTGCCATTTTACTCCCACTTCAGGTGAGCTAAACTTGTTCATTTACTTATCGGTTGTGTATTTGTGCTTTATTAATGTGTGATATTGAGCTGCTCTTGCTAGTGTAATGTTTTCAAACTGACTGTGTAAATAAATGTATATTCTTTTACCAAGAAACCTTGAGTAAGTGTTTGTTTGAATCACTGTAATTGTTGGTCCTTTGTGTAACTTATTCTACTGCTCACTTTACTCTTGAGATAAGTCTGGCTGCTCAGCCATCACTACCACTTTACTGTGTAGTGCAGGCTTGTACCAAAGGTGAAGTTGTACTTACACTTGTAGTCTTAATTGTGTGTAGTGTTCCCAAAGGGTACTTCACATGATTCTGCTTAACAGGGACCAACTTCGAAGTGCTTGCGAAGGGTCATTCTGGGAGCATGACAATGACTGCTGCCTACTTAAGTGAGGGCCAACCAACATCTTCCTGTCTCTGCACTTGCCCTATCTTATCCCTGTGGGTGGTTCCCCTTCCATACCCTCCCTTCCCTTCCTTTCCTTCTGTGTCGTGTGTTACAAGACCAAGAAAGATACAAAACAACAGAAAAAGTAAAACAGTTTAAAAAAAGGCTCCTTTCAGAGGTCAAAAATGGAATTGCCAATAAAGGATGCCTATACGCTCCACAGATTGTTTGGTAAATAATGGAAGGCGTGGCTTTATGGAAAACATTGCAGTCAATTTGAGTAGAAAGGGCCGGCTGTTTGTTTGCGTTTCGAAGGGTTGAAGCGCACAACATCTACTAGAAAAATGCTTGCTGTACTCAAAAAAGGGAAGCAATGCATTTTAGATAGGTTGCAGAAAAACCTGATTGGCAGGATCAGTAAGATGAACACCATATGTGGGAAAGATCTTTGTGCTATTAAACGTAATATTTCCAATGTGGAAGTAGGACATGGCCACATGTCAGAAAAAGGCACAAATAGCCTTCTTGACAATGTGCCTCGTTTTCTCCATTTTGCAGACCAAATCAAGAAGAACGCACCCACATCTGTGTCTGCGTTATGCAACAAAAAAGTATGCAGGAGTTCAGAAACATACACATGACCTGGCCAAGTGCCTCCTTCATCGCAAACTGCAGACTAATTCCGGTAACATTCCCTAAACTTTTCCCTCCACAATGAAGAATAATTATGTCTGGATGATCATGTGTCACCAAAGTGGCACAAAAAGGAACCCAAATTAACCACTTCATTGCACGTATGCCATACCACTGCACAGCCACATGATACAATCCAAAAACAGCAGCCACTGCACAGTGTTTTGCTTTCATGTTCAACCAATGTATCTAGGACTCCCCCAAAATCCATCCACTCTGCCTCCTGAAACACACAACCATAACCATAGGTTTCTGCATTCCTGTCTACAAATACACCTTCTTATTAATTAATTTATTTATTGCATTTGTTACTCGCACAGACCCTTAGGTATCTACCACAGTCTCTGCGTACACACCAAACCCACAAACCTTATTGAGCAATCCCGTAGCCTCCACAGTCCCATTTCCAAACCCACCATCCTCAAAAGCCCCAGATGTAGCACATGTAATCCTGGAACTACCGCAGTGTCTGCGACCTTATCATGCTCTGTGCGGGAGTGGGGGGATACATTTCAACCAGGGTAGGGGATTTCATCTTTAGTGGTGGCTCTGAAAAGAGCCTTTTTTATGTACATCTAAACAAACACCTTTGTTTTTCGGTTTTTATAGGGGTTTTTATTTTCATCTCCTCCTCACATTCTTACAATAACCTCTTCAATGCATCCTGTATATTGTAAAACAAAATACACTTTCCAATGGTGGACAAAGAAATGTAATTTGCATGTAAAAAGTACACATTTGGAGAATACATGATGTCATTGTCACAGGAGAACATCCCAGCAGCGCACAAAAAATCTGACCTGCTTCTGTTGATAAGACACCTTCTGACCTCTGGCTGGCGACAAACTACATTGGGATAGTACCATACTCTTCTTGGTGGTACGGATGAAATAAACCACCTTGTCAGCAGGAAAAATCTGCTTCACTGCTTTCATGAACCTCTTTAGTTGACGAAACAAACGTGAACAAGCCATGTAACCCAGATGCAGGGCTACGTAATGCACAAAGACAACATCGACAGTAGCGAAAGTGGCCACTTCTCTGCAAAGTGCAAGCACAACGGTGAAACTGCAAACATCGACACTGCACCACAAGGCCTTCACTCCTTCCAAATTGAAATTGCCATCAAAGTCTCTTTCCAGGGCATATCTGTACAGATCTAGTACAAAGCATCACCCACGATCAACACTGTGTGTCTCTGCCGGCCTCACTACACAGAGTAATGAAAAAAGTATTACCGCCCCTTCCTGTGAAGCACACCATTAGCACTTGATTGGACAATCCCCAGAGTCTTATTCCCATGCCAAGAATGCTGAGAAGAGCAGGATATGGCACGTGTGCTTCCCTAACTACTGCGAGGGCCGCGCTCGAGTAAAGCATGAGCAGTCCTTCTTCCCTGGGTACTGTAAAATAGTCACACACGCATCCACCAATCACATCCAAGACCTCCACATGTAACACTATCAGTTCTGTATAACACTCCATATGTACCTTTAAACATTCAGAGTGCAAGTCTTGTGTGATTCGAAAGCACCTCTAGCAGAAAGTTCTGTGAAACTATCCAAGATTTCTTCATCCAGATTCATCCACATCGGCACCCATCACCACAAAGTACATACATAAATATTTTTTCTACAGCCTTTTTACAACTCTGTTATAAGTGCCTCTGAGCAGGGTATCTGCCACTGAACGTCTATAACGTCCTGAAAAAGCATACTGTCATTTCTCCCATTACCTACCATCAAGTGCCGGTTCAATGGTATGTGCATTGAAAGTATTAACTTGCCCATATCAGTATTTGTAATATCCAAACAGGAACTTTCTTCTTTCCTTCCAACAATGGTATGAATGTTTTTCCGCACTAATGCATCTCCTACAAAATTCTTAAGAATTATCGCACAAATGCAGCACTGAATGTATCCTTCAAACCTAAACCAAGTACATACATTGCATGCACAAAAACAGGGTGCCTGCCACTTACCTTGCCCACTTCACAGAATTTAATATTAGTTAGAAAGACAAAAAAATGTATCTGTGCATTGACAATAGCACCAATCGTAAATGTGGATACATAAATCCAAGAAGTTAATAATTGCTGTACTCATGTCGGAAGCATATTTGTGCAGAAAAGTTAATGGAATTTCACAAACGAACACATTTTCCTTTCCAAGCTGTGCAACTTTTACAACCTTTTTCTCATCCTTCCAAAAGTAGGACTAATCCATTTGCACAGTAAATAATCCTACTCCAATGCACAAACTTGCTAAATGGCATGTCATACGGTACACTTACAAATGAACCACGTACCCCCTTACCAACAATTCTGATTCTCCCAAATCCCCAATCATATACAAAGCCATCCAATTAAAGACGCACACTAAGTCTTCCTGCCAACACATCCCTCTACCCTTTTATGTAATGCATTCTCCAAATGCAGTCAGTATGACAAACAAATTGTCTTACAGTCTTCTTTAACACTTGCAGTAACTACCTCTGTCCTAAAAGCCAGTGGTGTGTCAACTTCAAAATGCAACCCAGAGGAAGCCTACTCTCGACAGCCAACGAAGTAAGTGCAATGGTATCATAGATGTGCACCTCTTACTAAGACAGTGCACTGTTCTTGTATATTAAGGTACACAATTGCATCAACCCACTGGTATTTCCTTCATGCTTACTAAGTGCACCTCAGCAGTTGCTCACTTTGTGTTATCATGTCACTGGCATTATAGTAACTCCCAAATAGCAATATAGCATTCCCACCGTACACTAACACACTATTACACAATCACACACCTCTATCTGTATTCCTACCCTCATATTCATCCATTCATGCATAGATGCACACATATACATCACAAAATGTGCAGACCTACACTGTTCCTTTTTTCTACAGCAGCTGCTACAGAATGCCTTGCAAAAAGGAACTCTATAGAAAACACCACAGAAATAGCCCAGCTCTAGCTCAAAGCTTAGAAAGTACCAGGCACCCCTAGCACATTTTGTACAGAAAGTTGAAAGAGAACAGCTAAAACAGGCACAAAGGAAAACACAAGCACCTACCAGTAAGGAGAATGTAATGCCTCTATCAAAATATAAAAATGAAAATAAAGGTAGTGAAAGCTACTGAAAAGAGTAAAAATGTCACTACTGGTAATGGAGTATGTGCAAATGCTAATGACACCACAAGGAAGCATTCCAAAAAAATATTTTTACAAAAAAGTGTCCACCACGGAGTACTTCAGAACAAATAAGTAGAAGGGAGATATCACGCTCAACCCTTAAAACTTACCGCACACAATTCATACTGGAAACTGTTATAGACAGTGCAATGCTCTTAAAACGAACATTCTTGCACTTAAATGTAATGAGAATGAAGGCACTAACAACATTACCCTGTAAACTACCACCACTACTTGGAAGCAAACACAATATCAGCATAGTTACCTTCACAACATCAATACAGGTCAGTCGAGGCACACCACCAGCACAGAGGCACACTTTAATGAGAAATCATACAAACAATAGCAACAAAACCAAATTGCCATACATAGCACTGTACGCGGGTATGAAAATGTACACAATAGCATAATGGAAGAAGAAACACTGCTTTCACAAATATCCCCAGCAAACCTACATGCAACTGTCTATGGTACCGAACCAATGTGGCGCATCTACAAATCACCTTGCACATCAATTTGTAACGGTCGCCACAACTCGATGAAGTCGTTGCAGCAGTTACTCAAGCACCATGTAAAAGTCAGCAACAACAGAAAAAGTAAAATACTACAAACTGTGAACTCCTGTCCAGTGCGCACATGCACAGGAGAACGAGGACATTCGTTAGCCTCCATTTCTGTACCAGCTGGCAAAAGCACCTTCCACCATGTTCAAATGTTAGCAACACACCATTGTACTGTAAGACATCTCGTTTACAAAGTGTAGTGTACAAAGAGTACACAGACACAAAACTGCCTGGTACATTAACATTTTCCTACACAAGTGGTTAAAATTAGTATGCAAATGAAGCAAGCAATTCTGTATGCAAATCCCACTAATTGTTTAAAACATTTCTTAAAACGGCTCACACCAGTTGTGTTTAGAAATAAAAGTCCTGCACAGAAATGCTGCACACAATCCTGGAAACAGTTACAGGCGGTCAGGAATAATGCAGGAATTGAACTACTGTGCTTGAATGGTAAATGCTCATTAAATACACAAGTAAATCCACATGAAGTGGTAATGTACTTACTGCAGGTATTGGAAAGCAAAAACATACCCATAAATTAAATTTCAGATTTCCTACATGTGGAAACATACAAGCACTCTCCGCAATCATGCCATTCAGGAAGAGGTCCCTAATAAACATTTTCTGTATGTATGTATACCTATCTGTGATTCCATTCCATTTCAGCAGGTGGTACAAAATGCAAACCACAGCATCATGTGTAGGCCTTCCAATTCCGATAATCGTTCCACTTTACATATACAATCCCATAGGCAATACATAATATGAATGCTTTCAACGTACAATGAAGATGGGAAAGAAAAGTAACTGCAAGCTTACTACCTTTACACACAGACAGGTGTCATTTGGCAACAAATCGTTGACACCAATAGGTGTAATATACCACAAAGGCGACACAACCAGGTCAGGTCACTATGCTTCGTACATTCGAAAGCACATATAATCTTTGAAGAAGTTGTAAAGGAATTTGTTTCCTTTCATGAAGGAGAGGGCCAAAAATCTCCTTCCCCAAAGGCACTAAAGTGCATAAAATGGCCCTGCCACCCACGTATGCACAGCCATTGCACACAGAGTCTTGCAACATACACTGTTGATTTGTAACTCACTGCACATATAAATAGTAGATAGGGGCGGTAAATGTACATATATATATATATATATATACATTGTGTCAGCTGTACATTCATTGCACCATGTAGAAAGTACCAACATGTCTCCATGTAAAAAAAAAAAAAAGGGAGCTCTACGTAAGTGGAGTACTTAGCATCGGAAATGCACAATGAAATGGTAACACGTTGCCGCCTGATTTTGTTTTTGTAGCTGCATGGTGGCTGGAAATGGAAACGTGTTATACCTCTCTATACAAGGGGAAAACCTCATTGTAAAATAGGCTTCAGTGGGATGTATGAATTGCACCAAATGTAGAGGTGATATGCAATTGAAAAAGAAAATCCATATGCCAGTATCACAGTGTTGGCATGCATGGCTACATAACGTTGCGGTGGGTATGGCCAAGGCCTACGGCCTTTGGCCATGCACCCAAGAGCTTAGGCCTTGGCCACACCCACCACAACATTATGCAGCCATGCATGCGAACATGTGGCCAGGTACCAAAACCCACACACGTCACACAGCCACCGGCACCCCTACCCAAACCCCGCACCATAATACAGCCATGCATTCAAACATGTAGTTAGTTAGCAAAATCTACAAACATAACACAGCATCCAGCACCTCTACCCACTTCCACTCACATACAATTTTTCTACTGCCAATCAAACCAACCACAAAATCTTCAGAACATTGCTCCGGCTCCCAACAGTCTACTAAGTACACAGAACCAATACATCATAGTACACTACAATAATCAGTAATCTGCACAATGGCCACAAGCTTCAGAACATTGCCCCTGCTCACAGCAGTCTATTAAGTACACAGACCCAATACATCATAGTACAGTGCAGTACTCTGTAATCTGCACACTGGCCACAACCCAACCACATAAAACATTCACTGGAACCCTATGTACTTCTATATACACAGTATTCCAACACATCACCCAGTAGACACACAGCAGAACTGTTGACTCCATTTTGTCCAGCCATGCACCCAAAACTGTATGATGGAACAACAATCACCACACACATGCAGCCAACAATATGTACAATACTGACACATCACACATACGAGGCAACAATGTGAAACCTACTTGCAACTAGTGGACAAAGAAGTTGTAAGTAACTGGAATACTTAGCATCAGAAATGCACAATGACATAGTAACACGTTGCTGCCTGATTATGTTTTTGTAGCCGCATGGTGGCAGGAAATGGAAACCTGCCATACCTCTCTATCAACATGGGAAGAGCTCAATGTAAAATAGGCTTCAGGTGAACGCATGAATTGCGCCAAATGTAGAGGGTCCATGCAATTGAAAAAGAAAATCCATATAGCAGTCTCACGGTGTTGGCATGCATGTCTGCATAACATTGGGGTGGGTGTGGCCAAGGCCTAGACCTTTGGATGCATGGCCAAAGGCGAACATGTGGCCAGGTACCAGAACCCACAAATGTAAAACAACCACTGGCACTCCTACCCAACCCCTGCACCATAATACAGCCATGCATACAAACATGTAGGCAGTTAGCAGAATCCCTAAACATAGCACAGCTTCTGGCACATTGTTTCTTACTACGGCCAACCAAACCACAAAATCTTCAGAACATTGCCCCTGCTCCCTGCAGTTTATTAAGTACACAGAACCAAGGCAGCATAGCACAGAACAGTACTCAGTAATGTGCAAAATGGCCACAATCTTCAGAACATTGCCCGTGCTCCCAGCAGTCTATTAAGTACAGAGAAGCAATACATCATAATGCACTGCAGTACTCTGTAATCTTTGCTATGGCCACAACCCAACCACATAAAACATCCACTGTAACCCGATGCACTTCCATACACACAGTATTCCAACACATCACCCAGTGGACACACTGCAGGACTTTTGACTCCATCATGGCCAGTCATGCACCCAAAACTGTAGGCTGTGCTAACAATCACCACAACCATTCAACCAACAATATGTACAATGCTGACACGCCACACACACAAGGCAACAATGTGAAACCTACTTAGAACGAGTGGACATACTTTTTGGTTCAAAGCCCCCAGTCATACATCCAAGGTGCTAGGGGCTTACCACACACAACACAGCCAGTACATCCTATGCGAAAATGCTCATGTCAATTGCAATCCACTCCCCATCTGCAATTGAGCCTGCCAGCACTCACCACAGAAAGAGGTTGCCTCAGGATTTATCGTGCCATAACGAAGGCTGCCTGCAGTCACCACACAAGCTAGTCGACTGAATAGAAATCCGCAAATTGGCGCAGTATGCACGGATACACTCACCCACCCTTTCCATCCTCTCTTCCCACCACCATATGCCAGAACGCATGTTTTCCAGTCCCTTTCAGCGCTGCACTATCCTCGGCTACAGCATTACCCAAACTTATGACGCACATCAGGCTTCCTTCCAGCCAACCAACGGGCGTGTCCAATCTCGTCACAACAATCCCGACAACACGTCACGCTCCAGCCCAATCAGACTTTGGACCACGAAGTGAACAGGGAAATGGGACTGTGGAGCAGAGCCAGATATCAGTTATTTTTTTAGATGTATATTTTACCTGCTTTTTAAAAAAAGTACTGGACTGATTATCACAAAATGTACAAAAGCATGCTTTCGGACCAAGCCACTGCTCCTGCCACAAATTTCATGAAAATCCGTCCAACGGTTTTGGCTGTACGCATGTGCAAAGTTTTTGTCCATTCAGTCTATGGAGAAAAAAAAATGTTGGGAACCCCCTATAACTTTGACCCCCCTGTACGAAACCTCACCAAACTTCCCAAAAATTCAGACCGGGCCATATACTTTTTTTGCAAAGTTTCATGCAAATTCGTCCAGGTGGAGCGAAGTTTTAATCCGGCCAAAAAGTGGTCTTCCTATGAGATGAGCAACTTAATCATAACTACACAGCCCCTGCCGCAGGCTGTGTAATATATACGGCAAAATGCACAAAATAAACTGCGACCAAATCTACAATGCCGTAATCTGCCTATTTGGCTCCGATGTCTCACTGATGTTGTTGTCCTTTTCATCCTTTACTGATATTCTTCACTCTACTCTTTCCAACTACCTATCTGCTATTCGATCTTGGATGAGAAGTGTTCTTTTTACCCACGTCATTCTCGCTTTACTCCCATTCCTCCCTGCTCCCTCATTCCCATTCTCCTCTTGCTTTTTTTCTCAGTCTTCCCGGGATCTCAGTGTCACTTCTGAATCTTCACTCTCTTTCCCTCTTCATCAACCTCTATCTAAATACGCCTGCTTCTACTCTCTGCCCTCTGCAACTCATCCAGAACAAGACTGCAAGACTTGTCCTTGGCCTCAAGCCCCGGGATCGTATCTCTGTTGTAAAGTGTCTTTTGCTCTTGAGTGGAATTCTACCTCGTAGAATTCCACTCTTTCTCTGATGTCATGTTTACTTCTGTTCACAGGGGAGATTCCATGAAGAGTCGTTAGAAGCTGTAGTGAAGAGGTGCTGTGTAGTCTGAGTACTGCTGGCTCAGGCTGGTTACCAAAAAAGGATCTTCACTCACCTGCAGTGTATGCCTCCTTATTACACTGGCGACGAGAGTAGCCAGCCTCCGACCCACGTTGCCTTGCAGCCGCCAGCAGTTGCCTACATTCCTCTTTTCGCCTTGGGAGAGTGCTTGCTCCGGAGGAGGAGCAGAGGGCCGTGTGGAGGTGATCACACCCGCCGACGCTGTCCGCATCGAGTCACCTGTCCGGAATCAGCTGGGAGCAGCAGCATTTCCCAGCTCCTGCCTTCACAGTTCGTCCATGGGCTGCAGCGCCCATTGTCCCGTGGAAGGGAGGCCCCCCCCGCATGTCAGCACCAGGACAGCCGACGTGCTTCCAGCCTGCGCTCCCCAGCCGGGGTTGAGCGTGGTGCCTCCTCGGACAGCAGGTGAGAGGGGAACGGATCCCTGTTTTCCGGTGTGTGTCCACCCTGTGCGGTTGAGCGGGGTTGGGGGCCAGGGCGAGCCCGTGTCTGCCGCCCCCTTCCCTTAGTGGATATCGACGCCGGCTGGAGGAGGGCGGGACTAAACGCAAGACGTCTCCCTTCTACTTCCTGTCTCACGGACGTTCCCTCTAGCCACTCAGAGGAGAATTAACCCTGTGAGGGTCTTCCAAGTGTTTTGTGACTGTATCCTGGCCACATCTCTGTCCTTGCTCAAGGCACGTTGTATTGTACAGTGACACTCCAGCATTGGTTGCTCTGCCAGGCACGCAAGGAGGTTGCACAGAGGATACTAGTTCAGTACAAAGTTGCACTGTGCATATTGGTTCATTACAAGCCTGTCTAACTCCACCCTTCTCAACATGCAGCACAATAATGCACATCCGCCACCTGCATTCTTGGCCTGTCCGGGGGATCCGCCTATTGTGTGGGACTTGTGGGTGGACACCTTCAAAGTGTACCTCAGAGCCGCAGGTGGTGCCAAGTTCACGGATGATGAGAAGGAGTCGGCATTGCTCAATTACTTGGGAACTGAGGGCCTCAGGGTATTCAGGCACCTACCCGGCCCCAATGTGCACGCTGCCCCCGCTGCCCAGGCAGAAGGCAGTGAGGGTGGTGACGTGGTACCAGCAGTAGTGCTCGCTTATGAGACAGCTTTGGGCAAGTTGGAAGCGCGATTTGGCAAGAGAGCCAACGTTGTTCTCGAGAGGTACCATATCTTCTCGAGGGCTCAATGCTCCTGTGAGGGTATAGATGCTTACGTGACTGCTCTACGCACTTTGATTGCAACATGCAAGTTCACTGGTACCGTTGATGAATACACCCATGACCAAGTAATGATGCGCACGTGTGATGTACGTGTCAGGGAGAGACTATGGATTGAAAAAGACCCACCCCTAGAAAAAGTCATAGAGATTGCCCGTGCAATCGAAGAATCTAGGAAGAGCGTGAGGGAAATGGCTGATAAAGGGGAAGCTGTACATGCTGTGATCCCCTGTAAGACGGTTGAGCCCAAAGTGAGGAACAAGGATGGCAGAGCAGGACCCCCATCGAAGGAACAGTGCAGGTGATGTGGTTGGCGAGGTCATGCAGCGGGTGCTAAGGAATGTCCTGCTACCAATGTGGACTGCAGAAAATGCAAAGCCAGGGGACATTACGCCTGCATGTGCAGGGGCGTTGTCTCCACTAAAGAGTCAGTGAAAATGGTGGACGTGAATGATGAGGATGATGATGATGTGACAACAGTGGGATACATGGGTTGTTCTCACAGGGGTGAAGGAGGTGTGTCTGAAGGGACATTGCTGAGTGTGGGGAGCTGCAAGAAGAGAGCTTGGGCGACACTCATTGTCGATGGCGTTCTATTAGAGATGATGGTGGACACAGGTTCTCCGTACACTATGATATCCCCTGAACTATACGAGTCCAAGTTCCACAAGAAGGTGTCTCAACTCTCCCCTTCTGATATAAACCCGTGTGCCTATGGGCGAGTGCCCATCCAAGTTTTAGGGTTTGAATGGGTTCACATAGAGTTTGAAGGCAGAATGACTAGGGGTAAGTTGTATGTGGCCCACAAAGGTGACCCTGTACTGGGTTGGGACGAACAAGCAGCCCTGGAGCTGCAAATTAGACCGGGGAAACCTGTCCCTGTGATGAGTGTATGTGAAGGGAATGACTGTGCCATGTTGCCTGTGGGAATCACAGCGGAAGTTTTGCAGAGCAAGTTTCCCTCAGTTTTTACTTCAAAGTTTGGCAAATTGAAGGCTTTTGCACACAAGATAGTTCTCAAGAAAGGCTCTGTGCCTGTTGTACACAAAGTCAGAAGAGTTCCGATCATGGCTCCTGATGCTTTAAAGGAAGAGTTGCACAAACTCAAGGAGTCTGGGGTCATAGAGGAAGTAGAGTGTTCAGAATGGTTGGCCCCAGTAGTATTGGCACGCAAGGGTGATGGAGGAATGAGGATGTGTGTAGATCTCAGAGATCTAAACTCAAGTATTTGGGTTGACAGACACCCCCTGCCCAACATCAATGAGATGCTTTCCTGGGTGTCGGGGGCTTCCTGTTTTTCTACTTTTGATCTTTCCTCAGCATATCATCAGATAGATCTGCATGTGGAATCTCGCCCGCTTACATCCTTTGTCACCCCTTTTGGCGCCTTCTGTTTTTGTAGGATGCCCTTTGGCTTGGCCTCCGCAGCTGCGGTGTTCCAGAGGAAAATGCAGAAACTTTTTGGGGGCATTCGGGGTGTAGAATGTTTCCAGGATGACATTTTAGTATGGGGTAAGTCGCGAGCTGAACATCATGTTAGGGTTCTTGAGGTGATGTGTGTCTTGAGGGATTGTGGTCTCACCCTCAAACTTAGCAAGTGCAAGGTGGGCTTTCCCAGTGTGTCATATTTGGGACATTCGTTAGATGCCCAAGGTATTCATCCCAGGGCAGAGTTGGTAAAAGTGTTGAAGGATGCACCGGCCCCAGTAAACAAAGATCAGTTGAGATCCTTCATGGGTCTCGCAGAGTACTACAGCAGATTTGTCCCGTCGTATGCCGACAAGACTGTTGGTATGAGGTCCTTGCTGAAGAAGGGTGTGCATTTTGCATGGTCAGACCAGTGCCAAACGGAATTTCTCAGGTTGAAGGAGGAGATTGAGCAAGCCCCGTCCTTGGGTTCCTTTTTACCGGCCAGGAAAACCTATCTCACTGTGGATGCGAGTGAGTATGGCATAGGTGCTGTCTTGGAGCAGAGGGTGAAGGGCGAGCTTCGGCCCATCGCCTTTGCATCCAGAGTGCTCAGAGAGGCTGAAGGAAGGTATGCTGTCATAGAGAGAGAGGCACTGGCTGCTGTGTGGGCCTCTAAATATTTTAGGACCTTCCTGTGGGGAATTGAATACATCTTGCGCACTGACCACAAACCTTTGGTGCATGTTTTGACGACCAAGGGCTTGTCCCATGCGTCTTCAAGGATTATGAGGTGGATGGCTGATATGGCGGAGTTCAATTTCAAGGTTGAATATGTCCCGGGAGCGAGGAACGCGGTATCAGATTGCCTGTCGCGGTTTCCGAGGTCTGATTATGTTGATGTAGTCCAGGATGTAGTGGGGGATGATTGCACCTTGGTTGCGAGTGTGGTGCCGGCTGTGTCGGAGTTGGAATGGAGTGCAGAATGTTCTGCTGATCCTGAATTGATGGAAATAAAGACTGCGCTCAGCAGTGGGGTTGTTGGTACTGCGTTGTCCAAATTGTATGGTCACGTATGGGAGGAATTGTCTGTAGGTCCATGGGGTGTGGCCAGGGGCCTGAGGTTAGTTCCTTCTTGTTCCCTTATGGGGAAGCTCATTGATTTGGGTCACGAGGGGCATGTAGGAAGGTCCATGACCAAGAGGAGACTCAGAGAAGAATATTGGTGGCCCCGATTGGACGCTGATGTGGAGGATGTAGCGAAGGATTGTGCGGCCTGCTCCATTAGTGACAAGAGCAAAGTTCCAACTCCCCAACCCATTTATCCTGTGGAAGTGCCCCGTGAAATGTGGTCCAAGGTGGCGCTTGACATAATGGGCCCCATAGATTCATTGGGGGGGGTCTAAGATTTATTGTGGTCTTAGTGGATTATACGTCCCGATGGGTTGAAGCCACAGCTTTGGCTACTGTTACTGCCCAGAAAGTGGTGGAGTTCCTCTCTGCGGTGTTCGACAGGGAAGGCGTGCCTGCGGGGCTGGTGACCGATAATGGCGCCCAGTTTGTGTCGGAGTACATGCAAAAGTTTTTGCATGATCTTGGTATACGTCATCATAGGGTTGCATTGTATAACCCACAAGCTAATGGTCTGGTAGAACGCATGAATCGTTTTGTCAAGGGTGCGGTTCAGTTGGCCCTTGCCAATGGTCTTCCTTGGGGGAGAGTGGTATCAGAGTCACTGAAAGCATACAGGCTTACTCCTTCCGTTTACACTGGTCATTCTCCCTTCGAGTTGATGCGAGGGAGGAAACCTGGCTCCAAATTGAGAGTTCCTGCCCTGGGTGGTGGGGTTCAATCACAAGTGGATATGCAAGAACTCTTAGATCGAGTACAGTGCAGGCAGCAGCGGTTTCTGCAGGAACAACTGGCCCGCAGGAAGCCCTTGCCAGTCAAGGTGGGTGATTGGGTCAAGATTAAGAATCCCAGGTTTGCAGCGAAGGGACTTAGCAAGTATATGAAACCACGTTTAGTTGTCAAGTGTGGTCGTGGTTACGTCAAGCTTGAAGATGGCTCCAGATGGAGTCTCAGGCGTGTGGTTGTGGTGGAAAAGGTCAAAATGGATTCTGCTGATGGTGCGTGGGGGGAGCCTGATTGCGCTGCAGGCGATGCTGGGGCGATGGTTGAGTGTCCCTTGCCATGCCCTTCTACATATGGGGAGGCTGCTGATAAGGTGCTTCCTATGCTGGCCCCTTCCCACAATTGTGAGAATGCTCTTGTTCCGGTGTGTGAACGTGATGAGGAGGCGTCCTCCCTTACTGGGCCGTCTGTCTCTGTCCAGGGTCATTCTCATCCTGTCAGGGTGAGGAAGGTTCCTTCTAAGTACAATGATTATGTTTTGGGTGCCAAAGTTCGTTAGCACTTTTCTAGTTCATAGGTTTTCCCTCTTTTGAGCTACATTAAGGTCCTTGTTTGTGTCCTTATCTTTCTTTCCCTCCTCTAGCTGCATTCTGGCTCTCATTATGTGTTGTGTTGAATGTGTGTGTTGGCTGTTGTGTGTGTTGCGGTAGCGTGTTTAGCTGTGTGTGTGTAGTTGTTTTGCCGTCAGTTGTGGGTAAAGGGGGGAGAAGTGTTGTAAAGTGTCTTTTGCTCTTGAGTGGAATTCTATCTCGTAGAATTCCACTCTTTCTCTGATGTCATGTTTACTTCTGTTCAGAGGGGAGATTCCATGAAGAGTCGTTAGAAGCTGTAGTGAAGAGGTGCTGTGTAGGCTGAGTACTGCTGGCTCAGGCTGGTTACCAATAAAGGATCTTCACTCACCTGCAGTGTATGCCTCCTTATTACACTCTCCAGGTCTGAAATCTCTGCACTGGCTCCCAGTGGCTGTGAGGATTAAGTACAAAACCCTCTGCATTGTCCACAAGCCCTTCTGGGGCTTGGGGCCTCAATACCTTCAACTCTCTCTTCCTAAATAACTTCCTTCTTGAGCTCTTCGCTCATCCATCTCCAACTCCCTCAGGGTCAGTCGCTTCTCCAAGCAACGAGTTGGTGGTAGATCTCTGTCATCAGCTGAGGCCTCCCTCTGGAACAGCCTCCCTGAAATTTGAGGAGAATCATCTCCGGTTCCGGAAGCACTTCAAAACCTTTCTCTTTGCTTCTGCCTTTTCTCATCCTCTCTCCTGCTGACTTCCTGGCTGAAGCTGAAACTGCACTGGTGGCCTTGCCACCCTCTGATCTCGGGCCTATGTGCCCTCCCAGGCCAGTCGCACAACTGCACTGCCTTCCTGGCAACCCCTGCCCTTGGGGACTGTTTTCTGTATCCCTACAGTCCCACTACCAGCATTTGACACCTGATACCTTCACTTACCCTTGCACTTGCCACCTGCTGGCCTTACTTTTTACTTATTGTTATGTATTCTAATATCCTATGTACTGCAATGTCCCCTCCCCCTCCCCCCGCACTTTCCCCTTCCCCCTTCCCATGCACTTGCACGACCTGAATGACACCTGGCCTAGTAGGATCGCTGTCTGTCTTCCCTCTGTTCCCCCTCCCTTGCCTCGTCGCGCCTTGAAACACTTGTGTATAGGTGCATTATAAATGCCATATCATATCATATAATATCTCTAGCATTAAGCAGTCCTGTGCTTTCACCTTCATAATTTTCATTATTCTTGCCTTTTTCTCTTGTTTCATGCTTCTAAGCTTTTCATCTCTCTCATATTCTGCCCTCATGAATAAGGTTCTAGCCAGCCTTCCAGCTTCCCACCTTTTGCATCATTGCTCAGTCTTTATTTCTGCCATTCATCAGCTCTTCTCTTTTCCCGACTCCTCTGCTATTCCTTCACTACTCTCAATTGTTCCCTCTTCCCTTTGAAGCTCATCTATTATTCCACTTCCTCTGTAATGTTTATCATTGTATCCAGGATCTTGTTACACTCTTGATTTCTTTATCCATCGCCTCTGACCCTATTCATTCACAATCACTCCACTGACGCCAAACCTCCCTGTGCTCAGTTACATTTCTGCTCATTTGATCTCCTTGCTCCTAAGCACAGGGGCACAGCCCCTCTATTCGATTTTGACCCTCACTTCAAATCGTCTGTTCCTACCTCAAAGGCCTATCTTTATTCTGCTCGTTCAGGCTGATTAACTCACCCTCGTTTCTTGACTCTATTCACCATTTGCATTGTTTATTGTACCGACTGCCATTACACTGCACGGTGTTTGGACAAATAACTCTCAATAAAATACAAATAAATTCAAAGTGCATGCTACTGTAGAAGCTTTCTATAATAGGAGCCATTGCTTATTTGCAAAGTTGTATATGCATGTTGGACAGCATTACGCAGTGCTTCATTTGTGGGGGTGGTTGCCAGGGCTCGGCCCTTGCACTTATTGTCTCAGACTCACCTTTGTTATTAAGTGATGTTAGTCAGTGCAACCATCAACCACAATGAGCCGGTGTGAGCTGCAGTGCAATCCCAAATATGTCAACACTGTGGGGAGCAGCTATGGGTGTTTGCAGCAGCGGTGCCCACCCACAGTGCCAAAGGAGTACTAGGACATATTTTGGCCCTGGCACTTATCTTTTTACAAACTAAGCAGCATGCCTCCTAGTTGTAGCCACCCTGCAAGTATTAGGTTGGTATAAGGGCATGTAGAGTTTCTCTAAACAACATACCAGTCTCATCTGGCAGCCAGCTTCCTGATGCACACTGGGTTGGGGTGAAAGGTTAATTTAGGATACCTCCATCTTCAAGGCATTCCTTTGATTTCTTAGAGTCTATCATAGATATAAGAGAGAGTTTTAAACAGAAAACGCAGGTACTTTGGAGGGAAGGCGAGGGAGAGCAACAACTAAAGGCTGAAGATAGCACATGGGTTTTCTCCACACATCCTGTGCCAAGAAAATGGCTGCTTCATGACGGGTCAAGCCATTCGCTCTGTCTACACATGAGCCATATTTTAGTCATGATTCTGGCTGTGCGTCTGCTGATGTGGAATGATTGCTTATGGTGGCTCCATCCTTCTTCAAGGTCTTCATGACTGCAAGAGTTTCTGAAAAGCTATTGAGCAGATTTTTTTTTTTGGGAGGGCATACAATTAGGCAAACAGCTGTGGGCTCCACTGGACATTGGCCATACACCCACAGTCAAAGTTGCCACTCAGCCAAAGATCATGTTTCCCATTTGCATAGACTGTTGATCAGAGCACTGGAGATTGTGGGCAACATTCTCAAAACCTTTTGTGTGCAAATCATCACTAACCCCAACAAGAAAAGTAGACTGATTCACAGAGTTCATCTGAAGGAGTGCATCTTGGATGTGCCATTACAGATGTCCTGTTCACCTAAGATCAAGGGGTGTTGCTGCACCATTCAAAAGTGCATCCCAAATTCACAAACAGGAAACTCTTTTAAATATGCAGAAATCGGGGTCACCCGCTTGCGCCTGTTGGGAACAAGCGCAGGGGGAGGCACAAATCATGACAGGGCTATTTCTGACCCTGCCATCATTTTATTCTTTAGCTGTGGTTGCTGCGGTTTAAAGTGTGGCCTGTCAAGCTTGAGCGCTTTGAAACACTCGCCTGTGTGTAGGCGCTATATAAATATACAATGCAATGCAAACCTTACATTTCAATCCCCCAAACACCAAAAAAGAGGTGGAAGTGCTTTTTTCCAAGCATCTCACAGAGACGGGCCTTTTATGGGCTCGTTTCTGTGAAATGTGCGGTCGGCAAACACCCATCAAGCACCGTCTCAGCCACACAAAGCCACATATCAAGAGATCCTTGTTCTACTTTTCTTTCTCATAGGCCCTTACTCAGCTGGGGCCTCAGCACCTCCTCTCATCTCCTCAGTGAACACGCTGCTCACAGACCTGCATTGAGTAGATAGAGTTCTGTCCCGACACCTGGAAACACTGGATTGGAAATGCAAACACAGTTAATCTCGCAAGAATGCACACTGTAATACGTTAATAAACCACGTCCATTCGTATTCACTGGGACAACATACCGTAAGTAGGCTGTGCACAGGTAGAGATTGTATAAAATACTTGCCCAAAACACAGAGAAATTGTTATGGGATGGCAAAAGGGGAACTTGCCCCGGGCCCCCACCTTAGAGGGGACCTCACAAGGCTGCCTGATCTAAAGAAGTTAGATTCCATTGTTCATCAGACTTAAATAGCACACCTCACAATATTTTATGGCATCCTGCTGAGGCTCTAAAACTATTGCCTGTCTGTTTTGACAAATACATTCTGCCTTGATCAACTCATCATGTAATGCTTTGTGTTCACTGTGGTATACATAGTGTGTGTATTACTTACGGCACAACTCCTGGAGCATTCTTTCCTTCATGTGGGAATTATGTTGATCATGTGCAATAGCCACATTTTAAACACATATTGATAAATTGAGTACCACAATGGTTCGGAGGTTAGCTCAGTCTGTTAAGCACTCATTGCAGGGATATCTGTTCATATGCAAGATTAGAATAGCACATCCCTGTAAGTCTGGCTGAGCCTTTCCTGTGTCTGAAGTTTATAAACCTGCCTGCACATGTACTTGGTTTTACAGCACAACAGGTGCTATTATCAGCAATGTCCCTGCACCAGATTTGGTTGCTATAAAAACTAACATGTCTGGCGAAGGTCTAAAAATTGGGTCGCTCAGGTGGGGTGTTGTAACACCTAGGCAATCATCTCCAACGATGAGCATAAACTGTTAGTCCAAGAGATGAATAAGTAACCAAATTTTCAGCCAAAAGATTCATGCTTATATCTAACATCTCGTACATTACTGTGCTGTCGTCTGTCAAGTTTGCCTTCTTGCATGCAGGTGGCATCCAGGGATGTCATTTCACCAAAATGCCAGGGGCAGCGGAAGTGACATCACACGACCCTTGACCCCCTGGTGACATCACAGGAAGTGATGTCATTTGACCCCACCACGAAATGATATAGCGGGATGCGATGGAACGTGACTTTTCACCCGTTGACAAAACAGGAAGTGCTATCACATAACATTGTACACTACAAAAAATATGGTTACGATATCACTATAATGTGATGTACATTTCATACAAGAATGGATCGCCATATGTATCGTTAAAATCAGTGTGTATAGGCCCATATTACCAAATTACTGTGAATGCAATCAGACGTCCATGACCAAGTGATAATGATGTGTTATTATGTAGCACTTAAGCTTAAGCACTTTATATAGATAAAAATACACCCAATAACACTCACCCTGTGTTGGTACTCATTTATTGACCTCAGAAGGATGAAAGGCTAAGTTGAGGCGTTTAAGAACAGATTAAATCAGTGACTCACCCCCTGAAATGTGCCTGAAATAAACCTTTAATGCGTCTAGCAATTATATAGAATTCCAGAAAGACACATTATTTGGTATTCCTAATCTTTCTTATTTAGGGTCAGTGCTAAAAGTGTTAGACTTGTGTCACTCCTTTTCTTCTTTTTCTTCTTTTTTTAAGGGGCTTTAACAAGAAAGTCAGCCACTCCAGAACTAAAGAGCCACATGGTGATGGCCACAGCCCATGAGCTTGCATTACAAAAAAAAAAAAAGGTTTTTTTTCTTTTTTTTCCTAGAGGTCGCAAGGGTGACCACAGAGGTCACAGTGCGACCTCTGGTGACCCCTAAATGACGTCCATGGTGGCATCGTTAACCGCCTTACTTGATCTTTCTTCTTAGGTATCTATTGCTGAAATTGCAGTGTTGGCACACATCCCAGATTCACCCCTTAACCAATGTGTGATCGTGGGCATCTCATTTAATCTTGTTTTCCCTAACATCTCAACATTGTTAGTCCCTAAATCTTTCAAAATTGTCAGCTGTTCAGAGGGATTTCCTTTTCAGGGTATGATCTTCAAAAAAGCCTCTCTCGTGGTTTTACTGGCTATAGTTTTGCTTCAACTATGTTAGTGAGAATTGATATATTGCACATCACAGGCACTTGTTCCTTTGATTTCTAATGTCAACACTATTTGAAAACCATGTCCCACTTCTAATCGCAGTCTGTCTGGATACAGACACCTTCCTGGTAGCTTCTAATCTGCATTCACTATCCATGCTAGGGTATGTGTAGCTTTCTCTTTCGTTCCAATTGGTCTCCACTATTCATGCTTGAACATTTTTGCTTTCTCTGTGGCAGCTAATGTGAGTTCTCTTTCTATTCTGATTTACGTGTGCCTGTTACACACAGTTCTGCATGAATACTATAGGCTGCATACCTTCCTGGATGCTATAAATATCCTGTATCTATACTAGAACAGAAGTAACCTCTTTGTAGACTGCTTAAATTGGCCTTCAAAAGCCGCTTGTATATCATTCTGATAAGAGCAAGAATGAAGAGGGTAAGGTGACTTAAAGGGATTAACATGGTTATTTTGAATGCTGTGAGGCAGCATATCAAACTATGGGTTGTGATAGTGACTGGGGGAGGGAGGAGTGGAGGGGCAACCAGATGTTCTTGATCACTTACTTCCTTTGGTTTGATGGAAGGGGGACCTGAATATGTCCATGCCCAGGGCCCCAAAAGTGCTTAAGACGGCCCTGCCAAAACATTCAATGGAATGATGGCCTCATTGTTAAACTGTTCAAGAGTGTGACTGCTGGACATCCCTGGTATTCCACATCAGCAGAGAGTGAGTTTATAGAAGGATGATTTCAGTTTTCAATTCCCAAATCGTCAGCAGGGCGTCTAGAAGCATGGCCCGAATTAACGAATGAAGCTTTGAATGAGCCACTGTTGTTGCTCAAGATTCATTTAAGCCATATTGAAAAGGGAACTTTAAAATGTAACAGGGATTGAAGCCCTGACCTCGTCACTTGATATGTTAGGCCTGATTTACACGGCTTTTTCCAATAGGATTATCCCCATTCAAAATGCTTTTTGTAAATCAGGTCCTATGTGTCTTGATTGATAGCTTCTTGCTTCATAGTAGCCTCAGGATTATGGCTGAATACAACCCTCCTGAAAATACCAAATTAGACTGAAATGTCACAACCAGTGAGTTGACATTTGGTAATAGCAAATTGCATCGTATTTAAATAATTGATTTTTTTAAAAGTGTTATTTTTTATTGGGAATGGATTCCTATTTTGTACCTCAAAAAATGTAAACAAGGGCTTCCTTTTTTGTTGAATCGATTTTTTAAATTGATTTCTTAAAATAATGTATTGGTTCATTTTAGCAACACAATGATTCATTCTTGACTTTCTTTTTAATGTAGAACTATTAGGAATAATAGGGCAAATTCGAATTTGTCAGCAGTGTGATTTTGGACAAATAAACACGCCCAATTCTCTTTTTTGGCAATTAAAACACACCTAGCTCTACTCAACTCTACCCAGCCGAGTAATCCTTCCTCAGCTTTAGACACAACACCTTGAACTGGCTGCGATCCAATGATATTTAACCTCTACTGTGTTCAGACTTTTAATGATCTTACTCACCTGATATGCGCTTCCTGAAGCATGCACTGTACTTATACCTGCTTATCGCTTACTCAACTGACTTATACTTCCTAATGTATAACTCTGATGTATAATTCTGATGTTCTCCCCCAGACGATTCCCTGCTACCCTTCTATCTTTATGTAACTTGTCATACTATTTAACCTTCTATCTCTACGTAACTTGTCATACTATGTAACCCAAGCTTTAAGAATCCTTGTACTCATTGTGCCCAGTTACCTACTGGTTCGGTGCGTTGTACAAATTTATAAACAAACAAACAAACTCTTGAAATCAGGCCACATTCTGAACGAGTCTTAGCAGGTCAGGACATACGCTAATTATTGTAACCCTTTGCATAGGCATTTGCGTGACATATATCAGGACTTATTACAAAAGTACATTGGACCGAGTGAGCTTTCTTCCCCTATAGGCCGGGGTGTTCGGAGCTACATATAACTAAGACACAGATTGCATGAATTGATTCCAAAGTGTTCTGAAGGCCTGCCAGACAGCCAAGGAAGTGCCTGCCAGTTGCACCTGCAGTGTCCGTCACGCAGCCGCGCGCAGGCGACTCACCTCGGAGGGAACAATTAGCAGTCTAGGAAAAGCCTACCAGACTCTCAGACGGAAGAGCGAGAGGCTAATGCGAGCAATGATTGGACGCCTACCTGTACTGTACACGGGGAAGGACATTAGTATGGATCATTGCCGTCTCTGCCTGAACAAATGCTGCGGGCAAGAGCACGAGACAGTGTTTGCATAAGTAATGGCCTGGGTGCAGTCACCCCAGAAACCAGGAACTAAAACACACAACAGATGATAATCAGATCTGGGCAGTCTGAAGCATCGACCAAATGGACGCTGATAGGACGTAAACGGTGGCCCTGTGGTTCAAGCACCACTCGGATGTGTACCTTGTAGAATAGAATGTGTTTTTTTATATACTTGTCCATGTCAGTAGTGCACTACCAAAATAAAATCTGGATTGAATGTGAATTACTTTTGAATTTTTCCCTATTCATTTAAATGTTCGTTTGAATCCCCTTTTAATGCAGAAATGACGTTTTTACTCTTTGCATTACATGCGTGTTTCTTTCGGTTTACTGAAACCAAAAAATGCTAATGAATAAACCTTATCTGTTTTGGATATCAACAATAAAATCCCAAAACAATGTCATCTCAAAATGTGACTATGAAAAAACACATACATATTTTGGGCATCCTTCTAGCTTAGTGCTCCTCATATGTTAATTACTAATTCGATATTGGTCTGGGATTTTATTTAAAAAAAAAATCCAACACAATATGATCCCTTAAATTAGCTGTTAAAACAGAATTTCCGAAAAATATATGCACATGAGTAGTGCCAGGCAAACAGACTCTAGTTCACATAGACGTAACATTGTTGTACAATTTATAGAGCATGAGTATAGCAAGATGGTGTCAGCCCTGCACATTTCTGTGATGGTTAAATACGGAGAGGGATGTTCCCATCAGGAATCATTAACAACTAATTGTAATTTTATTTATGACATATGAGTTGGGCCATAGCCTCATCTCGCACTCTGGAATCAGATCTGTGGTAGGAGAAAGTCTTTCAATCCTACATGGAAAACAGGCAGTCAAATGAATTGAAACTGAACGTAACTCATAAAGAGATGATGAATGTATTTATTAATTATTTAGTGCATCACAAACAGTAATGTAGAATAAAAATACTTCAATAAGAACAAACAAAATACATCACAAATACTGTGAAAAACAACAAAGAAAAGAAAAAACAAACAAAAAACAGACCTAACAATAATCGGGGTGATACATGGAATAAATGTGCGCCAAAAACGGTTACTTGCGCTGCTTTTGCGCTGGATTCTATGAATTGTGCCCAAAATCTTGATACCTGAACTCAGGTATCTGTAACCTAGGTGCAGCATAAATTATATTCCTACAAATAGCTGGTTACACACACATGTTTTTGATTCCTGATGGGAACACCCCCCTCTGTATTTAGTCATATTCTTACTCTAGTTCCCATTAGAGAGGGAGTAAGCCCTTATGTGTGAAGATTATTTCTGTGATGGTAGCTGACAACTACACAGCACGATGATATGCAGAACTTGGGCAGGGAAGTTGAGTAATTGAATGGGATATAGATTGTATTAAAAAGGAAATCACAAAAAAGTGTCCTGGGAATTAATAAACAAGTATTCACTGCCTATTTTCTAATTCAACTTGTTTTGCATAAACCAACTCTGGAATCTTCTGCTTAATTTGAGGGTTCCTCATTTTATTTTGATGCGCTTTTCTGTAGTCGATTTTCTGTAGTCGACCACCGAGAGTTAGGCAAATGCAATCTCTTTCTATTCATCACTGATAAATCATGAAATCAGAAAGGAAACAGTGTGCAAGAATAACTTTCAAAGTGTGAGTAACCAAATCTAACCAAATGCCAAATCGTGTAGGTCGGGTGGTCGAGCGTTCAACATATAACCTATTTGCAGAATATTCGTGTCACGTACAGGGATGGCTGTGCGACATGGGAAGCCAAGTAAACTAGTTGTACGAGGACCCTTCATTCAAATATTCACAGAATGTGCTTTCTGAATTCTGTTTTATTTCGCTTTCTCAGCGTGTTGTTGATGACTAATCAAACAAATCTAAGATCCAGTAGCTTGTTCAGAAGGTATCATGCTGGGTTGCTGCCTTTTTTGCAGTCATCACAATCTCTCTTCGTTTTTACAGGGTTGACTAAAACATTTGAAAAACTGGATGTACCATAGGTTACGAGCAGTATTTTTCTCTGGAAGAAAAATAATAGCAACAATGTTTACAGTTAGCCAAAATGCCCATCTAGAGAAAGGCATGGTGCCTCATTAAAACAGTGTCGGTCCGGAAACAATGGTGCTGGTAAGATTTCTGGCACCATTGTTTGCACCATTGTTTCTGGACCGGCACATTACAACTCTGTTGGCAGGTGCCATCCCCCTCGCCAGGTCAGACCTGCCGGGCAGGATGACACCCGCCTGCAGAATTTCACGGAGGCACTGTTAATAATCGTGCCAGTGCTTCTGTGGTCCCCATTCCCATAGAGTCCAAAAGGACTCTATGGGAATGAGGAATTACAAAGTTACCAGGGCTTGACATCCCGGCTGTCGGGGTTGCAATCCCCTGGCATTACCAGGAATTCAGGCGCCAGTAATTCATTACAGGTCAGGCAGCTACGGTTTTACGGGCATGGTAACCGCAGGACCCGTAATGAGGCCCATGGACTTGTTTCTACATGTTATTACACACTATATCAAGGCTGCACAGTTAGTGGGTGCACAAACCAAATCAATGTATCATTGTAAGCATGGCCAGCCTGGTTAAACATTCAGCCACGTGATATATGAGATCATTGCATTATCTACATGACAAATGTCCCCTAGTTCCAAAAAGAAACCAAAGAGTATGGCAATTCCATGCTAATCACTGGCCGGACATGTGGAAGGTTGTTGCTACATTGTCCAAGAAGATATTTGGCTTTGCATTAAGAGTCAATAGCAATTATTGAGTGTCTGACAGTTGAGGAGGTTGCATGCTGGGAATTCTAAAGACTTGTGGAATGAAACCTAAAATCATAGCAAGCTTGTCTATGAAACAGCACTGTCGATCATAACCCAACTGTCATTTTGTTGGCTATAAGTGTACCTCCTTTGGTGATAGGCTCTTGCATATAAATAATACCCTCAAACAATGGTAGGCACATTAAAAGTCCCAGTGAATATCCACCTTCTATTGTACAGAAATATCTTACCTATATTAAAACTAGCCCTTCTGAACAGAGACAATGTGTCTCTGCGGACACATTTATGTGTCCGCAGAGGACCTCGTGGATTCCTTTGTAAGTATATCATCAATAATGTACCCCATTATTAAGAAAACCTTTCCAGTGATTAAAAATGAATCAGATGGACATTGTCTGTGGTTTGTCACAGAGTGGAGGGTATCCAAAGACAAACTCATCAATCTATTAAAAAACAAGGAAGGACAGAATCATAACTTGGTTATTGTTGCCCATCAGCAATCCAGAGGGCTACCTATGTCTAAAAAAGCTCACATTAAGAGAAGATATGGTTGCAAGAATAGGAGGCAGATTCTGTCAAAGATTCTAAGAAATCTTGGTGGGTAGTGTCTTCTTTATCCAAACCAATGAGCTGTACTTGGAAGGAGTGCTTTCACGAAAAAGATTGGTTCATCTACTTTTGTAACCTTTACAGTGAAGAGCGATTGTGCTTCTCTAATGTCGGATAAGACATTCTAAGGTATCTTGATGACCCTGACATTATTAATCAGAGTTTATAGATAATAAATGAGGTCAACGTAGCAATTAAAACCCACAAATTGGGCAAGGCTCCATACCCAAGTTACATTGTAGTTGATCTATTTAAATATCAAACATCTTACTGGGAATCATATCTGACTCCCGTTTGAGATAGTACTGATTCTATAAAACAGTGGGAAACATGGGAGCTAGGTAACTATCATCTAATATCCTTGATTGATAATGAAAGCCCCTAGAGAGGAAAAGAATTTCTGGGGGAAGAGAGGATGTGTTCTCTCACCCATGGAATTGGTGTGGAGGCAGGAGGTGATGGGGAAGACAGTAATGCCTGTAGAGCTACTTCGTTTGTCTCTCATGTAACTACATTACCCATCACACAATTCAGGAATTCAATCCTGGAAACACCATGGAATCAGTAAGGGGAGCCTTGCCAAGGCCCGCTGGGCTGTTTGGTTACCTCCACATAGACTTTGTGGACATGATTAAAAGGTGCAATAACTATCACTATTAAATTGTAATTGCTTGTCCATTCTCCCAGTGTCTTGAGGTTCATTCCAGCGTAGATCCTGATGCTAAGTCAGCAGCAACATTTCTGGTGAGTGAGGTATTTCCACAATGGGGAATTTGTGACGTCTTAAAATCTGACAATGGAACCCACTTTTTTAATGCCTTGTTCGCAGAAATTGCTCCACTTTTGGGATTCAGGCACAGGTTGTGCATGGTTTACCACCCACAGGCCAACAGATTTGTTGAGATGCTCAATGGGGTCCTTAATGCCCGTTAGCAAAACTGTGTAATGAGTTGAGAAAGTCTTGGTTCCACTGTCTTCCTCTTGCACTATTCTATTTGACAAATCAGCCTAGAAAAGACCATCATTTGAGCCCCCACGAAATCGTGATGGGACATAGGGTACACATACCTGTCTCACCTGCATGCTCGCCATCAGACGCAAAATTGTTAAGATTATATCTTCACATGTTGTGTCTTCTCACCAACAGACTACAGGAGAAAACAGCAAAGAGAGCGGTAAGCAATGCAAGACACCGCTGCTACGTGGAGACTGCATTTTCATGTGGACCTTTGTGTGACGTTGGAGTGATTGTCATTTCCATGGGCCTCATCGTGTGGTTTGCAGAACTCAGACTGCTGTGAAGGTAGAGGGCAACAAGATCGGATTCACCTTACTGATATTCGAAGGGATACCGGCACCCATCCACCTGCACAGGAGTAGGCACAAATGTAAGTATGCCCTAGGGATCCTCTGCTCATTCTAGTGGAAAAGGGGAGTATGAATGAAGATCCAGAGCTTGAATCATTTTGTTTTTTTAGGAAAAGAAATGTCTAACTTTGCAGATTGTGTTAAAATCAGTGTTTTTATGGTTTTATGGCATCAAATGTAAAATTAGAAGGTTCAGATGTATCTAGTTTTGTGGAACTCAAAGAAGTATTGTCAAAAGAAAAAATAATTGTTGATATTGCATTTTTTGAATAATGGGGATGATTGTATTGTATTGTATTTGTCATTTTTATAGCGCCCTTTCCAATTTGCATGGCCTCAATGTGCTTTGTGGTTGGAACACCATCAGGGTTCGAAGTTCATGTGTGGGAGATTCTATGAGTACATTTTTCAGGATGTGTGTGTGCATATTGCCAGGTTAGGAATTAGGTGGGCTGTCTAGGCTCCAGTAAGCAGCCCGGATTTCAGGCACGTGAGTAGGTACTGTTGTTGGTTTATAGATCTAGTGACAGAGACTCAATGTGTGCCCAGCTAAAAATACATTTTCCGTAGTTTGTAGCTGTATACCAACGGCAGAGGTGTTGAGGTACGTCAGGAGTTTCAGTGTGGACGGCTATGTGAGCTTCTAGACCAGATTTGCAAAGCCATAGCTGCATTCTATAGTTCACGGATGGGTGTATGTGCCTGCACCCTGTGCCCTGGTGCAAGGTATACATACCTTAAACTAGAATGGAGTTAATCTTCAGTGTCATTTTTCTAAGTCCAACGCAATTGGCTGGTCTCGCCAGTTGTGGTCTCCCTAGATTGAGAGCCTGAGGAGTGGGAGAGTGACCTGGAGGTAGGGGGGAGTGATGTACGATCATCAGGGGTGATGTGAGGAGGGGAAACATTATCACATTGTGCCGCTGAGAATGCTGCTGCATCCGTTGAGGTTTGGATGGATAGGTGTACTGTCAGGTTTGGGCCAGTGTTTCTCTCTGCTTATCAGCAGTATAGACTGCAAGAAGGTTTCAAGAGGAGAAAGGGAAGAGGTAGGTTTTGAAGGCCTTTCTGAATGCCAAGTCATTATCATTGTTGCAGAAGTGCAGCATCAGAACATTCCAGATGATCGGCGCTTGGACGGAGAAGGACAATCCACCCAGTCTGGCGCAGTTGTAATATGGGCCAACTAGAAGAGATGCTGTGCTGATCTGAGTGCCCTTGAGGGGTGCTAGCGGGTGAGTTTGCCTTGGAGGAATTCCAGGTCAGTGTTGTGGATGGCACAGTGAGTGATTGTTACGCTCACCTGGTATCCACAGGGACGCCACCCAGCCGGGTTACTCGCTGGAATGCCTCAGCTTTGCCCTGATGTGGTCTGCAGGGAAGGTTCTGCCTTGTGGTAGAATTAGGCGTGCTCTCCGTCCTGCCTTCTTTGCAGGGGCGCATTGTCTTTCATGGGCGAGTGCGGTCCAGTTACTTCACTGACACCGGCCCGTTTGATATTGTTCAGGTAGGTCTTATTGCTGTTCTTTAGTTTTGTTGCTATCCTGCATGCCTTTCTTTGTTTAAAATGTCTCTTTTTTCTCCCTTAGGTATGCAGAGCTTCATCCCGGCGAACTGGCTTGGTTGAGCCCCGCTGGTAAATGATGGCGCATTAAGAGCGCTATGATGTGGTAAGTAAGCGCTATGCGCAACGCTGCAAAGTCTTGCCTTTGCTAACCTGTGTTTTCCTTCCTTGTAGGTCGCGGTGTTCTTCAGAGCGAGTGGAATGTCCGGAGTGGTGCCAGCCGAGAGGCGCCGAGCCCGGCAAGCCTTTTGAGCAGTTTGTAATTTGTAAATGTCTCTACTGCTTTCTTTAATGTTGCCTCTATCTTCCTCTTTCAGGTCTTTCTGTCCGGGAGGCGTGCATATTCGAGGAAGCTGTTCTCAGTAGCTGCGAGTGTTTAAAGATGAAGACTCCAGGTAAGATGCTGCTGCTAATGATGTTCCTTTTGTTTCCTTGCAGGTTCTGCTTCTCCGGGTTTCGAGGGAATAGCTAGACACGGTGAGCGTCACGTTGCAAGCTGCAAAGTAACGCGAAGCGTGTTATCTTGCTCGGGTGTGGTTTAAATAGCCCCAACAAAATAGTCCAGGTAAAGTAGTCCCAGGCTACCACACCCAAAACACTAGACCGCATAGCTTGGTTCTAAGGAACCAAGCTATGTTGATGCCTCCAATTTGGCTGACAATACAATAAAGTAGTTCCCAAGCACATTGTTTTTCATGGTGTATGAGCCTGGCGCCAGGACTGGCCCCATGAGGGCTTTTGAAGAGGATGCCAGGCTCTAGAGGCCCGAGTCCTGACTCCACCTGGCCAAAGGATTTGCCAGAGGGGGTTTTGGGCGAGGGTCGTGACAGCGATGCATATGGCTTTAAAGGTAGTGCGTTGATCAATCAGGGTCAATGGAGGACTCTTAATGTATGACTGATGTTTTCTCTGGGAGGGAGGCAAATGAGCCAGTGGGCTGCAGCGTTTTGGATTCTTTGCAGTTTCCTTAGCTGAAACACTGGTGCTCCTAGATAAAGGCAGTTTGCATAGTCTGAGCGGAGAGGATGATCAAGATGATGGCAGAGAAATGGGGAGGAAAGGTGAGTTATGGGAAGATAGGCTTGAGGATGTGCAGGTGAAAGAAACAGGTTCTGGATACAGAGTTGATTTGTTGCCGGGGGGGGCGGTGAGAGTTAGTGAGTGAGACCAGGGAATAGGGTGGGGAAGGATTTCCCAGAAACTATGATTTCTGTATTCTCATGATTGAGGATGAGGTGGTTGGTCGTCAATATACGAGAGGCATGATGATATATTTTTGGCGATTTTAAGGATGATCTGGGTATCGTCTGCATGGTTGTAGGGTATGCAGTAATAAAATTGCGGCAAAAATGTTGCCTTTACAATAAATGGAGGCAAAAATGCTGCGGTTTGACCCGGTAAAGGTCTACCCCATTACACCATTTCAGGGGATCGGGGGTTGCAGGGATGTCCCCCACTCATCTTAAATGCTATAATGGGTATGGGGTTGAGGGGGTGCCCCTGTATCCTTTACATGGATTTCAGTGGCAAAACCACAGCCTTTTTGCAGCCATTTCATGTGTAAACCGCCATTTTTGCTGCGATTTTTACACATGGAATCGGTTGTAGCAGGTGAGATTGTGAGATCGGATGAGTGTGGGGAGTGTACTCAGATAGATGTTGAAGAGGAGGGGAGATGGGTATGTTCCCTGCAGGACCTCTTTTGGTACTCATCGGGATATAGAGGTGAAAGGGTGGAGAAGCATGATTTGCAATCCATGTGAGGGCAGTGTCTTTGATTCCTAAAAAGTGTGGCCTGTCTAGGAGGATGGTGTGGTCAACGGCGGCACAGAGGTCATGGAGAATGAGTGCAGTGCATCCTTCCATGTCCGGTTTTCTTTTTCGGTCATTCTAAATTGACTCTAGGGAGGACTCTTTTCCTCTGAGCGGTCTGAAGCCAGATTGGGCAGGGTAAAGGAGGATGTTGGCTTCAGTGAGATGGATGATCAAATTGCTTGTATGCTGTCTGGTCCATGAGTTTGGCCATGAAGCGAGTGTTGGAAGTGGGCTGGTAGTTCTGCAGCAGGATTGGGTAGAGCAAAGGTTTTTTATGAGGGGTTTGATGTAGGAGATTTTTTAGGATTCCGGGAAGGTTCCCGATATTAGGGAGTTGTTAAGGATTGAGCGTGCGATACTGCCTGTACATGTTGAGGCAAGGATGTTTTTGAGGAGGATGGGAGTGCAATGATATTCAGGGGAACCTGATCGGTGGCTTTGTGCTAGAAGCCAGAGGAACTCCTTGTGTGAGATCGGAGAGAAAGAGACAAAGGTTTGTTTTGGGAGGGAGATTGGATAGGGAATGGGCGGGTAATGGGTGGTGGCATTAATTCTAATTTAGAGAAGATGTCAGAGTGTTTGTTGATAGCAATGTTGTGGAAGTGTTCTAATAAGCCATTGCAATGGGATTGGGAGTTGGGTGGAGGGAGGGCAGGTCAACCTGGAGAGTTGAATTCAGAAATTATTCTATGCAGTTATTTGCTTAAGTTGCGAGAGTTCAAGATTATGTTCCCATAGAATGCTCTGTAGATCCCACAAGGAATGCACTTGGATTTGCAGTGTATGATTTAAGGTATAGACATATGAAGAAGGGTGGGAGAGAGAGATCAGTACGATATTGCTACGCCTGTTCTCTCATTCCCCATGCCTCTGGTGTCCCTAGGGTGTTCATCCTGACAAAGTAGAGGTAGCAGATGCACTATGCCTACTGTACCTAGCATTGTGCTGGGTCCAAGGGCAGATTAAAGGGCAATCAGTTATGGCATCAATCATACCTATTGATGAAGACTGTTCAGTTACTGATCGTTAAGAGCAGAAAAATGTACAGTGTTTCCAAAAAGTCTAATTCAGTCTATAAGCTGCTATTTATTTCTAAAAATCGATGGGAGCAAGGGATGAAGAGTTGCAGAACTAGAGAAATGAGGGGATTCTCAGAAGAAGAGGTTGCACGAATAAACCAAGAATGTTGGACTGTGTGGCGAAATTACTTGCAGCATCTGACGTGGCTGAAGGAGCCTTAAAAGCCTGTTACGATACAGACACTTACCCATTTTTCTCTGTGTTTTAAGGGCAATGGCACAGTGCCTGTTGGCACAAATGGGAACTGCAGTCACACACTCCGCATCGCTGATCTGACTGGAGGTATGGCTGCCTTTCTAGACAATATTATGACTCGTGGATCGAATGCCCCAAGGAATTTGCCTCCAGCCTGGCAAGGTGTGTGCAGTTTCTCTACATTACTCGTGCCAGCACTTATCATCCCTGAGGAGCACCTTGGCCTGGCCCATCCAATATCCAAGGCTATATCTGTGCCCCGTTAGTCCCCTGTGCCCCTTGTGTCTCCTTCATCTTACATGGGCAAACAAATGACTTTGTTCGACAACAAGAATCAGGAACTATTGCAACGCACCAGACGCTCAAATTACTTGTCAGCAGCCTCATCAAAAGCTTTAACTCCTTAAGTACCAAGGACGAGCTGTATCCTCCTTAGCATTACCTTTGCAGTGCCAAGGACAAGATAGCTCATTCTTTTTGACACTTCACTTTGTACGATCCCTGCAGAGCAGGGATCGCACAAAAGTGTAATCCAACTCCTGGGCTATGAGAGGAGGAGTTTCCTCCTCATGGGCCAGGGGTTTGATTTCTTTCAGTTTCACGTCTGCGTGCGTAATGCACCCTGACATGAAACTGAAAGTAAATTCACAGCGGGCAGCCATTTTTCGGGCTGCCGCAGTGAATAGAGAAGGTGAGTTCCCCTCTCCCTCGATCTCCAGCATTATTGAATGTTTGAGATTGAGGGAGGTGTCGTTGGAAAGGGTAGACTCTCCCATTTCCAACAAAACCTTATTTGAAGCATTGCTGGGTGCGGATCGGGCGCAGATTGTTCGATCCGTGCCCAGCAATGCCACTAGACCACCATGGATTTGTTTGTGACGTGGGGAGGTGAGGGGGTTGCTTACTATGTAAGCAGCCTTCTACCTCCCCAGCCCCCAAAGCATGGGGCATCACGTTTTGCTCCCCCTGGGGACAGATAGGTGGCCATATGCCACTAGGGAAGGGAACAACAAAAATAATAATAAACAAGAGTGTGCTGGGTAGGGATAGGGGGCCACTAACCCACCAGTGATTCTATCTAATGGAAAGGTGGGTATCCCTCTCCCCCACCCCAAGTGGGTGGAGGGCACCTCGTGTAGCCCTCCCTGGGGGCAGATATCTGCCCCTAGGAAGAGGTACACCAGATGCCCCCCATCCATTTGGGGTGGGGGTGGAGGGCCACCAGAAACCTTGCCAAGGCCCCCCCAAAGCCTGGGGCAGTACATTTTCCCCACCCTGAGGGTAGATGGGCACACTAATATGCCCATCTACCCCTAGGAAAGGGGCAACAAACATAATAATAACTTGTTTTGGGTGGGGTTGGGGGGACACTAAACCGCCAGTGATTGCATGTAATGGAAAGGGAGTGGCACTCTCCCCCCCCAACCCAAGTGGATGGGGGACCTCATGTAGATTTCTGCCCCCAGGGAGGGTTTTCCCTCTGAGAAAGGACAGGGACCCTGCCGTGGCTCCCTGGGACTGAAGCTGCACTTTAGGAGGGTCAACCCCATGTCCAAGGCCGGGGCCATCACCTCCAACCATCCTGGAGTTCTGGCGGGGTTGTGTTACAGCTTTTCCCTTCAGAGAGGTATTGGCACACTACCGGGACTCCCTGTTGGGGAAGTTCTGTAGCACAACCCAGCCAGCGCTCCAGGATGGTCAGGGGTGATGTCCCTGGACATGGGTGGCTGTCTACCATGTGGTTTGACCATCCCCAAGCCCAGGAGCTGTTCCAGGTAGTCCTGGCAGGGTCCCCGACCTTTCCTAGAGGGAGAATCTGTAACACAGGCCAACCAGAGCTCCAGGAAAGTCGGGGGTAATGTCCATGGCTTTGTGCAGCTCTCTCCCATGTGGGTTGACCATCCCCAAGTGCATCAGCAGTCCCAGGGAGCCTCGGCAGGGTGCCCAACCTTTCCCAGATGGAGAGCTGTAACACAGCCCAGCCAGAGCTACAGGCTGGGCTTGGGGATGGTCGACCCACATCGGTGACGGGTGCCCAAGGCCTGGGACATCACCCCCGACCATCCTTAAGCTCTGGCTGGGTTGCGTTAGAGCTTCTCCAACTGGGAGAGGATGGGGATCCTGCCAAGACTCCCTGAAT
Organism: Ambystoma mexicanum; assembly: GCF_040938575.1. NCBI lineage: Eukaryota > Metazoa > Chordata > Amphibia > Caudata > Ambystomatidae > Ambystoma > Ambystoma mexicanum. Next base: position 288,164,909 of record NC_090924.1, on the reverse strand, counting down.
CTGCTGCTGGACTTGGTGCAGTCAATGCATATGAGGGACAGCCAACCAAGGCCAGGGATATCACCCTGACCAGCCTGGAGCTCAGGCTAGGCAGAATTACAGAATTTCCCTCGGGGAACGGACATGGACCGGGATCCCTCGGACTGCCTTTGTATGTGTGGACGGTCTTTTTCTTTCCCACCCAGGTAGGTGCACCCACACATGTGAGGTAATGTTTTCATTGGGACACCTGTGGGAATGTGGGAAGGTAGGACGTGTGTTGTTGGTGGCGTATTTTGGTGTGTTGGTAGGGGACAATGTCTGAAAATTGAGTTTTTTGGCAAATTTTGGAATTCGCCGGGGATTGTGGGTAATACATTCTGGGGCGATATGTGTAAATCAGACCTCTGTGTATTCCCATGGATGTCTTATTTTTGGAAATACATGGGGTTCCCTGTTTTACTTGGTGGCTTCGACACCCTAGGCCCAAATCTGTAGGTTGTCCACAAGAGCAAAATCCCTCAAAATCTGCTCTGCCGAAAGACTTGGCGTTACCAGTGGTATAGCCTTTTCCCTTTTAGTCCAGTTATGTGAGTTAACATTTTCATCGGGACACCTGTGGGAATGCGGGAAGGTAGGACATGTGTTGCTGGCGGCGTGTTTCAGTGCATTGGCAGGGAGAAAAGGCTGAAAATTGAGTTTCTTTCACAAAATTTCAGACTTTGCCAGGGACTGTGGGTAATAAATTCTGGGCCGATTCGCGCAAGCCAGACCTCTGTGGATTCCCACGGGTGTCTTCTTTTTGGAAATGCATGGGGTTCCCTGTTTTCCTTGGTGGCTTAGACACCCTAAGCCCAAATCTGTAGGTTGTCCAGAAGAGGACAACACAGCAAAGTCTGCTCTGTCGAAAAACTTGGGGTTACCAGTGGTTTAGCCTTTTCCCTTTGCGCCTAGGTAGGTGCACCAACACATGTAAGGTACTGTTTTCATCGGGACATGTGTGGGAATGTGGGACGGTAGGGCATGTGTTGTTGGCCATGTGTGATAGATCATTGTCCCTCCTCTCCCAAACCAAAACTCTTCTCTTCCTCCTCACCTGTGTCACTGGTGTCGGGGCTGCTTGAATTCAAACGCTGTCTGGATTGTTAGTCCTTCTCCTTCTTGAAGTGTGTGTTCCTACCTTGATAGGAAGCCACAGTGACTGCCTGCAAATTGGCAGCCCTGTGGCCCCTTTTCCCGAAGATGGACTAAGTATGGGGAAAAAGACCAGTTGGCATAAAAACCCCAATGAAGTCGAGTCTTGTTGTGTTTAGGTTGAATCCAATCAAGATGAGTCCTGATTCCTGGGACAAAAGGCAGGATACCCGCTAGACTGAATCAAACTCAGAAACAAAAGGTCCTTGATACCACACAGACAGCGGAAAGATACGTGGCAGTTCACTCTGCAGATCAGGATGGAGACTGAGGCAGGAAGAAAAGTAGATGCAGGTGGTTTATAGCCGCTGACCGCGAGAGGAAGGAGCCAGGACTTCCACAGCAGCATGCCGGCTCAAATAAGCAGGTAGGCAGCAGGAGGAGTGCTGTGGTAAGAAAGACTGTTACAGAGGACGGGTGAAGAAAGAGAGGGAATAGGGTGCACGGAAGAATCCGTGTGAGCGAGAGAGGAACGGGGCGAGCCCGGAAGGAAAGAAATGAAAATAGAAAATACCTGTATGAGAACAGAAGCCTGTAGAGGGGACAGAAAGAGGATTCCAAAAAACATGGGAACCGAGAGGAAAACTATCGTGTAGCCGCACAAAGCAACAAAGCAAGCAGTTGCAATGTGCCGACTGCCGGGAGAGGAGCAGCTAAGACCCTCTCGGTGGCAGCCATGATGGAAAAAGACTAGATCAGCAATGGAGGAGCGAAGGGGAAATGTGGAGGCACGGTTTAATGACAACCTAACTTCCATCTATATCATAAGCGCCAAGAGCCTGCGTGCATGACTGTATGCCCCCATCTATGCCCAGGTTTACCAGGGTGACTCCGATGAAATTTGTCCACCAAGGAGGGTGCATAGACGAAAGAAGCGGGTTCCCAAGAGTCCTCCAACCGAGGGTACCCCTTCCAACTGACCAAGTATTGAAGCCGACCCCGATAATAACGGGATTCAGTTATCTGAGCGACCTCATATTCGTCCTCTGCATCGTCTTGTAAGTCAGGAATGGTAGGCAAAGGTCTATTAGCCTAATCAGATTTGAATGGTTTGAGAAGAGAATAGTGAAAAACAGGATGAATGCGATGTATTGAAGGGGGCAGCATAAGTTTGAAAGCCACAGCGTTGATCTTGGCAGAGATGGTAAGAGGACCCAAGAAGCAAGGACAAAGTTTAGAAGGATGCACCCAATGGGGCAGAAACTTATTTGAGAGCCACACTTTCGAGCCTATCTTCCAGTCCGGGCAAACCTTTCTGTGTCGATCTGCTTGGTTCTTGTAGGTCGATTGGTAAGTCTCCAGGCTGAGTTTGGCAGAATGATGAGCTTCCATGATCTTGGTCAGAGTAGCTACAATGGCAGGCACATAGGTAGGTCCTGAATGTGAGAGAAAAATACTGCGAGGATGGAGGCCATAGTTGTAGGAGAACGGAGAGAGCCCAGTTGCAGAGTGTTTGGCATTATTATATCCGAACTCGGCTCTAGGAAGCAAAGGAACCCAATCGTTCTGTTGCTGATTGATATAGCAACAGAGGTACTGCTCTAGCGTAGCATTGAGCCTCTCTGTCTGGCCGTTCGTTTGGGGATGGAACCCCGATGATAATGCCCTGTTGATTCCCAGAAGTTGACATAAGGCTTTCCAGAAGTTAGAAGTATACTGACTTCCTCTGTCAGAAAGAATCTTGTCTGGGAGGCCATGGATCCTGAATATGTTCCGAACAAAAATCTCCGCCATAACAGAAGCAGTGGGAATACCAGGAAGAGGAGAAAAATGAGCCATCTTAGTAAGAGAGTCAATCGTTACCATTATCCAAGAATAAGAACGAGACATAGGTAGGTCAACAATGAAATAGGATGTAACATGGCTCCATGGACGAGGTGGAAGTGGCCCTTGTTCTAATAGGCCTATGGATTTCCCTGGGATGTTCTTACTCTTGGCACAGATGGGGCATGAGCTGACATAGTCCTTAACATCCTGGCTATGGTTGGGACAAAAGAATGAACGCTGGATGAGGTCTAAAATGCCAGATCGTCCTCTATGGCCAGCGGTTCTATTGTAATGGCACCCCTCCTAGACCAATCGAAGAAGGGTGTGGGTCGGAAGATAGAGACAGTGGCCCTCATTACGACCCTGGCGGAAAGGGGTTTACGCCGGCGTAAACCATGGCGCCCCTTTCCGCCTGAGTACGAGTTCCCGTAGCGCCATGGTGATTTTTACGCCTGCTTTTTGCAGGCGGTAAAATCCATGGCGCTAAGGGACCTTGTTGTTAATTACGCCACCGTAATTTACGGTGGCGTAATTAACGCCTTCCCCACTCCCATTATACCCTATGGGGCAAAAATGGGAATGGGGAAGGGTAAATGGGGATTGGGGACTTACCGCCCCGCCAAGGTCGGAATGGGGCGGTAAGTCCGCCAACCACCATGGCGGAGTTGGCAGCTTAGCGCCATGGACCATGGTGCAAATAGCACCATGGATCTCCGCCAAGGTCGTATTGAGGGCCAGTGTCCTCGGAATATGAGACCATCTCTCTCTGTGAGGTCATCAGTCGTTTCTTGGGGAACGGCTCTTCTGGTTTGGACAGTGGCTTACTTGACCTGTTGCAGAAATGAAGTAATGTGAGCGATGATCTTATTCCTAGGAAATAGGCAGTCTGGTGGATGGTTGGTTGTGAGATCGGATTAATGTTTACGGGATAGAGCATCGGCAACAGTGTTATAACTTCCCGGAAAATATGTTATATGGAAGTCAAACTGGGATAAGAAATGAGCCCAAGAGCTTGCCTGGAATTGACACATTCCATTGATTGCAGAACTTGGAGATTATTATGGTCTGTTCTCACAAGAAAAGGATGTGCACCACCTTGTAAAAGATGTCGCCACTCTTAACACGACAATTCTATGGCTATCAGCTCCTTCTCTAATACAGAGTAATTGCGTTGGCTTACTGACCGATTTCTGGAAAGGTATGCGATGGGATGCTCAATGTCGTGATCTTCTTGAAGCAAAACAGCACTGATGGCATCTGCGGAAGCATCTAACTCCACTATGAAGGGACGTCTTTGATCAAGTTGGCGTAAAATGGGCGCAGAGCAGAAAAGGCTTTTGAGAAGTTGAAAGCTGTCCTCAGCTGCTGTTGACCCCTCGAACTGACCGGAGGGCTTCTTGAGGAGAGTGGTGATAGGCCGCACCACCTCCAAGAAATGCAGTATAAAACGACGATAAAAATTCGCCAAACCCAAAAACTGCTGTACTTCCTTGACGGAAGATGGAGCTAGCCATTTGAGGATGGACGATACCTTCTTTGGCTCCATCGTAATACCTTGTCCAAAGAGAATGTACCCCAAATACTGACCAGAAGATGTCTTGAAAACACATTTCTCTTGATTGGCGAGTAGATTATTAGCTTGTAGGTGGTCGAGAACCACCTGCAGATGGGCGGTATGGTCTTGTAGTGAAGATGAGTAAACCAGTATATAATCGATATACACTATTACGCTGATGAACATGAGATCCAAAATAATCCTGTGCATAAAGCAATGGAATATGCCTGGGAGGTTCACGAGACCAAAAGGCATCACCTTATACTCATCGAGACAAAAAGGAGTGCGGAATGCTGGTTTCATCTCCAGAGCAGATCCGGAGGAGATGGTAGGCGCTCCTGAGGTCTAATTTGGTAAACGTAGTGGCACCCTGAACGGCCTCAATGATCTCGGAAATCAAGGGGATAGAGTAGTGGTCTTGTATTTTGACTTTATTGAGCCCTCAGTAATCTCTGCATGGTCTTAACTCCTCCAAGTCCCGCTTGGTAACGAAAAAGAGTCATGCCCCTGCGGGAGATTTTGAGCGTTGAATGAGGCCGTTTTGGAGATTGGCATCCACATATTTGTGTAGTGCTGCTTTTTCAGCCTGAGACAGAGGGAAAATTCTGCCGAATTGAACTAGAGCATGGGGCACTAGTTTGATAGCATAATCCTCAGGACGATGTGGGGGCAATGCCACTGGGATCTGCTCAGCAAGAACCTCTTGGAAACCAACCAGATTGCTGGGTAAGGCATGAATCCCCATGCAATTGACTGTGGTTTGTGCTTCAGCGTAGGCTGAGATAGGAAGGCACTGGTGTTTACAGAAAAGTGAATCCAAGCGCATTTAGTTCTTCGTCCAGTCAATATGGGGATTATGTTTCCTGAGCCAAGAAATGCCCAGGGTAATGGGAAAATGTGCAGCCCGTATGATATCAAATTGTAGGGATTCAGTGTGTTGCATGATCTTGAGTTGCAAGACTTCGATGGTCTGGGTTATGGGACGTGATGTGAAGGGACTACGATCTACACCTTCCACCTTTTGTCCTTCTTTGTGTTCTAGTTTTCTGAGGCCCATTTCATTGGCCCAGACAGTGGCCCTCATTACGACCCTGGCGGAAATCGAAAAACGATGGCGGAAATGCAATACCGCCATCGAATAGCGCTCGGTGCGATTATGACCCGTCACCGTAAAGTACGATGCCATTAGCGACACCGTAGTGAACGCCAACGCTAACTGCACCAAGTACGCGCACGCGCGCCATGCCAAACCGTAATTACCACCATGGCGCAACGGTACGCGAATTCTGACCCTAGCGGACATTCACCTAACGCCATCAAGCATGGCGGAAAGTACCATTCCGCCATTGTGAGAAGTACGGCATCGCGAATCAACCGTAAACGGCCCTACTGAGTGCCTGTACACCACTCCCTGGCCACATTGCACAACTCCTCATAGGTGCAATGAAGTCACACAATGCAACCAGTGAAATGTACAAGTCACCCATGCATGCCAACGAACAAATGAATCCAGGGGCTCCAAGTGCCTTGTGAGTGGGCATCCATATTTGCCATGGCACCATAGCCGCACTGATGCAGCACAGGCATGTGAAGGTTCAAGTACAGCAACATGAGCAGAAAAATGAGACAAACAAAAACAGGCCCCCCCATCGACTGACACCAGTGTAAGGCAACATTCAAAGCAGTATCCTGAGTGAGACTGCACCAGCCCTGTACTCCTGCCAGTAAACAAACCAACCATCAGCATAAGCATGTACCACACAAGTTGGCAGAGTGACAGAGCAGCCAGGCTCATCTCAAGAGGGGCCAATGGGAGCTGCAGGGCACAGATGGCACGAATACAGAAGCTATTCCAATGGACATGACCTCAGTCTCCCTCCAAGAAACGCACGCAAACACAGGCACCTGTGACCAGCCATAGTCTGATAATCACATCATTCCACCAATCCACCTGGCTGACCGGCATCTGTTACACAAAAGCTAATCCCCCGCCCCTGAGCATGACATCATTAAAACAGTCATAATGGCAGGCCCCATCCCTGACCTTACTGGGCTTCGTAGGCAAACGCGGCCAGTACAGTACCACGCAACTATACTCAGAAGCCGGAACCCAATGCAGATCTCCTCAAAATACACCGCTCCACAAATAGGAATATGCTACATTACTTGCAAAGAATAACGCTACACGGTTAATATCAGAATAGAAATTTAATGCACCACAAAATCACCAAGCCCATACAGCCATTAGGTCATGAACTCCAAAATACATTTCAGTATTGTGGGCTGCATCCGCAATAAATGACCAGCTTCTGCTTGTGTGACGCCCTGTTCCTTCATGGTACACAGGGGCTACATTCACGTTCAAGAAGGCAACATGGAAGCGCCTAGAACCGCAGGGCCGTCCCATTAGGTAGGCACTAGTCCAGCTGAAAGGTCGAAATGTTGCTCCTAGCCACTAGTACTGCGTAAGGGCATGTGGCCCATTGGCAATCGTCCCATAAGATCGTAATGGTGCTCCACTGATTAACTCGAAGCAGCAGGTGTCGGGAGTAAAAGCCATCTGCAGGAGTGGCATACAGATGGCAGCGGCAAAAGGGGAGGAGAAACCTGTCACCCAAATGAAATGAAAAAGAATAGTATGGCCATCAGAACTTGATTTGTATTACTCACTTCAATGATCACACTAAATCTACAGCCATATGCATGCTAGCCCACTCAAAAGGATTATTCCCACCCAAAATATCACTTGCGAATCACAACTATAAAAATCGAGGTGAAAACACTATTACAAACGAGTGTTTGTGTGCATGCGTCTGTTAAGACAGAATCCATTAGATGGGATTAGTAACGTGCATAGACACAAGTGTTTGAAGGCGCGTCGAGACAGGGAGGGTTCAACAAGGGCAGAAAGACGATGGTCCCACTATGGCAGCTCTGCATCACATAGCGCAGGGGAGGTGGATAGATTCCAAAAAGCCCTGTACATGGCAAACTCTCCATGAAATCATCTGTCCATGCATCCATACATCATTCCCTCATCCCGGTATGAAAACGCCTGATTATTTACTCACATAACATGTGAAATTTCCATTGAGTCTGTGCGTAATGCAGTCTGCAAAATCCACTGTGCTTCAGGCCGGAATTCCAGTGTTGTGAAGTAACATGTATTTGGGAACGTCCGGCCTTATCGTCCACTACGCTATTGCGCATCCCATACTATTCATATCAATCATAGCATTCTCGCCATGGCCCCTGTCCCAAGGACATTAAACAATAGAACCTTATATCTGCAGTCAGACCTGTGGGCGTCTCCTCGCCGCTAGCTGAAAACCGAAAGCGCTGTCCTTCGAATTCCTCATTTGCAACATCACGTCGAAAAGGCATCTGTGACCGCTTGAAATCACAAATTCATCCATGTAGTGCGGCAGTGTGTGAAAATGGCAACTGGCTTCACTCACAAATGGGACGCCCCGCCCGTCGGTGAACCTCGGTACAGTGCTGCATGAGGGTCCACCGTTAATCGAGTACTACATTCCACTGACCCTTCACAAGTTTGTTCGCGACTGTAAAGATAGTATGTGAAACAATGGGACCATAGCAGAATGAACATATGAACCAATATTTCACTGCCATCGGGATTAAATACATGATTGTAATAGCAAGATGCCATGCGTCGAATTGCAGCGTTGTGTGCGGGACGTGCTCGCCCAAAGGGGATTGCAGCTTGCACAGGTGGAATGAATCACCACAGGTGGAGGCAATACAGCTTGAAAACACATAAATTGCACACCCAACCCCCTCCCACAACCACACCCACTCCAAAATGCTACCGGCAGGACTAGCAATGTTGGCCCTGGGGGACCTGATAGCACTGCAAGTACTCCAACTTCAAGAAGAAGACGAACACCAACTACTACAACAACCGGCCGCACAGAGGAGACGCAGGAGGAGGGCAAGGCAGGGCCAGCAAGGCCCGCCAGCACAGCCACTACCACCACGCAGGCAGCCCGCAATCCCACGCCTCCGAGCACATCCGTTCAACCTCACGGATGAGCAGATCCACACCCTCTACCGTTTGGACCGGGACACCATAACCGCCATTGTGGACATGACACAGGCTGACCTTGTCTGCATGATAGATAGCCCAACCGCCATCCCACCCCTACTGAAGGTGGTGTCTGTACTCCACTTCCTGGCCACAGGCACCTACCAGCACACAGTCGGACAGTTGCATGGCATTTCACAGCCAGTGTTCTCACGGACACTATTGCAAGTGCTCGATGCCCTCCTGAAGCACGCAGACGACTACATCTACCACGCTCGGAGCAGGAAATTACGAACACAAAAGTGGGATTCCATGCACTTGGCGGCATACCGGGTTGCATTGGTGCCATCGACTGCACCCATGTGGAACTGGTCGTCCCACATGCCATGGAGGCCCAGTACCGCAACCGAAAACAATTTCATTCTCTTAATGTACAAATGGTGTGTGACTCCAACAGGATCATTACACATTGTTGTGCCCGATTTCCTGGATCAACCCATGATTCCATGGTCTTGAGGAACTCTACAATACCACGCTACATGGAGCGACACGCAGGGAACAGATCCTGGCTACTCGGTGAGTCTCATTTCATGCATGATAATGTGGGGTATGTGATGCGGCAATGACCTGGCAGGAAGGGGGGGGGTGCGTACGTAGCAATGTCATTCCACAAACATCCTTTATTGTCCACATACAGGTGATGCCGGGTATCCACTGAAGAGATGGCTCCTTACACCACTCCGGAACCCACAGAACCAGCATGAGGAGGACTACAACCATGCCCACTCACGTACCCGTGTAGTCATAGAACAGGCATTCGGCCTACTGAAGACTCGTTTCCGCTGCCTCAGCAGGTCTGGCGGGGCACTCCTGTACCGCCATGAGAAGGTTGCAAAGATGGTCATGGCATGTGTCATGCTACACAACATGTGCGTACGTAGAAATGTGCCCATGCCCCCTGACGCAGAACTGCAAGCACCTGAAGATGGTCATGATGAGGGTGGGGATGTGGCAGCACCTCAAGGAGTCTGCGAGGCACAGGAGGGCCGTGACATTCGTCAGATTCTCATTGATTCATGCTTCTAGCACTCACGCCTGGTGGCTGATACATGGACACAGGACTTGTGGCACTGTGTGTGTCTGGAACATGCACAATATGGACTGTACGCCTATGAAGGCCTCGTACACAAAGATCAATGTCCACACATCTCATTGGATGATCGTGCATTGTTTATAGCATATGTGAAATTATGTTACACACCCCATCGACCCGCCACCCAAGTGAGCCCAACACACCCCCTCCACCATCCTACCTCCCACCCGAACACCAGTGTCCGAAGATGCTCATTGTCAGTGGGCAGACGCTATTGCAAGCCCCCTCTCCGGGTATCAGGGGCACCCCTGCCTGTGGAGCGCAGGTTCCTCCCAGATCTACGTTGGGGGCTGCCCTGGACGCAACTTGCAACGGATGATGTCTCTGCCTGCTCACGTCCATGCATGTCCCTAAGGGTTTGTGAGAGCTCAGTGAGCACACGGCGCACAGCGGCAAGTTCAGCACATACGTCTTTGGACGTCGCATGCAGTTCCCCCCTCAGGCTCTCGGTGCTTCTCTCCATTTGTACTCTCAGGCTCTCGGTGCTTCTCTCCATTTGTACTCTCAGGCTCTCGGTGCTTCTCTCCATTTCTGCCCTAAGTGTCTCAGTTGATGTTTCTATGGCTGCCTTAGTACCCCCACATTCATCAGCATGGTCCTTGAGGAGCGTGGCCAGTTGCTGCTGTTGCACGATCACCTGGTCGAGGGACTGTTGCCTCTGCTGTGCCATGGCCATTTGCGGTGGTGTCACAGAGGGGCTGGTCACCTCATGTTGCCTTGCCACAGGGCTTGTGGGGGATGGCCAGTCGTCGTCTTGTGGGTGCCCTTGCGTGGTATCCTCATGGTGTACGGGATGAAACAAACAGGGGGATTGAGACAGGTCATGGATGGATCTTACTTCGACATCCCCGTTTTCTGTGTCGGAGCATGCTGCCATTAATGCAGTGTCACCTATGGTGCTGCTGCCACCAGAAGCAGTGCCTTCTGTGGCATCCATTGGGGGGACCTGTGGTGGTGCTGTTGTGGGCATGCTGGCTGCTGGGGTGCCTGTTGAAGTTCCCTCCTGTGTGCTGCCACTTGATTTGTGCTGCTGCCGTGTCTTGATGCGTGCAGCTGAGGTGGAGGGTCTTTGGCCGTTGGTCTTGGCCCTCTTTGCAGGTGTGCTGGTAGGGGTGTCCTGGAGCTCGTCGTTTGAATCGGACCCTGTGGTGGAGTAAAGGAGGGCGAGCGTTATTAATGGGTCTGTTGAAATTGGAATGGCAATCTATCACATGCATTGGGGTGGTACCTGAGGGTGATTTGGGTCAGGGCCTTGGAGGTGGTTTCATTTTTGTGTGGATTGAGGATGCAGTTGTTTTGCAGCCTGCAGTTAGGGTGTGCCTGCTGCACGTGTAGAGGGTGGTTTTAGGATTTTTAATTATTTATGTATTTAATGTGAGTTTTAAAGTGCGCTATCAGGCCAATGTATGTGGACGTTCTCCTGGACATGTGTTACTGTTGCACTATGTGGACACATGGTACTTCACATGATTGGACATTGTGGATTTAGCATTGTTTTATTTGGCCCACCTACCGGATTCTTCGGATGTCTGCACTCCTTTCTCCATCCCTCCGACTCCCTCTATACTCTCCATTCCAATGGTGGAGGCACAGATTTCTTCCCAGGGGGTCAACTTGATGGGTGATTCCGATCCTCCCCCGGTAGCTGTGGCAATGTTTCGGTTGGCAGAAAGTATGCTCCGGACGCGTATCCGCAAGTCGTCCCATCGCTTTCTGCATTGCTGTGGGTTGCGGGGTGCGGTCCCCACCGCACTTACCCGCTGTGCCACCAGGGCCCATATGGCCTTCTTGTTCGCAAGTGCCGTCCTGGTCATTTGCGTCGAGAAGACGACGGCAGCATTCTCCTGGAGGGTCTCTGTGAGCACGGTGAGTTCCTCACGGGAGAAGTGGACCTGCCACTTGCGGTCGCATGCTTTTTTCGCTACTTTTCCCATTTGTATTGCTTTCACTAGGGTGGATGACGGGTTGGGATGTGTCTCAGGGTAGTATTTTTAATGGTTGTGTGGGAATTCTGATTTTATAGGTGTACGGCGTGCTGTTTCCCGTTCCGGGACCATGTTTTTACTTCCGTTTCCCTATATTTACGGTCACCGTACTTTCCGATTGCCGCTCATTACGGTGACCGCTAAAATGGGTGGCGGAATTGCACCTAGGGCGCCGTACAACGGCTGTGAGGGGCATTTTGGGGACATTTCCGCCATCGCGGACTTTGCACTTCCGCCATGGCGTAGTGCTCGTGCCCGATGGGTCGGAATTAGCCGCACTTTGCTCCGTCGTGCAATGGCGGAAACGCTATTTACTCTATGGCGGTCAGGTCAGTCACTTTCCGCCAGGGTCGTAATGAGGGCCAGTGTCTCTAAAGTTGCCAGCGGCCCCACAATCCAGGAGGGCTAGGGTTTCAATGTGTCTTTGATAAACCAATAGCTGAACTGTGACAACCATGAGGCGAGTGTCCTCTTGGATGTCAGTGGACGACACCGATATGGATAAATAGGGACAAGAACTAGAATTATACCCTTGGAAACTTGTCCCTCCTAGGACCGAGGGCGCCCTTTTCCTGGACGGCGAGGAGGTACTTCAGGGCAGTCGCATAGTATGTGCTTATCAGAACCACAATATGCACACAAACCCTTCTCTCTGTGTCTTCTTCTTTCTTCTTGGGTAAGTGGTGAGCAGGCTGTTCTGATCTGCATAGGTTCCGCCCAAGACAACGAAGGTGAGGAGGCGGGAAGAGATGGTGGTCCACTATAGGCAAAGCTTCCTCAGTGTCTTTTCTTTTCATTGTGTTTTTCTTGTAATCTGAATTCAATCTGGAGAACGATGGACAGGAGGTCTGGGAATGTGGGAGGCCTGGGCGAGCGGGCTAGCATATCCTTGATCTCGTTTCTGACACTGCGACAGAAGATGGCATATTGAGCCTGTTCTGGCCACCCTGCTTAAGAAGCAAGACTTTTGAAGGTCGTTATATATGATAGCATGTCCATGGACCCCTGATGGACATCCAACAACTCTTCACAAGCGGAAAAAGATATTTCGGGGTGTTCAAAAGTCTGTTTAAGTATTGTAGTAAAACCACCAAAATCATGAAGGATTTGATTAGCGCTGGTAACAAGTGGCATAGCCCATGCCAAGGCGTTGCCTGTCATATTGGAAATCGTGAATCCCGCCCGTGTGTGGTCAGTGGTATAGGTGGCAGGTGTGAACATGAAATGAACATGACAAGCATCCAGAAACTCCTTAACCTTCTTAGGAGTACCATCAAACTTTCCTGAGGGCAGAACCATAGGTGGCAGCTCAGTGTGCTGATGGTCGTGTGCGGTCACTAACTGCCTTAAAACCGCAATCTTGTTCTTAAGGGCTTGTAGTTCCTGGGACATTCCCTAGACGGTGCCGAGAACTCCTGGACTTGCTCAGCCATAGCCATGGTTGTAGAGATTTGTTGGTGTTGCAAACTGATAGATCCTTGTCCCTCCTCTCTCAAACCATAACTCGTCACTTCCTCCTCACCTGTGTCACTAGTGTCGGGGCTGCTTGAAGTCAAACACTGTCTGGATTTGTAGTCCTTCTCCTTCTTGAGGTGTGTGTTCCTACCTCGAGAGGAAGCCACAGTGACTGCCTGCAAATTGGCAGCCATGTGGCCCTTTTCCTGAAGAAGGACTAAGTATGGGGACAAGGCCCAGTTGGCATAAAAAAAACAATAAAGTCGAGTCTTGTCGTGTTTAAGTTGAATCCAATGAAAATGAGTCTTGATTCCTGGGACAAAAGGCAGGATACCGGGTAGACTGAATCAAACTCAGGAACAAAAATTCCTTGATACCACAAAGACAGCGGAAAGATACGTGGCAGTTCACTCTGCTGATCAGGAGGGAGGCTGAGGTATGAAGAAAAGTAGATGCAGGTAGTTTATATCGGCTGACCGCGAGAGAAAGAGCCAGGACTTCCAGGGCAGCATGCTGGCTCAAATAAGCAGGTAGGCAGGAGGAGGAGTGCTGCGGTAAGAAAGACCATTACAGAAGACGGGTGAAGAAAGAGATAGAATAGGGAGCACAGAAGAATCCGTGTGAGCAAAAGAGGAACAGGGCGAGCCCGGAAGGAAAGAAATGAAAATAGAAAGCTATCCGTACGAGAACGGAAGACGGTAGAGAAAGGGAAACAGGAAAAGAAACACAGAAAGGATGATTGTTCACCAGAGACAATGGACAGAGAGAGGGTTCCGAAAAAAAAGAACCGAGAGGAAAACTAGCGTGTAGCCGCACAGAGCAACAAAGCAAGCGGTTGCAACATGCCGACTGCCGGGAGAGGAGCAGCTAGGACCCTCCCAGCGGCAGCCTTGATGGAAAAAGACTAGACCAGCAATAGAGGAACGAAGGGGGAATGTGAAGGCACGGCCTAATGGCGAACTAACTTCCATCTGTGCCATAAGCGCCAAGAGCCTGCACTGCAACCACCTCTCCTCCCTACATCTCTGCCTTTCCCCTGTTCTCCACTGATGAGGTTTCTAGACAAGTTCAATCTATGAAAGTCTCATCAAAACAGGTTCACCCCTGTTCCTCCAAAACTATCAAGGACCACATCGACTCCCTGGTTCCTGCAATGGCAGATTTCTGCAATCACTCCTTCGCCACTGGAGTCTTCCCATCCCCCCTGAAGCACTCCCTTGTACACCCTCTTCTTAAGAAACCATCTGCTGACCCCTTCTGTCCGGCTAACTATCGCCCAATCTCCATTAATACCTTTCTGGGCAAGCTCCTGGAGAAACTGGCCACCTCCCAGCTTAATCTTCACACTGAATCTGTTGGTTCCCTTCATAACCATCAGTCTGGCTTCAGAGCTGCCAGAGCATGGAAACTGCTCTCCTGAACATCCGTGAAGACCTGCTCTCCAACCTTGACTCTAACACCCCTTGCGTCCTCATCTTGCTTGATTTCTCTACTGCCTTTGAGACTGTCAACCATGCCATCCTGCTCAACCGTATCCATGATAACCTGGGTATCACTGGTCAGGCTCTGGCATGGCTGACTTCTTTCTGTCTGTCTGCTACCAGGGTGGGGTGCCACCAATGACCTATGCCTTAATGGCAGTAAGACTGTGATTCTACTCATCGGCACACTCACTCCCTCCTTCCCTGCAGCTCTCTGGCCGGCCTCTCTTGGCCCTCTTCTTGCTCCCACCTGCAAGGCTAAAAAACTTGGGGTCATCTTTGACTCCACACTTTCCTTCTCTCCTCACATCTCTGACATCTCTAAGAAGTCACTCTACCAGCTGCACCTCCTCAGAGGTATTCTTCCTTTCCAATCCTTCCCCTAGAAGCTCACTGTCTCCAGAGCCCTGGTTCTCTCTAGGTTGGACTATTGTAACAGCCTCTATCTAAATATGCCTGCCTCTACTCTCCGCCCTCTGCAACTTATCCAGTAAAGGACTGCGAGACATGTCCTTGGCCTCAAGCCCAGGGATCGTATCTCTCCAGGACTGAAATCTCTGCGCTGGCTCCCAGTGACTGAGAGGATTAAGTTCAAAACCATCTGCATTTTCCACAAGGCCTTCTGGGGCCTGGGGCCGCAATACCTTCAACTCTCTCTTGCTAAATATCTTCCTTCTCGAGCTCTTCGCTCATCCGCCTCCAAATCCCTCAGGATCAGTCGCTTCTCCAAGCAACTATTTGGTGGTAGATCTCTCTCTTCGGCAGGGGCCTCGCTCTGGAACAGCCTTCCTCCCTCCCTGAAACTTGAGAACCATCTCCAGTTCCGGAAACACCTCAAAACCTTCCTCTTTGCTTCTGCTTTCTCTCCCCCTCTCCCCTGCTGAATTCCTGGCTTAAACTGCACTGGTTACTTGGCCACCCTTTCTGACATCGTGTCCAGGTCCCGCCAGTTGCACACCTGCACTGCCTCCCTGGCAACCCCTGCACCCGGGGAACTGTTTTCTGTATCCCTACAGTCCCCCTACCAGCACTTATATCTGCACTTACCTTGCACTTGCCACCAGCCGGCCATTTTTTATTTATCTTATTTATTGTACTGTTCCATGTACTGCACTTTCCCCTCCCCCTTCCCCCACACACTTTTCCCTTTCCCCTTCCCATGCACTTGCATGATCTGAATGACACCTGGCCTAGTAAGAACGGTGTTTATCTTCCCTTTGTTCCCCCTCCCTTGCCTCGTCGTGCCTTGAAACACTTGTGTATAGGCGTGTTATAAATGCCATATCATATCATATCATGAAAGTGTGTTTCAGTAAGTTGGCAGGGGGAAATATCTGTTTTTTTTGCCAAATGTAGGACTTCGCCAGTGATTCTGGGTAAGACATTCTGGGGCGATTTGTGCAAGTCAGAACTCTGTGGATGCCCACGGGTGTCTTCTTTTCAGAAATGCATGGGGTTCCCTGTTTTCTTTGGTGGCTTCGACACCCTAGGCCCAAATCTGTAGGTTTTTCCACAAGAGCAAAATCCCGCAAAATCTGCTCTGCCGAAAGCCTTGGGGGTTACCAGTGGTTTAGCCTTTTACCTCTGCACCCAGGTAGGTGCACCCTCACTTGTGAGGTACCATTTTCGTCAAGATATCCGCGGGAGTGTGGGAAGGTAGGACATGTGTTGTTGGCAGCGTGTTTCGGTGGGTTGGCAGGGGGAAATGTCTGAAAAGTTTGTCTTTTTCACCATATTTTGGACTTTGCCAGGGATTGCGGGTAATAGATTCTGGATCGATTTGTGGAAGTCAGACCTCTGTGGATTCCCACCAGTGTCTCCTTTTCAGAAATGCATGTGGTTACCTGTTTTCCTTGGTGGCTTCGACACCCTAGGCCCAAATCTGTAGGTTGTCCACAAGAGCAAAATCCCTCAAAATCTGCTCTGCCGAAAGACTTGGCGTTACCAGTGGTTTAGCCTTTTCCCTTTTTCTGCCAAGGTAGGTGCATCCACCCATGTGAGGTACTGTTTTCATCAGCACACCTGTGGGAATGCGAGAAGGTAGGATATGTGTTGTTGGCTGCGTGTTTCGGTGCATTGGCATGGTGAAATGTCTGAAAATTGTGTTTTTTTCGCCAAATTTCAGACTTTGCCGGGGATTGTGGGAAATAAATTCTGGTACGATTCGCACAAGTCAGACCTCTATGGATTCCCACGGGTGTCTCCTTTTCAGAAATGCATGGAGTTATCTGTTTTCCTTGGTAGCTTCGACACCCTAGGATCAAATGTGTGGGTTTTTCTACAAGAGCAAAATCCCACCAAATCTGCTAGGCTGAAAGACTTGGGATTACCAGTGGTTTAGCCTTTTACCTTTGCACCTACGTAGGTGCACCCACACTTGTAAAGTACTGTTTTCATCAAGGCACCTGTGGAACGCGGGAAGGTAGGACATGTGTTGTTGGAAGCATGTTTCGGTGGGTTGGCAGGGGGAAATGTCTGAAAAGTTTGTTTTTTTCACCATATTTTGGAGTTTGCCAGGGATTGCGGGTAGTACATTCTGGGTCGATTCGCGCATGTCAGACCTCTGGGATTCCCACAGGTGTCTTCTATTCAGAAATGTATGGGGTTCCTTGTTTTCCTTGGTGGCTTCGACACCCTAGGCCCAAATCTGAAGGTTGTCTACAAGAGCAAAATCCCTTAAAATCTGCTCTGTCGAAAGACTTGGGCTTCCAAGTGTTTTCGCCTTTTCCCTTTGCACCCAGGTAGGTGCACCCGCACATGTGAGGTATGTTTTTGTCGGGACACCTGTGGTAAGGCGGGAAGTTTGGACATGTGTTGTTGGCTGCATGTTTTGGTGGGTTGGCAGGGGGAAATATGTGAAAATTGTGTTTTTTTACCAAATTTTTTACTTTTGTCAGGGATTGTGGGTAATAAATTATGGGGCGATTTGTGTAACTCAGACCTCTGTGGATTCCCATGGGTTTCTTATTTTTGGAAATGCAAGGGGGTCGCTGTTTTCCTTGGTGGCTTCGACACCCTAGGCCCAAACCTTTAGGTTTTTCCACAAGAGCAAAATCCTGCAAAATCTGCTCTGCCGAAATACTTGGGGTTACCAGTGGTTTATCCTTTTCCCTTTGGGCCCAGGTAGGTGCATCCACACATGTGAGGTACTGTTTTTGTTGGGACACCTGTGGGAACACATGAAGGTAGGATATGTGCTGTTGGCTGCGTGTTTTGGTGGGTGGCAGGGGGAAATGTCTGAAAATTGTGTTTATTTTGTCAGATTTTGGACTTTGCCAGGGATTGTGGGTAATACACTCTAGGGGGATCGCGCTAGTCAGACCGCTGTGGATTCCCATGGGTGTCTTATTTTCGAAATGCAAGGGGGTCCCTGTTTTCCTTGATAGCTTCGACATTTTAGGCCCAAATCTTTAGGTTTTTCCACAAGAGCAAAATCCTGCAAAATCAGCTATGCCGAAAGACTATGGTTTATCATTTTCCCTTTGCGCCCAGGTAGGTGCACCCACACATGTCAGGTACTGTTTTGTCAGGGCACCTGTGGAAACGCAAGAAGGTAGGACATGTGTTGTTGGTCGCGTGTTTTGTTGGGTTGGCAGGGGGAAATGACTGAGAATTGTGTTTTTTTCACCAAATTTCGTACTTTGCCAGTGATTATGGTTAATACATTCTGGGGCGGTTTGTGCAAGTCAGAACTCTGTGGATAGATACAGGTGTCTTCTATTTGGAAATGCATGGGGTTCCCTGTTTTCCATGGTGGCTTAGACACCCTAGGCCCAAATCTATAGGTTGTCCAAAAGAGATAAATCCCTCAAAATCAGCTCTGCTGAAAGACTATGGTTTATCATTTTCCCTTTGCGCCCAGGTAGGTGCACCCACACATGTCAGGTACTGTTTTGTCAGGGCACCTGTGGAAACGCAAGAAGGTAGGACATGTGTTGTTGGTCGCGTGTTTTGTTGGGTTGGCAGGGGGAAATGACTGAGAATTGTGTTTTTTTCACCAAATTTCGTACTTTGCCAGTGATTATGGTTAATACATTCTGGGGCGGTTTGTGCAAGTCGGAACTCTGTGGATAGATACAGGTGTCTTCTATTTGGAAATGCATGGGGTTCCCTGTTTTCCATGGTGGCTTTGACACCCTAGGCCCAAATCTATAGGTTGTCCAAAAGAGATAAATCCCTCAAAATCTGCTCTGACGAAAGACTTGGGGTTACCAGTGGTTTAGCCTTTTCCCTTTGAGCCAAGGTAGGTGCATCCACCCATGTAAGGTACCATTTTTGTTGGGACACCTGTGGGAATGCGAGAAGGTAGGATATGTGTTGTTGGTTGTGTGTTTTGGTGGGTTGGCAGGGGAAAATGTCTGAAATGTGTGTTTTTTTCTCCAAATTTCAGACTTTGCCAGGGATTGTGGGAAATAAATTCTGGTACGATTCGCACAAGTCAGAGATTCGCACAAGTCAGACCTCTGTGGATTCCCACAGGTGTCTTATTTTCCAAAGTTTATGGGGTTCCCTGTTTTCCTTGGTAGCTTCGACACCCTAGGCCCAAATCAGCAGGTTTTTCCACAAGAGCAAAATCCCACAAAATCTGTTCTGCCGAAAGACTTGGGGTTACCAGTGGTTTAGCCTTTTACCTTTGCGCTAAGGTAGGTGCACCGACACATGTGAGGTACAGTTTTTGTCGGGACTCCTGTGGGAATCCAGGAAGGTAGGACATGTGTTGTTGGCGGCATGTTTCGGTGGGTTCCCAGGGGGAAATGTCTGAAAATTGTGGGTTTTTTTGCCAACTTTCGGACTTTGCCATGGATTGTGGGTAATATATTCTGGACGATTCGCGCAAGTCAGACCTCTGTGTATTCCCACAGGTTTCTTCTTTCCGGAAATGCATGACGTTCCCTTTTTTTCTTGGTGTCTGCATCACCCCAAGCCCAAATCTGAAGGTTGTCTACAACAGCAAAATCTGCTCTGCAGAAAGAGTTGGGGTTTCCAGTGGTTTAGCCTTTTCCCTTTGCGCCCAGGTAGGTGCACCCACACATGTGAGGTACCGTTTTCATTTGGACACCTGTGGGAACGAGGGAAGGTACGATATGTGTTGTTGCAAGCGTGTTTCGGTGGGTTGGCAATGGGAAATATCTGAAAATGTAGTTTTTTCCCCAAATTTGAACTTTGCCAGGATTGTATGAAATAAATTCTGAGCCGATTCATGCAAGTCAGACCCCTGTGGATTCCCACACGTGTCTTCTTTTCGGAAATGTATGTGGTTACCTGTTTTCCTTGGTGGCTTCGACACCCTAGGCCCAAATCTGTAGGTTGTCCACAAGAGCAAAATCCCTCAAAATCTGCTCTGCCGAAAGACTTGGCGTTACCAGTGGTTTAGCCTTTTCCCTTTTTCTGCCAAGGTAGGTGCATCCACCCATGTGAGGTACTGTTTTCATCAGCACACCTGTGGGAATGCAAGAAGGTAGGATATGTGTTGTTGGCTGCGTGTTTCGGTGCATTGGCATGGTGAAATGTCTGAAAATTGTGTTTTTTTCACCAAATTTCAGACTTTGCCGGGGATTGTGGGAAATAAATTCTGGTACGATTCGCACAAGTCAGACCTCTATGGATTCCCACGGGTGTCTCCTTTTCAGAAATGCATGGAGTTATCTGTTTTCCTTGGTAGCTTCGACACCCTAGGATCAAATGTGTGGGTTTTTCTACAAGAGCAAAATCCCACCAAATCTGCTAGGCTGAAAGACTTGGGATTACCAGTGGTTTAGCCTTTTACCTTTGCACCTAAGTAGGTGCACCCACACTTGTAAAGTACTGTTTTCATCAAGGCACCTGTGGAACGCGGGAAGGTAGGACATGTGTTGTTGGAAGCATGTTTCGGTGGGTTGGCAGGGGGAAATGCCTGAAAAGTTTGTTTTTTCACCATATTTTGGAGTTTGCCAGGGATTGCGGGTAGTACATTCTGGGTCGATTCGCGCATGTCAGACCTCTGGGATTCCCACAGGTGTCTTCTATTCAGAAATGTATGGGGTTCCTTGTTTTCCTTGGTGGCTTCGACACCCTAGGCCCAAATCTGAAGGTTGTCTACAAGAGCAAAATCCCTTAAAATCTGCTCTGTCGAAAGACTTGGGCTTCCAAGTGTTTTCGCCTTTTCCCTTTGCACCCAGGTAGGTGCACCCGCACATGTGAGGTATGTTTTTGTCGGGACACCTGTGGTAAGGCGGGAAGTTTGGACATGTGTTGGCTGCATGTTTTGGTGGGTTGGCAGGGGGAAATATGTGAAAATTGTGTTTTTTTACCAAATTTTTTACTTTTGTCAGGGATTGTGGGTAATAAATTATGGGGCGATTTGTGTAACTTAGACCTCTGTGGATTCCCATGGGTTTCTTATTTTTGGAAATGCAAGGGGGTCGCTGTTTTCCTTGGTGGCTTCGACACCCTAGGCCCAAACCTTTAGGTTTTTCCACAAGAGCAAAATCCTGCAAAATCTGCTCTGCCGAAATACTTGGGGTTACCAGTGGTTTATCCTTTTCCCTTTGGGCCCAGGTAGGTGCATCCACACATGTGAGGTACTGTTTTTGTTGGGACACCTGTGGGAACACATGAAGGTAGGATATGTGCTGTTGGCTGCGTGTTTTGGTGGGTGGCAGGGGGAAATGTCTGAAAATTGTGTTTATTTTGTCAGATTTTGGACTTTGCCAGGGATTGTGGGTAATACACTCTAGGGGGATCGCGCTAGTCAGACCGCTGTGGATTCCCATGGGTGTCTTATTTTCGAAATGCAAGGGGGTCCCTGTTTTCCTTGATAGCTTCGACATTTTAGGCCCAAATCTTTAGGTTTTTCCACAAGAGCAAAATCCTGCAAAATCAGCTCTGCCGAAAGACTATGGTTTATCATTTTCCCTTTGCGCCCAGGTAGGTGCACCCACACATGTCAGGTACTGTTTTGTCAGGGCACCTGTGGAAACGCAAGAAGGTAGGACATGTGTTGTTGGTCGCGTGTTTTGTTGGGTTGGCAGGGGGAAATGACTGAGAATTGTGTTTTTTTCACCAAATTTCGTACTTTGCCAGTGATTATGGTTAATACATTCTGGGGCGGTTTGTGCAAGTCAGAACTCTGTGGATAGATACAGGTGTCTTCTATTTGGAAATGCATGGGGTTCCCTGTTTTCCATGGTGGCTTTGACACCCTAGGCCCAAATCTATAGGTTGTCCAAAAGAGATAAATCCCTCAAAATCAGCTCTGCCGAAAGACTATGGTTTATCATTTTCCCTTTGCGCCCAGGTAGGTGCACCCACACATGTCAGGTACTGTTTTGTCAGGGCACCTGTGGAAACGCAAGAAGGTAGGACATGTGTTGTTGGTCGCGTGTTTTGTTGGGTTGGCGGGGGGAAATGACTGAGAATTGTGTTTTTTTCACCAAATTTCGTACTTTGCCAGTGATTATGGTTAATACATTCTGGGGCGGTTTGTGCAAGTCGGAACTCTGTGGATAGATACAGGTGTCTTCTATTTGGAAATGCATGGGGTTCCCTGTTTTCCATGGTGGCTTTGACACCCTAGGCCCAAATCTATAGGTTGTCCAAAAGAGATAAATCCCTCAAAATCTGCTCTGACGAAAGACTTGGGGTTACCAGTGGTTTAGCCTTTTCCCTTTGAGCCAAGGTAGGTGCATCCACCCATGTAAGGTACCATTTTTGTTGGGACACCTGTGGGAATGCGAGAAGGTAGGATATGTGTTGTTGGTTGTGTGTTTTGGTGGGTTGGCAGGGGAAAATGTCTGAAATGTGTGTTTTTTTCTCCAAATTTCAGACTTTGCCAGGGATTGTGGGAAATAAATTCTGGTACGATTCGCACAAGTCAGAGTTTCGCACAAGTCAGACCTCTGTGGATTCCCACAGGTGTCTTATTTTCCAAAGTTTATGGGGTTCCCTGTTTTCCTTGGTAGCTTCGACACCCTAGGCCCAAATCAGTAGGTTTTTCCACAAGAGCAAAATCCCACAAAATCTGTTCTGCCGAAAGATTTGGGGTTACCAGTGGTTTAGCCTTTTACCTTTGCGCTAAGGTAGGTGCACCGACACATGTGAGGTACAGTTTTTGTCGGGACTCCTGTGGGAATCCAGGAAGGTAGGACATGTGTTGTTGGCGGCATGTTTCGGTGGGTTCCCAGGGGGAAATGTCTGAAAATTGTGGGGTTTTTTGCCAACTTTCGGACTTTGCCATGGATTGAGGGTAATATATTCTGGACGATTCGCGCAAGTCAGACCTCTGTGTATTCCCACAGGTTTCTTCTTTCCGGAAATGCATGACGTTTCCCTTTTTTTCTTGGTGTCTGCATCACCCCAAGCCCAAATCTGAAGGTTGTCTACAACAGCAAAATCTGCTCTGCAGAAAGAGTTGGGGTTTCCAGTGGTTTAGCCTTTTCCCTTTGCGCCCAGGTAGGTGCACCCACACATGTGAGGTACCGTTTTCATTTGGACACCTGTGGGAACGGGGGAAGGTATGATATGTGTTGTTGCAAGCGTGTTTTGGTGGGTTGGCAATGGGAAATATCTGAAAATGTAGTTTTTTCCCCAAATTTGAACTTTGCCAGGATTGTATGAAATAAATTCTGAGCCGATTCATGCAAGTCAGACCCCTGTGGATTCCCACACGTGTCTTCTTTTCGGAAATGTATGGGGTTTCCTGTTTTCCTTGGTGGCTGTGACACCTCAGGCCCAAATCTGTAGGTTGTCCACAAGAGCAAATTCCCACAAAATCTGCTCTACTGAAAGACTAGGGGTTACCATTGTTTTAGCCTTTCCTCTTTGTACCCAGGTAGGTGCACCCACACTTGTGAGGTTCCGTTGTTGTCGGGGCACCAGTGGGAATGCTGGAAGGTAGGACATTTGTTGTGTTCACTTGGTTTTCATAAAATTTTCACACATTTGCTGCTGCACTTTGTCACACAACCCTTTCATTTACCAAATGTGACCCACATTTAGTCGAAGCTTTAGGCACTATACACTTTTGTAATCTGCACAAGTCACCTACCTTTCAAAAGGTCTGCCTGTGCTCTTTCAGAAAATGTATGCTTGCCCTTCCTCACCACATTTGTCTTCCTTATTCACACATGCTAATTACGTTTGTTCAGGCCGTAAGCATAGACATCCTGTGTACCATGGCTCAGTTTTTGGCTTGTGGTACTGCTTGTTTTGTGAATTATTACAAATATTTGTGATTTCCTAAGAAGAGTCGGGGGAATATAGCGGTGCATTTCTTTTCTCAAAATTCACAGAAGCCATTGCCTTACCGGGCCAACCATTTCCACCACATACCTTTTTTTCAGACATTTTTCCAATTTTCCCCCAAACTATGGACATTTTCCCTACATAGTTATTGTCTGACCTGCACAAATCACCCCTTCCTACACGTGGAATTGTGTCTACTTTTCAGAAATCTATGCCTTTCTGTCTTCCCATTCAGCTTTTCTACCCTCCTCCTCCATTCCGTCCACGCATGTAATATTGGAAAAAAAAGGGCAGAATCGCCTACCTCTCACAAAACGGATGGCAACCATATAAAACGTTTTTTGGTTTCCGCTCAGTTTGTTCCTGAATGCCTGGAAAATGGCAAATTCAGCACAGCAAAACATTTGTTCCTAGCTCTTACAGGGAAAAAAACCACAGGTTTCTTTGTAAATCATTTTATTGGCATTTTCTGAAAAACTCAAAATGTTCTCCCTTTTTGGTTATTAACTCTCACCCCCATACAGCAAACTAGGGAAGAAAAGGGGCCAAATTTGGCTGAGATATCTCATGTAACAAAAATGTTACAAGGGATTCAATGGCAGCATACCGAAATCACCAAAAAAAAGTCCTTTTTCATTGGTGGGGAAAACCTTGGCAGTTAAGGGGTTAATGGACATTCCTGATCAGTACCGGCTGTTTAGCCATACTGCAACCTTCTTCACTTCTCTACTGACACCTGGCGTCCAAGCCGCGACGAATGCCAAGTGCCTCCAGGTGACCAGATATGAACTTTTATTATTTGTCAACACATGCAAGTCAGCCTTTAGTGCCATCAAGGAAGAGTTACGGGCAAGGGGGCTAATGAGTTTGCAGAACTGTTACATTCCCGACCTCCTGACAGCAATGGAGGGAGGAGTGTGTCAGAAGATTGGAAGTACTTGCTGCATAATGGCACCCTAACATAAACCATTGCTGCTTTGCATAAACTCAGAGTAATCAAGGAAAATGAGGCAGGAGTTACGAATGATTCATGTTTTGAGTCTCTTTTTTCTTTGGTGCCCTCTTGGATGAGCCTCGCTATGAAGATTGTGTTACCCTTTTTGTCTGTTTTGGTATTCTTTTCTGTTCCTGTCAATTGCTCTTACGATGTTGTTCTGCCCATGTACCGAAAGCAGCTGCCATGATGACCGTGGCCCTGTCCAAGGCTAGCATAACTACCATTTCATCGCACATGTGTACTTAGACTGAAGCTGTTTTGTGTCCTCCACCAATTTGTGATGATTGTGTCAGGCAATGGGTAGATTACACAAATGGTTTGGGATGAGTTGGGTTTGTTCAGCGGTGGAGTAGGCCTATTTTGGGACCAAGATGAGAATGATTGTTGCATTGTTCCCCAAGAAGATGATTATGATTTGTTAGTTAAAGTATTAACTAAGGCGGAAATGTTGGGGTGGTCACATAAAGTCCCCACAACCAAGAGTGTTTTTTGTTGGTCAGTGTACAAGTGTACTGAGTGTACACATTTTCTTAGACATTTGGAAATAGAGGAATGTGTTCTGCTCGAGAGGTCTAAAAGGGGAAAGCAGAATGTGAGCTATATATGGTGTTAACATTTGGGGTGTCTGGGAGTTCCCTAAATTAGGACATGCAGAGAATAATTTTGTTGGGAATATTGAAAGATGTTGTTGAATCACTCAGTACAAAATTTACTTGGAGTGTGTTTAGCACAAACACTAAAGCAAACAATGAACCAGTGAACAGTACTGTATTAGATCCAGCTTTGGTCATCTACCAGTTTGTCTCACTTTAAGGAAGAGTTAAGGGTTATGTTAGATGATCTTGGATTTGTTTTATTCCCTTGGGGTGTGCATGTGAAGAAACATGCCTTATATATTGGATTACATCATCTTTTTGTTCTATCCCTACTACTATAGGTTTGAATTCTATTCCAATTGCAAAAATGCTAGACAATTATCTTTTGCATGAGTCTGATAGTCAATGTGTTGGACAGTATCTGATATCAAAATGTTATCTAGGTTTTGAGACTTACCTAGATTCATTGTATCCCCAACAAAAACATATCCTGTATTTCAAAATACATTTAGGAATGTTACCCCATCCAGTGGTTGTGGATAGATTATATGTATCAATTCCCAATGCATGCTTCCTTTGTAGCAACACTTCTCCACAAAATGCTGGATCTGTAAAAAAGTACATAATTTGAGATATCGCAATGTACGGTATTGGTCCTTGTTTGATGCTGAACTTTTTCCAACTCAACATAGTTTGCAGATGATTTGTCTGCAGTTAGTGATTTCATTTACAATGCGTGTTTGAGAAGAGGAATGTCTAAATGTATTATTAAGCTAGAACGTGGGCTTTTCTGCTATGTATATTTTAGGTCATAATATATATTAAGTTGCTGAGCTTAAATGTTGTTAATTTCAATACAAAACGTGCATGTATTAACTTTGATGGCATAATGTCAAATGAGTTTTTGACTCACTGAATGAATATCAATGAAGCTGTCAGATGTTGATGAAACACAGAATTGGGTGTACACACTGTACACAGGATCGCAGAGCATGGTATGCAATGCATTGTAACTTTAGTAGGCAATTTCAAGAAGACATTTCAAGACAATAGAAATGAAGAAGAAAACAACTTATTGGGCCTACCTGACAGCACTCCATGCGTGGGTACATAAAATGTTTGAGTTCACCAAGTGAACTCCAGGATACCCCGATCTCCTCCAAAGTTCATCTGACTGCTTCCCCATTAGGGCCATGAATAAGCTCTTCATGTCTCCTATGGAGAACATGACACCGGCAGTGTGTTTCTCTAATGCATAGATCCACTTCCCCACCCTTGCAGTGAGGGAAGGAAGTCTGTTCATTAGGTTATTACAGTCCATGTGTGATGACAAGACATACTGCGCCTTTCCAAGACCCTTCTGGGGCAACGTACAGACATGAATGACATAAGAATCCTTTACCCCAAGTAAAGGATACTTGCTGTACTGGATCAAGTGTTTTAGGAGGGAGTCCTTTTTTACTCCCTGGTGCTAATATTTACCAGGAATAGGAACGCCTACAGGAGTCTCTGATGTGTCTATTCCTGTCCTTTACAACCAATCCAGAAGAGGAACCCCATATTTATTTATTTATTTATTTCATGTGTAAAGCACTCATACAACTTGTAGGCATTGAGGCACTGTTGCAGGTACAGAATACTAGCCGAGCTAGCGTGGAGCAGGCATAGTCACATGCAGATATAGAGTACAGAAGTTATGGCCTGATGGCCGTTATTATATGGGCATACAGAATTGTGCCCACTAGCAATAATCCTACAGCATAACATTTTAGGCTAATGTAAAACAAGCATAGTCACATACATATACAGTTAAGACAGGTGTAGCATGATGGTGGGTGTGTAGGTAGCTGTATGGCTGTGCAGGCAGGTGATCAAATGTTCTCATTAATGGTCGACACAGGGGCTATCAAATATTGCATTAAGGAAAGTGGGGACCCCTTGTCAGGCAGAAAGATGGACACACAGGGATTCTCTGGGGCTATCCTGTTGGTTCCTTATACTGAAGATCTCCGTATTAAGGTAGGTACTCATAATGCATCTGCCCCTTTGTTGTATTGTACAGACAGCCCAGCAAATCTTTTCAGAAGAGACCACCTGAGCAAATTAGAGATGTTGATTGCTTTCACAGAGGAAGGTATAGTATGTCCAACTCCAGGTTAGTATCTGGTAAGAGAAGCAGCACATTTGCATGCCTATTGTAGCGACAACACAATCAGGTGTCTTTATGTACTTTCAACATTGTTTCTTTATGGGGTGATAGTTTTGTTGAATTGGGTCCCGAGGATCAGAAATCAGACATGGTGGGTACTGATAGAGTTTTTATTTCAGACTGGTGTGTCACAGGATGAAACACCATCCACCATTGTTAGATACAGATTATTATATTAGAGGCAGAGAAGAACAGGGTTGTTCTCTCAGGCACAGATGAGCAAGGCAAAGAATGGCACAGTTCTGTTTATCGGTCCCACCTTAGCGCTAAGGGATGTGTCCGACGAGTAATTGGTCGAAGATACCAAAGACACAGGAGAGATTGTTTTTGAAATTGCGGTGACTTGCCAGATAGTGATATAGGAAAGGGAAGCACCACAGAAAATGCTCATTATTAAAAATACATCACCATATTGGAAGGAGGATTTGGGAAAGGTGCCAGACCATTTATGGACCAGCTGATGTTTTGTGGCTACTAAAGAGTGTATGAGCAGTGCAAATAAAATTGAAACCCGGTGTGATATTACCACAGGTGAATCAGTACCCCATGTCTAGTGAGGTGGACAAAGGGATTTACAAGATCATTATGGCATTGATGATGTAGGGCATAATATAACCTTCGGTATCCCCATGTAACATTCCCATATATCCTGTGAAGAAAGCAAAGGGGTCCAGTTGGACGATGGTCCAGGATTTGTGCCCCTCAAAAATATTGTTCTTTCTATCTTTTCTATCTATTATGGTTTATGTATAGTGCAAAATCGCCCATGGGCCTCAGAGCCCTCACCGAGACAAAACAACAGACAACATATAAGCTAGTAATGCAGTGGTTTAGAGCAAGGAAGAGACATTCAAAAGGTTCTAGTTTTCTCTTTCGTCGAACAAGTGTGTCTTGAGTTGTTTCTTAAAAACAGTCAGAGACACCCAATTTTTGATCAGAGGGGGCATAGAGTTCCAGACCATTTGGGCCCAAAACGCAAGTTGGTGCCACCAACTCTTTTAAGGTTTTGTCATGGTTGATGTAAGTCGTGATTATTATTTGAATATTCTCTTCTGTAAGGAGCTTTCTTTATTTTTTTGATAAGATAGTTTGGCGCGGTACCAGCTAAACATTTGTAGACTATAACGGTACCCTTGAATTGAATCCTTTGTTAGATTGGAAGCCAATGAAGCTTTCTCCTGGCTGCTGAGATTTATTCACATCGACTCAGTCCAAAGACTGCCCTAACTGCTCCATTTTGTATGGTTTGCATTTTTATGATTTTTCTCTTAGATGTGCCCATCAAAAGACTATTGCAATAGTCTAACTTTGAGTTAATTATGGCTCCCGCAGTCAGAGCGAGGTTTTGCTCAGTTAGGTAGGGTCATATTTGCCTTATTCGATTGGAATAGAACGCATGCGTTGATTTTAAATATGACACCTATCTCTTAAACGAGAGGTGCGAGTCCATGAAGATTCCTAGTGTTTTAACATGGTCTAGAACTTCGATAAAGCTGTTATTGATTTAACATTTTCTGTACTGGTTGTTCATGTTTTTCATTTTCTGGGGAGTGCAGAGTATCAGGAGTTCGGTCTCAGCTTCATTAAGTGTGAAAGAGTTAGTCGCAATGCATTTTTCGATGGCACCAAACACTTTATTAATTCTTTGCGCATCCTTTTCATAGATAAATGACAGTTCAAAGACCAACTGGGGCTCATCGGCATGATTAGTAAACTGGACACCCAGGGTTTGTAACATGTCACACAAAGGTTTTGAAAAGATATTAAAAAGCAGTGCGGATAAACATGAACCCTGCGGGACGCCACAAGTCAGCAAGGATTTAAGGGAAGAAAAGTGTCCATCCTTGGACCCAAGAAGGATTTGAACCACTTTGCTGCAAGTGGGGAACATCTGCCAACTGTTGTCAGCCTCTCGGGCAGTAGATCATGGTCGATGAGATCGAATGTCCAGGAGAGGTCAAGCAACAGAAGCAAGGCAGCGTTACCTTGTTCGATAATACTAGCGATATTGGCCTGAAGATCCAAGAAGGCAGTCTCTGTGGTATGCTTTGCTATGAAGCCGGATTGTTCACTGGCCAGTATGTTATTTGCTTCTACAAACTTTTGATATTGAAGATACGCAATCCTGTCAATAATTTTGAGCAAAAATGGCACATTCCTAATGGGCCTGAAATTACCAGGAAATGAGGGATGCAGGTTCTCCTTTTTAATAAGTAAGGTAATCCATGCTTCTTTTAGATCTACTGGTTCATAAGCCTCTTCAAAGGATTGGTTCACAAATTGAACCACCCAGGGTGCTAGTGTCTCTGCAAAGTCCTTAAATAGTTTAGCGGGGAAGATATCCCCCTGACAGGAGGAGAGTCTTAGTTTCTGAATGACCTCCAGTATCTCTGCCACTGACACTTTATTAAAAGTGAACGATTCCAGAGATCCACTCTCAGTGGTAGACACGGTGTCAAAGATGTTCTGGGATTTGATAGCCTTTTGATGTTTATTGCTTTTTCAGAGAAACCATCATGTTTTGCTTGACGCCAAGAATTACTCTCTTGTGCTAGATAACTAGCTGTTAGATTTTTCAATTCTGGGAGGATTGAGAATAATTCTTTGGATTGTGACTTAGCTTGTTAAATTCTGTTGTTGAAGTTTTCTGCTTTTGCTTGGAATATGGGCAATTTATAGGCCTTTGCGGCCTGTTTATAGTTTGCAATTGAGATCGCTGATGGGACTTTTCTCCAAAGACGCTGAGCTTTGTGCTTGGTTCTTCTAGCATCTAAGATGTCACTAGAAAACCATTCATTTAAGTTAGTGGATTTCTTGTTTTTTTGTAATTTGAGTGGAGCCATCACATCAAAAGCTTGATTAGTTGCTTTTCTGAATGACTGTGTAAAATCACCAAGGGACGATTGTTGTTGTAACGATGGCAGGAGGGGAAACACCTTCTCCTTGAATGCCTCACTAGTTACTCCCATACAATTCCGCCAAGTCCCCAGAGGCTTACTTGTTTCTGGACGTGGCATCAGTATGGAGGAGGTGTGGCACATAAAGTTGACCAGGTAATGATCAGACCAGAACCCGTCTAAGATTGACGTATTGTTATTTCCTGGTTTTTAGCCATGATCCATTCAAGTATATTGCCAGCATTATGAGTGGTATTTGCAACTAACTGCTTAAAATCAATAGATTCAAGTGAGAATTTGAGATCCTTTGCCACTGGATCGGAAGTCCTGTTGTCCCAGAGGTTAAAATCTACAAGTATAACAAACCCAGAGGTATCTTTAGAGGAATTACCAATGCTAGCCATGAGTTGTTCTCCACATTTTTGAGTTAATCTAGGTGGGTGGTACAATAGTGAGAAACTTATAGTGGAGACATGATTAACATTAAGTTTAACATGAATAGATTCACAATTCCCTAAATCCAGTGTGCTAGAGATGTGTATATTTAGATTATTTTTGAAGGTAATATCAACCCCCCCGCTCCCTTTCCTTCAGTTCGATCCACATGGAGGGTTGAATAACCCTCTGGCATGGCCAGTGTCTTAGCTTGGTATGTGGTTTGGGTCATCCAAGTTTCAGTAGTGAACAGAATGTCCACATTTATTTCTTGAATCATGTCCGCAATTTGTGTGGCATGTTTGACTAGGGAGTGGGTATTTAAAAGGCAACATTTAAGTTTGCCAGCCAGTAAAGGTAAAAAACTATTTTTTTCTAAATTGCTATCAGCCATGGCCGCATCACACACTACAGACTCTTCACATCCGGGGGCCTTGATAGCTGCCTCTCGTACATGGGAGTCAGCGGTGTTAGAAATCTGGCTAACAGTAGTTTGAGCAGTAAAGGAGGTTATAGTAATCAGGGGCACAATATTACTAGTTTGCTCCCCAGGATCTGTATACTGAAGTTTCTCTATTTTGTTTATTGGAGGAGCCATTCACAAGGTAATATTGGTAGCTGCAAATGGGGGGTATAGGCCTTACATATGTGGATATGTTCGAGGGAGTGGATGCAACTTGGCCAATACTCTCAGTACGTCTCCGAGTTCTGAGTTTAGATATCAATGCAGTCCTATTTGCCTGAAAGCAGTCACATCTAACCTGTAACTGTTCCCGGGCAAGTTTCAGTGCCTCCAACACCTCTGTGATCCACATAATGGGTAAAAATAAGGCTAAACAGATGGGCCCGTACCTTTCCTTACCTTGAACGGAACGTTACAGTCAATGCGCCAGTGCTGACGCCCCTGTCGTGGTAATATAACGATCAAAAGACTAAAAGTCCACTGTTAAGGCAGAATTACCAGTGGTACTGAATCCTCCCACCATTCTCTGTAACATCCCTACTGGGTCGACCCACTTCACGATGGTTGATTTCAAAAATGCATGTTTCTCTGTTCCCTTACACCCGATTCTCAGTACTTCACAGTGCTTATGTATCATGGACAAAGATTCAAGCATACAAGGTTGCCCCAGGGGTACTGCAAATCTCTGAGTGTCGTTAACAGGGTGGTTCAAATGGATCTGGGGAATTTCCATGTGTCCAGTACCGTAATTCAGTACGTGGACAATCTATTGGTTTGTAGCACTTCAGAGGAGACGTGTGTAGGAGATTAAATAACGCTCCTCACCCTGTTCATGGAGAAGGGGTACAAAGTGATCAAAGATAGATTGCAGTACTGCTAGACAGAGGTAGTATATTTGGGGCAAGCAATATCACCTGCAGGAAGGAAGGTAATGCCAGAGAGAGCCGCTGCAGTTCAGAATATGCCTCAGCCAGTCACAGTAAAACAGATGCAACAGTTTTTGGGGCTCTCTGACTACTGTAGATCATGGATTTTTGATTACTCGAGTGATGTGAGGCACTTACAGCAGGGGCTTAAGGAAACGCAGAATGTCAAGTTTTCTGATAAAGTGGTCTGAGGAAATGGGGACTTGCTTCTGGAACTCTAGGCTGCAATCAGCAATGCTCCGGGCTTGGCGACACTGAATAACAAGAAGCCATTTTATTTGTTTTCACATTCAAAAGGCAGGCAATGACAGTGGTCTTGACCCAGCAGACACTGTTAGGCCACAGACCTTTAGGGTATTACAGTGGACTCATATATCCAGTGATGCAGGTACAATTCCCTTGTGAGCAAGCTTTAGCTGCAGCAGCATTTGTGATTCAAAGTCATAGCCAACGTTAACAACTCAAAAAGTTTCAGGGTATGAAGTAACTTTATCAAATGCATTGATACATCCCGTGTGGCGTCACCTAGTCAATCCTGTGACATTGGTAGCCAAACCAGTGCAAACCTGAGGACATTGTTCATGATTGTGCCACTTACGAGGGAGAAGAAGAAGAGAGAATGACTGTTAAAGAGGATGCCCTAGAGGGAGGTGAGGTACTTTTTGTTGATGGGTCTTCAACCATCAACCAGGACATGGGTGGAAGGCATAGGGGTGCAGCTGTTGTTGGCATTGTGGCTGGGGAATACCGGGTCAGATTGAAAAAATGGTTGCCTTCGCATGGCACCAGGCAAGCGGCAGAGCTAGTGGTACATATAGAGGTGCCAGAAATTATTAAGGGCATGGCAGTCACTATCTTTTCTGACTCTGCGAAAGTCATCACCACTGTACAATCAGGGTTATCGAGGTGGCAAAAAAGAGGGTTTAGGAAGTGTGACGGGTCCCTTGTCCAGCATGCAGCACTGCTATCCTGACTAATTGTAGCGTTAACTTAATCTGCAGAGATAGGTTTAGTTAAATGCACGGCTCATACTAACCATACTAGTCCAATAGCTCATGAGAACGATGATACAGACAAGGCACAAAGGAAGCAGCATATCAAAAGGTGTAATAACTATCAATATTTAATTGTAATTGCTTGTCCATTCTCCCAGTGGCTTGAGGTTCATCCCTGTGTAGATCATGATGCTAAGTCAGCAGCAAGATTTCTGGTGAGAGAGTTATTTCCACAGTGGGGAATTTGTGAGGTCTTAAAATCTGACAATGGAAACCACTTTTTTTAATGCCTTGGTTGCAGAAATTACTTCATTTTTGGGAATAAAGCACAGTTTGTGCTTGGTTTACCATCTGCAGGCCAACTGGAACACAGAGAGGCTCAATGAAGCCCTTAAGGCCTGTTAGCAAAACTGTGTAATGAGATGAGGAAGTCTTGGTCCACTGTCTTCCTCTTGTACTATTTTATTTGACAAATCAGCCGAGAAAAGACCATCATTTGAGCCCCCACAAAATCGTGATGGGGCGTAAGCTACACACACCTGTTTCACCTG
This sequence comes from Ambystoma mexicanum, assembly GCF_040938575.1. Taxonomy (NCBI): domain Eukaryota; kingdom Metazoa; phylum Chordata; class Amphibia; order Caudata; family Ambystomatidae; genus Ambystoma; species Ambystoma mexicanum. The sequence continues at coordinate 288,131,004 of NC_090924.1, read as the reverse complement.
CACGCTCGGCATCAGATGCACACAAGACTAAAGAGGTCCTAGGAGAGGAGTTTAGGGAGTACCTCAGGGTTTTATCAAAAAGTGTTAAGATTATATTGTCACTTGTTATGTCTTCTCAACAACAACAGCACCCCTCCACCTGCACAGGAGCAGGCACAAATGTAAGTATGACCTAGGGATCCACCACTCATTCTAGTGTTAAAAGCGGGTACGAATGAAGATCTGGAGCTTGAATCTTTTTGTTTGTTTAGGAAAAGAAACGTCTAAATTTGCAGATGTAAAATTAGAAGGTTCAGATGAATCTAGTTTTATGGAACTCAAAGAAGTATTGTCAAATGAAAAATAATTGTTGATAATGATTTTTTTAATAATGGGGATACATGTATTGTATTTTATTCATCATTTGTATGGCACCCTTTCCAATTTGTATGGCCTCAATGTGCTTTGTGCTTGGAACACCCTTGGCGACAGAATTCCCTGTGTGGGAGATTCTATGAGTTCATTTTTCAAGATGTGTGTGTGCATTTTGCCAGGTTATAAATTAGGTGGGCTGTCTGGGCTCCAGTAAGCCGCCCGGAGGCAAGGCACGGTGGTGAGTGCTGTTGTTGGTTTAGGATGGAGATCTAGTGAAGGAGACTCAATGTGTGCCCAGCTAGACATACATTGTTCGTAGGTTGTCGCTGTGTACCAATGGCAGCGGTGTTGAGGTACATAAGGGATTTCCGTATGGACGGCTATGTGAGCTTCTAGACCAGATTTGCAAAGCCATGGCTGCGTTCTACAGTGCATGGATGCGTGTATGTGCCTGCACCCTGTGTCCACAGACATGGTGCAAAGTATACATACCTTAAACTAGGATGAAGTTTATCTTCAATGCCGTTTTTCTACGTCCAACACAATTGACTTGTCTCGCCAGTTGTGGTCTCACTAGATTGGGAGACTGAGCAGTGGGAGAGGTACCCAGAGGTAGGGGGGAGTGATATACAATTGGCTGTCGGTGACGTGAGGGGGGCAAACTTATCACAGTGTGCCGCTGAGAATGCTGCCAGCATCCATGGAGGTTTTGATGGATAGGTGTGCTGTCTGGTCTGGGACAGCATTTCTGTGCGTGTATCAGCAGTATAGAGTTCAAGTAGGTTTCAAGAGAAGGAAGGGATGAGCAAGGTTTTGTGGGCCTTTCTGAATGCCAAGTCATTTTCATTGTTGCGGATGTGCAGAGGCAGAACGCTCCAGATGATCTGCGCTTTGACAGAGAAGGAGGATCCGCCCAGTCTGGTACAGTTGTAATATGGGACAACTTGGAGAGATGTTGTGCTGGATCTGAGTGCCCTTGAGGGGTGCTAGCGGGTGAGTTTGCCTTGGAGGAATTCCGGGCCAATGTTGTGGATGGCACAGTGAGTGATGCACATGGCTTTAAAGGGAGTGCGTTGATCAACAGGGAACCAACTCTTAATGTATGACTGATGTGTTCTCTGGGAGGGAGGCTAATGAGCCGGTGGGCTGCAGTGTTTTGGATTCTTTCCAGTTTCCTTAGCTGAAATGCTGGTGTGCCTCGATAAAGGCAGTTTGCATAGTCTGAGCGGGAGAGGATGATGGAGAATATGGCAGAGAAATGGTGAGGAACGGTTAGTTATGGGAAGATACGCCTGAGGATGTGCAGGTGAAAGAAACAGGTTCTGGATACAGAGTTTATGTGTTGTGAGAGGGATAAATCCATGTCCAGTGTGCATACAAAGTTTTTCACCGATGTGGAGTTTTCCAAGGGGGATGAGTGAGGGCTAGTGAGTGAGACCAGGGAATAGGTTGGGGAAGGTTTTCACACAGACTATGATTTCTGTATTCCCATGATTGACGATGACGTAGTTGGTTGTCAATATCCGAGAGGCATGATGACAGATCTGGACGGTTGGAGCCTGGCAATTTGGGGATTTTAAAGATGATTTGGGTATCGCCTGCATGGTTGTAGCAGGTGAGATTGTGGAAGCGGATGAGTGTGGGGAGTGTGTTCAGATCGATGTTGAAGAGGAGCGGAGATGAGGATGCTCCCTGTGGGACCTCTTTTGGTAATCGTCGGGATGTAGAGATGAAAGAGTCGAGAAGCATGATTTGCGATCCAATTGAGGGCAGTGTCTTTGATTCCTAAAGCGTATAGTCTGTCTAGGAGGATGGTGTGGTAGAAGGTGGCAGAGAGGTCATGGAGAGTGAGTGCAGTGCATCCTTCCATGTTCGCTGTTCTTTTTCGGTCATCCCAAATGGACACTAGGAAGGACTCTTTTCCTCAGAGCGGTCTGAAGCCAGATTGGGCAGGGTCAAGGATTGATTGACCGGCCGTCACCCTGTTCATATTGCTGTGCGCCACGGTGCCTGCGCTCATTAATTACATCGTGTTTATTTGTACCAGTTCCATCACGCCTTTATTTTGTAGCTTTGTGATCACCACTGTGCCCCTCCTCATCACATTACATCCGTATCCTGTTGCATCATAATTGTGACCTCTGTTACAGAAATCTAGGCCTATGATTTGTTTAACACAGTATCTACCCCACTATTATTGTTTTGCCCCACAGGGTTAATATTGCCCTTGCGGTCTGTCACCTACACCTGCTTCATTAGTTGTGTCACACCCAAGTAGTAGTATTGCAGCCTCTGAGTCACACCTGCCCCCTGGTCCTGTCTCAGCTAATCACCACGTAGGAGTGTACCTTCTTGCTATTTACCTAGATGCATGTATGAGATTTGGACTGTAAATGGTCCTGTGTCCTCCTTGGTAGGCTGCCTCATCTCACATTGATGTATTGGCTTTATGCTGCTGGTTGCACCAGTACCACTGCTTCGTTTGTACTTGCTTTTGATTCGCATTATTTGTACCACCGTTCTGGGACAACAGCTTCTGCCGCAAATATCCTGATTGCACCTTCAATTGCCTATCTGCCCTAATTTGACTTTTTGTTACCTGCTTAGAGACTTATCAGCCAACTTAGTAATTTTTACTAGTCGGTGCCTCACTGTGTCTTGGTCATTGCGTACTACTGCACCTTCTGCACCCTTGTGGACAGTATCAGTGCCAAACGGGCTCCTTTAGCTGATAAGCACCCGTTTATCCCTAGCACCACTACATCCTTGATCCTTATGGGCCTACCCTTTCTGCAGTTCTCATCCTCACTTGCACGCATATCCATATGGTTCACCAGTTCTCCTAATACACCACATCCATTGACTATCATGCTCTCGTGGACCTAACTACACCATTGTCATCTAATGCTCTCACTCTTGTCCATCTCTGCTAGGTTGCTCATGTATGCATTACTAGCACATCTTATTTGCGCTCCCCAACCTATTTCGCTCTCCTTACTGCTGACTCAGCCCACTAACAGTACTATTGCATTACCTCCACACTATCAGTTACTGCATTCACATTGCTTTACCATGCGATGCCCTGTTAACGAGCATGATAATCACTTTGTCCCTACCAAACAGTACCTCAATAACCCTGCTCTCTAGTAGGAACATGCAAAGAAACCTACTCCATATCAACCTTGCTCTACCCACACTAGAAACAAGAGACTAGGATCTAGATTATGTCGCGTGAATAGCCGTACCAACATTCTCACTCACATTACACCTAAGCCCTCCTCTCCCAATCTCAGCACTCATGTAATGTGTACTCACATTCCTAACACTAACCTCAAAACCTCAGCCCCAGTAGCCAATGTTTCACAGAAGGGTGCCCTTATCAATGCCAGATCTCTCCTTGCCCATGCACTTGACATTGCTGACCTTATCACGACCCAAGACCTTAACTTTATTGCTATATCTGAAGCATGGGTACATGCAGCTTCTGATCCTGCACTATCCTTGGCCATACCTCCAGACTACGGCATCACGCGCTGTGATCGCAATACCGCTCAATCTAGAGGGGGTGGAGTTGCCTTCATTCATAAAAACTCACTTGGCTTAAGAGCTGTACCTAATGTCAGCATTGAGTCTGCTGAACTACTCTCGGTCAAGTTACCACTAACGCCAAACCAAACCGCCACCTTATACCTTATTTATAGACCACCTGGCACAGCATCTTCCTTTGCTGATGACATTTCCACTTTATTACTAGATAAATACAAAACTAACTCAGAAATCATTCTCCTAGGGGACCTTAATCTGGGACTCCTTGACCCAAATGACACTACCACTATAGACCTTGCCAATACTTTAACAGACTTCGGTTTCACCCATCACATCCGAGAACCTACCCACAATAAAGGAAGGACACTTGACTGGCTAGCTGATATTAACTGTAACATGAGCGTACTCTCTAATGCACCTTGCTTATGGTCAGACCACTATATCATTATCTTTAATATTGAAGCAGCCCCACGTCCTCTGCCAACGATGGCTCCGGCCCTCTCTACTAGAAATAAAAGGGATATACCAGGGAGAAATTACTCCCTCTTTTACTCCCCTCCTTTAACAAGGTTACACACTCCTGCTATGATCCTACAATTCTAGAGGACACTTACAACCACACAATGCTCTCAGCTCTAAACTCCATCGCTCCTATTAAACTCAGGAAGCCTAAACCACACGTGCATCTTAACTCTTGGTTTACACCTCAGCTAAGAGAGCTCCTCAAAGCTAAATGCTGTGCTGAAACTTGTTGGAAAAGTCATCCTTCGGATGTTCACAAGGATGGACTTATCCTAGCCTCCTTTAACTATAAAGAAGCCATCTTCCATGCTAAAAAGGAGTCATTTAACAATCGTATCATGCAAGCAGACTCTAATACTAACAAATTATTCAAGATCCTAAAGGAACTTGAATCACCCGCCACACCTCCTGAGACCTATATTAAAGATAGCAAATGGTGTGCAAATATCCAGACAGCATTATGAATAAAATCTCATCCCTCCAATCTAAAATCAAAGACAAACAAAACTGTCTACAGTTGGAAAATCATCAGACCATCCAATTAAGGACTGCCCCCATGGTCCCACCTAATCTCAAACCTTTTGCCTTCTCTCCACTCGCCACTGCTGAAGTGGAAGACATCATCAACAGAATCAAACCTTCTAACTGCCAAGGTGATTCCTGCCCTGCCTATATTATTAAGGAATCCGCTCATGACCTTGCCCCTTTCATCACAACCTTTATCAACTCCTCCTTTAGAACAGGTATTGTCCCAGACAATCTTAAGGACGCATGGGTGACCCCACTGCTTAAAAAAATGTCCTTAGACCCGAGTACACCAACCAACTACAGACCTATCACCACCGTCCCTCTCATGCACAAAATACTAGACCGTGCTGCTTACCTGCAGATCCAAGATTATCTGGAATCTAACAATCTCCTCAGTCTAAGACAATCCGGCTTTCGTCCCAGGCATTGGACCGAAACGGCGTTGATAGATTTGAAAACTCAAATCGAAGTCTTGAAAGACAAAGGAAAATTAGCTTTGCTATTACTCCTAGACTTGTCTGCGGCCTTTCATTTGGTTAATTACCAAATCCTGTGCCAGCACCTCCGTTCTGCCACCTACTTCTCCGACTCAGCCACTGCCTGGATCAGTTCCTTTCTTAGTAACAGATCCATGAGGGTCTTCTCTCCATCAGCAGCTGCTGACCCCGCTCCGATTCATTGCAGTGTCCTTCAAGGCTCCTGCGTGTCACCTACACTTTATAATGTGTTTACTAAACCACTTTTTGACGTTCTTGATTATCTGGGTGTCTCTTACACAAATTATGCTTATGACACCCAGATACTCTTCCCCATCACTGGTGACTACACAGCTGACACTAAGGCATTGAATGGTGTATATCTGGTCATCCAGGCTTGGATGGCCCAACACAAACGTTGCCTCAATGATAACAAGACGGCGCTCCTCATCCTGGGCTCCACGCAACGGCTTAATAAATTAGATCACTCCTATCAGTCTTTCATCATAGATGACAAAGTCATTAAGGTCTCCAAGGACACCAAAATCGTTGGTATCTACCTCGACTACACTCTGTCCCTGACAAGACAAACTAACGCAGTCAGATCAGCGTCGGCATATACTTGTAAACTTATTGCAGCCTGCAGACCTTTTCTGACCACCTCCAATAGAATCACTTTAGCCAGAACTCTCATCATGTCTAAGATAGACTACTGCAACGCCCTTTATCTGGGGATCAGCCAGACTAACCTCAACAAATTGCAAATTACTCAGAACAATGCCATTAGAGCGGCACTAAACATTCCTAGAAACCAACATATCTCTAAATTCAGAACTAATCTACACTGGCTCCCTGTCAAGCAGAGAATTACCTTGAAAACTCTTGCCTTTACTCACAAATGCCTGACTAACAAGGCCCTCCCTTACCCATCCAACCGCCTTTCTCTCCACACATCCACCCGACCTCAAAGAACTGCTCAGACACACAGCCTATCTATGCCCAGATTTAAACTTCATAAAGCTGGGGGTGTGAGCTTCCCTGTCTTGGCTTCCAAGCTTTGGAAATCTCTCCCCACCTCCATCAGATCTGAGCCCTCATTCAATTCCTTCAAACAGCAAACGAAATCATGGCTCTCCACCCAAATCTGATCCTGTCTTTTGACTTCAGTAATCGCTTCAGAGTTAGCTGCCGCCAGCCATAGCTCTCTGGCCCAATACCCCATTGAAATTATGCCTTGTTTAACCTATGTTGCCTCATGATAACTTGCTCAAGTTCGACAAATATTTAACACTTTGATCTTGTCCACGCACTTTTGTATTTACTTGTAACTGCTTACAGCTTGACGTAAGATCACGTTTCAATTGTATATTTTTGTAACTGTGTCCATTTTTGTAATTGTGTCCATTAAGTTTTCACACCCTGATGCCTGTGGGCCTGGAGCACGCTACAGATAAATAAAATACAAATACAAATACAAGGAGGATATTGGCTTCAGTGAATTTGTCAAATTGCTTGTATGCTCTGTGGTCCATGGGTTTGGCCATGAAGCGGGTGTTGGAGATTCGCTGGTAGTTCTGCAGCAGGAGTGGGTATAGTGTAGGTTTTTTGATGAGAGGTTTGATGTAGGAGGTTTTTAAGGATTTTGGGAAGGTTCCTGATATTAGGGAGTTGTTAAGGAGTTTGGAGGAGTGTGGGAGGGCAGTGGTCTTCAGGGGAACCTGATGGGCAGCTTTGTGCTAGAAGCCAGAGGAACTCCTGGTGTGAGATCGGAGAGAAAGAGGTAAAGGTTTGTATCGGGAGGGAGATTGGATAGGGAATGGGCAGGTAATGGGTGGTGGCATTAATTCTAATTTAGAGATGATGGCACAGTGTCTGTTGAGAGCAATGTTGTGGAAGTGTTCTAATAAGGCATTGCAATGGGATTGGGAGTTGGGTGGGGGGGCAGAGCAACCTGGAGAGTTAAATTCATACATTATTCTATGGGTTGTATACAAATTGTTCATATTACAACTGTTCGAATGACAATTGACCTTTTCACAATTGACCGAATTGTGAAGGTCAATTGTGACATATATGTGGGGGGAAACCCCCTGCAATCCCCCACCCAACCCAAACCCGCCCAAAACCCCATATATATATATATATATATATATATATATTAGTAAAAAAACTTTGTTAAAGTGACGTTATGGTTAAGTTACGCTACTAAAAACCTATGAAATTCATTGAAAAAAGTTGTTAAAGGGACGTTATGGTTCAAAGCAAAACCAAAAAACCCCTGAAATTCAGCAGTTATGGTAAGATAAGCAACCATAACTCGCGCCGCCACCGTGCACTGCTAACACTAACACCCAGGACATCAAAGATGACATCACAAATGTTATTGATGACATCACTGATGACATCACGTGGCTGGCTCTCCCTTTTTTTCCTTTCCTGACATATCTAGGCCACATGATTTTCTTCAGTAACAGTCAGGAACTAAAAATTGTAAATTACTATATTCGTAGACTTATCCTTCAAGTATGTTCTTAGAATAATTCCCTTATGGTCCAGTTATATCATATGAAACATATACATAGGAGAAGTCACAACCTTGAAAGACAGCAATCCTTTTTGTGCATTAAAATTATCAGTAGATTTATCAGCACTTTCTGATACTTTTGATGTTTTTTTATTACTGTACTTTCCCTATATATGCTCATATTTTTATATGTTGTACTCACACTATTTTCCTTAGGGTCCAGACACATCATGTGATATATATAGATAGGGTAAGTAACAGCTTTGAAACAGAGCAATCATTTCTCTGCATAAAGGTAATCAGTTAAGTTATGAACACTTTCTGCTACTATTGCTGTTTCTTTTTCCTACTTCAATTCCCTTGTATATATTCATATTTGTATGTGGTGTTGTCTCTTTGTGATTTGTGTATAATAATGCAATTATGTAGTAAGTGGGTTTTATTACCTACTTATCACAAGTTTCACTGTACGCAAAACTCTAATATGAAAACAGTTATCATTTCAATATTCAACATGGCAAGCTTATGAATATTGCACCTCCATCATGTATGCTGCACACAATGCCTATGTTTCTACATGAGTACCTTAGTATACTGGATTGAAGTTAATAATAGAATGCTATTTATATCAATGCATAGCTTAATGCACTGATTAGCACTTGATATTTATTCCAATAATCTTTGACACTTTTTTTTATTAACATTACACTAAGAATCCCTTGTACAGACTTTTCATGAAAGGTAAATGCACATGTGATGTCATCAGTGATGTCATCAATGACATTTGTGATGTCATCTTTGATGTCCTGGGTGTTAGTGTTAGCAGTGCACGGTGGCGGCGCGAGTTATGGTTGCTTATCTTACCATAACTGCCGAATTTCAGGGGTTTTTCGGTTTTACTTTGAACCATAACGTCCCTTTAACAACGTTTTTTCACTGAATTTCATAGGTTTTTAGTAGCGCAACTTAACCATAACGTCCCTTTAACAAAGTTTTTTTACTGAATTTCATAGGTTTTTAGTAGCGCAACTTAACCATAACGTCCCTTTAACAAAGTTTTTTTACTGAATTTCATAGTTTTTTAGTAGCACAACTTAACAATAATAACTTTGACTTTATGTACATATAATATGGAACATACTGAACCCTTTCTACTGAATTTGACTGTCCGCAGACATGTTTGGACAACAGTACCACCACCTAAAAACTCTGGGGAGGTATGTGTAATAGTTATATCATAACATAGGAACATTTAACAAATTCACAAAGCAGCACACATACAAAGTATATGTAGTAATACTTAAAAAATGTTACCCATATATGTAACACACTAACCATTCATGTAAATACAATATGTTTTAAAATGGAATATACCAAAAGAAGATAAAGTGGCTTCCACCACAATTACCTCACAGACGCTCCACAACCAACAGCAAGACCAGACGTATACACTACTGATTACATATCTCACCAGACATAGTAAGTGCACTTCTTTTTACTCATATATTTATAAACTTTCTATATTCGAAAAAAAAAACATATTACTTTTTTGTTTTCTCACAGAAATGTGTAGTACTCTCGACTGGCTAGAGGAGCATTTCCCACGAGAGGAAATGTTAGAAAATAGTCCACCTAATGGTACACACTTTACTATATAAACCAATTAATAAATATTATTTTGTATACATTTAACATATACATTTTTTTTATTACAGACCATACAAAAATTCCAAGCATCTCACAACAACAATCAGAGGATATCACTCTATAGCAGATTAATCAAAAAATGGACGACCTTATGCAAAATTTTATGGATTTGAAAAACTTTGTGGAAAATTATGTGAAACCCCCAACAGCACACCATTGTCCAGCCTGCACTTGTCCCCCCTCACCCTATCCCACGCAGTTAACCCCAAACCCTGTCTATGGACCAAAGCGTTTCGATGAGATTTCCTTCCCTTCTTCACCTGATCCCAGTTATCTAGAAATCCCTAATTCTCCTGTTTTTGTTTCCGTTTCTGCCCCACCTTCCCAGTCATAATTGTATATATATATATATATATATATGAAATAAAGTTACTTTTCTTATATTGTGTTGTAATTACTTTCAGTTCCTTGTGATAAAACCAATTTAGGTGTCCACGGACACCGCGGTTGTTCGGAAATGTTCGTAAAGAAACGAAAATGTAACTGTCCTGAGGACACTACATCTGTCCGTAATGTTCTCATGCAAGTTGAAAATGTTCTAAGAACACTCGTAGTGTCCTGAAATGTTCGTAAATAAACGAAAATGGAGGTGTCCTTAAGAACACTATGCCTATTCGTAGTGTTCGATAGCAAGCAGAAACTGTTCTGAGAACACTCGTGGTGTCCTGAATTGTTCGTAAATAAACGAAAATGGAGGTGTGCTTGAAACGCTATGTCTGTCCGTATTGTTAGCAAATAAATTAAACTGTGCTAAGAACAAACGGCTGTCCGTAATTGTTCGTTTTACATGTGACGCACTTTTAATTAGTTCAGGACCCGAACACTGTCCGCAGAACATCAACACGCATGCGCAAAACAATGTCCGTACATTGGGTGTCCTGCGGACGACCGCTACCTTAGCAAACATGCTCACAAAACAATCATGTGACCACACCCACGCTCATCTCGTGCTCTAAATGCGGACACTGTTTGTGTCCCCGACCAGTTTAAAAGTACATTTCCAAGTAATCCACAATATTTCTCATTAAAAAATCACCATACCACAAATCCCACATACTAATCCTAACTTTCCACATAGTTTTTGTGACTTTTTGCACCTTTTTTGATGTTCGATCTGTTTTGCAGACTGCGCGCATGTCCGCGACCCGCGCATAAGCACCCCGATATAAGACCACGCCCTAGAGCGCATTCTCATTGTGTTTCTGACTATTCCACAGAGCACACTGCATTTTGCTGCATACTTTGCAGATTTTGAGATTTCCATCTCCAAGCCTATGACATCCATGGGTCGACTATTACCACATGGTGCTACATCTGCCTCAGCACCACCCCCACCCCCTCCACCACCATCATTTCCCCAAGGGCCTGAAGAGGGGAACAGGAGTGAGGATACAGAGGAGGAAGAAGAGGATGACTAGAATGAGGTAGAGGAAATCCCTACTACCCACCGTCGGAGTGAATCTTGGGTGTGGCGGTTGTTTACCGTTCATGGAAATGGTCCTAAGTCTCATGCGAACCGTGTCACCTGTAATGAGTGCAAAATGGTACTCAGTCGCGGGAAGCATGGTTCGTATAGCTTTGGGACCACTACCATGAAGCGACACCTGTGCTCATTCCACACTGGGGCCATTCGCAAGGTTGTACCTTGCAAGAAGCGTAGTATGTTGATTGCCTCTACTTCATCCTCCGTTCCTGATCCTGTCACCATAAGGAACACCTCTGTGGGACAGCGTCTTCCTCAAGCTGCCTCACAGGCCATACAGAATTCTGATGACCCTTACCTTTCGAGGGTCACAGTTGTATGTGTGTACTGTGATACAGTATTCTGCAGGGGGGAGCGACTTCGGAGTGCTTTTGAGACGATCGTCTCAGAGCACCAGAAGACCTGCTCACTACCCAAATAAAACCCACTCTACATCTTCCTCTCTCAGCTCGCCCTTTCTTATCCCTTTGGTTGGTGTCCCTCTCCCTTTACCCTCCTTTCCCTCCTCTCCTAGTGTGTCGTGTATAAAAAAGAACAAAACAAATACCAAAATAACAAAAAAAATAAAAATAAAATAAGGCTCTTTTCAGAGCCGCCTTTCACAGTTAAAAAATAGAAGTGAAGATACATAAAGCATAGCCATTTCCATTTCGTGAAAGTCCGCGGACGGTCCGCAAACAGAAAAACAATTCCATTGCTACCCTATTGAAACCAATTCATTTTTTTCTAACAGGAAGTGGTGGCTCTGAAAAGAGCCTTTGGGAGGTGTTTGAATATAAAACATTTTAACTACGTAAGACGTACTTCAAAACGAATGCTGTATTTCTAAAAAAGGTTGCAATGCATTTTGTACATTTCTCAGAAAAATCTGATTGCCAGCATAAGTAAGATGGACTCCATCTTTGCGAAAAATGTATGTTCTACGAAACAAAATATTTTCATTGTTAAAAGAGGACATGCCAAAATCTCTTAGGAAGGCACAAATAGCCTTATTAACATTACGCCTTGCTTTCTCCATTTGTGGACCACATGAGAAAGAACGAAGCCACACTTGTCTCTGCGCAATCCATGAAAAAATTATTTTAGAATTTGGAAACATGTCCATTATCTTCTGAAGTCCTTCTTTCATTGCAAATTGCAAAGAAATTCCAGACACATGTCCTAAACTGTTCCCTCCACAATGAATTACAATTATGTCTGGATGTTCCTCTATCTTCAAAGTTGCACAGAGAGGTAGCAAGTCCAACCACTTCATTCCACGCACTCCATGCCAGTGCACTTCCACTTGTGGGAATCCAAGATCTATAGATACTCCACAGCTTTCTGCATGCACCTTCAACCAATGAATCCACGAGTCTCCCAAAATCCATACAATCTGTTTTGAAACACTCAGCCATAGCTATCTGTTCTTCTCTCTGCAAAAACAATATCTGAGATGTGCTCTCCTAGCACAACACACTCACTAAACTTTACTGACCAATCCCTTGCTTCATCCAATCTCATTTCCATACCTCCCCTCCCCAAATTTCCTGGATGTAATACGCGGTGTCCTAGAACTACCGCCATGTCAGCGAACGTATCGTAACATGTACAGCCCTTCTACCATTTTGATTTCACTCTCTGTGCCATTCCCTCGTTGGATGTAGCTAAGCAATCACATGACCATCCACCAATCAAATCCAATAACTCTACATGTAACTGCATCATCATAGAGCAGCACTACAAATGTACAGTGTATCTCTCGGAGTACAAGTCTCATACCATTGACAACCACGATCTACGAGAAATACTGTACAAATCTCCAATATTTCTACTTGCAGCTTGGTCCATATCCATATACATGAACAGAAAGTACAGGTATGCATATTTTCTACACAGTACATGAACACATTTTGTAACTGACTTTTACCTTCTATAATCTGAAAAATGAATGGACGATCATTGTTTCATTGTCCTAAAATGACATGTCACTTACAAACCTTTATATCGTTTAATTTCTTCATACACACACACACACATGCAAATACTATTAAACTAACATTTTTGAAATAAAATATATACACAACATATAATCACACAAAATAACATACACACTCTATGATCACATCTCAAACAATAATATTTGTACAAACACATAATTGGTTTTAATTTTTTTCGTTTATATAAGTACTTACATACATTTATACAGGACAAGCAGACTATGACATTCACTCACTGTTATGTGCAAAAACAGGCTATGACACATAGCTCTCAACTCACACGCTTTTGGCGGGTGTCACCCGCCTTGTAAAGGACTGACTCACCCGCCAAGCCTCCTGCACGCCCATTCATTCCAATGGGCGTCACACCCGCCAAAAACAAAATCAGGTGATTTCACCCGCCTTTGCGACACACATGGTTGAGAGCTATGATGACAATGACTCACCATTACGTGGAAAAGCTTAGTTACAAGAATAGTGGTATACGTTGGTAGATTATGAATTCCACAAACCATAGTAAAGATATTTTCTTTCCTACTCTTAGTCATAATATAGTTTTAATGGTTTTCAGGAAGGCGCAGAGCATTTCAATTTTAAAAAATCTATGTCTAAAATGAAAACAGTGTTATATAGCAACCAAATACTAATTTCTTTCTTTTACAATTGCAGTGAAGCCCATTCTCCTGAATAGAAGCAGCCGATTTTGATTTACAAAGAACAACTACGAAGCAAACTACTCATTTTTGAAAAAAAAGTAAGTAGATTGTTACCATAATATTTTTTTTATAACTCACACGCACTGTATGGTGCATTCATGGTATTTCTGTGCCTAAAAATAGAGATCCTGCACCATTCTGACCAAAAATCCCCCCCGTCTTAAACAGTGATCTCCTGTCAGAATGGCCCTCAAATTCCTATTTTTCGGCACACAAATTAACCAACTCAGCCGCTAGAATGTAGATGTTGTAGAACAAACAACTGTTTTAATTGTATAGCTTTACCTATATTATTTATTCTTCTCCACACCACCGGCTTACTTTTTTCTGTCATCTGAACCCCAGTTTAGTAACACATTAATTGAAGAATACCCATCCCTAGTAGTTCAACTTCCCAATTCACAATCACACACCATTACATACATCTTTATCATCTTACTCAAACAATCATGCACACAACACACATGCATTGCAGAAAACCCCAACCCATACCTTCTGTATTTTTTTCAACAGATGCTAAAGAATGCCCACCAAAAAGCAACTCCATAGAAAGGGACGCAGAAGTAGAGCAAATGAAAAGAAAAGTCTCCAACATAAACACCCATCTATATCAGAATTTGTAAAAAACATTGAAACACAACAGATAATACAGTCATGTTGTGAAACAGAAGAAGTTTCTAGTGCAAAAACTTTGCCTCCTCTATCACAAAGTAAAACGACCCAAAAAACTAACAGAAAATCAACTATCACTACAAATAAAACGTCTTCTATAAATCTTGATATAGTACAAAGTAAGCATACCAAGAAAAGTATATTAGCCAAAATGTTCCGTCACAAAGTCCTTCAAAATCTGATAAAAACAGGAGAGAAACCAGGTTCAACACTTCAAACCTATAGTAGGAATGTAATCTTAGAAGCGTTGATAGACAGTGCAATTCTTCTCAAAAGAAACTTATTTATTGTTGTGTTAAACAGAATTAAACCACTAACAAAACTAATAACTACATTTCAACAAAGACTTCTCAATAAACGAAATGTGAACAGAAATAACTTCTTAAATATCTGTGGAGGTGAATGGAGTCACACTACAAGCACAGAACCATACTTTAATGAAGAAGCGTACAAACAAAAGCAAACAAATACAATTGCCATACATTGCAGTGGTCGAGGTTATGAAAAAGTTAATAATACCATAATGGAACAAGAAGTACTCCTTACAAAATATGCCCTGAAAACATAGATTTACCCCTCCATTCGACTGAATCAGAACATCTAATGGCCATGCACATCAATGTGTAACATTCCCAAAAAAATGTTCAAATATTTACGCCTATTCCTCAATCAATATGTGAAAAGCAAAGACAAAATCAAAATTAAAATACTGCAAAGTATGGATGCTTGTCCAGTACGCAAGCACACAGGACTGCAAGGACATTCGTTGGCCTGCATATCAGGAGCTACTTGCAAAACAACCTTCCATGATATCAAAAGGATATCAACACATCATGCAAGTATAAGAAATCTAGTTTATAAACTGTATTATGCAAAAAGTCCTGCTTTAGCTCTAGCCAATTTAAATAACATTCTTGTACATGGTACACCAAAAGACCTACTAGAAGAAATCGAGTATATACAGAAAAAATATTTTGGAAATGAAACCCACTTACAAGATGAATTAACTGTCAACCAACTTCATAACAAATCTGCACATGGCAACCTTTCACTCCACACATACAAAAAAGAAATACTAAAATTTCAAAGCACTTCAGCTGAAGTACCAAACCATGTGTGTGTATGTTGCCGCAGAACGTGTTATAAAAGTAACACAAAAACTATAGACCTTTCATACAAAATAGAAGACAATGAAGATTCTAAATGGTTTGAATTAGCTCTCTACCTTATAGCAGAAAACAAATACGAAATAACTGACCCCATAATACTTTGCAGTTACTGCACTACCAAACTTGACAACAACCAAACTCCTTCACGTGCTATCTCAAATAATTTGGAATTACATCCACTACCAAAACTCCTTCAACAACTTAATTTATATGAGAGCATCATAATTCAAACAGTTCATCCATTTCAAGCAATAATACGCCTTCAACCAAAAACTGCAAAATTACCTCCCTCTGAATTAGTGAAAGGTATTCGTGGAAAAGTAGTGTATTTACCATTAGATCTAAAAGAAAATGTGCACACAATCTTTAATTATCTTGGTAAATGGAGTACCTACAAAAGACAAAAAAATTTGGCAACAACTGGTAGATTTACATAAAGTTAGAGAAGCCCTGCAATATCTCAAAGAGAATAATGATTATTACAAAGAAATTAATATCGAAGAAAACTTGAAAGATACAACTGAATTAATTCAAGAGACACAAGAAACTGGTCAATTTGAGCTCCTAGATCCTGCTACAATAACAAACAATTTAGACCATTATACAATTCACCCATTGCACTCTAATGACACCATAGAAGATGCACTGGAAACGTACCAAATGCGTCAAACAAAAGGATCACCAATCAGCATATGGGAAAATAGTATAGAAGCACGTGCTTTTCCTCTACTCTTTCCTACTGGCAAAGGAGGTAGATACAATGATAGACCTGTTCAAATATCAGCATCAGAATACGCTCATTACGAATGTATTCTGAAGATCCCAGATTTCGACACAATGTGGAATACATATTCCACCTACTCTTTGAAAGTGAACTAGCAACTTTATGTTACGGAGTTTCACACATATTAAAATCAGGATCACACTTTCAAAATATGACAGCCACACAATTATTACAAAAAGTTCAACAAAAAGATGAGGTTTTACAGGCAAATCTTACAAATCTATTAGCAAATATGCAAGGTACTAAAGAGTACTGGTTTTGACGCCATGGAGATGCACGTTGTATGATCAGAAACCTTGGCCCACCCACTTGGTTTGTTACATTAAGCTGCGCAGAATATGCATGGGAAGATTTACATGCTTTCCTACGCATATCAAACGAAAACAAAACAAACATAGATATACAAACAGCTGGAGAACTTTGTTCTCAGGATCCTGTTAATGTTTCTAGATATTTTCACCATCGCTTCATTGCTATGCTACATTTTATTTGTAATAAAACTGTTCCTCCCCTTGGAGAAGTGCAACACTTCTTTTGGAGAAAAGAATACGAAGCCAGAGGAGCGCCACATGTCCACATGCTTTTATGGATTAAAGATGCTCCTAAATTTGGTCAAGACAGTGATGCCACTGTTTTACAGTTTATTGAAAAATATGTCACTTGTGAAATTCCGTCAGAATCCACAAATAGTGATCTTCATGCAAAAATCTTACAATTCCAAAGACACAAATGTGGCAAATATTGTCGTCGCAAATACAAAAACAAAGGGAAATACTACACCAAATGCCGATTTGGTTTCCTTAGACCAGTTACAAATACAGGTCAAGTGAACAACCTCATGTCTTCAGTTAGACATAGTGTTAAAGGTAAGTCACCTAAAAATACATATTGCATAAAAAGAAAAGAAGAAGAAAAATATATCACTGATTACAATGCAATCATTGCCCACTTGTGGAATGCAAACATAGATGTGCAGTACATTGCAGACAATTCTACTGCAGTTGCACGATATGTCATAGCATACTTAACCAAATCAGAAAAGACAGAGCTCCAAGACCTCTGGAATGACCTGTCATCAGATAAAACAGTGTCTCAGAAATTATACAGCTTGGGCATAAAAATGCTGTCCCATAGAGAATGTGGATCCTATGAAGCAGCTGATCGATTAACTGGTACTGCATTGTATGGTAAATCTTCAAATATAGTATGGCTAAGACTTGGTCCAGCTAAATCTAGAAAAAGAGTTCTAAAATCATACGAAGATATAGAAACAATAGCCAAACATGATCCCAACAGCCAAGACATTTTAAAAAACAATTTATTGGACACATACTACCAAAACAGGAGTACCACTTTGGAAACCATTTGTCTATACCACATAGCCCAAAACTACACATACAAAAATAATATAAAACCTGATGAGCAAAACCGTAAATACAAAGTGACAAACTGTGATGGCAGTTTAGTAAAACTCACCAAACCAAATTTAATTAATCATATCAAATTGTCATTAAAGAATCCTCAACATAAAGACATATATTACATGTGCCTGCTACAACTCTTCAAACCATGAAGAAAAGAAGAAGAAATACTAGATACCTATGACTCATATGAAGACGCTTTCAAAGCCAATGAAAGCAGTATAACTGATGTAAACTTTGCACCGTACAAAATAATGTTGCACAATGAACAGCAACACGAAGAGGAACTCCAGGCCCAACTAGATAAGGACACTCCTGACAGTAGTCAACCTTCTGTCACAGGAAGCCAAGAACCACTGGGAGAACCACTAATAACAAATGAGGCAGAATTAGCTATGATAGAAGTAGAAAACACCATGTGTCACTATGAAGATAAAGAAGACTTAACTACACTACAATCAAAACTAAACAAAGAGCAACGTAGCATTTTTCAAGAAATAACAAAAGAAATTGCACATGGTGTGCAACATGAAAACAAAGAATGCACCTGCCAACATTACAAACCTATACTATTGTATGTCAGTGGTGAAGCTGGTTCTGGCAAAACATTCCTAATCAAAATCATCAGTAAGTTCCTTCAACAATTGACAAACAACAAACTGTCAGCTGTTGTCACTGCCCCCACAGGTTTAGCTGCCTACAACATAGGTGGTGTCACTTTACACCGATTACTACTCCTGCCAGTAGAACACCAAAACAAGTTAGATTATTACAAACTTTCTGCAGAAGCTGCAATGGAAGTACGCAGAGTATTGAAACAAATTACAATGCTACTAATAGATGAAGTGAGCATGGTGTCCAACCTAATGTTGGCTTTGATTCACCTCAGATTACAAGAAGTACTCAAAACAAACTATGAAGAGCTCTTTGCAGGAAAACACATCATTGTTTTCGGAGATCTTCTTCAGTTGACACCTGTAAAAGGTGAGCCTATTTTTAAAACATTAGGACACAAACTCTGCCGTAAAACTGTTGGCAGCATTGGAAATGTCAACCTTTGGCAACATTTCCAATACAGAGAATGAACAGAAAACATGCGCCAATCTGCAGATCTCACTTATGCCAACATCTTAAAAAGTATCAGAGTTGGTATACTTTCTAGACAAGCAGAAGCAATATTGAAAACCCGGCACATTCATGCACTTTATGGTGATAATGCATGTGCTACAGATGTTATGGAACAATTAGCCCACAAAAATGTCAATTGTATGGCCTTAATGCCAACTCTTGCAAGCTGTTTCAAATTCAATGAAATAATGTTAAGCAAAGAAATGCAACCAATTATGGAAATTAGCGCCACAGACAAACTAGATGTACATGGAATGACACTACCCATGTGTGACCAAGCCACAGCAAGACTAAATAGTTTAGAAAAATCAATCTCAAACACAGCAGGCTTGGAAAAGATATTAAAATTATCCTTAAATTGCAGAGTAATGCTTAAACGTAACCTTGACGTGGACCAAGGACTAGTTAATGGAGCACTCGGTACAGTTGTTGGCTTTCAAACATACCCACGTGACAACAAAATTCTGTTTGTCAATATTCTCTTTGACAAACTTTCAGAAGTAAAAATAATAGGAAGCTCAACAGCTCGATTCCTTCTCTTCAAAGACATGTATGTACTCAGAGAACAATTTTCTCTAACTCTTGCCTACGCAGTAAATATTCATAAATCACATGGTCTTACTCTAGACAAAGCAATGATAGACATTGCTAACACAGTCTTTAAAGAAGGCATGAGCTACGTAGCACTGTCACACTACGTACAATTGACCGTCTATTTCTAATAAACTTAGATGCAAGTAAAGTAAACGCTGATATTCCTTGCATTTTAGAATACAATAGACTTTGTTCACTATACACCCCCCATCTACAAACATATCCTGTTCCACAAAAAGGAAAATGTTCTAAAAGAAAACTAAATCAAACAGAAATGCAACAGGATGTCACTGCAAATCCTCCAAAGAGACTAAAAGAAACTAAAACTTCATCAAGTACCACAAGCAAAAAAGAACCAATTAGAGAAAGTAAACCAAGTACTTCGTCAAAGAAGGAAGACAAACTAAAAAAAAATCACTCAGATACAGAACTACCTGGTCCATTTAAGCTTATAAATGAAATAGGTGTAAGTTGCTACGCAAATGTAGCAATCAATATTCTATTTCAAATATCAGCAATTGTTGACAACATTTACTTACACTTTAGAGACCCATTGTGTATGCAAATGTTAGTACTTCATAGAAACGCAAAAAACAATCCTGACACCCCGTATACTGTTCATGGAATAAGACAAGAATTGGACTACTGTGCTGGAATGGTTAAATTCACTATAAACTCACAGGAAGATCCACAAGAATTTCTAATGTACTTGCTATTAGTACTGGAAAACAAAAACATACCTATAAATGAAATCTTCCAGATTTCATACATGTGAAAACATACATGCACTCTCTGCAACAATGTGACACAAGAACAAATCCCCAATGAGCGCTTTGTCTATATATCAATACCTAATTGTGAATCCGTTCCATTTCAGCAACTTGTACAAAATGCTAACCACGGTAGATTATGTTCTACCTGCAATACGGATAATCGCTCCACATTACTAATACAAACACATAGTAAATACGTAATACTAATGCTTCTACGTTACAATGCAGATGGTACGAAAAACAACTGCAAGCTGACTCGATTCACACATGGTCAAATATCACTTGGTAGGAAAACCTTCACAACAATAGGTATAATCTACCACGCAGGAGCCACAACCAACTCAGGGCACTACACTGCATATATAAAAAAAAAATGTGGATGGTTTCAATGTAATGATAGTACCGTTACTCTAAAGCAGAGATTACCAACTAATCTTACAAACACGTATTTAATGTTCTTAAAACCAAAATTTGATAACTGAACTGTACTTAAACCTTAAGTACACTTGTAGTAAAAAAATATAAACTGTCACAATATTTCAAAACCTAACTGCCCAAAGATTCTACAACTAATCAGATAAATTAATACCACTCAAATAGAGCAAAAAATAGACAGTTAGAATGCGCCAATTGGTATCTAACTGTCCCAAAATTTACAAATATGCAAACAGATAAATCAATACCACGAAATTATATCAAAACATAAAGAGTTAGAATACGCCTACTGTTATCTAACTGGGCCAAAATTTTACAATATCCAAACAAATACCTAATATCTTACTGCTCACAAAAACTGAAACAATCCAATGCATAAAGCATTAGGCAGAAAGAACAAGTAAACGCGGAAAACAAACAAATAAATAAACTGTAGCATAACAGAAAAAGGGTTTTTTTTTAATCCAACATGGATTTTTTTTCTCCCACAGACCCAATGATTTTAGCAACAAACACAGAAACTTTGCAAATTGCACAGTACTCTGGTTTGTAATCTACTAAATATGAGGGTCAATAAAAAGAAGAAAATGTTGATTGTACAATGTAATAAGTCATTATAAAATACTAATACTAACATGCTATTTTCTTTTATTATAGAAATGAACAAGAAAAACATGGACTCCCGTTACTAAACCAAATAGTACGTATAACAAGATAAATACAACCATCGCAGCATATCACACCCATACAAGCTTATAACATTGTTCCTTATAAATTTGTTTTTGACCCAAAGTTAAAAGCCACTATGGGTGTGATATGCTGCGGTGGTTGTGGCCAGGGCATACACTCTTGGGTGCATGGCCAAATGGCCATGCACCCAACATTCTATACCCTGGCCACAACCACCGCAGCATATCACACCCATAGATGCAAGCATTCCAACCATTTTTATGTCCGCGGACAGGGGGAAGGTCCTAGGACACATTCATCTTGCCAGAGGACAATACAAACAGCGTCCTCAGGACACCCCCATTTTCTTTATGTACGAACATTTCAGGACACCGCAATTGTTCTTAAAACATTTTCACCTTGCCAACGAACAATACAGACAACGTCTCCAGAACACCCCCTGCAAACATTACAAGACCCCACGAGTGTTCTTAGAACACTTTCAAGTTGACACCGAATCCATTCTGTTTATTTATGAACATTCCAGAACAGCCGTGTTGTCCGCAGACAAATCGAACACAACAAAAGCGTCTAGCACATAAATAAAGTACAACTTTGACCCTATCTTAGATATCACAAATTTTTTTGCCTTACATTTTGGTCATTTTTAAAAAAAACTACTGGACGGATTTAGACCAAATTTGCAAAAGCACGCTTTCAGGACCAGGCCGCCGCTCCTGCCGCAAATTTGGTGTAAATTCGTCCAGCGGTTTGGGCTGTAGCCGTGCACAAAGTTTTTTCCCATTCAGTCTATGGGGAAAAAAAAGTTTTGGGACCCCCCCTATAACTTTTCCCCCCTGGACGAATCCTCACCAAACTTTGCAGAAAAAATTCAGGGTGGGCCAAATACTTTTTTTTGCAAAGTTTGGTGAGGATTCGTCCAGGGGGAGCAAAGTTATAAGCCACCCAAAAAGTGCTCTTCCTATGGAAACACCAACTTAACCATAACTATATGGCCACTACTGTGGCCATGTAATATATATTACCAAAGCGAGATATATATATATATATATATATATATATATATATATATATATATATATATATATATATATATGTTAATTGTGAAAAGGTCAATTGTGTCCCTTTAAATTCGGTCAATTGTTAATTCGAACAATTGTAAATGAACAATATGGGTAATAACATTCTATGCAGTTATTTGCTTAAGTTCAAGAATATGTTCCGATAGAATGGTTTCTAGATCCCACAGGGAAAGCTCTTGGTGTTTCAGGGGGAGAGCCAAACAATGGAGAAGCAGTACCAGCTTGCAAATAGCGTTCTCTGGTAAGCTGGTGGTCAAGCAGTGCAGCTGGTGCCAAAGGAGGAGACTGATGCAGAAATCAGGCACCAGACAAGCAGTGGCGCCTCCAGAAATTTTTCATAGGGGTGGCCTGATGAGGCCACAGGAAATCTTGGGGTGGCACACAGGGTGCCAAACAGGGGCGGATCCAGCCTCAACATTTTGGCGGGGCTGGATGGCAGTTTTGAAAACTGTTAGTGAGCCCGGACATTAAACCTATTGGGCTACTGAACCACCCTCGTCCTAACATCCGCTTTGCAAGCCCAGTAGGCTGAGTAGATATCACGCCTTCCTTTGGCCCATTAGATCCATCTTTCACCCCAACTCACCAGAGGCGTAGCCATTATTCTGTAACAAGTGGGGCCTGGAGCTAATGTAGTAGGGCCCACATTAAGAAGAGCCTGCAGAAGGAAGGGCACTTGTTCTGCCCCCAGCCAAATACATAGGAGTGACAGAGTATTGAGGGAGGGCGAACCAATCAAAGCGGGTTTGTCCCCTTGAGAAAAGGTTTCAAATAATGTGTTAAAATATAGTGCATTTTACAGTACAATTTGTGATAAATTAGGTAAAAACCACCCAGTTTACAATCGATTTTGTAGGGTAAGACATGAAAAGTATGTTAGATTCCAAGCCACCAACAATGCACCGGAGCATTTTCAAACACATTTTCATAATGCCTTTGTCCGCTATATGCCAGTACTCTGCAAGTGTAAAAAAGCATTTTCATATTGATTGTGCTCACACATGTCCTTTCTGGTGCACCTATATATGCCAATATTTCCATATATGACAATAATCATGTTTGCTTTGTCCATAATGCCAGTAACGATACTATAACAAAGCATGTTTATGCTAGCTCTCCCAATACGCGCCAGAATCCCCATGTAAGAACATACTCCTGTTGGCTTTGCCTTAATGCCAGTGAAAAAAGAGCCATGCCACATTAAGAAAATATATCCTTGCTGGCTACAAAAATACCCCACTCCACATATAATAACACTCATCATGTTGTATTTGCTCCCTAACGACAATTAAAAATGGCATGCCACAGTAAAAAAACATATAGCCTTGCAGGCAGCACAAATGCCCCCACCCCAATGTTAGAATACGTATGTTGCCTTTGGCCTTAACACCAGTAATACACTGCAATGCCACAGAAAGAAAACATGCTCTTGCTGGCAAGCCGGTAAAATAGCTCACCGGGCTGAGCGCATGCTTTTGTAATCCGAGTGTGATTCGCAGGTTCAAATCCAGGCAAGGCCAACTCTGTCTTTCATACTTCAATGTGATCTCTACCCTCCTATATGGACCTCGTACTATTATGTTGCTTTTGCAACTTGTTACCTCTCTTACTCTGTACTGTACTGTTTTCCCTGCTCACCAAGTTGTACCACCGCCGTGATACGTATGGGTTTGCGCAATGTCAATAAATGCAATAAATAAATAAAGCTCATTAAATGAGTGCAAACTTCGGCTGGGTGATACATTTGATGTAAATATGTTCTCTGAAAATCGCTTTGGTGAAAGCGCTATATAAATAGCATATCATCACTCAAATCCCCCCATATAAGAACATTTATGTTGCACACATCATGTTATATTCCCCCATGTAACAATATGTATGTTGCCTTTGACCTTAAACACCAGTAAAATAATAAAGACCCAAGTCAAGATAAGGAAGCATGTGCTCCCAATGTAAGAACACTCATGTTGCCTTTGACCTTAATGCGAGTACAACATTCCATGCCACAGTAAGACCCTGCCAGGCCAGCCCCACTGTAGTATTCTCCCCCACCCATCCCCACTCCAACCCCACCATCACATACACACACTCAAGTAGGCTTTCCATTGCCCAAAAATGGCAGTAAAACATGCCATGCACTTAGAGTGTGAGTCTCCCGACTAGACCCTTCTGCAAAAGGTGCACCTGCAGCTTTTGTCATTTAATGCACTATTTATTTAGTGGCTATTACTTCAACTCACTGCTTAGGGAAATTGGGGGGCACTTTTTTCCTCTGAGCCTCATCTGAAATGACTTCTACTCTGGGTTTGTTCGTAAGTAAATGCCCTTTCATATATCACTGAAGCATATTCTCCCTACTTTCAGTCTGTAAAACTGCCCTGATGGGCTGCCTCATATGTTGTACCTAGGGAGGGCCATCTATTTACACAGGGTTGCTCCTTTTCGCTCTGTTGGCACACTGTTAGTAGCTTTTGTTCCAGGGAAATGGAGCTGGAAACATGCAACTACTATCAAAGGCAGATGGGCAAAGCAAATGATTGTGTTGGACTAAGGACACCAAAAAGTTCTACTACTTAATGTGATCCAATTTCATTACTCGGGTGGCATTGCAGCTTTATGGGCAGAAAGGAGGTGTGTATCAGTGCCCAAAATCTGCAGGACCACAATGTAAGCATGTGTCCCTTAACATTCATTAAGCATTACACATTTCATGTTGTAGACTTTGTTGGACTTCATTTTAGCTCAGAAAGCATTGCTCATTAAGGATCTGGTCTTCAGCAAATGTGTTGCAGCATTTCCAGTGTGTGTGTTTAATGGTGCTTGCTATAGCCTCATATATCTACAACTGGGGCAAGGAAGGTGCTATAGTGTCCACAGGGGATTCGCGTTACTCCAAATCCTACTCTTTCTTGTCACTCTCAATCCTCCTGCTACCCTGCCAAGTAATGCTGCCAGCCTGTGCACATGCTTAGGAGCTTTCTAGCCAAAGAGAGCATTCTGGGAGTGGGAGGAGAGCTATTTGGAGTCCGCATTTGAATTAAACTAAAGTATTATTTGAAAGCTATTTGCTTACATAAGGTGACTCGAGAGGTGAAAGTGCCGCAAGTTGTAAGGACTATGTCAAGGAAGGGAAGGACTTGGTGTATTGAAGCATATTGGCAAGTAATATGGACACTGTCATCCTCTGAAGCATTAGAGAGGGGTGCTCGTTTCTATTTTAATGCAGCATTCTGAAGTGCACACAAGAATGAGGGGAGTCACATCTGTTAGTGGGAAAGTTGATAGTTATTTAATTTAAATGTTTCTAGAAGTCCTATATAGAGGGACCAAATCTAGCTGTGCACAACAGGCCTAGGAGCTCATTTGTTCTGGGTGGTGACAGAATGGTCGGGATTGCGTAAGGAGGTGTAAATATAAAGAAATTGCGTGTGTGAGGAGAGCAGAATTGTGTAGGGAGATTAGGGCAGTGCAGTGCTGGCCTCGGTCAAGGGTGGGGTGAAGGTGGGCAGCAATCATGTGTCTTGTGTGGAGAGTAGGGCAGTGAAATGCCTCCCACCTGTCGAATGGGCAGGTAGAAGGGCAAAGGTATTTGGGGGTAGAAAGTAAAGGTCACCGAACATGGGCCTCTAGTCCAGGGGACGGCTGTGACAGGAGGGGCCCTGTTTTTGGATAGGCAGCAATGATGGCAGCACTGCTCTTTGCCGATTGGCAAATGACGACGTGGCAGGGTTCGCATACGACATGGTCTGGCCACGTAGGCCAGATACAATTTAAAGAGCTGCTCTTTCAATTGGCAGGCACCGCAGCAACACGTTTTTGACAAAGGGTGTACTCTTCACGATGGGTACAAGGAGAATGGCCTCACTGAAAGAGACACCGATTATCCTGCTAAGGTGGCCAGCATGCATCTCGCAGCCAGCAGGTACTCTCTTCTTCCAGGGGCGTCTCACCTCCACAATTGTTCTATTTAATAATAATGGGCTTGTTACATTTTAACGCCTCCTCCCTCCCCCACAATCAGTTTTGTGAGGAGAAAATAAAGCAGTGTGGAGAGCGCCGGCTTGAGGTCAAGCGAGCAGGCCTGTGCATGGCAAATAGGCAGCTGCAGAAGGGGGGGGGACTTTAGCCCTCCCACGCCCATGCCTGGCACCACCCCTGGTGCCACATACCTCAACTCTGAAGTGCTTGCCTAGGACAACCACTCGATCCCTCAGCGCCGCAGCCCAGGTCTCCTTTTCAGTGCCTGGAAGTGAACAAAGCCTGCAAGTGCAAGCCAAAACAGAAATGCGTGCACTCAGGCTGTGTTTATTGTGCGATCAATGGGGGTAGGGCCACCATCATACGTGGCTTGATCCAGTCCATCGCGGGTGGTGAGCTGCGGCAACAAACAAAAAAATGTGTTCACACTGAACTGCACATGTGATTATTGTCCATGCACAGTTCAGAGGGGAAGAAAAAAAAGTGTATTTTTTTGCTTTTTCATGGGGTGGCCGTCTGGCCGATGGGGGGGCCAGCATTTTTATAAGGGTGGCCATGGCCCCCCCAGGCCACCCCTTGGAGGCGCCCCTGCAGACAAGCCATGGAAGCTCATCCATGGGACTGGAGGAAATGTGGGCCTTGCTGTTTGGAGGCCGTGTGGCTGAGAAAAGCTGACACCAGTGAGAAACTGTCATGTTTGAGTGCTGTTGTGCTCCTGCTAGATAAGAGGCTGAAGCATCAGACATGCTGCAGGAGAAGCCTGTAGCCCATCCATGAGTCGGGAGGAGTGTCGCGCTCACTGGGAGTTGGGAGCTGTATGAAAGGGTAGACTTTCAGGGACAGCTGCGGTGCTCGAAGTGAAGCTGAGAAGGCTTGAGGACAGATGAGGAAATATTTAAAAACCTGACCCGCGTTGTGGTGGTTCTGTGAGCATGGACATGTCCAGGAGAAATTTGGGCCATTTTGAAGGTCGCCTGGGGGCTGTGGGTGGCGTGTGCCCATCATGCTTCCTGCATTCCAGCCGTGCCATTGGCTGGAACACACATGAAATGCTGTTACCATTGTTCCAGTACGTGGAGCTCTGAAGCTGTGACTGAACATGGGAGGCCATGTTAGAGGAAAGGCCCCAAAGGCATTATGTCTGCGTTGTGATGTTTCAGGAAGTTTGTGGGATCTTCGACATTCACTCTGCATTGAATGGGCAAGCCGCGTATTGTGAGGTTATGGAGTGCCCATCTAAGCGAAGAGGAGGTTTCTAGAGAATAAGAATTTCTTTGTACTGCATTCCAACCAGGTATATTGTCGGCGAAGCAGAGGTTTCAGGAGAATGAGTGACAACTACAATTAGGAGAATACACAGAAGTCTTTGTTGAAGAAAAACATTTGAACGGTACAGTTGGAATGAACAGTGCGTATTAAGTACTGCCAGTGTCAGAGCTTCGCATTTGTGCTGTTATTATTATGGGATAATCTTTTTTATGAGAATTGAGATTTGAGGTGGTGGTGGCTAAATTACTGAGTTTAACGATGTAAGGAGAACAATGCATAAATTGTGTGATTGCAGCGTGGGTTGTTTGGAGTTTGGAAGGAAGAAGTTATATGTTAGTAACGTGGGTTTTTGGGTGCTGTTGTGTAGAAAATGCATTATACGGACTGCACATTAATTTTTGGAGTAGTATTCAAGTAAGCACATTTATTATGAAGACGTTTTTACAGAAGAATTTTGGGACTGCACATGAATATTCGGAATAGTATTCAAGGAAAAAAAAGGTTTAATTGTGAAGAGGTTTCTTAGTGAATGACCTTTGGAAGCACATCAAGCATTGTTTTAAAAATGAGGTTTCATATTGTAGATGAATGAAGAACATTCCACAGAATTTTGAAGTATATTCCACGAGGTTCTGGAGTTTATGTGATGTGTTTTGGGAATCATTGATCAATTCTATACCAAATGTGAAGTTGCACTTTGGGAAATACAAATTTCGAGAAATGCAAACTTTGTGGATTGGAAATTTGGGGAATGCAAATTTTGAAAATGAAAAATTGTGTGTGCAATTTACATGTTGAAGTTGTTGTGTGACTGTGGGCTGTAGTTTGCATATGTGAGTGTAGGCAATTATGGGTAAGTGCAGTTAGTGTATTTGTCTGGTAGTTTATGTGTGTGTAGTAGGTGTGTCTCTGCGTGGAGTTGCACGTGTTTGGAGTTGCACGTTTGTGGATGATGACATGTGGTTGTGTACACGTTTGTAGTGGAGTATTTTGCGCATAATGGGAGTATAGTATTGCGAGTTGCATGCATGCAATGGGGTTAGGTTCTCACATACTGGCCAGGTGTGTTTACAAATGTTGCAAAAACCTTCAGTAGGAACCCCATAGTTTTTTTTTAAGGAGGTTGGACACTCAAGGAGGAGTGATCCAGTATTTAACTCAACCTTGAGTTAAGTAACAGTGTTTGACCTTAGGGCATGGGGACCATTTTAGAGGTTGCAGTTATTTTCCCATGCAGTTTTGCATTAGTCTGCATTGTGGGTTATCGTACGACAATTTTCCTATATGTTAAGATTAGAGTTTATGTTAGGAGCACTGTTTTTTTTCTCTCCTAACTTTGGTTTCAGTTGTGCCAGGCGGTGCGGTTGGGAGGAGTTTTGCACGGCAGGTTTTTTTATTTGTTTTTTAATCTTATTGCAGGGCACAAAGATTGTAGGCCAGTGGTGGTTTATTGTTGTGAAGTTGTGTAATGGTGGTCAATTTTGGATCATGTTGAGTCTGTACACTGGCAATGGGTGTTGCTTAATTTTAAGTTCAATTCTTTAAAAATGTTCTTATAATATGTTTAAATTGGAGTTTTCAGAACACATCACAGATGTATTTCCATCTTTTGCTGTGTGTCTGATTTGGGTATTGCAAATTTTGGAGTTTGTACTACGCTACTATTTTCCATCGCAGTAGTGGTTTGTTGTTTTTACATCTTGAGATAGCCCTTTTGCTATGTATATTCTCGCGCCACACCTCTTAGTTTTGTAGTTGCGTGTTGTGATATTGTGGTCTTTGTTTTATGTGTCACTTATACTAGATTTTTCATTCTTTTTCATATTTTCTTTAGGGGAGAAGTGATGAGGCATGGTTGCTGGGTTAATGTTTGTGTGTATGAGATTTTAGTTGGCATGTTTAGGACAGTTGTTTAGGCCATTTTTATAAGTTTTCAGTATCAGGGCTACACTAATTTTGGAAGGTGCGTTTTCCTCTTTGGATGTGTGGTTAGTACTCAGGTGTGGCAGACCAGAGGCCAGGAGTGGCAGGCCTGCTGGAGGGTGTTTTAGATGAGGAGGGTTTTGGTCTGTGGTTTAGTTTTTGTTTGTCCATTTGTGGCAAAGTTCGTGCTTGGTAGTGGCGGCACCAAGACCCTGGTGTCACAGGCCAGGGTAGAAGGAGTTGTAGTGTCTTGTGTTCTAGTCCTAGCATGATTGTGGGGTATTACGTTTCTTGTGTTTGTTAAGTGGGGCGATGGTGTAGTATTCTGGATGTCATGTTGATTGCATGTGTGAGTGCTGAGGCCTATTTGAAATGTTGTGTGGATCTTAGAGTGTTGGGGCACTTGAGAGTTCCACATCTTACAATTGGAGACTTGGAGCTGGGCAAGGAACCAGGGTGGAGGTATGTGATCTTCTCTCTCACTTGCCACCTGTACTATGCAACATAAGAAGTAATAAAGCATGTTTCCTTTTCCACTTACCTGGGTCAGCCTGGTTCCTGCTCCTTGTGCATCACTGGCCCAGGGTACCACCTGCAGGAAGCAGGATACATCATTTCCCTAGGGTGTTCATCCTGAACAAAGTAGAGGTAGCAGATGCACTATGCCTAGTGCACCTAGCATTGTGCAGGGTCCGAGGGCAGATAAAAGGGCAACCGGTTACGGCATCAATCATACCTATTGATGAAGATTGTTCAGTTACGGATCGTAAAGAGCAGAAAAACGTACAGTGTATCCAAAATGCCTAATTCAGTCTACAAGTGGCTATTTTTTCTAAAAATCGATGGGAGCAAAGGATGAAGAGTTGCAGAACTGGAGGAATGAGGGGATTCTCAGAATAAGGGGTTGCACGAATAAACCAAGAATGTTGGACTGTGTGGCAAAATTACTTGCAGCATCAGTTTTGGCTGAAGGAGTGTTAGGCGGAAACCTGTGCAGTTCCCTCTGGGACCACTGCAAAAGATTTTGGACTACAGGTGTTTGGCAGTAAACCCACTTGGCAGCAGTCTGTACCACACAGATTCACTTGGTAGCTGTGGCTGAGCAGTCAGACTTCTCCCAAGAAAAGTTAGGCAGTATGTGGAGTATACAAGATAGGGCAATTTACACAGTAGAACAAGCAGACACGGAACAGAGCTTCGGTGTAAAGATATATAATTATTTATTGTAAAAACACATCTATGAAAAACACACTAGCACTATTATGGCAAACAACTTCAATCACAATTACTATAAGTATATCAATCCCCTAACAATATTTCGACAAGTCTAGGTTCAACGGCACCACTTATTTACAGACATAGGTGAATGCTTTAACCTAGATGGCACTCTAATATTCTTTAGAACGGGAGAGAAAAGGCAGGGTATGAAACCAACTCGGTACCAACACTTTTAAGAAGCAAATGCGAGACAAGTAAGGCAGGGTCTACTTTAGATCACAAAATTCAGAGGCCAGGCCCACTCGGAGAGAGGCAAGGCGATATGTCCCAAAAAGTATCACAGTGGAAATGCACTTCGAGTCTTTATAGCAAATTGTCACAGAAAGGTTGGACCAGTTTAGAACAAAAAGTTAAGAAGGTCTGGAGGCGACCCAATGGAAAGGTAAGGATTAAGACACCTCACTCTTACCGTCACAAGGGAAGCCAGGCGGACACAGTACCTTGTAAGTGAAGAGACAGCTCCGGCGGGGGCAGTTGTTCCTGGTGGTGGATGCAAGTCGGGGCTTTGCCGAGAGATGAGATGGTCTCGTCGTCAAAGGAAACTTGAATATCGTTGCACCACCAGGGAAGAGACCAGCTGTGGAGTGCTCCGTCACAAGGCACCACCTTTTGGTCGTGGTATGGGCTATTGGCTATCCGGTTGCCGGGGTGCTCAGCACGGGCAATTCGACCACTACGCCCTGGAAGCGAAGAAAAGCAAAGGGACTGGTTGTTCCCACCAGTTAGGGGAAGAAGACTCTCCAGCAGGGAGATCTCCTCTGTCGTTGGGAAGTGGTGAGTCGGTTCAGCAGGGCTCCACCGGAGGTGTCGTCGTTGCAGGTTTGCTCAGCTTTACCCTCGTCGGATTCTTAGGTCCTGTGGCGACTTCTGAAGATCCAGTCCCAAAAGCCCTGCTTTTATGCAGAAAACCCCCATTCATTCAGCCTAGCTGTCAATCAAACCACGCTAAGTGGTGAGCGGGGCGGCTCACTACTTGGGCCAATCACACCAGAGTGCGACTTGAGTTGGCAAGGCAACTCAGTCCAGGGTGCCTAAACCCCCTCCCACACCCCCTGTGGTACCCAGACAGAATGGCACCACTTTGGGGGGCTTCTGTGTAGAAGCCCGCCAAAAGTGGAACAAAGGGCTCAACCTTTGGTTCGGAGTTACAGAGGCGAACACATACGCGATTTTAAAAATCGAGTTCTGGCAGAAAATACCAACTGGTGGATTTATTTAAGATAAATAAACCGGTGGTATGTTAGAGACTAATGTGAAAAAGTATTAGCCTCCGACAATGGGAAGAATCCCATAGGAATATATTCGCGGTCGAATATAAAAAGTAGTTTCCACTGCCACCAGCCAAAACTCGACGAGGGGGGACGGGACAGTGCCCCCTCGAACAACAGACCAGGGGTAATCGAATTACCCCTACCAGTACGTCCACAATAGGATGGTTTGTACGGGTTCTGTTAGTAAATTTAGATCTAGTAAAGCCAATGGTGACTTTACATGCCCTGGGAGACAGTAGTCAGGCCCAGGTTATGGATTCTATGGTGGGGGTCACCTAGAACACCCCAGTGTTACGGCACGGAGGGTGCTGTGTAACACACATAGCAAAACACATGAGGATCTATGGAGTAAAAGACCCCATAGCCCATCGAACACATTGACATTCAAAGGAATTAACCACATTCATGTCCAAGAGTGGGAGGAAAAGAGTCTCACTCTTGGCAGGATGAAAAAAACTCCAGCAAAGCTGCTGCGGGACTCGCTAGGTTAGGAAATTCAGCCTAAACATAGAATTCTCCCTAGCCAGAAAGACCTGTTAAGATACAGACACTTACCCATTTTCTCTTTGTTTTAAGGACAATGGCACAGTGCCTGTTGGCACAAATGGGAACTGCAGTCACACGCTCCGTATCGCTTATCTGACTGGAGTTATGGCTGCCTTTCTAGACAATATTTTGACTTGTGGATCAAATGCACCAAGTCATTTGTCTCCAGCCTGACAAGGTGTGTGCAGTTTCTCTACATTCCTCATGCCAGTCCTCCTAATCCCTGAGGAGCACCTTGTCCTGCCCCATCCAATTACCAAGGCTATATCTGTGCCCCGTTTGTCCCCTGTGCCCCTTGCGTCTCCTTCATCTTACTTGGACAAACAAGTGTCTTTGTTCAACAACAAGAATCAGGAACTATTGCAATGCACCAGATGCTCAAATTACTTATCAGTAGCCTCATCAACAGATTTAATGGACATTCCTGATCATTATCGGTTGTTTATCCATACTGCAACCTTCTTCACTTCTCTTCTGGCATCTAGCGTCCAAGCCACAGCGAATGCCAAGTGGCTCCAGCTGACCAGATATGAAATTTTATTATTTGTCAACACATGCAAGTCAGCGTTTAGCGCCATCAAGGAAGAGTTACAGGCACTGAGGCTTATGAGTTTGCAGAACTGTTACATTCCCAACCTCCTGACAGCAATGGAGGGAGGAGTGTGTCAGAAGATTGGGATTACTTGCTGCATAATGTATCCTAACATCAAACCTTGCTGCCTTGCATAAACTCAGAGTAACCATGGAAAATGAGGCAGGAGTTACGAAGTATTCATGTTTTGAGTCTATTTTTTCTTTGTGCCCTCTTCAGTGAGCCTCGCTTTGAAGATTGTGTTACCCTTTTTTGTCTATTTTCGTATTATTTTCTGTTCCTGTCAATTGCTCTTACGATGTTGTTCTGCCCAGTTAACAAAAGCAGCTGCCATGATGACCGTGCTCCTGTCCAAGGCTAGCATAACTACCATTTCATCGCACATGTGTACTTAGACTGAAGCTGGTTTGTGTCCTCCACCAAGTTGTGATGATTGTGTGGGGCAAGTGGTAGATTACAGAAATGGTGAGGGACGAGTTGGGTTTGCTCAGTGGTGGCGTGTGCCCATTTTGGGACCAAGATGAGAATGATTGTAGCATTGTTACCTAAGAAGATGATTATGATTTGTTAGTTAAAGTATTAACGAAGGGGGGATGTTGATGTGGTCGCAAAAGGTTCCCACACCCAAGAGGGTTTTTTGTGGTAAGTGTACAAGTGTACTGAGTGTACACCTTTTCTTAGACAATTGGAAATAGAGGAGTGTGTTCTGCTAGGGATGTCTAAAAGGGGAAAGCACATTTGTGAGCTATATATGGGGGTTAACATTTGGGGTGTCTGAGAGTTCCCTAAATTAGGACATATAGAAAATAATGGTGTTGGGAATATTGAAAGATGCTGTTGAATCACTCAGTACAAAATTAACTTGAAGTCTGTTTAGAGCAAACACTAAAGCAAACAATAAACCAGTGAACCATACTGTATTGGATCCAGCTTTGGTAATCTACTAGTTTGTGTCCCTTTAAGGAAGAGTTTAGGGTTATGTTAGATGATCTTGGGTGTGGTTTATTCCCTTGAGGTGTGCATGTGAAGAAACATGCCTTATATAATGGAATACATGACCTTTTTGTACTATCCCTGCTGCTATAGGTTTGAATACTGTCCCAATTGCAAAAATGCTAGACAATTATCTTTTGAATGAGTCTGATAGTCCATGTTTTGGACAGTATCTGATATCAAAATGATATCTAGACTTTGAAACTTACCTAGATGAATTATATCCCCAACGAAAACATATCCTGTATTTCAAGATCCATTTAGGAGTATTACCCCATGCAGTGGTTGTGGATACACTACACATATCACTTCTCAATGCATGCTTCATTTGTATCAACACTTCTCCACAAAATGTTGGCTCTGTAAAAATGTACTTAATTTGAGATATCGTAATGTATGGTAATGGTCCTTGTTCGATGCTGCAATTTTTATATAGTTTGCAGATGATTTGTCTGCAGTTAGTGATTTCATTAACAATGCGTGTTTGAGAAGAGGAATGTTTAAATGTATTATTAAATGAGCTAGAACGTGGGCTTTTCTGCTATGTATATTTTAGGTTAAAATATAGTTACTGAGTTTAAATGTCGCAAATTGCAATACGAAACGTGCATGTATTAACTTTGATCTCATAATGTCAAATACGTTTTTGACTCACTGCATGAATATCAATGAAGCAGTCAGATGTTGATGAAACACAGGATTTGATGTGCACACTCTCCACAGGATCGCAGAGCATTTTATGCGATGCAGAGTAACTTTAGTAGACAACTTCAAGAAGACATTTCAAGGCAATAGAAATGAGCAGAAAACGACGTATTGGGCCTACCTGACATATGGCACAGCACTCCATGTGTCGGTACATAAAACGTTTGAGGAACCATAACGAGTGTTGTCATGAACTAAGGTGATTAAAAGTGGTATTAACAGAAGAGTATCCCAACACGTATTCACCCACTCATCCATGTTCCTGTCCACCCCAACCTGACTCCCAGCATGTGCTCACCCTCCAGTACAGATATTTTCAAATTCTGAGGTCATTCAATTCATGGGAGGCCTTCACTGCAATTCGGTAGGTGTGGGAATAGGATAGAGAAGAGGCAGGAGATGGGCTATGGATGTCCTCTAACATTTACATATTCATTCAGAAAATATTAGCATTTACTCCATTAAATGAGGGCACAAAGCAACATTTAGTTTACTCACAGAGGCTTACTTTTGAAACAGCTGCATGATCAGGATTGTGGTTGGATCAATCCTTTTGAGTGGTTCCAGTTCTCTTCTTTAACCACTGAAGAGGCTATTCCAATGTTTGCCCTCCTACTACTTGCTGGTAGGAATGAATTTTGTTTCCTTATTTTAGAATGAAAAAACATATACAGTTAAACATCGCACATTCTAATACTAATTACAAATTCAGCAATGCAAATATCCAAAGCACATACTTGCTAATCTTTCCATCCCACTGTTATCATTTTCTTCTTGTTACTTATTAACATTTTCTATCAGTTCAGTTCTGATCAATATTCCAAAATGGTATTCCATGCTGCTTCTTAAAACACTGATGAAATGCACAGCATTGTGCATATGCTGCTGATCCTGGTGTGATACCCATGCGTGGGTTAAGGGTTGATCCTGTATTGAATTTGAGAGGACTTTGATTTATCACATCACAATTAAGTTGATCTGGTGGTGCAAACTGCAAGTACATAATACCTGACCAATCCTGGTGAATTATCGGTGGCAGTCTAGCTGCAAGCATAATTTGGTGCAGTGTTATGGACTCTGTGTCTCTTAGATGTTGTGTAGTGTAGTGGTTTGGAATTGGCCATGAAACCTATACTTCATGTTGCAGTGATGGGGGAGCTTGGGGCCACCGGGTTGGTGTTCCTTGCAGAGCAGGATGGTGTTGCCTTGTGTGGAGACTGCCATTTTGTTTTGTAGTAGCCCATAAACCGCTGCAAGGATTAGCAGCATTGTAATATTCACATGGCAGCTTAGTCTAGTGGCTTTCATGTGGCTTTATAGTGTGGATACCTTGCAAC